>NC_137735.1:61274291-64144291 GCF_963264785.1 Psittacula echo
TTTCGGTAGAACACCACAGAGACTTCTTCAGGAATGTCTGAGATGGCACGTGTCACAGATTACTTAAACTTTTACTGTCTGTGAGGTAAAGTTTTAGCCCTTCATTTAAACCCTTCCTACATTCATTTTTTCAGACCCAAATTAAAAATTCATTAAGAATTCCCATTCAAAACTATCAGACCAAACTTCCAGAACCCTTCTGAATTTCCAAAGAGACAGTATGCATGATTAAAGGAGAAAACATGAAGAAATTCACATCCATTTGGGAAGGTGCAGGAGGACCCAATGTGGACTCCACCATTTTGTGATCTTTCTGACTGCTGTTACACATTCAGGTGGCACACGGAGCAGCCTGTACTGGCTAGAAAGATTTTCAATATTAACATAAGAACCATCCCAAGATTTTACAGTGCTTCTCTTTTGTGATAGGTGGTATTCTTATAGTTGGAACGAGCTGGACAGTGCAGGGCAGTTGGTTGCAAGAAAGAGATTAATTTAATTATCCCTCACTGAGTTTTACTCTATTTGTTGGATTTGATTAAGAACTGACACTGAAAAAGCCACTGGTACATGGTAATCATCAGAAGTTAACCATATCATGCATGGCTGTTACTTTCTAAGTTTTAGAAGCAGACGACTGGAGGTGAAACAGTTGAGATTATCTTTGCTTTGGAACTTTGGTGAGGCCATTTCACAGAGAAACAAATTGAAGTTATGAAAGTGTGTCTGTATTGCATTACATCTTACTAGCAGAGTGCAATTATACTGGGCATAAGTGTCTGCAAACACAATTTCATGCACTTTAAGAAGACATGATGTTCATAATTTTCAGATTCAGTGAAAAGGATAGCATTGGATCAGAGGAGTACTAGCAGACATGTAACCATAATGGTATGCATAGCTTTTCCCTATCATAAGAAACATTGTGCAAGTGTAAACCTTTCCAACATTTCTGCTTTAGTACCCTTTGAAGTTATTTCTGCATGTCAGCTATACTGTCTCTTATAAAACAGGTTCTTTTCAAAAGCTTGTGTTATCCCACTGACACAGCATCAGGGTCCTTGCAGCATTAACCAGTACTTTTGAGTCCTCTCAATGTAACTGAGATATTCAACTTAAAGTCCAAACTCAGTATCTAGTGCCTTGAAACAACATAGAACCACATAGATTTCTACTGTCCTATATCTGTATATGTCCCAAAGCAACTAAGAAAACAGTTGCTGGATCTATGTTGAGTCCTTTGATAGCAGACTAGATCTCTATCACTCTTTTCTCAATTGCTCAGTCCCCCAAGACCTACATTGCTACTAAAATCCTTCACATTTGAAGGCCAGACGGTAATTTTTCTGCTTGCACAGTGGTCATAGTTGCACTACATGATCAGAAAGGCCATTATGACCATATCCTTACTCACTGACCCTGCCAGTGGGTTTATAATTTAGCTCATCATGTCATGTAGTGATTTAGCTCATCATACTTTGTAGTATAGCTCTATGCCATCCTTCTGGCTAAAACCAGCTAGACTAAGGTTTTGTATTGGATGTGACATCTCTCACCCAAAACAGATCTGTACCTTTCTTTTTAACATAATTGTACCTGCACTACTACTCCAGGTTCTGGTGAACCATCCTGCCTGAATTTCTGCTAGAAAAGGCCCAAAAAGGCTTCAGTTGCTAAAACTATCAACCTATGTCATTTCTAGGACTGTTACACCTAGGTTTATCAGAACCCTGTCTTTTGAAGGGGCAAAGAAGAAAAACAACTACCACCAAAATCTAGGATCTGGCTCTACTCTGTACAGTACTTAAGGCACTTCCCTTCACGAAATTAAGCCACTGCTACAATGATTCATAAAGCTGAACTCTCTACCCATTAGATGTTCGCTATGTTTACTATGCATCCTCTCTTCCCTATACGACACAGAATGTTGTAATGTTTTTAACAAGCAGATTTAATACCCCAAGATATCAATTTACAGGAAAAGCAACAGTTGAAGCAGGCCAGGGCTATCAATGGTCCAAAAAGAGGAAAAGAGGAGATAAGGTTTCATGGTGTTTCACCCCTTGAAAAAATAACCAACAAAAATTTGACAGGAAAAAACAGAAAAACTGGGGTTTGAAAACTAGCTTCTGACATTTATGGTCTCTTTCCACTTTACAAAACTCTGAAAATGAATGATAAATTACCTTGTTCAGTGAAAAAATAATTGCTTATTATTGATAAGCAATTGTAGAAGTCCACAACTTTGATAAATCTTTAGGTTGAAATGAATTCTCAACTTTAAGTTGGAGCTTGGAGTAAAAGTCAGGGGCAAACATCAACTGCAGGCTAGCCAGGGGTTACAGTAACCAGTTGTAAGACAGAGGGTTAGGGCACTTGGTTTGTCTGATCAACTTGCAGTTTTAAATTAAGTCTCCTACAAGTCAAGCAGCTAACCATGCTAATCTCTGAGCTTCTGGCACTCCAGGGGCAGATCTTCCCCTGTATTTTGGCAATTGCTGGCTCCCTCCTTCAGATACACACTCCAGAGAGGAAAGCCATTTCCTAACTCAATTCTGCTCCAGCTTCATCCAAGTCCTTTTCTTCACAATCATAGAATCATAGAATAGTTAGGGTTGGAAAGGACCTTAAGATCACCTAGTTCAAACCCCCCTGCCATGGGCAGGGACACCTCACACTAAACCATGCCACCCAAGGCCTCATCCAACCTGGCCTTGAACAGTGCCAGGGATGGAGCATTCTCAACTTCCCTGGGCGACCCATTCCAGTGCCTCACCACCCTCTCAGTAAAGAATTTCTTCCTTAGATCCAATCTAAACTTCCCCTGTTTAAGTTTTAACCCATTACCCCTTGTCCTATCACTACAGTCCCTGATTAATAGCCCCTCCCCAGCATCCTTGTAGCCCCCCTTCAGATACTGGAAGGCTGCTATGAGGTCTCCACGCAGCCTTCTCTTCTCCAGGATGAACAGCCCCAACTTTCTCAGCCTATCTTCATACGGGAGGTGCTCCAGTCCCCTGATCATCCTCATGGCCCCCCTCTGGGCTTGTTCCAACAGTTCCATGTCCTTTTCATGTTGAGGACACCAGAACTGCACACAATACTCCAAGTGAGATCTCACGAGAGCAGAGAGTAGAGGGGCAGGATCACCTCCTTCGACCTGCTGGTCACGCTCCTCTTGATGCAGCCCAGGATACAGTTGGCTGGCTTTTTACAATATTTTATAATAAAGACCTTAAGTGAATCCAGAATAACACATACATCAGAACCTTAAACAATATCCTGTAATACCACTGCTGATGTTAAATTTGCATAATCTAGTAAGAAGTTTGCATATTGTGGGCTATTTTTGCCAATAACATGGCATAAATTACTCAATTGTCTTAATATATCTTTCCACTACTTGTAGTAATGCAGCATTTAATTGGTAAGTTTGTCAACACTTCTTTCAAGAAACTGACACGTCTGTAGATGGGAATCAACTTTTGTTTACACTTTATCTGTACAGGAAAACAGGTCTTACACTTCTACTGTCTGAGTTACTTGAATTCAAATACTGCAGGGTATTTAGAATTAACAGTTACTGAAGTTAAAACATATGCTATTTAAATGCTTCGATGGAGTCTAACTTTCACTGCTGCAGGGTACCTGGCCGTTCACAGAAAAACAATGGAATATCTTTAAACATATGTAACATTTGCTGACAACCTCGACGAATACCACAGTACCTGTAGGTTAACAAGTCGCTAATCACCTTGAAGTAAAATGTATCAGCTGCCTCTGGCTGCAGTCCCACAGGGTATTTCCCACTAGAGCATCTATTTTTTAGTTAGCCAACACCCCAATTTGTTACTATCTCAAGTGTAGCCAAAAATCCCTGCAAGGAGGCCACAATCAATACTATTTCTCCCTTTATTGCATTAAGGATTCAGACTAGCAATTCATAAATTATAGTCGGAGACAGTTGCAAAACATTTCCTTGAAAACTAACCTCAGAACTTGTCTATGGTTTGAAGTACAGTAGCACTCTGAGAAGGCAAGAAAGCAAAGTCTATAGGACTTTCAGAATGAGCATTCATTTTATGTAGTGATTGCTTTTACTGTGTATAGGAAGCATTATGAGCCACCTCCTAAGGGAAATCTGCCATTGCAGTATTCTGAGTTTCTTAGCCTCAGTAAAAGCCCAGGAAGACAGAACAACAGTCTGCTATGGCAGCTTTTTTGTAGGATGTAATGCTATTAACTTATGTATCAGGATGATAATTAACTAAACTTATGATAATTAATCAGAAAAAAACCCCAAACAAACAAAAAACCCAATATACTTGTGATAAGGCTGTCAGCAATTTTGCTTAAATAACAAAACTTGTTGAAGTTAGCTTCAAAAATGGCATTGCCACAGAACACAACTGAACCTCAGAAAAATGTCAATTTGGTCTCATTTGCTTTATGCCTAGAACTTGCAAGCAACTTCTGGTCATTCTTGGGATGCTTTTGCTGCTAGCTTCCAGTTATAGAATATCATGTTAAAGCAGGTTATTAGCATCCTGTAATATTTGCTATGTCTCTCACTCAAAACAAGGACTGCACACAACTGCTCAAATGCCAACTTGTAACTGTAACTAGAAGTCTATCCTCTGAAGACAGTGACTGGAACTATGTTATAACCTACATTTTCAGGTAGACTTTAATTAGGTAAGTTTCAGGATACGATTGCCATCATCTGATAAGGCAAATATTTCAGCTATTCTAGATTACAGAGACTAATGATGAATTTGACAAATTATTCAAACACTATCCAAACTGGCTATGCTGTATTATCTTTCTTGAAAAAAAAAAGAAAGACATCTAGAAACTATTTCTTTTTCTGGATTTTGTTTGTAACAAGGGGTCTCCAAGGTTTTTGCCAGTAGAACAGTATAAATGCAGTCTCTGCAGTTTCATCAAGTGTTTTCTCTTCAAGCTTATGAGCAGCCATTAAGTTACAAGTTTTTGCCACCCACTCTAATCAATAAAACAGCAACCTTTCTTACTACTTACACTATTAACAACTAACAGTGTTCAAAGACTTATTGCATTATGTATTTCAGCAGGGGATGGATCCATCCAAAAGTCCATTTTTCCCAAGCAGTCAGGCATTTTGTATTGCTATCCTTCCCAAAAATGAGCAATTTCCTGCATGCCCAGTAGGTGCAGGCAGTAATTCTATTTTCATAAGACCACTGCATCTGTTTTACCTCCAGTTGTTTCGTTAAACACAACAGAAGAATGACACTAACACAGATGAATTCCAAATAACATTGTTAACTAAATACATATGGACATTCTGTTCCTACCATTGCATCTCAATATTTCCTAAGACACAGCAACTGGCACTACCTGGCTTAAGGTGTTCAAAATAATACTACCTTATTCCTGCTCATTTCAACCTACAGAATATTTAACCTGCACAGATGGAGTTGTAAACACAACTAGCTAAATACACTGCACAAGAACAAAGCTAGCAACAAAGCAACAGGATTTGTCTGAAATATTAGCACAACCTAAGTCATTGCATATCAAGTACGTGTTTGCCAGATCAGTAGATTGATGTATCAATAATCAGAATATGAGAGTGGTGCTTATCTGGGAGAATTGCAATAGCTGCAGATGTTGCACTTATAGTCTAATAGCATGAAATTACATTATGATGGAAGCTTAAGCTACAGTCCTGCAAACTCTTAAGCATATGTTCTATTTCATTAATTTCTTGCAGTCCAAATGATATCTGAGATCAATTGCACATACAGGTGATCCTCTCCAGGAACAAGGATTCCCTTTATTAACCTTCTGCAGATACTGAAAATATAGTTTATCTTTTTACTGAGTTTCATCTATGTTTTTTGTACAATATAAAAAAAAACTTCAAGAGAAATCTAAATCAATTACGAGTTATGAAAATGCTCACATTTTTGCTTCAGCACATGTTTAATATTTGATCCTCTGTGCAATAAATGACTTTTATTTCATGCAGTAATTAATTTTGTTCACAGATATTTATGCATGTAATTAAATATTTCATACATTCATTAATTTTATAATTTTAGAAGCCAGCAACTCTGAGGTGCAGCAGTCAACTTTTCCATTTTGTGTGCAAGGTAATTCTTTAATGGGCAGTAATAATTTTCTTTGCATAATAAGCAAGTCACAAAACATGTCCTGAATCTTGATGTATTTAAATATAGACCCATCTTTATCAACTTCAGCAATACTGTCATGCATATTCACTGAAATGGATTAGTCCCCTTCAGCATCCTCCCCTTCCTTCAATATTTACCTAAATTAATCAGACCCTAAAATAGTTTTGCCCTAATAAGTTCCTTGGTTTTATTATGCATTCATCCCAAAGTGGACCTGTTCGTCAATACTTTAGAGACATGTTTTTGAGCAGTAGCAGTAGCTATCTTTCTATCAGGACAGCATTGTAGACTGAAGCATGAGACATCTGATCAGAAGGTCATCAGTGAAAAGGTATTTACTGCTTTATTCCTACAAGACCTTCTGTGAGCTACCTTTGATGTGATTAACTTCCTCTCAGTTTATCCACCTACAAACTCATGTAGATAACACAGGTAGTCTGTTTATTTTACTCTCACATATGTAAAACACTGAATAGAATAGCAAGTCTTTTCTTTCAAACTTTATTTTATTGGCCAAGCTTTTTGGAATGCAGTAGTTTTAAATTAGAGGCCTTTTCTGTCCTGTAATACAAAAGAGACCATCACACTGCAGAAACACCTAGCAAAAATATTTTGCAGCATTCCAGTGTTTAACAATCCTGCGCTTTGAGAAAAACAAGACAAAATGTTAGATACTCACCATTTAATTGGTTACAGAGACAGCTTTAAAACCCAAAACTCTGAAAACAAAAAGACATTTAGTGTTTACATCTAGACATTTTAGTTTTTTACATCGAGACACTTTATTCCAATATGACTAAATAAGTGAGGAAAGATGCATAGGTCAAAAAATGGGTGAGCTGATCTTGTATAAAGCTAAAAAAAATCTGGTGATTCCAGCTATGCTATGGCTAATTACGTTGCCTCCTCAATCACACTGCAAAAGTGTCACAGAGGAGAAGCTGCTCACTCAAAGAAAGTAAAAATGGCTTTTCTAGTAGGAGCTGTATTCCAGGTAACTCACAGACTGCTTGTCAGAAGAATAAATAAATAAATAATGATGTAGCTATGTCCTTCCCCACTAACAGTAAATTCAGGGCAAGATAAGGCAACTGAAAGGACAATTCAAGAAAGCCAGAAGGTGTTTTTTCATGAAGCTAGGAAGACATTTTATAGCTGTTTAGCTTCTCACTATAGTGAAGCAGCAGCCTTCAAGATATTTCAGTAAATGAGTAATTGGTAAACATAGTCATATGTATACAGACATCTGGGGACACCTCTCCATCAGGAAAGCAGTAGCATGAGAGGAAAGGGGCTTAATTCAGATCTTGAGAGCCAAGCCATTTTCCAGAAGCAGCAGCACAGTTCCCAGCCTTCTGCATTTCAGGTTTTAACTGTAGATATGGCATGCTTTGGAATCAATACCCAGCTTCTGGGAAGTGCAAAAAGTATAACACCACTGCTGTAGTGTCAAAGGCGATGCATAAGATAGTACCTTCCTCTTCAATAAGCAGACAAAAAGGCTCACTGGACAGACTAGATTGACCAGTTTTGTTTTAGTAGCAAATTTGTTTATTGCATAAAACAGTCCCAGGGATTAAAACTGTGGCTTCCTTCCTGTCCTTTTTTTCCAAACCATTCCACCTGCAAAGGCTTTGTGAGGATCAGTAGCTTTACTGAACATTTTATGCTGCACAATTAGCAAGTGTAAATTTACATCTAGTTTTGTGCACTTCTTTGCAGGCTGAAGTAATTTATATGAGACCCAGAATACCTCAGGATTAGGATAATGTGAATTGTCTGTATTTCAGTTCCAAAAGTTCATGTGGATTTGAGCGTCAAAGTCAGGAAACATTATTAATTATGTACCTATCAGTTTTCCTTTTGTAATTCTTGCTTTGAGTTTCTTTTGTTGAATCATCAATAAAAAACATGCTGAATTCCACTTTCATACAATTTCCTCTTTTGCAATACACCGATGTAAAGCTCCTTAAAATAGCTAGGCTTCACTCCTTTCAAAATGGGGAGGTTTGCTCCTCATTTTGAACATGGGTATTTCTTAGAACATGGAACACATGCAAAAGCCTGAGTTACTTTTAAATGTTCTTGAAAAATTAATCCACTCCTTGGTGTTTCTTGTGTGACAATGGGTGAATAAAATATGTTTCTTGATTATCAGTAACAAGTTCCAACTTAAGACAGAAAAGAGTACAAAAGTAGCTGTGTTTGTATTTTTAGTTTTAAATACTACTTGCAAAAATTGCCTGGGAGGAAGATCACATCATCTGGAGGCCTAATTAGTAGAAATGTCATCTTCTGAGAGAAAGAGATAGTATTATCTGCAAGATAATAAGTTCAAAGGTGGCTGTTTGCCTTCTGCTCTCTGACTGCCCTCCATCTCAGCAACCCAGGAAAAATAACCCAATGACAGGTGCCAATTACAATACTTCATTGCTTAATTTCTTTAAAAGCCCTGCTCTGTTCTGCTTTAAGGCACACTCTTCTGTCCACATCTCTGCACTAAATATATTAAATAGCCCAGCAGTATATGTTTAGCTTGTGGACTACATTGGCAACCATGTAAAACACAGTGATCTCACAGGAATTGTTCAGCTCTGGAAAACTAATAGTGAAGAATTTCTTGGGTTGTTCTCACTACATGACTTTGAAGACCAGTCCACAGCCTGAGCAGGTTAACCGGTTGTTTTATTGGGAACCAGCCATTATATGAGTTTTCATTTTAGCAAGCCTTCTTAGCAGCAAATTCACTCATTGTGAACTAGATAGGTGAGAAATGAAAATTAAAATAAATATATATATATATATATATAAAAAGCATGGGACAGAAAACAGATCTGTCTTTTAGAAACTGTACACCTTGAAGTATCGTAGTTAGACCTAGATTTTAAAGATGAAGAGTCTTCTGACTCTTTAGAAGATGGCAATTCCCATGGAAAACAAAAGGCATCACAAATATAATTTGCTTTTGAAATCTTGACAGCCTTACACAGGCATCAAATGGGAAGACACAGACACCTATAAAAAAGGACTGTACTCTCACTTCACTCAGGGGAGCTGTCCATGCTGAAAGAAGATCTCTCATCTTACACCGCCTATAAACCTGTAAGGGACAAAGAAACCATTTCTGGCTAAATGAACAAAAACCCAAACCAATCTGGCCATATATATGCTCCTTAAATTGGGCTTCCATCTGTAGAAGAATTTGGTTTGGAGCATGACTTTTGTCATATGAGAGAAAACCTACTTTCGTTGTCTATGCCCAAAGACATTTTATTAGCATGTCTTCTCCATATAAATTACTCAAGCAGTTTGCAATTTGATTGCAGTCACACAGTACAACCTATTTAAGTGGTAGAAGTTTCTCCTGTAAATGCAGGTAACCAGCAGGAGATTGAAACAGGAATAATATTCCTATTGTGAAGTTCTACTCGTTTTCTTTCCAGTTGAGCTGAATTATTATTTCAGACCATTTAATCAGGAAAATATGGAACACATCTTCTAGTCTAAAAGTGAAAAATATGTCAAAATGAGCCAAGATACAGAAGGAAGGAAAGCTCTTCCTTTATCACCCTGGTATAGACTTCTTACCTCCATTCAGTTTCTTTCTTCATCCTCTGCCTCCTTTTTCTTTTTATGGCTTTCTCAAAATTCAGGTATTTATCCTTTTGCATTCAAATGTGAAAGCAATGAGGGACTATCTCTTTTTACCTTTTTTCTAAATAAAAATTCAGTCAATAGCTGTCTTACCAAAAGGAAAATGCTTTTCATAAAACATCTCAAAATTCTAAGGAGAATTTTTGTAAAGGAGAATTTATAAGCTTTTTGGCTGCGAATGAAAGCTTGATTATCCAATAAAAATGAATGTTTCCAATGGAAACTTAAATGGCAACCTACTTCTCTCTTAGAAGAAACAAGTTCCTACAAGACTACATTATGTCAGTCTCATTTTTTTGGCCCGGCATCTCTTGGCTGAATTCTGTAGTATATAATAGAGCCATTGAAGCTTTTTTGATATTTAAAATATTCATAACATCTCTGCCCTACTTAAATCCATTGGCATCTATAAAAATTGAACTCTTTCTTCGTTTGCTCCCTCATATCATTAATACGGTATCCCTCTACAACCTGGCCACTTATCCTCATAAAAATAGATACAAAATTAACATAGAGATATTCACCTCATAATCAAATTTAACCAACAGCCTGAAATGCAATTCTGTGTGAATCTACCATGCTTAGAAAGCTCAGGCAACACACAAACCCTATAATTTTTTAGTATTAGAATTTATACTATTCCAAGAAGCACTAAAGTCAGCTAAAGAGTGCCACTTGATTGCTCAAGGGACAACTATAAATGGAAAAATGGAGGGAAAACCCCCTTCCATTAAGGCATATGACTTTTGTGCTCTGGAAAATAATTTAAATGGGAAAAAATTAACTAAAAACTTAATATTAAGAAGGTGGTACTTTTGAAAACATATGCCTTCTGAAAGAACAAGATATATTTTTTAGTCACTTGATTGACTAAATCTTTAGTTGTAATGAGGGTTTGGGATTTGCAGTGTAATTCATGGAATATTTACGTTCAAATATCTAGAGAATCTTAGGTTCATATCCGCAGCTGTAGATTCACATTAATTCGAGAAGTTTTCTAAACAAATTACATCCTAAGGTACTGTATATCAATGAGATGGCACTGGCTTTGAAGAAACACACAAGGGAAATTGTTCATTGTCCTGGTTTCAGCTGAGATAGAGTTAATTTTCTTCCCAGTAGCTGGTGCTGTGTTCTGGCTTTATTCTCAGAATAGTTCTGATAACATGCTGTTGTTTTAGCTGTTTGCTCAGTAGCACCCTGATCAAGGACTTTTCAGTTTCTCATGCTCTGCCTTGAGGAGGGGAGCAAGAAGCTGGGAGGAAGCAAACAGAGGACACCTGACCCAAACTAGCCAAAGGGATATTCCATACCACTGCACGCCATGCCCAGTATATAAATTGGGGGAAGTTACTTGGGAGCGGTCAGTCACTGCTCAGGGACAAAGCTGGGCATCATTCAGTGGGTGGTGAGCAATTATATTGTGCATCACTTGTTTTCTTTTGGGTTTTATTCCTCTCTTTTTGTTTCCTATTATAATAATTACTGTTATTTTATTATTATTATGTTTTACTTTTATTTCATTTATTACATTGTTCATATCTCAACCCATGGGTTTTTCACTTTTTTTCCAGTTCTTCTCCACATCCCACTGTGGGGGTTGAGGAATGAGCCAGCGGCAATGTGGTACTTAGATGCCACTGGGGTTAAACCATGTCAAGTGCTGTAGCAGAGGTCCCCCTGCAGCAAATGGTGAAGATCATGATGATGTAGGTTGTACCCATGAAGACAGTGAAGGACCATGGTGGAAAAGACATCTACAGTGCATACCATAGAGGATCCCACACTGAAGTAGGTAGATAGAGAAGCTGGTGTAGATGGGTAAGCAATCCAGGAGGTACCCGAAATGCACTGATAACTTCCTTCTCCAAGTGACAGAGGAATCTGTGAGGAAAGGGGCTATGCTAGACCTTGTTCTCACAACGGGGAGGGACTGTCAGGAATGAAGTTGAGTCTGGGTAGAATGCATTTGCCTTGTGGCGGGGGGAGAGGGGGAATACATTTTTATTTTTTTATTTTATTTCATGCTATTTTACTCTGTTATTAATTTGCAGTAAATTAAATTAAGTTTCCCTAATAGTCCGTTTTCAAATAATGTTAATTGGTGAGTGATCTCCCTGACCTTGTCTCAACCCACAAATTTTTCCCATCATATTTTCTCTCCTGTCTTGCTCAGGAGAAGGAGTGAGAGATCAGCTTAGTGGTCATCTAGCAGCCACCCAAGGTTAACCCACCACACTGGTGAAAATTACTAACTGCACAGGTCCACCTCTGCATTTCTATGGCATATGAACACATCCTAACTTCTACTGTGGTGATATCCTCTAAAATTTCAGAACAAACAAGAAGAAAGTTGCTTGACTTCCGTTTGCATTTCTGGGTGTGTACATTTGCTATTAATGGACTTCAATTTTACGTTGTAGATTTTTCTACTCCATTATTTTTAATACTTTTGACACATGAACCTACAGGAGACCTGTAGAAAATTCACAACAAAAAATTGAGAAAAGCAAACCCGATGATGTATCTGAACAGAATATAAAAGAACAAAGACAAGAGAAGGGGGACTGGCAGTATTCATTCTATTATCAATTTAGCATCCTGTCCAAGTGTTCTAGGTACAGAGGGTCCCATCTAAAATTACAGTGTACACATTCAATCATCTCTTACAGACATTTAATTTAACATTGTGCTATTTATTTACCTCAAGTGCACTAAGAAGCATAGTATAACGTCTTCCATCTTCCTTTCAAACTATTTTCAGTACCACATGTCAGGAAGTTCACCCTGAACATTCCACAAGATTCATACATCTGGGAATACTCAGATCAAACGTCTTTAATAATCTCAATTTCCCAAGTGAGGCACTTTGGGCTAGCATCTCTTTTTAGATATCTGGAAACCCAAACCTGCAAGAGTATTATGGAAAAGATCAGACCTCTCCCCTGTATTCAAGTCCCCGAAGGTACGGCTAGAATAGCTGAAATGTATGAGCAGAGAGCAGTTCTGTAGACAGCTACATTTACATTTGCTGGCTTTTCTAAATAACTCCCATTACCACTCTAGCAGTCTAAAAAATAAAAAAATCCGTGGACACCTGCTCTCAAATGAAAATGAGAAACATTCTTACAGCATACAGGCTCAGTATATTTGTCGTTTGCCACTCTTGCTCTCTAGGAGTATGGGAAACAGCAGGCAATACAATAGAAATCCCAATATGCTAGGGAATAGCGAAAGAACTTTCAAATGAAGGGTGACAAAAAAGAAAATGTTGCGGTTTTCTTTCTCAGCCAATTCATGGTTATTTACTTTGATTCTAGATGCAAAATATGAACTTCATCACTTGAGAAACAGCTAAGAAAAGGCTAACACATTAACCAGCTATGTGATTCATGACACCACTTCGCTATGCTTGTAGGACTTTACATATATATATGCTTCAATAGCAAACATATAGTTAAATTGGCTCAGGTTTTAAAATGTTTATGTATCAGGCAGATAATAACCAGATAAATCTAATAAACAGATTCTCTGGACAATATTTGTAAATTAAATATACCTAATTCACAGTGTCAGTGATTAGTTTGAGAACTGCTTTATTCTTGAAGACTTGAGGAGAAAAACAGTTACAAGCCTAAACCAGCATAAGAGAAAGCCTGGTGAGCTCTCTTCTTGAGATTATGAATGAAACATATGCTAAAGCTGGGCCACCAGCTCCTATTAGCAGTTTGCTGCCTGAAGGGTCTCAACTGACAGCATGAGCAACTTCCCTTGGGATATCCCAGATCAGGTTTTCAAGAATTCCAAGCTGTGGCTTAAGCCTGCTCTCACCTGATCCTGCTCTGAGTTGTTATAGAATCATAGAATAGTTAGGGTTGGAAGGGACCTTAAGACCAAGCTGTGTGGTTTGGTTGGTACGCCAGAGGGAAGGGATGCCATCCAGAGGGACCTCAACACGCTTGTGAGGTGGGCTGATGCCAACCTTATGAAGTTTAACCATGCCAAGTGCAAGGTCCTATACCTGGATCGGAGCAATCCCAGGCACAGCTACAGGTTGGGCAAAGAAGAGATTCAGAGCAGCCCTGCAGAGAAGGACTTGGGGGTGTTGGTCAATGAGAAAATGAACATTAGCTGGCTTCAGTGTGCACTCACAGCCCAGAAAGCCAACCGTATCCTGGGCTGCATCAAGAGGAGCGTGACCAGCAGGTCGAAGGAGGTGATCCTGCCTCTCTACTCTGCTCCCATGAGACTTCACTTGGAGTATTGTGTGCAGTTCTGGTGTCCTCAACATCAAAAGGACATGGAACTGTTGGAACAAGTCCAGAGGAGGGCCACGAGGATGATCAGGCGACTGGAGCACCTCCTGTATGGAGACGGGCTGAGAAAGTTGGGGCTGTTCAGCCTCAAGAAGAGAAGGCTGCGTGGAGACCTCATAGCAGCCTTCCAGTATCTGAAGGGGGCCTACAAGGATGCTGGGGAGGGGCTATTCATCAGGGACTGTAGTGATAGGACAAGGGGTAACGGGTTCAAACTTAAACAGGGGAAGTTTAGATTGGATCTAAGGAAGAAATTCTTTACTGAGAGGGTGGTGAGGCACTGGAATGGGTTGCCCAGGGAGGTTGTGAATGCTCCATCCTTGGTGGTGTTCAAGGCCAGGTTGGATGAGGCCTTGGGTGACATGGTTTAGTGTGGGGTGTCCCTGGCCATGGCAGGGGGGTTGGAACTAGATGATCTTAAGGTCCTTTCCAACCCTAACTATTCTATGATTCTATGATTCTATGATTCTATGATCATCTAGTTCCAGCCCACCTGCCATGGGCAGGGACACCCCACACTAAACCATGTCACCCAAGGCTTCGTCCAACCTGGCCTTGAACACCGCCAGGGATGGAACATTTACCACCTCCCTGGGCAACCCATTCCAGTGCCTCACCACCCTCTCAGTAAAGAATTTCTTCCTTAGATCCAATCTAAACTTCCTCTGTTTAAGTTTGAACCCGTTACCCCTTGTCCTCTCACTACAGTCCCTGATGAATAGTCCCTCCCCAGCATCCTTGTAGGCCCCCTTCAGATACTGGAAGGCTGCTATGAGGCCTCCACGCAGCCTTCTCTTCTCCAGGATGAACAGCCCCAACTTTCTCAGCCTGTCTTTATGCAGGAGGTGCTCCAGTCCCCTGATCATCCTTGTGGCTTCCTCTGCACTTGTTCCAACAGTTCCATGTCCTTTTGATGTTGAGGACACCAGAACTGCACACAATACTCCAAGTGAGGTCTCACGAGAGCAGAGTAGAGGGGCAGGATCACCTCCTTCGACCTGCTGGTCACGCTCCTTTCGATGCAACCCAGGATACGGTTGGCTTTTTGGGCTGTGAGCGCACACTGAAGCCGGCTCATGTTCATTTTCTCATCGAGCAACACCCCCAAGTCCTTCTCTGCAGGGCTGCTCTGAATTTCTTCTCTGCCCAACCTGTAGCTGTGCCTGGGATTGCTCCAACCCAGGTGTAGGACCTTGCACTTGGCATGGTTAAACTTCATGAGGTTGGCATCAGCCCACCTCACAAGCGTGTCAAGGTCCCTCTGGATGGCATCCCTTCCCTCCGGCGTATCAACTGAACCACACAGCTTGGTGTCATCGGCAAACTTGCTGAAGGCGCACTCAATCCCACTGTCCACATCTCTGACAAAGACGATGAACAAGACAGGTCCCAACACCAATCCCTGAGAGACACCACTCGTTACTGGTCTGCAGCCATAGTATGACGCAAACAAAAGCAGTGGTAACAGAGGTGTGATAGAATGGAAAAGCAGACAGATTTGCTATCCCCTCAGCCTACACAGACCAATTTATTTCTTGTCATACCCCAGCTGGTAAAAGAAAATTTTAAGCTTGTATTTCTACAGTTCTGAAGAATTTTCCTTCTTCACAACAGCACTGCTTCTGCTTCTTGCTAATTAAAAAAAAATTTGAGCATTATTCTATGATTGTTGAGCAATCCATAGGCAAGACACAGGGAAAACTGGTGCACAAAACTGTCCTTTCACTCAGATATCCACTGACAAGTGTAGACGGATATAATTTGGATGTGCATATTTCAGCAGGGCTTGTGAGCATCTGACAGTCCTAGGCAAATACTTCATCTCATTTAGAAATAAACCAATGTGAGGCCTAGGAATGGGACATTCAGAAGTTTGCTTCCCAGTAGGCAAGCATGCAATAGCTTCACAGCTAATATACCGTCCCCAGAGGCTTATGCTTTTTAAGAAAGGAATGACTTTTCTGAGAAGGATCTTTTCTTGTTGACTCACTGTAAGGACACTGAAACATAAGTGGGCTGTGTTATTCCATCCCTTTTGTTTGAAATTACTTCTGAGTAAGACACTTCAGTCAAAACAATTTTGCCAATTAGTTGTTCTTGGCTGACAGAAAGAAATACCAGCATGCTGTACAGATGTGTATAACATCTTAACTCTCTCTACATGAAAGTACATTCCATTACATACCAAAAATAGATTGATACATCCCAAAAATAGACTCCAGGAAAAAAATTCATGTTGAGGCTATGTATCAGCAAAGTGGACAAACAGTTCAGTTTGATTCATCTGAATCTATAACAAAAAGTTTTGTGCTGTTCTGCTAGACACTAATGAGTTAAAGCTCATTCTTCCTCTCTTGCTGTATATTTGTATTTTGAGTAAAGAGCACTGAGACACAATCAGGATTACAATTAAATTACTTTGTTCTATCTTAAAATTATTCAGTGCTTAAGATGGAAGTGTTCACTTATGTCCAAATGAAGAATAATAATAAAAAAAGATCAACATGATTAGTGTTTCTACAATCAATACCAAGTGAAGTGCAAGTAATTTGCCACTTGTTGTAAAGTGTTCCTAGATTATCCCTCAGTAATATTGTCATCATATATATACACACCATTACTTTCTGCAACGTCAGTACAAATAGAGTGATAAAATTCAAGGGGAAAGTAAGAACAAGAAAGGCAGACCTTATAAACAGAACTGTCCTTGTCTAAACTGGAGAGATAAATTTGATGGATGGACCACCTGGTGAACAAAGAAGTGGCTGGAGGGCCACATGCAAAAAGTTGTGGTCTACGGCTCAGTGTCCAGCTGGAGACTGGCAATGAGTGGTGTCCCTCAGGGTTCACTTTTGGGACTGATCCTGTGCAACATCTTTGTCGGCAACACAGACAGTGAGATTGAGTGCACCCTCAGCAAGTTTGCCGATGACACCAAGATGTGTGGTTCGGTTGATACGCTGGAGGGAAGGAATGCCATCCAGAGGGACCTTGACACGCTTGTGAGGTGGGCTGATGCCAACCTTATGAAGTTTAACCATGCCAAGTGCAAGGTCCTACACCTGGGTTGGAGCAATCCCAGGCACAGCTACAGGTTGGGCAGAGAAGAGATTCAGAGCAGCCCTGCGGAGAAGGACTTGGGGGTGTTGGTCGATGAAAAAATGAACATGAGCCAGCAATGTGCGCTCACAGCCCAGAAAGCCAACCGTATCCTGGGCTGCATCAAGAGGAGTGTGACCAGCAGGTCGAAGGAGGTGATCCTGCCCCTCTACTTTGCTGTCGTGAGACCTCACTTGGAGTATTGTGTGCAGTTCTGGTGTCCTCAACATCAAAAGGACATGGAACTGTTGGAACAAGTCCAGAGGATGGCCACGAGGATGATCAGGAGGCTGGAGCACCTCCTGTATGGAGACAGGCTGAGAAAGTTGGGGCTGTTCATCCTGGAGAAGAGAAGGCTGCGTGGAGACCTCATAGCAGCCTTCCAGTATCTAAAGGGGGGCTGTAGGGATGCTGGGGAGGGACTATTCATCAGGGACTGTAGTGACAGGACAAGGGGTAATGGGTTAAAACTTAAACAGGGAAGTTCAGGTTAAATATAAGGAAGAAATTCTTTACTGAGAGGGTGGTGAGGCACTGGAATGGGTTGCCCAGGGAAGTGGTAAATGTTCCATCCCTGGCGGTGTTCAAGGCCAGGTTGGACAGAGCCTTGAGCAACATGGTTTAGTGCGAGGCATTCCTGCCCATGGCAGGTGGGTTGGAGCTAGATGATCTTAAGGTCCTTTCCAATCCAAACCATTCTGTGATTCTATGATTCGAATGATCTAAATATTTTCTTTCTGTAAAATGTCCCTAAGTCTAAATAGAAAAAGAATAAGGAACATTATAAAACCCAGAAATCTTACTTAGCATTTGCCATTGTTAGTGTTTTAATACTCTCTATCTTTATCTTCAGTAAAAGAATAAAAAAGGTTTTAATGGGAGCTGTTAACGGCCAGAAAAAAACCCCAAACCAAACAAAAAAACCAACCAATCAACAACAACAACAGAAACAACAACAGAAAAAAAAGAGAAAGAAACAAACCACACTTTTAGCTTGTCCTTCTTTGTGTCTTTGCTCACATTGTAACATAGACTTGTGATTGTTTATACCTGCCTTTCAACACAGCAGGAGTCAGATTTCTGAAAAGGCACAACTCCCATGTGGAAAGCCCAAAAGCAGCAGCCAAGCAGGAGTAACAGACACTTCCATTATTCTTAAGGGGAGAAATTAGATACCAACACCTTCTGAGGGTCTATTCTTAAAAGTCTGAGTTTAGGTAAGTTCTTCTAAACCTTTGCCGTAAAAGCAGCTTGCCAGAGGCAATCTGGCCCCTTGTTACAGGCTGCAGTGGGCAGTTCAACCATACCGTCAAGCTCTGAAGACACAAATAGATGACTGGGTAACCAAGTAATTTGCATGATACATATATTTTAGAGCTTCATGCAGAGAGAGATATTTCCCTGATATTAATATGAGATTTTAACCATCTGAATACACTTCAAAAATGTTAATAACACAGATTCCATTATATGTACCAGAGGCAATACTTTGCTTCAGCTTTGCTGTCAAACAAACAATTTAAGTGAGGAGCCAGCTGTGGACAATACTATTTAGAGACAGATAATACATTGAACAATACATGTTTATTATGTTCTTCATGGTTCTTAAGAAAATACGCAAGCATGTGCATGGAGCTTTAGGATATGATTTTTTCAAGTCCTTAAGCAGTTTAAAAGTATTTGTTTCAGATAACTACCTGAAATCACAGTGATACTGTGAGGTTTCATGCACCTTGCTATGAATTCTCTGCTATCAAACACTGCCAGGCAGAGCATCAGAGCAATGGTGGCACTTTCTGTGTTCCCAGAAAGGTACATGAAATAAAGCTCTTTTAGTGAAGCAATCCCTTATGTCAGCTGGGGTTCTACAGCAATAAGCATTAATCAGGTTCCAGACAATTCATTAAGATGGGACTTCACAGGGGATCTAAAACTGACACAACACAGCTCCAAAACCCAAACTGCTAGATTTTCCAGTGTTGCATTAGTGCTCTCACACTGCAGCTCAGAACCCTTTCAGATCTCAGAGTGTTAAAGAAAAAATCAGTATCAGCCTCATGTCAGAACTGATAAAGGAAAACAAAATGACAAGAATCACAGATAGTGCAATGTCTGTTATGACAATTCCATTCTGGTAGTTAGCACTCAATACTCTGCCCACCTCCCAGCAAATTGAAAGCAATGTTTAATGTGCATTAACCAACAGACCCAGATCAAGTCTTGTCACAGCCCTGAAATCCCTACTAGCACAAAGCAAAGCAGAAGCACCAACAATACCAAAATATTCACTGGCAGCAGGCACATCAGTATACATCACTGCTTCACCTCCAAGTGCCCAATTTCCTGATGTCCTCAGGTATTTAACCAGCACACTCATTCAATTCAGTAAAAGAAAGCAGCATTCAGGCCTCTAGGACCAGACTTAGGGTTTCAGAATTTCTTTTTAAATTGTGAATGAGAGAGAAGCCTGCCATCATGCAGAATAACTTCTGCAGTCATTTTAAACATAATGATTTGCTAATCCTTCTGCACAGGTATGTTCTGCATTTTACGCAGCTGCCAATAAAAGGGTAATGATTTCAGAGCCTATGAGCAATAAATTTCAAGCATTCAAGTTATATAAAATGTTAACTCCTTCTGTAAACAGAAACATTTTTTTTTAAATCCTTAGCACTGGCAAAGCATAAAAACCAAAACCAATTCATCTTTTCATCTACTGAGTAAAATTAACTTTGACATTAATAAATAATTGACATAGTATATTATTCAGACCTTTACATACAGAATTAAGTAGGATGTAGAGTAAAGGTTATTTATTTAAAAGGAAGTAATATATATGAAAAAGTGCTGTCATTCTAAAATAGCAACAAAAAAGTTGCAGATATATTGAACTTTATACAGCCCTGCTCTTGGCAGGAAGCCAACTTTCCTGCTTTTTCTTGTTCTGCTTGTTAAAGACTTGACTGAGAAAAGAAAATCTTAGCTCAAACATGTTGAAATACACAAGTTTAACTCCAGAAAATTCCTCACTTGTCTGAATCCTTTCAAGAGTCGTATGCCACACAGCCACCATTATGGTTTTTTTAGATCAGAAAAGACTCACAGACAGCATAAAGGAGGAAGGATTCTGACAGTCCATAGGTTGCAGAGCTGGACCAATCTTTCAAGTCATCCAGAACCCATAGGCATAAGCTACCAAATCACAACCCACTTGAAAAACTGACCAAATTCAATCCTAATGTTTCCTGAGTTTCTCACTCGCCATCTCTTGTATTAGGAAGATGCCCCAGAACCTCTCATCTGGCATTCACTACTCTTGATACCTGCTAGAGTTTGGGCTCAAGTTCTTGACTTCACTATTTCTGTGTTGATGATAAAATATGACCTTTCCCGCCCAGCCCTGTGACCAGGTTTCCAGGTCTGAATGACCACTCCCATCAAATCACCCAGGTCATAAACCAAACAAATAACACCAATAACATGGGAGTCTGGACTACCATCCAAGCTCAAGTCCTAAAATTACACAGTTTAATAGATACAGGTTTAGTATCCTGCATGTCAAGGTAGGCTCCCCATTCACAAAGTCACACTCAGAAATATCCTCTGAACTTGTGTAGTCATTTATATCAGTGACAAGTGGCTGAATGACCTGTGGCTTAGACACAGCCCTATAAAATTGTTTCATATTCCCAAGGAACTTAAAATGATTGAAACAAATGTTTGTTTATTTATCTTAGATTCACCCCAGTGAAGAGAAAACTGGATTCAGTCTCCTGAATGCAGTCCTTCACAGTTATGTGGGATGCATGCCCTGTGTTCCTCCCTCAGCACTGTGTGCGGAACAAGAAACTCTCAGTAGGAAGATACTTCCTTGAGCCTGCACCTTTAACCTGTAAGTCAGCTGCTTAAATTTGTGCAGGGTAGTTTCTTCTTTTTCAATCTCACATAAGCATATACAAGAGAAACAATAGTAAAGAGTAACAGCAGGATAAATAAACGAATGTGATCACTTGAAAAGAATAAATCCAAGCTGGCTTATCCTAGTAAATTGCATCCCACAGGTGCACTGTAAAAAGAGAAGTCCAAAACCTTAGGAATTTCAAACAGATGGGAACTGAGATTTGCTGAGGGAAAAAAAAAAAAAAAAAAAAGAGATCTCCAGGAAAAATATTAAACATTAGCCCAAGAAAATAATTTCATCTTCTGAAATTGAATATAGAACAATTAATCTGATTGGACATATAGTGACAATGAACAGGTAAGACACCTGTAGTCAATGTGTCACAGACATAAAGTTAGCTTTAAACTTACTCTAAACCTGTAAGACCTCATTGCCTGTGCTGAAGTGAGGTTAGACTGCCGTCAATACCTCAGACTGAACCAGAATAAGGGATTGCTCCCAGGCATCTTTAGTAAAGGCCATATGTACCAGCTTGTGCTAAAACAAAGCAGAAAGCCATGGCACGATGTACTGGATGGGCAGCACCAGGCTGCTACACTCCCATGGTATAAATGCAACACCACATTCAGCCAGCCAGCTGGATACAACACATTGCTTCATTAACATGCAATAGCTGCTAATATACCATGTGTATGGGCTTTAAAAAAAAACCTTCTACACAAGTGTTTGTTTTACATGGCACCACCAGAAGAGGCTGTAAGACTCACACAAAACCAGTTATGTGCCATCCCCAGCCTTGCTCAATGGTTTGCGGCATTCAGGACAGTCTCCCTTGGGTCCCCAGTCCTGCTCAGACTTCAAAGATCTTTCTTCTATATAGCCATTCCTGCTATATGGATATGTATTCAGACCAATGCTGAACCTCTTACTTAAACAAGCTTCCACACCCAGGTTGGTAGCTCGCCACCTGTGGTTTATTCTGTGCAGCACTGAAGCCTGTTTGCCTTTTTGTGGCTGCTGTTGCTGAAGCGTGACTTGCCCTATGTGAAAGCACCAGTACCACTGTATATTGGTGAAAAGCAGGGATGAGCCAATTGGCAGACATGGTAAGCTTCAGTGAGGAAATGCCCAGACAGGTCTGTGAGGAAGAAAATTGCTAGAGGCTCTGAGTGCACTCTGTGGAATTCGTTCTGCCCAGGAAGCTGCTGTGATGGAATTGAAGGACTTGAACCATGAAGGAAAGACCTCTTTCCATAAAGGACAGAGGACAGGTTTGTTTATATCACAATGCATATATGAATTTTCCCTATTTCTTGTTCCAATAAGGCAACTATAGGAGTTTAAAGTCCTTTCTGTGTACTGTCTTTATGGAATATACGCATGCAGTCTAGTCAACTTTGGGTCCCAGAACAGATGACATCTGTTGTTTTCCATGTTCTGGGTCATGTCCCCCTTTACTTTACCTTCTTAAATTTCCAAATTCCTTTATGTCACTTAGCCATTCTCCTCGCTTACAAGGAAGACTGAAAACCTGTTTTCTCCCACCTCTAAGCAGCCCTGTTGGTATCTCATCTATGAGTAGGAGTGAAATCAGTAAAGTGTACAACTCAGGGCCTTGTTATCAAATTATATGCTTTCCTTTGTATAGAAACATTTAATAAAAGCACAGGAACTTTATGCTAACAACAACTTGACAAATAGTTGTAGCAAATACAATGCACAGATTTTGGTTGAACAGAGGGTCTGCACCTGCTCTTTGTCAAAAGGAAGAGTGGGAACAGGATTTCCTAGACAGCATGGAGGATACCTGAAAGGGGGTGATGAGAAGTTTGAGAGGAAAAGAACTGTCACAACTCTATCAGTGCAGATATAGGATTCATCAGCCAAAGACTGTCATTGCACAGCAGGCAGTTTTCTAACGTGACACCCTTGCCTAGCCCAGGTGCAAAGCAGGTGTAATTAGGAAACATGCAAGTCTTTCAGCAAAAGCAAACGTTAAACAGCATGCAGAACTCAGTGGCAGTCACACATAAAGGACAGAATACAGCTTTCACCTGGTGCTCTGTGGCTCCTTGCTATGCCATTTACCCTCCTTTCCTTCAGCAAAATAAGAAACTGTATATACTTCCCTACTTTCCTCTCATTGCCCCTTCATCTCATGTCTTTATTCTTCTGAAGCTACAGCTGTGGCTCAGAATGCTAATGAGGAAAAAGAAGACTCTTCCCTGGGTAGGCAGCTTTAAGTAGATTGGCTGCTCCACAACTCTCTTTTATTTGCTGGGCACTGAGTATATCATGTTATGTGCAGGTATTTCCTAGTTACTGAGAGCTATTAAGTATTAAATTAATGATGTAGCTGGGAGTACTTCCTCCTTGTGTTATTTTGAAATTAAATTATCTATCCAAATAAGTGAGGTGGAGGTTAGAATAATCAATATTTATTTTTTCAGATAAATTCCTGTTGTTTCTCAGGACTGAGAAAAAACAGAACATGGTCATTACTTTTATTATTGGTTACAATAATTTTAATTATACTAATCTATTATAAATCCTTTAAAGATTAATACTGAAATGCCACTTGCATTTTCTCTTGCTCTCATTTAAAAAATTTTCTCCTGCTCTCATTTAAAAGATTTTCTCCCTAAAAAGATCCCAACTCTCTTGTTGTCATTTGACCACAAAACTAATTGTCATACTGATCACAGAACTTGCTTGAATTATGAGAAAACATCCACTTTGTTTCCACTATAGACATTTCTCACATCTTTTGCATAACCAAATATACTACAACCAGGAAAAAGAAATGCAAGACAATTTGCAACTATGTCTAATATGGCAAAGTACATTGTTGATTGCACTGAATTTTCAAACTATGTGGTAAACACGTTCTGCTCAGGTGACAGAAAGCAGTACTGCAATGATCTACAGGATCCTGAGCCTTTGCACTTCCTTTTCTGTTTGAGGTTTATAATTTTTATATAGGACAAACCTGTAATTATTAAGAGGTTAGGCTGGAACCTAGACCTCCTTGGTGCTCATTGTACGTCACTTTGAGAAAGATGAAAGTGTCTCTGCCACCAAAACACCTAACTTAGCATTTGCAACGCATACTGTAGGAGTTAACTACATCTGGATAATGTTCAAAACTGCCAACATATTGGCATGTTGTGGGTAACTTGCTGCTTACCCTCGGTGAGGGCAGAGGTCACTCTCATGCTCCTTCACCTCCTCTGTTTTTTAATGTACAGATCAGAAGCCTTTCCAGAAAGGTAGGCAGCACAGCTCTTTGACCTTTACTCAGCAGGAGATCACTAACCTATTACAGAAAAGGAGTATCTTCTGCAAAATGAATGGTCAGAGAACACATTTGGGAAGCATACACAGATTTATTTTCCCTCTCATCTTCCAGGAGAGGGCTCTGGTCCGGACTATTCATATAGCCAAGGAAATCATAAGCGAAACCTTCCTCATAAAACAGTTCACCCTCCTGCATACACATCTACAGTTACTAACCACAAGCATTAGTAAGCACATATCTGAGTTCTCAGACCAAAAAAAAAAAACCACTTGAAAAGGCTTTCTGATCTAGAATAGTCTATACTATGCTATGCTATGCTATCCTATTTTGATTCCTATTCTATTCCTATTCTACTCTACTCTATTGTGAAGGCTGGCAAGAAACTAGATGCTGTGGGACCAAATAAACTCTCTGAGCATCTTACTTGGAGCACATGCTCCATTTAATTCTAAAAATCGTATGCTTAAACTTTTCAGATTTCTTTAACGTGGATCTTTTTTTCCTTTCATTGTCTTTTTCACTGTAAAACATAACAGTTCTTTCCACTTGCAATTTATTATGGAGAAGAGCTTTCCTCTTATGGTCAATGCAAGGGCCCAGCAGCATTGCAGTTTTAAGAATGTCTCTTACATAAGGATCTCTTTCTCAGCAGTAGCTTGATAACATTCAGAAATCAAGAAAAAAGGCTGCCTTGTTTTGTAAACTTTTGAGAATCCAGCTCATGATTTGTCAAGCTGAAATGCGATTCAAATGAAACGGCTGTCATATACTCACAAATAAAATGCAAAGTACAGCTTGTGCATAATGAGAAGAAAGTCTAAAAATATTTGAATATATTGGTATTGACAGAATGGTTCCACCATCTTTGTTCTTAAGATGAAAGAACATTTTGTCTATTTTTTCCTCAATTATTTTCTAAAGCTATTAAGATCCTGTTCCACATGTTGTGGCATCACAGTATCTGGTTCAAAATAAAGTATTCTTGTGCCTCAGTTATATTTTTCAGCCAGAGCCTCATATCACAAAAATAACTGGAAGGGGTTGAAATACGTTTATTCACAACTTATTTATATGTATTTTTTTGTTTACCAAGTGGAAAACCTGGAGTTGTCTGAAAGCATCTCAGTATTGTGCCATGGCTGGGCTGTACCGAGTTTCAAAACAATCTCTTTGGGAAAGTTTTGCATGGCTTCATTCAGAGTCTGACACCTGCCTCCCACTTACCAGTTGCAATAATTTTGTGTTAATTGCTGGGTTTGCTTATTGCTAGAGTGTCATAAAGCTGACATGTAACAGCTCAACTTACCCACTTTCCTGCCTTTTGCATAAAATGCTTCATCTGTTCTTTGGGAGAAAAATCCCCCTGTTAGGCTTTTTGTTCATTGGTAACTGCAGAAGAAAACCCATCTTTGCTTCGTTGGATAAAAAGCCCATTTTGTCATGCACTGGTTGCTCTGCTCCTACGACTCATGCAGCAGAGAAATACTGGTGCTGCTTCTAAATTCCTGGGCCACCATCCCTAGCTACCGCCCTTTGTACTATGGCTGCAATCTCTGAAGTTGCCTAGAGGAGCTGGCAGTCCAGTTCTCATTAATTTTAATAGGAGATGAGCATCTAACCCTGATGGACAGTTTTGAAATGGTCAGTCTATTAATTCACATTGTACAGCATGCCATACCCTTATCTTCCATTTTTTGCCAAGCTGTCCAGAATGTAGATCTGACTAGCACTAACTAAAATCAGGAGATAAAGTCTTGAGAGAAAACACCAAGTAACAATAAAATAAATTTGATCTCATCAGTTTTTAAAGCAGCCCAGACAGCTTCCAATGTTCAGCACTGGTGCACTCAGTAGGTTATATCCAGAAGTTTCAAGACCAGCTGTTAAAGCTGTCCAATTATCCCACAGCTCACTTTGGTTAGGCTTGCTTGTCTATTTAGTCATAGGAAGCCAAAAGAAAAGCCAAGAGGTATGTTTAAAAAATCTGTGTTTAGACACTAAACAGATAGGATTTGAAAAACCATTAATTCTCCAGAAGCTCTTAGGGTAAGTCCTGGCTTTGTTTGTGTCCTATGGGACTCTGTCATGTAGCATGTGAAAATCTTTACTTTTAGGGGAAGAATGTTTTCTCTCCAGCAGAGAACTGGAGGTGCAAGATTCTGCCAGGAAATCTTTGCAAAGGTTTTCACACCTTTCAGCATGACTTAGTAGGCATATAATAACAGCCAAAGTACAGCTGAATAGGTGTTCTGCTTTAAGTAGAAAGTTGTTTATTCTTTTCCCTATTGCACAACAGAAAAGGCATCAGAAAATAGTAGTGCTATCCAGAGCTAGAAATAGTGGTGAATCAGGCCCTTTAATTAGAAAGAATATTGTTATTCATTAAATAAACCCCGTCTTCATTATGAGCTTAGCATTTCCAGCTCAGACTCAATTAAGTTTTCCATTTAGCCTCAGCAGCCATCTTTCTTTGCTTTCCAACTAAAAAATAACTAGCATTACCACAACCATCTCATTTTTCCCCATCCCTTCCTTTCCTCCTTAAAGGAAAAAAGTAGGTACTAGTTAGTTCAGAAACTGGTTTCAGCTCATCCATCAAAAGGTGCACTTAATGTTTAAGCCAGTGGTGCAACATATACTAATCCCTGTCAACTATGGCTGGTAAAACCTTGTACAAGCAAAGAATACTACATAGCTAAAGAAAGCACAAGTTAACTACCTCTGAATGTATTTTATATGCATTTGTTCTTTCCCTATGTCCAGTCCCACTGGAAGGTCATTTGCCAAACACGTTTTAGTGATAGTTTTTGTACCTGGATTATAGAAAGCCACTAACCCTAGGTAATGCAAATTGTCTATGTTATCACAAATACATGATAATATAAATATAAGTTCTGGTGTGTAACTACCTCAGCTGACTCTGAGATACTGCTGTGCTACCTCCTGGCAGTTGTAGTTCAACCACCAAATGGTTCCTCTTTGATTTGGTGACCCGAACTCCTGATCTGAACTACCTTTCCCATCAGGTCCCGCTTTCCAGATGATTGCTAAGATACATCAAGGGGTTCTGACCTATTGAAAAGAAGATTAAGAGATATCTTAACAGGAGGAGGAAGCAGTATCTTATTTTGTATCACAAGTCCAGTTATATTAGTATTGGAGGCTTCATGGTTAAAGGAATCCAAGGTGTTATGCATTTTCCTCCAAACAGGGAGCTACCTCTGACCATAGTAGATAAAATGTCTAAATAAATAAGACAGTAGGAAGCATTCTAGCATTACACTCAGGCTTGGTCTTTCAGTGTGTGAACGAGTACTGAGATTAAAAATCATGCCTGGTTTCACCAGAAAATGGTGTCTGCAGTATTGCTTGTTTGTCTAATGATAGCCTCTAGGAATCAGGGAAGAGTACCTACTGTAAGCAAACCTAGAATGGCAAAGCCAAACTGAGAAAGGAGTAATGCTGATGAAAGAGAATTACTCACTGTGCACAAAGTCAGAGAACACATCCAGCTCACCTGAAACAAGTGTGAAAAGAGGTTAAAGTTAACAATATTTGTACTCTAATAAATTTGGGGGGTCATAAGTATACCCGAAAACTGACTACTTTTCTTTTTTTTTTTTTTTTTCAGTTTGTGAATATTTTGCAGGTTTTCCAAATAACGTGAGGGAAGAAAAGTGTTTGCTGTTTTGACAGTGGAGGGGAAATGGACCCTACTTCTGATGACTTCCCCAGCAGCAGGATTTTCTGGCTGTGTAGGTTTAAGAGTGACCTTGACTCAAGGTAAAAGACTAGATCGGTATTTGAATTCCACCCATCTTTAATTAGTACTAAAAAGTGTGCTTCAGAAGACTTTCAACTTTCTTTTCACCTTAGAACCAAAATCAGACAGAAAATCAGAAATGTCTCCTAGGCAACACTGTCAAACAAAATAGAAAGTAATAAGGAATCAGCAGTACAGGTAATAACAGTCAATAGGCTGTTGCAATACAAATGTAGATATAGCACATATGCTAAAGCTATTTCACTTTATCCTTGACAAACAAACAAGTTTCAGATTTTTTAATAGGGTTTTTAACACAATTTCCATTTAAGGCACTAGGAATGCCATAATGAAAACCTCAACCTCAAGGGGTGATATATTGGTAGTAAATGCTTACTAAAATGCTATTATGGTATTCTCAAAAACCTAAACAATTTGAGGCAATGAATAATTTATTCTCTTCTCCATATCTAGTGAAGTAAAACCTAGATCTTTCTAGTCACAATTATTTCTACTAAATATTTTTAGTGAGAAATTGCCAGGAAAAAACAAATTGCTAAGTAAAGTAAGTGAGCATCAGAGGTGCATTTGTGTCACCTGATTGCCAAGATGGTGTATAATAGTTAACATCACAGTTGCAGAAAATCCCTGTGATACATTTTAAAAGTACACATTTTAAACCATTTTGACAACCTTCCTCCATTTCCTGTGCCTTCTCTATGTAAGAATGCCCAAACATTTAACACACTGGTGTGCATTTGTTTGAAGTCTGGCTTAGGTTCTGAAGTTTCATTTCCAGGGAAGAACTTTGCTGTATAACGTAGACTTTGAGTAGCCAGGTTGCGTTCAAAAAGAACTGCCTGCAGACAGAGGCACACAGCTAAGAAGTGGAAATCGTAAAAGTGGTAAAGCACTGAAATTGTAAAAGTTTCAGACGGGATATTTGTTCAGAGGAAAAAAAAAAAAAAAGGCAAAATCTAGCAACTCATGAATATTCACTTTTTTTTTTCTTTTTTTCCCAATTAGTCTATTGTTCATGGAGAACTTTGAGGAGCTACTTTGCTTACTATTATTTTCTGCCTGCAGGTTCTATATTCTGCCAATCTTTCACTGTAGCATTTGTATTATGACAATGGGGGTATTTGCTTGCAAGCAGTATATTTGTGAGTTCCCAGAACAGCTCCTTCTGTTCATTCCTCACCTGAAGTTATAATGTGCTCTCCTTAACAAATGTGCTCTCCTTAACATCATAATCACCTACACAGCAACTCATGCTGGTGTCACAAACTAAGGGTTATGACTTCAGTTGATGGATCAGTAGGAACAGAAGGGCTCACATAAAGACAGATACTGTCTGCATGCAAATGTGTTCGTGTAAGAGGAAAAAACAAGTGACAGCCATTAATTACAAAGTGCTATGTTAGCTGAATTGCACTCTCATGGAATATTTTTCAGAATCTATGAAGAATTTAAAAAAAAAAAAACCCACAAGCTTGCTCCAAATC
This sequence comes from Psittacula echo, assembly GCF_963264785.1. Taxonomy (NCBI): domain Eukaryota; kingdom Metazoa; phylum Chordata; class Aves; order Psittaciformes; family Psittacidae; genus Psittacula; species Psittacula echo. The sequence goes on from NC_137735.1 coordinate 61,304,007, forward strand.
TCTCCTGTTACCAATCGGCATAGGTCACTGGATTCTAGCTCACCTGCAATCTGCATCAAGTTATGGTTTGCCTTTTGCTCACTGTATGAGGAGGCTGTTGATTCATTATATCTGTTTTTATTGGCCAGACCCAATTTCAATTCTTTTCTTTATCTGAAACCCCCTGTGCTCAAAGGCTGAGTATGCCAGAGAGTTGCACTAGAGCTTGGCATCAGCTGTTATCAAATAAAATAGTTGAACAGCAGATAGACATTAGAAACCTTGGCTGCTTACACAGCAGGTGACAGCTGAACCTTAATTACTACTAAACAAGCAAATACCTGCAATGAAGTTGGTGGTCAGGCTGGTTTCATTCAAAGGCAAGGAGCACAAAAGCATGTCTACACACCAAGGGATGCAATCTCTTTTTCTGCCAGGAGGTCTTCTTACACCAGCCTTTTCTCCATGCTATCACATTGCACTTTAAGGCTGCTTGGACAGTCTTAAAACAAGCATGTGGAAGCCAAAATTTAATGGCAGCGCTGAGATAAAGAGGGACTGGTTTACACCCTACTTCGGACTCTCCAGTTTAGCAACTAGATGGGAATCTGCTTGTAAGCTGTTGAATAAAGCATCTTGACTTAACCTGAAACAGAAAGGACATTGCTTCCTTCTTTTAGTTTAAAACCATACCATCACCCCTCATTCTATTGCAATAGGCCCTGCTAAAAAGTCTCTCCCCATCTTTCTTATACACCCCTTCTAAGTACTGAAAGGCCACAATAAGATTTCATAGCAGTCTTACCTTATGCCAAAGAGGAAACTGGTTTTTGGGCTATTCAGGAGGAATTTAACAGTGGAATATGTTCTTTTTTTTTTTTTTTTTTTTTCATATACTTAAGGCTAGTTCTGAAGTTGAGGCAAATCAGAAGCATCTTCTGGCATTTTCTTTAAATGCCCGGCCTAAGAAATGGTATACCCCACTTTAAGGTCTTTCTTAACGGTGCTGGAAGAAATAAAACACTGCACCATAACATGTAATGAAAGAATGCGTGCCCTACCCCCGTGTAAGATAATGTGATTGGGAAAGAAGACAGCACAGAGTCTTCCTTCTGAAGCTGAGCAGAGAGAGACATTCCCTGTCCAGATGTTTCTGGACAAGTCTACCTGTTCTAGGCCAATTGATTCAAACTAGGCAGAAGACAAGCATTTGTATCTGAAAGTTTCTATACAGGCAGTTATCCTGAAAGAACACCATTACCATAATGGGTAGGTGGCCAGTTGCATCTGTATTATTTTCTCTGGTATGTGCTATTCTTTATTGAAAAAGAGGTCAATTTAGACAAAATAGTAAAAGGTAATGCATTGTGAAATCATTTAGAATACATTCTCAGCCTCAGTCACAAAACATGGATAATTACTTCTGTTAAGTATTAAAGGATCTTTTCTTTCCAAATACATGAAATATTCAAATGCCTTGCAACCCAAGTTCTTTGTACATTATCTATTGTTTTATTGGGTATGCCAGTAATTCAAAAATTCCTCCCTGCCTTTCCTTGGTAACTGAAGTGTTTGACATGACTGTGCACTCTGGTAAAGACTCAGCATCAGTTTTGGTTGCAATAATGTAGTAGAGATTGCCACTGTAGCATTGAACAGTTAACAGCTTCTTCAGCACATCCTGAGCTACCATTATTTTCAGGATAGCAATTCAAGCCCTGTCCAGATAGGATCAAGTGCGCTTTAGAGCTTAACTGTAAAGGCTCAGGAAACATTGTATGAACTATTCAGCTATTCTTGTCCCAGATATAGTAACCCACAGTCCACTCTTGGACTTGTGCTAGAGCTCTAATGGCAGTAAAGGGACTCAGATTTTGTCATGTCTCAAAGAGGAGCCAGATGAAAACCATTACTTTCTTTAGATAAATGTGATCACTTAACTGGTCTGTTCGCCAATCAGATTAGTGGACTACTAATATTTAAACAGAAGCACTTGGTGAGAAGGAATATCAATCCAAACACAGGGAGGTATTTGTGCTGCAATTCACATTTTCAGCTTCTTTATGATAGGGCTGTAAGTACTTTTGATCTTAAGCCCTGAAAATGATTTTTAGCATAGTACAACAGGCCTGATATTTCACTACTTTATCAAAAGTTGCATATAGCTGTGTTCTCACTTATTCCTTTAGCCAACTCTTGTGAGAACTGACTTATAGCGTTGGGAAAAAATGCATTGAAAAAGAGCAGATAACTACAACTAGAAGAAAGCTTTTTTCTAAAAAAAGATGCAGAATCAGGAAAGGCCGAACAGCAGTATTTAATAGTAAGACAGTGGAGAGGAGATGTACTATAAAGCTGTACTCTAAATGAAACACATTGAGAGACAGTAAACACTAATCTATGTAATGGACACTGCAGATGCACTGCCCATAAAAGTAATAAAGAAATGGTGTGTGCATGGAAGAAGATTTGAACACAAGAGATACTGTTAAAAAAATATATGTACCTCAAAGCTGATATACAACATGCAGGACATATGCCTTCAGAGGCATAAAGGGTTTCCTCTGTGGTACATTATCTAGAGACAATTTGTAAAGTAGAAATACATTATTCAAACCACCCTGGGAGAACTATGCTTTAAGGATATGTAATTTCATACTTTCTAAAAGCAATAAGGGATCTGTCACTGTAACTGATCTTCAGATTCATTTAAAAGACATTGCTTAGAAAGGAAGGAGGTCTTGTCATGGCATGCAGTAAAGCAAGAATTCTCCAGAACTGAGATGCTACTGTCATTTCCTCAGAAGACAGAGGCAATGGAAAACCTCTGAAGGACTCCACTGCTAGTTGTCTCCACTCAAAGAGGCTACACAGCTCTTCAGCATTCTAGTCTGCAGTTCACTCTCTGAAAATGTTGCACTTGAACTAAGCAAAAAAAACACACCAACAAGATGAAATACTTCCAAAATCTGTATTAGTTTAAAAAGTCTAGTGGCTGCCTTGCCAAGTTTTATCAATAAACAAGGCAATGTGATGACACTCCAACATTTGTCCTATTTATGTTTTCCAGTTCATCTTTCACAAAATCCCTCAGAATATATAACAACCAAAGGATAAAGTGAACTGTTCAAAAAGCCAGTTCATATCCCTACTACTTTCATTAATTTAAAATGAATGTAAGACAATGGCTTTAGGGATAAATTATATTTCCTCTCATCAATTAAAAAAAAAAGTTATAAGTTTAAATTTTTTTCTGGAAAAATAATATTAACGGATGTAGAAGGAGTAAAGCAACAGAGATTGTCAATAAGTAGAAGATGAAACCAAAGTAAAATTGAAACTGAATGAGTCTAACACAAAAGCTGTATGTGTAGTAAATAATACCTAGATACATAAATTGAAGCACAGGTGCAGCACAGAGTTTAGCAAGGATCTGAGCTGACTCATGGCAACACATGGAAGTATGACAAAGTTAGTGAAGAGAGCAAAAGTGTGGTCAGACTATAAAAATAAAGCAACTAATCAACTGTGCAAGGAAAGGCTATAAAATCACTGCAATCTCTTCCATATATAGTCTCAGGTGTGCTGGAACCAGCAACCTCTAGATTGCTCATTGCATTTCTGCTTTGCTTTATGTTCCATAGTCTACGTACCAGGGAAAACAACTTTGGGCAGTGTTGCTGTACTGCAGCTGCGCTGGGATTATAGTAAGAAGCTTCTGTGCTGTGTTGTGCCACAAAGCTCTTCTAGTTAGCTCCCAGCTGCCTTGAGGATCCACAATAGCATATTGCAGTACACTAAGGGATAGACCTGTCATTAATCTGTTCCCTTGCTATGACTTCTGTCAACTGTGGAATCCCGTGCAGGACCTCCTCCCCAGCCCTTCAGCTGCACCAGAGACGCAGAAAAGCAAGTGATTTTCTGATGACTATCATGAACAAAAAAATGAGAATTACTGCCTAACACTCCACACTACAATGCATCCTCACATTCAGCCTCCAGATACAGCTGCAAATCTCCAAAGATGTACTGAGGTGGCATCTTGTCTGAGAATGCCTCACTCTTTCCTTATATATCCTGTTGAAGTAGGCAACATGAGTGGAAACACTGCAGTTGATAGTCTAAATTGCAACTCTTAGAAGACCCATGGCAGAAGCAGGTTCCTGAGTTTGCAGTATGCTGTCCTGTTGTATATTCACCACCACCTCAAAAGTAGAATCAAGCTTAAGATATGTCATGTGTTGTTGACTACCAGTTAGGTTAAAAGAGTTCAAAAGTGAACCCTCTTCTGATGTAGGCAATTTGTAGCATGCATCAAGAAGGTGAAACTGCTTTTTTGCCTAGCTTCCTAGCAGGACGAGGCAGTTATAAAAGAGTTCATCCAAAAAAGGTATCAGTCAAGAAGCACACAGGCATTGGTTAGCCAGTGAGAAATTCTGCTTCCTCAAATGAACTATGATACCACTGGAGACCACAACAGCTAGCAATAAACTGTTTATAGTAATCTCTAGCACGAGGTAGGGAAAGGTGTTAACTTTGGCTGGCGTAGCATTTCTTCAAGTTGTGTCTGCATCACTAAATTAACTGTCCTGATGGATGCATTACAGTAAATTACACCAAATAGAAAACATCCCAGAAAGTTAATTAATCACCTTTCAGTGGATAAATGTTTAATGCTTGCATTTCATTTTCCAGAAAGACCTAGCAAGTCTTTTCCCAAGGTATTAGACTGGCTCAGAAGTAATGCAAGTAGCCACTGAAGTGTTTTGAGAGGCCTATGGCTGATTTTTTAAGTGCCTAATTTTACCACATGACTTCTGACTGCAAAAATAGTGAAACCAGGTCTCACAGAGATTCCATTCTCCAGGGGAACTCCCCTCTGGTATATTCTCTAAGCAGGAAATGTACTTCTCTGTTTCCCTCCTGCAAGTTTTAGGAAGTTAGGAAGTTCCTTATTGACTGCCTAAGCCCATAATTTAATGAAAGCTTTCAAATGCAATATTTTTTACTCTTCTATTCTGTCAAAAAGCCTGAAACAGGCTAGTTTAAAAGCTAGAGCTTGGGATACACAGATGTAAATTCACACAGCTACACTAACTTCATGACTGTATTGACCAAGTTTGTTGTCAGACAAATATCTGTCCTACAGGTGCTGAGCCACAAATTCTTAAAAGTGCGTAGGCTCTTTTCTTAGAGTTTGCAAGTGATTCAAACGGCTGCATCTGAATTTTAGTGCTCTGACTGAAGTCAACATTTAGTTACATAATTTCTGTTGCTTTTAAAAGGATTTACCACTTCAGTAACATGGGAGATCTGCGTAGTAGAAGCCCTGCTGATACTGAGAGAAAGCAGAACTCTGGCTTATTTCTCACTCTAAAACTCCAGTGTTGAGAGCCAAGTCCCACAGCCTTTCAGTTAGGCTTGGTTTCCAGCTTTCAGAGTTTCTAGTTCAGTATTAAATTAAAATTCACCTTCAAGTTTCTTTCTGAGTCATCTACACATGGAAGCAGTATTTCTATTTTCTCCTTTTAGGAGTGGGAATTAGACTTTCCTTTTGTGCTTACATAGAATCATATGTCTATACTACTCAGGAGTCTGAAAAGGTGATAAGGATAGGTGTTTCTTCATCACTTGCACATAAGAGATTTTCCGGATGCTTGTAGGGGAAAGGCAGGAAGAAAAACACTGCACTGGTCCTTCATCTGGTGTAAGCTAACAGAAATGTGGTGAAATCAGTGAATCTTGTGAATTTACACAAACCTCCAGGCTTTATGTTAATGAAGAAGTGCTATTCAGCAGTCACATGCACTCTTACCTGTATGAACATTACTGCAGATGAAGGCAGGAGAGCTTATCTATAAGAGACAGAGTGGATGGCAAATGAAGACAAGTGACGACCATGATCATCAGACATGCTGGAGAATGACAGCACATCCTAAATACAAACATGACTAATTTAATGGGAGGGAATACTTTTAATTTGGAGTTACTCTGAGACAGGAAACTGAGCCAGGGGGCCGAATAAAGACAGATATGGACAAAAAGACCAAGAGAACAAAATTATGCTAGCCAGGTCACATTAGCTGAAAGATGAATAGGTTTAGACACTCATACCTTTCCAAAGACTAGCTGTCATGGCTTGAGACCTCAAATGATATCAGCTCATTACTTTTGGTAGAGACAAACTAGGACGTTATGGAGTAACTCAGGACACAGAGGCAACCAGGTAGCACTAGGAATGGCTTCAGCAATGAACCAGCAGATATAAAGACAACAATAACTTCTCTGTTTTTTTCCAATGCCTGTTTTTCATCCTTGAATGGTTTAATGTTTCTCTGCTCTTGTAATTCATCAGAAAGAAAGGGATTCCTGCAGAGGATTCCTGCAGGTTACTTGTAACAGGGTAAAGTCAAGTTTAACCCTGGCCTGAAATACATCCCATTTCTCTAAAAAAATCAGACAGCATGAGGTGCCTCAGAGGCACAAGCAGGCATTCAACTTGCCTAAGGTTTTTTCGGCATTTCAGAAGAGTCCAGTGTATCAAATATTGTCTGAAGAGTCTAATTTCAGATCCATCTCCACAGGAAACCAAGAACATAATTCAAGCATACTCAGCATAGTAAAATGTATGCCTTACACCACCACTCCTCCCATGTGACTACACATGTCCCAGGGAAAGGAAGTGGGCAGGATGGAATTATCTCAGCATAGATCCAGCTTTCAGGCTATTTGGAAAACAGTGCCTTTGGATTCACTGAGTCTCAGGGAAGGAAGGAATTCCTATTTATTGGGAATTAGAGGTCTCACTGATAATAACCACTGTACTGCTTTAGTTTTCTTACAACTAGCTAACTGAAAGCAAAAAAAGTAATAATGTTCTGAAACAAACTTCAGAACTGAAGTGTGTCACCCCTCAAGTCCATTTGCTCCTAGCTGTAGTTGTTCAGCAGGATTAATTCAGTAATGGGTAAGACCATAGCTCTGTAGGAACAAGGACTGTGCACGGTTCTTATGCCCTTGAGTTCTCTCAGGCATGAAATTACTACTCTTATGTGATACCTCATGGCCCCTTGAGTCATCTGAGTGGAAGACAGACAGAAACAGAGCATGCTGTTGGCAAAATTCAACATTGTTCCCAATGGCATTCAGCATAGGATATGAAGGCATTTCCCTGTCCAAAACCATCTTTCTCCTGCACTGGATTCTGCGCATACTGTGAAGCTGATAGCAGTCTTTCATCAGTAGACTAATGGCTCTCCAACTCCAAAAGCTTTGAGGCAAAATGGACCCCACATATAGACAATCACAGTGGAGAAAAAACAATATTTTCTCATCATATGTTAACACTTTCTTAAGAAAGCCCAAAAGCTACATCAGGAAAGTAAAAGGTGGAGAAACATAAATCTGCTATGTAGAAGTATGCTATGGAAGCTAGAGTGCTATTTCTTACCTCATTGAAAGGAATTGAAAGTTTGACATTCATTAAAAAAACAGCAATTGAATCAAAAAAGAAATGTGAGGCAGTCAGTGATTTTTAGGAAGAGCAAAGCTTCATTTCTTACTAGAGTTGACACTTTAAAACTTTTCTGTGTTGGGTAATCTGAGCACTGTTGTTAACAAGCAGAAAACCCTACATAACAGAATGCCTTACATTTTTTCAGAACTGGATGAATTTTCCTGAAATTTTCCCTGTAACTACCTCAGTCTAAGACTACTTTTTTTTCTTCTTTTTTCTTTTTTTTTTCTTTTTTTCACATATGCAAGCACTTTTCATGAATGCATTTACAACAGAGAAGTGCCAATGTCAAAAACAGTTATATAAGAGTGGGTGTATTTTATGGATCCATTTTGGATGAAACATGTTTTTTACTGTTTATATGTTGCCCTCCAAGACAGAAATTGATATGAAGTAATACAGGTGATTTGTGGCAGACAGTATATTAAAGAAGAGCATTCCTTCTTATAAAGACTGTAAACTGCTGGCATGAGTGATTACACACTAAGCTTTCCATTAATTATCTTCATTTAATATGTCAAAAAGGGCTCATGTCCTTTTGACACCCTGAGGAAAGCAGAAAAACCTATAGCGCTCTCATCCTTTTCCCCAAACATCCTCCAGAAAAGAAAACCTTTTTTTTCTTTTTTTTTTTTTTAATCCCTCAAATACTCAGACAAAATTTAAACTATAATAAATAGGCTGAAGAGCTAACTGGCTTACAACATCAGAGTTTCTGGATAAACCACGTATTTTTATGTCAGGCAAAGTTGAATCCAGTATTAAATCACCACCTCAGTTCAGCTTTAACTGCAGGCAGAAACTTGCTCCTTCAATTTGGTTATAAACACACAAAAGAGTTACTGTTTGTTTCGATATGTGGGGAAAAGGAGATTCTTTTTATATGCTGAACAACTTCCCCTCAGGGGTAATAGGGAATTTATTAACATCATTTCTAGAAGTCCCCAAAAAGCTGGGGTCTGTATGTTTTAGATGCTAGAGGGGATAGAGGAAAATAGTTATGACCTTGAATTTAAAAATAAATAAGTAAATAATATTAAAACACCATTAATATCCTTCAGGTATCTGTAAGTTTTCTAAGTGGCCTTAAAGGAGAGGTATGATTTGCCCTATGTTTGCATGATTGAAAGCCCATTCAAAAGAAATATATCAAAAAAGTAGTACTATCAAGAAATATCTTTTGGGGTATGCAAACTCAGTTCTTCATACGAGCATTTAAACCAAGGATGCAGACCCCTAGACACAAGTACCAGGCATTTGGGCAGAGATCTGACAACAGGAATAATCACAATTATTTGAAAGAAGACAACAGCAAGAAGAATGGCAGCTCCAGACTACATCCAGCTTTGGAGTCCTCAGTATAGGAAAATCACAGACCTGTTGGAGAGGGTCCAGAAGATGGCCGCAAAAATTATCAGAGGGATGGAACACCTCTTCTGTAAGGAAAGGCTGAGACAATTGGGCTTGTTCTGCCTGCAGAAGGGAAGGCTCTGTGAAGACCTTAAGGCAACCTCCCAGTACTTAAAAGGAGACTATAAGAAAGATGGGGAGACTTTTTAGCAGGCCTGGTTGTGACAGGACAAGTGGTAATGGTGTTAAACTAAAAGAGGAGAGATTCAGGCTGGACTTGAGGAAGAAATTTTTTACAATGAGAGTGGCAAATACTGAAGCAAATTGCCCACAGAGGTGGAGGATGCACCATTCCTGTAGAAATTCAAGGCCAGGCTGGGTGCGGTTCTCGGCAATCTGATCTAGTTGAAGATGTTCCTGTTCATTGCAGGGGGGTTGGAACTAGATGACCTTTGAAAGACCCTTCCAACCCAAACAATTCTGTGATTCTATTACTTTGAGCATGAGGAAAAATAGCCTGCTCCTATGAAATAGGAGCCTAGGCCCACTGTAGGAGAGGATCTGGTTCGAGACCATCTTAAAAACCTAAATGTACACAAGTCCATGGGACCTGATGAATCCATCTGCGGGTCCTGAAGGAGCTGGCAAAACAAGTTGTTAAGCCACTGGCCATCATATTTGAAAAATCATGGCAGTCAGGTGAGGTTCCCAACGACTGGAAAAAGGGAAATATAAATCCCATTTTCAAGAAGGGGAAAATGGATGACCCACGGAATTACAGACCAGTCACTCTCACTTCCGTGCCTGGCAAAATCCTGGAGCACATTCTCCTGGAAGGCATGCTAAGGCACATAAAAAACAAGGAGGTGGTTGGTGACAGCCAGCATGGCTTCAGTAAGGGGAAATCCTGCCTGACCAATTTGGTGGCCTTCTATGATGGGGCTGCAGAACTGATGGACAGGGGTAGAGCAGTTGACATTGTTTACCTGGGCTTGTGCAAAGCCTTTGACACTGTCCCACACGACATCCTTGTCTCTAAATTGGAGAGACATCAATTTGATAGATGGACCACTCAGTGAATAAAGAACAGGCTGAATGGCTGCATGCAAAGAGTTGTGGTCAACGGCTTGATGTCTGGCTGGAGACCGGTAACGAGTGGTGTCCCTCAGGGGTCGGTGTTGGGACCGGTTTTGATCAACATCTTTGTTGGTGACATGGACAGTGGGATTGAATGCGCCCTCAGCAAGTTTGCTGATGACACCAATCTGTGTGGTTCAGTTATGTTTCAGAGAGTATGTTCTGGCATCTGCTGAGCCCTGGGAAGGAACAAATTAAAACTGGTTTATTAGCAAGCTTTGATGGGACCCTGTGATTTCAGATTTCCTGAAGCAGTGACCCTAAGTGACATGGAAGTGCCTAAAAAACGACAAGCAGGGATTCCTGCTTGTACTGATCTCTTCTGGAAAGCGCCAGTTATAATCATCGCTACTCTGCCACAAAGCTGCTTGACCTTTGGGAAATCAATAAGCCTGTATGTGCTGCTGACATGGACCTGTCAACCCATTGGAGATTATTCTTCCCTGCTTCACAGAGCTGTAAATTAAAGTCTAGGGGATATGTAGACATCACAACAGTATCCAAGGAAAACCAATTGAATGACTGACTAATGACCTCTGGATAACAATATTCAGAAGTATGAGATTACTGGACAAAAGACAAACCAGATCAGACTCGGAAAGAATTTACACTTCCTGACTGGTCTCTTGAATATGCCATATCAAGAGATATTAATTTTTGAGGTGATAGCAACGTCTAATGGTGAATTATCTTCTTTCCACACTCAGATTTCAGAGAACCCTGGGCTTTACAGAATAAACATTATGCAGAACTTTTGGATCCAAGCTAGCCCATGAAACCAAGCACATGTCTATAAATTACTGATGCGTGCATCTTCCCTCTTATCTAGTTTCCAATGTTCTTTTCTTTCCTTCCTGTATCCCTTAAGTCAGTGTTTCCAGACAGAATGTTTTCAAAGAACAAAGTCCAAATATTTCAAGCTGGCTTAGTTAACAGAAGTTTGTTTTTCAGCTGGTGCTTTTTCCTTCCTTAAACACTAGCATGAAAAATAACACTTTCATGTGAAGCAGTACATGTTTTGTCCTGTCCACATTCCTCTAGGCATGAAGGCTTGGTTTTGGTATGGTATAAGAAGTATAGAAAAGATGTCCTGAAGATATAACCAGGGCAACATCTGAAAGGATACCCTGTTTGACATAATTTGTGAAAAATCAGATAATTAAAGAATTTCCCTGAAAAATCATCTATGTTTTCTATATGTATCAACTGTCTAATGAAAAAATACTGCAACTTCTTGCAAACACAGCTGTCTTTACACAAGGAATCTTGCATAGGCTAGGTGAACTGTGTGAGGATGAGAAAGTGAACAAAACAACAAGGACTGAAATGGGAATTTCCAGACAAAATGAATGGTCTTTAACTGCATAAACAAAAGAATTAGATTTGCTGGGGCATAGCCCTAACACATTCACATACTCTGCAACTTAGGCCAAGAATGACTTTTAATGCATGTTCACTAGCGGACTATAATAGAATACCACTCTTCCTAGTAAAAAAGGTACATATTGATAATGTGCAACAGAATATTGATAATATCCATCTACTATGGGTGGATACTAAAATGCTTAAAATATTTTTTTCAGGATAAAATCACTGTGTTTGATCCTTTCTTCCTTCCCCTAGAGACAGTGGTCAAGAAAAGTTGCCATCAGCAAGCTGTTTCTTTTCAGCCTTCTGTCCTCTATTTTACTGCTTTAGATGAGATTTTTGTCAGACAGACATGTGTCAAGAGATGCTGAGAAGCAATGGACAAGAAGAAATAAAGAAAAAAAGTGAGAAGAAGTAAGCAAAGGGGAGACAAAGGCTGAGAAGTGAAATGGCAAGGGTAATTGTGATGCTTTTGCCTCGCAAGGCTTACAGAGAGCTGGCTGGGAGGCACAATAAGGATGGACGTGGGACACTAAGATAAAAGGATGAATTCAAGTGCTGTAGACCTAGGGAAGACAGGAAGAAGAGCACAAAGTGAAAGTGCAAGGAGTGTGACCAGCAGGTCGAGGGAGGTCATTCTGACCCTCTACTCCACTCTCCTGAGACTCACCTGGAGTACTGCATCTAACTCAAGAGCTCTCAACACAAAAAGGTTATGGCTTTAATCTGAAATAGGGTAGATTTAGATTAGATATAAAGAAGGAATTCTTTACTGTGAGGGTGGTGAGACATTGGAACAGGGAAGCTGTGGCTGCCTTATCCCTGGCAGTGTTCAAGGCCAGGTTGAGTGGCCCTTTGAGCAACCTGATTTAGTAGAAGGTGACCCTGCCAGAGGGGTTGAAAACAGATGATCTTTAAGGTCCCGTTCAACCTAAACCAATTCTATGATTCTATGATTCTATAATACAAGGTGGCAATACTGGCTTAATTCCAACAAAAAGTTTATAGCTTAATTAAAATCTTTATACGTGTTAGTCCAGAATCATCAGAAGAAAACAAACTGCAAGATTTGATTGAGATTCAGGAGACTTATTTATTTGTTTGTTTGTTTGTTTGTTTGTTTTTCTGAGGACATTTGATTCTGATTTTGCAGTTATTGAACCTCTTCAGCTCCCCTGAACAGAAGAGCTGGCCCTTCCTTTTTGTTTCTGCCTTGCAGAGCTCTCAGAAGCTAAACAATGTACGGTAATACAAAATATGTCTGTTTAGGGCCAGGTTGGCAAAAGTTTCAAGAAAGAAGAGTCCCAGCAGTTTTCTCCTACCTAACCATAACCCTGTGGGCACACATTCTTGAGCCAGAAAGGATCTTTGTTTAATGAGGCAATATAGAAACATAGAATCATAGAATAGATAGGGTTGGAAAGAACCTTGAGGTCATCAAGTTCCAACCCCCCTGCCGTGGGCAGGGACACCCCACACTAAACCACGTCACCCAAGGCCTCATCCAGCATGGCCTTGAACACCACCAAGGATGGAGCATTCACAACCTTCCTGGGCAACCCATTCCAGTGCCTCACCACCCTCTCAGTAAAGAATTTCTTCCTTAGATCCAATCTAAACTTCCCCTGTTTAAGTTTGAACCCGTTACCCCTTCTCCTGTCACTACAGTCCCTGATGAATAGTCCCTCCCCAGTATCCTTGTAGGCCCCCTTCAGATACTGGAAGGCAGCTATGAGGTCTTCACGCAGCCTTCTCTTCTCCAGGATGAACAGCCCCAACTTTCTCAGCCTCTCTTCATACGGGAGGTGCTCCAGTCCCCTGATCATCCTCGTGGCCCTCCTCCAGGCTTCTTCCAACAGTTCCATGTCCTTTTCATGTTGAGACCACCAGAACTGCACACAATACTCCAAGTGAGGTCTCACGACAGCAAAGTAGAGGGGCAGGTTCACCTCCTTCGACCTGCTGGTCACGCTCCTTTTGATGCAACCCAGGATACGGTTGGCTTTCTGGGCTGTGAGTGCACACTGAAGCCAGCTCATATTAAGTTTCTCATCGACCAACACCCCCAAGTCCTTCTCTGCAGGGCTGCTCTGAATCTCTTCTCTATCCAACCTGTAGCTGTGCCTGGGATTGCTCCAGCCCAGGTGTAGGACCTTGCACTTGGCATGGTTAAACTTCATGATGTTGGCATCAGCCCACCTCACAAGTGTGTCAAGGTCCCTCTGGATGGCATCCCTTCCCTCCGGCGTATCAACTGAACCACACATCTTGGTGTCATCGGCAAACTTGCTGAGGGCACACTCAATCCCACTGTCCATGTCACCGACAAAGATGTTGAACAAGACCGGTCCCAAAACCGACCCCTGAGGGACACCACTCATTACCGGTCTCCCAGCCGGACATTGAGCCATTTACCACAACTCTTTGCGTGCGGCCATCCAGCCAGTTCTTTATCCACCGAGTGGTCCACCCATCAAATTGATGTCTCTCCAATTTAGAGACAAGGATGTTGTGTGGGACAGTGTCAAAGGCTTTGCACAAGTCCAGGTAGATGATGTCAACTGCTCTACCCCGTCCATCAGTTCCGTAACCCCATCATAGAAGGCCACCAAATTGGTCAGGCAGGATTTCCCCTTACTGAAGCCATGCTGGCTGTCACCAACCACCTCCTTCTTTTTCATGTGCCTTAGCATGTCTTCCAGGAGAATGTGCTCCAGGATTTTGCCAGGCACGGAAGTGAGAGTGACTGGTCTGTAATTCCGTGGGTCATCCATTTTCCCCTTCTTGAAAATGGGAGTTATATTTCCCTTTTTCCAGTCGTTGGGAACTTCACCTGACTGCCATGATTTTTCAAATATGATGGCCAGTGGCTTAGCAACTTGTTTTGCCAGCTCAATATGATGTGTTTTAAGGAGAAATCCCATCCAGTGGTGGGACAAAGGCAAAATCATCTGTGGTAGAGGGTCAGTTTTATATTTCCTTTGCAGAATTAGTTTTATATGTGGGTTTTCATGCAGACAAAATGTGGACCCAGGCCTTGGGGTGAGAAATACATACTGCAAAGTCTTCTGCTTCACCTGCTGTTCAGGTGACTTTTCTATTTAATGCTTTTCCATGGGGTTCCTGAACATATCATTAGAAGCTCCACAGTTTGCAAAAAAAGTTTAGTTATAGATTGAAGCATACCCAAATTCTTCCTTTCTCCTATATTTCATATGTCTCATATATGCTATATGTCAGGCAATATGGTCAGAGCTGCAGAAAGAATAGCTCTGGAATGGAGGTCAGCAAAAGTCTGGCTGTGTGTTGGGAAAGGAAATACGGGGAGTAACAACTCTGAAAGTTTCTCAGATGTGGTATAAATGACCACTGGCAGACCACTGAGCTAGAGTTTGGATGTGCACCTTGTGTGAGACACATGGTCAGGTTCTGGCAGGACGGCTTTGCCTCCCCAGAGCAGTTACTGTACACAATACTATATGAATGAGTTAATTTTGGAGAGTTTGTATGCCATGTCCCTGGAAATTGTAAATTTACTTTCTCCAGAAGCCTTAAAACATTTCCTGTGCTGTAGGCTGGTGCTGTGCTGCAGAGGTATGCTGCTATTCCTCTGTATCTGAAAGCATGGCTCATCATCTTTGCCTGCGTCTTTCCATATAACACTGAAATTTCTCATCTTGGATTAAAAGATAAGTCTGTAAGAAACATGGCATATTCAGCTGGTATGTGCTTTGACCAGCAAGAGGTAACAGTGATAATGCATCCTGATTTCTTACATCTGCAGCTAAGTTGTAGGTAAATCATACTGGGTAAATGAGAAAAAATTGGAAAATAAAGAATATATTTAAAAAATATTAGGGGAAAAAAAACCCAAATACAACAGCTTGTTGCTGTTTTTAAACCACTACAGAAAAGACATATTTTGCCTGGCTGTGAACGTAGCAACTCAAATGTAGGACTGGTCAAGAATGAATACAAGGCAGGTTTGCCAGCAAACTTGCTTGAAATACAGTTTCTGTGTTCTTTCTCAGTGACAATATTCAGGTTGGAAAAGAAACCTTCTCGAGGTCATCTAGCCCTGTGCTCAAAGCAGGGTGTTCTTCTAGTTTTAATCAGATGATAAGTAAATATTTTTTTAAATCATGGTGACAAACTGTGGTCTCCCAAGACCACAGCTTGAACTGATGCAACACTTGCATTGTTCTTGTTTCTCATAGCATTTTATTGAAAGATTTGGAGGGTTTTTTTAAACAAAGATAATAGTAACACAAGCACTGAGGAAAACAATATTCTAACCATATCTAGTGACAATATAACTGATCACAATAACTTTATTGGAGTTTGAAGAATGGGCTTTTAAATGGGGCTCAACTCTAGAAAGCATGTGACTGAATAAGACTGTTCTAGTTAATTGTGAGCTCTTTGTAAGTTAAAGTAAAAGACATTACAGGACTCCTTTGTCATGGGACTGGCTTTTTTTTTACTGCGTGGAAGAGAAATGGGGGGTGAGATAGCAAGGTTGACACCTCATAACTACCACAGTTTGCAGCCTGCTTTCTCCACAAAAGTAAGGCTTTAAAAGGATCTTTCTGGTAGATTCATGTGAGGGTGAGACAGTGATTTATTCAGCCTTCCTGCATGTTCACCACACCTTGAAGGTGAACAAAAATAGGAAAATTGTATCAACTGCAGCAGCAGGTGCTAAACCTTGCTCAGAGGGCTATTTTGCACATAAACCACCTAATTACAGCCTCTGATTTATTTATTTATCTTTGGTCCCCTGGTAACATGCCAGTAACAGCCAACTCTTTTAAGCTGCTTACTCTGTTATGTCCCAGTTCTTAAAGAGCATGAAAACAGCTTTTGTAAAAGTTTGCAATTTAACAAAACTTCTCATTTTTTTCATAACCTTTAGGTTTTGTAAGAACTATACTAACCATACAAGATAAATTTCAGGTTAAATGCAATGTATAGATAAATGAGGATATGATATGTTAAAGAGAAGTGGCCTTGCCACTCTCATTTTTGAAGCCTCTGAAATATAAATTAGCTCTACTCCATTGATTAAAAATAGCGCTTACAGTTATTTGCCAAAAAACGCTGTTCTGAAATTTAAATTAGGCTAAGTATTTTCTAGCAGACTGCCATAACAATTTTCCAAAGTAATAAGATCAGTTATCAGAATTAATGATACATAAAATTCATTTTATGATTTTACTTACATTACCTTGCTTCCCTTCGTCATCTGTTTTCAAACCAAGTCCCATAACTTTATAATGTATTTTTACACCATGCAATGACCCTTCTTGCAGCTGAAAGGACAACACCATTCCTTACAATCCTTTTAAAATTGTTGAGCGTTCAGGACAAAATCGCAAAGAAATGCAGAAAAGCCATGGGTATCGCCTTGTGGAATAGTTGTAGCAACAAGAGACTGAGAGTGAAAGAGTGGAATATGTCAAATCGAGCAAGGGCTTGTAATGCCATAAAAGTAATGAAGTGCAGAATTAAGTCCTGGGTTTCATAGTGTTTCTAAACAGGGTGAACAAAGCAGACACTTTTCATAAAATATCAGTGACTATGTACCTAGCATAAGAACCACCTGCCAGGTTACACCTGAAATTTTTCTCTATCAAGACAAAGTTACTGCTGTCATTTGAGATCGTTGCTTGGTCCACCAAGCAAGACAAGGTAGGAAACACCACATGAAAGAGTTGTCACCTCACTGACAAGGACAAAATTGTTGGCTGATATTCAAGGATCACCTGCTACAAGCTCAGGAGTGTTGAGTCCCAACTGGAAGGAAGTGCAGCAGGAGGACGAGGAGACCTCCTTGGACGGATAAGGAGCTGCAGAGGAAAATTCAAAGGAAAAAAGAGACTTATAAAAGGTGGAAGCAAGGACAGGCTGCCTGGGAAGAATACAGGGATGTTGTCCAGGAAGCTGGGGACCAAGTAAGGAAAGCTAAGGCCCAGTTAGATTTAAACTTGGCTAGGGATGTGAAAGATAAGAGGAAGGGATTCTGTAGTTACATTTCAAATAAAAGACAGACTAGAGACAACGTGGGCCCTCCCTAGAAGCTATTGGGAGAACTGGCTACCCTGGCTTTGGAGAAGGCTGAGGTTCTTAATGACTTCTTTGCCTCAGTCTTCACTGGCAAATACTCTGACCACACCACCCAAGTCTTGGAAGGCAGACTCAGGGACTACGAGAATGAAGACCTTAGGCCCACAGTAGGAAAGGATCCAGTCCGAGACCATCTTAAGAACCTGAACGTGCACAAGTCCATGGGACCTGATGAATCCATCCACGGGTCCTGAAGGAGCTGGCAAAACAAGTTGCTAAGCCACTGGCCATCATATTTGAAAAATCATGGCAGTCAGGTGAGGTTCCCAACGACTGGAAAAAGGGAAATATAACTCCCATTTTCAAGAAGGGGAAAATGGATGACCCACGGAATTACAGACCAGTCACTCTCACTTCCGTGCCTGGCAAAATCTTGGAGCACATTCTCCTGGAAGGCACGCTAAGGCACATAAAAAACAAGGAGGTGGTTGGTGACAGCCAGCATGGCTTCAGTAAGGGGAAATCCTGCCTGACCAATTTGGTGGCCTTCTATGATGGGGTTACGGAACTGATGGACAGGGGTAGAGCAGTTGACATCATCTATCTGGATTTGTGCAAAGCCTTTGACACTGTCCCACACAACATCCTTGTCTCTAAATTGGAGAGACATCAATTTGATGAGTGGACCACTCGGTGGATAAAGAACTGGCTGGATGGCCGCACGCAAAGAGTTGTGGTCAATGGCTCAATGTCCGGCTGGGAGACCGGTAATGAGTGGTGTCCCTCAGGGGTCGGTTTTGGGACCGGTCTTGTTCAACATCTTTGTCGGTGACATGGACAGTGGGATTGAGTGTGCCCTCAGCAAGTTTGCTGATGACACCAAGCTGTGTGGTTCGGTTGATACACCAGAGGGAAGGGATGCCATCCAGAGGGACCTTGACACACTTGTGAGGTGGGCTGATGCCAACATCATGAAGTTTAACCATGCCAAGTGCAAGGTCCTACACCTGGGCTGGAGCAATCCCAGGCACAGCTACAGGTTGGATAGAGAAGAGATTCAGAGCAGCCCTGCAGAGAAGGACTTGGGGGTGTTGGTCGATGAGAAACTTAATATGAGCTGGCTTCAGTGTGCGCTCGCAGCCCAGAAAGCCAACCGTATCCTGGGCTGCATCAAAAGGAGTGTGACCAGCAGGTCGAAGGAGGTGATCCTGCCCCTCTACTTTGCTGTCGTGAGACCTCACTTGGAGTATTGTGTGCAGTTCTGGTGTCCTCAACATAAAAAGGACATGGAACTGTTGGAAGAAGCCTGGAGGAGGTCCACAAGGATGATCAGGGGACTCTAGAAATATGTATTTTTTATTTTTTTTACTCATACATATTCTATCTTTGGTCCCCTGGTAGCATGCAGCAACAGCCCACTCTTGTAAGCTGCCTTACTCTGTTATGTCCCAGTTCTTAAAGAGCCCAATTTCTTCTAACGGTCTTGTGTCCCAGAAGCTGTCTCAAATTCTCCTGAAATGTGCTGGCTTTTTTAGTCAGTTAGTCCAGGTGTCCAAAACTGTCACATTTATTGCTGAAATACAAACTGTGTAGCCATCCATCTAGCCAAGAGTGTTAAATTCTGTCTGCAGTGTCCTTAAGAGCAAAAGTATTTGGCATAGATGATGAGCATAGTGCCTAACCCACGTTTAGGTGTGACAGATATTTGGGGTTAGCTATTTTCTTAGCAATCCTTTAGTAAAGTAGACACTGAACGCAGATGGAGAAGATACTTGTCTTCTCTAACCACTAGTTTTGTTGCATAAAACTTGCTGCAGAAGGGAAGATCACAATAAAAATGTGTATGGAAGAGGAATCATGTGTCTCATGAGTAAGTGTGAATGTGGCTCCAGACTAGTGGCTAAAGTTCTTTCAAGTTCTGTGCAGGAGCACAGAAAGAACAGAAAACAGCTCTTATTCTCCTCTTGATTGAGTGAAGGGGAATCTGAACCTATATTGCTGCACCCTGGACTGGTATTTGTTGCTAGGTTATTCTAAAGAGGGTGGTGGTTTGTTTCTTTGGCACCCCCATAGGCTTGATTCATAAATGAAATACCTCTGAGTGTATTTGAATGCTAAAGAAACATGATGAATCATGAGCAAGGTGCAAAAGTGTATGGTAGCACCCAGTGTATGGATTATGCAGAAAAGCAGATGTTTTCTTCCGACGACCATTGGGAAAAAACACTGATGCATGTTTACCTGAGTCTGGTTCTTGAATCTGTCATATGTCAGCTAACATAAGTTTTACAAAACAGCATGAATATTGTTGAAAGAAGTCAAATCAGGTGCTGTGTCAGCGTCACCAGCATGCACGGTGAGGCACAAATAATGAAACCAGAGTACCTGTTGCCTGATGTAATGAAAAATATTGCAGGGCTGGGCTGTAGTTAGCAGTAGTTTATGCTAAACTGTGAGATTGGACACAGAGGTACATGTGCAGAAGTCCAGTGATCAGAGGGGCTTTTCCCAGCTTTCATGACACTCAAATTTCAAACTTGTTTGTAGGCTTTCAGCTCATGCTCATTTTCTCACAGGTAGGACCTCTTAATGCATGGTTATGTAACATTGTGGGGTGGGCTGTCCTCAGTCAGTCTGTTTGGAAGTTTGGGGTTTTTTTCTAAAATTAGTGACTTCAGAATGGATTGGGATACAGCTTTCCCCAGTCAGCATTTTGTGTACTAGATTTAAGGAGCTGATGAATGATTAAATATCCTGTACAGTATGGAATGTTCATCAGAGGCCTCCTCCACAGTTTTGAAAGTGATAGTAGCAATGTCATTCACTGGGGATTTGAGATTTCTGAATTCAAGTCTCATCTGACAGAAAAAGGATCTGAAACATGGGCTGCCAGCTTTCTATATGGAGGGCCTGTCTGCTGGGAAACGGGTAGCAGCTGCCTTTACTTTTACTGGTTTTTATGTGTCCCATATGGTAAGTGTGTGTTAAACTTAAGTATCAGATGAGATTTCACCCTATAGCTAGGAGAAACTTTTGTAAATTGTGGTGACACGTAGTGAAGTGGCTGGTCAGAACTTTAACATAAGTCATGGCTTAAGCAATTCTGGTTTGGCTTGACAGAAGGCATTGGAAGTGCCTCAAGAGTATCATTGCACAAACTGCAGTTACTTGCCTGTAAGTTGTAGAGAAACTTGGTGGCAGAGAAGAAAAATGAACTGAATAGTCTCTGATCATCTATGATACCAATCTGCCTTATTAATTGTAAGTTCTTTCCTTCTGCACCTACTGCTGTCTATAATTTTTAATTGGAAAGAAGAAGCTTTCCTGCCGGCTGAAAACCTCTGCGCCTGTTCTTCCTAAGAAGTAGTGAAAAATCAGGATTAGGGGTCAAAGGATCTTATCTCAATGAATACCCAGGTGATTGATTTTTACATCAGTGCTAGCTGGTAATTCAAAACCCCAATGTTTAACTACCTGCAGAAACAGAAGTCCTAATTTATTACTTATCTGCTCTGGAAGGAGGAGGGAGACATGGGGGTTTGTTGCTTTCCACAACCAGTGACAACATTTGAGACAGCCTTTGTTTCTTTCTAGAAATGCTGAAATTCTGCTTGGTTTTATGGCAAGAGAAACAATCATCCAGAACCAGGTAGCTATTTAGATGCTTTTGCCACATTGGCACTGGTATTAGTGGTTGAACTGAGACCTAAAGCACAGCTTCAGTGTCACTAGAAAGACAAGCTATACTAAGACAGAGGTGCTTAACATGTGAATGGTGAAGGTTGGGTATAACATGAGAGGAAAAATCAAGGTACTCTGTGAGCAGTCATTCAGGTTCATTAAAAATTACTCTGATTGCATCTCTTGGCCTTCTTTTACCCACTTTCATGGTGAAGGTCACTGATTTACAGAGGTGGTTTACTTAATGTAGTTTGCCTTAGTGAAAGCTTAGAAAGAATCTTAAGTGTTAGGCAGGCAACCGCCTTTGGACCTTTGGTTTAGGGAGGGTATTGGTGAAAGCTCTTAGCTCATGCTCGGTGATGTTTGTGAGTGTTAGTCCCTTCTTCTGTAGGGGCCTAACAACTGATGCAGAGAATCTAAGGGAAGGAGGAGGAGGTCTGGCAAATGTTAAGGAGGCTGGCTATGATTTCCCTATTGTAAAACGGCAGTCCCAGTAGCTGTAGCTATTTCTGGGCTGTTGTAGTACAGGAGGTTGATCTGGTTGCTGGAGCAGGCTTCCTGAAAACACAGAAGTGCCAAACCTCTCTCTCTCGGTGCTTAACTGTCTGCTAAGCTTTGCAAATCAGGCCTTTGCAGAGGCTATATGGCACTCTAGAAATCTAGTCTTTAGTGTGATTGGCAACTGTTTTGTCAAGTGAAAATATTCTTGGGATATAGGAAACCCTGCTTTTAGTTAGATGTCAGTTACATGAATCGGCCTCAGCTGAGAACTTTGCTTAAAGGAAGAGCTACTTCACTAGTTATTTGAGGAATTGAGAGGCAGAGACAGTTTATGGCCAACTGAATACTCTAAAGAGTCACACACTTAAGAACATTAACCATGTTTTCAAAGAAATCTTGATGGTCTAATGATTCCTATCCAAATACTTTTGAAACTTGTAGCTGCAGTCTGTGCCTCAAGCTGTTAGTCTCCAGAAGCGAGCTTTTAGCATCAATGAAAAAGAGTAGGAGGGTATGCTGTGGAAAGCTGGAGTATCAAACACTGTACTGCTGCAGAAACTGCAGGCCTGGCAGTTGGGCAGCAGTAAAAGGAGGAACCCTTGTCTTTTAGTGACAGTTGCTGCTTACGTTCTTCAGTTGCCAACATTGCAGCAAGCATTTTGCAGCATTTAATATGTAGGTACCTTCGGTTTCTCTCTGAAATTTGTTAGAGTTTTTCTAACATTTCAAACAAATTTGACACTGAGGGTATTCTTCAGGTGGATTGATATCTGTCTGCCTTTGTGGCCATTCTTTCAGAAGAATTGAAAGGGCAAGATAAATTGCTGTTTCTAGGTGAGTCCTTCATTTTCTTTAAATCTGAATCTCTCAATATTATCTAGCATGCTACACCAGTTTGAGCAGACTAGGCAAAAAAAAAAAATCCAAAACTAAATATGTTCAGTAAAGCACTGATACTTGGGCAGTCTAGCTGTCATTTATCAAAAAGATGTACTGTTTTTCTCCAAACAATTTCAAAACTGAACTGGTGTTTGGAGAACATGCACTGTATAAGAACTGAATAAATTGGGTTGCTTGGCTATCCAGGAGAAAGATAAGAGGTAACTTGATTAGTGCCCAAACAACTGATGTGATGGAGATTTACGACAGTAAAAGGCTCTGTAATTTGATAGAAAGGGCATGATGAACTCCAGGGTTGCCTTTGGAGTTCTGTGCTCACCTTTCAAGGACATAACTGTTCCTGTGTGACAGTCTATAGCTCATTGTTCTGGGTTTAGCAGTAGCAGTCATTTTTTCTCCTTCTTAGTAGCTGGTGCAGTGCTGTGTTTTTGACCTTCAGCCTGGGAACAGCACTGATAAAACCAATGTTTTTAGTTGCTGGTCAGAATGTTTAGTCTGACCAAGGACTTTCTGAGTCTCATGCTCTGCCAGGGAGGAGGGGAAGCCGGGAAGAAGCAGAGACAGGACACCTGACCCAAACTAGCCAGAGGTATTCCATACCACAGCACATCGTGCCCAGGAGGTAACTGGGAGTTACCCAGAAGGGCTGACTCACTGCTGGGGGCTGGGTATTATCGGTTGACGGGTCATGAGGTGTTGTATTCTCTTCCCTTGTTATTTCCTTTATCATTATTGTTATTGGTGGTAGCAGTAGTAATTTGTGTTATACCTTAGATACTAAACTGTTCTTATCTCAACCTGTGGGAGTTACATTCTTTCAGTTCTCCTCCCCAACCCTCTTGGAGCGGGGGAAAGAAAGGTGGGGGGTGAGTGGACTGCATGGCTGACTTGACGACAAGGTTTAAACCACAACACTAATTAGTATAGCCTGTGTTGCTTTGCTTTTTCTAGCTATTCACCTGAAACTGTCCTTGGAAGGCTTTATTACCATCCTTGGATGTCCTCCTTGTATATCTAGTTCTTTTTGTCTTTTTTTTTTTCCTGAAAAAAAATCAGTATTATGTGTAAAATATGATATTGGTTTGATTTTTCTCTATAAGGAATAAAACAGTGTGATCTTGAAGTGCCTTTGGCTTTCTAAATCATGTGTCATATTTCCTTTGAAAATAGTAATGAGTGAGACTGAATTGTGCAGTCCCAGTCTGAAAATAGTTCCCCTTTTGGATGTTGTTCGTTATACAGCTGGAACAACAGCTGCTGATGTTTGGGAGCGCATGCTGGGGGCACATCACAGTAGAGGTCCTTCTTTTACTTCTTCCTGAAGGCATTTATTCATCATCCCAGGGACAGGGTACTGAAGTACACCTACCATGGAAAATTTTAGATTGAGGAATTAGTTTGTTTGACGTGTGGTACTAATATTTAGATGGCATATGTGGAGCAGGGTGGAGTAACTTCTGTTATTTGTGCTGCTTTGATTGAACAAGTGTCTTGGAAATAGCAAAAAGAACCCATTTTGCCCTGAGCTTGCATTGGAAGTCATTGTAAAATGCAGACTTTTCTAGAAGCAAGAAGTAATTAATTATTAGATTCATTGCAATCTATTACCAAGCTCTGGTACCCTGAGAACATTCTCCTGCTTAATCATGTGTCCAACTGAACTTGTAATTTAATTTGTTTAATTTCATTCTGTACATAGACAAGTATTTAGTAAATTTATCAGGATTCTTTTGCACTTCACCCTCTTTATACTAAAAAAGTGATAGATTATTTAGTCATTTTGAATAAGCAATTTGTCAAGCCTGTAAACTGTATAAAACTAAATGCATAAATAATTTATTGCCTGCTCTAGTAGTAAAAATAATGTACGTTTGGCAAATCCTAATTAAAATAATAAAAAAATCATTTGATAGAAAGTTATTTATTAAACAGAATTAATTCCTTTAAAGGTGTGTATTGATCTTGGATTACTAATGTGTTCTTACCTGGAACAGTAAATTAGAAGCATTTTCTTTTTAAATCAGTAGCTTCCTAAAGCGTGGCAAGTTAGTAAACAGGGCATAAAGATGTTTTTTTGTAAGACTTCATGAAGTTACATAGGAAAAAGTTATTTAAGAGTATATTACTTAACTGAAGTTGTCAGGTTGATTTCTTATACTGTACTTTGGGTTTAATTTAAGGTATATTTAATGAAACAATTCTGCAGCATAACTCTCTAAACTACTTTTCTTAAGATGCAACTCATCTTGTTTGTTATAACCTAATTTACATGTATGCAAACATGCAGAAAGAAAATAATTTTATTTGGAGCCTTACGAACACAAGAGTTTTTTGAACTTTATAATACATTAAACCAGATTCAGACCCAGCCTGAGTCTGTGCAATGTAATGCTTCTTGTTGCAGTGATCCAGTGGCAGAGCATTAATTTTAGCTCTAATCTTGCAGTTATATATTTAAATAAAGGTCTGTCTGTTTTGGAGGACCTGTGCAGCAACTTGTGCACGCCAAATATGCTACATGATTACTGCTCTATTCTGTACCTTGTATATGTGGGTAAATTTACTTCTGTCACCAACCTCATTGAGAGGTGACTGGATTTTTTTATGACCTGTTCACTTGAAGTTAAGAAATTTGGAGGATGAAAAACTTTGGTATTTCACAAGTGCTTTCAATGGAAATATAACCGGTGCCTGATGTCTCATTTTGACTTTTAGTTAGCAATCTCTTTCTACTAATGCTGTGGGCAGGACCTGAGGCCATACTACTAGAGAGATACTGTTTTCTGCTCATAAACATACTACTACTGGAGAGATACTGTTTTCTGCTCATAAACTAATGCTCTATTCTGGTCACCACAGTGCATTTTTTGCTATACAGAGCAAACAAATTGGTGCTTAAATCCTAGCAACACAATCATCTGCTATTTAGATATTTATTTGGGTTGGTTTTCTGATTTGTTGGGCTTCTTTTTCTACAGTCAGTCCAGCAGACATTTTCTTGTGAGCCTGGTTAAATCTAGTTATTGTACTGATTAGCCCATAAGTTAGTATTCTAGTACAACAAGATTTAACTAGTTATGAGTCTTCAAAACTTCATAGTAGAGCAGAGGCAGTGGGAGGAAGTCTGTGAAAAGACAAAATCAGTAACTCTCACTTCAGATCAACTGGATTGTTGCTATCAATTGTTTATGCACAGAATCAAGTAAGAAATTGACAAAAAGTGGATACATATTTTTTTATGCAGCTGATAGATCTTCATGTGCTCTGTCTGTATTTGAATTACGCTAGCTTGAATTTTTGTAGGTATGAATGGAAACTGCTTTAAAGACAGATTTTTGAAAGTATTTGTTTGGAAAGGAAGGCACCTCTAGGGTGAGGTGTCCCTGCCCATAGCAGGGAGGTTGAAACGAGATGATCTTAAGGTCCTTTCCAACACTAACCATTCTGTGATTTTATGCTTACAATGAGCTGCCATCACAAACTATATATTAAACTTTTACAAGTGTCTAACCCAAGGGAACACAATGTAAAGAGATATAAATCCCAAAGATTACTGTGTTAATTTCTATAGAAGCTGAACAGACCATAGTGGAATAGGAGTAGGAAAGTGAAACTGTGACAGCAGAGAATATGCCATCAATCATAGAAGGGAGGTTGGAGGCCATCAGAAGTTTGGTAAGAACTTAAAGCTGTAAGTTTTGTGCCATAGTAAGCTTTTATGAAGAAGTTAACCTTGTTTGTGCATGTGGTTTGTGGTAACATGTTTTGGGAAATGTTACCATGGCTCAAAGTAGGTAAGGTAGCGCAAAATATGGACCCCCAAATTAATTTGAATCTGTCTCTAATTAGTTATGAAGTTACTGGCATAAGTGTAATTCTCCTTTAGGGTCTTAAAAAGAGTTCAGATCTCTGCTTAGGTGCTCTAATTATGTTCTGGATGATTCTCAAATTACTCTGATAAACTTGAACATGACTTTCTTTAGAATGCTTTTTTGGGCAAGAAGCATTTGCATTGGGTTCAGTGTCATGTTGTTAATTTGTTAGTATGCTAGGGAAAAGGTTAAGGCTGGAACAATCATAAATATTTACAAAGTAAACTAAACTGTATCTAACATATTTTATTAAATAGAAGGTCAAAATGAAAATCACTGAGAAGCCTCCAACTGCTTCCCAAGTGTGAAACCTGAGGAAGAAAAGAATCTCTGGATGTTAAAAGCTTTTAAAAAGAATAAAGATGCACACACCACTTCCCAAATTTCTTTCAACAGATCAAAGTCCCATTTGAAATGTAAATGAAAGCATCAACTGCAGGAATTCAATATGAGGTTAATTTTCAACAAGCTCAACCAACGCAACATTTTAAACAAAGTTTTCTATTGTATTAATTATGTTCTTTGCAAACAAGTGAGTGTTAAACTCTGCATTCTGATCAGTGTAGGGAGATGTACCAGCCATATTCAGGGTAAGGCTGGCTAGGCACCTGCATATGCGAATAAACAGGTATCTAAATATCCTTGGAATGTGAAACCAGACAAGAAAGCTTCTCTTATTTCCTCTTTCCTATGCAGCCATAAGTACCCTTAGAGAAGAGATGTCAGTGCTTCTGCTTTCAATCATGCACAAAACATGGAGTTGAAGAAGCAATTCTGTAGAAGTGAACTGATTATTCAAAGCAGATAGGAAGCACCTGTGGTACTTGGAAATAGTGTTATGTGTGCCTCAGGTGCTTGAAATAGGTGGTCTTTATTAGATGACTGTTCCCAAAGACCACTGCTTAAGAGAACATATGCTTCTGATGTGGCCTTCCTCCTGACTCCCTGTGTCTGGGAAACTGAATTGCTGGAGGGTACACTTTACAGTGCAAAAAAAACCAAACCACATGATTTTGCAGTTAAGACTCTTTCAACCTGTTTTCAGTTTCTGTGACTGCCACAGAATTCAGTGACTTTTCCAAGTTTTAGATACTCTTCTTTACGTATTTGTAGGGGTTTTTTTTTTGTTTGTTTGTTTGGGTTTTTTTTTCCCACAGAAGTTTTATTCAAAAGTAACTTTGGGGCACTCTTACTAGTCATGATTTCATTTTCCAGTACAGCGGTGAGATGATTGCATATGTGGTTTATAGCCGTGCTATGGGAGAGCCTGGTGCTCCTGACAACTTAAAGGAAAGCTTG
This sequence comes from Psittacula echo, assembly GCF_963264785.1. Lineage (NCBI taxonomy): Eukaryota > Metazoa > Chordata > Aves > Psittaciformes > Psittacidae > Psittacula > Psittacula echo. The sequence continues at coordinate 61,331,676 of NC_137735.1, forward strand.
TTTTGATTTTTAGCTGAAGGATACAAGGAGGCTCAGTTCTTTTCCTGCTTTGTTTGAAACTTTATTGTAGATCTGTATTTAGATATATCACTTTGAAATTAAATGTATATCAACCACTATCATATATAGATATCAACACATTCTTAAATATTAAGGAAATATCAGTATATCCAAATGAATCCCTAATTTGATAAATGATCATCTTATTGTTAAAAAATAGATTCTGTAAGTTTTTATCTAGTGATATATACTTCTTCTGATTCTTACAATATTTTCAGTTCTTCTAGCAACAGAAGTCTACCTGTGCAATGAACTCCTAAGATTATTTTGTGTCTTATGCATTGTTATCTCTCTTGAAATATTTGGACTATAGTAATCTTGCACAGCTAGAAAAAAAGATAACTATAGTAATCTTGTTACATGTTTATAATAACATTTGAAACTGGGTGTCATGGTTTAAGCCCAGCTGGCAACCCAGAACCACGCAGCCGCTCACTCACTTTCCATCCCTTCCTCCTCCAGCTCCCAGAGGGATGGGGAAAAGAATCGAAAGAATGTCACTCCCACAGATTGAGATATAGAACAGTCCAGTAACTAAGGTATAACACAAACCACTGCTGCTACCACCAATAATAATAATGAGAAGGGAAATAACAAGGGAAGAAAATGCAACTGCTCACCACCTGCTGACCAATACTCAACCTGACCTGAACAGCAGTGTAGCTCTTCCAGGTAACCCCTGGCAGAGCATGAGACTCATAAAGTCCTTGATCAGAATAAACATTACTAAGCAGCAACTAAAAACATCGCTGTTATCAGCGCTGTTCCCAGCCTGAAAGTCAAAAACACAGCTCTGCACCAGCTACTAAGAAGGAGAAAAATGACTGCTACTGCTGAACCCAGGACAGTATCCACCCCTTATTCCATACTATTCATGTCATGCTCAGATCCCACATTTTTCAATATACCATCACTATTGTCTCATATATATATATACACACACACAAAAAGAGAGAGATATCATTCCTTAGTGCATGGATCAATCCCCATAAAGCTGCTGATTTTGTCCTGTCCATGATGTTGGGCTTCATCTCTTGTAACAGTCTTTCAGAGCAGGAGAGACAGTGTGCAGTGTTGGATTGTTTCCTGCTGATGACACCGCAGAACTCGTCTGGTCACTGCTGAGCTCATCTGATTTTGTCAAAGTTCATTCTTTGTTGGGATGATGGTCGGAGGAAAGTCAGGGCCCCACACTGATGACCTGAAGACATCTAGTTGGTGGGCTATAAAAGTAAGCAAAAGCAATCCCACAAAGGGGTTTGCCTTTACCTGAAGCAGGAATAACCTAAACTGTCTTCCCCAGCAAATTCCTTATGTGCACCACAGGAACTTTATCCCCCTCTACCGTACATAAAAGTTCTGACTGGGCTGGGCCAGCCCTGTTGGCAGATCCTCTGGTGTTGACCAACCAGGTGGCCTTTGGTAAATGTGTATCCCAATGTTTGAAAATCCCACCACCCATTGCTCTCAGTGTAGTTTTTAACAGCCCATTGTACCGTTTGATTTTCCCAAAGGCTGGTGCATGGTAGGGGATGTGATATACCCACTCAATGCCATGCTCTTTGGCCCAAGTGTCTATAAGGTTGTTCCGGAAACGAGTCCCATTGTCTGACTCAATTCTCTCTGGAGTGCCGTGTCACCACAAAATCTGTTTCTCAAGGCCCAGGATAGTGTTCCGGGCAGTGGCATGGGGCACAGCGTATGTTTCCAGCCATCTGGTTGTTGCTTTCACCATGGTAAGCACATGGCGCTTGCCTTGGCAGGTTGGTTGGAGTGTGATATAGTCAATCTGCCAGGCCTCTCCACATTTGTACTTCAGCCATCATCCTCCATACCAAAGAGGCTTTAACCGTTTAGCTTGCTTAATTGCAGCACATGTTTCATGGTCATCAATAACCTGGGCAATGACTGCTACTGCTGAACCCAGGACACGGGGTTAATACAGTGTGAATTTTTTTCCACCTAAAGACCTGACTTGACTTCTTTTTGTATGTGTCTCAAGCAATTTCGGAAGACCTTTAACATGCTTCTACTGTATCCATGAGAGTATTTTTTCCTTTAATTGCATCATGTTTGGAGCACAACGGTACTGTCATGTTTCAGAACCTTGCGGCTTTACACAGAAAATAAGTGTGTAAATAAAATATATTATGATTTATAGAGGTGTTGAGTCTTGTACCTGTCTCATGTCAAAGCCTGTAATAGCCATGGGTGATGAAATAAAGCCACTTGGACTTAGGTGACAAAATAGAGATTTATGCTAATGACAACTTACAGTATATAAGTTGGAACACGCAGGCCTAAGTTTCAAACCCTCTTTTTTTTTCCTTTTTTTTTTTCTTTTTGTGGAGACAGCCTTGACAAAATAAAACAACTGCTAGGTTTGAAATACTGCCAGCAGTTTTTCATGAAGAGGATAGGTTATTCATATTTGTCCCTGCTGATTCCTTGAAACGTATTTCTGGTAAGTCAGCAGCTACTCTATCCATGCATGCTGCTTTTTGTGGGATGGGTAACCATCTGACTGCAGTTCAGAGTAACACAATTATGACAGACAGTGAGCTGTTTCTTCATGGCCACAAAAGGCAACACAAAGAGCCACAAGAATCAGGCACATGAGGACTGAAGTTTTAAGTCCTGTCAGAACACTGATGCTACAGCTGAGGGTGCATTTCCTTTGTAAGCATTTGATGCTGATCATGAGTGGACAGGATGTGAACAGATTACCCAAAGAAGTTGTGGAGGCCGCATCCCTGTCAGTATTCAAGGCCAGGTTGGATGGGGCTTTGAGCAACCTGATCTAGTGGAAGGTGTGTCTGCCCATGGCAGCGGTTGGAACCAGATGATCTTTAAGTTCTTTCCAACCCAAACCATTCTATAATTCTATGTGTATTCAACAAAGTCCAAACAGGTATGCATGTTTGCATACATGGTATCGCTTCCCATGATATTTCAGAGATGACTGTCCAGACCAAAGGGATATTAAGTGGTGCCCTAGCAGGTGGCACTGCCAATATCATAATCTGACTGTTTACAGACTTTTAAGAGGTGATGTCAAGTAATCGAGACTCTCATTCCCATCAACCTTAAGGCAGCTCTGCAGTCAGTCTGTGACAGTTTGGATTGGTTGCAACATGAATTAGGTGAAGCTGCTAAGGAAAGTTAGGTAAGTGAACTTTCTAAATCACATGATCTTCAAGGACTTAGAATCAGAGAATTTGAATGATGTTTATTTTTTTCACTATCAAAACAGTCTATCAAAACATTAATTTTATTTCTTAGCAGTGTTTGCCAGTTTTACCAAATACACAATTTAACTTCACTGGCCCTTTGCTTGACAAGCTCTATAGGGCTACAAAAACTGGGCGTGCTTCAGTGAATTAGCTTTTAAACTTTTTATCTAGTTAACTAGTTGTTAGTAAATTATGCTACTGGCAGACTGACTTTCTTCTCAGCTCTTGTGTCTGCATAGTGGGAGTGTTTCCCTATATTTTGGGTTATGAACGAAAAAATATTATCACTTGCATACAGAAAAATCCTAGAGTGTAAAGTGTGGCTGGTTTCTTTAACCACCTCTGCTGCATGTTGCATTTGCTTAACTAAGGCCTTGTTTGCATGTCAAAAGGAAACAAGCTGTGCTGTGTTGTACTTGATACTTTGAGGCCTTGGGTGGCATGGTTTAGTGTGGGGTGTCCCTGCCCATGGCAGGGGGGTTGGACCTAGATGATCTTAAGGTCCTTTCCAACCTTAACTATTCTATGATTCTATGATTCTATGATTCATACCATGGATCCTGCTAACTGCCTGGTTTTTGACCAGAGCATGTCACTATTATCTTACCTACAGTATTATGCTTTGTGTGCTGTGTTTACAACTCCAAAGATGGATGCTGTGTGGACATCTCCAAGATAGAAACAACATTTCTTATATATCTCTTTAATGCATGTCTAAGGTAGTTGTGTAATTTTGTAGCTTTTTACTTTTCTCACTGACCATGAGTTTCTAGAGTCAAAATATTAGGTTCTTTGGTGCTAAAATTGTGTGTGTGGTGTTTACAACTGAGTACTTCAGATCATTTTCCTAATCCTGTCACTGAACTCTTCAGTGAAACAAGGTGGTAGGGCTTAAAAGGATACAGTGTCTTGATTTCCACAGGCTTGCGAGCCTAGTTTGAAATGTCTGGATTTCAGGTCCAGAATGTGGCCTCTGAACATTTAAGTCTAAGCTGTTTTCAGTTGGGTCAGTGTCAATCAAAGTACTGAAAATGAATGGAGTCCAAAACCTCGGGCTGTATTTTCAGATATGTTTATGACTATTGATTCAGAGAAAACTCCAGGAACAAACTCACCAACAGATTTTCAAGCTGACAAGCAGGTATTCTTTATTGCGGCACCGGGAGACACGGGGGATAGCTCCTCCTAGCGTGTGTCCCCATATTGCTACACAGGCCATCCTTATATAGTCACTGAGCATACATGAATTACATCATTTTCCAGAAAGTTTCTCACATGCATACAAAATTTATTTTCCACTACAAAGCCATCAAACTTAATGTTACTTAGAACTGGTTACATTTTGCTTTTGTGCCTCCTTGTCTCACTATATAAAATGAGCAGTCATTTAAGTCTGACAAAACCAATCACCGTCAGGTATTATGTAAATACCGGATATATATGAATAGGTTTTTTTATCATGCTTTGTCCTTTGTCACAACAAGGGTAACAATACTTGCCTTGGAAAGTTACATTAATTTATTTTCTTTTGCAGATTCTTGGATACAGATCACTTCTATTATAATATTACACAGTCTACATCATAAAAGGTTAGTAACTGTGAGCCTTCCCCTTGTATTCAGAATAATCCTTTTGTCCGGAAGTGTATTGCTTAAGGTTCATTTTGTTTCCTGTCCCTACATCAATTTTCCTTTCAAAAAAACCCTGAAGAACCACACATACCAACTTATTTACTAATTCCAACACTTTTATAATGCATGGAGTTTCTTGTGCCCTTTTGTCCTCTCTGTCTCCACATGCTCTCCTCCTGCCCCCAGGGTTAATATTTTGGAATGTAGATGTGAAATGATTACAAGCTGAGACCTTCCATCCTGGGAAATAGCCACTGCCCCACCTGAAGGTGTTTAGCAGGGTCTGACTGCTGTTAACACTGCCAGTTGGTAATCTACAGTCTGTTGTTATTCCTCTGCCCCTTCAGAACGAACTGTTGCAGCTACTTAATGCTTACTGATCCCTGAAGGGGTTTTTAACTCCATTTGGGAAGTGCTGGTTTAGTCATTCATGTGTATCAGGACATCAGGAGTTTGAATTTGCCTCTTTCCTTTTATCTTCTCCAGTGAAGTTGTTCTCACAGTATAGAAAAGAGCTGAAGTGGGTGTGGGCTGGAGGACTCATTTTAGGAGAAATGAGCACTCCCAAAAACCAAAAGGTAAGTCAGACACATTTCTAACCAGGCATGGTTACATGGCCTATTTAGAATCATAGAATCATAGAATGGTTTAGGTTGGAAGGGACCTTCATAGGTCATCTAGTCCAACCCCTCTGCAATGAGCAGGGACATAGAGCTGATAAACTCTGTAAAGTTGGATGTTAACTCACTATGGTCCTTGCTGTCTTAGGAGCACTGAGCCTGTGCTTTGCTGCAGGTCATGGGACTAAATTCTACACAGATACCATGTTGATTGCCTAGCACCTTTTCAAAATTGCTGTTATGTTGAGTGCCTAATGGTACACAGAAGACAACAAAACCTCGGTTTCCAGTCTGCTTCCAAGTTAGCTAAGGAGCTACCCTTACTTTATAGCATAACAGCCAAAAAGTCTTAAGGAAAAATCCAGTTGCATAAATACTATTGTAATGTAGCTCATGCTCAACTTCTTAACTTCCAGGAATTTCTCAGCATTTAGTCAACAACAATATAAATCTTTCCTTGAAATCCTTGCCTTTCAGAGTTGATTACCCATAACCATGAATACACTATTTTCTCCTTAGCTACCTGAAAGAGCTGTCAGTAGCAATGAAACATTGATTATTCAGTCAGCTGTTTATCATTGATTAAATGTTACATTCAAAAAAGTAATAGGCTGAGGGATTACAGCAGTATGGGCTTCTGGCACATGGTAGTATCATTTTGAGACTGAATCAAAATGTAAATAACTTGACTGCGGGAGTGGAGTTAAAGGCTGCAGGTGCACAGCATAATTTTGGAATTATAAGCCACTTATTCTGGAGGGAGCTGATAAGACTGTATACTGGACTTTGGCTGGTGGGTATCACAGAGCTCTGACCTGGAGGGTCAAATCCCTGGAGGGTTTTGGTATATGTTACTGAAGCAGTGATTCTAATCAAAATGAAAACTTTTACCAGCCTCTTTTGTGCCAAGCTCACTAGGAGAAGCTGTTTCAGAAAATTAACCCTATTCTTCGTTTTCTGTGGTCTTTTTTAATTAAACTTAACCTCTACACTGTTGCCAAAAGATCTTGGTGATCATACTAAACAAGAGAGTGACTTGTAGGTATGCTTGTACAGTGCCAGTAAGCACAACTGAACTGATTCTGTCTGTGTTGACCTCTAAGATGGAAGCAGAAATATGTGGGCTAGATGTGTGATCAGTTAGCTTAAGCCTACCAGCAGTGTATGGGGGAGAGAGGGGAGTGTTAGTGCAGATTCTGGTAAGGCTACGTATTGTTGGAGATGACAGTTCTGCTTTGTTTAGGTCTCTTTCTCTCCCTAAATGCAAGAGTGAATGAAGCATTACGATGCCTAATGTATCCTGTCCTACCTCCCTTCCATTTCTAGATCTGTAACAGGTGGCAGGGCTTAGGTATGTTTGCTTCAATCTGAGTGATGTTTGTCCTGCTTTCTTTTCAAATTTCTGTGTAGGCAAAATATTTGTCATCCATCTCCTAAGCATCCTCTTAAAGCATATATAAATGAAATCTGATGTACAGGGGGAAAAGTACGTGCTAACTGTCAGTAGGCAAGACCCAAAAGATCTTCAGCATCCCCTAAAGATGTTGTATTGAATAAAGTTATGTCCAATATTTATCTAACGGAAAACCATCTTTCCACAATAAGCCAAGAGCCATTAAAAAATGTTTTTTGTCCTGGGTTCAACAGTAGCAGTCATTTTTTTTCCTTCTTAGTAGCTGGTGCAGTGCTGAGTTTTTGACTTTCAGCCCGGGAATAATGCTGATAACACCAATGGTTTTAGTTGTTGCTCAGTAATGTTTACTCTGACCAAGGACTTTCTGAGTCTCATACTCTTCCAGGGAGGAGAAGAAGGCAAGAGGAAGCAGAGACAGGGCACCTGACTCAAAATAGCCAAAGAGTATTCCATACCACAGCACGTCTTGCCAAGTATATAAACTGGGGGGAGTTACCAGGAAGGGTTAGACCACCACTCAAGTTGGGCTGGTCATTGGTTGGCAGGTGATGAGCGGTAGTATTCTCTTCCTTTTTATTCTCCTTATCATTATTATTATTATTGTTGGTAGCAGTAGTGGTTTTGTGTTATACCTTAGTTGCTGGACTGTTCTTATCTCAACCTGTGGGAGTTACATTATTTCGATTCTCTTCCCCATCCCTCTGGGAGCAGGGGTAGGAAGGGGTGGGGGAGTGAGCAAGCGTCTGCATGGTTCTCAGTTACCGGCTGTGCTTAAACCATGACAGTACTTTGTGGCGCCCAACGTGGGGCATGAAGGGTTGAGATAAAGACAGATCTGACCAGAGTGTGTCTAATCATATTTGTGATAAGCATTCTTTGTTTCAGATTAATAGTCACTTGTCACAGTGCTGATTTATTGGCTCTCAAAGTTGTTACTCTTGATCTCAGAGTTTCAGCATGTTGTACCTTACTTGCAGCTGGTATTCGCTCTCTTAGTGTTTATTGGCTGGGGGCCCTGGACTAAGGTTCTTGTTTCACTGTACTTCATAGTGATGACCTGCAATACAGCAGACTCATTTATAATGAAACTGGTCTAGCTTGCGTTCCCAGTGTGGTCATCACCTCTGCACTTTGGGAGGTATATAATGGAAGTGTTTAGCAATTACACATCTTTTATTTTCCTCCTCGGGTGTTCAACCTATGAAGGAGACATACCTTTACACCCCCAGCTCCCCCGTCAGACTATTTACAGCATAATTTGAGAGTTCTGAAGATTTTGAATGGCTTTTGAGTACCCTTGAGACCTGCCTGCTGGTTGTGATGGGGATTACTATGTTGGCACACATACAGAGTGTGTTTTACCCATGACCATTTCATCTGATCTCGAAAGTTAAGCAGAGTTGGGTTTGCGTCTTTTCTGGTGTTAGATGATGATATAGGAGGACCAAGAGATTTTCCCCGAGGCTGGGCATTCATGAGCGGCAGAGTGTGTGGGATAGTATGGGCAAGTATCTAGGCCAGTGGGCCCCTCCAGTGCTTTGGATCTTCACCAATGAACAAGTGCAAAATCCGGAAAAACTAGTAAAACACTTAAACAAGGTGTGTTGTCATCCTGGTCATACCAGAGATGGACAAACCATGGCAACGTGCTGGGGCTTGGCCTACACCTACAGAGCCCTGTTCAACACTATCCAGCATGTTCAAAGGGAAAAAAATGTCTCTGGATCTGACGGCAAAGCAACAGACAATGCAGCTACTCCAACTTCAAGTACAGCAACAACACCAACCCCAGTGACAAGTACAGCAGCTACTCAAACTCCGACAACAGACAACGCAGCTGCTCATGCTACTCAGCCCCCAGACACAGTGACTGCACCAAGCCTAGTGGTATACACTGCAGACATTCCATCACGGTGATAGTCACTGAAGCTAAACCAAAGGACCAGTTCGTGGCAATATTGATTGCCCATGTACACAAGAGGAAAAGCAAACAGCAGGCACAAGGAGCAACTCATACAGTGAAGAAAGATGAAGAACCAATGCACTTACTACAGAGAACAGCATCTGAACAAGAGTTATTATTACATGGATCAGAGGAAGAGGAAGAAGAAGAGATGACTTCTCGACCTCAGACCTCAACCAAGCTACGGAATATGCAAAAATATTTCACCCGTCAACCAGGGGAGCACATCATCACCTGGTTGCTCCGATGCTGGGACAATGAGGCTGACGGTCATGAACTAGAAGGTAGGGAAGCCAAGCAGCTGGGATCACTTGCTAGGGAAGGGAGCATTGAAAAAGCAATTGCAAAAGAGAAATGGTCCCTCGGCCTTTGGAGGAGGCTCTTGGCAGCTGTGAAGGAAAGGTTTCCCTACAAGGATGATGTTGTAAGTCGTTCGGCCAACTGGACCACGACAGAGAAAGGCATCCAGCCTCTGAGGGAATCAGCCATTGTAGATATGATCTATCATAGGCCAGATGCTGGTAATGCATCCGTAGATGCAGATGAAGTTGAATATACAAGACCCATGTGGTGAAAATTTACACAGAGTGCACCATCACCATATACCTGCTCATTGGCATCAATAACCTGGCATGAAGTAACACCACCAACAGTGAATGAAGTGATTCATCAGCTCCAAGAGTCCGAAGACAATCTCACCCCTTCCATCATCTCAGCTGTGGAAAAACTGTCCCAGGAGTTCAAACAATTGAGAGACGATCTATCTGATCTGTCCAGCTCTCCACATGTACCAAACCATGTCTCAACTATTAAGAAAAGGTGTCCTGCTGCTCAAGAGAGAAGATATAGGAGGTGTGCTCCCTATGGTTTTACCTGCGGGATCACGGAGAAGACATGATGAAGTGGGATGGAAAACCTGCCTCAGCTCTGGAGGAACGAGTGCGTGAATTGAAGAGGAGAGCAAAGGTGAAGGCTGATCATCCCATGAAAGTTGTGGCTTCAGTCTCTGGTGAGTGGGTTCCCAGATGGAGTGGAAGAGCTGATTTTACTCCAGCTCCTGTGATAAAGAAGACTAATCCCTGTCTACAAGACATAAGTGACCAATATTGTGATCACCATTAGAGGGACCCTGTCTCCAGCCAGGTGGAGGTAAGGGACAATTGGATTTACTGGACTGTGTGGATCAGATGACCTGGCACATCAGTCCCACAGAAGTATAAGGCTCTAGTAGATACCGGTGCACAGTGTATCCTGATGTCATCAAGCTGTCAAGGGGTGGAACCCATCTATATTTCTGGAGTGACAGGAGAATCCCAAGAGTTGACTGTACTGGAGGGTGAAATCAGCCTGACTGGGAAGGAATGGCAAAAGCATTTCCTTGTGACTGGTTCAGAAACTCCATGTGTCCTCGGCATAGACTACCTCAGGAGAGAGTACTTCAAAGACCCAAAAGGGTACCGATGGGCTTTTGGTATTGCTGCTTTGGAGACTGAGGAAATTGAGCAGCTGTCCACCTTGCCTGGTCTCTCAGAGGATCCTTCTGTTGTGGGGTTGCTGAAGGTCGAAGAACAACAAGTACCAATTGCAACCACAACAGTGCACCGGCGGCAATATCGCACCAACCGAGACTCCCTGATGCCCATCCATAAGCTGATCTGTAGACTGGACAGCCAAGGAGTGATCAGTAGGACCCACTCACTCTTTACTAGCCCCATATGGCCAGTGCGAAAGTCTAACGGAGAGTGGAGACTAACAGTAGACTATCGTGGCCTGAATGAAGTCACACCACCATTGAGTGCTGCCGTACCGGACATGCTAGAGCTTCAATATGAACTGGAGTCAAAGGCAGCCAAGTGGTATGCCACAACTGATATTGCCAATGCATTTTTCTCATTTCCTTTGGCAGCAGAGTGCAGGCCACAGTTTACTTTTACTTGAAGGGGTGTTCAGTACACTTGGAACTGACTGCCCCAGGGGTGGAAACACAGCCCTACCATCTGCCATGGACTGATCCAGAATGCACTGGAACAGGGGCAAGCTCCAGAATACCTACAATACATTGATGACATTATCGTGTGGGGTGATACAGTGGAAGAAGTTTTTGAGAAAGGGAGGAAAATAATCCAAACCCTGCTGAAAGCTGGTTTTGCCATAAAACGGAGTAAGGTCAAGGGACCTGCACAGGAGATTCAGTTTTTGAGAATAAAATGGCAAGATGGATGTTGCCAGATCCCCACAGATGTGATCAACAAGATAACAGCAATGTCTCCACCAACTAATAAGAAAGAAGCACAAGCTTTCTTGGGTGCTGTGGGGTTCTGGAGAATGCACATCCCAAATTACAGTTTGATTGTAAGCCCTCTCTATCATGTGTCCTGGAAGAAGAATGATTTTCAATGGGGCCCTGAACAACAACAAGCCTTTGAGCAAATTAAACATGAGATAGTTCATGCAGTAGCACTTGGACCAGTCCAGATCGGGCCAGATGCAAAGAATGTACTGTACACCGCAGCTGGGGAGAATGATCCTACCTGGAGCCTCTGGCAGAAAGCTCCAGGGGAGACTCGAGGTTGACCCCTCAGCTTTTGGAGTTCTGGATACAGAGGATCTGTGGCTAGCTATACCCCAACGGAGAAAGAGATAGTGGCAGCCTAAGAAGGGGTTTGAGCTGCTTCAGAAGTGACTGGCACTGAAGCACAGCTCCTCCTGGCACCCCGGTTGCCCATGATGGACTGGATGTTCAAAGGCAGGGTCTCCTCTACACATCATGCAACCGATGCTGCATGGAGTAAGTGGGCTGCACTAATTACACAACGAGCTCGAATAGGAAATCCCAGTCATCCAGGCATTCTAGAAGTCATCATGAGCTGGCCAGAGGGTAAAGATTTTGGAACGTCACCAGAGGAGGAGGTGATGCGTGCTGAAGAGGCTCCACCATATAATAAACTGTTAGAAAGTGAAAAGCAGTATGCCTTGTTTACTGATGGGTCCTGCCGTATTGTGGGAAAGCATCGGAGATGGAAGGCAGCCGTACGGAGTCCCCGACAACAAGTTGCAGCAACTGCTGAAGGGGAGGGTGAATCGAGTCAGTTTGCCGAGGTGAAAGCCATCCAGCTGGCCCTGGACATTGCTGAACGAGAAAAGTGGCCAGTACTTTATCTCTATACTGACTCATGGATGGTGGCAAATGCCCTGTGGGGGTGGCTGCAGCAATGGAAGCAGAGCAACTGGCAACGCAGAGGTAAACCCATCTGGGCTGCTGCACTGTGGCAAGATATCCCTGCCAGTGTGCAGAACCTGGTGGTGAAGGTACGCCATGTAGGTGCTCATGTACCCAAGAGTCGGGCCAATGAGGAACACTAGAACAACGAACAAGTGGATAAAGCTGCTAAGATTGAAGTGGCTCAGATGGACTCAGACTGGACTGGAACATGAGGGTGAATTATTTTTGCCCTGGTGGGCCCATGACATCTCAAGCCATCAGGGCAGAGATGCAACATACAGATGGGCTCGTAATCGAGGGGTGGGTTTAACAATGGACACTATTGCCCAGGTTATTGATGAATGTGAAACATGTACGGCAATTAAGCAGCCAAGCAGTTAAAGCTTCTCTGGTATGGAGGATGATGGCTGAAGTACAAATGTGGAGAGGCCTGGCAGATTGACTATATCACACTCCAACCAACCTGCCAAGGCAAGCGCCATGTGCTTACCATGGTGGAAGCAACAACCAGATGGCTGGAAACATACGCTGTGCCCCATGCCACTGCCCGGAACACTATCCTGGGCCTTGAGAAACAGATTTTGTGGTGACACGGCACCCCAGAAAGAATTGAGTCAGACAATGGGACTCATTTCCGGAACAACCTTATAGACACTTGGGCCAAAGAGCATGGCATTGAGTGGGTATATCACATCCCCTACCATGCACCAGCCTTTGGGAAAATCAAACGGTACAATGGGCTGTTAAAAACTACACTGAGAGCAATGGGTGGTGGGATTTTCAAACATTGGGATACACATTTACCAAAGGCCACCTGGTTGGTCAACACCAGAGGATCTGCCAACAGGGCTGGCCCAGCCCAGTCAGAACTTTTATGTACGGTAGAGGGGGATAAAGTTCCTGTGGTGCACATAAGGAATTTGCTGGGGAAGACAGTCTAGGTTATTCCTGCTTCAGGTAAAGGCAAACCCCTTTGTGGGATTGCTTTTGCTCAGGGACCTGGATATACTTGGTGGGTAATGAGGGAAGATGGAGAATTCTGATGTTTACCTCAAGGGGATTTGATTTTAGGCGAAACAGCCAATGAACTCAATTGTATGCTGTTGCCTGCTATGTAGCACCTTTATAGCCCACCAACTAGATGTCTTCAGGTCATCAGTGTGGGGCCCTGACTTTCCTTTGATGATCATCCCAACAAAGAATGAACTTTGACAAAATCAGATGAGCTCAGCAGTGACCAGACGAGTTCCACAGTGTCATCAGCAGCGACAATCCAACATTGCATACTGTCTCTCCTGCCCTGAAAGACTGTTACAAGAGATGAAGCCCAACATCAGCAGCTTTATGGGGATTGATCCATGCACTAAGGAATGATATCTCTCTCTTTTTGTGTGTGTGTGTGTATGTGTGTGTGTATATATACATATATGAGACAAGAGTGATGGTATATTGAAAAATGTGGGGTCTGAGCATGACATGAATGGTATGGAATAAGGGTTGAATACTGTCCTGGGTTCAGCAGCAGCAGTCATTTTTCTCCTTCTTAGTAGCTGGTGCAGTGCTGTAAACACAGACTTTCAGTCTGGGAACAGAGCTGATATCACCGATGTTTTTAGTTGCTGCTTAGTAATGTTTACTCTGATCAAGGACTTTATGAGTCTCATGCTCTGCCAGGGAGGAGGGGAAGCCGGAAGGAAGCAGAGACAGGATACCTGACCCAAACTAGCCAAAGAGGTATTCTATACCACAGCATGTCATGCCCAGGATGTAAAACTGGGGCCAGTTACCCAAAACGGCTAGATCACTGCTCAAGTCGGGCTGGGTATCGGTCGGTGGGTGGTGAGCGGTTGTATTCTCTTCCCTTGTTATTTCCCTTCTCATTATTATTGGTGGTAGCAGTAGTGGTTTTGTGTTATACCTTAGTTACTGGACTGTTCTTATCTCAACCCGTGGGAATTAGTTACATTCTTTCCACTTTCCTCCCTATCCATCTGGGTAGGAGTGAGCAAGCAGCTGCATGGTTCTGAGTTACCGGCTGGGCTTAAACCAGGACATTCTGTATTTCTACAGGAGATTAAAATATTTTGTCTTTTAATTCGTGTATCAATAAAGACCTTTAAAGGAGGTGGATCAAATTTTTTCAGATGAAACAGAACCACAGAATTGCTTGAATTTTACTGCTCATCAGGAGACGTAGCTTAAATTAATGGGATACCTTCTTGGAAAACTTCAAACAGTGGAAAAAAATGTATTATTATAATTTCTTATTCCCTCATCTACTGAAAATGTTACAGTTTAGTTCAAAAATTATAAAAATGATACAAATTATTTTCTAATTACATGTTTGCGTGAAAAACAGAACACTGTTTCTGTGACACTGTCTGCTTCTGTTTTCAGATGCATGCTCACTTTTAAAACAGTGTCTTAAGAACTTTGTTGTCTTTGTAGGAAATACTGTTTTCTTAGTCCATCATTTTACCAGAAAAAGTTTGTTGTTAGTATGATTTACAGGTTTACAAAAATTACATTAAAATAATTTTTGATTGTTGCTGTCTGCTCCTACATTCATTATATTTTAATTAAATATACCCAAAAATCTGTGTGTGTTAGCATTAATGGATGAGACCTTTGGGGCACTTGAAATGGTATGTGGTGTTATAGATCCTGCAGAGTTAGTTTTCTCATTTGTTTGCACAAGATTTTCTGAGGAGTTTGTTCTGTTTGTCATGTTGAGCGTGTTATTTTGCTTGGAAACTCCTTATCAGCTTAGTTAAAACAAAGAGGATGAGAAAACCAAAAGTGCTATGGGAACTGGTTTGTAGTTGAGTATCTTTCTGGCAAGACATTCTAAAGGTTTTAGTTGCTATTAAAATGTGACCAAAATACCTTGGATCTTGCTTAGATTATTATCTGTAGACCTTATGCAGCTGTTGAAAATCCTTGTTAAATATGTTTACATAGAAAACAACTTAAATCTGTAGTGGTTAAACAGTACGGATGGTTAAAGTATCAAGGTAGAAACTGAAATGCCTTCACATAGTGTCTGTTGTACTGTTGATTTGCCCGAATGCTGTAGCATTATTATAACTAATAAGGGTGGTGAGACATTGGAACAGGTTGCCCAAAGAAGTTGTGGATGCCCCATCCCTGGAAGTGTTCAAGGTCAGGTTGGATGGGGCTTGGAGCAACCTGTCTTAGTAGAAGATGTCCCTGTCTGTTACAAAGGGGTTGGAACTGGATGATCTTTACGGTCCCTTCCAACCCAAACCATTCTGTGATTCTACGACTGTCTAGATATAAACAGATCATATGAGCCTTCCTCCTGTACAAAGAGAAGGAAAGACAGGACCTTGTTAGATAATCAACATATGATCTAGTATGGGGTAGAAGGTAACAGGAGAATGGAAAACATACAAAAAACAAGCTTTCTTTCCCTTTGTAGCTTTGGCAGAATTGTGCCTGAGAAGAGTTGACAGGGAAGAATCCTTCAGGGTGCTATTTAAGTGTAGTAATGACAGAGATGGTGTTTCCCTAAACTCAGATGGGAGCTTCCATCTGCCTCCAGCAGAGCCATAACAAAGACACTGGTGTTAAAATGGGGTTCCTTCACAGTATTAAATTTTTCAAATGCTCAATCTCTTTGACTGTCATCTGCCTGACAACATGCTTACTACTACTGTTAAATATATGGACTTGTGCAGTATGGAAAAAGATAGCATGTGGGAGGAGTTCTGAGCTGAGCCTTGGACGGACCTTTTAGGTTTTGTTTCACTTTGATAATTACCTCCAGATATTTTCCTAAGATGCAGTATACTGAATTCTGAAACCTGTTCCAAAACGTATGGTATATAGACAGATCTTTTACTTCTTGCTTTGTTTGTTTTTTTCTCTTTAATACTGAAAAGCCTTCTAAAATCTGTCTTTAAAAAATCAGTGGTGAAGGAATTGATGGTACGTTATCTAACTGCTGTGAAAAAAGTATTCAACTATTTAATTAGAAGTGAATTTATGTTCTGATGTTTATGTTAATTTATCTCATTATTTTGAAATTTGGAAGGATCTATTCATGGTTGCGTTGTGGTTTTTGGTTGTTTATTTTTAGTCTTAAACCAAGATGATATAGATAATATTTAATTCTTATTAAATTTAAAACTTACTAAATTAAGCATAATTTTTATTAAAGCTCTTTCTATAATCACATATATTTAAGCAAAGCTACATTCTGAAGACAAACTTATAATCTTTTTTGTCATTAAAGACCAGAAAATATATTTTCTGCAAATTCTCAAGGAAACCCACTCGATCATTTTGCCTTAGCTTTTTTGGAGGTCTAGATATCTGCCCTGCAAAATTGCTTCAAGGACATATTATTGCCTTATTAGCACAGGTGTGAACCACGCCTGTATCTTGGCAATTCAGATGTAGTGAATGTTAGCTCCAGAATGAAGAAGCTCATTTTGTTGTTCCTAGCCTCTTGCAGTGCAGCAGGGTAAGAAGATGATGTTTGAAAGACCTCTTGGCAATGCAAGTCCATTACATATTAGACCTATATTCTTGTGCTGCTGATTCCAGATCTGACTGCAGGCTGCTGCTTCTCCAGTTGACCAAGAAAACCTCTACCATCTTTGCTGAAATCAAGTTCTTGGGTTGTATATCTGATCCAAGAGATTTTAGAGTAGTCATTAACAAGCACAGGCTTGCAGAACTTCTAAGCCTTTCTTCTCTGTTGAAAATTGCTGCAACTGTTCTGAACTTAGTCCTCTAAAGGAAAGGAATGTTCTGTACACTGAATGAGAGGTGAATCAATCAGTGGTTGGGATCCCTGCTTCTGCTTGGAAATAGGAAGAGAAATGGCCTGAAAGTTGGCATTGTGTAGTCACAGGTCCTTATATAACGTTTCTGATAGAGGTGTCTTTAAATATGGAAGTGCCTTTATTTGGCATTTATGAATGTCTTGAGCACATTTGTTCTGGATGTTTTATGGGAGAGCCTAATCACCACAGTCACAGTCTTCTGTTGCAGGCAGGGAGTTGTCATGTGGGATTACCTTCATAACAACAGCCTTCTGGCTTTTTTCGTTGTAGTCATGATGTCTAAGTGTGGTATGCTGTCTCACCGTGTATCAGAATGGAAATGGCAGAAGTAGAAGGAAGGCACACATATAGGGCACAGGAATTAAACTTGTCTTTGCTTTTCTATTATGCTACCAGGATCCCTGACCAGATGAAAATGATGTTCCACATGCTTTCCTAATGCATACTAGTACCTCCTTGAAGGACTGAAGACATCTGATTCACTTTGAGATAGAAATGGTGTTCAAAGCTTGCTGGTGACCCACTTCATAGAGTCAGCCTTTCTTCTCTGCTGAAAACTGCTGCAGCTATTCTGAATTTGGGAGTATTGCAACTACTGCAGTAGAGAGGAATAGAAACAACACAGTGATGGCAGGGAATTTGTTCCAGTGCTGCATTTATTTTCTTGAGGTTTTATTTTTTTAAGCAAATATTAGTCAAAAAAAATACTTCCTGCTACGATCTCAAATCTGAGGTCTGAAGCCAGTCATTTAGGAAGGGTGTTCTTAATCAACATCTGAGTCAGCAATCAACTCCTCAGTGTAACAAATATGCACATCAATTACAGATGTTTTCTATTTCAATTACAATTTTCTATAAACAGACATAAAATCACCCATAATTGCTACCAATAAAAAAAGGAAAATGCAGAGGAAAGGCCAGTTTTCACCAGTCATCATGAAAATGCAAACCTAAAATGAATGACAGGGCCATTATATAAAGTGCTTTTTCAAAGCAATTCTATCTATGCAAGTTCAGCAATAAACAATGTGCTAGATCTGTATCTGAATTATAGATCTATTGAACTATTTCAGTTGAAGCAAAGTCAATGATTTACTGCCGCTGAGGATATGACCCAGTATTCTTTCTTATAGTATAGCTATTTGAGACTTGGCATGTTAACAAGATACCATCTTTAATGAGGTATGCCTACAGAATATTTAACGTTTAGAATATGGAAACATTTGCTTGTTGTCTCGCATACGGAGGTTTGGCTACAGGGGAAATCGTTATCTTATTTATAAAATTGCGATTGCTGTCAAAATCTAAGTTGTATTTTAATGCTCTAATTTAGCTGATCCCAGCCTCCTCTGAGAGTTGCAGCTTCAAAAAGCAGTTCAGGATAGTTTGGTTTAGCAGAGAAAGGTGGCTGCCTTCCATTTTTTCCATAACAAAATAAGGGATTGTTTGTTGAATTGCATCAATAGATGCTTCATCTTAAGAATGAAATAGCCTATGTCTTGGCTAGAGGAGGTCAACAGATGATTTCCTCCTCCTTTCTCAGGTGCTGATTAAATGTTATATGTCATTTGCAGGTAGGACCCTCAGACGATCTCAAGAGGGCATCTGTGGTGTTAAATGATGTGCTACATTTACCAAATGCATTCCAGCTAGAGATCAAAAACCTGCCTGTCAGCAGATGAATATGCAAGTCTTTTGTTGCAGTATATGTCTCCAGCCTCTAAACTGATGCAAAATATGCATCAGTAAGGCAAAGGCAATGCTACTGGAGGCATAGTGCTGCCATACGCTGCGTCGTCTTTGCTTAAAAGATCAGCTCAGTATTTTCATTAGAAGAGGACTAAAGAAGTTCTTGTTAGTGCTCAGGTATTCTGCTGCTCCATGCTAGACATAATGCCTTGTAATTATTGGTGGAAGAACTGCTATGAAAAAGGAGCAGTTTGTGGAAATTCAATTTAAAAAAATTAATAAAATGGCTGTCCAAACTTCTTCTTTTTGTATTTTTTTTTCTTTAATTTTTCCATTGTCTGAAGCACCAGTAGTATTGGTAGTAAAGAGGAATTACTACCCTAAACTCTTGGGTTTGGAATTAAATCTTTCTACAAAAATGATAATGGCAAACATTACCAATATATTTTTATTATTATTATTTCATTTTTTAGTAAAAAAATATTTGATATTCAGTAGTTCATTATGTCAAAGCCCTGTTCCTTGAAAATCTATTTCCTTTCAACCTCTGAGATTTTAGACTTTTGATGCAAAAATCTATTTGGGTTTTGTTGTTGTTGTTGACTCCTGTTGACATTTCATAGCAGCTGGTGAATGCTTGTAGTCTCTGAGAATGTGTGCTGGTGGAAGTAGCTGGTCTTTTACTCATTCCAAAGTCCAGTTACTCATTATGCAGACAATGCCGTTCCACCTCTCCAAATGCTTTTCTTACTCAACATGTTTTGAATATGAAGATTTTCTTAAGAAATAGTTTCTTCTGTCATCCTGAATTATTCCACGAATTAACAATAATTCATTACAGCAAACAACTTACCTCCTTCAGTATGGTATATCATTCAATACTTAATTTTTTAAGTTTACTATAAAGAATCTGCAAAGGTACAACTCTTAAAGTACTGATTAATGCTGAGAAACTTCTAGAATTAGCTTTTCCCCCCCCACCTTATGATGTAGAAGATTACTTGTTTACCTCCTTTACTGTTACATGCATGTAACTTTAAAGATCTAGAAAGCATAAAAGAGCTCAAATGCATAAGAATGTTTCAGCATTTAAAAATGAAACATTCAGAAAGTTAGAGATTTCTGTATTTTACAGTAAACATTTAGTGAAAACAGTGTCTGAGCAAGGATTCTGAATGTGACTCCATCTTTCCCAGTTGTCTAGATGTCTAGCTGCTGAATTTGGAGTTTGAGATACTGCTGCAGTGTGGTCTCCAGGAAGCTAACTTCCTGAATCTGTTTTTACTTCCCTTCTGTCATGGTTTAAGCTCAGTCGGCAACTCAGAACCATGCAGCTGCTCGTTCACTCCCTTTTTTTTTTAATCTTCCCCCACTCCCGAAGGGATGGGGAGGAGAATAGAAAAAATGTAACTCCCATGGGTTGAGATAAGAGCAGTCCGGTAATAAGGTATAATACAAAACTACTACTGCTACCGCCAGTAATAATAATAAGGGTAATAACAAGGCAAGAGAATACAGTTGCTCACCACCTGCTGACTGATACCCAGCCTGACTTGAGCAGAAATCTGGGCCTTCTGGGTAACTCCCCCCAGTTTATATACTGGGCATGACGTGCTGTGGTATGGAATACCCCTTTGGTTAGTTTGGGTCAGGTGTCCTGTCTCTGCTTCCTTCTGGCTGCCCCTCCTCCCTGGCAGAGCATGAGGAGGAGAAAGTCTTTGGTTAGAGTAAACATTACTTAGCAATAATTAAAAACATCAGCGTTGTTCCCAGGCTGAAAGTCAAAAACACAGCTCTGCACCAGCTATTAAGAAGGAGAAAAATGATTCCTATAGCTGAACCCAGAACACTTTCCGTGGCGAAGTTATTTTGACATCCTTGCCATAAAAGTGGATGAAAAGGAAGGACATCGATTATTGAATAGAATAGAGAAGAAAATTATCATCTGCCTAAACCCTTTAAGAAGAGGGTTTGCTACTTTGCTTGAAACCTAAAGGTAGAGGGAGGATTTGTTAGAGAAATAAAAACCTGCAAGGGCTGATGATCCTGCCTGGCAATTCCTCCCTTGCCACTGGTGAAGTAACTTGCATAGTTATGCCATGTGAGCATGGCTCATGTGAAAGGTGAAGTAGTATTGTTTGAATTAAGCCCCATTAGGTGTGAAACCTTTACTACTAAACTGGTTGTTATTCTTATATGGCAAATCTCACCTTTCAGCATCTTGCTCTCCTCATCTATAAAACAGAGTATTGATATTTATACAATAATGTGAGAACTCCTGGTGAAAAATGTGGATGCACTTAAATGGCAAATAGAGTAAGAATGCCTGCCTATAATTTCATGCTTCATTTAGTTCAGCTTTATGTCAACATCAAACTAGAATATTCATTTCAGGATGCAAAACTAAATCTAATGATACCGATTATGAACATATCTTGGTATCATAAACCAATATCTTTCTGTGTATGTTTGCTTCCAGAAAGATTTCCATCTGTCTGTTAGAAGATTTTATTTTTCTTTTGCTGTGTTGTGCCCAGTGAATGATCAACATGTCCTAAGACTTCACTAGCTTATGCTGAATGTTTTGTTTCTTAAAACATTTGTTTCTTAAAACAGGTCTACTTTGAAATACATTTGCCTACTTGCTCATAGATTTACACAATACAAATCTTAGTATAATAAAAATAGATTTTATTTATTATCATACAAGTTACTACAAAACAGGAGTGTTACTACTTCTGGATCCCTTTTTTTCCTGGAGAGTAGTGAAAGAAGCAATTATTTTACAAAGTCAGTCACTGAAGGTAGATGGTAGCAGCTCCCTACTGAGCACTGCTGACTTTACATTTGCCAGGTGAGTTCTTGCAAATTTAAACTGAAGCACTGGAATGAAGCACTTTTCTGAGGCTTAGGTGGTACTTGTGGTACTCCTTTGGTACCTATTTGAACACATACCTAATATATTTAGCACATGTATCATTGCTGTGTCTTCTGCTAGGGGTGAAAAAGGAGCAGCCCTCAAGGGCAGCAACATTAGGGAGCTCAAGGGCTAACTTCAGTGGGTTAATTGCTCTTTTTCAGTGTTCTTCAGAGGAATCCAACCCTTTTTACAGTGAGGGTGACTGAGCACCCTCACTGTAAGTCACCCAAAAGTTGTGGAGTCTCCTTCCCTGGAAATATTCAAGGCCCATCTGGACACAATCCTGAGCAATGTGCTGAGGTGACCCTTCTTGAGCAGGGATTTCATGACCTCTGATAGTCCCTTCCAACTTCATCCATTCTATGACTATGAATGAAGACAAGATCCCAGCATTATCTGTAGTCAAGATAACTCATCCTTAGGATGTCAAGGTGAAAAAGGTATCTTTATATAGCCTACTGAAAATCTTGCTGCTGAATATTCAGAAAGTTATTTACAACCAGTGAGCAAACCTGAATGTAGGATTTATTCCAGAACAAGTTCCTTTACAGGTCACCTAGTGGCTATAAACATTATTTTTTTCTTAAATAAAGATTGATTTTTATATTGGACAAACTGCCTATTACAGTCCTACTGGGAGTGCAAAGGACATGTCTCACATATGATTTGTTTTGCATAAGCAGAATTTGCAGGAATTGTTGCGGGAAAAAACAAACAAAAAGGCAGAAGTTGTACATCAGTTGTGCTGACATGAAATGTTGGCAAATTGAGCATCAGGAGTGTAATAATATTCATGTCCTTATAGTTCTATTTTATTCTGGTTTATTGCATAGGCTTTATTGCAATGGTATGTTGTTGTCATTACAGCAAGTTTTATTTTGATTTCTTCCTTGTGATCTGAATATACTTAAGAAATTATAACTTTCTTGTGTGATCTGGCCTGTTTATTCCAAATGAGTACTTTGTATATGACTTGGAGAGGAGCAGACAAGCCTAAAACTGATTTTATTTATACGATGAAACTTTCCAAAAATGATGCTAACTTCTTCCTTTACAAATATTGGCATCCAAATTCCTTTGATTAAGTAGATAGGAAACTATCCCAGCATTATTGTACTTTTAGGCTGAGCCGAATCATTGCTACTGTTGCTTGGTTTTTAGGCAACAGATAAGCAGGATGAAAAGTGAAATATGTGGGTGATGAGGCAAACAGGAGGAAAAAGGGAAAGCAGGCAAAGGTAAAACTATGCTGAATTTTAACATAGTGACGGAATAATTTTTGTCATGCTTAAGATATGCAATTTGTAACTGACCCAGATAGCATTGTCTCTATTAAGCAGCTCTTCATAAACTGATAACTTAGTTGGCTAGAAAATCCAGCTGTGTTGTTTTGCTTGTGTTTACTGAAGTGCCATTGAATATTGCTAGCAATATATTAAGCACAAGCACTTTTCTTTCACACCTCTGTATCTTGGTTTTTTAGGTTTGCTTCTTCCAATATATAACTGGATATTTGCCACTTTAAGGGAAATATTTAATGAGGTTTGTTTTTTTGGGATTTATTTGTTTGTTTGGGTTGGTTTTTTTGGGTTTTTTTGTTGTTGTTGTTGTTGTTGTTGTTGTTGTTGTTTTTCTGATCTGTGCATAAGTTCCTGGGTTTTTTTTTTCTCTGTTATTTTAGCAGTGCATCAGCTAAAATCCCCAGCTCTGGGGTACCCTGTAGCTTTAATGCTATAATATTTGGTCAATAATGGTTGAGTTTTACATAATGGCTCTGCTTGGTGCCTCCCTTATTTTTTATTTTCCGTGAGCTGCTGCTCCTACTTCAGAATCTCCTTGCTTCTTGTTTCTCTTGGACTATGTTGTGCTGGCTGTCTGAGCGTATCTGTTATCTGAAAGGCAGGTTGCTTGTGTGAAAATGTGATGCTTCTAGTTATGGTTGTGATTTTTCTGTTAAATCAGTACAGTTCTGCTAGACTTATTGCATTTATCTTGCTTTCAGTATCTCTTATCCTTGTGTGGCTTTATGTCAGTTTGTAGAAGCATCTTTGTGCTTCTGTAACCACATGTATGCTGTGGACCGGGTCACAGAGCTCTGACAATACCACTGTAGTTGAGCCAGTACAATTTGTGTTGGCAGGAAAGCTGTGAGGGAATTGAGGACATGCTTTCACGTGTAAATCATTTAGAGCCTGTAGTGTTGTGTGGTAGCTGTGTTTGTCTGTTCTGTCAGTGCTGAAATGTAAACATTCTTTGCTCTTCTGCTTTTGTCTGGTGAAGTAATTGCTATCTGTCTTAGAGATTTTACCCTTCTCATATCCCTTTAATAAAAGAACATAGGGGAAACACGCAATCTGACTTGCTGCATGCAGCTTTCCTCATTCTTAGACAGTTAATTATTTTTGGGTGGCAGATGCTATGCAAGTACTTTAGGGAATGCCATGCATGGCAAGCAGAGCCACTGTGGAATTTTTAAATGAAGAGGTCTTAGGAGCTCTAATTCAGCATGAATCACTTTGCTTTGGATTCTGTTCTGTACTTTTTTGTGCCTGCCACCCACCACAGAGTCCCAGCAGCATACAGAGGCCCCAGCTGAATTCAGAACTGTCTGTAGGGAGGCTTGGTAATGCACAAAAGTCATTGACCTTAGGAAATTAAAATCTTAGTTGACAAAACAGAGGAAGGAAGGATGTTCCTATTGAAGCACTGTGAACTGATGTACAAAGAGAAAAATACTTCAAAAAGTGCCTATGACACTTAGGAGCACATGTTTTCTTCAAGAGAAGTATAGGTTGACTTCCAAACTGGAGCTGGTCAGTCACAAAAGCTCTCTTGACAAAAATTGGCTTAACACACAACTTAACTTTTGCCTGAGTTAAACTGAAGCTTGTCCGACTGGATGTGACTAGCTTGAAAAAAGCCAAAGCTAGCCTGGCATAAGGGAATTTTGCTGCCCGGGTTGGCCCAGGTCACATTGAGTGTGACACTGCAAAATATTAATTTCTAATTTTTTCTATATTACCTTTTTATTACCTTTATTATGAAGTAATTTTCCTAGTGGTAGCTTATGTTAAAGCTATTCAGATTTATAATGAAGTAGAGAGACAAGTGGTGAGAAGGTGCTGGCAGTGTCATCTTGGAAATACAGTTTCTCTTGATCCCTAACTTACGTAATGCTCACAGCTATGTGAGCTGTAGGTACTCATGTACTTGTGTGCTAGGTGTACTATGTTCTGCTGGGTAACGTTTCCATCACTAATGTGGTTAAGTATAAACTTCCTTACAAATACACTGAAAAATACAATCAGACCTCAGTAGTGTCACATAAGAACAGTTAATGCTTAAATATTTACTACTTAACCTGCTTTGAGATACTTGCAAATTATAAATGCGCTACAAGCTCAGTTGTTCTTATTAAGGGGAATAAGGTGATCATTGCTTAATGAAATGAAAGCCCTATATATTTTTTAATTCAAGTCTAAAGTCCAGGCCTCTGTATGGCTGCTGTAGAAATCAGCAGTGTTTAGTGAGGCTTCAGACAGGTACAATAATTTCTCTCTGTGTCTATCCATTGCTGTATTAAGTATAAGCCCAAAATACATTATAACCATTAAGACTTTTGTATATGTTTTGGTACCATTCTTGCACAGTCTTAGCATAGCAAATTGTTTTGAAATCTGAAGTTCATAGTCAGGTTACTTGGGAAACTTAGTTAAGCATCAAATCTGCCATAATTGCTGAGCCTGGGTATGTTTAATGTTCTAGGTTTTTAATACCAACAGTTGACATGCAAGGAGACAGAGTAAAGAGTTTATAGAAGGGCAGTGGTGCTGTTCATATACAATGTCATTTGAAGTTATATTACTTCATATTTGCTAAATATTTTTTAAAAGAATCTACACTCATTTGTAATATGATATGAACGGTTCAGAAAACTCAGATTTGGGATTGTAAGGGTGTCACAGTTGTGGTGATCTGGGATTATAAGCAAGATGAAGCTCTGTTGGAAGAGCAGTACTGGATATAACTGGAGAGAAAGCAGACAAGCTTTTGAGCGCACAAAACCTTTTAGATCAGAAACAGCTGTAAACCAGTACTATCTTGTTGACAGTTATGGTTTTATTTCTGCTTTGCTTTGTTTCTAAGCTGGGGTTATGTTTAAGGTGTTATGCTAGGTGTTTAAGCTAGGGTTATGTAAAGGTTGGGGCATGGTCCTTCTAAAGTAAAAGCCTTGTTTCACCTCACTCTTCCCTGTATGCTTACTGCAAGTCTACATCACTATTTTTCTGTCTGATAAACTAAATGTCTGCCCCCTCTCAATGTAAAATATATACATCTGCAACAGTCAATCCCTGGAGCATGCTGTTTTGTGAGTTGTTAAATTAGCTTCTCCGTCTGACCTGAGATTTGGGCCTTATTTATAAATGTGAGGTTTTGTTCTGATTTCATGGAATCATTGCTGTTATGAAAACTAAAAAACAACAATTGGTTTCATTCTGTTTGTATTCTTGTTTTCGAGATTTTTTTTATGTCATGTTAAAGGGCTTGTTTGGCATCTATGCTTATACTTTCACTTAATACGCTCTGGGGTTCGTTCAACAAACTTTGGATGTTAATGGTATGTACTCTCAAGAAGCACAGATGTGAATTCTGATTTCAGTAACACCCCTGCCTTACCCTGCCTGCAGACAGACTCATTTGCATGTACTGTAAGCATTTCTAGTATTCTGGATTTTTTTTTTTTACATCAGAGAGAACATTTCTAATGCTGTGACAGTAAAAGCTATTAAGATGGTGACATGATCATGTAAGTTAAAAGGCTGTTTTCTTTCACCACCATGATGTTGTTCATTATCTTTGTCACAGATCTAAGTAATTTCTCTGGAAAAACCTTAAGTTGTTTTCTTGTGGCAAACATTTCCTATAAAGAAACAGATTAGACTTTTAATATAATTTTTCTTGAAATAACATCAAGACTAATGAAATTTTTTAAAAGTGTAATTTAGTTCAGAGTAAGCTTTACCTAACTAGTAACTTGTTAGTAAAATACACATAAGCAAGTTCAGCAGGCCTTTATTAAGGTGTGCTGAATCTGAGAATAATTGTCATAACTGACTGGACTAAACAATACATGTAAGAAAAACCTATTTTGTTCTGATTATCTGTACCTCCTTGCTTTGACTGGATCCCCAACATAGATCATGAGTTTAATTAAGATGTTAACTCTAGTGTGATGGAGCCGCATTTTCTTTCCAGATCTTACAGCAATTTGAAGATGGAGCTTAAAAATAGCTGAAAGAACACTAGTGGCAAGATCTCATTATTTAACAATGAATGAAAGGCAGGAAAAGAGGGGAGGAGGGCTCAGCCAAATAGAGACATCTAGTCTTCTGTATTTTTATATGTAGAAATGCATTGAGCATATTATCAACTCTACTTTCTGTTGTACAAGGTGCTTTGCTGCTTGGCCAAGGTAAAGTGGCTACAGAAGAGTGTCATATCTGCTGACAGAATTTTCTAATCTGACTGGTTTGAACATCTAAGCTTGTAGTGCTGTTTATCTATAGTATTGCTAAAGGGTTTAATTGTCCGCAGAGTATCTTTTGCAGCTTAAGATTTAAGTGCAAAGAAATCGTGTTGATCTTGCTGTACTGTTGTTATGGAACTGTTTAGATATCATGCTTCAGTGGTATGCTCTTGGGCTGAAGTTTTCTAATGTTCATGCCTGGATTTGGAAATTAGAATCTGATGTCTGGCCTTCAATGAGTACAGCCTTTTTCATTACTCCCGTTTGTTTTCATTGCTATGTAGACATGGTACATGTGGTACAGACTACTGTTTTACTAATGCAAGTGGTGATCACAGCAGAGAGCAATCCCAGAGGAGATGTGGATGCTGCAGGGCTGCAAAGTTCTGTTAGAGGAAAAACTGCCGTTTCCAGGAATGTGGGAGGAGAGCATGGGTTGGGACTTGTCCACTTCTTTCTGTTTCTTATCATGCCCAAACACATATAGTGGGCTGGCACACTGGGGAAAAGGATATGTCTCCATCTTGACATAGATTCAATGGACTATTCCCTCTCATACGAAAAGGCAAGGAGGGATGAGGGAGGACAGAATAGCTTGCTGTGAGTCACCACTGGTACAGGGACTTCTGCAAGAAGGAGCAGTGTATGACAGGGAGCGTGGCAAGCCAGCAATAGCATTTTTAGCAGTTGCTTTGCCCAAACCAGATTCAGTTGCATCTGAAATTGCTCCAAGCTGGCAATAAGAAACTTGAAGATTATGACAACATTGAAGTGCATAAAGGCTATGGCTATTCTTAGGAAAATTCATGTCTCCTTTGCTGTTATTTGTTTTGACTTGTTACTATAAAAATGTCACTATAACTTATAAAACAACCCCTCTCCTCCTCTCAAACTTGGTAACTTCTTGTTTTCTGTGCTAAATTTATGCATTGCTCGTATGAAAGAGATATTTCTCTGAACAGCTGTTGGAACTTGTGTTGTTAATTACAAGTGCTTATGATAGTGCGGATGGGAAAGCTCTATTGAGGGTAGACACCATTCTGTGTTCGTTGCTGTACAAGATTTATCAGAGCCAAAAATACTGCAAGCATCACTTTGTATATGTTTTCACTGATAAGTCTGCAATTTAATTCATGGTGCTAACCTCTCAAAGCTCCGCAATAATTTGTACTTATGTGTTTCTTGCACAGCACTGTTATAACACATGGTATGCAACCATTATAGTCAATGGATATGCAAGTGTGGCAGATAAGAATATTTTTATCGGTAGGGAGCAGTTCTAAGATTTAAATCCAGATCCACCATTATTTCTCTAGAATCTTTTTAAAGGATCTCCAACTTCTGTTGTGGGCAGGGGAGTGAGCATGCAACTGAGTAGCTGCCTCTGATGCTGGCTAAGGCCAAACCATGACAGATGGGAGTGTGCAGGATAAACAACATGTACTTAAAACCTCAAGGGAATCTGGATAGGTTTTAACTACTTTGGGAGAAGCAGAATATTTTCTTTGAGATTTTCTTTTCTTGAGGGTTTTTTATTTGAAAGAAAGGGGTTTACATGCAAAATATAGTATTATCTTTCAGAACAATTTTTTTTAAGTATTTTCATGTGATTTGAGACAGTAACATCCAAATTGTATTTGAATATAAATCAAGTTGTAGCAAAAAAAAAAAAAAAAAAAAAAAGGAATCTGCAAGGTTACTGTATATGTAGCTTATAACTTCATCTTCATATTAAAACAAACTCAACTATTCCATAGCAGAACAATATCCTAGCTCAATGGGGATCAAAAAGAAGCTAGAATGGGCTATATTAAATTATGAATGAAATGAAATAATCTTATTCACTGAAAGCAGTTTACAACCATAGTGAGGAGAAATGTGATGAACTTTTAAGCCTTTATTATCACTTAAACATTCAGAAGCCCTGGGCATCTATTTTTTATTTCTTTGTAGTGGGGTAAAAAGGTTGTGTCAAAACTAAGGCTGCTGCCAGACATACGGACTGGGTTCTTTCAAAAAATTGAAAAAAAAAACCCCAACCCAAAGTTTATTATTTTTGTCTGACTCAAGTGGTAACACCTGATAGAGTGCAAAAGGGAAGGAATATGGTTAATAAGATAATTTGTAAAAGGTGGCTCATATAGTTGAGGTGTCCTTGGACTTCAAGCACACTCTCTGAAGTATGAACCCTTATGTCTTCCATATTTTGAGTTGCAATTAGAACTAATGGAATATTTTTTACTGATCAGCCTTTAAAATCTCATCAGGCTAATGTGATTTGTATACTTGATGTGTGCATTTCATCTACATTTATGTTAACTGCCAAAGTGAAAACTGCATAATGAACTGGAATGTTATGTTCTAACCTCCTAGATAAATCATCATCATTTCAGTCATCATCATGGTAATATTGCTAATAAGTCTGTGGGAAATTGTTTCGACTTTGGTACTAGGAGGATTTGGGCTTTAGGAATAAATGGTAAAGAAACCAAGGCTTTTAGTGTCAGTTGTTGCAGAGTAAAGAGAAAAGGAAAAATGGAATATTTTGACTTTTTCGAAAAGCGTTGCTAGGATTGGCATAAAACAAATGGAGGAGATAGTCCCAGTTAATGGAAAGAAACCTTAAGCTTCTTATTGTAAAATCTCTTTGAAAGCAGTAGCAGGAACTTTGCTCTATTTCCCATAAACAAACAAGGACTACCTAAACAGGTGAGCTTGAAGAAGTAGTTGGTTGTTCATCAATCAAAATCTGACTGGTTTATTACCTGTGATGTGTAGGGGGGTGTGCATAAATGTGTGCTGGTAATAAGCAGGAAACAAAATGCTTGTAACCCCTAGATGCCTTCAGCTACCTGAAGCTGAAATGAGTTCAGATGATGCTTTTATAACCATGATATCAGTCAATTTGTTGTGGAGATCTGATTGCATGCAGTGATACCCATTAGAAATGATGGCACTGGATGCCAGAAAACATCACTATGTGGTTGTGTAAATCAGGATGATAGTGTTATTCACTGTTGTAGCAGCTACTTTTAGGTCAGAAGTCCTTTAAACATTCTTAACTAAGTCAATAACCCCTTAAAGAGTAAAGGAATGTTTTAAGAGTGTTGACATTCCCACCTAGATGTGACTTTTGAGTAGTGTGATGTTGAAAGAGAGCACAAACTGAAAACGAATGAGGAAAAACAATATTTATTGTTCATTGAGTGGCATAATAACAACTTGAACAACTGAAATTAGATAAGTATTTTTCAGATGAGCAAGTGAAGAGGTTGAGAAAAACTGCAAAACTCAGCAATTACATCCAAAAGCCAACTATCAGCACTCTCTGTTATGTGTATTGAACTGAAAAGAACTCTGGGTGATTGGTTTTCACTAATTTTTTTTTTTAGTAGTTGAAGAAAGGCACCACTGTTAATTCAGCCCAGTGTTGCTGCTTACAAGACAGGCTCTTAATCTGCTGGAACAAGTGTTTGGCTGCTTTTATTTGTAAACTTAATATTAGTTTATCTACCCTTGTTTAATGCTAAAGTACAGCTTGGTGCCTCCCATCTTTAGACAGATACTTTTGTAACACTGACAGCTGCAGTACTAAACACTTTTATTAATACTTTTAATTATTTTTTTCCTTTTGTGTGTTCTGCGAGGAATACATGAATACATTGTAAAAATCATATTCTCATAAACTTGGTGTAGCCACTGTAATGGTTTATTATTTGTCACTAAATGTAGTGTTTATGGTAATTTTGTCATTGTTCTTTCCTAACTAGGAGGATATGCTGTAAGTAAACACAATTTATTTTAGCATTCTGTATTGCTTTGATATATATTTATTCAGATTCTTAATTTTTACATTTCCCCATTAGGTTAAGAAATGGAGAGTCTTTTATTTTGTATGTATTCGATAATTACCTTTTTATTCATGGTGTATGTCAAACTAAATTTGCATGAAAATTGAAATTCAATTAATACAAAATCACAGCTTAAAACCATTTCTGGTACTTGATTAGAATATTTTTCTTTACAGATGCTGACACCTTAACTTGAAAGTTGTTAGATATCTCTAATGATAAATTAGCGAGGAGAAGAAACCAAGCATTTTATATCTCAACAGAGTTAAGATAAGGCTTTTCACATGTCACAGAAACTGAGAGACTTTGGGTTTGTTTGTTTGTTTTTATTTGTTTGTTTGTTTGTTGGGTAATAAAGCAAATACAAGCTTGATCAAGCTTTATGTCTCAGGTCCTCAGACATGAAGTTTTTGCACCGTGTCACTCCTAGTGGTGGGAACTTATGTCTATGGGCTGTGCGCTAGTGCACTTCACAGTTCTGGGGCTCTGTAATATAGATAGTATGGTCCTGTTCAGAAAGTTTCATTTCTTATGTTCTGTGTTACTGTCTATATATTTGGTTTGGTCTTTTCTGGTTAGGTGGTCTTTGCCTTAGGATACATAAGAAAATTCATTTGGTTCTGTTTCTCTTTAAATAAATGCAGATTTAACCTGTAGATGGTCATGCATTCAGCTCTGACTTTGACTATTTGAAGGTTTTTTGGTTTGTTTTGTCTTTTTAACTGTTTTAATAAAAAATAATTAGACTTTGTTTATTTTGGGGGGTTTTGCACCTTCCTAAGCAGAACCCAAATAGTTCAATCATTAACCCTTAAGAATCCAATGGAAGCTTAAAATTTGCTAGACTTTAATAAGAAGGCCATTTAAATGACTTGTCTGTTGATATAATTACTGGGATTAAAAATTTCCACCCTGAAATATCTGTCTTATTCTTTTCTTCTGTAATATCAAATTGATTCTCTTTTGTGCATAGTCCTTTTTCCAAAATGAGTTATTTTGAATGGTTGGGTTTAGCAAACTTTTAAAAATAATGCATCTTGTTTGAAATCCATTTTGTATTTATAAATGACTGAAACATAGCTGAGGGCTTACAAAACAAATGCCAGACAAACCAAACATATCTCATAGATCTGAGATGTGGAGGAAATGAATCGCATATCTGAAGGCACAAACAATGTCACCCTTTCTATAGTTGTACATTGTGGCTTGCAGTCACGTTTCATTGTTCAGTTTATGGCTTAAAAGCTGATGTGTGCATGCTTAAGTACTGTATTTTATTTCAAATTTTCTGAGCTTCCACATTTGCTTATGACTTTGCTCATTTATCTATTCCTTCTACAGCACCTTGGAATGTTACAGAAACTGAGATTTAAATTAGCATCAAGTCTAATAACTACAAATACAGTTCTAAATCTACAGTGCCTAAACATTTAAGAGAAAACTAGGATCTGTTGATAGAAAATAGCAATAGGGGTTTATGTGTTTGAGGGCAGATTCACTGAAGATCAGAATTTAGTTTTGAATCTGTTGGTTCTGTGGAACTGGAAGTTAAAGCACGTTCCACTTGGATACGTGTATACACCTACACATATTTCCTTTATCTCTCACTTATCTCTCGCTGATGCAAACCACAAAAGCCTTGGGCAAGGTCCTAACTAATCACATATATGCCTTTTATGAAACAAACAGTGTGTTTGTCATGCTGGGAAATAAGTATATGCATTATACTATTCCTCACTGTGATTAGAATGGAAAGATCAACAGGAGCTGTCACTGTTGCATGTGAAGTGAAGGATCCCTCGTTGCAGAAAAGCAGGGTTTTAGTTGAATGGGAGAAAGAGGGAATGGGCATTATTATGGCTATTGATGTAGCAATTATATGTGCATTAATGGACGCCAAGTAAAATTGTCGTACAGAAGTTAGCAGTAGGGCAAGGACAGAGGTGTCAATCTTTAGTTATAGAATAAGAGGATTGTTCGAAAACTTGAATGTACCACCTTTCAATTCGTTTACCACATTTGATCACTGACCTGAAAAAAAGAATAATATTAGACTGTCTGAAATCTAATTGTGTTGAGGTACAGTTAACCAGAACACTTACTGCTAGCTTGATGCCTAGAAACTCATACAGTAAATACTTACCCATGAAATTCCCAAAGGAAAAAGAGTCAGCTTTTTATCAGGTGCAGGGATTTAATGATAGCCAAAAGGAGGAGGTGAATTTCTTAAGAAACTCTTTTCTGAGTAGTTTTTAGAGTGGTTATGCAGATGTTTCCTGCTGTCTATGACCCTGAAGTAGTCAACTGCTTTTCCTGGTTCATATATCTATCTTACTGAGAAAGCACTTAAGCACAAACTTCAAACCTGTCCTTTCTGGAAAAGTTATCAAATGTGACCTTCAAGGGAATCTCACCCTAGCAGACCACATGTACTTCATGTCTGTAGAAGGCTTTCTAAATAGTTTACTATTTCAATGCATGAAGTTTTTTTCAGGAAAGAGGGGAAGTGAATAAAGTGAATAAAGTGAAGAAGAGGAATGAAAGTAAGGTTGTAGGCTATTGACGTTTTTCTCACAGAAAGAATCCCAGTCCCTTATGCTAGATTGGCACAAATGTTTTGAAGTAAAAAAACCTGCTTTTTTGGGTTTTTTGGGGGTTTTTTGTTTGGTTTTTTTTTTTTTTTTTGTCTAGAGGGATTGCTAGTAACAAACCTACTTACCTGCATTTGTCAGACTGTAATACCATGATCTAATTCACTATGGCATATATTGAGTGACTGCGACCAGCATGCTAAGCAACTTGTGAAAAGATTTACAATGTGAAGTGTCTGGGATACGAAAGCAAAATTTAATCTTTGTGGTACAAACAGTATAAACAGTGTCACAACCCTTATTACAATAATGCACTGAAGCAGACAGATGAAGATTTTACTAACACATCTAAACTGATTTTAAACTGGATTTAGACCAGCAACACAAATCATTCACAGGTTCACACCTTTGTGCTAACTAGCACTAAAAAAAAAAAAAAAAAAAAAAAAAAAAAAAAAAAATGGATAGAAGAAAAAAAGGCATCAATAATAAGATTGTTCCTCAGGTTTATATGAATCTTTTATCCTCTGTCCATGGTATTGCCAAATAAATAAAACTAATAAGTAGACAGCCTGCTCCTGGACAAGTTAACTGTTTAGCCACTATCCTGTGAAAAACTTCAGCATAGAAAGCATTATTTTTAAAGGTAGGGCAGACAAACTTTGGTTTACCAGTCATCCATGTGGAGAAATGGCAAGTACCTGTGACCTTGTTTGAAGTTGAGAGAAGCACATGTTACATTCCTGAGTCTCTTGTCAGTGGGTCATTTATTCAGACCCAGAGACACTTATTAGTCCGAAGAGCTAGTTTACCTTCCTTAACCCTTTGTGGCCCTTAGATGGGATTTTCTAGAATTCTGAATTTAGCCTCATATCCATCACAAAAACCTTGAAGTTCCCACAT
The DNA here is from genome assembly GCF_963264785.1 of Psittacula echo. NCBI lineage: Eukaryota > Metazoa > Chordata > Aves > Psittaciformes > Psittacidae > Psittacula > Psittacula echo. The sequence continues at coordinate 61,366,115 of NC_137735.1, forward strand.
GTAGCCTCTGAAAATTTCTTAATAGAGATAGATGTGCTTACATATATTTAAATTATATTAACTGTTGCAGTGATTTGTCATAGTACTTCACCCAAGTGGTCATGATCTAAATTTGCATACTGAATGGTTTATGAATGTTGAAGCACTCTCATGGAATACTAAGGAATGCTAGCAAGAGGCTTACAATACTTGATTTCTTGTTTGAAGACCAGGTAATTGTCAGAGGTAATAATTAGACAAAATCTACAGGTTTAAAACAGCCTCCCTGTGGGAGGGCAAAGACATAAAACTACTTCTTGGAAGACACAACAGTAATTTTAGAAAAGGGATGATATAGGAAGTTCAGAGGGGTTTAAATTTAGTGAGCTTCGGAGGCTTCATCTAGCGCGTTATTCCCCACCTCCATATATGCAGGGAGAAACTTGGAAATACTGCCTGAATTAATATGACTGGGTCAAAAAGCCAAATGACAAATGAATGTGCTGTATTGATATAGATCATACATTATTTACTTGGAACAGTCTTGATACTTTTTTGTATCCTCCACATGAATTTTTAACTCAGGACCTGTGGTATGGTATGAATAAGGAAAAAAAATCACTATTAGTCATTCTAGTGATGTTAATGTACTCCTAGTTACTGTTTCTTTATTTTAATAATAGTAGTAAAATAATGACAGCTGTTACTTCATGAGAGTAAAATATATCGATAAGTTGTTCTGGGTTTCAGAGGTAGGGTCATGACTGAAACACTAAGAAATAAAACAATGTTCTTAGTCTCTGATTCCTTTTTTCCCCACAACAGAAAGATACTTGCTTGAGAATCTAAAATCAGACAAGGAAATAACTGCACTGGCTTTGTGCAAATCATCACCTGGGCTTATTGCATACATAAATCAAGTCTTCTAAATGAAACTTCTTAGACGTTAATAGATTCAATTTTGTATCAACACAAAATCTTTTCAGTTTAATCTTTCAAGTGGAACAACTTTTTAAAAACCAAACTAAATGCAAAAGGGAAAAAAAAAAACCCACACCACAACACTTCTGACAGGCTCTTTGTAATTACAATGGCAATACTTTTCTTTAAGTGTAAAATTTATATTCCTTCAGACACATTTTCAGAGCCTCAAATTAGAGGGTGCTGCGTACCATTATTTGATCTGAATAAAAGATGACATATTTCAATAAATACGTCATGAACATTTCCTCATGTCCATGGATGTTCCCATGGCAGTTTAATGAGCTGCAGTATATACATTATCTTAAAAAAATACTAAAGATACGTTTCCTACTGATATATTTCACTAAATTCTCTGCATGCAATGTCATGTACCAGCATTTGTCCAACATTGAGTTTCCCAACTGATTAATAATAAACATCTTTCCAGCCTTTTTTCCCTTTGCAGTTTAATGGTTTTTTCCTCTTATTTTTCAATGTGGTTGCGACTTTATCTAGGCTGCTAATGTATATTCTACAGCCAGCATATTATGAACTTACTCTGGACAGGAAGGTGATTCTTTGTTCACACTGAACTTTGCAATCTACTTTCACTAACTGTAGCACATTATATACTTATGGGACAATGTCAGTTTTATAAAATTTAAGAGTGATTTAATGTCTTAAACTCAGCCTATTAGTTTCCAAAGCTGTTTGTTCTACATATTAAAGTAATAACAATTATATCTATTGCATACTGAAAACCACAGGAAAAAAGAAAAAATTCTTTCCCATAAAGATTTATTCCCATAAAGAACAATTAAGCTGTTGAGGTTTCACTGTCTGTTGAAGAAATAAAGTACCTTGAGGAGAGATTAATGCATAAGAGGAACAATATGCCTAAAAGCACTGGACAACATCAGCTTGTATTTCTGGAGCTGTTCCAAACTTGGCAAAGTTTTACTTTTTGTAGTGTAGACGTTTTGTTTTACAGAGAGTGCAAATTTAACTTTGAAATGAGGAAAAATGCAGCTTCTTTATTGCTTGGAGACTTCGAGTCATTTGGCACCTTTTTTGACAGAAATGTTACAGCTGTTATGTTCATGCAAACTGGAGTAGTAGGTCATGTTAGTGAGCATAAGAAGGCCTTTTTTGGGGACATCCCAGTTTTTACTGTGTTTAAAGAATTGGTGGTGTCTGAAATCTCAAGCTTGTGTTGATTGACCTTGTGTTTGAAGTGCTGGATAGGTACTGTGTTGTCATTGGAGAATAGCATTGATAAGCTTTTCTCCTTGCTGCAAAATCTGTTTTTCTTTTTTAAGGGTTTCTTCAAAGATGGTTTATGACACTTTTTCTTAAGTGGAGTTTTCATAATGTTACATTGAGAGGATAGATTCCACTAACTTTTAAAGCGTTGCCAGGCTTATAGAGTCCTGTTAGATTTTTTCCTAAATGTAATGCAAGAAATAGCAAATGAGAACTAGTCAGTAGGTCTTTTCTAAAAATCATGATTGATATTTCCAACTGTACTGAGACCATTTCTATAATTACAGTTATAGAAAAATTCTGATTCTTTTTATTTATTTATTTTTTATTCCCTTCCTTCCCAAATATTGCCTGTAAGGCTGTGATAATTCTTTTAAATGGAAATGTGAGAAAGTATTTTATGTAAGTATAATATAACATCATCAGTAGGAAAAGGTGGAAAGGGAAAAATTTATTTAGGCAGGAAATTAGAAGGAGATTTCAAACTGTTAATCTTAAAGCTATCTTACAGTGGGAGCAAAAGGCAGTAAAACCTCCTTGATCTAGAGACGAAATAGATGAGTTTGCAAAGATTAGTCTGTGTTTTCAGGAGGATTCTAAGTTGCTGGCCCTTTAGGTTCTTACTGGTGCCTTTATACACAGTTCAGATCAAAATGTTAGCAACTAAAAGAAATTCCAAAATTGTCAAAGTGACTCAGCACTACACTTTCTAGAAAAGCAAACCCTACCAAAGACCCACAGCCCTTGAGCAGCCTGACTAAAGGTAATTGTTATTCCTTATTTATGTATAAAAAATCCAAAGTAAGAAAGCAGCTGCCCCACACACGTTCTATGACAGCAGCAACAGGTTGACTAGTCTCACCTCCACTTCTCTCAGAAGTAGAAGTTTGGCATTTGAACTCCTTCATGGCACAGCGTGAGAAATACAATTATTTAATTTCAATAATTCAATTTTAATCACCATATTTCAATGCTCTCGACACAAGAGATGGGCTTTAGCCTCACAACATAGGATTCAATATATCTTCCAAATATACAAACTGTGAAGCTCTGACAGACTAGGTAGCACCTGTGGTGTTTCCTGGTTCCATCATGTTTATGTGTATGATGATCAGGATGCTGCTGTTCATTCTCATTAGTGTTGTTCTCCACTTGAAGCAAGTTAACTGTCACCTGAAATGTGTCCTCTTGGAGAGAGGTGGCTAGTGTTGTAAGGACATGGCTATACTCTGAGCCCTTGTTCTGGTCTCTCTTGGGAACTTGACTTTCTCTTGTTATTTGTGCTGTGCCTTTTCTAGGGGAGATATTTAACTTAGGCTGCCACTTACCATTATGTTGAAGGTATCTTTGTGTTTAAGATATCTGGAGTGTATGGCAGCATGAGGTTTTGCTCTTTCACATGCTACATTTACTGTAATTTCCTTTTCCTGTTGTGAAGCAAACATTATAAACAGGAGGATTCTCCTTTCACTTTATTAGGGGTCAGATTTCACTTGCTTGCCACAAAAGATATAAGAATCTGATCTCTAGTGACTGCTATGTAGCAGGTGATTTGCAAAATATTCCTTTGAACACCATGATGCAGAGAAAATGGATAGATAAAGACTTCAGAAGTCACTCAAATGGATTTTGATCTGATAAGAAAGACAGGCAAACACCAAGAGAAAACAGCTAGCACAAGATGACATAAAGGAACGTATCAAGGAAAGTCCTGCTTTAGCTCAACTCATATTACATCATCTGGCCCCCTATCTACATTGTACAAATGTAAACCAAATTCTTCTAGGAGCCTCTAGTGTGATCCAGGTCATGTTCACAGTGAAGATGATGCAGAATTTCCTTTCTTTATTCAGTTCAAACATATTTGTCTTTCATATATTCTAAGCATCAATAGCTTCATTTCAGTTATCTGTTTTCAACCCACCATCTGAAAGCTGCTTCTACTGAAACCAACTAAACAGGAACTGGATGAAAATAATTAATTTTCTGACAAATGGAGGGAAAAAAAGACAAGATGGCATCTGTCTTCTACCCTCATGAACTCCATCAATTCTGGCTGAGGGTGATACTGTGCCCACAGTCACTTTGAAGTGTAAGGATATCCTATCTTACAGAGGGAAATGTTAATACAATTCAAATTAGTTCAAACCATCTTCTTTCTTTAAATAATGTTGCTCAGTCTATTGTGTTTGCAGGCATAAGGCATATGTTTCAATAACAATCAAAGCCTGCTTTTTTATCTGTATACATTTAACATTAATTTCTTCTTTTCCCATGCTCCCCATGGGTTATAATAAATTCAGGGAGATGCTATGTCTTAAAAGTCTTAATAGTTCAACCTGAAATAGACTACCATCATCAACTTAACAGAATGTTCTCGAGGAAGGCAAACCTGTCAGAGAAAATATTATACACCCTTTTGTCCCTCCTCCTTTGGCAGGTGTGGGCGGAGGTGAACTTTTACAATACTCTGTTCAGTTCACAGGAAAAATCACAGGCTCTCCAGAGGTAGAAAATGAAACAACAATTAATTTTGTTGTAAACTTCCCTAAAGCTCTGTCAGGAACAACAGAAGTCTTGGCAAGTTCTTAATCTTATAAAAGATCTGAGGTAGAGTGAGAAAAGGAGGAAGGGAAGAAGGAAGGAAAGGAAACAAATTAAAATAGGATCACTACCCCACAGATCTAGCGACATCTCTGTCAGGGAGTTGTAGTCCTCTCTGCTGTAGTCCTTCAAGGTCCTTGGTGAAGTTCTTTCAGTGAGTGTGTCCACTGGGGCCCAGGGTGGAGGAATGCATGCTGCAAGGCTGAAGAATGGCTCCTTTTTACAGAGTCAGGCTCTCTTGGATTTTCCCCACAGGTGGAGACTCATTTGCATGCTTGCACATGTGTCCTGAGCCATTCTGGAATGTTCCATGTGGTGGCAGGGGTATCACCCCCAGACCCAGTTAACACTGTGCCCTGATGAGCGCAGGTGTTGCAGTGTTACAGTGTGGTGTAGCACTGTAGGCAGTTTGGGGTTTTGTGGGGATTTCCAGGGTTGTGATGGTGGTGGTGTTTTTTCTTTAATGTGAGCTTCTTATTTAGATTTTAATAGTGTTCTTGTGGTATTTTGATGTCTATAAAGAATATAAGATTATACACATAGCTCAAAGCATGACACCTAGTCTGCTTTGTGTGTTGTAGCAGCTGGACATAGAATTCTACAGCTCCTGAGGAAAAGGAAGGATGCAGACACAAACTGACAGATCTGAGAGTGCTTTGAGAACTCAAATGCATAAGTCACTATTGCAAGAGCCTATATTTCCTTGCAGTGAAGTGTGCCTCTCAAGTTAATTACATGACCTTAATGATCATGTGCTATGTCATTTGGCAGATAGGATGTTGTTACTACTGAATAGCTGATCACTTGAAAGAAGAGGTGTAATTTCTTAGTATGGTTGTCAGTAATTGTAACTTACCAGTGTTCTGAAGCTGCTTGAATATACATCAGCATGTGGCTTCATGACAAGTATCTTCAGATCTGCTGGTTGCCTGTGTGTGGCTGAGAACAAATGCTATTCTATCTGGGTAAGAAGGGGGTGTGTGGGTGAAAATTACCAACATGATTAAGTGGAAGATGTGAAGCAAGATCTTATCATGTGCCAGTGTAGCATTCTTCTTGGACTACAAAGTATGTTGTAGAGCAGTTGAACTGTTCCCTATTATGTCTAATCTAGATCACTGTTGCCAACACTCTCAGCTGAAGTAGGTAAAACCATATAATTGATTTTCCCCAACATTATTCTGGCGATAAGTATACCATGAAGCTACACCAAACTGGATTTTGGCCTACTGTTCTTCCTCACTCTTTCTGTCCCTCCCTCTGTTTCCTGAGTGTTTACCTACTGTGTCCTTTTCAGTAAGATCAGTAAAAGAAAATTATTACTTGTCAGAGTGAACACTGGTCTAGTGGCATAGTAAAACTGTGGACATCATAGTAAATATTCAACCAACATCTAGTGAAAATCATATCCTTTGAAACTCCAAAAACACCCAAGAAAGCCTTTTAAATCACCATCTTCAGTAACAACAGGACAGAAATTCCAGAGAGAAGGACCTTAAGTATTCTAAACTAAAGTCTCATTTAATGCTACGGTATCCATATACTTCATCCTTCTGGAAAGGTGGCAAGGGGAGGCCTGGCCATGAAATGCAAGACGATTCTTGCAAGTATTGCATAAAAACTGGTGTAAAATTCTGCCGTGTAGCTAAAAGTGCTGTATAGGCATAAAGATAGGGAGGTATGCTGATCTTATCTATGGCAGTGGGTATCACAGAGATAGAGTGTGCTCACACTTTTGTAATCAGAAGCAGAACTGAAGAGTTAGTTGACCAAAACTTTATTGAGGTTTGGGTTTTCTTGGTGATTTCTGGAAGTGGATAATTGTAACCTGGATGTGGTCATCAGCTGCCAGTTAGGATGCAAGCCAAATAGAAAACTAGCAGCAAGATGACCTGCTCACAATAAGTAGAACAAAGAGCTCTTGATCCTTATGTAGCCAGCTTAATCTACTCAATACTGCACTTTCCCATCAGTAAAATGGGGATAATTGCACTTCCCATTTTAGAGGGGGATGCTGTGAGTGTAAATACATTACAGGTTACCGAACGTTCAGATGCATTGGACAAGACAGCTGTAAAAATATTGGGAAAGAGAATAACTTGTACGGCAAATAGGTAAATCTGAAGGAGAGACAGAATGTGCTGGTAAGAGACTTTGAAACTCACCCTACACTGATACTGAGTGTGCAATTAACAGTAAGACAAATTTAGCAGAAAATCAGGTTTTGTTGGTTTTGAATTGGCTTTGTACTCGCTGCTGGAGATGATACTGACATTGTCTTGATGTCAAAATGATTATAATCCTGCAGCATCAGAGAAGCTGTCCATAGTTGAGCTCCCCTGGACTATTCTAATACCCGTTAGTGCCTTGAAGCTGCAATATGGGTCTTTAGTATAATTGAATCTTATGCTTTGTGGGGTTGGGAAGGGTTCTTGGCTGTGTTTGCCTAGCTGGGGGACACAGTATGAGTTCCTTGAAGTTTTTATTTCTGGGAGAAAATGTCAGGTTATTAGACATCAAAATACTGTAATGATACACACATTTATACCCATTGTTTCCTTGTTAGGCAACAGACAATTTTAAAAGTTCTAGGGCAAAGAGGTTCCCAGCTTCAGTGATTTTTAGGGAAATTCACAAAAGGCAATGTTATCTTCTATGAATAGATTTCTTGTAATGGGAAGAATAGATTTCAGGACACAGAAAGAAGCCTTTCCATTGATTTCAGGGAATGTTATTGCAGGGTGCAAGTAAAAGAAAAATGTGGCCAGCTTTTCACAGAAAGTGTTCAGTGCCCTTCTGACAGAATTTGCAACTGATAGTGTTTTCTCACCTCTAAACCCTGGCTGTATTGGCAGGCTTGCTGGGGAATGCTTCGCACACTAGGTCAAGGTGAAATCAAGATAAGAAATCTTTGCAGTCCCTACTGTGAGAGGTTCATCTTGCTACTATTTTTCCTTTTGGCAGGAGCTTGGAACCCACTATATCCAGCAAAGGCAAATGATGTTGCGAATTTAATTAAGCAAGCCACATAAAATCAGGAAAATTGCAGTCCATGGTCAAGAGTAGTTTTTTATTTATTGGAATTACATCAATAGCTAATTGAAAAGGTTTTTCATAATTAGTTTTGGTCATGGTTTAACCCTAATAGGCAGGATAGCCCCACACAGCAGCTCGCTCACTCTCCCCCTGCGACCAGGGGATAGGGTAGAGGATCAGAAGGTAAAAGTACAAAAACTCATGGGTTGGGATAAAGACAGCTTAACAGGGAGAACAAAAGAATATGCACACAAGCAGAGAAAAAGAAGGAATTCATACAATCCTAGAATACCAGGTTGAAAGGGTCCTCAAGGATCATCTGGTCCAACCTTTCTAGGCAAAGCATGACCTAGACAAAATGTCCCAGCATCCTGTCCAGCCAAATCTTAACAGCATCCAATGCTGGGGAATCTACCACTTCTTTGGGGATATTATTCCAGTGGCTGGTTGTTCTTATTTTGAAAAATTTTCCTCTCATGTCCAGTTGGAATCTCCCCAGTAGTAACTTGTGCCTATTACCACTCGTCTTTTCTATGTGACCCCTTGTAAGAAAGGAGTCTCCTTCGAAGATTTTGCCCTCTTCACTGTCGTGTATCCCTGACGGCCCCACCATGGGCTTCCTGCAGCAGTCTTTCTGGGCTCACCATGCTCTGATCTCCCTTCCAGTGAGGAGGACATTGTCATTGAGCAATTTGCTCACCAAAAACTCAAGGGGGAGAAATATGGCAAAATGAGAAGGAGGCTGACACTTCATCCACTGCTTCCCATTGCAGGCAGGTTTTTAGCCATCTCCAGGAAAGCAGGGCTCTGTCACATGTAATGGTTACTTGGGAAGGCAAACACCGTAACTCCAAACATGCCCCCTTCCTCCTTCTTCCCCTGGCCATTTGGGTCTAGTTGTCCTAGCTGTGCACTCCTAGCCTACTCTCTAGCAGATCAGTGTAAAACGCATAAAAAAGCCTTGATGCTGTGTAAGCATTGCTCAGCAGTAACTAAAACATCCCAGTGTTATTAACACTTTTCAGCACAAATCCAAAAGAGTCCAGCACAAGCTACTAGAAAGAAAACTAACAATATTCCAGAAAAAAAACCAATCAACAAATAAAAAAACAAACAAACAAAAAACCACCACTGTAAAACAGAAAAAACAAATATGTCTGCAAATCTATTTACATAATTTGTGTTATGGCAGAATCTGAGTATTTGATGAACTTTCATATGCTTATTGTCAGAAGATCCCAGTGACAGAAGAAATACTCTATTTGGCCACTGTTAATCTGAAGGATGATGAGGATAAGGGTCAGAACTTTTCCAGTTTAATCACAGGAAACGTGGCCACTAGCTGACTGCTGCTCAAGTTATGACCGTAATACAAGGCTTTAGAACTACTATCACGTTTATTATGCAAGTCAATGTAAGGTTTAATGGAAAAAGTTAAATCTGCAAAATCTTGTGACAAAGTGGAAAGTGTCTTTCACTCCAAAGTTAAGATGATGCGAGTGAGGCTTGTGATTTCCTGCAGTAGTTTTGGTTTTTCTCTAGTCAGTTGCTGGCTTCTAATGGTCTGTTGTGTATTTCCCTTCTTTGTCTTTTCTTGCCCAACAATAAAACATGGGAAGGGTGAAGAAAGGATCAAAAAAACAGAGATGCCTTCTCTCTCTCTTCAGGAGTAGTTTTCTCCAGTTTATGCTATATTTGTCATGCTGTACATTAGCCTGTTAAACCATGACACCTGTGATACTTCACAGGTTAATGTACAGCATGACTGTTGCATTAGAGATGGAGGAATGCAAGGCAGATAATTCTGAAGTATTGACAATGGGCACAAATGCAAATAAGCTTAAGCTTCTTGTGGTTGTGTGTGCATGTGATGGGCTTCAGCATAGCTGAAACATCTGGCCACATAGGTGGGAGCTTCTGATGCCAAAACCAGGAGGTTCTAGTTCTTGTTCTGAAATCATAAGATACTCCAATTTGGTAGTGAGATAGACTTAGGTCCTCATCAATGAGTCCTAAGTGAAGACATATAAAAACATGTTCAGGTGTTATGTAGGCACTACCAGCACTTAAAGAATTTCTCTGGTCTGCACCACAGGATGCAGGGGAATGTTTCTGGTATCTGAGACACTTCCACCCTCTCTTTCTTCATTGACCATCCTGTCTGCAGAGCTTTTTCTCTCACATTTTCTCACTTCTCTCTACTAGCTGCTGTTGCACAGCATTTTGTTTTTACCTTTTCTTACATATGTTGTTATAGAGGCACTACTGGTTTTGACTGACTTAACCTTGGCAGTGGTGAGTCTGTCTTGGAGGCAACTAGAATTGCCTCTGTCTTGTATGGCTTTTGGCGTCTTCTCATAGAAGCCACCCTTGCAGCCCCCTCGTGCTACCAAAATCTTGCCACATGAACTAAATAAATTTTAGGCAATGTGGCTGGATTGAGAGGGATTATTTTGTCAGTCCTTTAACTTTTGTGCAGCTAATGGTTCATAGTTTTGAGCTCTAATATACGTGTTATTGCAGGACTTTGAGAACTGGACATTTGAGAAAGAATAACAGAAACAATCATACTGCTGTTAGTTGTCTTGTTGTAAGACATCAGAGTTGACACTGTAATAGTGTGGAATGAAGTAAATCACCAGGCTACTTTTTCAGCAGGACTGGAAAAAGTAGAGTGGGAATAAAGGATCTAACTGCCCTGTCACAGATACTGTCCTGGTCTGTCTGCTAGTTTCACTGGCATAAGCAGGTATGAGTGAGTTTGGAATAATGCATGAGATGAATAAAGGAATGTGGCAAAGAGAAATTACATTTTAAGTTAAACATCTGCTTCTAATGTTGCTCGTCCGCCATCCATGATAATGTGAGCTGACTTAGGACTGGAACAGTTTACAAATAGAGAGGTTTCTGTTTGATTGCTTGGGTTTTTTCAATTCTTTCCTTTGTTTTTTGAAGGCTGAGTTCACAGTGTCTCTAATGCCTGAATTCAGTGTAAGCAGCACCTCTGCTGATTAGTATCCCCATAGAAATCAGGTGAGTTCACTTGAGGGGAGCAGTGGGTCACCAAGGTGAAAGAAACCCTTGCTGGAGTGTGTTTGGAAGTCTCTGCTGCTGATCTTGTAAATGAGCTTTCTTTACAGCTGTACTGTGGAAACTGAGGTTGGTTTATAAAGTGTAGTGTTTCCAACTGAAAAAATATCAAACACGGTTTTACATTTCATTTAAAAACACTGAAAGACAAGAGCAACTGGCAACAACAGTGCAGCTTGATGACAGTTATTTTGATCTTTTATATTCTTAGAACCTATTACAGCTAGACTCCTGCAGATGCATCTGTGAAGTTTGTAATTGATATGCAATAGTTATATTATGGGGTAGGGAGGAGAATTCTCGGTTGTTTCCACAATGCTGCTTTTTGCATGTGCATGTTTTCAAGCATGTTTTCCATAAAGAAGAACATTTTATTTATTGGATGGTAGAAATCCATACATGAAAAGTCAACAGACTATGATTTTACCATGGCATATTCTAGTTTACTCATAAGACATTTAAATATTCAAATCATTTAAGCAGGTATCAGTTATACAGAAAACATTAAACTCTGAAATATGAAACAATATAGAGGATTTCCTAGAATGTTGAAGATGATATTTAATTTTGTGCTTAAAATGAAAGACACGAATAGTACACATGATTAAGAATTTTCAGCTGTACTTTCAAACCTGCTTAATGGAAATGGGTGCTTAAATCTTATTAATTGAGTGGGAATTTTGTGTCCATATCACTAAGCAAGCTTTGAAATTTAAGTCTTTATAAACTTTAAATGAGTTGGCCCGTTCGTGCTGGGCAATAACATTCTGCTCCTTGATTGAATGGAAAGTATCTGGGAGAAGATGCCAGGAAATGGGATTTCTTTCTTTTGCAAACTCCAGATCATGTTCGATTATGCAAGTGTTGCAGCTGAATGAAGACAGATTTTTTTTTTTTTATTTCAGTGGAAATTCAATTTCATATTTTCCTTAATAAAGTGAAACAAATATAAAAAATATTACTTTAAACTGAGTTGATACTTTGAAGGAATAGTTCTTCTGTTGTACTTCTGTCTCTTTCCCCATTCCTCTTCTATATCCAGTGTAGAAAGGAGGCCCACAAGAAGTAGAGGTTTAGAAAGAAAAGAACACTACGGGCAATTCTATCTGATTTGAATGGAGGAGTTTTAAGATGTTCAAAAAAGATGAGACAATGAACATTTTCATTGTGAAATTGTTGCTATAATTTGAAAACCACCTTCTTAGTTGCCTAAGAAATAAAAAACAATAGAAATAAAAGCCCCACGCATCCTAACTTGAACTTTTGGGAGAAGAAAAACGTTTGGAGGCCCTGCTATACTGTGACATTTTATCTGTATAAAACTCAGTCTTATTCATTTGTTGGGATATCGTGTGCTTCACATGGCAGTATTGCAGAAATAGAGTTCAGTAACTTGTGCAATTGCACATTTAGAAGGTTAAAGTTAGGCATTTAAATCTTTTCAATATTTGAAATGTTAACTTCAGTTTACCATCATCGTGCTTTTCAGTGCAGCATTCTGACTTCCTTAGGTATCACATTACATTTTATTGAAGCTATTCTAACAATACAGACATGTAGCGTCACCGTGCAAGCAGACTGTAGCTTTCTGCCCTAGGCTGATCTTTTTCTCCTTGTTCTTCTTTCTACTGTTCAACCTTTGTGTCTTGGTTTTGTATGTTTTCTTGCGAAGCCCTGTGGCATGCTTTCAGAAAAGACCGGTTGAAATAATCTTTTTCAGTTTATTAAAAGTTCTTCCAAAGTAAAAAAACTGGTTACCACAGACTGAAGAAAATATGTCCTTCCATAAGTCAACAAGTGTTGCTTTTTCAGTGGGTTTATTTACCTGTATCACCTCTTTCTCTTTTTTCAAATCTTCATCAATATTTTTCTATTCCTTGACAACACAGCATCTCAGCCCCCTTATTTTAAATTAGAGCTATCCACGTTTATCCAGTGTTCTCTTTATATGGATTTGCACTTTCTTTCCATTATTTTGTATGCAAGTGCTTCCTCTGCTTCTGTTTCTGAAAACATATTTTATTACCTGTATGCCAATACTAAGCAGGTGTTCTTGTTGCTAATGATTCCATCTATTATCGTTGCTTTCTTCACCCTCTAAGGATTAATATAGGGCTAAAGTGATAGCATCCCTAAGAACTCAAAAACCTTTTCCCTGTATTATTTATTGGTAGATATAAACAATATTAGTTACACTGATGATTCTGTGGAAAAAAAAACAAAAACAAAAACAAACAAACAACCCCAACACATTCACCCTTTGTATTAATTAGCTAATGCAGAGTTGAAGGTTGTCCAGCAGACACACAAGAAAGAAGTACCATCCTTCTTTAAATTAAAGAGCTGTGGGGGTAGGTAAACTGAAATTTGTTTACGATAAGTAATCGCTCTTATTCTGATATATCAACTGTGAAGCTGTCAATTTATTTAGAAAACAGCTGAGGTCGTTTAAAAGTTAGCAATTAATTTATTTATTAGTTGATGAAATGTTGGCTGTGGATTGCTAACCAAATAGCATTTTTATTATTTATTTTCAATCTTTCTGTTCTGTTTGTATGCTTAGCTCAAAAGAGTTAACTGTTGCCTGGTTATATGAAGACATGTAAGCAGTGAAAAAGTTGTTATAGCTTCACTGGATATTGTTGCTATCCTGAAGCACTTTTGTCACCCTTTTGATGGATCATATGTCTGAATTTCTCATACAGTTTGTAGCAAAGGTCTTAGAGGATCCAATTTTGAGTCCAAGTGTCCAAGAATATACTTAAAAGGATGGTAACAGAGAGCTTATGATTTTACTCTCCTTCACTTCATTGTCCTACCTACAGAAGAAAATCAATGCGAAATAATGTTCAAAATCATTTCTAGTGCAATTTTCTCAAAAATCAAGACACGCCAGATGGGCCAGGCAATGCATTGAAGACCTTGCTTGGACTACTGAGGGACTGTATTGATTAGATGCTGCTGCTGTGATAGGTAATATCTAAGACAACCATCAAGATCATTAAAAGTGGCGGAAGTGGTCCCTTAAGAGTGTGCTGTTTAATCATCAGCTTCCTACCATCTTATGGCTCACCAGCAGTCTTGCCAAAAGCACAATATAGGGTATTGTGGTGATGTGCCTGTTAAAACACCAGCAATGAATTTTTGTAGCTAATTTAGAAGACTGGGTACTTTGCAGGACTTTTGGATATTCAGTTTCAGCACATCCTTCATAGTGAGAGCTTGCTAGTCATTCACTGTTTAAAGAAAAACATAGCAAAACTCAATAAAAAAAAATAAAATGTCTTTAGGGAATGAATACTCAGAGAGAAAAAAAATCAAACAAAACAAAATAAAGTAAATAGGCACTGTTATATAATTTATCTGCAAATAAGATTGGCAGGAAATAAACCATCATTTGAAGCCTTGGCACTGATAGGTTTACTGAAGAACAAGCCATTGTGGTTGTTTATTTTCTTACATTTGCTTCTTGCATATAGTGTAATTTAGTTCTCATTGTGAAATGATTATGCCTTATGCTTTTATTTAAAATATCTCGGAAACCAAGATGAAAAATCAATAATACATAAAAAGCTGATCAAGATAAAATGTTTAAATAAAACACCTGTCAACAAAGACAAATGTTAACTGATAGTTAACATAATAAAGGTAAACATTGTTTCTGCTTTAATAGTATTTTTCAAATCATTTTCTGTCCTGTATTCCTGTTGATCAAACTCTGGCTTTGCCACGGGGCTTTGGTGAGTTCAAATACAGCATTAGAAATGTAGATAAATAAGTTTTTTCTTGACATCTCTTGTGCATTTGAATCATTGATAGGATTTTCATCTTCTATGCACTATAATCTCCAAAGAACAATGGATTTATGTATATGCTAAGAATGACCAAGTTTAATGAGATCATTACATTACTTCTGATGTTGCATCCAAATGGAAAGCATTTTGCCACAGTGACTTATCACATTTCACACACTTTCCTAATGAGTCTTCAGACTGGATAATAGTACAAACAAAAAAGGACTACCATGCATTTAAACATTGTCAAAACTGTTGAGTATTTCCTGATGGAATTCATACATGTGCCTAAATAGGCAGATAGATTTTTAAGAACTCACTGCCTGTGCTGCCCAAAAAGCGAATTTGTGCCTGGAGTGCAGTAAACCAGTTCCACATGCTCAGGAGAGATGCTGTTTATTCAGGCCTGGGTGCTTGGTAGACTGTTCCACAAATGAAGCACGTCAATGCTGGCTTTTTTCATTACATTTTATGCATGAAAGTTATAAGGTTATACACTCCCAGTTACAATGATTGGTTGTAATCAACATATAATTGCAATATTTGCTGTGTCATTCCTTCTAATCACTATACATGCTCAGGGGAAAGTTCTTCACTTGGGATGGGGTTTTTTCAAGCTGTGGGTGTGATTTTTAGTATTATAATGAAAGCAGTTCACTTTCAGACAGCTTAAAAGTTAGTTCTTTTGCCAAGTTAGGTATCTGAATGGTCACTTTGTCAAGATTTCAAATAATTCATCCTTTAGTACTACCAATCTTAACTGTTCTCCTTTGTTACTTCAAATACAACCAATATCTGGTTGTGTCTATGAGTTCCTTAATTTTTTAAGAGGGTCACGTCATCCCGTGCCCAAGATACAGTAACTAGATAACTATGGGTATGAATTGCACATACGCAATATAGCAAGCAATATATCACCTGCAGCTCCTATGGAGAATGAAAGAAAATGACCACTTTTTTTCAACAGAACATTTTGAAAACCTGTCACCTTCATTCTGTTGGTTAAGTAAGAGTAGAGCTTCTCTGGAGATGTGTCCAATGTGAGTATTGAACACTTCGGAAAATTTGGTTGTCTTCAAAGCTCCACTTAATTTGTGGCAAACTGCACCAGTTTTTCTTTGTTTTGTTTTTCAAACTTAAGAAATAATTCCCAAGCATAGGTGGAAGTTTTCAGTGTTGGTATTTAATGAGTGGGTAATGGCATAAAAGATTGGAGGGCCTTGTTACACACATTAGTATTTAAACCATAGTCAGCACAGTGACATTCGTTCTCAAATTTGCATGTAAATACACATTGCCGATCATAACAAGGTATGTGTGAAGCAGTGAGCAGCTGCAAGGATTAAATAAATAGGGTGCAGACATGCTAAGTATTTTGTGTTGATGGTGAAACATGAAAGTCTGGTGATGGTGATTGCCATCTCAGAAAAAACACCCCTCAGGAGGATTTGAGGTTTCATTTTCAAGGGTAAATATTCCTCTCTGCAGAAACACCATTTTGCCGTGTCAAAGTATCTACACCTTCCACTAAGCAGATTTTCCAAATTATGTCGTTACTACATGCATATCCCATTAGCACAGTCACCATGTCATTCATACCCCTGTAATGATCACTTCTGAAGCATTTACACCCAGTGTTTGGCTGGCTGGTTGCCACTTTCTCAGTGGTAAGATTATTGATTGCAGGCGCCTACTAGGAAAGTATGAAGCAATAAGCTATGAGAGCTGTTGATAATTTAAAAGGTGAATCTGGCAGTTATATAGGGATCAGGGGGATTATTATATACAGGGCCTGGGTAAATATGACTGATTGCTGTGGCACTGCTTTGATGACTGTTTGAATTAAAATGTATCATTATTGATTTTTTTTTTGTTTGGGTATTTTTTTACTGCATTTTAAATCTGCGTTTTTTTAATGCAAACAGCCTATTCCACACTAGAGCTAGAATATGGTACTGTAATTTACTGATTTATGAATATATCCCTCTGTTGCATTATTTTAATCTCTTACTACAGGCTTTTTTTCTTTTTTTTCACTCTGCTACCAATATTTGTATGAAACACAAATCATGTACCTGATTTTGAATTCTGCCTCTTCCTCTGTTGCTGCTGTTACATTGTCTATAAGGATTTTTGTTCTAATTATAAAAAGGCAATGAAAAATATTTGAAGGAATACATTAAAAAAAGACCTATTTTGGTCTCTTTCTGGTTTGACTTTTAGATCTCACATGAACTGAGCCTCATTTTAAATTAAAGTAAAACAGACCTACAAACGAAAGAATTCATCAAAGCAGGTTACTTTAACATTGAATCAGTTTGTTTCAAGTTGCATTCTGATAGTTTGAGCTTTCATGAGAGCTTACCTGCAAATACTAAATGTATGGCCTTGTTTTAGATCTTTTTTTCTGTGATGAATAGTGCTGTTCTGTGATCTTAAGAAGCTATCTAAAGAAGAGAACAGAAAAATATTGTAGTTCTTAAAAAGGCCCCAAATGTGGCAACTGCTTGTGCTTAGTGTGAGGAGGTCTGTGACGTCTAGGATTCAGGTTTAAAACCAATAATTTTTCATTAATTTCAGATCAGCTGCTTAGCAAGGGCAGGTAGAAAGAAAGCATCTAACATGCAGATTACCCTACATTCAATGCTTGTAATGCATGGACCAATAAGACTTTAAGTGTGCATAGAAGAGCACTGAACTTGTAGAGGTAGTTTAACACAAGTGCAGAATTGACACTTTTTAAATTGGAATCTGTTTAAAGAGATGAAAGCCTTGAGAAGGAGCTGAAATTCACCTATGGAATAACTTCATAGTGATGGTAAAACTTCACTTCCCAGAGTACTCTTTTCTGTAAGATTTGCAGATGGCTTGAATAAAGGATGTTTCTAAAGCACACAGAAAATCCTTACATCCAATGCCTCTCCTGTCCCGCATTTCTAAGAGCAACACACTTGGCCCCTCAGATTATGCCTGGAAAAACTTGATTCAGTCTGCACTGCAGAGAAATAAGTTCCTTTCTATTCAATGAAAAAATTTCCTGTCAATTCAAGAGACTTGTGAAATCCATTTTGTTTTATATAACCGGTGCTTGCTTGTATTCAGCTCCACCTCTTTGCATTTCTTCTGCAGAAGGAAAGTTAATGGAGGTGTTTGGAATAAAGTGTTCTCACCTCCTCCTTCTTCACATCCCTATGAACCTCACCAACATGTTCTTGGCTTTGTGGTATGTCTTACTAGGACCCTGGGGATTTGCTTGGTTGCAAGAATAACAAGTCCTGTTGTAGTATTTGGGCCTCTCACTGATTATAGTTAGAGTATGGACCTCATAGTAATATTCTGCTGAAAGATTTCCTGAGTCCAAACCAAGGACCTGTGCTCTCTTTTCAAACCTACATCCACATTTTTCTCCTCAGGAACAAATGTGTGGTGAAGACACTAGAAAAATATGCAGGGTGTATTCTGGAAAAGCTGAAAGGCCTATGAATCAGTGAACACCTTCCCTCTTTCAGCCCTGCAGGAACAGATGGACTGGAGGATTCAATGCATCAGTAATTTATGAATGGCTGGGACAGTGCTTCACTTAAATAAAACAACACACAGCATGAAAAATATAGCTTGAGCCTTGTTGCCAGGCCTCCACTACTGAACTCTTCCATGGAGTGTACAAAGGAGTCACTTCTGAGTCTCTGCTTCTAGACTCTGATGAATAATATATTTAAATTCTTTAAGTGTCATATCTATGCATAGACAGAGATAGGCCTAAAAAAATTAGTCCCTTAGATGTGATCTCCAGACTAAGTTCAGTTTGTTGGAAGAGTGTAGAATGCAATACTGTTTTGAAGGCTATGTCTTGGCAATTTCAGGGAATTGTTTGGATTTTAATATTAAGTTTGGCCAAAGTTACTTTGGTATATGCTCTTGCTTCTCATTGTTTTCATCTGGATACAGCAAAATGCATGCTTTTATACTTTATTTGGGTATTTCAGTATCTAGTTTATTGCATTATATCAATTTAAGTGCTGCAATTGAATAGATTTCTACATAGTTTCCTAGGCTGAAATTTTCAGCACTGCTGTTATATACTTTTTCATATTCTTGCTTCCCCAAAGCTCAATGTAACAAAATGTAGGTTATATAAAAAGCTAAGTGTAACAAAATGTAGGTTATGTAAAAAGTTGAGGCTGCAGTTCCATGATCACCTTAATCTACAGAAGTACAAGCTCTTACTGAATGAGGTCGTGCCTCACTGACTGGCCTGTTGTTTCATTTCTCACCTTCCTTTTAGGTTTGGAACTTGGTGGTCTTTAAGGACCTTTCCAACCCAAACCATTCTATGATTCTGTACTGTTCTGCGTTGTACCATGTTATGTACCAGTTAAAAATAAGATGTTGGTTTATGCATGTATCATTACCTTAGGTAGATCATATCTACTTCTGTAAGAACCAAAACAGAGAGGAATTTCATTGATGTCAAGATGAAGTCTTGGTAACTGTGGATTTTGCTGTCCTTAGGAATATCAACTATATAACTAAAAAATAAATTTAATTGTTAACTTTTACCTTTCATCAGATGGCATGTCCATCCCCTCAACATTCTTCCTTACTTTAACTAACTCCTTTAGTTTTGCATTACCTTTATGTTCCTCCAGCTCATTGCTTATGCCATGCAAGGTCTTAAATGACTATATTAAGTAACACCAGACTTATGGCAAACCATGGAAAAGTCTCTATCTTTTGAAAAAAGAAAATGTCCACTGCCACAGCTTTTTTTTCTCACTTCATGACTACCCACTCTGTTGGAAAGAATTAAATCATCTCAATTCCTAAGATTTGGTAACCACTGAAGAAGCCGGAGCTGAAGGGTTGATTTCCATCGTGCTCTGCAAATGGAAACTACCTGAAGCAACCTGAAGCTTTCTTTGAAAGCAAAATGCCAGATACTCAGGTGTTTCCTCTGTCTGGGGAAATGCAGTCATATGCCTTTTGTGCAGTATTATCGTTCTGGTAGTTTCCACTCTTATTTGCCTAATGAACAAGGTTTTTACATTCAGTGTGATTCATGTTAATGGCAGAAGGAGGCAGGGATGATGGCATGAAAATTTTATGCAGTTGCATGACTTATTCTGCATAATACTAATATTCTGTGAGACTGTGGTCTACACAAAACATTATGTCCATCCTACTCATTGTGTACGTTTTTGCATACAAGGTCTGCTTATCACTGAAAAAATTCTCTTCATTTGTTATTTGTGTAGAGTTGACTTTTGCTTCCTTTTAGCCAAATCCAGACTGAATCCCACAAGCCTGATCAATACCACACTAACTGCTCCATTAATCCTCTTTTGCTGATATTTCTCTCTCATCTTTCTAGGAGACTGTTTTTACCTCAGAGCAGATAATTGATTTTTCTAGTTAATAAAGGCAGCAGCTTATCAGTGATATTTCCCACATATCCCTGTGCTGCAGGTACCTATCAGGGTCTGATAGATCAGAGCTACTTTCTGATTATTCCAAAGCAGTGACTGGATGTTCAACCTGATGCAAAAAGCCACAGCTGATATAACTGTCAAATAAGCCTAACTGGCTTGTACTTAGACCTTTTCACTTAGATGCTGCAGTAAGACAAGTAAGTTTGCATGCTCCTATCTGGAAAGGAATTTTGCACAAATCATCACACATATAAAGGGCCTAGAAAAAGAAAGAAAAAAAGAAAAAGACTACATAAATAAATGTAGGGCTGGAAGAGTTCTTGGGCTTAAGGTTTTTAATTCAGGATCTCATTGTATTTATTCTGATTTGTAACTTAGATAGATGGCAAGAAGAGCAGAGCCTCATCAACCTTCCTTTCACCATGCTTGGCTATTCATGGGGACTGCAGAAATCTATACGATACTGTTTTCTCAAAGGAAATTAAACTACCTGCACATTAGAAATGCTCGTGATATTCAACAGTAATCATACTAGCAGTTTGGAAATCAGTATTATTTTGTCCCTAAACCAGTGCCCAACCCAGAATTTTCCCAAGGGCTATGATGGAGTTTAGCCCAGATTCGGCATTGTAGCAGGAATCTAGGGTGGGCAAGGAGATGAGGTTTTTGTGCTGAAGAAAGTAAAAGTTGTGTGGTCTTCCTCAAGCAGGCAGTGAACTGCATTCAATTCCTTCATCAGTGTACACTGTTTGCCCTCCTTGTGCTTTTTGCCCTAGAAATGTAATAGCTCTGTTACAGATTTTTGATGGGCTGGATCTTTAATTGTGGCTTGCTGACTTGGAGATCTCTGTTTGTCCAGACAGGATTTGTCAGGATAATAAATAGCCCATAAAATTTATAGCTACTGTGTTCTGAACAAATTTGATGTGTACTGAGCATGGATTTCTATATGAAATTGAGAAGCTTGGCATCTTTCAGAAATACCTGTGATAAACGAAGAAACTCACCATCTCCAGTGGTGCTGCAGACCCATGGAACATGAAAATCAGCATAGTCAATATTGAGAAAGAAGAAGTTAAGCTTTTAGTTTGGCAAGTCAGATCCTGAACATAAAGAGAAAACAGAACTGCAGAAGAGCACTGAGCAAAATGTTTGTCAAGGAGTTTTACATGCAGTCATAATATGGCATTGCATTAATTGCTTGCAGTATTTTGCTGAATTCTATCATTATGAAATACTGAACAAAAAGATTGTTAGGTGCGTTTTCACATGATGTGATATTATTTGAATAGTTGTGTATAATTTAATTTGTCCAGTAAGACCGGATATCAGGTTCTGTTTCTGACTAAAGTTCTTATGAATTATGGTTTTGTTGCTGAGCCTCATTGAACTCAATAGATTTATTTTACAACTGTACTGATAGACGCAGGGGAGTAAAATCTATGCACTTTTTATGCAGTGGCAATATGTGCAAGAAATGAAACAAAGTGGGCAAGGGGGAAGTTGCTTGCTGCTTCTTAGCTCTACAGATGGACAATTAGTTTCCAGATTCACCAGGACCTCCTTTTTGAGCAGAGAAAGCCAGTTTCTGGTTGACTGCTTTTTTTATCACAAAATTGCCTGAGAAGTTGTTTGATTTTTAAAGTTTCTTGAGCATATAACATTCTGTAAATAACTATTTCCTAGGGCCTGTCCCAACAATGGTTAAGACCATTATGAACAGCATAGGCTTAAAAAACAAAGCTTTTTCTTTTTCCTTATTTTTTGATTTTTGGGGGGTTGGGTTTGGTATTTTTTTTTTTTTTGGTTGTTGGGGTTTTTTTGTGTGGTTTGTTTTTTGTTGGGGTTTTTTTTTTGTTAGTTTGGGGTGTTTTTTTCATTTTGGTTTTGCTTTGTTAGGTTTCTTTCCATATTTGTTCACTTAATTGCAATACAAAAGTGGTACAGAAGCTGGTAAGGAAAAAATCCAACTCATTGTGCTTGCTCTATTAAGTTTATTGTAATACTAAATTAAGGTTTGTCTTGATGCAGTATGTAAACATGTGGGAAAGGATAATTAGTGCCTACTCTTTTCTCCTCAAGAGGTCTAAGTGAAATAACCAACAAAGTGGTTGGTTATCTTTGGGGGATTTTTTAAATTATTTCAGTCATGAGATTCTCTTCCAGAAAATGTGACCCTCACTTCATCTGTTGTGTCACTCGAGGTAGTCCTTATCTATTGGCAGAAGAAAAAGCCTCAGTCTTGCAGATGCCCGATGAGTATATTGTTTAAGTGCAAGGCTTAAACAACACTACTCTTTTTTCTATCTAGAAGTGACAGAAACTTTGAAGGTGCTCTGGGTATGCTTTTTGGTATAAATAAGATGAGCTATGTTTTGTGAGGGAGACTACAGTCAACATGAAAACAACTTAAAGTCTTGTTTTGTTGCTTTCCCATTTGAAAATGGAACATGGTCGTATGAAAGATGGGGCAAATGCAGTTTTCTTACTCCTTGGTCTATTGAAATTTCATTGTACATTATGCAATGGAAATCTAGCTTGTTCTTGTGAAAACTGGATGTTTCTGTGGGTGTTGTGGAACTGTAATAGTCAGAGTACATCTCAGCCATGCATGAGGCAGTCAATCAGGTGAGCAAACTCAGGTGTTTGAGGAACCTGGTCTAGTGGAATGTGTCCCTGCCCATGGCAGGGCATTTGGAGCTCGATCATCTTAAAGGTCCTTTCCAACCTAAACCATTCTATGATTACATGATTTATAAAGAAATGTGTTTCTCTCCATTGCCTGTAATTTTTAGGTACTTTAAACTTCTGGGACCTCTGGCAGAAGTAACAGGATTTTTCTATTGCTGATGTTCTATGTTCCCACAAATTGGGGAATGATTTTGTTTGTATTTATTTATATGTTTAATAATTTTCTTCAAAAGACTTGTGGATGTTACTGACCACTAATGTTAAGACCAGAAAGCATTTGCTAGGGCTGTGCATTCTGTAAAATTTGGAGATAATGAAATTGCCAGATTGAATCAGGCCACAAATCACTCTTTTACTGCCCTCCGCCTGTCAGTGACCTGAGCCAGATGCCTCTGGGAATGGGAAAACTGCAGAGATAGGGCTACCCTGGGGCTCTGCTCTACATTTTTGCCACAGTATGTTTCACCTGTCTCCATTTATTAGGGCTGTTACCCACAAAATGCTGAGGTGTTTTCCCTTCCTAAAAACTGTAACTGTAATAATAAATCTGGATGGTTTTGCTATGCATAATTACATCCCACTCTGCTAAGTTCTTTGCTTCATAGATATCCTTTGGCAAAATTTCATGTTCTGTTGATATGCTGCGAGAAAAAAAAAATTCTTCTTTGTTGTCTACATTTGTCAGACATGGCTTTCATTGCAAGCTCTTTTGGTCTTTTATGAGATGTTCAGATGTGATGTCTTTTGAATATTTATTTTCATTTATATTTATGATGTTCATTCTTACTCATTCTCATTTTTAAGGCAAAATACCCCAGTCTTCTCTGCCTCTCTTCCACTCTACTTTGGGGCATTTTCCTGATATGTAGTGACTCTTAGGATCCTCCTGTCACTCCAGAAATATAGATGGGTTCCACCCCTTGACAGCTTGATGGCATCAGGGTACACTGTGCACCGGTGTCTACTAGAGCCTTATACTTCTGTGAGACTGATGTGCCAGGCCAACTGATCCACACAGTCCAGTAAATCCGATTGTCCCCTACCTCCACTTGGCTGGAGGCAGGGCCCCTCTAACGGTCATCACAGCGTTGGGAACTTAAGTCTTGTAGAAAGGGATTATTCTTCGTTATCACAGGAGCTGGAGTAAAATCAGCTCTTCCACTCCATCTGGGAACCTGCTCACCAGAGACTGAAGCCACAGCTCTCATGGGATGATCAGCCTTGACCCTTGTACTCCTCTTCAATTCACTCACCCATTCCTCCAAAGCTGAAGTAGGTTTTCCATCCCACTTCCTCATGTCTTCTCCATGATCCCGCAGGTAAAACCATAGGGTAGCCCATGGCGTATACCTTCTATACCTTCTCTCTCGAGCAATAGGACGCCTTTTGTTAATAGCTGAGATGTGTGTTGGTACATGTGAGGTGCTGGATAGATCAGATAGATCGTCTCTCAATTGTTTGAGATCCTGGGACAGTTTTTCCACAGCTGAGATGATGGAAGGGGTGAGATTGTCTTTGAACTCTCAGAGTTTATGAATCATTTCATCCACTGTTAGTGGTGCTATGTCATTCCAGGTTACTGTTGCCAATGAATGGGCATATGATGACGGTGCATTCCATGTAAGTTTTCGCCACATGGGTCGTGTACATTCGACTTCATCTGGATCTATGGGTATATCCCCTTTATTCGGCTTGATGTGATAGATCATCTCTACGATGGTCAATTCCCTCAGAGATTGGATGCCTTTGCCTAAAGTAGTCCACTTGGCCGAACGACTCATAACATCATCCTTGTAGGGAAACCTTTCTTTCACAGCTGCCAAGAGCCGCCTCCAAAGACTGAGGGACTTTTTCTCTCTTGCAATTGCTTTGTCAATTCCCCCTTCTCTAGCAAGTGATCCCAGCTGCTTGGCTTCCGTACCTTCTAGTTCGTGACCATCAGCTCCATTGTCCCAACATCAGAGCAACCAGGTGATGACGTGCTCCCCTGGTTAATGGGTAAAATCTTTTCACATATTCTGTAGCTCAGTTGAGGTCCAGGGTCTAGAAGTCACCTCTTCTTAATTCTTCTTCTTCTTTGTCATGTGATGATGACTCCTGATCAGATGCTGGCCAGGGTGGTGAGTACATTGTTTCTTCATCTTGCTTCACCCTTCTTGCCTCTTTTTTGCTTTTCCCGTTGCTTACAGGGGCAACCGATAGTGGTACAAATTGGTCCTCTGGTTTAGCTGCAGTGATTATCACTGTGGTTTGAGTAGCAACTGTACTTGTCACTGGGAGTGGTGTAGCTGCTGTGCTTGGAGCTGGGGTAGCTGCGCTGTCTGTTGCAGTCGAAGTTTGAGTAGCAACTGTACTTGTAGCTGGGGGTGATGTAGCTGCTGTGCTTGTCGCTGGGGTAGCTGCGCTGTCTGTTGCAGCCAAAGTTTGAGTAGCAACTGTACTTGTAGCTGGGGGTGGTGTAGCTGCTGTGCTCGGAGCTGGAGTAGCTGCGCTGTCTGTTGCTTTGCCTTCAGATCCAGGGACATTATTTTCCTTTCGAAGGTGCTGGATAGTGTTGAACAAGGCCCTGTAAGCATAGGCCAAGCCCCAGCACGTTGACATGATTTGTCCGTCTCTGGTATGGCCAGAATGACAGCACACCTCATTTAAGTGTTTTACTATTTTTTCTGGATTTTGCACTTGTTCGGTGGTGAAATTCCAAAGCACTGGAGGGGCCCATTGACCTAGATACTTGCTCGTATTATCCCACACACCGTGCCACTCATGGCTATCCAGCCTCAGGGAAATTCTCTTGGTCCTCCCATATCATTGTCTAACCCCAGAGAAGACCCAAACCTGACTCTGCTTAATTCTTGAAATCAGACGAAATGGTCATGGGCAAAACACGCTCTGTGTGTGTGCCAACATGGTGATCCCCATCACAACCAGCAAACAGGTCTCAACAGTATTTAAAGGCCATTCAAAAACTTTAAAACTCTCAAATGATGCTGTAAACAGTATGGGGGGGGTAGGGTGGGGGTGCTGGGAGAGTAAGAGAATGTTTCCTTCACAGGTTGACAACCTGAGAAGGAGAAAAAAGATGTGTAACTGCTAAGCACTTCTATTATATACCTCCCAAAGTGTAAAGGTGGTGACTACACTGGGAACATAAGCCAGAGCAGTTCCATGATCAATGATTCTATTGTATTACAAGTTATTACCATAAAGTACAATGAGACAAAAACCTTAGCCCAAGCCCCACACTTGATAAACACTAACATAGCAAATACTGGCTGTAAGTAAGGTACGATATGCTGAAACTGTGAGATCAAGAGAAACAACCTTGAGAGCCTATAGATCAGCATTGTGACGAGTGACTATTAACTCAAAACAATGAATGCTTATCACAAATACAATTAGAAACACTCCGGTCAGATCTGTTGTTATCTCAACCCCTCGTGCCCCACGTTGGGCGCCAAAAGTACTGTCATGGTTTAAACCCTGTCATCAAGTTAGCCACGCAGTCCACTCCCCCCCCCTCGGCCTTTCTTCCCCCCTCCCCCCCTCCCGGAGGGAGGGGGAGGAGAACTGAAAGAATGTAACTCCCACAGGCTGAGATAAGAGCAGTCCAGTAACTAAGGTATAACACAAATCACTACTGATACCACCAACAATAATAATGATAAGGGAAATAACAAGGGAAGAGAATACAATACCACCCGTGGAAAACCAGCCCGACCGAGCAGTGAGCTAGCCCTTCGGGGTAACTCCCAGTTACATCCCCGGCATGACGTGCTGTGGCATGGAATACCCCTTTGGCTAGTTTGGGTCAGGTGTCCTGTCTCTGCTTCCTCCTGGCTTCCCCTCCTCCCTGGCAGAGCATGAGACTCACAAAGTTCTTGGTCAGACTAAACATTTGAGCAGTAACTAAAAACATCGGTGTTATCAGCACTGTTCCCAGGCCGAAAGTCAAAAACACAGCTCTGCACCAGCTACTAAGGAGAAAAAAAAGACTGCTACTGTTGAACCCAGAACACACAGAAGTGCCTGAATGACAACATTTAATGGTGGCTACTCACAACTCTCATGTCTAAGGCACTAATTTCAATTCTGGGAAGTGTTTGATATGTTGTGGATTGTATCCTTCACTGAGTAATGCGAAAAGCATTTAAGTGCTTTTTAAGTGACAGCTATTTTTACTGTGGGATTGAATTAGACGTGAGGTCAAAGATCAA
Source organism: Psittacula echo (assembly GCF_963264785.1). Classification (NCBI taxonomy): domain Eukaryota; kingdom Metazoa; phylum Chordata; class Aves; order Psittaciformes; family Psittacidae; genus Psittacula; species Psittacula echo. The sequence goes on from NC_137735.1 coordinate 61,393,178, forward strand.
AAGATTCATTCTGCAGCCTGGAAACATCCTTTCCCTCCTCAACTGGTCTGTTTTTTGCTTAAAATAACAGGGACGATATAACTGCCAAGGACAACCTGAAATACAAATAGTAGTGATGCTACAATTCACCTTAAGGATCATTACAGCACTTCAGGTAAGGCTCTTTAGTGTAGCTGGGTGTATTATTGACTTTAAAACAAAGTTGTAGCCAATGGTTAGCATAAAATCTAAGTGTCTCACCTGATACAACTGAAATAACCAAAAGTACCTGAAAACAGCAAAGACAACATTTAAGTTCACTGAACATATTCCCACACTGCCCCTTGGAGAACCTGTAAAGTAATGCAATCTTTGAGAACATAGCCATTCATAAATTAAAAACAATATCATAAAAATAATTTCTTCTTTTAGCAACCTGCTTGCATAAAAAAAAAAATAACAAAAGTAAATTAATTTGCAAAATAAAGCACTGGGCACTGGACCAAAAGACGGATTTATGCTAATATTTATGCTTTGGGACAGTATCATTAAGCCAGAGTTCTCCACAACAGCCAAAGCAAACAAATATGTAAAGAAATGAGACAAAACTTCAAGTCATGTTTCAATCTGAGATCAGTGCTATGAGCCCAAGTGGAAGAGTTTGGCTGAAGATTGAAATTGATTACATTTCTCTTCTCAAATACACAGTGTTCATACTGCTTTTCAGATTTTCAAATACACTTCCCAGGGCTGTGCAATAAACCTGTTTTAACCATTACAAAATACAATTACAAGAATGCAATGAGTCAGAACAGTTTCAGTCAGACTATTCTGAATGAAAATTAAGTAAACAAATCAAGAAAATGTTAAAAGCTTGAATGAAAATAAAGTTCCTCTCTTTGATCGGTGCACTTCAACAAATGGAGAGGACCGAACATTTGAACAGCCTGTGCTTGACATTCATTCAGGGAAAAAAACAAACAACAACAACAAAACACAAAATTCTGTTTTGCAATATTTTAAATTTGGAGCAAGCAAGCACAGATAAACCATAGGAACCAGAAGGAATTTACATTACTTTAGTTTCACTTTTGGGAACTCAAACTAATTCTTTTTTAATGGTGTGTGAAGCACTATCCTGTTTCATCTGGCAAAAAAAAAAATGGTAGCTTTACATTCACATAAGAACATCTTTCTAGAAGAGCCTGCAAATATCTCAGAAACCGATCAGGTTTGCTTTCACCAGAAAGATGAAGCAGGGTATTGAGGTTTTGTCCTGAAAGCTTAATGCTAAGTGACCTTGATATGGTCCCCCACAGCATTCATACCTCTAAATTTGAGAGATACGGATTTGATGGATGAATTATTTGTTGGCTAAGGAATTGGCTGAATGGCTGCATGCACAGAGTTAGAGTCAACGGATCAATATCCAGTAACAAGTGCTGTTTCTCTAGGGTCAGCAATGGGACCTGTACTGTTGAGTATCTTCATCAGTGACATAGACTGAGTGCACCTCCAGCGAGCATTTTGTGGATGACAAGCAGTCACACAGTTGATACACTTGAGTGAAGGGCTGAAATCACTTTCTGGGCTGCAAACACACATTGACACTTCATGTTCCAGTTTTCATTCACCAGCACTGATGAGCTAATGCTAAGTGGTAAAAGAGAAAAATGCTGCATAAGTTTAGAATTATTCTGTTTTTTAAAAAAAACCCTCTGAATTTCATTATATGTTACTGGTTTTTTGAAAAATCAAGTACATGTTTACCTGATTTAATAAAAAGTGTCTAAATTAATCAGTAAAACCTTGAAATATTTTTCTGGTACAGATTACTTGTCCACAGATTGTGACACCCTCCATTTGTCTGTAACAAAGAGAACCTCAGGAATTTTGAAGAAATATCTTTTTGTACTTTTTGCGTAGAGTGAAAACATGGAAACCACAGCAGAATTGAGAGGAGGACATTTGAAAAAAAGAATAGAGGTGTAAATAATTTACAGTAAAAAGAAATATTAATTATAATAGCTAAAAGGTAAATAAAAAACCCCAGCAGAACAAGAATTGGAAGCAACAGATAGAAAAAGATTAAGCAAGAGATAAAAGGTAAATAAACAGTGTGGAAAAGAGATAGAAAAGAAGAGAGAATCAGTCTCAGAATGTGTTTTAGTCAAACACCTAAGGCAATGTTGGAAAAAATAGTCAGGGTACATAAATATGCCCTTTTTATATTTCCAAATACATTAATCGATCAGACCTGATAATGATCTGATCCAAATTCTCCGATCACAGGACTCATAAGTGTGGGAAATGTAGTCATGATAGTCTGCCCCAACATGATTTGAGAGTTGCAGTTGGACAATATAAACAAATTCCTCAGATTAAGAAACAAGTCTGTTACTTTTAGAAGTAGCATGCATTGGAGTGCTTAGAAAAGCATGCATTGGAGTACTCTGACTAAGCATGAGATCTAATAATTTACTTTCTTCATTAGTGATTTACTTGCAGAAATAGTTTGAGGAGTGTAACAGAATGTACCCTTAGCTCTTCTCACAAGGATATGCTGTCATCTTGGTGCATGTGATATTTCAGCTGAACACACCTACAACCCCTTGCATCTATGGACAGGATTTGTATTTATTGCATGTAAAATTTATCTACATTGGGAGGAGAATAAACAGAAAACAAAGTAACTTTTTACTTCCTCTGGGGCAAAAGGGAGCTTAACTCACTAGTGCAAATGTCAGGATCTACAAGATGAGTGAATGAAGCTAGGTAAGGTGAAATCAATTCTTTGTCACACTGTCTTCTAATGCACAACTGAAGTCTTTCTAGACATGTACTGTCATAGAAAAAAGTCTGCAAAAACAATAGGGAAAAAATATGAATGAAGTATCATCTTTGTCCATTATATTTGCAAACATAATTCTTTCAAAAGAGTTTTGTCTTGGAATCTCATTAAGAGCCATGTGAGAAATCCTAGGAATGTGTTTCTATTTTTCAGTAAATAAATATCTGTGAGGAAGAGGTTAAAAATCACTATAAGCATTTGCAATGCAACTTTTAATTTCTTAGAGGGTACTTTTGTTACACTTAAAGAAAAAAAAAGAAAGAGAAAACAACAACCTGATGACTTGGGGACAGAAACTTGGTTTTAATTATGCGTGTTGGGTTGTCTCTGTAATCAATAACATGAGAAAATGAAGCTTTAAGTAAAATATCAAATATTATTATTTTCATGATAAAAAGGATAAGAATTCACCACAATGAATTTTTGAGGGTGCCAAAAAAAGCCTGAATTAACTCTTGCTGTTTTTTTCAGATATGCCATGTTCAGAAGACGAAACAAAGTGCAATTGTGCACTACGATTAAGATAAATGTTTGATTTGTGCTCTTTCTGTGCAGTTACTGCTTATGTTGTGCATTTTAAATTAATTACCAAAATATATTTGCTTATAACAGAAGACAATTGTGACCTTTTGCTTGGGAGGGTGATCCTGATACATCAGCCTCTTTCTATAAGGACTCAGCAAAGTCTGAACAACATGCAGGCAACTTCATGCTTCTCTCCAGGGCTTGACAGACTTTTTGTTTTCACAGAAGGGTTCTGATAGTGTTGAGGGAAGCGTGCATGGAGTGGTGGTCTGAATACTTAACACAGAGGTTGCTTGTGATCTCCTTTTTCCATGTGGTTGTTCATATCACTGAAGTGAAAAAAAAAGTAGCTTAGTGCCTTAAAAAAAAACCCAAAGATAAACCAACAAAAAGACGAAACACAACAACCACAAAAACCCCCATCTAATTTTAATTGGCTTTGATATTTATAATATTGTCAAAGTATTCAACGTACTTTTCCTTGTGTGGAATAAGGCATACTACTTGCAACAAACACTGTTTAGTCTGAAGCATCACTTTCACAATCCATATTAAAAGCTCTTATGTAGAGCTAGCAACAAGTCTGTTGCAGCAGCAAATCTGTCCAGATTTCAAGATCCTGAAAAGACGCATAGAGCCAAAAAAGAAATTTCAAGCAGTCTCTGTAGACAAGGATTTTCTTTTGAAGTGTAACAGACTATCAAGCCTGCATTTGATTATTTTCTGCATTACTGAATCCTTGGCTCTCCCAAATGAAAGAGAAATGTGATGATGAAAGGATTTGATGTGCAGTTCTGTCTGGCCCCATTAGCATGTTACCTTTGAACTTTCCATGTAGATTACGATATTTTATTAATTTATATTAAAAATAGAGACACAACTGGTCTTTTATTAACTATTGCAATCAGGTTTTTTTTTGACAAACACTGCAAGTATCTTCAAGCCAGCAACTAGTGCTGTGTGGAACGGAGATTTCAGAAGACCACAGTGTCAACTGTTAGTTCTTGCTGCTGACTTTTTGAAAACATCTAACTTCTTTGGCAAAGGGAGCTGAATACAAAATATTCAGCCAAGGGAAAGATATGTATCATATCTTTACTGTCAGTTTAAGCATTTAACCTGCTGCCTTTTCCTCATTATTGGACAATCTTTCATGGTTTAGTCAATGGAAAAAATAAGGGAATGAGGATTTTTATAGCTCTTGTCAGATGGTACTCAGAACCATAATTATCTTTGCCTTAGAACTTGCCAAGTATAGCAGACAGTTTGGCCTTAGGCACTCCTCAAGGGTCTTGTACCCTTAGAAATTATCCTCAAGAGAGCAGATAAGCAGATTAAAATGTCCAAGTTTTTCCTTCCATCACTTTTTATACACTGGAGTAGGTGGAATTAAATATATATATGGTGCAAGGAAATGTTAAATTCACAGCATTTCATCTTTAACAGAGAAGAAAATATTGAAGATTAAAAAAATAGAAAATTAATTTGAAAGCACTCTAAAAGCAAGTTGTCCAATGTGGGTGACGGATAGAAATAGTTAAAGAAATGGATCCAGGTGTTATCGCCCTGGTCCGGCTTAGGCCTTGGGAACCTGAAGAAAACACCAGGTGTTAATGCCCTGCTTGGGCCTAAGCCTTGGGAACTGTAAAGAGAAAAATGATGGGTAAAGATCGGTCAGCAAAACGAAGCAGGCGGTTTGGAAGATAAAAGCAGGATATGCATCTCAAAGACTAAACAGTGTGAATATTTGTAACCCTTAGTAGTTTTGCTAAATCGGGATGATAAGGGAGTAAAAGAGTGGAAAGTTACTGCTTAGTACCTAGTAGACTATAAAAGGGATGCGAGAGGCAAAATAAAGGTCTTCAGATTTCACCAGAGCTCGAGTCTGTCTTTGATACGCCACAGTCCAATAGGAAATAATTCTTTATGTTTTGGATTAGTCTGGATGATGTAATGTGACAGTCAATCACAGCACTATATAATTATAAATGAAAAAAACCGAGCCAAACATATAAACTAATTTTACTCTTAAGCCTACACACTGCGGTGCAGTCTGTAGCACATTGTTAACTCAATGTGTTCATAATTCATTGCCTGATGAGGTGCTGAATGGTTTCTGATCTCTACAAAGTTTCTAACAAGCAGGGTTGCTACTGGAAAAGGAAAATCGAAACAGTGAATAATAGTCATTTTATCCACAGTGGTGGATCAGAACTGCCCTTACTACTGCTTTCATCTAAGGTGAAAGTCTAGTTTGAGTTCTACTGCTTTGAAAAGACATGGTCATTCTTTATAGTGTGCCCAGCTACCTCAACCCCAGGAAGACAATGTTCTTCGGAGGTCTTCCATAACTAGCGTGAATGAATTTTATAGCAAATTCTTCCATTTAAGACTATTAAAAAAATCAAAAAAGGTGTTTTTTAATAGTTCTAGTTCTCCAAAAGTCTTCTGTTTTAATTCTTTCATAAGAAATCTTTGCTTCAGGATGCAGGGGAGAAAGAGGGCAAAACCTTGTTTTTCGGCATTTTTTAACGATTCAAAATATTTTATCTAAAGATAATTTGCTTCAAAGAATCTTGTTAGATTCTACCCACTCATTCTTAAATAATGCTTTGGAAAAAATATATCATACTTTCCCCTTGTATTTTATTTAGAACAACTGCAGTAACTCAGTGGCAGCTAACTGAATTTAACCAAATATGGCTTATTTTTTGGAACTTGAGGAGGCTTCTAGACAACACATAAGTTTTTAAAGGTTAGATCTTACAGAAAAAGAATAACCTTCTGTGAAAACGTAATCTGGTGGCAATTTCTTAAGCATCAGTACTATAAGATACTTTAAAATATTAAGTACTTTAGAATATTTAGTTATTAACACTTTTTTAATGTTTTGAAGCAACAGCAGGTCACCAGCCAGATTATTGTGAATATTTCACTGATAATTTTAGGGTAGGATTTTTAACCTGCTATTGGCTACATCTACTTTTCTTTTGAGTGAAAGGTAGAAATCACAGTGTTACCAGCTGCAAGAAGAATGAGGCCCTTCTGAGTAGTTGATTCTCTGTATCATGCTGTTTAAACAGCAGGTGTGGGATGAATGGTCTGTCATTTCTCACCTTTCTTTCATCTTCCTGATATTTCTCTCAATCTAAACATGTTTGCATTCACTAATGCTGAGAACAGGCACTTTTTCATTTCAAGATAACACTGGACAATATTAGAACTAATTGCCACAAAGGGTTTTTTCCACCTACCCCTGCCTCTGTTTGATTCATATTCAGATCTCATAAGCAGCGGGACCAAAGTTATCAATCTGTCCAGAGGAAAATATATAGCCTGATCCTAATTTATATGGTAGAGCTCAAGGCAGCCGTCACGAGGCTTATAATACTATATTTCAGAAGTATTTTAATTTCTTCTAGAACATAGAAAATAAAGAACTGCTGAGGATTTTAGTCCTTTGAAGTAGGATTTCTGCTAAGCATAATTTTACTTTTGTTTAATGAAGAATTCTTAGCAATAGAGTATATTAAATGTTTGGCATAGAGAAATGCATGTGGGGTTTTGGTTCTGGATTTTCTCTTTCCTTCGGTTTGAGGATTTCATATCCTTATATTAGTCTTACATTTGTTTTGATCTGAGAGTTTTCACTATGGACAAATGACAAAAAACCCAAAATGACACTGCCACAAAGTGTTAGGCTTGGGTTTAATGAGTTTAACAGAAGAAACTACCTCTAAGGATTACTTGTTATTATGTTTGATTTTTAGCCAACAGAAAACTTTTTCACTGAGAGATAACTCTGAGATTTAACCATAGAGGAGGAGAAAAATACTCTATTAATTTTGCCTCAGGAAATCAATGATTCAAGTTGCAATCTTTTTTAGGTGCATCTTTATTCTTTATCTCCCTGTCTGGCCTCAGAAATAAACTCCCCATGTACTTTGTCATATGATTTACAGGTTGTTGATTTGAGACACAGGGACAGTAAGTCAATAGTCTCTCTCAGAAAATCCTGCTGAGAGTTCGGATTGTCTAATATGAGATGTATAATCAGAATCAATCTTCTATCAAGGAGTAGTATTCTCTACTTTGTATAGAAACACCAACTGGAATAATTTCCCTGGAGTGTTCTGAAGGCTAGTCAATGAAAGGCACAAGGGAATTTGGATGGAGTCCTAGAAAGTCATCGAGGGCATAAAAGTATGACCTTGGTAGATCTTCATTTTTAGTTTCACTGCAGAAGCTGGTTGAGTTGATTTGAAAAAGGAGAAAAAAAAGCATGATATTCTTGTATGTTCAATGTCTATGTGACAATATTTACTATAAATGCCTTCTTATAAAAATATGGCATTCCAATTGAAAGTAGGAGTTTAATACCAACTTCTTGTTTCAGGTTTTGGTTCATTTTTCATAAAAGAAGATGCACAATCTCTTGCCCTGCTTTCACTTAGTTGACTGTATTGTTACATATAGCAAATTCTCTTCAATGTAAAACCCTATGATGCTTTTTTCACAAGGTGTTGTTAGGTTAGCCTGACAATATCTCCTGAAATGTACAGGAGGGAAGAATTTAAAAAAAAAAATTAAAAAAAAAAAAATACACTTTTGACTTCTTGGGTTTCTTTGGTGCCCAAACTGAAAAACTTTTACTGAATTGAGTAGCTTCGCCCTCCCTGAGAATACAGCTAAATTAGTATGCTGTATGTTTCTGAAGATGATTTCTGAAGATGTAGAGCATTTATTTAGCTTTTTCTTTCTTGTGAAATGTTTTCAGGACTTTGACAAGCTTCAACACAGGAAACTAAATGAATGAGAGCAGTTTATTCATTTTTGTTCCTTTTCTATGTGTGATTTTCTTGTATAGAAGAGAATCATGTAGAGGATTTTGAATGCAGTGAGGTTAATGTGGGCTTTAAAGAGTTTTAGTTTTGAAAACAAATCATGTAGACTTAGAAAAATGGACAGGAAGTGATGCATGACTGCAAGAAATATTTGCTGTTTGTGGAAAAAATACAGGGTGTTTTTTTGGTGAAAAATACGATAGACTTGAGCTGTCAAAATTTTTCTGCACTTTTGAAGAAGGTGGTGTGTGAGAAGGAATGACAGAGAACTCACAAGCTCATGCTATTAGCAGCATTAGCTGTGCTGTGTGTTTTATTTCTTGCCAAAGAGAGCATTTTCAAGAAAGCTATTTCTCATTCTATGATTCTATGATTCCAGTAGCAAAGTATCAATAACAAAACCTAACAATGCAAGTTGCTGTTGTGATAGAAGTCTTGAGTTTGTCTTAAAAATATGGAGCTTGTTACCCGGAGTATATAGTGAGCCATTGGAAAGGATAACTTTTCATTTCCCAGGAACACAGTGCTATCCTATGTATGAAAATAGTGTCAGTATGATGTCTCACAGAAAGAGAAAGGATAGGTCTCAAGCTCAGCATAAAAAATGTTAGGAGTTAAAATATTTCTTTTCTGAGGAGACTTGAAGTTATCAGTCTAATGTCCGTTGGCTGTAATTTTATGGATCAAGGAACCTTATAAACAGACAGTTATGTATTGTTGAGAACCCTAACTCTCTTGCCCACTAGAAAATAGTGCATCAGATGCCTAAACTAAATTTCATCAGCAAGCCCTTTAGCTAACTTGTTTTGAAGAAGTTTATTGTGATTGACCTGATTAAAATGAATAATCCTTTGGAAATCCTGGTTATACCTTTGGCTTGTTGCTGTAGCAAAGATTTGTAAAGTCAATTCAACATGACAGTGTAATAGGAGATTATAATCATCAGTTGTTTCTTTCTATTTTGCTTTACAGCATGTAATATAATACTATTTTCAAGTCATTCCAGTAGCCCCATGCCTAATCTGTAATTACAAGTATAATCCAATTGTTCTTCAGTGAATTGAATGCCTCTCATAACAACTGAATTAGGATAAATAAAGATTAAAAAGTACTTTGTATTCCCAAAAAGGCTTTAAAAAGTTTTATGGAACTAGTAAGAATCTTAGAGGGGTTTTAGCAAAACTGCAGTGGACGTATTTATTTGAGATCAAGCTCTTCTGCCAGCCTCATCATTGGGAGCTGCCAAAGGTAAATATAACCTTCATAGATCAAAAGCAGTGATGGGTCTTCCAACAGTTTTATCTGGATTGCAGTCCATGATTAATCTCTTTGCTTTGATACTAGTGAGTTAACAAAGAGTTTGATCCTTCATAATCAATGATTCTTTGGCAGTTACTGATGTGAGCCTCACTGGCTTCAGTTCCTGAGACAAATGGGAGTTCGTTCTGTCATTTATTTACCGTTTGCTGAAGGAAACATTTTAATCAATGACTTCATCACATTTTTGATATTTCATTGGCTCACTTGTTCTGTTAGTTTCTGGATTTTAAATTCTTTATTTGCTTTAGCCACTGTACAAATTAAATAATAAGGTTTGAGTAATTTAAATGATATGAAAATGAGGTGTACAAGTGAACAGCTGAGTTTTAGCTGTAGATTTTCAACACAAATATATATTTTTTCAGAGTCAAGTTTCAGCTTTATTTAAATGTAAGGAAAGAGTGTGTTCTGGAGATTGCATGCAGAGTTGGGACTGAGGTTTGTACAATTAAACTATCCCTGGAAAGTTGACATGGTTGAGAAGTTTTTCTGTGCTTCTTGGTGTCCAACCCAAACTATTCTATGATTCTGTGATTTTCAACCTTGTCAACAAAACCAGAACTGATGGCTACTGAGAAGGCTGAGCCTCAGAGGGGTAGAAAAATCTTGCTAAAACTCACAGTTCAGGTCAGCTTCAGAGAATTAATCCCTGTGTTCCAAGTCAAATGATGGACATGCCTTTTCTCATTGTTAATCCTGACCTTTGAGCTTTGAATGCAAGTGAAGCCAGAAGCAAAGAGCTGTCTGGTGTTTGTCCGTATCTTTAGAAATGGCTCACCTGACTGAGTCAATGGTATTGTTATGATGCAGTGGTAATTAATAACGTGCTTTGAGATGAGAAGCCTAGTTTCTGTTTTGTGATACTCTCTAATGTTATAATTAATAGAATAAAACCTTAATTTATGTCTCCTTAGCAACTTTGCCTTTTAAATTAAGTGCCCTGTGGAATTCTTTACAAATTAATGTTGAGCAGAGCTTCTTGTCTTATGGAATACCAGAGTACTGATCTGTAAAAAATGAATGATGTGAAGCATGAAATAGTACTTAAAGAATTGTCTTTATTGCACCTTGAGATCTTTCTCTGTGTATTTAATTCAATCTGTGCATTAGTTTGTGACCTTTAGCATCAACTAGAAGAAACATATGTAACCTTCCTGAACTGTTCAGTTTGCATTTGGAACTCAAATTTTGCTGAAAGATGTGTAAAATCCCAGTAGCCAGGTAATTCTCTGGTGAACACACAGCTCATAATACCAAAAATCTGAAGCTATTCAGCCAAGTGTTGGCATTTATTTATGCTTGCAGCTTTCCCTCTGGATGCAGCTGTTTGTAATATGGTAATATATTTTAGGTTTCTGATTATAGAGATTTTATTTGCATTTCTTGAAATCATGCCTTCTAGATAAAGGAGACTTTTCAAACAGTTACAAAGGAAGAAGAAAAACAAAAGATTCTTGAGTAGGTGTGCCTTTACTACCAAATTATATAATTCAGGGGAGAAAATAATCAACTTTTATTCTGTATCTATTTAAAAGAAAGCAAATACTTTTTTCTTTCCCTTATCTGACATTCCTTATCTCTTGGATCTGTCTCGGTGAAAGGTTCCCAGCTGTAGATTACCTGAGAATAGCAAGTGGCATCAGGAATGGTTATCTGTTACCTCATATCTTCTTTTCCTCTGTCTTGCCATATCTCATTATCCTTTTCCAAAGTAGGCATACTTCAATTTCATACTACCCATTGCTTAATCTCCTTTAATACCCCTACATGTTCTTAAACCTAGTACCAAAATGTTGGCTAGTTCAGGATCAAACGCATTTTGGGACCATCTGATTTAGTTTGAAATCTTTTTTGTAACCTTCAGAAAGGCTTATTGTAAAATTGCTCAGTTTCAATTGTATTTGAAAACGTGAAGTAAATTTGGTGGGGTCACTGGGAGAAAAATGTGTAATAAATTTTGGCAGACTATTCAGTTCCAAGCTGAGTAAAAACATTCCCAGCTTGAAACACACTTGCTTTTCTACCAAGGGCATGTGTTCGTCCAGAATTACATTACCTGATTCCTATGATGGTTTAGTCCCTTTTTCCTGTTACTTTGTCTGCATCTTGAAAATGAATATGAGAGGAAATTTAAGTAATCTAAGAAATTTAAGTCATAAGAGAAGATCATTTCAGAACAACTGCAATCAGACCATGATTAGGAGCTTAGGAGCTGTTTTCAGATTTTTGAAAAAAAAATTTAAAAAAACCCCAAAAACACACCACCATGAATAAATTCAAAATATGAATGAAAGGAAATTAAGGGCCCAAAGAATATAGTTTTCGTACGACATAGACTTTAATTACATATATTTCTATGAAAGGAAAGAAATATGTAATACCTGTTCTTCAATGTGGATGGAAATAAGGACTGTTCTTTGTTGCATAAACAGGTCTTCAGAGAATTTTAAACTTCGGAGACTTTTATAAGTAGTACATATGTTATCTTTTATGCTTGAGGATTTGAGCAATTCTATATCTGTAATTCATATGTTTTTGTTGTGCTGCACCACCTAGAGTGGAGGAGGACTCAAGAGATATCAGCTTACTCTACTTAGTTAGACCATGCTCAGTGAGAAAGAGCTTTCTACCAAGCTTCTCCTTCCTGACAGATCACAGAACAGATTTCCTTTTGCTATTTAACAAAAGCTTCCTAGTATCTGTACTTAGAGAAGGTTAACTTTTCTCACCTTTTATGAAAATTTTGGCATATTGAGTCATTTTATCTGACGCATCTAAACCCCTCCATTATATTGGCCATTGTATGTTGTGTGAAGAGATTTCATTGTAAAGAGAATGGAAGCCAGGCTGTTCATCTGCCTTTTTATTGTGGAATCATACTGTATTTTAAAGCATTCAAAATATTCATGTGTGCAGAAGCACATTAGTTGTTGATTGGTTCCATGTTTGTAGGAAGCTATGGAAGGTTATTTACATGTTGTAATTGAAATAATATGTCACTGTCTCTGTCTTACTCTGTCTCTTTTTATGATCAAGGGATCTGCTGGATCTGATTTCATTGCATGTAGTTGCTGAAGCACTGCCATGGGACTGCAGCAGTAACTTCTGAGTGGTATTTAAAAGTGTGAATATGCTTTGGAGCCTTCCACTACAGTCTGTTTTTTGGTTTATAAAGGTCAAATAGTGACTGCATAGATCAAAATTTGACTTGTTTTCAATAAGAATCTAGCTTAGTCAATCAATAGGTTATCACCTTTTAGTAAAAAAAAAAAAAATCTCTTGGAAAAGCTTTCTTCCATAGCCATCTCACCTCCCTATTTGAGGACAATTAAAGATCACGGTTCTTTCTCTGTAACAAAACAAGAAACATTTAAAAACATTTTTATTCTGAAACATCTCATAGTTTAGATTAAATCCCCAAATGTGAAGGCCATTTGTATTAACTGGCTTTGTTAGTGTTGTCCAGAGCATCCTACAAATTAATACGTGATATACTACCTGCTGAAGTACAAGACAAAATCATAAATCACTCACAGAAAATTTCTTTCCTTTCAAATGTTATTCTAGGCAGTTTTTCTTTCTTAGGGCCTCAAAGAACTCTTGTTCTCTGTTCCTGGTTTTACAACTGACCAAATTCATCACCTGGTCATACAATGTCAGCTTTCTTTTATATAGCTGGAACAAGGTTATATGACTTCATAAAATGAATAATTTACATGATATTCAAATAATTTTTTATGAAACTTCCAGGAATGAGTAAGAGTTGATTCCTCTGAATTAAAGTAAGCTAAAAAATCAGGGCAGGAAACTATAGGTAATTTTTTTTTCTCTTTATTCTGTCAGTTATTCTCCCAAAAAAGCTTGCCCTTTCTTCTATGAACAATTCAGAGTGTAAACCAGTGCAATCTGAATTAATCACTAAGTATTTTTAGACCATGAAACACATCAACCTTCTCCTTTTTCCTTATCTATGTAATAGACCTTATGGTATAATTTCTGACTTGGTTCAAAAGCAAAATTAAATCCAGAAAATAGTGCTTCATTGTTTGGGAGATAGCATAAGAAATCCCGAACAAGTTTATGCTCTTAATGTGTTCTGTGTGACTTAAACAAATAAAAGACACAAAACCCTATATATTAAGTTTGTTGGAAGCCAAGTGTTTTTAGAACAAATTCTACTCATTCAGTGGACCTGGAATAGCTTTCACTTACACACCTGAGTGTTATCATTTTCAGCTCTAGCACTTCAGGGATGATGATCTTCAAATTATTAGTCTATGAACTACTTATGGAAAAGGAGCTAGAAGCCTGCTTACTGCAAAATGCATCTGTCCTTATGTGTGGAAAGTGTTGTCGTGGTTTAAGCCCAGGTCGTAAATTAGAACCATGCAGTCCACTTCCCCCCCACCCCCCAGAGGGATGGGGAAAGGTGGGGGGGGAAGTGGACTGCGTGGTTCTAATTTACGGCCTGGGCTTAAACCATGACAAGTGTTTAGCATGGCTCTTATCTTCAAGAGTTTTCCCTGAAATTCAGTACCAGTTAAAACTTGTAGTCACCTTAGTGTCTTGAGCTTGTGAAGCCAACTGGTGCTTCATATTCTGAGTCCCTAAACAAAAATTCTTTGAAGTACCTGCTCAACTACAAGTTAAGCATAGAGGTACATGAAGTCCAACTTCTAGGGCTGAAGGGTTGGTATTGAAATATTTTAGGGTTGATACTGAAATGCACACTTCAGCACATCAGCAGATGCATCTTTGTTGCAGGGACTAAGGAGGTTGTCTCTTGACATGTGCTGTTGAGATTTGGAAGCTAGACATCTACTCCATCTGTTTTGTCCGAGGGACTTGATCCCGTCATTTTTTCTAACACACAGCTGGTTTGGACTCTGTCCAAAGAAGTGATTGCTGTAGGTACTTTCATTGAAATTGCAGAGGACTTTCATACTGCAGAACAAGGAAGATAATGGTGCCTCGTTTTCTAGATGGGATGCTGAGAGTGTCATACGCCAGCTTAGTACATACTGGGCACTTATCTGTGGACCTAGGACATAATATTAACTAGTTTTTGTACAAAGAAGTAACTATACCACATGAAGTGTGTGGTGTTGATGCACCAGTTCACTTGGGATTGGTTTCTAAATCTCTCAAATACAGAAGTGCATGTAGATGGATTTTTCTTGCACCAGGCTGTCACCATCAACAGAGGTCACAGAGTTTGGGTACTGCTCAGCGTAGGCACTTGCATCCTCAGTTTTGATTTTGTGAAAATGCTACAAAACCATGGCCATTAATGGGATGTGAGGAAAAAAAAAAAAAACGAACCCCAAACCCAAACATTTTTTTCTGACACTTACTGTCAGATGCAGGGAACTGAGATGCACTGCACATAGAGGGAGGTATTTTAAAGAACTGAGACCTCCAGAGTGATTTCACCATGTAATTTTTGTTGGACAGCCTTTCAAAGTTGAAACTCTTGGATGCAGTTGCAAGTGACAAAATTCAGCTTTCCAAATCTCAGAGGTGGTCTTTGAAAATGTAATATTTAACCTAGCGAGGCTCTAGCCCTTCAGATCTGTTGTTTTGTAGAGAACAGCTTATGAGAGGTATACTTTAACATGCACTGCCCAACAGGGATGTACAGAATGCTGATCTGACAGGGAAACATGAATTCATTGTGTCAGGGTGCTAGGAGGTATACTTTAACATGCACTGCCCAACAGGGATGTACAGAATGCTGATCTGACAGGGAAACATGAATTCATTGTGTCAGGGTGCTAGGTGGCAAAATAGAAGACCTGACATTTATTTAGTTCCTCTTGCTTTTTGCCTAGGAAATCCCTAGTTTATCATGACTTCATTGACTTCCACTTCCATCTAAAATGTTCGGTCTATTAGTTGATTTTGTATTGGCATGCCTCTAAAAATTAGTTATTTGTATTTGCTACCAAGTAGCCTATGTAATACTAGTGGGGGAGAATTAATTTCTGACCATTGTTTTAGACAGAGTGTGTTTTTTTAAAAAAGATATAAAGCAGAGAGATTTTTAAACTGAGTGAGACTAATATTAATGGATGCAGTATTTAACTGGACGTTTTGTATATGTCTGTTTTGGATTTTTTTTAAAGAATCCCATTTCAATCTGTTACTTAAAAGGTCATGTTTAATGTCACATCAAAACTCTCCTAGAGAGATTTATTATTGTTCTGGTGCTAGTAGTGTTAAGCAAACATCCAGGGTTTGTCTTCAATTCATTCTCTGTTTAAACATTGCATTCAAGCTTATTAAGATATTTCAATTTTGTTTGCAATTTTATGTTTTAAGGGACCACTCCAATACTCGTACCTTTGAAAAAGCACCATAATGATATGAAAAGGCTTCAGTTATATGTGTGAAGTGTACGTACCTTAGTAGTAGTGCAATAGTACTCACAAAGATTAGTGACAGACGGCACGCCTTCCACAAACATGTTGGTAAATCCATCATTCAGTTACATGTAACTTTCTGTGAGAATTATTAATTAGATCTTTGAGATCTCTCTCAAATTGTAGTTTTGAGTGGCTTTGCCTACCTATTCCTTCTGTAGAAACCAGAGATAACTTTGCTTTCAAATCTGGTGGCTTTGGCTATTGCATGTAAACAACACTACTGTTCTTTTGAGTATTCCATTGATCTCATTGATCTTAAAGGTAAATAAAAAGCAGTAATTGGTATGTTGAAATCTCCAGATGCTGCAATCATAAAGAATAACATTTATCCTTATTCTGGACGGAGGTAGGGAGGCTTCTGTAAACGAGTAACTAAAGCAGAATGAAAAGTAGTGCATCGTAACAGTTTTCTCCTTAGCAGTGAAATTGGACTAACAAAAAAATTTTTGAACACAAAAAATGTAGATAAAAGAAAACTAAGGCAAGTGAGGTGTCCCTGACCGTGGCAGGGGGGTTGGAACTAGATAATCTAAAGGTCCTTTCCATCCTTGACTATTCTATGATTGTATGATTAAGAAGACACAGATAAGACAGCTTCTGCACTGAACTTCAGTTTAAATTAAGTAGAAAAGATCATTAAGTTTGTCAACTTAAATACAATCAGGTCCTAACAGATGGCATAAAATAGGTTGGGAAGTAGCTTGTGAAACACATTAAATTTCTAGTAGATACATTTTTTTTTAACCATATTAATCCCAGAAAACATATCAGTACTCCGTAGATTAAATACAGGAGTGATGAACAAAGGGAAGACTAAAAAAAAAGATAAAGCCATGTTAAAGCAGAAATTACTTATTATTAATGTTTGTTAGGAAGGATTCTATGTCAGCCTTTTTATAAGGGCCTGAGACATTGCCTCAAATTGAAGTGTCAGTGTAAACAGCACTGGAAACATTTGGTAAAACAGGGAATAATCAATTGCCAGATTCAGGTGGTATTTACTGAAAACTGGAAGTAGAATTTCCCAAAGTGTTAATGATGATATGAAACATATTGTCTTAATCAGCTTATGTCCAAGAAAATAGAAAGCAGAAAAGGTGATGAAATTTTAAATAAGGGATCCGAACAGATTTAGAGCACTATGAATGAAGTCTGACTTCCATCACTGGTGGCAGATATGATGGAACAACTATAACAAAGAGAATAGAAAAACATATAAATATATTTAGCAGATGAAGAATCAGTGTGGCCTTTTCAGAGATAATAATGCTTCTCAAATCCAAGTGTTTTTTCTTGAAAGGAATCAGTAAACCTGAGGCAGGGCCATTGGTGCTCTGCACTCAGGTTTCCAAGCAACTGAAATGAAAGTCCCTCACTAAGTATTTTTAAAGACTAAGTATTCTTAGAGAATAAGCATTTTCTTCTTACTAAAAAGCTATGAGATAAAGGGTTGATTCTACATCAGATATATCACAGAATCATAGAATATTTTGGGATGCAAGGGACCTTAAAGTTATCTAGTTCCAACTGCCAAATATGCAGTTGTATCCTGTAAAGATTTTGTTGTTCATTATATTAATAAGTGATCTGTAAAGCAATGTAAGTACTATGATGACAACGCTAATTCATAATTATTCAAACTTAAACTGTGAAGATTAGGATAGTGGGCAATGAAACGGCAAATGAATTTCAGCACTGATGAGTACGAACTGATATATATGCATGTCCTGGCTTCAGCAGCAGCAGTCACTTTTTCTCCTTCTTAGTAGCTGGTGCAGTGCTGTGGTTTTGACTTTCGGCCTGGGAATAATACTGATAAAGCCGATGTTTTCAGTTGCTGGTCAGAATGTTTACCCTGACCAAAGACTTTGTGAGTCTCATGCTCTGCCAGGGAGGAGGAGAAGCCAGGAGGAAGCAGGGACAGGACACCTGACCCAAACTAGCCAAAGAGGTATTCCATACCACAGCACGTCATGCCAGGGGATGCAACTGGGAGTTTCCCGGAAGGGCATGTTCTCTTCTGTGTCGGGTTTGTTTTCGCCAGGTGGTATTGTATTCTCTTCCCTTGTTATTTCTCTTATCATTATTATTATTGGTGGTATCAGTAGTGATTTGTGTTATACCTTAGTTACTGGACTGTTTTTATCTCAACCCGTGGGAGTTACATTCTTTCGATTCTCCTCCCCATCCCTCCATGAGAGTGGAGGAAAGGTTCATTTATAGACTGAAAAGATATAAATGGATAAAGGATATCACACTAAAGGATAACAAGCAAAGTTCATTGATGACACGGTTGTTTTAAGGATCATTGGTCCTTTTCATTTTTTAAAGTAATTTTGAGGAATAGTTTGTCCCTCATTCATTATTACTGCTGCTTCCAGTCCCTCTGGGATCTATAGGGAAGGTGAGGTTAAGAACAGCACAATGATTTTGCTTCATTTTTGAATCAGGTAGTGTAGAACTTTTTTAATTTTCCCTGCCCAGCCTGAGGTGAGTGAAAGCACTTATATTTACTGCTAATACAAATTATTTAAATAAGCTCTGCTCATTTACTAAGCAGAGAAGTCTGGTCCATCATCCTTTTCATAGGGAACAGCAGTCCCAGCACGTGGTACATGCTTGTTCCTATTGTGTAGAATAAAAGAGGACTTCTGAGGCTTAAGTCCCAGTCTGCTGTGTAACATAAAACCTGGGCTTTTATTTCATTCTTTCTTGGATTTTCTAAACACTAAGTGGTGGTGAAGAATTTTCAGAATGGTAATATCCTTCTTCCTTGAGATTTTCCAGTTTGCCAAGAAATTCTGTTTTGTCATCTTTCCCACTGCACCCACTGCACCTTGCTATGAAACAACTGAAATATTCAGCTATGCATCAGTTCAAACACCAGATAAATTGTTTGTAAATATATAGAAAGTGTTAGAAAGTTTTTTGTTAGAGATGTTACTTACAGCACTGTCCTTTGCTAAACTTGCCTGACATTTTTTGTTTGAGACCCAGACTCACTTAAACCTGGAAAAAGTTTAACTTTATGTGGTCTGTAATTTCCCCTACTGAGTATCTTCCTGAGTCTTGAAATTTTTGATAACTGGGAGGCAAAATTCGTTATATTGCTCATGTTAAAAATCATGAATGCAATTTTGCAGGCTTATTACTGTGAACATGCAGTTTAGAAAAAAACAGTTTGCAATATTATATTTTCATGAATTATTCCATGATGTATCTTTATATACTTATCGTAATATAAAAGAACACACAATAAACAACATGTAATTAGAGATGCATGAGAGACCCGAAACAAAATCACCTGGAATACTTTATTTTGCCTTTTTCCTATTGTAAAGTTACATGGCCACACTAACTTTAAATTTCAGACTTTCAAAAAGACACATCTGTGCATAGGTGAACAAAGCACTCTATCTTGGGTTTCTAGTTCAAAATACAGAGTAGGAACCCTGCAAGTGGAATGCTGAGACTCTGTAAGCAGCTAAATTGCTATGATCAAAACCCAGAGTCATCGCACCATTAAACTCAGGTGAATTTTCATTTTCTAAGATTGTTCTTTCTTTTTATATAAAATCAGTGTGAAAGGATTATATCATAAACCAGTGGGTGTCTTCTTTTTTTTTTTTTTTTTTTTTCCTAGAGGAACTGCATATTTAGGACTAGATTGTGCTGGTTTCATGCAGCATAGCATGTTTTCACAGTTTCAGAATCAGAGCAAAGGTGTGTTGCCTCAGGGAAGCATCAAGAGCAAAATCAAATCAGATTCCCCATTTAAGATGTACTCGCTAAGTAAGTCAGTCTTGATGAAGCACACCCTCATCAATGCCCCCATAGAGATGTTAGAATATATTTGTCGTGGTTTAAGCCCAGGCCGTAAATCAGAACCACACAGTCTACTTCCCCCCCCCACCTTTCTTCCCTCCGCTTCTGGAGGGACGGGGAGGAGAATCAAAAGAATGCAACTCCCATGGGTTGAGATAAGAACAGTTTAATAACTAAAGTATAACACAAATCACTACTGCTACCACTAATAGTAATAATGATAAAGGAAATAACAAGTAAGAGAATACAACCGCTCACCGACCGGTACCTCACCCCCACCCTGCCATGATCCAGCCCTTCCGGGGACTCTCCGTTCTACCTCCTGGGCATGACGTGCTGTGGTATGGAATACCTCTTTGGCTAGTTTGGGTCAGGTGTCCTGCCCCTGCTTCCTCCTGGCTTCTCCTCCTCCCTGGCAGAGCATGAGACTCACAAAGTCCTTGGTCAGGATAAACATTCTGACCAGCAACTGAAAACATCGGCTTTATCAATATTTTCCCAGGCCAAAAGTCAAAACCACAGCGCTGCAACAGCTACTAAGAAGAAGAAAAACTGCTGCTGCTGAACCCAGGACAGTATCCACCCCTTATTCCATACCATTCACGTCATGCTCAGATCCCACATTTTCAATATACAATCACTTTCATCTCAGTGCACTCTTATCTTAGTGCACGGACCAATCCCTATAAAACTGCTGAGTCCATTCGGTCCATGATGGTGGGCTCCATCTCTTGTAACAGTCTTTCAGAGCAGAAGAGGCCCATTGCAAAGTCCACCCCTCGATCATGAGTCCATCTCTATGTTGCATCTCTGCCCTGATGGCCTGAAGTGTCATGGGCCCATCAGGCTCAAAATAATTCACCCTCCCCTCCAGCAGTCTCTGCAACTTGTTCTCGGGGACTCCACACAGCTGCCTTCCATCTCCGACGCTTCCAAAGCACTGGAGGGGCCCAGTGGATTAGATACTCGCCCATACTGTCCCACACACCCTGCCCCTCATGACTGTCCAGGGTTGGGGAAAACCTCTCGGTCCCCCTGTATTGTCTAAACCCAGACAAGACCCAAACCTGACTCTGCTTAACTCTCGGGATCAGACAAAATGGCCGTGGGTAAAACACACTCTGTGTGTGTGCCAACATGGTGATCCCCATCACAATCAGCAGGCAGGTTCCAAGGGTACCCAGAGGCCATTCAAACCCTTCAGAACTCTCAAATGATGCTGCTGTACTTGAAGGCTCTCTCACCACCAGCTCCGCTTTTTCTGAGTCCAGATCTTCCTCCTCTGCCTTGCTGGAAAGTGCTGCGGGGTCTCCTGCATCCTCCTGCGGCTCGGGCTCACTGGGCTCGGCAGGCTGCTGCTGGGGGATGCTCTCGGCCGCCGCGGGGCTGGGCTCGGCCGTGGGGCTCGGCTCCTCCGCCGCCTCCTCCCGCTGCTCGGCAGCTGCCTCCTTCCCCTCCTCGGCAGCCGCCTCCTTCCCGGCCTCCGGCCCCGCTCCCGCCGCCGCTTGGTCCCCGGGGCAGCTCTCCCGGGCCGCTTCGGCCGCCGCCGGCTCCCGGGGCCGCTCCCCCTCAGCTCCCTGCAGCCTCACGAAGACGGAGGCGAGGACGAGGGCCAGGACGGTGAAGAGCAGCAGGACCGCCAGGTACAAGTCCACGGCCACGTCCATCCCGCCCTGCTGCCGGAGCCCGCCCGTATTACAAGCCATTACCATAAAGTACAATGAAACAAGAACCTTAGCCCAAGGCCCACACTTGATAAACACTAACACAGCAAATACCGGCTCTAAGTAAGCTGCAGCATACTGAAACTGTGGCATCAAGAGAAACAACTTTGAGAGCCAATAAATCAGCATTGTGCCTTGGTCAGATCTGTCATTATCTCAACCCTTCGAGCCCCACGTTGGGCGCCAAAAAGAACTGTCGTGGTTTAAGCCCAGGCCGTAAATCAGAACCACGCAGTCTACTTCCCCCCCCCACCTTTCTTCCCTCCGCTTCTGGAGGGACGGGGAGGAGAATCAAAAGAATGCAACTCCCATGGGTTGAGATAAGAACAGTTTAATAACTAAAGTATAACACAAATCACTACTGCTACCACTAATAGTAATAATGATAAAGGAAATAACAAGCAAGAGAATACAACCGCTCACCGACCGGTACTTCACCCCCACCCTGCCATGATCCAGCCCTTCCGGGGACTCTCCGTTCTACCTCCTGGGCATGACGTGCTGTGGTATGGAATACCTCTTTGGCTAGTTTGGGTCAGGTGTCCTGTCCCTGCTTCCTCCTGGCTTCTCCTCCTCCCTGGCAGAGCATGAGACTCACAAAGTCCTTGGTCAGGGTAAACATTCTGACCAGCAACTGAAAACATCGGCTTTATCAATATTTTCCCAGGCCAAAAGTCAAAACCACAGCGCTGCACCAGCTACTAAGAAGAAGAAAAACTGCTGCTGCTGAACCCAGGACAATATTTTTTAGTCAGGGTAGTAAAGTGTCTGGGGAAGGTGAACACCAATACAGGCAAGCACTTTTTCAATTGGAAGGTAATAAAATGCTTGTGATTGTCTGCATTGCAAGATTTCTAAGGGCAAAATATCAGGGTTATTCTAACAGCAAGTTACTACTGCCCTGGGAAAATGATATATTTCAGGAGGTTATCTAGTCTGTACCAAACAGACCTCCTTATTCCTAAATTTCTCATGCCCTTTATCATGCTTAACAAAAGTACATTCATCTGCATCTTGCCTGATAGTTACGATACATACAATGCTCATTTTGTTCGAATGAATGACAGTAACCTTTATTCTGAACAAATCGCTAGTCCACCAGAGGAAACGCAGCATTGCCTCTGTAGTTTCTCTGTGTTAAATCCTCATCAGTTATGGCTGAGCAACAATCATATTTTCCTCCTCTCCATTTTGCCAACACCATTTCCCATCTCTGTAACTGATCACTGTACTGTTCATTAGGGTTTTGTACATATAAACTGATGTTTTAAGAGTTGTTATTAAGATCAATAACAGATGGGATCTGGCCAAATTTCTTCTACCGCTTTGCTCAAATTATGTTTCCCCATGATAGCATTGTGTGAAATGACACTATATTGGATAGTAATTCCATGTTTAGAAAGCAAGCTTCTCTTTCTGAATTTTCAAAATTATGCTGAACTGTTGCAAAAAACATGGTAAATTGTGAAAGACAGGATTTTCTAGGCAGTGTGAGGTTGATTTATCTCTGCTGTTGCCAAATTTCATGAGTCTTATCATACGTATACCATAGCATATAGAAATGCAATGGGATTAAAATGGTTTTACTTTTCTTCATGTTTTATTGTTTTCAGTTGAACCATAGTTAAAATTAAGGCAACTTTATAAGCAGAAATATAGGGCTATGGGAATATGTAATCTGGTATTCTAGAAGACATAATAAATATGCACCTTTTTACATTTTCACCATGGGCTTAAACTGAGACATAGATATGGACTGTTTTGACGGGTGAACCTCTGAGTAAATATTTATAGGACAAAACCATAAGACTACTTTGTTGAAAAACATTGTTTTACCCTTTGTTAAAGACCAGCACAAGGAAGCGGAATAGAGAGAGGGTTTATTTCTGCATCTGTCGGATACACTCACAAGCCCAGCTAGTGGGGTAACAGAGCTGTTACCCCTTTCTCAGCTTTTCCCCTGTATATCTGGCCAGGTGCTGGCAATTCCTTTCTAGGGTATACAGATACTTGTTACTAGAGCCAGAAGCTCTGCCTGAGCGAATTTGCCCTATCATTTCCATATATACTTAGCGTGGCACTGTGTGAATATCATTGAGCAAGGCTCTGAGGTGGCCTGGGTCCCTGAACTATGACTCAATGTGCTTCGTCAGTGTGTTCTTAAGCATCTTGAAGCATGGTGCTGTAGCCATGGCTGAAGGACCTACTGCAATTAAGACTAAAAAACCCATTAATGGTAAGACCACTTCTTTAGCAGCAACCAGAATCTTCTAGAAGGTCTATCATTTTGGTTATTCAAAGCCTATATCATTTCAGTAGAATATGAAACAACAAAAGAAGACTTTAGCTATGATATTAATGCATTTAAAAATTGTACCTACTTTGATGAAGACTTTAAATGATGGCAATCAAAACCCTTCCTACATGTGTTCAGTAAATACATAAGCTAATAGTTCTCATTCTTTTTAAATTATTGAGTGTGAAATGTTAATTACTTCTGCCATGCATCAGTATTTCAGGGGTTTATGCTATAGAAGATGCATCATTTGAATAGTTACTTATAGTCTATTGTTCAGAATACTGGAAATGCACAGAGACAGACAACTCTCAATTTGGCAGATGGAGTTCATGAAGCTAATTAACAGAAGATATTTGATTATAATAAAGACCCATTTAGGATGAAGTTTTGCATAGATGGAATACCCTGATTTTTCACAATCTCAGACCATGGACCTTCTAATTATGTTTAATTTTGCTCTAAACTTGGTTAACATGTAAGTACCCAAAGTACTGCTTTTTTATAACTACAGCATGATGATAACTGAGTGATCCTGAAGTGAAATTAACATTGCACAGAACTGTGAGCTGTTCCCTGTGGTTGAAGTCCTAATTTCTGGTAACATGTTTCTCTTGGTATCTGTGCTGGTTTTGGCTGGGGTAGAGTTAATTTTACACACAGTAGCTGGTATGGATTTGTTTTGGATTTGTACTGAAAACAGACTTGATTACACAGGGATATTTTAATTATTTGTGAGAAGTGCTTAACACAGAACCAAGGCCTTTTCTTCTCCTCACACTGCCCAGCCAACAAGTAGGCTGCAGGTGCATAAGAAGCTAGGATGAGACACAGCTGGGACAGCTGACCCCAGCTGACCAAATGGATATCCCCCCCACCATATGAGGTCATGCCCAGCACATAAAGTTGGTGGGAAGAAGATGGGAGGGTGAGAAGTGTTTGAAGTGGTGTTGTCCTTTCAAATAGCTGTTATGGATGGTGGATCTCTGCTTTCTTGGAGATGGCTGCACACCTGCCTGTCGGTGGTGAATGAATGCTTTGCTTTGTTTTGTTTTGTTTGTGCACGTAGCTTTTGCTTTACCTGTTAAACTGTTTTTATCTCAACCCATGAGTTTTCTCACTTTTATTCTTCCAATTCTCTCCCCCCTCCCACTGTGGAGGTTGAGGTAGCAGCTGTGTGGGGTTTAGTTGTTGGCAATGTTAAACCACAACAGTATCTTTGCTTCTGAAAGTAGAGTTTTTCTGAGTTTGTTGCCACCTCAGAGAGCTCTAATAATACACTTAAGTTATATTATATTCTTTATCCTGCTTCAGTAAATGCATAAAATGCATTTCATGTGATGCTCTGTGCTTATGTTAATAGACATAAATGACCAATTTTCACTTGTGTTAATGTCTCCCAAATCTGAATCAGGATACTAATTTGTTTGAGACTCCTCAGCAATGCTTTTGGGAAAATAAGACAGTTTTGTCCCTGTCACCTTTGTCCTGACAATTTGCAACACAATGTGAACTGACAACCACAAGAATAGAGCAGCACCTGAGCTGCCTGCTCTAATACCACTCTGCGATAATTCAGTTCCCAGATTGTAGATGCCATGCTTCTGTCGGAGAAGAAAGGATTGGGAGAACTTCTTTAGTAACTTCTTGTACTGTTCTGTCATAGTAGGTTCCTTTGATTCTTTTCTTCACTTGTTCTCCTGAAGGGATTCAGGCTTAATCACTTTTTAAATTCTTTCTTCCATTCTTTTCCCTTGGGCTGTTTGGTACGTATAGGTATGTATACAACCAGGTTCTCAGCACTGCAGCATTTTTGGACATAATTTAATAAGCTGAGATACGGTGTTCCCACACAAGCTGACCCTAGTTTAGTGGTGGCAGGGGGAAAGAGACCTTGTGAACTGACAGCAAGATTCACATGGAGGTGGAAATGTGGAGGCTTGAAGTGGGGAAGAACTGGGCTGTAGTTATAGCAACAGATTGTTTGGCCATGGGTTGGCAGTTTCCAGCTCATGGTGTATATGAGTGGATGGCTGCAGCATTTGTTGTTGCTGTCTGTGTATGAGTGTCCTGTGTAGCTGGTACTGCGTCTGTAGGTGAGCACTTACTGTTGTGTCAGAGGACATAACCTGGAGTAAGGTATTATATATGATGGTAAGACCTATATGGATTTTTGCACCTGTTGGAGCAACCTCATGGATATGAGAGCTTCCCCCACAGAAGCATGTAAGCACATGCAACACCCTCTGTTGGTGTCCTAGGCTCTGCAGGGGGAAATTTCTGGGCATTTTGTGCAACCAGGATGGTATCTGACATACAGTTTAGATTCTGGGATCTAATTCCCATTGGAAACTTCAGCATGGAAGACTTGTTAATTCTGAATCTCTTTTAAACCACAAAGTCCTTGCATAGCAAAGAACAGACCAAGTGTAGAGCAGTGCTTACTTGATTTGTGGATTGATAGACAAATGAATTATCTCTCTATAATGTCCTTTGTTTGCCACATTCAGTTGTGTAGTCTGTTAAAAAACCAAAACACAGAAACAAAGAAAACTACATCTTTTGCCAACTTTTTCTTTTTTCTTTTCATTTGTCCACTTTATTTTATTCCTCCAAAAGTTGAATAAACAAGATGTCTTCAGCCAAAGAGGTAGTAAGAAGTAATTGCTTGCAAAGGGAGATGCTGAAAGTTACTCTTTTGAGTATGTAGGTCTAAGGAGTAGCCTGCCTTCCTAATAAACCATTTCACTTTTGCATGTCTCTGTCAGCATTGTAAATAAATGTAGAACATTTCCCTGCAGCTTATCCTGCTATGTGGAACTGAATTCCAGTAACAGCCCACCATAAGGAGTAAGTAATGAATGAATGTGAGTCAGCTCTGTTGTTAAGAAATACAGCTTCACAAGTTCATGCTGTGTATTTTACAGAATTTTTCCTCTCTTCTGAATTAGAGATCTGCCAAATTATCATGGAACAATTTGGATAGTCTGCAAACAGAGCCGCTTTCTGGACAGCGTAGCAAAATTTCTAATAATTGAGAGCCCTTCTGTCTACAGAAAGTTTTGCTTGTTTATTTTAATAACATGGGAGGCAGGAGATAAGAGCACAAGCTGTCATTGGAGCTCTGCAGATACCAAAATGGCCTCTAGCTGTATGAAGACCAGCATACAAAAGTACTTCCATAAGGATCACAACAAAAAATATGTTGCTCTTACAAAGTCACTTCTCAACTGCAAAATATTTCATAACCTCTAGCTGCTTGGCTGTGTTTCCAAATCAGCAGTGTCTGGGAAGCCATCTCAGCTACATCAGTAGGTGAAAAGCTGGAGTTAATTGTATAAGTAAGTAAGTTGCCATGTTGCATTGTGTTTGCTTTTTTTAATCTCAAGCGAATCAGTATGTCATAAGCTACTGGAAGCTAATAGAAATAGGGGTAGGTCTAACAAACAGAGCTTTTGATGATAATTTGGCTGTGATATGAAGGGCTAAATGCAGCTGTGGATGGGGAAAGGAAAAAAGAACTAGTGGCTGTGCAGCCTTGTAGTATGAGTGGAAGAACATGCTGCAACAGACTAAGGGGTGGCTGAAGCCCTTGAGCCTTCTTCCTAAATTAGGTCTCATTAATTGCAGTGAGATATATTAGCTGAGCTTGACCTTTGGTAGCTGACATGGAAATCTGCAAGTTTTTTAAAGGCTGTCCAGGGTGCGAGAGGAAGCTTATGACTTGTTTGATGCAGTGTCTCCCACATCTCCATAGATATGCTGTGTAACTGGCAAAATCTCAGTATTTGGCAAAACATTTGCATATCAGTTACATGCAGCCAGGAGAGAAGAGGGCAAGAGGAAAGCATCCAATTGTATGAAGCAAGGTACCAGTGCAAATTCAAAGTGAAGAGTTCAAGAATTGATACAGCACCAACAGAAATGGTGCTGGTGCTATTGCTTTGGTCAAGTAGTCAATAACCAGTATGCAAATACCACTCTTGGACTGTACTTCCTTTCACTTCCCATTCAGAAAGCACTGACACTATTGCCAGTTGGTATTATTTATGCTAGGTTACTAATATGAGTCCTTTCTTTATAGGAAGGAAAAACAAGGCTATTGCCATTATTCCACAAAAGCCACTCAATATCCATTAGCAGAAAGAGTTTTGTTCATTACGAGGCATCACTTAATTCAAACTGCGATTTAAGATCTATGGACTTTCATTTAATTTCCAACCCAAGCTTGCTCACATAAAGAAATTTAGGTAGTCTTTTACAAATATATCAGCATAACATTCTTTGTGTATTTTAAAGAGGACTTTTTCTTATGCTAATAATATGCATGGGTTGCCATAGTACTTGCACTCTTTAAGTGTTAACATCCTTAAAAAAAAAAAAAATTTATAAAATCTCAGCCTAAAAAGACTGAGATGGTCCAAAATTCCTGTGTTTATTTTATGGTTGGTTTTTTTTTTTTCCTTGGAAAAATAAACCATGCTAACACATGTGATCTCATGGAAAATGTGACACGCCTGCTTCACCATTTGTTCAACAATATAAACGTGTGACTTTCTTAATCTGGTATTCAGTTTTCCAGAGTCCACAGAGACATAAATTGTAGATCTTTTTTTCAATGTCTGTCACCTTGCCCAGACACCAAGTTAAAGCTGTGACCATTTTCACCTGACACACTGTTAAATTTACGTGTGCTTGTATGTGTTTACTTACATGTGTGTATTTCTAATGCATACTCTCTGAGCTTGTAGAAACAGTTTCTAAAATACCTGACACATACTCACACATTTTAGCAGAAAACCCTCTTCAAAGTTCTGAGATGTGTCATATGTGTGTCGTGGTTTAAGCCCAGGCCCTAAATTAGAACCACGCAATCTACTCCCCCCCCCCCGAGGGATGGGGAGGAGAATCGAAAGAATGTAACTCCTACGGGTTGAGATAAAAACAGTCCAGTAACTAAGGTATAACACAAATCACTACTGCTGCCACCAATACTAATAACGATAAGAGAAATAACAAGGGAAGAGAATACGATAGCGCCTGCTGGAAATGAGCCCGACACAGAAGAGAACATGCCCTTCCGGGAAACTCCCAGTTACATGCCCGGGCATGACGTGCTGTGGTATGGAATACCTCTTTGGCTAGTTTGGGTCAGGTGTCCTGTCCCTGCTTCCTCCTGGCTTCTCCTCCTCCCTGGCAGAGCATGAGACTCACAAAGTCCTTGGTCAAGGTAAACATTCTGACCAGCAACTGAAAACATCGGCTTTATCAGTATTATTCCCAGGCCGAAAGTCAAAACCACAGCACTGCACCAGCTACTAAGAAGGAGAAAAAGTGACTGCTGCTGCTGAAGCCAGGACAATGTGTTAACTTTGCATTGTCTCTTTTTTTCTTAGAATGAAAACGTTGTTACACTAATTCATCCTCATTTTTGGCTCTGTGCAAGTCCAGGAGCTGATTATAATGAAAGTGGAGAAAAAGAAATTCAGACAGGCCTGTATGAAGCAACAGACAACTGCTTTTACCTCACTTTGCTGCAACATGTAGTGATAACCTCAGTTTTACAGCAAAAATTCCCTGATGAAATGTGCTATATCTGTTAGTCATGTAGGGACTGCACTGTCAGCAGCACTAATGGTCCACAACATGGCTGTTACTACCAATACTGAATTATATCAAGGATGACCAAGGTAAAGAAGTGACAATAAACAGTTGTCAGTTACTGTAACTGTCAGTTACCCTGAAGTGTAAAGCATTTGGAAAATGATAAAAAAGGGAAAAAGAAAAGGGTTCTGTGAAGGCAAGAGTTTACTTCAGACTACTAAGGTAGGGAGATCTAGGGAATTATGTTATTTTCTTGAGCAAGTATAATATTATTTGAAAAAATTGACAATAAAAAACATTCTTCAGCCTTCTCAGGAAAGACAATGAGGAGACAGCAGCATAAGAATAGTGGCTGCCTTCTAGTATTAATTTAACTGCAGTCTTTCTTAAGACTGTGTCCAGCTGCTTGCTCTATGCTTTTTTCCAGAAGGTTTTCCACAGAATCAGAATAGTTTGGGTTTGAAGTGACCTTCAAAGCTCATCTTGTCCAACGCCCCTGTAAAGAGCAGGGACATCTTCAACTAGATCAGGTTGCTCAGAACAACAGCCAGCCTGGCCTCGAATCTCTCTAGAGGTGGTGCATCCACCACCACTCTGGGCAATCTGTGTGTGTATTTTACCACCTTCATTGTAAATAGCTTTCCAAACGTCCAGCCTGAATCTCCCCTCTTTTGGTTTAAAACCATTACTCCTCATCCTACTTCAGCAAGCCCTGCTAAAAATTCTCTCCCCATCTTTCTTATAGGTCACTTTTAAGAGCTGAATGTCTGCAGTAAGGTCTTCCCAGAGAGGAGCTTCGCTTAAACATAGAAATTATCTAACAGGAGAACCTGTCAGGAGTTAACCTGTTCTCACAAAAAATGATTCCTGCTACTTCCTCACACCCAGAAGATCGAACACTGAGACCAGGAACAATGCCACTTCCTCCTTATACCAACCCTATCTCTTTTATACCAACTCTATCTCTTTAGCAAAGCATACAGCATGTAGCATGCATATTACTTTTCTGCATACGTTCAGGTTTTCTTTCAGAAGAACCATGAATGAAATCTGAAACCATTTAGCCATGGAAGTCTGTGACAATACTCACTGTATGCCACCATAAATCTATAGAAGCCTTACTTATTTTTCCACCCAATTCCTACTACTTTTTAAGGACCTCTATAGTTTTCCTCCCCACCCCCACCCCCCCCTTTTTTTTTTTTCCTTTCTGGTTTCCATTTAAATGTACAGGGAAAATTAACAGAATGGAGGAGATATGTGCTTTCAGTCTTTTGGTAGCTTGGCATTTGGGTTAGGAAGTTGGATCACAGCAAGGTCTGACATTCAGAATAACAAGGAAACCAAATGGTCAATTGTTTATGTGTATAGATTTTACTGCTCTGTAACATGACCTGGTATATTGGGGAAGTATGGTTAATACATTGAAAGACAAAGAAGAACATGAATAGTTTCTTTTTATCATTCTGGTTCGTATTTTAGTCTAAAAATCAGTTGTCCTCCATGGTAAAGTGACTGCTAGTCTGAATACTCCTACAGTGGAGGAAAAAAGAGGAAAAAGTGCGATAACGAGAGCTTAGGAAATGATAAAGTGATATGATGTCAAGAGAGAGAGACATCTTCCAGTGGAATTCAGCCATCTAAAGAATGGTTAAAGTTTCAAAGTAAGAGGAGCAAACATGGATAATATGACATCAAATATTTCTCTGGCAGAAGAAAGGTAGAAACATAAATGTAAGCAGAAATAAAATGGATGACAGTTGAGTGCCTTGACTGTCTCCAGCTGTGTGGTATTTCTTGGCTTGTGCACTATATTCCTCAGAAGGGTTACAGACAGCAAAAAGAAAGTAGATTTGAGATCCAAACATTTAATGACAGTCTAGAGGAAAAATACCAAATTGGTGAAGCAACTTGAAATAGGCAAAAACTGGGAAACGAGGGAAAGACAATAGTATTTAGCAGTTGTGAAGGAGCTCTGTACAAGTGATATATGAAGAAAAGCTCTTGATGGTAACTGCATGACTGCAGAACATGTAGAAATGTTTGTTATGTACAGATTATAGCGTGGTCTGACGTGATGGATCTGGCTTTGAAGCAGAAGTCAAAGTACTTGCATGTGGTCAGGCTGAATGCTTCAGCAAGGCTGCAGCAGACTTTAGGAACAAGAATCAGGAGCAACTGTAACAAACAGCTTCAGCCACTTCAGCCATGTGTGCACAATCAAATGCAACTGTGCCAGTTATGAGCTGAAGAAACAAATTTCTGCTAGGTCATGCACGCACCTCTGGATAGTCTTACTGCTAGGAAATTCAGCTTAGTCTCTTATTTCAGGGCTTTTTCCTTTTGGTTTGCATGCTTGTTCCTCCAGTAGAGAGAAAGCATAACAGTTTTGTGTTCATAGCAATGGAAAAGTAGAGAGTTTTTTCTCAATTTCAAGTTCACAATATGGTAAATATAAAATGACAAGATATTTCCTTTCTGTAAACAGGGATGCAAGGTAATGTTGCAAGAACGTTTTGCCTGAGTACATTTTGTAGTTGTCTGTGTTTGTCATAACCAGACAAGCACTGGGGCTTACCCCAAAATGAGGAAATTTGACCTGTATGTTATTTGACAGATGAATTTGCAAATTATTTATCAATTTCCAGCTGTGAATTACTATGAAGAATGATGTCAGATGTTTTGAATAGGATGTGTGACAGCTGAATGCCCGGTTTCTTACATGCTAACTGAAAATTTCAGACTTGAAAGATCTGTAGTGTTGTAATATTGTAGCAACCCAGAGGACTGATTTTCTTGCAACTGTCTCCTCTACCTCCACATGCTAAAGTCCTTCTGGGTTTTGGTATAGATTTTTAGACCATGCTGTCTCCTTAATATTCTAGCAAAGGCAAGGCTGAGACTAGGAGAAGGCAAAGTTTGGGTATAACAATTTTGTTGCTATAATTGCTCAAGGACATGCTTGGGGTGGTGAAGATATGGGACATAGTTCTGAAATTAATAATGGTTTGGAGTGATATTTCTGAATGAATTGCTTTCGTTCATTTCTAATGTAGACTAGTTGACATGCCTCATACTTGTTTACAAGTCCAATGCAAGCTTTTAATTACCCTTTTCAGAACAGTGCTGTGCAATTATCTGGTTTGATAATTAAAAATCCATCCTCACTAAAATCAGGAGTAAAGCAGCTGCATTCTGGATTTAATCTACTATGGTTCTTGTGAGCTGCTTCATCCACCCCCCCCCAAAAAAAAGAACTGAAACCTAAACCAAATACTTTATATTAAATATGTGTTGTTTTAGTATAAGAATGTTGAATCTGTGGGAGAGTGATATTGTGCATCTGATTAGGCTAAAGGATTGAAAAATACAACAAGGTTCTTCCCATAACACTGAGTCAGCACCAAAAAAAGAGGGTGCAAGTTTTTCCATGGATTGATGCAATTCTGTTACACTGAGGTCAACCAATCCTTGAGCTTGTTCATTGCATCTTTATATTCTGCTGGAGCAGATAAAAATTGGGAGATTTCACTATCCTGTGAATTCTCTGAATTCTCTTGTGGATTTGTAAAAATAACAATTTTTTTAGTGTGTTTATCATGTCAGGTAGGTGCTTAAAGTCAGCTGGGTTCTCCTACTGAGAACCTGCCAGCGTGAAATGGAGCTTTACTTTGTTGTTACATCGTTGGCTCTTCATTTCTTCCAAATTGAGATCTACAGTGAACCACAATTCATACAAAAAGTTTCAAGCTCTTTTAATGCTACCACATAGCAAAATTGGCCAGAATCCCACACAGAGGAAGGTGAAACAGCCAGGATCGCTCCATCCATGAAGGTAGCTCAGGTCCCTTGAAATTAGTTATTAAATTTCAGACAGCCCTGAACCAGAGACAGCTGTTAAATTTGTGACCTATCCTGCAATCCTGTCAAAGTAAACCTCATGCCCCACCTACAGAAATGGTGTCTTCTTGAATACTACAAGGCTAGACTCTAAACCAGCTCATCTTCAGAGTACTTTTCGAATATGTTCCAAAGTTACTTTATAATAGGAGAAGAAGACTGAAATACTCAATATTTCAAAGTAGTGTATGAGAGCAATAATTTCTTCCGAAAAGCTGAACTGGGGATCAGGAGCACATTTTTTTGAGTTTTTTGTCCCCCTTCATTCAAACAGCTGAGTATTTTGAAGGATGGTGGTCAGCTAAACAGTGACAGAAGGGTAATTATACAGTTTGAGGGATAGTGGGTACATGTGAGAGATCAGATTTCATAGCCATAAAGCAAGATCTGAACAGTTTCTACTGAGAATAATTAAGAGGTAGGGTTCTTTTCACCTCAGATGGTTTCTGAGGTTGAATTCCTTGGGTAATCTAGTTCTCAGCAGCTACCAATACATCATGTGATCCTTCTGGACCCTTTCTCAAGCCTTCTATATTTCGTGCATCGTATTTTATTTGTCTTTTCATTTTCACAATTGACTGCAGTGATGCCCACAAGGTGTTAAGAAACCTTTGTTTCACACCACTTTTAGAATCATAGAATCATAGAATAGTTAGGGTTGGAAAGGACCTTAAGATCATCTAGTTCCAACCCCACTGCCATGGGCAGGGACAACTCGCACTAAACCATGCCACCCAAGGCCTCATCCAACCTGGCCTTGAACATCGCCAAGGATGGAGCATTCACAGCCTCCCTGGGCAACCCATTCCAGTGCCTCACCACCCTCAAAGTAAAGAATTTCTTCCTTATATCCAATCTAAACTTCCCCTGTTTAAGTTTTAACCCATTACCCCTTGTCCTGTCACTACAGTCCCTGATGAATAGTCCATCCCCAACATCCTTGTAGGCCCCTTCAGATACTGGAAGGCTGCTAGGAGGTCTCCAAGCAGCCTTCTCTTCTCCAGGATGAACAACTCCAACTTTCTCAGCCTATCTTCATACGGGAGGTGCTCCTGCTCCCTGATCATCCTCGTGGCCCTCCTCTGGACTTGTTCCAACAGTTCCATGTCCTTTTCATGTTGAGGACACCAGAACTGCACACAATCCTCCAAGTGAGGTCTCACGAGAGCAGCGTAGAGGGGCAGGATCACCTCCTTCGACCTGCTGGTCATGCTCCTCTTGACGCAGCCCAGGATACGGTTGGCTTTCTGGGCTGCAAGCTCACATTGCTGGCTCATGTTCATTTTCTCATTGACCAACACCCCCAAGTCCTTCTCTGCAGGGCTGCTCTGAATCTCTTTTCTGCCCAACCTGTAGCTGTGCCTGGGATTGCTCTGACCCAGGTGTAGGATAAGATTTGTTTTGATAAGATTTGTCACCTAGTCTCAAATGGCTACAGAGCAGATGTCTGTCTCTTAGGTAATTATCAAGTCATACTTAATATTTAGTGAAAAGTTACAAAGCATCTGAAAAAGCAGTTCAGCTGGCCTATTTGGGATGTCTTTCTGAGAAGTGAGGTACTGAGAAATACTTCTCTCTGTTGACTAGAAAAGTAGATAATGCAATACCAGGTATACGTATTGTAAAACTCTGCACTAGATCACATAAATTCTACTTTTGCAGGATCCCATAAAAATTTCAGTTTGCTCTTTGGCCTTCAGCAAAGCAATGGCTTCCCAAAATTTTCCTATAGGTATCTTTAAGTGTTAATTAAAAGGTATATGTAATTATTCAATGAATTCCCAACAGTCGTGAGATTGTTCAGGAGCAGTGTTTATCAGTGGGTAGAGCACTAGATAAGGTTTTTGCTTCCAGATCTCTTCCTGGCTCATTGCGGACCTCTCTCTTCCACAGTTTATATTTTGTAAAGGAAGAACTGAAAAATCATACCCAGCTCTACTGAGACTAACTGGATTATATGAATTCTTATTAAGTTTATTGTTATTTTTTGAATCAGGCTTCTCCAGTATATCTTTAATCTTTGAATATAACATATTTGAATATAACATAGGGAATCTATTTTGAGTCTTTGTGCTTGTCAGTGTAGCAAAATCCTTGGTAGCAGAGAAGCAAATATGTTAATTGTCTTTGTCCCACTATCTGATGAAGTGTGTGTATTTTGCATTATCTTCTTCATTCTTCTCTGGGGATCCTTCAGCCATCTGAACAAACAGAGGTCAACAGGAAAACTGCCTACAGTGTGTGTAGGGGATCTGAATCTAGCTGGTTTGTCAGCACAGACCTCTTAGAGTGAGTTCAATCATGCCAGCATATGACCATCTACTCAGAAAAAAGAAGTATCTATCTTTTCCCCATTATCATCGAGGTTTACAAGAAGCAGGAAGTAGAGAGAAAATCTTTCTCCATGGATGCCTTACAATGTTTTCGAGAATTTGCAGTTTTTCGAATGGTGCCCTTGTGCAACTCCATGGGATTCTGCCTAGGTTTTTAACAGAGACCTATGGGAATTTTTCTGGACGTTGGGCATCCCAGGGCATCATTAAGCACATTTACAACCTCTTCAGTCAGCAGGAGGCAAAAAAAGGGAAATTTACCAGAATTTCTGTTTTTTCCCTAATCTAGATTTGAGAAGACAGATGAGGTGCAATATCTGGATCCTCTAGAAAACAATTAGTGGAATGATCACCAGAAAGTGCAGATTTATTAAAATAAAAATGTTTCACAGAAATATGCCACCTTCTACAGGAGTTTTGATGAGGAAAAATTTCAAACAAATTGCTTTGATTTCCTATTTCATATCACCAATATCAAGCAGTTGGCTTTCTGAGAGAAGTATGAGTCATTTTGAAAAATGTAAGCTGCTTAAATGTTATTATTCCAAATAATTTTATTTAGACTGTAATGTTAACATTTATTTTCATGGAATTTCATGAATTCTGTTTAATATGTGAATTTAAATCTAACCTAGCCAAGCAATAAATTGAATCCAATAATTAAATGCAGTGGAACATTTTGACATTTTAGAAATAAATTAGGTCCACCTTGCATAAATTAAGTTTTTTGCTAGTCACAACTGGAAATACGTCACAGTTTTTATTTTGCAGTGTATTTTCAATTGTTTATGTTTTTCTTCTGGTTGAAATAGATTTCTGACCTCTTCAAGTGGCATATTTTCTTCTGGTTGAAATAGATTTCTGACCTCTTCAAGTGGCATATTTTCTACTGCCGTTACTGCTCAGGATCTTGATCAATGAAGCAATTAATTCTGGTGACGGTGGTGTCACAAAGCCAAATGCAGCATGGTAATTAGTGCAGCTGCTGCTATCTAGATAGAAAGAGATAATCTGATCATCCCTGAAGAGTGCTAAATATTTCCATCTTACATTAATTTCCACTCAACCATATATTGACCAAAGAATAAGTTTAAACAGCTTCTTCCCAGTATCTTAATATTCCTAATATTCTCTAATAATACTAATATTGCCATCCAGAGGGACCTCAACATGCTTGTGAGGTGGGCTGATGACAACTTTATAAAGTTTAACCATGCCAAGTGCAAGATCTTACACCTGGGTCAGAGCAATCCCAGGCACAGCTACAGGTTGGGCAGAGAAGAGATTCAGAGCAGCCCTGCAGAGAAGGACTTGGGGGTGTTGGTCAATGAGAAAATGAACATGAGCCGGCTTCAGTGTGCGCTCGCAGCCCAGAAAGCCAACCGTATCCTGGGCTGCATCAAAAGGAACGTGACCAGCAGGTCAAAGGAGGTGATCCTGCCCCTCTACTCTGCTCTCGTGAGACCTCACTTGGAGTATTGTGTGCAGTTCTGGTGTCCTCAACATGAAAAGGACATGGAACTGTTGGAACAAGCCCAGAGGAGGGCCACGAGGATGATCAGGGGACTGGAGCACCTCCCGTATGAAGACAGGCTGAGAAAGTTGGGGCTGTTCATCCTGGAGAAGAGAAGGCTGCTTGGAGACCTCCTAGCAGCCTTCCAGTATCTGAAGGGGGCCTACAAGGATGCTGGGGATGGACTATTCATCAGGGACTGTAGTGACAGGACAAGGGGTAACGGGTTCAAACTTAAACAGGGGAAGTTTAGATTGGATATAAGGAAGAAATTCTTTACTGAGAGGGTGGTGAGGCACTGGAACAGGTATGCCCAGGGAAGTTGTGAATGCTCCATCCTTGGCGATGTTCAAGGCCAGGTTGGATGAGGCCTTGGGTGGCATGGTTTAGTGCGAGTTGTCCCTGCCCATGGCAGAGGGGTTGGAACTAGATGATCTTAAGGTCCTTTCCAACCCTAACTATTCTATGATTCTATGTTGTATATTGAGGAAATACTTGGGTCACCTTCAAGGAGAAAGCCCTTTAAACATGGTAGTAGACACACAGTGATTGAAGGACATATGGGTTATTCCAAATAAACCTTGTTACATAGATAGTGATATTTAAAAGGCACATGTTTGTAGGCAGTGGAAGCTAAATATCTGAGGGCTACTAGAAAAATTTCAGGAGGAATATCAGACTGACTGAAAGGGTTGGATTAATGCATAATATTTTCTAAAATTAAAATATTTCTACAAAACTGGAAATATGCAGAGGTGTACAGAAGTGCAATATCTTTGCCTGGACTAAGAAATATCTAATCCTTCAGACCAAAGAGCTCCTTACATTTCCTTGCTTTTTAGCCAATTTTGGACAGAAGAGTTAATGCTGTGTGTTATTTTGCCAGGAAAAGGAAATCTGAGCCCATAGTTTGTTATATGCTGTTAGAAAAAAAACTTGGGCAGAGTTCTAAGAATGAAATACAACAAAACCAAAATGCCTAAATATCACATGAAGGCCAGTCAGAGAGGGCGTATAATATACTTATATATACAAAGTCATCAGTAGCTTGAATTCAGTCAGCCTACAGCTGAATTCCCTTCCAGCAGCCCCTGAGGTGCATACTACAAATGTTGAGATTTTTTTTACTGACATTTCTCTTTTTTTTTTCTTTTACTTATAAACATCCCTTTTGCCTCTTCCTTTTCCCCTACCAATAAAGAAGAAGGAGTAGAGGACAAAAGAGAGATAAAGGGTATTCCTGCATGTTGCTTAATTGTAGTCAAGACTTCTATAATAATTTTGTATATGTTCCTCCAAAAGCCCTCCTACGAACACAAGTGGCATTAAAATGATATTTCTTGCCCCACCACCACCACTTTGGATTTAATAGAAACACTGTTGACAAGTCCTGACTTTAGTCTGAGTGTCTCACTTTGAGGGGCCCAAAATCACCATGGGCCAGAAGAGGCTGACCTAGAAAAGATAAAGGTGGCAAGTAGTAAATGAGACTCCAACTGAAAAAGGACATAAACCTGTTTTTATGATGGCATGCCAGGAAAAAAAATCCTAAATGGGTAAAAGATGGCTTTGCTAATACATAAGGAATGGTGTAGCTCTGGAAATTTTACAGACCTGAAATGATGTTATGGAAGTAATTACTAAAGCAGCCTATGCAAAGAAATATTTGCAAAATTTGCTTTAACCTCACTATGAGGCATGTGGCTGGGTTTCCTATTGCAAAACCCAGTGTGCAATGGCTGTTGTTGCTCTCAGGCTGGACAACTGAGTGCTCTACTTGTACTTTTATTACGAATTTGCTCTCAGTCAGCCACAGAATTTCTCAAGGACCCATGCTCTTACACTTATACTTGGCTTAGGAAAGCAAGCAGTAGTCCCCAGGATAAACTCCTTTCATATGCACCCTGAGCTGGTCCTTGATGTTTGTTGTAATTCAGTGAAATGTCACCACAGGGCACGCAATAACAGGAACCTCTCAAAGGTGTCTGCAGACTCTTGAACAAGACTAGGTGGCTGCTGGTTTCAGTGTGGTGCACATTTAACTTACTGAAAGTCTTACAAATGAAACAAAAAACACCAACAAAACCTCAAGGAAAAAATCTTGTACTTCCAGAGAGGCTGGAAGTCAGCTGCTTGGCTCGGGATCTCAATTCTGCTTTTGTAATATCAGGAGAGATGTTTGCCATGCAAACCACCCACAAAGGAAATTAGATGATCCACTTTCCTCAAGCAACAAATCCTGTCATAATCTTACAAACACCATATAACCCAGTTTACTCAAGCATTTGATGCATTTTTGTTCCCGTGTGCTAGGTTAACAAGGCAGGATTTACAAAATGTTCCTTGTGGGATAGGACAAAAGGAAAGAAAAATTGTAAAAGCAAGTAGTGCTTTAACTAGGCTTTTGTATAACACTCTAGTAATGAGGTCATTGCCTCTTTGTCTTCTGTTTGTTACTGAGGACTTGCTTTCAATCCTTTTCCAGTCTTCCTTTAGCTGAAGTTACTGGGAAAATGTTCCTCATACATACTGGATTGGCAACTCTCCTCCATACCATGCAGTTAGTGGAAAAATTTTAAGTTAGGAATTTGGTGATTTTATTTATTTCTGAGGAGCCGTTCCAATGAGGAGAGTTTGCTTTTCTCCCTTGATCTTTCCCAGTGTGACTCTTACTCCCTTGGACAGCCCATCACATTTCTCCTTTTATCTTCTTGCTCTTAGGTGGGCCTGTTGTAACCCACAAGTAGATTTGAGATTGAAAATAAAATCACATCCCAAATCAGAATAAAAGACTGAAATGTTGTCAGCTTTTGTGACTCAAATAGTCGAAGGGGGGAAAACAAAACATTTGTAAGAATAAAATTACCATACAAATTATGATAACTTTTCATCATCTTACTCTGCATTAATTTAAAATTCTAATCAAAATGCTTCCAATTGAAAAATATTACTTGTTTTAGGAAATGTTAAAATGTGATATTTCTGAGGATATATTTTCAAGTTGAAATATTCATAGAAATTCCATAGAAAAACATTAATGAGAATTTCAAAGAACTGGCAGCATCCAATAGAAATCTGGAGGGTTTTTTAGTAAAAATTCCCTATTAAGTGTATGTCCAGGTACTTCAGAAAAATAATAATTTTTTTATGGTCCCTGGGTGTTGAAACCTCTGCACTACAATTCAAATAAAATAACGCTACATCAAGGTTCTTTCAAAAACAAGTTTCTGTATCTCTCATATGCAAAATATTGCATCCCATATGCATCCCATATATCCATCTCAGCCAAAATAAAATTATTAGCAGTCAGAGTTCTAATGAAAGAGCAAGATTTTGCCCATTTTACAGAGTATCAGTTATTGTACCAGATCTATAAAGCAAAAATAACTTATCTGGAAAATGATAGCTAACAGAAGAAGGTTTTGTTTCTAGCAGGGGTGCATATGTAACAGAAGGAACCCGTAGCACCTTCCTGGGCATGTGGATAATAATAGCCTATGAATAGAGGGCATACCTAAAGGCAGCAGAAGGATGATTAATTGCTATTAACTAATAGCAAGTATACCCAAGAGGTATATAGGGATAAAATTTGCAATTTCTCACAAGCTGTGACTGGAAAACAATAAAAACCTGGAACAGAGAGAAACACTATAGGCAGTATAGAGGATATAAGACATGCATCTTTTTGTACTACTTCGTTAACTAGGCATGTAAAAGCTAGCACAGATAGGAAAATAAAGAACGTTGTATTATTTTGACATCCTGGTATGAAATTGATAATCCTTCCTGTGATATTAAAGTGTTATTAAAAAAAAAACCAACAAAACAACTGTTATTGTGTTGGTTTTAATAGCTTTGCTCTGAGGATTTTTAGAAGCAAGTATAATCAGAAAAAAAAGTAATCATTGGTTCAGAGTATCCTGATGTGATAAGAGTGTTCTTAATTTGTTTCTTTCCTGTACATGTTACGAAAGGCAAAATCTTCCAGATATCTCCCACTCCAGTCATGTTCTGTCTAGAAAAAGGATTATCAAGCTGCTGATTTATGCATTGTTTGAAATCTTTCTTGGAAAGGTCAGCTCCTTGGAGAATTGATATTAGCAATTTGTTCAGAAGCATAACTAGCTATTTGCATCATCTTTTTTTCAGTTGTGCATGTTCTTGGACTAAATTAGCCTGAAACATAAGTGTTTGAGTTGATGTCTCTATTCAAGACATTTTCTTTTAGAAAGGAGACAATTGCACCTGCTTTGTTCAGCAGTTATCTCAAAAGTTTTGTTTGTGTGTGAAAGGCAGTGCCTCCTGCTTTTGCATGAACTATGAATTTCTCTTTTGTCAGTTCAAGTTAAAATTCCCCCTTTTTTAAGAGCTTGATAGTTAGTCCCCCCTGGCAGCTGCCATCTTCTGAGTATAGTGGCATTTACTATCACATCTGATGCTCTCTGCAGGGCTCCTTATCAGTATGTGCTGGACTACACCAATTGAATTGGAAACAATGCTTTTTAGACCATTACAAAAATATGTGCATAGTCCTTACATCTGGGATGATGCGAAAGCTGCAGAAGAGGAGACAGGTGAGTTTGAAAAAAAAGAAAAGGGTTGCGCATGTAAGGCTATTAACTCCCTACCAGAGATGTGTGTTTTAATTAGCATAGGCAGGACTATGCTCAAGGAGGAATGCCAAGGTGATTCAGATGTCCCTTCCACAACCTTAAATTTGTTGAGTTTCTGACAGTGTTGCTACAGCTTAGTCTGATATTATAGACTAGATGCAATGTGTTTCTGGGTCAGGTGCTACAGCATTTGCAGACAGGATAATCTGAAATCTGTGAAACTTTTGGGGGGAAGGATGTTGTGCCAGGTCTTGGGAGCAGAAATGGACTCAATATGTTGTTAATTCGTTACTATATATCCCCCTTCCCTGCCTTGACAAATCTATGCTTAAATGAAAATGGATGTCAGGCTTTTCCAGATTCCTATTTCATACTGAGGAGTACAGTTTGTTCTATTTTGGAACTTCCTGGGGTGTTTATCCTGATCAAGGGATCAAAAAGTCAAAAATATCCTGGAGGCAAGACAAATACATGGAGCTGGATTAGCACATGATGAGCAATTTGTATCCTCCTGACAGACACTGCAGTGTATCCTATTCAGTGTGTGTGGTTCCTCGCAACTTGCTTCCACTTTCTGTCATTCTATAAAGCATCTTTTTCTTTATTATTGAGCCATGGATATGAAATAATGCAGTGTAGGTTTTCCTAACTCCACAATACCATGAAAATTGGTTATAGTAGCTGCGAAGTCCCTTGCCACAGGATATGCATGATAAGTGTTAAGAATGATTACTTGTTCACATGAGTGGGCCACACAGTCTCCTAAAGATGGAAGTGATTCTTATTAACCTGATCTAAAGATGTTCAATGGTAGGTATGTGCTGGCAGATATCTTTAGGAAGGGCAAGTATCTGACAAAGCAATAGAACGATTCAGTTCCTAGAACAAAAAATGAAGGGCACCTGTCACTTCAGGAAAACAGCATATGACTTGCATTTTGAACCCTTGGATTACAAAAAGCATGTTTTTTAGCCTTAGTAGGTAAATGCAAATTTGCATGTCTGTTAAAACATTCTAGAGCTAATATGCTTCTGACTGTATGTATGCAGTTCAAGACGTCTTCTGAAAATTGATAGATGGCATCTTTTTATGCCTTGGCTAGTAAGGGCATATGCACAAAAGAATTAACATTATCAACTCTTTCAAACAAGAGTTCACATTATTAGAAATGTTCATGCCTTTTCATCTTAAATTTGTGATTTGTCCATGTTTCCCAGTAGTCTGTCTTACAGCTTCAGGATCTCTTTGTATCAGTTAAGTCGAAAGGGTAACTACAATTAAGAAGTTCTTATTTTTGCTGGTACAATGGTACAAAAAGGTCATCTTAATGAAGCCTGGTTCTTTTTTTAATTTTTTTTTTTATTCTTCTCCATGATTTTTTATTCCCCCATAAGTGCAAAGCCCTCAAATGGCTATTTTTTTTCCCAGCTTTTCAAATTAATGACCATCAGTTTCAGAGGAAGTCGTAGATATTTAATTACTGAGATTGCATGAATGGCGTTCTAGTGTATCTGTGTTAGTGATCAGGTTTAGTATCTGATTCTTTAACTCTTGTTGATTATATGAAAATGTAGCGGTGGTTAGGTCTCCTTCAAAGATATGAATTAGATTTTTGAGATTTGTAGAATTAGGTTTTCAAGGTATAAAGTGTTTCAACAGAGCTTGGACTGAAGAGTCTATTTCCTCTACTTTTGAAAACTGCCTGGTTTTGGCATTGTGGTTTCTTTAAAGAATTGTTCCCAGATGTAAGCATGGAACCCTTTTAAAAACTTCTTTTGGTGCATAATTCTCTAATTTAAAATATATGTATAATTACTGAATGGGATACTTATATCCTTAACATTTTATATATTGAGCTGTTAATCTACTTGTATTGATTGCACCTTTCTTTAATCAGGATACAAGAAACAGGCTATAAAAATGACTGCATTAACAGTCCATTTTAAAATGGTTTATTCACAGTCATGGGAGATCTTATTCTCTTTGAATATGCTTTCTCTTGGTGATAAATTATACTGTTATGGAAAAAGGCTATTTATAGCTATGTTTAGGCAAAAAGTAGACCTGGTTGAATAATTTATTGCAAGGAGTATTACCTGTGAATTTAGTTCTATTTTCTGTTCACAAATCATTCATGAAATGACTTGATTCTTTTTGTGAATGAAAAATGTCAGCCTGCGGGTTTGAACTATTTGCATGATTCCTTCTGGGCATAAAAAGGTTTACATCTGTAGGTAGTTTCATGCAACAGCTTCTTTTCTATAGAACTTAATTGGATGCAGAAACCAACCTCATCTCTTTTACTTCAGTAGAAAACAAACTTGGAAAATCACAGATATATTTCTGCAGTAACAGCAGTACTCATCTGTAGAGAAAGGTCTACAGGTGAATCTGAAGAATAGCACTACCTCTGTCTTCAAAACAAAATTGCTTCCCTGAAATTTGGCAGAAATAGCTGACAGTACATGACAGAAAATCTGTAACTAAAGGGTAGTCTAGTTTTGATTTATATGCTTAAT
Organism: Psittacula echo; assembly: GCF_963264785.1. NCBI lineage: Eukaryota > Metazoa > Chordata > Aves > Psittaciformes > Psittacidae > Psittacula > Psittacula echo. The sequence continues at coordinate 61,437,449 of NC_137735.1, forward strand.
TTGAAATTAATGCACTATGTTAATTTTCCACCTATGTTTGGCAAGAAGTCATTTCTGCCATGCAAATGATGTTGTATGAGGAATTCTGAAACATGGCTACAAACAGCCCATGCGTGTCACCCGCACTCATCTGAGTGTGTTTATGAAAAACTCATACATATGGAAGTGAAGGTTCAAAGCAATGGGGAAAAAAAATGGAAGGTGCCAATTTTACCTGGGGCCCAGAATCCCATTTCTATAAGTGAAATAGACTCTTAACACTTAAATCCTTAAAGATATTTAGGCGTTGAATTCAGTATTAAGTAATTACATAATATTTCAAGGACCTGAACCTTAATGAACCTAAGTCTCTATAAAAGAAAAAGGTAATCAGATTCCAAAGTGTTAGGCCTCAGCTGGAGGCTTATATATTATTGTGAATTATCTGGGATCCAAAGCAAACATGCATAGAGGAAGGAATGTTTCTCCTTTTTAAAAGTTTTCAGGTAGAAAAAGAAATTCAGAAAAAAATCTGGTTTGAAATGCTGCCTTTTATGAGGACTGAATGGTGCTGACATGGAATAGTTATTTTTGTTTTCTTAAACTCTTAAACAAAATTATTTTGTTCAATTCTTTTATTCATGGTCTTTTCTCAGAATCTGGTTATTTGCAGCAGTGTTAACAGCAGGTTCAGTGCAAACTATGCTGATATGATCAAAATTGAAAAGCAATATAAATATTTCTGAGGATAATCTTAATACTACATTGTGATTTACATAGTGCTCTATGTCCCCAAGCTCTTAGCAAGATCTCTTTAGATAGTTTGCCCTAAACCAATTGAAAAGCAAATATTTTCTTGCTAATAATTTCCATGTCATAACATGGGTCCCAGAAGTTGCATTTGCCTCTCTGAAATTACTCAAGTTAAAAAACTGTTAATAAACCCATAATGCATGATGATTCTTAATACTGTACAGTTAACATGGTAGTTTAAACTTTAATTAGATTTTGCCTTTGAAGGCAGTGGATTTCAATGCAACTTAATGGTTTGTTTGTTTTTTCAGTGACTCTCCCCTTTCATTTAATTATGGCTCTTTAGAACATAATTTTCCTTACTAAAACAGCAAGAAGAGGCTGAGAAAGGTATTACTACTGCTTGGAATGAAAAAAGGTAGGTGGGAAGATTCTTAAAAAGGATGTTGACATGCTTGAACGAAACTGTGTGAATAATACACAATCCTACAACACAGCAGTGTTGGGTTTTTTTCCCCTGATTGTTTACTGAAACTCTACCTCTGCAGTAGTGTTTCTGTTCCTTGGTCCTTGGTATAAAGCTGCTAATAAATGTGCTGAGGTGAGCTGCTTGTATCTACATGTAAGTTTGTGACTGCATTATCTTCTTTATGCTGGTTTAAATGTTATAACCTAAGGAAGGTGGGAGCAGTGCTTCTGGGAGCAATGCATCCTGACTGAAAGAAAATACCCTCTTTCTTTGCATCCTTATTTGGGAAAGCTACAAGTAGAAGTGTGATGTGTGTTGACCTTTCGGTTTTGCTGCTGCCTCTGTTGCTTGTTCTTTTAGCACTGGGGCAGAAATAGAGGTTGCTCTTTGAACTGGACAAGAACTATGTGTAATCCTAGTATGGCTGGCTGTACAGATTCTGCAAAGCTTCTACACTCAGTTCAATCCAAGGCTTCTTATAGCCAAGATAAAGAAATGCTGAGTGGAATACTTTCCTTTAAATGGCAGGTAGGCTGGGAAATATTCTACTTTGAGGTGTAGCTCAGGAATGGTCATAGAAGCATAGCAGCTTTAAACTGCTCACTTCAATTCCCCTTCAGTAATATTTCTATTGAAGAGGTATCAGTGGAAAATCCTGTGATTTTTAGTTTACAGTCCTGGTGGTTCAAGTTGTCAAGTTCCAGCCTCAAAGCTGTAAGGAGAAACACATGACACTAGTTGTACAAAGTAATGCCATCACAGACAGAAATTAAAGGAATGAGCTGACCTGTCTGCATGGCTTTCATTTAGACTAACACCATTTTATTTTCTTCAGTATTACTTTAAAGAAGAGTTCTGATTTGAAAAATTAATTTTCTAGAAAATTATCATTAAAAAAAGAAGAGAGAAAGACAGAGGAAGAGATTAATATATGAGACCATAGCATATCCCAGGAGGATCAACACACTGGTGAAATGAATGTGAAAAGGTGAATAAAAATACTGTCACAAGCAGCTGGAACCTGTGATAAATTGTTCTTTTGGCAATGTCTTTGCATAGAGAGAACATTTTTTGTATCAATAGAAATGCACTGGAACACTACTGAAGTCCAGACTCCAAAGATGAGTGAAGTAGGCTTTCTAATTTGAAGTTGTAGAAGCAACCTGATAGGGGAGATCATAGCCTAGACTGTCATCTCAGACTCTGCAGGAGTCATTCCAAAGTTCTGGATAGGCTTGGAGTGTAATCTTTAATACCATAGTGGTGTGTCATGCTTCAGAGCAAGATGTGGTGGATGTAGCTATCATGCTTTGTGGATTGCCTCTGGCATAAAAATTACACGGGCTGGATCATGTTGGAACTGCATGATATGTGAAGTAGAAGCAGAACACAGATGAAACAGTAATTGAAGAAAAACGGAAAAGATGATGTGGGGTGAGGGAGATGGAAAGCAACAAAAAGTAATAAACTAGAGGAAATCCTTACCAAGGAACAAGTGGATCTAATCAGCTGGGGAAAGGGGTTGTTCTGCTTTTTCATCAGTAGGATTTTGGTCCAAAGACAATGCATGAACAAATGAAGAGCAATAACGTAGAAATTCCACTGTCATTTTGTTGTACTACTTAAAAATAAAGTATTTAGTAGCTCTACAAATACTGCCCCCGAATACAAAGATTATATGATTAAAAATAAGTCTCAAGGTGCATATAATCTTTCTGCAAGTCTTCAGGCAGTTTTTCTGCTACATCAGGTTATTATTTCCTAAGTTATATGGGGAGCATGAATAGCTTGGGTGCAAAACCAGATAGTTCAAGTTGTTGACATGAAGGACCTCTGGTAGATTTTATATAACTTGGAGGAAAATAGAGAACCAAAGGAGGACAATCTTTTCATACTTATTAACTTACTCAGTTTAAAAACCCACCCCAAACAGCAGAAAAACAGGTGCGAAAAGTGGACTGTTGTTCAGGTAGTTGCTCTGGTTGCTCTGGTTAGTCTAACTTGTGATTTCCATAGTTTTGTTTGTTTGTTTGTTTTCCTCTGTGGATAATTTCATAATATAGTCTAATACTTCTGTGTTTATTTTATTTTTTAAAGTTTAAAAATACACTTAAATGCTCTGAATGTCATCCCTTCCTCTAGTGTATCAACTGCAGCATGTCCTGACTGTAAGTAGGTTCTAACTTGATTCCAAGGCTTTTAGAGTTTTCCAATAATAATATTCAATAATAAATTCAATAATAATACAGAAACAAGAGATGAATAATCCATCTTTGTTCTCAGGATAGCCTGAAATTGACACGGTTTGGGCTAGGTCGGTATGGACAACAGGAAGAAGATTCCATGTACTTTTCTGTTTGCAAATATTATCAAACATTTATATATTTTAGTTCCTTGCTTGCATACTGAAAATATTTTTAAATATTTATAAATTTGGTAACTGTTTAGTAAACATTTTGCTGGTTGTATTCCTGCAATATACTGCTTCTAATGTAATAGTTTCGTCTTGATTGATGTAAGTAATTTAGCTAACTGGCTTTTCTGGATTCCCATCTCAGGAGCTGCTGGGATGTCTGCCTGTGGGTTGAGGGTTTAATGTGGCAGTTGGAAGGTCAGGAACGGAGAGCAGATTGAATTGATTTGCTTACTTGGTACTCTTTTTGTTTGTGTGTGATTAACTTGTGTTAGTATGACATGGATTTATCTTTTATCACACTTACTGGGGCACATTTCTTGTGACCATTTGCAATCCAAAGATTTTCCTGTGCTCTGATTTTTAGATAAGCTATTTCTTACTTAACACAGGAGCAGAGGTGACTGATGATGTACAGATTATTTCCAAAGTAACATGAAGGTCTTTTCAGAACTGAAATTGTAATACTTCAGCATGTTCCTGTGTAGAAAAAGTCACTAATATTGTGAGCAACTTTACAGCTGCTGTGAAATACTTTCTTAGCATGAGGCACTTGTTTGTCTTGGAGTTAAAGTTTATATTACAGCTAGTTCTTTCTGTTGGACTAATAGCTAATGGATATCGATGGATATACCTGTTTCTGCTTTGTGTCGAGAGGAGGCTGAGGGCATCCTTCTGAATATCAGGTCATGCGTCAAAGACCGTAAAATCTTTTCTCCCTATAACTGTCTCTAGAACAGAATGATAACATTTCCTCTGATGCCTCTAGCTCTGAAATTATTTTGGATCTAAGGTACAAGAAACTGTTACAGCTGTAACTTCTGTTTCTTTCTCCCAGATGGCAATTCATCCATAACACTTGACATCCTGTTTTGACCTCTCATGTTATGTAACTTCATGTCCCTAAATTGCCTGCCAGGGCATCAACATTATGTAACAGTGAAGAAGATTGCAGGGTGATTTAGAATCATAGAATCATAGAATTGTAGAATAGTTAGGGTTGGAAAAGACCTTAAGATAATCTAGATTCAACCCCCTTGCCATGGGCAGGGACACCTCACACTAAACCATGTCACCCAAGGCTCTGTCCAAACTGGCCTTGAAAAACACCAGGGACGGAGCATTCGCAACTTCCCTGGGCAACCTGTTCCAGTGCCTCACCACCCTCACAGTAAAGAACTTCTTCCCTATATCCAATCTAAACTTCCCCTGTTTAAGTTTGAACCCGTTATTGTCCTGTCGCTACAGTCCCTGATGAATAGTCCATCCCCAGCATCCTTGTAGGCCCCCTTCAGATACTGGAAAGCTGCTAGGAGGTCTCCAAGCAGCTGTTACCTCTCCAGGATGAACAGCCTCAACTTTATCAGCCTATCTTCATACAGGAGGTGCTCCTGCTCCCTGATTATCCTCGTGGGCCTCCTCTGGACTTGTTCCAACAGTTCCATGTCTTTTTGATGTTGAGGACACCAGAAATGCACACGATACTCCAAGTGAGGTCTCACGAGAGCAGAGGAGAGGGGCAGGATCACCTCCTTCGACCTGCTGGTCATGCTCCTTTTGATGCAGCCTAGGATGTGGTTGGCTTTCTGGGCTGTGAGCGCACGTTGCTGGCTCATGTTCATTTTCATTCATGTTCATTTTCTCATTTCTATGTGTCTATAGATCACTTCATCCACAGAGTCCTCTTTATCAGGTGGTCTGTTGATTTAGGTCTGTCTTGTATTCTTGATTCAACAGTCAGAGCAAATTTTTGGCCTGTCCTTTTTGAGGCACTGCCAGGTGCTTTTAAGAGGAGCTTTACTGAGAATGAAATATATGATGTAGAACTGCTCCGTATTGCACTCTTCACATTATGCGTTTCCTTTGCATTACGTATGTAAACCTAGAAAGTTTGAAATAGCACTTTCATTTACTTGCAGCTGTGTCAATTCTTACAGTAGAATTAAGGTCCCTAGCATGTCAGTTGTATGTAAATGAATCATCTTTTGCGTATTTATATTATCTGTATTATTTCAAAGGCTAAACATCTTGTTAGTCTCACTTTGCATTTTTCCCAGTCCCACTAGTATATGCAGTCTTGAACTTGCTGCATTTTCTGGATTCTTGACATTGAGATGCAGAGACTTTTAACAGAGCTGTCCTTCATTAGAAAAATGCATCCTCACAACTTGCAAATCGTTGGGAGAAGGGACAAAAGCTTTCATTCACATTTGTAGGTAAAAGAAAAGGCTTTTTTCCAGATGAGTTACAGAAAACTACAGCTATCACTATTAAAAAACAAGCTTTAATCACTTCCTAAAACATACGCTAGCTGTGGCTGTTCTACCAGTGAAGGCCATCCTGGGCTTAAAGTTTCATTAGCATTTAAAACCACTACCAAAGAAACTTCAAAATCCTGAAAAAAATAGAACTGTATTTTGTGCCTTTGTCTTGTGCTTTATTACCATTTTCATAACAGACCTTAAATTCATTGGACTGACAGTGACCTAAGCTTTTTCAGTAAACCACAATTGCTGCCAATTTGCTGTGACTGCTCAAACACATTTGCCAGGTAGACAGATCTATTATTAAATTGAAAACTGTCATCTAAACTGGCATAAAACATGACATGCTGCATATAACAGCGGAAAGAATACAATGATAAATAGAACAGGTGTAAAAGATAAAAGAACAGTATATCAAATGGTGAAAGTATGACTCGGTAAAGAGAAAGCTTTTCAAATCAGACACTGACTACTGTAAAATGACTACAAATGACAAATTAAATTACGATGAAGTGATACTCTTGCGACAAGCAGAAGATATTACACAAATATGTGATAGAAAACCTAACGGAAACAAGACAGCAGCACAATGCAGAAGAAAATTACAATGCATCAGAAATATCTAGTGATTAAGGCTTTTTGATCCCACTAACAAGTATACATGTATTTAGCTTTCTCAATGGTTTCGGCGATGCTTTTCACCTGTGTTCAGAACCCACAAAACCAGCAGAAAATAGAAGGAGACTGAAATGCTTATGCTAAAAGAAATCTAAAGGTGCTGATGAGACTTTACACCCAGAAACTGTTTTCTTAGTCAGTTCTATGGAAATAACAAATTAATCAAAACCATACACTGGGCATTTGAAATCTGGAGTATCATGCACATCAAACGTCTTTAATAGTCAACTAAAGTTTTTGGCAGAGTAAAGAATGTTTCAGTAAAATTTTAATCCCTTGAACAAAAGTAACTCTTCTAGAAGATTAAAACACAGGAGGATGCTGGGAATAATTTAGGGCTTAAAACTAAGCAGAAAAAGACACACGTTATTGAAAGCTCATTGCACTTAATGCTTTCTGAATGTCAGAGGCTCACATATTTGAGGAAGCAAGAGCAAATGTTATCGGAGAAGTTTTCAAAAGGCTGGTTCAAAAGTTCTTATTATAGCAGAATCCTAAGCCTGACTGCAATTTCCTAACATTATTTGGTATATACGCTTCCACACTTCTGAAAATCCTTGTGTAGTCTTATGCTCAGCTTTCAATTTGTGAATCTAGTCTCACTGAAAGGGAGTAACTTTTGTATGTTTTCATGGAGTTCTTGTACTTGGAAATTTTTGGTTTATCTGACAGAGACCTGCTCCTTCTCTTACAAGGACATTCCAGAGGCCCTTGCGGCCTGAAGCAGACCTATATACTGATCAGCTGGGTTTCCACTATAGGAAATAGTGTCACTACAGGATTTATGTTGTAAATAACTTCTCATTGAAATTAATTTCTCTGAACTCCTATTTCTATAAAGATGATAAAGCTAACTTTGATTTTCTTATTATTTGTTTTAGTTTATGTATCAGAATCCTTCCTGACTTTCCTTTTTTTGGCAAAAATCCCGTCAAAGTCCTGTGGGCAAAGTCATCCTTTGCTGGTAAAACCCTGCAGTGGCTTCAGGTAGAAGAACACACAAATCTATTCCTGCTTTTTAAGGGAACCCTTCATATATCCCTACTGAATTGCATGAAGACCCAGAATTTAGCCATCCTGAAAATTAGCTTGGCAGATTTCTGGACCTGGCCATACGTCATTTCCTAGTGTGTCACAGTTCTTTTCTTTTATGCATGGACAATGATTTAGAACTTCCCAAGGCTTCTGTGGCCTGTTTTGGCATCTCCAGAGCTCCAGGCATGCTGAAAATTTGGAGGTTTTTTACCAGAGTTCTAATTCTAGTTTAGGAAATCAAACTGCTGTGAAGTCCTGGAATGAATAGCGAGCAATGAGATTATCAAAATCCTGCAGCTTTCTGCTACAGGTTCAAAGCAATTGGAAAAGACAGATGACAATTAAAGAGATGCTACTGGGTAGAGAGACAACAAATCACAGAAGACACAGGTTGACACTGCAAATCCAACAGGAAGACAGACGGGTAGCTGGTGTCAACTCTCAACTGATGTTTTGCCTTAAGTACAGTGATGGAACAGCATTGCAAGCAGTCATAGCAACCTGCAAAAAAAAAAGTTCTTACACTTGTCTCCCATAGAAGCCATCTAAACTGCAATGAAATATTGATGTCATTAAGAATGGTAACAGTAAGAGATGTACAGATGGTGACATATCCTGTGCTACACACAGGAGCTAGGATAGGCACTTGAGTAAAACATCTTATAACAGTACCTGAGTAAATCAGATTCTGATATCTGTAAGTGACAAAGTAGCTTGTTGCAGAGTAATGAGATCTTAAAGATTTGATATCACTAACTTAGGAATATATTTATTTTTTCAGAGAGGCAAATTTAGTGTGTGTCCTCCATGACATGTTTAATACTTTATTAGTATTCTGTTTTTAAATGCCAGCAAAGAAAACTGGCAGAGTTTTACTTCTTAATTAGCTTCTTTCCTTCCATTTGCAAAGATTATATGTCATCTAATGTGCTAGGTTTTGTCTCACCAGAGAAGTTGAATACTTATAAGCAGAATATTCAAGCTGCTTGTAGCTGGAATAATTGATTTTAAGGGAATTTCCACTGTAACAGAGCCAAAGCATCATTAAAAAAAAAAAAAAAAAAAAAAAAAGCACTCTTCTGGTTTAAAGCCATAAGAAAAAGCTACATTTATTACAAGAAAATGGTGTGAAATATCAGACCTCATATTCTTTAATGTAGAAAGCACATTAATAACATAAAGGGACGGAAGACTGGCAAAAGAAAAGGTATTCCAAACTGTCAACGTGAAGGAGTGCTACAAGAGCTGGCAGAAGTCTTTTCTTCAAGAATAAAAATTAAGATAAATGGTGAAACAAACTACAGAGTTTAGTATATGTGATTATAATAGAAATATCATAATCTCATTTAAACCTGTCCCTTATCCCACATGTGTAAACTTTAATGGAAACTCACAACTTTTTGTTGGCTCACTAAATATCTGTTTCTGATTTTGACTCAGCAGACCTGCACAGAAGGGGATCTAAGCTGGTAGAATTTAATAATTGATCTAGTAAAATCATCTTTCTCTGGTAAAATCAGAGATTTCATTATTTGCTCAAGAATTTAGAGTATTTTGTGAAACCAAAGCAAGTGTGGTGGGTTCTGCATCAATAAAGATGGAGCATTTGGAATTTCAGATTTACTGGTAAACATGGGTAAATAGAAGCATTGTTGGGTTTTTGAGCTGTGCATGGTTTTTAATTTCTACATTGTTTCCTGTAAGGAATTACCACAAAGGAAAAACAAATTCTGAGTGCAAAGTTTGCTGACATTATAATCATTCAATGAGGTTAGAAAAGACGTTTAAGATCATCAAGTCAAACTATTACCCCAGGACTGCCAAAGCCACCACTAAACCATGTCACTGAGGACCTCATCTACACAGATTTTGAACACTTCCAGGGATGGTGATTCCATCACTTCCCTGGGCAGGCTGTTCCGGTGCCTGATCACCCTTTTTGTGAAGAAATTTTCCCTAATATCCAATGTAAACCCCTCCTGGTGCAGCTTAAGGCGGTTACCTCTTGTCCTATTGCTTGTTACTCAGTATATTATTTGTAATGTAATATAAATGGTTACTTGGGTATATTACTTATAATGTAATATACTATAGCAGACAAATTAATAAACTGTGTCAAAAAGGCAAAAAAAAAGAAATTAAATCTTTATCAGTATGAAACATTTCTTGTAGAACATATTGATTTGATTGAATCAGCATTTTTTTAATAGTATATTTTTCTGTTGGAAGAACTTTTAAAGCAGCTTTCTGTAAACACTTCCAAATAAAACAGTCTGAAATTTATTTATTTTTTAAATGTAGTAAATATTTCTTATTTTATGCAGTTGACCTGAATAAATACGATCTCTATCTCAATATTTGGAAATATTTCTAATTAAAGCAGAATATATATTCTAAAATAATTATGTGCAGCTGGTAGACAAGGGAAAAAAATAGTTCTTTGTACTAAATTACTTCACATGGCAATATGGAACATTCTGGAAACTGCTGGAAAATACTGAAGTGCGAAAAATTCAGTCAGACATTTATCAGCCCATGTCTCAGGGGCAGAGTAGAGAATGAATGCAATAAGGTTTTTTAGAATCATAAAATAGTTAAGGTTGGAAAGGACCTTAAGATCATCTAGTTCCAACCCCCCTGACATGGGCAGAGACACCTCACACTAAGCCATGCCACCCAAGGCCTCATCCAACCTGGCCATGAACAATGCCAAGGATGGAGCATTCACAACCTCCCTGGGCAACCCATTCCAGTGCCTCACCACCTTAACAGTAAAGAATTTCTTCCTTACATCCAATCTAAACTTCCCCTGTTTGAGTTTTAACCCGTTACCCCTTGTCCTGTCACTACAGTCCCAAATGAAGAGTCTCTCCCCAGCATCCTTGTAGGCCCCCTTCAGATACTGGAAGGCTGCTAGGAGGTCTCCACGCAGCCTTCTCTTTTCCAGGATGAACAGCCCCAGCTTCCTCAGCCTCTCTTCATACGGGAGGTGCTCCAGTCCCCTGATCATCCTCATGGCCCTCCTCTGGACTTGTTCCAACAGTTCCATGTCCTTTTCATGTTGAGGACACCAGAACTGCACGCAATACTCCAAGTGAGGTCTCACGAGAGCAGAGTAGAGGGGCAGGATCACCTCCTTCGACCTGCTGGTCACGCTCCTCTTGATGCAGCCCAGGATACAGTTGGCTTTCTGGGCTGCGAGCACACGTTGGTGGCTCATGCTCATTTTCTCATCAACCAACACCCCCAAGTCCTTCTCCGCAGGGCTGCTCTGAATCTCTTCTCTGCCCAGCCTGTAGCTGTGCCTGGGATTGCTCCGACCCAGGTGTATGATCTTGCACTTGGCATGGTTAAACTTTATAAGGTTGGCATCAGCCCACCTCACAAGTGTGTCGAGGTCCCTCTGGATGGCATCCCTTCCCTCTGGCGTATCAACCGAACCACACAGCTTGAATATCATTGGCAAACTTGCTGAGGGTTCACTAAATCCCACTGACAAAGACGTTGAACATGACCGGTCCCAACACCGATCCCTGAGGGACACCACTCATTACTGGTCTCCAGCCAGACATCAAGCCGTTGACCACAACTCTTTGCATGCAGCCATTCAGCCTGTTCTTTGTTCACCGAGTGGTCCACCCATCAAATTGATGTCTCTCCAATTTAGAGACAAGGATGTCGTGTGGGACAATGTTGAACGCTTTGCACAAATCCAGGTAGATGACGTCAACTGCTCTACCCCTGTCCATCAGTTTCATAGCCCTATCATAGAAGGCCACCAAATTGGTCAGGCAGGATTTCCTGTTAGTGAAGCCATGCTGGCTGTCACCAACCACCTCCTTGTTTTTCATGTGCCTTAGCATGCCTTCCAGGAGAATCTGCTCCAAGAGTTTGCCAGGCACAGAGGTGAGACTGACTGATCTGTAATTCCGTGGGTCATCCATTTTCCCCATCTTGAAAATGGGGGTTATATTTCCCTTTTTCCAGTCATCGGGAACTTCACCTGACTGCCATGATTTTTCAAATATGATGGCCAGTGGCTTAGCAACTTCATTTGCCAGCTCCTTCAGGACCCTCGAATGGATTTCATCAGGTCCCATGGACTTGTGTACGTTTAGGTTTTTAAGATGGTCTCGAACCAGATCCTCTCCTACAGTGGGCCTAGGGTCTTCATTCTTACAGTCCCTGCATGTGCCTTCCAAGACTTGGGTGGTGCAGTCAGAGCCTTTGCCAGTGAAGACTGAGGCAAAGAAGTCATTAAGAACCTCAGCCTTCTCCAAATCTCAGGTAGCCAGTTCTCCTGATAGCTTTCAGAGAGGGCCCATGTTGTCCCTAGTCTGTCTTTTATTTGCAATGTACCTATAGAATCCCTTCCTGTTATCTTTCACATCCCTAGCCAAGTTTAATTCTAACTGGGCCTTAGCCTTCCTCACCTGGTCCCTAGCTTCCCGGACAACATCCCTGTATTCTTCCCAGGACACCTGTCCTTGCTTCCACCTTCTATAAGCCTCTTTTTTCCTTTGAATTTTCCTCAGCAGCTCCTTATCCATCCAAGCAGGTCTCCTGGCATTCCTGCTGCACTTCCTTCTAGTTGGGATGCAGCACTCCTGAGCTTGTAGCAGATGGACCTTGAATAACAACCAACAGTTTTTGGCCCTGCTGCCCTCTAGGGCTACATCCCATGGAACCTTACTAAGCAGGTTCCTGAAGAGGCCAAAGTCCGCTCTCTTGAAGTCCAGGGCAGTGAGCTTGCTGCACGCTCTTCTGACTGTCCCAAGGATCTTGAATTCAACCATCTCGTGATTGCTGCATCCAAGGCTGTCCTGGAGCGTCACATTTCCAACCAGCCCTTCCCTGTTGGTGAGCACAAGGTCAAGCATGGCACCTCTCCTTGTTGGCTCCTCTATTTCTTGCAGAAGGAAGTTGTCTTCCACACAATCGAGGAACCTCCTGGATTGCTTGTGCCGGGCTGTTCTGTCACTCCAACAGATGTCAGGGTGGTTGAAGTCCCCCATGAGAACAAGGGCCTGTGAGCCCTTACACATTACACTCACACTTTACACTCACACTTATACATTGTGCTTCTGAAACGCACTTGGTAGCAGTGATGTTCATTTTTAGCAAGCATTTCTAACTCTTTGTTCTCTTCCTAACAGAGCTCTTGGCAGTCTTACCACCAGCACAGCCATGAACTTTCTTTTCCCTCCTTTATCTATAAATGTGTTTATGACTGAGAATATTGTTAGGATTTTTCCTTGTCTTCACTTTGCTTTTTTGAAATCTGTAGTCATGCTTTCATTTTTTTCTGTCTTAGTCCATCTCCATAATTCTCTCTTTTATGGCCTTTTGAAACTCCAAGGTTGAAAATCTGGCCTTTCGAAATCAATTAGAGTTTTGCCGTTGACCTCAATTGAGCTTTGGCTCTAGGTTTTTTTTATCCTCTAAATTATGTTGTCCTGAATGCTGAGATCCCATGTAGCAGTCAGTTTGAGAGAGGTATTGGTGTTCCCAAATGTCATCTGTGGGTTTCACGTGAAAATGATGATCAGCCCTTACCCAACAAGGCTTCCAATGTGGTACCCTTTAGCAAAAGGAGGACCAGAGATAACATCAGTCCATTACTTGATGAGGTGGGTCACCCCAAAAATAGGGGCAAAGTGGTGAAGTTTAGTGTTTTCTTTGCCTCTGTCTTCAACACCAGTTATGTGCCCTGTGACCTCCAGAGTCCTGTGTTGGAAGATTGTGGCTGGAGAGATGATAAACTCCAGTCCAGCTCTGAACTTGTTCAGGATTTGTTGCCTCGGCTGGACGCACATAGATCTATGGGGCCAAATGGGATTCACTCCAGAGTGATGGCTGAAAGAGCTGGACAGTGTCATTGTGAAACCTCTCTCCATTATTTTGCAATGATCTTGGGAGTCTGGAAAGGTCCCAGTTGACTGGAAGCTGGAAAATGTTGTCCCAGTTTGCAAGAAGGTTAAGAAGGAAGACCATGGTAATTACAGGTCTGTCAGTCTTGCTTTTATGCCTGGTAAAATTATGGAGAAGGTTATTCTGGGAGTTACTGAAAAACACTTGAGAGACAATTCAGTGAGTGGTCATAGCCAGTCTGGGGTTCACAAGGGGAAACTCCTACTTAAGCAAATTAATTTCCTTTTATGGCAACATAAGCCAATAGATGTGGGTTTGAATGTTAACAAAACCTTTGATATTGTCTCTCATGGAATCCATCTGGATAAAATGTCCAGCATACAGCTAGATAAACCCAGAGTACATTGGGTGAACAATTGGCTGATAGGTCAGGCTCAAATTGTTATGGTAAATGGGGTTACATCAGGCTGACAGTCAGTCTCCAGTGGGATTCCTCAGTGCTCAGTTTTAGAGCCAGTGCTCTTAAATGTTTTTATAAATGATCAGGTTTTGGGAATCATGTACATTAAGTGAGTTTGCAGATGATACTAAACTAGGAGGATCTGTGGAAATCCTTGAGGGTAGAGATGCCTTACAGAGATATCTGGATAGTTAAAAGAGCTGGGCAATCACCAGCCATATGAAAGTTAATAAGAGCAAGTGCTGGATTCTTCACTTGGAACGGGGTAATCCTGGCTACAAATTAGGGGAGGAGAGGGTGGAGAACAGCCCTGTAGAAAAAGATCTGGGGGTTTAGGTTGATGACAATTTGAAAATGAGTAAACACTGTGCCAAAAGGACCAACTGTGTCCTGGGGTGCATCAAGTACAGCATAGCTAGCTAGTGAAGGAAAGTGCTTGTCATACTCTACACTGTAGTGGTGTCCTACCTAGAGTATCGTGTGCAGTTTTGGACAACTCATTGTAAGAAGGACATCATACTATTTATGTCCAGAGAATGTCCAGAGGAGGGTGACCATGGCTGTGAAAGGACTCAAGGGCATGACTTAGGAGGAGTGGCTGAAGTCACTTGGTTTGTTCAACTCAGAAAATTGAAGGCTAAGAGATAATCTCATTGCAGTATACAGCTCCCTTAAGAAGGGCAGCAGAGAAGAAGGTGCTTATCTGTTCTCTCTGGTGACCACTGATAGGACAGGAACAAATGGAATGAAGCTGGCAAGAGATATCCCCACTGGGTTGTGGTGCTGGTAGCCTTCATGCCAGTAATGTAAAGAATGCCATGGCAACTTTATCATCTTTAATAACATCTTTGTTTGTTCAGTACTGAGAATGCATCTTTCCTTGACTTCAGTAAGGATCCTCTGAACAGCTGACTAATTTGCCTGTAGCATATTTCTGTACTGTATTCAACTTCTGCAGTAATTTTTGATGGAATAATTAATAGGGGAATGTTATAGCTGCTGCCTTTTTTTTCTTTTTTTTTTCCTAAATCAGTTAACATGAATAATACAAAAGCAAAACCTTAACTTTTAGTTAAAGAATTGTTCAGTATTAGTACTTATGTATAAAATAGCTGTGGGCAGATCAGCTGCACTTTAGTTGGGATTTAATCTTCAGGCAGGCTTTCATAAGAAAGCTTAGGTTGTTGTGGATTAACGTGGAGATAGAAATCTGATAGCATATGATATTCATAGAGTCATAGAACAGCCCAGGTTGGAAGGGACCTTGAAAAATCATCTCATCCAACCTTTTATAGGAAAGGAAGCCTACTGAGGTTACCTAAAACCTGCCCAATCACATTTGAAAACCTCCTGTTTACTCTCATACTGAATTTTATTTCAAGAGAAAGGCTGTATTAATACAACACCTTTCCTCTTACAGCATACCTGTCATCTGCTGAAAGTGCGTAGGTTGCTATTGACCATGCTTTGGTCAGGCTGAGGAACCGCAGTGTGCTTCCCAAGAAAGAGGTACTGCAAAGAGAAAAGAGCATAGACTGAGCACAAAACTCCCTTTCTTTCATGTACCTTTCATATGTATCAGAAAAGCGGCAGTGTCTGACCTCTGGAAAGAGCTGCCCTTTCTGTTAAGGGACAAAGAAGTGAGCACTCTCCTCCTTGCCCTATAAGATGAATAGAAAATTGGGGAGAAGAAGTTACTTTGCATTTTGTCCCTGTCTAGAGCTTATAGGAAGCCAATGAGAAATACTGTGTTTGATTCCACTAGGCAAGATCCTCTTCAGATGTAAACTGATGTAAGTCACTGAAGGTAAATTGATATACCCTAGTAAAGAATCAGGTGGGGGATGATGCACTAGAAACACTTTAGAGTAGTGTAGCTACCTTACAGTTGGTGACTACCATGGAAAACTCATGTTGACTCATCAGAACATGTTTTCAAACTCAAGAATTTATGCTCCTCTCTGTTTTTTCAGACTCTGTGGATCTCAAACAGTACCACACAAATCATTTGCAGAATATTTCTGTAGACTATTCCTGCACTTTAAATACAGGGTCAGTCTTGTTGCTTAATGGTATTGACAAAGCTTCAAAGATGGAAAAGAAGGTAACATTAAGGACCCAGGATTACTCTTTTACTAGTAAGAAACTTTTTTACAAAGCTTGAAATGTACAATGCAACACAAACTACCTAATGAGCAGAAGGCTGTAGAGGCAAAAAGGCAAAGTAGGTAATTTTTATAAGAGCTTATTTAAGAACTTATTTAAATTTTGGTCACAATTAATTTGAATAGAAAAAAGGCTTTTATTTATTGTAAAAGACAGCAAGAACATTTCCAAGATGCTTAGCCATAAATGATCTTCACAGGGCGTATGTAAAATATTGACACAGGTGAGTGCTAACGGAGCTTTGGGCATGACAACTAAAACAGGCCATGAAAATTTAATCTCTTAGAAGTCTTGAAAAAAATAACTTCACTGTGCTCAACAGGTGAAGAATTACTTTTCAGCTCATAAGTAAGAATATGAAAGTTCAGATACAGTTTTGATAAAGTTTCAAATCTACAAGAAAACAAAACCTCAAATCTCTCCAAAGCTCCCATCCACCCTGGCTCATTAGATGATGGGGCTTTTCAATCACAAACTGCTGTGCCAGCAGAGCTTTCTCATATTCACTACATTCATACATAAAGGAAGGAATTTTTCTGGATCAATAGGTGATCTTGAAAGCTTGAAGCTGAGGCCAGACATCTGAATATATGCAAGCTCTAAACTGTCTGTTTTTTCACATTAAGTCAACCAAAATCTTAAATATCCTAAATCAAGCTGCTTTGAATGGAGAACTTAAAAGATGGATGTAGGGACTTTTAGACACATACCTGAAAGCTTGACCAATTCTTTAGGAATGAAGTTAGCTGGAAAATCAGATGTAATTCTCAAGGCCAAGTGGGACCCCACTCTACTTAAATTCATAGCCCTAAACCTTTTCTTAGTGGTCAAAAAAGTACCCACAGGAAAAAATATAGAAGAATATAGAGAAAAATATAGAGAATGAAGACCTTAGGCCCAATGTAGGAAAGGATCCAATACGAGACCATCTTAAGAACCTGAACGTGCACAAGTCCATGGGACCTCATGAATCCATCTGCGGGTCCTGAAGGAGCTGGCGAATGAAGTTGCTAAGCCACTGGCCATCATATTTGGAAAATCATGGTAGTCAGGTGAAGTTCCCAACGACTGGAAGAAGGGAAATATAACCCCCATTTTCAAGAAGGAAAATATGGATGACTCAGGGAATTACAGACCAGTCAGTCTCACCTCTGTGCCTGGCAAACTCTTGGAGCAGATTCTCCTGGAAGGCATGCTAAGGCACATGAAAAACAAGGAGGTGGTTGGTGACAGCCAGCATGGCTTCACTAATTTTATTAGTGAAAGAATAGAACAATTAGAACATTTAAACAATTAGAACAAATAGAACAAAATAAAAAATTAGAACAACTAAGGGGAAATCCTGCCTGACCAATTTGGTGGCCTTCTATGATGGGGTTACAGAACTGATGGACAAGGGCAGAGCAGTTGATGTCATCTACCTGGACTTGTGCAAAGCCTTTGAAACTGTCCCACACGACATCCTTGTCTCTAAATTGGAGAGACATCAATTTGATGGGTGGACCACTCGGTGGACAAAGAACAGGCTGTATGGCTGCATGCAAAGAGTTGTGGTCAATGGCTCAGTGTCCGGCTGGAGACCGGTAACGAGTGGTGTCCCTCAGGGATCGGTGTTGGGACTGATTACATTCAACACCTTTGTCGGTGACATGGACAGTGGGATTGAGTGCGCCTTCAGCAAGTTTGCCGATGACACCAAGCTGTGTGGTTCAGTTGATACGCCGGAGGGAAGGAATGCCATCCAGAGGGACCTCGACACACTTGTGAGGTAGGCTGATGCCAACCTGATGAAGTTCAACCATGCCAAGTGCAAGATCATACACCTGGGTCGGAGCAATCCCAGGCACAGCTACAGGCTGGGCAGAGAAGAGATTCAGAGCAGCCCTGCAGAGAAGGACTTGGGGGTGTTGGTTGATGAGAAAATGAATATGAGCTGGCTTCAGTGTGCGCTCGCAGCCCAGAAAGCCAACCGTATCCTGGGCTGCATCAAGAGGAGCGTGACCAGCAGGTCAAAGGAGGTGATCCTGCCCCTCTACTCCGCTCTCGTGAGACCTCACTTGGAGTATTGTGTGCAGTTCTGGTGTCCTCAACATGAAAAGGACATGGAACTGTTGGAACAAGTCCAGAGGAGGGCCACGAGGATGATCAGGGAACTGGGACTGGGACTCATCAGGGAGCACCTCCCGTATGAAGAGAGGCTGAGAAAGTTGGGGTTGTTCATCCTGGAGAAGAGAAGGCTGCGTGGAGACCTCCTAGCAGCCTTCCAGTATCTGAAGGGGCCTACAAGGATGCTGGGGATGGACTATTCATCAGGGACTGTAGTGACAGGACAAGGGGTAACGGGTTCAAACTTAAACAGGAGAAGTTTAGATTGGATATAAGGAAGAAATTCTTTACTGAGAGGGTGGTGAGGCACTGGAATGGGTTGTCCAGGGAGGTTGTGAATGATCCATCCTTGGCATTGTTCAAGGCCAGGTTGGATGAGGCCTTGGGTGGCATGGTTTAGTGTGAGGTGTCTCTGCCCATGTCAGGGGGGTTGGAACTAGATGATCTTAAGGTCCTTTCCAACCCTAACTATTCTATGATTCTATGATTCTAAGATCCTCACAGATTATCAACCCAAAAAAAGGCACTGAATTATAAGACTTCAAGGTAGAGGCATCTGTGAACAGTCTCTCACACTCAGTGAATCTTTTGTTTGGATCATCACAAACTGAAATCCTTCAAACAGAGTGTTTTCTATAGGTGAATGCCTGTTCATATTACTTGGAGCGGATCCCAATTACTGGAGGGCTTCATGGACACGAGATGAGGTACTCCCATCTCTTGATTTTTTTTATAGCATGTGTCTTTTTGTTTTACTGTCTGATGTGTTTGATATTTGGCAAAGTTAGGACCCATTTCCACTTCATAATTGTATTGCAGTGGGAAGAAGGATATCTTTTTGCATGTGGAAGAGGAGAAAGCAGAGACTTTTCTACGTGTGCCTTTCCATGAATGGATAGAAAGCACAAGTGAATAGCTTTTTCAGTCCTTCCTCTTTCCTTCTATGTATATTTATTTATCTTTATCTTCTAGGAAAATAGAGCCTGTGAAAATGAATGGAACTGAACTCAGACTGTGTCTAGGTCTTACTTTTCCCATAGCAATGATTGCTACCATAATAAAATTTTGGTTTGTACCAAGTGATAGGGGCTCTTTCATGAAAATAAAAGGACCTTTCCTCAATGCATTCATATCTTCAATATGTTTTCTAATATTTTCTTCTGAACAGGATTGTAGGAGGGAAACTCTATTGAGTTTCTGACATTGTTTCCTCTTACTGATGTTTCATGAACTTGGGAAAGCTTTGTCTGTTTGCTTTTGAAAAAGCTATACTCGAGTCTCTTCAAAAATCACAACCCCCAAATTAACTGTCTAAAGATTTGAAAGGAAAGTGGGTTCTAATAATACCCTGAGAGCTCAATATCTAATCATTGGAACAGTGGGAAAGGCAAAGGATCCATTAATGACAGCTTCTATTTTTCATTACTTGGATCAAAACAAACCATTTAAACTGACAGCTGATGTTTCACAAAATGGACTGGGAGCTTCTCTGTTACAGCATAAATCATGAATCGCTTATACTTGGAGATCAGTAAAAGCTCTCTGTTTGTATGGACACAGAATAGCTAAACACAGGATGTGGGAAACTGGAGTTTTACCACATCTAATTGCAGCAAAGTGGCCTGGATTTGACCATAGGGGACTCTTCACATCCTTTGTGGAAATAGCCTTCTACAGAGTTGTAAAGATACTTCTTGAGAAAGAGGAAGGCTGATGTGTTAGAACTGAGAGACATACCTGCCTTGCCCCCTCTAGTGAAAGTGGGTTTCATGGTAGTATAGAAGGTCCCTGAGCAGCCTTTCGTACAGGGGACATGAACACATGGTGCTGGGCTGTTGCCCAATCCTCTTCTGTATTAGACAGGCAGTAAATTGCCTAGCAGGCTCATTGTTGAAAAAAAATATTTCAGTAATGATAATTTTTATTTTAGTTTATTTTCTTTTCACACATTTGTCAATTTTTCCTTTTCATTCCTCTCTACTATCCTTGCACACTGATGCTTCAGCTAGAAAGAATTTCTGTGTATCCTCTTTGGCTTTATAACTGCAAAGGTGACTACTATAGAACCCACTATGATTTACTGACAGCAATGAGAAGAAGCTGCATTCACCCATGGAGTTTTCAGGCATTATAGGATCCATCAGCTGCTAGATGCTACTAGTCAGGACTTCATGCAGCAGTAGCTGGAATCTAGGCTAATGGTAGCCTTTGCTATGGCAGATGTGCTCCTGGATGCTCTGAAACCATCTGTAGCTTGTTCTCTTACAAACCTCTCTGAGGCTAGCCAGCAAAATAAAATTTAATTGGTTGAAGATTTTCTCTGACTAATGAATGCTGAAGTAAATTCTACAAACTACAAGCAACGTGTGCTCGCAGCCCAGAAAGCCAACTGTATCCTGGGCTGCATCAAGAGGAGCATGACCAGCAGGTCAAAGGAGGTGATCCTGCCCCTCTACTCTGCTCTCGTGAGACCTCACTTGGAGTATTGCGTGCAGTTCTGGTGTCCTCAACATGAAAAGGACATGGAACTGTTGGAACAAGTCCAGAGGAGGGCCATGAGGATGATCAGGGGACTGGAGCACCTCCCGTATGAAGAGAGGCTGAGGAAGCTGGGGCTGTTCATCCTGGAAAAGAGAAGGCTGCGTGGAGACCTCATAGCAGCCTTCCAGTATCTGAAGGGGGCCTATAAGGATGCTGGGGATGGACTCTCCATTTGGGACTGTAGTGATAGGACAAGGGGTAACAGGTTAAAACTCAAACAGGGGAGTTTAGATTGGATATAAGGAGGAAGTTCTTTACTGTGAGGGTGGTGAGGCACTGGAATGGGTTGCCCAGGGAAGTTGTGAATGCTTCATCTCTGGCGGTGTTCAAGGCCAGGTTGGATGAGGCCTTGGGTGACATGTTTATTGTGAGGTGTCCCTGCCTGTGGGAGGAGGTTAGAACAAGATGATCTTAATGTCCTTTCCAACCCTAGCTATTCTATGATTCTATGTTTCTAAGAAGTGGTAGGTTGTAATCTATTTCTACGTGTGTATGCAAATTATAATGAATCCATTAAATTCCTTTATAGTTATGTTATTTATGGCTTCTCTGCTTTTGTCAGCATCTTAAATTCACTGAATTCAGTACCTTCAACAATGCAAATACTTATTCCTAGAGAAAGAAGATCATTTTCCCTTCCATTTAATTGAAAATAAAGCAAAAGCTTACAGATCATAACTTTGAGGGTGCCCATGTAAATTCCTGGACCAGATTTGTCTTCATGTAGGACTTGTCTGTTCAGTGAATTATCATGCAAAGAGTTCAGTGAATTTGCAATGTATTTGCAGCTTCTTACTAATTTCCTCTGGACACAGCCTTGGGCTGCTGTAAGTCTGAAGTTGCTCACTCTTTCCAGGACAAATCTGGCTGCATACACATGGTGAAGGAAAAGCAGGTATTGTGCTCCAATCCTCATTCTATTTCACTGTGAGCTGACTGATCACTAGCTCTAAATATCTTTTAATGAAGTTTCTATAAATTATTATGTGGTTTCATTGATGGGTGATACTGAATGTTTTAGACCGGTTTTCAAAGAAAAAATGACAGCAATTGAAATTATCTTTAAAAGGTCCCAAAATAAGAAACAGGCCTTGACCTTCTCTCTATCATAGGACATTTTGACTATGTCTTCAATTTTTCTTGGACAATATTGCAGAATTGCAAAATAGTGGACATTGGAAGGGACCTCTGGAGATCATCTCCAGTTCAATCCTCCTGTTTCAGCTAGAGAAGGTTGCCCAGGAGCATCTGAGCTTTGAATACTTCCAAACAGGGAGATTCCACAGCCTCTCTGAGCAGCCAGTATCATTACATGGTCACCGTCACAATGAAAAATGGTTTATGTTCAGATGGAATTTTATGGGGTTCAGTTTGATTCTTTTCCTCTCATTAGGTACCCCTGAGAAGAGGCCAGGTCCGTTCTTTGCTCAGCTATGTACTTATATCTATATACTCCATATGATTTATATATACTTCAGTCAACCATATACTACAGTGACCCAGAGATTCAGATCCATTAGCCACCACTTTGAAAGATGGTTGTTACCTGTTTATTAAAGGTCAGGATAAGACACAAATAGAGAGAGCCAGAGCTGTTAGTCCTCCAGCAGCAGTCAACAGCCTTAGAATTTGAGATCATGCATGGGCCAGCTGCTTCAAAAAGCTCTACACAGAGTTGCTCAATGTCCTCCTTCAACCCATCCCTGCTAAGGTGAGCATGTGCAGATGAGAACACTTCATTGAAAATTATCTTGAAGGGTTTTTTTAAGCTATGTTGCTAGCTTCTGCAAGGCTTCATCATGCTCTTCATACAAAGAGCCAATTAATATCAGTGACCAAACCAGAGAGCAGTGGATTACTTTTTTTAAGGATGCTTAAGCACTTTGCTGTTTCTTCCACCATTGTAGCACTCTTATGCTCCCCTTGAAGAAATCTGGTATCATTTGCTGCCTCTAGGTTGTTCTGATTTTCTAACTGAGTTGAAGATAAAAGCTAATATCTCATAATCCTCTTAGCTGTATCACAAGGGATGGGGTTTATCATCTACCGATACCTATATCAGAAGCATTCGTATTAATTGACTTTGTAGTTGGTAGAGAGAACAATTCTTGAACCCTAATCTTTTAGACATCTTTTAGACATCTATTTTGAGATAGAATGCATGGCACCCAGGAAGTACCTGTTTTCCTCTGTGAAAGAAATATATAGACAGATATTGCAAGGGTAGAGATCTGTTTCAGATGCAGACATATGGAGCACACATTTCACATTAGACAGATGAATCCCAAACAAAGCTTTCTGCTATGAAGTTGAAGTGGTAACTTGGTAACGGAGGAACACTCATTTGACTTTCCACTTAAAATAAAGTCAGTGTAGGTGATAGCTATCCAAACAGTGCGCCAGGAAGAATCTCCAAAGGTTATAGAACCTCTGTTTGGTTTAATGCCAGAACAATCACTGTAGAAAGTGGAAGTAGCAGCTATGAAGATGCTTTACAAGTCTCTAATGAGATAATGAAACACATAAAAACTTTTGTGATTTGTCTAAAAATGTTGTCCTGGTCTCAGCTGGGATAGAGTTAATTTTCTCTATCATCTATGTAGAGGTGAGTGCCAGAGGAATACCTATTACAAGCGCACCTAGCAGGTCTCTAGCTGACTGCAGCTCACATACCTGCATGCTTACTTGTTAGGAGGGTGAGACACTGTTGTGTAACTGAAACACTTTAACATTAAGGTAAATTTTGGTGAAGATGATGGTTCTGGTTGTTTTCATTGTTAAGGTAGGACAATTGTCTGCTATCATATTTAGTCCAGTTGGAGTGTACAAGAGGCAAATGTGTGCTTATGAGTTCTTTTCTGTCATAGATGCCAAATCCCTTCTTAAATGAAGGACTGTTCAACATCTTGGCACACTAACTGAGTGCACTATGATGACAGCTTACTTTAATCTACACATGTTGTTGAATTTATTTGGATTTATTAAGAAAAAGTATGCATTATCTGCTTTTTCATTTTGCTTCTTTCGATTATAGTATACTGTAGAGCCCGAGCAACCACAGAAGTCACACTAAGTGATAAAACCCGGGGCATAGTCTATCCATAATACACACACTCAACCTGTATCAGATATCAGAAAACAATAATTTCTCATTCGTAGCTCATAACTGTAGAGGGTTTAATACCTGTTGCTTCAGTGCGATTAAGGCTGCTTTTCTGCAACAGGAGCTCATGTATTAAGTAAAATGGTAAAAGGTAGAACCTCTTTAGGTGCAAACCAGTTTAAAATTAATGAAAACTGAATAGTGCAGAGTTGTATATGGAAAAGGAAGGAAGTTCTGTGCTTGTAGCATCCTAAACTTTAACTACTCCCAAAATAATATTACAGAAGGCTAACTGGCACTTCTATGTAATTGCTATATTAAATTATGTCTAAAAGATAAAGACTTGTTAATACTCATAGTGTTTGAGAGTTTAAGTATTAATAGATGGGAATTAAAACCAATAATAGTTTTGTCCTAATTGGTCTTATTTCATATTAAGTCCTACCATTTGTCTCCTGCTCCTAATCTTAAGAATAGAACTATATTGAAAAGCACATGATCTTAAATAATTTTTGTTTTCATCTTCTACAGTTCTTTTTCTTTCTAACACTTATATTTTCTACAAGCAGACACTGGAATCTCTGACAAGATTTATGAATATCTTTATATAAATATTTTGGGGTGACTGATTCACAGCAAACTGGTTAGTCATAACACAGCTCATACAACAGTTACTTGTACAAATTGTTCTTGCATATTTCACAGTGAAGGAAGAAAACAAGATTAAGAATTCCAACGAGTTCTGTCTAACTTGCTGCTGCAATAGTTTTTGTCCTTTTACTATTGTGTGTCTTTTACCATCATAAGTTGCTGCCTTCTAACTCTTCTGTAAGTTGTTTGTCCAGCTTCACTTTCATTTGTTTTCTCCTTATAGCTGCTAAAAGTGTTTATGGGTTTATTTTTTTGTTTGCAGTGATGTTAGACAGGATGCTTATAGCATTAAGGAAGAACATTCTTACATCAGGCACACTGGATTAGATTTTTGTCATATTTACAGAGATGTGAAAAATAGAATTATGCCTATCAGTGGATGGCATAACTGTGTAAGTCAGCAGCAGAATATACAAAATACTGATATTTAACATTGACAAAATCAACTTTAATTATATGACCACTAGATTATTTTTCTACTCTGTAGATAGCAAAGCTAAAGTTCTTAGCTCAAAGTAAAGCTTTGCAAGGCACAGGGAAATCAAACTCAGTTCCCTGCAGTGCTACATCAATTCAAAAAACATCACTTCCAAATAAAACATGTTAGATAGAACAGTTTTTAAATCACATCTGAATGCCAAAATAAGTACAGAAAGGCACCGTCTTATAATTTTATTAACAATAATAATTTAATTCTCAATTATGCCATATTGGAATAGTTTTACATGTCCTTGAATGGATGTAGGAAGTGTGTAAAACAAGGCTGTGTACCAGCTGTTTTAACAGCAAGTTGTTTTGCTTTATTTTTCACAAGCCACTAATCCTCCCATCATCATTAGAAGGGTTTACTTGAGTTAGGCCCTAGATGCACTTCTCTTTCATTTCCTCATGTTTGCTGCAAATGTTGTCTTTAACGTTCAAGCTTAGCAATGTATGTGAGATGAGACATGAAAAAAATGTCTGAGAGAGATTTTTAATGGTACTTCAGAATTTAAAGAATGTTGAAGGATTTTCAAAAGCACGGACACTCCCAACTCCTACTAATCCAGTCATTAAAGGACTTCAGGGCACACATTCCTATGACCTTTGCCAAACCTACCCTTAGGTGATTGAGAGCTTTGAAAATCTTTCTCCTAGCTTTGCAATTGATTCACTAAGGGTTTTGTCATAGAAATGAACTCTTCAGACCATGTACAGCTTTTATATGAAGATGCTGTTGTTAAACACTCATAGCACACAGAGTGCACTTACGTTGCTGCTCCATCTGCCTCTTGGTTTGGGCTGGTCATTCCCACCAGCTACCTATGCCAGTACTGGTGGTGGTTAGTTTCTGGCTGGATCAGTTCTCATTAGCCCTTGTGTAAAGCCAAGTGGCACAGCTTAGCAGTCACAGTAGGGAGGGAAAGGCATCTGTGCTCTTTTCAGTAGTGGAGTGGACTTCTGGTAGGTTAAAGCAAGCATTTAACCATAGCCTAAGCAAATTACAACGCTCTGGTAAAGATAAGGCTTTCAGAACTGTTCCTACTTAATACAAGCAACTTTTTGGGTCTTGAATCAGTTTTGCATTATTATTGCTTTTACAAAAATTACCTCTACTCTCTAACCTTTGAACACTGAGAAAGTGAACAGGGTTAGTAAGATGGAAAGCAGTCATTTCAGCCTGGGAATTAATTTGGAAACTGTAAATTAAGCTTCAGTTTAATGTTCCCAGTCATCTGACCTGCTGACTAACAGGAAGAGTCAAGATATACAACAAGAGAGGCATTTAAAGGATATGTCATCTGGCTCTTGACATATGGTGTGAGAGAATTACTGTATAAGAATGTCAGCAGTGTTCAAAAGGTTAATGGAAGTGGGATTTGCTGAGACATGACTGATTCTTCTAGAAGAGGTGAGGAAAAAAAGAGTATCTGGACAAAGACTTTTAAAGCCCTTTTGCATTTGCATCTTTTCATCTGAAGAAAACCACTAGTATCTCTTTTAAATCACTTTAATTTTTTGGAGGGATCCAAAACTTATCAAACATTTCAAGTCTAAGAACGAGTTATCAGGCTGGATGAAATACTCAGTGAGAAGCTTATGAAAATGTATCTGACATCGTATGGAAGAGTGCCTTAGGGTATCAACAGAGTTAAGGTTAAATGTTTTGAACTTACTGTGTGTTGCCCTTTCTCACACACGTATGTACATGCCTGCACATGTACATTTTTGACTCACCTTTATCACGTCTAGTAGAACTGTAGGTCCCTTTTTCTTTTTAAATAGGAAAAATTAAAATACCTTTACACAAGGAAAGCAACTCACAAAAGAGAATTATTCTGTTATCAGGCCACCTGTGATCTAAATTCCTCACTTAGATTAAAAAAAAATAAATAATGGTCCTGTTGCATGTTAAATGTAAGTCATATTTCCTTGCTTTATATGAGTTTACACCAAACCAACAGTTAAATTAAAACATAATAAAAGGATTGTTAGTTTTTCTGGCTGGCAGCAGGACTGGGAAATCTAGAAAACAACCTCAAGCAAAGTTGTATAACAGTAGCTGTACTAAGCATTAGTCTTACTCATTTTAATTCCTAAGTCTTTGATCTTGACCCTGCAGCCTCAACATCACTGATCAGGTTGCAAATGCTTCTGCTGAATAATGTTGGCCAGAACTCTGTATATGTGACACAGTCTTTGGCTTGGTGGGGTAGAACCAAACCCGTTTAAAGACAGGCCCTGTTGACAAAAGCTGCAAACTACTCTAAATTTGTAATGGACACTACCCAACTTAGATTAGTTCCTTAATATTCCCAGTGTGTCAGCTTAGTAGGATGTGGCCCTGGGGACTTTGCTTGGCTTGTGATTTGGCTTCAATATGGCCTGGCTATAAAAGAGAACAAATATTAAGCTACAGGGAATAGAAATGATCTTTTCCTATAAAGAAGATATCCTATAACTATTTCCTTTTGTATGTGTATGTTCGTGTCTTCCTGTACTACACATGAAATTAGGAGATGGCAGGCCATCTGCTCTGTATTGTGAACCCATTTGATAAAGCCTACCTCTGCATCTGTGCTCTTTTCTTGTGGCCCTTTTCTTACGATCTGAGGCAGGTAATTTTCACTGACTTCAAGACAGAAGGAAGGCCAAGAATCAGAACTGATTCATCCCTGCTCTGACATTTTGCCTGTGTAATACTGGAAGATCTTTCGCCAGAGCCTTTTTCTTCTGTCATGGGAAGGGTCTAAGCTGGAAATGCCATTAGACTCCTATCATTATGCACAAGAAGTGTATCGATGAAAAAGAAAGATGTGTCAGATAAGTTGTGAGCTTTGGAAAGCCAACTGGAGAGTGAGCAAAGTCAAGAACACAGTGTTTATTGTAATAATGGTTGCAGATAGTCTAGTAGACTAAGGTATTAAAACCTAAATTCGTCCTGGAACCAATGCAATGGGCATTATTATTGTAGCATTATCAGCAATGAGAATAATTCATCACCAGAATGTGATGTCTGTGGGTGTTTTCTTCTAGCAATGCTTTGAGTTTCAGCAAACTTGGTTCGGATTTCCAAGTCACAGGAGGGAACAGAATACACAATCTCAGTTGCTCTTTTTAGCTCTTGCAATGCATGAATGCATTCTTTCCTTGGAAGGCAATGACTTTCTACTGAAGAATAAAACATCTCTTATCTCTGTGATGACCTACAGGGTGTCATTTCAGGAATATTCAGATGAACATTGCTCTTCAGGCTAAAACATTCCTGTAGCCTTTTCCCCATTTCTGTTCTGGTTTATGTAACATAAAGTGAAATGGATAAAATTGATTGCTTAGTAGGTGGTGGCAACCCTAAAATAGTCCCTTTTCATATATAAAACATAACTCACTTATCAACTTTGTCAGCATGTTGACACTGTAAGTTTAAAGTATTTGTTGTTAGCTTATTTTTTTTTAAATCTGTAAATGCTAAAAATAACATGAAGCTGTGTTATCCTCAACATTAATTTGTCTGACAAAGGAGGACAGCATCACATAACCTGATTTGATGCCCAGCAAAATAATGCAGTTTGACAGAATGCACTGTTCAGGGTTTTGATTGACAGATCTTGGCTGACGCAACTGTTGGGCCGACAGCCTGAATTTTGAGAGGATATTTGATGAGATAAAGGACTGACTAAAAGAGGATAAATTCAATTGCATGAAAGTCACATCTCTAGTTCATCCAGTAATCTTCCAGCCCTAAGCATGGACTGAAGAGTTCATATGGCTTCATGTGCCTTTCTGCTTTTTTTCTAGTTGTGGTTTTCATACATTTTCTGCCTTGTATGTTTGGTGTAGAGCTGGGGCAACCCTGCAGTATTTTCCCTCTACTTTGTGTGTTTTCCAGGGCTTACAAAACTCATTCTGGTTTGATTTCTCTCAGGACTTTAGCCTCATACAGTTTCCCATTTGACCAGTTTCCCACCAATGTAGCTATGTGCTAGCCAGAGAGAAGGCTGGACTTCTGATGAAGAAGACTATTTGCATGGTATAAGTAGAAGTGGTATTGGTGATGCATATACACATGCATACATTCATGACTAATAGGAATAAAACTTTCTCCTCCATGACACTTTTCCTCAGTCCCTGGGCAAAATATTTTGGTTATGTTGATTCGATACAACTTTCATTCCTGTTCCAAATTCACGCTGGCATACACTAGAAAAAAATGAAGCCCTTGCCCACTTGGGAGTTTTTTCTTCCTGTTTTATCTTGGCAAAATATGCCAGCTTACACCTTTCTTAAGTTTTCTATCCCTGTGTTCATGGTGCTGCTCCTTCAAATATTCTTTTTCAGGCCTAACCCAAACCGTACTTTTGTGATTCTTTACAGTGCAGATTGCATGTTATGCTTATAACTAAACTGTATTGTTTAGTTAGATTTATTTGGTTTTATTTGAGTTTTCATTTTTGTTTTGAGAAACTTAACAATTCTTTGAAATGTGGTATCCACGTCTACTTAACAGCTGCTACTGATTATCTTCATAAGTGTGCATATGCATGAATGCAAACTTTTCTTAATTTTATGACTGCTGCAAGAAGATCTATTTATCTGTTTTAAATCAATGTATACCTTCCTATGGATTCCATAGACCCAAGTTTTTGTTAGCAATGGAGCAAGTGGACCTCACTAATAGGATCTTTGCTCACAACATCAGTAGTCAAACATTTTTCGTACTAAATGCAGTGGTTGAAAAATAAAAGAAAAAAATCCTTATAGCATAAATTTTAGACAGATTTTCACTTTCAAAATGAGGCTAACTTTTTGCAGACATTTTCCATGCACCTGTGGGCCAAGTAAACACAAAGAAACATCAGGAATTGTAGTTTCATATTGCTAGAGTAAGGTATAATGGATATTGCATCTGTAAGGTTCCTACATGTTTTCATCTTAAAATTTCCAACTACATGCAAACTCTGACAATTAAATAGAATCTGCATGTACTTTATTTCACTATAACTATTGATTTCCATCTTGCCAGACGTGGCATATAATAATGCCAGGGGTAATTTTGCTAGTCTCCTGTAGGTGCTATTGAAATCAAGGGCCTGTCTCCTGCTGTCTGAGTGGCACACATGCTTTAGGAAATATCTGACGATAGAGTTAATCAAACGCTCTAAAAATATACTGTGTCATTGTACTTAAAAGAACATTTCCACTTAAAGAACTTCAGAAATCATCTCATCTAAATGTAACCCTTTAAATTTAACCCTTTAACCTAGGCTAGCTTTTGAGACTTCCTGCATTGTCCATGGAGGACCCATTGGTCTTAATTAAAGCAGAGCAACTTTCAAGTGTATCTCAAGACCAAGTTTATTATTTCTTTGGTCAGAGGAGGAATGGGACTTATCTTCAGTTAGCTTAGGTAGGAGTTGGGTTCCCAAATTAATCCACTATAGGACTGAAATAAAGATGCTTTGTTAACAGTAAGGCTTTTTGCTAGCTGCTGGAGCTTGCATGGGGGAAAAGAAAATAAAGATTCAAGGTATTGAAAGAGGTGATCTGCTGCACCAGACAACTTCCTTTAAAAATTAAAAGTTTAAAACCATAAGTCAAGATGCCTTATAAAAGGGTAAAGTCAAAAATCTTTTCCAGGGAAGAACAAATTTATTTCTTTTTTTTCCTAAACTAAAACATTTAATTTTTTAATTTACTATTTCCTCCTCTCTCCCCACCAATTAATAAAAAGACTCATTTTTTGAAATAATGGAAATATACATGCTTTATTAGGAAGCTTCAAACTAGCCCTGTTCACCATATCACTATTTGTTTTCTCCAAGTGCTATCTCAGAAACACAGGCAGGAAGCAAGACAACATCTGCAAGCTTTTGAGGTTGTGTCGCTTGTGCTATTCTTTCCCTTGTTGATACGTTTGGATAAAGTCCTACAGGCCTTCTGTGGCCTCTGAAATAGCCATTTCATACACTGCCAAGTTTACAGAGGCTATGGAACCTTTTATGGTTGTGTTTTATTTTTGTATTTTTCTTAAAGAGGTACATGAATGAGGGAAGACAGATGTGACAAAGTCATTATTCACATTAGGTGGATGCATCAGAAAACGCTGGCATAGCCCAAGGGAAGTACCTAAAGCACTGGCTAATCTGGCAGCATTTCCATCTCTTCTTGGAGGCAGTTAAAAGGAATTTTGTAATTACTGAGATAGTTGCAGAGCATTAGCAGCCTCCAGAATGGATATTACAGTTGTCCCAACAGCGCATGGTGGTAACAGTTTATACATTCATATATAGAGCATATACTTTAAATATAAACCCTCTTATTAATTACTTTTGAAACTACCAGAATACACACTGAGGCTTCTCCCACTACATGACAGTGTCAAGTCCACAGGAGAGCAGAGAAATACTAGGTGAGAGAAATGGTGTACTTTTTTCTTAACAGAAAAAAGAAAAAAGAAACTGGATGATAGGGGGATGGAGACATGATAAAGGTAACTTAAGTAGATAAAAGCTGGCGCAAAGATTAAGGAAATAAACAGCCTGCGTCTATTTCCAGAGAAATTGGAAAAGTAATGAAATTAAATTCCAGCAATGTTTACTATAAGAAGACTTCTTATCTAAGAAGGCCTAAGCACTGAAATAGTCTGCAGGAGAAGCAAGGAATCTCCATCAGTGAAGGTTTAATGGAGGTCAAATTAGGTCAAATTAGGTCAAAAAATACTTGCCAGAAAGGCATAGACATAGCTGATCTTTTCCCTGAACACAGTGGTGGACTAGTTAACCTCTTGAAGTCCCTTCCAACTCTACTGATAATAGTTCTGTGAAGACTAAGAGGTAACAGATACACCACCTCTCAAAACTGCTTTAAGTACCTTTGAAAAATTTCACTTTTTTTTTTTTTTTTCCACAGTTCCTAGATGATTGAAATGTTAAACAATATAGAATTTTACCAGTTGGGTGTGAAAACCTGGTTTTCTCATCCAGCTTACTGAATCTCTTGCAGTAGTGTGCTTCATCATCTTACCAGCATGAAAAGTGACTTGCAATAGAGCTGGCTTGGGAAGAAAAGTCCAGAGTCAAGCATTCACCACAAGTTGCATTTTAATTCTATATAGGGGAAGAAATTACATGATTCTTTTTAAGGAAGAAGCCTTGCATATGTAGTGATAATATAAGGCTCAACTGTACTCCATCTTTCCATGTCCACTTTCTTCTATAAGCTCTTATGTGTGATTCTTGCTGTGCATTTGTAACATTGGAGTCACAGTAGAAACAGGAGTGAGAAAAAGGCTAAAAGAGGTAATGGATTCTTCCTCTGAACAGCAGAGTAAGCTGCAGCACTCTCTTTCTCTCTGTTTTTTTGGTGTGTTTTTTTCCCCAACAGATCTGCAGCAAGTCTATAATCAAGATTTTTGTGGAATATGCGTATGAAATATACTGTGTCTGTGAGGAGATTCCAGGTGAAAAGTAGTAGTAGATACTGTAGTTTATGTCCCAGTTCTTCTAAAGAATTTATGGTGTATGAATTATTCGTTCACTATGTGATGTGTTCGTTATGATTAAAAAGAACAGCTAGCTGAAGAAAGCAAAAAGATTATACTGTTCAGGTACATTTGTTTGCCAGTCCTTGAGATCTATTGGTCCTGGAAATTAGTAGATGCAGTACCTCCAATTTTAATAATGCTTGTCTTCAAGGCCTGAGTGCAGCAAGAGATGGGAGAGAATAAGAATATAGCTTGATGGAAACAATTCAGAAGTGCTAATTGTTATCTTGCCCTGTAAGGAAGTTCCAGAGGCTAGAAATAACATATTAATTGGAAAGATATCAGAACAAAACAATGGCTACAGAATAATGACAAAAGAAAAAACAAAAAAGCACCACTAGCAAACGAGCAGAAAAGCCTGGCCCATTGCTAACTGAATTGCATTTGGTTCTGATGCATTCTCGTGCTAGAAGCATTTTGCTACAGAGTGAACACATGAAGTGTGGGTGATAGTGAGCTGCATCCTACACATGAGTTGTTTCTAGCATATTGAACAAAATGTTAGAACAAGTCAAGTGAGTCTGTCATTGCTGCGTTCTGTGCGGTGATCACCATGAGTTTAGGATTGAAATACAAAGATGTACCTCACCAGTAAAGCTTCCAGGAAGAAGGAGTCCCGTAAAGTAAGGTGTTATTAAATGATCCTCATACCCCTATGAAGAGAAATTGCTTGCTTTCTCTTGCTTTCTCTAATCACTCTTGTGTGATACCAGAATGGATGAATCTCACCTTCTGATTTCCAGCATCTTTCAGCCTGGGATTCTGTTATCTATGAGTCTTTAGATGGGTACCCATATCAATAAATCCGTTATCTTCAAAAGAGTTCCAAATCAGATGCATAGCTGTCCTGTCATACTGATAATGGCATAAATCATCACTGTATTTTTAGTGGTGTTTGTTGTACTGTTTTATGGAGATGTAATGTGACCATTCTAACAAGTGTGAGTAGGCATAGAAATGGTTGTGTATCCTTGGTTAAGAATGATTTTACCTGGAAAAGAGGTTTTTCTTTGATTTGTGGCCATACTGTAATGCATTGATTTGAAAAATGTTTCAAATTTGCAAAAGTCTCTGAGAAGCTCAAGTTTTAAGATTTTCTGTTAAAAGTTTGCAATTTCCAGTCTGAAATGAGTATTATTTTTTTAAAATAGACACCCCTTCCCCCCTGCCTCATTTCCACTAGAAATAACTTAGAAGTTTGTCCCTTGAAATTAATTTTATTCTAATTTTATCTTTTGGTATTCAATTTTAATTAAATTTTCATGCCAGTTTTACTGCTTTAGAATCAATGTCAGAGTCTGAGTGCCTCAGAATAAAGCATTTTCACCCTCAAAGTCCTCATTTCTTCCCAGATTTACTTTTTTATTACTATCTGGTTATCCTTTTTATAATGTAATTTTAATTTAGATAGTCAGACATATTGATCTTTATAGAATTTTCTGCATTTTACATCTAGGTAATGAAATGCAAGTACTTTCATTCTAATTAATGTACCATACAGTACCTTTAACAAACACAGGATAGAGCTCAAAATTTCTGATTAAGAAAAAAAGTGCTCACTAATTAAATGCTGAAAATAAGATACTTGATCAGAGTGAAATTCCTACCTGCTCAGGGAATCCGTAGCTGGCATAGCTATCCCAAAGGTCATGAGTGCTCTTTGGCTGTAATGGTGCCACATATGGGATTTGGATATCATCTGTTGTCCTTATTTACATCTGCCCTGAATGTCCTTTAGTCTTTTAAAAGTCATCTTAACACAGTGGCTTGACTACATAGGGATTAACTTACACCTTGTCATCTTCCAACATCTCTGTGAATCTCTTAGGCCTACCAGGAGGGATCTCATGGGTTTAGATACAGAGATGTGAAGGCCTCTGAGAAACCGGGGAGTTTGTGTCACCGAGCGAGCAACGGTGTGCTCTCTATACAAAACCCAGGCTGGGTTTCTGTTGTCTTTTTTGGAAAGGTTCTTAGTCCAAAAGATGGCATCATGTGAAGTAAGCTTCAGTTCTGTACAGTACAGCACTATCAGGGGTTAGAGAATAAAGACTTAGTATGGCCAGCTTATTATCTTTTCTATGTTTTCTGTAAAGCAAATTATTTTTTGCGTACATCCTATGTAACCAACTAAGAAGACATTAAAGTTAAAATGGAGCATGCTTCTTTTAGTTACAGCTATGTGCTTTTTAAATAAGCATTCAAATTTGCATGTTTATCTCACATCCTTGTTCCATGGTTTATGTTTTAAAAAAAGAAATGCTGAACTTCAAAATATATAGCCTTACCCCCTAAAAATACTCAACATCTGCAAATTGCAGTTGATCCTCATATTTTCCCCCTCCTTATTGCCCCATCTGATGAGGCATAAGAAGTGTCTATGATGTTCAGTAGCTACTTCGGTTAGGTACTATATTCCTGGGAAAAAAATACTTTGGAGGAGTTGTATTTATATTTTTTTATTCATATATCTGTTCAGAATCTAAAAAAAATGCAGGAGAAACCTTATTAATAGTGGAGCCAGGAGTAGTCCGCTGTGATTCATATACAGCTTTTTGTATCGTATTCAAAATGCTGAAGACTCTGTAACAGAAATGCCTTAATCTTACCATGGCAGTCAAACACTTGTTTCTTTTAAATCTCTTATATGTCAGTCAGGTTCCATAGAATCATAGAATAGCCCAGGTTAAAAGGGACCTTGAAAGATCATCTGGCCCAGCCTTTGGTGGGAAAGGGAGTTTAGATTATCTAGCACCCACACAATTGCATCTCAAAAGACTCCAAATTTGTCTTAAAAAAAAAAAAAAAAAATCCATTTTGTCCATTGCTGCAAGCCCCAGACGCAGAGGCTTTGGGTAAGTCATTATGGCCTTTTCATTGCTTTGGATAACACTGATCAGGTGAGAGGATATCCTAAAGGGTCAACGGCTGTAAACACCCTGTTTAAACAGAAAAAACAAGGAGACTTAGTACCAATGCTCTGCAGAAAATCTAGCAGTAAACTATATTACTAGTTTTACTGACTTTAAGGTGGTTCATCTCAGTGGCACTGAAGTGTTTATTATGTGACCAAAAAGCCATGCAAAATTGAAATCATTAAAGAATTGTTTTTGTTTTGTCAGAAACAGAAAAAGTAAAGGGTAATAAACATAAATCTTGAATTAAGCAACAGTTTCTCAATGCACAGCATGCAATGAAGTTTTAGACTGGCTTCTGGAGGGATTAATTAAGTAATGTATTTGTCTAGAGTGCTTTGAAAAATATGAAGTGTTTTATAACTGCTCAGAATTTTATTTCTTAATTTGTTAATTGTGTATTTATTTGTTTTTAAGTGATGAAAATTCCAAAGCAGATATAAAAAATCGCTCAATAGCAAACTAGACTCAGATTTTGTTTCAGAACTTCTTTTAAAATATCCAGTCTTTTAATTTGCAATACTTTTAGTTTCAATAGTTTTGTGCAAATTGAAATAACTTATTTCTGTCCTTAAAGAATTTCTGCTTGTGTTGTAACAAATCAATGGGAGACTTTGAAGCAGAAAATATAGAACACATTTAGGTGCAGAACCACATAGAGACTTGCATGGTAAAACAACCAAGTTCTCTCACATTTTGCTTCTGTCTATCACGCAATAAGGATTCATACAGGCTGCACAAAAGTTGTCTGAGGGATATAAGAACCCAAGATCTTCTTTCTGGAAAGTAATTGCCCTGCCTACTAGACTGTATTCTTAATTCATTTTCTCTCATTCTCGTTTACTCGTTTTCTCATTTTCTTTCTTCCAGAAGCATTCACTTCGGCACAAAATGTGTAGTGGAAAGAAAGACTTTTGACTTATAGAGGAGTACAACAGTACAGGACATACATGTTGTTCCAGATCTGGTTACATGTTAGCAGTTGGTGCCCTCTTTGAGATCATAGTAATGCAGACAGGTTTTGAAAAATTGAGCTCTCACGGAATTTTGTTCCCTCCTGGGTGATTTTAATTAGCAGCACAGTTTAATTTTCAAGAGACTAAATGTAATTTGTGTCCTCAAAACTCTTGTTCTTCTGTACTTCTTTGTAATTTCATTTATTAATCAGATGTTTCTAGTAGCCTCTGAAAACTAATCCAGAGTAATATGAATTGTAACAAAAAAGCTTCCCTTAAATATTGCTTGCAGTTATATATGAGCTCAAAATTCATGGTTTCTTAATTTTAATAGAAAACTGCTATTCTTGCAACAGAAAGTAACTTTTCCAATGCCCTTTGCCTCTGTCATTTTTCTTTCCTCCCTTTGCTCTTCTTTCTCCCAGTTGCATATTAATTTGTTTCTTCCTCATCACCCTTGTGCATTTTCTATCCCTCCCCATGTGTTTCAAACACTATTATAAACCCCAGCAGTCCACCAAGTTCTTTCAAGCCCATTTTCTTGTACACCACTGAATTGATGTTGACAATAAATTGCTGATAGCTGGGCATGTAGTCTGTGTGAATTAGTTAACAAACTGTGCCCATTTATTTTTTAAATCTTTTAACAATTATGGGGTCTAGAACATGCAAATTTTTACACATGTAACTCTGTGTTCCCCTTGATGTGGTCATTGCTCCCCGCTGTTCTGTTGGCTGCATCTTCTACCACATGTATGTGCATTTAGATTACAATCTTGCAGAACATACAGCAGACAGCACAGAGAAACACGGATCCAGAACAGAATGTGTGCTGCTGTATTTCCAGTGTATTTGCTGTTTTCTCTAAAGCTTTTGTGCTCAGGTGACATTAGAGCCACTGGCTTCGCTGGCTTGAAGA
Source organism: Psittacula echo (assembly GCF_963264785.1). Taxonomy (NCBI): domain Eukaryota; kingdom Metazoa; phylum Chordata; class Aves; order Psittaciformes; family Psittacidae; genus Psittacula; species Psittacula echo. The sequence continues at coordinate 61,474,751 of NC_137735.1, forward strand.
AGCAAGAGCTGTCTCATTCCAGAATCCTTGAGAATCTTTTTTTTTTATTGGGGGGGTGGGGAGGAAGAGAGAGAAGGGGAGACTTAGGGGTCAATTTTCATAAGAGATCATAGAATTGCTAGGGCTGGAATGGACCACCTAGTCCACGCCCCCTACCAAGTCAGGGCCATGTAGAGCAGGCTACACAGGAAGTCATTCAGGTGGGTTTTGAGTGTCTTCAGAGAGGGAGAATTCACAACCCTCCTGGGCAGTCTGACCCAGAGCTCTGCCACCCTCAATGTAAAGAAGTTCTTCATGTTGAGGTAAAACTTCTCGTGCTTTAATTTCAGGCCATTGCTCCTCATCCTGCTGCTGGGCACCACTGAAAAGAGTCTGGAACAATCCTCCTAGCACCCACCTTTGAGATATTTATATGCATTGAGTTCTCCTGTCTTCTCTAGACTAAACAGGCCCAGCTTCTGCAATCTCTCTTCATAAGAGAGATGCTCCAGATCCTTGATCATCCTTGTGCCCCCTGTTGGACCCTTTCCAGTAGCTCCTTGTGTTTCTTGTACTGAGGAGCCCAGAACTGGACACAGTACCCCGGATGTGGCCTTACTATGGTTGAGTAGAGGGGGAGGATCACCTCCCTTAACCTGCTGGCCACACTCCTCCCAGTGCAGCCCAGGATACCATTTGCCCTCCTGGCCACAAGGGCACACTGCCGGCTCATGGTCAGCTTATCATCTACAAATACTCCCAGGTCCTTCTCAGCTGAATTGCTCACTGCTAGGTTAGCCCCCAACCTGTACTGGTTCTTGGGGTTCTTCCTCCCCTGGTGCAGGACCCTACACTTGGCCTTCTTGAACCTCATTAGGTTTCTCTCTACCCAATGCTCCAGCCTATCAAGGTCCTGCTGAATGGCAGCACAGCTTTCATATGTATCAGCTGCTCCCCCAAGCTTCATATCATCAGCAAACTTGCTGAGGGTACACTCTATTCCTTTATTCAGGTCACTGGTAAACAAGTTAAATAAGACTGGACTCAGTGCTGATCCCTGGGGAATGACACTGACTACAAGCCTTCAACTAGATTCTACCCTGCTGATCACGACCCTCTGAGCTCTGCTACCCAGCCAGTGTTTGATTCACCTCACTGTCCATTCATCTAACACACATTTCCTAAGCTTACCTACAAGGATGTTATGGGAGACAGTGTCAAAACCTTCACTGAAGCTGAGGTAGGTAATATCCGTTGCTCTCCCCTTATCAACTTGTCCTGCCATGTCATCATATAAAGCTATTAGACTGGTCAAGCATGATTGCCCTTTAGTGAATCCATGCTGACTACTTCTGATGATCACCTTCTCTTCTACATGCTTGGTGATGACCTTCAGAATGACCTGTTCCACCACCTTTCTAATAACATAGAATCATAGAATAGTTAGGGTTGGAAAGGACCTTAAGATCATCTAGTTCCAACCCCGCTGCCATGGCCAGGGACACCTCACACTAAACCATGTCACCCAAGGCTCTGTCCAGCATGGCCTTGAATACTGCCAGGGATGGAGCATTCTCAGCTTCCTTGGGCAACCCATTCCAGTGACTCAACACCCTTACAGTAAAGAACTTCTTCCTTATATCCAATCTAAACTTCCCCTGTTTAAGTTTGAACCCGTTACCCCTTGTCCTGTCACTACAGTCCCGAATGAAGAGTCCCTCCCCAGCATCCCTATAGGCCCCCTTCAGATACTGGAAGGCTGCTAGGAGGTCTCCATGTAGCCTTCTCTTCTCCAGGCTGAACAGCCCCCGCTTTCTCAGCCTGTCTTCATACGGGAGGTGCTCCAGCTCCCTTATCATCCTTGTGGCCCTCCTCTGGACTTGTTCCAGTGGTTCCATGTCCTTTTTATGTTGAGAACACCAGAAGTGTACACAATACTCCACGTGAGGTTAGCTGTTTCTTCATTAGAATGTAGGCATCGACATTGTTATTTTTTTCAGAAAGATGCCCGATGAGCAGGTGGGCACAAAATACACTCTTTATTCCATTATCAACTCTATATTCACTATTTATTACTGTATTACTGTCAGCACAGCAAATAAAATTCATATTACATGTATAAATGATAGACTTCTGGCTGGCTAGCATACTATTGCAGGGAAACAGGGCTGTGTATAAGCATTCACATAAAAAAAAAAAAAAAATTTCCTGAATCATTTTACATCATGTTTGTGTTTTTATCAATATATTTGCAAGCAATGTTCCTTGTTTCTGTCCTTGCTAGACCAGATTTTTTATAATGGATTGGGAAATAGAAACGATAGACATCTGACTTTGTGTAGCCAGCTGATGGAGATTGAAAAAGGGTGGTATTTTACAGTGATTCTCATAGGCCAATACTGTCTTCATCTGATGAGGAATATTTTGATGGAAGGCTAAGACTTATGCATATTGGGACAGACAAGATATTATTCAATTAGTTTATACCAGACACAGCTTCAGTATTTGAGAAATATATGATGTGATCTTCAGCCCTAGGTTTCAGAGCTGGCTCAAACTCTTGCCCACCATAACACATCATTATCCATAGGCATGCTGGAGATAAGGCTCTCACTACTCAGGAGCTGTCTTGATCACTGCAGGCTTGACTTGAATGACTTTAGAAGCTATCAGCTCTGTAAATACCTGTGCTTTAGGCAGGTTCATGGTGGAAGTAAGGTCAAGAGGCAAATTGTCAACAGTGTGCAAAAGCCATCAGGTATCTTGTTCCAGTCTTCCTAAAGAAAATTCCACCTTTTATTCTCCAGGTACACCTCCAGCCTTGTCAGGAGCAGAAACTAGAAAGTTGTTGCTCTTGTTTTAGAAAAAATTAAGAACAAACGCAGCCAAAATGTTCACCTTCTCAAATGTCAGCAGTACACTGCAATCCCTCATACTGTACAAGAGGTATGGTTTATTTTGTGTGCCAAAATGATTGAAGACACCCTGTAATGCCATCACTTTGCAGAGGATTTATGCCTTTTGCATGCATAAATTATCTGAATGAGTATCTTGCAATTGACTGTTTTGTTTTATTATATTGTGTGGTTTTCCCCATCACTAAAATAGGAGGCTCTCTGCTAGGATTTTGCTTGCTTTTCACTTTAAGAGACTAAGGCAGTGAGAGCTGTGCCTTATTCTGGGTTATTTTCTTATTCATCTGTAATGTAGCTAGTTTATCAACACTCAAGTCAAGAGCTGTTTTACAGCACTGATGTTAACATGCAGTGGAGAAGTATAGGAAAAGTGACCTGAAGTTTGAAAACATAGCTTTCTAGTGTTACATTACTGTTTCGGTTTTTGAGTGGGTTTTTTTGTGGGGAGGGACTGTTGTTTGCTTGGTTTCTTTAAGTAAGTGGTGTGTGATCCCTAAGGCTTCCACAGTGTTAGGTTGTCTGCTTTTATTACTCTCTCTATAAACTAAATTAAATTATTTTAGTCTCTAGTGTATTGTACTTGAAAAGATGTACATTGTGATGGAGATATTAACTTTGCACTGAGACTAGCTCAAAAGAATTTACAGTAAAACATATGTGTACTACATTTTAAATCCATATTCTAGTACACAAATGCCTCATTTTTTAATCTCTCTCATTTCCCCTTGTCAGTATTTTATACAAAAGGATATGTTTTAAAGTGACCTGAAAAAGCATCAGTGAGAATTTCAGTAGAAAATACTATAAGCCTGTGTAATAGGGTCAAATCCGGTTTATTTTCCTTACTTACAGAAAAGACTGCATATGTTTGTGCCTCTGCTTTCTGGTGGTAGAAGAAAATGGAAGGGTGATATGGAAAACAGTGCACATGAATTTCCTCAAGTCTTGAGAAGAGATTCTCTGGGTTCAATGCCATTGTGAATGCCTGAACCAAGAGGAACTTGTGTGTTCTCAGCTAAAGCTTGTTTATAATCAGAAGCATACCTTCTTCGACATATTGTTCCCTGCATATATGTCACCTATTATTTTGTTGCCTATTTGTTTCTGGTGATGATGATTTCTCCTCTGGGCTGTGTGCTCATTGCATCTCTTCATGTAAATTAGCCTTGCAGGCCTAGCTGTGGGGATTTTTGATGTTTTTATTTCTCATGCAAGCCAGAGAGGAGAATTTCTTTGTGATCACGACACAAGCAGCAACCTAATGTTTCATCTCAGCTCCCTTCAGGCAGTCATTGAGACACGTGTTACCAAATGTGCTACAAGTGGGACTGGCGCTGGTCAACACCTTTGTCTGTGACATGGACAGTGGGATTAAGTGCATTCTCAGCAAGTTTGTCAACAACACCAAGCTGTGTGGTGCTGTCAACATGCAGGATAAAAGGGATGGTATCCAGAGGGACCTTTGACAGGCCTGAGAGGTGAGCCAGTGCAAATATCATGAAGTTCAACAAGGCCAAGTGCAGGGTCCTGCACCTGGGTCATCACAATCCCAAGCACAAATATAGGCTGGGCAGAGACTGATTGAGAGCAGCCCTGTGGAGAAGGACTTGGGGGTGTTGGTCAGTGAGAAACTGAACATGATCCAGCAGTGTGCACTTGCAGCTCAGAAACCATACGTATGCTGGGCTGCATCAAAAGGAGCATGACCAGCAGATCAAGGGAGGTGATTTTCCCATTTACTCTGCTCTGGTTTGACTGTACCTGCAGTACTGGGGCCTGGGGCCTCTAACACAAGCGGGACATGGACCCGCTTAAGTGAGGCCAGAAGAGGGCCACAAGGATGATCCGAGGGCTGGAGCATCTCTACTTAAAGACAGGCTGAGAGAGCTGGGACTGTTCAGCCCAGAGACAGGAAGGCTTCAGAGAGCTAACAGGTACAACACACCAGTTGGCTTTATCACTTTTTTTGCAGCAAAGTCTGGGGAAAAGGCAGCTCTATGGCTATGTGGCCTTACTGAAGCAAGAAACAAAATCTCCTTCAAGCAAGATGATGGACCATATAGACAGGTTTCTTTCACTGATCTCCAGCTGGCTAACAGCTAGGCAGCTACCTAGGCTTCCTCCATAATCACCAGAGAGAAAGAGACATCTCCAGATGTGAATTCATTGCCCTTCTTGTTCTGTTTTGGGATGGAATAACACGCTGTGGAGGTAAATGGATCTGCAGAAGCAGCTTGGAAAGATGCATTATACTAGATGCTTAATTTACAGATGTCCAGCTGTGGGTAAGGTGACTCTTCTCCATGTTAACAATCCATTTGCTTCTCAACATACTTACTTGCACAAGCCATTTTCCAGCTCAGCAATTAGCTTTAAAAAAGTAGGAGTTTGTCTGAAATTACCTAAGTGGGAATTATTCATGACTCTTATCTCTCAGCTAGCCTGTCTTGGCTATCACTGAGGATTTTCAATATCACCTCAACGTGTCAAGTCCCATAGGGAAGAATTCAGAGGTTTTGACTCCTCTGGAATGCTCAGAGCTAATCTGATGGGCACTCTGATCATACAGATACACTAGTGTCATTGATATAAGCAGCATTACCATGTGGTTGAAAAAGCATAATTACAGAGAGTTAGGATCATATTATCAAACTGTATCACCTGGCTTAACAGCTCTTTTCTTCAAAGCCAAAAGTTCACCTCTGCCTCCGTTAGTTATTGTATGTATAATGTTTCTAAAACAAAAAATGATTGAAAGAAAATTAATTCACTTGTAAAACAAAAACTTTACTGGAAAGAAGCTGTCCTTAACTAATCCATTGTCCATTGCTTTATTTTATACTAATACTTAAATTGAGATCTCATAGTCACTGATTCATTTTTTTTTTATAGCTTGCTTCATTTTCCAATGCTGACTGAATTTCTTATGTAATTTTTTTTTAACTGAAAAAATATTACGAGTTGCATGGGAATGGGTCAGGCTTTCTGAAAAAGTCCTTATTTTCAGTAAAATTGGAAAGCATTTAGAGATTGATTAAACATCTTTGACATTGTCAGAATGAAAACAGAAATCATTTTTTATGGTTCTACTGATTTTTCTCTTCTGATAGTCATTTTTATTTAAAAAAAAAAAAAGTCAAAACCAAAATAAAGTGTTTTGAAACAAGATGTTTTGAAATTGTTAAGATGCAACTTAAAAATTAGCTTACGAAAAATTTTATAGTTGTTCCATTTCATCCTGAGGATGGAAAAAACCCTCATAACCTGAAAAATGTTTCTCATTTGGGAAAACTTTTTTTTCAATAGGTCTGCTAAACTTCCAGATTCACTATTTTTCAAATCTGTCATATCTGCCTTCTTTTCAAAGAAGAGACGAAATGACTTGAAACTGTCTGGTGGAAAAATTTATTTTGTAACAAAATATCGTAAATTTTCCTTGTTTTCCTTAACTACATAATGTTTACAAAAGTTGCTCTGAAAAATTAAAATGAATTGTTCCATTTGAGATACTTTCTCATGCAGACTGCAAGATGGTTATGGTTCATTAAGTTCAGCCAGCATCTTCTTTATTCTGGTCATTTTTGACTAGGAAACTTTTAACCTGTAGAAACTAACTAAAGCTGAAATGCTGAAATTATTTAGTTAACTAGATTTTATTGCACTATAGTGGAAATATTGTATTGGTTTGCCTATCATAGGAATAGCAGGTCATACAAATATTCTGATTATTACACAATATACGGCCCAGTTCTGGTTTTGGGTATTACAGTAAGTTTGCAAGGCTGAGTACCAAATGAAGCAATAGAGCACCAAGGAGAAATCAAATCAAGTGGGTTTACATTTCCAGTAACATGGAGAAAGTATTACTCTTGTTTTACTCATACTGAAAAGCCATTATTCTGTAATGAGCATCACAATTTATCATCATAAAATGAAGTTTTGCTATGGCTTTAAATACTTCTAATTTATTACAGGTGTTTGACATATTATTGAAAATCACTATCTTGGGTGATATTACTGACCATGCTTGTAGTTATGTGAAATAAGAAACTGGTTTAAAACAATTAGAGTTAAAGGATCGTGGAGCTCTCCATGGGAACAAACATACAAAACAAAAAAAAAAAGAGGTTTTCCTAAAGATTTTAGAAGGGAATTGCTGTCCTTCATGACAGATCACATGTGAGCTGCTGCTGGCAAAAAGGAAGGTGGATCACCCATAAAGTACTAAAATGTTTTTGAGTATGCTCAGTGCAGATTAGACAGGGGTTGTGCCATCTAAGTGGATGCTGATTCAGATACACATAACGTGCGTTCTCTCTTCTGGGAGGCATTGTTCTCTGGAAACTGTAGAGTCCACAGCAGCAAGAAAGAAGGACAACCATGGCACAGTGACTGACCAAGGGTAGGCAGCCATTCCATCTCTTGTGCTTTGTGGACTGTGAAGTCAAGGGCTGCAGAAGACTGCCTGCCCTTCACCTGCCACGGTGGTTCACAGAGCAGGCAGGTTTATGAAGCCTTTGCTCTTCATGTAATTGTAGCTGCCCTGGGTTGGGAACTGGATAGAAAAGGACATCACAACAGGAGACAGTGCACTTCAACAACCCACAGCCTGTGAGGCGCTGGGTGATATTATCTGCCTTTCCTATGAACATTAATAAAGGAGGACAGTTTGGCCACCACCACAGTGGAGTTGCCAGCCCCAGAGTAGTTAACCACTAACAAATTCTAATTACAGTCTGCTGCAATTAGAAAGTTGCATAATGAGGACAAAACAGTACTGATAAATTACTGAAGCACAGGAGTTAGATGTTAGCAGTTCCCTTTCTCAGGACTCAGGAGACTAACTTTAAACTGAAAACACCTTATTAAGGGGAATTCTTAATTCACTGCTGCAAGTATCTTACTGTGTAACAAGCAGGAGTCACCTGGGAAGCTCACAACAGGCAGAGGTAGGAACAGGGCAACAACTGAGATGACAAACTATGTGCTCTGACACTCTGAAACGACTTCTGAGTGGCTCTTTGAGGGAACCAGCAGGCTTCTTGGTACTGTGAGCTCTGTCTACCACCCACACAGGTGGCAATCTGAAAAGAAGGAGAATAGGTGCACCTATCAATGCAGTAAAAGATTTATACTGGGAGATGGGATTAATCTATGGAATGGGAAGGCATGGTGCAGAAGCACTGAGCAGTTTTAAGCAGCCACAATTACATTATCTCAGCTTATTATTGCTGTTATAAATAAAAGAGTTGAACAGTAATAAAGTATAATGAGCTAGACTCATGTCAAACCCTGCATGAGTGAATACTGTGAAGAAAAGCCATTTTCACTGTCCTTCACAGAGGCTGGAAAAAAATAATGTTCCCATATTGAGTGGGAATAATGAGTACAGGAGTCAGGTCACCGTGGAGCAGGGACCACACTGCTGCCTGCTCATAGCTGGTGGAAACACCATGGGGATGTACTTCCCAACCTTTCAGAGGATACATGTCTGACAGGGAAACTACTTCTTGATGGAGGCTCAGACCTTGCTGCACATCTTGGCTGTTTTCAGGTTTTGGAAGCAACCTGTGCCTTATGTTTTTTGAGTTATTTTTTGACAAAATTCTCCCTCATTGAGATAACTATTGACTTCAGGGAAAACAGGGCTTCATCCTGCCTTTGAAATAATTTCTCTCTTGTTCCGAACATCACTCTCTTGACCTTGGTTCCATCATTGAATTCAGTCATTAAAAGGATTCAATCCCACTGAAATCTGCCTACTAATGTTCTTATAAATCAAAGCTGTTCTTCAGAGACACAATCAAATAAAAAATTTAGGAAAAAAAGGAAATAAAAATGTTTGTGCTTCAGACTTTGGTCTGAAATGTCAAATTTTTTTTTTTTTTTTGTCAAATGTATCTCCCAAAATATTTTTTTCCTTAAACCTCAGTCAAAAGATTGAATTCTGCAATTTATGCAGAATAGATATTTAGTATATATTATAATATATATTATAATATGAATAAAACATGGAAATATATCAGGAGGAAATTATAGTTACATATAGAAACATAGAACATAAGAAAGACATTTTACCTGCTCCCTGCATAACATTTCTAAGATATTACACTCTGCCATATCATCTCTGTAAGTTTCAAATGAGGAAATATTTTATCTTTTTTTGGGGCATTCTCATAGTTCTTGCTGCAGAAAGGAACAATTAAGTTGAGCAATTTCTGTGGAAGGGTTCTATCTTAGTAAACCAACAGTTTCTAATAGAAGAGGATTTTGTTAGAAAATATTGATCTGACTCAGTTCTGGGTATCAAAAGGAATGCTGTCAGGATGCAGAAGCTTGGCAAAACTGGGCTGTCGTGTTATAGCTATGACTTGCCAGTCATATCTGCCCTTTCCTTCTGTTATGTGATCTGAGTGTTTTCATCTGAAAAAAAACAGTAAAGTAAGATGTATGACAGACTTTGGCAATTTGAAGATCTGAAAGGGAGCTCAGAAACTGTTTTGACTTTGGTAACTGTAGGGATTGGTGCATGGACGGGAAGCTGCTAGGAGGGACAGGAACCAGCTGACCCTGGGGAGGTGCTTGGGCGGCAAATATAAGGAATTCTAACTGCGCAATAAATCGTTGATGACCCGCATTCCGTGAATGCTCTATGTCTCAGCCCTAGTTCAGAGGGAACTAGTGCTTCCGTCCCTCACCACACGAGTAGCGAGAAACTACAAGTGGTGACCCCGACGTGATAGCGATGGATGTGAGCCACGTGGTACAGGTACTGGAGGCCCTCGCGCAGCAAGCTGGGTTGCCGAAGGCGGTAAACTCGGAGCCAGCGGGCCACTGCATCCAATGGTTGCGAGGCCGGGGGGCGGTGGAGGCCCCGTGGACGTATTAGATACCTCCCGATGGGGATGGATCTGCCAAGAGCTTTTGGAAGCGGTCTTGGCTGGGGAAAAGAAAGCAGGAGATCTAGGGGAGACGTGGGGTGCCATCGAGAAAGTTGTCTCCAGGACAGGAGCTGCTGGAGCGGCTGCGGGACACGGAGGTGCTGCGAGTGGAGGAGCCGCGGGTGCAGACCTTTGCGCGGGAGCTGTGGAGGAAAGTGCCCCGAGAGGCGCAGCCGGAGCCCCCGAGCCGCGCGGCCGAGCGGGGAGCGCCGGGGCTGCAGTGCGACTGCCAGAAACTGCGGCCGCGGCAACAGCAAACACGGCAACAGCAAAAAACCGGGAAGCGGAGTCTTGTGAGCCCTGGCAACACTCCCCTTTGTGCGACAGGGCAGGGGACAGGGGGGTTCCCCACAACGAGCGACAACGACCCTCAAAGCCTACCCTGGGGGAATCCTCCCTACTAACGACATTGTCTTTATCCTTGGCTACCAGGCTGGAGTGTTCAGTTTGTTTTTGATTTTCTAGGAAAAAAAAAAAAAAAAAAAAAAAGGTACCCTGACAGCCTTTTGAACATGGTGTGTGAGTGCTGTGGTGGGCTGTGGACTTGAAACCCCATATACAACTCATTTGATAGTCTCTCTGTGATCCACATGTACTAGAAGTTGGCAAATATATATCCATGTATATCCATGTTTCTATTAGCCCTTGGAGAATTTTTATGGATATTGCTGACCACTTCTTCCCATGTAGGCTGGCCACCTGCATCGGAATGAGTGTGCATTTTGGTCAGTGTAAAAGCCCAAGGCTCGTGCGATGTGGGGGGGGGCAGAGCCTCTGCGGGGACGCCCGCTGAAGTTGAGCCTGCCACCTCACACTGCGATGATGCTGCTTGGAGCTGATTTTTGATTGTCTTCACAGGGTCCTTACTCCACGTTCTGTATGAGGGACCGTATAGTGGGAATAATGATTGTCTAGGTTTTGTGTTTCAAATATTGTAATTGTATGGAGTGTGCTTGTGGGATCCCATGCGTGTGTGCGTGTGTGTGTGTGCTGAGGGCGGACAGTGCTCTATGTATTTTTTGTTGTTGGGTTTGTGTAAAAGTTTGAATGGGTAGCAGATTAACATTTTGGACAAGAAAGGGTTAATGTAAAGTGCCGTTGCTGGCAGGTATTTACTGCTGCTGATAAGCAGGCAGGCAGCTGTAGCTTCACATTTCTTTCCCATCAGAATGCCTTTGAATCACTTTAACCAGCCTCCTTCTCAAGAGCTGATAGCGTGGGAGAGGGGGTATGTTTGTGTTCTCCTAGCTACAGGTCCATGGCAGCTGCCTGCAAAGTTTGCAAAGCCTTGCTATGAGCTGGACAGACAAGTGGAGGAACCCGATGCCTCAGCTACAGGAGCTGACAGTGAATACCCCAAGCAGAATGAGATAGAGGAGGAGAAAAATAAATGATTACAGGACATCACTTGAGGGCAACTGAAAAGTAACAACTTGAATATGTGTGCTTGTAACGTAGCTATTATTAGAGGCTGTGATTTTGTGTATAAAAACACTTGCATTTACTACCCAGTTGCTAATGAGAAACTGTACCCTGTGTTGTGTGGATTTGTTACTTGTAAAAGATGTTAGAGCGTGCAAATTTGCAGCAGCTGCTAGAAAATGCTAAGACAAAAGCTAGAAAGATTCTAATATGATGTTAGTGTTATAAAGCAGGTAATGGAACAAATTAAGAGGGTGGGAGAACTCCACTGGTACGAAAGTTCTTTGACTGGTTTCTTGCTGCCATCAGCATTTTCAACATGCTGTTGTAACCTGTAATAGTTATCTGGTAATGTAAATCTGTGTGTGCTTTGCCACAATAGCAACTTGTTACTGGATGAAGCAGGTGAAACTCTGCATTGACAACGAGGTACAAGAACTGAGGTTGACCAAATGCCTGCTGCCACAGTCAAGGGCAAGACTGGGTTGGCCTCTGTGTTTGCCACCAAGAAGAACCTTTAGCTTCGCTGTTGGCTGCAACCCAGCAGGCGTGGAACGGTGGGGACACATGCCATGCCAGACCTTGATGGGAGGGGATGGCATCCCCTGTTATCAGAGAGACATCCAGGAGAAAAAGGGCAGACCCAGCAGCCTGTGATTGACCTATGTTGAAGAAATATGGAAACATGCTAAGATCTTACACATGGTGTATGAGGATGGGCAAGCCTTTTAGCTGGACAATTTGTTAGGTGAATGGGGACTGACAAGTTGGCTGGTTGCTCTAGTAAAAGGTGGACTAATGGTGTTTATTGTCATTTTAACGATTTTGATTTTGTTGCTGTGTATTTTTAATGTATCCAATGAATGATTATGAGTGCTACGAAGCGTGTTTGGCTTGTATAAAAAGAAAAATGCAGAGATGTGGATGACTTTCTGTCAAAGAACAGCCATGTACCCAGATCAGCAAGTGCCTACGTGGAGTCGGACATGAACCAAGGGACAACAAAAGCTGAAGGAATCACAGCAAGATAAGAAGGAACTGACAAATGCTACTGTGCTTGCACTAAGTGGGCTTTTGGCTGATGTTGATAATGTTCGTCATGCCACCTTACAAATAGGGCAGCAATCGACTTTTTATTGTTGGCACAGGGGCATGGTTGTGCTGAATTTGAGGGGATGTGCTGCATGAATTTGTCAGATCATTTGGAATCAATTTATAAGAGTATACAACAATTCAAAGAGGGAGTTAAATGGCTAACGAAAGATGATGGATGGAGTAACTATATTATGTGTGTTAGTTTTATTTGTATTAGTAGCAAGTTATATGTTGTGGTGTGTGATATCTATGGTTAAGAAAAATGTAACATCCGTCTGGTTTGCTCAAAGCCAAAAAGAGAGCATTGTGGAGTGGCTGAGGGATGGTGGACATTTCGTGACCAACTCAGACGTCTTAGCCTTAGGAGATGGTGGTTATGAAGAATACAGCTGAACAATCGACATGTGAGCAATCCCAGCTGTTTGGTCTTAGCCAAACTCTGAGTTAAGTTGCAAGGCCTGAACTCAACTTACCCAGGCTGCAAGGCCTAGCCTTTGGTTACTAAAGGACAGTTACGTGCAGTAGAATAAGGAATTTGGCATTTGCTCAAGGCTAACAAGATGTGAGAGCGGGATGGTGAAACTGCAAGTTATGTGAGAAAGGTAGCGAATGGATAATTTTAGCTAGCTTATTATCTGCTTCAAAAATGTGTGGACTGCACTTCTGAGCCAATCACAATCTATATTGGTTACGTCTAGCCAATAGCAGTTCGATTTCTGGAAGCATATACTGTAGCTACTGTGCTACGACAGTGGTCTGCGGACCCCATTAGCCATTGAGGCTACGATGGAGTGTGCGCAAGTCCTTTTTCAGGCTTTGTCTGAGCGAGCTGCTGAAATTTGCACAAATCACTGCAATAGTCATTCGCACATCCCTGGACTCCTAGCTGAAGGTAACAATAGTGCAGACCGTGTTGCACAAGGTCTGCCAGTTCCTGACTGTTGTGCTCCAGTTTTTATGCGCTATTTACATGTCACGGTTGATACCTGTAGCAGTGTCATCTTGGCTATGGCACAACGCAAGCAAGACGCTAAGGCGGCCATTTTGCATTGGCGCGAGGTCATGGCGATTTTGGGAGTCCCTAGCCAGATCACGACCGACAACGGCCCAGCATATTCAAGTCAACTGGTGGCTTTGGTTTTACAACAGTGGGGCATTGAGCATAAGACCGGTTGTCCTTATAACAGCACTGGCCCAGCTATCGTCGAGCGCGCGCACCAGACTCTGAAAGCTCGCCTCGTGTGTCTTGAGGCGGGGGAGACCGTACCCGGAAGAGCTCCCGCAGTCCGTGTGCGCCGACTTTTACTTTCTGCGCTGACTAGTTTAAATCAATTCTCGCGTGGATCAAGTGAACAATCCCCGATGAGCTCGCACTTTGCTCCACCTCTAGACAAACCCCTGTATCCACAGGTACGGGTGAAAGATCCGGAAAAGGGTAAGATAGGTCCATTTGCCCTGCGTGCTCACGGGCGAGGCTGTGCCTGTGTAGAGGGTCAGACTGGGCTACGCTGGGTACCGACAAAGTGACTATTACCGTATTTGTAGCTGTGTCTGTAAGTTTGTATTTGAGCTATGTTTCACAGGTGGTGATTGGCACTCGGCTGTATCTGGGAGAGAGTGATGGAAAGAGGTGTGAAATGACATCCATGGCCCTTATGTGTCCAGATGACTTCACTCACGGATCCAGTCACGACGTGCCTTACGAACTTTGTGGCCGACTGTTGAATACGGCATCACTCAGGCTGGAAACACCTGTGTCTAGATCCCTTTAGGCTGACGCTCTGTGTTTATTAGTATTAGGATGTTTGTTTCCTTCTTGTTTGATTATGTAATATGCACTGTGTGTGAATACTTAGTGGCACAAACCTTTCTTACTTAGTTAATTAGAGTTATAAGTTGTTATCTGGAATAGCTGTTAAAACCCTGAGTTTTCTAGTCTTGAGGCAGGGGAGATGTAGGGATTGGTACATGGACGGGAAGCTGCTAGGAGGGACAGGAACCAGCTGACCCTGGGGAGGTGCTTGGGCGGCAAATATAAGGAATTCTAACTGCGCAATAAATCGTTGATGACCCGCATTCCGTGAATGCTCTATGTCTCAGCCCTAGTTCAGAGGGAACTAGTGCTTCCGTCCCTCACCACACAAGTAGCGAGAAACTACAGGTAACTACTTAATTTGTATATATCATCAAGCCTGTATTCATTGCATAGTACACTACATCATACTCTATTTTCTTTAGGAAGTACTAACATTGGAGGCATGGATGTGTCTTGTACAGAATGGTAATACATAAATGTGCACTAATATTCTTTCTTGAGAAAGAGTAATTATAATGACTCTTAATACACCTAATTAATAGCCACAGACAAAATTTGTCGTTCAGTCCTGAATGAATATTGGCTTATATTACATAATTCCACTTCAAAGCCTCTGCTTTACACGTTATGCATTTTGATTAGCCTACCAGGTATCTGATTTCACACAGCACATCTGAAAACCAGCCAGCAGCAAAAAGTAAATAATATAACATGGTACCAAACCACAGAATGAAGCACTCCTCTCTAATGCAGTCCTCCTCAAGGGCCAGACTTGGAGAGGTGAAGACTTGCATCTCCCACAGACTTGGCTTGGAGTTGCAGGAGCAAAGCAACGTTCAGGATCAGCAAGCATGGGCCCATTTGCTTCTATCATCTGATGCTGTTCCAAGGTGCTGAGAGAGATTCTCCACATTTCTCAATGACAATAGAGCAAGACCTCAGGCACATTTTGGGGCCATACTCATCCTGTTTTCTTTCTTCACCTTTTCCAGTGACATTAGATATGCCATGAGTAGCAGTAAGCTGTACCACTAAATCCTCTCTTACACAAATTCAGAGGCAACACGACTTTGCAAAGACATCACAGAAGCATGAATAGAGCAAATGATACATTTTACAAGCCAGTTGCACAAGCAGAGTGTTAAGTGCAGGCAATATATTTCATAAATTAAATATATATTTAATGGCTGTAAAGCAGTTTCTGCAGATACTTCAAAGGCTGCTCTCTGAAAACGTTAGTGTAATCCAAAGGGTGCTTGAAATAATAATTTTATTAAAAAAGCAGCAGGGTTACTTATAAATTCATTTGTAGAGTATTAGTCGCACTTTATCACACTATTGAATGATGATGAGCTTCATGGCATAGATACAAACCTTGGTGATCTCTCTGAGAGTTTGGCCAGTACTACATTATGTTTACAGCTCAATTATTTAGATGCAGAACCTTTAAGCATTCCTCATATGAACCCTCATGTTGAAAAGATGGGACTCTGTAGTACATTTATAATTCCTTTATCACAATCAATGGCAGTATGGCCATATCCAAATCTTAAGATGAATGCTTGCTGCATTGGACCCAATGTAGAAGCTGGGCCCTGCTGATTCAGATTCCCTTAATTTCAAGGACTTTGGCATCATGATGATATGACATGATACGTTGAGACATGGCATGTTTCTAAAGCTATGCAAACCAAACAACAACTTTGGGAAGCAATCATTACTGAATTATCTCTATGATTCACTTTGTTTCTCCATCCTTCCTTTTCTTATACATGCACTGCTTGACTGCTGTACATCTGCCCTCCTCTTGTCCATGCTCCTTTTAGCACATTGCTATCACTTATCATGGAATCATAGAATAGTTTGGGTTGAAAGGGATCTTAAAGATCATCCAAAAAGGTCAGCTAAAGATCATCGTAAAGGTCATCTAATCCAACCCTTTTGCAATGAGCAGAGACAGCGTCAATTAAGTCAGGTTACTCAGAACCCCATCCAACCTACCCTTGAATGTTTGTGATAGGGAATCTACAACCTCGCTGGGAACCTGTTCCAGAGTTTCACCACCCTCATAGTAAAAAAATTTCTTCCTTGTATATAGCCTGAACCTACCCACTTTGAATTTAACATCGTTACCCATTGCTGTATCACTACAGGCCTCACTAAAAAGTCTATCCCCATCTTTCTTATAAACCCTCTAGGTATTGAAAAGCTACAATAAGGTCTCCCTGGAGTCTTCTTTTCCCCAGGCTGAACAAACCAAGCTCTCTCAGCCTTTCCTCATAGGAGAGGTGTTCCATCTCCTGTACAGCCTCTCATCTCTCTCATGATGGGAGAGCACTGGGATGTAGCTGAAGGCTTATGAGGGGATGAGACAGACCCGTGCTCTCAACCATAACCCTACAAAGCCTTATAGATACACCCAAAAATATCACAGTACCTGGTGATACCATGAGTGTTTCCAGAGTTGTGTTCCTTGGCATCTCTGCTCAGCCACGCTTCTCCATATTCTCTTGGCTCATTTCCACTATCGCTACAAACTCCAGACTTAAAATTGCAGGTTAAAATCAAAATATGCTAATGGAAGAGGAGGCATGAGCCTGGTTTCCTGCAGGATTCTAGGTATTTCACCTCTGTCTCCTAAACAAATTCTTTTCCTACAACTACCACTGCTTTCTTCTGTAGTGATACAGCACACTGTCTTCATGGTTTCCTCTCCATGGCATTGTCTCTCTTGATCATGAAGTTTGTTCAGAATTTGGTTACATTTAAAACTGTAGCTTCCTCCTTCAAATTTGGTCAAAAATGGCAAACTAAAAAATATTATATCCGTATGAAGCCAGACTAATAAGTAACTTCAGCGTTTACCTCTACTTTAATTCAGAAAAGAAGCAGGTGGTCTGTTGTAATTCAAGAGCAGCCCCACAGAGTTGCATAGAAATAAAGGCTAATTCTCATGCTATGATACTATTTCAATATGTGCTAAGGTATGTCTTGCAATTCTAATGAAGACTTTTGCTGTAGCAGGTTACAGAAAACTATTATCTTGTGCCTTCAGGCTTTAAGCAGAGTAAGTGTCTAATCTACACAGACTCTTGGAAAAGCCAATATTAACATCAGAGTCAAAGCCTGATGACTCATGGGTGATACAAAAATAGTAAAAAAAAAAAAAATAGGAAAATCTCAGGAATATATACGAGTTGGGTAAAATGTAGTTTGCGTTGCATGACATATTTCTACATTTACTGAAATGTATCTGATTACAGGAGTGAATGCCAGCCTTTCTTACCCATAACTTCTCAAATTCCAGAACAACCCCCTGAAAGGCATTTGGATTCTTAATTCTGTGCATTAAATTTAGTCACCATCAGATGCTGGTTAAGTCACTGTTGTGATAATATAAATTGTTCAGTTTTTGTACCTTGACACAGGAATTGCTGCGTGAAAGGCTGAGTTCTCTTTCCTGGGGTAAGGCAATTGCAAATGGCCCTCTGATCTGCAAAGCAAGAAAGGTATAGACTGTAAACAACCCATCATTGTAAAAAACCAGGAGGACAGCGCAGCATTTTTGGTCAGTGTGCCTAGGGAATTCAGAGAAATGTCTGGCATGTTGAATGTGCAGCTGATGCATGCAACCTAGGCTATGGCATCTTACAGCACAAAAGGTAGAGCACGCCACTTCACTGACATGCTAGCCATATGTCACAACACTGTCCATTGCTATTTCACCGTGTGGCAGCAATCTGTATCAATTGGGTTTGCAATCTGCCTTGGCTATTTGATAGCTAGCTTATCCATGGAAGGCTAAACTGTTCACACCTTACACATTCAGCCAAGGGATATTTTACGTCTCATATAATGCTGGTTTTAGCTCTCTGCTGTATTCGATACCTGGTAAAGAAGCCCACTGCACCATGGAAGGGAAACAAGTTCTATGTGGCAGTATGGTTCAAAGATTAATGTCTTGTTAGAGGAGGAGATATGTAAATCTGCTTTCCAGAACAACTGCAAGTAGTGCCTCCCATAGCAGGAAAGAGATAGATACTCTGCATTAGCTACTCTTTCCTCAGTTTCACAGGGGTGTGCAATGCAAGCACTTTCCTGGTACAGTGACTTTTCTCATTATTGCCATCAAAGTCACATCCAAATTATTTCACTGCCTGTTAATCTGTCATCATGCATTGACAGCAAGATATATTATCTCAATATTTAGTATTTTTCCTGCTACTATTTTTTCATGCTGCTGGTATCATACCAGTGTTCTCTTTTAGGTAAGCTCATTGAACTAATCCAGCAAAACTTCCACTGAAGCTAAAGCTTTGTGTGACCAGAGGGGGAAGGAGAAGTACCAGCATTGTCTCATGTCAGACTCTATTGTAAGAAAAGGGAAAGGTGACTTACTGTACTCCTAGATAAAGAGCAGTTCCAAAAATTACATACTCCAAAAAATGAGAAAATAAGTCCTTCAAGAAAGAAAAAAGCTTGTCTAGCTGCAACCTTTCTTAGCATGTATGATTATGTTTTCTAGAATGCTTTGTTCAGTTCTTTGTATTCTAACAATGCTGCCTTGAAGGCTCCTTAAATCATAGAATCACAGAATAGTTAGGGTTGGAAAAGACCTTAAGATCATCTAGTTCCAACCCCACTGCCATGGCCAGGGACACCTCATACTAAACCATGTCACCCAAGGCCTAATTCAACCTGGCCTTGAACAATGCCAAGGATGGAGCATTCACAACCTCCCTGGGCAACCCATTCCAGTGCCTCACCACCCTCACAGTAAAGAATTTCTTCCTTATATCCAATCTAAACTTCCCCTGTTTAAGTTTTAACCCGTTACCCTTTGTCTTGTCACTAAAGTCCCTGATGAATAGTCCATCCCCAGCATCCCTGTAGGCCGTCTTCAGATACTGGAAGGCTGCTAGGGGGTCTCCACGCAGCCTTCTCTTCTCCAGGTTGAACAGCCCCAACTTTCTCAGCCTATCTTCATACAGGAGGTGCTCCAGTCCCCTGATCATCCTCGTGGCCCTCCTCTGGACTTGTTCCAACAGTTCCATGTCCTTTTCATGTTGAGGACACCAGAACTGCACACAATCCTCCAAGTGAGGTCTCACGAGAGCAGAGTAGAAGGGCAGGATCACCTCCTTCGACCTGCTGGTCATGCTTCTCTTGATGCAGCCCAGGATATGCGAGTGCACACTGAAGCCAGCTCCTGTTCATTTTCTCATTGACCAACACCCCCAAGTCCTTCTCTGCAGGGCTGCTCTGAATCTCTTCTCTGCCCAACCTGTAGCTGTGCCTGGGATTGCTGAGACCCAGGTGTAGGACCTTGCACTTGGCATGGTTAAACTTCATAAGGTTGGCATTAGCCCACCTCACGAGTGTGTCGAGGTCCCTCTGGATGGCATCCCTTCCCTCCAGTGTATCAACTGAACCACACAGCTTGGTGTCATCGGCAAACTTGCTGAGGGCGCACTCAATCCCACTGTCCATGTCACCGACAAAGATGTTGAACAAGACTGGTCCCAACACCGATCCCTGAGGGACACCACTCGTTACTGTTCTCCAGCCAGACATCAAACCACTGACCACAACTCTTTGCGTGCGGCCATCCAGCCAGTTCTTTATCCACTGAGTGGTCCACCCATCAAATTGATGTCTCTCCAATTTAGAGACAATTATTATTAAACTCCATAAATAATTATATAGGATATAAGAGCTCTTTAGTTAACTCTTATTTTTTTACTTTTCCCAATTTGCTTATTGAAGACATACTTTGTGCTGCAAAATTCCTTGATCAGTTCCTTTAATTGAAGTCTCCTCTTAGTTAACACCATTATTATAGCTTTGTCTACACCTAGCCCAGGCTATTTACTTCTGTCTTATTCCTGTTGCTTCATCTTCTCTGAAGTTTTACATCACAGATGAAGTGACAGAGCAGTTCTATTTAAAAATACTCAGAGACAAGAATGTCTAACACTGTTCTCTGCGATTTAATGAATAAATCATAGCAAAAAAATAAATGGTAACTTAAGCAAAATTCCTTCAGTACGAGATTTCCCTTATAAATATTCAGTGTGTTCATACTGAAAAGCTCTGTATAAAAGTTGACAAGAGGATGCATGTTAAATAGCTTTTAACTGCCATTATACAGAAATTAGTAGTTTATTTTAAGAGAGTTTTCTCTATTGACATCTGATCAGACTTTCATGAATTATTGCTTTAAGTTCTGTATAGATGACTAGACCAATGCAAGAGGAAGCACAAATAGCATCAAATACAGATAAGGTTGAAAGTTTGCTTGGTGTTGATGGAAATTACTACACAAAGTACAAGCTGTTTCACATGGACCTTTAATCCTGAATAAAACAAACAACCAACCGATAAAAAACAAAAACCAACCTAGTCTTTTCACCTTGCCACTCATCTGTGCTTCACACTTTATCTACTGAGCTCCTGTAACAAAAACATTCCTTCAGTTACATTAATGGGAAAGTTACGTAAACTCATCAAAAGGGAAAATTTGCACATGGAATAATTTCACTGCAGCTGATCTAAATGCCTCTTCCAATGCCTGTTAAACCCAGTGCTGGTGTGTCATTGCTTCTGATGATTTAATACCCAAACAGACCACTCTTCGTCATCAAATCTGATCTCCTTAGCCAAACCACTATTATTTCCTTCAGGAATCCTTCTAACTTTTGGAACTGGAGTCTATTTTTAGGCTGTTTTTTCCAGCTTCAGTGAATACACCTGTCCTGGGTTCAGCAGCAGCAGTCAGTTTTTCTGCTTCTTAGTAGCTGGTGCAGTGCTGTGGTTTTGACTTTCGGCCTGGGAATAATACTGATAAAGCCGATGTTTTCAGTTGCTGGTCAGAATGTTTACCCTGACCAAGGACTTTGTGAGTCTCATGCTCTGCCAGGGAGGAGGGGAAGCCAGGAGGAAGCAGGGACAGGACACCTGACCCAAACTAGTCAAAGAGGTATTCCATACCACAGCACGTCATGCCCAGGATGTAGAACTGAGAGTTTCCGGAAGGGCTAGTTCGCTGCTGAGTGGGGGCAAGTTATCGGTCGGTGAGGTGTTGTATTCTCTTCTCTTGTTATTTTCTCTTATCATTATTATTATTGGTGGTAGCAGTAGTGATTTGTGTTATATCTTAGTTATTAAACTGTTCTTATCTCAGCCCGTGGGAGTTGCATTCTTTCGATTCCCCTCCCCGTCCCTCCAGGAGCGGGGGGAAGAAAGGTGTGTGTGTGGGGGGAAGTAGACTGCGTGGTTCTAATTTACAGCCTGGGCTTAAACCAGGACAACACCACTTTGTAGCTTGTTGAAATAATTAACCAGTCACCATTAGCACATAGTTACCCAAATGGAAAGAAAAACTGTAAACAGAGACACACATTTAGTTCAGTGAGTTAGTGCTGGATGAAAAGGCTGATAGTTACATCATTTTTGCTGGTTCCAACTTGTTTGCAGTGTATTTAACCCAAGTAGTTAGCATACCCAGAAATTATGAGATCCTGGCAGCTTTTCAACTGTTATTTATTTGCATTCCAGGACCAACAGTGATTTTGTTAACAGAAGACTTCTTCCCAAAGGCTTTTCCAAATGGCTTGCTTTGAATGGTTAAGCCTTATAAGCAGCATAATTTAAATAAAAGTGGCCATAATAAGTGAAAAATCAAAGAAACTGAATTGTTCAAGTAAGTGTATAAAAACAACATGGCAGAAAATCAAATTGTAGCTTCCTCCCTTTGCTTTCATATTGATTTTAAGAAAAAGCAGGAGCAGATTGTTTCCCTGGTTTTCTTGTTCATAAATTCTCAATTTTCCTTAATGATTAAAACCTTGGTCCATTGTAAACAGCATTGGTTTATGTATGGAAAATTTAAACCCATAGAGATAAATAAGTAGTTCCTCCTAGCAATCAAATTTTATTTGAGAACCCACATTTTCTATGCTACTCTATCTGGAGTCTTTCAGTCAGTCGCTTGCTATGATGCACAAAAGAGCGCATACTCTTTACCTGTAGGACCTATATCAAAGAAAACACGTGCATAACATGGCATAAAAGTGAAATGACACACCAGTAAACATCCAAACCTTGTGTCAGCCTGCAATCAGGAGATCCTGAAATTGGGGAGGTGAGAGACTGTTTATGTCCTTGCTGGTAGAAAGAAGGAGAGCATCCAAAGAACTCACATGGAAAGAAACAAATGTCCAGTTAGCGTGTTCTCCTAAGTAACTGGAACTTGAAACAAAGGGGGCCATAAAATCATAAAATAGAACATATAAACTTTTAGAATTAGTTTTAAGTAATGCTAAGTGTAATGGCTTTGTAACAGTAGCAGTGGAAAATTACTGAGGGACATGATATGTAGAGGGAAAAATAGAGTACAGCTAGAGAAAACACTGAGAATTCTTGTGCAAGACAAGTTGTTATAGTTGACATAGTTTTAAGAAAAATAGTCTAGAATAACGAGACATAGGGATAAGGAGTATCCGGAAATGGCAGGTGTCCACGATGGGCTACAGTTAAACTAACTGATAAGTAGGAAGCTAGAAGGATTATTATGTCTTTGGTCTTAACAATCCAATTAAGCTGGTGTGAGCATTTACTGCGCATGCATCAAAGGCAGCCAGAAGTGATGAAGATTGCTGGAAGAAGTAAACGACCCTCACAGACCCCTACCACAATTTTGTACGCATGCGGGGAACTCTCTGGAAAATTATGTAATCCATACGTAACCTCATGAATATGTATGTATGCCCAACATCTATATAAGGCAGTGTATGGAGCAATAGAGGGAGACACATGTTAGGAGGAGCTATCCCCCGTGTCTCCCGGCACCGCAATAAAGAATACCTGCTTGTCAACTTGAAAACTTTGTTGGCAAGTTTGTTCCTGGAGTTTCCTCCGAATCAAACTGCACCCAGAATTATACACAAATTAAGTCCCCTTCTCTTCCATCTAGTTGCTTCATCTCTAAATGCTTTGTTGGCCCATTTACAACTGTGACAGGCAGCTTTAATTAAGACATTAAACTTGAAGTTGTTCTAATTATTGTTTTCTAATTACTGGGTTTTTTTCCCTGGTTCCTTCTGGTTTTGGTTTGGGTTTTTTTTGGGTTTTTTTTGTATTTATTGTTTCCTGCAATGTAGTCTACCAATACATCCCTGCTATAAAAGCAGCGTTAGCTGGCTAAATAAATTTTTCAGTGGATGCCTGACAAGCTCAGTTTTGGTTCATCAATCGTGTCAAGTGTTTTGCCATCAGTACGCTAACGGTAGCGGGAGAGGCTTTTCCCTCACACAAATGGGAAAGAGTTTAGGATACCTCCTAATACCCCTCTTCACAGAGACCTCCAAATATTTCTATATTTCTGCAGTCACCACTAATCTTACTGTAATCACTACTGTTCTTATTCCTTTGCAACTGCATATAACAATAGCAGGCATACAGTCCACTTTTCCTCTATATCACAAAAGACAGAATAAAATAGTATAAAATGACATTAGTTATTTGGCAACAGCCTTAGTATCAAATAACATTAATAAACTCTGTTATATCCGCACAGCAGCAAATTGAGCAACAGTTCTCAACAGGACAACCATCTTGCAGCCCATCTTGTGGTCGAAGAGCCTTTAGCTACCCATTACAGGGTATTTGCTTCCTGTGTATATTCACACTACAGGTACAAATGGATCATTGTGCCCACCTGGTTAACTCCAGCAGTGAAAGTACCATATGGGTAGGTTTCATTGCAAGTTGCATGAATCTCCTATTGACTCCCCCATATATCCTCAGCTGCTGAACTTTTGCTGCTGTCTAGGCCAAGCTAGTAAGATAAAGTTGCTTGCACCTGCTTAGACTCTATCACATGAGCACCACACTACCTCTTTGGCATGCAGGGTTATGCAGGACAAAGAAAGGGCACATCTTTGGGTTAAGTCTGGTAACAGGCATGTTTTACTTCCTTAAGGATCCATGGTCACAAAATCACAGAAAGGCTGAGGTTGGAATGAACTTTGAGATTACTTGGTCCAATCCCTCTACTCAAGCAGGGTCACCTAGAGTCAGCTGCCCAGGACCATGTCCAGAGAGTTTTTTAATATCTTCAAGGGTGAAGACTCTACAACTTCCTTGGACAACCTGTGCTTGGTCACACTCACAGCAAGAACATCATTTCCTGATATTCAGGAGGAAAACACTGTGTTTCAGTTTGTGCCCATTGCTTCTGGTCCTGTCAGTGGGCACCAAGGAAAAGAGCCTGGATCTATCTTTTTTACATTCTCCCTTCAAATATTTATATGCATTAATAAGTTTCCCCTGAGTCTTCTCCAGGCTGTACAGTCCTAGCTCTCTCAGCCTTTCCTCATAGGAGAGATACTCCTGTCTCTCAATCATTTTAGTGCCCCTTTTTTTCTCAGTATGTCCATGTCTCTCCTGTACTGGGGAGCCCAGAACTGGACACAGCACTCCAAGTGTGTCTCAAGTGCTGAGGAAAGGGGAAGTATCAGCCCACATGGCATGCTGGCAACATGACACCTAATGCAGCCCAGAGGATTGTTAGTAGTCTTTGCTGCAAGGGCACATTGCTGATTCACCAGGACGCCAAGGTCCTTTTCTGCCAAGCTGCTTTCCAGCTAGTCAGCCCCCACAGTCTTTGTGTATCTTCCCTGACTGGAGATCCTTCTGACTCTGCTCAATTTATAATCATTTAAATCAGTGCTCTTCCTCTTGGAATAATCCTTTCCTCCAAAATTTTTCTAACTACTGTTTTGCATTGTCCCCATTAATGTTCTGGTTAATAAGAACAGTTGTGTGAATAAATCTCTCCCTCACCTAAAAGCATATCTGCTCAAGCACCTTTTTTAATTTTGCTTTTGGAATAGTTATCTTTGATTTATGATGTTTCAGTGAGGAATTGTTGGTGTGAAGATGATTATGAACAGGAAGTTTGGATTTCTGGAAAGGCTGAATGAACTCTTCAGGTGTTTATATAACCCTTAAAAGAAAGCAAACAAGGCAAAACCTGAGGAGGTGAGAAAGAAGAAGCTTTTAGAAGTATTTTCTGTAAATCAAGTTTTAAAAGAGTTTTCTAGGGACGTCAGTGAAGTTTGTGAAAGGCCATTAGTTGGTTGTTCACAAGTAAACTTGTATGTCCAGCATTAGAATGAGCAGTTTCCTTTCTTTAAACATCTTGTAGCTGATGGTAACATGCACTTAATGCAAACAAACAGCTATGATGGAGACTTTCAAAAACAGGATTATCTAAATCTGCTTTGAAGCACAAGCCTTGAATTCAAAATTATTGTATTCAGCAGTTCCTTTTCTGTCAATCCTCACATATACCCATTGAACAAGCACTTTGGTGTGAATATTTTACCCCATGCACGCACTAACAGGCAGTTGAAGTGTTCTCTAGCCTTTATAGATTTACTCCAAACATGATTGCTTGAAATATGGAGCAATGTGCATTTATGTCACAATCTTCGCATGAAACATTTTACCTTATCACTCAGGAAACTTCTTTTTGGCATTTTTGATAAAAAGCTGTGATGTAAGTGAGACATTTTATTATTGTTGAGCTCTTGAGATTTGTGAATCATAATGAGGTTTTGAACAAGGTGTTTAATCCATGCTAATTCAGCACAGTCTCTGTCATGATCTCGTGATGGGTCTATATAACAGACTTTATAGCTATAACTACTTGTCCCAGTCTTGAATGTAGATGCTACCTCTTTATCACTGATGGTGAGTCAGCATGTTAACATAATCTTAAGAAAACATTTCAAGTATCTTTAAATGTTCTTACCTCAAAACAAGGCTACAGAACCGGTAGTGCATAAGCATTTGTGCCTTTAGAAAGCACTCTTAGTATGGCCTGATAATCATGCTTACATTCTTGCACAGTGCTAATTTCCCCCATTCAGATTGCAGGCTTTGTAAAAAATTTAAATTACAAACAAAGCAAAGCGTTCATGAAAAGTGCATTAGCTGCATAAGCTAGAAAGACAGAAATTGAATATGTGATTTATGCAAATTATGAAATTGCAAGTGCTTTCCAAATTAAGCTACTAATCTGTAATGTAAACATAGTAAAATATTGCAAAAAACATTCTTCGAGTGTAGCATGAAAAATGCTGTATAGCTACTGTATAAAAGGCTTTATTTCTGTTTGTGCCTCCTGAAGACAGAGTTTATAATGCTGAAGAACACTCAACAAGGAATCAAATGCTTGGCATATTTTGGTTTGTGGCTTATCATTTTTTCACTTCTGGTGGGGAACTGTCAGTCTTTGCATGAAAACCAGGAATTTGCATGCAGCACTTTACTCCATTTTGTTAATTTGGTAAACAAATTATTTTTGAGGTTCTTTTTAAGATGATTCTGGACAAATCTATTCCTAATCACCGAAGGATCTCTTCTCTACAAGTGGTTGTGATCTCCTGTTGCTGAGATGTAGACCTGCTGCTGGGCCTCTGCTCAGCGCAGAGAATTGGGCACTGCACACAAAATTGCCATCTTCTTGGAATTTTCATTGTGAGGCCATGATCCTCAGAGCTTCAAATTATGGACTATACGTACTTATCATATTCCATTAGGTCCTCCACTGTCCAGGATCCTGAGGTGGTAAAACTTTTCCTGTTCATCCTTGAACTTACATGCATTCACCCATTAATGACAGAGGTATTATTTTGACTCCGCAGCTCTAGATCCTGGTGGGAAAGCAGATGTTCCTTCTGGCCCTCCTCTTGCCTTCCTGGTCTTCTTTAACTCCAGCTGGGAAATGAAGCTGTTACTAGTAAAAACAGTGACATGCAATGCTGCCTGTATGAAACTAAGGCTCTGACCATCCTCCAGGCTTTCAGGCACAGGAAGAAAACATCTATGAAATGAACTAGCTGGACAAAGGAGTACCTGAGGAGGTTTTCTCCTCTTATGCCTATAGTTGGGCAGTAGCAATGAATTATGTTTAGAAATGGTGACATTTTGGACTGTTATTTTATTTATATATATAAAAGCATTTACAATGAAATATGAAGTTACTTTGAAAAATTAGAATGGTTTATTTCTCATGGATAGTCAATTAGATCCATTTTTATAACACTACTACTGAAACTGTAACTGCAAACCAACCTTTTAACACCTAACAGTAAATTTGACCAGGCTTATTCAAAGTGAGCCTGAGTCAGTATAATAATAGAAGTTTTCTGAACTCAGCTTGTATATCATGTTGTCTACATAGCTCCATTTTCTGCAGAAAAATAAATATTTAATTTCAGAGATATGGTACAAATCCCATTCATATTAATGAAGGGATTCTCTCTGACTCATAGAAAGGCCTGAAACATCCTTAGCAGGCTAGAGAACTGACTAACAGAGCAATGTGCAGTATTTCTTCTTGTTAGCATTTGGAGTACCAAAGAACTACACATAGAATTAAAATATTCAAATTCATGTAGTTGCAATAGATGGTGTTGCATTAGAGTACAGAGAGTGCAACAACTTCCTTAATAAATTTATTTTTAAAAATATGTATGTATCATGTCTTTTATAGTACTTGGTATCTACCTGCTGCCTCCTTTGATCAAATTAACTGTAGGCCCAAATGATGTGTTCCAGGAAATCAAATGTTGTGTCAGTACTTGGAGAATTGGCTTCTCTATTTAAGATCTTATATGAGTTATAATTACTACAGTCTGAATAGCTATACTAGGTCACATCAAAGTTCCCTGTAGCCCTATATCCTGTTTCTGATGGGGCCTGAGAGGAAATAACAAGGTAAACATTTATGGTAGTTCCCCTAACTGATCTCAGTCAGCAGTTTTAATAAACATTTCAGCTCCTACCCTCGCTAGAAAGGAAGACTTGTGTTTGACGATGTCCCCTATCTGTAGGTGAATAAAAGTTTAAAGCTGCTTTCTATTGAAGCTCAGTCATGTCTTAATTAATTAATATTTGTATCAAAATATATGCCAAAAAGATTCTGGAGAGCATGGGACTCCCTTGTGTTTGAATGGCTGGAACATGAAGGTAGAAAAGGTCCTCATGTAAAATACATTTGTGTGTATAATGTATATTTTTGGAAAATCAGTCATATACAGAAAATGCATGTCTAGGGAGAGAGATGATTGAATACCTGGGATATGGCAACTACAGATATCTGTGAGTGGGGTTAGACGACAGACGTATACTCTTTCCGGGGAAACAGTTTCAAAAATGCCAGGGGAGTGGAACACAAACTATTAAACTGCAGTGAGACTTGTATGCTAAGTTGCAAAGGATCAATATGTTTGCACAATTAGAGAGCTATTTTTGAATACCTTTGTCCAACATTTTATTTTCCTGGCAACTACAAAGCTTCTTAAATGTGGAGATTAAATACAGTGATCATCTTATAATTATCAATTTGCTTTTAATTTCTGAGGAGGTTTTACAGGCTGAATGTAATCTGAACATTTTAAAGCTTTTCCCTTGGAACACACCATCATTGCATTCATTAAAATACCCGGTGGAGTCAGCTTTTATCAAATAAATTATAGGGTTTGCCATCCATTTGGCATTTCACAACTTTTGATCATTTGTTTCTCCTTTCAGTATTGTCAGGGAGAATTTATAGGTATTATGTAAGACTGTGTTTCACCAAGCCGCTCTTTGATAAAATAGATTGAGTGCATCATCAGGTAAGAAGAAATTGTGCTCAAGTGAAAGAGAAGAGGGATGTTGATATTAAAAATTTTGAAGTGAGCTTAGAATACAGCACATGCTGTCTGCAGAATAAAGATTTGTCAAGAGTTTGTGCAGGTGTGTGACGAGAAAACCTCAAGATTTTCCCCATCTTTGAAAGTCTTCACTGTATATGAAATAAAGTGGTCTCTACCCTCTTCTGCATACTCCAGTTATATTCTTGTAGCGGAGTTCACAAATGCATCTCAATAGTCTTTCAGTCAGTAATCTATGTCCTTCAGATTGTTTTTCTAGTGATCTGCTGAAACGTTTGTTCTATTTGACCTTGTAGAAACGTGTCTAGAATTACCATCCCCTTAATACCCTGCAAGTCAGTCAGAATCCTGACCATTTCCTTGTTCATTTTTCAGTGAGCAAATTCAGGTTGCTTGACCCTACATCCCACTGAAGCCAGAAAACATACTATATTAAACAGTACCATTCACACCTGAGTAGCAGTTTGCATTTGTGGATGAATGAAGTGTAAGTTTTGGCCTGTGCACTATAAAATAGGACAGATTCTTAGGTTTCTATGTTTTGCTACATGGATGTAAATCCTCACTACTTACAAGTATCAGGAATATAACTGAGAATGCTTTCTTGTTATGTGATGAAAATACATTGTGTACAGGTGCAGCATAAGCTTATTGAATCACTTAACCTCTGGCAATTCTATTTCACAAATAACATTTAATAGGGAGTAATACAAAATGAATTGTTACATTATGATGTGAAGTTTAACCTTGTAACTGTGACTTCTGGATACAGTGAAACATGAATTGTAGTGTCATTTCATTTCTCACTATCAGATTGCCATGAAATGGAGTATTGTCACTACAACCTATTTGAAGTTTTACGGGAAACTGTGAAAAACATTCATTTTTGCAGCATATAGCTGTTACTTTCTATCTTCTCTGACTTTGACAGCACTAGAAGAAATACAGGATTGCTGTTTTCCCTTAGTCCATCTATTCCTACCTATAATGGGAAATCTTTTCAGATTAACCACCTAATTAAATGTACAGCACCAAGTGAGAGGTACAAAGGAGGATTTTGGTAAATGCTGGTGAAGAGAAGGCATCTGCAGGACCATCAATTTAAATCCAAGGAATATGGTTCCTGTTCTCATGCAAACGTTTCTATTAAGAAGGAATGCTGAAGAAAAGCACAAAAAATCATAATTTATGTAAAAAGGTCTCTAATTAAATCTTTTTATTCCTTGAGATGTCAACAGCTGCTCAGTGCTTGATGTCTCCATATATGGGTATTGGAGTATTACACATAGCTACATATATTTTTAATACCTCCTGTAACATTAAGGAGGATTTACCCCAGTAAGAGGTTTACCTCCTGTAAGGGAGAAATTTTCACCCCTTTAAGTTTGACAGGTTTGTTACCATTTCAGGAAAGATGAAACCCATGAAGCTGATTAACCTGTCAGCGTCCTCTCTAGGCACTCCAATAGACAGCACACTGTATCAGAGAGTGATCGATCATCCTATACAGGATACACAGTAATAGGTTCACCCATCAAGCTAGAAATTTTCTAGGTACGTTTTTAAGAAAATTTAAAACCAATTTAAGTTTTTAAGACAATTTAAAACCAATTTAAGTCTCCGGAAACTCACACAAAACAGATCCCAGATTTTTATTAAATAATTCTGTGACAGTTTAAGGTTTGAAGATTACCATTAACAATATAATACACTAACTGCAAGAACAAGCTTGAAAATAATATATAAAGTCAACTAAAAATTAATCATTAAATGTGCATAGAGTATAGTTCTTATCCAATAGGCGTCCCTATTGAGGGAAGAGGACAGATTCAGCCCATCAACCAATCCCAGGCTAAATCTGCAAAAAAACCCAGATGCAAGGACAGATCCAACTCTTAAAATGTGTGGGAGCTGTTACAGGATTATAGAGGGAGCCTATTAGACCTCCTATGTGAAGCTGAGATTAGCAAAGAAATTTCTCCTATTTTCTTGGTTATTTTCTACTTTTCTTGTTTTTTCAGAGAAGGAATCCATTCTAAAGGGACTGGCAGGAGTGTGTTTGGATGTTACTGGGAACTCAACCTGATGGGGACCTGAGGAAGTTTCTGTTCACCCCATGTCTCTAAAACCAGAAAAACAAACACAACTAGTTTCCATGTGGAGTTGAGCTTCTCTGGGACAGAGAGTCAGAGATACTCCCTTGTATCACAGCTCTGCAAAAATCTGGATTCCTTTGTTGCTTTCAGCCTTCTGTTTGTCTGCTTTTGTTTTGAGGAAAATGCATTGTGCAATAGACTGAAATTCTCAGTAATTGAAGGCATACCAGTACACACAAAGCTATCCACATAAGGGGGTGAGGCAGCCTCTTGAGGTAGATTTAATTATTGTCACCATTCCTAAGAGAGAAGACTCTTTAATAAGAGAGGGGTAAAAAGTACTGTCTTCCAGGTAGAAGAAAAGTAATACTCTATAGTATTTTTATGGCTTTTCAGAAGCCTATCCAGATGACAGATTACCAGGATGATCTTTCAAAAATACTAAAACATTATGTGCATAATGATGAGTTTTGAATTCTTTTTGGTTTCATATTGTCATGGTTTAAGCCCAGGCCATAAATTAGAACCACGCAGTCTACTTCCCCCCCGCCCAGAGGGATGGGCAGGAGAATCGAAAGAATGTAACTCCCACGGGCTGAGATAAAAACAGCCCAGTAACTAAGGTATAACACAAATCACTACTGCTGCCACCAATTATAATAATGATAAGAGAAATAACAAGGGAAGAGAATACGATACCGCCCGCCGGAAAAGAGCCCGACAGAAAAGAGGACGTGCTCTTCCGGGTAGCTCCCAGTTACATCCCCGGGCATGACGTGCTGTGGTATGGAATACCTCTTTGGCTAGTTTGGGTCAGGTGTCTTGTCCCTGCTTCCTCCTGGCTTCTCCTCCTCCCTGGCAGAGCATGAGACTCACAAAGTCCTTGGTCAAGGTAAACATTCTGACCAGCAACTGAAAACATTGGCTTTATCAGTATTATTCCCAGGCCGGAAGTCAAAAACACAGCACTGCACCAGCTACTAAGAAGCAGAAAAACTGACTGCTGCTGCTGAACCCAGGACAGTATCCACCCCTTATTCCATACCATTCACGTCACGCTCAGATCCCACATTTTCAATATACCATCACTTTCATCTCAGTGCACTCTTATCTTAGTGCACGGACCAATCCCTATAAAGCTGCTGAGTCCATTCGGTCCATGATGGTGGGCTCCATCTCTTGTAACAGTCTTTCAGAGCAGGAGAGGCCCATTGCAAAGTCCGCCCCTCGATCATGAGTCCATCTCTATGTTGCATCTCTGCCCTGATGGCCTGAAGTGTCATGGGCCCATCAGGCTCAAAATAATTCACCCTCCCCTGCAGCAGTCTCTGCAACTTGTTGTTGGGGATTCCACACAGCTGCCTTCCGTCTCCGATGCTTCCAAAGCACTGGAGGGGCCCACTGACCTAGATACTTACCCATATTATCCCACACACTGTGACACTCATGGCTGTCCAGCCTCGGGGAAAATCTTTCGGTCCCCCTATATTGTCATCTAATCCCAGACAAGACCCAAACCCGACTCTGCTTAACTCTTGAGATCAGACGTAATGGTTGTGGACAAAACACACTGTATGCGTGCCAACATGGTGATCCCCATCACAATCAGCAAACAGGTCTCAACAATATTAAAAGGCCATTCAAAAACTTCAAAACTCTCAAACAATGCTGTAAACGGTCTGGGAGGGGCACTGGGAGGGTAAAAGAATGTCTCCTTCATAGGTTGACCACCTAGGAAGGAGAAAAAAGATGTATAGTTGCTAAGCATTTGTATTATATACTTCCCAAAGTATAAAGGTGGTGACCACACTGGGAACATAAGCCAGATTAGTTTCATGATCAATTTTTCTATTGTATTACAAGTCATTACCATAAAATACAATGAGACAATAACCTTAGCCCAAGCCCCACACTTGAAAAACACTAACACAGCAAATACCGGCTTTAAGTAAGCTACGGCATATTGAGACTGTGAGATCAAAACCAACAACTTTGAGAGCCAATAAATCAGCATTGTGACGAGTGACTATTAATCCAAAATATTGAATGCTTATCACAAATATGATTAGACACACTCCGGTCAGATCTGTCGTTATCTCAACCCTTCGTGCCCCACGTTGGGTGCCAAAAAAGAACTGTCGTGGTTTAAGCCCAGGCCATAAATTAGAACCATGCAGTCTACTTCCCTCCCCACCCCCCCAGAGGGATGGGCAGGAGAATCGAAAGAATGTAACTCCCACGGGCTGAGATAAAAACAGTCCAGTAACTAAGGTATAACACAAATCACTACTGCTGCCACCAATTATAATAATGATAAGAGAAAATAAGAAGAGAAGAGAATACGATACCGCCCGCCAGAAAAGAGCCCGACAGAAAAGAGGACGTGCCCTTCTGGGTAGCTCCCAGTTACATCCCCGGGCATGACGTGCTGTGGTATGGAATACCTCTTTGGCTAGTTTGGGTCAGGCGTCCTGTCCCTGCTTCCTCCCGGCTTCTCCTCCTCCCTGGCAGAGCATGAGACTCACAAAGTCTTTGGTCAGGGTAAACATTCTGACCAGCAACTGAAAACATTGGCTTTATCAGTATTATTCCCAGGCCGAAAGTCAAAACCACAGCACTGCACCAGCTACTAAGAAGCAGAAAAACTGACTGCTGCTGCTGAGCCCAGGACACATATTATCAAAGACACATCAATTGCATGACCTCCAGGTTGAAAAGTACCGGGTCTATTGCTGCCTTTACATCTCTAATGCTTCTTTTGTGGGTACTTGATCATTTGAGGCAAACTGTCTGTAATCCTGTGAGATATATGTTCCATTGCATGGGATAATAAAGACCAAAAGATCTCACTGACTTTAACTGTTCTTTTGTACATGTTAAAAGCAGAGCAATATCTCTATTTGTAAAGCGAGACAGCTTTCTTAAAGCATGTCTGCATAGTGAGGTACAGTGAGGTGATTATATGCTAATTCAGTCCAAGCTCTCAATTGTCAGGACATGAATTTGTTTCAGGGCCAAAGAAGTTCTATTATCACACTGCAGTGTCCCTTATTAAGCTGTTTCTCATAGGCTTATTACTGCAAGTAAAGCCATGTTTTATTATCACCACATGGATGTATTTCAGCTCTACTACTGGTCTGTACTGCCATGGCAGGTTGTGGGAAGACTCAGAGCAAAAAATATTGCATATGGCTTCATGGGCATGCATCTCTGTGCAGCACCCTGCATAAATGGGGCTGGAATACAGAGGTGGAATCTCCTGAAGGTATTAGTCAGGTACAAACTGCAATTAGCAAAGTGGTTTCTACAATGGACCAGTGTAAAAAAAAGAATTAATTGAATTGTATTTGTTAATTTATTATTTTTTTCTTTATAGTATTAAACTATTGTGCTGTTGTGGATACGCTGTTGGTATTCATGCTAGCTACCCTAAAGGCATCTGAGATATCTGCATTGCAACTGCGTTACTCATCAGAATGTGAGGCAGGCATTTCAGGACATCATCTGAAATCATTGTCAATCTCTGATGCTGGTGTCTTTGCTTTGACTCCTACTTCTTTGGTATTGCCAAATCCACCTGAAGAGACCAGATTAGAAGGCTAAGCTCCAGAAGGTGCCTCCTCAGGAAATGACCAAGGTGGCAACTTTGAGGAGATATTCAGACAAGTAAATGACTGCTTTGCACCTGGATACCTCAACTTGTAATGTGACCCAAATGTGAGTACTATTTCAGAAAGAACAGTAATGGCCATCTGGGGATTATCTTTGCGATTGTGAGAGGAATAGCTCCAGCAGTGGTCTGGTAGTTTGAGTTTCTTGCTTTTACATATGCTTGCAACATTTTGGACTCGGGTAGCTTTGCAACTGGGGAAGAAGTACTTGCTAGAGAGTTCACAGAGAGTTATTTTATATTTCTCAGAGCTGAAATAAAATAATTTCTGAATATAGCCTTGAGCTATATAGCCTTTGTGTCATTTGCCCTAAAAAGACCCTTAGGCATTTTGAACGTAACACTGATTGCTACCATCAAGACTTGCTTGAGGAGCTCTACCTGAAATAATGCATTGCTACCTTGTAATAGGGTTGTGCAAATGTTTGCAAAATGTTTGCACCGTTTTGGATGAGGGGACGGGTGTGAGCCTGAAGTACTATTAATATTCTCTCTATAGAAAGCTTTGCACTCTGACAATTACTGACATCTGGTCTGGCTCTTCCAGTGTTGCGTTTTTCTCCTTTTCTTCTTTTCATAGCATCTTATTTAGAATGCCATTAGACCAGACCCTGAATTGGCTGATAATTTACAGGCATTTCAAAGTAAAGGTTTCATTTCGTACCCAGGAACATCACGCATATCATTGGATATCTTCTGTAACACAGAAGCACTATCTCACAATAATAGCAGATCAGACTTTTGTTTGAATATATCAGCCCTCAGATCATCCAGGAAGGAAACTGGCATCTCAAATTTATCTTCTGTGAGTACTCTCTAGAATGGAGAGAAAATAGCAGGAACATACAGAAGGCTAAGTAGAAGGACAACAATATGCGCAAGTGAATCACAAAATTCATTTTTTCCTTCTTCTGAAGAGTAGTGCTAAATAGATGAGGTCAAAATAAATTCGATCAATGGAAAGAACCCTTTGCCCACTAGAGAGGTCTTCCCATTAATATCTTCTGCCTGGGCACACACATCACAGGCAGCTTCACATTACCTGCTTGCTATTCCTTATATGATGGCCACATTTGCTGAAGTTTTCACTGGTATCTTGAATAACATCCTTGACACTGGATGTTGTACTCCATTAAAGCCCTGCCAAAATCAGTGCATACTGGTGGAGTTAAGATTCCTTTGTTATATTTAAGCACATTCGTAGTTTAAAGCATGTGAATTAACCACTGATCTTAATGGGATCAAAAACTGAAGAAAATGTTTTCTAGCTGGCAAGTGGGTTACAAAGGAGAAGCTAATTTTAGAATTAGTTTGAAAAAGCAAGTAATTCTGGGGTATGGGTATAACAAGCTCTAATTAGCATCTGTGAGAAATTGGAGATTTGTAGAATAGTAGTTCACACACTTCATACTTTAAATAACAATTTGGTCTAAGTGTAATTATAAATCAGCTTTTGCTTCTCATTAATTCTCTACTTGATTACTAAATCCATTGTTCAAGTGTAAAGCAGAAAAAAAAATTAGAAACTTTACACTCCACAAATTATAGAAAAAATTGTAAAGGAAATGTATTTTTGATGAATAAGAGGACATTGATCCATGTGCAAAATGTTGAGCCTGAATGAGATAAAATTGTACTGATTATTTTAATGCATAAGCAGGAATAAATAAGTGAACCACTGAGCAGGCTCATATAACTTCTTACTGGTGCTTTTTCAAATATTTTTTTCTGTCTGTCTTATCTGGATATTATTTTTCACCCATAATACTTGCTAAAATACCTTATTTGTAAATCTGTCTTTTAGGTTTGGCAATTGCAAATTATGTAAAACTGCTAGATTTATAATTGTTAAACTTCTTATGAAAAAGTATTTAAACATATTTTAAATCCAAAAGGATGGTTTTGTTTAGTCTTTTCTCGCAAACTGTAAAGCTAAACCTTTAAAATAGTTCATGAATCATGAAATTTCTCATCCTCATGGTTGCATGCATGAACCCAGCCACAATTGGCTGTTCTCTCCATAAAGCTATATATCTATATACTATCTATCTGACACACTGGTTTAGTCAGGAAAATTTGAGCAAATATGAAAATTCTACTTCATTCCATTGTAAACTACAAGCTGAAACTGATAGTACCAAAGCACTGCCATGTGATTCATATCTTTGCAAAGGTGAGATATATTTTTTGCATTCTTTGTAAGGTCAGTGCACTTTATTAGGATCCTGTTTATTGTATTCTTCATAACCACAATAGCTGGTTAAACCCTATTTGTGTAATTCTCTTTAAATACTTTAGATCAATTGTGACCACAGGCTTTTGGTGAGAAAGATCTCACATGAGTTTCCTCTATGGTGCATTCTCCTCCACATCCTTCTATAAGAGAACTGAAAAAACAAAGATTTAGGTTCACAACAGAAAACAAAAAAAACCCCAAACAAACAAAAACAACACAACAAATAAAACCTTTCTTTGTGTAGATGCAAAACCTTCTCTTTCCTTTTTGCTTTCTTTTCTTGCAGGTAAAAAAAAAAAAAAAAAAAAAAAAAATCAACAAAAAAAGGCATGGAAAAGCTTCATGGAAATACCAGACATTCTAGATGGAAATCAAGGAGGATACTATTCTCCAAATCTCTCTACTTAGGATGCTACTAGTATGAATGAAAAAGTTTAAACTAACTTAGGTATTTACAGTTATCTACAGTTTACAGACTACTATAACTACAGTTAAGAGATTACTATGTTTGTTCAGCCAGTTATCTTTCGTCATCTTTGTCAAGCTTCCAGAACTCAAAATTCAATTCAATTTTAAAATGCATGACTCATTTTAATCTCTGCTTTGATCAGATGTCCTGGGTTCGGCTGTAGCAGTCATTTTCCTCCTTCTTAGTAGCTGGTGCAGTGCTGTGTTTTCAACTTTAGTCTGAGAACAAGGCTGATAACACCGATGTTTTAGTTGTTGCTAAGTAATGGTTACTCCGATCAAGGACTTTTTCAGTCTCTCATGCTCTGCCAGTAAGGAGGGGCATGGGAAGCCAGGAGGAAGCAGGGACAGGACACCTGACCCAAATTTGCCAAAATGATATTCCATATCACAGCATGTCATGCCCAGTATATAAAATGAGAGGAGTCACCTTGAAGGCCCAGATCCTTTCTCAGGTCGGGCTGGGTATCAATTGGTGCGTGGTGAACAATTGCATTGTGCATCACTTGTGCTTATTGTTTTCTTTTCCTTTTCCCCTTTGAGTTTTATAGTCTCTTCCCTTGTTATTTCCCTTATTATTATTATTGATGGCAGCAGTAGTGGTTTGTGTTATACGTTATACCTTAGTTACTGGACTGTTCTTGTCTCAGCCTGTGGGGTTTACATTCTTTCATTTCTCCTCCCCATCCCCTCGGGAGTGCAATGGGGTAGTGGGGAAGAAAGAGAGGACTGAGCAAGAGGCTGCCTGGTTCTGAGTTACTGGCTGGACTTAAACCACAGCATCAGATGACTCTTCTGCTACAGGATTTAAGAAATATCTGGATAAGGAGAACTTTAAATATGAGTTTGAAACTCTAACCATTCTAAAAGTTAATTTGGCAGCTGAATGTTTGGCAAAGTCACTTCTTTGCATCCACATGGTCAAAGAATGTAGCATGATTTATGCACTTTCAAATGGAGTATATAGCACTTCAGTCCTGATTTTCTTTTCCTTTCTCACAACAGGAGAAGACCTAGCAGGAAGTCACTGAGTTCTCTGATGCTGCTGAAAATCCTGTTGAAAGCAGAACTGAGTCATTTTACATTGGTGCATTTGCAGGGGAGGGACATGAGCTTCTCCAGGGAAGATGAAACCACTCGTATCTTCAGTGTTGTTAAATACAGAGGGACAAAACAACCCCAACCACTCAAGTGCCCAAACAACCACCCAAACAACCAATCACCCCTACTCCTTATTATTATCTAAACTAGAACATACCAGAGAAATGGTTCAATTGAGTCACTCTTCAAAGCAGGCTGAAAATCACAGGCTACAGGAAGAAATTACTGGTCTCTATCACAACACTACTTTAAAGACAGGCATTCAGTTAAAATACCACTTAAAATTCAAGTAGATGTGTGAGTTAAAGCCCAGCACATGTGGGAGAAAAGTGGGAAGGGGAGAGGAAGTGCTTTTGACAAAAAAAGCAAAGAAATAATTTCCATCTGAAGTTTCAGCTTCTGTTTTGAACTGTAACCTAATCTAAACAATTATCACCACAATTGCCCATTAATCAAGCATCCAGCAACTCATCATCTCCCAACAATCTCTCATTCTGAACACAAAAGAACATCTTTAGCAATGATTTAGCAGGTGATCTTAGTCAACTCTTATGAGTAATCTTTTAGGTTTGAATGAAAAAATCATTCTGAGCAGTACCAGCTGCCTGTATGGATGTGAGAAACCCCATCATTCCTGCATTTCAAATAACAGTTTGGATTATGCACTTTCTTCTCCTTCCTACATACTTTCAAATTCTTTTTTGTGTATATGTATTGCAGTTCATTTTCATTTTAGTTTTTATTAGATGTGTCCAGAGGATTCCACCGCTCTCCAAAGGACAACTGAACACCTTCTCAGAGTCACTGAAACTAAAGTAAACTATTAGCTTTCGCATCATCTGATAACAAAATATTATGTGAATGATATGAGAAAACAAAGATCTTGCACTCTTTCTGTGAGTTCTTAACTAGAGTTTGAAAATGTCATGAGACCGATTTTGTAGATGGGACACTGTCAGCAGATGAAGAGTTTCTCAAAGTTCAGGAAGAAGTA
Organism: Psittacula echo; assembly: GCF_963264785.1. Classification (NCBI taxonomy): domain Eukaryota; kingdom Metazoa; phylum Chordata; class Aves; order Psittaciformes; family Psittacidae; genus Psittacula; species Psittacula echo. The sequence goes on from NC_137735.1 coordinate 61,514,213, forward strand.
GTGAAAGCATGAGGAACAGAAGAAGATGGATCACCTCACTACTATAATCTTCCTACAAACATAAGGCCTGTTGCTGTTTTTTGCCAATGAGACCACAGGAAGCTTGCTATGGTACAGAATGAAGAATGGGGTTGACTGAAGAATAGGGTTGATTGAAGAATGGGGTTGATTGAAGAATGGGGTTGATTGAAGAATGGGGTTGTAAATGAGTAAATTCAAGGATGTTAGGCTTTGTTACCAACTACAGAGATAATGAAATGGCTAAGATAAGCATTGTGCAAGAGCTGTCCAAAACAGGCCTGGTGGTTTCTGACATGACAATGATTCTAAAATGAAGTGATGAAGAGCAAGATGATGAAGAAAGAACCACCAGTGGTCCCAAAGCCCACTACCACATTTTAGCGTGCATGCAGGAGGAATTCTCTAGAAGTATGATGTAATGCATGAGTAACTCAATGAATATGTATGTAATCTAATGAATATGTATGTTTAAGGAAAATATAATCACATCCTGGTTGATGCTCAGGTGAGACATGCTAGGAAGAGCTATCCCTCATGTCCCCCAGCACTGCAATAAAGAATACCTGCTCGTCAACTTAAACTTTGTTGGCAAGTTCCTGGAGATTTCTCCGAATCAGGAAACAGCTCTTTTGTACATTTAGAGAAAGTGCAGCAAAGTGCAGTATTTTTTTAACTTTGGCCTTTTTGTAAAAACAAACAAACAAAAAATACAGAATATACCCACAACCATTTTGTCTGATCTCGAAAGTTAAGCAGAGTCTGCTTTGGGCCTTGTCTAGGGTTAGACGACAATATAGGAGGACCAAGAGATTTTCCCCGAGGCTGGACGGTCATGAGTGACAGAGTGTGTGGGATAGTATGGGCAAGTATCTGGGCCAGTGGGCCCCTCCAGTGCTTTGGATCTTCACCACTGAACAAATGCAAAATCTGGAAAAATTAGTAAAACACTTAAACGAGGGTCATATCAAAGAGTGACAAATCATGGCAACTTGCTGGGGCTTGGCCTATGCTTACAAAGCCGTGTTCAACTCTATCCAGCACCTTCAAAAGGAAAAAAATGTCTCTGGATCTGATGGCAAAGCAACACACAACGCAGATGCTCCAACTCCAAACACAGCAGCTACACCAACCCTAGTGACAAGCACAGCAGCTACTCAAACTCTGACTACAACAGACAGCACAGCTACTCCAACTCCAAGTACAGCAACTACACCAACCCCAGTGACAAGTACAGCAGCTACTCAAACTCTGACTACAACAGACAACACAGCTGCAGTTAAAACAGAGGACCAATTCGTGCCAATATTGATTGCCCATGTACGCAAGGGGAAAAGCAAAAAAGAGGCAAGAAAGATGAAGAAAGATGAAGAAAGATGAAGAAACAATGCACTTGCTACATGGGACAGCATCTGATCAGGAATTATTATTACGTGAATCAGAAGAAGAGGAAGAAGAAGAGGTGACTTCTCGAACTCAGACCTCAACTGAGCTATGGAATATGCGAAAAGATTTTACCCATCAACCAGGGGAGCACATCATCATCTGGTTGCTCTGATGCTGGGACAATAAGACTGATGATCACGAACTAGAAGGTACAGAAGCCAAGCAGCTGAGATCACTTGCTAGAGAAGGGGGAATTGACAAAGCAATTGCAAGAGAGAAAAAGTCCCTCAGTCTTTGGAGGCGGCTCTTGGCAGCTGTGAAAGAAAGGTTTCCATACAAGGATGATGTTATGAGTCGTTCGGCCAAGTGGACTACTTTAGACAAAGGCATCCAATCTCTGAGGGAATTGACCATCGTAGAGATGATCTATCACATCAAGCCGAATAAAGGGGATATACCCGTAGATCCAGATGAAGTCGAATGTACACGACCCATGTGGCGAAAACTTACATGGAATGCACCATCATCATATGCCCATTCATTGGCAACAGTAACCTGGAATGACATAGCACCACTAACAGTGGATGAAATGATTCATAAACTCCGAGAGTTCGAAGACAATCTCACCCCTTCCATCATCTCAGCTGTGGAAAAACTGTCCCAGGATCTCAAACAATTCAGAGACGATCTATCTGATCTATCCAGGACCTCACGTGTACCAACACACATCTCAGCTATTAATAAAAGGTGTCCTATTGTTCGAGAGAGAAGATATAGAATGTATACGCCATGGGCTACCCTATGGTTTTACCTGCGGGATCATGGAGAAGACATGAGGAAGTGGGATGGAAAACCTACTTCAGCTTTGGAGGAATGGGTGAGTGAATTGAAGAGGAGTACAAGGGTCAAGGCTGATCATCCCATGAGAGCTGTGGCTTCAGTCTCTGGTGAGCAGGTTCCCAGATGGAGTGGAAGAGCTGATTTTACTCCAGCTCCCATGATAAAGAAGAATAATCGCTTTCTACAAGACTTAAGTGCCCAAAATTGTGATGACTACTAGAGGGGCCCTGCCTTCAGCCAGGTGGAGGTAGGGGACAATCGGATTTACTGGACTGTGTGGATCAGTTGGCCTGGCACATCAGTCCCACAGAAGTATAAGGCTCTAGTAGATACCGATGCACAGTGTACCCTGATGCCGTCAAGCTGTCAAGGGGTGGAACCCATCTGTATTTCTGGAGTGACAGGAGGATCCCAAGAGTTGACTGTACTGGAGGCGGAGATCAGCCTGACTGGGAGGAAGTGGCAGAAGCACCCCATTGTGGCTGGTCCAGAGGCTCCATGCATCCTTGGCATAGACTACCTCAGGAGAGGGTACTTCAAAGACTCAAAAGGGTACCGATGGGCTTTTGATATTGCTGCTTTGGAGACTGAGGAAATTGAGCAGCTGTCCACCTTGCCTGGTCTCTCAGAGGATCCTTCTGTTGTGGGGTTGCTGAAGGTCGAAGAACAACAAGTGCCAATCGCGACCACAGCAGTGCACCAGCGGCAATATCGCACCAACCGAGACTCTCTGACTCCCATCCATAAGCTGATCCGTAGACTGGAGAGTCAGGAAGTGATCAGTAGGACCTGCTCACCCTTTAATAGCCTCATATGGCCAGTGTGAAAGTCTAATGGAGAGTGGAGACTAACAGTAGACTATCGTGGCCTGAATGAAGTCACACCACCATTGAGTGCTGCAGTACTGGACATGCTAGAGCTTCAGTATGAACTGGAGTCAAAGGCAGCCAAGTGGTATGCCATGATTGATATTGCCAATGCATTTTTCTCATTTCCTTTGGCAGAAGAGCGCAGGCCACAGTTTGCTTTTACTTGAAGGGGTGTTCAGTACACTTGGAACTGACTGCCCCAGGGGTGGAAACACAGCCCTACCATCTGCCATGGACTGATCCAGAATGCACTGGAACAGGGGCAAGCTCCAGAACACCTACAATACATTGATGACATTATCGTGTGGGGTGATACAGTGGAAGAAGTTTTTGAGAAAGGGAGGAAAATAATCCAAACCCTGCTGAAAGCTGGTTTTGCCATAAAACGGAGTAAGGTCAAGGGACCTGAACAGGAGATTCAGTTTTTGGGAATAAAATGGCAAGATGGATGTTGCCAGATCCCCACAGATGTGATCAACAAAATAACAGCAATGTCTCCACCAACTAATAAGAAAGAAGCACAAGCTTTCTTGGGTGTTGTGGGGTTCTGAAGAATGCACATCCCAAATTACAGTTTGATTGTAAGCCCTCTCTATCATGTGTCCTGGAAGAAGAATGATTTTCAATGGGGCCCTGAACAACAACAAGCCTTTGAGCAAATTAAATGTGAGATAGTTCATGCAGTAGCACTTGGACCAGTCCGGAACGGGCCAGATGCAAAGAATGTACTGTACACCGCAGTTGGGGAGAATGGTCCTACCTGGAGCCTCTGGCAGAAAGCTCCAGGGGAGACTCGAGGTTGACCCCTTGGCTTTTGGAGTCGGGGATACAAAGGATCTGAGGCCAGGTACACCCCAACTGAGAAAGAGATACTGGCAGCCTATGAAGCGGTTTGAGCTGCTTCAGAAGTGACTGGCACTGAAGCACAGCTCCTCCTGGCACCCCGGTTGCCCATGATGGACTGGATGTTCAAAGGCAGGGTCTCCTCTACACATCATGCAACCGATGCGACATGGAGTAAGTGGGCTGCACTAATTACACAACGAGCTCGAATAGGAAATCCCAGTCGTCCAGGCATTCTAGAAGTCATCATGAGCTGGCCAGAGGGCAAAGATTTTGGAATGTCACCAGAGGAGGAGGTGATCCATGCTGAAGAGGCCCCACCACATAATAAACTGTCAGAAAGTGAAAAGCAGTATGCCTTGTTTACTGATGGGTCCTGCCGTATTGTAGGAAAGCATCGGAGATGGAAGGCAGCCGTATGGAGTCCCCGAGAACAAGCTGCAGAAATTGCTGAAGGAGAGGGTAAATCGAGTCAGTTTGCCGAGGTGAAAGCCATCCAGCTGGCCCGGGACATTGCTGAACGAGAAAAGTGGCCAGTACTTTATCTCTATACTGACTCATGGATGGTGGCAAATGCCCTGTGGGGGTGGCTGCAGCAATGGAAGCAGAGCAACTGGCAACACAGAGGTAAACCCATCTGGGCTGCTGCACTGTGGCAAGATACTGCTGCCCGGGTGCAGAACCTGGTGGTGAAGGTACGCCATGTAGGTGCTCATGTACCCAAGAGTCGGGCCACTGAGGAATACCAGAACAACCAACAAGTGGACAAAGCTGCTAAGATTGAAGTGGCTCAGATGGACTCAGACTGGCAACATGAGGGTGAATTATTTTTGGCCCAGTGGGCCCATGACACTTCAGGCCATCAGGGCAGAGATGCAACATATAGATGGGCCCGTGATCGAGGGGTGGGTTTAAAAATGGACACTATTGCCCAAGTTATTCAAGACTGTGAAACGTGCTGCAATTAAGCAAGCTAAACAGTTAAAGCCTCTTTGGTATGGAGGACGATGGCTGAAGTATAAATATGGGGAGGCCTGGCAGATTGATTATATCACACTCCCACCAACCCGCCAAGGCAAGCACCATGTGCTTACTATGGTGGAAGCAACCACCGGATGGCTGGAAACATACGCTGTGTCCCATGCCACTGCCCGGAACACTATCCTGGGCCTTGAGAAACAGATTTTGTGGTGACATGGCACCCCAGAAAGAATTGAGTCAGACAATGGGGCTCATTTCCGGGACAACCTTATGGATGTTTGTGCCAAAGAGCATGGCATTGAGTGGGTATATCATATCCCCTACCAAGCACCAGCCCCTGGGAAAATCAAACGGTACAATGGGCTGTTAAAAACTACACTGAGAGCAATGGGTGGTGGGATTTTCAAACATTGGGATACACATTTACCAAAAGCCACCTGGTTGGTCAACACCAGAGGATCGGCCAACAGGGCTGGCCCAGCCCAGTCAGAACTTTTACATATTGTAGAGGGGGATAAAGTTCCTGTGGTGCACATACGGAATTTGCTGGGGAAGACAGTCTGGGTTATTCCTGCTTCAGGTAAAGGCAAACCCCTTTGTGGGATTGCTTTTGCTCAAGGACCTGGATATACTTGGTGGGTAATGAGGGAAGATGGGAAAGTCTGATGTGTACCTCAAGGGGATTTGATTTTAGGGGAAACAGACAATGAACTCAATTGTATGCTGTTGCCTGCTATGTAGCACTTTTATAGCCCACCAACTAGATGTCTTCAGGTCAGCAGCGACTGGCCCTGGTTTCCCTCCAACCATCATCCCAACAAAGAATGAACTTTGATGAAACCAGACGAGTTCTGCGATATCATCACCAGGCAACAATCCAACACTGCACACAGCCTCTCCTGCCCTGAAAGACTGTTACAAGAGATGGAGACCGACATCATGGACTAAATGGACTCAGCACTTTATAGGAATTGATCCATGCACTAAGGAATGACCTCTCTCTCTTTGCGTGTGTGTGGATGCATATATATATATATGAGACAAGAGTGATGGTATATTGAACAATGTGGGATCTGAGCATGATGTGAATGGTATGGAATAAGAGGTGGATACTGTCCTGGGTTCAGCAGTAGCAGTCATTTTTCGCCTTCTTAGTAGCTGGTGCAGAACTGTGGTTTTGACTTTCAGCCTGGGAGCAACACTGATAACACCGATGATTTTAGTTGTTGCTAAGTAATGTTTATGCTGACCAAGGACTTTGTGAGTCTCATGCTCTGCCAGGGAGGAGGGGAAGCCAGAAGGAAGCAGGGACAGGACACCTGACCCAAACTAGCTGAAGAGGTATTCCATACCACAGCACGTCATGCCCAGTATATAAACTGGGGGCAGTTACCCAAGAAGGGTTAGATCAGTGCTCAGGCTGGGCTGGGTATCAGTCAGCGGGTGGTGAGCGGTTGTATTCTCTTCCCTTGTTATTTTCCTTCTCATTATTATTATTATTGGTGGTAGCAGTAGTGGTTTTGTGTTATACCTTAATTAGTGGATTGCTCTTATCTCAACCCGTGGGAGCTACATTCTTTCAATTCTCTCCCTCATCCCTCCAGGAGCTGGGGGAGGAAAGGGTGGGGGAGTGAGCAAGTGGCTGCGTGTTTCTGGGTTGCTGGCTGGGCTTAAACCACAACAGCTGGGTTTGTTTTGCTATGCTTTTTGCAGTCATATTTAATTATTTTTCAGCTGTCTTTTATCACTACATTTTATTACTTTCAGAGCGATTTGGGCTCCCTTTGTCTTCTTTACTCAGAGGGAAGTCAGCTCACTTCAGATTGAAATTTATTAATAAAGAATTTACCTTCAACAGGCTTGTAAACAGATTAAGGTGAACACCAGCAGACTATTTTTTGTTTGAGTGTTACTTTCTCAGTGCAAAACGACCTACTCAAATACTCTGGGCACTTCATTTTTGACCTTTGTTCTTTGTTGCTGCCATACCAGCCTGTATGTGGTCTCTCCCATCAGAGCTTTCCTTCTCTTTTGTGTCTGTAGCTTCTGACCTGTTCTCCAGTTCCTTATTGACCGCTTCAGGCTTTCTGACCTTATCGTGCCTTCCTTATTTCACACTTTCTTACTGCGACACTTTCATTACTGCTACCCCTTTTGAGACAGCTGTAGGAATGATTTGTTTCCAGATTTAATTGCTGTGTGTTTATTATTCCTGCCGGTTGCCAGTGGAGCTGGACGGACCCAGTGTTGCATTTGCAAAATGTCCAGGCTGTCTACAGCTACAGACATCCTCTCTGAATAAGGTAGTCCTGCAGGAATACAGATTGATTTAGGTGTCTGGAAACAATGGGATTAGGTGCATAGCAGTGAGAATGTTTCTACCCTACAAATCAAGTACCTTCTTCACTCAAATGAATTTTACTTGCTCACACTGCTGTAAAGCCTCAAGTGTGGCCCATGGCCACTAGTCCTTTGAGTTACTCAAAACCTCCTACAGAAGATTTATTTCCTCATGAAGATGAGATCAGGTTGTGCACAGATGATCAGTGGCTAGAGTTGGAAATTTACCCTGGAGGTTGTCCTCAACTTCAAGTCTTGCTTTATATTCATGGTAATTGTGAGCAGGTTCTTTTTTCCCAGTCATTTGACTGATCCAGTCCATATCTCAGTTCCCTCTTGACAACATTCCTTTCTCTGTCCTTTGTGATTTTAGTTGAGGGAAATCAGTATTTAATAAAAAGCCTCAAGTTCAGAAGGTTGCAGAAAAGAAGCTGAAGCATATGGGGTTGCCAGCTTCTAATAGCTTTCAAGACTTGCATAAATTTTTATATTCTATAGAAACAACTTCAGGACCTAAGTTTTCCTTGACTTTTTTTTTTTTGTAATATTACAAGTAACTTTTTCCAAATGCAATAGCCATTATTCCATCATTATAGACTGAAATACTGATAAATACTCCTGCTGTAATAGACTCTCTCCTCTTTTCTAAGAACAAGATTTAATTTTGACATGTGCCTGCACTATAAGTGAAGGGTGATTAACTTAATAAGATTTTCACCTTAGAAAAAATCTAGTAGTATGAATCGTTGTCTGAGAAATCTATCATTCCATTTTCCTTCATTTATTAAAGGCCTACTGGTTTAAAACTAACCCATTTGGCTTTGATATGAAGCAGTCAAAATTTTTTACCATTATGTCCATTTTTCACCATTTTTATCATTATGTATTTTAAGGGTTTCTGAATTAGTTTAGTATATGTGGTAATTTTTTTCATCTGACTACTCTTAACTTGCTCAGGCTTTTTTTTTATTTTTTATTTTGAAAGACTTATATTTTAGCTTGAATATAGTTTTCCTTGTTATCTAGGTAACCTATTTGACATAGATAGCACAGGACATCAGCTGTGCCCTAATTTTGGGCAGAAATCAGAAAGGGAAAAATCAAGAAGGCATTAAAACAGAATTCAGCTACAGCAACAACACATTTCTTGGCTGGAAAGCATGCAGTGGAAGAATTGAGACTTTTTCAGGTGTCCACCACAAAAGTGGTGTTTCAGTTGAAGTCCAGTACTGAGTTTCAGTTTGTGAAACTTAGAAAGAGGGATGTATCTGAAATTCATGTTGTAGCTGGTATTCAGATGTAATGTTTTTACTAGGCTGTTATGGTCAAAAGAGTTCAGATAATGTAGCACTTGAACATTGTTGGAGCATATGTCTTTAAACTTCTGTAAGTTGCGGTCTAAAAGATATCTTTATTGGAAACTCAAATAACTCAACATTTTGGCTGAAACATTGAGGGAATTTGGACATTAGATCCAATGTGGATATGCTGCCTTATGGGAGTTTATGTGCTTAGTGTTAATGTTTTTCTGTGATTACCTACATCGGAGATTTCAGGGAATGCTCTTTTCAAGACATGTATCTATTAAAAGATATCAGAGGTCTGTAATGAAGATCTGGACTTATTTGGGGGCAGGTCCCAGGAATACCTAAATCAAAAGAATGACATTTTTATAAGAGCAAGTGGACTCATAGGATCATGAGATCATAGAACAGTTTGGGTTAGAAGGGTGTCTTGGAGGAATCAGATGCTTCACTCATGAGGGAGAAGCAACAACATGCCTTATTGATAAAGCAAAATTCAATAGCAAATGTGGTAGTAGTTTAATATGATTTAACAGCAAAATTCATTTGATAATGTACTTTATAGAGGACAGGGCTAGATAAAATAGTCAGGGAGACCCTCCCATTGAGGTATGAGGTTCAGGCGAGTTTAGGTGTGGCTGGATCCACTTCTAGTCTCAGACTTGGTCAACGGTTTATGTCTAAAGGAATCTATAGATACATATGCACAATTTATCCATTATATTACTTAGTCAAGATTTTCAAGGTTAGTCGCTTTCACTGAGGCCCACAAAATTGACTTAGGTTACAAAACACAAAGGAAGCTTATTCTAGCAAAAAATCATTGAATACTCTGACAGCATTAGTAAATTACAGGTTCTACATGCAAAGTTGAATCAAATAGTATAAAAATAACTTAAGCTTAAATTTTTAAGGGAATTAACCCAAAGTGTGTTTCACTCACCAGTTAGGATGAGGACTATCTCGAGGAGTTACTTCAGGTGGCATCTTAGCCCAAATGGAGAGTCCTTGACTGCAGATCTGTTGCTCCAAGGAGGACTGGCTCAACTCTTGCCCTCTGGCAGGGCCCCATTTACACCCTAGTTGAATTCAATCTGTCATCAAAAAATCGGGTCTGAGGGCTCCTGGCTTTTGACCAAAGTATGTCCAGGTAGAGATTTTAAAAATCTAGGGACTTCTAGGAAGACAGAAGAATTTGTTGCCAAAATTATAAAGACACATTATTCTTCAAAAAACTTGTGTCCTGGTTAACTCCTTACATGGGATTTATAGATAATATAAACTTTAAGCTAAGCATTTCTATCTCATGTTTATCCAATGCTATTAATGATGCCTGTAAAATATGTCTCGATCAATTAAGAAAATTAAGCCAGTGATGACTCTTACTATAGCTGTTGGCCAGATGGTTCCCAGAATTAAATCATATCACACCTAGGGTTTTAAAATAGTTACAACAATGATTGAATATAAAGCCACATTCTTTTAGAGATAAAATGTATGAGTGCATTTTAGCATGTAAGACATTTTTTACAGTTATTTATTTTTAACTCTCCACAAAAAATTTGACAACCTAGTGCTTTTGGATAGCATATCTCCTCTTGTATTTCACAGATAACTGCACTTTAAATGCAACAATTGTCTGTAAAGCCTGATAAGGAGGCAGATGTCGGTGCTGGCGGAGGCATCTTTCACAGTATTTTGGGACGGAAAGAAGACATGTTAACTTTGCCACTGATGTAGACTTGCATGAAAGGAAATGATTTCTTTTGCTTGGACCAAGGATCAAGTGGAAGTCACTTTAATCCAGTCTTGCAATAATTTACAGCTCAAAGGAAAACAAGCGAAGATGAGAAGAGCTTGATTTATACGCTGTTGTGTGCTGTTTGCAGACATGGGCAATAGAATCAAATGCAAAAAAAAAGGTGTCCATGCAATCAGACCTGCACCCTAACAATGTCTGCACAAGTGCTGATTTGACTGGTTGTTCAGATGAAGGTCCTGATAAACTACTTCTGGTTATATACTAAAATACCATACTCATTATACCATATACTAAAATACTATATGAAATATTTTTTATACAGTGTGTTCTTTAAAGAAACTATAGCAATGAGTTTTGAATGACTTACAACACCTCATATCCCTACAGTGGAGTTTAACAAAGGTTCTGAACTCACTCCTAATTCCAGTACTTCAGTTTTTAAAATGAAGAAGATTGTATAAATGGATGGTGCTATTTTTTGCAATTTTTTGCAGTTCCTTAAATTGCAGAATCTGAAGTCACTTATTTTGAGAGAGACACAAATGTCTAAATGCTAATCTCATTTTTGGAAAAATAACATATGCTCCTAAGTTAACTAAAGACATTTTGGAAATTTGATCCTTGGACACATCAGATGAGTGGGATGAGAAATAATAGTTTCTGTCTCCATGTTTCTCCATGATTAGTGTGTTCTGTACAGTGTGTTGTCCGACAACATTAGTTTGAAGTATTACTCTCATGTACATTTCTGTCTGGTCATTTGTTCCCCTGGCTATTAAATTTGTGCAAAGTATAATTACAAAGAGAAAAACAAATTGCTTAAAATATGCTATGTAGCTTTGAATTGTTCCTGCTTATAAAAGAAGAAGGTGAAATATTAAATTAGTTTTACCCTTCCCCCAACAAAATGCCAGTATCTATATGCACAAAATATCTAGGGGAGAAAAGGGAAATGGAGGCTTGTAATTATAACAAAGTTATAACAAGCTGAAATGTCATTGCAAACAGGCTGTCTAAGGGCTGCACTGGGAAGCATTAATATTTAAAGATATTCTTTAGGACATTTCCAGCAGTTCAATGAGAAACATCTTTGTCTACTTGGCACATAAATATTTCATGATGTCAATATTTTGCACACATAGAGAAACACCTTAACTCACTGTAGGGAAATCAAGGGTAAATGTCTTTCCATGCTCACCACACTATCAAACTATTGGATTTATAAGAGATATTTCAAGCATAGAAAAACTCCCAACAGTTGCATCTAATTTCGTTTCAGGTTCTCATGTAGCCTTGACTTTTAAAAAGTCACTCTAGAAAGTCAGTATCTACGAGTCTGAAGTAAAATTAACAAACCTAAGAGGAGAAGATTGAACATGAAACTAAAGAAAATGAAACAGGCAAATAATATTTTAAGTAATGATGGAACAGTCAGTTTGTGACCTTGATAATTTTAATTATTTTTTTTTAAGAAGCAATTATTGAATTTGCTGAGGCAGACAGTTTATGGCAACTTGGACAAAAAGCATCAGTCACAAAAAACAAGTAGTCTGTCTTTTTGAAATTCAAGTTACTTTATGACCTATGTTGCTCCTCTTTAGGTTCTACTATCCAGAAGGAAAGGGATGGATGTGCCATCTATTTGACAACCTTATTCCGTGGATTTCTTCCTATCAATCTCTTTACAACATTCATTCAAATAGCTGAAATATTGACGTCTATAAAACCCTTGGTTTTGTCATTGTTCCTTAAATATCTCATTCAGCCATATCCGGCTGTGGAAGTTGATACAGCCTTCATTGACATTGCAACTAGAAGGATACATTTATGTAGTTTGATGTTAGAGAGCCAATCTTCATTATGTTTGCCTGTTGGATAAGAGAATATTAGCTTTTACTTACTTTTATTCAGCACATATAACTTCCACTGGAAGAATAACTAACAGTGAAACACAGGAGTCAGCGAACAGTACTTCAGGGAAGGATATAAAACTGAAGTGAACCACAAGTTGAAGATAAGCCAACAGTGTCTCCTTTTTGGATGGCATACGAGAAATTGCAAATGCTTAGAAATGGAAGCATGATGCCAGCAACATGAAGTAATTCACTTTAGCCTTGTTGAGGGGCTAGTGCTAGGGCTTTTTTTGCTTATGGCAAATACACTTGGAGAAAGGTTTGAAATAGTTGGTGTGAAAATAGCAGTGAGAATGAACAGTGGTCTAGAAAACATGATCCAAGAAAGAAGGCTGGAGATGAGATACAGAGTTTATCTCATCTAGATCAGAGAAAATAATGGAGGAAGATGTTTGCCTTAGAAAAATAAACAAATTTCATCTTTTTCTATGTGCATTTTGTGAAGGAAAATGAGTAGCAGGCTCAAATTAGAACATAAGAAAAGAAGCTAGGAAAATAATTTCAACTTTGCCTGTGATGCTTTCAGTCTCACAGGTTTAAAAATAGTATTAGAAAAATGTCCTTCAATAACGATTGAGATAGCCTTGGGCAAAAGGGTGGTTTAGGCAGCATCTGGACTGCCTATCCAGTCTTTTTTGATTTTTTTTTGTGGTTTAATTGCCTGGAAAATCAGAAGTAAAACCAAGGTCTGATTTTTTTTACCCATCTGCACTATTAATGCTCTGGGGTGCTACCTTCCATGGTTTGAAGTGTCCTGTGTTTGATCGGATTAAGCTCTTAATATTATTCTGTTTCCATTTGCCCAGTACCAACAAAGAAATTTTTGCAAACAGTGGGTTAGGTTTTTCAATATTTAGTTCCACAGAATGCCTGGAGGATTTCCTCAGGACAGAAATAACATTTGGCAGATTTAGTGGAATTTCCCTGGGATAAGGGTAAATATTTGACATCTACCCATAGGTAACGGAACTGATCTTGACAAGCTGTTTACCACCAGTACTCTAGATGACTGCTGCAGATCAGGATAGAAGTTTAAAAATGTATATTTTACCTCTCTTTCAGAATATACATTCATATTTATCTATTCAGTTTTGAGCCTACTTTATTTTATCATCAGAAAGACAAATGTCTGTATCGCTTTTCTCCTATCCAAGCATCTTATTATGGAATATGCTGCTGAAGGGCCATATAAATAATTAACCATAGCTATACCATTGCATGTTAGGGTGAGGGCTCTTTCTTGTCATCTCAGGAGAAATGACACAGCTATGGAAATTAATGCATATGCGTACTTGATAATATTGCAGAGAGAGTCCACTTGTATCTTCATAGGAAAATTCACTTCAAGTTAAACTCTTTTTAGATATGAACAGTCAGTATCACTTTAAATAAGTAATTGTCATTGTTATCACATGTGACAGTTACAAACTCCATCTCAGAGTATCTTCAGAATGAGAAATCCAAAGAATTGTCAAGCGACCCACTGGGGTCAGTGGAGCTCCTCTGATCGTTCTAGCCAGAGAGTCTTACCCTATTTGATCTGTTAGTGGCAGTGAAAATGGGGCTTGAAAAGCTTGCACCTCTTTCTCATGTATTTAACATATTTTAAAAGGTTTACCCTGGAGAGCGAAAAATTATGAAAGCCCTTGGGGTCATGGGTGTTATCAAACATTTTCTTCTGCAAATTGTGCCAAATGACTCTTTCACCCTTCACTGCATTTTCAAAATTCAGGTTTGATTTGGTTCAGGTCATGTTATACATGGATGTTCTTACAAAACCTCATTCTTTAATGGTCAGAATTTAATTCAATAGAGATCCTAAATGATGCAATTTTGAGCACTTGCTGTAATGGAGTCAATATTGTCAATATTGTTTGTATTATGCTGTGGACACTAATTTGATTTAACACCACCAAACTCAATTAGAAGCAATTAATTCTCACTATTATTTCAGTAGCAGAAGTATATGAATATAATGAGAATACACTGAGAAGCTCTGAAAAACCGGTTAAATTATCAGTTCAATTCATGTTAGTGTGGCAGTAATCATCTGGATTTCCCTAGCTACCCCTGTATGGTCTGCCTAAGTGTTCTAGGAAGGCTATTATCCTTGATTAGTTTGGAAGCACAGATAATTCATTACTCTCCAGGAAGCCAGAAAATGTTTTAAAGCTTTTAATAACTCTTATAAAAAGAAGAATAAAATTAGAGGCCACCATGAAAAAATTGAATAAGTGACCAACATACTCTTACAAGTGGAGTTTTCAGAATTATGTATTGAAGGGCAGCATTAGCATTAACAGCAAATGGAGTTAGTTTCTTTTTCATGGAGTGCATAGTGTATACATGAGGAGATACCACTGGTTGCACTTGGATGTTTGTTTACACAACATGATAAGTGTCTCCAGCATCTGATCTAGATAGGATCTTTGACTTTGTTTTATTCTACTTAATCTGAGATTAGCTCAGTCTTTCATTGCAACTCTGTAATGTAGCTAGGCTACAGTTCCTTGAAGATAATGTATCTCAAAAAGTTATCCTATCTTCAGGCTTCATGAATTTTCCTAGTAATGAGGCACAGAAACAAGTTACCCTATTTTTTGTGAACTGTATGTAGGATACATATGTGGTAATGTCAGGCAGATTTATATGACATTCCTGGTTCTTCATTTCCTATAATTAGCATGAAGGAAAAAAATCAAAGAAAGAGAAGTGTAAGATGTGAAAGTAAAAAAACAGGTAAAACTGCTTACCTGCATTAATCTGTGTGAGAATGAGGGAAGACTCGGCTGGTTGGTCAGTCCATAGGAACCTGAAATAGCTACTGGAAAAGATGCTGGATGGACAGCAACTCTTTTCAGAGATATATTAGTGTTTACTTTAGTGATCAGCAGAAGGGGATTTTTAGAAGCTAGACTAGGAAAGATGCTACATGGCCTGTGTCAGCTTGTCCATCTACAGCTGCTCTGCTATCTTCCCCTTTTTCCTTCTAGTTACCATAGAGAACTCTCTTTTTTGATCTCTAACTCTGCTCGTGCAAAGTGTGGGCAAAGAAGGGGACAGTGGAGAACAGGGAACACAGATATTCTCAGGATGCTAAAGGCGCATGAAAGGTGCACCATGGATGAGGTGGATAAAAAGGAACAAAATCTAGCCACAGTTTTAGACAGTCCATTTCAGGTTTTGACATGCTCATTGACGTCATGAATTGACTGCATGATGCTAGGAGTCACCTGTGAGTTTTTCTTTATGTGTTGTCAAAACCCCCTGCTTCCAATATATAAGCTTCTTCACTGGTGGTTCACGTTCCCGTACAGGTAACTATAAAAGCAGCTGGAAGCTGGAATTAAATGGCTCTGGACATCCCCAAAAAGAATCAGGAAATTTCAGAAGATAAGTGAAAGTAGCTCTTGGAATTTGTGACTGAATTCAGAGTGCCCCTGTGGTACCACCATGGAATTGCCAGCATCATTCCTTATTTCTGTGGAAAACAAAACTTGATTTCACTTACATGTGATGTCATATTTGTTACCACCTACCTAACAGTAAGCATATGTGCTTGTCTATATAGTGCTGAAACAAGAAGGAGTGGGAGGACTTATTGCATACACTTAAACATTGTGCTGGATAAGCACAGCATTGATATTGTCTAAATAACTTACATCTCCAGGCTTACAGATGGATGACTAAATTCCACACAGGGCTTCTTAGTGGTTGCATTTGTGTATCTCTTCAACAGTTTACTGTAGTGGTACAGTTTTGAGACGAAAATGTGGATGTTTAACAGACTTGCATTGCAGATAAAATAAAAAAATATATGTATTGATTGCCCCAAGGCTTGGTGTCCCAGGATTGTTCAACTTTTAGACTGTACTGATATTCAAGTTGCTATAGGGTGATGTCTGCTTAGTGAAGTCTTCTTATATGAAGATCTGTGGCTATGAGGCCCAATTCATTGTCACATGAACAACTGCAGTTCCTCCTTATTGACGTAAATAACATTATGCATGTCGGCCAAAACGGAAATCCAGTGGTATCATGGAGAAGCATGGAAGCACATGAAAGTCCTAAGAACAGAGAAGGAGTTTCTGTCATGAATTCTGTTGATCAGGATGTATTACAAGTAGTAATGTAATTCATACAAAAATACCAGAAGGGGACATTTATATTGCATAGTTAACCAATGCACATAAAACCTCAGTGCAGAACAGATATCTACTCCAGTAATTGGCAGTCACACAATCATTTTTCAAAGAACATAATGTAATATCAGAGATCTTTTTTCCTATCTTCTGCTGGTGAGTGCTACTCCGGGACTGGCAGAAAAACAGTCTTTCAAAGTCATTTATATGTCAGTTATGAAATGAATGAGGCAAAACCATGAAATGAATTGAAAGTTGTTTTGCAGATGATCAGTCTTTCATTTGTCATCTTCCCCTCTGGATAAAAGGCAGGGACTGAAATAGGAAAGGAAGGAAATGAATAAAGAAGTCTAAGCAGAGAGCCTGCCCTGGCTTGTGCCAGCTATCAGTCCCCATCTATTCACCCAGCTGGTGGAAGTTTCACTGGGATCAGTCATAGCCCACCAGTGCTTTAAGAACACAATTTTGGAAATGGGATGCTTGCAATTATTTTATAACCAAAGAAGAAAAAAATGTCCTTGAAGCTTAAGGTGAACAAAAATTTGTGTAGGGCTGAGCATCATAAGGATGAATTGGGATGTTCTTTTTCATAGTATTTTAGATGTGACATTAAAGCATGCAGGACCCTTGTGTTATACTCTTAGGCCTGAGATTGACTCATGTCATTAAACATGATGATACAAATATTGCTCATTCATGCCACTACAAAGTTAAGTTTAGAGTGGTACAATCACTATTACCATTTATTCTATCTAAGCTCAGCATTACTAATTGTATCACTACAAAGCTATTTTTTACTTATGTAAACAGTACAGATAATGGTGTCAGGCATTGGTATTAATGCTGCAAATAAACCTAAAACACTTTATCTGCATATCATTTATGGTGTAAATCTTATATGCAAATATTAGGGGGAAGCTCATCATTATAATCTTTGATTCTGTGGCCACTTATTTTTATTGCTGGAGAATGAGACAAGGGAGTGTCCTTGCACTTCCCTCTGGCTGAAATATTTATTACCATATTTGCTTTTCATAAATGTCTGATTATAACATCTCCAACTAGAGATGGGCAGCAAGTACAGCTCCAAGGGCAGGTCCCACTCTGGGGACATGCAAGCAGGAGAAGTTCAGTTTCTGTGTGAGCGGCTGGTATAATTCTTATATATAAGAGGTAGCTCCTCTTTTTTCTGGAAGAGGTAGTGGAAGTGCAGTTGGGAAAGTAATCATTTTGACTACAGACTGTACACTGTGGTTTTGTTGCCTCCTGAGCACAGCAGAAAATAAAAAATGAAAGAGCTTCCCTGTGAGAGTTTGTATTGTGCCCTGTTGACAGATTCCCATCTTGTCTTTTGCTTTCAGTAAGTTTTTTGGGTGGGAGACCTCAGACCTATAATGGAAGAATAAAGGGGAAATTTGTCTCTCATACACTTTTCCTACTAATTTTCAATTCAGTCATAAAGAATTGCAAGTCTTAGTCATGAAGAGTCATGAGGCCTTTAAACTAAAGTTGATAGAGGAGGGGAACCTCAATCAATCCTAACGCTGCCTTTTGTAAGAGCGGGGTGTAGGCACCATTACTCCTGGCCCCATCCACCCCATGTCATCTGCCTTCATATGAGCTGCTGGCTCCCAGCAGATCTTGGTGTTCCCCTGGGTTTCCCTGGCTCAGGAAAGTGGGGTTCTGCAAAGATAGAGCAGTATGGTCCCCACAGTGCTCCTTATGGGTCTGTGGCCCTCCAAACAGGAAAAGAAAGTGAGGAATTTTGATGTCATCCGGGATGACAAACACGGAAAAAGAGCCTATCACTGGAAAATGAGATCAGCTTTTAGTCTAGATCTATTTGGCACATTTTTATATGTTATATATTTCAAAATTTGATGAATATAATAAAGCAAAAAACAATACCTTTTTTTTATACTTCATATCAAGTCAATTTATTTTACGATTGACTTTCTTTAAAGTGAGAAACTATGCATGCATGGAATATATGTAATCTCTTGATCTGAAAACAGGCTGACAGACACAACATAAAACTTGCCTTAAGTGCTATATTTTTATGTTAGCCTTCTTCATTATTCTTTCTAAACAGGCAAAGTTAATTTAAAGAATCTACCTGGATATAATTTAATCACTTATACAATCATCAAGCACTTTTAAGGAGTTCAGTTAGCTCTTTTCTGAAATGAGTAGTGATGCTTTGAGTTTAATATGACTTACTATTGTTATGCCTAGAATGTGTGACCAAGTACAGTTGGTCTGGTTGAATGAAATGAGTTCACCAAACTGAGAACAAAATATTTGCTTTCGCAAACAGATAATAGAGAATGCTGATTACTCCATACAATTAAATTTTTTCTATCTTATTAGGAAAAAGAAAAAAAAACATATAATGTAAATATCTATGCAGCTAAATACCTTAAGACATCAAACTAATGCTTTGAAGAACAAGAAACACAAGGCAGAATAAAATAAGCAGGCTTGATAGCATCAAGTGATTATAGGACATCAGAAGGCACAAGGCAATTTGTGCACAGTGAATCCAGATTGATCTTTACAGTGTTTCTTCAGTTGCATGTGTATACCTGCTCCATACTAATGATTTGCAGACTATATTAAAAGCTTTTTGTTCTGCAAAATAAGAGGTTCTGCTACTTGGAACTTTGGTAGAAACCATCCTTTTATGGCTTGTGAAGGAGACATACATGTTAGCAATCAGTTTCTTGGTTTTCCAAGTAATTTGGTATGTTCTACTTGTTTGTTTGTTAGAAATGAAGTGTCTGTAGCTGCCGTAATTGTAAAGAATTCCTTGTAAATATGATCTGAAAGCAGCCAATGCAATTATATATGCTTGAGTATGCCAAAAGCCTGAAGCACTGTGAGAATAGTCCTTTTCAGCTTCATATATTAACTCAAATGTTAGTGATGACACTTCAAATGTCAAAATAACTGTTTACTTTTTCATTGAAGCATGGAAAGGAGACAGTGGCAATAAAGATCTGTGTGATCTACTCCAAGTGAAAACTCTTTCTTGGATGCTGCAGGTGAGCAATGCTTGGTAGATAGCCACACTTAATGTCTTCCCTGCCTGGCAGGAGAAGGTAGTACTTAAATGTTCAGCAACACTTTCTTCTTTGCTGACGAGGGTGCATTTCAGCTTTCAGAAAAAGGATGCTGAACTTCATCACCTCAAACATCAAAAAAAGTGAATCAGAAACCCTAGCAACCTCTGCAAACAAAACTTTGTATTTTCTCTCAGCTCTGCAGTATACTTTCCTCAAAGCAATAAATAATCCCTTTTACACCAGGAAAGAATGGGTGGGGATCAGCAAAATCTTGGCTTTGGTATTCCTTTTTCTCTCACACATTAATTCATTTTCCAAAGTGCCAAGAAATGCAAGGAGGTGGCTTTGCTCCCCATGCTGTCACACTGCAAAGTCAGGTCCTTTCTCTTGCATGGTCAGGTCTAGGCCAATTGTTACCTTTTCTGCCCTGGGGACTGGTCATGGCATAGGTACCAGAGATGTTCAGCACAGCATATTTAATCCCTTGTGCTGACTCAACTTTCCCTTAATTTCCTCCTGTTGCTTCATCAATGCATAGCTGACTGAGAAAGAGATTGGGGTGAAAAAATACTCCTGGGGGAAACCAGAGGAAACCATTCCAAGTCAGAGTAAATGAAAATGGTTTTGCTGAAAAGAATTTTCTGAGATTATCTCATCTCTCACTGTAGTGTTTGAGCACCTTTCAAATCAAACAGAAGCTATAGCTAAACTTGCAGGTTTTCAGGAATTCTCTGGAACATTTAGATAAAACACTGAGTTAATTTTTCCCTGTCATTTTCCCTGACTTGACTGGATAGCTCTACCAAAATCAGTGCAATCCAGACTAACCGAATTAAACTAGATCATTGGAGTACATGGGCATTCTCACTATGCCAAAATACATAATCTTTCAAAATCTACCATGTCTTTGGCTGTCAGTGCTGGGTACTGATGTAATCAGAGACAAAATACCACACTGAATGCATCTTTGCTCTGATCTAGTGCAGCTAGGCTAATGTCAGAAAGCAAAGAGTAAGAATGTGAAAAAGGGCAAGTGCTGAAGTAAACAACCCAGGGAGACTGTGTATTCTCTTCCTAAAAATCTTCAGGGGCAAGCATTATTCAGAGATGGTGCAAGTATAGTTCAGTTTTGCCTGGGGAAGGATGAGTTAACTTCTGAAAGTTCTTTCCAGCTCTGCAAAGAGCAAGCAAATATAATCACAGCTCCATAAAAATGTCCATTTTCTGGTGGATTTTCAGATATGAGTCATCTAACTGTGCCATTAGGCTGTCTACTTGCATTATTTCCAGATCATCATAGCTCTTCCTTGTTTTAAATGCTGACAGTAACTTACTGCATTGACGAGATGGTTTCCGCTGAGCAGAAACTCTCCTAGGAAGTGATTGTGTAAATTTCAACATAATTGAGGTCCTTCAATCCAAACTATTCTATGATTCTCTGATACAGCAGCAAGCTTTTGTGCAATTTGTAGAATGCTGGAGCTTCTGGCCAACACATGAGGCTGTGGCACCCTTGATTTGGACAGGATGTTTATACCCCTGTTTAGTTTGACTGGAGGAAGCAAGAGCATATGTGTAGGTCCACAAGGAGAGCAGCTAAAGTAGAGTCATGTCAGCTGTATTCAGTGTGCTCAATGAAGTTAATCACTTGGTGATGCTCCTCTGACGTCAGTGTCACAGGGTTGAAATGTGGCCAAATAAGAGCTAAAGATTAGTACAGAGGCTACAGTCATTCCCAGTACTCCTTAGCACAAATGGGAACTAATTAATCTTTACAGCATGCCTGCAGAATATATATCTGGAAAATTAAAACCTTGCCTTGCTGAAATCAGTGACAGCTTTATTTTTGACTTTATTGGAGCCTCATTTCAACCTGAAAATACAGATCTTTATCTGTTTTGTAGATGATTTAGAGTTAAATGACAGAGGGTGGGCATAAGCACTGGATTCTGTCCTAGAGATGGGTAGACTTCTCTAAATTCTCCACACAATTTTGGACTCTTGCACAGTTTTGTTCATTTGCATGTAAAGAGAGCTCTTCATTACAAATTGCTCATGTTTTCTTTTTAAACTTACTACAAATCCACAGGTGAGTTTTAAGGCTTATGTATTCAGGTACCAAGTACATAGATTCAGTTCTTTTTGACTTGTTCCCTCAGACACAGTGGTAAGATATTGATAAAGGGGAAAGTAAAGTACTTGTTCAAGTTGAGATATGGTGACTGTGAACTTGATAATAGGAAATAATCAGACTT
Source organism: Psittacula echo (assembly GCF_963264785.1). Lineage (NCBI taxonomy): Eukaryota > Metazoa > Chordata > Aves > Psittaciformes > Psittacidae > Psittacula > Psittacula echo. The sequence goes on from NC_137735.1 coordinate 61,535,931, forward strand.
CTGGAAACAAGAGAAAGAAGTGTATATGAAAAAGGCAGGCATATGCACAAGGGGAAATGTTCTCTGGGATTTCATCGGAATCAGTTTTTAATAGGCTCTCAAACTCCGTCTTGTACTGATCAATATTCTCTACCGCAAATTGGGAGGACCTTTTAAAGAATTTTGCAGATGTTAATTGTTTTCTTGCCTCTTCCTTGAAAATTCAGGGATTTATAAAAGTTCTGTCTGAGATGTCCAATTTCTAACTTTTTGACCACTGCTCACCTGCTCATATCCAAAAGTATTTTTAAAAGACGGCTGTAGAAATGTAGCGTGTGGATTTTTTTACCTGGAACTCAAATTTAAAAGACTGAAGAAATTTCAACAGACAGTGAAATTCTAGTGGTGAAAGAAGGGCTGGCATTTGCCTTCCCACGACTGTATCTGACAATGTGCACGTTTATAAACTCCCGTGTGTTTATTTACTGCTCCCAAAGGCTTTCATACGCTACCACACTTCAGATTTCCAGATTCAGGAAGCTGTTTCTTTGGGCTGGTATTTCTTCTGTCTAAAACTGAGTTGAGATTTCTCTGTCTCATATAATTGGCAAGTTCTCTGGCCACTGTACATGCTAATTGTCTATATCATTGTATTTATACAAGGAAATTGTAGCTTGAATAAGCAGAGGTGCAAGAGATTTGTATTATATGGATGTTTCTGACACAGGTTTCCTCTATTCTTAAGCAGTAGCTATTAATCTTGTTGTGTCCCTATAAGCTGGCATGAATTGTCTTTTCCTCCCCATTCTGTGGGTGCTTAATTAATATTTGTAAATAATTTTCAAGTTACTGAGACTACAGACTGTCAAAAAGGCAGTATATAGTTGATCCTGAGGACAGACAAACTTGATAATGTGAGTGGGTCTATGTGAAAATATCATGCCTCCCCAAGGACCATGATATCATGGCCAGAGACACTGTTAAGGAGTATTTTTCATGAAATGGACAAAATACACATTTCACTAAAAGTACCTGGGTTTCCAAATACTATCTAACCGTCCACTGAAACATATTAAGCAAATGACCCAAATGAATCAATAGAAATGCTTTCTAAGGTTGGAAATACAGATTTCACCAGTGAAACACAGGGTATTTCATACTCTGCTCAAGGCAGCAGGGCTGCTTGTGTCAGATCATTTGAATTTTCCCCTTGCTATATTTAAAGCAGTGTGATAGCAATATGAGACAGTAAATTTTAGAAAGGTGATGCTGCCTTTCGTATCCTAGAAAAGGAATCTTTCCTTCCCATGCTAAATTGCCAAGGTCAGAGCATTTGATCACTGCTAAGGAGAGTTTTCTCAAACTCCAGTAGTGTAAATCATTGTGCTGCTCTACATTTCTATTTCTGTGCTTCCATTGATTTCCATTGATTTGAGTTACAGCCATATAAAAGTGGGGGGAAGCAGAAGGTAATCTGGCTCTTTGCAAACACACTTCCTGCCGTGGTTTAAATCCACCCAGCAACTAAGTACCATGCAGCTGCTCTCTCACTCCTCCCTAGGTAGGAGAATTGGAAGAATGCAAACCCCGCAGTTTAATAATTGATATCAAGTGAAATATAAGGATAATAGAAATAATACCAACAATAACAATAGTGAAAATAATAATAAGGAACAACAAAAAAAAAAAAAAAAGAGAAATGAGAATTCAGAAAACCCAAGTGATGCACAATACAATTGCTCACCACCTGCGGACCAGCCTGACCCAAGCAGCATTCAGTCCCTTCTGGGTAACTCCTCCCAGTTTATGTACTGGCCATGACGTGCTGTGGTCTGGAATATCCCTTTGGCTAGTCTAGGTCAGGTGTCCTGTCTCTGTTCCCTCCCAGCTTCTTGCATCCCTCTTCACTGGCAGAAAATGAGAGACTGAAAAGTCCTTGACTTAGTACAAACACTACTCAGCAACAACTGAAACATTGGTATGTTATCAGCTTTGCTCTCAGACTAAAGCCAAGCCACAGCATTGCACCAGCTGCTAAGAAAGAAAACAGCTGCATTTCAGATGAAAACAGAACTCTTCCTTAATTACAGAAAACAAGAATATTCTTTACTTCAGTTTAAGATAAAGTTTATGCCTTTTTTTTTTTTTTTTTTTCTTTTAAGTGGTGTATCCAAGACGTGTTACTTCCTGACCTTTAACCTATTTGCAAAAAATTTTTTCACTGAAAGGGTTATCAAGCACTGGAACAGGCTGCCCAGGAAAGCAGTTTAGTCACCATCCCTGGAGGTATGTGTGCCTGTGAGGCTCAGGGACATGATTTAGTAGTGGACTTGGCAGTGTTAGGTTTGTTGTTGAACTTGGTGATCTTCTTAAGGGTCTTTTCCAATCTAAATGATTCTATGGTAGTGGTACAAAAGTGATGCTTTGGAGCTTTAGAGTAGCTATACTTCCAGTTCATCATGGATAAACAATGGGGAATGCAGAGTAGTAACTTTTCCTTGGTAAACAGCATATTCCAGTCTGCTTCCTTTGCAAGAATCTCTTAATTCCATAGTTATGTCAATGACATCTGAGATTGAAGGTACTTTGCTGATAAGGTCATTAAAATTTCAGTGTATTGTTTAAGAATCTATAGAGGAATATTCACAGTTGCTTTCTAAGGCTGAGTGCTCAGCAGGGTTAAGGATGGAATCTCAGCATCCTTAAATCTTTCTGAGAACAAGTCTTTTTCCCTTTCCTTGAATAAAGCTATTCAAGTAGTTGATGAGATGTAGATTTCTTTCTTCTGAACTTTTTTTTTAAACAACATTTTAACATAGGATTCCTTAAACAGTAACTAGCATCCTGTCTGCCCCCATCAAAAAGCCTAGCTGTTGTCTGTGTAGCGATTTACAGATCACAGATCACTACAGAGCGTCAAACTAACTGCATTTGTCTCTTGGATTTTGCTTCCTCCAGTTTTAAAATGTTTTGTCATGTTAACCAAGCTGAGTCACATATGAGAAAATAGTGTTATCTCCTGGATCATGTGCCACTCCAGGAGCAAGCTTGTTGAGCTGCTCCAGCTCCACAGTGGTCTGCTCCAGAACATCTTTTTCACTCATTTAGAGATGGTCTCTCTCATTTTGGCTTCTCTTTTTCTCGTGTTTTGTCCTTTTCATCCACTAAGGGAAAGATCCCCCATATTTGATTTTCTAAGAAGTTAGGGGAAACAGCTCATCTGGCAAATGCTACTTCTGTATGCAAAATATAACACCTTGGAGTGTTGTAGCTGACTCTGTCATGGCCACAGAGCTCATGGGACAGTAATAGTGTTATAAAGGTCAAAGTCAATATACTATTGGAATATAGGGGGGAAGTCCAAATTTCCATACCTTTCCTTATGGAAATGGAGAAGTTAGTATTTACTGAGAAGTAATGGAAGTAGAGCCTATATGAAAGTCTGGCTTGGGGAGGACTGAAAAAGCTGAGCTCAATGGATGAGATCATGTTTTCATTTGACACCAGTTTCAACAAAACTGAGGTTTCACACCTTACAGCTGGAACATCATGTCCACACCATATCCTGTCAGCAGAATCAGTTGAATATAAATGGATTCAGAGAAAGGTTAATATTAAAAGCTTGCATAGTGACTGTCAGCTTTACAATGGGATTTTCATCTATCTGTAGATAAGTCAGTCAATGATTACCTACAGCTAAAATTGGTTTAAATGAAAACTCCATGGAGGCATGTACACAAAACAGATTGGAGAGTGACAATACTAAACCATTACAGCAGAATGGCAAGAACAAAGGCTACTATAATTTTGTGGCCATTTTGTATATTATGGAGACAGAAACAAAATCATGCTTCTGTACAATAACTCTGCAGGTTATACCTACGTGAAGGCAATGTAAATGAAATATTTACTTCTGAACCTTTTCCTACAATTTACTTCCCCTGACCCAAATATCCCTCTTTATCTGCCACTGCCTTTTCCCTTTCCTGACTCTGTGTGGAACATCTGAGGTGGTGTTTTTATGTGAGAAAATGTGAGTATGTTGGTGATACCATCCCCACAGTCCATGCAAGGTTCTCTCCTGATCATCTTCTTTAAAAAGTAGGTTTTGAAGTTTTGAAAATGTGAGTGACAAATGTTACTTCCTTTTGGAACTGATGAACCATGTTGATTTGGTACCTGGAAAACATATAGGTGAAAAAGTACTGGGAAAGCAAATGGAAATTAAGATATTTCAGTTAGACATAAATCAGAAGAGATGCATGAGAAGTTTATAAAATACTGTCTTGGAGAAATGGACCATACATTTAAACTTATCCTTTATATACAGCCAGGAAAAATGGAGTTAAATTTTAAGACCACCTATTTAGAGCTAATCGGATTATTTGAATATTAGAAAGGTATCTGGAGGAAGAAGAAGCTATTAAATCAATACCATTAGGATTAGATATTTTACAAGAGTTAAAAACATTCACAATGATATCAGATAGGATACAAGAATAACAAGTAGGTTTACATATACTTCAGAGTTTAAGTCACCTATAAATAGCCAGGAACTAGGAGGAAACGTCACCTTCACCTTATAGGCATGCTACTTTGTGACTTTTTTACAGGACTTTTCCCACCTGTCTTCCTGGCAGTCAGTACGAGCCTTTTTAGGAGACATGGTGATTCATTAAAGATGTCTCTGCACTGCCCAAAAGTTATTTTTCACTTCTAAAATGTTCGTACAGGGTCATACTGGCCCCTTACCGTACAGCTTCATGGAAATCTTGCATCAAAAACCTCCACATTTTTGTAAAACCTTCCAGCAAACTGCTCTGTACACAGTCATTTTTTTAAAGTAATTTTTTTAAAAGATGCAAGAAAAGCCACTGGCCTGTGTCATTGGATGAATCCTTGGGCTGTACTGCAGCCAAAATGTGAAAATTAGCACGTAATCCAATTGGGGTTACTATTCAGTCCTTTGTTTTTAGAGTTTCTCTATAAATTTTAATAACAGTGCAGAGACATTTCAGCTAAGATGGCTTCAGCACCACCTGTGCTCAGTGTTGGGCAAAATTATTCTAAGTAGTAACATTTTTCCCAAGCAATTTACAAGATGAGACCCACTAGACCTATTGCACATTTTACTGGTTTCATTTTCTCTGTCCACGTTTATGCACTCATTATCTACTGTGCCTGTGTTCTCTAGGTTTTTTATCTTTTCTGAAGCTGCATGTTCTTAGAAGTGAATAAGTCTTCTACTGTCTTTCCTTTAGATCCTAACAAAAAAAAAAAAAAAAGAAAAAAAGCCAAATCTGCAACAGAAGGAAATCTTGGATTTTTACAGTGAAAATAAGACTGGGAGATACTTCAAAGGTTGTTTGTTACTTAGAAGTCCCAGTGTCATTCCTGGTAGGACCTTCATATAACAGCAGATGGAGGGAAATGCAAGCCCAGATACGCATGCTGCTCCATGGTAGAGGGTGACCAGAACTTGCATCTGATGCCCATATTTATGCATTCCTCATTAGACTAATCACTTCTGTCTGCTGCAAATGACCAATTCCTTCATTGTACCTCTAATCTGAGTTTAACAACAGAACATTGCAGCTGCTCACAGCTCATTTTTGCATATCAGCTTCAGCAGGTTTTCAGAAGCACAACTTCACCGGTGCTATGGTTTAAGAGAATAGCTGCATCCAGCACACAATAAGCTCCAGACAGCAGGGCAATTTTCCTTTCTTTATACCTTTTACTCTGCATGTGCAAAAACTGTGGTTAGGGAGAAGGTTAGGAAAGGAATGAAGGAGGGTGAACTTGTTTACATACCAGATTTTTCTATACAGTTGTTTTATTTTCTTCTGTCCATCCCATCTTTGCATCAGGTTAAACTGTTCTTTATTGCCTTGGCTGTTTTGTTCTTTGGAAAGGAGAATCTTTATAGGTCATGATATCCTGCAATTCTACAGGGACTGAAGAAGCAAAGGAACAGGAGGTGGGTGCAGGAAAGAGAGAGGGAAGTCAGTCCCAAGCAAAACATAAATCTCAGGGGAATGAGCACAGCTGCTGCTTGACAGCACAAGAGCCATCAGGTTCAGTTAAGCTCTACATGTACGCAAATCATGACAGTTCTCTCTGATTCTCAGTAAGACCAATCCCAGCTAGTATGTACTTTTATGTCTACTGGAGAAGAGCCATAGCTCCACAAATAGACGGATTTTGGGATCTGGGAGGCAGACAAAGGCGGTTATAACTGGAGACTGAGGAAACCTGATGGCCTTTTGTGCCCACCTCTGTATAAAGAGACAGGAAACCTTAGAGGAAACTTTTCCTGTGACTCAGTATCCCCATTTGAAAATAAGGAGAATAATACCAGTCTCCCTGATAGTCTCCAAGATGCATAAGGAGCTCAATATCGTTACACTTACTGGCTATTACAGTGGGACTTCACATAGAAGCAAACAGGCACAAAATCCGTTAACATTGCAACACTGCCATAACACACTTAACATTTGTTTTAAAATTCCAGCTCTCCTAAGTCAGCACAATGAAGAATATTTAAAATTTTTCAGAGGAAACCTTTCAAAATCAAAGCATCTAATCATAAAGGGAGGCAAAGACAGAGAGTATTACTGTTTTTTTCAACAACCACATTAATGTACAAATATTTAATGCATGCAAAAATATGCATCAATATAATTTTTTTTAGATTTGTCTAAAACGCACATAGAAAATCAGTTGCTTATTACAGTTCCTCATATACACTTTCAAGGGTGAGTTACAGTAACAACATTTGTCCTAACTGGTAATTAATATCCTTTTCTCTTTCTCTGCTTTTGTTTAGTGTATAATTTAAAACCACAGGTTTATATATCCCTGGCTATCTATTATGCTGAAACTCCTCCTTCCTTATTAAATGTCTGTGCTTTAAGATTCATCTCCTCCATCTGTTAGATGTCAATATTGGATTTTGTGATTAAATTTATAGCTTACAGCATTTGATTTTAGCTGTCTGGGACAATATTATTTCATTTTCTTTTGACTGATCTAATTTTGTAGTCTAACTTTTTTTTCTCTTTCCAGGTTCCTGTTTCTTAAGGTGTTATATTTTAAGATTACTAAAAATGGTTATCTGTTGTGTTTGACAAATGCAAATGGCAAACATGAACAGATGTAGTTTCATATTGCTGTGTAACTAAGAAAAAAAATATAGGCAGAAGTAAGCCCCATAGGAAGTGCTATGCTTTGGTCTTTCTATTTTACTAAGTCTGTATCGTTGTCAAGTGAAAAAGGCAGGGTGGCAGGGTGAGTTGGTGCTTAATGGGTAGATAAACAGTTATGCCATCGTTAATGTATTATTTTTGTCTAAGGCCTTCTTACATCAAATGTAACACAGGCTTTTGATCCAGCAGTAGCTTCTGTTCAACTGTATGTTAGCATCCTAAAGAACAGCTATTCCATCCCACCACCCCACCTAGTTATCTATACTGGAGATACTGACGAGAGTTTGGCCACTTGTTTCGGTGTCATGAGCAGTACTGTCTCTAAGGGGTATGCTCTTCATTTTTGTTATTGTTAATGAGAACTAGAAGAGAAGGCTCTGCATTTACTTAATGAGAATGTCATGATTTGAGCAGAGCTGGAGAAGAAATGAATTTGAAAGGCTGATCTTTGTAACAAACCAAGCATTATCAAACGGTATTAGCCATGATACTGAATTGGGTTTAACAGCTCTGTGTCTTACATGAGGTCAAATAGAATCATAGAATCATAAGCGTGTATATGTGAATTTTGCATACTTACAAATATACAACCATTTGTTTCTCACAGAAAAATTTACTAACAATACACTTTTACACATTCTATTGATCAATCAAAGCATGTAGCCCTGCCTACATAGAGCTAGGGCAAATGCTGGTCAGTGGAAATGGGAAAAAGAAGAAAAAACTCAAAACACTGGCACAGGCTTTCTGCTTTCACTAGAAACTAAATCTTAGAATAGAGTAGGAACTGACATGGCTTTGTCAGTAGTGTACTAAAGTAAGACAGATCATAAAACAGTCAAGAGAACCACCCAAACCTGCATACAGAAAGCTATCAGTTATTTAAAATGTTCCCGATATGGAGGATGCCTGTGCTCCACTTCAGACTGGATTTTTAAGTTTCTTCAAGTGTGACAGCACCAACTTAACCTCAAATTGGCCATACAGTAGTGATGCTGAAATCATGACGGTATGGGCTTCACCAGAGACTGCCATTAATGTTATACTGAGCTTGTACAACTTCTCTCTCTTCAAAGGCTAGTTAGGTGTCCTGGTTTCAGCTGTAACAGTTGTTTTTCTTCCTGGAACTCATACAGTGCTGAGTTTTGGTTTCAGTCTGAGAGCAATGCTGATAACACACTGATGTTTTAGTTGTTGCTCAGTAGTGCTTACCTGATCAAAGATTTTTCAGTCTCTCATGCTCTGCTGGTGAGGAAGGGCACAAGAATCTGGGAGAAAGCAGAGACAGGACTCCTGACCCAAACTAGCCAAAAGGGCATTCCATACCACAGCACATCATACCCAGCATATAAACTGGTGGGAGTTACCCAGAGGGGACTGTTTGCTTGCTGGATGAGGCTGGACATCGGTCAACTGGTGGTGAGCAATTGTATTGCGCATCACTTGTGTTTTCTGAGCTTTCATTTCTTTTTTTGTTGTTCCCTATTATTATTATCATTCCTGTTGTTATTGTTGGTGTCCTTTCTGCTAGCACTATATTTTGCTTGCTTGTTTTACATTCCTTCAATTCTCCTTCCCATTCCACCTGAGGAGGGAGAAAGTAAGGTGTGAGCGAGCAGCTGCATAGTCCTGAGTTACCAGCTGTGCCTAAATAACGACATTAGGTTAAAGTTAATGTGCTTCTAATTGAATGTGGTGCTGTGACTGTAGTGAGGGCAGGACTACAATGAAGATCTGCAAGGAAGACCACAAGCAGCTTCAACAAGGAAGGGCAGCAGAGCAAACCACAGCTACCTGATTCACATCCACTTCTGGGCAGCAGGGGTAAGATTCTCCCCATCATTGATTAAATCCATAGGAACAGCATCCTGTCACAGGCACTCTACTGCAGCATGTTCATGACTGGATGTGCATGTTTGTCCTGATTACATCTGGGATAGAGACAATGTTTAAGCCTGGACTTATATCCAGGGAATACAAATTGTGTGAGATGTCCATGGTGAATGTCATATTACTTCTAGGCATGCCGAAAATCAACAGATGTGACACTGTGAGGCAGCATTCCTGTGAAACAGAGAACTGTGCTTGACTTGTACCTCAGGCTCAGCCAACAGCAGAGAGGAGGAATATGTACATTACACAGGTGGATGGAAAGTCCAAGACAGTAAACCTCTTACTCACTCTTGCCCCTTAATTTTCCACCAATTCTAAATTTAATGTTGGGTGGTGAGAATATCTGCAATTTGTTTTAGATAGCAGAGTTGTAGGAGGATGTTTGAAAGTGTGTTCTTTATGATTGTTCATAGCAATAATGGGAAGGTGAAGAAAAAAAACTTGAAAATTGCAGGATACTAAAATTATTACCTTATGACTAGCTATTCCATCTTTCTGCTCCTATTTAACAGGTTTGGTCCCAAGTGTGGTCTCATCCATGTGGAAGAATGATTAGCATATCCAACCAGCAAAGCACCAGCACTTTCTTTCTTGTTTACAGGCTAGAGGAACTTCTCAGGAGTTAAGCGAGATGCTTGTAGCTCAGGTGAGGTATAGAGACTACTTAAGCCTACTTCAGAACATAGCCAGCAGAAGTATTAGCTAGACTTGACCCTGCCTCTGCTGAAATCAGTGGTAGCTCCTAAAGACAACAGTAATTTGTCCCTTATTTGCTACTGTGCAAAAAAAAATTTGTGGCAGGTAATATTTTGTTTCTTAGTTGAAGTAATTTTTCAGGCCTGCATGATAGATGCAGAGAATTTCCCTTGCTGTCCCTATTTTTTGTTTTACAGTTCACACAGAGCCCAAGGAAATTACTGAAATCATCCCCACTGTTTCAGCTAATACTGAAACTGCTAGAATGCTGTTACAGACAGTGCTCAGGCAGCGCAGGCAGTTTAGCAGCACCACACATCCCTCCTGTGCTTTCCAGCTTCCTTTCTGGTTCATTTAAACAAATGAAATAAGCTGAACTGATCATCCTAGATCTCCCAGGGAAGCTGGAACTTGGAGAAGAAAGCACTATATAGCACTATATAAATCTCCAGCACCAAAACAACCATCAACTGCTAACAAAACAGGGGGATGTCGCCAGTAATTCAGAGTGCCTGTTAAACTAGGAGGAGTCTGATCAAGTGTATTTGGCATTCAGATGAAACTTCAGGTGACTTCCACCTTCTCAGTGCTGCCTTGACTTAAGTGCATTCAGATACAGTCAGATACTGTAGCAGGCAATTTCTGGCAGCAAAGTTAGACTTTTAGCAGCTGGGATTATTCCCAAAAAATTGTGTAATTTGAGTTAATTTAATGAGATGTTAGTGATTTGTTCAGGCTAAAAAAGTAGTTGTAACTAATACTTACATAGGCATCACATCTCAAAGTCTACCCATACATTTTATATGCAGCATAAATAATCACTCCAAATGCTGCTGAAAATGCAACTATTTCTGGGGGCCTGATATTTTACCATGTTTTTCCAAGAAGTAACATGTTACAATGCATAGAGCTGTTCCTATTAATTCTCCTTATCCTTCTTGATCACACAAATATTCCAGAGCCAAAGATGTGGGTTGCTATTTTCACTCTACCTTTTTAATTATTCACATCTTATCTTTCTTTAACATTGGAGTTGAAACGACAAGTGCCTAACAGCAAAGTTTAACCTGCTGTATTTTGACATTAGCTAGAAAAATCAGCTGCTTTTTATTCCTTAATCATGTGCAAATAAAAAGTAGCAGGTCATTGGTAGGAATGGAAAGGTGTATCTGGTTTGCTGTCAATCAAGTTGGATGGCTTTTTCAATGATCATCTAGTCTAACTGCCCAACCACTAATTTCATCCACTTTGGAGGTTATTTGAATAAACTCTGCCTAAGCTCTCTAAGGGCTTATGCATTCCTGAGAATACAGGTTATGTCTTAAACCAGAGTTTTCTGTCCCTTCCCAAACTCTGAATAGTATTGTCCTAGGTTCAGCTGTAACAATTATTTTTCTCCTTCTTAGTAGCTGGTGCAGAGCTGTGTTGCTGACTTTAGCCTGGGAACAGCACTGGTAACACATCAATGTTTTCAGTTGTTGCTAAGTAATGTTTACTGCTATCAAGGACTTTTTTAGTCTTGTGCTCTGCCAGTGAGGAGAGGCACCAGAAGCTGGGAGGCAGCAGAGACAGGGCACCTGACTCAAACTAGCCAAAGGGGTATTCCATACCACAGCATGTCTTGCCCAGTATATAAACTGGGGGCAGTTACCCGGAAGGCCCAGATTGCTGCTCAGGTCGGTCTGGGTATTGGTTGGTGGGTGGTGAGCGGTTGTGTTCTCTTCCCTGGTTATTCACCTTATTATTATTATTATTGGTGGTAGCAGCAGTGGTTTGTGTTATACCTTAGTTACTGGGCTGTTCTTATCTCAACCCGTGGGAATTGCATTCTTTTGATTCTTCTTTCCATCCCTCCAGGAGTGGGGAGTCAAAAAAGGGGGAGAGTGAGAGAGCGGCTGCATGGTTCTGAGTTACTGGCTGGGCTTAAACGATGACAAGTATCAAAGGTTTTAATTCAGGTTGCCTTGAAAGGTCTATTTTTTCTTTGAATCTTGAACTCAGTGTCACCCTGTAGCAGAGATTCACCTGTCTCACAGCACTGTGAAATGCCTCTGCTCTATCAACTGGACTGGGAGCTCCAGGGACATGAGTGGAGTTGGAGAGGGATTTCAAGGCTCGGTTGGTGGGACTCACTGATAGACTTGAGGCCAAAGCAGAAGCAATCATGATCTGAGAATTTATTACAGACTTGTATGGAATGAGCCTGTGGCTTCACTCTAAGTGCTCTTGGGAGTAATAATACATCAACCATGTCTTTCTGCATTGCCTTTTCCTGTCCAGACATTGTTCAAGATCTGAATTGGTGAAATGGTGACCAACATATGGTGACCATGTGCTGCTCCCCATCAGATGTTCCCTCTCCTTTGAAGAAGAGCTAAAGCAATCATCACTCCATTTTGGTCCTATAGATAGAAACTTCTATGTTGACTATGGGAGAAATGTCACTGCTGGCATAGAAGTCACCATCTCAGTGCTCAGGTCCCTTTGTCCCTCTGTTTTAACTTGCTTCAATGTGCAAAGCTCCAAGGGCCCTGGATTTTACTAGGTACAGCTCTGAGGTAAGGCTCTTGATGCACATTGCTTTGCTATCACTGAGAATCCGCCCTTGATGGCTTTCATCAAGGTCAGAAATCTCTGTTCCTGACTTCAGTGTGTCAAGAGACAGCACTGGCAGGTTGCCATGTTTGCATCTGTATATCACCCGTGGTGCCTTTCAGACTACCTGATATGTACATTTGCACCTGCTTAGTGCACAGAGGGGAGCACCTCTGCATGCAGGTGGGCTTTCAAAGCTGGGTCACTGCTTAGTGTGCTCTCAGGTGACCAGCATTAATAAGGCCTAGTAGGAGGTAGGAAGTGAGCAGGCAAAATGGGAAGGCCATAATAAATGGAGCATAAGCAGGAATTTTTCTTCTGCTCCTCAGAAAATACTCCTCCACATATCTGAATGATCTTGCCTCTCTGTGTGTGTTGATTTAGAGCAAGGTGGTGGTACAGAGCAGCAGTGTGCATAAAATCTCATCTTTCTGTGGCTTTTAAATCCTGCTAGACTGCCTGCATGATTTGATGCCATATGGGTATCACTAGGCTGGGTATTCAGTCCTGGTACTGAGTTCTTAGTTGGGTTCTTGCTGAGGCAGATTTGTTGCTGTGAAAACCTACCCTGTTTCCTGCAGAAATACCTTTCTGCCACTGCTAAATACATTTGGAGTGATAGTGGTGAGATATGGTTGAAGATTCTGCAGGACAAGCCCGTTGTTTTTTGTCTACCTGAAAAATAGGTGTGATCATAAGGTCCTTTCCAGCCCTAACCAGTCTATGATTCTATGATGGAGATGCCTTCAACACTCCGAAGAAACAATTCTGCTGCATAGGAAGCTGATACGGCTCCACCTGCTGGTTCCAGGCTGGTTTCAGGCCAGGCAGCTGGTTTCTGAGGAAAATTGCAAAAGTGCAATTGTTTTGCTAGCACCCCTTTCCTCCCCCAAAAAAAGCCCTGAACAACAACAAACGCACACACACAAAAAAACCAAATAATAATAATAAAAAAACCAACCAAGCAAACAAACAAAAAAGCAGACATGTCTTTCCTAAAGATAAGCAATGAAAAATTACATAAAAAGGGAACATTTTTTATGCCTGCCAATCAGGGATTATGGAAGGAAAACGTATCAGAAGGAATGAAGTAGTTTGAATAAGTTACTGGTGCTTTATAGTTCCAGGTTTAACTTGCAATGAAAATGTGGACAGATAAAAATTCTGTTCTTTTGGGTAACAATAGCAGGATTTCTGACTACAAAATAGCTTTAAAAATAAAATAACATAAATAAAAAATAAGTGCCTTTTTCCAGAGACAAAGCTAATTGCAATACTTCCATGGGAATCTACTAACTTCAGGGATATACGGAAAGAATGCAAGGGAATTTGTCTCTGAATTAATATCTGTTTTGAAAGACCTGATTATCTGCAGTCAAATTGCTTGTTAAAGATTCACTGACAGATTATTCTAACTTTTGGGTGGATAACCTAAACATATCCATTCTCAGTTAGGATGTAAAGCCAACTGCTCTCTAAAAGCTTATTACAATTTCTAGGGCTTGTGAAAATGCTGATTATGGTATTTGCTATCCAAATGTCTTTCAATTTACTAATAAAACAGTGTGATAAGTTTCTAGCACAGTTCCCATCTGTTCAACACTGAGGCTGGACAGATGAGATTGGGAGTTCTACTTCTGTTTGGCTTTAGTAACGACTTAGACATTGCTTTAAAAAACTGTCTAAATGCCAATGATGTATTTTCCACCCTCTTTTCCAGTTTCTGTGGGACATAAGAGGCTGTGCAAAAAAGGGAAGTCTTACATGTAAAGAAGATCAGTTTCAGGATTGCAGATTCACACTCTTGGTCTGTCACAGATTTCCTGTGGGATCTTATTGAGGAATAAGAAACTGCAATATTCGCTGCTGCTGGTGACCAATGTTTCCTTGAGAATAAAGCTTCTCAGAAGCATTGGGTAGTCATGCATTTGGCTGTAGCGGACATAGCAACAGTAGTGTAAGAAGCATTGTAGGGTTGACAGCAGCAACAGCACACCTCTATTTTCCTTTGCACAATGACAAAGTGACTTCAGGCAATAATTGCCAAAAAAAAAACCAGCAGCTTTGCAGGAATGGAATTTCTGTATTGATAAGCCTGGATATGACTTTGCTACTGCTCCCTGGAGGGCAGGCTTTTCTTTCTCAAGTCCCTTCCTTTCATTTTTGCTTTTAGACCTCCTTTTAAATAAGTGCTGCCAAGACATTCCTGCGTAATTGCCTAGCATGAAGGCTGACCACATCATCAGCTCCATTTATATTTTATTTGGTGGAATTAAATTGAGTGTAGTCCTTGTGAATGCATAGGAGAGGAGTATTCAGCTTTATTTATTTGAATGATCTGTGGTAGGAACTGGCAGGGGTAGTTGGATCATTTTATTTGTAAGTCTTGTATATCATCTTGGAAAGAAGGACACAGATTTAACAGCTATAAGGTCTCCCACTTGGTCTTTATACCTGGTGCCTTGGCCATGTGCTTTTGAGGCTAATACATGTGGTTTGGCTGTATTACTATATGGTCCTCCTGTTTACTGGGGCTGCAGTTGCCTTGAGGTAATGTGAAGAAAGCATTGCCATATGATGATACTTAGTAATTCTAAGTATTTAAGTGACATTTTTTGTTAGATCCCTGACTTTACATGAGTAAAAGCTTGAGGCTGCTATAAATGATCTGTGGACAGATCTCACCCTAACACTGCAAAATATTCTCTGGAGCATGTGTGGTGCATCAGCAGGTAGTCTCCCTAACAACAGGCTTGGCCCTGCTTCCACATCCCAGCTGCCCTAGAGCTACATGGTTTGGTGTCCTTCCTTCTTCTCCAAAGGACTTTCAGATTATTTGTCTCCCTGGCACCACCCAGCACTGCAGCCTCAAATAATTCCAGGGGCATCTAAGGTACTACCATAGTATAGATACAGATTACCAGTCTTTGGTAGGCTCTCCAGCAAGAATTCAGTCAAGAGGTGCCTGATGTGGTAATGCTCTGTGTGTCTGTGCTGTTCTGCATCCTCCATTCGCCTCTATTGCAGCTGCCTCCTGCCTCATGTCATCACAAGGGCAAAACATGTTTAGCACCAACATGGGATTAATTTAAGGGAGAAACAGTGAATAAATCTTTTGTTCGTACATCTAAAATATATCTAAGAGGTTTCAGAGGCAAAATAATAGCCCATCAGATTGGAAGCTGCTAAGTGGTGGCCAGTAGTAGATGCTGAGGGAAGGAGATGACAAAGGTGTACAAAGTGATATGTCCCCAAAATGCCTGCTTGCCTCCTGGTCAATGTCTGAAGTGCATCCTGGAGGAGACTGTATCTTTGCATTTAATGGGTCTTGTAGGCTTTCCTTCCCTAGATTTGCCTGACTGTTTTTTGAAGCCGCATACATTTTTTGCTTCTGCAACACCCTTTGACAAGCTTTGTTTCACATCCTAGGATCACAGATCATAGTGTGAAAAATGTAGGAATGATTCGTGTCAACAATCAGGGACTCCTTGTGACCATTGTACTTTGTGTGAGATATATAGAAATAATCATGATGTTTGTTTATGTCAGTACAATGATGAAAGGGAAGAAGAAACAAAAGAATAATCCATTTACTCAACTGCTTAAGTGTTAGCATGGTTGGGCGACCAAGAGACACCTCCTGTTATAGGATGCTGTGAAACTTAAGTACTGAGCAAATAGACATACAAGGTGTGGAACAAATAACGCTAAGACTGTAGTTAAGCTTGTAACAAACGTCTCCCTGTTAATACATTACCAAGAAGGTCGGCAACCTCCTCTAAGAAGTTTCTTCACCAAAAAGAAGACCTCAGCAGCAAGGGAAGAACAATGAAAAGAAGCCATGTTGGTGTCCGGGTGAAGGAGACAAGAAGATTGGTTCAGACTCAGGACTGAGAAGTATAAAAGACTAAACCCCAAAGATCCCGGTGTGCATCTTGGGTGGAGTGGAGACTCCCCGGCTCATCCAGCGCTGCTTTGCTTATTGCCTCTTACCCTTAATCAATCTGAATAAAATATTTGGAATCAGTCGTGGCTAAGACTGAATTTTTATAACAATAGGATGGTTTGGGCTGGAAAGGAACTTAAAGATCATCCAGTTCCAGCCGCTCTGCCACCTGCAGGGATATCTTCCACTAGACCAGGTTGCTCAAAGCCCCATTCAATTTGGCTTTGAACACTGCCAAGGATGGGGCATTCGCAGCTTCCATGGGCAACATGCTCCAGTGCTTCTCCACCCTTGGAGTAAAGAATTTCTTCCTAATACCGAATCTAAATCTACCTTTTTCCAGTTTAAAACCATTCCCTCTTGTTCTATCACTATATTCCTTGTTAAGAAGTCTCTACCCATCTTTCCTGTAGACCCCCTTTAAGTTCTGAAAGGCTCCTATAAGGTCTCCGCACAGCCTTCTCTAGGTTAAAGATCTGTCTCTGTTTTTTCCTTTTGCTAGAGAAAATATACATGTTGGTATAATTGTCATTCCGCATATGAAAAGTGGGGCCTTGCATACATGAAGAGAAAAGCACCATGCAATATTTACACACCGTAGTTACAGATCACAGGTTTGATCATCCTCCTGGCCTCTTGATTTCCTGTATGTATGGTGTTAATGGAAAAATAAATGATGGCTACAGATGGAAGATGGGTTTTGGAAGGATTTCTTGCCATGACTTGGAGCTACAGAACTGTGTGAGTCCTGTAAATTTGCTAGGGTTACGTCAATGAAATAATTTATTATGTCTTTCCCCATAACACATACAGCACTTTTTGAAAGGCACCCACAAATTCTCTGTAGCACTCTGTGTTACGTTTTAATCACATGCTGTATACCAGATATTGAGTCATCATTTCCTAAAGCAAATAAAACGGTATTCAATCTTTATATTTCTTTAGCTGTACAGCTTTACAGATTATTGTTTTACTGTTTCTTAGGCGATTATCTTACCCATACAATATTACACTGCATAAAACTGTTTCTCTTTACAGGAAATTGAGTTTGGATTGAAATTCATATTTGCAATTATTATCTAAATCCTTTCAATGACTCAAAATGACACAGCTAGTAAAAAAAAACCAAACCAATCTCCATCAGTAATATATTTGCCTCTTGCTTTGAATTTTTGATAATCCTTACTAGCATGCTAGTACCATAAGATCTCTTTGGGACTTTTCACACCTCTCTCTTCTCTGTGGTCATGTAAATCATGGCAATAAATTTGGCTAGGAAAGTTGAATCTCTACAAACATCTCTACAAAATACCAACTGACACAGGAATGTCTGTGGCATCCAACAGTGCTGGGATTTAATGTGCTAGCATTTCACCCCAAGGAGTTTGGTCAAATCCCTTTAATGTCTAAGTCTAGTTTCTCAATAAACAGATTTCTGCAGGATGGAAATAATCTTCTGCCAAATAGTTTGAATCACAGCCTGAGATGAGGGTTGATCCCTGTCCTAACAATAAGGAAGACAAACATAATTGATATATCCAAGTAAGATGCTGCAGCAGTGCAACATGAACACAGCTTTCCCTAAAGGCTGACACTTGTTAACCTTTCTCTTTCTAGAAAAAAAGAAAGGTGTACTTACAGCTATGCACACAGTCTTCTACAGCTTTTATATTAGCACAGACATTTCAGAGAGTTTAAACACTTCACTCTCAGAGAACTTTCCTTCCAACCTGTCCAACTGGAGCCTTGAAGGAGGAGATTTTTCTCTCCAGGAAAGGAATAATGGTGTCATCTCTGCTGGCCTTGTTGATCCCACAGGACTGGAAGGGCTTTTATCAATAACTCCTTCTGCATGGGAGACCACTTCAATTCAACACAGGGAGAAAATTAAAAAACTGGACACTGATTTGTTTTGGTCTGCTATTCTTCTTTGTCCTTTCCATGGATCAGCTTAGCACACCTGGAATATAGCTCTAATAAATCTTCAGATGGTGTGTTTAAGCTTGGTTTAGTGTTTAAAAACATTTGGATCTCTGTGCTTGCAACAAATGATGTGCAAATGCAGAATGACATTTTCCTTTGACATTAGAGGATGATAAAAGAAGGCCTAGGCTAGATCCTGAGGACTTAATCAAACTGCTTCTGCATCAAGTCCTCTGACTTATCGGAATATCTTCTCAAAAGGGACCCCACTCTCAAAGTGAAGGTTTAGCAATTTTAATAATAATCTCTTCATAATTTGTTCCAGTGCAGCAAAATTGTTCTTAAAAAAACTGTGTTGTAAATCTCATTGGATCAGAATGACCTTAGACTTGCAGAGTGGTAGGATTTGGAAACAATTTTTCTAGATAGTGTAAATATATTTAAAAATATATAATTGCATTTTACTGGACATAAAATATCTAATGATGTGACTCAGACTTGGGTGGAAATTTATCTCAGTTTCAAATTAAACTGTTGAATATTGTGGAGTTAAAATTGCTCATTCATTTACAAATTGGTTCTTATTTCTTTCCATACGTGCCTTTTGCTTCCATCCCCACAGTGGGGAAGATGCGAAACTTTTGCATCTTTAGATGCAAACATATGAACAGAAGAAACTTGCTAAGCATTTCTTCAGAGCAGTACTGTTTCAATGTAGAAACAGAGTTTGACTGTTGACAAATTTTCATGTTTAAGCTTGGAGGAATACATCACAGTTCTAGCAAGGATGTGACCCTTTATTAAGTGTTTGAGTATTTTGTAGTACAGATGGCATTAAATATAGTCAATACTTTGAATGAAGCATGACAATCAATACTTGAGGTTCAAAGGTGTTTATAAAATAAGTCAATATCACAGGTCTGCCTAAGAGGTTGTGATCTGGTTGCATGCAATAAGGAAAAAAAAAAGAAAAAAAACACATAAAAACAAGGTTTAAAGTGCATAGAAATTAATTGAGAAAGTAGTGAGCATATTCAATTTATTAATAAAGTTCATTGACCTCAATATGGATTTAGTATGATGTATTCAATTATTGATTTTGTGTTTTCACAGCAGTTCTTCATAATGTGAAAAAAGGGCTCCACTGGGTCACACGGTAGTGGAGTACCACACTTGTCACTTGTTTCTTCTGCTCAACTCAGCCACGCTTAGTATACACATGGCTTGTTGTATAGAATGACTATAGTATGCTGTCTTTTATACCTGTGATTTAGCAGGTGAGTGGCAGCTCTCTTGAATTCAAGCTGTGAGACTGACAACTTTACTTCACAAGGTGACACTTACTTGATCTGATTTCTTTTGTAGCTGTGTCCTTGAGCTTGTATTTTCCCTTTTTTTTTCTTTCCCTTCCTATAAAATAACTTTTACACCTGCTGTGCAGCCATAACAGAGATGTGAATGGATAACATTAGTGACAGAAGCCTCCATCATTCATTCCACGATTTGACCAGATGCAGGGTGACCAGCTGTATGAACCCACTCTTAGGCTATTGGTTATGCTGCCTCTCTTATAAAAACTTACCGTCTTATCACAGGCTGCACTGCCCTCAGTCTCATGTTGCTCATAGAATCATAGAATTGTAGAATCAGCTAGGTTGGAAAAGACCTTTAAGGTCATCAAGTCAAACCATTACCCCAGGACTGCCAAGTCCACCATTAAACCATGTCACTGAAAGCCTCATCTACACAGTTTTTAAGCACTTCTAGTGATTCCATCACTTCCCTGGGCAGCCTGTTCCAATGCCTGGCCATCCCTTCTGTGAAGCAATTTTTCCTAATATATGCTGATAGATGATGGAGAGTAGTTTAGTAAGCTCCTCTGACTGCTCCTTCAGCACTCTTGGATGTAACCCCTCCGGCCCCATAGAGTTATGTACGTCTAAATGGAGCAGGAGGTCGCTAACCATTTCTTCCTGAATCTATAGGGATTTCAATCAGCTCCACATCTCTGTCATCCAACTCAGGGAGCTGAGTACCTTGAGGTGAGGATGGCTGGTGTGACTAGTAAAGACTGAGGCAAAAGCATCATTAAGTGCCTTAGCCTTTTCTTCATCCTCAGTCACTAGGTTTCCCCTGGTAATCAGTAGAGGATGTACTTCTTTGCCCTCCATATATTGCTAATATATTTGTAAAATTACTTTCTATTATCTTTTATGGCAGTGTCCAGATTTAGTTTCATCTGTGCCTTTACTTTTCTAACTATCTCTCTACATAACCTAGCAACATCCTTGCACTTTTCACGGGGTGACATTCTATTTTTCCACAGGTGATAAATTCTCTTCTTTTTTCCTTAGTTCCAGCTCTATCTCCCTGTTCATCCAGACTGGTTTTCTTTCCTGCTGGTTTGATTTTTGGCACATAGGGTCCATCTGTTCCTGTGCCTTAAGGATTTCATTCTTGAAGAATGTCCAGCCTTTCTGGACCCCTTTGTCCTTGAGTAATGTTTCCCAAGGAAATCTGCCAACCAGCGTCTTAAACAGGCTAAAGTCAGCTGACTTCTCCAAGGAATAAAAATTCAATCATTTCATGATCACTTTGCCCAAGACAGCCTCCAACCATCACATCACTCACAAGTCCTGTTTATGAACAGCAAATCTAGTCAGGCATCTCACCTAGCTGGTTCACTAACCAGCAGGGTTAGAAAGTTATCTTCTACACCGTCCAAGAATCTCCTGGATTGTTTCTTATGCTACCCAACAGAACAGGCAACACAAAGAGACTCGTCTTCAAACTGCTCTTTCATTTAGATCTCAGATCCATCAAAAAATGTTGCAACAGGTATAGCACCTGTTTCTTCCTGGGCTTGGCCCACTGACATGGGTTGTCATACAAGTTTTATAAATAGAAATATTTATATCTGTAAAAATGTAGACATTTGTGCATGGTTTATAATTAAATAAGATATAGCAAGCAATGCATTATAATGCAGTAACAGCTGTTCCCACTGCCATGCATTGTCAAGATGACAAACTGGAAGTTATAGTATCCGTCACACTCTCTCATCTGTAAAACTGTTGGTTGTCGTTATTGTTACTGGATGCAACTCAAATACTAAATGAAATACATTAAGGACTATCTTTTCTGTAGCACAGAAGATGTTTTCCACAGAGATTCATATACTGGTGTTTGAAGAAGGGATGGGACACTGGAGTCTTTTTTTTTTTTTTTTTTTTCTATTCTCAGAGATAATAAAATAATTTTAATCAAATCAATTAAAACAACTCAAACAAATAAGCAGTCTATATTTTCCCTTAATTATTATATTAAAACTCAGAATAAAGAATAGGTAAGTATTTTTACCATGGCAGTTATTATCACTGGTGATTATGATATGTTACACTGATATGTGGCAGTATCTCCCTGCACCTCAACTATAAACAAGAACAAGCAGATTTTTAGGCTAATTTGCTTGATAAATGAGGGAGCCAGTCATCCTGAATGAAATAAATGCCACAAAATTGAATGAAACTGCTGCTGCTTTGTGCAGTACCTTGAAATCTGCTGGCGAAGCCCCACCCTGGGCCACCTCACCCCTCCTCTAAATTATGGGTGAAACAGATGTGGTCTTCTCCATCACACTGATGAGATGCTTTCTGCTGTGAGGAGGAAAAGTGAGAGAAGAGGACCCATGATGAAGGCAGTAGTTGGCTTTCTTAGATGTTCCACTAGATGCTGGCAAATGCTCAGATCAGGAAACTACTAAAGACCATCGAGGATGGGTCGTTTTTTAAGAGCAGTCCCATCAGCCTTGTGTTAGCCTGAGTGATGAGGTCAGAGGAGGAACTTCTTCAACAACATTGTGAAAAGCCTTGTATGCCCAAGTGCACAATATTCTGAGAAGTCATAAAAGCACTCTACAAAGAACTTTAGAAGGAAAGTAGAGCTATTTGGGTATTAGATACATATGCTAATGCTACAGTTCAGAATTGCACTTATATCTGTGTTTAAACACAGGGTGCAGATTCAGGAGTTTTGGTGTTTGGGAGATCAACAAGCTGTCCATGCACCACCAATGTGCCCTTGTGGCCAAGAAGGCAAATGGTATCCTGAGCTGCATTAGGAAGAGCATTGCCAGCCAACTGAGGAAGGTAATCCTGGTGAGGCTTCACCTGCAGTACTGCATCCAGGTCTGGACTCCCCAGTACAAGAGAAAGATAGAGCTCCTGGAGCAAGTCCGTCAAAGCACTACTTGAAGCACCTGGAGCACCTCTCATATGAGGAATGACTGATGAAGCTGGGCTTGTTCAGCCTGAAGAAGACTCAGGGAGGGATCTGATCAATGTGTATAAGTATGTGAAGGAAGGGTGTCAAGAGGATGGGGTAAGACTCTTCTTGGTGGTGCCCAGCAATAGGATGAGAGGCAACAGGTATAAACTAAAACACAGGAAGTTCTACTTGAATATGAGGAACAACTTCTTTCCTTTGACAGGGACTGAGCATTCAATTAATTGCCTGGAGAGGTTGTGGAGTCTCCTTCCCTGGAGATATGCAAGAGCCATCTGGACACAATCCTGACCAATATGATCTAATTGACCCTACTTGAGCAGCGAGGTTGGGCTAGATGATCCTTGATGGTCCCTTCCAACCATTCTGTGATTTTGTGAATTGCTGCATCCCTAATGAACTGCAGAGGTCAGTGGGCCATGAGAAAAATACCATTGCAAGGAAAGGCATAAATAATTACTCTCCAACCCAGAAGATAAGTGTTTAGTTATTTTTTTGGAATTACCCATCTCTTTGACTCTGCATTTTGTTGGTTTTCTTCTTAAAAACCGTGCCAAATCCTAACATTTGCAATACCAGAGTAATAAAAAAATACATCGTCTGTGCAAATGCGGTGTGACAGGAGACAGACAGTGAGCATGAACAAAGGCATGATTACACTGGGACTTCTAGTGCATGTGTTCTTCTATGCCTCTTCACTTTACAACAGCTTCATTTAAACCAAACCACCACAACAGAAGCCAGATCAGGTTTTAAACATTATGATGAAGAAGGAAGAAATTCTTTACTGTGAGGGTGGTGAGGCACTGGAATGGGTTGCCCAGGGAAGCTGTGAATGCTCCATCCCTGGCGGTGTTCAAGGCTAGGTTGGACAAAACCTTGGGTGACATGGTTTAGTGTGAGGTGCCCCTGCCCACGGCAGGAGGGTTGGAACTAGATGATCTTAAGGTCCTTTCCAACCCTAACTATTCTATTCTATGATTCTATGAAAAGTCGAAGTTTAAGGTAGAATTAAAATACTAAATTTCAGCATGTTTTGTACCTACAGTAGATGCATTAATTTGTGCTTTGCTCCAGGCTAGTGTTTTTTGACAAATGACATGTAATTATATTAACAATATTAGTCCAGAATTAGATATTTAGATACTTAGATCATACTGAAATCACTGAGATCTAGATCACAAAATACCCTAAGTATACTGGGCTCTTTCTTACAACATGTCACTGACATACAGGAGAAAACTATATGTAGTGTTTTAGATTACTCATGAGTCACCTCTAACATGCTCAAACTGATCCTTACGTGGCAGAAATTGTCATAGCAGCACTGAAGATAATGGAGTTTTAACAATTTACACTAGTAGACAAACCATCCCACAGATGTTACAGCATAATCTGGCACCTTGATTTCTGTATAGGCACTTAGAGAAGTTGATTGATTTTCAGAGGTATTGTCATCATTTTGTCCCTGCCTGTGTTGAACTGCAAGAGAGGATCTAAAGCTCCAGTTTGCCTTTCAAAATAAGCTCTTTAAGTAGATATAACATATTTGTCCCCAAAGTTGAAATTGGTTATGGCTTGATATGTTTTTATTGGTGAATGTACATATGTGGCATATGGTAGCTCTTCAAAACCTGTGTTCATTTTATTCTGACACCTAAATCATTACATTTACTGCAGTGATTGAAGATAGAGGCATTAACAGCTCTTCAGAGGGAGTAAACATTTCTATGTTTAAATCAAAGTTGCATTAGAACAGGAGATTGTAATGCTGCTTCTACTACAGTGCACATTGGCTTTTTTGATGGAGAGCAGGTCAATTTTTTGCTCATCAACTGATCAAAAAACAGAGAGGATAATCACCAAATCTGAGGAGAGCAAGAAGTTTTATTTTAATGAAAGAATGTAAAACCTAAAGGCAGTCTCCTTCATTTCCAGCAATAGCGGTGAGGGCTGGATGCTTTCCAATCAGCACAGGTTGCTGAAAGCAAAAAACACAGAAAAGTATTGGTAAACACATCACTTTTTGCCTTAAAATCTGCTTATTGACCTTTTTTTTATTTTCCTCCAAAACTCCACTTTGATTGTAAATGTGGTGATCTTTGAAATTAAATTTCAAGAAAAGCCTGGAAGGGCTAGAAATAGTTTACTTTTCCTTGTGAAGAAATTTGATTGTCATTGCCTAGCTAGGTTTCCTATATCTCCTGTCCACTGCAACTCCATTTGGAGGGGGGTATGCTATTTGTATGAGTTGTATGCTATTTGAAATATTTTTTCTCAAAAGTTTGGGAAGACTTAGATCTCTTTAAAAATGGGACCTTTCTGAACATTTTCCCTGTACCACTTGAGAGCATCACTCACTGGTGGTTAACACACAGGAAGAATGTTTGGTTCCCACCATGGGGTGCACACATATATGGGCTTGTGGAATTATCAGTAACAATTTTGCCCTTATAAGCTGTAAGTTAGAGAACACTTTCTCAGAAGCTACAGTGGGCTCCTTGGATTTGCTATGTCTTGTCCCACTTGTTTGCATTTGCAGCATCTTGTTGGACTATCTTTGAACTCCAGGCTCTAGAGAGAGCACCCTGATGCAGTCATGCAGCCAGTAAGATCACTGAGATTTAACGAACGTTTCACGTTTGTAGACTGGATGAGACCAGATAATATCTTGCAGTTGCAGTGGATGCTTGGTTTTTCATAGAGAAAGGGAACTCTGAAAGTCTCTGATCTAAACCCTCATCTCAAAGGAGAGCCAATTTTCAAAGTTAGATTCAGCTGCTAGATCACTATATGTAAGTGTACTGACATGTAAGTGGGCAGGTTCAGCGGTTTGTAAAGCTGAAGTAGATTCTATCAAAGAGAACTCAAGTTTGAAGAAGGTCGTGTGTGTCTCCATGAAGATTGACTTCATTAGGACAAGAAGTGTGGTGTTAGCAAAGTCTTGTTTGGAGAGTTGTTGCGTGATGCTCTGAATAAAAAGCCATGCAATCAGCTGCCAACACATGAATTACACTGTTGCATAATTCAGAGAATTTAAACTTTCGGAGAGAATCCATAAGATATAGGCTGTTAACCTATTCAGGTGTTGTGACTGACTACACCCTTAGGGGTAGAATGTGACTCGTGAAAGAAAACCCCACAATGGAATGATACACGGTGGAGATGTTAAATTGATATTAAACATCACATCACCACACATGGAATATCTAAAAGAACCTGGTCAGAAGGTACTGGGCTCTGAGAGGTGTTTTTAAATATAGGATGCTTACTGCCTAAGAAGTTACCTCATCTGATTGTGAAAAGCATCATCCCAGTCAAGGTTTGGCAGCATGGAAACCAGTTGGCTCAAGCTCAAAAGGCACTGTGCAATAAAAGCAAAGGAGGTAAGCCGAAATCTGGTGACCAAACATGCTCATTTACTTCACAAAACCAACCAAAAGCACCTCTCCAGAAAGCAGCCTGACCTGGGAATTGCAAGCATGCTCACAATGCTGCATAAATCAGGGCTAAAGCCTGAATCTTCCGTGCTGATCAGAAAAGACTGGAAAATTTTTATTCTCATGCCCAATTATATATTTTCTAGTTTAAGCTGATAAAAGAATTAGAAAAACAAAATATCTAAAGGGTTGTTTTGATGTCATTTCTGACCCATTGCCATGTAGAATTCTGTAATTGCTAGTGATATAAGGCATTTCTTCTGATGAGTAATGAGATATTTATCTTTTCCAAGGGAAAAAAAGGTAAAAAAAAAAAAGTGGCACTGTTAGTCAATTATATAGTGCCATATTGGTCATAAACTGAATCTTTACAACAAATTAATTAGAAGAAAAGAGAATTATGCCACAAGTTTTGCATCTAAAAGATGTTTTGTTCTGGCCAACATTGTTCATAAATCAGACTCCTATAACTAACTGTACAAAACAGCTTGTCTCCACAAATGGTAGAGCTGAGTCAGCACATAATTATGAACAGAATAGAACAGAATATTCTCTATTCACAAATAGCAAATCTAGGAGGGCATCTTTCCTATTTAGCTCACTGAGTACTTGTGACAAGAAGTTATCTCCTACACACATCAAGAATTTCGAAGATCTGCTCATCACAGCAGCATGATATTCCTAGTTCATATCTGGGAGGTTGAAATCTCTCATAGGGACAAGGAATACCCATCCAAAGATTTTTCTTAATGGCTTATAGAAGAACTCATCTATGCTTACATCCTGTCTGGGTGATCAGTAGTAGATATCCACTACAACATGTCCTTTGTTTTCCACCCCTCTAATCTTCACCCAGAGGCTCTCAACCGTATCATCACTAACTGTAAGGATTGTACAATCAAACCTCTCCCTTACATGTAGTGCAATACCTCCATTTTGCCTGCCCTGCCTATCTCTCCAGAACAGCCTGTAGCCTTCCATGCCAGCACTCCAGTTGTGGGTTTCATTTCCTTAAGCCTCACTAATACCAATGATATTGTAGCTCTGGGAGCTGCCCAGTGCTTCCAGTTTATCCTGTTTGGATGTGTATAAGCCTGTGCATTGGAGTATAAGCATTTCAGGTATGATCCTGAGCCCTTCGTGCTCCCAGAAGCATGTAAATATTATAAATAGCATTGCCACCCTCAGGCAATGCCATGCCAACCCTTGATTTATCTACTGTGATGTTGTTGGTATTCCCTTTCCTCATCAGTTCTAGTTTAAAGCTCTCTTGATTAGTTCCCCCAGCTTACACACAAAAGCCTTTTTTCATTGCTGGGAGAGGTGGATCCTGTCAGAGCCCAGCAGATCTTGTGCCTCAAAAGCTCTTCCATGGTTTAAGAAACCCAAAGTTTTGGTGGAGGCACCAGTCCTGGAGCCAGGTTTAGATATTCTGGTGTCGTCTGTTTCTTCCAAAACCTCCCCCTGTTACTGGACAGACTGAGAAAAACACTACCCTTAATCCTGAACTGTTTAGCATTCTTCACAGGGCTTTGAAATGTATTTTGATTGACCTCAGTCTTTTTATTGTGACTTCATTAGTACCTATGTAAAAAAGCGGGAGTGGCTACTAGACTGAGGATTGTACTAGGCTCTTTAGTCTTGAGGTGACATCCCTGATTTGGACCCCAGGGAGGCAGCAAATCTCCCTGAAAAGAGGGTCTGGTCTGCAAATGGGTGTTTTGATTGCAGGATGGGAGGGAATCACCAGTGACTGTACCTTGCCATTGTTTCTTCTTGGCACTGGTCTTAATGCTAGCTTTGTTGCGAGGGATTGGTCTCACTGACCTTGGCAAGAGGGCTTGCAGAGGTTCTTCCTTTATCTCATTATGTGCTTTGTCTACTTTACCCAGGGCCTCATACCTATTCTGTAATCCTAGCATAGAGGGTAAGGAGGGATTTCTCTAACTCCTGTGTGTTGTAACCTTCTTCCACCCCTCCTTATACCTTGTAAAGCTGCCTTCCTCCTTGTACAAAGTAAATCCTGGACCTGCCTCCATAGTCCTCATGCTGAGCTGGTTTCCATGCATCACAGATGGCAGAGTATGGCTCTATTGATCAGTCTCGTTCTTAGACTCCCTAGTACTCCTCATTCTGCCACCTCCTCCTACAGCTTGGCCACCAAGCCGAGCAGCTCATCAATCATGTCCTAAATAGTCAAAGCAATGTTAATAATAGTGTTATTGTAATCACCAAGTGAATATGCTGGGTGAGGATTGTGTAAGGCTCAGATTAATTAAATACACTTCTAAAGGAAAAAAAGGCAACAAAGTCCTCCAGTTAAGATTGTTGTGTCTTCACAACTGTTGTCTGCTTGGTTTGATGAGACATCTAAGTATTCTTACACTCACAAAAAGGATAATTAAGCAATAATTGCATCTGCTGCAGAGTATATGGTGGGAGGTGGGAGATAAACAGCTTGTGAATCAATAAAGCATGAGGCTGCAGGCTGTTATTTGTTGATTTATGACCCACTTAGCTCCAAGTTTACTCCACAACTAATGCAATTATACCTTCTGCATTATACTTCATTTAAGAGGGACAGAAAGTATACTGTTTCATCTGAGGAAACATGCTGTCTGCATTAATGGTACTTCTCAGAGTTAAATATTGCTTTTTTGCTAGATACATTTTGGTCAGATGTGGCATTCAAAATCTAATGTGCTGTCTGCTTGACTTCAGATTAAAAAGCCCTAACAAGCCACACTGCAAAAAAAATTACAGAGCAAATCTGTTACAATCCATCAAATCATGTTACCAACCTTGGTCTATGCTGATTTAAAACATCACAGAACAACATTACTTACACCAACAGCAACCAATGTAGCCTACGAGAGTTAGTGGCCTTTTCTACCTGTGAGCAGTACAAGGTACAAATGCCAGGACTTCAATACTATCAAACACTAAACAAGGACGTGGCAAGCATCCTGCTTTCTGGGGCATATTTGAAGCAGATCTGCCCTAAAGCACTTTTCAAATGACTTGCATCCAACAGTTTCATGTTGAATCTTCAGGTCTAGCAGGACCATACTGGATAAATGGTCGTGTATATGAAGAAGGGAAACTTCCAACCAGCTCTACTGAGCAGCAAATGAGTGGGGCTACTTGGTTTTCTTTTTTTCCTTTTGCTTTGTTTTTTCCAGGGTAGATGCCAAGAGCATACAGAGGACAGTCCTCTGGTGTATACAAGTAGCTTGCTTTGAGATGAGCTGATCTGCAGGAAGAACATGTCTCAGCTGCAGGAGGGAGAAATGTCCACCCAGGCACAGTCTCATACTGGATCCCACTCACATTCCTTTTCTATGTTGTCCTGTGCAGGTCCTGTCTCACAATCATCTCCTCTGGAGTTGAAGGCCATGGAACATTTATTCTTAATTCTGCAAAAGAAGATCATTAGCAGGGCACTCAAATTCATAGCTAAATCACTCTGATTCTCATGCAGATAATTCATTTCAGGGAACATGTTCCCTTGAAGCGATAAAAAAAAAATTATTCTCCTTCCTTCACAAGCCTAACCCTTCAGCTGTGTCTCTGTAAATCCTTAACACTGTTGATTTGTGACCTTCATCTGTAGCTGTCAGTAGGATAATTTCCCTCACGGGTAGCCTGAACCTCCTAGGTGCCAAGAGTCTCCTTGCAAAGTGCTGAAAACCACACACAGCTTCTTTGTAATTGCCTTCTTCTGACAAAGTAAAGTCTCCAAGGTGCCTAAAAGAATGATAAACTCTTCAGAATGCATCAGGACATGAACATCATCCAGTTGAAATGGTGTCAGAATCATCCAAATACCTACCCAGTGACAATACAGAAATTCATAGGCATTTCACAAACTTCAGTTTCTTTTCCAATTGGCCTCTTCAAATTGCTAATTGAAAAGCTTCTGCTAAGCCTTTTCAACAGTGGAGACTGCCTTGTAAAACTCAAGAAGTTTTATTAATGATAGCTGCTGTCCTGCTGTACTGAGTAATGGCAAGCCTTTGGTTAATGCAGAAAGCAGTTCTTTTGCCTCTTGCTGAGTAATGCTACCCTACAGGCAGCAAGAAGGTGCTCTTCTTAAACATTTGACTGAAGATATTGAGGAGGATGAGGAGGAAGAAGAAGGCGTTTAAAATGGATAGCTTTGCTCCCCTGCCTGGGTCATCTGTTAAGTATGTCACTGGGCTCCCAAGAAAGGAAGTAAATTGGTGAGATTGGATCCGTATAGTTCATTTTTTATGAATCAGGTAAAGGGACTTTATCCTTGGGGCTACAGAGGAAGATGCAAAACATTTTGTTCCCTGACACGCGGTACCTGAGGCTGTCTGTGTTAAAAAGGAGTCTGTGCCACTGAGGCCATGTACTCTCCTCCAGTGTTGCCTTGCTTCTGTAGCTACATCTCTAGTCCTGCTGGAGGTTCTAATTTAAAATCTCATTTTGAAAAGATATAAAGTCAGACCTGTTAGTGACATGCCCTTGATGCTATAAAGAGTTTGTAAATTAATTTTATTTTATTTTCCTTTTACTTTTCCTATATGCAGGGAAGAGGTGTCCTTGCAACCTGAATTATGATACACTGACAGCAGACCCTAAATTTTTAAAATGACATAATTATACTAAGTTTAGTGGTGTTATGGTTAAATTATTTCATTCAATGCCTAAAACAACATCTACTCATTGCCATTAAAAATGGAGAATAACCCCAGAACAGCTCCATGGCGCCATGAGTAAATAAAGCCATTTGTTACAAGTTTTTCATCTTTGCAGAGACAGTAGTCTGAGAGCAGGAGATTTTTAGGGGCAGAGGGCAGTTGAAAAGTATGGAGATGCAAACATATTTCTTCAGGCTTAAATAATTATTTGCTGAAAATAATATGCCATTTCTTAATTACTTTTTTTTTCTGGTACATTCAACTGCTCTCACTCCAGCCAAATTGCCAAAACTTATTGTCTGAAAAGGCTGAGTGCTTTTAACCTTCAACACAAAGAGTCTTTATCCAAAATGCTAACTAAGTGATGCAGTGAAACGGTTGACAAACAAAAAAAAACTTAAATCAGTCTGACTGAAAAAAACCTCTTTGACCTCAATCATGTTTTCCTTTACACAGTTGCTCAGAAATTGTCATTTCACGTACACTCTAGTCAGCACACATAATTTTGTTCATGTACTTCAAATTTCTTGAAAAAACTGTAAAAAGAAAAACAGTTTTTGAGAGTTGAGAAATATCATGAGGAAACAAAAACAAAAGCAAAAAAGAGGTCTAGGGGTTTTTTGTCCCCTTTTAGAAGTCACCTTGAAGAGATCAAAATTGCAAACAGCAGCAAACATACATCATTTTTACAGAGATAAGAAGATGCTGTGCTGTTCCATAACAGTAATCAAAACTAACTTTTCAATGGTACATAAATCACTATCTATAAAGATAGGACAGCCCAAATTCCCAGCTGTACATTAGTACAATCCCTAATAGACATACACGATCCAGAGGTACTGCCACCACTCTATGGCTGGGCATTTGGTAGGATAAAAAGAAATAAAATCTAAAGCTTTATATACGAGTAAGTATGAAAGGAAGCAATGTGTTCCTCAGCAAAGCACAGTTATAGGCTGTAATCAGAGAATACTACTAGAAGTTATGATTGTTGAGTTAATCTCATTCAGTGTACACACCTATGTCTTTGGTTTCTGAAACAGGACAAGCAGTCTCTGTGAAGGATTTTTTTTGGGAAAAAAAAAAATCATTCCTTGCTGTCAGATGGACAAACTGAAGGAAGTTGGAAACACAGCATATTCTTCTTCCTTCAGAACCCACAAAAATTCAAACACCTACTCATATCCAGATGCCTGCCCAGCAGGGTATTTTCAAAATTGAAGCCTTTTAGAATAGAACAGGCCTTTTTTTTTTATTCCTTATCCTTTCAGACTGATCAGGAATTATGCACACATTTGCAAAAAAGTCTGGATTAAGTCCTCTTGCTCTTCCCTTTCTGGTTTATTTATAGGCTTCTCTCCACATGTCACAGGTCCTGTCAGAAGCCTGCTCCAGCGCAGGGTCTCCATGGGATCACAATCTCCTTCAGGATGCATGGGATCTTCCATGGGCTGCAGGTGGGTATCTGCTCCACCATGGACCTGCATAGGCTGCAGAGACACAGCCTGCCTCACCATGATCTGCACCATGGGCTGCAGGAGAATCTCTGCTCCAGCCCTGAAGCACCTCCTCCCCTCCTTCTGCACTGGCCTTGGTGTCTGCAAAGTTTTTTCTCCACATAGTCTCACTCTTCTTTCTCATAGCTGCTGTTGAACATCGGTCTTTACTCCTTCTTAAGTACATTATCACAGAGGTGCTACATCTGTGCAACATCACTGATGGGTTATTCTTTGGCCAGCGGTGGGTCTGTCTTTGAGCTGGCTGGTATTGGCTCTGTCACGCATAGGAACAGCTTCTGGTGTCTTCTCACAGAAGTCACCTTTGCAGGCCTCCCAGCTACTGAGACCTTGTCACATAAACCCAACACATGTATTTAGGTTAATATGGGCAGTAATGGTCCCTTCTTCTGTGCAGACATGAAACACAGACAAGATAGGTCCTTAATTCCCCAAAGTCAAAATTGCCATGAGACACTGTGCAAAATCCTGGTCTTGAATTCATAGCCCTTTCCTCATCATCAGCCTAGAGAATTGCAGCCTGTACTCTGTCCTAGACAAAACTGGGATACTAAGTCAGCATGATTATTTTGAGCTATGTATCCTTCAAAATGAAATGATATTTGAAAACAATTTGGTTTGCCAGTTAAAAAAAGAAAACAACAAACATTACAACTTGAAAATGCCAGAATTCTGAATTTTCAGGACTTAAGCTTTTAGCTTTTTTTTTGACCAAAATTGAAATTATGCTAACTAACCTTTTCTTGGGGAGTGTTTTCACATGTCTGTGTTTTCCAAAGGAAAACTACATTTTTGAGAAATACCCTTCCAGCTGGTTCATCTGACTAAAATGCAAGTATTTCCACAAACTTCAGGTGAACATGGTTTTCTGAAAAGACACCGAGATAAATATCTGCAGGGAGATCATTCAATATATGTGGATTTTAATAAAGTAATGAAACCCTTTCTACATAATTCATATCTCAAAATCAGTTCCTTTAGTAATACTCCCAGGTGGACTGGAAAATAGCTGATTTATTGTAACACTGATATAGAATAAAGAATTTACAGTATACTTTCTGTTCATGCGTTTCCAAGTTTGCAAGTGTCCAGTCAGAAGTCTGGTCTTTTTTAAGTTCTGCTATTTATTACTTGCTTTCTCTTGTAATAAATGTAGAACTCATGGAACTATGCTAGATGGAGAGTTCTTGCAAAAAAAAAGAGAACATAAAAACAATGCAAAGATAAATAATCAAGGCAAGTGTCAGAAGAAACTGAAGGAAAGTTATGGGAAGTGTATTTTTGTATTTGTGAAAATAAACAAGCTATGGCATGTACATTCTGGCTGGCACAATTTCTGGAAAAAATTGCCGGTTTCTGGAAGGAAGTGGGGCTGTGGAGTATTCTTCGTATCTTGCATGACCTCTCCAGGGATTGCAGAGCTGACATTTAGCTTCAGCCTACCAAATCAAATGGTAAGTTAAAAATTTTGTTATAAATATGTCCTCTGGGGGACAGTTCAGCTCTTCAGTGGAATAAAATGCCCTCAAGAAAAGGCTGTCTCTCTCCAGCACCTACGTAAAGATCTCTGCATGACTGAACTTCCATCCAAAAGCCTTTGGGATGTGCCTAAAATTCCCTGAGATGAGCTGAGCCTTCAGTTTTTTGTATTGTTATGACTGATTTAATGTATTACAGGACCAAAGATGGTTGCAGAGGCCAAGTTACAGTTCTTTGCTAAATAAATAAATATACATTGCAAAGATATCAGAAACATAGGAAGCTTTTAGCAGTGTGATACCTTACATTGCTGTTTAACATATTCACACAGCAAATCAACCCGCCAACCAGGAGCTGCTTTCTGCATAAATGATGTGTGGTGTCTTGACTGGCCAACGTGGCAGTATCCTAGAATTAATCAAAATAATTGAGCTCCAAACCTGCCTTCTCCCAGTATTATGCAAAACCTTAATTTCTGTCCTTTTCTGCACAGTGTAGGCACAGTCATCATGAGCCCTGTGGCTATGTGGCTATTGGTTGTGCTTACATCAGCAGTCACAAGCTGATCACACAGGTAATATATCCAAAGACTAATGAATTCAGAGCACCAAAGTGCATGGGTTGAAAATATACACAGAAAGCTTCAGTCTTACCCCAAAGTGCTTGGAGTTGGAAAGGCAACACACATGACACAACAGCAGGGTGGAGAATAACCTGCATTTTGTTATGGCTTAACAGGTAAGTGGCAAACATCTGTAGGATTTAGGGAATCCATCCTCAAGAAGAAGCAGTCATGCTTTTCCTCTAATGTAGCCATTGTCACTAGCAGTATATGGTGTATAGCAGGGGTAAAAGTGAATGCTTCATAACTTGCCACTGGTCTGGACAAGTTTCTGAAATGCTTGTGGCCTAAGCTATAAGCCTATTCTCAACTGGAAACTAAAAGATTGGATCTGGATGTGGATCTGTCAGTTTCCACAGTGGATTCATTTTTCTAACCCAGCTCTCTCAGCTTGGATAGTGCTGTAGATAGCTCGAGAGAAATACGTATTATGATGTAAAATACTTGAAAAAGGTGGCTGGGAACCTAAACCTCAAAATTAAAAAAATAACCAACCAAAACCCCAATAAACTCCAGGCCATCCCAGATGTAAGGTATACATCATAGATCTTTTTATCAATAATGAAACACACAGCCCAGCTAACATAAAGCATAAGAAAACACTGGAGGTATCATTTTGCTCCAGGAAAGAGAGAGAGAGAGAGAGAACAAACAGCATAAATATGTAGGGTAGAAGAAACCTCTGAAGGCTTAATATCTCCCTGCTGTGCCTGGGTCAACACACCTCACTCCTTTTCTGTTGTGGGTCTGACCCAATATCCTGTTTCCTGTCCATAGCCCAAGACACTACAAAGGTGAACAATATGTTTAATTTACTTGTAGGTTTGCATTTATGGCTGCTACTGTCCTACAGTGCCTTGAATTTGGAAAGATTTTTGCTTTGATAGGAATCAGAGACAGCTCTGCTGAAATCCCATCTAGCAAATGGATTCAAGTTAGTAATCTGCATGGTTTAGACTACAGTGTAAATGGTCAGTAGGTCGAGAGAGGTCCTCCTTCCCCTCTACTCTGCCCTGGTGAGACCGCATCTGGAATATTGTGTCCAGTTCTGGGCCCCTCAGTTCAAGAAGGACAGGGACCTGCTGGAGAGAGTCCAGCGCAGGGCGACAAAGATGATTAAGGGAGTGGAGCATCTCCCTTATGAGGAAAGGCTGAGGGAGCTGGGTCTCTATAGTTTGGAGAAGAGGAGACTGCGGGGGGACCTTATTAGTGTATATAAATATATAAAGGGGGAGTGTCATGAGGATGGAGCCAGGCTCTTCTCAATGGCTAACAATGATAAGGCAAGGGGTAATGGGTATAAACTGGAACACAAGAGGTTCCACTTAAACTTGAGAAGAAACTTCTTCTCAGTGAGGGTGACAGAACACTGGAACAGGCTGCCCAGGGGGGTTGTGGAGTCTCCTTCTCTGGAGACATTCAAAACCCGCCTGGACACATTCCTGTGTAACCTTATCTAGGTGTTCCTGCTCTGGCAGGGGGATTGGATTGGATGATCTTTTGAGGTCCCTTCCAATCTCTAACATACTGTGATACTGTGATACTGTGGTCATGAGCTGAACATCACCCTCACATGCTTAAGTATCTGATCAGAATTAGCTGTTTTCTTGAAGTGTTTCACTTTCTTCATGCTTGCTCCATTAACTCTTGATTCTCACTCTCCAGTAACACGTCCCTGCCCTCTAAGCATGTTAGTTGCATCCACACAACCAAATTCCTGCTGATTTTCATGCTTAGTGATACTGGGAACTCATTTTCCCTGATACAGGTTTTATCCTTGCATTTGTTGCTATACCCATCCTCAGATGTGTACCAGCTCTGCTTTCTGTATGGTACCTCTTTGATTTTCAAGCCATTGAAGACATCCATTGCTGTCATATTTATTAACATTTCCCTTTTATGTGTTGAGGAACTTGCCTCTGAGTGTTTTACTACAGGAGCCAAATCACCTGCTCTCGTCTTTTTCCTGAGAGACCTTAGTTACCAATTATTTGTGTATGAAATATGCTTTTTGCTAAATTTAGTGTCTTATCGTTCCCTGCTCAGATTTCTGAATTTCATCACTTTGCAATCACTGTTGTCCAAATTGCCTCTTCCTTTCAGGTTTTCATTTGTCCCTCAGGTCACTCTACAAAAGAAAATATATTAGGAACCCACTGACTGAAAAACATTGCTCTCTAACCTACAGTTTGTATCCCTAGCAACTGTCTCTGGACTTGGTGATATTAGTCTTAATGCACTTATTAAAACCTCCTGTATACCACGGTGAAGGGGATTGCATATAAACTTGCATAGAAGAAAGTAGCAAAGCACTTAGTGCCCAGCAATTCTCTTACCTCTGGGAAGCTACCTCCATCTATGCTTGTGAGGATACCAGATTTTCTGACTCTAGCACGATGTAAAGTAGTCCCCTGCCTCAGGATTAATGGCCGAAAGTGTAACAGCTGTAAATGAGAAATAGGAATTGAGAACGATGACAAAATGGCAACATTTGTGAAAGAAGTAAACAAGGACAGGAAATGGCTATAAAGAAAAGAACAAAAAGGAAAAAGGAACCTGAATGACATTGGCAACTAACTTAGAAGAAAGAACTTATAAAAGCAAAGCTGTCAGTTTAAGCTGACACTCTTCCACCATAACGATGTCTTTCTAAAAAGACACTTTAGGAAGTTCTTTGCCTCCCTTCCCTTGCTACCACCACCACAACGGCTTAGTATATTCCCTTAAGGATTTTGCTATCCACTGTTATAACATGTCTCCTTTTGGGACTGTTCTGGATACAGGGTTGCTGAGATGCTCAGGGATTTAGTTTTCAGGTTTTTGTGCCTTTTTGCTCTTAATGACATAGAAAGAAGCAAAATTAATCTAAAAATTTTATTTTAAAATACAGCTTCTGAAAAAAAGAAACAACCCACAGTTTGATCTATAAAACTATTGGATGACTGATCACACACACAAAAAAATTAAATAGTTATAATTACTTTTGAAGATCAAACTTCCAGTTATGTGCTAGCTGCCAGCACCTCCAACCAGCAAATAGCTGAGAGCTGAAGGGAAAAAAGGTGGCAAGTTTTGACCCTTACAAAAGCCATCAGGAGACTGAACCCACTAAAAGGCTCGGCTGAAGGATATGCTGTGGAACATTAAGGGACTTTTATGCTACAAAACTTGTTGTGTGGAGACCATTTTCAGAGTCTTTTTTTCATCTCTTTCCTGTTAGAAAATAAGATACCTCCTTTTCTCATCCATATCTGAGATGTTTGCAGAGCAAGGCTGCAAGTGTTTTACTAATTATGGACTGAAAAGACCAATTCTTGCAGCTTGGATCTTCACACGGTCCGCTACACCCTGGCAGGCTGCATGCCAAATGCCTGGCATTGCTAGTCATATGCTCTCCTTGTACTCAAATACACTAATATAGCAGCAGGATAATTGCGTAACTCTGCAGTCTGGGGAGAGGCACTGTCAGGTCTCTGTTAGTTTTCAGGTTCATTTCCCTCCATTTGGCACATGAAGAGCAAATGTTTTCCAAAATTCATGGTTTTTAACAGAAGTAAGGTTTAACCACACCATTCTGGTTAGTGGTTCAGGGTTTGTGCCTTGTTCTGCTTCTCAGTAGCTTTATGTTTGAACAAAAATATTTCAGTTGGTAAGCATTTTAAATGTAATGGTTTGAGGCTCTAGTGATGCTTTGCTTCAAAACTGCAACAGCTTCTGGCCCCATCTTAGCAATTCATGACACTTGGCAGTTGAAACACCATGACCACATGCTAGCTGCTTGGCTTTCTGCGAGAAAGTCACTTTGCCTTTGAAAAATCACCCTTTGAGCACTTGACGTGGAGGCTGTTTCTTTTCAAAGTGAAAATGACAGTGTTAATACTTGAAAAGGAACACACAGCTTCCATGTATTCCCCGCTGTCAGAAATTAAAGGGGACATTTCTTTGCACTGTAAAAGCTAGAGCTTCTTTTCTCCTGAAGCATGAAGTTATCTCTACCACTGTCCACTATTGTGCAGTGAGATACTTTGAAGAGAAGGAAGGAGGATGGTACTGTGTGAGTAAAAATTAAAAAAAATATTGTGGCATAAGACACAAAATAAAATTATGGATGAAATTTATTTCATAAAAATATTTGGTTCCAAGTGCTTTGTCCTATATCCTCACTTTTGTTAAAACAAATATTCATTAAGCGGAGTGGGACATTTTGTGTTTTCTAGTTGCAGAATACGCATATTTATTTAGAGTCAATAGGAGCAGCCCTCTTTCTTAGCCACCTTGGATATACCAAGTAAAGCTCCATCTGTGGACTGGTGCCACATTTACTTCAATGGAGCTTGACCTGAATTGGCATTTTGGAATTAAATGTTTCTTTTCCCCCTCATCCCAGTAGTCAATTCTCTTAAAAAAGGGAGTTTCAAAGGAAGAGCTAGGTTGCTAACTATAAGGGGTAAGGATACCTTAGATTAAAAAGTAGGTGTAAGTGTTCTTCAATTTTCTTTTCCATCAT
Source organism: Psittacula echo (assembly GCF_963264785.1). Taxonomy (NCBI): domain Eukaryota; kingdom Metazoa; phylum Chordata; class Aves; order Psittaciformes; family Psittacidae; genus Psittacula; species Psittacula echo. Next base: position 61,574,687 of record NC_137735.1, read on the forward strand.
GTGTGAATAATAAAGAGACTTCATTAAGAAACTGGAAAATTACTATATATAGATATTGGGGAGGGGAAGGGAACAAGGCAGAATGACTGATAAGTTTTTGCAGGAAAAACAAAAAGAAGCAGAGCAGAGGAGAGAGGGCTGCCATGAGAAAGCAAAAACTTATATTGGAAATCAGTTGTGCCTCTTCTTGACTTACAGCTGCTTGAAATTGTAGACAATGTTTAAATGTTTCATTTTATTCTATTTAGAACAGGGCAGGAGAGAGAACAGACAAAAAGGAAATTGAGTTTGGATCCACTTTGGAAAATGCAAAGCAACATCAAGGTGTAAATCCTGACCTCAGTACTGGTGAGCAAGTCCCTTCAAGGTTGTTTGCATAATCATTTGATTTGACAGCAGACATACTGCTCTCTTTTGTAGTTTATTTTAAACTCCACACTTTTTCAGGGGCATTTTAAACTGTTTTTTCCCCATTTTACTTCAAAATTACTTGCACAGAGTCAGCATAAATATTTGCATTATTTATAAAAAATTCAGGGCAAAGACATGATATCACATGTCAGGGAGACCTACCACCAACTCTTTCTTGCTGATAACCAGGGGAGGACTTTGAGGGACTCTCTGGTCACACCTGTAATTTCCATGATCTTGAATCAGTGAAGAAGAAGAAGAAATATTTTGCCATTCCTAGGAGATATGCTGAAAAGCAGAAGGTATGGGGAAAGAGTTCTTAATTGCCTGTTTGAACTGTTTATTTATGGTACTTTTGCACACCTGGCATCCCTGTTCATTCTTTAGGAGACCAGGTATCTTCAGCAGTTGACAGAGAAGCCACAATACACAATCAAGATTTAAAACCCAACAAAGCATTTTCTTCAAGGAACTGTGGAGTCATAAAACCTTGTCTCTTCTTCCTGGGGTGTGCACAAGAGACAGTGGTTCTTGCTCATAAAAAAAGCTGTAAAGTAGATAATTCTTTCAGTTACAGTCTTTCTGCTGGCATACATTAGCTATAGTATTCAGATTAAGTTCATCTACAAAGAAGGACTAATGGTTAACTATAGTCTCTGTTTGCTAGAGCTTCTAAACAGGGGCAGAGAGCTAAAGTACTCAAGTTTAAGCTTTAACACTTTCCCTGTCCTTTCTGAATTGATCAAAGGCTGCTATGGAACTTTTGTTTACAGGTTTATGTGTAGTCTAGTTTGGAGAGAAACGGGGAAAACATTGTCATCATAAAAGCAAAATTATGCTCTTAATCTAGGCTAATATCTTTTTATGGGACAGTGGAATACTGTATTAGTTGAGCCTGGAATTTTAGGTGCCTAAAAATTCAGATAAAAACCTAATGAGATTTTTCAGAAATGCATTTTTTCAAAAGCATTTTGGCTCACAGCATCCTCTGAAATTCCCCTTAGGAGCCAATCTATATGATTAAGCACTCAGCTACCTTAAATACCTAGGTCTTGGAATCTAAACATAGCATAGCTACTCTCTCCTTCAAGGCACATGCTAAAGAAAAATGTATCCAGTAGTCATGTGTAACGTTTGCCTCCTCAACCCATCAAAATTTCTGAAGCACTGATAAATTTGGGGGAGCAAGAGAGAATTTAAAAAAAGTGACTTTTGTAAATGCCTAACGTCTTGAGTCCATGAAAGTGCACTTTGCTTTGGCATTGGGTCAACATTGGTTTTGAGACTCTGGCCTGTCATCACCTTCAAGTGGCAAGAAGACATCAATATGCACCTGTGTGCCAGGTGTGACCTTCTGGGTGAAAGCCTAGATTATGATGAAGTAACAAGGGATTGACAACCTTTAAGATCAGACAGATGTACTTGAGGAGAAAGATGGTCAAAAATTTCTTTCCTACATATGCCCATGTTCCACTGTGGCAGATACACCTGCCCTGAAAAAAGACCTGACAAAGACCTGACCAAAGCCCATGGAAGCTTTCCACTATAGACAAGAGCCCAGGAGAGCTTCCCACATGTGCAGCTCTTGTCTCACCCATATGGTGGTGGTTGCCCGGTGGAGGAGCAGGAAGTTGGGTCCTGAGCCCTTGGGGGGACTACATGCGCATATTTGACCACAGATCAGATTCTACCAAGGTATAAAATGAGCCTCCTGGGCATCTGTTTGGAGTTGGTCCTGCTTGGAGCAGCACGCCTACAGTCGGAAACTCTCCCCTTGGGTTGGGATGCCATCCAGGAAAACCCCTTAGTTTGAGAGCCTTCCCTTTTTAAATGAGCGATTGCACATTTTGAATCATTGGCCATAAAGTTTAAGAATCATCAGTGCAGTGACAAATCCACATGACCTCTTGAATTTGTAATTAATGTTGGTGAAGCTTTAACTGAGTTTGGACAATTCATTTTGTTTAGACTCAATTTATTGGTTCCATGACATTTAAAATGGCTTAGTCGGCAGGATGTTCATAGAGAAATTGTAATGGAGGCAGGTATGTGTCCCTTCTCCCCCATCTGTATAGTGGGAAAAGGAGAATTAGTTGGATAGAGGAGCAGCTCTAGAGAGACTCAGAGCTGTAGACATGAGGGAGGTGGTAAAGAGAGTGTGTGTGCCATCCTAGGCACATGCTTGATACAAGCACAGGACTATTTCATATGGAATAATTTGGAGAAGCAGTTGGAGATGGACTGTTTGGAAGAGGAATTGAAAAGAGAAAGAGGGCAAATGTGTTTATTAGAACAAGAAATTGAAATTATGCTGACACAGGAAAAGAAAAAAAAATCCTAGTATTGGCTAAATTTGGAAATTGATTGAGGGCACAGACATAGAGGATTGGGATGAGTATATCTGGGGACATTTCAATGACAGCAGTTCTGAAGAGGTGGAGGAGTTGGAGGAAAGGAACGTGTGAGCTCTTATTAGAACAGATAAGGTCCACAAGGCAGAAACCCCCAAATCATGGTCTGCAAGATTCCCTGGACAGGACCTGAGCTCACTGAATTGCAAACAGATTTTTGTGAAAGCTGGGAAATTAAGTATTTGTGAAGAGTGTCTCTGACGAGAGCAGATCTCATACTGTTAAGTGATGTCGAAGCGAGCAGATATTGGGGTCCAAGAGTGTTTTTGAGCAACGAACCAGTGCACAATCACTCGATAACACCAGAGGGCTTGTTGAGCTGGGGTAGAGCCCAGGAGAGAGACAGCCAGTCACTGAAAGTGAAAGGGCTGTCCCAGCTACCGGAGGGAATACAAGTGGCTGCTTGCATCCAAACGATGTATGTGCATTGATATTGTGCAACGATTGTATGTTCCGGTAGATCCCAGCCACCTCAGACTCCTCCTCAGAAGATTACCAGATGCCCTGAAAACATTCGTTCACTCTCTTATGGAGAGAATTCAGGCAGAGCCGCTCTGTGCACATTTTCACTCAGGCGGAGACGTTGTGCAATATAGTCACCCATGGATGTGGAATGGCCTGGGCCGATCCGGAGGGTGGTGCGGGAGGGAGCAGGAGAATCCAGCCGGCCGGTCACAAACCATGGCCCGGCCTGGCTGCCACCATCTGCCAGGATTCAGAACCGCGTGAAGATGGGCAGGGACAGATTCAGAAAGAAATGATCTTTGGCAAAAAGCATTCCTGCTAGGCGTGTCCCGAATGCGGCCATACGGTCTACCCACCGATCACATCTGATGGCATTGACAAGAGGAGTGGTTCGGACCCCAGACAGACAGGCGACTGCTCCCCCAGCGACGGTGCATTTAACCCTTTTGCACCTTTACGGGAGGACCAGAAGGGCTTAAAAAGCTAGAAACTTTTTAGGTTTTTAGCATGGTGAATACCTGCCAATGGTCCACTGCTGAGGAGCCCTCTAGACATATCCCTGTGGGGCCAAAGTGGATAACTCTAGGATTTTTAATAGATAAGGGGCCCAAATTAGTGATTTCTTAAACAGCAAGCGGAGAAGTGAAGAATTAAACCACCAAGGAAAGCTATAAATATAGTGGGGGTAACTGGCGTAGCAGAAAAATTCCTCGTAGCTCAGACTCATTTCAGGCTACCTGGGGAGAAGATAATAGCTGTGGAAGCAGCTCTAAGTCCTCACGAGGAAAACATATTAGGATTGGCACATTGGCAGGCAAGCAGTGGTATCTACCCACTGGTAGGGTGTGGAGTTCTGGATGCAGAGTGGCTGAAGCCCCTCATGTGAGGCTTTTGCAGACTACCTCTGACTATCACAGTCTAGAACAACCTGTGTCTCTCAATATCCATTGCCAACAGCTGCCAAATAGGGCATCTCTGAAATAATGAAGCATCTAGAGAAGAGACATGTTAAACATTGTACACACTCCGCTTATAACTCTCCAGTCTGGCCAGTGCATAAGGCTGATGGCCAGTGATGTTCAACAATTGAGTACAGGAAACTGAATAGGAGTACTCCACTATGGACTGCTGCAGTCCTAAGCATAACCTCTGTAGTGACAGCAATACATGTTGCTGCCCACCCCTGGGTAGCCACTCTAGATGTTAAGGATATGATTTTCATGGTTCCCCTAAGGGAAGAAGACAAACCTCAGTTTGCTTTCTCTTGGAAGGGGACTCAGTACACCTTCAACCAAATCCCACAAGGTATAAGCAGTCTGTCCTATTGCCCACAATGCTTTAGGCAAGCTCCTCAATACTGTGGAGGTGCCAGCAGATGTCCTCATATATCAGTGTATAGATGATATCCTAATTGGTGAAGACAATAAAGAACAGGTGGGGCAAGTGGCTGGAGACACCTGGAACCTATTGAATTAAAATGGGTTAAGTATTCCACCCTCCAAATGTCAAGGTCCTGGATAAGAAATTAAATTCTTAGGGGCTTGGTGGGTAGCAGGAGCTGTTGCAGTACCTGATGATGCCCTATCAGGCATCAGGAGGGGACAAACTCCAGACAATGAAAGAGAATTACAACAGTTGCTGAGCACAGTAGGCTATTGGAGAAGACATATACCAGGATTTTCTGTAATTGCTTGCCCGCTATACAACTTGGTTTGGAAAAATAAGATGTGGCCCAGGACTCCGCAACTTACAGAAGCCCATAATACTCTGAAAGATGAGCTGAAAGCCTGTCAGAGACTGGGTTCACTGTACCCGCAGGATCCATTAAGAGTGGAGTGAGAATTTGCCACCCATACTTCATATTGTGGTGCCTTTCAAAAGGGACCACAAGGACCAGCCAGGCCTCTACTATCTTATTCTGTCTCATTTAAAGAAACTGAACAGTACTCAGATTGGGAAAAGGGAATCCTTCTCCTCACTACAGCAGTTAAGGAAGCTGAGAAACTACGCACACCACAAGATATTATAGTACAGGGTCCTTTTCCCCTTCTGAATTCAATCCTTAATGGATCACCTCCTCCCCAGGGAGTAGCTCAAAAGACCACAGTTTGGAAATCATATGCATACTTAGGAGGAATTAGTCAATTACTCTGTTAAAAGTAATTGCAGCAAACCATAAATCCAGACCCGGGCTTACTAAGTCAACCCTGTAAGCCTTCTCCTATTAAAGAAGCACCTGAGTCTGTGGCAGGCTTGGACACGGAGGGAGTATGATTTACAGAAGCATCTGCTCGTCAGGTGGGATTAAGGTGGCAATATAAAGTAGCAGCGTTAGAAATTGGCACTGGAAAGATGATTGAGGAAGAGGCTGAAGGTAGCACACAGGTAAGAGAATTATGAGTTCTACTGCTGGCTGCAGAAATTGGTGCTGCTGCCATTTGCTCTGATTTTTACACAACCTACAAGGGTTCTATGGAATGGATATTTCAGTGGGAATCTAACAAGTGAGAATTAGGTCATACAAAAGTACAGAGAACAGATGATTGGAAGCGTCTCCTAGAAACAGGAAGATCCTGACCTTTGAAGGCGGGATAGGTAAAAGGCCATGGACAGAACAAAGCCCATGCAGTAAAGTGGAACCAGCAAGTAGATCACTTAGCCCAGATAAGGATAATGATCTGTGAAAAGGGAGACCAGGATTGCTGAGCTGAATGGTAGCGTATCAAGCCGGGCCATTCAGGCAAGGCAGACCTTTATTTTGAATGTTGGTGGAACTTTAGTTGAGTTTGAACAATAATTTTTTTTAGCCTCAATTTATCGGATCTGTGATATCCATGAGCATCTGTAAGCAAATATTTAGTTGTTTTGCTATATTTTAGAAATATAGTTGTTCTTTAGTTCCCCTTTGTTGCATTAGTGCTTATAGGCCATTTGAGAATCTAGACCCCACAGTGTAAGGTGGGAAGACAGAATGACAGTCTTTTTTGTAAAAAGAAATCAGCACAATACAGAGACATCGTTTTCCATACAGCAGCATTTGTCATTTCACTGGCTGGCAGAAATGAGGTGGCAAACCTAATTCTAGTAAACTTTTTGCTTCCTAAAACTGACAGAAAATCTGAATATAAGTGGCATGTAAGGAGTGCAAAGGCTAGCTAATATTATGGCACTCAGCATTGTCCCTGCACTGCCAGTTTGTGTTAGAACAGCACGTGCACAAAGCAAGGCAAAACAAGGATCCTTTCTCTGCTGAAGCTGCCCTGCCTGTCAAGATGAGCAGCTGATATTTCCACCTAAGCTGTATGAACCTAGCAGAATCCATCTGCTGAACCATTTGTGGGACAACTTGCTAAAATTATAGCCCATCTGTTGTTTCACTGGCACAAAGTTTGCCAGGCTCACCCTCACTCTGTTATCTGAATATTTTTCTTTCCCTATGGGCCTCCTCTGTGCTCTTCTCTCCTGCTATGTATCTTTTGTTTTGTTTTGTTACCACATTGCCTTTCCAATCTATAAAATGTAAAAAAGAAAGGGGTTATATTCCTACTGCCCTCCAGTTAGCCAGGAACAGCTTTGTTCAGGGCAGAATATACATGCTATGTTTATACCATCATTGCCTACCTTCAGCTGTTGTCTACCATCACAGTTCGTTGCAGGCAAGAGATCTAGTCGGTTTTTCACTAGCTAACCTTCTTCCACACATCCAGGCTGTCACATGGAACTACTTGAAGTTTAAATTGTGGCTTGACTTTTTCTCACTCTTGAGGAAAGCATTTTTGGTGTATTATTTGCCCCTCAGCTTAAAAATTAAACCTTGCCTTTAATGTCACACTCTAATAAAGACAGAAATGCCCAGTTACCTCCTTCCTCCCATCTATCCTGTTATATTTGGGGAAGGCTTAGCTGAAGGTTTTTCACCAAAGGACTAGCTCTGGCTCACTGTCCGCATGGCACAGTGCTGAGACAGTGGGGATGGTCACAAAAGGCAGATGTATGCAGAAAATCAGGCTGATATCTATGCCACAGAAAGGAGGAAGGTGCACTCTTTTACAGCCCTCACAGTCCATCCAAACTGATTCTCATTATTTGCTTACAGCTTAGATGTTCAGCAAGGAAAGAGAGTGTAATTTGGTCCTGTGTGGAAGCATAGAGATAAGAGGAGCAAGAGATCTCCATCGTTTGTCATAGATTTGGAGAGGGAACTGGTATACTAGCAGGCATGGGGACCACAAGATTTAAGAGCTTGGCTGTTGTCAGCAGTAACAAATTGGAGGTTTCTGGTAACGCCAGCATTGACATTGAGTGAACCTGGGTTGAGCAGGCAGTGTTGGACACCCTGGTACTACTCATGGAAAACATGGCTTGCAGCTGGCCCACATTTGCCCCCTGTTTCTGCGGTATCTATTCCAGCTGTCCCCCTGCAGTGTAGAATACGACAGCTCCATGCTTCGCCATCTGTACTGGAGGCTTAAAAAGCCATTCAGATCAGAGGGGGTGCATGCATGCATAACCCCACCACCTCCACCATGCTAAAGGGTGGGAGGGAGCATATTTTTATGAAAACCAGGTCAAAATGGGATGCCTCATTGTAGTCTCTGTCCCATCCAAATGTAGACTAGCCTAGTGCTACAGGAAGGTTGCCTTGAGGTGGTTGGTACCCCATGCCTTTCAATGTTTAAGAGGCATTTGGACAATTCCATTAATAATAGGCCTTAACTTTTGGTCAGCTCTGCAGTGGTCAGGCAGTTGTCATTGTAGATGGTTGTTTTAGTTCGCTTTTAACTGTTCTATTCTGTTCTGTTCTATTTTTATAGGGGAGCTCTTTAAATCAGCTATAAGGCTTCTGCTTTGAATTCCTCTTGACTTGAGCAGTGCTTTTAGAAAAATCTAGAGAGATGGATTGCTTAATTTGGGCATTAAATTACATGGCTAAAAAAAGCTGTCTGAGTCACTCCCCCCATACACAACCTTGCTTTGAGGTTGTCAGTGATAGCAAATTCACTATCCCCAGCCACCTGAAGATGCTCAAATTATTAGCTATTCTCTTGAAATAAAGAAAAAAAGGAAAAAAAAAATCATGTCTTTAATTTCAGACTGGCTAGTATTTATCTTCATCCTCCAGCCACTGGATCTTGTTAGACTTTCATCTGTTAGATTAAGTGACTTTCTCCTGTCAGATATTCTTTTGTATAGGAATTTATATTGCTGCACTTGGGAACATAAGAGATTAAAATCAGAACATAAGGAGCAATGAATATTGTACTTTATTTAGAGGAGGATGGAATTCCAAAATTACTAAGTTGATGTGACCACTTTTTACAAAGAAAGAGCAAATAAGCGTGATGTCCTTTCTTGGCAAAAAAAAAATCAAGAAATAGCAGCAGAAGTGGTGCTATATCACCTTCCTGGTGACTGGGAATGCCCAGTGTCGTGACAGTGAGCATATTATACAGATTAGTAAAAGGAATCGCATTGGTATTGTAATTGAACTGTATATCGGAATTGCTAGATTTTGCTAGGTATAACTTTTATCTGTAATGTTCCTTCAGTATGTTTTGCACCATGCTGAGTGTATTGCCTTTTCACTATACTTTGTACCAGAAAATCAGAAATCAGGAATCTGTGTAATATCAACTGTCTTACAATAAGTAAATTTGATATTAAACATTACACTCTCCACACATGGAATATCTAAAAGAACCTGGTCAGAGGATATGATACTAACTGCTTAAGAAGTTACCTCATCTGACTGTGAAAAGCATCATCCCAGTCAAGGTTTGGCAGCATGGAAACCAGTTGGCCAAAGCTCAAAAGGCACTGTGCAATAAAAGCAAAGGAGGTAAGCCGAAATCTGGCGATCAAATATGCTCATTTACTTCACAAAGCCGAACAAGATCACCTCTCCAGAAAGCAGCCTGACCTGGGAATTGCAAGCATGCTCACAATGCTGCATAAATCAGGGCTAAAGCCTGAATCTTCCGTGCTGATCAGAAAAGACTGGAAAATTTTTATTCTCATGCCCAATTATATATTTTCTAGTTTAAGCTGGTAAAAGAGTTAGAAAAACAAAATATCTAAAGGGTTGTTTTGATGTCATTTCTGACCCATTGCCATGTAGAATTCTGTAATTGCTAGTGATATAAGGCATTTCTTCTGATGAGTAATGAGATATTCATCTTTTCCAAGGGAAAAAAAGGTAAAAAAAAAAAGTGGCACTGTTAGTCAATTATATAGTGCCATATTGGTCATAAACCGAATCTTTACAACAAATTAATTAGAAGAAAAGAGAATTATGCCACAAGTTTTGCATCTAAAAGACGTTTTGTTCTGGCCAACATTGTTCATATATCAGACTCCTATAACTAACTGTACAAAACAGCTTGTCTCCACAAATGGTAGAGCTGAGTCAGCACATAATTATGAACAGAATAGAACAGAATATTCTCTATTCACAAATAGCAAATCTAGGAGGGCATCTTTCCTATTTAGCTCACTGAGTACTTGTGACAAGAAGTTATCTCCTACACACATCAAGAATTTCGAAGATCTGCTCATCACAGCAGCATGATATTCCTAGTTCATATCTGGGAAGTTGAAATCTCTCACAAAAACATAAGAAGACAGCAAGGTATGAAGGAAATATGAGATGAATTTGCAAACTAAGAAAAGGATGTGAATATGGCCAGAGGCTTCCATACGCAAGAAGTCCTGTTGCCACTTTTAGTGCATGTGAATGCAGAAAGCTTCCTGAAGGCTTGTGGAAGATGGACACAAGCTCCCTAGAAGAAGTTTGGTGTTTCTGCATTCATTTATATTTTTGGCCCCAGAAAGGACTGTTGTGATCATCCACTCTGAGCTATCTCTAATCTCCGCCTAAGAAAGGGGAATCCAGTGAAACAGGTTATGTGAATGGAGCTCAGTACTCCAGGGGGTATGTTGATTCAAACTGCTCTGTAACAACATGGAAGAGCACTGGTATATGTTCTTTAAAATAATAATAATAATAATAATTATTATTATTATTATTATTATTATATAAATGAGGTATTTGGCCCAATTTAGTTGAGGGTGCTGCAAGACAGACGGAGGATGGAGAGGTTCTCTAGCTGGACGATTGTTTCTTCGCTGTGCAGAAGGGCACTGCTGCCTGATATGGAGAACCAAAGAGGTGGGTTTGTTGTGTCAGACCTTGCTGAGATGTGGCTTGGGGGCCATACACACCTATTATGCTTTGTTATGCTACATTTTGTGACTGGAGCTACCATTTCTGCATGGCACTGCATAGAAATGTTATTCTGCTCATAGCTAGCTCAGGTATATCTAATGCACTACTGTGCAGACAAGCTTTGTATTTAAAACCCATTTGGGTTTTTTTTGTGTTGGGTAGTTTACAGTTTGGGATGCAGAATTCTCTCAGCAAATGAATCCATGTGGTAACTGCTACAGCCCAGGAAGACCTTCTGGTAGCTATTTGTTCTTGGCTTCTAGGCTTGCTGTAAGATATTCCTTTGACACTTGTCTGCAATGTGTCAGACCTGTCTGCATCTGTGTGGTTTTTAGTATTTCTGCTTTGGGAAACATGGGTTGGAGGGCCAGTGCAGCCTGTTCTGAAATAATCTTTCTCTCCTAACAATAAAACAAAAAAATAAGAAAACAAACAGAAAGCCAACATAGCCCTACAGTTTTAGATTAATTTACTAGATTTTTTATGATATACTTTATCTTATAGATGTTAAAGTCCAAATGATAGAATTTTATTTACAAAGTGGTATTGCACCCAGCACAGGAACTGTGCACAGGAACTGTGTATTTGGACTTTTTTCTGGTAGGTGAAGATGAATGTATCACACATGAGTAGACTGTAGCTGCTTAGGGACAGCTGGTTACATTCACTAGGGCAAGCAAAATATTTTTCCAACCAATCATGTATACTTAGTGCTCTAAGAAAGTCTATTTTGTCAAAGATGAGGAAAATTAGAGTCAAAACTGATGGGGAGAATAAAAAAGAATAGAACTTGGAGGTTCTTTAAGAAAAAGTATTTTGAACAATCAAAATGACCCATAATTGTGACAAAGAGTAACTGCTGGCTGAAAGCACATCCACATTTGAAGGCAGTGAATAGAAATTTGAAAGCAGTGTACAAGAAAAGAAAGAAGAAACACAGATAAAGCAAAATGCCTTACAGAATAAGATTTAAAATGCTATGTGTCTTTGACATGCTAAAGATGAGAGGTGGCTTGACTACAGTGTATAAAATCTTTCAGATAGAGGAAACACCATGACTAATGGACTTTTAAATCCAGTAATCAAAATCGTAATGAGAACCAATAACTGGGAGCTGTAATCAGATTATTTCAAATAGTATCAAGATTTGCCTTTTGCAGAGGAAAGTGATTAGCTTCTAGGAGAATTGCTAAGGGAAAGGAAGGGCTCAAGAGCCAGTGGTTTCAAAACAAGACTAGAAGCGCTTACGAGAATGTGTTTCAGGTCCAGTGTAATTCAATGCAAGTTCTTGGGCCCACTAATGAAAGAAGTGAAGGAATTCATAGTACCTGGAGCCTAAACTAAATAAGCTACTACATTTGATCCTTATCTGATCTCATATATCTGTGATACCTAGGTGAGCTGGCAGTAACTTTCATATTTCATCTTTTAGAAGTCACAAACTAGGGAATAGTAAAGTGTTCCCATATAAAAATGTTGCTTGGCACAGAGATACCATCTCCTTATTACAGCTGCTGTACCTGTAGCACAACATCCATGTGTTACTGTGGACCTGGAGAATTTGAAAGTTTAGATTAGAGATGACACCCTCAACAAGTAGGCAGTGGTAACAGAATCAGAAGGGCCTTTCTGAGCTGGTATCTTAGATCCTGGGTCATTTAATTTGTATAAGCTGAAAGAAGAGGTGGGTATGAGATTAAAATTTAGATAACTACAAACATTGACACACTTCTTTCTTTTCCTTTTTGAATCACAGAAGCAATTTATTTTCTTTTGGAGTGTGTCCCAGTGTTAGATTTTGCTGATGCCATGAAAGCCTTTGACTACAAGGAGAAAGGCTCCTTGAGGACTGACCGTGCAGGTACCACCACAGGCTTTAGACATTTTTATGTTAAGAGTAGGATTACAGGGACCTCAATTAAGCCTTCTCTAAGATAGGTGTGTAGTCTTAGTGAGTTGTCCCAGGCACTTTCTCTCAGGTCAAGAGAGAGAACATCTAAGATTGATTCCTTTTGCTTAGACATTCACATCAGCATGGGATGAATGATTATCTGGAGGTGCCGCTACAAAGAAAGCTCACAGGACTGGGTAGCCTAAATTTTTGCTGTTAAACTACTGCCATTAGTGGAAGTTGAAGCCATCCTGAGTGCCCTGTACCTTTCTTCACCCCTAAGGGTGTGTCCTAATTCCCAGCCTAGCACAATTTCCATTAAAAATACATATAATCCGTGCTACAACCAGGCAAGGACTTTTATTCAAATTGCAGATGTTTTTCAGGATTTCAGAAACTATTTGATGTGCTTATCACCCTGCTGTCCATTCAGGGCACATGAGCATGTGTGCAGTCATGCACACACACAAAGGCCATTTCCTCCACTCCCACTCAAGTAGAACCGGTGACTTTATAGTCCAGGAACTCAGCTGGGATTGTCCATGCTCAGGCACGAGGCTAGTTTTTTTAGTTTCTGTCTGTGATAGGGATCAGATAAAAAAGTTTTGTTAGCAAGACCGCATTCCTGAGGGAATACAATTGGTTTGGAAAGTAGAAACATTTCAGGGAATTTATGAGCTGCTCTGCTTTGAACTCATGATTTTCTGAAAGTTGCTTAAACAACAGAAGTAAATAGCTTTGTACAATATACCAGCAAATTTGTTTGACAACTGATAAAGGAGGAATGGAGAGGGGGGATGTGGAAAAAAACATGATTCACCAGAGAATATTTACCTTCTGTAGAAGCAGTCAAATAATGATAGAGCCTAGTCAGAAATAATGTAGTCATAAAAAAAGATTCATTGGATAATTTACTTGAAACAAATAATGTGACCAACTCTACTCCACAGCCGCAGAAAACAAATTTGCCTAATAGCATATGACAGGGCTTTCTCTGGAAAATATATTGCTCTGCAGTCAGCATGTACCTTTTCAAAGGAACTGGCACTGGGAAAAAGCATCCTTCAAGCATTTAATAAGGGAGGTTTTTCTTTACGACTTTCATTTAAAATATATTATGAAAATCACTTGATTCTACTTAGCTGCCTCCTGATTTTGAGCAACTGACTTTCAAAGCCACCACAGTGATGGAACTAATTTAATATATTAAGAGGAAACATTGTCAGAGCAGCATTTGGCATCGATCATACTGTTTTGGAAGTTTACTAACATGTAAAATCTACATCACCTTATCATTGCTTGAGACGTGGAGACTGTCATAGACTCATTGTCACAGAAGGAGAAGTCTCTGTCATTCTTACCAAATCTGTAGTGAACAGAGAAAGGCCGTTGCTTGATGATTTCCAGTAACAAACAACACTTACTACATAGCTTCCCACAAACTTAGTTCACCATTTGGATCCAGTTGAGTTCTGACCTGAAGTAGGGATAGTCCTTCCAAGCAGTCCATGATGTTTGCCAGTGGAAATCTGCCCTTCTCTTTACTGGAGAGACTTGAGTCACTGTCATTTTCACATAATTCTGTTTGGTTAGCTGAAGTGTGTCTGGAGGGGATCCTGCCAGCAAAATATTCAGTTTGTCACATGTCCTGTCTGAAGCTTCCCCAGCAGATACTGTTCGTTAATTGTGTCTGAGGCTTCTTTAATATTTAGACACTAATTACTACCATCGAAATTTTACTGCTGGCAACTGTATCTGGTCAAAAGAAAAAGGTGCAAATTCTCAGGAACAAATCCAGAGTAAGTTTGTTCTTTCTATCTAAGCATTTAAACACATGAAATTCCTTCATAATTGATGATGCCAATACGAGAGCAAACAAACTGCCAGCAGAAAATTTTGCCCAAAATTTTGGGGGGAAATGTTTTGCAAATAGGAAAGAAAACTCAGCTGGAAGATCTGGTGCCCTCCTTCCTGATGTCTTTGTGTTACAGTTGAAGGTGACAGTAAGCACCCTGGCTTGTGTGAAGACCATTCCCTGACAAAGTCTGCTTTTTTGTTGCTTCTCCAGTTTCACATTAATGTAAGTTTATAGAACATTTAAAATAAAAATGCAGTTTTCTATCAGGTTGTATGAGGTAACAGGAAAATTTTCTGTCTTTGAACTCTGTATCTCTGCAGGTGGATTCTCCTAACCCAACCCAATTTACACTAACAATACAGTATCCCACTAGTCAGTAGAGAGTGCATAGGTGCTTCACACAGTGATTTCTCATCTCCTGTTTTTATTAAAAGAATTGAGTGACACTAACTGCCAGGCAGCTGAAGGTGGGTAATACCTATCCCCTCTCCAGGTCTATTCTTGGTTCAGCTTCCAAACAGTTCAAACATGCTCCTGCAGTTGTTTCTCCTGTAAATGTGTCTCTGCATCAGTGAATACAATCTCTGATTTATCTGCATAGCAGGCTTTCTGAGCAAAATAAAATGAAGTACAATCCCTGCTTCACTCCACCCCACAAAATTAAAAATATTTTTATCTTCTAGAACATTTTGCCCAGATTTATTCAGAAAGACATTCTTGGGGACATGAGCCCTTCCTTCATTCTTCGCAGATTTATTTATTTATGAAAGTATCTACTTCTTGAACTCTTCAAGCTTTTCTACAAAAAAGCTGTTTGTATATGTTTCAAATATGTTTTATTACTGTCATCCTAGTCTTGAACCCCTTATCAACCAGCCCAAACAGGCTGTTAATTCTGGGTTGAGCAGCTTCAGCCCAGTAAACACGAGGCACAGATAATTTATTGTTAAAAGCCTAAGATCTTTATGTCTTACAAAAATGCAAACATCTTTTTGGCTTTGTGACTTCAAGGCTGTTTTTTAAGCTAAAGTCTTTTGACTGTCAGAGAGTTATACCACTTCAGTAGTAACTGGGACATAATGTGAAGGCCTTTAAAAAATCAGAAGTGATTTATGCAAAAAAGTTTTCCCTAATCGCTCCTCAAACACTACATTTTTGAGAGCGTTTTGGTAAAAGTAAGCTCTTACTACCCACAAATATTTGTACAGTGTCAATATAGCTATAAAAGCAGAAGTGTCAAGTCGATGATTGTATGGAAATGTTTCTAGGCAAAAGTATTTACTCACTGAAAAATGAATCCTGAGACTTTGTAAAAATAAATGACACGATAGAAACACAAATGGCACAGAAACTCTTGTTGAGTATCAGAATTCATGCCCAGTTCTCTTTGCCCAATGAGAGTGCTATTTTATTTGCTGTCCTTTCATGCAGCTCTTAATGTTACAGAGTGAGAGCAGGGCCAGTGACAAAATTAACTGGTGAATTGGTACTGGCCATTCTGGTGAGACCAAATGTCTGGTCAGTAAGCTTTAGTGCAGGCACGTTGGAGCCAGTGTTTTCGAAGACAAGAATTTTAAGTGTATATTTACAGTTTATATTTCATAATGTATATTTAACCTGAGTTCTAAAAGCTCTTGTACGCTCAGCCCTTCACAGATCACTTATTCATAATATTTATTTATTTAGGAAACTGAGTGAAAGTTCTTCAGTAACAGTCACCACAGAAGCCCTTCCATTTTATCTTTGGGAGCGTGGATAGTGTTTGTCTTCAAAAACCTTATTGTGGTACAAATCTACATGTTAACGCTGCCCAGTATTCTATTCAATCTGGAGCATTTGCAGTTAGAAGCAAAACAATTAATTTGGATCCAGATGCAATATTTCTCAGAATCCTATGGAAATTTACTGTAAAATTTAACAGGAAACAAACAAACCACATGAAGCTAGAGGAAGCTAATAGATATCCATCAATGTTATGGCTCAAACAGAAGAAGAGCCTCGAAGACTGCAGTAGAGGCTGAAATATTTATTGTAAAGTTATTGTTGTTTTTTCCCAATGTTGCTGTATAATTCTGGTATATGGATAGAATTAAAGGTAAGAAGAAAAAAAGTTTACTACTTTACTCTGAGATAGTTATTTGCTAGCAAAGTGGATTTTTATTATTTATTTTTTTTTATCACTGAGGATAAACAAATGTTTACCTCAGAGCTCATTGTTGTTAACACAAGGTAACACACTAGTCCCTTCAGCAGCTATGACTGGCCAACCAACCAGTCTTGCTTCTTTTGGGTCTGTGTCATCAGCAGGCTTGAGAATGGGTATTGGTGACTATGGGGGCTGTAAGCCAGGAATAAGGCTTACATTATCAGCTCTGGTCATCTGTACCATGAGCTGAAGCCCTTACTTCCTGCACAAGTGCTTTTTACATACACGACAGAAAACCAAAGTAGACTGAAAAATTTTCTGTGCTTCTGTGATTTTCTGAATTTGTTAGCCATTTTATCTTTCAGAAAAGGAAGCTCTGCTCTTTAGTAAGTCTTTTTCAATGACAAATGTCAACTTTATATCTTAATCCCTCTTCCCTACAAGTTTGGGAGAAAAAAGAGGCAAAAGCTTAAGGAGGGACAAAAAAGTTTTTTTAAATGGGGATGTATGTGCAGTTTTCCTTCCTTTCTGAATTAGAATGTTCTCACTTTGTTCCTTGAGTCATTTGATAAAAGGTAAAGTGCTTACAAAACTTTACCTATTTAATAAGCACAGAATTCATTTGCTGTAGGGTATGCAATGCAAGAGATCTTTTAAATTGAAAGGAAGTCAAAGCATTGTTTAATTGAAAACAAGTAAGAATGCTTAAAAGAAAACAAAAAACAAACAAACAAAAATCAAACCAAAACAAAAGATTAGCTGAAATGGTGTCTGAGGAGAGGTTTGCTCTTCTTTCATTATTAGAGAAAGAAGGATAGCAGACAGAGTAAGGACCAGTGACTCCTAAAAGGCTGTTTGTACCTCTTTTCTGAACTACTGTGTGGCATACCCAATTACTCTACCTGTCTGGATGTCATTTTTACTCCCATATATTTGGCCCTCTATCCTATTTAAACTGAATTCTTTAGTCTGGGAACTATGTATTGGTGTACACGTGCAGATAGATTCTACCCTTTTTTGGGTATTTTAGTAAAGCACTGGTGTATCAACATCCTCTTCTTTTCTGATTTGGTTTGTTAGGGATTATTTTTCAGTATGGGAGAATTAAAAATAAGGGCAGCAATTTTACTGTCATTTTTCAAAATAACCACCTCATGACACCAAGCTAAAATGGAGGAAGTCTGCACAGAATAGGTATAAGGAAGATTGAAGTGTGGGGAAAAATAAAATGAAGAATGTTGGGTTTTACTTGAAATGCATAGTTTTAGCTAATTCAGTCTGTATGGTCTGTAATTACTTGGCACTGTTGCAGGAGTAGGTCAAATATATCCTACATTAATAATTTTGACCTTTTGAATTTCCACGCTGAAGTGGATATAATTGCATCTAGCTCTTCTCAAGATTCGTTTGAGTACAGGGGCAAATGGTAGGTATCAAACAGCTTTTTTTTTTTTTTTTTTTTTGTCTTTTTTTCCTCATGGTGAAAAGAAGTTTGAATCGTAAGAGAAAAACTTTTTTTTGCTTTCCATGACAAATAGGAAAACTACAAGGAAATGTTAAGACCCAAACTAGCTCAAAAAAATTCACCTTTAAGAGATTTCAAAATGTCATCCTAGTGTTGTTCTTACAAGAGATACCTTATATTTTCTTCTTGCTTATGATCTGCACCTTTTGCAGAAAGCTCTTCGCTGGCGCCTTTTGCAGATCAATAGTACAAAAACAAATACTGTGTCTTCCTTGTTAGTCTTATCAGATACTCATTTGTCTCTTGTATTTAACTTGTATCTGTGTAGAAACCCTTGCTTCTAGTATCTCTATAAAAGGACAAGTCAGTCCTGAAAACATTTTTGTTTGTTTTGTTTTAATCTGATCTTTTTCTTCTGTTAATTTTCCTCACAATCCTTTTCCCACGATCTCCTATGATGTCAAATTTCCATCATTACACGTGGCTCCCCACAGCTAGGAGAGAACATGAGAATGAATGGTAGCAACATTGTTACTCTTGAGAAACTGCTTTTAAAATTCTTACCGGACTGTATGAAATTGTAAATATTATAGGAAAAACCATGCAATGAGCAAGGCTCAGAGACTTTGAGCTATAAATCAGTACATGGATTCTCACAGCTCCAGCCATGGACCATTGGCATAGACATTAATTTTCAGTATCAGCTGGACAGTCAACTCCTGAATAACAGTGTATTTTGAATGCATGCCAACATCTGCTCAGCTACTTTTGACCCTCACAGCACAGAATGAGTTTGCGACTAAATTGCTTACAGCAAGGGCTTCTTATCTTCCGCTGTATTGGAATTACAGAAAAATTTCTGAGCCACCAGAAGATCAATGTTTCATAATGCATATGGGGATTTGTAGCTTTGTCAATAGGAAGAGGGAAGTAGCTTGTCTTAGCACACCTTGCTCCTTCACAGTACTTCAGAGCAAGTAACTGAACAGCATGCCAGACACCACACTTGAAATTCTGACTCCCCCTTAAAACTTCAGCAGCAGTACTGCTGGTTGCAGCACAGCTGGCACTGTTAGGACAGCCCTTGCTCCTGCTAGTACTATCCCTCCCTTGGCCATGCTGTGCCTAACTAAGGATTGAGGATCAGGGAGACAGAAAGGGTTTTCTCTATCTCAAGGCCACAGCCATTTAAATGGAGCATATTATTTCACTATGCTGGGGAAAAAAAAAAAAAAAAAAACAAAAACAAAACACAAAACACAAATTTAAAGCCAAGACTGACAGAACTGAAGAAGCTTACCTGGTAGTGATGAGCAGAGATTTATAATATCAGCTCCAGGCCTGGTAGTGATGAGCAGAGATTTATAATATCAGCTCCAGGCCTCCACTGGGTACTGAACTTTGTATCTGTATAGTGGAGGGGGTTGGGAATATAAGCTTAGACTGCTGAATGGTCAATATTTTATTCAAAACCTTTGGTGAAATTTCGTCATGAACTCAATCAAATCTGTGAATCATTAGGTTAGTTCTGTTAGTTGGGTTTTTAATAGTAAGAGCACATTTTATTCCAAAAATAACTCCCTATAAATTATTCAGAAAGTAACATTTGGCCATCTCTTGCAACAATTGAGAGGAACCTGTAGCAAAGCAAGTGAAATTAAACTAACCCTCAAATGAGCCTGAATATTGCAGACAATTCCAGCAATAAAACTGCTTTCTGTTATTTTCCTTTTCTAGTTTACACATAAATGGAGAGAGGCACTTGGAGATGAGACTGAAATCAGCAAGCACCCCCTGTTCAGCATACTTTCTTTCAGACATTGCTAACTGTGATAACTTCCCCCTTTTTAATTTTTGTTCTAATTACTACCTTATAGGAAAAGTGATCCAACAGTAGAAATAAAAATGAAATTTGTGGCCATCTTAGAGCACTGTATGACTTCCTTTCTGCTTATCTTATCTTCGGACTCTATAGGACTCTCCAAAACAGCTGCAAATATTCGTGTTCATTACCTTCCCCTGAAGCTTTTGTGGAATCACAGTAGCACATTGTAAGCACTGGCTATGAAAGGGAGAAAATTCTGCTGAAGATAAAATATATTGAGCATGATTTGTAATATGATCTATCCAGTCCTTTTGGTTTGTTTTCAGTTCAGAGCAAAAAAATAAACAGAGCATAAAATCCTCAACCCACTGAGATCTCTTTCCCTGAACAACTATAGCTTCTATCAGACTGCTTCTTCCTCAGCTCATGCATCAAGCCCATTTGAACTCTTTGTTCTTTATGAGATTTTTAACCCTTTTTAAGCCATTCCATCAAGGTCCTGTATAGCTCACACTTGGTAGTTGTCCTGGGTTTAGCAGTAGCAGCCATTTTTCTCCTTCTTAGTAGCTGGTGCAGTCCTGTGTTTTTGACTCTGGGCTTAAACCACGACAGTAGTAAATTGCTTTTACCTCCAGCAAATTTAAGAGGAATGGTGTGAGCTTACAGACAAGCTTCTTCATTGAACCTTCTCCCCTTTGGTTTCTTTTGGCCCCACAGCCATGTGAGCATGACATCCTCCGCACTTTATTTTCCTGGTCTCCTGACACACCTTCATTCTTTCAGCTAGTTCCTGTTTAAGGAAATAGTGAGGTCAGCTGTCTTTTGAGCATTCCTCTTGACATCTAGCAAGTACATGGCACTAAAGACAAGTCTTCTGTATCCAGATACAGGCAAGCACTTGCGTGTGCAACTTGCTCCCTTCGACATCTGCAGAAGAGTGAATTTTTAGGTCTGAATCTCAAGATGACAGTAAGCAGAGTTTCCAGTTAGTATGGGTAAATATTTGGATCATCCCTCTTCCTATGAAAAGATATCTTCTCTGGACCCACAGAGATTTCTGTCTCACTCACTTCTTTTGGAAATACCCCCACAGGTAGACCAGAATAAGCAGACATCTAAGTATGGTGCTATTCTAACCTGCAGTGACTAGCTGGTAAAAACACTGGACTTGTTTACCCTTGGGACCTAAACTATGCCTTGCACTTGAATTGGCTTCTGTGGACTCTACAGCTGATTTCCCTACACCTGTAAAAATGCAAAATTACACTGGCACCTATGCTGTGGAAGTTACATAGAGAATGCCTTTCCTACATGATAAACAAGGACAACTTGCTTTTCAAGTTGATTATTGAAATACGTTTTAGGTTTATAAACCAACCTGTGACATTTACTTCAGTCTTAAACTGGCAGTCACCAACGAGTGTGGTGAAATAAGTTTACCCTTATAAGAGATGCATATCTTTTGTTAGGTAGTTTTTCCTCTGAACAAAAATTGTTTGGCATCATTTTTCAAACAGGGAGGCAAAACATCCTCCTCATATGTAAATTGAAAAAAAATAGGAAAAAAGTTAAAAAAATAGTCTGTTGTTTTATCACAGATTTTTACTATTTGGAAACTGGGAGGCGAGGAAGGACATGATTTATTGCACCCATTAACAATGTCATAGAAAGAAGTAAAATAATAATTGGTGTATGCTCCTCAAGGAAAAATGCCACTGATTTTTAGCCCTGAGAATAGTTATTCCATATGAGCGAAAAAAGCACAGTTCACATTTATATACCAGATAAAAGATTAATTAGGAATTCCATGGTTTATTGTATCTGTGATGCATGAGTTTGCTAGAGCTGTTGAGTTTATCACTACTTCAGTTTCTTTCAGGACAACAAATCAATTTCCAGATTCAGAAATTGGTGTAAATATTTTTTCTGACTAAAATATTTCTTAAGTTCTTGAAATCTTGAGATACAGAAATAAAAAAAAACCAGGTCCCAGCTCTTCATTTAGGGGGTTGTTTTTTTCAGATTACTTTCCAGTCTCAGTCATGCAACTTTACAATTGAAATTAACCCACCATCCAACATTTGAATTTCTGTAAAATATAGATAGAAACCTTCCTTGAAAATGTTTAGGGGAAGTCTTCCTCTGTTCCTCTGTTATTATTGGCTACAGAACAAGCCAGCTAATTGTTTAATTTAAAATTTTAATTAAAAAATATTAAGACTGAATTAGGGAACGTGTTAGATTTTGTGTGTGAGAGAATGTAATCTTAAATTTCAGTAGGTTAATCTGGGGTTGGGAAAAAAGTGTTTAATTGCTCCCCTTCTAGACAAGGATTAGAGCATATCTGGAAAACTTCACTATGTTATCTTACTTCACTGCTGGTTCTGCTGGTTTTGGCTAGGATAGAGTTAATTTTCTTCATAGTAGCTAATATGAAGCTTCTTTTGGATGTGTGCTGGAAACAGTGTGGATAATCCAGGGATGTTTTAGTTATTTCTCAGCAATGCTTACACAGTGTCAAGGCCTTTTCTGCTGCTAATACCGGAGAGTAGGCTGGGTGTGAATAAAACCTGAAACAGCTGACCCCAACTGACCAAAGACATATTCCATACCATATGATGTCATTCTCAGTATATAAAGCTAGGGGAATAAGAGAAGAAGAAAAGGGAGGATACTCAGAGTTACGGCATTTATCTGCCAATGAGAAGTAGTAAACAAATCCCTTATTTTTCTTTGCTTGTGTGTGCAGCTTTTGTTTTCCCTATTAAACTGTCTTTATGTCAACCCATGAGTTTTCTCACTTTTTACTCTTCGAATTCTCTCTCCAACCCACTGAGGGGGAGTGACTGAGTGAGTAGCTGAGTGGTGCTTGTTTGCTGGCTGGAGTTAAACCACAACACAGGTGAATATCTTCAGATCATGTCTTTCGTTTCAGCATTCCTGATAGGCATTGTTCTCCTGGAAATGTCTCTTACCATGAATTTGGAGAGCTAGAAGCATCAGCAATTCAGGAGGCTGAATGATGTTTAAACTTAGGAGGATGGAGATTTTAGGGCAGAAAGCACATCTTAGGGGCACATATATAACCAGGGGAGGTGTGTGTGAACAATGTCACAGATTACGTACCATAGCGTCATTTTTGTTAGGAGGAGCAGGGTGAAAGAGGAATATTTCCCTTTTGACACAGGAACACTTTAACTTTGAAAGGGTGATAGAAAGGGATGTGGGATTGAATGGGAAAATTCAGTCCGTAAACAATTGGCTACGAGACTGGTGCTTTAGGCAGGGCTTTGGGTTCTTTGATAACGGCTGGTTTTATAAGGCTCCAGTCTGGATGATGGCACGTGGGAAAGGTTTAACTCACAGAGGCAAAAGGATGCTGGGGCATGAATTAACAGGGCTCATTTGGACAGCTTTAAACTAGATTCGAAGGGGGATGGGGTTGTAACTGGGCTTGCCCCAGTGGGGCAGCACTCTAGGATTGATGAAGACCGGGAGGCCTCCTATAATCCTAGGGTGAAATTGGTGAGCTCAGCTCCCTCCTTGAAATGCCTGTACACCAATGCGTGCAGCATGGGAAATAAGCAGGAGGAGTTGGAGACCTGTGTTAAGTCAGGAGATTATGATCTGGTGGCAATTACAGAGACGTGGTGGGACAGCTCGCATGACTGGAATATAGTCATGGAGGGCTATGTCCTTTTCAGGAAAGACAGGCCAGCCAGGCGAGGTGGTGGGGTTGCTCTTTATGTGCGAGAGCAGCTGCAATGTACTGAGTTCTGTCCAGGAACAGGGGATGAGCGAGTTGAGAGTCTGTGGGTGAGAATTAAGGGGCAGGCTGGCAGGGGCGATACTGTTGTGGGTGTCTGTTACAGGCCACCAGATCAGGGTGAGAAAGTTGACGAGGCCTTCTACAAGCAGCTGAGAGCGGCCTCACAGTCACAGGACGTGGTCGTCGTGGGGGATTTTAGTTTCCCTGATGTTTGCTGGAAGGACTACTCAGCAACCCAGCCACAGTCCAGGAGGTTCCTCCAGTGTATGGATGATAACTTCCTCATGCAAATGGTGGATGAGCCAACCAGGAGAGGAGCGCTGCTGGATCTCATCCTCACTAACAAGGAGGGTCTGGTCGAAGCAGTAAAGGTTGAGGGCTGCCTTGGTTGCAGCGACCACGAGATGGTGGAATTCAGGATCTTGTGTGGTAGGACCAGTACAATAGCAAGTAGAATTGCAACCCTGGACTTCAGCAGGGCAAACTTTGGCCTTTTCAAGCAATTGCTAGGGGAAATCCCGTGGGCAAGGCTGCTTGAAGGTAAAGGGGCCCAAGACAGTTGGTTGACATTCAAGAATTGCTTATTCCGAGCTCAAGAGCAGAGCATCCCGACACGTAGGAAGTCAAGAAAGAGGGCCAGGAGACCTGCGTGGCTGAATAAGGAACTGCTGGGTATGCTCAAGTGGAAGAGCAGAGTTTATAGGTCATGGAAGGAGGGGCTGGCCACTCGGGAGGAATATAAGGCTGCTGCTAGAGGATGTAGGAAGGCAGCTAGGATGGCTAAGGCCTCCTTAGAATTAAATCTGGCCAGAGGGGTCAAGGACAACAGAAAGAGCTTTTTCAAATACATAGCTGATAAAACTAACACCAGAGGCAAGGTTGGCCCACTGGTGAATGGGATGGGTGCCCTGGTGACAGAAGATACAGAGATGGCAGAGTTATTGAATGCCTTCTTTGTGTCAGTCTACTCTGCCGGAGGCAGTCCTGAAGAACCCTGTACTCCTGAGACCTCAGATGAAGTCAGGTCACTGGAGCGGTTTGCCTTAGTCCATGAGGAATGGGTTAGGGACCAGTTGAGCAATCTGGACATCCATAAATCCATGGGTCCAGATGGGATGCACCCGCGGGTGCTGAGGGAACTGGCGGAAGTCATTGCTAGACCACTCTCCATCATCTTTATCAAGTCTTGGGAAACGGGAGAGGTGCCTGAGGACTGGAGGAAAGCAAATGTCACTCCAGTCTTCAAAAAGGGCAAGAAGGAGGACCCGGGTAACTATAGACCGGTCAGCCTCACCTCCATCCCTGGGAAAGTGATGGAACACCTTATCCTTGATGCCATCTTAAGGCATGTCAAGGATAAGAGGGTTATGAGGGGCAGTTAACATGGCTTTACAAAGGGGAAGTCATGCTTGACCAACCTCATAGCCTTTTATGAGGAAATAACATTGTGGATGGATGATGGCAGAGCGGTGGATGTGGTCTACCTTGACTTCAGCAAAGCATTTGACACAGTCTCCCACAGCATCCTCATAGCTAAATTGAGGAAGTGTGGCCTGGATGATCAGGTGGTGAGATGGACTGCGAACTGGCTGAAGGACAGAAGCCAGAGAGTTGTAGTCTATGGGGCGGAGTCTAGTTGGAGGCCTGTATCTAGTGGAGTGCCTCAAGGGTCAGTATTGGGACCAGTATTATTTAATATATTCATCAATGATTTAGATGAGGGAATTGAGTGTACTGTCAGCAAGTTTGCTGATGACACTAAGCTGGGAGGAGTGGCTGACACGCCAGAAGGCTGTGCTGCCATCCAGCGGGACCTGGACAGGCTGGAGAGTTGGGCAGGGAGAAACTTGATGAAATATAACAAGGGAAAGTGTAGAGTCCTGCATCTGGGCAGGAACAACCCCAGGTTCCAATATAGGTTGGGGAACGACCTGTTAGAGAGCAGTGTAGAGGAGAGGGACCTGGGGGTCCTAGTGGACAGCAGGATGACCATGAGCCAACACTGTGCCCTTGTGGCCAAGAAGGCCAATGGCATCCTGGGGTGTATTAGAAGGGGGGTGGTCAGTAGGTCGAGAGAGGTCCTCCTTCCCCTCTACTCGGCCCTGGTGAGACCGCATCTGGAATATTGTGTCCAGTTCTGGGCCCCTCAGTTCAAGAAGGACAGGGACCTGCTGGAGAGAGTCCAGCGCAGGGCGACAAAGATGATTAAGGGAGTGGAGCATCTCCCTTATGAGGAAAGGCTGAGGGAGCTGGGTCTCTATAGTTTGGAGAAGAGGAGACTGCGGGGGGACCTTATTAGTGTATATAAATATATAAAGGGGGAGTGTCATGAGGATGGAGCCAGGCTCTTCTCAATGGCAAACAATGATAAGACAAGGGGTAATGGGTATAAACTGGAACACAAGAGGTTCCACTTAAACTTGAGAAGAAACTTCTTCTCAGTGAGGGTGACAGAACACTGGAACAGGCTGCCCAGGGAGGTTGTGGAGTCTCCTTCTCTGGAGACATTCAAAACCCGCCTGGACACATTCCTGTGTAATCTTATCTAGGTGTTCCTGCTCTGGCAGGGGGATTGGACTAGATGATCTTTTGAGGTCCCTTCCAATCTCTAACATACTGTGATACTGTGATACTGTGAAAGTGAAAAATACTCCTGGAAATTATGAGACATGGTGTTTTGTTTTTTCTAATACTCATTCCTTCTTTGTCCTCCCCTGCTGTTCATGTCTAGCTATGGTCCATAAATGGTGAACTTTCTCTCAGTTGTGGCCAGAGCTCCCATGACAAATGATTTAGCTTCTACTTCATATTTTTCTCAAAAGAAGCCTTCTGTAACTTTCATGTATGACAGGCTAGCCAAAGCTCTGCCAGAGCAATAAGAGAGAGCTCATGCATTGGACAGGTAGTTCTACGGCGGGTAGAAGCGGTGGAAGTCACTTTTTCATAGCAAGGTATGGAGACAACTGTTAGTTAAAATGTGCAGCAGTAATTTTAGTCCTTTGCACATGAAAAATCAATCTGAGTTCTGTGTGGCAAAGGAATTAATAATTTGAGCTGCCTTCATGTGTTAATCAAAAGGAGGATACAAAGTGGCACAACAGAGGAAGTTTAAAAAAATATTTCTGCTTCTGTATCTTAGGCAAGTCCCTAGCAGATGCATATGGTAGCAAAATACGAATATTTCAAATGGAAACACTCAAGATATATTTTATCCTCAAATGTTCCATTCATTTCCACAGGTAAAGAATTGTCCTGCCCAAAATTCTAACAGAACCTTTGTGCTGTTGCCATAAAAGTTGAAATTAACTTAGGTAACAATGTGGCAAAACAATTCCCAGATGAGCATGAGGAACCATCTGCTCAGGCATTGAACTCAGCAGGAATGTGAAGGAGAGGGGTTGGAGGGAGAGGAAGATTTGCAATGAAGTATTTTGAAGCCTGAATCAATAGATGCATATAAAGAGGAGTTCCTGTTAAATTCTGCCAAAATAATATGCTGTTCTCTGCATAATCTCGTAGATTTTTTTATGGCAGCAAATTGTCAAGAAATATTCTCCTCAGCATCTCTTTCCTGCTCGCATTTCATCCTCACTTTAGCAACTAACTGGATTACTGATTCCACATTCTTCATGTTGAAAAACATATTTTATGTGCAGCAGAGCTCATTTTTTACCTATCTATCTTGAACAGCATGTGGCAGAAAATATTGATACACCTTGACCTTTTTTTTTCAGTTTAATAGTTTTCTGAGTTTATTTGGAAAGGCAGATCCTCTGTCACTAAGTACAAAATAAGTTCAAATGTAAAGTGGGATACAAGAGACAAGACTTCTGCTTCTTCCCAAGAAACAACATCCTTGCAATGAGACAAAAGGTCAGCCAATGGCAGGAGCATTAAGCCAAGAAAGAGACTTGGGAACTCTTCTGCTTTTTATCATGTTGGGTGAAAAATGTGCTTGGCGAACACAAGATTCTAAGTATGATGGAGTAAAATGCAGCTTCCGTCATTACTCTGCAGCTCCTCTGATTTAAGTTTGCAGTAACCAACAATACATAAGATCGGACATGGTGTTTGCTGAAGCCTTTAGAAAAGTTATGTCGAAAGTGAGCACTGAATAACACTTTGAGTTCTAATCAGCAAAATGGTCACATGTTGCAACTCCTCCAAACTAAAACATGGTTGTTTCCTCCTCTTAATGTGTGGTGTCCCTCAGGGATCTGTGTTGGGACCGGTCTTGTTCAACATCTTTGTAGATGACATGGACAGTGGGATTGAGTGCGCCCTCAGCGAGTTTGCCAACGACCCCAAGCTGTGTGGTTCGGTTGATATACTGGAGGGAAGGAATGCCATCCAGAGGGACCTCGACATGCTTGTGAGGTGGGCTGATGCCAACCTTATGAAGTTTAACCATGCCAAGTGCAAGGTTCTGCACCTGGGTGGGAGCAATCCCAGGCACAGCTACAGGTTGGGCAGAGAAGAGATTCAGAGCAGCCCTGCAGAGAAGGACTCAGGAATGTTGGTTGATGAGAAAATGAACAGGAGCCGGCTTCAGTTTGTGCTCGCAGACCAGAAAGCCAACCGTATCCTGGGCTGCATCAAAAGGATCGTGACCAGCAGGTCGAAGGAGGTGATCCTGCCCCTCTACTCTGCTCTCATGAGACCTCACTTGGAGTATTGTGTGCAGTTCTGGTGTCCTCAACATCAAAAGGACATGGAACTGTTGGAACAAGTCCAGAGGAGGGCCACGAGGATGATCAGGGGCTGGAGCACCTCCTGTATGAAGATAGGCTGAGAAAGTTGGGGCTGTTCATCCTGGAGAAGAGAAGGCTGTGTAGAGACCTCATAGCAGCCTTCCAGTATCTGAAGGGGGGCTATAGGGATGTTAGGGATGGACTATTCATCAGGGACTGTAGTGATAGGACAAGGGGTAACAGGTTAAAACTCAAACAGGTGAAGTTTAGATTGGATATAAGGAGGAAGCTCTACTGTGAGGGTGGTGGGGCACTGGAATGGGTTGCCCAGGGAAGTTGTGAATGCTCCATCCCTGGCGGTGTTCAAGGCCAGGTTGGACGAAGCCTTGGATGGCATGGTTTAGTGCAAGGTGTCCCTGACCATGGCAGGAGGTTAGAAAAAGACGATCTTAAGGTCCTTTCCAGCCCTAACTATTCTATGATTCTATGATTCTATACTTTTTTTACTTGAGTAGCAAGCCTAAATTGACAGTAAGTAAATAGAGTTAAAAGTCTTTCTATACCGTGTTTGTGCAGAGATCCAGCATTCTTATTTGGCAGTCCTGTATGGATTAACTTGTCTTTGTGTATAACAGCAGTAAAACTAGAAGAAAAAATCCACAGCTCCATCAGATTTCTGAAAATAAGAGGCGAGCCAGCTCTTAAGAGTACTCAAGGTAAATAGCCAGAAACGTCTTGCATATGAAGAAGGAAATGCAGAGATCCCTATGTCAGAGTTGCCCAACTCTGTTTTTCCTTCTATCCCAGTTTGGCATTTGCTGGAACTATGTATTTAATAGGAACTAACTGTGATAGTTTTACTCCAGGGACTGGCTTCCTTTCCACTGTGACTAGTTTGAAGTAGGGTCATATGCAACATACGCCATACCAACATACACAGCGAAGCATACGCCTAGGATCTGTGCAGATTGTACTTTTATAACTTTCAGGGTTATCCTTTCTTGTCTAGGTTAAACCATATTGACTAGAAAGAAGGGAAAATATTGGTTCAGTGGGGTTTTGCACATGCCTATCCCATTTGTTGCTAGCATCAACAGAATTTGTCCAGAGAGATATCTGTGTTTGTTGGTAGAATATACTACATTTATACCTATAGCCACAGGCCCTGTAATGGAAATAATTAATTACTTTGATTGCCTTGTTTGCTCACATAGCCTAGCTAGGTTTGGGGTTTTTTTAAAGAAAGTTTTACCATTCTACCAGGCCCTGTGGAGGTGAAGCATTTTGTGACAGAAATTTGAGAGTCCCTGAAATTCATTTTACTGAGCAAACAGGTGAAGGTTAGAATTTTTCTCCCCAGTATCTTTGATATGTAGATTGGATAAATAGATGAAGACTTCATGCATTTTGCAACATCTGATAATGATAGTTAAAATAAAAACTGCAAAAACAGTGTTTTACTGTATTCTGGCAAGGGTTTGGTTTGTTTTAATACGTTTTCTATTTTCAACTGTGTCTCTGAAATATTGGGTGACAAAGTGGCTGAATGATAGCTCTGTGGAGGAATATACTGCTGAGATTTTGTACCTGTCAACAAGCATAATGCCAATTAGTCAACTATTAATTCATTAACCGCCATAGAAGGGGCACTTACACCTCAAGGAATTTATAGTTCAAGAAGCATAAACAGGAAAAAACAGACCTGGGGGAAGTTGAGAGGAAAGGGGTTATTTGATTATTACTGCTAGATGGGTTCCGGTCATAGTATTTTTGGTTCAATTTTATTCTCCATATACTACTGCTTGATACTCATTGATTTCACCCTTACAGAAGGCAGAATCCAGTCTTCCATATCCTGACTGGGCAAGCTGCTTTCTATCTTTCATGACCTCCTCTTTTCTTTCTCTTTGTGTGCTGGCTGGTGAGTTCCTTCTTGTTAACAGTGCAAGTGATCAAAACCATGTCCTTGCTAAAGTCAGCCAACAAGCTGTTTATGACTCAGAAAAGAAGCCTTCTGGTTATTTGGCTCAATTAGTGCCATATGGACTATCTGCCTCCCAAGAGCAAATGGCAATGAGTTGGAGAAAAAGACTCTTTCCCCCCACACTAAGCAGGAAGTGTTGACCTAATTGACAGATAAAGAATCTGGCAGGTTAAATGGAACAGAAACTGATACAGCCATTGCTTAAAATGCCTTTTGCATCTAGGTTTAAGCAAACAATAGGAAGCCCAATAAGAAATAAAATTATTTTAATCTATTTTATGAAAATGACAGAGATGCTTACAATGTACCAGCCTTTGTACATAGGTGTGTGCTAATGTAGTTTCCCACTGAATAGAGAAAAAAATTGCATGAAAAAAGAAAGGCAAAAATATCCCACATTAGTATGAACACGAGCAAGCCTCAAGAGTTACAGTAGATAAGGCTTCTGTAATCCAGAAACCTACAGCAGTTGCAGAAGGACCTTGCAGATGTACACACGATGAAGACATTTGCATAGAGATTTGTACTCTAGGTATAGCAGACGCTATCACAGTTATCAAAGTCAGCTATGCATGAATTGCACAAGAACCTATCCGTGATAGATATAATTGCTTGGGGAATTCTCTTAATAGTAATCCAACTGTCCAGCTAAGGGTTGAATCAGAACTAACCTTTCCTGGAACTGGCTTGCAGATTCGGGGGACTTGGAAGCTCTTTTTCATACTTCAGATTGATTTTTAGTTCTCAGGCCAAAAAAATTTTTCTTCCATCCTCTGAGCCTTTGTATGTATATAAATATATAGAGACAGTATAGCACTCATGTCTTAGCTGCTGAAACAAACTGATTTTTCCAGCTCCAGCCTTCTTTCCCTGATGTTTGCCTGTTCTCTCTATTTGACTCCAACAAAATTGCTGTGGCAGATGCCTTGATAAGTTCCTATTGCAGCCTGATTCCTTTCCTTTTCTGATGCAGCATTAGTTTCCTTCATTTTCCAGCACTTCGAAAAACTCCTCACACAAATTATGACATGCATATTTTATAAAGCAATTCGGCATGCTAAAATATGCAAATCAGTCTGATTTTGCCTGAACGCATCTGTCCAAGTAGAAATGAACCTTCAGAAGTTCATTATTTGCAGTCTTACAAGTGCTTTTCTGTACACAGATATGGATGTAGAAATCATAGCACAAAAAGTCAGAAGAAGGAAATTTCTGGAAGATACAAACTCGTGTTTCTGCAGACAGGGGGTGACGGTAGGAATACACTTGAAAATTATTAACATGATGTTTAAAAATTAACAATAACTTCTTGTATCCTATTGTCCATTTGGTTAATGCCCAAGAATGGTTCTTCCCCCAGATGTTTTCTATGATGCTTGCACTGATGATTTCTTGTCAAAATCAGCTGGAGAGAAAATTGAACAGGGGAAAGAAAGAGTGAGCATGGGAAGAAAACCACTGCCATGGGCAGCTACCCTCCATGAAATTGCCATCAGTGCCACTCAATTTGCTTTTGCTCCTGAGAACCTGTTGAGCTCCAACACTTTAACTCTTTGCAATAAAGAGGGACAATAAAGGCTTCCTCTGTGGCCACATTGGAGGGCTGATCCACTTCTCCTCATAGTTTCCATAGGCTTTGATGAGGGTTAGGAATATGGTCAGGAGGCAGCAACTTGGAAAAGGTACAGTGGTCAGATTCTATACCTCTCAAAGCCAAGCAGCTGCATGTCCCCCCATCCCCATGGAACCATATTGTCCTGTTTCTGATAGCTGACAACTTTCCTGTTTAAGTTCTGAAACGTTCATGTTGATTTTCATGATCTACCACAGGGGTGCTCTGGGACTGCAATCATAGTCTGTTGCAGTGACATAACTGTCTCTTAGTCTTTTTGAGCTGATATCTGAACACTGCAAGGGAAATTAAAAACTCATTTGCTTTGCACAACATGAAGTTATACAGTTTCATTTTGTTGAAGATGTCTCTGCTCGTTGCAGGGAGATTGGACTAGATAACCTTTAAAGATCCCTTTCAACCTAAACTATTCTATGATTCTATGATTATGGCAAAGATACCAGGTAATGGGGGCTGTATGTGTGTCTGGAGAAGGCAGCGTAGGATGACTGAAATGTTTCTACTGGATTTGTGCTGCATATGGAAATCTGTGAATAAAAGCAGATGCAGAATTGTCACATCAGCCCACTGAATGCTGTCAGCACTAATGGCAACATCATGGATGCCTTCAGCTACAGTAAAAGAGATTCATGGTTACACGCTCATTGGCATTCTTTTGTGGCTCATGCTGTAGGCCAAATCATTGGAGCTCCTAATCCAGAATTGTTTTGCTGGCTGAAATTGTAAGATTATATTACTGGGTGGCATGATCTCATCTTAACTCTGTGCAGACTATTAAGTGAAATGAGCATGTAAAAATAACCCACATGCCACTCATTCGTTAATTCTTCAGTAGGTTTGTTCTGTGGAGAGCAATGTGCTAGTCCCAGCCACTAAACACCTGTATACTTTGGTCTGGGTCCATTTTTAATTCCTGAACAACAAAATTATGACTCTATTTTGGCAGATGAACGTTACAGCAGATGTCAGAACAGATGTGTATAATTTTTGAGTTCTGAATCCAAGGGTGGTGGCATATTACCACTAAGTGAAAACTAGATATAACACAGGGAGCTGGAATCACTGCATGGTTGCACTCAAATTCCTCTCATTGGTCCAGATTTTAAGCCAATGGGAGAAGTTTGACAAAAATCTCCTGGATTAAGGACAACATTGAAGGGGCATACTCTTTAATATTTGAATTTGAAACGAGCAAAATATTAGAAAAAGTGTCAAAGAGGTAAGATATTCTTCACATGTGCAAAAGTTTCTTGATAGGTATTCAGGAAAAATCCTACTCCAAGGTCTGCTGTAAAAACAAAGATGTTCAGTAGTTACAATGAAGATCCACATGGTATAAGTCTCTTACCACCCATAAGTAATGGCAAAGGAAAAACTTAAAAACAAAGCACACCAAGCCTCGTTGTCCTCTACTTACGCAATTATTTCTTCTTGGGAAAAAAAACAAACAAAAAAAAAAACAAAAAAAAAAAAACTTTTGTCTTAATGAAGAATTTATAAAAAAGGGCACAAAGTTCTTAATGTGAGAAAGTATGCCCTCAAATCTTTTCCTAGATTGCACAGCAATCAAGAACATGGTATCAACATGACTTAAGCACATATTCAACAGACTTTTTACTTGAGTGATGTATATATAGTTTAATCTTTTCCTCATAAAACACTATGATTCATAGTCACCAAATCCAGAAGGGTAAATGTGTTTATGTACAGTGGAACTAAAAGAATATTTACCTTTACCTGTTCAACGTGACTTATAAGTACTCTTTGGCTGCATTGAGTAGATGTACATGATAGTCATCTTTGGTAAAAATGTACACTTATTCTAGTTTCAAGTAAGTGACTGCTGTGCTCGATTCAGTGAAACTCTTCTGGTGCACGTTAAGCCTGTGATTAAAAGTGACTGACAATATATGAGAGATTTGAAAGCTTCATCACATCAGACATAACTTACAGTCTGTACAGATAAGTTAAAATGGATAAAAGGGAGTTTTTATCTCAGAGTTAAATTGACTGGACTTTTTGTGGTTTACCAAGATTGAAATACAATAAGGTTTGTTCTTTCGACCATAACGGCAACTTGGTAGTCAAGCTGTTGAGAAGGAAGATGGAAATACTGGGTTTCATGTCCCTGTGTGTAATGTGCAGCTGCAAGAGACACTGTGGAGTGCTAGGGAGGATTTTCAATCTTTATATGAAGTCTTCAAAAGTAAACTGGAAGTTCCATCAGAAGGCTGCTTCTTTGCTGCTGGTTCAGAGAAAGAAGGGTGGAAATGCAAGGTACTCCTCAAGCTTTCCCCCTTTCTGGTGTGGTTGAGGCTAGTCAAAAGATCGGGGAAGCTACTGAGGAGATGCAAAGGATAGTGTGTTCTGTAATTCCAATTCTGTGCCAGTTTCCATTGTATCTGAGGGCTCTCCAGGAACAGCCAAGTGCCATCTTCTTCAGCCTTTCAAAGGTGCACTAAAATGCAACCCAATGTCTGTTGTGTGATAAGCCTACTTTCCTGGTCTGAACCTGCTAGAAATTTTAAACACAGAAAGACTGGGCTTGTTTTATTATGTCACTGAGTCCCAATTCAGGCTTTAGAAATCTTTAATTTCTCAAAGACTGAGAAGATCACCCTCAGACCAGGGTTCAGCTGTCTGAATCAAGGCCTGTTTTGGTGCAGAGTAGATGTGTGAAGTTGGTTCAGATTTATAGAGGAAACTGTAATTGAAGCTGTATGAAAGACCATGAACTGAAGCCATACATGGTAAGGAAATCAGTAACACTAAGTGACTGTTGAGGGCTAGTCAGCAGCTAGTTACTCAGCCTGAAGATGAAAAACACCACCTTGAAAAGTTATAAACCCAAAAATATTGTAGAGAACTGGAAGATGGCAACTGAGCAGCACCATGACTCAGACCATTCTGTGAAGCACCAGAGGCTGCTTCTTCTCCACCTTCATGATTCATTAGGGTGGTAATCATGTTAGTGTTCAGACAAGTGTCTCATTAGTCCCAGCTAGTTATTGCATACAAGCCAATAAATATGTTTCTTGCACTTTTCACTTTTATTTATCCTGTTTGCAGAGTCTTTCTGCATGTGGTAATAGTTTCCTCAATGAAGTGACCAGGAGGTGTAAGGTTTTAAGTCCTTAGTTGTTCGCACATTGCCCACCATTAACAAGGCAAATAGTTATGAATTACTGGTTGCTGTTAAGAATGTAATTCACATCAAATACACCCAGAACACCTGCAGTGTACTTCAAATAAAAAAAGAAGAGAGAATTAAAATTGTTCAACACAGAATACTTGATAAAACTACCTAAAGTGTCTTTCATTATAGACTATCCCTTAGAAACCTTTAAAGTGCTTCAGGGACCACTTCATCCTCATGTGCTGCCACTGGTTAGGGATGCTCTTTTGTAATGTTTAAGTAGAATTTCTGATACATGTGCCAGTCCAGAACTGAAATGACTGTGTAGGCAATTACCAGCTTGAGTTCGTACATCTGTTTGTGTATGCGTGTTTAGGTTCATATGCACAACCACTTTTCTTCTGCTGTACCTTTCCCTTGGCCATAAACAAACACGGTGGCAGTATTTTCAGTGCTATCAGGTTTTAGTTAATTCTCTACTGCTAAGAAGATTTCAACTGCCAGGATCATAATGCCACTATTGACACACAGTATTGAAAGCAAATTGCTGTGGACTGCGTTCACTCAGCAATACCAAACCCCTTCTTTTGACTGCTGAGCCATTAGGGTTTCAATGGTGCTGTGAATTTGACAGTCAGCAGAAAATTAGTAGACTTAATTACATGCAGAAAGCAAACATATCTGAGTGGCACATAAGCAGAGTGAGATTCTCTGTGTCCCTGTTATGAAGAACTGTCTGTGAATGTGATAGGAGATAGATACTGAGTAAGGAAGGCTTGCAACAGAAAGATGAGGACAGCAGAGAAAGTCAGGTGTTGTAATACTACCCAAAGATGAAGGGGAAAGGAGTTCAGCTTTCACTGACAAAAACCTGAAATGCTAGAAAACAATTTGATTAAAGTCAAATTGTTAATCGAGGAGGAGGAAGCTATACCCCTTGCAAAGCCCTAAATGGCTGATGTTTTTTAGTGGTGTAAGGAAGGATGGGATGTATCAGGGCAGAAAACCAAACAAGATTTGGGGTGAAACCCCTACAATTCTCTTATGCATGCTGGGTCTTTAAAAGCAGTGGTCTCCTTGTTGCTCTGGTTCTCGCTTTTTTTCTGCCTGACCTGCAGCTACAAACTCCATGGTGAGAAGGGTAGATGGTGAGCATCTTTGCCTGTTCAAGTTTTCTTGTTCAAGGGGAGCTTCTTTTCCAAAAGCAGTGCATGTCCTAGCAGTCAGTGCAAGAGCCTGTTAGAAGCAGGCCTCAGGCTTCAGATGCTGACAAACCAAATGATTTTGCCTAGATAGCCAGGGTGGTGCATCATGTAGCACAATGATGCGCACTTCATCACACTGCAAATGAATAATGCACATTACATCACACTGCAGATGAACTGGAAGCAGATACCTGATTTGCCATCAAAAATATCAGCTAAAATATTTCTCTGTGATCTAAGCTATGCAACGTCTATTGCTGGGTTTAGGCAAACAAAGCAGATGAATGCTTATGGTAATAAACCAATACGAGCTGTGAGAAGCAATGATTCTGCTTTCTTCTTTGACTGTTTCAGAGCCCAGTGAGGCTAGCTCCAACATGTGTGAGTTGTTGGGTACTGCTGAGCCTCTCTGTCGCATGCCTACTTCACCACAAAAATGTGTTCCTGCTACTGGGTGAGAAGATTTGATAAGAAGAAATCAAAGCAGTGATCTGAAGGGTAGCCCAAGGCCAAATTAATTGAGTGTGTTGGGAGAGGTAAACGACTCACTGTATAGTCCTACTGGTGAGAAAAGATGGAAATACACAGTTGCAAGAAGTTTGGCTCAGTGTTATATCAGCTTGGCAGACATGACCGGGCACAAGGTATCAAAAAGCATAAGGCTGTTAGCTGATTATTTCCTTCACTGTAGTACCAGTAGTCCTTCGCTGTTATGATAGTCAGAGATTTTGGTAGCATACAAATCACATGTAGGTGAAATAATATATCCCATGGTCATTAAAGTAAGTGCAAAACAGCTTAAAGACAAAGGCTGTGTATAACATGTATGTTGTAATTAACATTATGAGAACATAAAAAGATGCAAGAAAAAAATACATCAAATTACAGAAGCTGGAGGAAGAAAAGTATAGGTTGCTGAACATCTTTCTGTTTCATCCGTGACAGTATTTGAATACAAAACTAAAACCTGTTCTTCCTTAAGTTTAAAAGCTGGTTTATCCCTGGTCTTTCACTGGGCTGAATTTTATGGAAAATCACTTATGCAGAGAAGAGGAATGAGCATCCACAGTCTACAGGAAATAAATATTTTCAGTGAGGGTGCAGCACATTAGATTTATTTTTTTCAAAGTAAATCTGGGGAAAACACTTTAGCTGTTAAGCCAAAGGATCAAAAAGTTGAGCAGTTTGAAGTCCTGAGAATCCAGCTGTTAAATTTCTCAAAGCAGAATTTATAGGTTAGATGCAATTAAATGCACTTGGGTTTTGTGGGTAGGGGAAATACCTTAGAGAAGTGCACTGCTATAATCAATGGACATTTATACCTAAAATAAATCAATGCAATGACCATATTCCTTTCAGTTTAGCTCTTGGTATGGTGTCTTGACAATATGTGCGGCTGTTGTCTATTTGAGAAAATGTGAGTGAATTGTCCAGTAATCCACTATGTGCAATGATATGCATACTCATAAGGTGCAAGGAGTGTTCAGCTCAAAATTCAAAGGGAAGAAAAGTCTGCTATTTCCTCTCCTCCGCCTCAACTCCCTACCAATGTTTAATTCAAATAGTTCACCAAAGAACAAAGCATCAATGACTTCAAGGGTATTACAGATCTCTGGTGCAAAACTCATATCTCAACTCTAGCAGTTTCATACCCATATGTCTAGATATATCCTGAGATTAAGGTTTCAGATATTGGTGATATTAGTAAAAAACTTCAGTAAAATTTCATAAAATTCAATTCTGTGATGATTTTAATTTTATATTTTAACACCGGTTTTCATTGCAAATACAAGAGTCTCTTAAAAAAGTGATTAACCACAATCACTCTCATTGAAAAGAAATTATCAAGCAAGCTATTGACTTATAATCTATCACAGAGTTAGAAAAGTCTTCTCACAAAATGTAATTTATTTGAAAAACAAATAAGTCACAGCCATGTAAAAGTTTCACTAGCAATTTCAGCAGGAAAGATAAAGCCACATCATTTCAGCTTTCTTGTTCCGTATTGATAATGCTAAAAGTTTCCTTTGATTACACCAGAGGATTATAAGAATGGATAATTAGACAAATGATTGGTGTTCTTGAAAACATTTTGGTCATCTTAATCCAAGATTAGACATTTTAACTTTTGAGGAAAAAGATGATATCTTGGCCTTTTGCTCTAGTTTGGGATAAAAACAGAATTTGGAAGCTGAAATTTCTTGCAGGGTAAAAGCGTGAATTCCTAATCAGTTCTCCTTCAAAGGTAAGATAAGTAATTAGCTTAATTTACAGCACAGAAAATGAGGTTAGATATCAAGAAAATCTTCCCTCTGATACTGCTGGCTGATATGCAGAAAAGTAGTGGAGTATCTGGTGACAGGAGTTTCTAAAATGGGTTTTGAGAAACACATTAGCAAATCCAGATACAGTTAATTCTGTCCTAGGTTCAAGGAGACAGTCTATGTGACCTCTTAGAGTCCTTGTTTTTCTTCATTTCTATGACTAACCACTTTCACTGCCACAACTGTTGCATGACAAAATCAGGTTAGAAGGGAAGGAATATTTGTATGAGAAGCCAGAAGCAATTTCAAAGATTTGGAAAAGCATTCTTTAATGACTTCTTTTTTTGTGGCAAAAAAAAATCTGTAGTGGCAGATTTGTCCACTACACTAATCAAATCCATTGGTTTAGGGGTTTTTTTCTTTTTCTTGACATCAGCTAAAGAGCAAGGAAAACAATCAGATTTACAGAACTGCTTTAATGATTAGACATCTGTGTTCCAAGCAATTGTACATTCAGGATGTTGTTATTGGTAAAATTGATAATGAATTATACTCCTTGAGGCTGTGGTTAATTAAATTGGCTACCCTTTTGTCTTTTGCATGGGCATCTGGAGAGTTTGGCTGTTGAAATTGATGAGTCCTACTTTCAGCAAATTCCTGGTGGACAGGTAGTCCTGCTGTCAGACAGTCATGCAACTTAGATCACAATGATCTTGCACTTCAAATTATTCACCATCCTTTAGGAGAAGCAGTTCTGAGAGAACTTGTTAAAACCATTTGTTAAAATGCAAGCTGTCTGTGGGATAACAAAAGTCACAAAAGTGAATCAGGAGGTTTTTTCCAACCTGTGTTTCTGGTGAAATAGTGTTAAAAAAGACACACTGGCAATCTGGCATCAAAAGACACATCTGGCATCAAAAGACACATCTGGCAATCAAGAAGCACTGTCAGTGAGGAAGCACTTGTGTCTTTAGCAGTTGGTGTTATTGCAAAGCAGTCAGGAAAGCATTAGGTGTATTCATGTTCTCACATTTCATTGGGACTAATATAAGGAAGTTTCAGAGAAGCCTGGGGAAAGGCTGCCATGACTGAAGCACATTCAGGACTAAGGCTGCCTGAAAACCATTCTTGTTGAAAAATTCTCCTTCCCCTGTCCTGTGAGAGTCACAACAACCACTCTGTAGTAAAAAGTGTTCCTAAACACATAGAAGAATGGATAACAATGGTGCATCTCTATGCCAGCTGCTGCTCCAAGGATTAGATGGATAATAACTAGTCTAGTCTGGTCTAGGCTAGTCTAGCTTAGAGCCAGAAAAGTCGTACCAAAACTTTGTGGGAGTTACACTGTCTGAAGCTCATTGTACTTCTTCTGTCAAGAGTTACCCAATTACCAGTGGCCTAAAATAACAACCCTGCACAGGGCAGCAGCCCAGCTATAATCAACTATGTAGATATGTTTTCATTGGGTTGATGAACACTGCTAACAGTGGAGAGCCAGATTCATTTGCAATGTTTTATTCCTAGGAATAGGAGTATCTGTGATTCAGTTGCCTTTGCTGTGATTTTAGAAGGTTTCATTTAGCATACCTTCACATGACCTCCCAGTCAGTGTGGTCCTGGTGTCACAGAGCTTCTGGATGGCACCAAACAGATCTGAAGGTGTCTGGGGATATGAGACACCAGTATGGCCATAACCCCTCATATGTGCTAGGATTTTCCTCACCCCTAGGAAAAAGAAGATAAAAAGGTGACCACTGTGGAGTTCACAGTTAAGGCAATAAAATGCAGAAAGGTAAGAAAGGATAAGAGAGATGTGTGACAGCATTGCTGGCTGCAATCACACCATGCCGTTAAACTGACACTTTTTTTTTCAACAGAACTTACACGGCATCAAGGCCTTCACTGTTCCTCACACTACCCTACCAGCGAGCAAGCTGGTGATGAACAAGGAGCTGGGAGAGGACACCTGACCACAGCTGAACAAAGGAACACCTAATACCACATGATATCATGCTCAGCAATAAAAGCTGAGAAGATGGGGGAAGAAGGATGTTCAGAGTGATGGTGCTTGTCTTCTCAAATAACCATTATGCATGATGGAGCTCTGCTTTCCTGGAGACTGCGGAACACCTGCCTGCCAATGGGTAGTAGTGAATGAATTCCTTGTTTTACTTTGCTTGTGTGTGCAGCTTGTGCTTTACTTTTTAAACTGTCTATCTCAATGCCTGAGTTTTTGCACTTCTACACTTCTGATCATCTATCTTCTCCATCCCACTGTGGGGAGTGAGCAAGCAGCTGTGAGGGTCTTAGCTGCTGGCTAGGGTTAAGCTAGCAGCTGTTTGGGGTTAACTGGTAGCATCATAAATGTGCCTAGAATGGTAAAAAAGAGGGAGAGCATTCCGATATGGATAACATTCCAAAAATTAGAAAAAAACCTGTTATATCTTGCTACTTTCTTTTGGAAGAAAATTGGGTAAATCTGTCACTTTTTCAAAAAGTACAGAAAGACACTGCTCTACAGACCTGATAGTCACAACACTGAGTTACAGAAAGGATTTTTCTGGGACCTGATTTCACTGACAGAGACCTTAATGCTGGCTGGTTGGTACCTTCAGGAGCCCTCTGTGGGTTTTCGTTTTTTGAGAAATAGAGAATTCCAACCTAGTGGATGTGGGAAAAAAGCTAGGAGTCATGACACTAGTTTTGCACCCTTGCTGCAGTACCAGCAGCCCATAATAACTCAGGGAAGCCACTTCACCCTTTCACCTGCAGAAATGAGCTGACATTCTTAGCCAAGCAGTTTCAGAACTATAGATTTTTATGCATTTTTTAATGCACTGTTAATGTCTCAGAAATATTTTCCATTGAAAGACACTAATTTGAGGCTTTTTCGAGCATTAAATCATTTGTTCCACATGCTGCTATTCTCAGGGATAGACACGGGAACAAATGTACTTTATCACAAAAGCTCTTTTTAAATATTTCTTCCACTGAAGAAATACATTCTTACCCTT
Organism: Psittacula echo; assembly: GCF_963264785.1. Lineage (NCBI taxonomy): Eukaryota > Metazoa > Chordata > Aves > Psittaciformes > Psittacidae > Psittacula > Psittacula echo. Next base: position 61,616,080 of record NC_137735.1, read on the forward strand.
TCAAGAAAAACAATTTCTAGTTCCCATAGTGATTTCTTCTGCATACCCACCAAAAAGAATCAAAATTAACTCTTGCCCAGTTCTTACTAAGTAGATTATAAATAGCATTGCATGAGTGTCTGTGTGTTTTCCAGATTATTCCATGTATCTGCTCTGTTCTGTCACAGCATGTATTTTCGTGTGTGTGTGAAGGCAAGAGAGGCTGGTTATTCAAAATGTCCAATTTGCTTTTTATTCCTATCTGGTAGATTCTTATTCCTATCATTTTTCATGACAGTATTCTTCTTTGATTCTTCTGGTTCCTGCCCCCTGGTTGATCTTGCAAAATGGAGTACTATCTTCCTACTGATGGACAAACAACTCAAAAACTCTGAACTTTTCCTGAATTTTATTTTTAAATATGGTGTACATATTTTGATTATTTTCTAGAAAAAGACTGCCACTTACCAAGCAATGTAGGTTTGGGGATTTGAGGGTTTTTTTAAGGAAATGCTAGTTAAGCTCTTTGAAACTCATTCAATAATTAACACCTTTCAGTGATATATAAGTCAAAGGTAATTACTACACATCTAGAAAGCAATACTTACAAGTTGGAATGAAATATGAAGGCCAGTGTTTATATCAGTTTGTTTTAGAGTTAGAGCTTACTCCTTCACAGGAACTTCCTTCTGCTCCTGCTTTGGGCATTGGTCAGTCAAGGAATATGAGAGTTATCTTTCATTAATTCACTAAGATTCAATGAAAATGACATTTTTGGAACTAAGTCTTATTTTATAAGCAAACCCATCTCTACCCAAAATTAATTTACTGTAAAATAAAGCAATGCCTTTTTCCATAAGAGCATAATTACTACTCCACTGAAAGCAAAATTACATCATTGTTGACTCTTTATATAAGCTTATATAATAATTAGGGATGAAACATTCTGTGATGGTGTTTCAGTTATCATAGATTTTATTTAACCAGGAAAGACCTGTCTAGATCTGCTTTGCTGCTACTTTTCCTGGGTGAAGTACATATATTTTTCAGCTGTGTTGTCCCAAAACGTCTCCTATTACCAGTGCTGATTGGACAGCTGTCGAAGAGTAGGAAAGGGGTGCGGTTTTGTTGTCCGTTTGTTCAGGATCTCTGGGAGTAAACTGAAGCTGAAGTGACTGATGTGTTTTCTCTTTCTGGAGAGTTAATGTTCTGTTTCTAAACTGTAAATTTAGATTAAATTGAGACAACATTACAAATGTGAGATCTAAAGCTCCTGTAGTAAAAAATGGTGCACAGAGTAGTGTTTGTACTGCAGCTGTATACTACAACTTACTGGCTAAGTCTAAAATGGTAGTTTAGGAGCACAGAGGAAGAAGATGTAAACTATTATGTACTCCCTTTTCTGAACTTTGTGCATCCACAGTGATGGTGACAAGATGGCTGTCTTCACCTTGCTTATTTATATGGCAGCATGGCAGCTCTCCACATAGGCTTTCCCCAGATACCCTCATTCATTTGTTATGTTTAATACTAATTTATATATATATATACATATACATACACACACACATACATACACACACATAATCTTTTAAAATTTGAAACCTTTCACCAAACTCAAAATGATTAACCAAAGCAGCTGTGTAATCTACTTACGAAAGAGTGCATATAAAATTGTTAGCTAAACAATTTATCTTTAAGCAAATGACCCATTTACTTGTATTTTCATTTTTACTTATTCAGGTTTTGCTGGTAATAGCTCCATGTTAATAAAACTCAATTAAAAAATAAACTGAGAACTGGTTCACTGTTTCAAGTGTGGGTGGAAAGTTCTGGAAGTTCTATATTGAATTATGCTACATAACAAAAACTCAGTGGATGCATATGAAAATTAGACTTAAGATGTATGTATGGTCACTATGTTGCCTTTAGAGATAGGGACTATCAAAATGTGTGTCATTTTCTGGGAAAAACTTCAGGCTAATTGCTAAACTTCAGTTTGGCCTACTGTTGGTTTAGGATTCTAACCTAATCATTCACTGCTTGAAGTCTTTAACATTTTTGTAACCCAAATGTTGTTTTGTGCCAGTACTTTGGTTTGAATTTTGTTTTGAATGTATAGTCTTCTTTCCAACAATATGCTGGGACATGGTAATGGCCATACTGGGTCAGATCTATGTCCCTTAGCATGCTGTCTCCAATTGTTGCTAAAAGCAGATACTTGAGTAAGTATCAGAACAAAATTGTCATATAGCGGTATTTCCCGCACAAGCTCTCCTTGCCAATATACTTCTGAGCCAGGTGAAGTGTTTCTGCATTTTATAACATTGATGGGTTCCCCTATCAAGTATTTGTCTATTTACACTTCAACCAGCATAGTTATCCAGCCCCACCAAATTGTATTTTGTAAAGGCTAGGAGATATCTGACTCCCTACAGGCTGCCTATGCATCCCACCCATCCTTGCAGAAGAAGGTGTCAGGGCCTTGCCAGTAAGTATACTAAGTGGCTTGCCTGCCATCGCCATGGGCACTGCAGCACTGCTCTCCTCACCTCAGTTATGTTCCTCTTGGGGTACACTTCTCAGTGCAGGAAGAACACAAGGTTTTTTCCTGAGTGTATCTTATCAGTTGCCCTAAGCCTGCACCAGAGCATTCTCCTGAGTGTAAAGAATACAAATAAATAGTTAATCACCCCTCAAAACACTACAGCCAGAGCATAAAACACTGCACAGACCTTGATGGGCAAATGAGGAGCTCAAGTTTCCTGTTGCCAAAAAAAAACCCACTTTTGTGCTTAGTTTGTTTGAATTGTGTTGAGAGAAGGAAATGCAGGGATATTTTATTTTGAGTGACAGAAAACCTCTCTTTATTTGTTAATTGTGGAGTCTCACTGAATACTTTATCACGGTTAGCTCGTAGCACCTTTAAGCTTCTTTCTATGTGGCTCTGCATATGAAACAAATCTAAACACAAAATGGAAGTCTTAAAAAAACCATTCCCCCAAATCTTCTTCAAGTTTCTTCACACATTCCTTGAATCTCATCACTAACTCTTCAGCAGTTTTCAAATACATTTTTGCAGAGTTCAAATAAAAGAAAAAGGGAGACTTCACACTCACTACTGAGCCTCAATGCTATCCTATGGATCAACATTTTCTTCGTATGTTTACAAACCTTTTTATTCACTGGACAGAGAAAAGCTGCTGATTGCCCCTTAGCATATTCTTTTTTCATTGAGAAGGAAACACATTTAGGCACTTCAAAACTCATTAAATAATTAACGTGGTTCAACTGTAGTAAAAATCAGAACTAATTGCCAATATCCACCTAGTGAAGCTTGTACAACTGGATCTATTCTACAAGTGCTAATGTTTATTTTGCAGAAGCCTAGCATCCACCTTCCTCTCAGGTGATTATCAACAGAAAATGGTTTTTATTGCTAGTACTGAGCAGGAATGTATTAAGCCTTTGGTACTAGTCTCACATTTCTTGCCAATTTCAGAGTTCTATCCAACAGGCCCAGGGAAAATTAACAGGGAATTCTCACTGCAAAGAGCCATGGAAGAATGGTTTTGAGTTATAAAATCTGGAAGCATATGTGGAGATGCATGCAATAGGTGAGATCTTATAGCTGTATCTATAAATAAATCCTGCGTGATGGCAGGTGCTTCAGGCACCTAACACAACTTCTCCATTATATGTTTGTTTGCTTTTCTCTACTGACCTTGTTGTCTGTTAAATTAAAGGGGTAGCTTATTTCATGTGCATAAAGAAACTGGTTTAAAAATGGTGCTTCATGCAGTTTAGATAGGAAACCTGAAACTCATGAAAGCAGGATTTCAGTACAGATAGCCTGGACCTGTCTGGGTTAGCCATGCATCTGCAGCTGCATCCCAAGGCATGGGGTGACATATTTCATCAGCTGGTGCTAACAGATTTAACACTTTCTCCTGGGACATCCTCATGAAATGGTCAGTAGAAGTAAGGATCTTTGAGTCCAGACATCAGTGGATACAAGCAGGGAAAAATAGAAGTTTTTCGGGCAGACGCAACAGTAAGGCAGGCATGCCTTTAGTTCATTGGTCCATCAGCCTTTTCCCTTCCAACAGAGAACACATGCAGGCATGGCTGTGGCAGAAGTGTAAGCTAGTGTGTTTTCTATTTGGGAACATTATCATTTCATGCTTTGGACAATATGATAGAGCATTCTCTGGAATATTAAACCAGGTTGCCCCAACAGTGTTTTCATGACAACTCCAAATTACGTGCTTTTTTAATTTTAGTCTATCCACACTACATTAATATTTGCTAGAAATATGTCAGTCACATCATCCTGATTCAAAGCCCAGTTTAATTAAGAACCAATTACACATATAATGAAGAAGTGCACTAATGGGCTAGAAGAGTTTCTGTGTGATTGATAGGTTGCCAAGTAAAGAATAACACAACTATTATTTGTGCTAGGGTCTAGTTAGCTTCAGATAGCAGAATGAGAAATAAATATATCCAGATAAAAATCACTTGGATTATTGAAACTTTTTTGTCCTATTGGGACAGGGTTCCTGTTCTGCTACTTAATGTAAAGATGTGGAGTGAAAAGTCAACGCTTTTGAAATAGACTGATCACAGGGTGCCCAACTGCCTTTATGGAAGTCATAAAAGTCATTAGATCAAGTCATACTTTGCTTTAGTGATGATGGTAACTACTTTTTCTCTCTTCTGAGCTATGTTGGGACAGCTAAAATCACCTAACTTGCAAAGCAAGGAACTAGAGAAATAACTGTGTGAGAAAAGGAATTTTTGCACCAGTTAGCCCTTCCACAATCAATAAAAGCCAGGCCTCCTATGTCCCAATGTCATAACTAACCTGCTGCACCAGAGTTACCTGACCTTGGATTTCTTGTTTGCAAAAAAGGCATCAGAAGAGTTACTTAGTGGTCTATAATGAACATTTGAAAAATGAGCTTAATGATCTATAATGAACATTTGAAACATGAACTTAGTGATCTATAATGAACATGGGAGGCCTGACTGCCCATTATCTCCTTACACTGAATAGTCATTTATATTCGTATAATGTCCATGGAGAATATCATTTCAGATATCATTTTCAGAGTGGTGTTTAGTATGAGCTAACTGATGGTCCAATCCCTTATGTAAATAAAAAATGTTATGAGATAGGGCAGATGCATGGGCAGTGTCTGGACAGGATGCTATAGACATGTTGACTTTCTCAAAGCAAATCACAGTCAAGGGACCAGAAGCTAAAATATCATCAGGAAATGGTTGTCACATTTGTGTTTCTTCCACAGAGTAAGTTAATTTTTCTTTTGCTGTTCCAAATAAACAAGAGACCTGTAGTGACAAGAGCTCACTAGAATCATGGCACAGGTCTGTAAACTCCTCCAGAATCTCTCTGCATACCACAACAGATGGGATAAATGGCCTTGGTTTGGCTCTTGGAAGAGCAAAGAGTAGACAGAAGATGCTTTTCTCAGGAGCTGTAGCCATCGTCGCAGTTCCCATTCAATAAAGCTGGCCTGCAGCAGAATTGATAGCGTCTCTAAGAGATCAGGAAATCAATAAAGGCAGCAGGAAAAAGAAAAGGCAAACTGCTGTAGCTTCTTAAATGAGAATCGATTTCTGTCCATTGTCCCATGGCAAAGGAGCAAGCTTATCACTTCAAACCAAGAATAGAAGGGAGGCTAATTCTCTCTCTCAGGAAATGACAGGAGCTCAGTAAAAGGTCACTGAGAAGATCAACACTGTCATAAAGGGATCTACTTTTACTTGACTTCCTGACAAAGAAAGTGGACTTGGGCTACTCATCTGTATGGCTTTCCTCCAACATTGCTGTCTGGGGCTGCAAGGAAACCAGGGTACACTACCAAGGGGAAAAGAAATACAAGCCAAACATCAAAAAACAAACATGTACATGTATTCCTCTGGGATTAAAAGGAATAAGGGGAGTTGCAACATTTGCAGGCAGAAATCTCTGCATCTCCTGGAAGAAACCCTGGAAGCACCAGCAGGTCTGTGCTGGGCAAATCATCGCCATGGATGAGAGCGCTCTGTGGGGCTTCTGGATACCCTACCACAACATTGCCTCTGAAAGAAGTTGTTTCCCCCGCCAGCTTTTTGTAGCATGTCAGTTCTCCCTTATGATAAAGAGCCTAGATGAGGGAAATAAAAGGTTTTCTTTTTCAGGGCAGACAGACGAAGTGCAAGCACCAAACACAATCTTTAGTTTGTTACTTTGAGTAAGTTTCACACAGCCCTAAAAGTCATTGCATTTTTCCATAACTTCACACCAACAGACATTATTAAAACAAATACCATCAGCTCAGCTTCACTTGCCTGCATCCAACAATGCTGTTCTTTCCTTCTGTCACTGTGGAAGCAATCTTTCTGTGTGATGAAGTTAATGGTCTCACTCCTTAGCAGACCACAAAAGAGAAGGGCACATTGTCCATGCAGGAACATACTGGTAACTTCTACAGCTGTATGTATTACATGTGATTTTCAGATTGGCTGCAGAAAAACCCTTGTTGAGAAGAGAGAAGACACTGTTTTACTGAAGAGGATTTCTAAAAGCTTATCGCAATGGTGGTGGGATTTTTAACCAGAACTGAACACAACCTCAGCCCCACTTTCTTTCTTCATGGTCCCCAAATCCTTGATCTCTCAGCTGGAAACAACCAGCGTATTAGTTCAACTCTGAGTAATTTGAAATGTTCCTTTGGAGTTCCCAAATTCCCTTTGTTTAGCTTTCTGAGTTTGGTAAATTCTAAAGATGAAAAAAATGCCAGTGTAAACTGTTCAAAAGAAGAACATTTTTGTATTTCCAAAGATCATGTTTTCTTAGCTAATGTGTCCAAATAACATGTTTTGAAGTTTATTTGTTTTGACTTGCTACTCTTTCCCTTCGGGTTTTTATGTGCTGGAGTTGCTCAATGAATTCTGCCTTGAATTCATATTTAGTCTCCCTGAAACGCAGATGTGGGGCAAAAAATCCAAAAGGTCCAAGTTATGACAATGCTAACAGAGTTTCACAGGTGAGACCTGTGAGTTCCACAACTGCTACGAGGACTTTGTTGTGAGAAACTTTCCTAAAGAGACACGTGGCTTATAATAGACTTGCTGAGTTTGTGTCAGTTGAAAACTGACTGTGAGAAGTTCTCTGAAGCTCAGAAATCAGGCTGTGTTCATTTGCAGTCTATGTATTGGTATGCTTTACTCCTATCACACTGGCATCAGTCTTTGCTTCTTCTCAGAATTATTAATGGATGTGCAAGAGTGCAAAGAACTCATGCTCTTTGTAGGAGCTCCTTGCAGATGCTCTTTGCAACTCTACCTGTATTTCTTGTACCAAAAAAAAAGATAATTTTTGACGCGCATAACATTTTCCTTCTTTGTTCAGTCACCTCTCATCCTTGCAGGATTCTGCCGGTAGTGTTACTAAGTAGGAGGTATGAAACGTATCGCTTGATGTCATGAGTTGGTGTAAGGTTTGAGACAATTCATGAAAGCAGATTTCCCTATGGCATGAACTACCAACTAGAAGAACTGAGTTCAGAGGCAGAGCACTGTTTTTCTTACTTCTTTCCTTGTTCAAACCAGCTTAGGAAGAGGGAAAGGGAATGCTCTTACAAGTTTTAAGATTGTTTCCATTGTGTCCATGTGAAAGAGAAGAGATAAAAATGTCCTATGTGATGACCACTGTAGCATCTTTTTTTTCTGTATATTAGACAGATTGCTGACACAGATTAGATGAAAATCATGAAACACAGATCTGATGAAACCCTGACAAATTTGGCAGCCTTGTGTTCAAGGGGTGAGGATACACAGGTGAAAAAAGGATCAGCTTCAGGAAAGTTTTCTAACTTGCAACTACTCTGTCCAACAACTGTTCTGCCCTCAACAGTGCTAGTTACAAGCTTTGTCATAGTCACAATCAAATCAATCCAAGATTTCTGAAATAATTATCTAGAAATGTGGGTTTACGGACAAACCCACAGTGGAGAAACTGTATATTCAAGGAGGAACTACAGGGCATTCTATGCCTATGCCATTGATCAGAAACGTCAGTTTCACGATAAATACCTGGAGGACCAGGGTCATGTATCAATCTGTCCTAGGTAAATCTTAGAGCCTACTTGCCACCAGATGTGATGAACCATGGTTCAAAATAGTTTAGAAGTGTATTTGCCTTGGAATTGCTCTTCAGATTACCAATAGCTCAAATACTGCCTTGTGTTTCCAAAGAGGAGTGAATGAAAGATCCTTTTATGACCAGCTCTCTATGTCAAAAGAGCATGTACAGACTACTTTGGATTTTGGGAACATAGGTGGTTTTGTGAGGGTATCCTCCCAGAAAGCATATTCTATTCGTGACTGGGAGAAAAATGTTTTTGGTGGGAGATAAATCTGCCAAAATGCTGTCACAGCTGACAGCCATATTTGTTGATATTACTGTATCTAGTTTGGTATCTTCTTGTGACAGGAGTGTGTCTTTCATAGCTGATTGCAAAAAGCTTTTCTATCCAATGAAATTATTAGAGGACATCAGTCTAGCTTTGTGAATGGATGTATGCCAGTCAAGATACAGCTTTCATGGCAGAAAGAGGAAATAATTCTGGATTAGCTCTACAAAGGAATTGTTCTTCTCTTATCATGGGAAGTACTACAGACCAAGTAGTTTTTTGTCACGGCCTTTTCTTTGCATTTGTTCAGTAGACTAACCCAATGTCACACGATTGGCAGATTTGATTACACAGTGATTATAATTGATATATTCAGCAAAAACTTCATAAACTGGCTTATAATCAACCAATTCATTAAAAATTGGCATGTTTGCCACCAGAGATAAAGGTTCTGGGCTCTGTTGACTAAATAAAACAGAACTAGTAATTTGATTTGACAAAAAAAGACACAGAATAAAAAAAAAAAAAAAAAAAAAAAAAAGAAACTGCTTGAAGTGATGTACAAATTTTTAAAACCAGGATGACGAATTTTCATCAGTTAAGCCTAACTTAATGACAAATTATAGTCTTTTGAAGTATGTGACCAACACAAAACGTTGCAACTCAGGGAAAAGATTTAAAGGCCTGATGGGCATAGTACCACACAGTTCCTGACTTCAGATATTTTTGTTAGCAGCAAAAAGTAGATCAGCTAATTCCAAGCATTTTTTAGTGGCTAATGAAATGCCACTGTATTGTTTTGGAACCATGGTGGGATACAAGCTCACAGATGCCACTTTTGGTAAACAGAGCCAGGGCTGTGGGATGAACTAAACATGAGGTTAAGGTGCCTGTGTTGATGCTCTGGGATTGGTGTTGGTGCCAGTGTATGTGTGGAATCAGCTCCTGACACACCTTTGCAGACTCTTTGCAGAACTGCTCATGGCAGTAGCACCTGTCCACTGCATTGCTCACTAAATTTCTTTATTTTTAAGCATAAATGTGTGTTTAATACCATCAAAAGGTGCAATAAAAATTTCCCTAACACATAAAATGGAAAACTGAAACTTTGGGATCAATTAAAATCTATTTTTCAGGGCCCTTAGTATACACAGAAACTTGCAAAGCAATCATCTTCATCGTTTAACACATATCTGATTACTGAAAACTGTTACATGAAAGACACTACAGGCATGGATGGGTGCCATGCATTCTTTTTGTACCTTAGACAAACTGTTAGACCTGAACCTATGCCAGCACTTCTTGAACAGCATTTTTCTGCTGGAGTTGTTCCAAGCTATGCTAAGAAAATGCATCTATTACTCAGAGGAAAGGGAAAAGGTTGTGCTCTGTACCAAAGGACGCGAGGGTTGAATGGTTTTAATTTGTTCACCTAAAAACTCCTTAGAATTTGAAATGTATTTTGAGCATTTTTTTGATTTTGGGTATATATCTAGGTAGTGGGGTTAAATATTTCACCCCTGATTGTATAGCAGTTTGACCTGTTCCTCCTTTTGCAATCAGTATGTTCTGAGTAAAAACATTATACCATTTTGAATATTCACTGAAAGCCTTTGAATGAAGTTAATTACTCCCAAAACACTGATGAGAGGGGAGGCACTCCCTGAGACTGTGAGGGTAATGGTCTTTACCTGGAAAAGCCAAAGGTGCTCAGCGCAGTGTTTGAGTGGGGATTCCTCATTCAATAAGTAAATTCTGGTTTTCCTCTACTCAGAACTTGAACCAGAAGGAATAGATCAAGCAGCTGTGCCCTATTAGCTTCATTTTACAACATGCAGAAGCATACCAACAGTGTTATCAGATGACTGACCTGCTATTCCTGAAAATACTTCTAGTGTGCTAGTCCTACATTTAGTTATCTAGTTTTATCTTTCTCAGATATCCGATGTGCCTTGCCCTAGCACCACAGCTCCAAGCTGCAAGAGCAAACATGATCCTTCACACAGACATCATGGTGGCAGGGTTTGATTTGTGTTTGTTATGCTGAGCTGTTTGACAAAGGCATACAAAAGCTTGCTGTCATATTTGTTCTTAATTTTCATGTTACAGTGTTTGTTGGAAGAATGCAAAGCAGCACTGGTTTACTGAGAAATCATTTGTAAGTTTAGTAAGCATTTGGAGCATGTAACCAGGAAGCTTTCCTGTCAATGGATTGATTTGGAGATGAGAATTAAGGTTATATCATTGCCTTTCAGTACGCTAGGAGCATTCACCGGGGCCTTTAAAGATATGGAAGCTCTGGACAGTGGTGAGAGATTTCGTGGGTCTTCTACCTGATGATGGCAAGTGAGCCTGAAGGATCGCTGAGTCAGGATCCCCGCTGCAACGAGATGCGTTTCCTACTTGATACCTAGATTCAGATCCTTCAGTGTTTGACTCACAACCAGAAAGCACGGGGAGCTCTGGAACAGTGTCCTGGTATTGGGAACATGTCTAAGAAGCCTGCTCAGGTCCAGGCAGTGAAGGTCTGACATCCTTGGTGTAGGCAGGTAGCTGTGCAGCATGGATGGGATCCTTTAGGTATCTCCAGTTTTTTTGCAAATCAGGACCAGAGGGGCATGTGTTACCTACCATATAGATAGTAAAACCAACTGTAAGTACTGACAGCACAGAAGCTGCTCTGCTTCTCTGGTCAGCATGCATGGCTTTATTAGTAAGCAACAGGCACTGAACTTTGAACGGGAGTCTCTGCAAAGGGCTCTTGCAAGTTCACATACCTAAGTGGCCAATTTATGCTGGAAATTTTGATTGCTTTCTTTTATGGCAACTAAAAAAAGCTATGAGGAGTTTGCATGGATATAATTCACATATGGATTGTATTAATTTGCACGCAAAAATGTTTGCTGCACAATCCAAAATTAATGGATTGTTGGAAAATATTAATAAAGAATGTTAGTATCAAATGTTTCAAGTTCTTGATTTCTGCTAGAATTTAGTAGTTCTAAGATCTTCAAACAGCCAGTATCAAAGACAAGGCAAATGGAGTTATACTAATGGGACTAAAAAACATTTATTTAGAAATAAAGAAAAATGCATATGAATGCAAATTAATGTACACCACACCTGAAAGAAATGAAAACTCGGGTAAACCTATCAGAGGGATGATGATAGAGATATAGAAGATATCAGAATCACAAGCAAAAGATTATAACTTTTTTCTTTTTTTTTTTCAGAAAACACAGGATTTCTTTCTTCAAAACATACTATTTTCTGACTCACCCTTAGCTATTTTTACACTAAAATACTTTTCACAAACCTGAGTTAGTAAAGACACGAAATTTGTGTTTCTGACAATTGTTGGAAATCACAAACCAACACATCACATATATGTTTTCCAAATTAAAACTGTACATGTTCTCAGCTTCCTTTATCCAGCTATTTATCACATTCACAAATCAGGTCTATATACGGCTTATATTTGGCCGGTCACGTAAGGAGATCTAATAGCCGTTTAGAAAAGAAAGATTTATACTCTCCTACCGTCTCAGCCTTCCCAAAAACTAATTTCTCCTCATTCCCTATTATGAAAATTCAGAAATCACTGAGAGGACAAAACTTATCACAAAGTTCAGGTTCCCTGTAGAAACTGAACTTTCTTTGCATGCTCAAATGTTTTAAAATTATGCAGTCTAAGTGAAAGAGCTCAGAAGTTGCAGAGAGGATGTTTGTATGCAAAGAAAGCAGGTGAAGTTACAAGTACCATTTTGCAACTAAAATTTCTTTACTTTCTGAAACTAACTTCTCTGAAAGGGCCTGATTCTGGTAGCATTTATGCTGTCAGGGGAGCATCTGTTGCAGGCATGTGCTTAATAACCTTTTGATCTGAATCTACACGACTTTCAGGGAACTGCTGGGTCATATCTGGAAAAAAAATATCAGTCACCAGTGTTCCACTGACCCTAATACAAACATGCAACCACCATTAATTAAAGGATACCAAAACATGAATCACCACTAGAACAACATATTTTTATTCCTATTAGCCACTGCATAGATTTCTGGAGCCCAGAAGAGAGAGTGATAGCTAACTTCCCACAGGAGCCCTACTTTCACCAGTTTGGCTTCTGTGAAGAAGAAGCAACAGTCCTACAGGATGCTTTCCTACTCTGTCCTCCTTCCAGATGTATTCAAGGCTTGCTTCCTGGTCAATCTCTTGACATCTTTATTTGGACTTGCACCTTTAAAAATAGCAGAATACTCTCAAATTAAGGATAAGTCTGCAGAGTATATTCCTTCACTTGGGAAGGTACTGCCACAGAGTATACACCCTCATAGGACAGGTGAGGGTCCCTTTTTCACCTTGACAGGTGAGAGCTGATTTTGAGGCCAGACTTTGCACTGGTTTTAAGATAATTTCCTTCAGCTTGGAATGGTGTTGGATCTTTTATTTTCTGTCTGGAGGATCCTATGGAGAATTGAAACAAACCCTTTGCCAGAACAGGTACTGTCAGTCATGAAACTGAAGAGTAAACATGAGCTTCAGCTTGGCACTGGTTGTCCTGATGCATGTTGGCTGCCCTTGTCCTGCCTGGTAGCTGTGGTGAGGTTTACAGAGGAAGCCCATTGGAGATATAATATTAGAGTTAGGGCTTTTAAGTGCAGGGTCACCAAGCATGCTTGAATGTGGGATACATACATACATTATATAAATTTCTCCTATATTCATGTGTGTACAGGAGAAATCGCTACAGCCTGTGGTCTGACCCAACCAAATCGAGGATTAATTGACCTCAGCACTGGCTTATTCAGTCAGTATTATTGTAAAAAGTACTTAGAAAAGATCAAGGTAATTACTTCCTAGTCCTTGAAAATAACTAGCTAAGATAAACCCATGCAGAACACAATTGCTTTTGTTTGTTTGTTTTTTTTTGTCAAAGGGGAATTAGCACTACTTCCGTGTACGCAGGCAATTTTTGCTACAGTCTTTGGAAAACTACACTTAATGATCAGTAACTAGAGATGCTGATAACAGTATTATAATTGTTCCTATTGTTTACTACTTGCATTATATATATGTAATATGTGTACAACTTGTATCATACATACTTCCTGCCCTTCCCCGTGCTCAGCAATGCCAATTCAAAGTCTCATTATCTTTGTACACTGCTTGAGGCAAGGTTTCAAATGGGGTCTCAAGTGCTATAGTCACACAGACTGTGGCCTGGTCTCAAAATCGTCAGGACCCATGTAGACAGAAACATGAAATCAGATGGCTTCTGCTGTCATATGATGTCACATCTAAGAACTGATTCCCCAGACCTATGACCAATGTTGATCAGCTGGTTTTATGGCTGAGAAAGCACAATTACTGTGTATTTGTACACATAGCAAAGGTCTCAGATAACTCAAAACACTATAAAAAGCAAGCCTTCTGACTGATCACCTCACTAAATCAGAGCCAAGGGAGCTTCTCGACAAAAAGCTTATAGACTTCCACTTTCTAGCAGGATCCCTATGGCTTATTCAGAGGTTTTAGTGTTTTTATAGATACTGCAACAGATTATTCTCAAACAAGCATTTCCACAGCACTCTGCTTTTGTTGACTTGCACTTAAATGCGCATGGGCTTTTTTCTGTCTCGTTCTTTTCTACTTTCATGAATAGTTCCTATCATGATGCATAATCTTGTTGTCTAAATTCAAAGGTACATTCTGCAGGGATTTCTGCATGTAAACAAATGCCAGTGGCCCACATAATAACAACAGTAAAGCTAGCACAAAATTTTCCAGGGTGACATGTTTGACTTAAAAAATATTGATGTTACAGAATTAAAATATCTTTCAGATAAATCATATTGTTGTCCAAATTCTCAGTGGATAAGTTTTATTAAATCTTACTATCAGAAAATTGATTTTTTTTAATTTCAAAAGGGTCCAAGTATTTTTTTCTATGGTGTATTTTGACTAGATAACACAATAATGCTAGCATATTACCAGCTCTGATGTTACTGAAATGCAATGCAGTGTATAGTAGGAAGAAAACATTTCTGCATAATTTCTTTGCAAGCCATTGTAAGATCTTCATCCCAGCTTAAGACAAAGTAGAATTTTGAAATCCCAGTATCTCAAATAACAATTCCTTTTTTCAGCCTGATTTAGCCATTGGAGAGCAAGAGCGAAGCAGCAGAGATGTCAAAGGGAAACAAGAGAAAATACAGTGGCTGGTAACTAGAAACACAACTGACTGAGAAACAACTAGTAGCTTTCCTGAAGTACTGTAACCCTAATCAAACGAGAAACTTTGTGCCAGTGATTTTATTAAATGTAAATTTTGATTTTATATTACCTGTGTTGGAAGGAATTTCTGTGAGATTCTCAATGTAAGATAAGGAATTTCTGTGTTAATTTACTTGTTATCCTCTTAATGTATTGAATATTTCTGTTTTAAACTCCACACATTTTCACCGAGGAACTATTTTAAGCTCACATTGACTTTTTTTCACTGAATTGTCTTTCTCAAGTGTAAGCATGGTCTCATTCCTGCATTGAGTAGTTGCACAAGTCTGTCCACAGCACAAGAGTCCAGCATTCATGCACTGATCCCCATGCACTGCAGTAATACTTCAAACCATGTGTGTGTGTGTGATGGGTCTCTGTGTGGAGCCTACAGGAATGAGAAGGCCTCAGAGTGGCAATTTATGGCTTCACAATGGTCCTTGGTTATGCATAAAACACCATTTAGAAGTAGAGCTGCTTTTCTTCCTTCCTCTCTTAGATACCAGAGATGGGGATGAGGAAGAACAGGAGAGAGCTTGTTCTTCCTGACCCAGATAATCTGACAAAGCATCAACTGGCAATGGATAGGGAATCTAAATGTGTCAGATTTTCAGCACATCTGGGTGATGTCTTCTTTGTGTGGTGTGCTTCGCATTCCGTTAAAATATAGAATTACAGAGCTGGTACCATTGGAGACTGTTGCAGATGCATATCAGAAGTCTCAGTAACAAACCTCTGCTTACAAGGTTTTCCAAACAAAGCATCTGGAACAAGTTTACTCCCATATCTGAAAAGAGAGGATCTGATGAGGATGTTTAGTTTATATAATTCTTGGTGGGGTACAAGAAACAAGCTATCTCTTTTTCTGGAGTTGAGCGTGTAGTTCTTAATCCATGTAGTCAGCCATCCATGTAATCACGGAGGTCCGATAATCACTCATTCAGTGACAACTTCCTGCTGACTGAAGAATTACTCCATACTCAGAAGTGCCCTGTTTTATATTTCACTTTTTGACACAACTTACCCCTTTCTGGACAAAGTATAAGGACCTAGAGAAATTCCTGGGAATAAAGGGCCTGAAGCTGTCAGAAAATGTAGTGATATCAGCGCTGAGGGCAGAAACTCTCCTGCAACTTATTTCTGTCTATTGCTCATGAAATTACAAATAGAATTCTAAGAATATATACCAATTGTTCTACAAACCAGAATATTTAGTGATTAAACTCCGAGGCTAATTGAGCTATTTAATCATCAGTGTGGAATATTTAATTCCAGTACCAACTAAAGGGTTGAGTAACTATTTTTAGAGAAAATAAATGAAAGGAAAGAAACATCAGTTGTCTTGCTAAAGTTCTGTTACTGAAAGAAGAGCACATTTGGGATTTAATGCTGTATCCTTTTCATTACAGAAGGGGAAAAAAAGTCATTACAGCACATAGTGCTCTTACAGCATATAGTGCTCTCAGCAAAAACTTACTTAATTCCTTGCTTTTTTTTTCACGAAATAAAATTTGTTGTTATTATTTCCATGATGGACATGCCTAAAGATCATAGCAGGAGATGGTGTTGCTGTTGTAAAAAGTTCTGGCTCTAGCAGAGAGACACAGAGATTCTCTGCCTTGGAAAGCTGAATGCAAGTGGATAAACCAGGCAGAGATAGAGAAAAAAAAAAAAAAAAAAAAAAAAACAAAGAAAGAACAAGTAAGATATCATTTTACAGATATTTTAACTGCAAACGCTGAGTTTCTTGTGGCAGATAATACACATCAAGGTGGAATTTGAATCCAGGTTTCCTGACTCCAAACCTGATAACTTTGGAAACTAATCCATCAGCTGACCCTTTGAACTGCAACTGATTTCAGACCATCACTAGTTTTCTGTGAACTAATTTCAAACCTGAGGCATCAGAATGTCATAGAAACCTAAAGTTAAAAAGAACTAAAATTCATTTTAGATCCTAAGAGTGACCACTTAGTCTCCCCTACATTGCAGGTCTGTTCAGCCATACCCATGTTACCTATGGATCCCAGCCAATATGGTTGTAATAACATATAACTGTTCCAAAACAGTGCCACCCAGATACAGCTATACTGCCAGGACCCAGGAACACAGTGAGTGGGACAAAATTGTTAGCATGAGAAATGCCTTTGGTGGCAGCTGTGATTAGTTTGATCTCACCTCTGCTGTAACTGGGGGCTCACTGAACCCCAGGCATTCCACACCAGTTGTCTTTTCTTGTCACCTTGTACATCATAAAAACAATGCTTAAATAGTGTTTGACTACCTTGTTTCTCTTTCATTTCAAACAAAAGGTGCGGGAAGTTAATGAGACCACTAACATTACAACACTATCATCATTATAGTGGTATTAGGCTCATGCCTTACCAGAAGGTCTGGACATGGGGCTGTGAGACGCAGCTGAGGTTAGTGAATAGCATCTTTCTAGATCATAACTAGGAACTTGTTACCTGGGCTTGGACACCCCTGTACAGAGCTAGAACAAAATTATGTCCCCTGTCTTTAAATGCTCTATTGTCTAGATATTAGAGGTGGGAATCAAAGCTACAAAGAAAGACAGGGATCCAAGAGGCTCCTCTGAAGAGCAATAACTGGTAGCAACTCATCACTGAAGTTGCCTGGCATAGCCCAGCCTTCTCTCCCCAGTCCCTGCCAATACAAACCCAGTTGTACAGGGGCAGAATGGAAAGCATGCTGTCATAGCTCCTCCATTAATAAACAAACACATCTATGCAATGCCACAACAAATTAAGAACTACTTATTTCTGCTCATTGAGCCAGATAGAATCAATAATCAGCAGGGAGTTGGCACTGGATCATTAAGGCAGCTCTCAAGGCCTCAGAAATGGAAGTGAGAAGTGACCCACTAGCTAGGTTTCCCTGCAGACAGGAAATTGGGCTAAAATAATATTCGGCTAAAGTGAAAATAATGGATAATACTCACTTTACATTGCACCCTTTCACCATCTAAACTAGCTGAGCGTTTTCCTCAATAATGTATGAAAGGCTGCTCTGTGCCCAATACTTGATGATTGTACTGTGCAGTCTTGTGAAAAGAACCTGAAATAAACCAAAGAAACAGTCCTTAGTTTTTTATGCTTATTTTTTTCCTGTCTGAAGCACATCAATCCATGCAAGTAGATCTGCTTTTGACTGAATCTGAGTGTTCCATTTTGCCAACTGCACATTAAATATTCAGTCCTCTGAAAAGCAGGTGTATTTTCCTTTCTTTTTATTTGCAAGTGTATTACACTAGAGCTTAATATTTGTTAGAAATGGCCAGTCAATCTTCTGAGTCTATAGTTCTAAAGATATATCATATATTAACAGGGCTGGTAATAAAAGTGAAACACAGTACCAGATGTGAAATATGACACTGCTGGGAAATGATAAAGAATAGATAGAACTTCACAGTTTATTACAATTATTACAAACTTTTTTACTGAGGAAACCACAAACAAGTTGAAGAATCTTTTGTGCTGGGCACTACTCAGGTTCTTAACTGTGAAATAAATCTCATCCCAAGTATTTTTTAGTCCATGGCCTTGTAAGCATGCACTTGCTGACCTTATTCCTATAGCAGCTCCACTGACAGCAGTGCTGTCATAGTGATAAAGTTGTGCTTGTATGCACTGCAAAATTGGAGCTTTAAAAGATGAAATGGGAAAAGAGCTCACAGCCTACAGTGATCTGTGTGACCAATCATATCTCATAGCTGGGAAACCAATGCAGAGATCACTTTGGGCCCTCATGATCAGAGGCCATCATTAACCTTTGCTGCAATTGATAGACATTTTTTGGCATTTTTAGCAGAGACACCAGAAATCCAATGGGCTTTGTAGATGGGATCCCCCTTTGGTTATCATGTAAATCCAAAAATTACTATAAAATTAATTATGTTTTACATTACTATCTCATCAAGTTTTAGTAATAAAAGGAGATTAAGAAGATTGCTCAGCAGAAACGTGAGTACTTTTCTGGAAAGGTAATAATCCATCTGTCCTTGAAATGTTGTTCTCAATAACTAACCATCACTTGATATTGCTATTCCCACACACACAGACTTTGAGATAATAAAAAAAAGAATCTGAATATATTAATTGGAGTTATGAAGTGTCACTTGCTCTCCAAATTGTCTAAGGCATCTTTCTGCAGTTTAATCATGAAAGTACAATTTAAAGTACTTTAAAGGAGCACAGCAAATTACAAGTTTTGGTTTAAGCGTGTAAATTACAGATTTGCAGATGTAAAAAAATCAACCAGGAAAGGCAATACAGACAAATGGATGAAGTATTTGAAGAGTGTAGAAACATGAGATCTGGTCCCTGCTCTTTGCCACTTACTCATTTAATCTTCCTGTAACACCTGAGTGAACAGCTCTTGACTTCTGGAGCTATTTCCTGAAGCTTCCACATCACTGTGGTTTCAACCATGCAGAAACATAGTGTGTAGGAAAACCTGGAATTATGCTCAGATGCCTGTATCAACTTTTTTCTTCCATAGCGATATCTGACAGCTAAGGACCTAATTATTAGATCCAGCATGGCTTGTCCTGAAGTAAGAAGACTTCATTAAGAAAGACACCAGGGCACTACTGAAAGGACACAGGGAAGGTTGTGCCCATGGCAGGGTCATGAAGAATTGTTTGACTGAGGTAACATGAAAAGCATTTAAACATATGCCTGGTAATTCATGTTGCTACCAGACTTAGCGTGAAAGGTTTCTGAAGAGGTACATACTAGAAGAATACTTGGGACACTTGTCAAATATCATTTGGCAGTATGCAGGTTAGAGGAGGTTATCTCCTCTGTTAGCTAGATCCTTTTAGGGATTCCTATGTCTTACATGGGAAAGTGCTGGCCTGTCACATTGGTCTTTGTCCATTAATTACAGCCATCATGATAAACAGAAAAATTTTCCAAAAAGATGAATGCTGATCCCTTGTAACAGCTTTCACATCCTCACCTCCTGAGTGAACTACCCAGTAAACAAAAGTACCGAGCTGGGGTCAGTTACAGCTCTTCTTCACGACCCAAAGGCATTTTTTGGTAATAAAAGAAGTGTTAACACTCCTCAGACTCTTGTTCAGCATTTCTCTTTAAAGCAAGATTACATGAATAGCTGAATTCAATTCTAAAATGGAGTGGTATCAGCTGATAAACTGCTCTGCAATCTGTCCCATGGGCACAACCACCTGAGCAAAGCCGCAGTGGAGAGGCAAGTAGTAATATTAACTTACTGATTCCTAAGAACTCTTCAAAGTCAATTCTGCAGGAGGGAGCACATCTGAGCTGCTTGTACTCATTTTGGGGTGCGCAGCACATATTTTCTTAGAGAGTAGGGCAAATGTGTGGCTCAGGTTTTTTTCCTCTGTGGGAAAAGTTGATTTGAACCAAGTGACTTGGTGCATATACATCATGAAAGTCTACATCTTTTTTTTTCTCTTTTGGAAAATATTTCCAGTCTCTCACTAGTTAATCCTAACAGATGTGAATTTTGCAATACTTATTATCAAATAAGTGTTGTCTTCAAAAGGAACTTACAACTGTGCTGACATCACAGCAACAAAGCACTGTCACTCCCTGGCAGGATAAATGAAGTCATTCCTTTGTCAACTTGTGTTTGCATCTTGCTATTATACTGACTGAAATGATCTCCATGAAAATGACACCCAGCTTATATGTGAGATGGCAGACAAATAGCAGGTTGTTCATTGCAGCTGAGGATGCGTCTGAATTTAGCTAGAAGATTCATGGTTCCTCCAGCATTCTGGTGCATCCAACTGGAAACTCTGTGGCAGCTACAGATAACTCTAAAAGTGGGAGGTTTGAATTAAATGGAAAGGGGAAAAGAATAATCCAGGTAGAGCAGTATCACTAGTGTTATTTATTTTCATGTGCAAATTTGGTTTATCGTAAACTGCCCCTGGTTTCCACGGACTCACTTAAGCTGGATCTAAAGGCCTATTCCTGAACTGTGGAATTACTGGGGACACAAGATATCAGCAGATGCAGAGCAAACAAGATGAGCTTCTAAGTGGTGGAGAGGGTACATTAGCTATGAGCAGCTTTAATGTTCTTTCTGCAGTGACCTGGGAAAGCAAAGCTTCTGTTCTGCGGTACCCAGCATCAGCATCCTTCTTGCTTCCGCCTTAGCAAGAGACAGCTGGGAGAGAGAGACTGATGTGCCTGGCCCTCATGGTTCTGTTCTCCAGGGTACTTCAGGCAGGGCACACATGCTTGACCCCTTTAAACCTAAGTTCAATCCAAAGAAGAGTCCTTCACAGACTGCCTCGTTTTCCAGTGATATGGAAGTGCCATTTCTCAGTGGAAAGCAAGAGAAACAGAGCTGCAGTTTCTCTTTCACTAGCAAGAACTTTCTCTGTTGCTCCCATTTTTCACTGCTGTCTGCATGGTACAATGTCTTACATGCAGAAATATACAAGGTAGCAAGAATTATGTATTAGGTGTCAGTAAATGTGGTAAAAATAGTTTTGAATTGAACATTTCTTTTATAAATGTGATTTCAGATGAAGGCATATTGCAAACTGCCATGCAGCATATTCAGCAAGTATTACCTTGCTATTTTAAGACATTATTCTGCCTCCAAATTTGATTTGTGTAAGAAGTGAATCAAGAGAGAGTCCCTCATAAATTACATTGTTGACTCATTTTGCTATTGAATTCTGGCATAACAAGGCTGCATCCCTAAACATTGTTTAGTTGCATAACCTTTTAAAGGTTATACAACCATTATGACTCACTGCACAGTCTTCAGAAAACAGGGAGCCTATTTCTTCCACAAGAATTTGTTTATTTAATTTCAGTATTTTGGCTTTTAATAGTACAATCTCAATCTTCCTTCTTCACATTTCACATTAAGTTATGCCATTTTAAGCATAGTTATGCTTAGCATTTCCATTACTATGAATTCTTATCAAATAATTAGTGTTTCATTCCAGCCTGCTGTTATAAACTAACCAAAATTGCTTGCCTTCTTAAATTGATTTACTTTATTTAGACTCTTTCTACTTTGCACTGCACAATACTGGAGTCAAAAGTATTAAAAGCAGAAAAGAAGGCTGCTAAAATCACCTTTATTTTATTTTGTGTTACATTACTTATTGTAAAGCGTAATAGTGCAAGGTATAGAAACACAGAATCATTTCTTTGTAGATAACTTTTCTACTGGGAACTGGGATTTCCATTCTCTGATCAGAGTTTTTTCACTCTCCATTTGTCATTTTTAATGTGTGTGTATTGCTGATTTTCAATCTAGGGCTCAAGAAATGTCTTTTCCCAAGAAAAAGTCAAATACATACATGTAGCCTCAGAAGCAGGCCTGGCAGTAGTAGTTTGGATATATGAGATTTCTTTAGTCAAAAAAATGTGCAGCAATGCCAGCCATCCTTTAAAACTTTTCAAACAATCTTCAGACAATTCCTTTGGTACTTTGTCCTGTTGTGTGTCTGTGGATACTATGAAAATGCCATCTCTATTGCCTTCCCAAAGCTTTCCTTAATTGTGACGCTCATGAAAAAACCTGGAACCACCTATATCAATGTGATTTGGCCACACTGGACACAACTTAGACACTGTTCTTGAAGTCTGGATTGTCAAAACATGGATTTGGTTTGCAGAGGATGTTCAGGACCTGTTGCGCATGGTTGGGGCACTGTAGGAATAATCCAGTTCCTGGAGAACTAGTGGAAGATTTTGTCCAGAGGGCCTTTGACATATTTTATTCTCCAAAATATCACGCTGTATACAGTGGACTGAGGTCCACTGTTAACTCAGTCTCATGCTCTACATACATCTCACACATAGCTCTGTGATCAAAGCAGTCTCAATATAGTTCGTCAATGTGAGCCCACACAAGAACAGAGAGCAACAATCTATACTTTTGAACTCTACCTTTTGCAGTAAACAGAAGGAAGGGCATCCTACTAGTACTACTCTATCCCAGTAAAACTGTTATCTTCTGTGCCTCCTTTCCCTTCAGTCTTCAATTCACAGCCAGGAAAACATTTTGGTCTCTTTAGCTGTTTCTCAGCAATATTCACTGTACTAATTCTGCCCTCCAGGAAGGGATACCAGGGAAAATTTACTTTACTGAGTTTCATTTTATCTTTTCATAGCTCAGTTCCTTGTCATGGGAAGATCCTAGTGTCTAAGGGTAGACGGAGCTCAGAAACAGCATGAAATCTCATCTGGGTTGTGGATAAAAATCTAAATAGATGGACAGGGAAAGGTTATTAAATTTTAGATAGAACAACAGTTCTTTTCTGCTGTGAAGTTAAAACTAGTTCTAGATTTTCAGATAAGAAACCAGACTTTTTTTTCTTTTTTTTTTAACTGTGTCTGTTAGAAAGAGGAAAAAGAAGCCAAACCTTGCTAGAATTAGGTTTTTTCTTCAGTGATTAATTTTCCCTCATATTGAAGTGACCTACAACAAGCTTTTGTTATTTTCGGGAGAAATGTTTGGATCTCAAGTTCTGGACTATTTAACAGTGAATAATTTCCAGCTCGAGTTCTAATCTGTTTTCACTACTACAGGCCGTCTTAAACTTACCATAAAGATATAAATGAGCAAACATTTCATTAAAAATGAAGGGGCTTATGACAATAGCTATTCTCCCGAAATGGAACCACCTGAGCTTTTCTAATAGCTGGTGACATCCATTAGCAGTTCTCTCAGAAATTGAAAACATTTTCCATCTGTTCATACATACTCATTACAAAGTAGTTAAGAGACTGTGGGATCACACAGGCACATTTTTGCAAATTACAAAATATCAAAATGAGTTATTGAAGAAACAGGGATGACTTTGTAATAAGCAGCTAAACCTTCAACTTTCTCTTTTCTCAGACACTGAAGACATCCCATTAGTTGAAGTCTGTGACCTTCCAGATCACAACATGTTGAAACTCTATGCTATACATACTCCAGGAAGGCAAGGCAGTCCTTCCAGGTTACACTACTGTAACAAAGAACAGAAATCAGACTTACTCCTTGGCAGACAGCATCACTGAGGCCAAGTGATCAAGAGAACTCAAATAAAAATGAAGCATTTATATAGATAATAACATCAGCCAACTTAATATTCATAAGAAATAAGCTTAACAAATTGTGTGCTTGCATGGTTTCATTCGTAAAGCCTGGAAAGGCCTTTCCTGTAGGAAAGTATATTGGGTATGGACATTTCTAATAACTTACTCCAGTCACCTGCTGCAAGATGATGGAAGGTTAGTGAAAGTCTACTACAGAGAGGCTTCTAGAATGACAAAGAAGGCTTGGATGGAGACAGATAAACATGTCAAATCAAGTAAACACAGTAGCTTGTTACAATGTAAATCAGTTTAGATATGTTCCTCAAAAATCAGTCTTGTGGGGATTGGCTTCAGTACCATCTCATTCCATTGACATTTCTCCATTTAATTAGCTTCTTGGTAGGGTCTCTAAGTTGTACATGTTTGTAATTGATTAGTGAGTCTAAGTTGAGAGTTACCATATTTTACATTGTTGGGTCTTAAACCTGACAGAGATCTCCAAAACCTTCTTTGTTTTTCAGTTCAGTGATTGCCATATGTCTTGGTCCTGTGTCATTTGTACAAGAAGGTTACTTCATTTGGTTGCTCAGTTTTGGTATTCCTCACAGCTTGAGAAATCCACATATCATGTGTATTTATGCTGAAATCAGATTACCTTGCCAGCAGTCTTTAACAGAGAATATTTTCTTTGTTTACTCTACTTTGTAATTTATTTCATTATTCTTATAAATGCAGTTCTTTCCATTTCAAAGATTCTCATAGCACTTAAACAAGCCACAGTGCCATATTATGGCTTGCTACTTCACAGAATCACAGAAAGGTTGAGGTTGGAAGGAAACTCTGGAGATTATCTGGCCCAACCGCCCTGCTCAAGCCAGTTGTTGAGGACCATGTCTAGACAGATTTTTAATATTTCTAAAGAGGGAGACTCCACAACCTCTCTGGATAACCTGTGTCAGTGCTGAGTCACCCTCACAGTGAAAAAGTGTTTCCTGATGTTAGGAAAAATATCCTGTGATTCAGTTTGCACCCATTGTTTGTGGTCTTGTCACTGGGCACGACTGAAAAGAGCCTGGCTCCATTCCTTCAAGTATTTATATACATTAATAAGATCATATCTGAGCTTTCTCATCTCTGGGCTGAATAGTCCCCACTCTTCTTGCAGGAGTACCTGAAAGTAAACCGTATGGCTAGGAGTGTTGTCTATACACTCCTTGAACTCTGACAGGCTTGGTGCCATGACCAGATCCCTGGGGAGAGTGTTCCAGTGATCAAACACCCTCTCAGCAAAGAACGTTTTGGACATTAGGCTGTCCAAAATGAACTTGCCCTGACACAGCCTCATACAATTTCCTTGTGTCCTATCACTGATTACCAGAGAGAGAGGACATAAGCACCTCCTCCTCTGCTGCCCTCATTGAGGAAGCTGTAGACTGTGATGCAGTCTTCTCCAAGCTGAACAAACTAAGTGACCTCAGCCATTCCTCCTAAGTCTTGCCTTTGAGTCCTTTCACAACCATGGTCACCCTCCTCTGGACACACTCTAATTGTTTGATGTCTTTCTTATACTTAAGGATGCAAAACTGCATACAGTACTTGAGGTGGCACCTCATCAGTGCTGAGTAGAGGGGGAAGGATCACCCCCTTCATCCTGCTGGCAATACTTTGTCTAATGCAACCAAGGACACCATTCGTCTTCTTGATGACTCATGTTCAATGTGGTGTTCATCAAGACCCCTAGGTCTTTCTCTCCTGATTTGCTTTCCATCTTGCTTAAGCAAGCATTTCCATAAAGTCTTGAATCCCAAAGCTTTATACACTGTGCACTTACAGATCTGTTCACCCATCACCTGAATCTTGGTGATCTCTGAGATGAAGAATGGCAAATATGCAACAATGCTCAGGAACAGAACAGGAAAGTTTGAGCCCCTGAATTCAATGGGTAACTAATTATATTAGCAAGTAGCTGGGTTGACAGGGGCCCAGGTTTGCATTCATTACTCGCTCAAATTTCTCACTAAGGTCTGCTCTGCTGCAAGTGTTTCAGCCTATCTCATGCCTCTAAACTTTGGAAAAACAAGGACATCTACTCTTTATTCACTTCAGTTTTCCACCTGTGTTTTCCTTTTTTCTATTGGGAAAGAAAGAAAAATGGAGGAAGATAATGGAAATTGCTTGGACTTCAGCTACCTCTTCCCCACTGAAACAGAAGACACGGGCTTTTTCACAGTTGTTAAGAGCCACATGGCCTTGGTTTGAGAAGATGCATTTGCAAGCCTTTTATTTTTCCTGATGCAAGGTTTATGTGAAGGCTCCCTCTGGAGCTTTCATGGACTTCTGGCTGTTTTCATGTACAAAATACCAACCAAGAGAATAGCAGTGACAGCATGGATGGTAGCATAGGGCAGGTGTCATTGTAGCTGTGCTGAATGATCAGTGCAGCTTTCTTTCTCATGCCTTTCAGCATCCTATTTTATCCATTCTTTGAAATATTTTCTCTTATTCCATTACAATGCTACTAAAGAAATAGAAGTGAAACTAAGAGATGTGTGGTACTGTGCTGTGCTCTAGCTACCAGTAAAAGGGAAGCAGCTCAGTTCTTGTTCCTTTCAGGCACTAATGCATTAAAGAAGTGCATTAAAGAAGATATTGCCAGTGTGCCATTACCAGTCACATCCATGAGAGGGTTTGAACATGAGGGTGCTCAAAGAACATGATAAACCAGGCTCATTACTGGTTCCCGTGCATGTAAAAGAGGTAGGTCCCACAACTGTCTGTCCCACATGGGAGTGAGTTACCTTATTATAATTACATAATACATTATTTGTATATTTATAAATATGAGCATACAAAAGAAGTGAAAGCAAAGCTGAGGTTCTCCCAGTAATTTGCCCATTATATACACTGTATTGCTAACATTGCAGGACACAGAAGCCAGTGCTTCTGTTTGGGTGCTGTATCCCAGCCAAAGAGCTTTCAGAGAAAGCAAGGAGTGAAAAAAAACAACCAGGCTAAAGAGACCTTATGCAGATTTTAGTTAGAAGCTGCTATTATGACCAAATGTAAAACAATCACTAACAACAGAGCTCATGAAAATTCTCAAACTGGAAAAAAGGATCTCTCCATTTGCAATCAGTCATTATAAGTCACTGTCTTAGGCCACATACAGAACTACACATCATATAATTTATGAAAGCCACAAGTGTCCTCTTAATGATGAAATCACATGAAGATATAACTAATACACAGAGCTAGAATAAAAGCTTCATCTTGGCTATTCTGGAGATACATAAAAGGGAGAAAACTGCAAATGAAAGAGGAAATAAATTAACAGAATATAGATGAGGGTCATAAACGCCTCAACTGTTTAGTTGCTTGGGTTTTGTGGCTTTCAATGCAAACACTTTTCTACATGAAAATAGCATGACAAGTACTTGTACTCTTCTCAGTTAGACTGGTTTAGCTAGTTCGAAGTGATGGTTTTCAATTTTGGTTGTGGTAATCTTAAGTACAAGTGGGTCCCCAGCATTACATGGTTTCCCTCAAAACTACATTAGCAGTGGTACCAATGGGAATGAAATCAAAGTAGAGAAGAAAGGATTTCATTCTTTGAGATCACAAGCTCTACGACACATTGGCCTTGCATTTTTTAACACATCTACCCGTCTTCTCACTGTAAGGTTATCATGCTAGCTGTTCTCTCTTATTTTCCTCTGATAATGGGTGAAGAAAGGGATTTGGTTTACCCAGTCAGTGCTGAAGACAGTATAGTATTGTATTGGTTATTGCACTTGCTTATCACTTTGTATTATGTGGGAAGATGATAAAGTAACTAGGAAGCAAATTTAGCAAGGAACAAGAAACCTCCTAGTGGAAGGACATGCTATGCCTGTGCTTCAGAAAATCATAGAATTATAGAAGGTTGGAAGGGACCTCAAGAATCATGGGGTTCAACATTTCTAGGCAAGCATAATCTAGACTAGATGTCTTAACACCCTGTCCAGCCCAATCTTAAAAATGGCCAGTGTTGGGGAATCCAGCACTTCTCTGGGAAGATTATTACAATAGTTGATTGTTTTCATTGTGAAAAATTTTACTTTTGTGTCCAGTCAGAATCTCCCCAGGACTAACTTGTTTCCATTAACTATGCTAATGTTGCTCCAGTCTTATGGGATGTCCCCAATCTCCATGACCTCTGAAAGACTATGGAGAGCAGCCTCACAACATCAACAAGCTCTCATAATACCTTCGGATGGATATTTTCAGGGCTCATTGATTTGTAGAGATCAAACTCCTTCAGTCCAAAGTTGGTGCGTGCCAGACTCTAGGCTGTGGGCAAAAGATCTGTATGAGCTCACCTAATGAGACAAATGTTTTGAGGTATCATACAAATATACGTGAGCATGAACAAAGAAAGAAACATAAAACAGAGTGGCAGGTCATCTGTACGCTGAGATGAAATAGGGTCCAGATGCTTTTAGGTTTCATTAAACAATAGGCCAACTAACATACTTTTGCAATCTCCCAGTAGTTCCTAAGCTGTGTCATGAAGACATATCTTCCAGCTCCAGGGTTTTGTGTATTACCAGACCTTATGTTGTTTGGAAAATGATTGGCTTGTTGCATTTTATGAACACTGAGAACCAAATGTTAACTTGAGCCAACATCAGAGCTATGAATTACCAACCTCCCAATTTAAGTATCATATGTTCTCAGTCTCTGTTACAAATGAGGAGCTAGTATTGCCAAGACGCTCCTTTTTTTAACATCACTTACAACATTTCCTCTCAGTGGTCCACAGAGAATGCAAGGAATCACCTTTTACTTGAAAAGACATAGAAGGAAGGTATGCCAAAAGACTAAATCCTTGCCTCGTGTTGATACATTGCCAGTAGCATATGGTAACAATGGAGACAGCTGGAATTAAGGGCACAAATTGACATTGTGTGGAGACTAACAGCAATTTGAGCTGTTGGAAGTTATTGTCTTTCCACTGATTGGATCCATGTGGAGAGAATGGAAAGACTGAATGATGGGGAGAAACAACAGGATGTATGAGGGAACCTTGTATAACTTAACAATAAAATCCTTTCCAAGCATTACAGCCATATGAGGTAAGATGAGTCAAAGGGAGGTGATGTCATCCATTATAGAAATGATCGCTTTATAGGATTATGACCAACATTTTCCAAAAACTATTCCCTCTGCTCTGTATTTAGTCATCTGAATAATCTTAGCAAAGGTTTTTAAATACAAGTACTTAAACTGAAACTTTACTGAAGTCACCTGAACGTCTCTGTTTCACTATCATAAGGGAATTGTACTTCTGTTGGCTTTTGAAGAAAGTCTTGAGTACATAATGTGGTGACACACTTAAAAACTTCTCTCTTAAATTTGTGATTAGGGTCTTAAATACATTTGATATGAGTGTCAAAATTGCTAAAACATCCTCATGACCAAATTACTTATATGGCAACAGAAAGTTCCTTCAAGCACTCTGCCTGCTGAGTGCTTTTGAAAACTGAACCATACATTTTTATATATTTTCATGACCATTACACTCAAGTTTTTAAAATTAAGATTCTGGTTTCACAGTCCCATACCACTAAGCCATATCACTCTGACCTTTCTGTGTGGGATCTTTGTAATGACAAATTTCTGGGCCAGACTACTTGAAGAAGATTTACTGCTTGTTTTAGAAAGAACAAAATTATCTTTACCCTGCAGGTACTGTATTTGGTGGGGATTGCTTAAGGGGAAAAAAGCAAATTTTAAAATGATAAGACAATAACATGTTCACTAATTAGGGGCTAATTATATGAAATTCAGAGCTGTAACACAAATGAAGAGATAAAGAAATGGCTTTTTTTTTTTTTTTTTTGAAAGAGTGCCATTGCAGGGACAGGGAGAGAAGGTATATTCCTTCTGTTTTACCTTATGACCCTTGTTTCAGACTATTTCCTCCAGGCTTCTTTCCTTTAAAAGAGGCATTGGCAAAATGCTGATTGAGCACATTACTTTTATTCAGATGCTAGAGACTGGTTTTAAAGACCCTGCTTGTCCTTGTTAATGATTTCAGAGGCTGATTGTTCTGGAGTGGGCTGGGTGTTATTACACCACACAGGAAGGGCTATTTAAGTTCTGCTTTCAAACAAGGTGGTGACATCTGTGGTTGATTAGTTATGAGGCATTCTTAAAATCAGAAATACTGCTGCTAAGTCGGGATGTTTGGTGTAACTATTTATCAGCTTTTAAATGGACACCTTGCTGCACAGTTTGGTGAGGGGGAAGAGGTAACTGTCTCATAAAGTCTAAGGCAGCCTTGAGGAAGAGGAAGACACAATTGTGCACTGTGCTGACTTTGCAAGACCTTGCATTATGGTGATACTAACAAACGAGTGCCTCAGTCTCAAAGTGCGTACTCAAGCAGATTTCCTGTTCTTTCCATTAGGCCCATAGCAGCAGGGAACAATAGTAAAAGGCACCTCACCTTTCACGTCCTACACAGTCGGTGTTTCCGAGCAGACCACCTGCATATATCAAACACTCTTGGGAAGGAATGTCAACCCTCATCTTGACCTGCAGATGTGTTGATTAAAACATGTTCACTGCAACACCCGTGTGTTGTATAGCACTTTGCACTCATTCAGTCCCAGAAATTCAACCTAAAAAAATCACAGTGCAGTTTGCCACCTTTACTGAGAATAAGGGAAAGTGCGGCTGCACCTGTAATGTGAAATGTGCGATTATTTGTGTCCTGTCTAGAGGAAAACACAGAGTTTTCCCCATACCTTCCTCTTTCGGGTCTCTAGTCTTCTGCTTGTGCCTCCCGCTCTGATTCCCCCCTTGGCTTCCACGGTGATCTAGCTGAACTTATAACTGCTTGACAAGAGAGGCAAAATAATAGTACTTTGCCAGGCACTCCCAAACTCAGTTCCAGCAGTGACAGATAGATGAGGGGAAATTTTCCTTCCAGGGTTCATGCAGCACATCTCGGGAGTGAGGATAAAAGGCCAGGCTTTATCCCATGTGATCCTTTTGTCAGCAGCTGTGCTGTGGTTCAGTCAGGGAGTACTCAGCAGGCAGTGTTTCACCACATCTCTCCTTACTGAATCAGAGATCAGAGCTGCTAGCTGCTAGTGATATTCAGAAAAGGGCTCATGTAGCTTTCTTTCATGGGAAAATGGCTGAGGAGGAAGGAAGGAAGGAAGGAAAAACTTCAAAGTATTTGCTCACTGAGAGCCTCCAGGCCTCTTTTTCCCTCTAAGGTGGGAATGCAAATTCCTGAATGCAAATCCCAAATTTGATTGACATTCATTTCATTTGGATTTTTGCCTGAAGCACTTCCTCTACCTCAAAACGTATATCTCAATTTTCTTCAAAAGTGAGATGTTGCATCAATGTCAGAGAAAAAAAGACCCAAAGGGAGCTTTGAGAGATCTCAGTCAGTTTTCCTACATTCCCAAGTGATTCATGCTCTACTAGGGACCCGGACCAGTGCAAAGAATAAGGAACAGCAAAGTACATATTGGAGCTTCACAGGTGGAGTTGTGCTGGTGTCCTTAGCTTAAGCTTCATCACACCACAACTGGATCTGGAGTCAGAGGGACAAAAGGGAGATGTGGTAGAGCCATGAAGGTCATGGTTGAGTGGGTGAGGAAGATGGTGTCCAGGTATGCTGAGGAAGTGGCAGTCCAAGAAGAGCACTGAGAAGGAGGAGCAGGTGGCAAGTGAGGGGTTTGAAACAGATGTTGGGATGTATGCTCTAGTAGGTCCCCTTTATTTAAGGCATGAAAACAAAGATCATGTCACACAATCCTCCTGATCTTCAGCAGGGGTGGGAGGAAGCAATGCTTATAGACTTTTACTCCTCTCAGCAAACCACTCATGGCAACCCACACCACATGCGTGACCAGCCAGGAAATAAGCAACTGTGCCATGCCACTTGTATGCAACAGATGTTAATGAAGTTGAGCCATCAAGTAAGGAATGATCATGCCTGCAACTGTCCCATAGAAGCCAGAAGGCTCTCTGCCAACATCAGAAATGAGGTATAAAACTAATATTGTGAAAGAAAAACAAATCTAAATATCTGCATAATGTGCCAGATTATCACTGCTTTCAACAATAATTCAATTCACAGTGGGACAAGCCTATCCTTTCCACAGAATCTTTGCCCAGTTCAATGAGGAAACCATACATGTCAGGCCTTCAATGCTGAAAGCCTTTGTATCTTACAGAGCTTTCATGTCAAGGGCATTATTAGAACATGGATTATATTGTAGAATCATAGAAGAATTTTGGCCAGAAGGGACCTGCAGGAGAGATATCAGCTGTACTTCTGTCTTCCAGGTCATCATGGGTTGCAAGCAGATAAATGTCTGGAGTGAATATCCCAATAGCACTTTGGTCTGACAAATCAGGTAAATTAACATAGATTTTGGTGAAAATATTTAGATTTTGTCATACTTCCTTTCACTTCCTGTCCTGGGTTCAGCAGTAGCAGTCATTTTTTGCCTTCTTAGTAGCTGGTGCAGTGCTGTGTTTTTGACTTTCAGCCTGGGAACAGTGCTGATAATACCGATG
Organism: Psittacula echo; assembly: GCF_963264785.1. Lineage (NCBI taxonomy): Eukaryota > Metazoa > Chordata > Aves > Psittaciformes > Psittacidae > Psittacula > Psittacula echo. The sequence goes on from NC_137735.1 coordinate 61,648,410, forward strand.
TTTTTAGCTGTTGCTCAGTAACGTTTACGCTGACCAAGGACTTTCTGAGTCTCATGCTCTGTCAGGGAGGAGGGGAAGTCAGGACAAGGCAGAGACAGGACACCTGACCCAAACTAATCAAAGAAGTATTCCATACCACAGCACATCATGCCCAGTATATAAACTGGGGGCAGTTACCCGGAAGGGCTAGGTCGCTGCTCGGGTCGGGCTGGGTATCGGTTGGCAGTTGGTGAGTGGTTGTATTCTCTTCCCTTGTTATTCCCCTTATCACTATTATTATTGGTGGTAGCAGTAGTGATTTGTGTTATACCTTAGTTACTGGACTGCTCTTATCTCAGCCCGCGGGAGTTACATTCTTTTGATTCTCCTCCCCATCCCTCCGGGAGTGGGGGAAGTAAGGTGGGGGAGTGAATGAACGGCTGTGTGGTTTCTGGGTTGCCCGTTGGGCTTAAACCATGACACTTCCCCTGCCAGTCTTGTACAGTTCACACTGTCTGCTTTCTGAGATACTAGATCCATGAACTGAGTGTGAAATGAGTCACACAACAGTGATCTGAGCTTCCTGGTGAGTTACCAAGGCACCAGAAGGGAAATTCTGCCCCAATAGGAATCTTAAGCAAAGCAGACTGATGGGCGCAATGCAAATTCCCCTGATTTAAAGGCCCCTTAGAATATAAGGTGAGCAAGGCAAGATCTGACTTTGGCGCTAGATGGTTTGTATGTAGAAAAAGAAGCCAATTACATCTCACATAGAGAGAAACAGAAGTACACTCAAGCAGGAAAGTGAGGTGCCCTGTTTTGAATAAGACAGAATACATTATAGGGCAGGGAAGAAAGGAGAGCAAAGCATGAAGCGTGAAACTGGCATGCAGGATCAAGGCACAATCTTTTTAAGAGACCCATCATGTCCCAGTGTTGTTGAAAACATTGTTATATGAAGTTATGCCAGCAGAATGGAGAAGCCACAAGTTGTGGATCCTGGAAACAGGCAGAATGAGAAGATTGGGAATATCCTGTATGGATATTTATATCAGAACCTGCCTGTGCTGGAGATGCAGCCTCAGCTTTCATAGCTGTTTGCCACTGTTGATATTTCTTCTTTAAAAGCTTCCATGTTTCATAATGAAAACTGAGCAACCCTATTTTTCAATGCCCACTAACCCAGGACAGATAACTGGGAGTAGCCTAAAAAACCTGCATGTCCAGATCTTTCTTTTTTGTGAATTGATGTATTTACACTGGTTTTAATTGATCTGTCTTAATTTTTACCAGCTGATGATAGAACTTCTTGTTTAAGCAGAATCACATTTCTACCCTGCCTGTGAAATCCAGAGCCTTTAGTATCTTCAATTTATGCAGTGACATTTGGACCTTCATGGAAACTGTGCTTATTTTACATGATATTGCATTTAAAGCCAAAAAAGAAAAAGCAAGTCAGTTACTCTGGGGCAAAGAGTGCTCTGAACTTAGTGTGACCACCCTGATAAGTTTATTTCAGGATAATACTTTTGCTCATTATCACATTTTAACCAAATGCCACACTTTTCTTTATCTGCATGCTTAACAGGGCTTCAACCTTTTCAGCAGGTTTTCCATTGAATCGTTTCCTTCCATGAAGGTATTGGAGCCATGCTTCACTTTTCCTTAGATATAACTCAGAAGTTTTCCTGACCCTCCTGCCAGCTGGTAGAATAGATTAGAACTCCTGAGCTGTAAGTTACATTAATGAAAACTATGCTTACCTGTGATAAAGCAAATAGTTGGCACACCAAATGAGGATCAGACCTCTTTCTGCCTCAAATAACCTCTTCTCATAAGTGGTGGAAAATGCCTTCACAGAATCATAACAAGACTTGAGTGTGAAGGAACCTTTGGAGGTCTATAGTTCACACAGTTAAATCAGGCTTCTGAAGGTCTTGTCCAGGCAAGTGCTGAAGATATCAAAGGCTCTGAATTTCATTGCAAAATGGTACCCATTGTCATCCTACAGCAGAATCGCATAACAAGCACATCAGGGCTACCATTAATTGAAAGTGAAAGCAGGTTCCAAATGAACACTATTTCACTCCAAATGAACCCAAAGATTTTAAATCCCCCTCACAGTGCTCCAAAGCTTCCATCAGCTTCTTTGTGGCCAGTATTCAAGCTATGCCTTCATTGGCTTGAAAGTAAAAGTACAGGGATAACAGGCAGGTGAAGAGGGAGGCCTCTCACTCCATAACCTGAGTGATAACTTCACAGAGCTAATGTACTAATCCTGCTGGACCATGGAAGAAGCCTTCATTCATTAGCCATGAGACTGATTTCAGATCTGGGAAACTGCTTTACAGTGGAAGATGTAAGGAATCTACCTTAATTGATGTATGACAAAGCCAGTGTTTTTAAAAGGAGTTAGAGTGGTTATGTAGGAGCTAGTAGGTTATTTATATAATATTACAGCCCTAAGTACGAACTACAATAAAGAGTCAAGACTGCATGATGCTAGAAGATGCATGTGCAAAACAGACAAGAAGACATTGCAGTCCTGTAGAAAGTTCTGAAGTATTCAATTTGCTTTGATTTTAAACAGTTGTTTTCTGTCCTGCCTTTGCAAGCCACACTTTCTTAAATCCTTGGCACCCAGAAACACCCAGTGCAGAGAGTGAATCTTGCCTGGATGAAACACAGAGGGCTTTCACACAAGTGTGAAGACAAAACACTTTGTCAAAGCAATATAATTCATTTTTATTGTGGTGGTTTTGGAATCCTGAAATTAAATGATTAATTTTGCTTACATGTGTATTAAAAGAAAAAAAAAAAGGCAGCAAAGCAAAAGGTTGACTGAGCTTGTGTAGATAGGTATTTATGCTTTTGCTAGTAACAGACTGTTAAAGATGTACTCTTTTTCTTTCTAAATGTCAGCTTTTACTGAGCAATCCATTCTGCTGTTGCAATGACTTATTAAAAAGAGATATATGGTGAAATGCTAAGAAAGCCCAAGGACCCAGAAAGCTTCTTGTATCTGTTTATTTATTTGTCTATCATTTGTCTTTGTCCAGACAGCTGAACTCCTGCCTAGGAGACCAAATGAACTGCAGATGCATAGCTGATGACATTGGGCCTTTGTTAAAGCCTTAAAAATACATACATTACCTGTTTCTTTGAATTGTCAAGGAAACAGGACTTTCCAAATCTGAGCTCTATATAGATCCCAAAATCTCTCTTAGCCCAATGCTTTCTGAGTAGTGGTGAACTTCATGCATGTGCTTGAAATTCACTGCATTAGATTGGGTTTGGTGAATGAATTTTGCATCCTTTTACTTTCTTTGTTATCGAGTGAGTGGAATTTTTCTTCTTTTCTTGTTTAAGACTACTGAATTCATTCCACATCTATTGTTTTTTACTCTGTCAATACAAAACAAAGTATTTCTAGAGCTGATGCTGTTATCTCAACTTTTCTTTTATATCATGTAACTTATACAAAATACCACAATTCATATATTAAAATAAAAACAAAAAGAAAAGTCCTCATGATATTTTATAAATTTTGGGCCAATTTTTGAAGTGTCCTTTCTGTTACCCAATCAGATTTCATTTACCAGAACTACAAATCCATTTTATTGTCTAACAGTGCCTCCCAGTTCCTTCTATTTACATAATACCACCAATTACATATTTTTTTATTTGTTTGATTTTTAACTATAAGTTTTATTGAAAGATATATGAAATTATTACTGATGTCAGTCTGTTATTTGCACTGTACAATGAAACTTTTTGCCAAGAGCAGTGTTAAATCTATAGATGAACTAATGACAAGCCTCAGTTCACTTTTTGACTCATGGATAGGAACACTGGAATGAAAGCTATATTTCACAGTAGCCTTTAATTCAGTTGTTGAGTTAACAAGGACAGCAAAAGGTAAAGTCATTATAACTGGAATCAGCTACCCAATGGCACATGGAAACATTCATAACTAAATATTAAGTCATTACATAAGGCCTTTATGTAAACAAATCTATATTTAGTGGGTCTGGCTTAGGTGTAGAGGCTTAAATACAAGGCAGTGGTTGGTGGTGACAAGGAGAAGGAATGGGATAGAGAGGTTCGATTTGGACTTTGCCTTCTCTGTCCCAGCCCTCTTCTTCTAAGGCAGCACTCAGTCCTTGGTTTGACTTCCCTTCTTGTACCAGTCTGTGTGCCTAGCCATTCCCAACACGATTTATCTCTCCTCCATCCTCTCCCTGATCATTGGCTTCAGCAACTTCTTGTTTCAAAGAAGTCATTGAGAGCACAGGAGAGATGGGCTGTCACTCAGATATCAGGATACCACACCATGCCTGCAGACTTGATGCCACACATGGCTGTACCTCAGAAAATAGTGCGGGGATTTACCTCTTATATTCCTCCTTGGGACTGCTTTTGTCCACTGGTAGAAAAAAGGAGAGTAGGAAAGAAAGGCTTTTGGGATGCATATGCTTCTAAAAGTCTTGTGCCAGCCTCATTCTTGCCCAGATAAGTAAGGGACAGCCACTCCAGCAACTGTGCTTTGTCCCGGAGTCTTGGGTGCATGTTTAATGCTCTGTAGAAACCAAGCGCTAGACTCTGGGTGGATTGGCAAAACTGGTCTGCGTATTTATACAAGGAAAGAAAAGGGCAGCAGTTTTAACCCATGTCCATAGTCTTCCATGTATACCTCTCTGGGCCAGCAAGTCCTGGTATGGTTCCACTCTCTGTGCTTTTCATAGTGGTGCTATCAGGACTAGAATGATTTACACCAGCTTTACAAACATACTCACCACTGAGCAAGGCAGGAGTACCAGAAGGTGTGGTGGTGAATGGGGAAGAGTTAAAAAAAGCTTAAAAGAAAGGTTAAATGGACAGAGGCATAGTTTTCTTGTCCCTGCTGGTCTTCAAGAGCCATCTGCTGCCTGACAGGTCACTCCCAGCATGCTGACATACCTGTCAGCCACCCATTACAGGGTGACCACCAGCTTGCTCACTGGGAGGTCTTGCAGCCATCTGCAGTCACAAATCTCCCTATGCCCTGCAGTAATTAAGGAACCACAGGTTCCTTAATTGTTTCCACTTCTTTATAAACAAACAATGTTAAATTGATACTGGCAAGTCTTTTCTTAATGCTTTTTTAAAGCAAATTGTAATTAAAGATTTCAATAGCAAAATTAAGTTACGTTCAGGGAAAATGCCTTCAGTAATGGACTATACTCACTGCAGTACGTTAGGCAGTAGTATTGAGGAGGAGAAAAAGCAAAACAAGCTATTTGTACCCTTAACAAAGTTTTATTCCTTTACAATTTAAGGATTTCCTTGAGTTAATACATGAAAGTTTAACCATTTATATCATGCTTTCATTCTTCCCTGGGTATCTATAGCAGATAGATGTTTTTTAAGAACTTTCTTCTGGAATGCCAGAATTCCAGTCAGCCATGGACACACTGACTTCAGATATGAACCCACTTCAGGAATGACCTTGGTTCCATATCTGAAAGATTGCTATGCTTTTGGAAAAAGTGAATTGCAGTGTTTCAGATTATATCATGCCAGATACAGAAAATACTTGTCTTTTCATGGTAATGAATATATCCATCTATATTCTCGTGTTAAAGTGAAGCATATTTTTTCAAGCAAACTAATAACTTCTGTAGAAAACCATGTGAACAATGCCATCTTTTATTTAGGCTAACTTGTAGTGGGAAGTAACTGGGTTGAGGATTATAAAATGAGTGGTGTTTTGAGTATCTTGCTGAAACCAATAAAAGAGAGTAAAAGATGTGCAATGAATAAAGGGTGAATTTGCAGATAGTTGGAAATAAATGTTCATCCCCCTTTTACAAAGGAGAAACTATGAAGTAAATATGACTTTTGTGTGTTGAAGCACAGGTTTGATTTCTGAAACTTTCAGTAGTGGGATTCTGCCTGTGGTTTCTCTCCTATTGTCACCATCTTCTTTTGGAAGAACCAAAATCAATTCCAGTTTGTGGTATTACTTGCTCTCTTTTACTCCCAGAGGTAATTGTCATACTAGGGCATGATGCAAGGACAGCTGAAAATAGCTATCACACAGCAGATATTGTCTATTGCATCGTTTAGATATGCGGGCTTCTCCCACCTTGCATGGCCTACTTATCAGTTTGAAAATAGTTTCCTTTGGATCAGGTTATGAGAGTGTTTTATCAATTTTTTGTGTGGCATAAAGTTCTTTGACAACTTACTTGTGACATAGAAATGAGGAAGAAGAAGGAAAACAATGCTTCTAAAAATCTTTTATGCTGGTGGTTATGATTATGAGCAAAAGCCAAACTGTGTCCATGGGATATCTTCTAATTCATTATGATGATTAGCAAATCTGAGCTGAATAAAGTGTGCACATCCAGCTGTAGCCTGGTCCATATCTTCAATATTCAGACTACTCTGAAATAAGCCAAGGATTGAAGAGAAGGGAGAGGCAAATTCATTTTAGAGCACCCCATCTCTTTTCAGGCCTACTGTGACCTTTCTTCTCCTGGAATTCCGTTTCATAGAAGTCCAAACTGAGGCAATGATAGGATAGTGGACAGGAGGCAGAGACCCACTTCCACAACTGTAGGTAGGCATTACTGAGTGCTTTTGGAAATCAGGTTAGTTTGTTAGATACTTTAACATAGATTTACAATCCTGGTATTCAGTGAGTTTAAAATGCAATAGTACAATTTTCTTGCAAATTAAATGTAGAAATGCTGATGGTCTTTTTTGAGAATAATTGCATTTTTAGAAGGTAGGTATTGAAAAATGTCACAGGCACATTATATGAAGGGCATCTGCATTTAGATCTGAAGTACTTCTCTTCAGCTCCTTCAGTCAGTGGAGTGCTAGCCAATATAACCAGTAGAACTGGTGGTTCCTCCCTTCTTAAGAGAGAAGCTCATCAAACAAATCACACTTCAGACCTTGCTCTGCTGGTAGCTAGTTCACATGTAAGCAACTATGCTGGACTTCTTGAGTTGGACAGAGAGTACTCACCAGAGGTATCTATATTTGCATGTGTTTCAGTGGCTTTTGTGCTCAGACTCTTTTTATCCACTTGAGTCAGCAGAGCATCCTGACTCCCAAAAAAGAACCAAAGAGAAGGTGCACAGCATTCCCTGACATCCTTTTCAGCTAGGGGTTTGAGTCTTACAGAAGTGTTACTGGTGGATGTTAGTGTGCTTCAGACAGCAACACAGCACATATATTCTTAGCCATGATTGGACAGCAAAGTTTTAAGCCTCACTTTTTATTCAGAACATGCACTAAGAGTCAGGGCAGGCACAGATCACCTTGACATGGGCTCAGTGCCACTGGGAACAACTGGTGGTAATCTTGCTACACATATCTCGCAGCACTATGATGACAGCATTGTTCTCTTTTGCTTACAACCTCTGACTCTGTCATTATTCATATTTGGAAAGCTGCGCTGCCAGAGGTCAGTGCAAATACAACCTTCTCCAATAAATTTCTACTCTCTCATGCAGCTCACCAAAGGAAGATTAAAGAAAAGAAGGATTAGATGTGTTTTGTTCACAATCAGGACCATAAGTTGAGGGGAAAAAATGTGACCTATTGGCTTAGTTTAGGTTAATAGAAGTGGTTATTGTTTCCACCACATGAGATAAATTCTTCAGCCTGTGCTTCTTTCGTGGAGTGTGTAAAAACACTGAGCTTCTTTTGTGCATCTTCTGTTTTGGAAGGTGAAACTATCTAAATAGCCTCTAAAGGGCCAGGTTTTCTGTAGGCGATGAGCATCTAGTACCTCTTCTTTCTTTCACACACTAAGGGCCTTTTTGCATTGGTCATACTTGGTATTCTGAGTGAAGAGTTGGTTTGAAGAAACTGGTTCACGTAGCTTTGATGTCACTAGGCGTGGTCTGCTCCAATGCTGACAGCAAATGGCTTTCCCCAAGATAGTAAACCTGGTGCCAAATACTCAAATATCGAAAAAATTGTTAAGGATTACGGAAATAGCGAAGGAAAGATAAGATTTTGAGAACAGTGATAAATCCAGTGGCTGCCGGGACACCTAATTCTCTCTGAAATCAAGACAAGCTGAAGGCCTAATTAACCATGTTAATGGGTCATAGAAATGGACTAAATACAAGTCAGGTCATGAAGTTTCCCTGTCATGAGGCTCTTATATTCTGTACATATGATCACTAAACAATGAGCCTGTCCTGAATGCTGGGGTTACATTTAGGCTGCATAGCAGCTAGAAAGATTAAGAAGAAACAGACTGCAAGGCAAGGTGGAAAAGCCTTTCAGAGGTAAAGGAGTAACTGAGAGACATTCAGGGTGAGAATGATTGTGGTTAAGGAAGGTGAGAATGCAAGTAATTTTATTAAATACAAAGGAACCACACGTAGAACCTCAGATGGGGACCTTTGCCCAGTCCTGGAGAAACAGAGGCCTGGTAAAGCTACATCAATCCTGGATAGTCAAAGGACTCAAATGCTGATGATCCTTGGATTTGGTCTCTGACTCCTGTTCACCAAATGCTTTGTGAGCTTGATGGGGAAGAGACTTTTAGGGTATCCCCACAGGGAAAAAGATTACTAGGGAGCTGACAAGGGGAATGGAATAATAATCAAACTTTAATCTGGATAATAGTGAATGGTGGTGTAAATTCATCATGGCAATAAGATTTTTTTGGGAAAAATCTAGTCACAGCTGTACATGAGTCTGAGTTTAAAAAAAAAAAAAAGTATGAAAAACATCATGTATATATATGCACATGCATATTTTAATTCCCTTTCTCTTGCAGCTTTTCCATGAGTTATCCTCCCTTCTTTTCTGCCTCTTTTCCTCTCTCCCCTTTAATTTTCTGCTGAATTTTTCTCCTTTAAGAGGCAAAACCTGTCCCTGCAATTGCATCGAAGTCAATAGGCAGCTTTTCCTATTTGTAGGTTGAATACAGATTTCAGCATTTAGGCTTTTATGTGTCTTTTCTTCCTTCCAAAAGGTCTAACGAAACAAGAATGGCCTATATGTGAAAATCAGTGGGGTGTTTTTCATGAACAAGTGAACAGGAGTCATCTGAAAGTGGTCTGAAAGCTTTCAGAATGATTTAATGAAAACACTATTTAGCAGGTAATTTTCATTGCCTTCATTGGAAGGCCTTTGAAAAAACAGTCAGCTCACTCACAGAAATGACTTGGGCTTCTTTCAACCTCAGTTGCTGCATTTATTAAAGCCCAGCTGTACTTAAGAATCAAAAAGGAAGAACAACACTGGATCAGAGCATTACAAACAGTATAAATGTAAGGATACCCTTCTTAACTTAAAAGGAGAAGGCGGTAAGTTTTCCTGCTCAACAAGAGGGTTCAAAAAACCACATCTCTAGTGCAGTAATTCTCTATACCTCTGGATGGCAATAATAGTTGTGTTTTAGAGGCTCTCATGACATGGGCCTCATTGTTTTTGGAACATGTAACAGAATTTATGTTAGGATGGGTCTTTTCTGGGTCAAGTGATTCCTTCTGAATTCTTGTGGATGATCTGGGCTTGTCCAGGGAACACAAATCTTCATGTTTTTCAAAGGCTTGAAGTTTGGAAAGACCTTCAGGAAGCTTCAAAGCAGCTCAGCACAGAAGACATGTCTATTTTCTGCTTTCAGCCAGACACAAACTAGGTTCGCTAATAAGCCCTTTCTGAATCAGGGACTATCTGACTGTGTTACCAGAGTACTGAGAACAAATAAAAGATCTGTAGAAGCACTGCTTAATGCCTTGGTGAAGGACTGAACAAAGATCTAGTTGTTGAGAAGATAGTAATTTGGTACGTAAAGATCTACAATAAGCCTGCAGCTGTATTGCCATTGTTTTTTGCCATCTGGGCTGCTACAGCCATTACATCTGTTTCAGAGAAAGTAAACAGTAGATTAACAATGCATCTTGTGAGTCTGTCATGTTCCATCTCCTCCTCTACCTTAGGGACAAGAATGTCTCTGCTGACAGTTACAAATTGGCCTGTTGGACTTGTTCATCACTGTAATATTGGTAGCTTGGCCTTGATACATCTCCTAATATTATTTCCATCTACTCGTTACTTGCTATTACTTAGACGTCTCTATTTAGGCTATGGTGTGTCTTTTCTTGTTTTGTCATAAATCCTTTCCTTTGAGTTAGAAGTGAAAGGTACCTTGCTGTCCCACCTTATAAAGCATTGCTATGACACTGCTACTAAAGGTGCCCTGTAGTAGATTTTCTGCCTGAGATTTTTTTTTTTATAAAATATATTTATTTTTTCTATATCCATCCAGATATCCATTGTTAAAAAGGGACAGCTTATAAATATTTGATTTATAGTCAATCCATCCATAGCACCGAAGTTCCACTTATGTGTCTGAAGTAATATATGTAATTGAGGATGGTAAGCTTTTATCTAGTACACTGTACTGCAGTGCACAGAAGCATGGTGGGGTGAAAAAAAGGTAAGCAGAACTTGAGGTGCAAGTTTATCTCAATGTCTTTGGCCATCTCCTTCTTATTAATGTGTTGTTGCATGCATACCTCAGACAGTAAGGTCACATCTTTACAGCTTTGGAACTGGAACTAGCCTTGGCTTGAAGAAAGCCTCTAAGGTACAAGAAAAGACTAAAAGCATTTGAAAAGGGATGTGAAAAAATATTAGAAACTGAAGAACTTTTTATCTTCATGGGAAAGGCATAGCAAGAGCTTCAGAAACCAAAGACAGACAAAGTTCACCTGATAAATAAAAGTGTATGTTTATGACAGTAAGGATGATTGAGAAGGGTGAGAAACAAACTCCCAAAAGAACCTTTGTCTTGATCATCTTCAGAGATGCTTTTCTGGAAGGCAGGATTGACATTAGCACAAAAGATAGTGCTTAATGCAAGAGTGATGTACATAATGCTCTCTGACTTGAAGTAAGAGTGTATAATCATAAGGAGCCTTTTTGTCTTTAAATGATATGACCGATATCCCAGGCATACATAGCTCTTAAGTGGAGTCTCTTTGAGACTGATCTGCCCAAATTTTCAGGCCGGATCTGTGCAAGATGAGTGAAACAGATATTTTGGCCTATGCTGTACAACCAGCTATGAGCTGATGGAAAATATTGTACCACCCTAGATAAGCCACTCTCTTGTGGTGCAAATGACCATACAAGTCTCTTCATATCCTGACTTTGGAAGAGTCAGTGCACAGGAAGATGTAGTAGTGTTTGTTTCCATTCAGAAATGTAACATGGACATGTTTGTGATTATTTGACATTCCCATATACTGCTCTAGTGTAAAATTTGCCTTTAGTGTCAACCAAAAAGGAAGCAAACTTGAGCTGACACATACAGAAGGAGACCAAGAAAAAGATTATAAAACAAATTAGCTCAGAAAGTGACTTCTGTTGAAGACCGTGTACCTTGGCACCTTCAAAAGCATGAGGAAGTATGCATGCAGCCAGCACTCAGAGGTGTTTGCAGGGATGAAAATCTGCGCGTGCACAGAAGCAGTACAGCAACTTTTGCATTGTGGCTGCAGAAAAACAATGCACATTGTCTGCATGAGATTTTCGTACAAAAAAGAAGCTGTCATATTATGAGATCTTCCGTCACACTTCAGGAATATATTGTGTGCAAGTTCACAGTGATAATTTAACTCTTCAGGGTTCAGAGGAAAGTGATGTATGCTTGAAGGGACAATGTGAGAATCTCAGAATATGTCTTTTGTCATCTGTTCTTATTGGTCATGTATGGAATTGTAAAGAGGGAATTGCACAGTGGGAGGAAAAGAAGAATTTTTAAATTGGTCTGCAGGAAAAGGGGGAGTATCATCACTGAAAAGTATGAGTATTTGGTCATTTAAATCTATCTTGGAAGGAAACTCTTCTATCAGTCTGTTGCATCTCAGTAATGGTTCTTGGTAATTCCTAGTAAAACGTTTCTCCCCTCCCCATATATCTCATACAACATTTAAACCTGCTCTGACCCAAAGCACCCAGTGAACATTTGACACTGTATCAGCACTGTGAAAGAAACAGCAGTAAGCAGAAACAAGGCATAAAAATATTCAGGGTATGCAAAACTGTCATCAATAGTTTATTGTGCATTGAACTTATATGTCAGAGATATGAACTGCCAAAAGTACATTCTTGTCCTTTATGTTAGCGAACAAGAGCAACATAGAAAAATGGTTCAGCTTTAAGAGAATGTTTTCTCAAAGAATTGTATAAAGCAATCTGCTTACCTAATCCAGGATTAATTGGTAGAAAACAGCTATTGAATGACTGACAGCTTTATATGGCCTTTCTAATCAGTTCTTTCCTCTTATTTGGACAAAGATTTGATAGGTAAGCCTATATAATCTTTCAGTGAAGTCCTATTTTACAGTAATGAGAAAATATAGTTTGTACTCAAATTGCAATATTCAGCTAACCATCTTTATAAGTATTTATATCTACCTATAGTATTTATAAAGAACAGTCTAGAATCAGGCTCTTAAATCCATACTCAACCCCTTCAGTAACTGACCTAATTACTGAACTGCTTCGTATAATGTTAGAGATTTCTCCTGCTCATGAGTTGTCTTCATAGTCATCCTGTGAAAGCCAATTATAAGGAGGAAGGGAGAAGCATCAGAAGAGGGTAGACCAAATAATTAGAATTCCAAATGACACTTTTAGCGGGTTAGTTTCATCATAGTGATGCAAAAACCTTTTTTTAATTTACAGACATTAATTTCTATTGTAAGTACAGTATATTTTTCTGATTTTATTACACAAGTGTTGATAACATTGAGAATTAGATTTTAATCAAGAAAAGCTTCCTCCTGGGCACTAGATCTCTGACTAATGCACCAATCCCAGAAAGCACTGAGGCATGTAATTTTGTCCCTGCTTGGCAGTGTACATAAAGTCATGCTTAATTTTAAGCATGTGAAAAGTTCCACTGACTGTTAAATTAAGCATATTTATAGGCGCCATGTTTGTACAAAGGAAGAATCTAGCGTATAAATTCATTACTAAATAAAATGCAATGAAGTATAGAAAACAGTAAAATTTACTAATTTGTTCTTTCTCATTCTTCTCACAAGTTGCCTAAAAGGCAGTATTCTGCAGTCATGACATTAACATGATCTGTCCAGAAGAAGTGACAGTTTTGTACTAAGACCCCTCTTGCGTACACGATGCTGTACAAACATCAAGCAGTAATATTCCTGCCACAGGTAGTTTGAAGTCCATTTCTATCTTATACTACAGTATCTATCACTGCCCTTATCTAAAAGCAATTGAGTATGTGAATGAGATTCTGGGTGCTTGGAGCCCACTCAGAATATCCCACCTCTGCAGTCAAGGTGGGAGGAAGTTCATACGTTTCACTCAAAGCAGTCCAAGTGCTTTTTAATGTAAGGGGAGGTTCCTTGCAGGTAGCTGTTTGCAAAATTTGGATCTGTGTTCTTGGTATGTTAAGACCTTCTTTTTAATCCTAGTAAAGTCACTGAGAGTGTTTCTGCTGACTCATTAGGTGCTTTTTTTAAGACTTTTGTAGGCCAGAGGTTGCACTGGAGACAAAACTTATAGTCTTTACCCTAGATGTCTTTCAAAGCATTGCTGCACAACAAGAAATGGCTTTTTATTATAATGAGTAATGAAGTACTCTCTAAAAATCAGAATTAAGAATTTTAAAAGAAGTATTGTGTTAATTAGCACATGAAAGTAAGTTTCTTTAAGGTCTTTCTTGCGCTTCTGTATTTTTATTAACAGTATGTGGTTTTGCAACAAAAGCTGAATTTACATGCCAGACCCTACTCTTACCATTGCTAAAAACCCAAACATGAAGCTGAATTCATATACAGTGTCTTACAAAACTGATTAAAAAATTAACATGAAATTGCTAAGCACTGCCCAAATTAACACAAATCAGAGTTCATTACATGGCATTAGGAGCCAATTTATTGCAATCATTATGCCTGCTGTTAGAGAGAACCATATGCCAACTCCAGAAATAACAAGCATTCTGAATCAGGGTCATTGCTGTCACATTTGCATGTGAAATACATTAATTGATCTCCTGTGCATATTAAAATTAAACCCATACTTTTTTGCTGCTGAATGTTGTCTCAGAAATTTGGTGTGTGAAGGGACAGACTGGGTGGAGAGAAATGTAATGCTTTAGAGGAATACTCATCCAAACTATGATATATTATTAACTAATCACTCAGTCTTCTTAACTAGCTGAGGTCCTAACCATCTTTTGGTTTCCACAGTGGGACAATATTCGGTTATGCATGTCAGAGACGTAAAATACCATGTTCTTACCCATGTCTTCTTGTTCTGGTAGTCTTCTGAGAGAAGTCCAAAGGAGGTTACAGCTGCTACGAGTGAATGAGTGAACAGCACAGTGTTTAGAAAAGTTGATCTTTCCACAAAGGTTTGCTCTGCCATGGAAAAAGGATGATAAATTTTATTGTTCAGTTACAGAGAGTAAGAATGATAACATTACACCTTTCAATTGTAACTCCCAGGAGGCAACTGCTGCAGTGCAAATTAAAACAATTTGCTAATCAAGATGAGTATTTTGATATTTCAGGGTTTGTCCAGAACTTCCATATTGTCTATGGATAAACTAAAGGTAAAAAGAAAATCCTTATTTGCTTTAAGGTAAAATTTGTGTGGGAAAAAAATAAAAATGCTTTTCCTTCTCCAAAGCACTTTTGAACAATCCTCAACAAAGGTAGTGGGAAACTTCACATGAGAAAAAAGAAGCAGCTCTTTCTGAACTAAGGAGGGAAGATGGATGTGAATTAACATGGTGGAAAAGTCTTTCCAATAAAATAGGCCATGGTGCTCATGTTAGAGAGCTAACTTTCTGACTTGGAGCCTGTGAATATATGGGAGGAGGAGATGAAATATTTTAAGAAGAGATGAAATATTTTGAGAAGAGCAGAGAGGTGATCGAATTAGACAAGGCAGACAATGGAGTTGGAAGGGGAACCATGGAATAGGCAAGGAGGGTGAAAAAACACCTGAGAGAACCAGGGAGTGGGAAATGTACATGTCAAGAAGCAGCTAAGGCAAGATGAGAGAGGGGTAAAGAGGGCAGTTATCACATATTGTTTCTCGATCTGATCTGATGCTGATCCATTGAGCATAAAGAAAATCTTTCCTTCTCCCTCTTCCCCTTTGAAAATGAAGACGTACCCCTCAAACTGTTCACTGAGATACTCCTTAAGGACTTCCAGACTGGTTAAGGTTTTCTGTTGAGTCCTATGGGTTGCTCTAATCTGTACTTTTTCCTTGATTTATAAGGCCAGAAAATGCAGAGCGAGTATGAATTGTTTTGTTCCACTCTGCTTCTGTGAGAACAGATTTTCTGGAGCATATTCTCCAGGGCTTATAGTACCAGTACAAACCAAACCTGCCTTGTGAAAACAAGCTCACATGCCTTTTTATATATCTTTTACCAAGTAAAGAAAGCATTTCTGTTGTAGTGTATAAAATTTAAATGGCAAATAAAACCAGAAGTAAGTTAGAAATTAGTGGCTTGAACAAAACCAAAATCATTCTACCAGCATGACCAAAATAGTCCAGAAAGCCTTAAAACTTTTCTAAATTAATGTGCATATGAAGGCAGTCCAGTGTTAGTAGGGCAAACAGCTGTTGTGCTTACCTAGACAGAGGTACCCTCTGTAATGATGTAGGTTATTAAAATCTTTGGAGATAATATTATCAAGAGCAGCATATAATGCTACAGCATTTATCATTTACCTACTCTATCCTTGTCAGTGCAGAGAATATAAACACCTTGCTTTCTATGCAGGAAGTCAGACAGGCTAACAGAAGAATATGAGAGCTGTGTGCTATTAACATTTGAAAAATATGAGGATATCAGATACACTTTAGCAATTACACGAGGAAAGTAAGTATGTGCTTGCAACCATGTTATTTTGCACTTCCTGCCGGTAAATTTAGCTACTGTTCCCCACACTCAGCCATTGAACTCAGCACTGCACAGACACCTGCCATCCCAATCAGCAAGCAATATGTTAGAGATGGCAGAGACTGATGCATTATTATTCCTGCTGGGAGGTAGGTTTTTTGAGTCCAAGACATTAAGGATTATATCCAGTAAGTCATTTTGATGCCATCATGACATCCAGAGTGTTGTGCAAGCATCCAAGCTCCCTATGCAACACAAGGGAGAAATATGCAACTTTGACTGAGGTACACATCAGCTTGCTTATGGAGCAGGGAGTCATCCGCAGACAGCCTAAAAGGAGAGGTGCAGGGAAGGAAATGGCTCAACTAACCACTGCTACCCCCATAAGATCTGCAGCATAAAAGTCTTCTTATGGAGTGTTAGACAAAAAGAAACATAGCCTTCATATCCGTTTTGGGTTGAGTTGGGAGGTGTTGAGCTAGAAAAGCACAGAGCATGGTCAAGAGCTGCTCTTCTAGTGGCTTTAAAGATCAAGAGAAGAGATGGTGAGTGCCTTTTGCAAGCAGTCATTCAAAAGTTCCCAAAGAGTACTGCTGAAAATGGACCTCTTAATTAAGTCCAAATTTATGCCTGAATGTCCTCTTTCTTTTTTCATACTTTCCAATGGCTTTTTTATGGGTAGGGTTACAGAAAGGCAGTGATGGTGTTCCCTATAACATCCAGCTGTTTCTCAAGATGGTGGCATGCAGAATTCCCATGAGACATTTTCTCTCCCATAAAATGGGAAGGCTAATAACCTCAACATGCTGATAAGGGAGCTTAAAATTTGCCTTGAGTCCTGCTTAGCCCATATAATCCCTTCTTAATAAATGCACTTTGTATAAACACAGAGATGAAATCAAGACATGTTTCAGACAAGTCAGTGTTCATTTCCATGCTGATTTGATACACTAAGGCTACTACAGTTAAATTATAGGAAAATTCAAGGAAGCAGAGGCTTCATTAGTTCCAGAGGGAAAAAAAAAGCCAGAACATGTGAGGCAGTCTGACAGCAAATGCCAGAGCACTCAAAGGGTGTGTTGTGATCTTAGTATTAGAGAGGAAGGCACTTGGGCAGGGTTGTTTTGTTCCAGTATATCTGAAGACAGTTACATTACCTCTGTTAGCAAAGTAAATGAGAAAAAAAATCTTAGTGAGAAGCCAATTTTAATATTTATGGATAAATTAATTAATGAACAGGAGATTAGTTTCTCCTTACTTTTACCAGTTAGATTAATAGGTTAGAGTAATCATTTTACATCAATTTTTATGTTCTTCTCCTGGCGTGGTTTCACAGTTGCTTTCTATCCCTTGCTAGGTTTATGAAATATGGAACTGAGCACACATCACATTGGTGAGTTCTTGAGGGAACCGAAGGATGAGGTTTCCAAGCCATTATCCGTCATATTTGAGAATGACTGGAAAAAGGGAAATATAACACCAATTATAGTGTCATGTAGGATATTATCAAAAACCATACGGGATTCTAAGCAGTTCATCTCCACTACTTGCTTTTTTATTCACTATGCTAGTCACTCTGCCAAAGAAGAAATTTACTTATAAAGTCAAATAAGCAAAAATACTCAGTAAAATCTCTCATTATCATCCTTATAACCTTAGAATACATATACAGCTAGATAAATATGTATCCTACCCACCGTACCCAGTTCTCTGATGTTATTTAACATACATAAAGAAATGAGTGTTCTTAATAAAATATTAATTTCTCTCCCAAGTTTTGTTTAATTTTATTTATAAAAATGTTTGTAAGTATTTCAGCAAGTCCAGTAAGCCATTTGTTTTATGATGTCTGGTATTTCTTTTGCTTACATAGTACTTATCAAATATTTTATGTGGCAGCACAAAATGTCTTATAAAATTGCATTCTTATCAAGTGACAACAACTTAGGGTTGGAACTTACCCTGAGGTGAAGAATAAATTGAAACTAGCAGTGCTTAATATGGCACACAGTGCAAAGCTCTGCACTAAATTCATACTCAATTCATCTTTGATGTATATTAATGTTGTTTGAAGCACTGCACAGATATGTTTGCTTTTAACTGAGAAACAGTCCCTGCAGTTCAATATTTAATGTTGCCTATAATTCTGGAAAGCACAAAAAGAATTGTATCTTTATTCTTTAACCTGTAAAAAAAATCTGGAAATCACTTTGGGGCACAAATGGATTGCATAACAATAAGGAATGAAAAGTGATTTCTTGATTTGTGTAGCTCCTTAGTCTTTGCATTTTAGCATAGCAAAACAGGGCCAGGATTTGATAAATTCTTGAAATGCTTTGAAAAATAGCTTACTGAGAAAAACAGCTATTATATAGATTCTTCCACTTACAGCTAACTCAGGAAAGGGGGTGAAATGTGACAGGACTGAGTATACCTGCTCTGCGTGGGTTCTGGACAGACAATGGAGATACGAACACAGAACACCAAGGTTCACTATTAGGTGTCTGTCCATTGTATGGAATGTCCACCAAGCGAAGTGGGAAGAACTGTCTTGCAACTCTCTAATCTATAGTATCAGCCTTCAAAGCAGTTCTGTTAAAGTCTCCTGTGCCAAAATCTTAAGCATAGATGGGGGCTGAATTTGATCAAGATCAGAGTTCAGACTCATAAAGACTTCCAGTAGGTGTTTAGGCACCTCTTCCCTCTTAAGTGGCAAATGTCATTGTATCTAGATAACTCTTAAATCTTGACACAATGGGGACAACATTGTAGTAAACATCAAAAATGAATCAACACTTTTTTGTGAACTCAGCCCTTTCTAGAAATCCAGGGAAAAGACATTTTTTACATGGATTGTAACACCTTTATTATGTGGGATGATGAATCAGATAATTTTTCACTTTCAGATGAGGAAATCTGCTCCCTAGGGCTGCGATACTACCAGTGGTTGAGACCTTGAAATTGATTAATGGTTTGAAAAGGCATAAAGTATTTGAAAGAACAGAGATGGTCCTAATCTCCTCAGGCTTCAAAGCATCTAGCTTACACAGTGTGTTTGAAAAAAGATAACAAGGGATGCTGTGTAAGTTGAGCTTTAAAGTTATGGTATAAACTTTCACCTAACACCTCTACTTTCCTCTTCATATGTATGGAACGTCAACAAGCAGGAGCTTGTATGAAGATCATCAATAGATTTATTGTTCAGCAGGTTTGCTAAAATTTATTCAAGATATTCCAAATACCAGGTAAAGTATCATCTTTATGTTGCATATGGGAAAGAGTAGTACCTGTTTATCAATATTTTACAGTGTTCTGAAAAACTCAACAGATCTGAAAACCCACATGCATTAACAAAGATTTATACTAGGATCTGCGGAAAGCATTATATGCATGCATAGTATTATTTTGATATCTTTGTGCTGCTGCACATCCAGGACAGTCATAAGTTGTCCTGTTTATATGTGGGATGAAGTTTAACTGAGCTTAGAAATCTTGCAGATTACTAGAATGACAATCTTCAACCATCCTACAAAATAGTTTTGATAGATGTAGTCAATGTTCTTTATCCTGTACCCTGCCAACTTTGCCTCCCAGAAGTGGCAGATCATCCTTCGAGATGTTCACAAAGCTGAACTTTGAATGGTTAATTATGCATTATTCTAGTAATTTTGCTAGTAATAGAGAGCCACCAATGCCATATTTACATGGTACCAGTATTTTCAGTTTACAGTGGAAAATTAGCTACTCTTGGGCAGCTTTTCCTCTGCTCTAGGGATAGATAGAGATGGCAGCATTGCTAAGCCACCCTAGGGAGATCTGAGTAAATTGGGCACAAATTATATCTTCTTATAGTTGAGATCACATCATGTCTCATACGGTTTATATACGCTGTTAAACAGCCCATGTTCCTGTCTGAGTTTGAGTTCACTGACTGCTGTAAAACAGCCCTTTCTAGTACTACAGCGGCAACCTGACCATGCTTGTAAGGCCTTTGAAACTGAAGCAGGAAGTCTGACCCTGTCCATTCTGCAGCTTAGAGGACAACACATCTGAACTGTCCATCTTGGGTGACAGTAAAGGACAGCTTTCAGCAGTGAGTGACTCTGTGATCACTCAGAACACCTTTCGGTGTAAAATCAAACTGGTTTGCTAAACCCAGAGCCAAAGTTATTTCTCTTACTAGTGGATTTTCCACCTCTGCAAGGAATGATTAGGGACTATGCTCTGGACAATGAAATCACCACTGTCTGCGTTTCTGGGCAGGATGTGGGACAAACATGCAATAAAGGTCTAGCTGAGAGACAGAGGTCTTTCTGTCCTGCTGTCCTAGAGTAACATAATTCTGTTACCTACCCACCCTTCAAATTGCCCATGTATTTCCAGGACGGTGAAGGAGACTATATTGCCAACATGCTGCTGCACACATCATACTTTTTTAAGAGCTAACCCTGGAATAAATGCTTAATACTAGAAACAGAAGAAGAAAAACACTTTATCTAAGGCTTATATGATTTGGTATTTTGGAGCCAAGAGGGGAAAAATGAGCAAAAACTGGTGGAAAATGATGTTTGAAGTCTGATCTCCTGATTGTGAAATAGAAAGGAATGGATAAAATTATTGGGAGGAACAAAGTTCAATTCATATTATCTGATCTTAATGTAGAGACAGCTACCTGTGGGAACTTCGGTCTTGTTTTCCTTTGCTTCCTTCCTGCAAGATTGGAATCTCACATTGCAGCTCCTGCTCTAAGGCTTACAGGAATTACTGGTGAGATACAGCCTTTTCTAAAATAGAGAACAGGCTATGAAAAGCAATAAGAGAGACTAACCTAAAGCATCTATGTTTGCAAAGTACAAAAATATTTCAGAGCAAGAAAATGCTAGGTATCTGTGGTAATCACAATTACAGTTATTTGCCATGTGTCCCACAATAGCAGAGCATGGGACTTTGTACTTAATCTGTGGGTAGGAGGGGTTAGATCCAGACAGGTCAATGAATGCTACAGCAGCACATCGCAGTGGCTGTGCTTTTCGCCATCCAGTCTTTTCCCTGGATTTCTAAAGCCTGCAGTTGCCTTGATATACTGATCAGTGCGGGTGAGGGTCTCAAAACCATGCAGTCTGCCTGGTATGCAGGGCTGTGGCATTCTGAGAGACAGAGGGTAGGGATCAGAGCTGGAGGTGGCAGTGTGGTATGGCACCTTGGCACATGAATAGTTCAGATTCCTTCTTTGCCTGAAGGAATTCAAACACAGGTAATCACCCAGGACAGCCATCAGGCTGGGTAGGAAGGAGCGCAGGCTGTTGAGGGTGTGGGATTTAGTCTTTCCTGATGTAACTGTACATCTTCTTTGAGCTTCACTCACCTTCTGTGCATATTTGAAGGCAGAATCTGGTGACTCTTCGGATGAGAGACCCAGGCTTCAGTTTCCAGGATGTTACATGCATTTCACATTAACTAGTCGTTAGGAAAAATTATCTATCTCATCTTTGTAAAAGCATTTGCTGTTTCTTCATTTTGAGGGCAACTTGATCTGGTACTGAATAGTAAGCTCCCTTCAAGAAAGCAACACATTGGCTTGCTTGGAGTTGATCTCTTCAAGACCTAACAAGGAGCTAATCTTTGAGTACCAAGCTGTATGCACTTTGAGATAAGAAGGAGGATAAAATTCAGAACTCTGTGAGACTTTGAGGTGAAGTGTGAGGTATCTGTGGAGTCAGCACAAAGCCAGAGATGTTCAATCTCAGAACTTCTGACTTAAGCACTCAGTTGTTACACCAATGTCACTGACCTGCTATGAAATGCAATAAAAAATCCATTCCTGCTGTCCTGGTTTCAGCTGGAACAGAGTTAATTTTCTTCCCAGTAGCTGGTGCAGTGCTGTGTTTTGGCTTTAGTGTGAGAATAACACTAATAACACACTGACGTTTTAGTTGTTGCTCAGTAGTACTTACCCCAATCAACGACTTTCCAGTCTCTCATGCTCTGTCAGAGGAGAGACACAAGAAGACAGGAGGGAGCACAAACAGGACACCTGACCCAAATTAGCCAAAGGGATATTCTGTATCATAGATCATCAGTCTCAGTATATAAAGTAGTCAGCCAGCAGGTGCCAGTTGCTGCTCAGGGACTGGCTAAGCATCAGTCAGCAGGTGATAAGCAATTGTATTGTGCATCGCTTGTTTTTATTGGGGTTTATTTCTCTTTCTCTTTTTGCTGTCTCCCTTTCCATTACTTTTGTTGTCATTATTATTATTATTATTAATTTCAATTATTTAACTATACTTTACTCAACCCAGAGGTTTTATCTTTTTTTCCAATTCTTCTCCCCATCCCAACAAGGGACAGAGGGGCAGTGAGCAGGCGGCTGTGTGGTACGTAGTTGTCAGGTGGGGTTAAACTATGACACCTGCTCACTTATAGTTGATACTGTAACCCAACACCACTGTCCATTGCAAAGTGAGGACTCTTTCACTGGAAAATAGTGATTTTCAGGGGTTGAAACCTTTCTCAGTAAGTTTCATTAAAACCTACATAAGAGAATTTCCTTATGGTGGAGACGGTATTTCTGTTGAAAACTAAAGAAAAGAATCTTGGCCAAAAAACAAATGGTCTATCCTTTGGGCCACTGGCTGTTTGGATGTTCATGTTACTCTATGCTCAGAACATATCTAAAGCTTTTTTGTGGTTTTAATCTGACTCACTTTATTAGTACAGTCCCACAAGCAGCCCACAAGCAGCCACACTTAGTAGACCTGGTGGAAGTATGAACACCAGCAACAGGAGAATGGAAGTTGCTGACAGAGAAAGTGAGACCCCTTCCAGCCCACTTTGCCTTTGGATACAACTCTTGATTTTGCCTCCTGAATGGGAAACGTGCTTAGTTGCAAGAGAAAGGGAGTATAGATATTAAAGTTCAGCATCCTCACATGCTGTGTTTTTTTCCGTTAGCTATTAATATCCAGAGAAAAATGTTTCTCAGGGATAAACAGAAACATTTAAATCCCAAAGTGACTATTTTTATTTTAACATCTCTTTTGTTTAAGCAAAGGAGCTGGCTCTTCTTTTTCACAAAGTTCGACAAAGCTGCAGAGACAT
This sequence comes from Psittacula echo, assembly GCF_963264785.1. Taxonomy (NCBI): domain Eukaryota; kingdom Metazoa; phylum Chordata; class Aves; order Psittaciformes; family Psittacidae; genus Psittacula; species Psittacula echo. The sequence goes on from NC_137735.1 coordinate 61,671,409, forward strand.
TAACAGCGGTTTTTTGTAATAGAAATGCAGCAAAGTGCTCCAAAGAGAAAATGTATTTTGTTTGGACTCTTGCCTTTAGGTATGGTAAAAGACAGTCTTTTTAAAACATGGTAAAGCCTTTGCTTTCCTCTCTGACTTTGATGCTAGATTGGAGCCTGCAGCATCTTTTTAAACAGACTCACAACGGAAACGGTGAGACATCCTTAACTGCAGCAGATCAAGTGATTGTCTTCACAATGCAGTCCAGCATGGGAAAGTAACAGCAGTTTAGGAGACTAAAAGAAAGTGTGAACTGTCCCCAGAAGCTATTACATTAGTGAAGTTTATCTCAGCCGAGTAATTCACATAAGTAAGGATCTCAATGGTATTTAGAATTGAAGTAGCAGCAGTATACACAATGCTATTTGTGTGCTCTGTATCTAAGGTGATATATTGTTCTCAGAGATAAAAAGTCAACTTTCTTTCCTGTAGTAGCCAAGTTAGATATTAGCAACCAGAAGCAATTGTTTCCCACCATGTAAATAACATTTTTTTCTGCCTCTTGGCATTTATTTTGATGAGCCTCGGCCTTTCAGCTTCCTTGGAAAGGCTGCAAGTGGGGGCTGCAAGCGGGGATCTGTTTCCCCATCATGGTAAGGCAGAAGTGCAGGGGCAATAGCCATGAAGACTGTCACTAACCAGGGATCATGGTCACCTCACAGGAAAGGAAAGTGTTGGCTGTAGAGGGGCAAGACGCAAAGGCTGAAGATAGCATTCTAGGCAGATGGGTTTTCAAAAGTCTGCCACTTTTGGGAAGACACTAATTTCTGGATTTATAGAGTATTTTTCTGCTGTGGACAGCAATGGCCTGGCTTTGTAGTGTGCCAGGAATGACAAACACTCCTTTAAAAGAAGCTAAGTACAGCTCTACCATGCAGCTCTTCATGAAACACTCCATCTAACCATGGCAAGTTGACAGCAAACTTCTTCATGTTGCTTCAGTGGTTTCAGTCCTCAGGCAGACCATGGTTTATTGTGTCCTGGACACTACAGATTTTGGAGTTTACCAAAACAACTGCAATAAGTGATATAGTTTCAGCATATATGCATTGTTGATACAACAAACCCCACTCCCTGAGGCAGCTAGAGCTTATTCCTTTGTAGTTTGAGACTGCATAAGGGCACAGGGTGTCCCTGAGATTACTGGTCCAAAGGCCCGTTAAGCTGATGAAACATATCCTGCTGATGTGGAAGTTCTCATGCCTTTTTCTCAGGGGGTTTTTAGATGTATCCAGAGCACTTTTGAGTGCTCAGCAGTGCTACCAGGAAGGCAGTGGATTTGACTTTAGCAGCGTAACTGATCTGGGCTAGACTGAATTCTGTTGTTGACCACAAATTGATATAATCATGACAAATCTGTTTAAAGCACTACATCCCTATTCCTTGATGTAAAATGTGGACCAGGAGATTTTCTTCTCCTTCTAGCCTGTGTAAGTTACAAGTGGCAATTACCATGCAATTTCAGGTTCAACCAGAGCTGGCTGAGGGTCCTCATCATGTGACTCATATTTACAGGCTTATGCCTCTAAACCTTTGTAACGCTACTGGTTTTAATTGTTAATAGTGATTTGAGCTCTATTAATCTGGATTTGTTTGTTTTTTATCTACCTGGACAGAATAGAATATTTCATTTGGAATGGACCTACAACAATTATCTACTACAACTGCAAAGATTAGGGAGGTTAAATACATGGTATCACACACAAAGTCCTGGCAATGACAGTACAGAGGAAGGTATGTATTTTATCTCCTGCAATTAATACACTTTCTGGAAATTACATTTTGTCATGGTCACTTTAAACATCATCATTTTATTAAAAGTTTTCAATCATCTCATCTGGTCAAGAAGCTCATGTGTTTTTAAAAGCAGTAAGCAGATCTTCCCTGTTCCAGGCAGAGCTCAGATGTCTGACCATGTGTCCAAATAATTATCATTCACTTAAATGAATGAAAGGAGAGTAGGGAAGGAAGGATTTGCATGATTGATGGGAAGAATGAATTTCTTGTCACCACTCAGCAGTACAGTAATTGGTATCTGGGACACAGCTGCAAGTGCCACATAATAGCTGTCAGGGTCATGTGCAGGCAGATGGTCTCAGTGTTTTGGAGTGGAGATAAAGCTGTGACAAAAGGATTGTCATGGTGTGAACAGAACACCACAATTCTCAGCTGGCCACCAGAGCAGCACTATTGTGCTGTCCTACCTACAAGATGTCTATCACTGTTTCCTACATCTGGAAACATGCTGATGCCGCTAGAAAAGAAAATTGCGAGATGAAAGCAGCAGCAGAGAGATCTACGAAATATTTGTGCCTTTCTCCCGTAGACTTCCAGCTGTCTAGAGATTTATTTTTTTTATTTTTTATTTTTTGATGCTGTGAAGCCAGCTTGGAGAGAAGAATTTTGTTCTGAAGACTACGGGTGCTTTCTAGGGTTCTCTCAAGGTACTGAAAAGAAGAAATACTTCTTGTAAATTCATACATATCTCCCATGACTTCCTCAGAAGTCTAGCTTGCAGCTAGAAAAGTAGCTAGGCCAGTAGTATGACCAGGATTACTGCATCCACACAGTCTGGATTCTGCACTTTCCTGTTGGATACTTCCAGAACAAGGTATGTAATGGGAACTGTAGATTTCCCCTGTTCCTTATCTGTGTTACAAATCAAAATGCTGAAGGTAATGTGATTGGGAAAAGGAGGAAAGTTGTGAACAGACCGGATTTCCATGCAGAGATACAAAGGCAGTTTCAAATCATGTACACAGGAAGAGCCATCTATGATATCTGGGAATACGCGTGGTCAGAATCAGCCAGCTACTGAAACCACCAGTGTAGGTGTCTATAAAGAGAACCCAGTCAAGCAATTGGTAGAGTAATGGAGGGGGAACACAATCACACCTTCATCCAAGCAAGTGTCTCAGAGAAAACATCAGATTTTTTTTGAGGGAAAATGGTGTTAAAGCAGCTTTTTTTAAAAAAAATACTTTCACACTTCAGTAGACTGAAGATCTGAGAGCAGAATGTCCGGAGCTGGACCTGAGTATTTTGATGGTTGTGCTTTGCCATGAGGAGATCAAAGCTCTGACTGTCCTTAAATGAGTGATTCAGGAAAGGAAACTGATTCAGACTACAAGTATAAGGCTGTTTGTTTAGATGTGTCTCTCAGACACAAATGATCAGTCCTTATGCCACTTCTGTCCTGATCCCAAGATTATTTATTTACATATTTATCTTTTTATTTGATATTTATCTTGCCCTGACTCCTGGCTGTGAGCTCTCCAGGTAGAAGAGTCCATCCTTGTTTCTCACACCTATGGATGTATATCTTAAATGCTTAGATCCTGCTTTTCCCTTGCTGAGGTCATGAAACCTGAGTTGCATTCCCGCACCTTTTACATATGTATTTTGTTGTAGTTTTTGACAGCATACCAAACAGATTGGTAATTCTTGAGGCGGAAGTTGGATTAAAACAGACCTTTATGTTAATTCTGGCTTAATTCTTTCCTGATCTCTAGTTTAAACATTGAGAGGTCACCCTAGTTTGATAAGGCCCAGCAAAAACATAATTTACAAAGCAAAATAGAATGTCTGTACTCCTTTACCCTTGGATGAAATTAGTTTGCTTGTAAGACCAAACATTTATTTAACACTTATTTAAGGTTAATGAAAGATCTTTTTAGAGATAATAATTTACTACATAAACCAAATAGAACAGGGCTTAAATGATTAAGTAGATTTGTGAAACTAATCTGTTAATATTCCTGCAACATGAGTAAACAAAACTGGTATTAGTAATTTAGAGTCAGAGTAGGTCTGTACTCTCAGAATCCTAATTATGAACCTAACAAGATAAATATTCCCTTCCTCTTTCTAAATATATAAATGGTTGGAAAATAAATCACGGTGCTTATGTGTGTCAGTTGCCAAAACAATTTTGAAAACCCATGTTCTGATTACCACCTATTTTTCCAGGCCTGAAGCAAGCAATCACGAAATAGAAACTATAGTTTGTCCTCAGTGCACATATTTGGAGCAACTTATCTAGTATTATATAGACATTAGATAGCTGGAGAGAAGAGAGGCCATTCAGAGGGACCTTGGCAGGCTTGAGAGGTGAGCCTGTGCAAACCTCATGAAGTTCAGCAAGGCCAGGTGCAAGGTCCTGCACCTGGGTAGGGGCAATCCCAAGCACAAAACCACAAATACAGGCTGAGTGGGCACTGGATGGAGAGCAGCCCTGAGGAGAAGGACTTGGGGGTGCTGGTCAACAAAATCCTCAACATGACCCAGCAGCATGCACTCGCAGCTCAGAAACCAACCATACGCTGGGGTGCATCAGAAGAAGCTTGGCCAGCAGGCTGAGAGAGGTGATTCACTCCCTCTACTCTTCAATCATGGTATTCCACTTGCAGTACTGTGTTCATCTCTGAGGCCCGCAACACAAGAGGGACATAAACCTGTTGGAGCAAGTGCAAAGGAGGCCACGAAGATGAGCTGGAGCATGTCTCCTTTTAAGATAGGCTGAGAGAGTTGGGCTTGTTCAGCCTGGACAAGAGAAGGCTCAGGGGAGGCCTCCTAACAGTCTCCCAGTATCTAAGGTGGGAACCTACAAGAAATCTGGTGAGGGACTTTTGACAAGAGCATGTACTGACAGGACAAGGGGGAATGGCTTTAAGCTGACAAAGGGTAAATTTAGATTAGATATTAGGAAGTTGTTCTTCACTGTGAGAGTCATGAGGCCCTGGAACAGGTTGCCCAGAGAGGTTGTGGCTGCCCCATCCCTGGCAGTTTCAAGACCAAGTTGGATGGGGTTTTGAGCAAACTGGTCCAGTGGAAGGTATCCCTGCCCATGGCAGAGCGGTTGGAAACAGATGATCTTTAAGGTCCTTCCAAACCAAACCATTCTATGATTCTATGATTTTATGATTATATGTTTCTATCATTCTATATCTATGACATTAAAAATATATATGGTGTGGAAAAAAAGCTCTGGACAGTTAGTGTGGTAGTGTCATTGTGGCTATGAAGATTTAAGAATGTAAGCAAGACAAGGTTTGACAAACAGGCACCGTTCTTCACAGTGCTAATTAACACAGTTGGGAAAACAGACCAGCTTGTGGGCACCCAAGCTTATTTTCAAGAGAAGCAAATAGACACATCAAACTTATAAGTCAAATAGAAGCTGTGAATTGTGATACTCAGGTTATTATCTGAGAGAAAGGAGAAAATAATTGAAAACAAACTTTCTCCCATAACCCTTAGACCCAATCTGGATGCACCCCCTTACAGAACTGCTTTGGCTACTAACTCCACTCAGTGGGAATTGCTAGGTGGACTGGAAAGCAGAGCCAGTACAGCAAATACAGGTAATTCCTCACCAAGTAGAAACTCCCACCATGATGTTGAAATTCACAGGATAGTATGTGTTGCACAATTTGAAACCTAGGCCGTAAGGCTTGTCATTTCTGAAGAAGCAGAAGAGTGGCCTACAGCTGAACATTACAAAAATAAGTACAAAATTGTCTCCTTTAGAATACAAGGTCAAGGGAAGCTTTATATTGGATTATGTTTGGGAGGTGAAATATTCAGAATTTACAAAGGTTTCATTAGAGTAACTGAAAATCTGTCTATCTAAACCAGCTAAAAGTTCATGGCATAATGTTTAGCTGGCACAGGCAAGAAGCAGATTCAGAGACAGTGTGACTAATAAACTGGTTTAACAGCCACCATCACCTTTCACTCTTGTTCACTGCAGGACACTTCCTGCCTTTCGTTGCCTCTCCTGAGTAGGTTCAAATGAGAAGTGCGTGCTCAGGTCTAGCAGGTACTTTTCCAGATGCCACACTGAAAATCCTATCACTTTTCAAAGCTCCCAGAAGAGAAAGTCTTTCTTCCAAAGTCTTGGTTAGCTCTCTTTAATCTGAAGCAAATGTTGAGAGACAAAAGCTGAGCAAAGTACATTTCAGTAGATAATTTAGCATCTCATTCACACGTTTTTCATATTTCATTAAAGTGATAGAGACTTGACACATGTATGATCTCGCATTTCAAAATATGGAAACCATTCAGTGGTTTGGTTACTAAGTGGTATTAAAGGAATGTTGTAAAACACACCAATTAAACTAAATCACATTTCACAAAATCTGTTTCAGTACCTCCATTTTGATTCTGAGTTTAAAAAAAAAAGAGATATTCTTCCATTAAGAGCAGCTAAAAAAAATTGACACATAGATTGCTCACAGGGTACAATTTGAAGAAAATTTTATTAAAGATGACAGCAACTAAATAATAATAGCAAGAAAATAATAATAACTTATGCTTTCAGCATATTAATGAACAAGATCAAGCTATTTGTGTTCTGCTTTCATTATTTTTGCCTTCTAGAACTAAGATGCTATTCTTGTCCTCCATGCAAGAATGCTGTGGCTGTGAGCTATGTCATGTGGTTTAACCCCAGCTGGCAACCAATTAACATGTAGCTGCTCACTCATTCCTTTCCCCTAAACCCCAGTGGATGGGGAGGAGAATCAGAAAAAGAAATAAAACCCATGGGTTGAGATAAGAACAGTTTAATAATTAAAATTAAGTAAAATATAATACTACTACTAATAATAATTATAAAGGAAATAACAAGGGGAGAGATATGAAACTAAAAGGGGAAAGAAAAAAACTCCAACAAATACAAGTGATGCACAATTGCTCACCACGCACCAATCGATACCCAGCCCCACCTGAGCAGTGATTGGTCCCTTCTAGGTGATTCCCCCCAGTTTATATACTGATTATGATGCCCTGTGGTATGGAATACCCCTTTGCTTAGTTTGGGTCAGGTGTTCTGTCTCCCCTTCCTCCTGGCTTCTTGTGCCCCCTGCCTCACTGGCAGAGCATGAGAGACTAAAAAGTCCTTGATCAGAGTAAGCACTACTGAGCAGCAACTGAAAATTCAGTGTGTTAGCAGCATTATTCTCAGACAGAAACCAAAACACAGCGCTGTACCAGCTACTAGGAAGAAAATTAACTCTATTCCAGCTGAAACCAGGACAGAGCTAATAAACCATGCTCTCCCACCTTCTTTTGAAAAAGACTGAAGAAGGAGCTCACAGCAGGGCAAGGGAGGCCAAAGGTTCTGAAACTCATTCTCTTCTCTCATCCACGTGTTGGCATAAGAAGTTTGAAGGAGAGAATGAGAGTGACTACACTGAGTCAGAGCAAATACCTTTTTAGCTCAATATCCAACCTCTGACAGTAGCCTAGAGAATCGTTGTTTACCCATGCCTTTCTCTAAGGGAGCATACAGGCAACTAGCAGGCTAAACAGATATTTGTATGGGATGTTATAGAAGAGGCATAATCAGAAAATGTCTTCAGAAATGCTGGCTGCTGATGCTAGACCAGATGACGCAAATGGAGTTGAACTAATTTTGAGATTCTGAATTCCTCCATCAGGGCCTGACAAGAAGGAGCATAAACTAAGCTAAAAAGCACATCAAATCTGGTATTATATAACTGTATAATATATTAGACTGCTGGAGATAACAGGATAGTTGCGCCTGCTGAGCTGGGAAAAATCTTAAAAAGGCAAGAGGTGGTAGTCACCATGTGTAAGACAGTAGCAGGAAAAAACATAATGAGGCACAAAACCCATGTCTTTGTTCATTGTTTTATTTTTAGCATTAAGTATTCATGGATTTTAGTTTCCAGCTGGAGAATGAAACAATTTTGTGCACCTCCCTTAAGGCTGAGGACTGGGAGGTTAGAGACAAAGTTCTTTTATAGATCATTTAGGGGAAATCATTGCTAGGTAGTGGTTAGCTAGCTTTGCTCACATAGTTTCCAGAAGGGCATTTAGTCACTGAAAGAATGCTTTAGGATAAGCATGTCTGGCTCCAGAGATTTTGATTTTTCCACAGGGATAAGGTATTGATTTTAGAAGTGGTGGAGCTGCTTTGCCATTTTTTGTGTTTTTTGCTTTGATGTGTTCTGGTTTAGCCATTCTTGCTCTGTGAGAATATTTCTTCTGGTTAGGAATATGGTGAGGTTAGGGATATTTCAAAGTCAGCAGGAAAAGCTCAGAAGGCATTTTTTCAAGTTATCATCTTTTAACACAAGTTGTGATTGTTTAATGACTTTGAAGATTCTGTTATAGGCAAGGTAAGGCCTGTGCAATGCAATGTTAGCTTATTTCTTTTTGCCTTGAAATACCTAGCATTCATGGTAATCCGTCAAAGATTCAGTCTGTTTCTCAGATGTAGTGTTCTTTACAGGTTTATGGTCAATTTTAACTTAGTGTGAGATGGATGTCAGGAGGGATTTCCACAGCACAGTTCCAACAATATTGAAGGGTTTGGCTATACATAATGGCTTTTGAGGATACAAGGTTGTTTGGTGGTGTTGTGGAAGCAGTTGTGTTAGTTTGCAGGTTTTCTGGGTTCAATAATTTGTAGATTTGCTGTTGTATTAAATCAGACGTAGAGACTTGACTGGAGATATTAGATATCCATTTTAAAGTATTCCAGAGACAGTTTGATAAAGTGTTCATTTTTATTACATTTGTGGTAGAAATTAGCGAAGTAAAAATGTGCTCCCATTTAAGTATTATTTGTTGATGGTATACACTGCTGATAATGCTTCCTGCCTCTTCCCCTGTAGCAATTTTCATCATGCTGGGCTGAAGCTGTGACACTTTATATACGTATCCTTGGTGTTCTGGCAGTTACCACAGATGAGAAAATAAGCAGAAGTGTCTTCATATTCCTAAAATGATTTGAGACAGTCAGTGAAATTCTGCAATCATTAGAGTGTTGTACAGCCTTTTCTGAGAACAAAACTTAAGATTTTGGAGAAGACAGCATAGTACTAAACCTGAGCTATAGCTGCTCACATTAACTCAAATATTGACTTACTGAGTGATATGTTTGTGGAGAGCACAGCTATCAAGACTGTTCATGAGTTCAGCATTTTCATGTTTGAAGAGAGATTATCTCTGGTTTTGTCAATTCCTTTTCTTGAGTGTCTCATATTTGATTTTAGTAGAATTTGTCACACAGTCCTTAAATATATTCCCCTATTATTTTTCTGTAGTTGTTGCAAAATGAGAACAGTTCTCTGGGCTCTTCTGCAGTAAGCTAAATAAATCCATGGGGTTTCTGACATCCTCTGGGATTGCATGATCATATGTATGTGATGGCCGTAGAACAAGATGAAAGGCATATTATACACAAGCAAAGGACACAGATGTCTTGTACCTCTTGCCCTCATTTTATGTTCTGTAAGTCCATGTATAAGATCCTGAAAGGAGACTAAAGAACATAATTTTGGTATTCCACATGAACCCCCTCAGATGTCTGTGTGTGAAGGCAGAAGCCACTTGCACAAAAGAGAGGATGTTGCCAGTGAATAGTACTGCAGAGACATCATGCACTTCCACGAGTGTTACTCTCTGCCTCTACCCAAGAAAATATAATCATGCTTGCCCCACTTTTTGCCATAGATTTTTCCAAAGGCAGACAGATCTGTGTGTCTCATCTTCTCAGTCTTTCTTGTACACAGGCCAGTCCTCACAGTTAGATATGCCCTAATTTTTCATTGCTCTAGTTTAACTTTTCTGCATGAAATGACTGACTGCTAAATATTGCATCACGGCCCTCCTGAACTGCCTAAGGAAGATGCAACATACTGGCATGGGCAGGCATGCAGAAGTTAGGCAGGACTGACCTTCTCAATCTTACCTTTCTGGCTTTGTGCTGGCTACTTGGCACTCAGTGAGCTGGATGGACGTGTAGAGATTCTTAAGAGGTATTTTTCAGAGAATATCAACATCAGTGAAAGCCTACTTTGTACACAAGGGAATTACACTGTTTGTTCTTTATTTCTCTGTGTTGCCATGTTGGTCTTAAATAGAAAGGGACTATCTAGAATAAGTAGTCTAGCTCAAATGTGCAATGAGTACAACCTGTCCTCTGGGTTTGTTTATTTTAATCAACACAAGCAGTAGCCCTCTCTTGCTGTCTGCCTAGAAGAACATCTTGTAGCTATTACTTTCACCTCAAGACCTGACCCTGTAGATTGCCTAAATGGGACAGATGGAGCTAGTCTAAGGCTGTGTTTCCTCAGCCCTGTCCTTGGCAGGCCTCCCATAGACATCGGAGCAGACAGTCTGATGCTCTGTGTTTTTGTAAAACATTAAGCAGTACTGAATTTCATAAAAATGATCTTGACATGTTCACACATAGAAACTAGACTGTCCAATTTAGTAATAAAGAGGTTTCTCTGACCTCATAAACTTTTTGCCAGCCAGGCTGTGAGAGATATCCCTAGCTTACACAACAGAAATACAACTTAAAGTAACAAGGTTTGCATAGAAAGAAGGGAAAATGTTAAATAATCACTAGCACTGATTGAAAGTCATTTGCAGGTCTTCAGTTTTAGACTTACTACCTGTGTGAAGCTGTAATCTCCAACATAGGTATTAGCATGGAGGTCTAGAACTGCACAATAGCTCCCTTTGTGACTGATCTCTGCTTTCCAGGTGCAAGCAGTTTCCACAACTGTAAAGCTTCTAGATGATAGACACATAGTAAGACAACAATGCAAGAAACTTGTAAAGAAGCAAACAGCTGTGAGCAGAACTTGCTAATTCACTTTGAGTCAGCCAGATGAGCAATGCAGTTCTCTTGTAGCTGCATTGCCTTTCTTAACCCAAAGCCCACTGATGCCAATGGAAAACTTCTCACTGATTTCAGAGCTTCAGACTGGGGCAATAGAGATGATTTCTCAAACCGAGAAGATAGCTAGGCCTCCTTTCCACTGTCAGGTGTTTATGTTCATAGAGTTAAAGTGTCCTGGTATTCTAGACCAGGTGCTCAGCTAAGCTGACACTGTGCCTCTTGCTTGACACGTATACGAACTTTAGCAGTTAACACCTAACCCTCCACACATTTGGTTGTGATTATGTCATGTATTGCAGACAATTCTGTGAAACATCAATTTTTTTTCCTTCACAGTGATTTTTAAAATCAGACTTAGGTTTGAAATGTGTGAGCTCTCATATTACACACAGATCCCTGTTTCTAAAACTATTGATATATCACATATCTTATTCACATTTTTACAAGGATAATCTGCACATCTTGTTCTTGTTTGTAATAAGGTTTCATTCTACCCAGTGGATAATTACAAAGTACAATTAGAAGAGGGCCTTCATTGTTGCCAGAATTGTTTGAAAAGGCCTAAGCAAAAATGAGAATAGGTTCTTTCCAGTTCATCCTCAAGGAAATTGTTATAGACTCGGGAAATGCAGGGCCTTTATCAACAGTGATGGAAAAGAATTATGGACTTCTAGAAAATTACCTGCTTTCTGCTGTCTTTACTCCACAAGTCGTCTTACTGATTTCAGATTAAACGTGAATGGATGAAGAAGAGTTTGGTGTGAAGACTTGATTTTTCAAAATCATGATCATATTCCAAAGTTGCAAAGTTGCGAAATTGCAAATTTGCTTCTGCATCACACTTTTCTGAGACCAGAGGCACAGCACAGGAGCATGTTTAAGCCAGGAAGTGGTACTGGAATGCCACTTGGTTCCTCTTCCTTTTCTGTCTTCCAGCAGACAGAGAGAGATGTTATATAAAAGACACAGACCCCTCCATTATCCAGTCTGTCAACTTGGTCAGACTTTTCAGAAGAAAGGAGATCTTTGTGTTCAGAGAGGAAGTAGCAAAAGCAGATGTGGGGCGAGCTAGATAGCTGTGTATGTTGAAACAGTAGCCCCTCTGCAAGAAGATGACCCTGTTGTTCTAAGTGTTTGTACCAGAATCTGGTAAACAGTATGTCCTCTGCATTCAAGTTGTGGCTCTTCACAGTAAGAAGAAGGCTGAGAAAAAAAATTAAAATTAAAGGATACAAAATGTCTTGCCTTGTGCTCAAGATTGTATATAGATCAGTGCTAGAACTACCTTTCAAACAAAAGCCTCACTGGAAATGAGGTAAAAAGAAACAGTAGGATTGTTTTGATATATACAACTGGTCCAAGTGAAGAATACAGTGATAATAGGCGAGGTTAACCTTCTTAACATAGTTATTTAACTTCTATATAGACAGATTTTCCAAAACACCTGTGCAAATCTTTGATCTTAAAGGCCTTTAAAAGCCTGATGGCAGGTGCCTATGATCATTTCGAAAATGAAGCTATGTACTTCTTAGCTACTTTTTTCTTTGGTTTTATTCATTTGAAAGTATAGTGTGTTTTAAAGCAAGAGATCAAGATCAAGATGTACATTGCAGACATTTGACCAGAAATGAAAACCAGCACAGTAACTGATGAATGGAGGACAGTTCCTTTCCTCCACAAAAAAGGTGTGCTACAAATTTGGGAAATTCTCTGCATTTGTAGTAAGGCTTGAAATGTTGTTTCTGTGAGGACAATGACAAAAAGCAGACTTAAGGTATTAAATGCTATGATATGCCACATAATAAGGATCTCGGAAACTATTCCAGTGTCATTAACCATAGGGACAGTTATATGACAAGTCAGGACAACCAAGTGATCAGGCCCAGACAGCAGGGGTTTATAAAAGGCACATCCTGCTTGACTGGCCCAATCTCCACATCTATGACAAGGTGACCTGCTTAGTGGATGAGGGAAAGGCTGTGGTTGTTGTCTACCTGGACTTTGGTAAAGTCTGTGACATTGTTTCCCACAGCATTCTCCTGAAGAAATAGGCTACTCATAACTTGGACAGTTGTACTCTTCACTGGATAAAAAACTGGCTGGATGGCAGAGCTCGAGGGTTGTGGTGAATGGAGTTAAATCCAGTTGGTGGCCATTCACAAGTGGTGTTGCCCAGGGCTCAGTATTTGGGCAAGTTCTCTTTATTGATGAGGGATCAAGTGCCCCTTTAGTAAGTTTGCAGATTGTTTGCAGACACGAGGCTGAGCAGGAGCGTTGATCTGCTGGAAGATAGGAAGGCTCTGCAGAGGGATCCGGACAGGCTACATCAATGAGCTGTGGCCAAAGTTATGAGGTTCAACAAGGCAAAGTGGAGGGCCCTACATTTGGGTCACAACAATCCTATGGAACACTCCAGGCTTGGGGAAGAGTGGCTGAAAAGCTGCCCAGAGGAAAAGGACCTGGGAGTGCTGGTTGACAGAGCTGAACATGAGCAGCTTGTGCCCAAGCAGCCAAGAAGTCCAATGGCATCCTGGCCTGCATCATAAATAGGGTGACCAGCAGGGCCAGGGCAGTGATCATCCCCTGTACTGGGCACTGGTGAGGCTGCACCTCGAATCCTGTGTTCAGTTCTAGGCCCTCACTCCATGAAAGACATTGAGGTGCTGGATCTTGTCCAAAGAGCAACAAAGCTGATGAAGGGTCTGGAGCACAGTTCTTATGAGGAGCAGCTAAGGGAACTGGGGTTTAGTCTGCAGAAAAAGAGGCTGAGGGGAGAACTTATTGCTCTCTACAGCTATCTGAAAGGAGTTTGAAGTGAGGTGAGTATCAGCCTCATCTCCCAGGTAGCAGTGATAGGTCAAGAGAAAATGGCCTTAAGTCGCACAAGGGGAGGTTTGGATGGATTATAAGGAAAAAATTCTTCATTGAAAGGGTTGTCAAGCATGCGGCTTGAACAGTCTGCTCAGGGAAGTGGTTGAGTCATTATTCTTGGAGGTATTTAAAAGATGTGTAGATGTGGCACTTAGGGACATGGTTTAGTGGTGGACTTGGTAAAGTTAGGTTAACAGTTGGATTTTATGATCTTAAAGGTCTTTTCCAACCTAAACAATTCTATATTTATATGAATCTAAACCTTCTATCACCAAAAGCATTTGCAGTTAGTAGCTCAGATTAATCTTTGTCTAAAAATTATCTTTTTGTCAAAGCAAACCAGATTCAAGGCAAACTTTAGGCTTTGACAATATAAGAGATCAGACTTGAGAGTGTAACCTTCTGGTCAATTTCTGAATTTGTGAATAATGGAAAACATCCTAGTTGCTGCATTGGGGAAAGGTTGTTAATGGCTAGCTAATCTGCCTGGAAACTTATTTCCCTTGTGAGAAGAGTAGTCTACCCTCAGCGAAGTGGTAGTCTTGGTAAAAGTTTCCTTATTTTGCCCTTCAATCAAGGTAATAAAATCAACTATTGTCTTGATCAAGTCAGCAACCTTAAGGACAATTAGATAAAAGAGAAAGAAGGAATTCTGCCAAGACCACCTTCCAGTGAGTCTTCCCTATTTTTTGTACTTAGTGCAATACCAGAGGAAAGCTTGGTGGAAGTAAAGATCATGACATTTAGAAGCAAACTTTAGCCACCTGCTGATCTTTGTGTTACACAGATATAAGATGGAGTGCACATAAATGTTCTGCAAAAGCAAGACCTCTTGAGATATGACTGCACTATACACTTGCATGACTATTAATAGCCCTCACCATTTGGATAGTAAAGGACTTCAGGTCTTAAACCTGCTTGCCTTTAGCATCAGGAAGTCATATCCACTCCAAAAAAATTATGAGCAAGTTCTATATTTTATGTCTAAGGCTTAAAAGGTTTTGCCTTCTACCTTGGCTCCTTCTACACAACCTGACTGACTACAATATCTTCCTTTGTCTCATGAATTGTCAAGGACCAAAACTGCAAGGTCTTTGGTTTCCCACACTCCTTTTTTTATTCTCCTTTTTATTCCTACGAGACAATTTTGAGGACCTCACTTGCCAGGCTTTTCTTCATCCTTTAATTCCTCCAGTTATTATTTTACTTTGCTTTATTTGAGAGGTTTTCATTTTTTTCTCAGCTTCTATTTTATGTCACCTCCTTCAATTTAAAATAGCTCACGCTGCCAGCTTCACATAGATACCTATAACTAGCTTTTTCTTTGCAAATAAACAATCATGTGCTTATAACATTAACATTTAGGAGTGGCTGTACAATAAACATAAAGATGCATTTAGTGTGGAGGGGAACTTAAATAAGGGTCTTTTATTAGAGAATAAATCTTTACTGCCTGCCTGGACACATTCCTGTGTAACCTTATCTAGGTGTTCCTGCTCTGGCAGGAGGATTGGACTAGATGATCTTTTGAGGTCCCTTCCAATCTCTAACATACTGTGATACTGTGATACTGTGGACTGTTGCGGTTTTTCCACTTGGGCATAAATCTCAATCTATATCTTACTTGTAAACAGATATTGGGGTTTTTTCCATGTATATCATGACATCCATTTTTGCTTGTATCTGGTGGATGTCTGGTAACTACTTAGAAATCTCAAGTTCGGTAGTATCTTTATAGTGTAGCAGTATTTCCCACAGACAGTATAGTATACCTGATTTCATTGTCTAATTCAAAGAATGTTGATGCTGTTACCATGTCCTGGATGCACATTTCATATTGCATGAAATTTTTTTTAGCCTGACACAGCAGGCATTAAGGCATAAATAGTCACCAATTCCCAGTAAATTTTACTATAAAAAACATATAAGACAAAACTACCAACAATAACATAAACCTTGCAAAGCACAGGGAAGTTTTCTTTTAAGGCTGTGAAACAATATGCAATAAATTAGAAAGCATAATGTATTCCAGGGCTTGTAATAAATGCATCAAGCTTTATTTACTGTCATAGCCCTTTTCAGTCAAATTTTTGTTAGTTTCCTCCTAATGGCCTCTGTGAAAATGTTTAAAAGCAAAGACATGCCCTCTGATATAAAAAAATCTGCACTTCAGAACTTCTTGCTGGGTATATAGTTCCATTGGAATGGAAATTCTGTAATGGTAATGTCACTTTTAGCAATGTTTTGCCTAATTTTGAAGAGTAAAAATTATTTTATTTTTACCCAAAGAGCTTGGATGCGGTTTTATTTCCTCTAAAGACAAAAATGGTCTTAATGTTGCTTCTCCATGTATTCTGGTCTGATCTCCAAAACCAGATTTGTTTCTAAGAAATGGTGTAATAAGCAGATTCACTTGCTTATTGACATCAGACATCACACAGGGGCAATCATTTTACTTGGAGGCTACCCAATTTGAATTTCTTCCCATTCCTAATGTCTGTCTTTTATTTGAGGTCTTCTGTTGACTAGCAAGTTATGGAGTATTCTCCCTGGACTTCAAAAAAGCATTTCAAGCCAAGAGAGAAAATGATGCAGTGAACCTCTTGGGAACAGATTCAAATGACAGGCAGTAATACTAGTTTTATTTAAACTACATTTTTTTTAAGTTCCTTTCGAATTACTGGCCACATTCTTCCAGGATGAAGAGCTTCGTTGGACCTCAGGCTTAGAAAGAAATTGGGAACCTTAAGAATCCCATTAAGTACCTAAATACCTCTTAAAACGTGTCCCTGTTGGTCCTTTCAAGTGTTTTTCTCAATTTTTGCAATTCACACAATATGTGAGGCAAGTAGGATGGATAAAAGTGGTAAAAGCCAAGTGTCTTTAATTTTGAATGTCTCTGTGGCATAATGGCTTTTTTTGTTTGCATCATTAAAAAAATGTTGGCAAATAATCATAAAAGATTAATTTTTAATAGTGTTTCTGTTATGAAATACCAACTGGAATTTATTAGTTGTGAATTGTAATCTGTACATTTGTCTTTTAAGAAAGCACAGCAGCTTAGCTATATTATTAGCAATATTAATGCTCAGAGTATACTTCTTCCATATCACCAGAGTGGGGTGATACATGGATACCAACTTTCGAGGGCCAGCAGCTCCGAGGTAACAGAGATGGTTCAACTTGCCCTCTTTTATACCCATTAAGTGCACTCATTGGCACAAATCACTGTGTTGGGTCTTTCTGACAACATTCCTGCATATTGTAAAATATAGACAGCAGATAAGATCAACAGTTTGTCAGAGAAACACAGCACAATCCCACAAATCAACTGAGACAAAAGAACGGCTTTATCAATTTCAACTACAGGATCATTTATCCAGCAGCCTGCCTCTTACAGTGATCAGTATCAAATGTTTAGGGAATATCTATGCATGCTAATGCAGCATGCTAGAGCATTTTTTTCTCTAGGTCCTACCTTTTCAGGGTGCACCAGTCTGCCGTTCAAATACATCCTTGACCAAAAGGTGCATTTGGAAGAGTGGGCATAATGAAAAAGGGTGAAACAATCGTCCATCAATTTGTCTTATTCTGCTTTCTGATGCATTGCTATTTCTCATTTCTGCTGCATCTTGTGACAAGGAATTCAACACCTCAATGGTGTATGGTTTGAGAAACCTTTTTCTTCAGTCTTTATTTCTACATAGTATTCTCATTGTGTGATCTCTAGGTTTTAAGCTTTGCTTCTAAACAAAACATGATGAAAACTTGCATATGCCATCTGAAAGTGTTAGGAAACTCTTTTCATGCCTAATGCTTCTAGGTCCACAGAGATATATTGCCTGGTTTCTAAACAACCCTAACCTGTTTCATGAAAACAAGTTGACTATTCTTTCTACTGTTCCACATTTTTTCTTTTTCCCACTTCCATCTCCAAAAGTGTGAATAAAACTTTTCTGCATGCCTGAAAATACTGCTAGAGTTCACATTCCCTTTTTTTAAGGGAAGTGAAAAAATATGTATGTAAATGACTGCTAGCTTGTATTGTTCCACCAAACTTCACCCCTTTTTTTCCTAAAAACTGTCTTCACAACACATCTCCTAGTTACAAGTAATCTTAAAAGGAAAAGGATTCAAAATTCCATTTTAATATGTATAGATGCACTTCATGGTTTTCTTTAACCAATTTTCAGCCTGTGAAAGCTACAGACGCTGCACATAGACAAGTCCTGTATGATTTTAAAGCACACAAAGCATGAACCTGAAGGTCAAACTGATGTTATTGCTTTATAAAAGAAAACTGAAATAAAGAGCCAAGTCTGTTACTTTATTTTAAAAAATAAAATTAAATGTCACACAGTTATTACCACAATACATCATTGCCTTGAAAGTGCAAAGTATTTTGTAGCTCTATGATAACAATTTCTGGTAATAAAAGGAAAAATTTTACTATTTTTGCAGATGACTTTAAGCCATGGCCACCAGATATTCAAAATACAGAAAAACAGAAAATCCCCTGTTGTTCTAACAAGTGGTGATTCATATGAAAACCACATTGTTCATTGTTATCTAAGGCCAATAAGTTTTCTGAAGCTAGCACACATTGTCTCTGTGTAGGAGATTCAGTCAATGCCATTATAAAGTTATCCAAGGCCATGACTTATTTCCTAATTCTTCTTCTCTCAGTATACAAAGGATATTCCACTGCATTAAAAAGAAAAAAAAAAAAAAAGAAGAAAAGAAATAGCACAGAAAAAATGTAGGAAAATGTATTGTATTTCACTATGATCTGATATTGTATGACCAGTCCTAAACTCAGAGTCCAGAGCTAAATTTAGTTTGCAAGGCCTGTTCAACACTGGTCTGGAATAGACCTGAACAAAATTTGTGTTGTAAAACCTCCAAACCTAGCCAGAGGCTGAGGTTTCCATGAAACAGCAAAAGCTTTGGTTTGGGTGCCTGAGGTAGGAAGTTTGTGCTGTGGGAAAGAGAACAACATGAGAAGACAGTCAGTCCCAAAACTTCTGGACATGCTCCACAGCTATATCCAGCCACTGCTGGCCTGGATGCTGGAGATTTTTACCAACTTGTCAAACTAGAAGTGAAGCCCTTTTATAAATGTGGTCGAAACAGAGGGCTAGGAGAAACCTTCTAGGGGAAAGAAATTAGTTAATCTTAGGAGCCATTTTTTTAGACAAACTTGACATCGACAAGTCCGTGGTGCTTTTTCCTCTCATTCCCAGTCAGGCTGATTTCAGCCTCTGGTACAATCAGCTGTTGGGGTCCTCCTGTTACTCCAGATATACAAATGGGTTCCACTTCTTGATGGCATCAGGGTACACTGTGCACTTGTGTCTACTAGGGCCTTACACTTCAGTGGCTCTGACATGCTAGGCCATCTAACCCACACAGTCCAGGAAACCCAGTCATCCCTTTTCTCCACCTGGCTGAAGGCAGGGCTCCTCTAATACTGATCATAAGTTTCTTCACTTACTTTTTGTTAAAAGGGAGTAGAATTTTTTCCATAGAAGTCAGAATAAAATCAGCTCTTTCACTCCACCTGGGAAACTGCCCACCACAGACTGAGCAGCAACTTTCCTGGTAAGATCTTCATTCACTGTTGTTTTTCCTTGCAATCTGTGCACCTGTTCCACTAGAATTAAGCTAGGCTTTCCATCCAACTTCCTTATGTCCTACCCATGATCCCGCAGATAAAACCACAGGGTACACTGCGGTGTGTACCTTCTATATCCTCTCTCTTGACCGATAGGGCTCTTATTGTTAATAGCTGAGATGTGGGTCTATACAAGTGGGGAGCTGGAACTCTAAATAAATTGCTGGAACTCCCAGGGCAGCTTTTTCCGCAGCTGAAATGATGGGGGAAGGAAGGAAGCTGCAGGAAACCATTTCTGTTACTGGAGAAAAGGCCAAAGGTGTAATTGTTCATAGTTCCCACCAGATGGCTCCCAAGGGACAAAGGTGATGGCAGTACTGAGTGCGCATACCAGATTAGTCTCGTGACCCCTGATTTTATCATATCATAACCCAGCTCTACAAAGTACAACAAAATGACAACAGTAGCCCAAGTCCCACGGATAAACATCACCGCAGGGAGCTCATATAACAAGCACAGTATTACACAGAATACCAGTGAACACACACACATGAACTCTGAAAATGAATGAGGCAACACTGTGACTAATGACTATTACAATACAATAAGTGTTTACAACAAGTTTGTTTTAACATGCTCTGATCAGATCCATCATTATTTTAACCCATGCCCCATGTTGGGTGCCAAAAAAGACTGTCATGGTTTAAAGCCAGCCAGCAACTAAATACCACTCAGCCACTAGTTCACTCTCCACCCATTCCCTGCCTCGGGCAGGATGGGGAGGACAATTGGAAGAAGGTAAAATCTGTGGGTTGAGATAAGAACAGTTTATAATTTAAATTAATGAAAATATAATGATAATAGAAATAATACCAACAATAACAATACTGATAATAATAGTAAGGAACAACAACAAAAAGATAAGTGAACATTCAGAAAACCCAAGTGATGTACAACGCAATTGCTCAACACCCACTGACAGATACCCAGCCCCACCTGAGCAGCAATCAGTCCCTTCCAAGTAACTCCCCCCACTTTATACACTGGGCATGACGTGCTGTGGTGTGGAATACTCCTTTGGCTAGTTTGGGTCAGGTGTCCTGTCTCTGCTTCCTCCTGGCTTCTTGTGCCCCTCCTCACTGGCAGACCATGAGAGACTGAAAAGTCCTTGCTTGGGGTAAGCATTACTGAGCTACAATGAAAAACATCAGAGTGTAACCAGTGTTGTTCTCAAACTAAAGTCAAAAACACAGCACTGCGCCAGCTACTGGAAGCATTCCTGACTAGTCTGGTACGTGTGCTCACCCCCCCCTGTTGTTTGCAAATACATAAGTAGCTTTGGACCCTACTCCCCCTATTCATCAGTTCAAGAACACAACAGTGGAGTTGGCTTGCAAGCAGTGAAAGCTTGCGTATGATTTTTTTATTACCTCAGAGTACAAACACTACTTCGTTTCAACAAAGGTTTTGATCTCAAAAGATTCTCTTTTAGGTATATAATGCATTTCTTTAGGAAAATTGCCCATTCTCAGTACAGTTCGGTGCAGCTGAAGTCCTGTAGTCCTGGCACCATGTGCCTGTGTAACAAAAATCTTGTCATGCTTGGGGTTTTTTTTTCTGAAATTTCTGAATACTGGAATATAATGATAAAATGAGAGGGTTTTGTTTCTCATTAGTGGAAAGATAAAATTCTAGCTCTTATAGAAAGAAAGGGATGTTGCAAATCATGACATCTCCTTCCTGAAAGAGCTTAAAGGAATATAAAAAGAATGATAGAGTGAAGTAATTTATGCAGCTTCTATATCCTCTGAATAGGGCAGTACCATCTCATCTTTCAGACAGTGTCTGGTAGAGATTCATATCTGGGGGTGGACAAAAGCAGGCTGTCTGAGACTCATGACTTTATCATGACAAATATCAATTAAGGAAGAAAGTAGAGAAGGTGGGTAAAGGATCATTGATGCTTTGTGTTTATGTCTGCCAAAAGTTACTACAGTCCTCACTCTGGCTGCTTAAGATCAAACCCTGAAGACAGTTTGCTGGCATGATCTCTTTGTTGTCACAAAGAACATAGACAGTTTATGTTAAGTCCAGTTTGAAGATAACAGTTAAGACCCCTAAACAAGCCTATCCAGGACTGTTTATGCTGGAATTAAATTTCCTATGGATATTTTTACTGTAAAAAGCATCACATCTTTTTTTCTTCTTCTTTCAAATATTGATGATAAATGTAATGCTTGTCAGAGGGGATTGTGACAGCCAAGGAAAATGGACAAGAAGCTTGAGAAGATAAAAACATATGTCAAAATTTCATCCCTATGTAACATCAGTGCTATTGCTGTCATGCTTTTAGAGGCCATGCTGACATGTCATACTGAGACGTGAGGAGTATGGAGAGCCAGACAGTGAGAATAGCCACCAATGAAATGCAGTTGAGGGATCATGTCAGGAGACCCAGAAGGTGACACACACAAAGTTACTATTATATATGTATCTTTTTCTATAAAACACCCCATTCTTCCTCCCTCAAAACTTTCAGTACAGCATACTTGGATAAAAGAATCAAGTCTTTTGTTTATTTATTACTTGCAAAGGAAGGTGATTAGCCCTTCAGGTAGCTACTATACTGACTAAACTCACGCACTGTGGTCAGTGTTACCGGGAAGTCCAGAGATCAAAAGGTATGTGTATGTGAGAATAATATGGACCAGAGTAGATTTTGGTGCCCAGGCAAGACTGTTGGCACAGCTTTGAGATACAGTGGTGCTAATTCTAGTAAGCGGTAGGTAATAGTTTATTTCTGAAATTGAATTAACCTTTGAATACTTGATTTTTGCATTACATCTGCATAATGATACTAATGAGTCTCAGCAGCACTGTGGAGGAAGGTGTTTCAGGTGCCAGCTTTAGTCTAGATCCTCTGCCAGAACTCATTTCTCCTATTGTAGAACAGCCTACCCTGGTGGAACAACGCAGAACAAATCAGATCCCCAAATATTGGAACTTCCTAATGAACTTTCATTTAACATCTATGCAATAATTCAGCTCCTCCTGCTGCGTATGTGAGAAGAGAGACATCCTCTTAATAAGAATTACTGCTTATCTTGGCCTGTGGCTTACGCTATGTTTCTGGACATCAGTTTCAGGACTGACAGTGCTGTTGTATATGCAGATATGCAAGACATATTTCCTTTTGATTGCATAAAAAATAATTATCACTATTTTTCCCAAATTCATGATTTTATGGTGGTGTTGTTTTGAAACTAAGATATGAAGTGAAAACATGGGTCCTATAATGAAAATACAATCTTTTCAGCGGTCTAGAAATTGTGGGGAATTGTGGACTTTTTGTGTGGCTTTCAAACATGCAAAGTGACATTTTTTTCCACAGAATGATTCCCTTTGACCCATAGTGCACTGCTTATACAGAGAATGAGAGTTCTATTTCTGGTTATGTTAAAATTGAATCAATTAGGTTTGATAGGATAACTCTCTGAAAGTCAGTAAGAAATATGCCTTCTTGTTATGTGTGTTAAAGTTTCATCCACTGACGGAGAGAGGTGAAAGGAATTTAAAAGTATTTTGTCCCCTGAGAATTGCAATATCTGATCTAAATATTTTCCCATTCTAAATAGATTATCTTGCCTGCACTGGAAAATGAAGAATCTCTTACATGTTTTAGCTGCATTGCCAAAGTAAATGTGCTTTCTAAACCGTGCAGTAAAATCGACTTTGTGCTGTGTCAACATGAAGTTGGACCAAGACATTAGGTCTATATTGCCCTAGCTTTTATATCTGGGTGAGGATTGATGTAAGGGAAAGCTTTGGAAAAGTTACAGTCTCTCAACACAAGATCTCAAATACACCCTAGGATCTGGACCAAACACCACTCCAGCATGGAGTCCACATTGGAATGCAGTGAAACACAGCTTCCCATCTGCTTGGGTTGCTGAGTTCTGTGGCTGACACCCATAGATATATCAAGACAGAAAATCAGATTAAGCCTTTTGTTGTTTCTGGGTTACATTGTTAAACTCTACCTCTATGTTGTGAGGTCCCTTTCAACCTCAACCATTCTGTGACTCTGTGATTCTGTGAAATGATTCTGCGAAATGTATCAGTAAAACAGTGGTTTACTGCCTTTGGCAAGAGCAAAACTGAGCTTGGGCCCAGCTAGGGATTTGGCAGGAGTATCATCATAACAAAACCCATGTTTCTGGGTATCCAAGGAGATATTTTTTCCTTATGAAATACAACTAATTTCTATCCTTTCAATCAACGCTGGTGTGGTTTGTGCTTTGAACCATATAAGTTTACAGCCTCTATCTTGTATCTCACTTCTTCAGCTTCTCTAGACATTCTTAGTCTTCTGGGATTACTTTATCAATGAAATTCCCAGCTGCTGCTTCTTTAAAGCCTGCACTACCATTACAAGTTTTTCATTGTAGCTCCTCTTCTACATTTTGCCAGATTCTTCTCTTACAGGTGTCTCATGCTGTGACTACCATAACTGTCTAATTTATTTTTTACTTTTTAGTAGCCCCTCTCAAATGCCTTTAACTCCAATTGTTATTTGATCACCAAAACAGTATCCTGGAGCTCTGAGACTAAGATCTGCCAAAACTGGGTATTGAATACCACCCTTTTTGCTACGGACTGTTACACAGTAAAGGCATAATCTGTGTTTGTTTTTTGAAATTAACTGTATATCAGACTTATTGCATCCATTCTACTGTCAACTGCTGAAGCTTTGTAAATAAGCATATTATAACTAAGCATCAAATGTTTTTGACCAGGAAACTTTAAGAAGTAAGACTTTTTTCATGCTGGCTTTTCAATGTTGCTCACTGCTGGGAGGTACAGCTGACATCTCTGTTTAGAACTTCACCAATTATCCATCATATTATTTACCATTTTCACTGAAGCTGGAAGCTTCATTTTACCCATAGCAACACAGCTGTTTTATCTTAGCCTCTGCTGAGTCTTTTTAACTGTATTTGCTGCTTTCTGGTGGGCTAGCAGTATCTCTAGTCGTGTTCTGAAAAATAGTATTAGCTCAGAATATGCTTGTCCAAAGGAAATGGTGCTTGTTCGTCATTGCTAATGAGACAGAGTTCATGTTGTTGTAATTGGGGTTTCACTCGAAGGCTACTAATGCAAAAAGGGACAATTAATTATAGACTTCAGTAAGATTTTGACGAGATATTCTATTTTTTTCTCATATATTCGCAACCTGCATTATTATCAAACACTTAAATTAGAACAGCGTCTTCTCAACATCTTCTGGAAGTGTGAAGGGAGCAAAAGAGTGTCAGAGGAAATAAGGGAAAAAAAGACATTGTGACTTTTATGTGCACAGGGGTTGCGAACAATAGCTGCCATTCATAGCAACAGCTACAATCACACCATATTATATGCTAGTTACACATGTCCATCTCTTCCAGCTCATTATGGATTTTCATGTTTAATTATATCAGAAATTAATTATTCATTAGAGATGACTGAAATTCAGGATTTATAACCTGTCAGAAATTCCTATCTTTCGATGTGAATTTTCGTGCCAAATCATTATGAAAGGATCGTATCACTCAGAGATTGGGTACCAGGCTTGTAATATGAGTCCTTGGGCCATAATGGTATGTCCAAACCTACATCAAATGCTTGAATACAGAGTAGAGTCTGGAGGTTGTACTAGTGTCAGTCTTCAAAATGTATTAGCTATGGGAGCTAAGAAGGAACATTTTCCTCCCTGAGGAGTTATACTTCTGAGTTCATTTATTCTTTTGACAGAGTTAAACTTCTGAGTTCATTTATTCTTTTACCTTCATTTGAAGTCCTGTAATATGTGGTTGTGACAGAAAGCAGAGTCAGCTGAAGTTCCTAGGGAGCACCAGTTGTCCAGTGGCTGTCCAATGGCTGTTTTCCCTCTGGTGTATTATGGCTGTAGCTTTTGAAGATAATGTTTGATGGACTTCCAAGTTGCATGGTGTTCAGTGTCTAAAAGGACTGGGTGAACTGATGGTCCTGACAAATGTGCGCTCTTGAAAAACTGAAGCTTAAAAAGCATCTCTAATAGGCATGGACCAACAGCCTAAGAAATAGAAGGCATAAAGTAATTTCTTCCTGGCTGCCTAGTGTCTTGGCACAAATGACTGATGAGCACCACCAAGGCAGAAATGCAACCACCTGCCCAAATGTAACTACATAAGTTAAACTACCAATATATTTAACTGAGAAAAACCAGAATTTTTCCCTGGTTCTGGGCCCACTGAAACCCTGCCTTATTGCAGATTTGTGTCTTTGTTCTAGCTTATCTGAGTTTCCTGCTACAGATAAAAAGCTGAGTTCACACTGCCTGTCTTCCAAGTGAAAATGTTTTCCCTTGCGTGGCTACCTGTTTTCCATAAAATTTACAGAAACTTTATATTCTACTTTACCATCAAATTTGGTTTAGGCAATTGATTCCAAAATTACAAAGGAGGGAAAGGTGACAGAGTAGAGCTGCAGAAGACTTGTTTCCTGGCAGAAAGAATAAATGGACAACACGGTAAAAGAATCTTTCATTCTTGTAGCTATTGACTCTTGCTGTGAATGTCTGTAATCAATAAGATGATGCAGTAAGGAAATAGCAAAAGAAGTGCAGGAAAAGCTACATCCACTGCCAGGCTGTCATACAAGAGCCAGAACCATATACAGTGCCAGATGAGACTGGTGCAAACAATTATTTTTGAAGTTGCTGTATTGAGATATACCTACCAGGAAATACTTGGGTGTCATTTGACTATGCAGGCCCAGGTTCTTACCTACGTACATAGAGTGGTAATGTATGGTGAATCATACAGTTCATTTCAGTGGGAGAACTTTTCTGTCTGCACTGGGATGGTGATGAGGAAACCACTTCGGTAACCTACAGTGTTTCATATTGGCTGTGTAGTAAAACAGATTTTTGCATATTAATAGGTATATATTTGGAATATCAATTACGTGATTTACCATGTCAGGATGTTGCAAATGGTTGTGTTCCTTGGAAATGCTAACATCTTTTTCCTAGCTCTCTGGGATTTTTTAGTGATGTTGGCCTCCATGCTCTCTCTTCCTTTAATCACCAGAAGAGAGGCAGCAATCCAGTGTCTGAAACATGCAGCGCTTGCAACTCTGAATGGATTCATAGCTAGCAGTGCTCCAGAAGGTCAAGTATCTGGAGAAAAAGAACAGTACTACACATACTTTCCTGCCCCATTTCTAGTGCTAGTCATTGGCAGCCCGTTTCCCATTCTTTAGAAGATCATTTGAGTGAATAATCCTCAAAACTGCAAAAAATCCAGAAATCTTCCAGCTAACTTTGAGATACTGCCAATGCCCACGGTCTTAAAAACCCTTAAAGTAGTGCTGCTCAAAAGTATGCAAGTTTAAAGACACTGAAGCAGGTTCAGTTCACAAGCTTGGTCTGAATTATCACATTATTTTAAACTACTGTTTCACAGCTGCTGGCAGCCTCCTACTAAGGGCAATAAACCTTTTGCATCTGGTTGGGTTTTTCAGCTGTAAGTACACTGGAGTGCTCCCAGCAAACACTAAGCACTATATTTAAATGTCCACTGAAATGATTTCCTTCCTCTTCGTGTGCTCCCTCTTGCCACTAGGAAGATTTAGTATTCTTTGAGAAAGAGGGGGAAATTAAATTACTTCAAGAAACAAGATTGATGGACCTAAGGAAATAAGAAGATTGAAATTTTCAGATGTTCTCCAAGGCAATTAAATTCTAATTGCAGGAAGTGCCTTGTATTGAACCTGCAGGCTTATGCAAGGATGGCACCATAGGCTCCAAAAGGAACACATGAAGCTGTAGTATATATATTTGTTGCTTTAGGCTGCCCTGTATCGAGTGGGCACAACTGAGTGACAGGAAGAGCTGACATTGTAATGATTCCTTCTCTCTCTAATTATTCCAAAACAATAGGAGATACCCCCGAGGTGCCTCCTGACTTACTGGTTCATTACAGCCCCTGAGCAGGGGGCTTACTACATTTCATCTGGTGCTATGCATTTTGGTTACAGAAATGGCATCCTTAGTTATCTGTCTTTCTTAGAATATCTGCCTATCGAGCAGTTTTGGGACTCTCTTCTCTCAGGGCTACAACTTCCTGGAGAGGGACCTCAGCATGAGCTAGTCTGGAGTGAAATCTGCACTGCCTTACCCAGTAAACCCAATCTTCTAGACTTTCAAACCAAGCCTACAACTTGCAGGAGTGAGCAGTGTTTCTAATTGCCTAAACCCCAACATTATCCCTTCCTTAAGCCTTGTTTTCTTCAAAGAAAAATAGCTTGAGTTTTACCAGTTCCATAAGGAGCAGAGTCAGAGCAATGCTATCAGCTGAACATCGCAGCCTGTTTTAATGCTCTCATTCCTGTTCTAATGAACATAGTATGGTCAGCACAGCTGTTCAGTGTGGTGTCTATTTGTACCAGAATGGTAAGGAAAGGCATAGGAGTAAACAAGCAGACAAACAGTTCTGAATCTAATTTATCCTGGGGATAAATCCTTTTATAGCAGGTATATGCTTAATTTCACATGAACTGTTGCTAATTCTGCTTTCAGCAAAAACAAACATAAGGTTGCTGACATTCTAATGCGTTACAAACACTTATGGGAAGCTAAGAAGTCTATTGGGTTATTTCCAATAATACTCCTTAATTTCTCTGGGTTTTCAAGGCCTATATATTTATTTGCTCTGGTTGTTGTATGTGCACAAACTGGAATGATGAATGCTTCCTGGAGTTCATAAAAGCATAAAGTTGCATAAAAGCAACTGAACTCAGTTTTAACTTTTATGAATTAGACTATTATTTTCTGCTGGAAAAACCTGCCACAAACTATTTGCTTTGGTGGCTTATATGATATCTAAGGGGAAAACATGGTTGGTTTTTTTTTATTTTTTCCAAATGGATAAAGAATTTTAATTGCAAATAACTTTTAACTATATAACAATATTTTGTCTTTCTTCCTTTTAACACCGTTGGAGTTAAATGGTCTGTATAACAAAAGGATAGGAGCTGTTGACTTTTGCATACTGTCATGCATAAAGTTACCTAAATGGAAAAAGTGGGAGACTGAGTTTCTTATTTCTGAATGGGTAAGGTTTAGGAAATACTTGTTGACTGAGTGATATCAGAGCAAAGACTAGTGACCTTGTCAAGTCAGTTCGGATAAATAATTGTGAAATAAAACTGGAGAGCAACATGGCGTTTTTATACAAAATCTGCAGTTGCTTTTTGTGGGTATCTTGAGTGTTTAAAATGATTATTCATAATAATGGGTTAATTTGTGGACATTGTGGAAATTTGAATAGTATTTAACAGTGGATGATCACTGAAGAATTTCAGGTGTCTCTTTACAGAGGGATTGAGAGAAACAGAAGAATTGCAAGAAAGTAAAAGTTAACAGGTGGTAAAGTCTCATTTTTCTGAAGTAGCAAGAGCTTTTTTAGTTTAACAGAATTCTTCTAAGGATTGCAGTGCTATAAAAGCAGATGCATTTCTGAGAAATCACAGCCCTGCCAAATAGTATAGGATTAATATGTAAGTATCAGCTGGCCTATAGAAAAGGCCTCTTATGTGTCCAGGGTTTCCATTTGGAGTCAGGTCATGAACATTGGTTTAAATGTTTTTGTAAGTACTTGAACCTTTAATCTTCATATTTTTGAAAAATTGTGTACCCCTTTAAAAATACAACATACAGAGTTACAGCTTTTTGTAAAGGCAGGGCTAAATACGACACAGCCAAAGCATTTTTCATAACTTCTGAAGGGGGAGGATCCTTTTCTTTTTGTCACTTGTGATTCCTTGGAGGTTTGTAGGAGAAATTGGAGAGTTTATGGGATATTTTGCCTTCCTTTATAGGCAAATGCATATCTTTGGGGTTACTAGCATGCTTGTGAATACCAATGAAGTGCAATGATTTCTCTTTCTAGAGACAGTATTTTGAGCAAAATAAATAATAAATTACAAAAGGATGTTATTAAAACAAATCTATCCTACATTTTGCAAATATTAATGCTCTTAGTAGGACTATTCAAAACTATTCTTTTAAAATAATACCTATGAAGGGCAGAAAAATTAATTTTCACTGTGTCAACATTATACCCAAAAAGGATTTTTTGAAAGAAAATTTAATCGTAATTTAATTTGTGGGATCATAACACCAAACACTGAATATTTAAATATCTTGGTTCAGCTGCATTCTGTGGGGCCATAGAAGCAAACACAGTCCTTTAGGTTACATGGAGTCCAGTCTAGGCTATGTTCTGTACAAAGCTTGGCAGCATTTCCAAGCAGTATATCTGAAAATACACTACTTGGAAGGTCATTTCTGTATATCTTTGTAGGTGCATATATGCCATAAATGTCAGCAATTCCATGAACAAAGTGAGATTTTTCCTTTTTTTCATGATCACAATCTATTTTCCAAATAGCTAAGGCTAGCCTTTTATTTCTATTACATTGATTTATAAAGCTGAGAAGGACTATGCTGTGCTAGGGACTATAAGTTTAGATATTCTGTACCAAAGAGGCTACACCCTAATTTTAGGAGTGGGACAGGAGCAAGGATGGATTTAGCAGGGCAACCAAGCAGTTTAGTAACAGAACTAGAAAGTTACTGCAGATCTCTTACTTCCCAGCTCTGTTCCTTACTACCTGTGCCATGCCACCAGCCATTTCACTAGGCCTCTAAGGAACAATCAAAACCCTGAAATTTGGGAGTGTTCCCCCGTTTTAACAAAATAGTCCCTTGAGGATAACTGGAGAGAAAAATACCACCATGCAAAACCACTTCCTACAAAACCTTCCACCACAAATATTGCTGAAGAAGGCGGTCAGGATGGGGAGTGATGTTGGCTTCCCCTGCCACCCTGCCCAACAAGAAAGAGTTTTGTTCCCAGTTTGCACACAGTGCTTGGTTAGAGCTCTGCACCTCTCTCAATACAGAGCGGGAGATGAGCATTTTGTGGAAAAAAAAAATGAAAAATTTAATTTGCTTCAGCCATAGAAATTGCTCCACCTCTTCCAGCAGAAGGCCCTCCCTAGGAAATGAAAAATGGTGTGCCTGCTTCATGTGGCAGCAGTAGCCCTGTATTTGGCACCAAAAAAACCAGAGCATATGGCAGCAAAAGCGAAGTTGCAGCTGAGTGTCCCATTTCAGGTCACTGTTCTTAAGCATTTTGAAAAGGGAAGCAGCACTTAAAGGTGGATTTAGCAAGGGCTATCTATTCAGTAGTGTTTTAAAATGTTAGTGGAAATGCCCATTTTTTGTAATAGAGAAAAGAGACAGAACTTCCCCACAATCCAGCCAGAAGCCAGTAGCTCATGCTAATAGAGAAAGCAGGAAGGAAAGATGGGGAAAAGGAAGGGAAGTGGAAGGAAGAGGAAGATGGATGCTTTTAATGTCTCAAAATCAGAGTGAAGAGAGATTTTTAGGGAACCTTACCTGATGCTGAGCAGTAAATAGAATCCTGCTCACTTACTTCCTAGTGCAATGCATTATCACCATATGCTTCAAAATCAGCACCCAAACAGGACCCATGCACTGAAGCTCTGATGTCCCAGCAGAAACAAACTGTGTATTCCACATTGGCTAAATCTGGGGACTTTCTGCTCAGTATATGCAGTCTTTAGGTGACTTTTCCGGAATTCGAGAACTGCTTTCCTCAAAATCAGATTCAGAACCTTTTAAAACACATAACCATTGCTTCTTAACAAGAGCAAGTTGGGGTTTTTGTTTTTTGGGGTTTTTTTAAGAAGAGTTTAACTCTTAATTGTATGAAAATAATATTCTAAATCTGTTACTGATTAAGCAGGGGTAAAAAATACAAAATCTGAGTGGTTTCTTTGATGAGTGAATTTGCCAGTATTATCTTTATGAGGTGTTGCCAAAGCTCAGCTGCAAGTCACATACCAAATTGAAAGCTAGTAAATAATCTTGCTGAAATGTGAATCCATGGGAGGGAACAGAAGTATTTTGTAAGCTGTTGAACAATCATTATTTGAATACTTTTATTTATTTTACTTGTTTACTTATGTCATTGTTAGTTATTTTTATTCCCAAACTTGAAGTCACTGACAATCTGAGAAGATGCCCTTAAACCCAAAATCTAGCAACCATACTGCCATTGGCTTCTCACCATTCTTTACTCTAGAAATAAGTCATGCTGACTTTGAGTTGACTCAGAGAATTTCCTCAATTGCTTCATTTCAACAAAATGTTTCCATGTGTCTCCAACATTTAAGGAATCCTCTATCCCTCATTTTTTATAACACTCCAGATATAACACCTTCATTGTTTCAGCTGTATGCTTATTCCCCTTTTCCCTAAGAGCTTTCCTTTTCACGTACAGATTTCCAGCAGGCCTTAGATCGTTAGACTTCAGATTAAGCAGGGCCAGTCAGGAAGGACCAGATGAAGGCTAATTTTCCAGCCATGGTCATCAACGTTAATTTAAACTCTGATGCTGTATACTATTTTTTTCTATTTCATCATGCCTCATTCAGCCCACATTTACCTTCCTTCAGTTCGTCATGTTATTTTGAAACTGTTAACCTTAGAAATAATACACTATGTAGACATAGTGCCTATTGACACAATGACTATTTTTGATTAATTACTGTTGATAAGATATTATTGATTGCAATTACTACTCAGTCCAACAGGATTTTTTATGTTCTTTCTGCAGGTCATAATTAACAATTCTTTCTCTTTTTTTTGTTAACTCTATTCTTTCCATACAGTTGTTGGGCAACTTCACTAGCTAAATATACATGCTTATGAAAAACACACTTAGACAGTTAAAATCTATTTTAAAATATACAGTGTAACCTGTACTTGAGGATCAATATTTGTCCCATAGTTTTTCACTTATTTTCCTTCACTTTCTCTCTTTCATTTCTACTTGCTTATGGGCTGGAAAACAAAGTCAACAGCTGTTCTAATATAAATACTTGTAGGGAATTGTTCCAAAGAGAAATCAAAATTCTTTCCATGGAATTATATATTTGTAGACCAAAACCTTTTAAGTTTAGTGACCATAGTTAGGATTTTAAGTCTGTTACTAACTTTTATAAGTTCTAATTCAGCAGAGATTTAGCCATCCTCATATATCAGAATATGAAATAAAGATTTGTGGAGTTTACCACTTCATTCCAATTCAGTAAAATATGGGTATTTAACTTTTCTAGGTTTTTTTGGAAGCACCTTTAGAGCTTTTAAGGGTTGATAGATGTCTTGAAATGCAAGTGCTATAATGCAGAAGCCTGACTGATATTTGTAAAATCAGTGTTCATGCTTTCTTTTTGGAAAATCTGTGCCAATGGAGGCATTCCTGAGTGAGTATATGTATATCAAGATTTTAATACAGAGTTTTCAAGACCTTTTGTAGACTCAGCACTGTGTTTAGTCTCCAGACTAAACAACCCCAGTCTCCTCAGCCACTCCACATAAGACTTGTTTTGCTTGGGAAATGCAAAACTGAAGAAAACTTAATCCTTTGTTATAATAAACTCCCCAAAAGAGAAAAAAAAATCTCATAAAATTGCTGTCTTAATCACTGGAACAATGTACGTTTGAACAGTCATCCTAGACAGTTGTAAAACATCTTTTTCTCACAGATAATGTCTCATCTCTGTATATTAATGCACAGCAGATTATTTTGCATCTCATTAGATATCAGTGTGGCATTTGGAAAGGAAAGATCAAAGTTGACCACTTTTTAATTTTTTCTCCTTTTTCATTGAAAATAACTGAAAATATACTGTTTGATTCCCATTTCAGATAGCACAGACAAAGAAGAAGTCCAAAGTCTGCATTTAGCTACTGGATCTGGAAGGAGGAATTGCTCCGCAAACTCACTCTTGTTTCTGTAACTTGAATCACAGCACAAAAGGCAGTTTGCTTTTGGAAAGAGAAAGTGTGTCCCCAGTTTTGAGAGCATGCATTACCTATTAATACTTCCCAACAGCAAGGGAGAAGTAGAGAAGGTTTTGAAAGTGAATCAAAGCCTCCTGGGCACTGTGGGTACTTCAGGGACCAGAATCACATTGTTCATTCTCTTGATCTTACCACTATCATGTGCAAGATGATTAAGAATGCATTTTACAAAACAAGCTTTTCCCAGCAGCAACAGCATCAGCCAGTGGAAAGGAAATTCTGCTGTGATAATAATAATATGGGCTGGAGGTGCAGAACAGGGATCTAAAAGAAGACAATGGACTGTGCCTCATCTGTGTCAGTATAGTCACTGAGCTGCAGGAGATATTCCCAAAGGCCAGGTAGTGAGATAGGTGTGCGCTTTGAGGTTCAGAGAGGTTCCCCATGTTTTCCAAACTCTTTCTTAGGGAATTCTAGGTATGGTGGGATACACTCCAGACTTGCCAGACATCAAATATTTATGTCAAAAGGACTACACTGATATATATGCACAGTAAATCCTTTATATCACTTAGTCAGGATTTCAGTGTTTATTGTTCTATTAGGCACTGTCACAGAGACCCACAAAATTGACTTAGATAGGTTACAAGCCCCAAGAGAAACTTATCCTAACCAAAGATTTTTTTTATTCTCTGATAACTTTAGTAAATTACAGGTTCAAAATGCTAAACAGAATCAGATATTACACAACTGATTTAAGCTTAAGTTTTAAGGGAATTAACTCAAAATATGTTTCACTCACCAGTTAAGATGAGGACCCTCAACTTCAAGGAGTTACCTCAGGCAGTGTCCTGACCCAAGGGCAGACTCCTCAGACCTGCTGATCTAAGGATGACCATCTCAAATTTTGTCTGCTGATGGAACTTCATAGTAATCTAGTAAAATCTGATCTGTGCTAACAAATAGGATCTGAGGGCTCTCGGCTTTTGACCAAAAAAATGGGTTTAGCCGCAGCCGGTTATACAACCCTGATGTAGCGAAAAATCAGCAGACGTTGTGGTTACCAAGCTGGACCAAAGTCAGTGGATATCTGTTAGAATCAGCAAATATATTTTTATATTAGCACGTATTGTGGCTCAAAGGTCCTTCCGTGAGGGTGGGTGTAACTGCCAAATCCCCCCTGTTGCTATCTATCAACAGCAGATGTTGCTAAGAAGACATACCTTCTTTTACACTACCTTTGACAGGGAAAAAGTGCAATTGATGAAAAAGCTACAAGATTTTCATCATCAAAATTTCTTTTTTACCCTTCCAGCAAATTAAATATATAGCATTGTTTTGCAGGGAAAAAAAAAAAAAAAAAAAAAAAAAAACAAAAAAACCAAACCATCAGAATCATAAATACTAAAAGAAAATTACCATATTCAAGTGAGAAACATTTATTTTGTTGCAAAATGTAGTGAAATCTGGAAAATACATTCCAGATCAATATTTCTTTTCATATGATAAAGCAAGATTTTCTCCTAGAAGAATTATAAATGAAACTGTTTTTCAAAAGAGGGTAAAAAATATCCACTGAAAAAAACTCCACTGGTACTGAATCGACACTTGTTTAATAATTCTGCCTTTCTATTATAAACACTGCTTTCAAATCAAAAGTTTATGATATTTTGTGTGTATGTCTCCGCAGAAGAGAGTTTACATTACAATAGGATTTTATAGGGTTTTGATTGAGACCTCAGAAAAATCGTTATACATTGAAGAGATTTGGAAATATTTTCAGGTTTCTGTACTAAGTATTAGTGGAAGTACCAGGCAATCAGTTTGGTTGTTATTCTGATAACTTTTTGCAGAGTTGTCAGAAATGAAATAGAAAAATATCAGAAAATCTTTAGACATAATAAGTCTCTGGAGTGTGCTTCTTTATTTCCTGCCTTTTCTGTTGTGTTCTTTTTCTATAGATTTTTAAAATATTTTTAGCTGAACACTCAGGTCAGATTGTTTGTCCTTTTCTCTGCATCCTGGGATATTTCTGGCTTAATTTCCACTTTTTTCTTTTTTTTTTTTTTTTTTGGCTGTATTATTGTGGGTTTGAAGTATATTTTCTTCTAGTTCCTATTGTAAGAATTTCCCTATATTCTTTAACTGTCTCTGAACAGCAGCTGTTCATTCAGCTTCTTTGCTTTTTAAAATCATTAAATTGAAAATAAAAATATTATTAAAAATATATAATATATATTTATATTTTTATAAAAATATACAAATATATTAAATATAAAAAATTACAATTATTTTCTGAGGACTCTGGTTTTATATTGCCTTCATGAATGACCATCCAACAGGCTAGCTTCAATACATATTAAGAGCCGGTTTCTCTCTTGAAAAAAAACGCAGTTGAAAAGTCCTATGTAGCTTTTTTAATTAAACAGAATGTTAATTTGAATTGATTCAAAGACATTTGTGATACCAGCTATGGTTTGACCATATGCCAGTATTTAGCATCTTTTAGTGTCCATAGTCTGGTGCCAATGCTATGATTGTTCTCTCTCCCTTGCATGCCACTGGAGGTTCTATACAGTCATGCAGCCTGCAGTGTCACTGTGCTGTAAGGCTCAGTGCTGGACCCTTCGTTTTGCATACATGCTTTGCTCTGGAGCCAGTACCACCTGTTCTGAGACACAGTCACATCCATGGTTCATTACAGTAAGTCTTTGTTAATCTGACAAAGTTCAAAGCAAGCTGTTGATGTCCAGTAGCCTCAAAATCATAACATGTCTTCTTTCCTACCTTACTGGGACTCTCTGATATATTCTCTGATATATTCTCTCTGAGACGAAGTCAAAGAAAGGCAGGCCAACAGCCCATTCCCAGTCTCTGGCTCAGAACACAGACTCATAAAAGTTCTGGTGAGAAGGGACTTACGGATGTTTTTAGTTGCTCATCCTGTCCTGAACAGAAATACAAACAGAGATAGATCAGTAGATTGGGATATTAATGGTTTTGTCTCACCAATGCTTGAAAACCTCAAATAGTGGAAGCCATTTCAGATTATCTAAAAAAGGACAGGTCCTGATGGTTGCTTTACTTTAAAGGTAGGTTTCCAAGTTTGGGAAGGACAAAATAAAGCCTTGGGCTAAGGAGAGAAAGTTCTGGGGCACTGCAACCTATTCCTTTTAGCCTGCAACCTAGCACAGCTAGGTGGTGCAGGATTATTTTATGGATCCTATATATTCCACATGCACACATCTGATACAGCAGCTTTATCAGACTTCATAGCTATCCTTTAGTTCTAAAGGCAGCTTCTTTCTGCTTCTTGTCTCAAACCCTAGAAGGAAAGAGCTTAGCATTTAATTAAGGGAAGCTGTAATTACAGAGCACTTTTTTTTCTTTTGCACTTCCCCCCCCCCCCCCCCCCGAACTAGATTAGCATAATATCAAATACTTCTGTCTTGGTTAGAACAGATTCAACAGATTTTGCGGTGACTGAAATGTATGCATATATTATTGGCTGCCAGGGCATATTTGTTACCCATATTAAGCCTATTATCAGCCAGGACACCCAGATTCCTTTCTGCAGGGCTGGTCTCCAACCACTCTTTTCCCAGTTTATATTTGCACCCAGTATTATTCCATGCCAGGTGCAGAATCCATCATTTGTTCTTGTTAGGTTTAGTTCTGACTGATGGTTGCCATCTATCTAGATTCCAATGCTCCAGTCTATCTAGAACCCTCTGCAAGGCATCTTGTCCCTCAAGAGAGTCAACAGCACCTCTCAATTTGGTATCATCAGCAAACTTGCTAATGGTGCATTTAACTCCTATATCCAGACCGTTGATAAAGATATTGAACAAAACTGGCCCTAGAATTCACTCCTGAGGAAGACTGCTGTTGATCAACCAGATGTAACCCCATTCACTACAATCCTTTGAGCTCTGTCCTTCAGCCAGTTCTTCATCCAGTGCACTGTGAACCCACTCATCACACAGGTGGACAACCAGTTAAGAAGGATGCCTCAAAAGTTTCAAAAACCTTACCAAAATCCAGAAAAACTACATTCACTGCCTTCCTTTCACCCAATAGGTGGATGACTATCGTAGAAGGATATCAAATTAGTTAGAAAAGACTCACCCTTTGTGAACCCACATTAACTGTGCATTAGTTACTTCTCTGTCTTCTAAGAAGATGGAGTCTTCCCCCGGATTTGATGATGAGGTGTGTGTGGAAGGGGACCATGCCAAGGTAGGTTCAGAGGTTGATATGTAAAAAATCTATGTGCTGATTTGCCATAGACAAAAGATCACCTGACAAAAGGTCAACCTGTAAATGTCTGAATGTCTGTAAATCATGGCCATCAACTCATGCCATCTTCATGTCAAAGCAAAGCTGGCCCAAAGGTAGTTTGAACTTGATCAGTTTGTGAAAGTGGTGCTTTTAAAAGGCTGAACAAAAAGGAGAAGCTGGATACTACTTAGGTTTTGTTTTGTGATGACACCACAGCCTTTTTGACTCGGACTAGAAACTACTAAGCCAACAGTGGGCTTAATTGTTATCCTAAAGAGGATTTGGTGCAATCTGTATGGTATAAGATGTGCCCCAAAATTTTGCTGAGTGTAAAGCAAAGTGTCTCAAGGAAGCACTCAGCATGTTCTGAGGCCATAGTTCTGCAGTATCTTTCCTTAGCTGCGACGCTTTTCTTGTCGTTAACCCCTTTTCTTGTCTGCCTTTGCAGATAGTTTTAAGATAAGCAGCTTGTGCTGGAGAAGTTAAGAGCACAGACAAATGCTGACCCATCAGCGAGTTTGCTGATGTGTTCAGTGCTTAATACAGAGTCATGGGAGTACTCTTCTTGG
This sequence comes from Psittacula echo, assembly GCF_963264785.1. Classification (NCBI taxonomy): domain Eukaryota; kingdom Metazoa; phylum Chordata; class Aves; order Psittaciformes; family Psittacidae; genus Psittacula; species Psittacula echo. Next base: position 61,709,364 of record NC_137735.1, read on the forward strand.
AAAGGTACCTTTGAAGTATCGGCACACTGTAACCATGCTAGTGACTCTATTTTACCCACTAATTATGCCCTAAATCCAGTGGCTGCAACAGAGGTCTTGTTTGTTTTAAGTGGAGCTGTGATGTTCTGCTCCAAAGTCTTTATAAATGTGTAAAAGTGGCTAAATTTACAAAAGCTCCAGGCTCCTGTAGACTTCAGTGAGAGTTGTTGTGCTCTCTGTTCTCTTGGAATCAGTTCAGTTAATGAGGTACTTACATAAACCAAATCTCCTCAGGCTCCTATTTTTAAGAAAACTTTAGCCCTCAGTTTGCACACACACAGACACACACAGAGCTGCTTTCACATTTTCTTGTTTAATTGCTGAATCAAGTAGGAAAAATCTGTTTGTCTTGGCTGCACTGCCTGGAAGACAGGAGTTCTGATTTCCAAATCTGGAGATTTTGCAATTATTATACATCAGAAGGTGGTTGAGAGAGATTCAGGAATGCGTATGTTCTTCCCCCTTGAGTAACCAGCAAACAAAGGACAGGGTCCTTGATGATTTATTGAGAAGGTAAAAGTCTGTCCTAGGTAAAATTCCATAATCCCTTCATTTGGTGCCAGAGTTGATCCTGGGTCTTCACCATGCTGTGTGAACACCAGTCCAGAGCATTCAATATCCACCTCTGTAATGGGGCAAAGTCTTTATAGTAAAGGCCTAGACTTTCCAAAGATTTTTGTTTGGCCAAGCTGCAAAAAGGTTCTGTTGCAGTGATTTATCATCTCTGATGAACCAAAAATTATTATCTGGCTCTGAAACACTGATTCTTCGATTGCTCGCTGTAATGTAACATGAATGGAATATGGGTTAATTATAGTTTTATCTATGCAGACTTTTCTCTCTTGACTTGAATGTAAAAATGAGCTCTTGCAGAACTTAAGGGAAAGATCATACCTTTTATATATCTTTGTAACTCTGACATTTTAGTCGTGGAAGATCTACAACATGTATTTTGGTCATATAACCTTTTGATATTACCATTTAAGATGTACCTTGCCATATGGGAAATGCAAACAAGAGCTGCTTTCCATGATAGTGTGTTGTTTCATTGCTTAGCCTGTAAGGGAAAGAAAACAGGTTTGGTTTTTTTTTTCCTGCCACTTTTTTGGTAATGGGAAGAATTGTGTTTATTAAAGAAAGCAGTGGGGAATCTTCCTGGAACTTATTTAGGATGATGACATTAGCCTTTCTCTGCAGCGAAGAATATCAAAGGTGATAGTGAGAGATAACATTCCCTTTTATTACTCAGTACGCAAAATAGATTGTATCAATGATAAATTGTACAACTAAAACGCTCCAGCAGATGGCTCTGTGGTTTACCTCATGCTTCAGCACAGGCTAAGGACGCAAGAGACATTGCAACAGCAGCGAGCTTGGCACACGAATAAAAAGGCTGTGCTGTCAGCCACTCGGTGTTAAACAGCTTGATATGTTCAAATCTGAACTTTTCTCCCTCAAAAGGCTCTGTGTCCTGTAATGAGATATACCCCTTGTGTGAAAAGCTTAGTTCCTGCAGAAGGGCATGAAAATAAGCCTTAGTGTAAGGCTCAGTAGAACACTGTTGCCAGTGACCTTAACAGGTGACATACCATCCAGGTCTCTTTATTCAAGACAAACAGCTTGACAAACTCTACAAAGAAGCGAAGTATGAAGTGTGCATATAAAACCAGTCCAAATCAGAGACCTAGATAGTGACCCACATTGAGGGATCTGTCACAATGAAAGAATAATAGTGAAATGAAAGTTTTTTAATTGGTCAGGATAGCAAGCGGATCATAGAATCACAGAATATCTCAAGTTGGAAAGGACCAAAAGGATCATCGAGTCCAAATCCCTGCTCCTCACAGGAATACCTAAAATTAAACCATATGACTAACAGTGCTGTCAAGACACTCCTTGACCTATGGCATTCATAGTGAGACTATATATATACATACATATACTTCTGTATTTAAATACATACACAGCTAAATAAATTGCAAGATTACTGGATTTCTAATATTTTCTTATCTTCGCAAAACTAACTCATGATTGAAACCTATTACAGCTTGACCTTAGGACAAAAAAACCAGTATTATGGAATAAATGAATATTTTGTCCAATCCAAACGCAGGTGACAACGAAAAGCTAGAGAGTAGTTTGAAAAAGGAATACAGGTGCTTTTCATCATTGGTAAGGTTTATGCCTGAATTTCCTATAGAGAGTAAAGATTGACAGATGAAGAGGTGAAACTAAAAGAGTTGCAGTTCAGTTTTAAATGCTGGCCTACCACACATGCAATGTCTTAGCATATAGGTGGTTGCTTTGGTACAAAGTCAGACTACTAGTGTACCCCAGGGGTGACTTAGATGGAACAACTCCCTTGTGAGAATCCTTGAAAGAATGGCAATGCCTGATACAGGTCATGCAATTGGTGTCTTTGTGGAGGAGATAAATATAACATCCAGACGTTATTCAGAGAGGTCCTCATTTCTTCATGGATGTCAGCAGAACAGTTGCACTGTTACTGATTAAAGGAAAAGAAGATTTAATGTGATACAAATCATCACCAAAGGGCTTATAGCCTGCTTGGGAACAAAAGCTTGTGTAGACCCAGAATTTTGAAAGGCTTTGGGTTTAGCAGGGGTTTTACACAGGCAAATGGCTAGCTATGTTCTTTTCCAGTATCTGGTACCCACTTGGATAAATGTCCTCTGCAGGAAAGGACATATGCAGCATGTGGACGTGCACAGATAGAACAAGTTCTCTCCAATATTTTTCTATGTTGGAAGTATACTTGGGTAGAATCTGAATCTTCCTGGGGAGGAGGAGGACTGCAAGCTAGAAACTCATTGGTCAGGCCTAGGGACACTGCAGTCTCACATTGTAATTGTCAGATCCAGTTACATATATCCAGGAGGACTCACCCTGAGAACTGGGTAACCTTTCCTGTCAGCAGACAAGAAGATTGGGTGGGAAAGGTATGTGTGCACATTACTAACATGGCTATGTTGTATATTTATGGTGTATATATATAGGATGCTATGTTTCCCACATCATTCTCGTGGAGAAACTGCTGCTCATTACTTGGACAGGTATGCTCTTCACTGGATAAAAAACTGACTGGATGGCAGAGCTCAGAGAGTTGTGGTGAATGGAGTTAAATCCAGTTGGTGGCCAGTCACAAGTGGTGTTGCCCAGGGCTCTGTATTTGGGCAAGTTCTCTTTAATCTCTTAATCAATGATCAGGATGAGGGATCAAGTGCATCTTCAATAATTTGCAGATGGCACCAAGTTTGGCAGGAGTGTTGGTTTGCTAGAGGATCTTCAGAGGGTTTGTTGAACATTTGAAGAGGCTGCCCAAAGTGGTTGATTCACCATCCTTGAAGGTATTTAAAAAATGTGTAGATGTGGTGCTTAGGGAAACGGTTTAGTGGTGGACTTGGTAGAGATGGATTAATAGTTGGACTTGATAAACTTAAGGTCTTTTCCAACCTAGATGATTCTATGATTCTGTGATTCTATAACTCTATATGTTATGTGTATATATACATGGTAGCTTGGCAGGTTACATATAGTGGTAGTATATTGTCTTCACACATTTTAGATGTACTTTGCCTCTCCTTACCTCAGCAAATGAGGGCAAGGAATGTATGGTGTGTATCATTTGTTTCCACAGAAAGCCAAGCTACACAAATGATAGTAGGTCCACTGAAGAAGACGGACTCATTGAGTGCATGTGCAATTAAGAATCAACTGTTATTTGAGCTATTTCTCACATGATCATACAACCTACTATACTGAAAGGAATTTTTTTTTTTAATTCTAATTTAATTTTATATTTAAAAATTCTCTTTACAGAAAGGGTCCTCTCTGAAGTGTTTTTGGATTGTGAAATGCCACAACTGGCAGTCTATTCGGCTGCTGAGATGTCTTTTCTTTCCTATTTATCCTCTTTGTTTTCTTTCTTTATCCAATCACATTTGGAAAGGCCTTTGATAAAAAGTACTCCAGAGTCTTTGTATAAAGCATCCCTTTAAATTAGTACCTCTCCGAAGCCATTCTTCTGCTCCAGAGCAGGAAAATAGCAAAGATTTCCTTTTGATTTTCAGGTCAATCATATTGACCTGAGTACTCTAAGAATATCTTCAAGCCTGATTGTAACAGCACATTGCACTGCGAGATGAACTGAGGACATCTTCCAGAGGCCTTGAGACCAAATAAAACACAGCATGTCTTCTGTCTTCTCAGCAGATACTGGAGAGATCCAAAGTGCAATATTTTGTAGGTGTGATACAAAATGAAGAGATGTTACTTGTCACATTCCATCTTTTACAGTGTTTAAAAGGTGTGGGATAGCTACACATCCTTATGTGTGTTCCTGTTCTTTCTGCTCTGCTTTTGAAAACAATTTTTAATACAGGAACTTGAAGAGAATGCTCTTATCATGAACTCCTAAGAAAGGATTTTTGAAAAATATAAGTACATTTGAAAATACTGCTTCTGAAAAAGCAATGACAGTGATTCCTTTAGTTTGTCCTTAAGTGCACAAACAGTCAACCAAGGTGGATCAAGCCACCTGATGTGTTAAGCAGGAAAGTTTGAATGCATTTTTCTCAGAAAGATTTGGAGCTTAATAGGCAATACATCCTACATGGTTTTACGGTATCAAGAGACAAATTTAATTTCAGAAAGACACATTTTTCAGATTTTCCACCGACCATAACTTGATGATGTCTGAATTGAAATTTGAACAATAAACAAATATGCCACAGGACGAGGAGAATGTGCTGGCCAGCTTGTTTTTCATATATCATCTTTAAGATCTATTTTAAATTAGGATTTTTTTTTAATGCCAAAAAACAGTGGAAAAAACAGTGTAAAAACAAGGTATAGGTGAAAAAAAGAATACAAAGCAGCAGCTCAGGAGTTCATGGCTTGGTTTCTTTAGTAAGATTTTTTGAGCGAGATTTGAGAGCAGAACAATCTCATTGAGGATATTTCTATATAAATATAGGGAAAATTTTCCTCTGAAACAGATTTCGTTAGAAGCTACTTTGACTAAATAGACTGTTTTCATTAAATCTCAATATTGAGAAGAATGTCCTGAAAAATTAGAAAAAGTTTAGAGAGCTTTAAATTTACTTCAATGAACTTTTTTTTTTTTTTGGTAATGGAAAACAGATTCTTTTCCAAAGGTCTTGACTGATTTTGATTGTGGAAATACAATATAGTCAAAATTAAAAGCAAAGCATTATGTTCAGTATTGGGTCAGCTGAAAGGAAATTAACATCCAACAAAAATTGTCACTGTTGTCAAACATTGTCACATAGTCCTTGGCAGTACTGGGAATAAGTGCATTCTGTTAGTCTCTGTGACACCTTGTGCATAGTCAGTATAAACTCTGAGCTTTTAGAAGGTCATATTTTTTTACTTTGGATGTCCTTAGAACAGTAGCTGCTGTATCATATCTGCCCCAAAATCTGAATTCCATGCACTGTTCTTTCCCTAGGTAAAGGGCTTCTGAGTCCTATGCTGCATCTTTTACTTAGGATCAAATGAGACACTTCTACTTAGGATCAAATTTCTGCTTCAAAGCAGCTCAAAAGGCAAAATTCACAGCTGTATATAGTTCTCCTGAGTGGATCCTGGAAATGAAAGACACCAGAATGAGACACTGTATTGTTTTCACAAAGGTTGATTGAATCTTCTGAATAAATAACTAACAAGTACAAAGTAGTAAGTACACAACCATGACTATTTTCAAGGCAGACTAAAAGAAAATAAACAAATAAAAAACCCCAACAAAAACCAAAAGCGAATAGTAGCAAATTAGACTCATCTCTCAGTTCAAGAAATAGAAATTATTTAATTCACCTACTTGTTTCTGTTTCTCATGACAGGCAGCAATTCTGTGCTTACTGATAATGTGTCTGAAGCTTACCCAGTGTGGATGTTCCTGAGAGAACATTCACAGAACAGCCTTCAGAGATAAGAGGATTGCCTTCTGACCCTTAGCCTCATTTCTGCGCTGGCTTGAACTTCATATAGAAATGTGACCCACTGGCTGGGATGTGGATTTCAAACGGTTAAGCTCTTATCAATTCACACACTGACAAATAACAATTACTCAGCTGGATAATTCATTTTGTTAATGATGAAGATATCAGGTTTTGATGAAGCAGTCAGAAGGTCTAGCATAGTGTGAAAGTCAAATAAGACATTTATATTAAAAAGTTGCACTTGTCAGGAAGAATTCTAACAATGGCAAGAAGAAAAATTTGCAGAAGCCATTTATTTAAGACAAACTGCTAGATAGCACTGAATTTCAAAATCTTATTGATTTTAAAGATTATAACAATACTAAATGAAAGAAACTGAATAATATTCTCAAAATTATTATTAATTTGAATTATTGTCATATTTCAAAACTCAAATTGGCTTTACAATAAAGGAGAAACAAGGAGATGTCCCACAAAACTCCCCAGGACCACATCTGAATCTGAAAGCAGACATCTCTGTTACAAGAAGCTTCACAGCAAGTTACCATGCTTGTTAAACATTCCTTTGGTATGAGACTGAATGTTTTGCTGGGGCTTAATTACCATTGGCTTTGAAAAGATTAATTCTTTCCACTTTCAAGAGCAAAGGCAGTCAGATGGGGGCAGGGGGAGACTCACAGGTGAAATCCTTACTCCAGCCTTTGCTTGAGTCCAGACCCACAAGTTAAGACTTGTGTACCTGAAAGAACAGGTTGGAGGTTCCTTTTGGTCCTCAAAATCAGTGTATCCCCTAATTTCATTCCTGCACAGCCAGCAGCTCTGGATTACCCACAAAACAAAGTATACTGCCTTAGGATTAGGTCACATCTCCCTCTCTCTGACACTTATGGCAGTTATAAACTAAGAAAAACTAGGAGCTTCAGGTTTTGAAGCACAAATAGGTAGAACAATACAATAAGGTTTTTTCTTGAACTCAAGGGAGGAGTGTGGGAAAGAAATTCCAAGCCTCTGTCCATTTTCTTGTAGCCACAGTCTCTATCTTGGTGTAAGGACCTACGTAACGACACCTGTAAGGACCTATGGATCTGAATGATGAGTACCAGAAGTCAGGGCAATACCTGTATCATTGGCAGCTCAGCAAATGCCTGTATGAATCCCTAATATCTGTGAAAAGAAAGCTCATGGAGTATGGGAAAGGCAAACAACATCATATTGGTATTGCTAACAGACAAAGCAAACTTTACAGGCTCCTCTCTGAGCCTGAAAAGGGATGACTGCATCAAGTAAGCATCAGAAAAAACAGCCCAGCACATTGTTTTCCTGGTGTAACTTGTTTTACTTTCTGTAGGGATATTGTGAATTAAAAGGTTGCAAGATACAATGTAATGTGGAAAGGTATAGTCATTTGTGCCTTCTGCTTAGGAGGCAGCTGTTCATGGGCTATTGATTTTACTTCTAAAAAGTGTATGACTGGTTGTTACATCCATTTGTCACCTTTGGATATCACTAGATGTTGAAAAAGAAAATTACTCCAGTCATTCAGATGCATAAGACTAAAGAGCACAGATGTGGCCTCTACTAAAGAATTTCTAGGCATTACTAATGGTTTTTATTCTTACTGTGAAGGGCCATAATTTTTTTTCTGCCTCAGAAGACAACATCCTTTGTTAATTAAAGCATCACCAGCTCTCTGTTTCAAAGACTATCTGCCTGGTATCAGAATAAAGCACTTGTTAAAATTGTGAGCAACAGCAAATGAAACTACCACAGTTTGGCTGAAATTGGCTGAAAGACCATCACCTCTTATGATGAATAAAGACACGTCTATGTCATGCAGCATAAATGCTGACTTTGGATTACTGGTACTCTGATACTACTGGTACTCTGATATTCATTTGATTCCTCCTGCTGAAATCAGAATTTCACATCAGCTTTCATTTTTTCATTCTCACTGGATGTAATGAAAGAAAGTCATGCAAAGAAGAGCAGCCAACAATCCCTCCTTTCTTGTTAGCACATTTCGAAGATTGAATTAGATGACCTGTGCCTAGTGGGAATATTGTAACAAACCATAAGCACAACCACTTGAGTAGCAGGTAAATACTTTCCTGATTTACAGTTTTGCTTCCCTTCTTAGCCACGCGTTATTAATCATAAACAAGTAACAACAAAATGGGTTAGATTGGTCACAGACTAATTAATGCCTGTCCTTCAGTAAACATTTTTATAATCTGCATGCCAGAATGAGTGAGAGTATTTTTGCTTATGTTTGCTGGACCATGCCTGCTGTATTTCAGAGAGCAGTAAGATCTTGAGATCTTATGAAAACTACAACTGGCCCTGCTATTGAGCTGGTTGGTTTTCGTCTAACAGACAAGTTACAATAGCATGACTCTGTTTGCAAGGACAGCTAGAATATATGTGGGGAGGGTGTTAATTTTTTCCCCCCAAGCTGTCCATTTTTCATCATATCCCATTTCTCTAATCATCTTAAGAGAGTAAATCAAAGGACATGACTAGCAGATCAGAATGTAGCTTAAGCTTTTGCACTCTTCTCTTTATAACCTTTTCTCCCGTTTCAGACCCTACTTTCCTGCAGCTTCCATGAATGCAAAAAAGCGTAAGAAGGAGTCAACATAGGACAAGACTGTTCCTCATCCCTCATGGGGTTTTCCTCCTCTGCTCTTTTCCTCTAGCTCTTAAGTCCATTGTTCTGTTGGTTTTGATGTGGGTAACAGAAAATTGGAGCCTTAATATGAAAGCAAATGATAAAGGTATTTGGGTCACAGCACAAGCTGCAAAGCAGAGCTGTAGACAAAGGAGAGAAGCAAGTTGGCTGCCTGTAGGCTACCTGAAGTGTGCTGTGTTTTATTAACTTCAGCTCTTCACATGCTTCTCTTTGTGTTGAGCTTTGAAACAGTGACAGAAAGTCACACTCTTTTTGAGAATAGGACACCATGTTCCACTTCATACACGTGTCTATTTTACAGAAGGAGGTTTGTAGCCTCATTGTGGAAGATGCATTACTATATTAGGATCCCCTGTGAAACATATAATAACATGGTAAAAAAAAAAGGCAGCTGATTTTGTTTTTCAGTGCTCGAACTTCCTGACACATTCCTTGAATCAGACTACAATCCTTTGGCATTTCTCTTTCCAAGCAAGGCTGACATCTTTCAATCTTTCTTCCATGTTCAGCCGGAGCTGCTTAGCAATTTATGAGCTACAGGTGAGTATATGTATGCTTTGAAAAAAGCAAAACGCCCCTCCACACACACACATTACAGCTTCCCAAAGTGGCTTTGTTGACATTTATCATTTGCTCTGTTCTTTGACCTTAACAGCAAGCCAAGGGCTGTACATGTTTGAAAATATATCTCAAATCAAAGCAACACAAAGTAGAGCCACCTGTCCCTCTGTGTCTTACTTAAAGTGTCCCATCTTATTTTTTTTTTTTATATCAAAAACCTGTCTCTAATGGGATTTGAAATGCCTTTAGAACCCTAGAATCTGATGTTAATGGCAAAATTGTGTTTCTATCTATGGGTGTCCTGGTTTAGCAGTAGCAGTCATTTTTTCTCCTTCTTAGTAGCTGGTGCAGTGCTGTGTTTTTGACTTTCGGCCTGGAAAGAGAGCTGATAACACTCATGTTTACTCTGACCAAGGACTTTGTGAGTCTCATGCTCTGCCAGGGAGGAGGGGAAGCTGGGAGGAAGCAGAGACAGGACACCTGACCCAAACTAACCAAAGAGGTATTCCATACCACAGCACGTCATGCCCAGGATGTAGAACTGAGAATTCCCGGAAGGGCTAGACCACTGCTGGGTCGGGGCGAGGTACCAGTCGGTGAGGTGTTGTATTCTCTTCCCTTGTTATTTCCTTTGTCGTTATTATTATTGGTGGTAGCAATAGTGATTTGTGTTATACCTTAGTTATTAAACTGTTCTTATCTCAAACCAGTGGGAGTTGCATTCTTTCAATTCTCCTCCCCGTCCCTCCAGGAGCGGGGGGAAGAAAGGGTGAGGAGGGAAGTAGACTGTGTGGTTCTAATTTACGGCCTGGGCTTAAACCACGACAATGGGCTAGTCCAAGATGTTGATGCTATCCAAAACAAGTAGTCTGTCCCAGAGAACTGGCACAGCAGTTCTGAAACAAGGAAGCAAAAGCATGTAACTGTAGGTGCCACTGTGCTGAACTTCAACTTCAGCCCTCTCTTTTCAAAACAGGGCTTCTCAGTGAGAGTCTACATATGAATCTGATACCTAAAAACAGCCAGTAAATTATTTAAGGGCTTTAACTGGAAAAGAAAAAAATGTTTAAAAAGCCTTATGGATAATTTTTTTTTCTCACTATTTCCATTAAAAGTCCTCTTCTCAGTGTTTACGAGTCAGAGGTTTATCTCAAGGTTAATGCAGCCTCATCTGAGGACACAACACCAAGGCTGTATTTACTTGTGGTACTCTCTGTTCCAGTGGGTGGAATCCTGAACACGCTGCACAAATTTGAGGATGTTATTTTCTGAGACAGAAGTGTCTAAAGTTTCACCCTGTGCATCAGACTGTTCCGGGACTAACTTTGTAAGTATGCCTGAGTTCTGGGTCATTGTACTGAAGTGAAAGCAAAAGTGTCTCTGAGCAGCTCTGGCAGTTTATTTGTGGTTCAAAAGGTCAAATCATTTTGCTGAACTGGAAAACACTGCTCACAAGTCTCTGGGCATATTGATGTGCTGTACATTTGATGGGATTAGTTACTTTTGCAAGTTTCTAATGTGACCTTTGTTAATAGGATACATTTTCCATAATGGGCTGCTTGCAGTTTCCAAGAGTCATTTACATGATAAATTCAATAACAGATTAGACAGTGCTAATCCCATACTGAAAGGAGTATCTGTCTGAATTGTATCGAAATGCCAGGTGGAAAGCTGAAGCCTTCTAACTGTTTCGGGATGGGAAGCACTCGATCCCAATTGTGTGATATGTGACCACTCAGCAAAGAAGTTTCTTCAAATGTCTCTTGATCTCCTACCAGAAAAGTTATGGGGGCAGAGGGTAAATATTTAAAACTGCTACACATCAAAGATTTGATGGGCTTGGCTTTGGTAGCTGAAATAAGGTGTTATGTCAAGATGCTTCCAGCAAGTCTCAATTAGAGCATATAGTAGTGAACACAGTGATTTGGGGACCAAAGATCTCTCATCTGTGCTGTTGAATTTTTTCATGCCATTTTGCACTGGGAGAGGGGCTTTTGTCAGCACAATGGAAAGAAGTTGTTCCACTACATACAGCTGGATTGTCTGTACCTGACTTCATCGACAGAACATAGCTTAGCTGTCCACTTCTAAAAGTTAATTCCATCATTAGTCTGCATGCGCTTTTCAGGGGCCAGGCAAGCACAGCATTCATGGCATAACACTGAAGCAGAAAACACGTAACCATTATATGCAGTGTGGCCCAGTTTACACAGATGTTACTAATCTCTGTTCCCACTTTCCTTGCCTTAAAGTGCATCTGGGCTGTTGTTTATTGCCCAAAATACTTTCTTACATTATCACTAAAGCAAAGCTATGTAATTTACGTAGAGATTACCTTTAGATTTTTCCTAGAGTTAATCCAAATTATAACAAATAATATTGACACGGCAGAAAATGCAAATCCTAAATTGCATTTTTATCACTTATTAAATATTTTAAATAAGCAGTGTTTTAAACTGAATTGCATTCTCAGAAATATGGAAATATAACTCTTATTAATCAGAATATATTTGGAATATGTTTGCAAGCATGTCATGGTAAACAGCAGCATAACTTATAGTACACGCAGCACCTGCAAAGACAATTCAGCTTTTAAGATATTGGGAGCTTTGCCAGACTTCTATACATAGTAGAAGTAGTGTAGTTTCACTATCTGGCCAATTCTTTTTCTGTAAAACACATAGAATTTCCTGGAGTGCTGAGAAAATGGTATGTTTAGGGATTTCCTGGTGAAGTTGGCAATATCTTTAATTCTATTAGGAATAAAAATTAAGCAGGACTCACAGCCCTCTGCACAATTTATGGAGTGTCCTCTGCCACTCATTTCAAGGAGATTCAGTTCAATTGCTTCACTATTGGTGTCTGATCCATTTAAAGTGCCTCTGTCTTCTCCAGGAGTCTCCATATACCCCAGCCACCATCCCAGTGCATATAAGGCTGTGTCATATCAGTCAGCTCTTTGTGGCAGCTTCAGATTCCTGAGGGCATCTCAAATGAAACTGAATGCCTAGGCAGCTAATTTGAGCACACTGGGTTCCTTACAGCAAATGTGGCCACGCTTGTCAGAAAGAGATGCTGCTGGTAGCTGAGCCCTTTACAGCATGCGCCTGTGTTTTATTCCTTTAGAACGTGCACCTGTGTCCTCATTTGCAACTCAGTTGGACTGAGAATATCTGACTGTAAGGCCATTGCTGAGACCAGGAAAATTTGATTTTAATCTAAGTGAAAAAGGTTATGGGTTTGGGGTTTTTTTTGTTTTCTTTGATGAAGTTCCAATGCTTTGACGTTCATTTTCCATTCACTATGAACTGTGGCTACAGTTGCAGGGATCCTCATATAGATGGGATTCTTCCCTATATTTTTTAAACATCAAAACATTTCACCTCAGCTCAGTTTCACATCAAACTTTTCCTTCTCAATTGCTGCTGTGACATCTGTGATTTGTGGTTTCTTCCCTTTATGCCCCAGTTCTGCACATGCTTTTCTTCCCCTCTTTCAACTGTGACACAGCATGTTGTACATGGATGCCACACGGTCACATAACTCCACCACAAACTTGTTGAGCCACCTAAGGGGTGGCAGTGGTGCATCACAGTATCTATTTTCAGCACAGGAGCTGTGCTTTCCTCTTTTCCAAGAGGAAAAGCAGGATACAAGCCAAGTACACTATGATACAAATGAAGCTAGATCTGTTAGAATTCAAGTTTACAGAAATAAAGGCTTAACATTCTCCCTCGATCAAATTCAGGCACTTTACTCTTTTTCTTTTAAAGCAGCCTGTCAGAAAGGCTTCCCTGTAAAAGCATGCCTTTTATTTTTATCTGCTAATTCTTAACAAGTCTTTATTGTTTTAGTTAATGAATACATTGTGTGATACTTAATGGAGCTTAATGAGTGTATGCCAATGGTAATTAGTATATGATGATACAATAGCTTAATCCTCTGCTCATTGTCACCCCACAAAAGCAGCAAATAACTACATCAGCATTTTAACAAAGAAAAAAATATGGGGTTTTTTTTTGTTTGTTTGGTTTGGTTTGGTTTTTTAACTGTTAAGGAGGATGCTAAAATACTAGAGCTTTTCCTGTAACAGAATATCTTCTACATCAGCCTACATACAAGGTAATTTACTTATCTTCAGCAAGACTTTTAGGCCCTTATTGTATTTCTGCAGTGCTAAAATTATAGGGTCAACATCTGGTAAGAAATTTACATGTTAGCGGGGGGTCTCAGAAGAACTGTCATTCATACACATAATCTTAAAACTCATTTTCTTATAAAACATATGAAGGTAGCTCTTATAGCCATAGAAGATAGATCTCAACAAGTAATTTGGGTTGATTTAAGGAAACCGCAGCACTTTATCAGAGTAAAACTGCTCTTCAAACTGAGATGTCGGTAGGAAAAAAATTACACTTATAAAGAAAAAAAAAAAGCTGTTTTGTTACCAATGATGTGAAGACACAGAGTTGGAGCCTAACAAACAGCTTCAAGCTCAGTGCAAAGCTGAAATGAAATTTAACACCCCCAGAGGAAAGCACTCTTGCCAATTCTGCAAGCAGGGAGTTGCTTCCATCTGCTGGAGGCCAAAAATACCTCAAGAACAAATGCCAGCGGTCTCTGCCAGGTGCTAAGATCATTTGAGAAGCCTAGGGATGCTGTCTCCAGAACAATGGAAGGTAGTTTTACAGCCTACTTCTGAAGGACAGGATAACCAGAATAAGTAATGCAAACCTACCGATAAAAGTACGCCCCATCTGTGACTCCTGTATGAAATCCAGCAGGAAGCAAGACAAACTAAAATCTGTAATTATTCTTCTAGAGAATAGCAGTCATGTCTATTCCAAAGACACAAAGCTTTTTCTAGTGTACAGGGGAACAGGACTAAACCTTGAGAAGAAATATCAGGCTCAGCAAACATATTAGTGACTGGAATGGTCATTCAATAGCCCACATCTTCACCAATATGCTCACAGGTGTTACTCTAATGTACAGACGTTTTGAAGCCAAAGTTACTTGTTGTAGTAATGATCATTTGAGAAAGGTTCTTAGAGCACTTAGCAAACTTTACTGCATTTATTCACTCAGTATCTCCGTGTGAGGGATGTGTATTTTATAACTTTTGAGACTGATCATAAACATACCTGTGCATACATTCTCTTGACCAAAACTCTATGCATACACAAACACATTTTGAGACAGAAACCTTGTAGAATGAACGCACCAACTTTGTATTTCTTGTTATCTGCTTCCAACAGGCTCAAAGCCAGTATAAAAAGAGGTGTGACTTATCTGCTTTGTGTCTGATTGGACATAACTTGCAGTTTAGAATCTGATCCACCATGCATGTTCTGAATGGGATTTCCTTCATTTCTTCTAGCCTTCAGGCTGACATACAGGTTGGTGATAGATGAAGAGAAGATCTGTTCCAGTCTTATTCCCATGGCTAGCACTTTATGCTCCCCCATGGGAAGGTCTGGCTGGCTATCTCTCTGTGCCCTTAAGTACAATTTATAAAGCCATGTATCTTTAAAGCAAGGAGGAAAAAATACCATAGAAAGGTATCGTGCCACCAATTCATGTGCCAATTCATCATTTATGTGTGCCAGCCACTTGAAAGAATCCAATGGCTATGGTGAAGATCATCATAAAGCACAGGTTTTCCACCTAATAATAAAGCTCATTGTTACCAAATAGAAATACGTGCATATTTTAAACATGTTTTAATTATATATGCATTTCTTTATATTTGATTAGAATAATGTTCTCATTATTGTAGAAGTCTATAAGAGAGATAATTATGTCCTTACTTATTCTTTGCAATTAGACTCAGATTCTCTTAAGACTGCATTAAGTTTTTCTGCTTCCTCCTAATCTCCTCTATTCTGATGTTTTCTCATTTATTTTTCTCAGGAGAAGAAAAAGATTTTTGTTTCTACTTAGCTGGTAATGGATCTGATAGATGCAGTATTAATTCAGTCATCATTGTGAGTTATATTTTTCTTTTCGTATTCCAAACATTTGAAACCTGGCATCCAACATGTGAACTGGACTGCTTGCTATGGCTTGCTCATGCGTGAAAATTTCAGTGTTTCAGTTTCTAGTACTCTTTCTAATAATGTTTCAAATATCCATGATTGCATAACTAAAACTTTTTTTTTATTTTATTTGTTAAACAATCAAGTTTAAAAATCATGTAAATTGTTATAAAGCTTAACAATCATGTGCTTCTTAACAGAAGTTTTCTGCTGGAAGAGTCTCAAAGGCTTCGTCTAACTAGACTTTGTCTCTAAGTCAAGCATGTGTCTAAGCTATTGCCTGGACTCAATCTGCAGAGAGAAATAGATAGTCTTCCTCTGTACCTGCAAGATGGAAAACATGAATGTGTATTCTTACCTCAGTTCCAACAAGACGGCAATCCGCCACTGACAAAACTCTACATGTATGGATCTTCCATTCAGTGATGCCTATCTAGATAGGACACATCTACATGACCTCCACAGAACACATGACCAGATATTACCTCTTACCTATGCTAAAACTGAAAGACTTTAATGAATTGTATCAAATAGTGTCAAAAGATCATAGCATAGAACTAATTTCAACCGCATCACTTACTTCATGAAGGGCAAAAGAATCAGTCAAATACTAAAAGTCCTTTGTCTTAAGTAGACATACCTAAGTATTTTGCTGAGCTAGAATAATTAATTCCATATTAAAATTGAAATGACATGACAATTTTTACTTATTTCAGTGTGCTTCTTTCATATTCTGAGCAAAATATATGTGCAGATCTGCATTTAAAACACAGGATGCTGTGGATTGTCCTGAATTTTGGAGCCCTTTCTTATATAGAAGGCGTGTAATGAAAGCTTTAATCTTCAGTATTCAAGGTACAGGTTCTGTATCTCATGCATAAGCTACTTTCACCACCAACACAGCAGGCTGACCAGAGGTGTTGTGGGCGCTCCATCCCTGGCAGTGTTCAAGGTCAGGTTAGATGGGGCTTTGAGCAACCTGGTTTAATGGAAGGTGTCCTGTGGCAGGGATGTTGGAACCAGATGATCTTTAAGGTCCCTTCGAACACAAACCATTTTATGATTCTATAAAAAAATCCTCAAGGGCATCTTGTTTCCCCCCTTCTTATCAGTTACAAGGTCCATGTACTTTCCTAATGGTCCATGACCTGAGAATCACTAACTGATTGGATCTTTGCCATTGTCTCCTTACTTACCCAACACCTGTGTGTCTCTGTGTGTTTTCCTCATCATTTTCCCTGTTACTTCCCCTTTGAACTGAAAAGTTTTTTCATGTGATAACTCCAAAGAAGCAGGAGCTCTTATATTTCACACGCCCTTACACTCATGGTATGAGTGTAGCTTGAACCCACTGGGAATATCCAAGACAGGTGTCCTGGTTATCTCAGTCTGTGGGTTTTACCTTCTTCTGATTCTCCTCTTCATCCCTACTGGGAGGGAAAGTGAGCGAGAGGCTGTATGGTACTTAGTTGACAGCTCGGCTTAAACCACGAGAACAGGAAAGGCAAGATGCATGCTTGCATCCAGGCTGTGCGCAGCTCCCTGGGTCAGGTATCTCTGGATTTAGTTTTTGACTAAGCACTGCTCCACACTAATAGCCCATGTCTGCAGTAGACCAGACTCTGACTAAGTTTGATTTTAGTGTCTTTCTTGAATTGTCTTCTAAGAAGTTCCTGCCAAATTTTAATTTTTGAAGGAACCTGAGGACAAAATGTGCAGTACAGGCAGCTGACAATAAAACTGTTTCACAAGTGATGTCATGAAAATGCCCTCTGATGCTCAAAGCAGAACTTCATCAGTTCTTGTTTTGGTGATGCACAGGCTCCTATATCTAGCTGTTGTTCATTTGCCCACTGCTAATTAACCTGAAACACTTCAAATGTTTACTTTTCCTACTGTAGTTTTAGTATGGTACTCTGAAACTAAGCATTTCATACTCTATAAAAGAACAGTGTTTAAACTGTTTTTAAGCTGGAGCCAGGTTCGCATCTTGCCTTTACACTAAGATAAAAAATACAGTCACTGTTGGCTTTGCTACCAATTACTCCATTTTTCCTGTAGTAGAAGCTGAAGGAGATTGCTTTCTGACCAGTCCAGATTTAGGAATGCCAAGTAAATATTTTCCTTGCTTTTACTTATTAATTGCATTTCCTGATAGCAATTCCACACCCTACACATGTGATACACACCTGTATGTGTATATTGCATTTCCCAGGTTATTAAAATCCCTTAGGTTTGCTTTTTTAATACCACAACCTAATGCATGTTGTCACAGCAAGGCTTGTTTTCCTATCAATCTTATTGCTAAGACATACTCTAATAAAATGCTGAAGTGCCCCTCTTAGACATCTTGCATAATTGCTAACGTCTGGCTGTTGGAACTTTTCTGTGCCTTGAGGACAGGTGGCAGCCAATGCAGAATTCAGACTGTCAAGTGTGACAGAGAGAAGAGCTTTCTCCATTCATTCACAGTTGTTAGTAGAAGTTTGTGATGGAATGTGAACGTAGAATGTGAGGACTACATCCTGATAAAACCTATCAGGAAGAGGCAAGGCTCCGTCTGGCTTCTAGGAAGGTAGCCTGGATGTGCACTAGCATAGCAAAGAAAGCGGAGAATTTTTTTTTCAGTAGTTCTGCTTGCAAATCGTTATTCTGCGCTACAGTTCATCCTCATTCCCTGTTTTCAAGGGCAGAATCATTGTTTCTTAAAGGCTCATCTGCTCCTGCTGTTAATTTCCCTACTTGAAGTCAATTTGCAAAATTGCAGTTGGTTGCGGTGGAAATAATTATCATGTCAAAAATACGGTATTATGACTTCAGTTATACACATAAGTATCTGAATCAGATGAACCCTCACAAGTTAAAGATAGCCTTCTAATGCAAGCAGCCTAGAAAAGATAAAGCAGGGAAATACGGAAGGAAGATAGTCAAGCAGAAGTGTTTTAGAATAAATGGATTTTCAAAGTGCAGCATGTAGCTATCATTTATTCTTTCATGCCTGACATTTTTGCTGCCAAGGAACAAAGACACTTTTATGATGCAGATGAGCCTTATACCTTTCATTTCTACCCAATATTAAAACAACAGGGAGGAAATGAAAGATAAACAGTAATAATGGTCATAGAATTGTTAGGTGATTGTAGCTTTCTGACATCCTCAGGTATTTGTGCTTTCACTCAATTTCCAGAGAATGAATCCAAAGCCAAAATGTCTTACTCTGACATAGGTAAGTACCATCTCTGCGTGGATGCTACTCACCTGAGAAAGGTGTGTTAGCAGGATTACACTGTTTCTCACAGGTAGATCATTGGAAATTGCCACTCTGCTAATAGTGTATTCCTGCTGATATCTCACAAGAATCACTGAGAATTTTAGAGTACATGGGGTGTGTAACTAACCCTCGCATGTTATTAAGACTCTGATAGCCTAATAAGCATTAGAGATGGCATGCTTTAGCAATGAACTATCCCATTATTTATACAAGAACCTATTGATTCAGTGTACAGAATGGTAATGGCATTGAAATGCAAATCTCTATACAGTGTTGACTATTTAATATTGTGTATTGATTATACTCTAAAACATACAATTCAGCTTCAAATTTTTCTAGAGTGCCTATAATATATTGCAACAACTTCATATCACTTTCTGGTACTTACAACTGACACTTGCTTCTCTAGATAAACATTAAAACAACAATAATTTTTTCAAATTATTATCTACACTAACCATCTCATTGTTTTCCTATTTTCATGCAAGCTATCAATTTCGTGTGCCATTGCAATTCATGTGTTGCTTGAAGGAGCAGTGGCCTTCCCAAAATGCTTGCTTTCTGCTCTCGACTTCTACTTGAAATGTTATCAAGGTGGGACATGGAGAAAGAGTGAAAGAGCCTAGGCTTCTCTCATAGCCTGCTGCTGTATCATTCAGTGTGATCTGCTAGCACCAGGTGTCAAGGAGTAGACTTTGCACTGCTGTCCAAGAGAAAGATGCCACTAACAGCAGTAGTAACTAGTAAACCAAGTAACCCAGGGAAAAACTGTAATTAAAGGAATGAAGAAGACGTGATCATCTGTGATTTTTAACATGGTCTTAGATGAATCATTTAAAGTTTCCAGGTGAAACCTTGGTTCTGTTAATATAAGTATTTTTGGCACCCTGTATAGCTCTTCTCTGCAATATAGGAAATACTAATATTTCTCTTCTCTGCATGGATTATGTTTAGTTTGTGGGGCTTTTCAAAAAGAAATTATCAACAAAAGCACTTCATCATAGCACTCACCTGGGGCCAACAGTGCTCTCACAGTACATACAGCAGTAATGCATGCAATAAATAATGAGGTCCTAGAAGAAAATCATAGTCCAACTAAATGGTCTTAGCACTGAGGTTATCTCCAAGGGCTTCTTGAACTCATTTGACTGTAGATGTAGGGTTGGATTCTAGTGACAGTGTTTTTCCATATGATCTAGAGGGTCATTGGGTGAACTCACACTAGTCCCAGCAACACATCCCCTGGTTTTTCCAAAAATCCACTTTCTCAACATTTAGCATGAACCTGGTTTTGTCACCTCTTGTGCTGTGTCTTGTCAATGTCATCCAAAAATGTTCTCAACATCTCCTCTTCTCTCTTGACTGTTCTACAGTGCTTGCCCACTCTAAAGAAAAATGCAGATTAAAGGAACAGCTGGATCTCAATTTTTCTTGTCTTTAATATTTCAGGTAGATTTATTATCTTCCAACCCATTAATTTGTCACTTTAATAAGTACCTGAAAAGTTAATTCATTAATAGGAGCAGCTTCTTCATTTATTAACTAAGCAGCAATTGTAATTCAGGTAGCAATAAGGGATTGATGAAGAAAGAGTAAATGCCTGAATGGTACAGTAAATGTTATTGAACTCATTTCATCTATGAGTTTGAAGATAATTAATCTTGCACTGTTAATAGCTGGAGATGGGCTATCAAGCCTTGTGTTCTTTGGACATTTCAACTTTAGACCATTTATACCTTGTCAACGTGGAAGGGCAATGCAAAGTTAGAATAAAAAAAGTTTGTGAGGAAAATTAAAATAAATTGAGGCTATTCAAACTGTTGGTGGAAAAAAAGAAAAAAATCTACTTTTCTCCTTTCTAGCTCTTTTTCTTTTTAAGCAAATAAAATATTTTGGTGGGAGGAAGAATCTCCTTGCACTTTCTATTCTTTACTTAGAAAAAGCTTATGGAAAAAGCCAAAATTTTAATTGTGTTTTGCACTTGAAACATGCTACAAAATTCAAATGCATGCTGAACTGCACTGTGATTGGAGGTGGGGGAATGGGGTGGGAGCATTTGAAACAATGCTGTAAGTTCAAAGACTCCTGCCATCCTCCCCTTTCTTCTGCTGAAGTCTTGGACTGAGAGCTCCCTTTTCCTAAGTCCTTAGTATCTGCAGTCCACAGCTGACTTTTCAGAGCAGCTCAGCTGATATGCAGTGCTCCTCTGAAGAGCCTTTCTCAGGACACCATGGTTGCACGGACTGTCCTGAGTCAAGTTGGTGACCAAATTAGACTGTTTTTCCACCACTGCTCCCATCCCACAACTTACCCATGCCTATAGCCCATGGAGCCTACAGCATCTGCTCTTCTTCTCATACAGGCTGAAAAAAACTCAGACCTTCACAGTCCAGGCAAACCTTTGACTTTCACAAAGGCCTTCTTGTGGTCTGCTTTAATGTATGTATTTCTTTCTCTTGACAATTTTATGCCTCTATCCTTGCCACCACTGAAGTGGCAGCACATTCTGTGTCTGAAGGTAATTAACCTTTGTCTTCTTCAGTTCCTCACCCACAAAATAGCAGCTGTGTACCCTTCCAAAAAAGGTTTGTCCTGGCAACCATACTACTAATAAAATGGTCTTTATATGACACCAAATACACTCTGGGATGGTGTGATTTGATGAGGTGACAAATGAAGCTTCTTTTCCAGTCCTCAGCAATTTTTTTACCACAGCTGGGACTAAACTTTGCCTTGTGAAATAATTCCAATTTTTTTTATTCCACGAGCATATTATACTGAGCATGTCACTAAAAATCATTCTGAATCACTTTTAATGCTTGCTAATTGCCAGAAGTGTCATCATAAGGTAAAGGCAATTGCAAGAAGACACTGTGTGCAACAAGAGTTAAACTCCAGCTAGACCAAAATAAAGGCATTCCTCAGCTTTCAGACTGCAGCCTACATTCTTTTAAGACAAATATTGCAGTTGTTTAAGCACCTGAACACATTTCCTGATGCAAATCTGTGTGCATCTGCATGTACACACACACTCATGAGCACTGCTCTTCCAAGGAGGGAGTGTAAAGGAAGTAGAATTTTCCTTGTAGTGTTGTGAAGCTTTACAGTTTATTCCTAGTATTGTCAGCTCTCAGTCTTTTTCAGTGGGTTGTTTTTTCTGCTGAGCTCAGAGGCGTGCGTGAGAATCTCAGGTCTGATTAAAAAAAAGAAGAAAGAAAAAAGTATGTTGTGTTTTTTGGTGGATGTAGACAAATGCTGAAAATGTGTCTTACATATTTAACAAAGAGAAGCCTATCAAAAGAGCTTATATTTATTCATGTGTGGGTTTTTTCAACTTTCTTGGTTCTAAGCATACCACGAGTCTTGGTATTGCAGTGTATTGTGTTTTGGAAAACAAAAGTAAGCAATGCTAATGTACTTTGTAATGGCATTCCTTCAGCCTGCCTTGTCATGCTAACGTTTGTACAGAAAACTTGTTCTACAGAACCCACAAGTCAGTCAGCATAGACACAGGCAGGCTGTTTAATTGTATGACCACTGTGCAGAAATAATTTCTTTCTTGATAACTTTTTCAGTTGAGAAACATGAAAACCTCCCTGGGGCTGGCCATAAGTGGATCTTGAACAAATACTCTCCTATACCAGAAAAGTTACTCTCCTGCCATGCCATACAGAGGAAAGACAGTCCTTTTCATGTCACTAAAAAAAACCCTCTTGCAAGCACAGTTTCATTATTATCCTCAGCAAACACAAACCTAGAGTTCTTCAGACATTTTTGAAGTTGTCACCAAATTTAGGGTGAAATCATGAAAAAAGTGACTTTGCTGGACTGCTGACTTTATGTCACTGTATGCACAAGAAACCCACATGCCTCTTTCTTCCACGAATCCTGTGTTCCCAACTGTTGGTCACCCAGCCTGCTCCTGCTGCTCCAGTGAGTTCACCTGATGGTGAGATGGAGAAAGGGCTTTTACTATCACATCATAAAAGTGGGAACAATATATTCTATTCATTCACTCACACAGAGCCCCAAGATTCAGTTACTTGAGGGCTGAGTTCATTTCCCTCCTTGAGCTGCTAGTTAAATGAGGTGATGAAGAGAGAAGCCATGTTCTGTGCCTGAGCCTCTCTATCCATCCGGGAAGTTGTTTTGCACTTAATGTTTTCCTTGATGCTTTAGGGAGGGTTGTGCTGTACGACAAGACTTCATCTGTATGCTTGTCTCAGTCTATAGGTTGCTCTACCAAAGCAGGATCCAGAATAAATTCTTGGTTTCTACTCTCTTTGGCTCCTTCAGCAACAGCCTTAACATCTATAATGCTTCTTACATCCTGGTGTCCTCCTTCCTGTTCCTTCGTTCCAAGGATTTCTACATGGCAATCCTATATGTGGCAAAGTGGGACTTAAATAAAAATTAAATACACTGTTCATATGTGGCAAGCTCCTTAAAGTTACGTCTGCTTGTGGTAGTGGTAATCCTGCACATGTATAATTATGTTATATTTATAAAAAAAACTAATAGTAAAGAATACAGAAAAGTATATTTAACAGTATGTATAAAGTATCTTTATATGTATTTTAAATTATTCAATTTACTCAGAGAACTGTCAGCTTTCAGGCAAGCAATGGTTCAAAGGTTTCCTATCAATAGGTTGGCAACAGACATTTCTGGATGTTCAGGGTGCCAAGATGGTCAGTGAAGATGAGCTAATACTTGCACTTTGATGCCTAAACCACTTATACAATTACAGTAGTACACTTCCAGGTCCCCATGTCCACCATATACCTTGACATTACCTAGATATCTCATTTAGTTTCTAAGATGTGTCTAGATGATTCTTCTCAATTCCTATGATCATCACCTCTGCTTTCCTTACTTTCTTATTCAGGTTGCCAAAAAGCATTATTGGTTTTATATGTGTTCAGCAGCCTAATTTATAGAATCATAGAATCATAGAATATTTAGGATTGGAAAGGTCCTTAAGATCATCTAATTCCAACCTTCCTGCCATGGGCAGGGACACCTCTCACTAAACCATGCCACCCAAAGCTCTGTCCAACCTGGCCTTGAACGCTGTCAGGGATGGAGCATGACTTGTAGCTGTTCCCTGCTCTTCCTTATACTTCACCTTTCAGCATTATTTCCTAATGCATCATTTATCCTTTTCCTTTATAGGCTGCCTGCTTATATCTTTTATCCTTTGAAGTTTTTCATTAGATGAGGCTAGAACCCTTACCTACAAATATATTTTTTCACTTGGGATTTGATTTACAAATACTCTATATGCTTTGCCTTAAAGAAATCAGTCCCACACGGTACGCTAAAGACCCTGGGAGGAGTGTTCTATACAATACTGTATATAGCAGTTATAGACATATAGGTGTTATATATAGGTGTTAGCTATACAAAGACTCTTTGATAAACATTATGAGCCTGCCATTTCCATGTTTATATGACCCAAGAAAAGTTTTGTAAGTTTCCTTATTGACACAGGGGAGCAGATGTCAGTAATTACTAATAAAACAGCAAACAATCTAAATATAAAGTCCAGTCACTGTGAAGTGAAAGATACAGGAATTGATGGAATTATAAATGAATGCTCCATTGTAAAAGTTTCCTTACAGCTCCCTGGTAAGCAGCAACTAACTCATGTTGTTCCTTGGTGCTGCTAATACCAATACCCTAGGTTTTGATCTGCTGAATGGCAGGATGTGGAAACTCCCTGACAAAAACACTTTGGAGTTTTGCTGGACAAGGGAGTGGAGTATGGTCCTATATAGATGCTAATTACAGCTGGGCAATGGACCTAGATAGACCAGAGCCTATTAAATTATTAGAAATGCCTATACTTCCACCATCCTGTAAGGTCACTGATATGAGACAATATCACTTGCCGGCTTCCACGCATTCAGAAATTGTCAGAGAGGTAACTGATTTGGAGAAGAGAGATACTATTACCCATGTACATTCTCTGTATAATCCCCCTGTCTGTCCAGTGGAAGAAACAAGTGGGCAGTAACGACTTGAATCTGGGAAGCACCTTCGATCATTCAATGTCATCTACTGATGTTAACATTTCCTGGTTCAGTTCCACCCTTGCACAAGACCCATACAGCACCTGACTGGTGCCTGACCAAGACTCTCATTTACATATCAAGAATACACCAAAGTGAGAAAACAGCTGCCCCCCACACCATCTGTGACAGCAGCAACCGGTAACTTGCCTACAGTCTCATCTCCACTTCTCTCAAAGTATAAATTGGGCATTTGAACTCCTCCACAGCAGAGGATGAGAATACAACCCTACTTGTTAGACAAGTCAACGGGCTTGCTCTGATCTCCTCCCCAAAGCAGGGATGACTCTTTGGTAAGATTTATGCTTCCAACTACATTGGATGATACCCAGGTGGAACTAAGCTTAATGAATTACTAGTTTGTCTATTCTAGATGAGATCAATTAATTGTTGGCTAGCTTTGGATTTTAGCATTGATACAGTAAGTGAATTTATCAACAGCAATTCCAAATCTGTATTTCTGTTGCTTCAATAAACCACATTATTCGTGAATCTGTAATTGTGAAAGTTCTGATTGAATATGACCGGACATATAATGGCAAACTGATTATAATCAGAAATTAAGCCTAGCCCTTCTGATCCATTAGCTATATGTAAGCAGACGTTATTGTCTTATTTATACATACCACCCTGCAAAACATCTGGCTTTTAATGCAATTTCCTCAACGGCAAGTCCAGTTTTTGAAGGCTGCAATGCTCCAGCCCACTTAGTGTGAAAAAACCTTTGTCATTCTATTAATTTGTTTAATTTTGCAATGTGATAATATCTATCCTTTCTTCAATTTCCTCTGTTTGTCTTAAAAGGTTTTCTTTCTCTTCTGTAAGGCTGTCTTACATGGTTATGCTCTTGTCCATGAGTTAGAAAGGAGATACTGTGCTTTTACTACACGAGCAGAAGTTCTATTGATTAACCCTGACAAGTGTTTTGCAGGGTTTTCTCTAACCCCGTATTTCAAAGGAATATAGTTGAGTAAAAAGAATTAGTTTGAGAGGAGATTACAAGAAAAAGGTTACAGACTAAGAGAGGAAACCATTAATATTTTTCTCACTGAACAGATGGACATGTAGGAGTTAAAACACTTGTCTTTCCATTTTCTCACAGATGCCGTAACAAAATGCACAATAAATTAAAGAGTAAAGGGAAGAAAATAGTTGATATTTAATCCATTGTCACCAAATCATGTTTCAAAAGAAAATAAGATATCTTTCCTGATGGAAATATTCTAAAAAAATAAAAAAGGATAGTGGAATACTATCAGCTATTCTGTCCTTGAACATTAGCTATAAATACACGCAAAGCAGGGAGATTAAGGTGTAATGAATTACTTTGTGGCAAGTAAAGTTCTAATAATTACTTCTTCAAATTGATTTTTTATAACTGATTTATCCTATAAGATCAGATCTTGTAAGATCTTTAAAACTGCTGAATTTTAAACAATGTCTATTATATTTTTCTAAACAAGAGTTGATGCATAGGAAATTAATTTGTTTTCTCTACCAGAGTCCTTGGCTTTCACCTATTTCTATGTTAATGCCCTGGACAGTTGTATTATATCCCGAAAGACCATTTCTACCTACATCTATCGAACTGACAGTAACAATAACTCATTCCCCCAGGTTATAGGTTTAATGGATTATTCATTTGTTTTAGGTCTGGAAAACAAGAAGTAAGAAAAAGTTCCTTGACCATGGGACCTGGACTTTAGAAACAAGATGCCTGTGTTATTTACCTTGCCTGATGAAACAGAAAAATAAGGGTGAATCTGTTGATCAGATCTGTAATGGTCTCTGCTTGGACCTATGTTCTTTCTGCTATTTCAAGTATCTTCTTTTTTCCATGCATGAGGATATACACTTTCGGTAAATTGTGGATTTTCTCCTTGGAGCTCTTCCTAGGTTAATGCCTTCATTCAATGAATAGAAACAAAAACATAAATCCACTGGCACTTGCAATTATTTTAATTTTTCAGTTCAGGTGTGTAGCAGACTGAGCTGGTTTGGGACCATATGCACATGTTGGTGAATACTAGTTTTTTTCATTGCATTAAAAAGTGTCCAAGAAGAGATACAGAAGATTAGTTCTGGACACTTGTCCACATTTTAGTAGAGTAGAAGAGATCTTGTCACAATTGTGAGGTGGATTCTTACAGAACAGGTCTTATGTCTTGTTTATGTACCTTAATTTAGGCTATTAACATAATTAGACTTTTGTCTATGTTTTCATAATCAGGTGTCTTTACAAATACGGACTATAACATCTCTTCCTTACCTCCATCATCTCCAGCCCCCCCCTTCCTAATTTCCATCACCTCCAGCTTCAAGCCACAGTGTTTAATTACAGTCCTGTAACCACATTGTCATCCGATGAATGGATCTGACCATTAACTCCACTAATACTGAGAACTTGCTTTGCCTTTACAGATTCCTTCCTGAAGAAGCTTCTAGTCACATTTTCCTAATTCCTCCTAGACACTCTGAGCTAATGGAAACGCTTGAGACTTGGCTGTGATCTAGTTTACCCTATTTTTACAGTGAGATAACTTCCAGGGATTCAGTAAGCTACATGACAGCTGGAACCACTCTTTGATCTTGCAGCTTTTCCCAGCTCAGCTGACGTTTCCCTGAAAGCAGTCACAAAATCAAGCTGTTCAGTTTACCAGTGATGTCATGAATCAGGGGTGTGCTACAGTTAATAAGTCAGGCTCATTATTTAATTTAAACATTTAAGGATTCTCTTAGCAGAGATCAACCCATTCTCAAACCTGGAGATAGATCCCAAGGTAGGAAGTGAGGTAGAAAAAAGTTACTTTGACAATAATTTGCTTACTAACTACAAAGCAATATTGTCTAGCACTATGTCATCAGACACCTATCAGTGTGTGTACATACATCAGTATTTACCTAGACATAGATATCCATTCCTGTAAGTGATTTGCAATAAGCTGAATCAAGTTTACAGCTTCCCAGGAACCTGAAATTGAGAGTCTTTTTAAAAATAAAGGCATTCCTATGCCTCCATTGTGTCAGCCTCTACTCACAATCTATTTTCATCAAATCCAGTGTGTCTCTCATGGGTGCCACAATTAGAATTTTACTCTGTTTTGTCAACAGTAGCCACCCCAAACTAGAGTTGCACTCTGATATGTAAATTCCATTCATTCTTGGCTATCTGCTGACCTTCCTGTGTGGAAACACCACCTTTGGATTGCTGAAGAATGAGAAACTCTAAGATAATGGGTCAGTCTACTCATATCAGTAAGAAATAACAGTTGTAGATATAGAAACAGGGCTTATTTCCTAACTCTACATCATACTTGAAGTCCCATGGTTTCCAGCTGCACATCAACAAACTCACTTCAAGAAGCTTGTTGGCTGAAGCCAACTCATGTATCTTGTTACAGCAAAGACACTTCAAAGACATTTCACTTTGAAGGACATGATGAAAGAAGAGTCAAAGAAAACTGAATCCATCATCAAATACACTTAGAGTCCC
Organism: Psittacula echo; assembly: GCF_963264785.1. Classification (NCBI taxonomy): domain Eukaryota; kingdom Metazoa; phylum Chordata; class Aves; order Psittaciformes; family Psittacidae; genus Psittacula; species Psittacula echo. The sequence continues at coordinate 61,737,510 of NC_137735.1, forward strand.
TTTTCTAAAAACCTCATCTCTTACGTGCTATAAATTATTTAAGAGAAATCCTGCTGATTTTGTTCTCACTCCATTTCTTTTCCTCTACTTTAAGAGTATTTAATTCATCTCCTTGTTTGTTTGACAAAGACACTGCAAATTCAGCTTGTCTTCCTTAAAATGTGGTAGAAGAACCCTTTCTACATTGCTCCATAGCAGACCCTCACTCTCAGAAGTTGTGCAGACAGAAACGTATTGCTGAATTTGCATCATTGTCACACTGAGGCACAACATCTTCATTGTTGTTCCTTATCACACTAAGGAACAACAATGAAGAGTAAGAAAAATGTCTTTTCCCTCCATTTTAGTAGGGGGTAGAAAGGAATCTGAACCCAGATTTCACATGAAGAAAATAGCTTTTTGCTATTTGTATGTAACCTCATTCTTCAAAAGTGTTAAGTAAAACTTCATATTAAGAAAGAGAAGTCATGTTAGATGACACTGGATGGTTTTGAAATAAGAATGTTGTCACTAATTCCAACGCCTTATTCTCATTAGGGCTGATTGAAAAAAAAGCTATTTCTGATATAACTGTGTCTACACAGGCTATTTAGCAGGTGGCATTCATGCATGATTTCCATGCTACCTCCGGCTTTCTTCATACAGTTTTAACACGGATCAGATCTCTTCAGATTCCTCACTGGTGCAGCAGAAAGGGAATTTAAAGATCATATTGTAACTTCTAGAATCACTTCTGCCTACAAAACCCCTATGCTTCCTATAAAGCACACTTTAAGACACTGTACCAAAAAGTGAAGGTCCTTTCCAGAGGCCTCTACAACCACTAAAGACTGTGCAGTTGGAACTCACAGATGACTCCACAAGACAGAAAAGCGATTGACTTCCCATAGTTGTTCCTGGACTGGCAAGTAGTGTGTCCATCAGGAGAAATGGATTTCACGTCAGAGTAGGATGGAAATTCTTCCAATGCATTTTGCTCTTGGCTATCAGTCAGATGTGTATCAGCTGTGAGTAATTGCAAGTCTCTCTCCATCAAAGGCCTGAGGGGACTAGTGAGAAAAAAAGAGATATTTGCTGAAATGCGCGATGAAATGAGAAGCCAGCAGCCCTCTCTGCTGTCATCCCCTGGCGTTAATTCATACACTAGTCCTTGCCTTATGAAAAGAGGCAAGCTTTTCACTTCAGTAAGCAAAGAAGAGATTCTTTCACACAAAAGGAGTGTGTATGTGTTCGTATGAGGGGTGGGGATGAATTTCCCCAGGGAATGCTATGAAAGACTGAGAAAAAATCACAGTGGCTGTGGAGTGGAAACAACTTTCTGTAGATGGCTGTCAGGGCAGTAAACTAGGAAAACGTTAGCACTTTTTCCCTGCTGTTTGTACATAAGCAGGGGGTGTTTAGTTTGGTGGTGGATAACAATGTTTGCTTCTGATTTAGGGGCTGACCTAGCTGAGCTCAAGTACAGACATCCCAACACACATGTGCAGTCTTTGACCCCCACCCTGCCGCATCCTGCTTATTATTGTTCTTTAATTACAAACACAGAATAAAAGCAGCAGATGCTCTTCAGTGGTGCTTTATGGAAATCATGCTCTCAATGACCTTGAGTGGGTTGAAATTTTCCCTGGAGTTCATATATGTCAGAATGAATTGTTTCTTTAACCCTCAACCTTAGAGGCTGGGCCAGAGGGAGGAATTCAGTGATTCTGCTTGCAGTTTTTCTCGGAGAAGCTGTAACATCTATGTGTTTTCAAGTATATACTTATAATCAGGAAGCAGCAGAAGGGAAGGCAGTGGTGAATACATGGCTTCTTTCTCCACCAGACTGGTATTCTACCTGGATCATTCGTTTGTTCATTTAAAACTTAGAATGTCCTTGCATTCCACAGAGCTCTTAGAAGCCTTCTGGGTACTAAGACATACTGTTTTTTCCAGCTTATTGTACTGTGACATGCCTAAGTCCTGCATTCACGCATCTTTCTTAAAAAGATGTTTCTTTTCTTGAAGCCCAGAATTCACAATCAGTTATCTTATTTTCAGGACAACTGAGCACATGGCAGCAGCTCTTATTTTTGTGATAGAAATACCATACCACCTTCCTTACTTTTCTCATAGGTACTCAGACTTCATACCTTCTGCCTTCACTGAATTTGTGTCTTGTGACAGAAAGATGATCTCAGCTAAATAACACTTGACCTTCTGAGAGTATGGTATGCCACTTGGAAAGGGTTAACAAACAATTAACAGATGTTTTAATAGAAGGCATATCAATTATTAAAAATCAACAACTCAATCAGTTATCTATGACTGTGGTCATTCCTAACACCACCTGCCACTGTGCTGAAACACAGAGGTCATACCCATTCATCACATACTTAAAACAACCATTAATAATTAACTTGTCCTTCATAAACTATTGACAAAGTGACAGTTACAAGTTATCCATTTTTGCTTTTGTTTCTTCAAAAACTTCATTTTGCTTTGCAGACAAAACACATTCCACAGTTGTGTCCAATAGGGTGACAAAGGCCTTTCCATTATTGCTACATTCACAGTCAACCTCCGCAAATATTTCAGTACGTAGCTATCTGAGAACCTGCTCTGTTGCCATATGACTCCAAGCCTTTGATTCTTGCTTTCAAGGGCGTATCACTTATCTTTATAATAAGCCTCCAGGAACACAAACAAGAAAGAGCAAGCCTTTTCTTGCTCAGAAGCAGATTTTTCAGCAGCAGTTTCAGAAGCTCCTTTTTTCCTATATGTGTAATCAATATCCCTGCAGATGCTGCTGTGACTATGCAGCAAAGCTAAGCTGTGCCCAGGATTGTTGTTTGTGTGGCTCAGTCATTAGCTTGGCAGTCCTTTGATGCATGAGAGTGAGCCCTCTCCTGAACATGGTCTGTGAGCTACCATGGACCATGGAATGAAATCAGCCTGCAGCCACTCTGAAGGAGATGAAATTTTGCTAGCACAGACAAGACCATTCTGTGCCAGTTATCCTTAAGGCCACGTACCTCCTTAGCACATGGAATTTAGTGGTGTAGTCATCATCTAAGTCCTTAAATGTTTTCTGCATGTATTCTAGTCACACAGACCCACGGTTTTTAGTGTGGTAAAAACTGCCTGGACACATCCAGGTATGTATTTTTTATTGCAGGTCAGCCTGGTTGTGACCCTATGTGATTCCATGTTTGAATCAAACTGTGTCCCTTGACCAATACTGTGGTCTGAAGGCGGATGATAAGGTGAGGACAGAGTTTCTGTTTCACAAGGTAAGGGTTTCCATTTCAGTCAATTCTCCAACTCCCTTCTTAAACAATTCAGAAAAAATGTCAATTCTGTGCTCTAACTGCAGAAATGTCATCATAATTAGGTGATTCTCCTACTAGAAGTGTTCTGATCTGTGCACAGACTTGGAAGGGGGCCCAGGTAGATATTTCTACACTGCAGATGCCTCAGATTGAAAGAGAGGAATCTACCATGCAGTGGCCTCTAAGAAGGTTGTTCTATATTGACATGGGTTGGTTTTAATTAGTCAGTTCAAGTACCAGAACCAGCATAACTGAAAGGGAAAAAGTGGAAAGACAGATTGTTCAGGCTGGACATTAGGAAAGCTTCTTTCCCATGAGGGTGGAGCAGGTTACCAGAGAGACAGAGACTATATCCGTTGGTGTGGTTTTCAGACATCATTTAGGCAAACCCATAGCTGCCCTGATCTGGTGGTGGCAATATGCCATCTCTGCAGTGACTTCATGACTGTGAGACTCTATTCCTATTTTCGTTCTCACATGGGTGTCCTTTTCCTTGTTTCCCAGGTCCTTATTTTGCAACACAATAACCAGCTCATGACCAGTGAGGTAACTTGAATCACACCAGTGATTCTACAGGTCAGTGGATCTCCCCCTGCGTTGCCTTACTACAGCAGTAAGTTTCCAAGTAGCAATCAGCCAGGCACAAAAGATGTATTTTGTGCAACTGCTTTTCCTCTTGTTCTTTTCTGTGTTGGTCAAATTTTGCCTTCAGAGACACTAAATTGGACTTAATGTGAAAAAATAAAAAATATTTCACACCATCTCTTTTTTGTTTGCTATCCACTTTAGAGTAGAACTGGAGCCATCTTTGATACTAAGAGAATGCCAGTGTAATGGATGGGAGTGAGATGTGAGTGAATCACATGAGATTTCTCTACAGCTAAAGAAAAAGAAGAAAGTGCTAACAGTAAAAGTGGAAGCCTTTCTGACTACTTTTTACATTATGGATCTTTTAATTTTTTATTATTTTTTTTTTTAGTCTTCTTTATGCTACTGTATATAAGGCCTAAAAATATTTCTTTAGAGGTTGTTTCTATGGAAGTACCTTGACATAACACCCTGGTCACAGTGCACTATCTAATGGCAAAAAAGAGAACAAAGCTTCTGCTTACATCTCACCTGGAATCTTTTCTGTTCCTCTCCCTGCATTTGCAACTCATTATTAACCAGAGCTTTTCTCCTGCCACAGAAAAAAGAGAATCTGTATAGAGACAGGAAAGAGGGAAGCAATCAAAGCATGGAGATCACACGTTTCAGCCCTCTGTGTGACAGGATGGAAGTGGCTGGCAATGCAACAGACAGACTGAGCCTGGGGGGATTGTTTTAGTTTAATCCCCTCTCGGATTGGCAGAAAAGTACACATAATAAAACACGTCCTGTTCCTTTCCCTTGGACAGTGTATTAATAAGAAACCCCTCATTGTGTACTGGCATTACATTGGAATGGATACCAAGTTGTAGGGTGGGAAGAAATCAGACAGGAAGAGCTTTCAGACTTAATTTGTATTAGGGTTTACCAAATGAACACTACTCAGTGCACCCAAGCACACTGAGGACCCCAAGCACACCTGGGTCCAAATTTAGTGACCCCTCAGAAAAGAAAATCTTCTGGTTACTCTGCAATGCAGGCATCCCTAATGAAAATTTTGCTTACTGGAAACAACCCAGCATCAATGTTCTGATATTCAAAAGCCAGAAAGACTTCAATAGTGATTGGGGGCAAATTGGTAGGAACTGGGAAAGAATTATGAATGGCCAATAAGTATCGTTACCAGCACTGGAGACTATATTAGATCACAATTTGCTTAGCCTAACACTATTCTCTTCAAAAAAGGTGGACACACATATATCAGGTTACCCATAGTAATGCGTTTAACAAATACAAAGAAAGAATATCTCTTGAAAATGCAACAAAAGAGACCTGATCACATGTAAGGAGGTAGAGGGCCTGAAGAATGCAAAGAATGTGTAGCAGTATTCCTTCTCTATTACCTGTCAGCACCTGCTGCCTAATTAAATCAATGTTCTCTGGTATATAGGAGGATAAATTTCAAGTGCAAGCTGCTTAAAATGGAAATGCAGTCTGAGCTGTGGAATTAATTTACTCTATCTTTATGGGGCATATTAGTGCTCTTAAATCGGTATGAAATGGTAGGGAGCCGATCATGAGCTCTTTCCACTTTAATCAATGCAAGGTATTTAAGCAAGAAAACATGAAATGGGGATTTTTATCTGCCATTAAAACAGGTGCCTTAGTCATTAGCTAGAGAGAATGGAATTACATGTATTTTAATTATGGTTTGAAAGGTCAAACCAAGCAGCAGAGCCCTATTCTGAAGCACAGCTGAACACCCACAGTCACCAGTTAAAGACAAAGGATAAACCAACCCAGTGCCCCACAAAGACTGCTGAAGATGAGATCACACAGGTAGATCCTTGCCACAGCTAGCAGTCAGGCTTTGAAGAACTTCCCAAACCAGGCACTGACTCAGGTGTCTCAGTGTAACCGCTGTCAAGACCTCATGCACATGACTTAACCTGTTAGAGCCAGCAAGGGGTTGAGTAGGCACATTTGCTAGATTTCCACTTGCAATTTTGTCTCAAAATTCATAGCCTGTTTCTCTCTGCCTGTCAAGATTGCTGGAGAGCTCAATAGTAGCTCCCACATTAACCCATATGGAAATAAGCTCAAGCTTCCATCTTGGGTGAAATGCTACTTAGAGTAAGACATAATCATAGAATCATAGAATAGTTAGGGTTGGAAAGGACCTTAAGATCATCTAGTTCCAACTCCCCTGTCATGGGCAGGGACACCCCACACTAAAGCATGTCACCCAAGGCCTCATCCAACCTGGCCTTGAACACCGCCAAGGATGGAGCATTCACAACCTCCCTGGGCAACCCATTCCAGTACCTCACCACCCTCTCAGTAAAGAATTTCTTCCTTATATCCAATCTAAACTTCCCCTGTTTCAGTTTGAACCCGTTACCCCTTGTCCTGTCACTACAGTCCCTGATGAATAGTCCATCCCCAGCATCCTTGTAGGCCCCCTTCAGATACTGGAAGACTGCTATGAGGTCTCCACGCAGCCTTCTCTTCTCCAGGCTGAACAGCCCCACCTTTCTCAGCCTGTTTCCATACGGGAGGTGCTCCAGTCCCCTGATCATCCTCGTGGCCCTCCTCTGGACTTGTTCCAACAGTTCCATGTCCTTTTTATGTTGAGGACACCAGAACTGCACACAATACTCCAGGTGAATTCTCACGAGAGCAGAGGAGACGGGCAGGATCACCTCCTTTGACCAGCTGGTCACGCTCCTCTTGATGCAGCCCAAGATGTGGTTGGCTTTCTGGGCTGCGAGCACACACTGAAGCCAGCTAATGTTCATTTTCTCATCAACCAACACCCCCAAGTCCTTCTCTGCAGGGCTGCTCTGAATCTCTTCTCTGCCCAACCTGTAGCTGTGCCTGGGATTGCTCCAACCCAGGTGTAGGACCTTGCACTTGGCATGGTTAAACTTCATAAGGATGGCATCAGCCCACCTCACAAGCGTGTCGAGGTCCCTCTGGATGGCATCCCTTCCCTCCAGCGTATCAACCGAACCACACAGCTTGGTGTCATCGGCAAACTTGCTGAGGGCGCACTCAATCCCACTGTCCATGTCACCGACAAAGATGTTCAACAAGACCGGTCCCAACACCGATCCCTGAGGGACACCACTCGTTACCGGTCTCCAGCCGGACATGGAGCCATTGACCACAACTCTGCGTGCGGCCATCCAGCCAGTTCTTTATCCACCGAGTGGTCCACCCATCAAATTGATGTCTCTCCAATTTAGAGACAAGGATGTCATGTGGGACAGTGTCGAACGCTAAGAAGAGACTAGAAGTCAAACAGACAACATAGAAGAAGGGAGTGGCAGATTTAGTAAAACAGGATGCAAATTGCCTAGCTCAATGTCCAAGCTACTAACAACATATCATCAGTGGCAAATCAGAAATATGTTGGGGACAGGAAAAGTCCTTTCAGTTCTGTTCTTGACACATCAGGCTACGTTGTCATTTGCGAGAATCAAAACTGGCTACTAGAATGATAAAGGGTATGGAGCATTTCTCATATGAGGAAAGGCTGAAGGAGATGGACCTGTCCAGCCTAAAGAAGAGAAGGCTCAGGGGTGTCTGATAAATGTGTGTAAGTATCTGTAGGAAGGATTGTCAGGAGAATTGGGCCAGACAAGTTGTAATAGTTGCCTGAATTTTGCATAGCACCTTTTAATCATGGTGATGAAATGAAAGTGTGCTGTAGTTTATTATTTATATTTTATTTTATTTTTTAAGCTTATGGAAAGGAAACAGAATCCAGGTTGAGAAACAAGTTTGTGGTGATAAGGCAGGTCGAACATAGAGCGAGCATGTCAGTCCACAGCTCAAGGTCCAGAACAACAGGGTCCATGTACACATTGCTCCTAGCAGAGATTCACTCAGGCTTTGGACTGTAAGCTCATATCGCCCTTCCTCAAGCTCTGTTTAGAACCTCTTACAGCTCCAGCTCTTCCTGATACCCATGCTCACTACACAAACTCTGCAACCTTGCTAAGTTCTTGTCTTTTCCCCACAGACACTACACAATGCTCGAGTTCTATCACAGACATTTGACTACTTCAATTAACTTCCAATAGGCACAGTTTGTAGAAGAAAGCTAAATATAACCTATCTGTAGAGCTTGAAGGTAACCAGTATTCAAAAGGAGTTTGGGATCACATCACAAAGTATATCATGGGCCAAACAGTCTCCTGGGATTCAGTTAAGGAATAAAGGTACATTTGTATAGAAAAATGTGGAGCTAAACTAACTTTCAGACAAAAATAACTACAACTCTTTGCCCTCTGGAATGCCTCATCCATTTGATGTGTCCCACTGATGTTTATGACTTTGGGCTGAAAAGCAGCTAACTTCAGTTTATTTGCTGTTCCAAGGATATTTGTATCTTGATGAGGTTCAGTTCGTCTGATCTCTGAGCAGCTGAAATTCTTCACTCATTCTGACATTAACTTACTACAGCCTAAGGAGATAATTGTTGGTTGCTCCATATTTCCAGTTAAGATCCATTTATGACCATTGCATCATATTTTTCATAACTCGGATCACTTGCAGAATATGCTCTAAGCAAGTTACAATATTGACTTGAAGAGCTTACATGGTTCATTTACTGTGCACAATGTTTTCTGTCACACGTAAATAACAGATACATTCCTGAAATCAATTTAAATCCAAACTTATACAGTGCCTTTTACAAATTTCTCACTCACCTTCTAATTATATCCTTCATTGGAGCCCCTGTGCGGAAAAGTATGAATAACACCTTTGTTTATTGATGGATACAGAATTGAGGCATATTTCCCTGCAGAAGATTTATGACCCATGAGCCCATTACATTTGGATTGTAGATAGCAGATTAGTTTGGGATTTGTCTCATTCAGAGAGCATTGACAAAGGTGATTCATCACAATAATTTCACTAAAGGAAACATCTTAGCAATGTTTCATGCCTCAAGCAGGTGCTCAATTTCCATCCATTAAGAAAGTCATATCAATGGAGACACCACAGTAAAAATGTAAGCATTCTTATTTATTCAGGATGAGAGAAAAATGTACATGTCAGAGACATTTATTGATTTGTTTACTAGTGGAGTTGGAATTTTTCTGGGATAAAGTCTTTCAAGCTGTTAAAATTCATTAATTGGTCAGACATCAGACCTCTAAGTCTCTGTGTTGCTCTTTATAGTCCTAAGAGGACTTGATTATGACCTTTAATAGAGAGGAAAGTGGAAATTCAGTAGTCCTGACCCAAACTGTCGAAAGGGGAGCCTGCACTTGGTGGTTATATTTAAGCTCCTAAGTATTGGGCCCAAGATACAGAACTGGAGGAACTCCAGGACAAAAGTATGGAGACATGCCAGGCAAAAAAACACTTCCAAAATTCAAATCTCTTGTCTAAGTGCCTGTTTTGTAAGGTAGCAAAAACCTCACTTTTGGTCTTCAGAATTCAGACATCCCAATTCCAAGTGCTTGTTCTGTCTCACCAGTAATGAACAGCAAGCATGGAATGGAGGCAAATGACCTAAAATGAATGCCTAAGAAAGGTCAGATGACATCTGAAGATGCTCATAGAAGATATCAATAGTGATTGATACTGCAAAGGCAGTGTTAGATGTGCATCCGTAACTGTCGTCTTACTGCAGTTTATGCTGCTAGTCAAGTACTGTGAGAATGTCTCCATGCTGTGACATTTTGTTCATTATATTTAAGTATCATTACGTCATACCCTAAATTCATAATCTTAATCACAGAAAAAAAATCCTTATTCGAGCAGGTATTCTGTGAAAGGCAACTTGGAATGTAACTGGAAGAACAGAGTGATCATATAGTCAGAATGGTCCCCAGTAGATAAAAAGGAGCTCATAATAAATGAAGACTGCTAGCATCCAGCATAATCTGTGACTGCCTCCTATTTCCAGGTAGTGTCTGAAACAGTTATAATCACAGTGGGGGGCAAAGCAGGCAGAGAAGTATTGAGTACATCCATTCAGCCATATGTACATAATGTGACCCACAACATGCACACTGTCACACTCTGCAGCAAGACCTGAAGCTGCTTAACACTGTCATATGCAAAATTTAAATGCTCACATCACTTCCAAACAGAAGCCATTTCTCAGCACCTGTTTATCCATGCTGAGAGATGGTATGGGCTTTATTTCCACTCCTAGTTTTGCGTATTACTTATGTTTTTCATGCCAGAAAAGGCTTCATTTCTCTATTTGTGGTGAATTTCCCCCAACAATCTCGCGTAACACTCAAGCAAAGATTATTTGAGTGTCTAAATACTTATTTTTTCCCTATATTGTTCTTTCTTTTTCAGAAAGCTAATAAGAGAGAAGGAAGTGTACTGTTGGCCAAATCTGTGCCCTCATGTTCCTCTTGCTTGTATAAGCCTACCAATAATGATTTCTGCAGCAAGCACTTCATTTCCTACTAGTAGTACACGCTTAATTATCAAAAATGCTTTTTTAAAAAAATTAAAACACATTTATCTACAGATTGTCCTCTTTCTGGAGAGAGTTTCATCATTCTTTAAATAATGCAAATGTGGCTGCTTATTATCCATTAAGGGGAGGACTGCACCGTTTTAACGAACCACAGCTCAGGACTCCAGGAGGAGAGGCTGTGAGGCACTGTGGCAGATGCAGTCCAGCTGAAAAACCCAGACCACAAGTGAAAGAGGTGACTTTCTGGTTTGGCTTCTGGTGAGTTCCAGAAGCACCTCCATTTCTTTTTTATTTCTGGCCAGAAATCCTTTGGCCTTTTACTTAAGGTACAATTATTTAAAAAAATAATAATAATTAATTTTTTTTTGAAAATTCACTTATTTCTCATAGTATTCTAGGGAACAAAACCCCAACACGTAATGTCTGTCAATGAATGGAACACAAATGAAGTGTCAAATAATCTGCACTAATTTTCTAATAAGGAGCTAATTTTATTATTAAAATGGCTGTCAACAGTCCGTCTAATGACAACAGATACTTGATATTATGGATTATTCAGATTTTAGATTTCAGAAGCTGAAGGAGAAAAGCACTGCCTCCTTTCTTTTCATCTTTAACTTCTTCGTAATGGTCAAACATGCTCCAGAAGGACCCTCCAAAGTTCAAGCTACTCAGATGTCCTAGATAATTCTGTCATACCCCTGCTGGATAGCCCTGCTGCCACTGCAGACTAATTTAACCTCAGCCAGCAACTAAGCACCACACAGCCACTCACATCCACAACAAGATAGGGAAGAGAAGTGAGAAAACCCCTGGGTTGAGATAAAGACAGCTTAATAAGTAAAGCAAAAGCAACACACATAAGCAAAGTGAAATATCTTATTGGACTCTCCTTCTCCTGTCTGTGTAAACCCCCCAGGATCAGTCCATCCTCACACCTGTGGGTGACTAAATGTGTAACATCTCTGTTAAAGCCAAAACATGCCTGGAGAGTTCTGAAGGCTTTGCTCACTGTGCTCAATGGCTGCCTGTATTCTCTCCATAAGAGATTGAACAAACATCTTCAGAGCACCTGTTAATCCTCTGGTGAGAGGTCTGTGGTGGCTGAGAACAGCCATCAGTACTCTGTGAAGCCCCCTCTTGTACACCACTTGGATGCAAGCAGCCATTTGTACTCCTTCCGCTAACTCCCAACAGTCCTCTCACTTTAACAGTAACAGGCTTTCCTTGTGACCTGGGGTCTATCACCCAGTCTGATAAGCCCTCGGGAGGTTATTGAGTGATCACCCACCAGTTCATTGCTCAAAAACACTCCTGGACCCCAAAACCTGCTCACTTTTTCATCACTTAACAGTGCCTGATCTTCCCCACCCCACCCCCCCTGTCAGAGACACTCTGCACAAATACCTCGTTTACATTTCACCCAGGTTGCACAAAAACGTTGTCTGCAATTCCCTGAGTTCAGGGTGTCTCCAATGACTAGCATGTTATTTTCTGTCCTCTGAAAAGTTGTGTAGACACAGCCCTCCTGAGGAGCCTCAAGACTCAGGACTGTGCCCCTGCTGTTTGTAACCAAACTGATCCTCCACAGTTGTTTTCACAGCTCACAAGGCTGCAGAGGTGTATGAATAAGTAGGCTGTGCTGCTTTGGATTCCTTTCGTTGAGAATGTATTCATTGGGAATGCACTGGGAAGTAGGATGCTTTTGTAGCTGAGTTTTAAGCGGTTTGCACATGGAAAGAAGTGATTTGCCTTTATGTGAGTCACTTTAAATAGTTTTTGCTCACAACAGGTTATGATTCAAACAGATGCAAACTGCTCAACACCAAACCTAGCAGAGTTATAAAGCTTTAAAAGGTGCCAGAAAGGAAAAGAAAGCATACATCTTTGTTCTTCCTATTACACTCAAGGCTTCATCTCTTGCAGCCTGGCCCAGCAGAGAGTCTGGCCCAGCAGGCAGACCATTCAGTATTTACACACTTTGGATTAAGATGTTTCTTGAACATCTTAAGTCATAGGACAAGCAGAACCTTCTGGGGAATTGCCAGTGTGACCTCTCAAATCCAAATTGTAGATGGAATAATTAAAGGGGCCAGAGAGAGATCCCAGAGATATCCCATTTGTTGTAAGGATCTAAATATAATGTACCATTCCTTCTCTGTTTTAAACAGTGGAACAGATGGCTTGTTAGCTGTAACTCTCCATACTTCCAGCATCTCTATCCAGAAATAACTAAATAAATATCACACTCTGAAGTGGGCATTTAAAAGCGTGTGTGTGCTCCTAGAGCAGCTCATATTCCTGTGATTGTTCATTGTCCTGCTTGTTTGCCATGTATTTTTGTTTAAATTTGTAGCACTGAAGAAGGCAGCTCTGAAGAGCCTTATAAATCTTGCTGAAGTGAAGAATTTCCCTTGCTTAAATTTCACCCTTTGGAAATAAATATGCAAAGTTTTCTGGAAGTACACCTTTTTCAGTATTAAGACAAGATACTACTTGTCATAAAACAAGTATTCTTTGACATATTGAAAGTCAGTAGCAATATTACCAACCACAGGGAATAACAAAGTTGACTGGAACACAGAACCTTTTGAAAGCCAGGGTTGGTTATTTATCTTAAGGCAGAAAAGATTATGTTAACTTTCATGAGAACTAATGAGAAGATATATAACTTCATATTAGCAACACAGCACACAAAGACTTCAGCATAGTCTGGATTTGTTGCTTTTAAAGGAACTTGCCAAACAAGATGAGTAGATCTCCAAAGGCTGAAAGGTCATGTTTGCTTCCAATAGTGACTCAAAAGTTGAAGTTTCATATGTCACATGTATTTTAGCATTCAGTTTTCTTGGACATATTTAACACCACAGTTTTAGATGTAGAGATCAAGGATAGTGTCTTTAGGTGTTAAAAGCCCTGTGACTAGGTAGACAAATCTCTGTATTTAGCCACAGAAGGACAGTTTCTCTGCACAACCATTTCTTTTAGCAGTGTCAGAGTTTCATGGGTACATGCAGCTATGAACAGGAAAAATATGCAGCTACAAATCCGACCTTTTTTTCTCAAAGGTCTGTTAACATAAATGGCTGTACCCACTGGATCTAAGCCAGAAATCCCATAGCAAGGATATGCACTGACATTGGGAGTACAAATGGTCTCATCTGTTTTAATGAGCCATGTGTAACAGTACACTGGAGTCAGTGACCTCTCAGAGACCTCTGCCTTCAACCAGGTTAGGAATGCTTAACTGGCAGGACAGATCTCTTGTCATTAGACTGTTAAGCTTAATATTGCCAAGGCCAGCAAAATTAACAACTCGTGGGCAGTCATCAGTGCAATTTTCAGGACCACAGTTCATGGCACAATACAGCTTTCTGCACAGAGACCTCTCCCTGCCCGGAGCCAAAAGGTGGGTCTATATGGCAGCCAGCAATACGACAGAAGGAAATGCAGATTTATCTCAAGTAAGGAAGGAATGTAGACGTGACAAGCAAAGATGTGATGGCTAGTTTGTCTTCACCAGCTTGGTCATTCCAAGCTGTTCACTACACAGCACACAGGGGAGCAGCAAGCTAGGAAAAAGGAGATACAAGGGGGAAAGTGCGTCTGATTCTGAGCACCAAACAAGCTCTGTGATAGGAGACAATGAGTGAAGGGATTGGTTCAGGATCCTGCAGCAGTAAAGAGGCAATGGTAATAGAAAATTGCTAGTTTATGCCTATGAGGAGGTGTAATTAGAATGAAAGTAAGAGTTGTTAAAAATAGGGGATTTTTAATTCTTAGACAATGACTACACATGTACCACTTAAGACACCAGGCATAAAAATAGAGAATGTATTATTCTCTAAAATGCTCTGAATAAAAGACACTGGCTGTAATAACTGTCATCAAAGACCATAAATACAACTCTTGCATTAAGCTATGGAAAGTTCTGTTTGGGGCAGGGTTTTACCAGCCTTTCACAGAATCACCAGTACAGTATAGACATTCAGACCATAGCTGCTGAAAAATAATTGGAAAAACTGATACATGCAAGACAATCTTGTGCTCATTTTCCAGCTGTTTTTTCCATTCCTAGAGTGGGCTGGACTGACATGAATTGTGGCTGAAATGACCAAGAAGAAGTTGGATTGAGCCATTAACAGGAATAAATCTCATCTTTCCTTGCGCATAGGTGAGTGAAAAGATAAAACTTCTGAGGATGAGGAGGAGACATGCATTTCTGTATGAAGAAGGTTGATTTTTTTTCACCTAAAACATTTCAGACACATTGCTAGAAAAAGAAAGCAGCAATTCAAAAGGCAGACTAAAAAAAATTCCATACAGTTATGGACAGATTTAGGTGACAAAGGACCTCTAGACATCTCTATCAAACACCCTGCTCCAAGCATGTCCACCATCATAGCTAGATTGAGTAGCTCAGAGCCAGATAAGGGTTAAAGATTCCTGTTGATGAAGATGTTACCACCTCTATGAGCTACATCCCATCGCTGTGCCACTCTCATGGGGAAGAATTATTTCTTCCTAGCTCATCAGTTTCCTGTGTTGGAGAGATGCCCGTTGGCTTCCCTGAGAGGGGCATTGCTCTGTCTGTGTTGTGCCATTTTTGAAGTGGAAGACGCAGTTAGTTCAACCTGAACTTTCTCTTTCTTTATTCAGCCTCTCTCAGGTTGAATAAAGCCTGCTCCCTCAGCCTTTCCTTGCACATGCTGTGATCTACTCTGGGTATGCAGTTGGACTTTATTGCTGTGAAGGTGCACTGCTGGATCATGTTCAACTTGTTTTTCACTGGGACGCCCATTCGCTGCGCAGCTGCTTCCCAGCCAGCTCCCAGCCTGTCGTAGCTCAATGGCTGGCTCTGTCCAAGTTAGGAACTCTGCATTTTTCCCTGTTGAACTTCACAAAGTTCATGCTGCCAGCTTGCACCCCCGGAGTCTAGCTAGGTATGAAGCAAGGGCTTTGCAGTCTTGACAACATCACTGTCTGATCTAAGTTTCTCCTCGTGTTTGCATTGATTCAAGGCAAAGCTCCTAGCAAGCTGAACCCTATCCATCAGAAAAGGAGCTTAAAGTCATTATTATTCTCCTAATGTGTAACTTGTAGAGTTGTGTCACTGTTTTTTTCAGAAGGCTGTAAGAAAGAATAGCAGCCTGGAGCCAGGAAATTGCTAGCTAAGGTATAAGCCATAAATGCTAGTCGTGTAACGCGACAAGGAAAATCAGCAGCTCTGCCCAGCCATTAAAAATGACAATACAAAACTTCATGGACAAGTTTGAGCATTTTCAGTAAGACAGGGGTCTGAGAATTGTCTTCCAGGAACCAGCATTGGATAGGAAACACCTCTTTTAGATGGACAGAGAGCAGAAAATCCACTTCAGCCTTGAGAATTCCCAGCAGGTGTGACAAAACGCAAGAGGTGGATGTCTATATGCCCCATTCAGTACTTTGCCCATACACCCCTTTTTGTATATGTCCTCACCCACTCCATCCTTGCTCAATCTGTTTTGCCTGTCAGTTGTACTTGTCTGGATAAATCCATAAGCCTCTCCTGTGCATGCTGTAATTGGGATGCTGAAATTCTTTCAGAAATTTGGCTTTTGAACTTTCTTATTTGAGCTAGGAAGAATGTGTACTTTAAGTAGGCCATTGAATTCCTTTAGAACCCAGATCCTTTGACAGAGGTTTATTTTATTTCTGTATGTGTTTCAATAGGAAAATTCATAATTTCAGAGTAAGCAGGCATGTTTTTATTTTCAAATAGACAGTTTGCTGTTTTCTACCTTGTGGAGTTGAATATTATTACAAATTGAGCTCTTAGACCTTTTGCTGTGCTGACAGTTCTCTTCCTCCTACATCACTCCATTTCTCTTCTGTCTCAGTTTGTTAGGATTATTTTTTCATCTGGGAATCCCAGTATCTCACAACAAGCCTTTTCATCTTTCTATTTACTGTCCCTTCCTTTATAACCTCCACCTCCTGTGTTTTTACCACTCTCTTGCTCACTCAACCTTCTCTCCACTTTTGCCAGGCTTCCCTGTTCTCTTCCTTCACATTCAAATGTTTACAGCCTTTGAATGCCTTAATTAAATCCCTTGCTTGAACAGCTTGCAAGCAGGATTCAGTGCTTCCTGCTATTCAGAGAAAATGTACGACAAAGCTGGTGGAACCTGTCCACAAATTAACACCTTTTCTTACTTTTGCAAACATTATGACCTGATTCTTGTCTGTCTTGTTTACATGCTGCAAAACATCTGTATTGCATTACAATGAAAAGAAAAATATGGTCAAATGAGCACAGCTTGGGTTTACAGTCTTTTTTCCTTCACAATGTTATGCCATGAGCTGCCAAACAGCAGAGTATCAAAGAACAGTTCTTAGAAGTCAAATATTGAAACTTTTAATTGTGTTCCACACATAAATCTAGTCAGTTAGCTTCTCAGATAATTTATTACTGAAGGACATATATCATTTTAGCCAGCTTCTGGCTTTGGACAAAAATGTTCAGTAGACTTAGTGCTTTTCTGTCCTTCTGCTAAGCAACCTACCCTCAGATCATTGAAAATGAAACGCGAAATCAGCTGGAAGACAGGAAAACTTCTGTTTTCCTGAAAAGGGAGTATTTTTTCCTTCACTTGGAAAAATTTCATTTAGAAATTTGGCTGAATTGGTGTTTAATTTTAAGGATTAATAGCCACTTAAAAAGAGATTTTTTTCTCAAATACAACATTCCGAACCAGCTTGTGTATTATGACATCCAGTTTAAAAGATACGTGTGTGTGTATGTAAGGAAACACCTGACTTTTCAGTTTGACTCCTGAATCAGCTATTTTCATTGCTCTGGGGAAGGGTGAACACTTCTGATGAATATAATACTATCCTGATCTCACATCTTGTAAAATTATGAAGCTTTTTACATCAAATTGTCTCCTTCAAGGAAAATCAAACACGTATCTCTTTGTATTTGTTCCACCTCATTTAACTGAGATCAGCTTTCTAAAATGTTTCCCAAGATAACAAATTCAGGAAAAATAATGATTCAACCTGTCAACAACTTTCATAGACTTTTGGTCATAGAACCACTCAATACAGACAAAGCTAAACTCATCCATGTCTTAGCTATAAAGAAATTAAAGGGTGTCTGAAAGAGCTGTCTGTTATATTCAAACATTCATTTAAAGCTTAACTAAGAACAATTGCAACGCTGTACACATTTCTGGCTCAGCTCCTAACTAGTAATATTCAAATATTGTTGTTTTAAATAATTAAATTATACTTACTTGCCAGGAAGTACAACAGCTTTCCTCTTAAATCTAAATTAAATCAATATTTTATACTCTCATTTGAAAGTGTTCCCGATAAGTCTAATTACTGCCACATGCTCGGCTGGTATAGCAGAAATTCTCCAATTCTCTTGAATGTCTGTGTTACATTACATTATCTATGAATTTTCCTTAAAATTTCCCATTGCTTCATTGCTTTAGACTCATATTAGGCAGCCCATAAAGAGAACATCCTCACTGCTATTGATAGTCTGCTCAGACTTGTCAGGGAACTTGAGGTAATACCTTGCTTATACAACAAAGAAGAACGTTATGCCTTTCATTTTTGGCTATTGACAAAAGCTTTTTTTACATTTACCATCAAAATCAACTTTACTAATTGTTGTACAGCTTGTAGAAAGATATTTTGCTAAAGGGAAAGACAGTTCTTTCTTTTCAGTTTCTTGCCGATGGCAGGTCACTCAGTAAGGGCCCAAGTGAGCAAAGACATATGCATATGTCCAATTTTACGCACTGTGAAGGTTTCACTCAAGCAAAAGCTCACAACTTCATAACAGTAAGACATACAGATAGATCTATTCAGGGCTGAGGACTAGCTTACAATGAACTTTTGAAGGACTTGCACCACTGGTCTGATGTATCCAAACAAGAAGTAGGAACTGCTGCTGACAGAGTGCCCTGTGCAGCAACATGCCTCCCTTGACATGAGTTTCTGTCTTCCCAGTTGTCCTGGGTTCAGCAGCAGCAGTCAGTTTTTCTCCTTCTTAGTAGTGGTGCAGTGCTGTGGTTTTGACTTTCAGCCTGGGAATAATACTGATAAAGCCGATGTTTTCAGTTGCTGGTCAGAATGTTTACCCTGACCAAGGACTTTGTGAGTCTCATGCTCTGCCAGAGAGGAGGGGAAGCCGGGAGGAAGCAGAGACAGGACGCCTGATCCAAACTGACCAAAGAGGTATTCCATACCACAGCACGTCATGCTCAGGATGCAAAACTGAGAGTTCCCGGAAGTGCTGGAACTCTGCTGGATGGGGGGCGAGGTATTGGTATCGGTCGGCGGGTGGTGAGGTGTTATATTCTCTTCCCTTGTTATTTCCTTTATCATTATTGTTATTGGTAGTAGCAGCAGTGGTTTGTGTTATACCTTAGTTACTAAACTGTTCTTATCTCAACCCGTGGGAGTTGCATTCTTTTGATTCTCCTCCCCGTCCCTCCAGGAGCGGAGGGAAGAAAGGTGGGGGGGAAGTGGACTGCGTGGTTCTGATTTACGGCCTGGGCTTAGACCACGACACCAGTCGAGAATCACTAAAAGCCAATAGGATGGTTTCCAGTGCCAGAACAGCCCAAGCATGGACACAAGCCTATTAACATAGGAGGACAACTAAAATCACTTTTGATCTCAAGAGTTTCAAGTTTATCAAATCACTTTTGATCTCAAGAGTTTCAAGTTTATCAGAAACAAATTGCAGGAGTGAAGACAAGATTCAGACTCCATGTTTGAAGGGTAACATGTCAACCTATGGGAATTACCATGGGAGGTGCAGGTAATGGGGCATGGAGGCTTTGACAGATGCAAATATCTGCCAACACTGGATATTTACTGCAGGGAACTACTTTGCTATAAAGTCCCCTGTAGATTTTGCATGTCTTATAAAACCCAAGAAATGTCACACAAACATTTCATTTGACATTAGAGTAACTTCATACAGTCTCACTACTCAAATAAATGTCTGATCTTTTGCTGGATCCTGCTAACCTCCTTACTACAGGAATAACTTGCAGTAGTAAATTAGCAAGTTAATTTTCATGTCTTAAGTATCATTTCCACTGACGCAGCATCAGTTTGTGATGTTTTAATTCTAATGATGCACTTTTATTCTAGCATGGCTAGGAATTATCGTGCATCATCTGAGCCACTGTAAAAATGTTCACGTACACACACAGCTCCCACCACATGAGGCAATGTAATCCCTTTTAATTGCCAAGAAAGCTAAGTTTAGCATAACATACATATAGCTTTACCATACATTTGCACACAGAGTCGTAGTACAACTAAACTGATGCATAGTAACTGCTTAGATAGCTGTAACTGGATCGGATATACGAAAAAATTGCTTCCTGACACCACTGAAGATCAATTTGGAACACTCATCTTGTAAGTTATCACTGCTAAGATGCTCGCTATTTTTACCCTTCTTTTATTTTGAGGTGGTGTGAAGGCATAACCTGCTGCATCTCTTACCGTATACAAGTCCAGCGAGACCAAATAATTGTATGAGTTATAGACATGGTGACTGAAAAGTAACCTGATTTTGTGGAGATGATGTGTGGTGTTTCTGTGAGCTTCTGTGAAATCTGCACTTCTTAAAGAAATGCACCCTTAGTTTCTGTGTTCTTTTTGTCCTTTCAGCCAATTTCAGAAAGTCATCCAGCAGAAGCATGAACACTCTCCAAAGAGCACAGCTTCTCTAAGCAATAGTCCTGCTAAAATATGCATGGATAGCAAAATAATTCAGGAAGATACCTCACTCATTTAGCATAGGAAGAACTCTACACATCAAGATCTGGTTTGGCATAAGCACGTCCTCAGTTTCCCCCCTCAGGCAGGGAAGCTATCCAAACCTCAGGGTAGCAAAAGTAGTCATCTAGCCATATTATGGTGTTTATCAGCATCAAATGCTAGCATTTTGGCTAACCCCTTGTCAGACAGAGGCTTAGCATTTTGTCTGGGATATACTGCATTATGAGCCCTGATTTACTGAAAAAAATAAAATGGGGGTTCTTGTTGTATGGTGGGATCACAGATCCCTTCCTGGTAGTGGTTTACCCAGTGATGGTTAAAAAAGAAATGACAGGAAATAGCCTTTTCCAATTATGATGAGTCAATGACAATGCAGTTTGCAGCGAGAAGTACTGTGGATGAAATTTCCTGGAAAACTGAAGTTCATGCATGTCACATTAGAGTTCTGAGGGGCTGATAGGCCTTTGTAACATTGACAAACCTCACCTCAGATCCCCACCCACTTTCTCTACAAGGAATCTCTGAAGAACAGAAACAATCAAACGCCATTTGAACAACCATAATTTCACCTGTGCAGTGTTCATGACACCATTTCTCAAAGTCTATTCAGATGCTGGTTTTCCAGCTATTTTCCACTGTCTGTTCACAAACAGGTGAAGATGCTCTTGGATCTGCCCTGATTAGTGTAAAATGGTCACACCCGGAAACACTGGAAATATTTTGCTTTATTATAGAAAGAACTCTGCCAGGCTTATGCATAACAATAAATGAGTAATGATTCAACCTCTTGTTTAAACCACACTCAGAATCATTTTATATCACAAAATTATAGAATTATAGAATGGTTTGGGTTGGAAAGGACCTTAAAGATCATCTAGTTCCAACCCACCTGCCATGGGCAGGGACGCCTCCTACTAGACCATGTTGCTCAAGGCTATATCCAACCTGGCCTTGAACACTGTCAGGGATGGGGCATCCACGGCTTCTCTGGGTAACCTGTTCCAGTGCTTCACCACCCTTACAGTAACGAACTTGTTCCTAATATCTAATCTAAATCTACACTGTTCGAGTTTGAACACATTACCCTTTATCATTTCACTATATCCTTTCTCCTACAATGGCTTCAGTGACAGTAACTGGAATTAGCTTATTTCTGTGAGCTCTATTAGCTATTTTAGTTGAGTATTTTTGCAGGAGAAAATCAAGTCTAGCAAAACGTTCAAGGTATTTAAATACTTTTGCATCCCACAGCACCTATATTTATAGAGATGTTGGCTACAGAACGTGCCTCTTTCTGGGCCTCCAGATTGTCTTGGCACATAAAACATAAGGCAACTTTGAGCCATTAGCCCCATGCTCTTTGAAACAGTATTTTTAATAGCTGAACCATCAGATTTGTGAGGAAGTCACAAGACATTATTGTCACTAGAATATATGAATTGTGGAAAAAATACTGATCTCTGGAGCTGCGATGCACAATAAACACATGGTGGATCATCTATTGGTATCACAATTTGAAAAGCCCCGGTTCCAGTAAGGCAAGTCACTTTCTTTTTCTCCCAGAGCATTTCAGCTTTGCAAGTGTTCCTAATCTAACTGGTGTGTATTACTTATAAATTCACTTCATAGGCCTTTCACTTTGTCTGATTAATCATTGATTTTATGAGACACTTGCACCTCATAAATATTGCAGGTTCTCAAAGTTTACTTACCTACATTATCAGTGTGCCTGAAAAGGAGTTTTATTTACATTCACTGGAAGGAGGGGAACAGGAGGGGAACTTTGAAATTGCAACTTTGTTTTTATATGTCATATTTAATGATAACAATCAACTGTGAGCCATCTCTGTAATTCCTTTCTGACACCATGGCACTGCACCATTTAAAATGCTGATAAATCTGTTATGATATAATCACACTGATTGGGTAATTAATGAGCACTGGGTGGAGATTTGAGCTGAAGCATAAACAACAAAGCAATTTGAGGTGATAAAAATATCAGGTGAGTGAACTCTGGTTGACAATCTTACCGGCTTTTAATATCTTAATATATATGCTCAGGGAATAATGCAAATAAGAACCGTAAAGGATTGGGGTTTTTTAAATACTTATTCATGTCATTGCCAGTCATTATGCTCAGGATTTTTTAAAGGTTAAGCATAAACAGTGATTTGCATGAGCTTAAAAAAAAAAGAAAAGAAAAAGGCCCATTCGCAATCAGAGGAGCAAACTTGCTAAGACAGAAAAAAAGCAGGCAGATTGACATGGTTGAAGAGCAGCTGATGGGTTTGATAGGAAGATCTCTTCACTTTGCATTTGGTTGCAAGGAAAACTGAGCAAATCCCATCATTTTCTGCTGCGCCTGAGTTCCCTACCTGTGAAGCAGAGGTGACTTTTCACAGTACCAGAGAGTCTCCAAGACTCAACAGTATCACTGGCTAAAAAGTGCTCAGATATCCCTAGACAGCAGGAAAATCAAGCAGCTGGATGGCCTCACCTCTGAGGAGCAAGCAGAAATCTTGGGCTTCTCACATTCCCTGCCATTGCTCCTAGGACTTCCTGCCCATTGCTACCTAAGACTTTCTGGTATATGTTTCCACCATACACCAGAGCCAGGACACCAGAGCCCTTCCAGGCCTACTCTATGCAGACTGTCACTTCCACATGTCCCTGTCAGAGACATAAGCACATTTACATCTCCTGAAAATGTAACTCCATTGAATTTGTGTCCATCCTATTTCCAGACACAAAAATAATGAGAATTCTGGCAAATCTGAAAGGAAAGATATTCAGAATTTAGAGACGGAAATGTTTTCTGCACCAGAGGGTAAGTATTCAGTACAAATAACAGAAGTCCTTCAAGCCAAGAACTTTGGGGCTCCATCATTTATGTTGCTGTGAAGAACGTTCAGAATTAACATCTTGCATTAAAAAAAATGTATAAGAGGCATTAAATGTGATACTTTGACCTATTTTCTAGCTAATGGAAAAAGAACCTGGAGACTGGATTATTTTAGGTGGTTTTTACATGCTCCTCTTCTGTTGACTCTGGTGGACTTTAGGCTATGTGGACCTGGACTCCAGTCTGGTCTTTCAATTCTAATGTTTCAAGACATTTCCTAAGCTCTCATCTAGTAAGAGGAAGCTGAATGCAAGGACCAGTGAAACAGGGGAATATTTGTTAATGATACTTAATATTCTTTTCCCAAATAATGATGCGAGGCTTAAAGTTCTCTAACTCATTTCTTATGAAATCAAGTCATACAAATTATGTCAAGAAATGTGTGAGTGAAATTACTTGAGTTATTAAGCATTTGACAAACTGAAAACCGCTTACATTACAAGTGAAAAAACAAAACCCAGCATTAACAGCATCTGTCTCAGGCTTTCCCTGAGGGGCAGTTTGGACAAATAAGAGCATGGGCTCAGCAACTCTAGGTATGAAACAGATGAGTGAGACACAAACAAGCAAACTCGAAAACAAAGCCCCAAAGTAACTTAAGAAAAAAAAAAAAAACAACAAAAACACCATATCCTGCAAAAAATATTAAATTTCCCAATGTCAGTGTTTTGAAGTTCATAGTATCTGACTTGTTTAAAGAGAAGGAGATGATGGCATGAAGGTCACCAAGCTCTTTCCTCGAAAGCACTGATGTTTAGCACAAATCTAGAGGAATACCTGTACACTAGGAGTCAAAGGAGCCTGATAGGTCATACCTTTTGCTCTGTGGCACTTTTCTTTGCAAACCAAACCTGCTCTGCCTTGGTTTCCACAGTGTGAATTTCCATTTTGGATTGATGAAATTCAATGTATTCAGCTCTGACCTGAGAAATGAGTGTTCACTGGTGTAGGAGTGCTTCCACTGATCCTCTTTTTTAAATTTGGGACAACATGTATCCCTCACTCTGAAATCCCAGTTAGCATTTAAAAAGCCAGTCAGGGGAGCAGAGTATTCAGATCTCAACTGTCATTGTGCATTACTCTTAAAACAGTTCAAAAGGAGTCAGGGGAGTATTTATATGATCTGATCTCATGGATCAGAACAGGGTCCTTATCTATTACCTGCTAAGTCCATGTGGGATACCAACACTAAGATTCGAACTTATACTTACCCCACAGTTCCTTTGCGGAGGACTGTGGAAAGACAGAGAAGAGAGTAGTCAAGACATGAGAACCAAGCTAAGGAGTAATTTCCAATTCAAGGTCATGCATGAATATGGATACTTAATTTGATCCAGAGGTAACGAATAAGACTCTTTCTGAGAAAAGACCACAGGAACTTTGGGGTTCAGGCATTCATGAGAACATGGAGATATCTTGAACAAAACTGCTGTGCTATGTTTTGACTGTATCGCAAAGATGTGAGCTTGTTCTGTATTAAAGGGGATAGCAATTATTATTTAATAGTGCAGATGTTGTCCTTGTAATGGACTTGTATTAGCAGGGTGTTTTCAATAAGGGAACCTCTAATTCTTCATGTAAGAAGCAGTTGCTTTGCCTCAATTCATTGATGTCTTGTTCACTCAAAATGATAATAATTATTATAATAATGACAATAATGATGATGATGATAATAATAAATAGTAATACTCTTTAGATTTAGAGCAGCCCATGTGCTGTGTGAGAGGTTGTACAACCTGTCGCTCCTCACAGCTTAGACTCATCTGGGAGAGAGCATCCTTCATGGTGCACCACAGCCCTGCAGCTCAGAAAATGTGAACAGCACATAAGAATAAACATGACCTTTACAGAAATATGTCTTCACAACTTTCCTGACACCTTTCCTGCCATTAGAAGTTGCTCTTGTAACATTTTATGAGATTGAGGTCAAAACAGAATGTTGGAGAAGAGTTTCACACAGGATTGAAACTTGCTTTTCCAAAGCCAGCACTGCTCTGTGCTTTAGTTACTCTCCCCTTCTTCCCAGGTGTTCATCCTAGCCAACAGAGATTCATGTCATGCTTACTCCTGGTCCAAGTTTTCATCATAGTCTGAGTTTTCCACCATCACAGACGTTATATTTCTTCCATGACTTCAGACACTGCAGATGTTTCTTTCTGCTGAAACATGTCTCTTTCTATCTCTTATCCCTCTCTGAGCATACTGAGCCACCTATAAACCCCTCCTGGCTCATGGTTGATCTGACCATGTATTCCAAGAACACTACACTGATTTTACCTTTTCAGATACATTCCCCAGAATTCCCAGCTTATAAGGGCCCATGTTAAGATGCTGGGTTCTGCAGTAGCTGGTTTATTCTGGTTTTGCTCCATTAGACCCACAAAAAAAATCAATGTTTTACTCAAAATTGTGGAAAGCAGACAAGAGAGAAAACTGATTTAACAAGAACTCTGTGGTGAGGAAAATTATATCATAATCTCTCAGATAGTCATAAGTCTTGACCCCAGGAGAACAAATTGAATTGCGATTGGGCAGGATATCTCTTGCCCTTCTATGCCTGAGCAAATTGTGTTGTGCATTGAGAGCTGTCCTTTATAAATGGAAATATTAAAGGAGCAAGAAATGATAAGGAATGTTCTTCCACCTTTTCCCATCTAATTGATAAAAGTCCTGTTTGTATATACATTTGCACACTTTGCATGCTTTTCAGAGATTAAAAGCATTCTCTAGTCAGGCAGACAAGTGACTGAGTTAAAATGCTTGCCTGAATCTATAGGTCTGGCAGAGTTCAGTTTGCCAAATTGTTAAAAGAAAACCCTCAGTAATACACTTATAGAGAAATCATGCCCTCTTTGTGCACCAAAAAGCAGAGACTTTGGCTTGCAATCACAATTTTGAAAGTAATTTCCATCCCTGTGCATTGAGAGGTTTCGGGCATTTAACATATCTTCTAATTATTTCATCTGGTTTGACTATGTTACGGATTCCTTGTTGGTGGGCTCCATCTGGGGCATTTTACTTCAAGGTCAGAGAGACACAGCCTCTAATTTCAGCTTGGATAAGCAGCTGTCACTGCAGTTTATTCTGTATGTAAGGCAAGTCTGCTATGGGGTCATTGATATAGAAAACAAAAGGCAAGGCAGCTCTGGACAGCCAGAAAATATGACTTGTAAATATCCTGGATGCCTGTGCTGAAAGGCTGCTGAAACTTAAGCTGAAAGCATGAAATCCAGTGGAAGATCCTATTTTTATTACCAATCCAGTCTCCTGATTTTTTCTGTGTTGGGATTGGGTTCTGTCCCTGGATGGCAATAGGATTTCAGTTTTTCTTCGCCCCACCTAGGAAAACGTCACGCGATTTGCACGTGGACAAGTGCCCAGGCTGCATCTGGCAGTAGGTCAGTGTGAGTGCATGAGACTGAAAGAAAAAAACTGAACCCAAGAAAGAATAAGAGTATACAAGGAAATCTCCTCTCCACATGATACATCTGTTAGACAGGCACTCACTGAGGTGGCGGCATGATACCAGAATCCTCCCAGGGATGTCAATTTAGCCCTCTGGACGCAGAACACAAGGTTGTTTACCTTTGATAAAGACCAGGAAGAAATTCCTGCAGTAGGAACATATCTAGCAGCTGTAGAATTTCTTGGATTTTCCTCAGAAGCAGCTGGGTTAGGCCTCCAGCAGAGCCCTACCGTGATCCTAGGTCTGAGCTGTGCTGCCAGTTCCTGACAGCACATTTTTACACACTGAAAATGAACTTACACTGCTCTTCTGAAGGTGTGCACAACACATTCTTGGAACAGTCCAAACTTTACCGGTCTAGCCAAAGTTTGCCAAGTTAGGTTTTGCCTGACCTTCTTTTCCCTGAGCAAACACAAGGTACTCGGTTTCCTCAGGACAGATAGCAGAGTAGGTTGATCTTGGTGAACTGCAACCCTCAGGCTGACAAGGTGAAAAGATCAGCATTTTCATTAGACGGAACCCAAAGAGAAACACTTTGTTTGACCACCCCTGCTGACATCAGTGTGCATTGTGAGCACCACAACTGCTACTCCGACTGTATGCCACAGCCATAGATACAAATGTATTATTGGCCATAAAATTATACAGCCCGTTTTTCAGTCTGCCTGCAGCATTTGATTCCTTGACCTGATGTGGTAATGGATTCCATAGGCTGACTTCACACCACATGAAGAAGTACCTCCTCTAATTTGTTTTAAATGCTCTGGCCATTAACTTCATCCAGTGAGCCCTTTATTCCCTTATAATAGGAGACAGCAACTTTAACTATGTCCTTCATGGTTTAAATACCTTAGTTAAATCTCCTCTATTTCATCTGCTGTCACTGATAATACTATTTTAGCCAAACAGCTTTCAGGAAGTGAAAATCAAGAGCTAGAGTGAGGAGCAACTCAGTCAATTGTAACTTTGCCACACAATTGTTACTCTAACACACAATATATAAATACTGCTAGGAACATTTGTCTTCTCCTCCATGGGGCTTTTGGACACAATCAAGGATGATGCTGTCACAGAAGAGGGTGTCCTGAGGCAAAAGCATGGCCCCTCAGATTTCTCACCATTGCCTGCTCCATGCACATTCACCCTACCCTTCAGAGAACTGCCACAGGTTGGTTTTGAAGGAAGACTGTGCTCCAAGCTGCAGGGGGCCCTGAACCTTCTCTACACTGTTGTAGCAGCTCATAGTTCAGAGCTGCTCGTGGCAGGAGGGGAAGGTGATCCACACATGTTCTGGACACAGCCCACAGTGATCAATGAGAGAATCTGTTACCACACACTGATTCTGCTGGAAGATCCCACTGCACCTGGGCGACACATCCATAGCTGGAGGGCATTTTTGTTCTGCAGAAATAGCACAAAGCATCCCTAATGCTGCTCAGAACTCAACGTATGTCATTTATAAATCATGTTCCCTTTGTTCAGTCAGTACCATCCATTCCCCTCTCCTGACAAGTGGTCTCACTAGTCTTACTAGTTCTTTCATGTCAGTCATTGCCAAGTCTGTGTCTTATGCACACATATGTGTCCAGGCAGTAATTAACAGCTGTGTAGATTAGGGCAGCATCTGAATTGTGAATAGATAAGAAGTATCCAGGAAAACTTTTGAGCAATATGAAGACAGGAAGCGCCTGTCATCTTCATCATTCCCCAAAACACAACTAAATCTGCACTTCTGTCTTCTTATCACAGGCAAAACCGAGCTTTTTCAGCAGCATCAATCAAATTAGTTGCAGATGGGAGACATTTAAAAGAAAATTACTCCTTAAAAATGACAATATCAGTATATATGTATGAAAATCTTCCTGTGGAGAACGCTGGCTCTTGCATTTTACCACATCAATTAAAGGTCAGGAATAAAATCACTTGAGCAATAATGATTAAGGAACAGGTCATTTCTTAGGGATTAATGCTGCCTGCAAAGAATTGATGGCCTTTAGATATACCTCAGTCTATTAACCTTCTGTGGCTCTCAGTCCTTGGAAATGCCCTGCACAGAGGTTGCTATCGACATTTTAAGTGGGAAAGATGGACAGGGAAGAGGCTGAGCTTGTTACATAGGGATAAAAAAGACGTTTTTATTTTTGGGGCACAGAGGGCATTTCTGGTATGCAAAGGCCCTGCATTCAGTCCTGTTGCATCAACAGCAAGCTGCTCAGATCTGAACTGAAAGCACCTTTGCAAAGCCCTGCAGCTCAGCTTCGTTCAGCTCAGCTTAGCAAGCGTGCAAGACTGACATGTCAGATACTCCAAACACCTTGGCTGAGCTTGGTTACTGTGCTGCTATTCTGCAAGTGTAAGCAATAAAGCATGATTTATAGAGTGACAAGCACTATATCCAACATCTGCCTACACAATGACTCACTGAGAGTACAGAGTCAGGGCCTAAATGAGGAGGGGAGCCAGGCCCTGGCTGGCAACAAAGGCAGCAAACCCACTCTGAGCTAAGTGAATTGCTTGACTTTTAAATGACAGGAATCTGCCCAGTGAAGAAGCAAACCTCACCCATCTCCATCACATCCCAAAAGGACATACACAGCAGGAATGAAGTGCTGAAGGAAAGAAAGACCAGAAGGGCAGTATTGTCAACTCTTCTAATATCACCAGAGGTTTTTCATCCCTCTCCCTTGCCCCTATTTTAAAGCCTCTACCACAAGAGCCTTGTGATTAAGTGAGAACTTCAGTTTTCATATATCATGAGCCAAACTAAATGTGCGCTATTATACACAGGAAGATGTACTCCTCTGAGGGATTTGTGTCTTGCTTTTGAATCTGTCTTGTGAGCTCGTTCGTTGGTTTCTAAGGTCCAATTCACATATGAAAGCCATCAACTATGGAAGCCTGTACAGTCCAGCACTGATGGGTAGTCCATGTGCATCTCCAAGACCTGCAGATTCAGTATTTTAAAGATCACATATATATAAATATATATATGTATTTAAAAAGAAACCACTGATTTATGGCGGATTCTGAAAGAAGAAAAAAAAAAAAAAAACAACAACCAAACAAAACAAAACAAAACAAGAAATGCTAATAGTAAAATATCTTCTGCCCTTCAATTATCCTTGCAGGAGTGAGGTGAATATTTTATTGTTTACCTGACTAACTGCTCAGCTCTACCTGGAGACTGCAAAATCACACCGGTACCCACCAAGACGCTGAACTCCCTTGAGGTCACCAGTGCAGCTGTCAACCCCATCTTTATTGTGGGTAAACTGAGATATGTCACACAAATTTTTATGAAGTGCTTTGATAAGTGGCCTGCAAACCCAGGGATCTGAGAATATTTCCGTCAGCTTAGTCCTAGTTAAAAGTAACAAGCATCTTGTCTGGGAGCAGGAGTTTTAGCACTGACAGACAGATCAGTCATGTGCGGGCTGAAACGTAATATTTCTTTTTGGGGACAGCCTTATTTGCCTTCCACGGTGGGTCTGATTGGCTCAGCCTTGGCCAGTGGTGGGTCTGTCTTGGAGCCAGCTGGCATTGGCTGTATTGGACATATGAGAAGCTTCCAGGAACTTCTAGCAGAAGCCACCCTTGTAGCCCTCCCCACTTCCAAAACCTTGCCACACAAACCCAATACACCTTACAGGTCCCAATGGAATGACGACCCAAACTTTAGCATCAGCCTAAAAAAGGCAAATTATGTATTTCCCCTCCTCAAGCGGGAAAACAGAGAATACCAAGCATGTGATGCAGCTTACAGTAAATATGCCGGAGGAAGTATCACAACACATAGGCAAATTCTGATTTTCCAAGTGCCCACTGTATCCATGGTATATATGATAGCTCCTTGTACTACGCCCAAAATAGCCCCACAAAGAACAAAACTTGAAACACCTTAAGTCCATTTGAAGAACTGATTTGCTGTGGTCAGTTTGAAAATCTCAGAATTAATGCAAAAACAACTGCTTCAGAAATGCCTTATCAGCTGCAAATGCAATTTAAAGGAATGAGGTGGGTAAGAGATTGTTGAGACCATTTCACATCAAAGAAAGTAACTATCCATCAGTTTCTCCTCTGTGGCTTTCAGCTCACAGTTGAATCTCATACAGCAGGTCTTTCAAATCATGCTCATTATCACTCTAACAAGAGATTCGGGCAGTCTATTGTCAGGGTGATATTTATGTCACATGTACAGATCCAGATAGGCATGCCATACAATGAATGGAATGGTACCATCTTGACTCTTGCTCTGTCTTGGTACTCACTTTGCTCTTGCAGCCTAGTTTGATATAAGACTTAATGACATTACAGCTGAG
This sequence comes from Psittacula echo, assembly GCF_963264785.1. Classification (NCBI taxonomy): domain Eukaryota; kingdom Metazoa; phylum Chordata; class Aves; order Psittaciformes; family Psittacidae; genus Psittacula; species Psittacula echo. The sequence goes on from NC_137735.1 coordinate 61,768,351, forward strand.
TGCTGTTTATGACAAGACAGAGTAACAGAATCTGTAACAAATCCATCACTGGGAAAAGCATATCTCCAGCTAATGAAAATGGCAGATATCCAGACCTGTCCTTTCAGCAATCTCAGCAGTTAACTTTGTCAGCCACAGGGTGTTAAGTACAATAGTTCTTTCTAGATATACATGCTGGAAATAGATATTTGCTTTTTCTCCAACTTATGTTTGCTCACTTCTCTCAAGTGAGAACCAAAGGTAAGAGAAAAAAATCCATGGTTACAGGAAACATGGATTTGCTTTATCTTCATAAAAAGGAAAAGTCTATAGACTAAGGAGGACACACTGGACTGACACAGTTCTGTAATCTGTCTACCAGGGTATATCAGTCTATTAGGAATCTAGTTTTTGACCTCCAAGACCAGTGTGTGGCAGGAACAGAAAGGTGGTGAGGAAGGAAAGTCAGGATTCACTTCAAGACATCATGCTTGACCATGGGAGCCACTGCTAGCTCACCAGAGAAAATTGACTTGGTTCCTTTGTGCACATTTTTGTCCTTATTGTGGACACTGGTGAGGTAAAAACAGACCTTTGAGTACTAGAGATGTAATTCTTCCTCTCGTATTATGTGCACTATAGTAAATTCCTAAGTAGCATTCCAGTTTCTGTGGCCTGCCTCTTTAGCCTATTTGGCCACTTCTCTTAAAAGAAGCTGTTAAGGAACATTTTGGGATCCAGATGCCATTTCCTGTACAAAAGACCAATGTGAAACTAAATCCTTAATAAAAGGCAGATATTACATAGAGGCATGGAACAAAGCTTTATCAGTGGAGAAACTAATGCCACTTAAGTCTTTGAATGATATAAGATGACACTTCCTGGTATCTTCATTTCTCTGAATTTGCTGAATTAGCTCTGTAACTTAATGATGTAAGTAAGCCATTAGATGACAGCTGCGGGAGTGACAGTTCAGTGTCTTTCACATTAAGGTCAATATAATCTTTCATATCCAGAGGTGAGGAAGCAAATGACCTTTACAAGTAACTTGGAGTCACTCTGTGAAGACAGAAGGAAAAAAGAAAAAGTTCTTTCTGCAGTATGGCCTAGTAACAGTGACACACCACTACACAGTGGTGGTAAAGAGGGTGAGGCTATATTACTGACTGTATCTTTTAATTTATTCAGCTTATAGACTACACTTGCCATAGCTGTAATGGCTTACTGAGTCTCAGATGACAGTGACTTCTGCATATAGTCTTGACCACCTTCATTGTCTTGTGCACTGACTTGAAATAGAAGAAACACTAGCCCAAAGTGGTGTGATTCCCATGTGGAGAAGCATACATGTGGGCCCAACAAAAACAACTACAGGGAAAGCACCCTGCCAGTTCAGTTAGGGGGAGAAGTCCTGCCTATCACCCAGCAAATTCAGTTTGCTTGACATAGCCTGAGCAAGGCCAACTGATAGGAGAGCAAAGTATTTGTCTCTGAGTGGTATCAGTACAGTGCTCTGCATCTTACCCTCACTAGCCGTGGCAAATCATCAGTTGTCTTAGGGAAGAGGGAAAAGGGAGACCAAACTATAGACAGAGGAAGAAAAGAAGCTAAATGCAGACAGAAACTTCTTCCTAGACTGTGCAGAAATAAGCAGGAGCCCTAAAGCATAGCACACATGCAAAATAAACATTGTGTTTACAGAACAACCCTCAGTGATTAAGACTCTTTTTCCTGTCAGCTCTTTCCCCTAAATATTGACCAACAGATGATATCACTGCTGTTCTGCCTTTAAACAAATGGGAAACAGACAAGCTGTTGCACAAAGTCCCCAAACACAAAGTTGTATCACCCCCTTCCCTTCTGTGAATACAGCCCAATATGTCAATTTGCTTTTCTTAATTGCTTTTTGTTTATTTCCTCAAATGGATCTCCTTGTGAAACCTGTTGGCACTTTGTTTTAGCTTTTTGGAGACTGTCTGTTTTCTCTGTTTTAATCCATTTGCACCACACCTCCTTCTGCAGCCTACTTCAGGGATAGCAACATGGGCTATGGCTCTGAGCATTGGAAGGGACCAGTTCAGTGTGGGGCTTATCACAGCCAGCCTGTGGGGATGTGATGGCATCTGCGGCAGTGGGTCTTGGCACCTTTCATCACACCTGCCTCTCCACAAGGCTATGACTTCTGTGGCAGGGGCTGTCACCGCTTCAGAGAGTACTGAAACCACCTTGGATTAGTTGAAAAGCTTTCTCCTCACTCACTGAAGGATGAGGGGAGATTACACAGATCTATACTATGAATCCTCAGTGTCAAGGAGGAAGTGAGGTGTTAAAAGCAGAATACATCAAATATACAAACTACTTATTCCATCAAGCCAGTGCATTTTGTGACATATCCTGGAGGAAAGGCTGACAGCACCACTCCCTCAGGCCCAGGAGGCTGGACTGGGCAACATAAAAAATGGACTGTCAAGACCAGAGATGATCGTATTAGAGAGGATCAACTGGGATACCAAGTGGTAGGACTTTTACACAGGCTCCACAGAAAATAGTATGGACCATAACTTCATCATAGAGAGATGTGGTAATTCAGACTTGATATGAGCACCTGCACCAAGCCCAAGAGATGAGGTCAGTTGTCCTGTCAGTTTCAAAAGCTAATAACAGCTTCTTAATGGCACAGCCCTGCAATGCCATGGAACATGACCAGTGGCATCTTCACACCTTTTCTTCCTACCTGGGAGATTCAAGAGCAGCAACAGGAGAGAAACACTCAAATGGTTACTGTACCAGTGTTAGTTTTGCCTAGACTGCTGCAGAGCTTTGAATCATGTCTGGTTTTACTCCCTGCTGACAAACTCTGCTCCTTCTCTGCTTAGCAGGAGCAGGGGGAGGCAGCTGGTATCCCTGCCCAACCCCACTTTGAGGGATCAGGCAGTGCCAGTACAAACAAGGCACTAATACCACACTTAAAGGAGACAGTAACTGCATTGCAGCTATTTTTCTGGCAATACCTGGAGTGTAACTAAACAAAACCCAGAGGTTTAACTTTGCAGGAGTTGATGGCTGTTGATCACAAGCTGTACTTCTTGTCACTGGCGGATGCAAGGGGAATCTTCTGCTTTCAAAACATACTAACTCTTTGGGTATCCATTACATGCATGACTTGCTCCTCTGAAATGTGCCTGTTTGTGTGAGAGCAGTATAAATCCAAAAACTTCTTCTTAGTTTTAATCCTGATGAATTAATCAGCAGACAATATTGCAAGCAGTCCCTCCAGAATGAGTGATATTTACATGAGAAAGAGCAAATACTTCTTCATTAGTTATACATGGGTTTCATATAATTCAAGTTTCATTTTTTTTTATAAGCTCTAACAAAGCTTTAGGTTAGAATATAAAGCCATTATTGGATGCTAGTACTAATTAGCAACACACACCTTTAATGGCCTGATCCTGGAAACTCTGAGGTCCAACAAGTAATGAGATTATAATGAGACTGTCCTCATAAATGAAATTATGAAGGGGGGGTGGTTTTGCAGAATTGCATTTTAGAGAAGCTGAGAGCAACTTTTCATAAGAAAAAGGGCCAGATTGTTTTAACAGCAGCAGCTCCCAATTCAAAACCTTGGAGACACTCCGTTATTAAAAACAAACAAAGCTGAAAATCTGGTTATGAATCAATTATAAAGACATGTACTTCAGTAAGTTTTACTTTGGAAAATGAGAAAGTTTACAAGAGAGCAATTCTGAAGCATACAACCTTAGTCTTGCCAATTACCACAATTTTATTTCTACTCTTACAGTCTTGTAGCCCAGTTGCAATTTGGGGAATTTATCCTGTCCTCAGCTGAACAGGTTGCTCAGAGAATTGTGGCTGTCCCATCCCTGGCAGTGTCCAAGGTCAGGTTGGATGGGACTTTGAGCAAGCTGGTCTAGTGGAAGGTGTCCCTGCCCATGGCAGCGGGTTTGGAACTAGATGATCTTTAAGGTTCCTTCCAACCCAAACCGTTCTGTGATTCTATGACTGTCTCACATCAGTGAGATGAACTGCCTGCACAAAATGTCTATCTGTCCCACTGAATGCAGTGACAGTCTTGAGAGACAGAACAATCCAGAATGCAACTTGTCCTGTGTTATGACCAGTATATTGAATAGAGAGATGAATCACATTCTGGAAGAACCAGTATCTTTTACCCCAGTGAGGAAGAGAGTACAGGCAGCGTGCTTGGAGTAGCTACTTCACTTCTAATCAACTGAACCTGGAGAGTAATCCCTCTGTAGAATCTTGCACTGGTTTTGGCTAGGGTAGAGTTAACTTTCTTCATAGGTGCTTGTTTGGGGCTGTGGTTTGGATTCATGCTGAAAAAAGTGTTGACAACACAGGAAACTTTCAGTTATTGTTGAATAGTGTTTATGCAAATTTAAGGCTTTTGCTGTTTCTCATACTGCACCACCAGAGTGAGTAGGCTGGAGGTGATCAAGAAGTTGGGAGGGCACACAGCTGGGACAGATGACAAAACGTATACCCCAAACCAAATCGTATGCTCAGCAATAAAACTTCAGGAAGGTAGAGGCTAGCCAGGGCTGCCATTGCTGAGGGACTGGCTGGGCATTGGTCAGTTGGTGGGGAAAAACTGAGGTTTCTGCATCACTGTTGTTCTCGGTTGTGGTGGGTTTTTCTCTTACAGCTGCATGGCAAACAAAATGGAGACCACCAAAAATCCAGGAGATTTAGAAGTGGCTTGAGGAGTTTTATCAAATGAGGAATCCTAAGTGCTTGGCAACACTGCAACATACTTTCATGTGCCTCTTGATTATTTCCTCCTCTTCATTATCCATAAGAGCATCTTGAAGCAATAGGGATCAAATTAATCCCTTGTGGCAATATATTGCCTGATATAAATTTGACCTTATAGGTGTTGAGTTTTTACTCTTGCTAGAAGCAGCCTGTGCAGAATTCTTTTGCTGTATTGAATAATATATACCATATGGAACACTTATAGAATCATAGAATAGTTAGGGTTGGAAAGGTGGGTTGACCTTGGCTGGATACCATGTGCCCATCAAACCACTCTATCAATCCCCTTCTGAGGAGTACGGGGAGGGGAAGAAAATAAGATGGAAAAAAACCCTTGTGGGTAAAGATAAAAGCAGTTTAATAAACCAAAAGTCACACAAGGAAGCAAAGGAAAACAAAAGACTTATTCTCTACTTTCCATCAGCAGGCAATGTCCAGCCACTTCCCAGGAAGTAGGGCTTCAGTACACGTAGCTGTTGCTCTGGAAAACAAACGACGGTTGTGTCAGACAGGTTACAGAAGTAACAGTCTGAGTTGGACACCCCTTTTCCCAAAAGCTCCATCCAAAAACCCCTCTTGTTTAGTACGGTTCCTCTGAAACAGGCCAACCACAGCAGACTGAACAAAGAGGAGGTAGTGAGCAGGGTACCAAGCCCCACTACTATATGATGCAAGCAAGCTGTGTCTAGGCAGACAAGTCAACAGTAGCTTCTGCTAATGCACAGTGCCAGCTGCCAGTCTTGCACCTAGCTGACATGTGAGATAAAACCTGGATTAGTCCTCACTGAGGACTGAGCTTCTACCGTTCTTGGCCTCCTTAAGCACAGGATCTCCTTTGAATTTGTACTGAGATAATATGAATTGGGGACTACTGGAATCAGATATCAACTGTCAGACTTACCAGTGTGGTTTAAAACAACAATTAACAGAGCAGAATTACTCCAGCTGTCAGTCCAAGCACTCCCATAACCATCAGCCTTGGCCGGTGGCCTTCCATCCAGATGGTTTTGCTGAGGAACGCACCAGAAGGAGTTGATGTTGACACTTGGCACTGGTACAACATTCAGAGTTGGTGGGCTTCCCATCCTACCTTGGAAACTGACACACTAATTCCACAGGTTTGCTGTTCCCTGTAGTGCTGACAGGAAGGCCAGACCACACTCCCTGTCCCAAGAAGCAAAGACTGAGTGAGAGAGCTAGGTTTCTGCCATCTCCTGACTAGCAGACTGTGCTTTCAAAAGTAGCAGAGGCAAAATCTGACTTAAACTTGTTTGGTTTTCCACTTTTTCTGTGTATCCATCTGTCTTTTCAGCCATCAGACTCTCGGTCCTTCTCACCCTTGACTTTTCATAATTGTCAGAGACTCAACAGTAACAAACTCTACAAGTGGTGTGAAAATCAGCAGCTGGATGACAGGGAGAGACAGGTCAAAATCAACTGAGGGAAAAGCGGACAGGATTCTACCTCTTCTCTGCTCAAAGAAGCAGCAGGCAGACAGGATGTTCAGCAGGTAGCTGCCAGTGCACACAATTCCCTGCCGTTCACACATTGAGCAGTTGATCCCCAGCCTGAAAAGTAGGAGATGCAGTGCCATGTGAGAGGTGAGGAAGGCAAGGGAATAAACAACAGAGGAAGAGGCTGGACTGCCTGTGGAATCCAGGAGTCTCTGAAGAGAGGAAATTCAAATTGCATATAAGGAGAAACTTTACATAATGGAAGTGGTGCAGTCCTGGGTCAAGGATCCAGAGAAGTGGTAGTATCTCCACTGTTAGAGTTTTTCAACACTGGAAAGGACTCTAGTGATCTTTAAAGGTGGTTACAGAATTTGAGCAGAGGGCTTGGACTAGAAACCCCCAGAGGTCCCTTCCCACTTGTATTACTAAGAAATTTACAAGTACTGTGTGTGCTTCTTTTTTTCTTCTTACCCTCATTTCCCGAGCAGATTGTGTTGAAGCAGTCTGCTTGGCACTACAACTTTCATGCCTACCTTTAAAGAAAATATAGCAGAAAAGTTGAAGCTCAAGAAAATGGATCTCCTTTAAAATCGTGTCAATAGACAGCTGAATAAAGAGAGAAAAATTTGAATGAGTGGTCAAACACTAAAGAAAGGCAGCCACAGGAGTTCAGCATTAATATTAGATACAAAAGGAGGCACAGAAGAGGTTACAAATACCCCCACATGAGGAAAAACCTTACCTAGAGCTTGCATCTCCTTAGACATGGACTAAGGCATTCAGCAGATATACAGATATGTAAGATTATGTTCCATAAATCCCATCATACAGACTACCTTCAGCTGAGTCTGCACAGCACCTGCAATTCAGTTCTGCATAGCACAGTCCTGAAGCTTAGATCCTTCTAGACCAAGTCAAGATACCATGGTGTGAGCTGCTTCATTGCTTTAGCAGAAGTACTAACTACCTTTATTTATGGGTGAGGATTAAAGGGAGGGCAGGGACAGGGGACATTACAGTGGAGGTCTGCGATAAGCCTCCCAACCATGAAGGCAGAGTGGATGAGGCTCTCTACAGAGAGATAGGTATGGCCTCACGTTCACAAGACTTAGTTCTCATGGGGGACTTCAATCGTGCCGATATCTGTTGGAGGTACAACACAGCAGGGCATAAGACATCAAGGAGGTTCCTGGAATGTGTTGATGAAAACTTCTTTCTCCAGGTAAAACCAATGAGGAGAGGGGCTCTGCTGGACCTTGTTCACACCAACAGGGAGGGTCTGGTGAGGAATGTGAAAGCTGGAGGGCAGCCTTGAGTAAAAGCTTCCTGGGGAACTATGGCTACTGGTGAATTAAAGGCACTGTATTTTAAATAATTATAACTCCACTTCCACTTTGAACTTTGCAACAGGAATGGTCTCTGAATATCTCTGTTTTGCACGTAACATGGTGGGATGTCCCTTGGGAACAAGCAGGCAGAGGGACAAAGTGCCTTGGGTGTCTCTGCCATCACCCTGTCGATTTAGGCAGATGATCCCCATTCGGCTTAGAGTAGCCACAGTCTGAAATTCCCAAGAAGACTCTGGGATGTGTGTGAGTGCTCTGAGGACTTTACCACATTCATTTCAGAGAAGCCCTTTATTGAAGCCCTTTATTAAAGCCCTGAACACCTGACTGAACAATCTAGTGGCACAACCTTCCCAGCATCACAATATCCTAATTAACTATTAAGATCATTAAATTGAAAACTTTTCCCTAGATTGCCAATTTGGTTGTATCATAAAGCTTCCTGGGGAACTGCAGTTAGGTGGGAAAATGATAATGAAGCAAAGTGGTAGAATAAAACTCACTTTTTAAATAATTATAAGTTTACTAAATTGCATTAACATTTTTCACTGAATTTAAAATTAGCCAAGGTGTCAGGGGGAAATACCCTACACAGAAAAATAAAAAACAAGGAGTGGATTGCAAGAGCATCACTTTCTTATTTCATTGAATAGTATAATTAAATTTAGGATTGATTGATTGTCAGACATCTACAGGAGTAATTCCCTAGTTTCATTAAGGCTATTGTGCCTCCAGAAGCTTTGGCAGTAATTTCTCACAAAAGTGATCTAACTAGGCTTTGGTGATGGGGTAGTGACATGATATGAAAGTATTCAACAGGACAGTAGTTCCCTTAGCTTCTGTGCTCCTCATGCCTGTGGAATAGCTAGGGCAGAGCCTGGCTGCTCTGGTAGCATCTGGAGCAAGGCTTGAACAGGGGTGATAGAAGGACCAAGGAACAGCAGTGGGTCAGTCAAAACTGCTGTCAACTAATGCAACACATCAGGCCCCTGAGGAGACCATGTAGCTCAGAAAGCAGAGAAATTTCTCAAGAAAGCAAGTGAAACAGATCTGCTGCAGATGTATGATTAAGTGAACGTGAAACTGATGTCTCTGGAATTCTACCAACAGGACACTCCCTCTCCTCTTCCTGAGAATATTCCTGCACATACATAGCTGGGATTGCTTTTTGCACCAACACTGCTTCCAACAGCACTGAGTTGTATCTCTCATGTTCTCACACATATTATTCTCCAACACCCTTCTGCAGTTCCCTGCCATTATCTTTAATATTTATTACATTAAACACCTTTTGTAATGGACAATGTCACTTCACTAAGTTGCTGTGCTGTGATGGATTCATCAGGGACCAGGATAAGCCTGTTAAAGGCACCCTTACAGCATATCTGTGCTGTGCAAAGATTTGGATTTGAATGCTTGATTCTAGTCCATCTCTCTAATGATTGTGCCTATGATGCTGGAACAGATAGGTACACAAAATCCTTTTTTCATCCAGTTCAGCCAGTACCAGAAATAACTTGCATCCTTTCTTGAGCAGGAAAACTTATGCTTTCTGTGGTTTCTGACACAGATTAGCCATTCTTCAGTTAAATCTGAGAGAATGAAGCAGCTTTTCTCTGGGTGGAGAGGTTCTCTCTTCTCTGGAAGTTTTCATATTTTCATAATCCAAGAAGTTCTGAATGGTTTTGATATTTTCTAACTTTATTTTAAACGGGATGGTAGTTTGCTTCTACTAAATTTGCATCCTACCCATATTCAACATCATTCTGTTATCCATTGTCCTCATTTTATTTCAAAAGGACAAAACTTTGACTATTGGTATCAATCTTTCCTCAAGGTCTAACCCAGTATGACTCTTGATAGCCTTCATTTTAACCCTGTACTTCCTGACATTTCAGCTGTGAGCTTACCAATCAGTTTTCTGTTCCTTGTAGTCTCTGTGCTTATTCCTAGTATCTGTCTCAAGACAGCTGATGATGTTCATCCCTAGGCTGTTTTCCCTTTGCCTGGGACTTGAATTCCTGCTCCCAAACCTTGGTCTCCTTGTGCTATTTCTTCCTGTTAAATTAAAACAGATCAGCTCATGGTTATACGTTTCAGGGTTATTTATTTCTTCTCATCAGTATCTCTTAAAATGGCTCCACTTATTCTTTTGCTCTGGGCTTTACAAAGGAATTGATGAGCTGTCACATCCAGGATTATTTGTGTCCTTCCACTGTTGACAGCGGTTGTTCTCCAGACTATTGCCAACCACTTAAAATCTGTTCTTCTGACAAAATTCCTCAAGAGAGTTTGTGTAATTTTTCGTGTAATACTATCAAGTTCAAATCCAGTAATACTAGTAAGTTCAAATCCAAACCTGATTCGGGTGGGTCTACAGCAGAACTTTTACGTCATCTCATTCTCTGCTCTCTTTTTTATCCGGTCTGTGCTTTGTTAATGCTAACTGAAGGTCTGCTGCTAATGTAAAGCCTTACCCCACTGCCTTTCACAGACAGTGCATGCCACTAAGGACTGAGTTTGCTTCTTGGCTGTCCCAATGGGCTTTGGGTTTGCATCTAGCATCAGTTACTCTAGCTCCCCTTTTTAGCTGCCTATGTCTGATTGACCAAGAAAAAGCAGGCCTGTGCAAGGATGGCCATGTTGAAGATGGGCACTTGGCAGTAATTAAGTTCCTATTCAGGATCAAGAAGATGCAGAAGAAATAGTGTGATATCTAGGTCAATGTTATCACCTGCGACCCCACAGTGGTTCATCTCACCATGACACTAGTTGCCCCAGTGTCTGCCAGCTTATGATAGAGTGATTTTTTACAGCCTTAGGCAACTCTCAGCCCTCTCAGGCACTGTAGTAATACTGCAGGTGGGTAGGGTTCATATTGCTACTCTTTTACAGGGCTAGGATTAGGGCAGAGACAGGTAGATATTATCCTGACTTTCCATGCAGCCCTGTTGACACATTTGATTCATGTGTCTCAGAACTGCCTCTGAGGAGTCAGTCCAAATCCTTCAGCATTGTACTAAAATGCAGGGGCACATATCTCACTTTAATTCTAAAGGTTACAACATAGTGCTTATTTACAGACTCCTGATTACATCTTGGTTTGAAAAGCAATAATCGATTAAGCAATGAAGACTGGTGAAAGGGCACATTAATAATTTTCCACTCAGTTCTGTCCCACTAATTAAAGATTTTTCACTATTAAGCTCTGTCCATTAATTTCCAATATGAAGTAATATTTGTCCTGTGATTTTTACTTTCACTTAAATATCAGTTTTAATTTCTTTTGAATTGAAAATTAATTTGGGTTTTGACTTTCCATTTAAATTAGAAACACCTTAAGTGCACTTGTTTATTTTTTGTCTTGAAATGTCACTCATGTTAATTTAATAAGTGTTTTTAGATGTCTTGAGCTGCAAAATAGTTACAAGAATGGCAAGTTATTTACTTCAAAATTCTAAGGAACATTTGTTATAAAATTCCTAATTGAATACACTGCCCAGAACAGCAGATTTATTTATTTTTAACACAAGAACAATTTTCTTTTAATTGCCCAGATCATATACATAATAGTTTGCAGCTACCAAAGAGGTAGTGTTTTAACATGAGTATTCTTGTACCATTGGAAATAATGGCAGTATATCTAATAAATCATAATGCCAGTTTGGCATCTTTGCATCTCTTGGTGATGTGCTTCAGTGAAGTGATTTTTGGCAAAAGGAAGTTGATGGTGGAACAGGAATTCAAGCATGCTTTTCCGGGAGCTGCCTTACAACCTAGAAGCTCTCCCTTCTCCCAGCAGGTCTGAACCAGAGAGATGAATGTTCCCAGGAGAGGGACTTCACCTCCACATCTTCCATCTTGAGCTGTTCACAGCTAAGGTAGATGCACTTTCCTGGAAGTGCCTGCTAATGAGAGGGACTTCACCTCCATATCTTCCATCTTGAGCTGTTCACAGCTAAGTTAGATGCACTTTCCTGGAAGTGCCTGCTAATTGCAGGCCAATATAAAATCTCTATAACTCAGCAACCTTTTTCTGCCTTTTTTTCTGGTTTTGTTCCTGAAAAAAAAAAAAAAAAAAAAAAAAAAATCTCCAACATTAAAGCCATTGACATATAAGAAATCAGAGCTCTGTTAATAAGCTAAGGACATATTGGCTGCTGTGCTGGATGCATGCTATCATAACTTTATTAAAGCTGTCTTCATAATCTTATCAATGCTACCAGCATAGCCTTGCAATGTAACTGAAATTGCAATAAGCCCACTAATACTGAATGTTTTTCTTGCCACACACAGTTTTATGAAGCTGATGTTCCTTGTCGTTATTACAAAAATAAACAGCAGATTCAATGTAAGAAAAGTCTTAACCAAGAGGCTCACTGGTGGATGGGGCTTCAGAATGTAAAGAAACCCAACAGATGTATTTTTCCATACCATGGGTTTGCCCAGGAGCAATGCTAAGCTAGACAAGCCTTTTAGCATAGCAGTATATGTGGATCCTGCATCATGCAAGTCAATGTCCTATAATTTATTTTGCCAAAATCCAAAAATGACTTAGGGTTACAAATTTGCAAAGTACCTACACGTTTATGTTTAGACACACGGACAAAGCCAACAATATTAGCAGTAGTATATATTACCACGTAACAACACAACCATAGTCTCTGTTATGTCAAACACATCACAACCCAGGAACAGGAAACAGTGCATGACTGTCTTACACTCAATAATTGACCTAATAATTCAAACTAAAGCACAGGTTGGAATGAGAAAGTGTTCTTCTCGAGTGAAATGTTGAGTGAGGAAAAATGGACTGACAGAACCATTGTTGGGGTTGATTTTTTTCTTAAATGAATTACCGTACAGGAGGTGGTATCAACTGTTCATCACAGAGACTTGCATCCTGTGCCAATCCTTCCTAATGTGAGTGCAGGAGAATGGAGTCCAGGTTGAGTTTGCACCTTCCCAGAGCATCAAGTACTAAACCCCCCGGCTACCTTTGTCCTGAACCAAGCTAACTTTGTGTTCAACTGTCCTTCAGCCTGACATGAGGAAGAAGCTGCACTCAGACTGGGCAAGTCAGACAGGCCTTAAGAACAAGAGAAAGCTCTTGGCATGCAGGCACCTGCATTTAAAGCTCAGCTTCAGCATTTGACTAAACCTGGACAAAACATTTCCAGAAACTTACAGAGGCACTGCAGAAAGGAATGAGAAAAGTTCAGTACTCTTGTGTGGTGTAAAGAAGCTCTGAATCCTTATTGAAACAGGTAAAGCTATTTGGTGTCTGAAATTACCCTCTGGGTTCCTCCTGGAATATTTGAAATTTTGCTTAACAGACCCTTTATGGTTTCAGTGTGATAAAGCCAAGTAATGAGGCATCTCCTCTCTATTCTTTTTTTTTTGTTAGCACTTCCAGTGATTTACAGCATCAATGTAGAAATCACTGTAGACCACTGTTCGGCCTAAAAATTTGGGAAAGCTAGAAGGGAAGATTTATGCTTCCTTCTCACAGAAGTTTAAAACTAATTTTAAAACTTATGATGATACATATTTAGCCAGATAAATGGGGAAGTACCATAAAACATTTTTTTCCCACTTAAAACAGATTTCCAGTGTGTAAAGAATATGTTTTCTGGTTAGGTTTCAATTTAATTCTATCTAGCTGCAGAGCTCCAATGCACAGTGTATGGCAGCTTTCCTTGCTTAGGACAACATAATTAAAAGTGTAATAAATTGAAGATTACCTGATTTCAAGCCAGTTATGTTCTCCAGAAATTCTGTAGTACCATCAATGTTAATGTTGCTATCATTATTTTCTCCAATATTCCCTCCCCTAAGGGCAAAGCAGTAACCTTGCCCAAGGGGTTAAGTATCTCAGGGGGTAAGGGGAGGGAAGGCCTGTCAGGATGAGACAAGGGGACAAGACACAAACACACACACCACTCATGGTTCCAGATGCATATAAAGCAAGAAGCTAAGCAAGGCATGAAGGTGTCTGAGACAATGCTACAGCAGAGCTCCTAGAGGTACCCAGCTGCCCCATGGGGCTTGCATGGTTTTTCTTGCTCATCACTGTGCTGCTGACTGGTGGAATTCTAGATGCAAGTCATCTTCAAATATTAGTCCTGCCCCAAGATGTTATACATGCCGTTTTGCAAAACAAAGATGGACAATGAAAGCTAAAAGCAGGTGCCAAGTTTTGGGAGTGTCCTGAAATAAGGGGACAGGGCCAGTAGCTCAAGAGTAATTACAGTGTTTGTCCCAAATAGCAACCATTTAGCCACAAAAATCATGAACAATCATGGACCTTTGGCTGTATTTTTAGTACACTTCTTCACCTTGAAAAACAGGGAAGATCCAAGCCCAAATAACTTCTGAAAACTGTTTCCTGCTTCAACCTTTACAGAAACTGAAGAGTACATTTTTGGGTATTTCCAAGATTTTCAGGTCAGAGGGTTATTACAGTCAAATAACCTGAAGCTGTGGGCCAGGCAGCTTTGTCCTGCAATTAATTCCTGCCACAAATCCTTAGTGTCTGTCTTCGCAATAATGTGCCTACAAGGTCATCAGACACTTGAAACTGGGGAAGGAGTACTCTCAGCAGAAGTATAAGCAACTTCTACCAAGTTTGCCCCCTTAGAATTACAGCTCCTATCACTGGATGTTCTTTTCATTAGTATTTTCTCAATGCATCACCTCTCTTTTCCAGTCAGTTTTTCCCACATTCCATTCTATTTGGGGGTTTCCACAGAAGCAAGACAGATTTTCTTCACAAATTCCCAATATTGAAAATTGCCTGTATGCATTAAGTTTATTAAAATGCCGTAAAGAATAGGATCTCCAAGATATTGATAGATACAGAGGAGTGTTTTCGCATTTAACTCGAAAGCAGATCAAAAGCATTTTTTTAATCCTAGTCTCTCTCAATGATAAGCCAGCTTTTCAAACCTCCTTCATTCTTTCCCATAGGTAATCTGGGACAAAGACTTCTCTTTTTTTACTCTGGGCCATTGTAATACAAGATGTTATTTCATTTTGGCTCTAAAGCCTCCTTAAAAATAAAACAAACAAACAAACTGACAAAACCCTAGCTACTTGAAGTCAAAAGGAAACCTGTCATTTCTTCTGGAAAGTTGAGATAAAATGACATTTTATCTCCACTTTTGAAATCTAAAAATATGAAGTGAAGTGATACTTAAAATTGAGTTACAACAGAGTGAAAGCACCCATGAAAAAACACTCTACTGGGGGGGGGAGGGCTCAGGAAGGTGGGTAAAATTGGTGCATTCCTGTGGGACAACAGGAAAAGAGAATTCTGGTGAAATCCTCATTCCAGTTCAATACAGCTTTCCCTGAGAAGTTTCTGGTGCTGGGCTTGTATCAGCTACAGAAGTGCTCAACAAAGAATTCTCAACATGGAAACATTGTTGTGGTAATAGTGCTCCGGGTGTTTTTCAGAGAGATTTCTTGGCTTTTAAGTTTGACAAAAGCTTAGAAATGCTGCCCTAAATAATTCATATTTGTAGTGCAATGCCAAGGTAAAGGAAGAGCAAAGAATGTATACAATATGCTCCTCCTGAACCACCCCTTAGACTGAGCTCCTGTGATGCAAATGAATATAATATAATAGAATAGGATAGGATAGGATAGGATAGAATAGAATAGGAGTGATTAGGGTTGGAAAGGACCTTAAGATCATCTAGTTCCTACTCCCCTGCCATGGGCAGAGACACCTCACACTAAACCATGTTGCTCAAGGCTCTGTTCAACCTGGCCTTGAACACTGCCAGGGATGGAGCATTCAAACTTCCCTGGGCAACCCATTCCAGTGCCTCACCACCCTCTCAGTAAAGAATTTCTTCCTTAGATCCAATCTAAACTTCCCCTGTTTCAGTTTGAACCTGTTATCCCTTGTCCTGTCA
The DNA here is from genome assembly GCF_963264785.1 of Psittacula echo. Lineage (NCBI taxonomy): Eukaryota > Metazoa > Chordata > Aves > Psittaciformes > Psittacidae > Psittacula > Psittacula echo. The sequence continues at coordinate 61,783,849 of NC_137735.1, forward strand.
CTGCAGTCCCTGATGAATAGTCCCTCCCCAGCATCCTTGTAGGCCCCCTTCAGATACTGGAAGGCTGCTATGAGGTCTCCACGCAGCCTTCTCTTCTCCAGGCTGAACAGCCCCAACTTTCTCAGCCTGTTTCCATACGGGAGGTGCTCCAGTCCCCTGATCATCCTCGTGGCCCTCCTCTGGACTTGTTCCAACAGTTCCATGTCCTTTTTATGTTGAGGACACCAGAACTGTGCACAATACTCCAGGTGAGTTCTCATGAGAGCAGAGAGGCAGGATTATCCAGGAATTTATCCAGGAATTCAGATATGCCTACTCACAAGCAGTCTTCTAGTGGGTTTTCAACAATTTTTCAGATCTTCATAGATGCCTGCTTATGTATTTAAGCATCTAAAAACCTTTGGAAATTCAGGCTGTTTCCTTTAGTGCGAGTACAAAGGTGAATTAATAGAACAGTTTTAAATCTGATTTCACTTATAAGTGGAAAAGGTAGTTGGAGGATTTTCATTCAAAGTCAGCCATGGACAAGCAAAATGCTTGCTTTGTTGTTTCAAAAAAGCCAGTGCATTTTCCTATTACCACTCTCTCTGCAGTGGTTAATGCTTTTTCTGCATAATCCTTCAAACCAAAAGCACATTAATAGCACACTCTGATTCACATGGTGGGTTTCAGTTCTGTTACACTGCTTCTCTGTATTAGAGCTTAGTGACCTATTTCAGTGTGAATCAGACATATAGGTAGAGACAGTCCTTTCCTAAAAACATCACATGACTTGAATAAGAAAGAAGGAAACAGTCCTGTTAATTTTTCTAATGGGAAAAATAGAAGATTAATCTATGGTTAGTCAACACTAGGATTGCTATAGAGATCAAAAAAAGTAAAGACTTGGTCTTTATTTTGTCTTCTGTAAGACACTTTCTCCTCTATGTGTCTCTGTTTGCTGTATTTGCTCAGTATTTATTAGATATAAGGCTCACATAAGGCTCATTGACATTTTATGTCTGCAGTTTACCCATGGGATACTGAATCACAGGGGAATTACACACTCATCCAGAAAGATTTTTAAACTCCCTTTCTCTATTAAAGTGAATAGCAACATGATGTTCAATAGTGTCCAACATGGCAGATCTAAATGAGCTTATTTAGTTATGAGGTGTAACACAGCTTATGCCACACTTCTCAATCACAGAGTTTAAATAATTTAAGACTGAGGCCTGGGAGAATGCCCTGCCAACATATCTACTAAACCTATAAAAGGACAAGGAGTACATCTAGACCTACAGTCCTTACCTTGTGTCCTAGGACATCCTTACTCTCCAGTTTTACTATCCTGCGTGTATTGATGTATAAGAAGAGAGGTGCAGACTATTGACACTGGGATCTTTCACGCAGAATGCAAAATTTTCAAGTTCAGCAACAGCTGAACAGGGCTGTTGAGCATCTATTACCTCAGGAGATGGTAATGCAAGAAGTGCTCAGCACCACAGAGTATTTAGCCCAGATCTCTCAGATGTTTCCAGCTTTAAATTTCATAATGTAAGTCTGAGATTCATTTTCAGCTCTTCACCTTTTCCTTGACATAACTGGGATTGGAAGTTTCACACTGCAGTTTTCATGCCCATCAGGCCAATCCATCTCAACAGTAATGACATTGCTAAGAAATGGAAATGCATCGCCTGGGTGTCTTACATGCTGATCATACCCAAGTCACTGCAGTGAGAGAAAGTACAACATACTGAGATCACCTCAACGAAGAGGGCGAAGTGTGAAAAGCACAGCCTTAGCCAACTCTCCTGCAGCTAAGCGCAGGGACGAAGAATGGATTTGGAGAAATGCCAGAGAAAGCAGAGAGGAGACAATCAACGCAGACATCTAGTAATACCTTGAGTCCCAGGGAGAATATAGCTTGCATACAAAAAGTACCCACTATAAAGAACAGGCAATAATGTTGCTACAGAGACTTTAAGTTCTTCTCTTCTTAAAAAGCTCTTGTCATTTGTTAACAATTACAAGAACAATGTCTGTTTTTAACCACTCCACGAACAAAGGTAAAAGGATCCAAAGTTCATGTCCTCTGACTGATTACAATGCTATTGAAGATAGATAATAATTTATTCCATATTAAACCAGTTCATTATGTGATAAAATGCATATTTAAAATAAAATTCCATCAGAGTGAAATGTTCCCTTTGCTCATTCTTATGGAGATGATTAACTTGGTAAATGCCATCCATTGCCCAAAGGGGACATAAGGATCCTGAGGTTCCGTGGCCTGCTTTAAAATAAGTCAGGCTGCAAACTCATAGCAACAGTATAGTAATAGTTGTAATTAATTCAAGCATTAGGAGCATGCTCCTTGAGAGACCTGATACAAGCATAGGCAGGGATGCTGCACCATAAAGATGTGTATAAAAATCCTATTAACCCATTCCCTTTCATTAACGTCTGTCTAGGGGAAATACCGTAAACAAAGAAAACAGATCTGTGGCTTGATACATCTCAAAGTGTGCTCTGTGGTAGCACAACTGCAGCAGGCATTTTGCATACAAATGATAGACGAAAAAATAGTTTCAGAAGAGAAAACCAAGCAGCTGTGAACTTATACAAATGTGCTGCTGTGTAGCTTGGTAATGTGTTTCTATATCCATGAGATAAAAGGCTAATAGATCAAAGTCCTGAGGTATGTTTTAGTGTAAAGTCAATGCCAAAGAGAAAAGCTTTTCTAATTGCATGAAGATTTTAGAAGCTTAAACGAATTCTATCCTAAAAAACTTCTTCCAAGTTCCTATGCCCAGTGAAAAAGACTTAAGTGCAAAGGACATACCAAAAGTGTTTCCTCAGCCAGAAATCACTAACTAATCCAACGCACATCCAAATCTACAGGAAGGTTCCTAATGAACCAGTGCATTCCATATTCAATCCAAAGAAAGGTAAATGGAGGCAGAATCCCCCTGTGGCAGAGCTCTTGGCTTTTTCTTTGTCTTCCTTTTTGAACACATGAAGTGCAAAGGACTCCTAAGCATGTCAGTGAGCAATCCTCAGGGCTGAGACGTCAGTAGCCAAGCTTAACTTAGCAAACAGGAGGAGGAAGGAGGAGGCAATAACCCCTCGAATGTCTGCTTTACTACAAACTCTTACAAGGCAGAGCTCACCAAGTCACTTAAGGACCACATTGCTCAAGGTTCACAGCAGATACGTGTAAAAGACATACAAGAAAGGTATCCTAAATGCATGGAGAGGCAAGTGATAAGACAGTTCTACTTAATAGTGTGATGCACAGAGAAGACTTTACTGGCCAAAACTGAGTAAGGGAGCCTCTTTCATTTTAACACTGCCTGTAAAGAGAGGAAGAAAGACAAGTGATTCACCTGTAAGAGAATTCCTGAAATGTGATTTTAAGGGCAGGCTGTTAGGAAACAGTGTGAAAAGCACTTGTGGAAATGGGTATGCACATTTAGGTGTTTGCAATGAGCAGCATTTTTTGATAGTGCTTGCCCCCACTTGGCTTCATGATGGGTAGTTCAACTTTACACTGTGAAATCAATCCGTTTTCTTGCCATCATAAAGTAAAATAACTGACAGAGGACCCACACTCTGTCATCTCAGTGCTTCTCAGCTGCATATCGAGGTATGAAGACAACCCATATTTGGAGGAAACATGAAATAAAAAATACCTGATCACAGTGAGAGAAATACAGTCTAATGCTTATGGCAACAGGTAGAAACTCAGGCTACCTGCTTTCTGATTACCGTCACGAAACTCATTTGAACATCAGGTGGGTCATCTTATTCCCTTGTCCAATCTGCAGTCTCTTTGGCTCCGAGTTACAATGTTCTATCAAATGTCTCTCACCAGAAATGTGGCTCACAGTGTTTCAAACCAGTATCAAGAGTGGCCACATTTTTCTGTTGCAAATGAAGGAGAGAAAGGACACAGCATCAAATAAGTGAAGGCAGGGAGCCACACACAAACCCTCAGAACAAATGTAATGGACAGGAGGAAGAGCAATAAAGATGCTCTGAGGTACCTCTATGGTCAGGATACCAAAGATTTGAAAGGCTCCATCTTCACTCCATGCTCTGTTTCTTGCCAGTGACATTCCACCTCTGGACAGCTCCAGGCTCTTTGAACTCTGAAATTTCCTCTCCTTTCTCCAAACAGCCCTGCACTGTGCTTTACTCAACCAGACACTTGTAAAGGTTGGCAAATGCTATTATAAAAAGTAAACAGAGGCAGTCATAAAAACCCCTAGGTCAACATATGTAAATAAACCCTACACCATGTAAAATAGTAATTCTAGCTTGAAACTTTCTTCAAAGCTCCTGCTGAGCAAAGACAAACTTCTGAGCTCTGAAGAAGTGCAGATCATGTTTATTTGTTGCCTTAATTATTTTCACACTCCTCTGCCCTTGCTGGTGTTATCAGTGAATGGCAATGGAAAAACACTACTGAAAAAACCCACATGGAAGTCTGTTCATGCCATATGTCCAGCTACTGCAAAACAAGACATGCTGGAAATCGATCAAGAAAAACCTAATGCTGTGATATTCCAGCTCAGCTTCTAGAACAGAAGCTCAAATTTCTTCTGCTTCAATATCCATGGGAGGTCAGTGTGTAAAAAAAAGGCAGCTTCAGTTTTCTCTCACAGGAGAAACAGCACAGGGTTTGAGGGCACAGGCATGGCCAGAACAGTAACGAGATCCAACATCATGGTATGAATCAAAGTTGCTCTGAAGAAGTAGGAAGACGAGCCCTTATTATGACTCACCCAGTCACCAGTAGAAAATATAGGATCATAAGTGATGCCATCTCTTCAGTGAATTGCCAGGAACATTTGGTGTTCAGGTAATCTAGCAGCAACAGCCATTCATGCAAAGCCTTTTGAATGTAGGCAAAGTTGTGCCACCCCTTGTCTCCTCCAAGTCTAGTGTGACATGAGAGAATCATACCTTACATGAACAATATGGGCAGTATCCTGCCTACATTGCTGTACTGAGTATACATGGCAAGGGTTGGGTAGTAGGGAGGTTCAGGGGTGGGTTTTCTGAGAAGATGACAGGAGCTACAACCACATCCAACAGAGCCAGTTCCATCTGGCTCCAGACGGATCTGCTGCTGGCCAAGGCTGAGCCAATCAGAGATGGTAGCCCTGCAGTGATAACATATTTAAGAAGGGGCTAAAAACTGCAGCAAACAGGAGCTGAGAGGTTCTGTGTTGGAGCAGTTTGCGAAGAGCTGCAGCCTGTGGGAAGAACACCCATTGGAGAGGTCTGTGACCTCAGAAGGACCCCATGCTTCAACAGGGCAAAAGGGTGAGGAGGAAGGAGCAGCAGAGGCAACACATGATGAACTGACCACAGTGCCTCTTTCCCCATCCCCTTGTGCCATTCAAGGAGAGCACATACAGATGCTGGGAGTGAAGTTGAGCCTGGGAAGAAGACAGAGTGTTTTTAAGATTTGTTCTTATTTTTCATTGTTGTGCTCTGATTTAGATTGGTACCAAATTAATTGCCCCAAGTGAAGTCTTGTTTGACTGTGGCAATAGTTGCTGAGTGATCTTCCTGTCCTTATCTTGACCCACAAGCTTTTCATGGTGTTTTTCTTCCCCTCTCCAATTGAACACGAGGAGTGATAGAGCAGCTTAGTGGGATCCTGGTGAACAAACACATTCAACCCAGCACAACTTCCCATGTTATTCAGGGAGGCAGGGTGTCAGCAGTCTGTCCATGGAGCTAGTATTTGTCTAGGGGCAACATATTACCATGAGGCAGCCTGAAGGAGATTACAACCTTTCTCAAGAGCGTTGTCTATTGTACTAGTCAATTCAACCTTTGCAAGCTAGGAAAAACATTCCATTGCTCCACAATGCTACTTCTGTACTTGATTAAAACCTACAATCCACTGGGAAAGTTTTGGCTAAGTGCAGGGATATATTTACCTGAGGGTTAGAAATATGTGAAGTTTGTGTGTGGAAAACTTTATACTGCTTCTTGTTTATGACTTCTCCTCAGCCCACATCCTCTCTCTCACTTTTAAGGTTATGATCACTCTGTTCATAAAGTAAAAAGTTTCTCATTATCAGTTTTAATGGGAGCAGCATTTCACAGAGGTAACGATTATATTACCTTGGCTCCTGTAGGATGGATTTCAAAGGTTTTCATCATCTAGTTTGGGTGGAAGAATTAGAAGAGGCAGTGAAATGCATCTGCATCTATCCAAGAGGCAGTCAGAACAAGAGCTGTCTCTAATCCTTTCTCCATTTGCAGATAACAGTTGGTCTGTTAATGTTAGCTGAAACTGGAGACACTAACAGGTTTTAATGGCCTTTGTTAGCCTCACCTATGCCTACAGTCACAGCCCTGCCCGTGGACCCAGGAGCCTCATTGAATGAGCTTCAATAGCTTGGCTTTTTAGTTCCTACTTGAGCTACATTGTAAGTGTATCTGGCTCTAGTCTGGCCATAGCTATGCCTGTCCTTGGATAAAGAATTGATCTAGATTCTTACCCACAGACTTAAAACTTACCCCTAAAAAAAATTATCTATGCTCTTCTGTCCTTTTCATCTTCTTGCCACATCACGTTAGACAGGCATCTCCGAAGTCAGACAAGTACGTCTGCTTTTTGACCTTCAAGACAGACAACTATTCAAAACATTATGTGACTAGAATGATTCTGAGACAACTGGCATTCCAGCCTACTACATCCCTATGGGCTGTGAAATAATGTTGCTGTACGCATGTTGAACTTCTGTGTGGCTCTACCTGGACCACAAAAGCAGCAGAAAAGTCTCAGAGATTTTGTTAGGTGGTTTGCAACTTGGAGTTCATGAGAAAACCCTGCTCACTTCCATCTGTGACTGTCTAAAGCTTGCTGTATGAATCAAATTCCTAGCAAATGCAGTCTGCTGAGCAGTGTAAAGAGCAGGAGGGAAGCTGGCACTTCTCCACATACTCAAATCAAACTCTGCTGATGAAAACAAGTTAAAGGAAAGGACAACTTGACCAACTGAGATAATTTTTATTCTATTTTTTTAATAGAAACTCTTCAAATGGAACAAAATTACAAGGAAAATTTCCCATCTTCTCTGGAGAAATAACCCTGGCACCTATGCAATACTTCACACATGGATGTATCAGTCAGACACTGCTTTTTTACTAGTTTGCCCACTTCTCTTTCTCTTTTAAATGTAGTTTGAAGCATGTTTGCAGCAACTCATCAGCATTGGTAATCAGAGGTCACCTGGCAGCGTGCAAAGAAAGTAGTGGGAAAATAAATCATCTCTGTGCCCTTAGGTAATGCAGTATAGTACTTAATATTGTAATTTTATCAGATATTATAAAAATCTATCCCTACAAAGACCAAAAAAAGTCCAACTCTACTCCCACTGCCTTCCATTCTCCACAATGATAAAAATGTGTGTTCCCTCATTTGGCAGTTAAGTCATGCACAGGTTTTTCTGGCCCATTTCCTGTTGATCAGATGAATTCTGTTCAGGCCTCTGCAGTGGTAGGAGAAGAGAGATATATGAGAGGTGTCTGAGGGGATGAAGTAACTCCCAGCTTGTTCAGGGAAGGCAAACAGAGAAATCTTGTACTGTCTTTGAAATACTGGTCCAAATTCACACTGTAACATTTCCAGTGTCAAAAAGTGCTCATTATAGGTAACTCAGTGAAATTTACTATGTTGTGGTGGCTGCAATGTTATTAAGAGTCTACAAAAATATTCTAGTAAAGAGACAGACTTTATAAGGTGATAATTTCCTCTCTTGTTATTTTTACAAAGTTTAGTACTTCAGAAAGTATGATCCAGCTAATCCATTTACCCAAGTAAGATTAAGAAGCTGGAGCAAACAGATGTGGATACTGCACTGATTTCTAAAATTGTGTGCTTCGGACTAGTGAAGAAACATCTGGGGTGACTGATTCTGAAAAAGATAGGTCTGTGTTCTATGTGTTCCCCTAGCTCATAGTAACTGCTGCTTACAGGAGAAGGGGAGTTCATTATCTTATCTTTCCAGCCTGACGGAAGAAGCAGATGAGAATGATCTTTGGTGGAGATGCTGAACTCACTGTATATACAAACCTCTCTACATACCTCTACATACAAAACTCTTCATTCTGTCTATCTTTTTTTTCCTGAGCCCTTGCATATGTGTATTTCTGGGAGTCTGTCTCAGGAAAACATGGAGTTTAGGGGTTTGCTTTATATTCAGTGAGGTTTCCACTTCATTTTACCAGGTGAGATGACCTTGTCTACATTACACTATACCAAAAGAGCGCTGAGCTTCAATTTTTCATGTTTGAACAGAACAAAAATCATCATAATAAATACCCACTTTGATCAGGACACAGCCTGGTAGATACATTAGTCAGCTATTTGGAAAGTCTGATCCGGAGAGATGGAGATTTGAGCTCTTGCTGCTGCCCTTACATCATTTCAAGTACCTATTTAACAATGATACACAAATTGCAGCACTCCTTCAAAATAGAGAAACAGCCTGAATAGCAACAGAGGAATTTCAGGCAATGAAAAAGGTGGTTTCTAGGGGAATTTATGGAGTTGATCTCCCTCTTCATATCTGGGAAAAAAAAAAGTAGAAGTCAGACAAGAGTAGCCTTCACCTCAGCAAACTGCGGCTGTTTAGAGATTAAGCATGTAATTTAAGCCAGAGGAGCATCCTAAAAGCAGCATTCTACAAGAGCTTGCTTTGACCAATGACCCTGAAAGGCCCTGAATCTGCAAGTTTCCTACAGTCCTGCGCTTTTAACATTCAGACTAAAGCCATCTTCCTCTCAATAAACCTTGGTCCTGGATAGAACCATAGAATACCTTGAGTTGGAATGGACTCATAAGACCACCAAGTCCAACTCCCTGCTCCTTGCAGGACCACATAACACTAAATCATATCACTAAATGCTCTGTCCAGACCCTCCTTGAACTCTTGACAGGGCTGGTGCCATGACCATCTCCCTAAGGAGCCTTTTCCAGTGACAGACCATTCTCTCAGTGAAGAACCTTTTCCAGATGTTCAATCTGCACTTCCTCTGAAACAGCCTCATTCCATTTCCACATCCACAGCAAACAGAGATCAACACCTTCCTCCCTGCTGCCCCCACCTTGAGGAGGTTTTACACTGCAATGAGGTCACCCCTCAGCCTTCTCCACACTGAAAAGATCAAATTACCTCAACTGCTCCTCATGTCTTGCCCTTGAGACCTTACATCTTGGTTACCCTTCTCTGGACACAGCTTTTTTTGCTGCCAGGCCACACTGTTGACCCATATTCAACTTATCATTAACCCAAACTTGTGCTCTCTTTCTGTGAAGCTGGTCTCTAGCCTCTCATCTACCAATCTGTACATATAACCAGGATTATTCCAGCCCAGGTGCAGAATCCAGAACTTGCTCTGATCCAATGATTGGTGACTGCCCAGCAATCTAGTCTATTCAGATCTTTCTATAAGGCTTCTCTGTCTTCAAGGCAGTCCATAGCTCCTCCTATTTTAGTATTATATACAAAAATACTTAATGTATATTCTATTCTTGTATCCACATCGTTTATAAAAATGCTACGAATTATAAGAACATTATCTAGTTTGCTGATGACTATTTTGTCATCAGGAAACAAAGCATTATATACCTGTAGCACAAGCTGGGCTACATACAATTTTTGGTGTCAGTAACAAATACATTCTTACTATATGTGCACATGAGGAATTTTTCACCATCTAGCATCCGAGCTGGGGCTCTACAATGGCTCTACAATGTCAGGTACCAGAAATTAGCTTTGGGTAATAAAAAAGAGCCACCACAACTCCTGGCTTGTTGTTGAAACCTGCCATCTCCACCACTCCAGTTCACCCCTCTCCCCTTTTTATAACATAACTCCAAACCATATTATTTCATTAGACCATGAATTACAAATGCCGCAATGTAAATAGCCCAAAGACTGAGTTAAAAGAACATCTGTTCTCCAGCATGCAACTACAGCTCCTGGAGCTGCAGTCTGGAGGCATCTTTAATTGCAGAGGGCTTTTTAATCTGAATGCTGCCCAACATGGAGCATTGAAGTATAAATTAGTGCTGACAGTAAGCAACATTTGTGGAATCATGCCTACATGAGGTTTTTGCATTCCTCTGGGGCTGATATCTCAAACATTTTGCAGCAGGACCGCATCCCAAGAGAACTGGTTACTGTTTGATTTAGGTAAGAAGTGCTGTTGGCTCATTCAACAACAGCTTTTGAGTTTGCCACAATTATTGACAGCATAGAAGAAGGGACCTGCAAGCTGGACCCAAATTCACACCCCAAATGTCAGGACCAAAGGATGGCAGGTTGGAGTTAAAAAACATACATTTTGCAGATGCCGCCCCAGCTCTGTACTTCTGCACTTGAAGCTTTCATTCTGTTAGGCTTACAAACAAGTTTGGGATATCTCAAAACTTTCAAGGCTCCAGCAACCAGGGAAAGACAACTCATCTGTCAGCAGACAACATCTTGAATCACTCCTGATGCTACAGGACATGTGCCACAGAGGTTAAAGAGGCTGATACCTTTCTCTTGTTCTCTGCAGCAGCTAAGCAATAAAAGCATGACATCAGTAAAGTAACCTGGCTGGCTTTTGACACTGACCCTTTGTGCCAACACTTATAATCCACTGGGACTGAGCTGTAGATGTCAGTGCAAGGAATACCCTCTGCCCTGCCAAAGTTTTTCTCTTGCTTTGTTAACACCCACTGCAGCAGTTTTACAAGGCCCTTCGCCAGTGGCTCTTAATCAGATGCTCAGACATGAGATGGGAGATGCTTCTCAGAACCTTTTCAGGATGCTTGTTCTGAAAGTCGAGGTGAAATTACCAGGTGCAGTGTCTGAATTAAGACCATAGGATAATGTCCTGGTTTTGACTGAGTTAAAGTTAATTTTCTTCCTAATAGCTGGTGCAGTGTTGTGCTCTGGCATTAGTCTGAGAACAATACTGATAACACACCGATATTTTAGTTGTTGCTAAGTAAGTAGCACTTACCGTGGTCAAGGACTTTTCAGTCTCTCATGTTCTGCCAGTGAAGAGGGGCATGAGAAGCCAGAAGGGAGCAGAGACAAGACACCTGACCCAAACTAGCCAAAGGGATATTCAATTCCACAGCACACTGGTGTATAAACTCAGTATATGAACTGGGAGGAGTTACCCTGGAAGGGATGGGCATTGCTCAGCAGGTGATGAGCAATTGTATTGTGCGTAACTGCAGTTTTGTGTTTTTTTCTTTTCTCTTTTAATTTTGTATCTCTCTCCTTGTTATTTCCCTTAGTAGTAGTAGTAATATATTATACTTTATTTTGGTTATTAAACTGTTCTTATCTCAACCTGTGGGTTTTACGCTCTTTTGATTTTCCTCCCCATTCCACCCAGCGGTCAGGGAGTGGCAGCTTCTGGGAAAATTGCTAAGAAAACTAACTCTATTCAAGCCCAAAACATATCCAGGTAAAAGTCCATAGCTTATGGCCTAAGGTTTCAGTGGATCTACTCCTGCTAAGCAATTAAAGCAATTACATGATGCTACAATTTGAAGTGACTCAAACTCTTTAAAACTTATTTATTTAAGCTGAATAACTAATATCTCTCAACAGTTACATTAAATAGCTCCAATCAGCTATTTGGAGATATTTTGTTAACAACTGCCAAAAAATTGAAGTGCATCTCTGTTTCCAAATAGAGAGATATTAGGACTGTTTGGGAGAGGAAGTCAGGTAGCAAAAGAACACAAATCATGGCATTTCAATTTTTCTGCACAATTAGAGTGCACAATATATTCAGAAGTTACTTAAGTTCCTTTTTTATGGGCTGAATATTCCCTCTCTTCCTCAGCTACACTATCCAACAAGCAATGCCAGAAAACACTAAAACCACTGTCAAAAGATCTGATTCTTAAATGCATTCACACCATGACGATTTTTCTGTCACAGATCAATCTGATACCTATGTGCCCTCTTGACTATTTGCAAGTTTGGTCTAGAGAGGCAATTTGCACTGTTCTTTCTATTTAAAATTAAGAAGATCTTGCTGAGCTAAGATCTGTTTCTGGGTTTCCTCTCAAAGATAAGTTATGTGCCATATTCTAAAGTAAATGTGGGGTTTGGCACCCACTCTCTGCTGATATTTTTATTTGGTGGCTGTGTTAAGAAAACTCCCAAGCACAGAGCATCAAATCCCAATTCACAGCCACTTACAAGGCACTGACCTTTGCTAGCAGTTGACAGATGCACTACTTTCTCATCCTAAAAAGGTGCTGGCCAGAGTCAAGCTGAAAAGCTTGTGTGCAATTTAATTGTATGTGATTGTGTGTTGCTTTACAGAAGCCACGTCCTAGACAATGAACCTGTATCTTAGAGATCCAGGAACAAAGATAGGAAGATATTCTGTGCAAAGCTGACTTAGAGCAAGTTATTTGCACCCATCTTTCCACTCACTTTGAACTGATGTACTACCTATGACAAGTTATATTAGAAGAGTGTTATAAGAAATGTAATTTATGTAAATCAAATACATCTTGCAAGTACATCTTTATGGCATTCTGCTCCCCACCCCTCAACCTGACCTTTGTTTCCTTAACTCTGCTCAAGTGATAAACATCAGTGGTTGCGCTAATGGATGCATCTGGTCATAATGGCTGCATCCAATGCAAAGTGGACTGGAGGAGAGAGATAACAACAAAATAGCAAATAGCTAATCTGAACAATGTGCACTGCAAACCATACTGCTGATCAAGGTCTGACTTAAGCTAAGTTTGGAAAAACAAAACAAACCCTAACTTCCGTAGGCATGCAAATATGACTATGATTCAATCATCTTACTCCAGACACAGTGAACAGCCCAGGGCCTGCTGAGTTCTTCCACACAACAGCAAGCTGCATGCCAGGATCTCCCCTTGAGTAGGGATGCCTCTCAAGGTTACTTCTTAAGGTTGAGAGATTCCTTGCTGCAACAGATTCCCAGTGAGTGATTGATAGAATGCTGAACTTTGAAATCTTAGCGAAGTGATATAAAGGATTGATTGTGCACATATAATCCTTTAGACTTATTATAAACTGATAGCAAAGTCTGGGACTAAAAGTGGATCCAGCCACACCTAGACTACTCTCCGAGAAATCTAGAAAGCAAAGGGGTCCTTTCTGAACCTCACGACTCAACAGGAGGGCCTCCCTGACAGTTTAGTCTGACTCTGTCATCTATGCAGTAAATACTCACGTACATTGACACTAAATCTCTTAAAATCACAGTTGCATTTATTATACTTTGTTAAATTGCTGTTTTATATTGATAACTATATTGCTACTTCTATCTTATGAGTGAAGTGTTTCACTCCATCCATGACAGTCTTCCTCGCTGCTTAGAATTTGCAGTTTCTCACGATCCCATGGAAAAATAGATTGACTACGTTTATGTTCTGAATTCTGCTGCTCTACCACTTCGAAAGAGCAAAAACTCTGCCTTGTCAATCCTATGAAATGCTTGCAATTGTGCTTCATTCTAAAAATTTTTTTTTAAACCAAACTTTTGTTTAAATTTTAATTGTTTCCACATCACAGTCTTGACTGCAGTTTCTCTGACTGATAAAAGGCATGCAGAAAGATCCATGTATGCATTAAACATTTGTTCCCAACAAGGGATGAGTTCTTTAATCCTGTTAATGCTAAACTGAATTATTCAATTAATTCAAACATCTCTCTGAGCTTCATTTCCCAATTCCTCTTTTGCAATATCAAGAGTCAAACCTTCAACTGATTGGATGACTTCTACAGCAGTTAGCAAAGTAGTGTGTACATTGTTTAATTGTATTTGTTGAGCATTTCCAAGCCAGAAGAATTAACGATGAGCTGTAGTTATATAGCATCAGGTTTAACTTTCTCTCTGTCCAACCCAACAGTTGAAAGAGAGAATGAATAGGCAGGGGGGAGGGGGAGAAAGGAGGTAGACATGCAGAGTGAAATGTGGCCACTCCCTGCTTCATGCCTTTCATGAACTAGACTGTTACTAACATTCATCAGACACTGGCAATAAAGATATAATCATTCAGCAATGCACCACAAGATCTTATTTTCAGAAATGCAAATGATAACACAAGTCAAGAAGTGAAAGACAAAACATTCCGTTCATATCACCAGCTGACAATGCCATCAAGTTCCAAAATCTTTGGTCTTCACTTTCAAATAAATGTAAAAGTTTTACAGTGGCCTTTATAAAGCAGAGCCTTGTCCCCAAATGCATCTAGGATAAAGAAAAAGCAGCACTAACTCCTGCCAGAGCAAGGCCAGTGTTAGACTCAGTAACAGATGAATCACTGATGAAGAGGAAGAAGCTTCCCATTGACTTAGCCTCCTGTCTGCCCTGGAGCTTAGTGTTCAAAGGTTCTCAACTCTGGCAACACGGACCAACATCAGCGGGAGTAACCAGGGCTTTATAGCTCTGAAGTCGGACTTGGCAGACATGTGTCATCTGAGCTTCAATGGTTTCACCCACTCATTGCCAAACATTCCCTCCATGTTGATCAACATCTATCAAATACAAATTAGTACTACCTGCATTGCATTCTCAAAAAGGCATGCCTCATGAAAATGTCTTTTAATTCATGTTGTTTACCATGAATAGACTTTAACAGACATCATTAGTGTGCTGATCCTGCATTGTTGCTTCAATAAACAAACTATTGAAAAATCTTTAAATTGCTCTAGATTCATTAAGAAGGAAATAATGTATCAAAATTACCCTATTTCTTGTTATATGTTATTTTACATTGTGTTTGATTTAGTAGTCTGTGGGTTTTGCGTGCATACATTTTTGTTCTTAATAATTTGGAGATAGACTCCAAAGGTTCTGACAGAAGACAGGTACTGATTTTACCCTTTGATCAAATATTGATAGATCAATAATCCAAAGAGCAACATGTGCAGTGTTAAACAACATCCTCTATAATTAGCTCATGATCATTAGATGACCTCCCATATAAATATCTTATAACATTTTATTTTCTCTCTGCCATCTTGCCAAAATAAAAATAAATTGAGTGGGAAAAGTGTTATGTCAGATCCCAGTGCATTGAAAGTGCTGACAAACTGTGTGTTAAAGGACATGTTACAAGGAAGATGATGTTCCAATTAAAGCATCTGGGGCATTTGAAATCTAACACATCCTAGATACATATAACGCAACAATGCATTTTCAGAGAAAGGAAAATCCTTATAATTGAAGCCCAAAGAGAGCTGCTTGAAAAGCTTCCCACTGCAGTGCTGCCTAGCACTGGTGGTTACGCTATGAGTACTTAATGATCTGGCTTTGTGCTGCTAAACCACGAACTGATTGCCTGGAACATGAGCTTCAGCTGAGGCAGTGGGAATACAAAGACAGAAGCCAACTTGAGAATAGCCCTAGAGCTGATCAAAAAACATGTACTGGCAATCCAAGGAAAGGCTATAACTGAAGCAACACTCACCACTCTGAAGAAGCAGGGAGACAATAGAGCTCCTCGTCAGCCCTACTGCAGGCTGAGGAAGCAGGACTTTTAGCCGTAAACCAACTGGCATGCATACACTGCTGGTGGATAAAACTTTGGCAGACCATGGCACCATACTATGCAGGGCATCTCTGCACAGAGCTTCTCTAACTGCTGGCGCCCAACAGCTGCCTGGCAGTGGGCTCACCTAGACTGAAGTGCCTCTGCACCAATTCATGCAGCACGGGCAGCAAACAGGAGGAGCTGGAAGCCACTGTGAAGCTAGAAAGCTACAACCTGGTGGCCATTACTGAAACTTGGTGGGGCAGATCCCATGGCTGAGTGCAGCTATCAATGGCTACAGGCTGTTCAGAAGGGTTAGGCAAGGAAGGAAGGGTGGAGGGATTGCTCTCCACATCAAGATGATGGAGAGAGTGTGAAGAGTTGTTTCTGAAGAATAGCCACAAGCAGATTGAAAGCTTTATGGGTAAGAATCAGATACCAAGTCAACAAAGGAAACCTTGTGGGTGGTGTCTACTAAGGACAGCTCAGTCAGCGGGAGACTATTAATGAAGCCTTCTTACTCCCAGTTACAGGGGACATCATGTTTACATGGAAGATCAGGCATATGGAGGACAGGGAGGTGATTCAAGACAATCAGCACAACTTCACCAAGAGCAAGTCCTGCCTGATCAACTTAGGAGTCTTCTATAATGAAGTAACTACAAAGAACAAAGGAAGGACTACAGATGTTGTCTATCTGGACTTCTGTAAAGCCTGTGACACAGTTCCCTACAACGTTCTTCTCTTTAAATTGAAGAGATATGTATTTGATGAGTGGGCTGTTCAGTGGACGAGGAATTGCCTGGATGGTTGCATCCAGAGAGAAGAGGTCAATGGTTCAATGTCTGAATGTGCACCAGTGACAAGTCACATCCCTCAGGTGTCCATATTAGGACCAGGAGTGTTTAATATCTTCATCAAAGACATAGACAATGGGATTGAGTGCACTGTCAGCAAGTTTTCAGATGACACCAAGCTGAGTGGTGCAGTTGACATGCCTGAGGGATGGGATGCCATTTGGAGGTATTTGGACAGGCTCGAGAGGTGAGCCAGTGAAAAACTCATGAGGTCCAACAAAGCCACATGCAGGGTCCTGCATTAGAGTCAGGGCAACCCCCATATCGATACAGACTGGGAGATGAAGGGATTGAGAGTACCCCTGAGGAGAAGAACTTGGGAGTACTTGATGAAAGACTGGTCATGAGCTGGCAGTGTGTGCTTGCAGCCCTGAAGTCCAATCATATCTTGGGCTGCATCCAAAGGAGTGTAGCTAGAAGGTTGAGGGAGGTAATTCTGCCCCTCTGCTCTCATGAGACCCCACCTGCAGTACTGTGTCCAGCTCTGGAGTCCTCAGTACGTGGAAGACACAGACCTGTTGGAGAGGGTCCAGAAGAGGGCCACAAAAATCATCAAAGGATCAGAACACCTCTCCTATGAAGACAGGCTGAGAGAGTTGGGGTTGTTCAGCCTGGAGAAGACTCCAGGGAGACCTTGTTGTGGCCTTTCAGTTCTTAAAAGTGGCCTATAAGAAAGAAAGGGAGAGACATTTTAGCAATGCTTGTCTTGCCCCTCAATAGGACGAGAGGTAACGATGTTAAACTGAAAGAGGGGGTTGGACTAGATGACCTTTGAAGGTACCTTCCAACCCAAAGCATTCTATGATTATCTTCTATGATTCTATGATTTTATTTCTGTTAGGAAGAAAAAAATAATACACTTGCAGTTATGCAACAATTTAAGAAAGTCAAACTTGCATCAGACCCTCCACAGCTAAGTACACACACCAAGAAAAAATTGCATTAAAAAAAAAAAAGAAGAAAAAGAAAAGAAATACAAAAACCAAACAACACCTACTTACTCTGACACATTGTATCACAAGTCCCCAGCTACAATATAACTTGATACTTTCTCTGAAATGTTTTGCTTACAGCACTTCATCTTCCAACCAGCCTTACCAAATGCAATAAATGCCTGGCTTCTTCTGGAGCTTGTGTTGAAAATAAAGAAAACTGGAATATGTTATTTATTATAAAGACCAGAGAGGATGTTCTGACCAGTGGAGTGCCAAAATGATATTTGCATTTCAGTGACAAACAGGCTTAAGTGTGTTAATAAAGCCCATGTGCTTTCCATTGCTGCTAAGGTAAAGACTGCCCTCTGGAGCAGGTCTGGAGAAAGATCAGGCCTGCAAATTCTACTTGTATGCTTCAAAATCACCATCAGTCCTACCTGTATTATAATTGAGGAGACACATTGAAAGATTTTTGGTTAATTGTTATTTTTATATCTGGTTTGTGTCAGAATTATTGTATCACTGTTCTGGCTCTCTGATAGGTACCTTTTCTGTATGGATTTCACCCAGACCCATCATTTGTCATGTTGCAAAATAATCTTAGTGCTAGTTGAGATGGGCCCTCCCAGCACATACAAGGCAACTGATTTTCCTCTATCCTTCTTCCAGCCTGGAAAATAATAATCTCAGTGCCAGTGGAAAAAAAAACAGATTATCAGTTTGGTTAAGTTTGAAAAATCCAAACCTCAAGGATACTTTGAAGATTTGAAACAGACAAATGAACAAAGTTTGTGTTTCTGAAGATGTACTTTCATTTTTGGCTCCTAAAAGAGCATTTAGAGTCTAACTTTACTAGTTTCAATGTAAGGCTTCATAAAAGCTTAATTTTCACAGACTTCAGCAGCAATATGGCTCATGTGGCTTTACATTTCTGGCCTACACACTTCTTCATGCAAAGGCAGGCAGCACTTCAGCTCACTGTAAAGAAAGTCATACCAGGAGTCATCCTACTTTAAAGAATATAAACCTATTTTATATAATATAACCTATTCCATTTCCTTTGGTAATGTTTCTTTCAAAGCAGGTTGGATCACTCATTTACAGCATCATGAGGTTTTGGCGGTGACACCCCCCAGCTGCATGGGACCACCACAAGACCAGCAAAGGAGACCCACCAGTGAGACGCACCAGCAGGTCCCCTCTTGGCTCACACTTGGACAGTGCCTTTAACTTGATGCTAAACACTAACATAGGAAATCAGGCCTCTGAGACATCAGAAAGACACAGCTGCACATGTGAAGAACTGATGACAGCAGAAACCCGAACTTCCAGAGCAGCCTGATGTCAAGGCCCTGAAAGCACTAATGAGCCTGATCACCCTCTCCTGCACCTCTGTCTACCCTCACTGAAGACCAGACCTCTACATTTGCAGTGTGCTCTATGAATGCCCCAAACTGGCTGTGTTGCAGCCAAGCCTTGGGGCCAGGGACCCTACTGAGCTGGACCCCGACTCAGAAAAGACTTCCTGCCTTGTCTGTCTGGCCACTTTGCAGATGCTGGTTGCCATTCCCCAAGCTGATCCTGTTCACTGTGGGATGGTCGCTTGCTGGCAAGATCACTACCCTGACAATCACATTATCGTCTGCAGCTCCTGGATCTCTGTCCCTTACAGAGCAGCCAGCCCCAAATGCTCCTTGATAGTTGAGAAACAATTGCAGTATTTTTTTGTGTAGATAGGAGCCAAGACCTGGTACTTTCTTGATGACAGCAGATCAGATGATGATAGCAGACTCTGAAATTAAGGACAGAAGCAAGAAAATCATGTGTGGCTCTCAAAGGCTCTTGCACAGTTTGGACTAAATGGTGGTTCTTTCAAGCACCTGACTTGGCCACAATATGCAGACTTTGTAAATACATCCATCTCTTTAGAATGTGACACTTATTCCATTGGAGGGGCCCTCTGGAAAACCTTTTTGAGACAAAGCTATCTTTCTGCAAAGCAGAGAGCATGCTGTGTGCCCAAAGGAATACATCTCCACGTGAAGGCACTGAATATACATGGATTTGTATCACAGCCTCTTGCTTTTCTGCAGATCCCAAAATGTTGCAGAAGAGCCCAGAGACATTGTTCTACACAAGTGTTTCATGCTGCTACCAGCAGAGACTGAAATCTCCCTTCAGGGCACTGGATTTTACTTCATCAAAAGAAAATACTCCTTGGAGAAGTAAGTGCTTCTCTTCATGTCAGTCTCAAAATATCAAACATACCATGATATTCCAGGAAAAAAGAGAGAGCTCAGCTACCATAAACTTTGATTAAGCATGCTGATAGTGAAATCTCCCAAGTCTGAAAGTAGTAAACTTTTCATTTCAGGCAGTACTTTTGTTTTAGACTTTTTTTATTAATAACACACTTGCAGATTTTATAAGTCTCTTTACAGCTACTGTCTGGATAATAGCACAAAGTATTACAACTATCTCTGCTTCCCTCCCACTTCTATTCTAATCTTGGAAAACAGCAGTAGTAAAAAAACCCCAATGTTGCCATTATATAATAAAAAGTTACTCAGCAGTGCAAATAGGAAATCATTGTGATCGAGTAACACTACTTGTAGCAGGAAACGTAAAGGAAAAGAAGGCAAAAACCCAACATTCATTCATTCTGTTCTGGATATATTGTGATTTCTCAGATCTGAATATAGAATAAACCACATGCTTCTGGTCCGTGCCCCTGAATTCCTTGATTTACAGCAGTTCTTCTAGCTGTTCATGGTAGAGCTAAGAGGGAACTCTACTTCTCAGCAGAAATCAAAAGCTTCCTAAGCTGTTAAAATACCTCTTGCTCCGTAAAACCAACAGAGCCCACTGCTTCTTCAGTGCTTTTACTTAAAAAACACAGCTGATTTTATGTCCACTGGAAGTCCATTTTCTCCCTTGCCATCCAAATGCTGTGACTAATATCACAGAAGCTTCTGCCAGGATGAAGTCCCTGTGTAGTAGACGTGGGACACGTATGTGTGTCAAAGTGACTACTGTTTCTCCACTAAGCCTGTGACTTGGTGACTAAGGAAAGAGAGAAGTATCTTCTCCATTCTATAAGAGAAGGTAAGCCTAGCCCAGAAGAAGAGTAGGGTAGGTTTCAACTACTGTGGGCCACCTAAAACTCTGTCCAAGCAAGATATCCAAACTTCCTCTTGTCAGAGAGATAAACATCTCCAGAGGGCAACTCATCTCCCCATCACTAAAACCACCTTTAGAAATTGTAGGATCATTTAGGCTGGAAAAGACCTTTGAGGTCACCGAGTACAATGATTAACCTATTCACTGATGATGACTCAACCACTTCCTTGAGCAACCTGTTCCAATGCTTGATGAAGAAATGCTTTTGGTGAAGAAATTTTTCCTAATATACAAGCTTAAACTTTCCCTGTGCAACTTGAGGCAGTATCGCTCCCTTCGTATCACTTATTACTTGGGAAAAGGGAATGACACCCACCTCACTACATCCTCCTTTGAGGTAGTTGTAGAGGCCAGTAAGGTCTCCCCTGAGTCTCCTTCTCTCCAGACTAAACAACCCCAGTTTCCTCAGCCGCTCCTCATCAGAC
The DNA here is from genome assembly GCF_963264785.1 of Psittacula echo. Taxonomy (NCBI): domain Eukaryota; kingdom Metazoa; phylum Chordata; class Aves; order Psittaciformes; family Psittacidae; genus Psittacula; species Psittacula echo. Next base: position 61,804,796 of record NC_137735.1, read on the forward strand.
TTGTGCTCCAGACCCTTCACCAGCTCCATTGCCCCTCTCTGGACCCACTCCAGCACCTCAATGTCTCTCTTGTAGTAAGGGGCCAAGAACTGAACACAGGATTTGAGGTGCATCCTCACCAGTGCCGAGCACAAGGGTATAGTCATTTATCATTATCAGCTGACTGATAACACAGCACCACCCAACCCATCTTCCCCTCTCCCAGGATGGGACGGGGAGGAGAATAAAACGAATGTAAAACCAGTGGGTTGAAATAAGAACAGTTTCATAACTGAAGTACATTGTAATATATTTATATAGAATATGAAACTAAAAGAGAAAAGGAAGAAGACCCAATAAACAGCAGTGATGCACAATATAATTGCTCACAACCTGCTCACTGATATCCACCCTGATCCGAGCAGCAATCTGTCCCTTCCAGATAACTCCCCCCAGCTTATATACTGGGCATGACGTGCTGTAGTATGGAAAGCCCCTTTGACAAGTTTGGTCTCCGCTCCCTCCCAGCTCCTTGTGCCCCTCCTCATTGGCAGAGCATGAGAGACTGAAAATTCCTTGATCAGGGTAAGTGCTACTGAGCAACAACTAAAACATTGATGTGTTATCAGCATTGTTCTCAGACTGAAGCCAAAACACAGCACTGCACCCACTACTAGGAAAAAAATTAATTCTACCCCACCCAAAACCAGGACAGTGTCCACCCCTTATTTCATATCATTCATGTCATGCCGTGTCTCACACTTCCCACTATCACTATTTCTGTCCTTTGAGATATAGATATATATATACACACACACACACACACAGAGAGAGATATCATTCCTGTAGTCTGTGGACCATCCCTACAAACATTCATTGAGTTCATTCAGTCCCTGACTTGGGGCTCCATCTGTTAGGAGTTTCTCCTGCCAGGAAAGATGGATGGTGTGTAGTGGTGGATTGTTGCATGCTGAAGCTCATTCTAACTCCATCACCGCTCCACTTGTCCAGTTTTGTCAAAGTTCATGCTTCATTAATGTGCTGTTCAAAAGGAGTCAGGTCCAGATTCTCCAATCTGGAGCAGTAGAAATGGGTGCTGTGAGGCATCCAGCGCATTGGTGGCTGTATGGCTGCCGTGGAAGTGATAATATCTGGTGTATACATCATCATACAGTTCAATTTAGTGGCTATTCTCACCCAAGATTAAATTCCCTTGAGATACACACTGGGCTTCCCCATCCTCCCACATTACTCACCAAGTGCACCCAGGTCCTTGAGTGAAAGCAATCCCATAAGTGGATTTGCCTTGGCCCGGGGCAGGAATAAACCAGGCTGGTTTTCCCCAGCAGGTAGATTCTTTGGTAGCTTGTTGTACAGTGAGGCCTCCTCAGCACATGTCACCTCCTCCTCTGGTGACATTCCAAAATCTTTGCCCTCTGGTTGGTCCATGATGACTTCTAGGATTCCTGGATGACTGAGATTTCCTATTTGAAATTATTCTTCTTCCAGGTCACATGATACAGAGGGCTTACAATCAGACTAATTTGGGAAGTGTATTCTCCAGAACTCCACAGCACCCAAGAAAGCTTGTGTTTCTTTCTTGTTAGTTGGTGGAGACATTGCTGTTATCTTGTTGATCACATCTGTGGGGATCTGGCAACGTCCATCTTGCCATCTTTTCTCAGAAATTGAATCTCCTGTGCAGGTCCCTTGACCTGACTTTGTTTTATGGCAAAACTGGTCAGATTTGGATTATTTTCTTTCCTTCCGCTGTATCACCCCACACGATAATGTCACCATTGTATTGCAGGTGCTCTGGAGCTTGCCCCTGTTCCAGTGCAGCCTGGATCAGTCCATGGCAGATGGTAGGGCTGTGTTTCCACCTCTGGGGCAGTTGATTCCAAGTATACATGATGGTCCTCCAAGTAAAAGCAAACTGTGGCCTGCCCTATGCTGCCACAGGAATTGAGAAGAATGCATTGGCAATATCAACTGTGACATCCTACAATCCAATGTCAGTTGCCATTAGCCATGTGCTCCAAGAAATTGAAGAACTCAATGAGGAAGTCGCTGACAGTGAGGCTGTTAGGGAAATGGAAGACATTGGGGAAAGCATCCTCACTGTCCCCTAGCCCCACCACCACCATGCTGCCACCCTCCACAATGTATTCAGAGAGTTCAGGGAATTCATGGAGGAAGGCAACCCAGTTGAGGACATCAGGGATGGTGCTATCTTTGTCCACAGTGTTTAGAACAGGCAAGCCGAAGGCTGAAGGTGATGTCTGCTGCCTGCTCAGGAAAGGCTTCAGCAAAGGTTGCTGGTCCCTGCTCAGATACCTCCATGGGCTCCTTCAGGGCTGCTGGGGTGGTCACCACAGCTGGAAAAGCAACCAAAGCCAAGCCAAGCCTGGGGAGATGTAAGATTTGCTCAGCTTGGCTGCCTGCTCTCAGGCTCCTCATCCCCCAAGCCTCACCTCTGGGCTTCATGGTGGCTCTGGGAGTCAGCAGAGCTGGGGCAGGATAGTGGGGACTGGCAGTGGGGATGCTGTCCTCCATGGCTGCCCTGTCCTTGCTGGAGGCCACATCCTGTCCATGGGCACAGGGAAGCTTGCCATGGGTGGGAGCAGCACTGCAGAGGGGAGCTCCAGCAGCTCATCCGGGGCCCCAAGGGGTCCTGACACCTCCCCTGCCAGCTGGAGGACAGGTTGGTCCTGGGCAGGCTCCAAGGCCTTGTGGCACTTTTTGGGTTGTTCTTGTCTTCCCCTCTCTCTGGTTTGGGCCAGAGCTCAGCCTCAGTCTCGCTGTCGCGGAAGCAAAGCTGTGACATTCTGTGCCCCTTCCTGGGCACTTGTCACAAGCAGAGAAAGGGGCTGGCAGGGAGCAGGGACATGAAATACTGCGGGACAGCTCTGCCAGGGATGGTGCAATGCCCCAAGTGCTGCGGGACGGTTTCTGACTTGCAGCAGCAAATCTCATCACTGGAGGAGACTGACCCTCCCCAGATGGCAATATTTGCTGGCTCTTGTCACCCTGTCACTGCCATCCGGGACCCTGGCTGGTGAGACCCATAAGGCATGTTAGGAAACCTTCCTGCCCCCTACCTATTAGATCAATCAGCCTTTAAAGTATTAACATATAGAGATTTATATATGTATGGATAGGCATGTATATATATCTACACGTATATATACATGTATATATATCTCTACATATATATCTACACGCACATATATATACACAGTCCCTCCAACACATCTTTGAAACTCTCCCAGTGTCACCCGGCACCATTAATCAGTAATTCTTGCCATACTGGCTCCAGAGACATCTGAATTAATAGGCAACAGTGGGATTGCAGCAGAAATAGCTTTACCTGGCAAAGTTTTACTAGGACTAGTAGCTGCTAGTGAGGATGCTTGTGGTTAGTCCAGCTGTGTGGTACCTGATCATTTGAAGCGTATAAGAACCCTGTGTAAAACCACCTTTGGGGTTCCCCACTTTTGCTGGGACACACTTGTAATTCTACGCGTTGCCTCCCAGCCTCTCACCTCAGTCAGCACGAGCCATTTGTGAATTCTGGTGACAGTTTGATGCCCTGATGATCTGCACTGCCAGGCTGTGGGTCAGTTCACCTCGAGGAACTCGAGTATCGGTCAACTAGGAACAACATCTTTGCAGTTCCTGAAATAGTAATTTTACACCAAAACAGATCCACCTTGCTTTGGCTGTGGTTACAGTAGGACAGCACCACTAATTTGGAAGTGTAGCATGACAGCTAGGAGACAAGTAAGATAATGAAGAAATAGTAAAGTAGAAGCTTTTGTGCATCCTTTTCAAAAAAATCCCAACTCATTTTAAGTTTGCTGCTTTACTGTTCAACAATAATTGGCAAGATTTCCAGGAATTTATTCGTAGCATACTAAAGACCCAGGTTCTGCTCTGAAATACATACAGAAATATGTGCATTAGAAACAAAACAAAAAACCAAACCCACACACATTTCAGATGAGACGTGAGTTGGCTCTAAGAATCATGTTAAGTGTGTCCTCAACACCAGAAGCACCTCAGGCTACAGTGCTTTTACAGTGAGAGAGAGAACATTTGCAAAGAGAGATGCAAGACTTCCATCCTCCCTATGGCTACTTAGAACCAAGACCAGGCACAGTCAGAGCAAACAGGAAGGAAATGTTTTTGCTCTGCCTTTAATTTACTTAATTTACTTTTAATTAAGTCTTCCCTTCAACTCCAGATTATTCCCCTTTTTAAAGCTGGGGTTTTTTTTCAGACATCCTTGTCAGCTTATGGCAAGATGCTACTTAGAAGTATAATACAGACGTGCCAGGAAATCCACAAGGTAAAGTCATGCTAACTTCATTTATGAACACAGATTTCAGTTTATACACATGTAGAAAACAAAACCTAAAAGAACTGTTTTCAAGAAACAAAACCCCAGGTTGGTGCTGATCTCTTCTCCCTGGGATAGAGGAACAGGACGCCTGGGAGTCAGCAGAGGCTCACACTTAATATTAGGAAGCATTTCTTTACTGAGAGAGTATTCAAACACTGGCACAGGCTGCCTCGAGAGGTGGTTGAAGCCCCAAGCCTGTCAGTGTTGAAGAGGCATTTGGACAATGCCCTTAATAACATTAACTTTTGGTCAGCACTTGACTGGTCAGCCAGTTGGGCTGGATGACTGTTGTAGGTTCCTTTCCACTGAACTATGCTATGCTGTGCTGTTCTGTGCCATTCTGTTCTATTCCCTGTACTGGCCATGAACTGTATAATGAGACAGTTGTTTGCCTGAAATGTCAGGTGTGTTTTCAGCTCCAGAAACATTTTCAAGACACACAAAGGTAACAAGTGGAAAGAGGATTTCATTTAATTTCATATTGGGAAGAAATTCTCCCCTGTAAGGGTGGTGAGACACTGGCACAGGTTGCCCAGAGAAGCTACGGCTCTTCCATCCCTGGCAGTGTTCAAGGCCAGGATGGACCAGCTTTAGAGCAGCCTGGTCTAATGGGAGGTGTCCCTCCCCATTGCAGGGATTTGGGACTAGATGGTCTTTAAGGTCCCTTCCAAATGCGTGCATTTCATATGGTAAACAGCACATCCCTAAGACGCTGACTTCATTGCAAACAAAGAAGTTTCACTTTTGCCTCAAATGAATTCTGGAAAAAGAGAGGCGAGAGTCTTTTATGCAGGTTAGGCAAACTTTTTTCTTTTCACCTCTTCTCCCTTTCTGAAATCCTGCTTTTCGTCTCCACTGAATAAAGTTGTTACATTTCACAGGTTCCCATCAGAACAACTTTGGAAAGCTGCCTTAAACCCAAAAAAAATTCCAGGACTCAAATGTGTATTGTGGCCACATAGGGGAAATCTTAACACACAAGTAGAGATGTCAGTTCCTCCCAGCACATCCTAAACAAGGAAATTATATGGTTCAACAAACTGTGCCCTTGAGCCTATGGTAGGGATTTTCTAACTGTGCTATAAACCAGTCAGGCAAATGGGAAAAATATTTACATTTGCCATAGTAAATGATCGTCTATAGAGGGGTTATATAACCTGAGCCCTTTGTGACTTTGAATCTCCTTCCTGTCACAGACATGTGCCAAGGAAGTGCTCTTCATCATCACTTTTTGATGGTAGAAGGCATGTCTCACAGAAGCTGGGTAATTTATTCAGGATGTGATAGGTATCCCTTCACTAGGAACTGTAGTGACAGGACAAGGGGTAACAGGTTAAAACTTAAACAGGGTAAGTTTAGATTGGATATAAGGAGGAAGCTCTTTACTGTGAGGGTGGTGAGGCACTGGAATGGGTTGCCCAGGGAGGTTGTGAATGCTCCATCCCTGGTGGTGTTCAAGGTCAGGTTGGACAGAGCCTTGGGTGGCATGGTTTAGTGTGAGGTGTCCCTGCCCTTGGCAGGGGGGTTGGAACTTGATGATGTTAAGGTCCTCTCCAATCCTAACTATTCTACGATTCTATGATTCTATGCTGGGGAATAGCGTTTATGTAAATGCTGGAGAATAGGAATATTTTAACAAACATCAGGGTACCTCTTTAATGACTGACTCCATCTCCTCAGCCCAGGCTAGACTGCAAGGAATGAATTCAGTAAAGACAGAAAAATTGAGAAAAGCCACTTTCCTCATAAGCTGCAGAGCAGCCCTTGAAGGCTGATACACAGAAGTCTGTGGAAGAGATGGGCAAACACAGTATTTATGAAGCAAAGCTCCACACAGCTAAAGCTGACAGCCCACTGCGGGCAAATTACAGTGGTCTCCATGTCTCAGTAACTTATCAAAAGACACTTTAAAGAGGACTTCTATAACCTGCTTTGGAGGATTACTTTTATCATTGCATGTGCTAAACTGGGAATTTAAAAAAGGCAATTTACATTTGCATTCCATCTTCCTATCACAAACCGTTATGTTGTACGTCCATGATGGTAGTAGCTCTGAAAACTTTGTCCTACAAAACACCTTTCAGCTTTTTTTTGGCACAGTATCACCAGCAGCCATGATAAAACAACCGTTTCCAAACTCTTGTTCTTCTACAGATAAACAATTTATTAAAAACAAAAATGCTTCTACGGTGATTTGGGAGATGAGATGGGGAGATATTTTATTTTTCCCTCTTTGAAGAGTCCTATGCAGTTATCTCTGATGTGGATGCACCATTAACAAATACAGGAGGCACAAGATTATCCAAGTGCAAGGAAAAGAAGGTTTTGATGAGGTATGAAACATACTTTCATCTCTCACCTGTGTGGCTCCCTGCAAATGCAGGAGTGATATGCCATCTTGTGGACAGATTGACATGCCAAGTTGCATTTGCAGAGGATTTCTGATGTTTTCTAAAGGGAGAAAATGCAATACAAGAATGAAAGCAGAGCTGCTGCCCAAATAAACACACTCACAAAAATGCAAAGCTGTGGGGTATACTACAGTAATCAGCAGCAAGCAAGGTCATCTCTCTCTGGTATGGCAGCTTTCCACTGCTGCTTCTAGGAGGAAAAATGAGTTTTTTGTGGAGAGGGATGAGTCTTCAGGAAAAAAAAACCCTTCAACCATGAGATGTTCACAGCAAGAGATGAAAAACTGCCATACCAGCCCCTGACATCCACCAGGAATACAGGAAGTGAAATAACTCCACTGCATCGTGAAAAAAGTTACTCTGCTCTGCCTGCTTGTGTATGTGAAACCTCTTTCTCTGGATGTGTAAAACTAAGTAATTTTTTTCTTTTGTTTTACTCTTTTTTCTTTGTCCTTTTTTTTTATTTTATTTTTTAATTTATTTTTGCCGATCCAGCCATCACCAGGCTCAGCAGAGGCTGGGGCAACAACAGACCTATCAGTTAAAAAAACCCAAATATCACTTGTATCATTGGGACTACATCTCCAAAACAGTACCAGCTTTGAGATGTTCTGGCATAACAAAAGAAAAAGAGAAAAAAAAAAAAGACCTAGTATAAAAAGATAACTTAGGAATATGAAAAAGTAGACAAATTCAGAGTTAGGGAGAAAGTTCTTTCAGATCATGGAAAGTTTGGGTAGATTCATTTTCCATGAATGAGTTGGTAGCCGTGCGACAATAAAAGTGTGATGCAGATCACTTCTTTGCAAATTCTTGTGACAATGAAGATTGAACGTCTGTCACAGAAAAGGACTGAGATTTCATGCCACAGGGGATAGTGTCCTCTCTCCTGAAGACATTGACTTCTCTGTTCAGACACATATCTGCAGGTGCTTTCTTGTTTGTTTTTAAGTTATATTAATAATACTTAAACAGATTAATTTGTCTCTGTGTACTTCGAAACATATTCTTCAGGGCTGAAACGCTATGTGAAAGGCCATGACAGGATTAAATGTGATTATTTTAATTATGGTTTATTCAGGAGGGAAAATAATGAATTTTAGCTAGAATTTTCTTTCTTTATCATTCTTTTTTTTTTCTTTTTCAGAGATGAACTGCAGCTTACAATGTAGTTCTGGAATTCTCCAAGTGTAAAATTACCATAGCACAGTTTTTCATATTTGACAAAAATCTCTTCTGTATGTAACATGTAACCTTACTTTTTATTATATAAGACATAAATCCACTGAGTTAAATTTTCCAATTACTACCTGTCTAGAGGAGCTGCAGCAAGGCCATATGAAGTATTCTAGTTTTAGTGGGGAAACATAATTACAGTTGCGTTGAATGCATTCCTATCACATCCTGACTAACAGTTTATATGCTAAAAAGAAAAATGCTTAATTTATGAGACCTTTATGCTTCATTTACATTTTTTCTGTGCAGTTTACTTAGAAAAGTGCATAAATAATATGATCCTCTAAGGTAATACATGAATTCTGGTAAGCCGTTCAACTTTCACTCAATATAAAGAGAAGCGCATAACTTCATCCCTGAGTCACCAAGCTGTGTATGGAAGAGTTGTCTTCTAAATAAAATTCACCAAGTACAAGGAAGGTCCAGGTAATATAAAAGTCCTACTTCAAATCTAGATTGTCCATAATTACCTTGACTTCAACTTTCTATGGCTGAATGTCCCTGCATCCAAAGCTTCCAACAGCTAAAAGAACTAGAGACCTGAGCACTGATGGGATTAAGGAAGTTAGCTCTGTTAATTGCCTGTGAATGCTTGTGAAATTTTCCTTATGTAGTAAAATTCAGTAACATTAAGATTACTAGAAAGAAACAAACTTTATTTTGAAGGTATGCTTGCAACTTCATTGCTGATAATGGAATTCAAAAAAATAGTGTCTTGAACCTCCAAAGGTGCTGGACATTTTCACTGTTGGAGCTTGGCTGTAAGTGCCTGAGACAGCTGCCTGGAGATCATTATACTTAGAGAATGCTAGGTGGCCAAGCAATTCAGATCCCGATGTTGCTGGGGCTGATAGTAGAAGAGCGTGACCTGGCAAATTGGCAGAACAAACCATTCAGCCTACTAAGGACCCTGCATTGCAGGCAGCAAGGAGAGCAAAGATGGAACCTCCAGGGTTTTGCAATAATTTGCTATGAGCATCTAACACGCCGGCATGCCTCTTTGCCTTCCCTCCTTCATGTCTAATTACTTTGCACTCCAGGGAGCAGGGTGGTAAGTAACATGCAGTTTCTCAGTTACTTAAATGATAAACCCTGCACAGAAAGCCTTGTGTGTATGGAGAATTATGAGAGCAAGGAGCTGAGGAAAGGTGCAAATACAACAAAACCCAAGAATCACCTGTTATTACTCATCTGCAGATCAGACACTTGCATCTGGTCTGCTCTGATGCACTGTTTCCTTCTAAACACAGCCACCCCTTTCACAAAAAGCAGCTTTTGGTCTTCTCTCCTGTCTTCAGGATGTGATCATCCTTACTTGCCTTATTCCATGCCTCATTACTTATTATATACTTCCTTACCTTATTTCTTTTTTGAAAATACACAGCACCTGTTGATTTGCTGTTATGAGTTCTACAACCCTGATGCCACACACAGACTGATAGCAGCAATCCCTGAGGCTTGTTCTGGTGATAAAAACCTGTGCCACTTCTCCTCTCAAGGCAATTGGGTGGGAGGGCAACTGATGGAAACAATTACTAGATTTTTAAAACAGTCAAATGCAAAAACTGAAATGCTCAGGCTGCTTGGATGCTTTTTGGTACAGAGGCAATGAATATTACTGCCTGGGCTGTAAGTGGGAAAATGGCAAAGAAAATTAAGCTCTGTACTCTAAGTAGTGACCGTGAGGCGGTCTTTGGATGGTATAAGCTGGGCTGACAAACGTCAGTCATTTTCCATCCTGCTAAATGCTCAGAAAAGGTTATTTAAGATGATTTGTTTTCTTACACAAAGACTAAGTCCATTTTTATTTGGCTCTTTCCTTTGAGGATTTCCTACTGCTACAGCAGATCACTGATGGAAAACATCTGAGTTAATGATGGCTTTGCACTGTTTTACAGATAGCTAAAAGTAGAGAAGCATGGCCTGAATTGTAGAAAAAATGAGGAGAGCTGTTCCAGGGTTTGTCTGATTTCTGATGTTCTTCAGACATATCAGTGACTTTCTACAGCCTACTCCAGTGAGTTCCTGGCTCTGCCTTTTCTTTGCACAGACTCCAGCTTTCAGAGACTTGATGCCTAGTGGCCAAAGTATGTCCCTTTCTGATCGCTACATCATTTTGTGTTCAGTTGGCTCACAGAGGGCAGAAACTCAATAAAACAACAACATAGGTAACAGCCTTCATAACAGATCTGCAAATCAGATGTCCAGTTTCAGAGGAGTGAAGAGTATGTAACCGCAAAAGGTGCTTGGAAAATCCTATGCCACTGGCCCAGGAAGGACATGAAGCTCAATTGTTGAACTGCTCTGCCTCCTTAAGCAAAAGTCATTTAAGACATCTCCTTTCACAGCATGAGACAGTTGAGGCGAAGAGCATCCTGTATACTGCAGAAGCCGCTGCTGAAACACCCAACAAAAGTAATTAAGGTACCAAAATTCCTTTTACTGTCAATCCAACAAGTGTCTCAGAAAGAACACATACCATCAATGAACCAGTGTTTCTAAGCCCCTGCAGACGTACCGTGGAGTACACTTAATACCACCTAAAATGATTTGCCTCTACTGAGATCAGAGGGCACCTCTTTTAGTGTAATTGTGCACCTCGGACACAATTATCTATGCCATTTGTGAAAAGGTGTGAAGACATGCAGCACCAGCTGGAATAGAAAACATTAATGCCACTGCTAGAGTACTCAGATGCTTGCTAGCAGCTCATTTGTGTAAGCTCCAGGTTCCCACCACCCCTTCTTCTTTTGAAGCTGAGCTTCAAAGAGCAAAATGTCATTACAACACTAATAGGAAGGGGAAAACAGCCCCATAAACTTGCTTGCTTTAAATTCTGAGTAGCAGCTTGTTTTGTAGTCAGCATTTCAGACTAATTTGCATTTTTCTATACCTCTTATTTAATTTTCCGTTCCTCACCAAACCTGGAGGACATCAATATAGTTGTGCTGACTTAGGATAAACCCAGTCCTGAGAACACCTGAGTTAACAATCTTTTCTCTCCCATTTAAAACCTAGAATATTTGCACCAGATTGTATCTGGTAGGCTTTACACAATTTTTGGTTTTCGCACTAAAGTTTAGATGTCACTGTGGTTTCAAAGGTGTATAAAAAGCCTTGTCAGAAGTGAGTGATTTCAACTTGTGAATGAAATCCTGCTTTCGAGAGTTAAACAGGTGGAAACAGTACTGAAGCAGATTGTCAGCCAGGAGTGGTTTAAAATGTTTGGAGCAACTAATTGAAAGCCCAGTTAATGTATATTTGCAAACATATTCTGTATAGAATCAAAGGTATGTTTCTTGTGTGTGGACAGCGAGGATATTGATGTCCTGAAAACAAAGTAAATTGGGTCCCACATGAAAATGGAAACAATCTGCTAGCGCTTGTCTCTGCCTGCAGTTCCACACTGTTGTCCCTCTTACCACCCCTCTGCAGGGCCTCTTTACTACAGTAATAGTGACATTCAACTGGAAAGGGTGGAAGCAAACACTGAAAATCCTAGTCATTGTGCTGATGACTTACTCGATTTGTTTATTTGTTTCATAAGACATGTAGGGTACTACCAAGTGAATCAAATGTAGCCTTGTTAAAATGCTGGGTGAGGAAGATGCTGGTAGGACAACCTGGATGATACACCCAGAAAAGAATGGCCCTAGCTTTCAATGGAGAAGAAAGAGTATTTCTGCTGAGTTGTTCTCATGCCTTAGGCTATTTACCTGGCAGTGTGACAAGGAAGACCCTTTCCTCCTTTCTTGTATGAGGGAAAGTTTCTTGCAGAGCTCTTGTGCTGCACACTGCCAGACAAGGGCACCTCTGCTGTGAGGTAGATGGCTTTGTACGTGTGTGGCACCACAGTTTGATCTGTGGTTACAATGAGGTTTTTTAGAAATGTCTCCAGGGTGCTATAGAACCGACCTTTCGGCTTGTACACCTCTTTTTCACTGAGGCAATAACCAGAAGTGGGACAGGGATTCAAGGGTGTTTTTCTGTTTAGCTGTGACACTTACCATGTTTGCTTTCCTTCCCATGCATTAGTGAACAGAGAGATGGAGCTTAATTGACTGCTAATGCTTACTGCTCACCTCAGAAAGTGTTTGGTTTTTAAACTGAACAGCCTTCTGTTCTCCGCTCAAATACATGCATGTCAACTGACATGTATGTCTCGACCACCATCAGACAAACAAGCTCCCTTCTTGTAAACTGGGATGTGTGGCATGTGCCTTAAGCTCCCTTTTTTTTCACTCCTTCTTGGGAGTGAAGGGAGTGCTACAGTAATTTCCAGCATTCTGGTCGGAATGGTATGGTTCAGAAAATGAAACTTTTTAAGTTTAGAATGAGGTCTGTGTCCAGGAGAGGTTTGAACAGAGTGTGAGGTTTGGAATGTATCGAACCCCTGAGACTGAAGGAGGGAGGTGAGAAGTACTTCTGTGTTACTTGTCTCTGTATTAGTGTGGATGCACTAAAACATATCCTGCTTCTGGATCACAAGTAGTGCAGTGTATAGTATATGTGTCCTTTCCTAGGCTTGAGCATGTTCTCTAAGAGTGTCCAGTTGTCACTGTAAACTATGTGTGTTAAGAAACTCTGGAAGCAGAAAAAACCCTCTTGGGCAATCTTTTGGTAGTATACAGCAGGACTATTAAGTTTTGGCTTGGCTTTCAATCAAATCGAGAGAAACAAAATAAAATGACCATTTACTGCTATGAAAGTCTTGTTTTCATTTGAATTTGTTTTTTGGTTTAGGATTCATATTGTTACTTGATTCGAAGGAAGCCTATGTTTGCTTCATTATCTGTCATCAAAATGTTCAAATTGATCTGAGTTGCACACAAAGTAACTTTATGTATATAACTAAATGTCTTCCCTTGAGTCTACATCTGAAAGTATGTTCTTTATAAACAGAAGTATAAAATACTTACAAATCATGCTTCAGTGCTGTTGTCTATAATGGTGTGCATGCTCCCTGATCTGGGTGGATGTTTCCAATTGCTTGCAACTTTGCTGGGCTGAGCTCATTTAGGCTGAAATAACCTTGGCTCCATTGCTGATCAGTCTTCATTGTGTTTGTTGACAAGGTTATATCAGCCTGCCCCTCATGGTGCACTGGAAAAAGAGAAAAATTTCAAATTCACTCATGGGTTGAAGAGACACTCGTGAAAAACCCTTGTGCAATTCAATTGTTTTTTTAAATAAACACAGACTTAAGTGTGGCATAATTTCATTCTTGTTTCATTTTTGAGCACTTGACTTTGATAATATACTTCCAATACAACTTGTGTGGTGTATCATTATATACATATAGTACCCAACTTTTCTGTAAGCCTACTTTTTCAGTTATTCTTACCAAATGTCCATAACGAATCTGTCCTTAAATTACTTCAGTTCATACAAATTGAAAACTTAATTTTAAGATATCCTCCAAAATGGCTAGTTAACTATTCAAAAACCATTTCTATATCTTGTGAATGATATTTGTTTGGTATTACTAGAACACGATGGCTATGAAGTTCCAAACCAAAGTTTTGCTAGAAATAATACATAAAGGCTTTTCTGTTAGAAGGAAAGATGATTTTCTTCGCAGCAAACTTTCTTCTATTCCAAAAGCTGTAGCTGAAAAACAGGTTAGAGATTACAGAAGAACCTTGTAGTTTATCAGTTCTGCCAATATAATATCAGCTTCATCAGCCATCTTCTGGTTCTGAAATTCAGCAGTGCTGAGAGTTCTACTTGCTGAAATTGAATTACATTAATTTGTAATGATGGAAAACAAGCTTAACAAATTTGCATATATCCTGAGCAGAATGTAAACCCCGAATTATTCTATAATACTGAGATAAGAGCTGTTCAGTTATTGCTTAACTGCATTTTAGATATTTACCTGCGGGGTCATGTAGTAAATGTCTTACTTGCCCGATGCTGTCTATGGATGTAGGCCAGGGGATCATCTTAAATTGGGCCAACATCTGTTCATGAAATGGAATATGATTCAGTGTCTGGGAGAGTTAGAGACAAAGCCCATGGTGGAAAGATCACCTAATTAGAATACTGCTAAACTTTTTCACTTGGCTTTCCTTTTGCCAAGGACTGTTTTGGTTAGCAGTTAAAGCCCTGCCATGTTCTGCACTTGCTGGTTTATTTGCAACATTAAGATTGGAGTACCATTGTCTTCACAGAGACCTGTTCCCAGGCATACAGTTCTTGAGTTGTTTTATTCTTTGTTTATCTGATGTCTAGTGAAAGCTTGGGTTCTAAAAGGGTGTTATCTTCCACAGTTTCATCGGGCAGTGATGTAATCGGGCAGGTAGGTAATGCTCTCTGGAGGAGGGAGTGTTGTTTGTGGGACAAAAAGCCAGCCTCCACAGGGATTCTAGGTAGGTCTTGTATCTAGACAACCTTGGGGCAAGGGACTCAATATTCGTAATACACAGATAACTTCTGCTGGACAAAACCCTGAATTCTCTAGGGTAACATGTTACCTATAGAAGGCATCATCAGAATGCCTGCTCTACCTGTGTGCAGGCTGCAACTAGTGATCTGGAATCTTCAACTCCAAATGTTAGTCTGGAACAAGTTTTAGTAATGTCCTGGATCACCTATATAAAGAATAAGTAAGTGTTCACCAAAGCTGTAGGTTAATGGTGGTTTCATTTTGAAGCCTTAGCTGGCAGAGTTGACTTCATGGGCAGTTTGTTTTCAAAACATCTTGTTGCTACAGGTAATGAAAGTCAATCTTGTTTGACTTGCCTGATAAGTGACTTCAGTGCTTTGATGCACTGTGCAGAACCAGCTTACCAACTAATTTGGAAATGGTCCTTCTGACACTTAAGTAGCTCACTTAGTTTAGGTAACTCCATTTCAGACTCTAGCACACATCAGAAGTGTAGTTCTACTGATGCTAAGTTCCAAGTTGGACCTGTCTGTTAATCAGGCTGAAGCATCCAAGCCATATACCACCATGCAAGAAATTTTGTAACGAAATACTGGTAAGCACTATTGAACTGAACCCAGCTGCGGCTTACAGTGTACTGAGATGCTGAGCAAATTGGCAGAACGTGATACTGGAAAAAGATGACTTCACCTGTAATACTAAGATGAGTTTGGCTTGTGAATTTGAACATATACAAATCTAAGAAGGGTTTGAAGCTTGCACTCCTTTATGATTTGTCGACTTGCGAAAACAATTTATCTTTCAAGTCTGTTGCTTTCATGATGGTCTTTACTGCCAAGGGGAACTTACTCCCCTAAATCCTCATTGACACTGCTTAGGTCGAAGTGATGCTCTTTCCTAGCAAAGGACATAATTTTAATATAGGTAATGAAAAAAATGTCTTTAACTCCTCTGCTTAAAATAAGATATTGTACACACTGCTGACTAGGAAAAAGACCCCTTCCAGAAGCTGTTTTAGGAGTGCGTTCAGCTCAGATATGCCTCCTGGGACACCTTACATGGGGATTTAAGCAGTTCTTAAATGATTTTCCCTAAATATGTTTTCTGTCAATGTCTTCAAATAAGTGAAATAATTCCTGAGAAGCATAAGCTTCCTCATACAGGTTATAAGTTGTGTGATAAGCTCAGCCTTTCCTAACTTGTAGGTTTTGAAAGGGTATTTTTCTGTGAAGATATTTGCCACAAATTGCATTATTTTTCATCTCCTGATGAAAGCATCAAAAGCAACTGCTTTTTATTGTCAACCTGTTTTCTGGAGGGGATTGATGTGCAACCTTTAAATAAAAAGAAAATAAAATCTGGTGGAGCATGTTAGGTGCTCTTGGAGCAGCTTATGTTTAGACCCTGCATGATGTCTATGGGTGAAAATTCTACTGGATGAAGAAGAGTTGTCAGCTCCAGTGCTGAAGTGCCTCCTCTTGTTCAACTTGGGTGGCTAAAATGGAGAAAGCCTGTGGGGAGCTGAAGCATGAAATAGTGTTTTGAAGCAAAGAGGGTGAAGTAATTGAAGGGTCTATATGCCGGTGTCCTAATAGTGGGAGGACTTTGGTACACTGAAAGCAAGTCAAGCTTTCTTCTTTTTATCTAGTGGATAGTGTAACTATTGATTTCTCGTGAAAGTCACAGTGGCTGTGATAATAACAAATGAGCTTTCCTTCCCCACAATCAGAACTCAGCATTTAAGAACCCATCAGACAGCTACCTGAGGCAATCTTTACTGTTCTGCTTAGGGTTTAAGAAGTGTAATAGCTGGTGATTATGATAATGACTCTTTCAATTTCTGAACTTGCCCCTTGTGGTCACTTGATCAGCATGTATTAAGTATTTAATGCAGTCTGTTGATATTAAGCATACGCAGGGCTACTAGTCCTCTGGACCTACTGGTCACGGAGGACTAAGTAACAAAATGTGAAGAATGAGGGTTAAAGGAGCAGATGAAGATGTTCTGGAAACAACTTGGTAGAAGTGAGGTAGAAATGAGGTGAATTGAACAAGAAAGCAGTTATACTAGCAGTTAACATTGAATTGTTCTCAGCCAGGATAATCTCCTTTTTCCTTTTCATCATCTTTTTCTGAATTTCAGTAAAAGGGTCTATGCCCAATTTGGTTTAAAATGAGTAATATTGAAGTAAAAACTTTCTAGGTGAAGATCTCAGTTCACAGTAATTCCTGTCATCATGCTTCATTTAACCTGAAGGTAAGAGCTTTATTAATGGTGGAAAAGCCTCAACATCTGTTGTTTGGGTTTTTTTGGTTTTGAGGTGGGGTTTTTTGGGGTTTTATTTGTTTTGTTTTTTTTTCTGATGTGTGGGGGTTTTGGTTTGGTTTTGATTTGGTTTGGTTTTATTTTTGGTTTTTTGTGTTTTTTCCCAGAATCTTAAGTTTAAAATATGCAAAGCGGAACCAGAACCTGATCTGTGAGCTTTACCACTGCCTGTAAAACCTTCCTGTGCTGTTAGGCAGCCCAACCACTTTTGTTGAATTCATGGAAAGGAGATTGTTCAGGAGTCATAACATGTTAACCCCTGGGAGTATTAAGAACTTACAATTTAAAGTCCTCATACATTGCATGTTGCTGTTTTTATGTGATTACTATTCTGCATGATAAATATGATTTAGGAAAAAAATTATAAAATGTACTTTTATATTATTCTTGCCATCTGATTCCTGTAGCAAATTTTTTTAACCTGGCGGGAACATTTATCTGTTTATCAAAAGGACAGCTAAACTTGGTTGGATACATTTCTAGGTAGTGGCAGCTGCAGAAGCAGCAGCCTTCTAGGGCTTAGAAACCTATTATGTGCTGGGTAGTGCCAGTTTATTTTACTGTAGCAACTGGCAAAATGGGCATGAAAGAAAAACTAGCTGACAGGTTGATATGAAATAAGACTGAGTTTTTGCCGGGTCTCATAATAAATAGGTCTCATAATAAATAGGTGGCAGAGGTAATGATCAGTTTTTTAATCTGAGCAAAATGTATTGACAGGGATCCCAGCTTTCTTGACCTATAGGAAAATGTATGAAGCAACTGAATTTACATTCTTCCTATGACCTCAAACATTATGGCAGTCCCTGAGTAGGATTCTTGGTGACTAAGTATATTAGTGCTAATTAGCAACTGATTTTGATTTCTGTAACTGGCAGAATAGTGTAGTACAGTTGCTTTACTTGTTTACAAATGCAAAGATGAGTTGTTGATAACCTGCATACGTTTAAGTTGCTATGTGGAACCAGGTCCTGAGGTAACCTCACATCTTCTAATAACCCATGTGAATATTAAGACAGAGTACAGGAGCCTACGAGGTGGGAAAGGGAAAAGATTTTGAGAGTTTGGAGAGGAGAGAACTAGTTGCAAAGAGGACTTTGGTATAACTCACACTGAATCAAATACAACCTGTGCAGTAAGTGAAAAATCAATGTGGAGAAACTTTACCGCAGATAGAGGGCAATGTTAAAGTCTAAGTGGCTATCAAAAAGTGTGCTGATCCTGACAGGTACAGAGACCTGCAGTTCCTGTCGACTTCAAGTATTTTTCTAATAGATTATAAGCTAACACACAAAAATTAGTCCTTGAGATTTTTTGAGAATTTCTTAACTGAGTGAGGTGAAACTGTGAGGGTTGTTTTCTGATGGGCAGAATTGATTCCACTTTGTATGCAGGAGCTGACAGTCATTATAAGTCACTTGCATCGATCCACTGAGGCATCTTGCTTGAGTTGATCATAAATTTCTTATCCAAATATCAAAGGTTGTGATTTCTCACATGATTGCTTTCCTGAAGAAATCAGTATTACAAACGGATGTTGCAAATGGAGAAATGGTACACTTGAAAATGTAAAGTGCCTTACTGCAGGGTGTGTGTTTTGCATTCAATTCCACCTCACATATTCAGGGAGGATTCAGCTTCAGTGGCAGGTAATTTTGAAGTCACATCTTAGTGCCGGTATGGGTGAAAATCTACTGTGAGACTTGCTCACACTTGGTTCAGAATTTTGATGTTATTCTACTGATATGTGGATCAGTCTTCAGGCATACAGCAGAGTGAAAATAGTTTAGTTCCTCTTCTTCCAATACTTTCAAGGCAGACGTGCTCTAAAAGGTTCAAATACTGAACGTATTTGAGAAAAAAATTGTTTCAATTGATTCCAGCTCCAGAGGCTACTCTTGCCTTGAACTCCTAAGTTTCTAGGGCATCCCACTGACAAATACTATACCTTTATTAAGCGAGCTATTAGATATGCTTAGCATTAAATGAAAACAAGCAGTTTTCTTTTTCCTGTCGTGCCTTTATCTCAACAGCTTTTCCTTTAATTATCGGTGTGCTGCACACCTTTAGTATGTAAATAGAATGCAGATGATCATAGAATCATAGAATGGTTAGGGTTGGAAAGGACGATCATGTAGTTTCAACCCCCGGGATGGTCATTAGTCTGGAATATAAATCCTGCTGACATATCTAGTAGTTTTTCACTCAAGTAATAGAAATATCTAGTATTCTTAGATCCCAGCAAAACATTGTAATTTTGTCAGCTGCACGTGGATTAGTGGTTCAGATTAAGAGGTTTGTATCTTTTACTGTAAGTTCATGTTGTTTCCATTTGGTCTGGAAAAAAATCTGTTATGTTGCTTGAGTAGAAGTGATGATTCTGGAAAGGAGATTATATATTCTGGCAGGTCAGTTGCTCATTATTGAGATGATTTTCCATTTAAGATCAGAGTGCTACTTGAAAACATTGGCATATTCAAGTTCAAGGTGAAAGGTGAGAGTATTAAGATTATGGTTAGTCCTCTAAAAGTGCTGTGCCTCATAGTATTATGCTTAAACATCCAAGCAGTTCCTGTGTTTGCTGTACTGTGAAAAGGAGATAAAACGATGGGCAGAATATTTGAATGTTAATTTCTTGTAAAGAGTACTGGTAATTCACTGAAACCTTCTGCCCTTATGCAGGCAGAGAGTACAGGGTTTAGAGCATGGCTGTCTTACCACTCAGCTCCTCACTTCTGAGCTGCCCTCTGGGAGTGGCATCCCTCCATCATCTCAGGTAAGGGAACATGTTGATTCTTCCAGACAGTCTGCAAGCGTACTTGAGAAGGTGAAATGGCCTCTTCAGAGCAGTAGTGTAAAAGACAGCATTTACCTTTTATATCTAAAAGTTATTCAGGACTGTACTGCTTTTCAGGTTAGGTCTTTTCTTGTGCCAATAAACATTCTACTAGCAATATTTTGGGTTGAATCTTCTTAGTGTCAGCATGGCATAAATCATTAGGATCATCTTGATGGTGAAAAGCGCAATAAAGCTTTTTATGTCAGAGGTAGTTACTTTGGTTTTAAGCTGTATTTTTTCCTGTCAAATACTGTATTGTGTAATTCAGAAATATATGTGTGAGAGCATATGTTGTGCTAGAAAAATGTTAGGAAGAAAGAAATATTTTTATGATCTTGTATTTCTGCATGTAAGGTTTGTTCAATCTCTGCCGTTCCATTGCTTGGGTCAGTAACCGGCTTTGGTGGGAGTCATTTTGGTTGCAAGACAACGAATTCTAAATACATACCTCCTTTCTGAACATCAATTAGTAGACCTGGTAATAATCCATTAATATGTGTAATTACATAATGGTTTCTCATCTTACTTGTTCTTTCATTAATCTGGTATTTTACAAGAACATTAATCTGAGTTGTATTTCCTGGTGATAAAGAACTTCTAGTGAGTTTCAATGACAGTGTACAATAATGACACCCAGAGAAGAGAGTAATTGAAGAGACATTGCTAACATAGCCAAAGAGCTTTCCTCTTTGTTTTAGTAGTAGTGCTTATTGCTTAGCCCTGCATTAAGGATACAACAAATATACTTTCTCACAGTTTCTTCTGAATTATACCTTGCTGTTAAATTTCAGCAGAATAAATAAAGCCTACCACAATGAAAAGCATCTTTCTCTCATTGCTAGTGGCTAAGTGAACTGCAAGTGATGGCTGGACAACTGGAGACCTTGGTAGAAGTTTTATGAAAATACTTGCGTACACCCAGGAGCATAGTACGCAACAAGGAAGAGAGAGTTCTGGGGGAAGAAGAGGCAAAAGTTGACCAGGATAGGATGCCTCTAAAAAAAAGAGATATGATTCCAGCATATCTGTGCTGTGCTCTGCTTCTGAAATTGTAATTCCCAGTATTTGAAGGGAAGACACTATACTGAAGTGAAAATAGGGGGTGAGTTAATGCTACTTCCTGCCTTACCTTTCGTATCTCATGTCATGTAACTTGCCTAAAAAGCTAATTTTATTACTAGTACTTGAAGTACAAGAAGATAGTGGATATGAACAGGAAAAAAATAATTTTGTTACTCTACTTTCAAATATGAGAAAAGAAGCAGTGAGGACCTGATACTCTTAAGCTGATAATTCTGGAGACATGTCCTTTAAATAGTAAGACTATAATTTTGTTTTTCTTTAGTTTTGTGTGTTTGTTCGGGGTTTTTGTTTAGCAAGTTGTAGTTCATATGTGTTTGAAATGCATGGACTTTCCTGACTGCTCTGGAGAACTTATCATATCCCTTTAGATAGAGGTTATTTATTTATATAGCAGGGACTATAGCGTGATCAGGTTCATCTGAGATACTAGCCATTAACTTGTATGAATTGTTAAGGTGTTTAAGAGGTTTGCCTTCCCTGATAAACACTTGTGTTGCTTATACCCATGTTCAGTAAAGCCATGACTTCTTTTGTGTTAATGAATGTTGTGGTATATATAGTTCATCTTAGTGCTGTGTAGCCTGCTAATTGTGATCCCAGAGGATTGTCTCCTGTCTGTGATGAACTGTTACAATAAGCATTATGATATTCAGCAGCTGAGCCTTTGTTTGGGGGATACACAGAATGGAATCTGAATGCTGCAGTTCTTATTCAACTCCTATAGTCTTGAGTTTCCAAAGTTGGCAGGAGGGAAGACATTTTCTGTTCCTGTTTTCCCCTTATATGTCCTCTTTAGTAGAAAGCTCTAGAAGCAAATCCTGAGCTTTCAGTAAGTGGTCCTGTCACAGCTGGAAGTTGCTTTTTTTTGTTATTCCTTTCTTTGCATTCATGTGCTGGAGAGCAAGAAGGAGGGACACCTTACCAACTTCTACTTTCAGAAAGCTGGGCTTTACCTTATTTTTACTATGATTGCTGCTACTTCTTTGAAAGGGACTCTTGATCCTCCACTTTAAAAACACTAAAAAAGCTAATTTCTGCTACTGATGGTGAATAGTGAGTGATATTAAGAGTTGTAACTTCAATACAAACAACACTGTATTTTCATCCTTGTTAGCAGTGAAGCCAGGAACTGTAATCTGTATACTGGCATGTAGCCCTGCAGCTAATATTCATTTTCTTACTATGTGATATATTTTGGGATTTCATATAGGCTTTTTCTAAAACATTGTGATGACAATATAGGATAACTTAGAAGAAAGAGCAATGTTAACCTCCAGTTCTGTATAAAAACTGTCAGGCTGAGACAAAACAACATAATCATTCAGTGTTTTGAAAAATTGTCATAGTATCATAGAATCATAGAACAGTTAGGGTTGGAAAGGACCTTAAGATCATCTAGTTCCAACTCCCCTGCCATGGGCAGGGACACCTCACACTAAACCATGCCACCCAAGGCCTCATCCAACCTGGCCTTGAACACTGCCAAGGATGGAGCATTCACAACCTCCCTGGGCAACCCATTCCAGTGCCTCACCACCCTCACAGTAAAGAACTTCTTCCTTAGATCCAATCTAAACTTCCCCTGTTTAAGTTTGAACCCGTTACCCCTTGTCCTGTCACTACAGTCCCTGATGAATAGTCCCTCCCCAGCATCCTTGTAGGCCCCCTTCAGATACTGGAAGACTGCTACGAGGTCTCCACGCAGCCTTCTCTTCTCCAGGCTGAACAGCCCCAACTTTCTCAGCCTGTCTCCATACAGGAGGTGCTCCAGTCCCCTGATCATCCTCATGGCCCTCCTCTGGACTTGTTCCAACAGTTCCATGTCCACTTTGGGTATTAAATCTCTTGGGTTTTTTGGTGACAACAGTCTTGGAGGATAGAGCAATTCATAATTCTGAGGTGTCATTTTGGATTTCTGCTTCCTGTGGACTCAAGAGTTGTTTAATTTTAGTAGTTTTTAAGATTTGCTTAAGAAAAATGGAGAGCGTACTTAGCTTAAATAAAATACTCAATGCTCAAGCAAAAATCTGATGTCTGATCTCATAGGTCTGATGGCTAGAGTGTTATATATATATATGCATATATATATGTATGTATACACTCTATATATAACACAATGTTAAGCTTTTTCTAAAAAGTTCCTGGTACTGATGATAAAAAATACCTGTTGGGTCAGAACATATGGTTCAGAACTGATGGTTCTTTTGGGCTTCGTCAAGAGGAACAGGGCAATATGTGCTACATATCACATGTGAACACAGTGGCATCTGAAATAGAAACCACGGAAGAAAGATCTGATCCCTACTTACCTCCTCCCTTTCTTGGGATAAAAGGGCTGAGATTCGCATCACTTCCCTGAGGCATTTTAGCTAGGAGTAGAGCAGCCCAAGATAAACTGTACTTATGAGCTAATGCCAATGGGCTGAACTGAGAAACTGAGACTTTTTTTACACCAGGCAATGTCAGAAGAATGGTTACACTGGAAGAAGGAACTTCTACCTAGGTAAATGCAGCAGTATTATTTAGCTGATTGAGCTTTCCTAGATTTAGGACAGCTTGTGTGCATTTAACACAGCCCACTTGCCGCCACCTATTTGTAAGAATACCTTGGAAAGCTGCCCTAGCAGCAGTTTATATCTGTGGCAGACCATATAATTCACTTGTACAAACTGAGCGCATGTAAATATATTTTTCTAATCTAAAAACCCAAGGAAATGTACTTTTGTTAAATTCGTTTGCTGGATTTACATCATGTGTAAGCTAAATTTGATGCCTCAGCTGTGCCATTGTAATCTTTGAGTGAAGGTACTGTTGAACTGTAAACACGCCAAAGCAAAAGAGAGATACCTTTGAAACTGATACAACTGAGACACTGTCAAAGAATTTTGTATTAATGCTTAGCCTAACATGTCTGGAAGCACAGATATAAAGCACACATGTAAAGCAATGGCCAACCTAGTCTGTTTAAAAATAATGTTCTAGAATCAGGTACTAATAAAAAGCAATTCTGTGTTGTTTCAGAATAAAATAGTTGATGGAAGGGCATAAGCTAAATAAGAGCTCTTTTTCCTAGAGCCCTATTGATACAGTTGCTCAGACTGATCTGCAAATGAGATGGACTGTATTGAGAACATGGTGGAGCTGATATTAGACTAAACTCAATTTTCAGTGCAGCAAAAATAGCACAATTGGAATCAAACTTTCTTACTAGCAAAAACCATTTGTCTCTGTCTTAAATGTAATTGTAAATACCTTTAAGCAACTGTGAAGGATCAGTGAAGCAATGGATACTTATTTCGCTCTAATGCCACTCACGAAAATGAGAGAAGTGGTATTTGAGAAGCCTTGACAATTGAAATGCAACATGAAACTGGAAATAAAGAATACCTTATGAATAGTTACAGCTACAGGATTCTTTACAGTTAGCGAAAGGGCTACTTAGTAAAGGCAATTTTCTGGGACAGTCTGAGATTCAGCTGAGTTCTTCAGGAAGTAACTTGATCATCTGAGTCTTGCCACTGTATTCCAAAGATGTGATGTCACCAATGTAAAAGTCAGTATTTCAGTGCTGTACTAGGGCCCATATACAAAGTACATGATGGTTGATTCAAAGCCTATTAAAATGCATACAGCTTAGAGAGGCATGTAAAGTTTTGGCCAAGCTGGTGCCACAGTTCTGTTGACTGTAAATACTCAGAGCTGGACTTCTTTCTTTGATTATGTTTTGATGACTGTCACATGGAGAAATGATGAAAAGACTTGTGGACCAGATAGGTTAAGTCTTTAGTTAGAAGGGCAGTTCCCAAAGCGTTTTTTATTTTTTTCATGGAGGAGGAATTGGGTGGGAATAACCTATTCCTGTTTGACTTTCCTGGCCATTGTATTTATCATATTGGATTTTCCAAAGAGTAACCTCAGGTGTCAGTATTGGTGTGATGCTCTTCTCTAGACTGTCTAAACTTTTCTTTTTCATCATTAGTAGCCCATCTGTTCTTTCTGTAGTGCTTTACAAGCGATGCCAAGTAATGCTTTACGAGCCATCAGGCAATTTTGAAAAAGAAACTTATTGTTGGAATAGATAAAGCACTATTCTTGTTGCTTTGCTACATTCAGCTTCTGATAATGTCAAGAATCAATGCAGCTTGGAATCTGCAAATAGCTTGTATGGCCATGGGTAACTCATAGCTGGTTTTTGCTTCTACCTTCAGTCTTGTCCCTTTGGGGTAGATGATGATGACGTAACTGGGAACTACAGTAAATGCCAACCATCCAATGACATTCAACTTGCAGAAGCAACTAGAAAGAGTGATGCCAAATAAACTCAGTTTAATTTCACCTTAAGGATAGTTATCATTATGGTTAAAAATTATATATATTTTTACCAGAATTCTTTTGCATGGTATTCTTTTGTAGTCAATACTGGTTTCCTCTGATAATATCTTCTCTCTTTCTCTGGTGATGGGAATGCATTAGGGGATATGGTGCCTCATGACAACCAGTTGCCATGCAAAAGTCACACTAACCTTGGCAGTGCTTTTTAATTAACAGTCTTGGTGAGGATGCTGAAGAAAGCTATACTTTTGGCTTGTATTGGAGTGTATAATAGGCTTTTTACTGGCTTTTACTTACTGCAATGTGCTGCTCTAGTTGCTTTTCCAAATTTAGTTTCATGTTGGTGAATGTCATGCATGTGCATGACAGATTAAAGCCTGTAGGAGTGAGTGCTAAAAGCTGCATGCATCACAACATTTTTCACACCACAGTTAAGACTTCACGTAAAAGCTTCTGTGGTCAGAGTTAGCCAGATGAGCATTGGTGGACATTATAACCCCTGCTGGCAGTCTTTTGGCAAAGCTGGAAGGGGGTTAATAGTAAATGAGGCATACGAAGATTATAAAATCAAGTCTCTACTATCAACTTATACTGGTGATGTCAGTTGTGCTGGAATTGTACAAATTACTAGGAAACTATGAAAACACTGAAGTGCCTGCACTGCAGTGTTGTTCCTTTGCTTTCAGTGTCAGCTTTTCCTCTTCATTCACCAACTTCAGCTATCAAATTCTACTAACCTTGAGGCAAGTGCTTGGCTGCCTGTTTTATTGTGTTTGGGTCAACTATAGGAAAGATGTCTAAAAATATGAAATATGAAGGGAGCTGTAACACAGATGAATGGTGTAAGTTGCATATAAACATTGTCAGGTCAGCTTGTAGCAGGTCATGTTATCACAGTGTGCTAGAGGTCTGCTGCAACCATTTTGTATGGCCGTTAGGAAATACCATTTGATGGGTTTAGAACATTGGAGACTTGGCTGTGATTTTCCTCATGATTGCATTTTATAGTATCTTTTCCTTTCCTACACCTTCCTGACAGTAATGCACTGTGACAAGGCTGCAGTGTCTTCTTTGTGGTGCTGCTTTTGGGAATGCATTGAGCTGCTTTTTAATGTGTCCTCATGAAAAGTGCCAGAGAAGTAGTTCTAGAAGAAGTTTCCTTTTAAGTAGGGGAAATTCCCTGCTTATCCTAACGGCAGCCTAGACAGAGGTTTGAGAACTGCCACCAGTAGAACCAGTTGTTCTACACGTGTTCTAATTTTCTTGCTTTCTTTCCTGCCTTCCATTCATCTGGAGTTGCTTGGGTCTTGTATACTGAGCTATCACTCTTTGTGTGATAGTTTGTATATTGTGTGTATAGTTTTCTCTTAATACCTATTTCCTATTTTCCAGAAGAGTTGTCCCTCAGTCTGCCTCTTTATCGTGAAGTTTCATGTTGTCTTGTATCTATATTGGCACATACCTTTTTGACAACTCTGCATTGGATATTTCACCCTGCACTGTAGTGTGCGGAACACTTGAGTCCAGAGGTAGATCTATATGCCTGATGGTGTGACAGTGATGTTCAGCTCCAAGTTTGGCTGGGGAGAGGCAGATGCCACCTGCTACAGCTGCTTAAGTGGGGCTTGTCAGTGATGTGGAAGACTTCTGACACATACTAGACTTTCTCCAATTAATGCTAGTGTCTTTGTGAATACTTGTCCTCTGGGATCTGGCCTAGGGTTACAAAGCTCACCCTGTACAGCATGTCAGAGAGACAGCAGACGGTAACGCTTTCTCTGCCCTTTTCATCTGCTGTCAGCTTGGACCAATGACCTAGAAGGAATGGGCTTCCCCTGGTGTCTGTGGTATCCCAATCTACCCACAGTTGTACTTCTATTGCTGTGGAGAAAGTCACATTGTAAATTTTTTATTTGAAGAGATTACACGGATTTCACAACGGGAGAGTTCTGATACAGTGTTAGCAGTCTGAAAGGGCAAGAGTTTAGACTGCTTTGAAACTAGCAGGCTTTGGAGGTGTCCCATCTGTGTATCTGCATAGCTCTGATCTTCCCAATTACAACTTCTTTCTGGTATACGCA
The DNA here is from genome assembly GCF_963264785.1 of Psittacula echo. Classification (NCBI taxonomy): domain Eukaryota; kingdom Metazoa; phylum Chordata; class Aves; order Psittaciformes; family Psittacidae; genus Psittacula; species Psittacula echo. The sequence continues at coordinate 61,831,876 of NC_137735.1, forward strand.
CAATTTTCAAAAGTATATCTGATTAATGTATTAAACATCCTGAGGACCTCTCCAAGCTAAAACTATTTGATGGCAGCTATCATTGCAGGCCTTCTTCTTCCTTTCTTCCTTCCAGTTTATCCCTCAACTTTATCCTGGGGCTTAAAGCAGAGCTGCAAGCTTTGGAGAGGACATAACAAGAGCAGGTTGTCCTTGCAGCATGCCTGCTGCTGTTGGCATGAAACTGGAGATAGATGTCCTTCTGATACAGCTGCAAGATAACATTCTTACTTTGGCTCATTTGTACTGTATCAGCCTTTGGCTACTCATCAGCTTCATGCTGTAAAAGGTTAGAGACACAGAAAGGGAATGAAGAACAAATTCTGCAAAGTCTTACTGTAATAACTATGTAAAGAATAGCTGGTAATACACAGGAAATAACAGACTAGGAACCTGGCCCCGTGCAATGCATCCAAGTTGGTACACTTCAGTACCTAGCTGCAACAAGTAAGTTTAAAAATTTGCGTGCACATATTACTAGGTTTCCTTCTTCCACTGAACCCGTCAAATTTTTGGGTAGCAGAAATAAAAAGTGGAGGAGGCAGCGCACTTTGGAGGGAGGAAAAAAAATCCAAGGCAAACTTGTTTTGTAAGGCAGATGCTCAACCAGTATAAATAATGATCTGTCTCATGATTTCACCCTTTGTACCTTAGTTTTAAGCTCAACTCATGCTGAAGGTTAAGAAGGAAGTTGAGCACACAAACCATCCACACTAAAAAGATAGCTAACATGGTAAGTAATAAACATGCTTCTGATGGGAGTATTCAGTGCTATTATATTAAATGTTATTGGCAGTTTTTCTCAGCACTTGAATGCTGCTCAGCGTAAAGAATAGCTTTTACTGTTCCTGGGGCTGTGATACAGAAACCAGCGCTGCAAGTTTTGGTAAACAGCAGCAGAATTTTTCTGACTTTACAATCTTGCAGTGAAGTCAGTTGCAAGGCAAGGATCAAGTCTTGGGTTAGGTGAATCATCCCTGAAAAATACAGATATTGGAAAACTACGTGCTGTTGTGATTGCCTATGTTTTATGACTCGAAATTGGATAGTAGCAGTGACAGAGTTCTGGATTGATCTCTTTTTGATTTGGAGAAGTCTCCAGGAACTCACCAACAAAGTTAAGTTGGCAACCAGGTATTCTTCATTGCGGTGCTAGGAGACATGGGGGATAGCTCCTCCTAGTGTGTCTCATCCAAGCATCAACCAGGCTGTGATTATATTGTCCTTAAACAAACATATTCATTAGATTACATACATATTCATTGAATTACTTATACATTGCATCATACTTCCAGAGAATTCTCCCCACATGCACACTAAAATGTGGTAGTGGGCTTTGGGACCCCTGGTGGTTATTTCTTCATCATCTTCCTCTTCATCACTTCATTTTAGGATCATTGTCATGTCAGTTACCACCACCAGGCTGGTTCTGGCCAGTTCTCGTGCAATGCTTATCTTAGCCATTTGCTTATCTCTATAGTTGCTAACAAAGCCTAACATCCTTGAAGTTACTTATTTACAACCCCATTCTTCAATCAACCCCATTCTTCTTTTTCCAGTGGTCAATAGGCCTGTAAGGTCTGTGTTCCACTGTTTGGCAAGATGGAAACACTAAATGATAAGAAAAATGGATTTGGTATAAAAATTATTAAAATGGATAGGATTGTTTGCAATAATCTTTTAAGAGTGGAGGTACATGAATCTTAGAAAAAAGAATATACATTAGGAATAATCCAGTCAGCTCAAATCAGCCTGATGCAAATAACACTTTTGTTTTCATCGGATATATTGCACAATGAAAAATAAAGTAAATATCCTCTTTATTGTAAGACTTATTCCTCTGCATTATGAGCACAGGAAGCAGGTGAGTATCCTGATATCACTAGGATTTTGAAACAGATCTTGGTTTCCCATGGAAACTGGATGGAACTAGGTTCTGCTTCTGATTTTTCCCTTAATCTAAAGAGGTTGCTCTTTTTAGTCAGTAAAAACTCGTTAGCATTCTCCATCATCTTTTTTTAACTCCGAACACACTTCTAAATTAATTGCAGGAGGAAACTAAAGTAGAATGGTGTCACTTCTGTATGATGAAGGGCTTCCATATACAGATGGACTCAATGGTCTTAAAGGTCCTTTCCTTTACATGATTCTATGAATTACTTGAGGTTTGTACTCTCTGGAAGGATGCTTAGTGACAAACAGACTAGCAAAAGTGATGATAGCTTTGTAATGATGAGACTAAAAGCTGAACAACAGAAACAGGGAGAGAATTTTAATGTTTTGAAAGCTTTTCAGTTCTAATTGAGATTCTCTGTAAATTTTTGTTATCCTGTGTACTTGGAAGAGGTAGTGATCCTTGGAGGGGAGAATGCCTTTGTGATTAAATGTATCTGGCACTCAAACTGTGATCAGTCCCAGTGTACTTCTCTTGAGTAGACATATTAACAAAATAAATGAGACCAGATTTGTCATTCCCACTGTGTTACGATTTAAAGCAAAAAGCACAGTTTAAAATGCATTTGAAATCTCAATAGTTCTTAGAAACAAATAAGAGCAAAATGATGATTTTTTAAAAAATAATTATCAGATTATGTTTGTGGATTTTATTACAGCAAATTAAATTTGACTCTCCAGAGGAGAATGAAATCCACTCAGGGCATGCAGCGTTCCATGGATGACTTTGAACAGCGATTTTGTCTTGGCAAGTCCATTTAGTCTTTAAATTAGGTGGTAATTACACTGAAAAGTAAAGCATAGAAGGGTGGCAGTTAACCTGTTGTATAACCTTCTTAGCAAGTAAAATACTATCCTTCCAATGCGTCATAACCACTAGGCTCTCAGTTAACCACACATTTGCAGGTATTTGGTCACAAACACAGTCAAAGGGGAGGGGAAAGAAATCTTACAGATCATTAGAATAGATTTTTGCTTGGTACACATTTGCTGTCTTGCTTAGAAAGCTAGTCTAGGACTTGAATTTGTGGATCATTTTTGGTCCGAGCTTGTGGGTGCTCTGGCTAAAAGGGTTCATTTTGCGGATTTTACTTTTATCTTGTCTGTGGGTTAACTTTCAGAGAAATGTTCCTTGATTTAATAAGTATAGGAACCAAAATATTTCTGAATCTGGCGTTGTCATTTTAGCTGAACCATTGCTAAACTGTCTCGATTCTTCTGCTTCTTGTTTCATACCCGCAGGACCCACGAGGTGGCAATGTCTCACAGCAGGATTATTGACAGGAACGACTGGAGAACTGTTTTGCTTAAAACCACGACAGAAACGCAGGTGGCTTGAATTGTGTTTACAGGAGGGAATCCCTGAAGCGCTCATAGTGAACAACTCAGCTGGATAGTGACTCCAGAGAGCTTCTGATGTCCTCTCTGATGATGCTACACCTGGGACAGAGGACCAAAGGTGCTTTGTGTGCAAAGCTTTATGTGACAGTGTATCATCTTGGATTCGTGCTTGTAGCGAATGTTATGGAATTCATGTCCTGGTCTAATATTGCCTTTTCTTTCTTTCCACCTTCATTGCTAGGAAGGAACTTTTAATAAACTTGAGTTCTCAATGAATTTCTGCTGCTGAAATTAATTTCATCTCCCTTGGAAAGATCCTGGGTTTGCAGCTTGCCCCTTATACTTAGTACAAGTGTATGGAACTGATAGCTTTTAGGTAGTTACTGCATCCTCTAGTATTATAGTATTTTGCTTACTAACAGAGTAAGTAGCATTTGTTTTTTAGATTGTCAAGTCAGCCGCAAGCCAGGAAGATGAGATTAAACTGAGCAAATGTGGCACACAACAAGAATTCATCATTTGATACAGGAAGCACTAGATGGCAAATGAGTTGTGATGTACATGTAATTCCTTTAATGAAAAGGCAGCATCAAGACATCTTCAGTTTCATGTAGTATTTCTCTTGGCTGACCCAAGGACTTCCATTAAGCTCTTCATGCACACTGTCTTATTGGAACTTTATGGCTTCCTAAAATCTATTTAAAAATATGTATGTGTTTGATTTCTTTTCTTTTAAACCTATCTGTTTAAGATACCTGGAGGTGAGATGGTGACAGTGGGAGAGAAAGTGGCTAGTTAAATAGCTGGGAAAGTTTACCTCAGTATTCTCTTTCCATCTTAGATGTTTTTGACAAAAGGTACACACTGCTGATACTTGAAAGGATCCTTCATTACTGTTACATGCTCTCACTAGCCATTCTTTTATTAAATGTTGAAGTCCTGAAACTGTGTTTCAGTAAGCATGTTTGTCTTAAGAAGTCTATTGTGATTTATGGTCAAGGATGAGTCTCTATATGTTATTTTTTCCATAAATCAAAGACATTTCTCCTGAAACCTGTCGTTTTAGTTGTTGGTGAAGGACCTTTTATAGGACAAGAAATTGTACGTATTAAGCATTTGCATCTATGGACATCTGACTGCTTGGTAGTTTGTGTACCCTGTTTAACAGTTCAGGAAAAGAAAGAAGCAATCTTTTCTTGGAGCTTCATCAGCTACTTTGCTTTTTCAGCTGTCTTAAGTTCCATGGGAAATGAGCTGGTAAAAGGTAGTACTGATGCTGTGGTCTGCTAACTTGGAGAGATACACGTTTGCAGTCAGCCTGAGTTTAGCTTGGAACTGCTGCAAATCTTTTCAGCTGGTTTCAGCTTGTGACTTGGTTTGTGGCCAGTTTATTTAGGCAATAGTACCATAAGGACTCTCGAAGTGCCTGCCAAGTTTCCTTTGGGAAGATGGCAATTTCAATATATATATGTTTACTGGAAACAGAGCTGATGTTTGGTGTGCTGACAGCCTGATGCTTGTCTAAATAATGTCCCTTTCCAAGATTTTGCTTTCTTAATTTTACCCTGTCAGCCATGTCAGTTTTCTGAGAGGAAAACAGAACTAAATATTTCAATGACAATCCATAGGACTTGTTAGTCTTTCTGTAATTTTCTGTGCTTTTGACTTAGCCTTAACACTTGGTTTTCACGCGCTATTATTGCAAACTTAGAGTGCATCCTTGATCCTTATTTTTCTTGAACCCTGTCCTGATTCCTTGTCCTGACTATTAAGATAGTACTGTGGACATAATTGACTTCAGATAATAGAAATTTAGGTGGTCACAGTGGGAACAGAAGTACCTTGGAAATGACTGAAGAAAAAGGAGGCTAGTGGCTTGGACAGACTCTGAAAGCTTATTCAGGAGTGCATAGGCCTCCCAAAAGATCTCATTTGGTGAAGACCTTCATTCTTCACTACAATTCTTTTTTTTTTCTTACAGTTTTATTCATGAATAAGATGATCAGTGGCTATTCCAGTTCACTTCCTCAGTCAAAACCACATGGTATGTAAGGGTAGAACTTCAAAGACATGACATGTAAGTGCTAACTTTTGTTGCCCTTCAAAAAGAGCTGAATGTTGGACTGCATTTGAATATACTCTCTTTAGCATTTGAAACAATGGATGTATTTTCTTGAGACTTGAGAATTACCTTTTATTGTTAACAAGTTATCCCACTTAACCTCTTAGGCCTGTGTTTTGGAAGATGGAAAAGCTACAGTTCAATACTAATATTCTTAACAAATATCTTCACTTTGTGTGCTTAAGGTATTTTGGGAAGCGTTTGAGAAACCTTTTCCACAACTAAGTTCTGGTGATGTGTCCTGAGTGTAAGCATAAGAGAACTTGTGCAATGGTAGCGTTGATGTTGCTGCAGTTTTTGATGAAGGGTGATGAAGGGTCATCAGGCATAACAGTCAGTAGTGGTTAATCATAAAATTGATACCTTTTGAGAAAAGTTTACTTACTTGCTTGCTATATGAATAGCTGTACCAGTGGTACAGGCTGTGACTTGTTGATCTTGCAGCTGTCAGTGCCACCAATAGTAACTCTAAACTTCTTGCCTCAGAGATAGACAAGGAAGATGTCTCAGAGATGTGCAGATAGGAAAGAGCTATGAATTTAGACTAACATTTTCCAGTGTATCCAGAGACAGTGGGGATCAGGTCATCAAGCAGCAGGATGACTCAAGTAAGGAGAGCCAGCCTCTGTGCCCAAGTCATGTGTGAGCTTTTTGTGCTAATGTAGTACCAATTTAATTAGCGATCACTAGGTTTCTTTGTGGAAATATCACTTTAAGAAGTGTCTCATCCAGCAGGAGTTTCTGGTTGAAAGAGCTTAATAGGCAGGTAATTAATACAAATGAGAGGCTGTGTGTGATGATCAAGAGCTGGCTGTGTCTGTAGCAACTTCATCGGAAGGCAGTAATGAGTTTTTGTTTCAACATGTTTATTACATCTGAAAACTGAATAGTTTTTCTGATTCCACCAAGCAGGAGCAGTGGTGCTTATTATTTTTCTCAACAATAGTTTTTCCATTTAGGATACCTTGGGACTGCATTTTGCTCCGATGACTTCTTTCGCTTTAAAACTTTTAAAGAAAGAGGACCCAATAAGAATGAGCAGTGTATTTTCTGAAGGAGTACCTGTTATCCCAGTCTCAGGAACAGTAGTAGTTGAAACCATCCTGGATTCAAGTTACCTTACACTTCAATATTAGTCAATGATTCAGCACTGAATTTCAGAAACATTCATATTGATTGATTTCTTCACCCTCCCACCCATATCAAGAAGATGGCTGAGAAACAGCATATGCTGACTGCATGCTGTGAAAGTTATTTTTTAAATTAGCTTTCAATTCCCAATGTGATCAATTTTACAATTTCTGATGAAAGATCTTAAAGTGCAGTGAAGTTGAATGGCACTGATTCATTAGTGATGACTTGGCTCTGTTTACTTCATCTCCCTATTGCATATGAGACGTATAGAGATGTTATTACATTGGAAAAAGAAGGGCCATATTGCTTCAGAGAAAGGCAGTTGAATGTGCCGCCAACAGAGCTCAGAGAGAAGGGGAATGGGTCCAGAGGCAGCCCTGCATACAGCATAGAACTGTGCAGCTCTTATGCTCACACCCTGACCCTACCATATATATCTTTCAAAAGGAAAAATAAGAAGCCAGGTATGCTACTGCAATCCCTCTTCCACTATTCCCTATCAAAATTTTCCTTTGGAAAGTAATCAATGAGCCACTTCCCAGGTTTGGCTGACAAAGGGTGAAGGTGCTTTTGAAGGTATATATAATCCAATGTTGCTCAAGAACAGAGTGCTGCTGAAAGAGGTAACTGTGCTGTTTCTATCACACACTGTATTTCCATCATCTCTCCCTAATCTGAGCTAGCACTCACAAAGCTGCAAGGGAATCAGAACTATTTCTTGCTCTAACAGAAAGTAATGATTATGAATAAAGCATAATTATAGGTCAGATTAGTGAGCTGAACCAACTGACCTGGTAATAATCTAAATAGCAAGTGAAAAGCAGCCTATGTGAAGCCACGGCTATGGTGAAGCGAAGGTACCCTGTGAGTATCAAGGCAAGTGAGCAGTCTCTGAAACCAGTGGGAAACTTAGTTGCTTGCCTAGCTTAGCTGGGACTGACTCTCTATGGGACAGAGCAATTAAAACTGGACTTGCCACAGGTTGGAGGAAGTTGTTTCAAACTAGAGCTCTGAAGCAGCAGACATCTTCTGGTGATGCTTTGGTGTCTTTTCATGCAAGGTTTCTTTACTGAAAATGTAAACCTCATTTCTAACCTAAGGGAAAATACAGGGTGTTTAATGTGTAAACTGAGACATGCACTCAGTTTTTCAAATAAAGCAGTAATTATAGGCTGACTGATGCACAGGGTACTAATTACAGTCAGAAATGCAGTTGAGGTACCTATATGTTGCTATAATGTTGGCAATATAAAATTTATATCAGCTATTTGCTTTTGTCTTTTGTAAGGGCTTAGCTACTGCAAATTTTTGGATACAGTATATTCTTAGCAGTTTAATTTTTATTGAAACTTGACTTTGTGATATATAACTGACTTTACTTATGATGAAATCTTTTGTTTTGATTCTTTAAACCTTTTGGAAACAGGCATGGGATGTAGCTGAGCTTTCCCATGATTAAGAAAAAAAAAAACATTTCTATTTCAAAAACATGCACGTACTTTTATACATGATCGTCCTTTGGCTTGCTCCTCCTTGTAAATTCACTAGTTAACACCAAGCCTGGCACATATGAGGCTATGTGACAGTGTGCTGTCAGATTTGGGTGAAAAGTGGATTTTTTCTTTTGAGAAAGGTCATTTTCTTAAAACCTAGTTAATCTGGTGAAAGATGGCTTAGATGTTTTGATGAGAACCATCCATTTACATGGTGTGAAGAGATGGATAAAAGGTGCATTCTTTTGTGAGTGGCTAAACCTTTAAGTATTCAGCTCTTCATTGTAAGCTTTCAGTACGTTTTGCATGAAAAACCTTGTCTGACACTAGGGCTGCATTTGCTTTTGTGTGGTTCCTCTAATGTTTGCAATTACAGGCAGCTTCCTGGATATAGTTGGTCCTCTATACAAAAAAGTTGTGAACAGGCTGGAGAGGATACAGAGTAGGGCCACAAAGACGATCCAAGAACTGGGATGCCTGTCGTGTGAGGAAAGGCTGAGAGAGCTGGATTTGTTCAGCCTGGAGAAAAGAAGGCTCAGGGGAGACCTAATCACCATGTTTCAGTATTTACTGAGAGGCTACAAAGAAGATGTAGAAGACTCCATTTTTACAAGGAGTCACATGGAAAGGATGATGGTATTGGGTACAAGTTACTCCTGGGGAAATTTTGATTGGACACAACAGGAAGATTTCTGACAAGAACAGTCAGCCACTGGACTAATATTCCTGGGGACATGGTGACTCCCCAGTGTTGGACAATTCCAGGTTTCAGCTGGACAGCGTGCTGGGACATCTAGTCTAGCTCATGCTTTGCCAGGAAAGGTTGGACCAGATGATCCTTGAGGTCCCGTCCAACCTGGTATTCTATGATTCTTATGAGTAATTTTTAGGAAAGGTAAATGGAAAAGCCTATACAAGTGAGCTTTTTGTATATGTAGATATAAATACGTAGATATCTTTATGTAGATACAAATATCACTTGGAGTATTGTGTGCAGTTCTGGTGTCCTCAACATCAAAAGGACATGGAACTGTTGGAACAAGTCCAGAGGACGGCCACGAGGATGATCAGGGGACTGGAGCACCTCCTGTATGGAGACAGGCTGAGAAAGTTGGGGCTGTTCAGCCTGGAGAAGAGAAGGCTGCGTGGAGACCTCCTAGCAGCTTTTCCAGTATCTGAAGGGGGCCTATAAGGATGGTGGGGATGGACTCTTCATCAGGGACTGTAGTGATAGGACAAGGGGTAACGGGTTAAAACTTAAACAGGGGAAGTTTAGATTGGATCTAAGGAAGAAGTTCTTTACTGTGAGGGTGGTGAGGCACTGGAATGGGTTGCCCAGGGAGGTTGTGAATGCTCCATCCTTGGCGGTGTTCAAGACCAGGTTGGATGAGGCCTTGGGTGGCATGGTTTAGTGTGGGGTGTCCCTGCCCATGGCAGGGGGGTTGGAACTTGATGATCTCAAGGTCCTTTCCAACCCTAACTATTCTATGATTCTATGATTCTATGCCATCTACAAGCAAACTACCAGCATGTAATTGAGAGAAAGAAGGAAAATGTGGCTCAGTATTTAGGACCAGAAAACTCAGTTATTGTCACTCTGTTTTTGCACAAATCTAATAGAATCTAACATGAAGTACCCCTGCAAAATTTGAAGAGTGGAAACAGATCTAATATATGTGAAGATGGGACTTTAGCTCCTTTTCAAGTAAAGGAAGGGAAGATAGAGGCTAAAAATAAACTTTCTGGGCGGCAGATACTATTAGCTGGAAATCTTATCCTTAAGGAAAATGGATAATAATGTCTGTAGGGAGGGAGTAGTGCAGATTTTTGCAGTATGCATTTCTGATTGCAGTCTGGAGTTGCATTCAGTGACAGCCGTGGCAGAAAAGTTCATTATTAAATTAGATAGGCAATTAATGGATATCTAAGTGTCAGAAATCATGAGCTCTTTTGCTATTCCATTTCTGCTTTTGTATTGCCTAGATACAGGAAGAATGAAATGAGCTTTGTAAATGCAGCAGGGCATTTAGCATGTGGCAAAAGAGAGAACTCGCAGCATTGAACTTGCCTCATGGCATGGCCCTGCATGTGCAAAACTGGAGATGGGGAGACAGCAAAGGAAGCAGCTGGATATTTCATATATGAAAACATTTTAAGTCTAAGAACTGGAAACTTGCAAAAATTAAGTTAGTGGTATCATATACTCACTTTAACAAAATAAAAGGACATACAGGTCTTGAAAACCGCCATCAAAAGCAGCAACCTATTTCTGGTGACTGTTGGGAGCCAACATTTTCCAGATGTGAAATGAAAAATAATGTATATACAAAAAAATGCTGAAAAAATTACTGCTGTGGATAATGAAGGTAGAAAGCATTTTGGAGGGTCTGTGCGGATTCTCAGGTAACTGCTGCAAGACGTGAGTGCTGCCTTGGCTCCTGCTGAGAACAGACAGTTTCAGATGGAAAGAGGAGGGAAGGATCAAGAGCGAAGTCAGGTTGCTCTGTCCCTGGATGAAGGCTGGCAGGTGGACAGTGATAGCATAGTCCCTTGATTTATAGGAGTTTGCCAGAAGGTCTGCATGCCTTTGGCAGTAATTTGTCTTGACAGCACCAGCTGTCAGTCAGAGAGCGATGTCTCAGTGCTGCTGTGCCTGCCACTCTCTTCTGTGCTGATGGTTGAGATAAATGTCAGATGCTGAGTTGCTTGAGAGTAAAGGAATGCATTGTGGGGTACTCTCTGCGGTCCTTTTCCTTGCTCGTTATATGTGACATAAATTTTCTTAAACATAAGAGGTGTCAATCAGAAAAGTTGAGAGAGCAGCACAGATTGGGAAAGGAGGTCAAGCATCTTGTGCAGAGACTCCTTGTCCAAGTTTTGCAGTTTTGATTTTACACATTAGTTTCTGTGGAAGGAGTGTTTCCACAGATGCATTTCTGCTGGCTCCTATCTCAAAGCTGGTGGTGCCTACTGGGAGTTAAGGTTGATTTTCCTCAGAGTCCACAATTTTTTCCTTTTGCAAGAAGCAAAAGGTAGACACCCCTGCCTAGGTCAAATGTTGCATGCAGTTGTCCATTTGGGAGTTGGCATTCAGAAAGGAATTCTGGCCCCTTAAAATCAGTGGCAGATTTGTTATGGCCTTACATTTAATAATGAATTAATTTAATTACGTTGTAATAAACCAGTGGCTTATTTTACCAAAAGGGTAGTGGTGGTCTAATTTGTGCAGTGGGCAACTGATGTTGCAGGACTGCATAGGGAAATACATGCAGATGTATGTATTCAGTTTGCCTGTAGGTGATGTTTTGGGATTGGCACTTTTTTTGTTCAATTGCTTTAAGAACTGTAAGCATCTGTGACACTCTGAAAATGCATATGGGGAGTAAACCCAAAGTCCTTGTGATCTTCATTTTTTCTCTTGTGTCTGGAAATTTGTTGCTTTGGTTGAGAGCCAAAAGCAATGCTAGGGGCTAGTGGTAAGCAAACAAACATATGAAAAACAAAACCAAACCAACACAACAATTCTGTTGACTCAGCCAGCTACTGCTAATCAGCACTTTGTGCCCAGCTTTCCACTACCTCTTCCTGATTATATTTCTACCTAGGGGAACTGGAATTTGAAAGATGTCTTTAATAAACAACCCACGATCTTGGTCAAGCTGTGGCTTGCTCACAGCTGGTAAAGTGGGGTGGATTTTTGGGAGCAGAAGAGGGTTCCTTTTGGTTCTCTGCTCTTTTTTTGTTCTTTCAGCAATCTGGTTTCAACACATCACACTATTTCACTCCTGTTGTGACCAGGAGCTGGTGCTTCAGTGGCAATAACAAAACCCGGATATTTTAGATCTGTTTGCGCAATGAATCGTGGCTGGTTGAATAGGCAGTATTAGAACTCGTGCTTGGGAAAATCAACTTGAAAATGAAGTTTATTGCATGTGTGAGTATCTGAGCAGTAAATTCTTGCTCAGTTTGAAAAATCTGGAGGGGTATTTTTCTTTTCCTACTTGGAAGTTCAAATCATGGGGTCTTGGAGTTCAGCTCTAAAGTCACTCAAGCTGCTTCCTCTCCCCCCGACACCTGTATGGTATGTTTTTACTTTGATCTCTTGTTTCTGCTTGGAAGTCTGTGGGCCTACAAATGATAAAATTGTCCTTATGCTCTGACAGCTGTCTGGGTTTTGAAGAGAGATGAAGTTCAGATGCAGAGCATGTTCTTACAGTAGGGGGAGTAAATTGCCAATTAATGCAAAACTTGCCGTATGTGAGGTCAGTAGTCTGCTATTATGCAAAAAATAGTTATGCTTGGGGGCATCCATTTATTTTCATGAATGTCATTTGATTAACCAAAGAGATAAGGGATGGAGTATGCTAAAAGGGAATTATGAGATTGTAAGATTCAGAAATGGCTTCAGGCCTCAATTTGGACAGTCATAAATTTGGTGCTAACAAGGGTTCAGTTTTACTTGCTTTCTCTTAGGTGAGACAGCGATGCATGCATCCTTAAAACCATCATGGTACTGTGCTATGTAAAGTATTCTGTATATAATATTTTTCTGGCTGAACCAGTTAAGAAAAATGGAAGGAAGAAAGCCTCTACATGATTTTTTCGTGTTCTGTCTGCTGATTCTCTGTGTACATGGCCAGAATGGTTTGTATTGATGTTAGTCGTCTCTTGAGCCCTTGGTAGTAGAAAATGGGCTAGTGAACTGAGTAAAAGTTGGTTCTGCAACTGCTAATGTAATATCATTATTACTGGCTTTGTAATTCTTATTACTACTTTTTTGTTTGGTAATACGATAGGCAAGTATCAGCACTGACTGAGATCAGGCATGTTGTCTAAACACACCACGGAGAACTAGTCCTCAGTTTAGATGAGATAATGGCATTTAGCAGAGGCTGGTTTTAGTTGCTTTTAAACTTGGCAGATGTGAAGGCTGAAATTTGCCTTGTTAAATGTCTATATTATCTTAATATTTATATTTTATAACTAGAAGTTTAGCTTTGTGCCTTTGTTCTTATTCATTGTATATAATAAAGGAGATCAAATTGTTCACTAAGTTGAGTGATCTGAACATCTCACAACTGTTAAGCTCTTTTGTAGCAGTTTAAGAATCAGTACATTAATTAACACAATTATATTTGTCCAATTTTTAAGAATCTATTCTTCCAAATGCTCAAGGATGATTTCCAGCCACTTGAAGCTATCCATTTTGTAACTGCTGTTCAGAGGTGAATTCACTGAAGAGGTGACTGAAATTGCTACCCTTCCTCTTTACACAAATGAGTTTTATCAAGTATGTGCAGCCTATTGGAGACATTAGAGAGGCATTTCCTCCTTGGATCAGAGGGTCCATTATATAAACCTCACTCATTACCTGAAATGTAGAAAGGTCTACATTTTTAACAGAAAACTTAATAAACCTTTGTTTCAAATGACAAAACAGACTTTGCTTGATTACCTGTTAGTTTACAGTAGGGTGTCAGAGAGTTTTCCCAGAAGTCATCTGTTGAAAAATTGCTGCTAGACTGAAGGGAAATTTGGTATCATTTCTGTGCTGCAGACAAAGACCAAATGCCAGGTAGCTCTTTTGGGTTTGTTTTGGCTTTTTATAAGCAGCTTGTATTGTTTTTTCCTCTGCCCCTAGTTGTCATGTGTGTTTGGGGTTTTCCCCACTTGTAATTTATGTCTGTGATACTCTCCCCACTCCCTCCTGCCTTCCCCCAAAGTAGCAGACAACAATGTCACTGATTGGATCAGCTGGACAGTGTTTAACATAGCAGAACTCATGTACCTCAGTACTTCACCGAGGTTGGTTCCCAGGTTCAGACCGGATCCATATATTTTAGGTGTTTGTTTTAGTCCCTGAAGAGGTGAGTGGATTAAAACTCTACCTCACCTTGTTCCAGAGATTCCTCATATTTCTCCACTTCTATGCATAGGTGCAAAACCACAAAGTTAGTCTGATATCTAGTTGATGAGATATCTGAAGGAGTCTGATCAGCCTTCTTGTTAAAAGGGAGATTGTGGTGCAGCACAGATCTCATAGCTACAACCCCTCTGATCTTCAAGTGTACAGTTTCATTACAGTTCAGCATCTAACTGAGTTTCTGAAATGCCACCTATGACTGTTAGAAAGTGGGTACTCTCTTTGGTCATCTGAGCTTTCTGTTGCAGTGCTGCATCCTAGTTGTATGGCTGAAGAGTGCTCTGGCTCATGGGATAGGCTGTTTTCATACATGAATGCATCTCTGGATTCATACATGCTTCAGTGGTTGACACTGATTATTACTAATAGTCTCTTAGACAGCTTTTTGATGCAGTAGATGATGGAAAAGCCTAAGTATTTTTGTTATGATTTGATAGTCCTTCAAAAGACCACTTAAAGCAGGAGTCCTCTTCACCCTAATCTTGACTAAAGCCCTGCTTTTATTTTTGCTCATAGGGCAGGAGTTGCTATGTTGCAGTTTCTCCCCAAAGAGGTTAATCTGAGCAACTTTTATAAAATAAGAAAAAGGAGCTTAAAGCTGAGAAGTACTACATAAAATAGCAGCCTCATGAATGGTGTTGACAAAATTAGGCTATTAAGTACAGTTCTGAAAACTTGCTTGGAATAATCAAGAAATAACAATCTTACTTGGAAGTCCTGCAGGCTCAAAAGTGAAAAGAGAATGGGACAGGAATGCTGTACTTGTAAATATATTCCAAATCCATGTAGTTCTGAAGATCGTTGTAGAAATTTTGTGGAGGAAGTAACTTGTTAGGATGTGTGAGCTCAGGTTTGGAAGTACTGTTTTAATTGTCAGATCTGGTTTTGTATGCACTATAGATCCACATAGATATCTCAGGTGTAAATGGAGAGGGTAAGGGAGGTAGTGATATATGTTGCCAGAAAAGAGTACTGTTACTGAAGTTCATGAGCCAATGCTCAAAAAAACCCAAACATTAGAAAGCATTTATAGTTGGCTTGCTGTAGATTTCTGGTTGTGGATGAGTTGCTGATGCTGGCACTAGGGTGTTGGTTTCCTATATTTTTTTTCTTCAAGGAAGTAGGCTGATCTTTGGATGTAAGAATATAGTATAAACAAAAGGAAAGAAGATGTAGGAAAACCCTGGACAAGTAATAAATTTCACAGTTTTGAGGGCAAGCTTATATCTGTATTTGGGCACCAATTCAGGAGAGGATCTGGAAACTGGGAACTTTGTAATATAGCACTCAAAAGTAAAATCTTGAGGTTCTGATTTCTTTCTCTCTTGTGGTTAAAATGGTCTAAGAAGCTTTGGCTGTGATTCAGCAAGGCACTTGAAGTTTGTAAGCTACATTTTCTTATTGGTCTCAGTGGAACTGTTTGTGTGAATTAGTCCAAGCCAGAGTTTACTGACCTTCCTGGACCAGAGGCTTTATGATAGGTCAGTCCTAGAAAGGCTGTCTATGTAATAGTGGTACAGAAATTGAAGTATAAGCAGCACTGAAAGCCTGAAGAGATGGAGATGGTTTGATCTTTCTTGTGTGTCACCCAAGCCTAGCTTTAAAAATTTCCAACAAGTGGATTTCTTGAGTTCTTAATGCTCTCTATGGAGGGAACACAGCATAGACTCCTCTTCCAAGGTGGTGGAAAGTCAGTGCTCTGGCATTGAACCAGTTTATAAACATAGGAAGTGATTCTGTGTGGATGAAGATCAAGTTCTCAGCTGGAGATACTGTGTGGGTTGCTACATGTCTGGAAATAGCATTACCAACTTTACTATCGAAGTTGTCCAATATTAGACAACTGAATGCACTGTTAGGACCTAAGTGTTTGGCTTTATTCAGTGGTTGTGTGTCTGTAGACAGCATTATTTCAATACTGAGGAACTGAATGTGCTTCTCCCAGTTGTTCTGAGCAGTCTGCGCTGAGGTTAGTGGGTTACTGAGGAGCCCCACCAGCCTCAGGGTGAATAAATTGTTGTGCTATGTGCTAAGGACAATAAAAGCAGCTCTCATTTTCCCCTTGAGAAAATGGGTAACTGAATTCAACAACTTCGTATTTGCTTGTCATCTTTTACATGTTCTTCTGCTGACGAGTTCTCTCAGAAAACTGTGAAAAGATCTATTTAAAATGGCAAATCAAAAAACCCATACTTTTTTTCCTCATTTATGGTATTGATGTATCCCAGTGTCATAGTAACAAATGAAGAGCGTAGAATCATAGAATAGTTAGGGTTGGAAAGGACCTTGAGATCATCTAGTTCCAACCCCCCTGCCATGGGCAGGGACACCTCACGCTAAACCATGTCACCCAAGGCTTCGTCTAACCTGGCCTTGATCACTGCCAGGGATGGAGCATTCACAACCTCCCTGGGCAACCCATCCCAGTGCCTCATCATGCTCACAGTAAAGAACTTCCTCCTTATATCCAATCTAAACTTCCCCTGTTTAAGTTTTAATCCGTTACCCCTTGTCCTATCACTGCAGTCCCTAATGAAGAGTCCCTCCCCAGCATCTTTATAGGCCCCTTTCAGATACTGGAAGGCTGCTATGAGGTCTCCACGCAGCCTTCTCTTCTCCAGGCTGAACAGCCCCAACTTTCTCAGCCTATCTTCGTATGGGAGGCTGTTAACA
Organism: Psittacula echo; assembly: GCF_963264785.1. NCBI lineage: Eukaryota > Metazoa > Chordata > Aves > Psittaciformes > Psittacidae > Psittacula > Psittacula echo. Next base: position 61,848,554 of record NC_137735.1, read on the forward strand.
TACACTAGCAGTTGAGGACCAACGGTGTTAAAATGATCCAAAATCAGCTCCAGTAATAAAATCATCAGAATAAATACTTACACAACATTTGAAAAAATTATATAGGAGTCATTCCCCTCCCCCTCCCCTCTTCAGGAGGAATTACATCATCAATTTCTGAGGTTTCTATCGAGCTTTTCTTCATGCTTTCTTTATGTCAACAGGAATTTTGCTGCTACTCAATTTCTCCTTGAAATTAAATCTTATTCCAAGTGATTAAAAAGAAATAAGTGCCCTGCATCCACACTTTGAAGGCTCTGTTACCTCCTCTTGAAATTAATTTTGTGAACTGAATTCATTATCTATTTAAATCTGCAATGTAACCATGAGTTGCCTACCTACCAGTGGTTGCAGAAGAAATGAAATTACCTGAAGGACAGACTGAAGTTTTGAAACTACTCCAGATGCCTGTAAATGCAGAGCCATCAGCGTTACAAGAATCTTTCAAACCCTCACCAGGTTTAGAAGCACCTCCCTTCACCGGAGGAACACCAACAGAAAATACCTGGTTCACTTCAGCAGAAAGGATCATAGAATCATAGAATCAACCAGTTGGAAAAGACTTTTAAGCTCATCCAGTCCAACCCTTACCCCAGCACTGTCAAGGCCACCACTAACCCACGGCACTGAGGCTTTCTTGGAAAATATTTAAGAAAAATCTTGTATATCTTACGCAATCTTAGTTAAATAAGAGTTAAATGATGTTTCAGAGTTGTGTTATGCTATATTTAGAGTTCATGAAAGTATTCAATTAACCTTGTTAAGGTTTCACTATTTCTTAGTTAAATGCCCGGGCAAGGGTAGCTCAAGATTGTCTTCCAGTGCTAAGTAAAAAATGTTGAAAATTTGTTTCCCAGATAATACCCACCTTATCTGTCACTTGTAGAATTCATAAACTGATGTTGTATTAATGGGTGAGAATAATTACTGGTATTAGTGTAATGGATATTAAAAAGCATAAACAGTTAACTTGAGGCAGGATGTGATTCTTGCAATTTTCAAGGCTTCAAAGATTCCTTAGGGACAAATTATCCTCTAAGTGCTTGTTGGTGTTTTATTCTGGCTTTCCTTTGTAACAGCCTTGCTTGATGTCACTGGAAACAATGTATTAAAACTAGAATTAACATTGATCTAATACAGGGACACTTCTGAGGGTCCTGAGGTTCACTGGGCTCAGTAAAAAATCAAGCTCTGTCCACTTAAAATGAAGCTGATCATCACCCTGTCAAAGTAGCATCGATAATTAAGTAGCAGCCTATAAAAAGAGCATCCTAGATTCAACTCTGCCTTCAGATCTGCAGATCTGAGTGACTTGACAGGTGGGAAGTTGAGGTGGGGAAGAGAATCTTAATCTCTTGAATAAAATGAAAGCTTACATCTTCAGTGGAAGTCAAGGCCCAAAATATGGCTGTTATGCAAATCAATGGCAGTTAGCCTCTGAAGAAGAACTTTTCCATTATGCATTTATCTTATGGATTAGCTTCATCTCCCTGGACTGCTCAAGGGGTGTGGGTGGGAGAGGCAAAAGTCTGCCAGGAGTCATCAGTGTTTTGCTTCATTTCCAAGCACAACACAAGGAGTATGACGTTTGTGAAAATGTGACTCACTGGAAAAGCTTTTGGCTGTGATGTGCCTGTAAGGTTTGAAACAGGAAAAACATCTGTTTTCCTTAGTCTGTTACCAATCTAATAACCGATGTTAAGGGTGGTGTGATACATTAAATGGACTTCTGAAGCACTCTGGAAATTATCCATAAGAAATTATTTAAAAATACATTAGTAAAAGTTTTTCCCAGTATTAATAAAGAGTATTTGTTGAAAGCTTTTGAAAGTCTGAATGTGTGTGAGGATGTGTTTTCACAAGAAAAGGCTTTTATAACAGAAGTTTGTCTGGGGCTCTTGATTTGAAAAAAGGGGATGCACCACTGAAACCATTGTTACCTGTGCTTGTGCACGTTATAATATAAGCCTCACTACTTGTAGGATTTGTCACATCACATTTGCCTTGTGTATCAGAAGGAAATCCATTCTAAGGGACAGATGGTATGGCAGATATCTGTGGGTAAGCCTTTGAGAGTAAAGACCCTTAAACTGAAGTCCTTAATCTTGTAAACTGTACAGCAAATGTACATTGCAACAGATGTGAAAATGCTACTTGGTTTTGAATTGGCTAAAGTTGTATGAAAAGAATGCTGTCAAAAGCTGAGACTGGCTTTTATTTTGTTTTTCAAATCTGGGAGCCAGCTCTGTGGGGATTCCAGCATACCTCAGTCAGTGTGGCAAAAGCACAGATGTGTTGACAGCTCTGGACTTGTGAATTCATATCCAGCACAGTAATTTGCCCACTGCAAACTCATGGCCTGACTCCTTGCCATGCCTTTTCAGTTTATATATGCATCCTGTTTGGATCACATTAGCCGAAGTACTGCCAGCTGGCCTAAGAGTTATATATAGCTCTGTACAGCAGAGTACATACTTGCAGTTATGGGAAACTTTCATCAGAGATGACCAAAACCACTACAAAGGAAATGTAGATGTGAGCCTCTATAGAAAGAAGAAAGTTAGGTTGTCCTTTGTAAGGGCTCTACCAGCAGGTAGGCAAGAAAAGGTATTTAAAATTAAAATGCAGCATGAAGAAACAATCATGGGTGATACAGGAACAATTATGATAAGGTGTGTACGAAATAGGAAGCTAGGGGTTTTTTGCCTCAGTACAGCAGTTAGTCTTGACTTTATGGTTAACAAGCAGGATGTACACTTGGGTTATGAATTCACAAAGAGGGAATAATATTTCTTTTGTAGATGCCTAGTTCTTGTCACTGCTACACTGCTCTCCTGAAAGGGTTCATTATATGGTAGATACCTTGTTTGGCTTAAGGCTTGGAGTCTTAGACTGGATTTTGGCTTTGCGTGTTGCTGAAAAAAAAGGCTGCAAATTTCAGTTGAGTTTTTGTTCTGTGGAGACCATCAGGTACAGGAGGGGCCATTGGAGCCTGAACCAGAAGGACTCCGGAGAGGTACAGAGCCTGTAATGGAAGCATACTCACCTGTCACATAGCTCCAAGTGGCAGAACTGTTGTTTCCATGACAGCAACACACAGAACTGGAAAGAGAAAAAAGTTTTAACGTATAAAACCAGAAAATGCTATTTGTTTTGGCTGAGCTAAGTGCCCACAAAACTTAGTTTTGGCACAGGATAAATCAGTATTATATTTTTTGAAGCTTTTCAGTAAGTACTTGAGAGAGTGCGTAGTACGAAAAGCCAAACCAAGATAATCTGATAGTGAAAAACATTTGTCTTTGCTATCTTCTTAAGCATGGTTTGCTTCCTAGGTGGACTCCATAAGGTACATGATGACATTGTCTTCAAGCTAAGATGGATACTAATTGCTAAAAAGATATCCCATCTGCACAGCCTTCTGCCAATTAGGGCTGAAGTAGGAGCCATCAGCCAATTAGGGCTGGAGTGTGCATCCTGTTCACGAATGTACTAGAGCTGAAGGGTGTATGCTCAGAGCTGTACTAGGCAGTCAGTCTCTTCCTTGAGATACAGAGGATCCAGAGCTAACTTTAGCTTGCTGTCCTTGGTATCTCTCATTATGTCTTGGGACTTCAGTTTATTTCTAAATGCCATTGTAGCACGCTTTAATGTCATTGTTTTCTCCATTCCTCAAGAGCAAAGGCTGCTCTTAACTGCAGTGAAATAGAAACACAAGTAGTACCACTGCGACACATTCAAGGGTAAAAGCCTCATGAGCCAATGTGAGTCCTTGGCCTGGCACTGTATGTGGGCCAAGGAGGGCAGCACTGTAGCTGCTTACAGCAACTGAACACGCTGACACAAGATAGAGAAGGCTCCATTATAATTGCTTTGTGGTAGATAACTCTATCTTTGCTGAAATCATCAGCTTTAAATGGCTCCCAGAGAATGCATTTAGATTTAAGAGGTCTCGAGAGATTTTGTAAGATGATTGTCTCTTATTGCTTTAATTTTTCTTTACACTTGTTTCTTGGGCTTTAACAGGCCTTAACAGCTACTACTGCTCTTCCCAGGGTTTAATATAGTATGGAAGAAATGAGGGTAACCCTGTCAAACTAAAATGCTGTTTCCAAGTTGGGAGGAGGGAAGGTTGTGTTTGTTCTTTGGAAAGGTATTCAGGCAGGTACCTTCCTGTAAATGTAATTTCTGAAAACCCCATCACACCAGAGTTTCATGAAGATCCTACTTGGGATGAGTTTTGCTCTAGTTTTAACCATTCGGATCTCATAAAAAGCTTATTACTTTCTAAATTTCTGCCTTCCTAGCCAACACGAAGTGTAAAAATCGTTACAGGCTAGAGGGAAATGACACTACTCTTTCCAACATGGTCTTTGGTTCTCTGTATATTGCACTAATAACACAATACTGAAGAACTTGAATAACTTTTTTTCTTACTGGTTTATGCTGGAGGCTTGGTAACTACCATTATAAAATTACATATTTTAGAGAATGATTATTGGGCAGGAAAAAACAGACTGCAGGATTTTGACCTTGAGAAAGTAATGGGTGAGCCCTGCTTTGAAAACACCAATGCAGTTTTGTTCATGAAGTGCTGAATGTTACCTGCAGAATTACTTGAGATCCCTCAGTTAGGTTTGACAAGGTCAGTGTTCCACACACAAAAGACAGGATATGCACTTTTCTTAAATGTAAGATAAACAAAGAATGGTACTAAAGCTACAACAGTAATAAAGCTTCTTGAAAGTAAAACACTAAAAATTAACTTTTTCTTGATTAATCTGTCATGTTCTTGAGTAAAAGTCACTAATTCGCTCTTTTTTTTTTTTTTTTAACCAGAGAGGGGACAGTTCTGAGTAGTTATTGGTTTCTTGCCTATAAGCAGTGCTTTTTTGCATATCTGGTTTGTCTTTCATCATTTCACAGATTTCCTTTTTATCTTGTGTTCTGCTGCTGCAGTGGGAAGGAAATCCAAATTATACCTAATGCTTTCTTTGACATGAGCTATCAAAATTAGGACTAGAAGTCAAAACAGTAAACTGTTCATCTTCTAGTGTGCTGATAAATAGAAGAGGTCAACAGCAAGGGGGCAGAATTTGCAAGCATACAATTGCATGATAGCAAAAATGAGGAAACAGTTGGCAGTGTGTTGGCAGGACCTCACAGAACAGCAGAGATTTGAAGAATCAAAGCAGAAGAGATTAAATTCAAACCAGCTCTGGATTAGTGCATGTTGGAAGTAAGAATTATCGTACTGATGTGGTCAACTTTATTGTGAGCAGCCAGGAAGAAGAGCAAGGTTTTAATGTTAACAGTTCAATGAAAACCAGTGTTTATTACATAGTGGGAGTTAGAGAATTGGACTGAATTTTGCAGTATTTGCTTTCTTTTTTTGGTATACAGTACTGTGTGTACAGGATGGAATTGCACTGTGTGTACAACAGGGCCTATTTCTGGAGGATCAGCATGTATAATTTCTGTGGTGGATAGCATTGTTATCCTTCTGTTGGCAAACCAGTAGAAAAGGGTTATGTAGGCAATAAATGCCTGTTATACTTGTTGTCTTGCTTCACTGATTGGCAATTTCCAGCTAATTCTTAGGTAGGACAGTTGTCATCCTTCTGCTGCTTGGGATTCATAATAATAACTCTTCTGAAACTTGTGCATCTTGTCTTGGAAATTTTCTGTGTTAGGCAAAATTGTTGTTGAACTTGTTGAGAGGAGGCAGCCTTGGAATGTAGGACTGAGCTTTAAAGAACTGAGTTTGTACTAGGTTTCATGGTATGAGCTACTGTTTTTATAAACAGTGAAATTGCTCCTTGCTCCTAAAGAATAACTAGCCATCCTCTTCCATGTCTGTGGCTCAGCAGCATGTGTTTAAAGGCATAAAATCCCAGTTTTTCCATCCAGCCTATCAACAAGGGGAATACGATGGACAGAGGAGAGGATTGATGGAGTCTAGGGGTTTAAAAGCTTATCAGACTGGAGCAGGGGAGAAGAAGGGGAGATAGGAAGAGAAAGAGCTGAATTAGAACAGAAAGGGAAAATATAGCAATGTGTAAGGAATGTGAAATGTAAAATAGTAAAGAATGTGGCAAATATTTGACATGAGTTTATAGTCCTAGCTACAGAGTATCGCTCTCCCTCAAGAGAGATAAAGGTGAATGCTTGGGGCATTCCCAGCTGCAGAGAGGGCTGGTGGAAAGCAGGATCTGTCCTAGCTCCCTGTCCAGTCTGGTTCTTTACCCTGGACGCCCTTGCCTCCGCCATTGCCTTTCCCTGCCCTGCTCTCACAGTAGCCCAGCTCCAGACCCCCTCTCTGTTCTCTCCCAGTACACTTGCCTTGCCTAGCCACGTGTACAACTGTCTGATTTGTCCTGCTGCTCTGTGACACGAGCATATGTCCCTATCCATTCCCTTCACCAGTGGTGGTCTCCTGCTACTTAATCTGATCCTGATCACATTTCTCAGTCAACCACTGGTCCACTGGTTTCAGCTTTGACTTGATCATGAATCCCCTCTTCCCACTCTTCCTCCAGCTCTTTTTTCATATACTTTCCTTTCTGAGTTTATTTCCACTTTATTGACCCAACTCTTGTAGACATTGAAGGTAGCTTCTGAAAATTCAGTCTGTATCCAGGACATCTAGGAGCTGGTGGCTACTAAAATCCACGACAAGGCACATTAATGATGGCTGAGTGAGACAGGAGATGCACTACATGAAAAAAAACAATCCCTTCAATACAGCTCCCAGGTTGCCATTACTTGGCAGCATGTTTTCAGTTAAACTTCAGTAGCTTCCTGGGCTGCCATTCATCTCCTGGTTTTATTAACTGTCAGATTCCCAAAGAGTCAGACAGCTCTGATGACTAAAACAGGCTTTCTGATCTCCCACACTTAAGTGGTGGGTGTTCACTGATTTATCTTGCTGTTCTGATATATCTTCCCCACCCAGAGGGCAGGTTGTTTAAAGAACAGTCCCAGCTTGCTTGAGAAGAATGTTTTCTGCTGCATTACTGGTGCTGTGTTTGTTTGATGGTGCCTGCTGTGCTTCTCTCGAACAGCAGCAGATAGCTGTTTCACAGCCTTGCTCAGAGTGCTCAGCTGCCTTAGAGCCCAAGCAGTTTCTGGAGGGTGAAGAGGTAAAGAACTGCTGAGGGGCAACTTAATTATCTTATTATTAAATCTGTTAACCTCCAACCCTTTTTAAAAGTGGACTTTTAAGACCAAGTCCAAGCAAAGGTGCCATGCTGTCTGGCAGGTTAACACTTAGTGGAGCTCTGATGTGGAAATGACTGTCTGCTTCTGAGGAGTTGGCAGTTCTGTGCATGGAGCATGAAGCTCTGAACTCAGGATTGAGGGGTTTTCATTTTAAAAAATCTTGTGTTTCAGTTGAAAAGAGGTATACCAAGTAATGCAAATTGGCAGATGGTTAGTGCAGTAGCCCAGGGTCCAGGTCAACTCAAAATGCTGCCCACTTTCGCTTCAGCTGCTCTTTTTCACACACCATTGGTTTATGCCTAGAGCTCTTACTGTAACTGTTATTTATTCCTGCTATATTCATTTCAGTTGATATATCAATTAATGGTAGGATTAGTTTTCAGCTGTTATGTTTCAAAGCAAAATATTCAGGTTTCATGTTCAGATTTATACTGGTACCGTACAGGTTTCTACTTTCACCCTTAGCATTCTGAATAAACTTAGGAGCTTCCTCCTGGTATGTAGCCAGAGCTGCAGGAGCTATAGCCTGATTGCCACCTCAGATGTTATCTTTATAGCTGTTGGAGTGCTTAGGCAGAGGAAGTGAATACAGCTTAAAAATTCAGCTCATAATCTTTTGTAAACCTGTACTCAGGCTACAATTCTTATTTTTTAAGATCTGATGGACTTTGTAGATCCATGTAAACCCAGCTGACTTATAAAGGTAGCATTTGAGTGTTGTGACTCCTAATTCTCAATGTCCTTCACGCCTTCATGCATGGAATTTGCATTCCCCAATTGTCTGACCCCTTCCCCCCTCTTTTTCCCCTCTAGATGTCCTGAGGCTCTATTATTGCACGTAGAGTTTTAGATAATTATATTAAATGTGTTAAGAAGCTTACTTGCTATTAAAGTCAAGGCAAACTACTACTCAGTTGTTTATATACTGAGCCTATGACAGTGAGATCTGTTAATTTCTCCTTGCTTTATGTGGCCTGTGAAAAGAAACTGAATTGTTCCTTTCACTAGTTACTTTCTGAATGATTTTTGGTAGCAAAGCTATCACACACCTCCACATTTTCCCTGTGAGCAAAATAACAGCTGTTCTGATATTGAGGCTGCAGAAGCCAGACCACCAGGGAACATATGAACCATGAAAATTGCCTTTCAATTCGCCAATTATTATATCTCTCTGTGTTCTCACGAACACCAGGAAAAATGTGCATTGAATTTTGGCTTTATTATGTTTGCATAACCAATTACTTAGCAACATGTAAATGTGGCCTTTCTTTTATTTCAAGTCACCATATGCTTGTGCGATCACACGGAAAGCCTTGCCACAGCCCTTTTCTTCTATGAGTAATTTGGGGTGTTTGCATATGTCCAAACCAGTCTTTTGTTTTACATGAATCTTCATTAGTTGCAAGGAAGCGCAGGGAAGAATTGTATGTGCAGACAAGAACAGCTGTGATGAACAGAGCACATATTATGTGTATAGAGAATGGTTTGGTATAAAAAATGTATCTGATCAGAGTGGTCTTTATCTATATCTGGTCAGACCCAAGATGGCTGGAGTCAGCAACCTGTCCACTAATTCATCTAGTGACCAACATATAAACACCTAGAAAGTAGTAAACATATGTATGCTTAGGTGAGACTTGCCCCAACTACTGCTTTCTACTCTTCGAAGTATTTTCAGTATGTGGCTTTTTCTCAGCTAGAGGTGGATTTCTTTTCTGTGAAGTTGTTCGATCTGATTTTCAACTTAGGTCAACTTTTAGGACTCACAGTCATCTTCTGCAGTGAATTCCTCCCATACCATGTTCCAGTGTTGATTTTCAACCTGGCCTCTGGTAGTTTGAGTGACAGCCTGCTAGTTCTTGTTTATGAACAATCATATTCTAACCAGCTATGATTTTGTAGTCCTACTGTCTCACATAGCAGTAATCTTTCATGCTCCTGTACAGAAAACCTGTACAGGCAGTCTCTGAAGACTGAGGACAAACCTGGTGACTTAGAGGGAGCATGAAGTGTTGGAAGGGTCCAGTCACCTGGGTGGATTTGTAGGAGTAGCCTCTAAATATGCTTCTGGCTCTTTGACTTATTTCAAACTGCACTTTTACTCCATAAATAGCATTTCTGGGTTTTGGGTTTGTTTTTTATTCCCTAAAAATCTGATTTGAGTACATCCTCTTTTCCTGCTTTCCAAATGTGATAATGACATCAAGTTTCAGTGTAAATGCGGCAGCTCTCTTAAAAGATCTCTGTAAAGTTGGAACTTTTTACTCCTCTGATAGCTGCATTTTATATTCAGTTGTAGTACTCGGTGTTGGATTGGCAGAACTTGGAAAGCATGGCCTGGCCCTTCTATTTTCTGATAGTTGACTAAAAGTCTGATTCAAACCCACTGAAATTAATGTGTTGCCTTTGGATCCAATCCACGGTTCCTGATTTCATGCATAAATTCTTTACTGTACCCAAGAGTTAATCGCCAGCCTCGTGAGTCTTAGTATGACCTTAGTCACAGAAACCTCCCACTTTACAAAGAGGAGGGAGGAGAGAGGTGGGACAGCACTACTGAAAGTCTGAATAGTCACTCAGCTGTGGAACTCCCTTTCCGAAATGACAATTTTTAACCACACAGGCCACTTGAAGATCACCAGAGGTCAGGGCATCACAGTGATTTGTTTTCAGAAGTGTAGTGCATCTGGCAGCTGCCACTGACATCAAAGGAAGTTTGCCAGTGCTCAGATCTCTCTAATAGGTTGTGTAAATATCACCCCTCTCAGGAGAGTAACTTCTTACTGTTGTTTCAAACGCCTAGTGTCTCACAGTTCTCAGAGATAGTTGCAGCTGTCAGGAGGCTGTATTTGCTGTTTTAATTTCTGTGCCGTTATCGGTAGTTTTTTAACAATTGCATATGCCTTGAATTTCATTGGAACATGCTAAGACCTCTAAAATAACATATTAATGAAGACAAAATTGGAAATGTTTTGGAGTTTCCTACAGGGTCAGTAAATTAATTACTTTTTTTTTTTTTTTAATGGACTTCACTTGGATTCTGTCCTTCATTGAGTTGAAAATTGATGGGGATATTTAGCTCAAAAAGTCTGGAAACTGAAGACTCTGAAATACAGACTAAGAGGCTGTTATCCAAACACACAAATATGGACACATGATAGGCTTATGTCTTTTGGGTTCAACTAGGAATTATCAGGATGTTGCTGGAGTTGTGTGGGAAGATGAGAAACTGGTTTATCAGGCCTGAATCAAGGAGGGATGGATAGATTTAGGACAACTAAAAAATATGCAGAAATTGTTGTTAATTGTTGTTGGTTTTGATGCTCAGGATGAAAGGCACCTGTTTGAGTGTAGAGTGGTTTCCTCTGCTCTGAGTTTGCCCACAGACATGTAGGCCTGAGGTAGCAGCAGTCAAGGCTCAGATTCCCCCAAGCCTTCTAAGTGCGGAGAATGCAGGTAAGGGATTTCATACTTCACATTCATGTCTGCAGCTTGAAATGGCTCCTGTTGACACAAAAAAGGTACACACAATCAGTTTCATGCTTCATCCCTGGCTCCTGAATGCAGGATGCTAGCAGTAAGCAGATTTTAGGCACAGCAGTACCAATGCTTTTTTTTATTATTATTGGAGGGTGGGAGGAAACGCGTGAACACACACTTTGTGACACATTCAGTGTTAATGACGCATTGCAGAACTGTGTCATGGAATAAAGGTGAAACTGCACAAGGGCTACCATGATCCATGTGAATATACTTAGAGTTCCTAGGTGCCTTGCACTAAACAGTTTTCTCATATTCCTCCATATAAGCTTGATCTACTGGATCACTGGAAAGTTTCCTGCTGGCTATCCAGTTGGTCAAACTGCTTACAATGTCTCTACATAACTTTTTTTTTTTCTAAACATGTGAGGAGACTGTAGACAGGTATTAGGAAGAAAGCATGAATAATGGAAGGTCTGCTGGTTTTTCATTATTTCCTTCATTTGGTATCTGCCTTAATTGCCAATTCTAGCCCCATCCTCCCTGGAAGTGCACATCCTTGTAGTTTCTGCCAAGGTTTTGAAGCTCTATGTGTACGACATGAAGCTCTATGTGTCCTCTTCACATTAGGCTTTGCCTCTGTGCTTCACAGAATTTTTTTACAATTGAATTCACAAACACAAGTTTCTAATCTCATTTTTAAGCTACTGTCTTCCAAACAATGCCAAAGGTTTTCTTTATCTCTGTATTTTGAATGGTCATTCATCCAATTTGTTGCTGGGCAGAGCATCACTTCATAATCCTTTTTAACCTCTAATGAGAAAAAGAATAGGTTTATAACTGGCAATGAGATAGGAGTTTATGAATGCAACTTAAAATGTAAAATGGAACTGTATTTCAGCATGCAGTAAATACAATGAATATTGAAAGCATCCTGTTATTAGACTCAGGAGTTACTCTAATGTGAGTACAAGAGTTCAGCAGACAGTTTAATTTTGTCATTTTTCACTTAAGAAAACTGATGCAAAAGTTTCCCTGGTGACTGTGCCATGTCCTTGTCCTCACCACACCCTGATGACTTCTCTATGGCACAGCTCAGCTTCCTGGACAGTTCCAGGAAGGAAGGTGGCCATTCGGTTGGGGAGGGCATTGAAGATCCAAACCAGCCCAAGTTCCCTGTACAACTTTGCTTCTGTTGTTTCTGTTTCCCTCAGTTTTCGCAGGCTGGACTGCTCCTCACTGCCTAATAGCCTACTAACAAACCCTGCCAGTTAAGTGATGCAGATATGCTACTGCTTAAATGAGAGTGAGTGGGAGGATTGGGTTATCTGGAAGGAGGCTTGGGTTCCCTCTGTCACAGTTGACTTCTGCTGCAGCTTTTTTGCCTTTTTTCCTTGAGGTTCTTAAATAAACTGAATGGTAGTTCCCAGATTTCTGGACTACAGGACACATGTCACTGTCTGTTGTAGAGACAAGGCTGAGTAGTTAAGGGTGGTTGTTGAGTTCATTTGTTGAAACCACCCTTGTAACAAGGTAAAAGGCATGGGGAGTTGGTCTGTTTTCTCAAGCATGCTGCCTGCCCGTGTTTTCCTGTTCACAGGGGCCCTCAGGAGAGGGGTCAAGTCCTATGTACATCTGCAGTCAAAAAGAGGAATGGCTCTGAAGGAGATTTGTGTAACAACAGGATCTAAGAGAATATTCTGTCTTTGATGAGACTGAGATTGCAATCAGGATGGAAAAACACATGCATTTTAAGTGCCAAAAGGGCATAACACGTAGTTTGTCATCAGCAGGTGACGTGCACTGTCTTAGCCAGCCAGTATGATAATTGTGATTATATGAGTCTGTGTTACTTGATTTTAGCTGGTTTCTACCACTTTCCAGATTCAAATGGAATCTCTCTGGTCCTCCAAATCACATTGCATAGAGTGGAAAGCCTCCTGTTAACTACTGTGGACCAGCAATCTGAAGGTGAGCTCTCACCTTGTTAGCCCAGGTCATCTCTAAAGCTTGTTCAATACAATTATAGCATGGCAATTAAGCTATAGCATTCACAAACGTTCCAAAGCATAAGGACAGAATCCTATTTGTGAAAGCTGCTGCACAAAGCTATTTGTGTTATTTTTTCATCTATGGAATTGCTCTCTCAAAGCAAAATGCATAGAAATATGACATGTTATTTTATTTACACACTTTTTCAGCCTAGAAAAAGCATCAGCTGCACAGAACATATTATTTCCCTCTTGAATCTCATCTTGAAATCGAGTCTTTGATTATAAAGCACTTAGTACATTCTATCATGGGGTATCTACCATACTCTTCAATGATATTCCATAGCAGTTCAGCTGAGAGACACTGCTGAGTTATATATAAATGCCATGCAGGGAATAGGCCCTGCAAGAGATAGCATGAGCTTAAGAAGGGTGAAACTGCAGTGGCTGATGCAAGTACAGACGTTTGCCAGCTGAAAAACTTGTTTCATTTTCCAGATGCTGAAGTTGATTTGAATATATCATTTCCCTCAGAAAAGATCACTTCTGATACAAGTCCATTTTCTAATAGGAGGAATGTTTTGATGAAAAAATACAGAAAATTAAAAATAGCCTTTATTTCTAAATCAGCCTGCATTAGCATATCTATGCTTATTGTTATGAAAAGTATTGCTGCATGAAAGATAGAAAGTTCCTGTGTTAATGAGGATTCAAAAATAGAGTTTAGCTCAGATCTAAATCCTGACAGCTGACAAGCATCTGAGTCTTGTGCTAAATTGAACAGAAGGTGCTCAGCAGGTCTTAGTATCTGGCCTTTACTGAACAGCAGGAGACAGGCCTGACTGACATAAGGTGGGGTGAGTGTGCTCTAAAGGGCTTTGTTCCCCACTTGATAGGTTTCTAAAGCGCTGACATTGGCCACTCGCAGCATTATTCAGAGATCATTCCTGTAAACAGTGTGGTGAAGCTGTGTAGATGTTGAAAGGTAATGATTTGTCAGTAGTGGAAAGGAACTTTCCTGCAGCCACTGCCCTGGAAAAGTACTGATTGATGCTTTCTTCATAATTAAAGAGTAAGCTACCTTGTGTGGTACGTGTTCAGTCATTGCTTTTACTCAAATTTCATACCTATGTGTCAGTTCCAGTTCTGCATTAGGACTACAAAGCAGTATGTTCATTACTCCACTTATGCTTCCTTGCTCCAAAACAGTAAAACACAACCTCTTGGGGCAGATGCTCACAGATGATAACTTATCACCTACTTTGAAGTCAATGTAGTAGTTGTGTGTTGCGCTGTCTGAGCAATTGGTGGGATCTAATACCTCCTGGTACTGAAACCCTTGAAGAGTTTACAGGCTGACCTGGCCAACAGCCTCAGGAGCAATTCTTTTACTGGTTAAGATCTTTTTTCACCTATACTGCTCTTGACATAAAGCCCAGCTCCTGGGAGAACAGCCAAAGACCATTTCAGAAATGCTAGTTGTAACACTGAAGACATGCTTTTATATCAGAAGGACAATTTATACTGAGACGAGATAGACCTTTTTCAGTTCACACACATCTACATCTATGTTTCTTGTTATATTCCCTATATAGTTAAAAGTAGTGTCTAGTTAATCTACAGCTATTGACTAGTAGCTTTGATCCTGCAGTTCTAGTACTAGTTCACTTCTTTGGGGGGAAGATTATTGTCAAGGTTAGTGCAAATAGAGTTACTTGTTTTATCAGATCTTACATGTAGGCATAAAATTGCAGGGAGGATACGTAGAATTACTACTTCCTTTGCCCATGATTGCTTTTCCTGTGGTTACACCCACACTCTGTGCTGTATAGGTTTAGAGAGTCCGCAAGTTGTTACAGAAAATAGTGTGTGTGAATTGTGTTATAGGATTAACTGTGGAAATAACAGGTTTTGATGGCAGGCTCTCCAGGCAAGAATGAGAAAAATGGCTTTACAAAGATGGTCTACAAACGGTTATTCTTACAGAAGCACTCTCAGCATTACCCTAACTCTGGTGACATTGATTAACTCCCTTGGACTAGGATGTTAAGTCACAGCTGTCTGCTTCCAAAAGCACCACTTCTATTCACAGTTATTGTGTTACCTTGATGATAGCCCTGAACGGTACAGATTGTCAAATGAGTGGGTAAATGTCTTAGAGTTGCTGTTCTTCAACATTACTGATTGCACCCAATTTGCATGTAATTGATTTATAGGGAGGGAAGGGGGAGAGCTTTTATGATGTGGCTATAGAACTGATGGATTAGGGGCAAAGCAATTGACATCATCTACCTGGACTTGTGCAAAGCATTTGACACTGTCCTACATGACACCCTTGTCTCTAAATTAGCTGGATGGCTGCATGCAGAGAGTTGTGGTTAATGGCTCAACATCCAATTAGAGACTAGTAATAAGTGGTGTCCCTCAGGGATCGGTCTTGTTCAACATCTCTGTCGGTGACATGGACAGTGGGATTGAGTGCGCCCTCAGCAAGTTTGCCAATGACACCAAGCTGTGTGATTCGGTTGATACGCTGGAGGGAAGGGATGCCATCCAGAGGGACTTTGACATGTCTGAGAAGTGGGCTGATGCCAACCTCATGAAGTTCAACCAAGCGAAGTGCAAGGTCCTACACCTGGATCAGGACAGTCCCAGGCACAGCTATAGCTCAGATTGAGGAGTGATTCAGAGCAGCCCTGCGGAGGACTTGGGGTGTTGATCAGTGGGAAACTTATCATGAACTGGCAGTGTGCACTCTCAGCCCAGAAAGCCAACCGTATCCTGGGCTGCATCAAGAGGAGCATGACCAGCAGGTTGAAGGAGGTGATCCTGCCCCTCTACTCTGCTCTCGTGAGACCTCACTTGCAGTACTGTGCGCGGTTCTGTTTTTCCCAGCACAAGAAGCACATGGAGCTGTTGGAGCAAGTCCAGAGGAGGTTCATGAGGACGATCAGGGGGCTGGAGCACATCCCATATAAAGACAGGCTGAGAAAGTTGGGGCTGTTCAGCCTGGAGGCTGTGTGGAGGCCTCCTAGCAGCCTTTCAGTATCTGAAGGAGGCCTACAAGGGTGCTGGACAGGGACTCTTCATCAGGGGCTGTAGTGATAGGACAAGTGGTAATGGGTTCAAACTCATTACCACCTCCCATGAGAGAGCTAGATTAGATATCAGGAAGAAGAAGTTCTTTACTCTAAGAATGGTGAGGCACTGGAACAGGTTGCCCAAGAGAACTTGTGGCTGCCCCATCCCTGTCAGTGTTCAAGGCTAGATGGGACAGAGCCTTGAGCAACCTGGTCTAGTAGAAAGTGTCCCTGCCTGTGGAACTAAATGATCTTAAAGTCCTTTCCAACCCAAGCGATTCTATGATTCTGTAAAAGCATAGGCAGAAGAGACAGTAGTTGGCAGGTTCTGGTGCCTGCCTCCACCAGGATATCCGGTTCTGTTTACTTGAATGATCTCTAGCAATTTTACCCATAAGACAACTGTGAAATGGTTGGTGGGATAAACATGGTTGTTATGGATCTAGGGGATTCTGATCTTTCAAGAGAGAGATGCTACCTACAGCACTCAACATTTTTGAAAGATTTTGCCCTGATCACTCAACTAAAGTAAGTTCCCATCATGTTTTCTGGACACTCCAATTGTTAAAGGTGATTTCTTTCAGGATTTCAGGTTAATCTTTTTATTAAGGAAAGGGCTTTCAAAAACTTGCTGGACTTGGCTGCAATTCTTGTACAGACTTCAACAAGTTTTCTGCAACAGCAGTACTGGTGGTGCCTCATTTCAATCTGGTTTTTTAGGGAAATGAGGGGTGTTTTTTCTTTTTTTCATGCTTATCATGTGATTGTGAGTCTTCTCCCCATCCTCTTGTCACTGTTGACTTAAAAATTTGTAGAACAGAGTATAAGTAAGGCAGCTGAAGAGAAGAAAATCCACAAGGAAAGGTTGTAGTATGAGATCTCCTCTTATTAGACATAAAAGGATCCCCGTGGGAACATAGCCTCCCAGAATGAATTCACAAGTTACTTATTCTCTGCTTAGGGAGTTATTTAACATTATTACATGGCAAGACAGCTTCTTGCAAGGGACAGGTTGTTTCTGCAAAGCCAAAGCTGAGAAGACCATTCAGTTCTAAGTTTCCATTTTGTTTTTGTGTCCTCTACACTAGTGGAAATGACACAGCATGTAGGGTCAGCTTCTGATTACATCCCAAGCTCATTCTGGATGTAGAGCCACTCAGTGAATGTCTCTGGGAGTTGAAACAATACTTCTCATCAAAGGTAGGATAAAGTTGTGCTTTTTGTATCTCTTGCATCATTAGAACTTAGTTTTCTCTTCAATGGCACACCTTGGCTCGCAGGAATAAAGTGTCTGTGTTGTAATGTAGCAGGTCAATAACCAACACAACTACAGCAGAGTCAGATTAATTACAATGCTTGTTTTCCAGGACATGCAGGCAATCAGCCAGTTTTGGGATTCAAGACATCTTTGAAGTTCTACGGGTTGTCATTTGCCTGTTTGGATTAATTTGTTAAACAGTGCATGTGACACAAACTTGAGTACAGAGGGAGACATACTAAGTGTTTGTAAGAGTGAAGACACCTGAGCGGTAATGGGCAGTGCAAGTTAAAAATGGAAGTGCATAGCTGGGATGCTGTGAGGTTTGAGGTTTGCGAGAGGATTGACAGGAAGCTCCCATGTTTGTTGGCTATGGTCAGTTTTCTGAGGGCAGTCATGCTAGTAGAGGGGTGTGTCTGGCAGAGCTCTGTTGCTCTGGATAGACGATGATAATAGTGGAGTCTCAGGAGGGGATTATTTTCAAATATCAGCTTAATTCTGTTCAGTCTTCTTTTACAAGCAGAAGTACTGTTTTCTTGTGGGAAACGGGAAAAATACAGGGGTTTTGGAAGCTGTAGCTCTGCAGTTTCTGCTCAGCAGCAATTGCTTGTTACACTAGACAGGGTTATTAAAAGAGGCTGAAGCTCCTTAAACGTCCTCTGATACTATAAAGTTCATATCTGATAGTACATTAGAAACCTTGGGACTTTCATCTGCTGTAAAAGCAGTTTCTCAAAATCAGAGTTCAAGACAAGCAAACTCTGCTGCGTTATTCTGTTTCAAGAGATACATCGAAAGATCCAAAATGACAGATCAAATTAAGACCTTTATTTGCTCTTTTAGCTTTAACTTTGAAGAACAAGATAAGTTTAGATTGCTCATTTGAATTGCATAGACTACTTAGCAGGAGAGACTTAAGAATGAAGTCAGGTGATGGTTCTGCTTCAGAGACATGAAAGCAGAACCCCAGCTGCAATGCAATGGACATGTTGTCTTATTCCCTGCCCAAATATGGTAGTGCCTGCACCATAAAAGAGGCTTTAAATAAAATTGGTCTTCCCTGGTGATAAAAAAACTCAGTCTGGTTTAATGAGATCAGGAAATTAAAAAGGAAAGAGGAAGCTGAAGCAATGACAGCAAGAGAAGGAAGTGGAGAGACCAAAAGCGTTTCTGTTGGAGTATAATGCCCCCTTAACAGCTGCAGAAATCAGTAGGTTTCCTTAAGAAATTTTAAGGGTGAGCTGGGTGTAAGTTAATTCTAACAGTCCCAAACACTAGCAATCACAGGGATGTTAATTTCTTTTGAACTCTACTGTTGTAAGGGAGATGAGTTGTTGGGATTTTTTCTGCAAGGGCTATGGAAGGCCAAAGGAATCGCTAAATCCAGCACAAGAAACATGAAAGCATCTATAAAACAACAGAAAAACCTATAAAGGGAGTTAGAGTAGTGTATTTATTTATTTATTTATTATTTAGGGGACTACTGTGCTACTTGAAGAGTTTTAACAGCCCAGAATAAAAAGAGATTGTGTTAAAGATGATGGCTTTAAGCAAAAATGTAGTGTGTTCTGAAGGGAAACAGCTAGACTGGGGTTGTCATATGTGAATGTATTCTTACAGGTTGTGTGAGGTGGGAGAGGTTGTATGACACAGTACAAGTGTCCCTGTCCAGAAACACTGATTGCTTCTTGTGACAGCAGAAAGAATAGCATGTCTGTTGACCGCTGAGTGATTCAGTGTTGTGCTATTCTCCATCTGGCTTTCCTTGCCTATGTGTTGTTTTGTGGCAGCAAGGAGAACCTGCCTGGATTCTCTGCTCTCCATGACTGACTTGGTGTGGTTTTTCACCAATTCTCTGACATGCAGGAAAATAAATTGTGTTTCTGTACTTAGACACTTCTTCCCTGTGAAGGCAGCTCTAGGTGCTAACCTAGAGAATATGGAGGCATGCCTAGTTGTGGTTGAAGAAAAGCTGAAAAGCCTATTTGCAGTGTAGACTGGCTTGGTCTCTTAGGTTTTGGTAGTAATTCAGCATGCTGCTACCTAAGAAAAGAACTAAGCCATCAGTTTGAGATGCATTAGGTTCACGTGAAACTCTGTTCACCAAGTATTTCAGGCCCTGTGGCGAAATAGATAAATACGTAAAATAGAGAGAAATCCAAATAAAAATGGTAAAATTGGACCAAGCCTCAGACTAGCATTGGTAGTTGTACTTGAACTTCTCTTTTACAAAATAGGTAAACAGCCTGATATTTGAGAGAGTGTGTCTTTCAGTAATTCAGAGAAGTTATGATTGGGTTCCCTCAAGAGGCTTTTGAAATGAGTGTAGTATCTAAGTCTCCAACACAATCAGTTAAAGCTTTGAAACCCTGCATAAGCATGTTTATGCTTGATTCTGGTTCAGGTTGTTCTTTATGGGGCAGTAGAATTATCCCGAGGAAAGCAACATTCCAGACTGCAGGACCTTAACAGTTTCAATATGTAAGTAGCAAGTCTGAGGAACTCTTATGGTCTTGACTGTGATTCAGGACTAGGAATTCAAACCCAGCTGTTTTGTTTAGCCATTGATTTTTGTTGTACCTACTTTGCTTAGCTCAGAAGTCAGCAAACAAGTTTAGCTCTGAAGGAAAAGCCCTTTGACTCATGAATGTTTTGACTGCTACTGACTTCAAATGACACATGAATTTCTGCTCTGTCTGGCCAAGCTATAGTCTTAATCATATAAAGGAATATTCTGCTTGGTGACCAGCTTCTGGCAAGCATATTCTCTTCAGTTGAGAGAACTTGGCATATTCCTGAAGACATCCTGTGCATGACATTTCATTAGCCATTATAGCCTATAGACTTTACTTTGTTTTTCACAAATCAAGTGTGTGTGAGCGTCCCTGTAGTATGAGTGCAGTGCAACCCAGATGCCCAAAAGTAGCCATACAGAGTAGGACTCAAGGTGCACTAGTACCCTTCTGTGTTTTGGCAGTGGTTGACTGCAGTGCTTACGGGAGGCCGTGAGAAGCGGGGTGATGACACAGAGATGCATTTGGCCCAGTGCACCCTCTCAGCACTCTGAGACTGCATGGAACAGTTTGTAGGTAGAAGTCAGTGATGGACTGGGGTTTTTCAGGGAATGTCTGAGATGAGATAAATAGGCTGAGGCTGGGGATGTGTGAAATCGGCCTTAGCAAATTTTCCTCACTTGTAATGTCTTGAGTTGTGTATCGAGTGCACCCTCAGTAAGTTTGCAGATGACACCAAGCTGGTCAGGAGTGTTGATCTGCTGGGGGGGTAGGAAAGCTCTGCAGAGAGATCTGGACAGGCTGGACCAAGGTCAGTTTTATGAGGCTTAACAAGGCAAAGTGCTGGGTCCTACACTTGGATCACCACAACCCCAAGAAACACTAATTGTTGTAAATGCTCCAACCCTGGCAGTGTTCAAGGCCAGGTTGGAAGGGGCTTGGAGCAACCTGGTCTAATGAAAGGTGTCCCTGCCCATGGCAGGGGGTTGGAACTGGATGAGCTTTAAGGTCCTTTCTAACCTAAACCATTCTATGATTCTATGAAGTATATTTCAGAGCATGTTTCAAGCAACAAGGTTCTTGCCATATGGAAATATTGCATTCCTCTGCTGATAAAGTACATATGAACTCCAGCAAAACATGTAGTTAAAATAATTAAACCCATGTGCTAAAGGCTGGGGTACAGGGGCAAAAAAGAAGACTGACTTCACAGGGATCCTAAGCTTGTAACTGTGCTCAACATACTGAGGGGAAGAAAGCAGAACATTTTCAGTTAAAAGCAGAACATTTTCAGTTACATACCTATTTAACACATTCAAATAGTAAACATTTTCATGATGGTGCTTCATGATTTTTAATCCACACCACAGTGGCTTCGTGGCATTTTTCCAGAAACAGCTCAAATCATATGTATTTTCTTTAGATTTCTGATAGGGTGGCATGATTGCTCCTGTTGTAGTGTTTCCTCACACATTTAGTCTCTTGTCTTTCAGGACTATTTGCTAGCTTTTTCTGTCTATTATAGTAATTTCTCAACATTGCTGCTTGCTAAAATGCCCAGAAAGCTTTGGACAAGACTAAGGCTTTCCTATTTTAAGGAGCAGCTTTGAATTTTTGTTTGTGTGATGCTTTGAGACTCTCGTTAATCAACAGATAAATGATTTATTTTTTTTTTCCTGAACATAAACAGTTTGGAACAAATAAATATTCTTAAAAGAGTGCTTTATTTAGTCTTAATTTACCCAAGGACTTCAAGTGTGTTCAGCTGAAAACAAATATGCTGCACTGCATCATCATGTAAAAAGTTGTTGTTTAATGAAAATCACAGGAGGAGTTTGTTTATCTTTCTCCTCCCAACCCGATGCCCAAGATTCTGCTTTTCCAATATTCATCTTGGTTGCAAGGAATAGGTCTGTGGAGAATATACATATCCCCAAGGAATACAGCACCTAATGCAGCTGATACTCCGTTTCTTCTGTGATGAGATGGACAAAGCAATAGATACCTTTTCCCTTTTAAAGGTGAATTAAACATTTGCTTCGCAGGTTTATTTTAGGCCCTCACTCAAGGAAGGTTTAGCTGCTTTTAGGAAACAAGTTGAAAGAAATGAGCTAGCACAATCACTTCGTCTAAGCAAAGCAAGGTCTGCTATTATTGTCATTTAAGGATGGCTTCAGGAGGTTTGTGAGGAAGATGGAGCTTTTTCTCAGGTCAGTAGTGTGCTGTTGCAGGGTCCTACCTAGAGGGTCTGGAGCTGTAAGCCAGTTTTAATCTTACTGATAGTGTCTAACTTGCTTTATATCTACTATTTATATCCAAAGCAGCATGCTTTGCTGGGACTCTTTGTACATAGTTGATTTGTTAGATCAGAGCTCTAAGGGACTAATTTCTGTATCAGTGAAAAGCCCAAGAACTGGTAACACCTTTTCCATCTGCTTCATTTGAATAAAACCAAGCTAATGAAAAGGTCCTCATGTATGATTTTCAAATCCCCATGTATTTTGATTCTCTAAAATGCCAGTTGTTCTTACAATCAACTGTAAAACACTCCAAAACAGCCAGAGGACTTTCTCAGCCTGGTTACACTGGTTACAGTACACCACAGAAAGGCTAGAGCTAATGAATGCTTCTTACCTGCTGTTGAAGAGCCTTTTGCTTTTCTGACTTAGTGTCAGGTGCACTGCATGAGCCAGGATTTCATAGGAGGAACATGGGTGTAGGTGCATGCATATGTTCATAGGAAACAGAAATCTCAGACTGTATCCTGTCAGGATTGTTGACATTCTGCATGCATAATGGCAAGGGTGCCTTGGCATGTTTTTTGCACTCTGTGCAGAGAGTGCTTGCAGTCGCAGTGTTTACTTAGAGCAGTGTTGAAAAACAGATCATCTGGAGTTGATGTGAATCATAAACTGAGCCCTTCCAAGGGCACAAAATGTGCTGGCAGCCTCTTCTGCAAGGAAATAATTCACGCCATTCGTGGTTTTGTTTACAAGGGGATTTTGAGTATCTCATCTCCCAGTGATGATTAGGAATAAGTCTGTTCCTGCATTGTAGGGTTAGAAGGCAATTGACTCTTGAAACACATTTTTCTTAGAGTACACTGGGTGCAATGTTACTGCCTGACTTTGGTTACTCATTTAATAATGATGGGTACTATCACTGAAATTGTATGACAAAGAGTTGTTGTATATGTAGTGTAGTGTTGCCTGATACAGTTGTCACCTTCTGTATGGTAGGATATACATCTGGCTGCTGGGAGGTAAGGTGAAACACAAGTGCTACAGATCGGTTATCCTGAAACTTTTGTGTTTACTTTTCTGTGCCATGGCTTCAGCAGCATTAAAACAAGAGTAGCCTGTGAGAAATTATTTAATCTTTTTCCGTGTCTTTCTGTTAGATTTCATTAAAATGGATTTTTGGAAATCTGGAGGTGGGGTCTACAAAAAACTGCGGTTCTCCCCAATAGGAAGAGGTAAAGCAAATACTTTGGAGACACTTGATTTGCTACCAGAATTGTACTCCTGCTTTTGATCTGCGTTTTCAGGAAGAGAAGCTGCACTTCTGGATATTGATCTCAAGCACACCTATTGAATTTGTTTGATTTGCAAATGCCATCTGCATGTGAACTGGGTGAAAAAGGCAGCATACAAACAGGAAAGAGGCTGTGCCGATAGTGAAAACTTAGTGGACACTTAATGTATAATTAAGGTCTACTTTGTAATTGCTGATTAAAAACACCTGACCATTTCTCCTACAGCAGTACTGCTGTTTGGTCTGTAGTAGTACAGACCTGTGCCTTTTCCCTGATTCCCTTGTGTGTTCAGCGGAGACAAGTGCCAGTGTATAAAATATGCAGATGGGATCCCACTGCTTACTGAAAAAAAGAAAAGAGGCTAAGGCGAGAACATTCTCTCTTAGAATACCTTTTCTTCAATACACTGTTTTTAAACCCCAAGGACCTTCATAACACCAAAAGGACAGACCTGGAACAAAATGGCCAAAGTAGAAACGTTAGACTCTTCACTATCTCAGGTGTTGAACTCTCACCTTGAAACACCACAGAGAGGGCTAGATGTAAAGTGGTTACAGTCCAGTGCTTTCTGGCCATCTCTTGGAAGGTACTACTGTCAAAAGCTAAAGAGCACAAGAACATAAGTTACTCAAGAAAAACTTTGCCAGGATTGCTGTGAATGTGCAGGACAGATGGAATTCCATATTCTGAGCCCCTTTAACGAACTAGATCATCCTGAGTAGAAAAGCTGGTTGGAGTATTACATGTGGTAGTGGAATTTGAGAAGTATTTTTGTACTACTTTCAAGTGATCTTTATGATTAGATTTTGACATTTACTACTGTTCTGTTCTGCCATTTGGAGTGGCACAAAAGAGGTATTAGACTACCTTAGTACAAAAAGACTCAGCATTAAACCCTAGAAAAAACAGTAAGTTGCTAACATGCGTTTCAAAGGTTAGCATACTGAAGAAGAAAAGACTTCCAAACGTAAACCTGTAGGTATTTTTAAAAGAGAGAAAAAGAAATAAATTAGTGATATTGAAACATGTTGGTTTTGGCTGACACAAATTTACTTTGGTGTATATTGAATCAAATAAAAGGAGATCCAGCTAAAAAAGCAGCAGCAAGTAGATTGGTATTACATGAAATGAGTTTTCAAAAGAGAAACCTTGTAAAGGAAGATTCTGTGCTAACCAATAAAATGGACTCCTAATAGAGAAAAATAATTGACCTTTGCTCTATTTCCCTGCAACAGAGAGGCTGACAGAGTGGTAGCTGATAGTGTGTGTGTATATATGCACATGCTGTATGACAGTGCATCGCCATGTGGGTGAGTGTATGCGTATGCTAGTAAATGGGTGTATGCGTGTGCCTACACACAGGGAATTGTACAGCAGATTTAAATGGAGGCATTCAGCCAGATAGAAGGGTGCTCAGTTTTCAAATGCCGTCATTTGACTTTGTTTTTTAAATGACCTTTCTTTGCATATTGTGCTTCAAACGTTGTATTTAAATAGTAGGTAATGTGCTGTATAGACAGTTTTCCCTTGTGTTTACAAAAGGGCAGATGTGGTCATCTTATATTATTTATTTATATATTACTGAATTGTACTGAAGGTTTTGAACCAAAATACATTTAAAGCTGCAGAAGGTGCTGAGGTGGCTGTTGTGGGGTAGCCAGAAGCCATTTATGTCCTTATCGATTTCTTTCAGTTTTGAATTGTAGTGAGTTTGAGGTTTTTTAAATGTTGTTAGCTAAACAGAATGTGTCAGTCTGTTTTTCGTTCTGCATGCAATGCAATTTATTTTTAGGACTGTTCTTAAACATATAATTATCCAAGTGCTGGATAATCCTTGCAGTATTTCTGAGGGAAAGATGTCAGTTGCTCAAATCACAGTGCCTTCAATAAGATGAATATTCTTCTTTCAACAGTTTCTTGCCTGGACTTTAAATTACATGTATACCTCCAGGATGCTCTCTCAGGTGCCTCATGTTGCAAAAGTAAACAGAAGTTTTCCCGTCAAGCACATGTGTGCACAAATGCATGTGTGTATAGGGCTTGTGAAAGAGCATAAGTGCCTCACAAGCCCCACTTTTCTGCTACTGAACTGTTTCACACTATTGGTGTCCCAAATGTGGGCTCATTTACCCAGTGTGCAATAAGCCACTCTCATACACAGAGTCAAGTTCTTGTTAAATTCATATTTGTCCAAAAATGGGTGCTAGGATATAGTTCCATAAGGCTAGCGCACACACAGTCTGCCAGCCAGCCACTTTTACACATTTCAAAGAGTAAAAATCAGTGTTTTCCGTATACTTAATAGTCTGTATCTACAATCATGGGTTCTTATATCCTCTCATCTCTGTTTAAAGACAGTATATATTTATTTCATTACTTATGCTCCGTAAGTAAAGGTCTCTGTGAGCAAGGGTCTCTTATCTCAGGGCAGGTGTGTTTTCAGTAATGAACCAATCTCCTGTAGTAACACAGTTCTCTTCTATTTTGCTGAGCTTTTCAAAACTACTTCTGCCTTACTAATCTTTCTGAAGTTAGTTGTTACTCTTCTGACCCAGATGGTCTTTTTTATTAGTCTTCTACCTCTCCTCAAGATCTGTGAGCTTGTAAGGAAACATTTTTTCCTTTTCCTTGAGGTGTGCTATTCCAAAACCCAGCATTTTCAAGCTTTCACACATATAGTCCTTTACAAAATCTTCACTTCTTCATTGACAGCAGTATCACCATCCACACAGCCTTTGAGATTTTACAATTCAAATCAGCTCTAGCAGTCTAAAGTGACTGAGTCAAAATGAAGCTGGAAGGGATTGGCGGATGTTTAATGTTCACATAAATTGATGTGAAACATAAGGCTACTGCACAAGCAGTGGTGGTAATAAATTTAGTGGTCAAATGTATTTTCTCTTTAGCTCTTCTTGCCTGGATGAAACTCCTTTTCTGTTGGAGGAAGCTGAAGAAGCTTTTTGGGGAACATTTTATTCTTCTGAATGGGTTCTTCACTCTCCATACACTGCTTTTCTTAATTACATAAAGAGACATTAACTGAAAGGCAGTATGTGTTTTTAGCTTTACTCAGCATAGCTCTCTGCTACTTTATCTTTGTGAAGCACATCTGTTTACATAACAGAGTATTTTGGGCCAGTTTGTGTAGCATTTTAACATGCTTCATATGAAAAAACATTAAGCAACAACCAACCCTGTGAAGTTTCTACCTGTATTGAATAACAGTGTGATGGTTCAGAGAAGACACTGGCCTATGCTTTTGTTACTACAGCTGCACGTTTTGCTTTCTTCCCTCTTTCTCTCTCCCTTGTCAAAGTTCTTAGCAGAAATACCCACTCCCTTTAACACTGAAGAAAGCTCTTGAAATGCGAATAGACAAAGCTAGCAAGAAACCACTGGAGAGTAAATGGGAAACAGGCACCAGGCACGCACACAGCTGGGCATGTGACAGTTAATCCCACGGTGACTGAAAGGAAAGTTGTTCAACAGCAGCAACTTCCTCTCCTTCAGAACATCAGTTAAGTTCCCTTCCTAAAAGGAATATGTGTCTTGTTGGAAAGACATCACTCACAAAGATCTGAGTCATCAGTGTTAAATGAAAATAAATGATCAAGGTGAAATCCCACTTCCCCTGGTGGTGGTGTAACACAAGCTTGTGTAACATAAAGGCCACAGTCCTGTTAGCCCAATACAGCTTGTGTGTGGTTGTGTCTGTGATGTTCAGGAATGGCTGCAGAGCAGAGGAAGGGATTTGAAAGATGCTGTGGCAATATCTTCTGCTCAGGTGGCATCAATGAGAGATGCATCAGATCAAGACTGTAATGGAGGGGAAATCCTGTGCAATCTTTCATAATGTTTTTTATGCCTTATCTGAAAGACAAAATGCTATTGTTTGCTGAGCTAGCTGTTCCCATCAGATATAACCAAAAAATCTGTGCTATGCCCCTTAGTAGATAAACAGTAGTCTTTCTAGACAGCAGGATGTCTGCTTTCAAAACTATAAGCAGATTTACTTTCCCCATAACTTCTCTGGGGCATAATTGTTTCTCATTTCCCCATAATTGCTGCTATTTCCATTAGGTTTCTGAGAATGGCCTTAGGCAACAAGATACAAATGTATCTCATATTGCCACAAGTTTCTTTTCCTAAAATCCAAGTGAAAAATCTCTAGTTTAATTGGTTTTGTGCTATCAAGGAGAACTGCTTTATCTTTGTTATATGGTTAAGCTTGTACTGTTAAAGGTATACAAAGGATGCATACTGACTGTTACCTAAGGTATGAAATGACTTACTTTTACAAAATAGCATACCCCAAGCATCCCTCCAGGTTGTGGACAGCTTTAATAAAGGTGACAGTTTTATGAGAGGGCTGTGCTGCTAGGTATAGGAAGAGAGCAAATTCAGGCTTTGAAGTGAATCCTTACTCAAGTTGCAGGCCCAGAGTAGGAGGAAGGGAGACTTTAAATGTCATACTGTGTTTCAGCAGTTGTTCTTCAAATAAAAACCTGGGTGAAAACCTTTTCCTATAGCTATCAGTAATACAGTTCCTACTGATACTATTCATTAATTTATTTCTTTTAGTGGCAACCTGAAAAACTGTGACAAGCAGGAGGGAATTTATTCTCTATTATACAGCATAATGTAACCTTCTGTGGGAATGGATTGCTCATCACAAAAGCATATTGCTGGGAGGCGAGTCTCTCAGCCTGATGGCTCTGCAGCCTGAAAAATGGAACAGGTTCTGGGATTCTGTAAGTGGCGTTACAGAGTATAAAAGAGTTTGCGTGATAACAGATTCGTCACAGCTTATTGTGATAGACAAAGATGTGGTAAAAGAGGGCACAATTTATGGAATACAGATGAGGAACTTCAGCTGTTCATGTCAGGGATGCTGAATGGCATTTCTAAGTGGAAATGAACAAGGAAGATGGATTTCATTCAGCTTGACAAGCTGTATTTTATCCATCAGATCTGTAATGATGCTGTTGCTGCTTTTCTGCATGAGAAAGCTGACCTGAAAAGCTAGGGATACCCAGCAACCTGCTGTTGTGGTTTAAGCCCAGGCCGTAAATCAGAATCATGAAGTCCACTTCTCCCCCCTCACCTTTCTTCCCTCCGCTCCTGGAGGGACGGGGAGGAGAATCAAAAGAATGCAACTCCCACGGGTTGAGATAAGAACAGTTTAATAACTAAGGTATAACACAAACCACTACTGCTACCACTAATAGTAATAATGATAAAGGAAATAACAAGGAAGAGAATACAACCACTCACCAACCGGTACCTCACCCCCACCCTGCCATGATCCAGCCCTTCCGGGAACTCTCAGTTCTACATCCTGGGCATGACGTGCTGTGGTATGGAATACCTCTTTGGCTAGTTTGGGTCAGGTGTCCTGTCCCTGCTTCCTCCCAGCTTCTCCTCCTCCCGGGCAGAGCATGAGACTCACAAAGTCCTTGGTCAGTTTAAACATCGGTGTTATCAGCTCTGTTCCCAGGCTGAAAGTCAAAAACACAGTGCTGCAACAGCTACTAAGAAGGAGAAAAACTGACTGCTACTGCTGAACCCAGGACACCTGCTCTCTACAGGGTAGAGGTTTTCAGAAAGCAAAAGGTCTTGAATCAAACCTGCAAAGGGGGGATTTAAATCAAGCAAGCAGGTTGTTAGGTAGAATTACTCACAGTAGAATAGTTTATGAGAAATCAGCCATAGATGAAAATGAATGAATGTAACTGGCTAGTTTGTATGTGTCCATTACAGAAAATAGTGCAACTTTTGATTCTAAAGGCATGGGAGAACTCCTGTTTCTGACCTGAGGATTTAACAGCATAGATCCTAAAAGGAAGAGGTAATCTTCTATCTGTAGTAAAAGGGGGTACTATCATAGCCTAATGATAAACTGGACAGAGTGGTGGGTATTCAGTCCTACCTAAGCAAGAAAGATATGAAGTGTGCTGTTATTCTACTGCAGCAGTAGCAAAGTAAAAGTGAACTTAAGTGTCAGCCACCATTTCTTCTCTGCATACCATTTGTCCACACGTAGAAATAACTAACCCCATCATTCCACAATCACCAGCTCCTCTGCTAGCCTCCAGCCAGATACACTGGGCAACAAGGAGTTAGAGAGGCACCCAACTTCACTCCTACGAGCAAGGTACATCCTGCTGTGGATGCTCACAGTGGGACCAAGCAGAGGGAGGCAAACAGGCTCCACTGTGCTGCTCAGCCAAGAACAGCCTAACCCTGAGAGACAGATAAAGTGAAGTATCAATGCAGCTTCAAAGCTACCATGTCATTTGACCTTGAGTGTCAAATGTGATGCAAAAGAAATGTGACTGGAGTGGCCTGGGAGCAGTAGTTGGCTGTCACCGTGCTGATGCACTGGCACACTTGATTGCTGCAGCCTGAAAGAACTGCTAATTTAAAGAGTGTTATGGAAAGTTCTCATAGGCTAGAACTAAAGCTGCAAGCTTTGACCAGGCGTGTTTAAAGAAGGAAGATGATCAGACAAACTCTTACGTGTGTCATGTGATTGCTGAGTTGAATTGGTGAATAGAAAGGCCATTCAGCAGGGGAAAAAAAAAGCACACAGCTATTTTTCCTTTGTTTCTCCATTAAAAAAAGTCTATTTGCATGCAGCAGATGCCTCCATCCATAGGAAAGTGGAGAAATAATGGGGGAAAATTGTGAAGCAGAACTATGTCACCCTTGGGACTGAAACAGAAGAGTGCTGTCTGCCCATTGCCAAGGGACAGGGTGTCACTCTTCTTAGCAGCAGGTTGTCCAGCACCATTTTCCTGTGATATCCGTTGCTTTCCATGGCTGATTAATCTCAAAAAGCAACATAGTTATTCGCAATTTGGGTGGATTCTGTCTTGTTTTCTCAGTTGTGTGGCTATCATTATGATGAAGGCAAAAGTGAACTCGAGTCTCAGCCACCATTATCCATCATTATCCTCAGCAGTAGCCTTAGACTTTCCTGAAGATGCCTGGTTTGATGGTGAACCCTCATCTGCTGCTGGGGTATTTCATCACTTTGCTGTATTTTTCTTTTGTATGCCTGCTAAGCACCTGGGCCATAATGACCCTTAGGTACTGCCCTCACATTAATGAATCTTTCTGCTGTGGGCTGCAGTGCTGGTGCCTGGAGCTGTGCTTCACTGGCCTGGAGAAAGCATTCCCTCCTGAGCTGCCCTGGGGATACGCCTGGTGGCCTGAAAGTGTCCTTCTAGCCCTGGAAGTGTCCTACAGAACCTAGCTGGTCTCCAGCCTTCCCACAGGGGCACAGTGCAGTCTTTTATGACACAGATTTGGGGCCACATCCTCTGGGAGTTGTTGTGGGGGGCGGTGATTTAGCCCTTTATAGCCTTGCAGTTGTTACTGTGAGTTCATTAACCTGGCTGGGAATTTCCTCATAAGCAGAGCTGATTTACAGTAAATAAACAGCAAATTAACCAAAACTGAAACTCTGAATGATGAAGCTTCCTGAATTATTTGTTAGTTCAGAAATGATGGTGTTTAATGACACAGTCAGAAGGAGCTGCAAAGTCTCCTGAGTGCTTTAAAAATTATTGAATGTCAGGCTGGGCTTTTAACTGCTCAGATTTTGGTAACACCATCTAATTGAACTTCTAGCATATGTTATTCTGTCAGAAATATCTCTGCAAATTCTCACTTGGAGATCTGAAGCATCATGGGTCTCTAAATAATTCCTTAAGTGATAAAAAGCATGGGGTCTTTCAGACAAATTGTATTTATAATAACCCCCAGGTAACTGCTGGGTGAAAGTGGCAGCAAGTGGCTCTGAAGCAGGAAGTACTGGAGTAGCCAGTGCCTGGTTTCTATTTTTCCACAGAATCAGACTGTTCCAGCCTCCCATCAGTAAACTTGAGTGTACTGACTGTATCAGTCGGTTTTATTATTAGCCAAGGGTTACTCTTGGGCACTGGATATTTATGGAGCCAAGTAAATGCACTGCAAAAGGAGACATCAGGCATAATATCTTAATGGATGTGCATTTAAAAGTACACTTTTCCACTAAACCCTATTGTAACAGGATTTCAGAGCACACTGTACTCAGCACATTGAAATTACTGGGAAGATGCACAAAGTGGAGTGGTCATGTTTAAACAGGAGATGAGATTTTGAGTGCTGGTTTCTTCTGTTACAGAAATAGATCCCAGGGGAACCCTGGGTCTCAGCCGGATCTCTGTAGGAACTTGTTAGAGTCCTGAGGCACACTTGTCATCTAAATTATACGATGATCTCTGCTATAGATAGCAACATCACATGATGTTGAGGAAATGTTTGAAATTCTGCAAACAGGCAGGGACAGCCGAACTTGTACTGGAATCACAGCCAAGGAGATGTTTAGTTCCTGAGGCACTCTCCGTACAGTAGGTTGTATACTGTTAAAAATTCCTTTAGGCCTCAGGATTCCAGTACATCCCTGAAGATTTGCACAAGGGATCTCTGGCCTCAGTGGAAACATGTCTTCTTGGTCATCTCCAGCAATACTAGCTACCCACCAGAGCTGTGCAGTTGGCATAATGCCTTGTCCTGTTATTCCTCCACTGTTTTGCAGTGCTGCATTTCAGGAGCTTTCAGCCAGCCTAGCTCACAAGTGCAGTTCAAGTCCCTACCTTCAAGTAATGTTTTGATGTTACCAGTGACCTCGCAATGATCTTAATTCAATCAAGATCAAATACAAATTAGAAGTATTTAACTGAAGTGTACAAAGCCACTGAAAACCAGGAAAAAAAAAAAACAAACCATAAGTTTGCTTATACCAGGATACCTAAAAAGTGTCCCTCTTGTACCTGGCTGTTGTGTTGCAGGTGCTTCCTAATCCTAGATCCCTGGAAACTGATGGCCAAGCTGTAGTCTATTTCATTTTCTCGGAGAAGACTGTTGCCTAGTGCAGCATATTTGCTTTGTAGCCCTTCGGTCTTTCAGGAATTTTCCCAGAGGTTCCATTCCTATTCAGTCTTTTTTCTGCAGACCTTGTTTGCTTCCAGCAGCTGATGACTGTTACACCTTCTGGAAAACCTAGATATTTCACTGGAATGCCATTTATCCCTTTCTGTGTGTATTAAGAATGTTCTGACTCAATAACAGGTTAAACTCTTTCTTCTGCTTTACCGCACACACTGGTGTGGGGAGGAACATTACTCTCTGGAATATACTCTTGAGCTGATCTTCCTATTTGTATCAATATTCATATCATCTATCAGACTGATGCCAGAAGCAAGAATGAATGAATGCAGATGATTTCTGAGATTGGATGTTGTCAGGCATGATTATCAAACTTCCACCCAGCCAATAGCTTGGGCAAGGTACACCCTCACAGTCTGGAGGGCTATTCTTCTAAATGCAGAAGCCTATACCGCTTCTAAATGTGGCATTTTACTTTGTCATGCGTGTAGAATATGTAATACAGTATATAACATGAGCACTGTATATAACATGACTATCCACGTTGTTTTGCTTGTGTTGCAGATTGTGTGTACAAGTGGTGGGAGCCAGGTAACTGTATTCTGTCTTTACTTGTGATTAGGAATATTGGTTATGACAAGATAGGCTTGGTGAGTCCCTGTATTAAATTTTTAACTTAAATTTGCAAAAACCAAGCACTCAATTTTAAACCAAATACATGTAGTAGTTTCTTTTTCATATTCAAACAACCAAACAAACACTAGGAAAAAATACACAAACCAAAACTAATGCTTGTTCACCATCATCTCTCAGCAGAGAAGTAATGTTTGAGCTAGATCTGAGGGGTTTTTTTCTATAGACTGAGAAAAAAAAAATGCATAGAAAACAGAAGACTAGAGTTTCCATTTAAGAACACTTAAAGGGAAGTAGGAGCATTGTAAAATACTAGTGTTTCATTTCTCAGGGACTTAGTGTAAGTTTTATTTCTGTTTTGGCATCACGTGAACTCCCAGCAGCTGGGCTTTGCTTTGCATTCAAAAGAAACCAAACCTTTCAAAACAAAGCTCAGATTAAACTGCTCATTTTCATCCTTTTTGTGGTTTGATCATACGAAGCTAACATATTTCCCATGGTTCCTGGCCAAAAAACATTAATCTAAGTTTCATCTGAAACTCAGTAAAAATTCATGTGAGATTTGGCTCAGGTTTTGAGGTTATTTCATTGAATCTGGACTGAATTTCAGGGTTACAATGGAACCACAGCATTTAGTGGAAAGCATCTGTTTGGTTAAGTTCCCTGTCTACCTCCTGGATATGTAACTCGACAAGTTAACCAGCATTTTTGTGCTTGAAAATAAAGTGAAATGTCATTATGGTACCATCTGCTATGACCTCTTGAGCAAAGAGAAGCAAAGGGCAACCAGAATTGTACCACAAGAGCATGAAGCACTTGCTGGGTTTTCTCCCTCCCTCTGTTCTCTGGTGCTATGCTGTTTTCTGATTATAATGGAAGGTTTCTGAAACATAAAATGCTCTATCTTTTGAGTATTCTGTTGTTGTGGTGGAACCCCAGCTGGCAACTGAATACCATGCAGCCGCTCGCTCACCAGCCCACCTTCAGTGGGATGGAGAGGAGAATGGGGAAAAAAAGGTAAAACCCATGGGTTGAGGTAGGAACAATTTAAAATACAGTATAATACTAATACTATTACTAATAATACTAACAAAAAGGGAAGTACCAAGGAGAGAATATAAAACTAAATAAGAGGGGAAAAACCACAACAAACAGCACTGATGCACAATACAATTGCTGAGCACCTGCTGACCAATACCCAGCTTGACCTGAGCAGGAATTGGTCCCTCACAGTCAGCTCCCCCCAGTTTATATACTGGGCATGATGCTCTGTGGTATGGAATATTCCTTTGGCTAGTTTGAGCCAGGTGTCCTGTCTCTGCTCCCTATCTCCTCACTGGCACGGAGACTGAAAAGTCCTTGATCATGGTAAGTGCTACTGAGCAACAACTAAAACATTGATGTGTTATCAGCATTGTTCTCAGACTGAAGCCAAAACACAGCGCTGCACCAGCTACTAGGAAGAAAATTAACCCTACCCCAGCTGAAACCAGGACACTGGTGTTCAATACTGTTCCGCTTTGAGTGTTGGAGACTCCCACTGGACTGAAATGAATAGGATAGGCCATCTTTTCTATGAGTCATCTCGATGAAAGTTGGGGATCTTTACTGATGTGCAGGTGTCAGACCAGACAAAATGAGCCATTGCCGAGAAACAATTGTGTCAGTATCAGTCCTGCTAAAGGCTAGACATTCTGGCCTCCATCCACCAAAACACTGCAGGAATACACAAAATACCCAAGAGACCTCATTACAGACAGAAACTGTATTAAGTTAGAAAGAGATCCTTGGCTGGATTGAAGCTTGAATGCTGAATGACTTTGAAGGATAAAACATTGGCTTGTTTTATTTATGGGCAGAGAGAAAAGACAGAAGAACAACTTCAAGTCAAGTTGAATCAGGATGGAATACAGATTTCTTTAAATGATATTGTTAGAGGTACTTGGATTCTTAATGCAAAAAGGCCCTTGGACAGATGAAGGGACAAAGGTTGACTCAATCTAACCACTCATCCCCACTGTACTCCTTCTCTGCCTAATTCCATTGCTTTGGCACTCACCTGATCCTTTCATGATCCTTTCACCTTGCTTGGGCTATTTTGTTTTCCTTAAAAGAAAAAACGGACAGAGAAGTGCCAGATACAGAGTGAAAAGGAGGAGGGAGGACCCTTCTGGTGTGTAAATATTGTCAGCCTGCAATTTAACACGCTTAGTGTAAATGTCTGAATTGAATAAATGCTTTTAGCTCAATGCTGTCTCTTGGCTGAAACCAAATTAAACAGGAATTAATTGCTTTAGGATGATAAAGGTTTGAGGAGACTGACCTGCCTACAGTGATCTTCTCAGGATCTTGATACACCTTTAATCCAGGCATGCTTGCTGTGGTCATGTTAAATTTCACTTCGTGTCAGACCCCTAAGACCAAAATTTGCCTTTAGTTCACTGTCTTATGCTTATGCTGAGGTATTACTTATGGAAAAATTGAAATCAAATAAAACATTTCTGGGGTGATAGCTACAGCTAAAAGCTTCCCTGGGTGCAAATAAACAGAATATATCTGATTTATGTGTTGATAACAGCTTTTGATCCTCCAGAACCACAGTTCTTAAATCCTGTGACAGCACATGCAGTTGGAGCTGCCTGTAAACGCTTTTTGGCAGTGTGTTACTTCCTGCAAATAAATTGATCATATGAGAGGCTTCTCAAATCATAGTTGCTTTCCAGTGGGAATGAAGTTACCAGTTTCTTGTGCCACAACTTTTGTTTTTGAGAGGAAAATCCTACTCCTGCTGGAGTTACATGCCATGTATGCAGTGGGAAATTCACAAAAGTGCTTTGACAAGACTGGTACACTCAGAGAAAAGCAAATCTGTGCCTTGAACCAATTTCATTCACTCCATCCTCTGCCAGTGCTGTCTGTGCTGTTAAAACTCATCTTCTTCTAGTATAACTGTGCCTACGAAAGGTTTCTCTCTGGCTGAGTAGGGATGTCACCACTACACTGCCTTAGTAATTTGGCTAAACTATGTGTGGAATAGCCAGCTGCACCATGATGCTGGCCAGACATTACGGAGGTGTAAACGGCAGTTTACAGCTTATTGGATACCAAAGAGAACACGTTCAGAACAAATTGTCCCCACGTCTGATAAATGAATCAGTTTAAGAATGTATTTTTATGACTGCCTTAAATTAGTATAGATGTATACATTGCTGCCAAAAGGCATGTAGAATCATAGAATGGTTTGAGTTGGAAGAGACCTTGAAGATCACATGCCATGGGCAGGGACACCTTCCACTAGATCAGGTTGCTCAAAGCCCATCCAACCTGGCCTTGAACACTTCCAGGGACGGGGCAGCTGCAGCTTCTCTGGGCAACCTGTGCCAGTGCCTCACCACCCTCACAGGGAAGACTTTTTTCCTGATATCTAATCTAAATTTCCCATCTGTCAGTTTAAAGACGTTCCCCCTTGTCCTGTCATGACATGTCTTTGTAAAAAGTTCCTCTCCAGATTTCTTGTATACCCCCTTTATGTACTGCTGTAACTTCTCCCCGGAGCCTTCTCTTCTCCAGGCTGAACAAGCCCAGCTCTCTCAGCCTGTCTCCATAAGCGAGATGCTCCAGCCCTCTGATCATCTTGGCAGACCTCTTCTGGACTCACTCAAGCAGGTCCACATCCCTCTTGTGTTGGGGGCCCCAGAGCTGCACACGGTACTGCAGGTGGGGTCTCATGAAAGCAGAGTAGAGGGGGAGAATCACCTTCCTAGACCTGCTGGTCACACTTCTTTTGTTGCAGCCCAGTGTATGGTTGGCTGTTACGAACCTCTCAGTAGTTCTGCAAGCTTAAGT
Source organism: Psittacula echo (assembly GCF_963264785.1). Taxonomy (NCBI): domain Eukaryota; kingdom Metazoa; phylum Chordata; class Aves; order Psittaciformes; family Psittacidae; genus Psittacula; species Psittacula echo. Next base: position 61,885,081 of record NC_137735.1, read on the forward strand.
GTCTTCAGGCTAGTTGATCATCTTCAGTTCTGGCAGTGCAACTGTTAGTGAGATGAAAGGGTGAAACGAACTGTGGAGGCTGACCCCAGAATTCTTCCTGTCAGTTCTCTTCTGCGTCCAAGCGGTGTTCCTACCGTGGCTTCCCAGACAAGCTTTATTGAGACAAAGGCCAACAATGAGCTGGGAACAAGCTGTTATGGGCAGAAGCTCTTGAAGCTGAGTGGCCATGGCAGCAAGGCTCTTGGCTCTTTTCACGAGTTTCAAGATATTTTTTCTTTTTTTTCTCTGTACCTGCTCCATGTGCTCAAATACAAGGGCTTGTTATATTGTTTACAGCCTTTCTGAGCTGACTGCAACTGACCTCGTCTGAATGAGTGCGGATTTGCTGTCGTGTGTCAGTGCCTGATCGAACAGCCGTGGTAAACGTAATACCAGCTATCAAGTAGATTTAACCATTGTACGAGGTGAAACATCTCCCACTAATGACACAACCTAATCACAGGATGCTATTTTGCATGCATCACTATCAAATGCCTTAATAGCTTTAGTCAGAATGTATTTCAGCGATCATGAGCTGCTTGTGATTAAAGTTAGTACAATTGTACTAAAGGATTGGGATTTGTGTAGTTGCCCAAAGACAGTTTTTGAAACATACATCTTTATAAAGGATAAAAGAACCCTAAAAGAAAGTTCATTTGAAGGTTATTTCTGTATCGGTCCTAGTGACCCATGTGTTTTCCCTTTCAATCTGTTTGCTCCTCTTGTGTGTTGTCAAAGAAAATCCTTCCCTTTAAAACACAGACAGACTTTAAAACATAAAAATAGCATGCCTGCAGAGAAGAAACATAAATTTTATTGGTAAAAATACCCAGAGAACGATATGGAGCAGAAATGTGCATTTTTCCCACTCTAATTCTAAGAATGTATTTATGTTTTTTCTGGACAAAAGCAGAAATACTTCAGTACTTTTCCCCAACACCCATGCATGCTTACTGCAAATTGGCAAGTTAATAGCATCTGGAATGATCTGGACTAAGGCCACAGAGTTTAAGGGCCAGTGTGATTCTGTGTTCACTCCTGCCCAATTTCTAGTGGCTTTACTAGGTAGGAACCCCTGTCAGGTATTAGCAGTGCATTAATCATTGTAAACCTCACTCACGTGAGATCAGACTAAATTGAACTAAATTAAGGCAGCCCACGAGCTGCATGGAAGTCTTCGAATTTCACCTAGTTTAGAGCCAAAATGACACTAGTTTTCTATCCTGTGTTGTAAATATGGATGGTGCTAAAGATTACTAGCCTGGAAAAATTCTCTGAACTTTCTTGTTTGCTTCAGATTTCTATGGGTAGAGCTGTTGTTACTGTTTTTAATTAGAAACTTACTTTCTGCATTTATTTGTATCTTGGTCTGTGACAAGGTGATTCTCAGCATGGTATGAACTTATAGTAAGAACATAATTTTGCCCTAAGAAATTTACGATCTGAACCAATGGAGAATAAATTGATGTCCCCAGAAAAAGGAACGTCCAGAATTGGTGCAACCAACACCAGTCAGTAACAGATACAGCAGTCTATGCACATCAGTGGCCTGTGCACCTACACATTTCTTTTGCTCATCACAGCAAAGAACAATTTTGAGGTGGATTTAAGAAGTCTGACACTAGTTTTGAAGGAGTTCAGAAGGAGCTTTTCTCATGCCTGAATTACAGCTCAGGAAAGAACCTGTCCCTGTGTGTTTATAAAGGCAGAAGAGAGAGATGAAGGTAGGCTGGACTTCAGGACCTGACACTGACCTGGAGAAATGGGATGGCACCAAGCTGGATTTCTTCAATGAGAAGGATTTCTGTCTGTTTAAGGGTAAATAATTTTAATGGTTTATCATTTCCCGTTGCATATTGTAAGTCGTTATATTTTCAGTAAGTAATACGGAAACATTACTTCCTCTGCCTTACCTACGTGAGGGAAATGTTTAGGGAAAGAGGATCGTATAGGTTGCCATTTCGGCTCTCTCCCACGACCCAGAAACCTCCTTTGCTTTTTTTCATTCAGCAGATTGGGGAAAGGAAGTATCCTGATCTGCAGATTTGCTTTAAAAGCACACTGCCTTTAAAAATAAGAGAAAAAAAAGACATCTTACATTTGTTGCTGTAATAGAAATAATTAGAGGGTGTGCGTAGTGGTGGGTGCCAAAATCATCCATGTTCTCCATTTAATCAGTCACTTAACCCAAAACACCCGTTCTAAATCCTGGAAGAAAAAACATTTTGTCCTTCAGCTACTCAAATAATTTTTAGTGAGAAGTTTAGTCTGGCTGGGACAACAAAGAAGGAAGCAAACATGATCTGCAATGCTCTGCTCTCAATGTGCTGTGTAGTTTAGCAGCTGTTCTTTCACTCAGTAGTGCAGGCAGCACAGTCTTGAAACCGGCATTTGTGATGCAAAACCAAGTTGCAGTTTAGTTAGAAACATTTTGTGCAGGTCTATTTGGTGGCTGTTGCATTGGTCATGCAGGGCTCTGTGCAGATCAGCCTGAGTGCTGGCTTAAATATGTGCAGTTGACATTAAAAGGAATAGCTTTCAAATCTGCAGCCTTAAGAACTTCAGAGTGGGCTCTTCCTGAAATGCCAGATAGACTCCTTCCTGCTTCTTTATCCACACCACTAGTTACAGGGCTCAGCACGCCAAATGTTTGTCAGGGCAGGTCTTCTATGCCCTAGCAGAGCTTTTCATTGTGATGTAAATACACGCTCAAAACCTATCTTTTTAAGTATTTTGCCAAGTTTTCTTTGCAGAAGAAAATGGATGTGACAGCACCACTTGAGTTTGCTGGCAACCATATGCTGCTATATAACCTACCTTCAATCATGGAAGTCTTCCTTAGAAAATTCCACTGCAAGATATGCATTACATTGATTTCCGCTCCTTCTTCCCCTCTCCCCGCCCCCCTTCCACCCAAAGCCTCAGTACTGCCATTTGCATCATTTGGCTGGAATAAGAAAATGAAAGGGGTTTTTTTCCAACAGGTACTGGTATTCAGACAAAGCTTTTCCTCTGCTGTCAGAGTTTGCCCAAAATAGCAGCTTTCAAAATCCAAAAGTATTTTGAAGAAGACATTAATTCTGTTCGAACTATGTTTCGGGAATTTCAGTTGAGAAGGAAAATGGGCAAAGTGGGTTTTTTTTGTAATAAGGTTTTGTTTTCTCCTGGTTACTGCCAGTGTTACCCTTCGACATGTGGCCACATTGTATATTTATTATTGCATTTTGTCTATGACACAATTCTTCCAAGCTTTAGAAAGGCCTGGTCAATAACTGGTGCTGACAGAAGAGACTCCCATTTGGTCAATGACAATTGTCTATGAATATATGTTTATCAACCTCCCTGCTACAGTAATTCTCAGAGTTACTACAGCATGAAAAAGCCTGTGTTCACACTGGTACGGAAATGTCTGGGTACATTGTCAGTTCACAGTGTGGAATGCTGAATGCAGCTCTATCCCACTCTGCAGCTCATAGAGGAAGGCAGGGGTAATGGCTTTAAACTGAAAGAGGGTAGGTTTAGATTAGGCATTATGGAATAAGTCCTTTACGGTGAGACTAGTCACAGGCCACAAAGCATCTTGCCATGTTCACCTCCAAGCAGGGCTGGAAGGTATTAAGACTGAGCAAAACAGAATCTCTCTGACCTCAAAGCTCTGGGCATGACTACTACAAAAGCAAGTTTATCTCCCAGGTGTTGTTTTACTTCCTGCATATGCAAATTGGCTCTTTGGCATTACTGAAGAAACCAGCCTTAGCTAAACAATAGTATTCATGCTTGAGGTTGAGTACGAAGTCTATAAAGCATTTTCAGCCAATAAGTCCCACCATATCTCACATCCTGGGAGCCAACCCATGTTGCAGTATCACAGTAGCAAAGAGAGTGTGCTGTTCAGTCTGCATCTGGGTTACAGGAGTAAAACTTTCCTTTTGTGGCCAGAACACAGAGTTTGGGAACTGTTAAACTGAAAGAAGTGAGCAATGGAGAGGAAGGCAGGGCTTTCAAAGGAAGTGTGTGGTGGGATGGTAAAACTTGAGCAAAGCAAGTATGTGATATCTAGAAGGGATCAGAACACTGATTTGATCCACATGTCACAACAAAGAGTAAGAGAAAGAAATCTGCTTAAATGTGGGCAGAATGGGCTGAGGCATCAGGGAAATTCAGCATGTCTTTCGTACAGATCCTCATCCCTCAGAAGCAGGAATTCAGCTCTATCTCTCTAGGAGCTCCCTCTAACTGCCCTGAAGCCTTCATATACTCTCTTAGCCAGGCATCTTCCACAATATGTTCTACAGACTACAGACCATTTTAGTTGGTGAAACATAACTGATTGTCACAGTATGTAAACACCTCACTTTCAGTCAGGATTCTACTCCTTTCTGTTGTTGCTTTCCCTTGCCTTATCTTTCTCATTACTTCTGCAGGGCTACGCATGCTCTTGGGAAATGGCTGGAGAGCATGATGCCATTAGAACTAGAGTAATTACCTTTTCTGCTCTGTGGTACAATTCTAGCCAGGAATTCCAGAGTTCCCATCTTGCCCATTGGGGATAGCTGTATGTGAAGGACTCAGCATTCTGTTTCAGCTTATCCTATAGTTTTATAAGGTGATGTAACTTTCTATGGTAGCTTCAGAATTCTCATCCCAGCTTTTTGTGCTTACAGGATGGTTTGTCTGTCTGCTTTGCAAAGTCAGTAATGAGTACGCAAGGCATGAGCAGAGGAGGGTTTAGACTTTGGTTTCACTATGGAGCTTTCTCAGAAAAATGCTGCTAATTCACTTTGCTGATATTTGGTATAGGTCAAATTTCATGTTGCTAGTTTATGCTAACGAAAAATATATCCCATTTTACAAGTCCCTACACCTCTCTTTACCCAGTTACATATGCCACAGAAAATCAGTTAGCTCCATTTAGAGCTACTGAAAAGTACCACATAGGAAAACATTGCATTTTTTGAAGTTGCTTCTATTATTCTTGAATACTATCATTTGTTCACGTGCTGCATGATTTTTAAACTCGGAAGCACCTATGTAACTTGAAATTTCATTGCCCTCTTTACCATTTTCACAAAAAATACTGCAAATGAAAATGCTTATAAGTACAGCCAATTAAAAAAGCTTTGAAAAATCTCAGCCACCAGATTATGTCTGAAAAGTTGCTTTTGAATAAGCTATTGTGTTTCAATGAAAATAACTCCATAGGAAGTCCACCACCTGTAGCTCTGTAGATTTTTCTACAGAATAACAAGATTTTTCTTGTTTCTGAAACGCTAGCTGAGTGATCACTAATGTCCTAAAAATCAGAAACACTAACATCAGTAAAATAATAATCATTAATATGATGCTGAATCTCTTATCAGTATAGCTATTCTACACTTAACAAACTGTAAAATGTCAAATAAAAGGACACTTTCTATTCCTGTGTTGTTTCCTAAATCCCAGCATGGTAAGTTCTTTAAATTAGTGCATTTTGTCTGTTGAAAGCACTTTGAGAGATGGGAAATTTAAACATATATTGTTCAGTATCTCAGTATTAAAAGTAATAGTCATTGTTACAGCACTGCTATAAAGCAGAGGGGGAGAAAGCAATCTTGTAATTATAGCAAGCCTCCTCTGAAAGTGTCTGTCTTCCTGAATTTTAATGCTGGCATAAACAGGAGTAAACGGTTCTCCATTGGTTACAAATCTCTCCTATTAAAAAAGGACATGAATATCACAGAAGAAAGTGCAGTTTAGGAGGGACCCTTCTGGTCTTCCAGACTCTCTGTTCGCCGGTAACGCAGCTCCAGGCAGAACCCAGTTCTCAGCTAGTAAACCCCTACTAATCTGAGTAACTTTTTTGTCTGCCAGGTACTGAACTGAAAACAAAGAGCTCTCCTGTTGTGTTGCATCATTTTTCTTCATGTTTCAATTGCACTTTCCAATAAGACAATGAAATGCTAGGAAAGTGATTTTCAGAAATGCACTGGTAGCTATGCCACAGATGTGCACCGATAACACATGGTGGTGAGGAAGGGAGGCGCAGGGAAGTGCATGGAGAGAATCATGTTATCCAAAGCACTGTAGTAAACTCGCATACTGGATGCAAGCCAGATTTGAAAATGCACACACTAGGCCAAAGCAAAATTGCCAGGAGTTTTGTCTGACTCTTGTGAGTTATAAGGTACCCATTGTCAGCTAGTGTCATAGAAACTCATGGTCCTTGCCTTGAGCTAGGCTATCATGTTCACCAGTTTGTGGTCTGTGACCCCCTTTGCCTCTGGTAAGCAAGATGACCCTGTCATTATAGACAGAGCAAGTCAGACTCACCATTAGAAGACCAGAGCTTAAAAATGTGTCCTGGTTTCAGTTGGGACAGAGTTAATTTTCTTCCTAGTAGCTCATGCAGTGCTGTTTTAGCTTTAGTCTGAGAACAATACTGATAACACACTGATGTTTCAGTTGTTGCTCAGTAGCACTTACCCTGATCAAGGACTTTTCAGTCTCTCATGCTCCACCAGTGAGGAGGGGCATGAGAAACTGGGAGGAAGCAGAGATAGGACACCTGACCTGGACTAGCCAAAGGGGTATTCCATACCACAGCATGTCATGCTCAGTGTATAAATCTGGGGGGGGGAGGGGTTGTTGGCCAGCTGGGGATAAACCATTTCAGAATGCTTAAATGATTCCTGACATAGACACCTAGTTTTGAGAGCTTCATTTAACAGAGTGTCTTGACTGAACAGTGATCTCTTGAGCAGTGTTTCCGAGGAAGCAACTGGGCATCCTCAGTGACTGCTGCTGCCAGCACCCAGCCATCCACCCCAAAAGAAGAAGGGTGTGGAAGCCCATGGTTTATTAGTTTCTGACTATGTTAATCATGAGTTTTAATCTCTAGAGTGTTTAGAGGTGAGCTGGTTAATGTGCTGGATTAAACCTTAATTAAACTTTATCACCTATTTCTCATTGTTTGCTAGAGCAATTTGGGAAATTATGCCCCTCTGCTTCACCTCAGTATTTTTCTCTCCCCTGTAAACCAGATCAGTTTGACAGCTTCAGAGGGATATAAATGTTTGTAAGGCCATCACCAGAAAGGAACTGTTTGTGCACCACCATATAACATGGTTTTTATAATCCCTAGTAAAGATTTGTGCTTACTGTTGAGTGAAAATTTGGAATCATTTTTAAGACATCAATACTAGTAGCAGTGCCTCTTTGAGGATATCATTCCTTTGGATGAATGAAGCTAAACCCCTAAAGCTTTCCGGGTTATCTCTGCTGGGTCTGATCATAATACTTAAAAGTCCACTGCTGCCTGATCCTCCAGAGACTAGAGCAGATCAGAATGATGCTTCTGAGCCGTCGGTGATGGAAAAGCCATCTCTGTAATGGGTGGAGATGGGAGCCTTTCCTTGTTCAATTTAGTTTAAATCAGGCACAGCTCTTTTGATGATATGTGGAGTATGGTTTTGGTTTTGGTTTTCCTGCCTTCCATAGAAGAACACACAAGAAGCCTCACGGCAACTAGGACCAGCTGTTGGAGTCATGAAGGGCTTTTATGAAGGGCTTTCTGGCAGCCACATTAAATAATGCCTTTAGTCTACACACTGTCTCTCTGAAGTAATTTTCATATCGTCACTTCAAGTGGGTGATTTGTTGCAGCACTGGCTGCCATTTAAAGTTACGGGCTCCTACAACAAAAGGCTCATCAACTTGTCAATGTTTTCGAGTTTGCAGTTTCTCTTCTGCTCATGGTAGTGCTAGTACATAGAAGAATTATGGAAGGGAGAGAAGGAGAAAATATTCTTTCAGCCCTCAGGACTCAGTTATAATATCAGTTTTAACAGTAGCTGAATTTCGTTACATCTTACTACCAGTTCTAGCTTCCAGGCTATGAAACTCTTCACACCTGCGACTTCTTTGAAATTTCCCCTAAAAATGAGTGTCAACAAGAGTTCACCCTTCCGTGACCAATACCTCAGTCTAGCTGGGTCCACATTGTGTCATTCAGCAATACAGAAGGACAAATTCTGCTCCCCTTTATGTGCATCACCAGCATGCCTTCAAGACTCGTGATGGGAAAGCTGTAAATGTTGTAGCAGGAGGTGCGTGCAGATGAATGAAAGCAGAACCTCTTTTGGAGAGTGCAGGGGAGGTCAGTTGGCCAGCACTTCTGGAAAGAAACCCCGTGGGACTCAAGCCAGTAGATTAATTTTATTCCAGTCATGATATATTCTTCTCCGTGATGTTTATGGAAATAAAAATTCTCTGGTTTTCGCCTCAAACTCCATGGCATTGTAAAATATCAGAATCCAGAGTAAGTTCTTTCTCTAATCAAGTTAAATAATTAGAACTATTGGGGTGATCATTTGCTCATGATATAGCTACCACGCTGCTTTGCCAGCATTGTTTTTATTTCAATAGACCGTGTCCTATTTGTACTCTGCAGTTCATCGTGATACTGTGAAGTCTGATGGATGCAGCTGTGATGGGTGCTCATAAACGTTCTCCTAACTGTTAGAAACTGTTTTGGGAAGTGGTTTTCATTTCTGGTTCTATTTTTTGAAAGCACAGTGAACTCTGTGCACATGATCATGCCCACCCTTTGAGGCTGTGGATTTTCTGAGAGCCACAGAGAAACAGGGGCATTAAAGGGAAATGGTGCATGTACAGCTACAGAAAGCACCGCTGACAGAACTAGGAAAAGAACTTCAGTCATTGCTCCCTAGCTCATTAGAGCTATCAATACCCATTGGCAACATTAGCTCCATGGTTCCATGAAACAGCTTTCCATCTGTCCATGTTTCCCCACAGGCTCACACCATTCATTTTGTTTTTCAGCACTTATTTATGTCCTCTTCAGGGTGGGTACGGCCCGACACATTTATAAAACTGGAGCCCACTAATCTGCTATATACTCAAGGCAAACAGTATGTAATCACCTACCTGCCTTTGCTTTTGAAGCTGCTCAGCACTGGCTTGGGGTTTTTTTCTATGTGGGTGACCTAGAGGCTCAGCAGACACTCATACACATGGATTTCACACTGTTCCTTACTGGCATTCTCCCTGTTTGATTACAGCACAGCTGTAAAGTGCTTAAACTGCAGTAAAATGGTTTAGTGAAAACTGTAAATAATGACCTCTGATTTCCTCTTAGGAACTACAATCCTCCTTAAGTATCTTTTGCAGCCTGGAGTTTTGTTGCTGCTTTTGTGGTTGGACTTCTTTTTTAGCCAGTACACCTTGTTTATCCAAATGCTTCCTTCCTTTCCTTTCTCAAAGCATAATATTTAAGGGCATTTCTTAAGATGTGGCAACCTTCTTAGAGCTTTGTGCTGTCATAGATATAATACTTTTAAGGATAACCTCTAATCTGTGTGTGCAATTAACATGAAACAAGGCCTGTATGTCTATGACCTTACACAAACAGAGGAAGAAAAAGTAAGGAGACCTTGGAAATGGGAGCAAGTGTTGACTGTTCAGCAAAAGCAAAAACCCTTTTGACTTCGATCACATTAAACATTTGTGTTTGCCAAGAGAGGCAGAAACATCTGCATGACTCTGTAGAATGCCACCTGCTCATTTGGCATTGTGAATTGCATTTAAGCCTATTGTTAAATTAATCCTATCCTCAAAGAATGGTTATTAATTTTGCAAGAGGAAGTACTCACTTACATAGATTATCCTCCACAAGCTGTATATATTTCCTGATTTCTTATTTCTTAATCTGAATTTAAGGAAATTCTCCCCTATGCTGGAAACAAATGAAGGTACACGCCAGGATTTTGACCAAAGCAATTATTCATACTCATTCTTCAGAAATAGAGAGCTATTTGACTAATGGGTAAAAATAAATGTTGTGTTGAAAATCTCTATCAGGAAGCAAATAGAAATTGCTTTGTGAAAATGTTTTATTCAATTTGAAACATGAAATAAAATCACTTTCTAAAAAAACCACAAAATCTTTTTCCAACGCCATCCAAAACAAACCAGAGTAGATGTGCTCTGTCAGCTGCACTTTCCTGTGCCTAGAACGAAGCCTAATACAAAGGCTGTGAGAGGCATGAGGGTGTTGTGGATAACACCTAGAACCTCCTCCTTTGCCTCCTTCTCCCAAATAATTGACACATGATCTGAAATACCTTGATGTAAAAATAGTATTGTTTTTCCATGCCTTTTTGAGCATTACAAATACACGTAGGTCATATGCATATGCTTCTTTCTATAGCCATGAAACTTTGAAAAAATCAAATGAAGGAAACCTTAGATTTTTTTGCTTCATAAAATTTCGTAGAATCATAGCATCATAGAATTAAGTAATTTCTTTCAATGAAACAAAGCAAATATTTTCATGCTATAACATTTCTGGTAAGATCTTTGGAGCTGGCAATTGAACTGGATTGCTGAAAAATGGCAGGATGAGTCTGGATTTTGTTGCAATATGAAAGGCGATTACAGTGTTACCCCAATAACCCAGAACACTGGAAACTGCAGTGCTGCTGATTTCCAGAGGCTCATTTTCATATCTTTTCATGACAACTTCTGCATTTAACTATTGTGTTTCCGAGTTCTGACACTGTGGCTATATCATTGTTTAGGTACAGGAAAGAATCAGGAATTAATGAAAAAAAATCAGATTCAAACCCACTCTTTTTTAAAAAATTAGTCTTCCAATGAATATCCTCTAGTTGCCTGTCATGCAGTGGGGTTCACCTCAGCATTAAGGTCAGAGGTGATGAGAAACATCTTAGTTGGCTGAGGTTAGCTCCTCTAAGTAGATGACAATAAGGCAATAATATTTAAACACTATTGTGAATCTGAAGAAGAAATTGGACTCTGTAGTGTAAACATCCTTCCTTTCAGCCTGTGTCCTACATACCTGTACTCACGTGCTCTGTCTGAAGTAGTGTGTAAATGTTTAATGAGTCTCTCTCACAGGTCACCTCCTTATTAATGCTGTGTGAGTGCATAACAGTTTGCAGAATCTGAGTCTTGGTTTCTGGCACTGTGCCTTTCCTTTCTATTATGTTAAAAGAAGCAAACTGCCATTGAAAGAGTGAACTGACACAACAGATGGGAGTTGCAGCCAATCCTGGGTGTAGAAGTACACCTGTTAAGCCATATTTAAACAAGAATTGAAGCATTCACTATTCATTCTGTTCCAAGTTTTGAAGTCATTTCTGTTGCATGAAGTAACATTTAAACAGTTTTCAAATGGCTGGTACTTGCTTTAGAATGAAACACTTCAGAGTCAAATGGTGTCAGTATAAACTACAAAGCCTCTGTTGTTTCGTGTGAGACTTCTGTGTGTCCATTTTCTGCCCATCAGAAGTATCGTCTCAATGTCAAGTCTTTGCACTCTACCCCACCATTTTCTTTCTTTTCAGGAGAGGAAAGACTTAGCAGATTTGTGCAGGCAGAGTTGCCTATCCAAATAGACAAATACATAGCCAGTGCTTCTACCTGTAGCTGGAGATGATTTTGGTTTGCTTCAGTTTCCTGCTTTCAGTATGTCCTGCCTGGCGGACAGTACCTCCTGAAGTCTACAGGCTCAGAAACTGTTGTTCCAAGCTTTCTGGGAGATATACAGCATGCTAAAAAAGGGGTTGAAGGCTGAGTGCCAGCTATTTTTCTTGCTTCAGGTGTAGTAGCTGCTCTATTATTTGTGAGTGTGCTCTGGGAGGTCGAGAGGGGAAGGCTTTATTCTGCAGAGCTTTGTTATGCTCTTCTCCACTGAAAGCTGGAAGGGGACAGCTGGGGACTCAGCAGGCAACCTTCTAATTAAGTAGAGGGAGTAGGAAATAACGGGGTAATTTTTGCAAAAACAATCAGATAACCTTCTTCTGGGGGGAGCAGAATTGAAAAAGATTTAGGATTTTCTACTTGGGTATTTCTGAACATTAAAAATTGGGTATTTTTTTTTCCCCAAGTTAACCTTTGTTTTCACACATTGGCTAACTTATGAAGTTTTTAAGTTACGCAATATTTTGAATTTGAAAATTAAGCTTTTAAAAACGTATAACTAAAAATTGTATTCTGAAATATGTTTGGGATTGTTGGATCATGAACATGCATTTTTGGGGATGACTTGAAATCTATGTTCTGGTTTGGGAGGCATTTTTGACATCTTACAGATACTTACAGAATAGGAAAGCCATTCCCCATGCAGCTGCTGGGTGATGTGGTGACAGTTTTGAAAACATGGACCCATTCCCTGGACGCTGACAGAGGTCACACCAAATTCCTTTCGTGCAGGCTGTCAAACTGCTTTCATTCATAATAAATCTTCCTTTTTCTTCACTGATCTGCAACTGAACACCTTAAAAGTAATAAACCCATTATTATCTTATTTTTCAGGACATCTCTTCATTTTCCTTGTCTTTTCTGCTGTACTAGAAGTTTATTTTTCAGCACATAATGGTGGAAAATACGCCAGCTCCCTTCACGAAGTAGCAAGCACAGACAAATATGCGTGCATGCTTAATTCATACTTCAAAACAAAAGAGTGGTTTGTGAAGTACTGAAATCCTTTGTGCACTGGTTATGTGTGGAGATGACTGAACTCTAGCCAAGATTTTGAGAGAGCACTGTCAAGTTTATTAAACATCTGGGAGGCATACAAGGCTTCCTACAAGTCATCTGGTACAGAAGCTACTTACTATAACCACTGCTTTGAGGTCTGTCTACGAGCCATCACTGCTGTTAAAAGGATGAATTTCCTCTGTGGCGTAGCCTGACGTGGTTGGTATGGTTGGAAGTGACAGAAGAGAATGTCTTTCAAGAAAATGTCTTCTTTTTTTCATCACCCATTAAACCATACTCCCAGGCGGACTACATGCTAGGCACACACAAAAGAGAAATAAACCAAGTGCTAGCATAAACTTTAAGCAAACACAGTAGGATCATTTTCTCATTTTGATAATCCATTCAAATTGAGACTACTTCCTCTTGTGATAATTGCAGTACAAGACTCAGCACTCCAAAGGCAGTTCAAAGCTCTCCAGTTCCAGTTCAGCAGTTCAGGAAGGGTTTATGAACATGACAAAATTCAGAAGAAGGATTGGTTTTAGCTTTGGGAGGGGGTGGTTTATTTGTTTTAATTTTTATTTGATTTTGGTTGGGTTTTGGTTGGGTTTTTTTTCCCTGAAGATTTGTTTGTGTTTGCTCTTTCCTGTTACTTTCTCAAACCAATGGGTCTGTTTCTTATAGCCCATATCCCAGTTGTATTGCAGTACAGTGAAAGACGTCCAAAGCATCACTGGCCAGAGATCAGGCCTGGTTGTCTGGAATAGCAAAAGGTGGCAGTTCATTCAGGTAGGTGATATGCCACTGCATCACCCCTCCATCAGGCTTTCCCAGCCGCAAGGACGGCAAAGGTTAGTGCACAAGGGTTTTTTGGCTGCCTGTGTGAGTGTAGTGAGTCCACGGAACATTATTATTCAAACCCTTAAACCTGTGCCAGACTGTTAATGTCTTAATGCTTATTCAAGTGTCAGGGAGCGCTGGCAGATGTCAGAGTAAATGGGTGGCTGTCAATAAGGAAATTACTTGCCATTCACAGGGTGATTGGTGCAGTCTGTCGGGTAGCATTTGAGAGGATGTTCAGGCTGAAAGAAAGGGTGAGGAAGCAGGAGAATTTGTAAATGTTTCCTTGTCTTGAGAGGCTGAGAGAGAAGCCTCCAGCAATAGCAACCATAAAACAATAGCTAAACAGAAGTAAAGATCAAAACATCCAGCTTTGGAATAATGCCACTAAAGGAAGGACTGGGGGCTTTTAAAGCTTAAGGCAATTGTCATTGACACAGCCTGAAGCATTTGCAGTTATCCACTAGGAGAAGAAGCTAGATCACATTCATCAGTACTCCTGTTTCTCTAGTATTGGTACACGATGTGTATGTCATCAGACAAGGTCTTAAATGAGAGTTTTTACCCATAGTTAAAGACAGCAATTGTGCAAGGTATCATTTCAACTGGTTTGCTTTGAAGTTAGGCATGTCCTAATCCACAAGGCTCTGACCTCTCAAGCCCGCAGAGGACTTGGGGATCATGGCTCAATGTCCAAGTGGAAATCAGTGATGAGTGGTGTTCCTCAGGGAATGGTATAGGGACTGGTCCTGTTCAACATCTTTGAGCAACCTAGTCTAGTGGAAGGTGTCCCTGCCTGTGGCAGGAGGGTTGGAACCAGACAATTATTCAGGTCCTTTCCAGCTGAAACCATTCTATGATTCTATGATCAGGTTTGGCTCTGTTCTAGGTGTAGGTGTTCACGTGCTACATCATCTGCCTTTGAAAATGCCTCATTTTCTTTGGCTTTAAGACAAAGTGGAATATTTTTCAAATTGCAAGTAGATTTAAAGATTCATTAGTTGAGATACTTCGTGGAAGCTTTATGTAAGTAAACAGGAAACTTCATTATTTCAATCTGGACAGTTTATTCCTTTGGGACAGTTAAATGGAGGCCACCAATAATGCTAGTGATTGCAATGAATTAACAGCTTCTCTTAGAGATAAAAATCGGGATTAAGCCATACTGAGCTGGGATCAGCTTTTCCAGCTTTCTGTGTCTCCCAGCTTGTAAGGAACTAGTGAAACATCATGCACTGAGCTGCACTTCTTGTGATGGTTTAGGACTTTTTACGTAGTGTCCCAATAGTACTGTCAAAGTTATGTTCACTAGAAAGGAGACAGAGCAATTTGCTCCTTGTATAAACATATTCTAGGGGAGGTCAAATACTGACACTTTTCCTCATGGCTCACGGTTCCACACTGCATTAACATTGAAGGATTCAGTGAGGCTCTCAGGTAAGAAGCAGCCTATAAACTGTCCTAAAAGAAAGGGGGTTTGCTCGTCCTTGAGAGCTTGAAGATGCTTTTCCAGCATAATTTCAGCCTTATCTGTCTTAATTTATGGATACATCACTCACACTGACCAGACCTGGAGAAAGGTTAAGTCAGATGCAGTGAAAGAAAAAGTGAAGCTAAGACTTGTGACAAGCCATTGGCATTTTCATCTTTCACTGCTTGCTTCACACAGACAGAGGTTTCATACGAAAAGAAACGGGACTGTGTGATACCTTACAAGGGACAAGTGAGCAATGCTTCAGAATGACTTGCTTTGTTGTCTGGGGGAGAAATTAACACTCTTGAAGGATGTCTGTCTTTCCCACCTGTGTCAGCAGCCAGTCTTGTCTTTCTCAAAGGTGAATGGCTTTAGAGATTTGATGTCCACTTAAACAACAGAAGTATCTTGTCAAGTTCAGGTGTGTGAAATGACTGCATGCAGCCCTCCTTTCAGTGTTCTCTGCTCTGAAGCACTGGAGTTCAGGAGGTGCATATTCCTCTCACTTGCCTGCCAGATGACACATAATTTGATTCTTTTGTGCTTTGCTTTGCTCACCTGGACAGTGCTTACCTCCTTTGCGAATGGTATTGCGCTCCAATGGAGATAAGTCCATTTGAGAGATGTCACTTACAGTTTTAATTTCTTCTGTAAGATTCCTCCTTAACTATATGTTATGGTTATTATTCGAATACTCAATTTCCTTATCATATCTTCTCTCTCTCCAACATACAATATTTGATCCTTCAACATTTTGTCAAGTTTTTCTTCCTTTTCACACTGCCTTGATGCTAACATGGAAGGCACCGAAAATACGGAAGTCTCTCCATCTTCTCAGTTCTGGAGCCCACTGCACAGAAGGGGGTTACTTCACTGCCAGTCCAGCTCAGCCCCGGAAACCTTGGACTGATGTTGCCAGTCATGAGAAGGTCTGAAACAAGCATGCTGACAAATTCTTACATGTGCTCTTGCATTAAAGGCAAAACATTAGAGGCAAATTACAGCAAATGTATTTTTTCAATTTTCAAGTCCCTGTCCAAGGCTTTGTCACAGGATGTTCTCCTTCAATAGTTAATAGTAACAAATAAAAAGCTATAGTCAACACAGGAACACAAGCAGTAAGAGCAGATTTTTGTCCACCACCTTCCCAGAATATCATAAATAATTTTATCTGAATTTTGCCCTAGCCTAAAGCAGGCACCTGCTATCAACACTTTTAGCTCCAATTGCTTAATGTCTGACAAAGCTGTAAACAGCTAAAATCAAAGTCACATTATGAAAAATCTGTTACGGGAAATGTCTGCTTATCAGTCAAGTGCCCTGAGTGATTGCACGTCTCTTAATCTCCACACACAATCATTGCACTGTAACACCTCTCCATTGAAGACTGTGCTTGAATCACCCTATCAAATCACTGAAATATACACTTAATTTCAAACTGGAAGCCAAGACAAAGTTTAAGGGATTGCTGGACTGGTCCCTCTAAATGTTTACAGTGTGAATTGAAAAGTCAAACATGGTCAAAAGTTTTGATACTGCTCAGCAAATAATTGTACCTGTGCAGGCGTCCTGATTTCAGCAGTAGCTATGTGCACAGGTTTAAGTGTGTGCTAATGTTGTCAGACTAATGCTTACTTCTGAATTTCAAACAATTGACTTTAAATCCTTTCCTTCCATCCATTTGTATCAAGAGGACTTTTTGTGTATCAGATTCTGCTGAGTACTTTTTGAAATGCCAGATGTGTTGTGCCCTTTTTATGTAATATGACTTCTCTACAGTGAGTTTAATGCTACTTTTCATTAACTTTGACTGTCTTCTTACTTAAAACCACAGGTTAGTTTTGGCAAGCATTAATAGCTCTTAAGTGATTTGTAATCTGTTTTTAATATGCTTCTAGTTTGAGTTCAAAATGAATAAACAGAGGTCTTAAATGAAACCTGATGACTTTCTGCCTTATGTGAGGAAGTGCTACAAACCGCAGAGTAAGAGTTGATGTATTTGCTCAGCAACAGGTACTAAAATGAAAAAAGAATGGATATTGGCTGTTTTGTCTTAATTATTCTTCTTTGATGAGAATGTTCTCTCTTTATGCTTGAAATTCAGCATCCCATAACTGTTACAGGGAGCATGCTTGCAGGATCTAGCCAGTCAAAGATTATTGGGTAAACTGAGGGAAGTGGTTTCTGGTGTATCACATGGAAATTATAAGTGTTTGGCTGGGACCCATAGCACACACAGTACTACATGGGATCAGGAAAAACCCAGAGACAGGGCAGCGACGGGGGGAACATGTAGGTTGTTTTATCAGTAGACAGATTTTCAACCACATAACGGAAGTTAGTCCACAACCGAAGCTGCATGTAGTTAACAACTATTTTGTGTATTCCCAGGCTTGGTGATTTTTCTGAAGTTTCTTTTTCTCAAGTCATCTGATGCCATTAAATGTGCTTTTCCCCTCCGTTCGTTACATATTCTCATGTCTTGGGGAAACACTAGAAAGTATGAATATGCTGATAGGAAGCTACTAGTCACCAGAAAAGTAAACAGAAAAATCTTGAAAAAAAACCCCAACATTTTAATTCTATATAAATATTGAAATTTTGGGAGTTTAACTCCTGCTTCTTCAGCAGTCCATAGGGATATTGCTGTTTCAACCTGCCTTTTCTAGAGTGGGTCTGAAAGCCAAGGAGCCTGGTTACAGTTGGCCAAAGCTGTAGCTTGTTTGCATATGTGGGCCCTGAGGTTTTAAATGTCTACTAGATACAAAAATCTCTTTGTCTCCTAACATCCAGTTTGTTTTGAAGTAAGACATTCAGTGTTCATATTCAGATGAAAAAAAAATTGGTTTTATGGTAATAGTGGAGATACAAGGGGGCAGTGGCTGAAATTTTCTACAACATAAATAAACAGGAAAAGCAGAGGTCTGCTTTGCAGTCCAGGTCTGTAGCCTGTATTTCTACCACAGTGGAGGATCGCATGTTAAAGCCCAGGCTAGATGCTGGGTTTCATGCCAGCAGATCTATCTGTGAGACCCAGGCCTGGATTTTAGGAGAACTTTGTCTACACAGAACTTGTTAAGTGAGCACTGGTCTGACTGGTTTATTCAGCACCCATCTAGGGTTTTTTGGTTTGGTTTTCATTTGTGCTTTATTCTCCTAATGTGAGAACTAAGCACAAATTAATTGTATTGCTGTTGTGAGCACTACCATATAAAAAATGGGAAGAATAAACAAGCCAAGCAAGTGAGCAATGCAGACTGGGCATGTTCTACGTTTGAAATGTTGACTCATAAATATACTTCTTACCTCCTTGCAATCCTTTATCTCCTCTCAACCCATGCCAAGTTATTCATAACCACTTGCAATACTGCAAATGGGGCCTGAGCAATGCCAAGCACAGCAGGCAAATTACCTCACTTGCTTAACATGGTACTTGACTACAGCCCACTGAACTGTAGCATTTCCCAGTCTTGCAGCAGCACAGCGCTGCTGATTCATGCAGTGTTGTACACTGCAACACTCCACGCTCCTCTGGGATAGTTTTCTCTGCCAAGGAGCCCACAGGCTGCTTGCACCCAAACAAACCAGGATAGATGTGTCTGTACATGCAGTCACTTCAGTAAAATATTTCTGCTGTAATCAAAGTTCATGTCTGAGAATGCGTGAGACAAGGGGAGGGGAAAAACAGATGTTTGTCCTCTGATCTGAGAAGGATGAAAGGAAAAGGTGAAAACCCTTTATCTAGATGAAGCCCAAATCTTTTTCTAGTACGTTTCTTGCAGGTTTCTAGTAGGTTCCATCTTTCTCTGAAGAGAAACAGGAATCAAGACACTTAAATAGTTTATTGCATTAGGAAACCTGTCACAGAGACGAAATGAAGGTAGAAATATCACAGAGCAGAGCCTGAGTGTCCTGGTTTCAGCTGGGATAGAGTTAGTTTTCTTCCTAGAGTTTTGGTTTCAGTCTGAGAACAAAGCTGATAACACACTGATGTTTTAGTTGTTGCTCAGTAGCATTTACCCAATCAAAGACTTCTCAGTCTCATGCTCTGCCGTGAGGAGGGGCACAAGGAGCTGGGAGAAAGGAGAGACAGGACACCTGACCCAAACTAACCAAAGGGCTATTCCATACCACAGCATCTCATGTACAGTATATAAACTGGGGGGAGCTGACCGTGAGGGGCCGACTGCTGCTGTGGTGAGCAATTGTATTGTGCATCACTGTTGTTCACAGGGTATTTTACCTTCCCCTTTTTGTTTTCGCTCTCTCTCCTTGTTAATTCTCTTTTTATAGTTAGCATTATGTTGTACTCTATGTTAGTCATTAAACTGTTCTTATCTCAACCCACCAGCTTTACTTTTTTCCCCATTTCTCCCCCCATCGCACTGGGGCAGAGGGGGGTGGTGAGTGAGCCGCTGTGTGGTACTTAGTTGCCAGCTGAGGTTCAACCATGACACTGAGGAAGGCACCTAACACCATCCTCCGATATACTCACCAAAGTAGGAAAAGGACCAGGATACGTGTATAAGTGCTGTGACTTCTGACTTGGCATTGTGTCATCTTCCTCCAGAAGTAACACTGCAATATCGCTTTGTTATACTTCACATGATACATGACAGTGTGCAAAAGGACAGAGCAGGCTTCTGTGTGAACCCAGAACTCAAAGACTTGCAAGTAATTTGTAGAATCCACAGTGAGATCACATGCAGCTGAAAGTCCCAATTCCAGAAAGGGAGTTACGTGGGCAAAGGCGTTCAACTACTGGGGACAGTTTTTCTTCAATTTGTGAAAGATCTGATGCATGTCACTAGCTTCATATGTGAAGCATGAGCTCTGACCTGGCTGCTGTCTCACAGTCAGAAGGTCTTCATTGGGTGTTCTGAGGAGTGGCATTGCTAGGATGGAAAGTTGGTGTACTGCTTCCTAAGTCTCAGGTTCAACTGCACCTTAAATGTGTGCATGCAGCTCTGTTTCCCTCATCTCAGAGGGTTTAGAAGCACTGCAGAAACCTTGGTGAAGGACAACAAGGATCATAAAGAGATTTAGGTGCTGTTCATGGAATGACTGGGTAGACCTGGAATTTCCAGTCTGGAAAAGCGGTGACTGAGAATGCTGTGCAAGAAATGGAGAAAACTCAGTGCTCTGGAGAGAGTGAGTAGGAACAAAGTGTTTGTTACTCCATGCAAGAGCAAGGGCATATCAGATGGAAGCTAGTAAGCCGAGTTATACGATTATATATAATCACACAACGGTTTGGGTTGGAAGGGGCCTTAAAGATTATCTAGTTCCAACCCCCACCCCCGCCTGCACAAGTCCTTCTTGAAGCATGTTGTGGATGGGCTGCAGGCGGCAGTGGATGAGTACTGGAAGGACAGATCCCCAGAGGGCCACTGAACAGACAAACGGCGCTGGGCTCAGGAAACCCCCTTAGCTGAAAATACAAGCTGAGAGACTGAGGGGAGGCAGTACCGTGTATGGGTGCCCGGCGGGGCGGAGCGGAGCGGGGCGGGACGGGGGAGCAGCCCGCCCGCCTCCAGGCGCTCCGCCTTCCGCCCGCGGAGTCCAGGCGAGGGAAGCGGCGGAGGAGGGAGCCGTGGCGAGCTGAGCCGGGCTAAGCGGTGCCGTGCTATACTGTACTGTGGCGACCCGAGCTGAACCGAGCCAAGCTAAGCCAAGCCAAGCTAAACCAAGCTGTAGACGATGTGCTCCTGCAGGCAGTAGATCAGCGGCTGGGGCTGGGAGATCCTGCGGCCACTTCAGGTACTGTCCGGGGTGTCTGCAGCGTTCGAGTGTGCGTCTGTCCATCCATCCATCCGTCTATCTATCCGTCTTCTTGCTAGTCCCACCAGGATGGTCTTTTTCCTTCTGGTGTTTATATCCTTACAAGCTACCCGGTTCTATACAGCCAGAGATGCTTGTTTCTGGGAAATCAGGATAGTCGGAAGGGGAGAGAGACCAACCCAGCAGAAAAAGCACTTAGCGGTGCAGTGGTTGGGTCCTTCTCCCTGCCCCCTTCCCTATATTAAGATGGAACGGGGTCCTAAAACTGCACGATGTGACCTTTCTGTGGCTATAGTCCTGGGAGAAGCTTTCCCCGCTTGTTCTTGCGCCCATCAGTTCAACTGATGGCTGCTTTTTTGGAAGGGAGGGATGCAAATGCAGTAATGTGCCAAACTGTGGTTGTAGGGCTGTGTGAAATAGGTGTGTGGCAGGACAGGTGGGGGGGTGTGTGGTGTCACCCGAGTGTGTTTATGAGCTTCTCTTTTGCGGGGCATCCGCTGTGTGTGAACATGGTAAAACTTGCCCGTGGTGAATGAGGTGGGAACAGGTCAGGGGCAGATGGAGAGTGGCTGTTAAATGACCCAAGGCCAATGTGTTGCTTATCAGTGACATTTACTGCGCCTAGGCCAGTCTGTAAACTAAGGCAGTCCTAACAACAAGCAGTGGCTCCCTGTCTGCCTGTGTGTAAAGCTAAATATAGCACTGAGGAATAAGGAAAACAGTTTCAGAGGAGCTGAATGCAGCAAAGGAGAGCTGACTCCTCTCAAAGGAAAAGAATGGCCTGAAAAGTCAAACGAACCATGAACAAAGAGGTACTCTGTGCCTAAGGTAGACAGCTATCTCTCTAAGTGGGGAGTGTCGAGGGGTTGCTTTCAGTGAGATTATAGGTGCGGTGGACTAACACAACATGCTGTCTGTGAGAAATCGCAACTTGGGCAAGCAGGACCCGGTGTCTATTCTGTTTCTTTAATTTGAAAGCCGAGAACAGCGTCTGAGGGATGGGGTCCTTCAGACTTAACCTTCAGCTTCCAAATAAGATGTCTTGGAAAGAAGCTGGTAATCAGCTGAAAATCAATGCTGAGTATACTCAAGACAAGAGTCTAACTGGTGAGCTGTGCTGGAGAGACGTAATAGGTAAAACCCAGCTCTGATTTTGGAGTAGTGATGGGGATATTACGCCCTTAAACAAGCAGGACTGAAACAAGCCACTATAGGTTCTGTTAACTCTTTGTAAAAGAGGAAAGAAATTACTGTTTCATTGGGGGTTAAGCTCATAGCAGTGCCACACACTGTGTAAAATGCTTTTTAGTATGGTACAATGAATCCTCATTGATACACGCTCTTCATGGTTTCTTTCTGTGGAGGTTTCTGGGGACAGCACAGTGTGGTGTTATGCGTGCTCCGGTTGTATGAGTTATCTAAACAGTCCTTGGGGAATGCAGTGAGTCACTGTACCTGTTCATGGTCTGTAGGGTGAGCTGCTGTCACACCCGTGTCAGAAATGACAGGCACAGTTCAACAATACCCCATCAGTGCAGGAATGTGAGCTGGAAAAAGAAATGACAACATGGGCAGGATCCTTCTTTAGCTACCTTTGATCACATGGCTACCTGGGCATTGGTGTTACCCTTGAGAAAGTGCTGCAATGCTAAATGGTTAAAACTTGTTAGAACTGGTACTCTCAAGCACCTCTGAAGTGATCATCTGTGAAAGAGTTAAGTGATGTTTGGGGTCAAAGATGCTGAAAGCCCCTGATAACAGACACACATTGTGGCTGTAAGCTTTTCTGAATATCAAGCTCTAGGCGCCTAGTGCAAAGAGAGGAGGTGTAAGAAATATTGGATGGTTTGAACCCCAGAGATTTCCTATGTAAATCAGAGGGTTTAGAAACTTTTTCTGTGCAGGTTGCAGTCAGTCAGCTAGTACTGATTCTAACCGGAGTGCCATTATGCTTTGAAAACGTGGGGGGAGCTGAGTGAAATGACTGGGGTAAGAGCAACTTTGTGGTGCTCATCTCTCTTGCACATCCCTGATGTGGGTGTGTCATTCTTCACAACTGTCCCCCTGCTTAGTTTGTGGGGCTGACAGCTCCTTCCAGTAACTGTGATCATTCTCACCCATTTGGAGAGATTAGCGTCAAAGCTCCAGCATTGTGCAGAGTAGCTGTCATAAGTGGTTTAATTTGAAGTATGGTCTTCATTTAAAGCATGGTCAGCATGGCAGAAGTCAGCTGTCGATATTTGAGGTGATCCGAACCATTTATTTCTTTATGTCTTTATGCAATGTTTCTAAATAAAAAGCTAATTTTGCCTTTGTCTCAACACGTCTTCCTTTTGTCCAGTCATTTGAGCACTTCCTGCTGTTCAGTAGATGGTTGGGCAGTACAGGAAGAAGCTGTTGGTTTGCATAGGTTGCCTGTGTTTCAGTGAAGGAGGCAGAATTTGTGCTTGCTAACACTTAAGCATCTTTTCCTGAATGTTAGTAGATACGCAGGTGTACTCTGCAAGCACTGACAAGTGCCCTTTACTTGGCGTGGGTTTGTGGGACTGAGCCACATCATCTAATAAACACATGGCTAGAAAATGAGCTTGCAAACAAAAGTTCCAGAGTCATTTAGCAGCCACAGCAAGGACAATGCCTAATTTACAAACAGGAGGCAAAGACTACCTCTCACTGAAAGCTATTGCTAATTTCTCCTCTATTATAGCTGCTGTGAGAAGTAGTATTAAAACCCCTGAAATTACTACAGTGAGGAACATGAACGGATAATATTCAGTGTGGCAGTGTTCTTAATTAGAAGATTAACAGGATCATGGAAACAATGCAGCTCACTCTTAACTGGGCAGCTCTAGAAATGCATTCCATGATTCAGATCCACGTGTTTTGGCTGTTTTGATTCATTAAAATGCATCTTCTCCCCAGAGTAAAATGTTCCCCAGGTCACCTGCCCCTCCTGCAGGGTCAAATGCTCTGCTTGTGTCTTGTTGCATCTGGAAATAGGGCCAGAAATACCAGGTTACATGCCAGGTGAGAGGTGAGCCTGGGAAGCTGTGAGTCTGCACCAGCCAGCACAATCATAAGCAGTAAGACAGAGGATAAATATGCTTGAGTCAGACTGGGGAGTGGGATATTTTCTGAGATAATTGGTCTCATTGATACAAGGCCAGGTGCTTTCCTCATGAAAGCAGCACGCTGACCTGACAGAACCTGCCCATCAGGGCTGCAGGTTGATCCTCCCTCAAACACGCTGCAGGGATTCAGACACCATTAGGCTGCATTTACAATGATCTCTTCATGGTATATGTTTGTTCAATACCATACCTACTGTGTGTTGACTTAATAGGTGTAATTGTTTCAAGGCAAGGAGATTCTGACCCATTAATTGCAAAGCCCAAGGGTCCACATCCAGTCGAGCATGAGAACTGATGCTGGTTCTTGAAGGCTGACACAAATCAGCGCTTGCAGTGTGTAAGTGGAGGAGATTCCTGCTATGACCCTGCCTAGACTAGGGAAAAAAACCTCTTCAGTCAGTTTGGCTGGACTTGATTCTTCTTGTTTGGCTGAACTTCTTGATTTCCCAAGGAGTCAGTCAAGCTGACTGTAGCTAACTGTTTTACAAGTACCTATACCTCAGACCCGGCTCTGGTCTAGAAACCACTGGCTGACGTTCAGCCCAGGTATAAATGAGTGTGAGGCAAGTGTTGCTGATCTGTATACAGAGCTGTATTTGCTTTCTTAAGTGCAAAAGTGGGACCATCTCTTTTATCTTCAACCTAGATGTTAGAAGGTGTATTTGTTTTTTTGTTGCTGTGGTGTTTTGAACTGAAGTATTTCTACTACAGAAACACTGGTTTCAGCCTATGTCTGTGTCAGTAAAAATTCTGTTCATGGAAACATAAGGTCTTAGTAAATGGGAAACCAGAGATTATGTGAACTGTTCACCTTAAACCAGCATTTTTACTGCATCATCTAAATGAAAAAGAGACGTATGGTGATGAGGTTTTAGGTAGAGCGAGTTAAATTACATTAAGTGCTGTTATTTAACACTATTACAGCCTGCTGTTGTAAATTATAACTTGGCTTTCTATTATGATTATAAAAGGGAATGGAGCTTTCTTCTGAAGCATATTGTAGGTTTCACCAAAAGGCCAAGCATGGATGTCTGCAAAGAGCAACATCTTTTGGATTCAGAAGGTGTCTGTCTTTGATGAGGTTGAAGAAGGAACCGTGTCAAGACAGCTTCGTGCTTAAGGCTAGTACTGTGCTTTTGGCATTAATATAGTGTGATACACCTTCAGTACCCCTTTAGAAAAAAGATCTTGGAACTTAATGAAAGGAAATAACCCCACACTAATCCTTCTTTGTACTGCCAAGCACAGGAATGCAGTAATGAGAAACTGAGTGACTTGACTCAAGCCACGTGTGGAGCTTGTAGCAGAGTCAGAAGGAGATCCAAGCTCCCAGCTGCCATGTTTATGCACTGAAAAGATTCTTTCTCTGTTGACTGTGCAGGGATCTGTGAAGAGCTCCTGATAAAGCTAGTTATCACCATGAACTAGTTCAGACACACGTTTAGCTACTGCCCTAGCAAATACAGAAAGTAAATCTTTTGCCCTAGGTCACTTGAGATAAGTTAGTATTACAGAGGTTCACATCCCTGTCACATAAAATGGAACATGTTCCCCAAGGTTAGTGGGCATGTATTACCACATTGAAATCAGTGATACTCTTCTAATGACACCGTAGGGGAATCTGCTTCCGTCTCTATTGACAACATAAATTTCCTATTTCTTCAGCGTGAAGTACGCGTGAGGCACAAAGTATGCTACAGAAATTATGAGTGTCAGGGCTCTGATTCACTGGTGGGGATGGCATAGCACGGGTGACATCGCAGATCCCAGCCGCCCACCCCACCCCATGCCCCATTCCTGGACAGCTGAGGGACTGTGAATCAGCCGCTGAATCACTCAGTTCACAGCGTGATGTTCTGAAGTAAATTATCACTGCTGTTTGCTTGCCTTAAAACTCCTGACTGCAAACTGCAGCCGTTCATCATCTGATTGATGAGCAGCAGTGCGGGAGGCTGGGGAGGTAACCTCCTCGGGTCCATAGAGCTCTGCACCTTGCTGGTGGATGGGAGCCCTGATGGAGCCAGACTGCCGCTGGCTGAATAGACAGGTGGGATTTTAGGCTTTTATAACTGTAATATGTAAGAACAAATAGCAAAACTTTTCTGTACTTCACATGGTGCAGTTAGGGGAATGCTGTGTGCTTCTACAAACCCACCTTGCTTCAGTAAGTTAGAAAAGCGTAAGGCTTTTGTAGCATGCGTATGCTTTCTTTGCATTTAGTATGCTTGTACTCTTATTTCAAAGCTCTCAGTTTTGCCCTCCAGCCTATTTTTTGTGCTGCTCAGCCACCAGACTGGCTGCCTTTCCTAATGGATTTGGAACAAAACATAACACGTAGAACTGCGGAGATCACACTCAACTCATGCGCTGATTTGGGTTTAGACAACGTGCTTGGAGGACAGGCCATTTATGAGTTTTACTAAAGGAAATAGTTGGCAAGGCAGATGTTTCTTAACATGGTCCCAATATCGGTTGTCTAACAAAACTTCTTTGCTTTCAGTCCAGCTGTCTGCTCATAAATTTAGGTGTAAAAGAGTAGCAACATGCATTGTCTGTTGTTTAAGATGGGCAGTATTTCATTGTGTGCTTTGGCTGGTCGGAGGCCTTTGTGCATCCTTTTCCATTTTATTCACTGTGTAAATCACTCAAAGTTCACAGGAGTCGCTATGGAACAGGCAATGGACTAAACTTTTCTAGACTCTGGTGGCTTGTGACATATAATTACTGCTGTTCTAATCCATCATGTCACTTCTAACAGGTACTTATCCTTTATGGTTCATGTTTTTAAACTTCTTCTCTGAAACCAGTATATAAAAAAAAAAATAATTGTAGGATTGTCAGAGATTTACAAGGTTAAACACACCCCTCCCCCTCCATTTATGGGAGAACAGCCTTATTTTGTCCTTTTTAACAATTGTGGCCTCCTCAGTTTTAACCTACAGATAGAAATCTCAGCTGTCTTGTGATGATGGCAAGATACAAGTGTGTTGAGAAACCTAATACACGTACGTTCTTCTTTTCATGTTCTGTGTTTTAACTCTGCTGCTGTTGTGTGTCCAGCAATACAGGCAAATTGGTTTGTGTGCTTTAGTTGGGAGGAACATATGTCCTGTCCTCTCCCTTGGTCTGGGTAATTTTCCTGTGATTAGGATTTTTTCCATGATATAGTTTGCCTGCGTGTGCTTGTCTGGTACTGCAGCAATGCTTCGGCATGGCTACTCTCAGCATCATTAGACTTGCATCTCTCTTCCTCACCCACAGAAGAAGAATATGGGGAAAGGGTAGAAGGGGAGTTGATTCTTGAGGCCTCAAGCAAGGGACATGGATTTATAGCACATTGTTATTAATAGGATCTTGTTTTCTTCCCTTTTTCCACAGATTTTGAGAAATTTGGGGCATTGTTAACCCCCCAGCATTTTTCTTAATGCTCCTAAACATACACACAAATGCATCCATATCCATTCATATCCATTTTGCAGTTCATTATCCAAGGACTTCAGTCTTGAGTGATTCAGGATCTGCTTAATTACTGTGCCAAAGTTCTCATACGTGAGTTATCTGTCAGCAGTGCTTTATCTGACCTTCCCGCGTCATCAGCTGGATCTATTTATAGATCCAAGAAAGAGTTCCTGTTCACATTCAGGAGGAAAATGCCTTTCGTTGAAATTCAGTTCCTGGTCTGCTCTTTGCTCATTGGGGTTTTTCTTTTTCCTTTTCAGCCTGTTGTTGCCCGGATAATTTTTTGAGCACTTTACAGAATTGTTCATCCTCTGCTGTTCTAGTGAAAATTAAGAAGTATCTCAGGGCTCAGTCAGGTTTTTTATGCCTGCCTCAGGTCTTTGTTTACCCTGCAATTCACTGGTCTCCGATGTGTGCAAGATGTACTTCTACAATTATGTCACAGTTCAGCAGTTGTCACCTATGGATAGTTTTAGTCCTTTTGGTCCTCTCTGGTGGATTCCTTTTGAGTTGCTCTTCATCTTGCTCTCAATTTTAGGAAAAAAGTCCATGTCACTCCTCTCTCCATCTCCTACATTATTATGAAGTACCATTCTGTACTCTGCCCCTTGCAAGGTACAGTTAATAGGAAGTATTTCTAGGAAGGACAATATATACAGAGGAGCTGTAAGTCAAAGTTGTTGCTGAAGTCACACTACCTGATTTGCATGGCAAATTCTTCATGGAAGAATGAAAGCAAGAAGACTTGAGTTGGGATAGTTCTGTGAATTTAGTTTCTGCAAGTAAGGCATATGGAATACCAATAGGGGAGGTTCTCAGTTTTCTTCTCAATAGCTTCAGCTGTAGAATTTCACTTTATGTTTCAGTGCAAAAAAAAAAACACCAAACCAACAATGCATTGTAAGCAAATCAAACACACCCAGCTGTATGAAATGCAGCCAGTGATCTCTGTGTCTGGTATGCTTTTGCTTTGTGTAGCCTGTGTTACTGTCTGAAGTACGCCACACTTTTCAGAAACACTTAAGAGAAAGCTGGGTGTTGCTGGCAAGCACCTAGTCTTTTGCTT
Source organism: Psittacula echo (assembly GCF_963264785.1). Taxonomy (NCBI): domain Eukaryota; kingdom Metazoa; phylum Chordata; class Aves; order Psittaciformes; family Psittacidae; genus Psittacula; species Psittacula echo. The sequence goes on from NC_137735.1 coordinate 61,913,375, forward strand.
CCTTTCTGTATTTTAAAGCTGAGGTTCGTTATGACTTGCTCAGACTTTCCCAGGTTGGTGCAAGCTGTTAAGATTCATAGTCCTTTCTCCAGCAGTCTTTTGTTTTGCCGTACCTCAATATTATAATAGCATCCTTAAGGATAATGTGAGATGGTAATCACCTGCTAAATGTGGTTTGGGGTTTCTGACTGTATGGTAAAGCATCTCTGAGGGGTTGTAACAGCACACCTGAGGTTTGCATCTTCTGTGAGGAAGGAGGTGTGCCTTGGGACTCTCATCAAATTCAGTCACCATTCCTCTGGTTGAGGGTTGTAGTATGGGAGATATCTGTACATAACAGAGGAGCTGAAAATGGCACCTTTCGTGGGGGTTACTGAACCCTTCAGTGGGTGCTTTTATAAAGGACGCAAGCTCTCCATATTGTTGGTTTTGGTTTGTACACCTGACATGCAGATTGAGCTCTTTAATGTAAATGAAAACAAACCAATGCAACCTTCCACTGTTGCTGGTAGAAATCAGATTTTTTTCTGTTGCTGAACATAGAGGTTTGGACAAGCACTTGGCAGCCTGGAGGCTGCATCTCTGATTCCCTTAGTTTTGCCAAACTGCAACTCAGCTCCTGCAGGAAATGGTGGGGGTTTGAGCACATTGTCTTGGGCTCTGGCTTTCTATTTACATTACTGTTACTGGGAAGGTTGAGACCTCTTTCTTGTCAGAGGCTACTCAGAAACAGAATTTGAACCTTAATGCCCAAGATCTCATGTTCTCCATAACGATACTAAATGCAGAAAAAAAGTTTTATTCCTCTTTCCACAATGCAGAGTTATCAATGTCTCTCTGTCACAGGGAGAACATCACTGGTAGAGCCAGGAAACTATTTCATTGCTCTTTCCTTCAAGTCAGATCTTTAATAAAAACACCCCCACCACTCTTTTCCTTCTTAAAAACACAGCCAAAAAAGAAAAGAGAGGAGAGATAAATGTTTTCCATGTTAGTGATAGCCAAATGTTTCCAAAGCCCTGTTAAAAAGTTCCAGTTTTAACTCTCAGGATGTTTTCATGAGAATCATATTTCCTGTCCTTTTTTTTTCCTCATTTGTGTATGTCAGACATTGCTGTGGTTTATCAATATTTTTAGGTGCCTAGGTCCCTCTAATCTATATGCCAAGGCTTTGTGGACCAGATTCTGCTCTGTGACCAAATTTCAGTTCCACTCGAGTTATTCTGATGGCAGGGTTTGGTGGTTTTAGTTCCTGAGCTAATTAGAACTAAGCATGCTGCTTTGTGTCTCCAACTCCATATAAAATGCAGCACAAGAGTCAAGGTCATGGTAATAAAGGAGTCCTGCTGGAAAAGTGCATGTGCTGTATGAATCATCCTGTTGGCTATGCTATGTTTATCTGTGTCACACTTTGATATCAGCCCTTTTCATCACATGGAGAACATGTCCTGCGTCTTGTTCGCTTACAAGTGAAATCCTCTTGTGTCTGAACATGGACCATACAGAACGTCTCTTAGGTTGTACGGTTTGATCTGTCATTGAAGCAGAACTAAGCCATCTCTATTAAGCAGCTTCCTTGTGGCAGGTACACCCACCCCAGCAAAAGCCCTGACAAGGACCTGACCAAAGCCCATGGAGGCTTCCCTGCATAGACAAGATCCTGGGATTGCTCCCTGCATGCGCAGCTCTTGTCCCACCCGTATGGTGTTGGTTCAGCAGATGCAGGGGCAGGAAGCTGGATCCTGACCCCATGGGCCTACGTACCCATATCTGACCACATCTCAGACTCGACCAGGGTATAAAAGGAGCCCCACTGGAGAGACATTTGGAATGACATTCCTGAAATAGATAGCAAACAAATGAGCCAATATGTACCTTTCAGGGCCAGACTTGGGCATTTTATTGTCATGAATCAGTATTATTATTAATGACCTCATGACTTCTGCCTTTTGATGAGGCACTAGGAGGTTCTGTGTGTCTCAAATTAGGTTTTGTCTAAAGAAAGATCCACGGGGTCCTGGGAGTAATTGTTGTGTTGAGAGCTAGGGGACTGCAAGCTTCAAAAAAGTCTCATTCCCTTTGGGACTTACTCGAATTGAAGCACTGCCTGCTGACCTTTTAAAAAGCCTTGTATTTTAATGGGTAGTAATATATAGCGTGCATGTGTAAGATGAAGTAAAATGAGGAGGTGGCTGATGTCTTTTCCTCAGTAACAAGTGATAGGACAAGAGGAAGTGGCCTCAAGCTGCACCAGGGAAGGTTTAGACTGCATATTAGGAAATACTGCTTCACCAAAAGGGTGGTCAGGCAATGGAACAGGCTGCCCAGGGAAGTGGTGGAATCACTGTCCCTGGAAGTGTTCACAACCTGGGTAGATGGAGCACTTAGTGACAACATTTTGGATTTGTCCAAGTCTGTGGTTTGCACTTCGCGGTCACACACATGGTGAGCTTTACACAGCATGAAAACCTGGGAAATGCTGCAGAAGGGAATGCTGTCAGCTTCTTAGTAATATTTTGATTCTTAAACTTTGCTAGCCTTGCAAAGAGCCTGAAAGACCAAGAGTCTTTATGCATCAGAATCATAGAATCATAGAATAGTTAGGGTTGGAAAGGACCTTAAGATCATCCAGTTCTAACCCCCTCCCATGGGCAGGGACACCTCACACTAAACCATGTCACCCAAGGCTCTGTCCAACCTGGCCTTGAACACTGCCAGGGATGGAGCATGCTTTATCATTACAGAGCGTGGCCGTGGCAGGTGGGTTGCACCTCACCTGCGCGGTGATTTGAACTCTCTTGTATGAGAACCTTGTTTTGTTCAATCCCACACCTCATTCCCTTGTGCTGTGGCACGTGTATTTACTTTATTCTTCTCTTCTCCCAGCTCATTGGGCTGGATGGCACTGATCAGTGGTTGAGCAACTGCGCAGAGTGACTAATGTCACTTTTCAGACATGGAGACTCCTCACTCTTTCCCATTTTAATGCTGATGTCTTTTGGCATCTCACAAGGTGTGTTTAGCACAGGTCACGTAGGCCAGGAGGCCCTTTTCACCATCCACCTCTGTTTTTGCAGCCGTTTTTGGCTTTCTCTTACTGTTTACTTAGTGAATCCCTCAGTCCTGGGCTGGTTTGAATGCCTGCATTGTCTGGACATGCTGCCAGCAGCAAGTCTGTGGCTCTCTGTGCGGTGCTTCAGGTCCCCAGGAATCTAGCTAATAACTTAATAGGTTCTCATCTCCACTGAGCTCACTCTGAAAAGTGCTTTGTTCGGAGTTGTGGAGCACACAGATGGCAGCATGCTATTTATCTCCAGGCTGTCACATCACTAGTTGTTCTCAAAATGGGGTGCCTTTGCAGACTTGTGTTTGCTGAGGTCTGTGGCTTTAAAGAGCCTTTTCCCAAATAGGATTTCATACAATGGAGAGAAAAGCAGCAGCATCTGCACTTACAATGGTGGCTCAGAGGCATTAATGCTTTTCTCAGGCACATGCACATGCTTGGTCAACACATGAGCACAACGGCCTGTGGATATTATCTTCTCTCAATTTGGTTTCCCTTGCCTCACAGTTGCAGGGAGGATGGGAAGCAGTGTGCAATACCTTTATGCATTTGATCTGTCCTCCCTGTGAATGCAGATAGGCCAGGAGCACTCATAAGCCAGTAACTGCTCTAGTGGAGTTAAAACCAGAACTTACTGTGGTTAAAATTAGGCACAAGCTTAGCTTGCAGTCAAGGCTATAAACCCCAGGTTCCCTAAACTGGCAAGCACTGCTACTCCCAGAAGGCAGAGGAGGGTGGAGGAGAGGGAAGTAGAGTATAACCCAACTCTCAAGTAAGCGGAGAGATTTATCTTTTGGCTTTGCACATCCTCACCAGAAGAGCTCTTGGGAGGCCATAGCCCCCTTGCCATCCACCCACTACTCTGGATGACTCAATAGCCTGCAGCACAGGGTTATCTTTTCCGTGGTAAGACATTTTTATTCCACAGGCATGGAGATGCAAACTGATGAGTAACTGCTTTATTTTTCCTCAAGTATTAAGCAAATCTGAAGCTGGAAAACACAGGGCTATATTTTTCGTATTGCTGCAGAATTTGGAGGAAGGATTTAACAGATCTGTGACTCTGCTCACATCTGTGGTATCTGGTGAACTTGGACAGCCTTGGTGAACAACTCAGCGAGTAGGTGGAGACAGATGCACTGAAGCATCAGGCTTTAGCCTGGGTCACAGCCCGTCACAGGGTAATTGGAAAAACCCAGCACTGATTTACCAGAGTGGAGTTGGGAACTTGGAGCCTTTGACTGCGGTTACATGGCTGTCATGTCACATAAGGAGACAGTACTCGCACATAACCTCTTCGGGACTTCAGTCTCTCTCCCTCTGCACTGGCTGGGCCTGTGTCAACCCTTGAGAGCCTGAACATGCTTCCTCATCAGAGTGTTGCTCTTAAGTAGCTACTGTCAGGATTTGTCCAAAGTTACCAATGAATGCTATGCCACAACCCTAAAAGCTTTACAGAAATTTTGAGTTCCCAAAACGTGTCAGGATTCTTGTACGCTCCTTCTAACTCTTAACCTTGACCTCTTATCTCTGATTCACTGAAGAAACAGCACAATATAAAAGTGCCTGGCATTTGCAATAGACAGGCAGTGATGAGAGCCTGCATTGGTCCTTTCCTGAGAAACGTACAGGGGCTGAAAACGGTACAATCTTTACTGCTGTGTGCAAGCAAGCCAGGGTGTGATGCTGGGTTTTGTTCCTAGTGTAGTATTATCTCTGGAGTTTAGAAAGCCTCTGAAGTTTCACCTTCTGGTAATTATCCTGTATCTCTTTTGTGTGTCTCCTCAGGAAAGGATGCCACAAACACCTCCCTTTGCAGCTATGTTTGACAGCAGCGGCTACAACAGGAACCTCTATCAGTCAAAAGAGGGCAACTGTGGCGGGCTCTATTACCACGACAACAACCTCCTGTCAGGGTCTCTGGAAGCTCTGATCCAGCACTTGGTACCCAATGTAGATTACTATCCTGACGTAAGTCTATACACCCGTATGGCTAAGGCCTGATGTGTGTTGTAAAGGGAAACTTTCATGTGTGCAGCAAAAGCGGAATGCGTCACATCAAATTGCCAAGGAGAGGGATCAAATGACTGATCAACAATGATAGAATAAACATGTGCTTCATGTGAGTGCAACAAGCAGTACCTCACCTAACCTAGGAAGTCTAATTCTTCATTACCCTTTTTGTGGGGTGCACAACCCTGGTGACTCACTTATAAAGTATCTAGTGTGGCTTACTGTTTGATGGATTGGATGTATCATTGATCCTTAAAAATCTGACAACAAGCTGAAGAGAAAGGCATAGCCACCAGCATGACAGGATGAATGTATTTAATTTTCAAACAAGTGTATTTCCCACTGCTCCTCTGAGGTCCATGTGTATCTTGCAATTAGCAACTGGAGTGTTGAACTAGTACCACACTTCGGAATCAGCAGAGGCCGAACGCGATGAACATGAGAACATGATGGTTTTTGTCTGAGAATTTTTGGCCTGTCTAGATGCATCTATGCATTGAAGCATTTCATATAATTCTTAGAAAAGGAGAATGATATCTAAAGGTCAGCAGGAAGTTGGGGATGACTGAGGGATTATGAAACTGCATCTTTGCTTGTTGTAAGGAGACATAACTGCTGGAGACATAACTGCTTATATTCAGCTTCCATTACCATCATAGGTCTATCCATGTTTACCAAGACGGGATCTTTTTTAACTTGGGTCAGAGTTAACAGCAGCAGAGAACTGCTTAAGCTAGTGCTTATCCATTAATGCTTAATGTAAAATTTAACTATATAGCAATTTAGACAGCAGTTGGTCAAACACGATGATTTATTTCAAGTCCCTAGAAGAAGAACATTGTAGAATCTTTCTTGTGGGTGCCATAGATACTTAACTACTGCCAATGTGGGGAGTAGAGTGGATATTTTGAGTAGCCATCTCACAATTAAGTCCAAATCATGATATATGGAAAACTAAAGCAAAATAAGAAGCCTCTTCTTGTAACTTCCGAATGCATTACTAATTTTTATTCTGTAAAATTAAGCTATATAGTTCCTTCTGCTTTCAGCCAGGGGACAATACTATGAGAAATGAACAGTATTTGGTGATTCTTAAAGGAAGTACGAGGTCATAGTGTGCCGTTTACTGAGGTCAGGCAGGCAAGCACAGCATAGTAAAGATGGTATATGTGGCAGAATTGAGTCAGCTCAACAATCTGGTCAAGTGGCATCTTTTTTTGTTCTTTTTCTGAAGACTCTTTACTTTCACTAGCAATGTGGAAGCAGAGAAGATTTCTCTGTTGGTATGCTAAGTAGACTTGCAGCATGAATTTTAGTCCACTGTCAGGCTAGATAGAGTTATGTAATCTGGTAATAGCTCTTGCAAAGCTTCACTGTAGAGCAAGAGAAGATGAGTTGAAATTCTATTCTGAGTAATTGCAGGTACTAAGCTTGTAATAAGGCTGTGTGCAATAGAGAGCTGAACCAGCCCTGCCCTGCCTTCTTTTGGTTAAATCTTGCATAACTTTGCTTAAGCATGAATTTATAATGCAGATGCTGGAGGAGTGGCAAGTGTTAAATTAGATGCTTGCTGCTCTACTAATAGCTCTTGGCACAGTCACATGCAGAGTTTTCTTCTGCAGATAGTAAAGTATTAAGTACCGATTTGTCAGGAACACATTTTGAGAAAGCATAAAACTGGTGGTAATTTATCCCTTTCTCTGGCTTCCTCTTGTTTGCAGAGGACATACATCTTCACCTTCCTTCTTAGTTCGCGCCTGTTCATGCATCCGTATGAGCTCATGGCCAAAGTCTGCCATCTGTGCATTGAGCAGCAGAGAGTAAGTGAGCCTGGGCTGGACAAGGTAAGATCCCCCACTCTCAGAGACTCCTATTAGTTCCAGTCAAATATCTCTACTCTGCCTACAGCAAAATGTTCCTACTCAAGAGAGTCCTCAGTAGGATTAAACCTGATAGAGCAACTAGAATTTGACCTTTTATTCACTGATATTACACTCTTACCACAGTCTTTTGTGGAGTGGCTTAGATTGCTGGCCACTTTGCTGGGAAATGCATGGGGGTTTTTGTGTATCATGTCTAGAGCTGATAGGGGACAGGATGTGGACATTTGGATAGAACCTCCCCCCCCAGTAGAAAATATCATGAATTAAATAAAGATACTTGAATAATTCCACTGCTTTCTCACTATAAGGTACAGTGTGTGCATAGTCTTGGCAGAACCGAAGCTTATCACTCTCATTGTTGATGGTTAGCCATAAGTTATGGAAAGGAATCCTACTAAAAATTCCACCTACCTGGGGCCTGATTTCCAGGTCAGTTAAGCCAATGAATGTCTCTTCACTGGCTTCAATAGGTATTTGCTCTAGCCTGTAATACAATGCTGAATTAAACTTAAAAATTGAACTGACCTTCATAGCCGTATGTTCCACATTGTCCTACATTAGGGAATTTTATTTCCTTTGGGTTAGATACGTGCTGTATTTCATTGCTATTACATGTAACATTTCTCCTTACTCTTTCCAAATAGAACCAGATACAAAAAATTGCACCCAAAATCCTACAGTTGTTGACTGAATGGACAGAGACGTTTCCTTATGATTTCCGAGATGAAAGAATGATGAGGAACTTAAAGGAGTTGGCACAAAGAATAGCCAGCGGTGATGAGGTAAGTTGTGCACCAAACTATTGTATAAAAAAGCATTCCTTTAATGCTTTGATATTGCAGGTTTGTTGTTAAAAACATGATATGGATCTGAGTGGTTAAGCTAACTTATTATGAAGATGCTGGTACGCAAAAGTACCTAAGCCTAAGAAGAAAATGCATAGAATCAGCAGATCCTTTTCAAAGCACAGGCAAGGTTTGCTTCATCCCTAAACCCATATTATAATTGCATATTGTGCAGACAGTTGCAAATTGGTGGGCATTAGTATTTTTCATTTTAGTGATTCTGCTTGGAAGAACCTGGGTAAAACACTGGGAAGCCTCGCATATATGAGAACCCCCTACCCATGTTGATAGTTTCTTCAGTTTGTGTGAGTAAGGTGTCTTGGAATCAGGCCTTTGACCTGTAGGTCGATGGAAGAGTTATTGCAGGTTCAGCAAAAAAGTTTCTGTAAGAAAACTTTACCAGAAAGAATTGTCTTGAGCTTAAAGCATCAGATGTGGTCTCAGAGGAGCCTGTCATATTTCTTCCTCTGGACAGAGCACACGAGGAAATTGCTTGACCTTTTTCTAAGTCCCAGTTCTGAAGTAAAGTTTCACAGAGGTATTACGAAATATTTTGATGCTTAACTGATGCTTGTCTTGTAAGTACTGAAACAGACTCAGTCAAAACTCAAGGCTTACATTCACTTAGTGGAAAGGCAATTAACAAGGTTTCAATAAACAGATCATGTGTAGCTGGCATAATACTAAGATTACAAAAGACACTGGAATGGTATTTGGAAGAACTATAAATACAAAGAGCAATTGCTAGATGGCATCGTGTTTCTAGGGTTCCTCCAGGGCTGGTGTTCCTTATGTAAGCTTCTGAATAATTACATGGATGAGGCAGCAAACATCATGTTAGCAAGCAGGTAGGTAAGCTTTACTGGGAGGAGTTGTAAGTGGTGGCAAAGGCCTGGAAAGATCTTGAGAGACTGTAAACAAGGATTGAAGAGAACCAACCTAAACTGAATTTGGAAGCTGAAATGTATTTTGATGTTGTGAAAGTGGGGAGGGACAAGAAAAGGTGGGACAAGACAGTGAGATGCAGTATGAAATACAAATGAAGAAAATAGATACCAAATCAGATGGGCAAGCTTAGAGTTGCTGCAAGATAGCTACAGGGGGCTTTGGACTGTAGAGAGGCAATAGGTTTGCCTTCACTGGGGAGGTGACAGGAGGCACCTTTCCCTCTGCAGTGCTCCTGCACTGTTGCTTTATTTCTGTGTACTCTTAATAGGAAGGTATGGAGCTGAAGTTCTGTTCAAGGAAAAGTAGTAAGATGGAGGATTCGCACCCACTTGAAAAATACCCACTAGCACAAAAAAAGAGAGCGGGCTGTGCAGCCTGAGGGAAGTTGAGCTGGTGAATGCAACACTGAAATAGCAACAGGGAAGGGTTTTCTACAGTGAAGCTTCTGGCAGTACAGGCAGTTTAAACAGTGAAATCATCTATTAAGGGCAGATCTACAAACTGCTAGAAAATGAGTGCTAGGGAGCAATCTTACTCTGGCAGTGAGCTAAAGATCTTTCCTAGCTCTAGCTTTGAGGGTTTTTTGACTTTGAGATTTTCTTCAGAAAGACAAAGGGAAAGCAAGCACTGCAGTAAATTGACTTGCGTTATTGTGAAGTGCTTGGAACAGTAAATGGCAACTTCCTTGACCTTACATTTCTGCAGATTGCTTGGATTTGTGTGAGTCATTACCTTGAAGGATATGAAAGAAGCAGTGTTTCCTATTCACTACAGCTTTTCTACTTGTAGAGTCTTATTCTCCTTCCTGAATTATTGTGCTCCAATACTGTTAAGAGCTATTAGTAAGAGTCCAACTAAAACCATTCTCCATGCTAACATATTGCTCCATCAAAAAAAAAAAAAAATAGTCTTGGAAAAACTTTGGTGGGTTTATTTCACCCCCTCTTCTTCCTCAATTTAATTCCATTCCTCCAACGTTTTCCCTCTTTGTGTCCTGAGAGGTCATCATGCTCATGGGATATTTCTAGATTGTTCTGGTCCTTTTTACCACTTACCTGACCTTTGTTTCAAGGTGCATCGTTTGAAGCCTATCCCATCAGCCATTGCCTCCCATTAAACATTTATCAGTGGCTTTTTCAGAGAAACACTTGATGAGTGTATGCAATCAGACCAAATCCATGTCCTGTATCTGATGGTTTTTTGTATGCAGCCCAACAATACACTGACCCCCCTTGGTTTTGGGTTTTTTTTCTGATCCCACCATATCATATAGTGAGATTGACTGTGGAAACTCATTTAACATACGATATTCCATTATCTAGCTGGTAGCAGTGGTACTTGCAGTCACTATCACAGGCCAGAAACAAAGCATCCTGTCACTTTGTCCTGTGTTGTCCACTCTTCAGTGGTTTTTAAATATAAATAAGTATCAGCATTGTCAGTGTGAATATAGAATCAAAAGTGAGACTATGGCACAGTAAGTGGAAATGGTAAATCTAATTTAGAGGAAGACCATATACTTAGCTGACTGGTAGCCATACTACAATCAAATCAATATCTGATAAAAGACATATTCTGTAATTATGTGTTGTTACATCTATATATATATATGATACCAAAAAAATTGCATGAGATTAAGCAGTGGTCCATCAGCAAATACCTGTTACGGGTGCAAAGTGCTGTACGTACTCATTCTTGCAGGGGACGCCTCGAGGTCACTGCCTCTTTGCTCTGGAGGAGACTGAAGAATGCAGGCTAATTACCCTGATTTCTTACTGTGGTCTGGAGGGTATCTGTGCCAGTTTGCCTGTTATCTGGGGTTTTCCAGCTAGAGAAGCAGATTGACCAGAATTAGGTGGTTCAGCTTTATATCTTCACCTGTTTTCTCCCTGATTTTGTTGTCAGTTCTAGGTTTGCGTAAACCACAAATTTAGGAAAGGTTTATTTTTTTTGTGTTGATCACAGATTAAGTTGATAACAAATACAGGTATCAGCATCAATCTGTTGTGTTGATTAATAATGTGATAATTTAATATTGTCTTCTCACATCTTGAAAATGTATCCTGATTTTTTCATGTCGCGACAGATGTATCGGAAGAACGTACAGCAGCTCCTCCAGAACCTGATTCGGAAGCTTGCCACTGTTAGCCAGTATGAAGAAGTACTTGCAAAAATTAATGCTACATCCACAGATCGTCTCATGGTTATAAAGACCAAGCCCCAGTCCATTGAGAGGGACATAATCACAGTCTGCAATGATCCCTATGTGTTAGCTCAGCAGCTGACACACATAGAGCTTGTGAGTTATTATATTTCAAGTATGATTTCATCCTTCCCCTCTTTTTGAAATGCACCTTCACATAGGATATGACTCGGCTGCTCGTGTGCTTTATTTAGGAGAGACTCAATTATATTGGGCCAGAAGAATTTGTTCAGGCGTTTGTGCAAAAGGATCCTTTGGATAATGACAAGGTAAGTGGACCAGATCTGAAGCAGTTCTGAAACGTGGCGTTTAACATCCTTGGGCTCAGGTATCTCATGAGCTGGAAGTAAGGTCCAGCAATAAACAAGGACCAGCAGAAACAAGCTTTATAGTGAAAATGCTTTAGTATTCCTCTTAAAAATTTTGAGCTTCAGAACTCAGCCAAAAATTTTATTTAAATTAACATATTTTCTGGTTTGTTTCTGATTTAAGCTAAGGGAGAGCTTAATCCTGTGAAGGCAGAGGTCACTTGTGTGGCCTACAGCTGGAAAAAAGCTGACTTTAGCTTTGGCTTTTGCATTATGCGTTTTCAACAAGCCTTTTTCCTTTTACTAAACTGAACTCTTTGCAGCAAACTGGCAAGTGGGGCAATTTGCAGGTAGAGCACCCATTACCAAAAGGGAGCAGTGAGCCAGTCAAAATGGTAGAGCTAATCTCCCAAAGTTAGGATGCACTAAATTAATTTGGCATCAACAACTGAACATTAATGGGTCAGTGGAGTGGGCTGGCCTGTTTTCCTTCTGCACTTGCAGAGAGTATAATGTTATCTCTATAACAGATTGAGGATCGAAACAGTGCTCATAATCAAGGAAGCTTTACACAGATACTTAGCTTTGTTTGCATAAGTCTATCCTAAATCCTTAAAGCATCCTAGCAGGACTTGCAGCAGGTGATGGATTCACATGTCTGATAATGCCTTACTGAGCCAACAGCTCAGGGAGAAGTTCTGCTGTCACTGCTAATTTCTCTATAAGCTTTTTTGTTACTTTGGGTAATTGAGTTATTCCTGGTTACTTGACAGTGTTTGGGGATGGCATGGCAGAAAGCCCAAAGGTCTCTCTCAGGGAAAAGATGAAGATTACATTAAAAGTTGCTATTTTTCTTCTGTCTGCAGAGCTGCTATGGAGATCGAAAGAAGACCCGGAATCTGGAAGCCTATGTGGAATGGTTTAACAGGCTCAGTTACTTGGTTGCAACAGAAATCTGTATGGTGAGCAAAGACTTTTTTCTGGTAAAAGGTTTTGTTTAGTCTAGTTGTCTAAAGCAGTGAAGCCTTGTCCAATTTAGAGTCCCTTCAGTGTGCCTTTGACTTCCTTCTCCCAGCTCTGTACTTTTCCATGTGTAGATGGAAATAAATTCCTTGTTTTCAACATCATGCTGGTGCCTCAGCCTTGTTAGGTGACAGTTATGCTGGGTTAGACCTTCTTAGCACAGGAATTCATCTGGCCTGCCCCTCTCTCCTATGAATGCCTCTTGTGAATAGAGGCATCTTTTATCTCCATCTTTTCTCTCCTCTGTGCTGATCCCCTTCTCTGCTCTACTGTTCTTCATATCCTTCTTCTTGACAGAACCTCTTTACCTGTTGTCCTTACTCTCTACCTGCCCAGCGCCTAGGTTGTCCTTGCTGTCCTGAGGGCTTTTGAACACAATAGCGTGGCTTCCTCTACATGTAAAGCATAGTATGAAGTTGTGGTACATGTGGAAAAGACTTTTACACAGGGTTGTTTCTTTTGAGGAACACTTGTAACACTTCAATGGCATCTCTTGCAGCCTGTGAAGAAGAAGCACAGAGCAAGAGTGATAGAATATTTCATTGATGTGGCACGGGAATGCTTTAACATTGGCAACTTTAACTCCTTAATGGCTATTATTTGTAAGTATGTGTTCTGAGACATTCTGTCCCTGTTTGAATCCAGATAAAGGAAGCGCAGTGCTTCATACAAGTCTGCAGCTTAGCACACTCAACAGTGTGAAGTTGGGAGTGGAAGTGGTGAGGAGCTGCTCAGTGTTATTGTAGTGTTGTGTGCTTAAGAAATAATTTATTGCTGTAGTGTAAATTACAGAAAAACAAAGTTTTCATTGCAATTGTTTAGAGATCTAGATCCCCACTTTTTGAAACTATCTTTAGTGCTTAATTGAAATAGAAACTCTTCCTTTAATATGAAGGCTTGATGTCTCCTATTGTTTCTGTTACACCATAAATTTCCTAGTGGTTTAAAAATTTCACACCTTTTCTATATCCGATAGAAAATATTTGGAATATTTTTTAATTTGAAATGTGAAAACTTCATAGATATGTGTAGTTTTCAATTAAATATGTAAGAGACGATGTTGAGAGAACTCACTTGCACTGTTCTACCATATATTCATGTTTTAGCAAAACCACATTAAATAGTGCCATAGCAGTTTTTTAGAGCTTTCATTCTGTAAGAGATGCTGATTTTGCTTCCTAAATTGCTTTTAACGTTGGAATTTCATGAAAACAATAAGTGTGATTTCTGGGTATATTTTCTTTTGAAAATATTTGTTATTGTTAATAGCTCCTTTACTTTAGAAATACTTACTAGCATTACCTACTGAAAGATTTCTTTTTCTAAATACTCCAACAAGTTCTCTCTCTTGTATCAAGCTGGCATGAACATGAGTCCTGTGTCTCGGTTAAAGAAAACTTGGGCAAAAGTGAAGACAGCCAAATTTGATATTCTTGAGGTATGTTTGGCCACTATTTGGACATGGGGATATTAATAGCATTTCACTTCTAACTTCTCTAAAATGCAAGTTTAGCTTCATTATAACATGCTTAACTTAGTATATTTATGCTCTTAATGGAAATCCTAGAATATGAAATAAGAAATGTTCAGTTGACTTAACTGGGAAGAAGGAAATTGAAGTAATTTGGTTTTAACTCCCAAACCCACCTTATAAGAATTATTTTTTTTTTGGGGGGGGGGGAAGGTAGGTAACCTCTTGAAAAGGAGATATATTTGAGAGGGATGGTGTAGATTGACCTAATGCAGTCCTGCCTCTGGAAATCAAGTTGAGCTGTAAGGTGGCTGCCTTGCCCTTTCACAGAAATTTGCCTTGAAGTAATTGATTGCTGGTTACCTTCATGTAGTAGAGACCTTTGTCAAAGGTCATGTAGGTGCAGCAGTGTATGAGTTTGTGAGTTGCCCGACAGATTATTTGCCAATTAGTTAATTATCCTGCTGTAAATGGCAATCAGTTAATTCAGGTTATTTATTAGGAAGTTAAAGAAAATGTAGCATTTTGTACTTGACACACACATGAAATGTTTATTAATATCATCAGAAGATTTGACTTGTGTTGTGAGAACAGATTAAAACAGGATGGCTATAGCCACCTCATGCTTCCTTCCTCCACCCTTGGGTGGGAAATAGCCTTCCTTGTGTCAAGGGTGGCTGCACAGCTCAGGAAGTTGCTCTTAAGATTACAGCCCTATTTCATTCGACCTTATTATGCAGGCTGGATTTTGCTGGTTAAGGATGTGCTTTGTGAGCCATGCAATCATCCTAGTCATTGAGGTGCGGCAGTCAGTCTTGGAGCAATGAAGTGGGGGCACTGATCTTACTTTGCGGCTGCAACTGAATCAGCTCTGAGAACCCTGCATCATAGGAAGAGCTGAATATTAGTGCAAAGACCCATTGTTGTCTTAGTTTAATGATTCTGACTTTTGAATTAAAGCTGAGTTACCTCCTTCATGGAGAGAGAAAGAAGGTCTGTGAAGCCTGCCTTTGCTTTCCTGCCCCTGACGTCTATTGTCTCCCTCGTTGTGCTGAGTGAACATTTTTGAAAGCAATCTTTTCTTCTGATCGAATGAACAGTTAAAACGATACTGCAGCCCTCTAGAAAGCTGTATTAGTGCTGCTGTTCACCAGACTTCTTGCTTTTTAAAACAGTTGCTCAAGTGAAAAAGAACTGTGTGTGGTGATGACACTGGCTCATTATTTACATTTTTTCATGGCTTGTAGCATCAGATGGACCCTTCTAGCAATTTTTACAATTACCGAACTGCTCTGCGTGGAGCCACTCAAAGGTCCTTGACAGCTCACAGCAGCAGAGAGAAGGTATGCTTGCAAATGGCTTGGCAGTGGGTGAAGATGAAATGTGCTTGTTAAGTTGCATGGTAAGCTTTTGTCTTGGAATTCTGGTTCTCAGCAACTCTACCCCTGGTAGGCTTTTAAAAAGAATAAAAAGCCTAAAAACAGAGTACCCCTTTAAGGGAATGTCTAAATATTACCTGTTAGCTACCAAGAAAGTAAATGGAATATTTGAGGAAACTGATGGCTCAATGAAAATGACCATCTTAGGGCTACCAGTTTGGTTTGGTGCTGACTGAAAGCAGCAAACGTTAAGTGATCACTTTGATTATTTCAATATAATAAGTACATTGCCTCAGGTCATCTTTTTTGACAGAGAACCTTATCTCCAAACCAGTAATAGAGATGGAAAGGCCAAGGACTGAAATGAGGTTCCTAGTAATTTGTTCTTATTGCTGTTACTTGTGCTCAGTCTATGGTTTAGTGTGGGAAAGCTTGAAAATTTATTCAGAAAACGTATTCTAAAGTTCAAATCTAGTCTGCGTTTCTGTCTAGATTCTGTGGAGTCCCCTTCCTGTGTACAGATTTTAGATGAGCTTTAAATATACTCTGAAGTTTTTTAGTGGAAATAGAGTAATCAGGTGTTTGTGTAATACAGTGGGTTGAATTCCACCTTCCAGACTCAAGAGTGGCAGTGAATTATGCACTAATAGAGGTGACATCTTTCTTTACTCTTTAAAATAAATTAGCTTTTGAGAAATAAACTGGATTCAGTCACACATTAATGCAGAATCTCAGTTGTAGTTCTTGTTCTCTTGGAAAGGAGCCAAATAGCTTCCTAGATGCTCCCCACTTATAAGCAGCTGCTCATCAATTGCTTATAATAATATTAGAACTTCATTCTGTATTTAATAAACCTGATCTTGATGCTCATAAAATAAACTACCAGGCAGGATGAAGCAAATCCATGTGTAGCCTGATGGCCTATATTGTTGTTATACTTGTGTATATAAATACACATAGATAAATAGATAAATTTATGTGTATATAAATACACATAAATAAAACAGGGTGGGCTTTTTTCTGATTCCCAGGGATCTGTTCACATATCATTCAAACTACCAGAAGTTTAAATGTAAGATGTTTACTTCTATTCAGATAAAAGTGAGTTTTATACTTCAAAGAAAAGAACTTACAGATGCTGAAATGGGGCAGAAAAGTCTCCCATGGAAACAGTGATATCTGTTTTATCCCCAGTTGCAACAAGGACGTGGCTGTGAAAATTCTTGGAGGATGCAAATGGAAATACAGTCATTTTAAGAATGTAAGAATGTTCCAGCATTCTCCGAAGAAAAATACTTCTGATTTGTTCAGTTGGCAGGAAATGTTGCTTTGTTTTGAGCCAGTCACTGCCAAGGTTCAATCTCGTGCATGAGCTCAGGGAATTGAAGCTCCAAAGCCATTTGTGCTGCTAGCCCCAAATTTTCCATGCTGTGCTTTAATGTGCAGCTCCCTTCATTTACCAAGCAAGTTCCTGTCGAGAGAGATAGCTTCATTAAGATACACCCTGCAGGAATTACATGCAAGAAGTGTGCACGTCTGAGCTATTATATTTTCGAATCTGCAAGGAGAATGAGAAAGTGAAAACAAGAGGGACACGACATAGAAATGAAATGTTAAGCATATAGCTGTACTAAACACGGCTCATAGCCACATTTGGCAAGCAGTGGACTGCCAATAGGTACTTTAATTGTGACCCTGAGAGAGCTACATGCCAGAAAGTTTTCAAGGTAATGGAAGCAGTTTGGCACAAAGCTGATAATAAAACTACAGGGATTAGCTTACCATCCAAGGGAGGACTTCCTTTATAGAGAAACATCATGTATTTTAAACTGTGGTGAATGCAAAATTTCTCTGTAGTGAAAGAGAGAGATATCACACAGCTCTTAGTCCTCTGGTATTTTGCTTACCTTTTGTACCACCTGTCTTCCTTTTATTTTTCTCCATAGAGCATTAGAGTTTTGGTTCAGGACCAGACTGAGAATAATGTTGTTCTTTCCTCAGATTGTAATACCTTTCTTCAGCCTCTTGATCAAAGATATTTACTTCCTCAATGAGGGCTGTGCCAATCGTCTTCCAAATGGTCATATCAATTTTGAAGTAAGTAGAGCGCTAAGTGGGGTGTTGATACAGGGTTAGCCCCTTTAACAGAAAACTGAAGCAGATCATGGTTTAGCTTCCTCTGGATTCTGGGAGAGCAAAATCAGACTGGAGTTTGAGCATATCTGTTACTTCACACAGGAGCTGGGAAGTAGTCAGGAAAAAACAGTCTTATTGAGGATGCAATGTTTATAGAAACCCTTTTGATATTCACATGTTTTAGTGTGGAAATAGGTCAGAACTTTTTCCCAGTGCTCAAATTCATCTAAACATTTAAACTTACAGGTGTATTATACTTAATGACAAAGTCATTCAAATCAGTGTTTTAGAGCTTCTTTTTTAATTCCAAGTATCAAGGGTTCATCATTTGTCAAGATACATATTGTAGTATTTTTACATGTAAGTCACAGATTGTCTCTGAAGAAATGTGATTAGAGCAGCAGTGAAGAAGTTTTGAGTTCCTTGTATTGCAGCAATTCTTCTGCTTCTGGTTTCATGCTTGTTATCTGTCTCTGTGCATTACCCAGTGATTTACTTTCTGATGCTTTCAGATTTCAAGAAGCCTGGGTCACTCTCACGAAATTACAGTACATTTCACTTTAGTCGTTGACCTGAATTAGCCTGGTTCTAAAGTTAGGCTATGTGATGATCTGGAATGTCCTTTTACTCAAAGAATCCATGTGCACTTGAGGCATGTTAAGCTTTAATTGAAAGAGTTTATCCGTCACTGACATCGACACCCTACATGGGGTATGTTTATTTTTTGGCATAAATTTCCAGCAAGAAAACCAAGCATTTCATATTAACAAAAATGGGACATCTGCATTTCAAAATATCAGTATTACACATCTAGAGACTTTTGACACAAAAGTTACTAAAAATTTCACTGCGAAACAGACAAGCATGACCATAATCAAAGTGAAAAGTTAGGCATAAGGAGCATTAGCGGCTCCTTGAAAAGAAAATGAATGCAGATCATGGTCTACTATTTACATTCACAAATAACAACAATTTTACTGGGGTGGAGGAGTGGGAAGTCATCCCAATTTGAAACAGAAACGCAAAAGATAGATAGACACTGAGTCGTCGAGTCAGATCACGTTCAAAAGCTGGGCAGAATCCAAGCCTTGGACTTGAAAGCAAGATCTGTCTGTCTTTCAAGAAAAGAAAATGTTCAGGGTGAACAGTGCTGTTCAGTATATAGCACCTCTTCTGTTTTCTCTTCTGACAGAAATTTTGGGAACTGGCAAAACAAGTCAGTGAATTCATGACGTGGAAGCAAGTGGAGTGTCCCTTTGAAAGGGATCGGAAGATTCTGCAGTACTTGCTCACTGTCCCAGTCTTCAGTGATGATGGTAAGTACCTCCAGACTTCCTGCATGTCTGGTGTCACTGGCTACTGCTTAGTCTCTCTCCATGTTAGGTTGTTGCTTCCTCACAGTAAAAGGAGACTCTGTCCTGAGACATCTCTGGTAAGCAAAAAATGCTCCTTGCAAATGAGAGAGAAAACAAGATTTTTCTTTCTACGTGCATGTTGTCTGTGAGAATTTACATTATCTTTTTCCCTGAAATAGAATGAAAAAAAGAGCATTTGTGATCCCTCTAAACATCATCTGAAATGTATTTGTATGGACTTTCAGGATGCTTCACTAAAGGGTGCTGCTTGAGAAAGAAAATGGGGACTTCACTGGTTGCTTACAAAGCACCGTGTCCCTAGGCTCAGTTTTTTCTTTTGACTGTTTTCTTCCACTCCTGTGCTTTTGAGTTTTTGATAGTTGGTTTTTAGCCCTCAGGGTAGTCTTTATTATCATGCACTGTTTGTTAGTATTGTCTGGATGTAATTATAAGCAATGCTATACTTCCTAATGGATTCTGGAGCCCTAATCTGAGGGATGGATAATATAAGCCTGCTTCATTTAATTTCAGCCTGCTTTCCAGGGAGAGCAGATTTTAAAATGTTAGTAGGCCTAACATATTGTATTTGCTTCTGATTGCAGCACTTTACTTGGCTTCCTATGAGAGCGAAAGTCCTGAGAATCACATTGAGAAGGACAGATGGAAGACACTAAGGTTTGTGTCAGAGGTTACCCACATAAATAAATAAAGAGAATGGGATACAGAGCAAGCATCGAACAGTTAAAACCAAATGCCATGCGATATGTTTCAACAGATGGGACACAGCATTGGTGTAAATCCCCCCTTCAGTGTGGGACTTTTGGAAAAAAGAGAACAATCAGTCTTTATTTTAAACCCTCTCAAGCGTTCTCTCCCTTAGGGGATGGAAATGAGTATAAGTAATTTTCTATCTTAATTTCTTGTGTTATTCAGTGCAGGAGAAAATACTTTCTAAACTTCAAAGAAATGTCTATTTCCTCACAAGAGCACTCTGGTTTCCAAGCAGACATTTCTGCAGCTATTGCATCCCTTTATGAGCCCAGCCTTTCAGACAGGGATGAGATTTATGCAAAGATTATTCTGAGGGAAAATGCATTCATAAAACCAGGTAACAGTTTGGAGTCCAGGCTGGAAAAAACAAATTTAAGCAAAATCCTATTTTTGGCTTATCTTCTACTGCTGATTGAACATAGACTCATCAACTCTTTCGTTTTACTACCTGTAGAAAAATGCATGAACCGTTAGGGCAATGTTTTAGCTCATATTTTGATCAACTTTTTTCACGCCAGCAGAGAACACTAATCAGGTGCATAGAATGAGGCACAGAATTAAGCACATGTATGAATGTTGTGGAGTCTCCTACGTTGGAAATATTCAAGGCCCGGCTGGACAAGTTCCTGTGTGATGTACTCTAGGTTACCCTGCTCTTGCAGGGGGGTTGGACTAGATGATCTTTTGAGATCCAACCCTTGGGATTCAGTGATTCTGTGATTCTGTGAATAGTCTGTGTTTTCATCCTTAAGCCATACCTCCACGGTAGTCTTAAAACTACCGATATCCCAAGGAACTGACCATTGGTCAGGTGTTCTTGTCACTGTCACAGGCAGCTGGAACTTTAACATTTCCATGGACATAACATCCAAACTTTTCTAATCCATTGTGCAGCACTGTAGAGACACGGCTGTACACCACAACCCTCAGGATTCTCCTCAGGCTGTGTTGTTTTTTCCTGGGATATCACAGGGGGATGTAACTATTCCATCTGATTAATCTCAGTTACTCTGGGGAGAGGACAGAAAGGGAGAGTTACTCACATCAGTGCACAGACTCTCCACATTACACATAGTGGCAAGATGGACAAAGACTCTGAGCTTGAAAATCTGTGATAACCCTTATTCAAGGCACTCTGAAGCTGTCTTGAGAAGATTTACATCATTCTAATGATTGTCTTTACTTATTTATATTTCCCTTTTCCTTTCAGGTCATCACTTCTGGGCAGAGTCTAGCGCACAAGATGGCCTGTTGCTTCCACTGTTGCTATATTATGTGGATTACCAAGGGGCATGGCTTGGTTTATTTTTCTGTACTCCAGAGCAGGATTCAAAGTGATAAAAAATGTGCAGTCAGTTGCGATATTGTGTCAGCAAAGATGAAACAAGTTAACTCGAGAACAAACAGGCAGCTTCTCACATCTGACAGAGGAGATAAAATCACAGCCCGCTTGGCTGTGATTCAGGCTTAAGTATTGATTGAGGACAGGGCTGACTGAATCCTTTGAATAGCTCAGATGCCGCCTATGAATCATTTCACACCTGGATGGAGTATTTTCCCCCTTCCTTTTCCTTCAGCTTGCAGCTACAAGGGCTCTGAGGAGTTGGTGGTAGATTATGGAGGAGGAAAAAATCGCCACCCCTTTCAGTGAAACCCGAGTCTGCATTGAAGAACTTCGACTCCCAATAAGCTGAATATAGCCACGAACTTTGCCTGATCAGGACTGCTAAAAAGGGGAAGGACTGGACACAACAAATTGGCTGCTGGGGAGAGTTTCTTCCCACCACTGTAATGGTGGCTGTGTTTTTTCTCTTTTTCTGTTGTTTTGAGTTGGCTGCTGGTAGGCAAACTCATTATTATTA
The DNA here is from genome assembly GCF_963264785.1 of Psittacula echo. Lineage (NCBI taxonomy): Eukaryota > Metazoa > Chordata > Aves > Psittaciformes > Psittacidae > Psittacula > Psittacula echo. Next base: position 61,934,636 of record NC_137735.1, read on the forward strand.
TTATAAGTTATTTAAAAAATATAAATAATAAAAATCAAGACTGGTAGAAAACATACCTGCTACAAAATATAGTAGCTATGTAGCTTGGACTACTTTACAACTTCTAGTGAGGTGTTTTCTTTCTTTCAGTTGGTTACAGCTAACCACTACATGCTACAGACATTTTTATTAGGTGGTTTTGTTACTCTAGTTTTCCGTACTTTACCTTCTTCTTATATTAGGTTGAACAAGCTGACTTTTCTAGAATAGTTTTTGAGAAACTGGTGTACAAACTGTGTCGAAATATGAAAGTATGTTTCTATTAAGTAATTTTTATAACTGCTTTTTTTGAAAGGGTAACAATGGAGAACACAATCAATCCACTTTGACTGAAATAGCAAGATGCCAAAAAGAAAAAGATGAGGCTTCTTCTCAGCTACAGCTGTGAACAAAACAGTTTCCCTGTGTGTTTGCTTTATGGATTATGTTTATGACTGTGAAGTAGTTCACTGTGTTACACACCTAATGAGTTTGTGGTAGCTCCGAATACTTAGTCACTCTATTTATCCTAGGAAGAACCCAATAGGAAAAAAAGAAACTGTAGCTATAAATCACTGTGGACACAAAATCGCTAAGCAAAAGCACATACTTGGCAACAAAGGTATTTGCAATTATCCTGGCACTGTTATTTAAAAAAGAAAAGAAATAAGAATAAATATATCTATTTGTTGCACTGCATCTCTTGAGTTTTCAGGTAAACCGTTATTTATGTTCTGTGCATGCCTTTTCAGGCAAATATTTATTTTTGAATTCTGTAAGAACATGCTCTAGTAAGCCTTCATCAACAGGGACACTGTCCTTAACTACAGCCTGTTTGCTGGTACAGGGTGCTGGAAGTCACTGAGTTACATGCTCCTTGAGCACCAGGGCCTCAGGTCATGACAGTGGAGGAGGATTTCTCTCCTCCTATTCACTGAACTAGGGTGAAGGAGAAAGAAGAGGCTAACTCTTTGAAAGGAGACTACTTCTGCGGTTCACAGACTTGCCTCCCAGCTTCCATCAGGTGAGGTCTTTTCCGTCTTCCCCTCTACATCCTGCCACCGCTGCTGAGGCTTACAGGAAGGACTTTGTGTAAAAAGCTGAGGAAAATGTGTATTCCTCTTCCACATCTTCCGGAATTAGGATACTATGATAATCAGGTACATAAATGAGCTTCCATGATTTGCTATCCTAATTGTTAACCTAATTATTACAGTTTTAGTTCTGGGGAAAGCCAGAGGCTTGAACAAAGAGTTAGCTTACCTGGAAAAATAACTTCTTTCCTACACTTCTCCACTGTAACAGTTTGACTACTGGCCTGATTTAGGGATGGATTTGTTATTTATGCAGTTGGAATGAAGCCTTTGTAAATAAAAGGAGAAATTGCAGCCTCCATCCACAGTGTGGGCTCTGTGTGTTGCCTTGTGGGCCAGCTTCTTGCTGAGAAAAGGCAGCACGTACCAGAGTAATTGGTATGGAGGAGCCGGCTGCTTGCCTGGCGCAGAAGCTGGGCACAGGTGCAGAGCCTGAACTGGTGCTTGCCCTAGCTAGCCCCAGGCAAGCCAGAGGCTGCTTCTGTGAGCATTAATGAACTTGATGTTTGATGTTGGAGCGATACGAGCCTCATTGTGCACTGTACCCTCTGCTCCATCATTTGGTGTAGCCACTGTACAGAGCTTTAATTTTTAACATCCAGAACTACTGTCAGACTGTTGAACCACTGGCTTGGAAACAACCATTCAAACCTATATGTAGCAAATGGGAAAGAAAATGACTGAACTCTTCTCTGAGCTCCTTTAGGATCTCTGTGTTTCCTTTAGAAAACATCACAAACTCTCTGAAATGAGAGGTTACAAGAACTCATTAATTCCACAAGCTCAGTGTTCAGCCATGACTGGAAATTCCAGCTCAGGGCTAACAAATGTTCAGTGCTTAATGGGGACAGAAGTGACATTGAAGTCTCCTGTATAAATGGCTTTAACATTACTTACTTTGTGGAACATTACTTTCTTCCTGTGGTGCAGACAAAACCTGCGGGTCTTATGGACCCGTATACAGATGTGCTGCTCAAAATATGCTCAAAAGATTCTAGATGTCCTTATCCTGTCCTTATCCAAACTTTTACCCTTTCTCCTACTTGGATACAGCTTCATGGCATCACCATGAGAAGATTAGTCAGTTGCATGCAATTAAATGCAAGCTTATTTACAACTGTCATCTGTAAAAGAGCAAGCAAACCCCCACGTCCATGTGGGGATTTGGGGGGGTTGAGGCTTCCCAGACAGCCTATTCTTGACAGAGCTGAAACTGAACTTGATCTAGCACTAAAAAGAACTTTTTCCTTTTTTTTTTTTTTTTTTTTTTTTTTAGATAACGGAGAAAATGTCGTTCCTTTTCCCAGTCTTCTGCTCTGCAGAATTTTTCCTGCCGCTTTGGGTGGCATTCCTTGTGCTCGTTGTGTGCAGCAGGACCCCTTGTGGGCTTTTTGCAGTATTTCTGCTTGAAAAGAAGTTCTTTGGTGGTGTCTGCTTTTTCACTCAGCTCCTCTCTATCTCCCGTTGGTCATGCTGAGCAGATTTTTCCCACATAAAAGAAGAGGCTAATCCCTAGAGATGCATTCCGTCACAGCTGCATCTGTTCTGCTGCTGTCAGGTGGATCCACATAGCCTGCTTCTGCCAAGCAACTGTATCCTAACCTGTGCTTTATGGTCATGGTCTCCTGTGTTATCGCTGCTTTTTAGCCTGAGAACAGGGCTGATAAGGATTTTCAAAGAAACTAGTCTATTTACAATATTACTGGGTTTAGGTGTCTGTTAAACCGACACGTCACACTCAAAATTGATGAAGCTCAGTGAGTTTAGAAGCGAGAGTTTAGTGCCAGAAAGTGTATCATTTGATACTAACAGACACTTTGCCGTTATTCCACTGTGCTGCATTAAGCTCTTCTGGAATATGTTTTCTCTTTCTCCTTTATTAGAAAATTTTAGCTGTTGTTTAAGTACTGGAAAGCTGCTATAAATTCTCCCCAGAGCCTTCTCTTCTCTGATCTGAATAAACCCAGCTCTCTCAGCCTGTGTTCACAGGAGAGGTGCTCCAGTCCCCTGATTATCTTCATGGTCCCCAGAGCTGGATGCAGTACTGCAGGTTGGGGTCTCACAAGAGCGGAGTAGAGTGGCAGGATCACCTCCTTTGGCCTGCTGGTCATGCTTCTTTTGATGCAGCCCAGGATACAGTTGGTTTCTGGGCTGCAAGTGCGCACTGCTGGGTCATGTGCATGGGTCACTGCTTCTCATCAACCAACACTCCCAAGTCTTTCTCCTCAGGGCTGCTCTCAATCCATTCTCTGTCCAGCCTGTATTTGTGCTTGCGATTGCCCCAGCCAAGGTGCAGGGCTTCGCACTTGGTCCTGTTGAACTACATGAGTTTGGCATTGGCCCACTTTGTGATCCTGTCAAGGTCCCTCTGGATGGCATCCCTTCCCTCCAGCATGTTGACCACATCACACAGCTTGGTGTCATCGGCAAACTTGCTGAGGGTGCACTCAATCCCACTGTCCACGCTGCCAACAAAGATGTTAAACAGCTCTGGTCCCAAGACTGATTCATGAGGAATACCACTTGTCACTAATCTCCACTGTCTTGACTTGGACATCGAGCTGTTGACCACAACTCTTTGAGTGAGACCATTTAGCCAGCTCCTTATCAACTGAGTAGTCCGCCAGTAAAATCCATGCCTCTCCAGTTTAGATAAAAGGATGCCATGCAGGACAGTGCCGAATACCTTGCACAAGTCCAGTTAGATGACATCAGTCACTCTTCCTTTATCTGCCAGTGCTGTCACCACATCACAGAAGGCCAGCAAATCTGTCAGGCATGACTTGCCCTTAGTGAAGCCATGTTGGCTGTCACCAATCACCTTCTTCTTGTTCATGCACCTTAGCATAGTTTCCAGGAGGATCTGCACTATGATCTTACTGGGCACTGAGGTGAGAATGACCAGCCTGTAGGTCCCTGGGCCTAATTTTTTTTCTCCCCTTTTTAAAAATGGGGGTTATATTTCCCCCTTTCCAGTCAGTGGGAACTCCACCAGACAGCCATGACTTCTCAAGTATGATGCATAATGGCTTGGCCGCTTCATCTGCCAGTTCTGTGATGACCCACAGATGCATATCATTAGGTCCGACAGACTTGTGCACCTTCAGGTTCTGTAGATGATCTCCAATCTCATCTTCTCCTACAGTGGGAGGTTCTTCATTCTCCCAATCTCTGCTTTGCCTTCTGTCACTTGTGCAGGTGGCTGGAGCTCTTGTCAAGTGAAGACCAAGGCAAAAAAGTCATTGACTACCTCAGCCTTCTCCATGCTCAGGTAACTTGGTCTTCCATTTCCTTCTGGAGGGGGGGCACACTTTTCCTTGTCTTCTTTTTACCATTGACATACCTATAGGAGTTTTTCTTGTTGCCTTTAATGTCTTTTTAATTTTAGATTAAGTCAGATTAAGTTTTGTCAGGGCTTTAGCTTTCCTAACCCGATCCCTGGCTGCTCTGACTATTTCTCTGTATTCTTCCTAACCTAGCCATCCTTGCTTCCACCCTCTGTAGGTCTCCTTTTTATGCTAGAGTTTGCTAAGTAGCTCCTTGTTTAACCTTGTTCAAACACAAAATGTATCCAAGAAGAGGAGGTAAGAGACTGCATGCAGATGGAGGTGACTCAAGAGGTCACACACACTATCTGGAAATGCTGCCAGCTGCTCTTAACTCTCATAAAGAGAAGTAAAATGCAGTTATCTGCATCAGGCAGGACAGAGACCATTCTTTGCAAGATAGAACATCTATGTAGCTGACACTGCTTGCTCTGCAGACCAAGCCCCAAGCTGAAATAGCCTCCTTTGGCTCTGAGCACATCTGCATTTGCAGATGCAACCTGCGGCCTGTTTGGTGAGCAGCCCAGCCTTTAAACACCGAGGAGCTGCAGGTCCCTGAAGCTTGAGAGGGGAAGCAGGTGAGGGACAAGTTGGAGGGGGGACAACAGTGAAAATAGATCCTTGCTGCATAGCAGAGTTTGGTTTTCCTACTGCTAGGCCAAGGTGTAAGAGAAAAGCCCCTGCAGCCCTTATTCAGCTTCCCTTGTTTATCTGCCATCACCGGCTCGACCACCAGATGTCGGCACCGAACAGAACACAGGAGTGCATCCCGGAGGAAAGCAGTTGGGAAAAGTCAGGGAGACCAAAGCGGCAGGGAGGGGAAGTGCAAACGGAGCTTGCACTTGAACACTAGGCTTGAGCACCCTTGAGACAGGGATGATCCTCAGGCCTTTCTTGTCGAGCTTTCATTTCATACTGCAGGACTACATTCCCACCACCGGGGATGCTGAACTAGGACTGATCTCTCTGAAGAGTGAGAGGAAAAAGGGAGATTCCTCCAGTTCCAGTTGGTGTAAGATCATAGAATCACGGAATGGTTTGGATTGGGATGAACCTTCAAAGCTCATCTAGTTCAGCCCCCCTGCAATGAGCAGGGCCATCTTCAACTAGATCAAGGTGCCCAGAACCACATCCAGCCTGGCCTTGAATGCCTACAGGAAGGCATATCCAGCACCTCTGTGGGCAACCTCTGCCAGTGTTGTACCACCCTCACTGTAAAACATTTCTTCCTCAGGCCCAGACTGAATCTCCTGTCTTTTAGGTTAACACCATTGCCCCTCGTTCTATTGAGGGGTAAAACAGGCCCTGCTAAAAAGTCTCTCCCCAGCTTTCTTACAGGCCCCTTTCAAGTACTGAAGATTGAAGGGTCACTGTCCTAGAAGCTACAGGTTGGGGTTAGACCAAGTCTGCTTGGCAACAGAGTTGTGCATGCAGCTTTTCAGCTGTTGTACAGCCCCTTTCTCATGGTTTCGCAGGATGTTTGAAAGCTTGATTTGAAAGCAGCTGTTCTGAATCACTGGAATCATGCCAGGAGAGAACAGCCCTTGTGAAACCTGTACTCTACCAAGAATCAGTGTTGCCCACAGAGGCCATGCTCCATTCTGGAGGGAGCTGTGGTGCTCCAGCCTGGCTGAGGACAGACCCTGGGATATGAGAAGGCACCTTGCAGGAGGGCTCTGCAGTGAGGCTTGGGAGCCAGTTCCAGAGAATAAGGGCTGCGGCTCCATTGCTGCAGCTCAGCCGACAGCCACGCTAGGAGCCCTGCAAAGGGCAGTGGAAATCAAGCAGTCAAACACTTCCCAGCATGGCCCGAGCTGAGCCCTGCGTTTACCCCTCTGCGAAGCGGAATGGGCTGAAGAGCATGGTCCGTTCCCGCAGCTCCTGACCCTGCCGGCCTGCCACAGGGCACCCGCCTCCCTCCCGACCCTAGACACGGCGCCGGCGTGCCCCCGCACTCTGCAAGCCCCTGCCCGTCCCTGTGCGCGGCCAGCCCAGCACCGCCGCAGCGCCCCGGGAAGCACGGGCGGGCACGGGCACTGCCGCGGCTGCTCCCCCCCGGCCCCGCCGCACCTCCCGGCCGCCCGTGACAGGCAGCGGCATTCCCGCCCAGCCCGGCTCCGCAGCGAGCGCGGGAGCATCAACCTCTGCGCCTGCCGCCGCTTGGCCCCAGCCCCGGTTCCGGTCCCGGTCCAGCCGAGCGCGCAGGTGAGGGACCGGGACCGGCGGGTGCGTGTGAGGACATGGGGAGGCCGGGACCGCAGCCTGGAGGAGCTGCGGCCTCCCCGGGGTGACGCTGGGCTCCGGCGGCGGGGCGGGGGTTTCGGCTGGTCGGGCAGCACCAGCACCTCGCGGGCCTGGGGTGCACCGGTTTGTGAGGAGGGCAGCCGGCTTGCGCTAAACCTCTTGAGCAGCCCGGGGGCATCCTCTGCTGGGTGGGTTTGGGGTCTGTCCGTTGCTGGCCGCGTCTCTGCCGGTGGCAGACCCCTCAGAGAGTGTGTGAGGTGCCCTGTGCTAAACACAGAGCATGTTCTGCTTTTGCTTCTTGTCTTACTCCTTACGGGTAAGGTTGGTCAAACCTCGGAGGCGTTAAAGGTTTAAGTCTTCTGTTAGAATTAACTAGTGTAATGCTGAATTACCTGTCAGTCTTTTCTTGGTTCCTGCTATACATTTGGCCATGCTTTTCCCATACTAGTATCCAATAACATGGCACCATGTGGAAACAGGGATCTTTCAGATGCAGCTAGCTTGTCCCATTATACCCTGATGATTAGCTGTGCATAGGGGAAGACAGAAGTTCCTGATGTTTTCACTCTGGTGCAGTTATATTATGAACTTTAATCATCATCTTTATAAAGTAGACTTGCTCTGTTTCTGGGTACAGTATAAATAGTAGGGTTTCCTGTGCCCTGCGGCAGTCACGCTATCCATTTGTAAAAGTAACTTTAAAATGTCCGAGATACCCTTTTTTTGAAATGTGGTGACTGCCACTGCATTTAGTAGCAGATGCTGCCACCCTGTTGTGTGTGATGACATGCTTCCTGTAATCTCCATTTTTACTCTATAAAACATAGAGTAAAAATGAGTGTGTTTTATATTTTACTCTATAAATATTGCAACAATAAGTTTAGCTTGGTAGTTGTTTTGTTGTGTTTGGTTGGTTTGTTTAGTGTGTTTGGTTTGTTGTTGTGTTCTGTTTGTGTTTGGTTGCTTACTGAGCCAAGATCTTTGGTTAAGCCATGCAGTGACACATAGGTCCCTCTTGAGAGTTATTTGATTTGGTAGCTTGATGTGCCATTTGTTTAAGTCCCCTGTGCAGTACAGATTTACCTTTATTTCTGACATACTGCCCTGTTTCTGAGCTGAAGCACCAGCTGTCAAAATGCATACAGGCAATTGCGGTAAAACAAAAATTTTATGTAGAGTCACAATAAGAAAAGCAGAGTTGAGCAGCAAGACTGTTTTAAGGAAAACTAGATTTGCAGTGTGAGCTGCCTTGTCAGGTATTTCAATTCTAACCCACTGAAGGCTGCAAACCAGAACAGAATTGTGTATCTGCTAAAAGTATGGCTATAATAGCCAGCAAAGGCAAATTGCTGTGGCCTCCCAATTTATTTCTTGCTGTCTGATCAGTGTACCTTTTCAGGGACATGTTCTCACCCAATGAAATGTTAAAAGAGATTAAAACTTAAGCCACGTCACTTGTGGTTCAACCTGGAAAAGTTGTACTTTTTTCATGAGGCAGAACAACAGCTGCTTTTGGCCATACTGATGACTGATCACGATAGCAGTATGGTTAGTGCCTGGTTAGTGCACCAGTACTTTTATAAAACTTATTAAAATAAGTTATCGATGAAGCAAAAATCAGAGTCCAAGGAAGAAAATTCTGTTTCATCTAAGGCAGGTATTTTCTGTGCTGTGGTCTTCTGCAGTAGGAGGATACAGTTGAGCAAGATTCAAGAGCCTGAGCAGGTGTTTTGGGAAAAGCTCTGAGTGTGGTACTATGGCCTGGAAATGCAGCCTTATGCTCATTCCTTCTCTCCTGGTGAAGGTCTCCTTAGGCTTAAACTAAGCCAAACTGTAACCTGCCACTGTTGGCTCACAGATGGGATTTATAGGCAGGCATTGCTCCCCAAGACTAAAAAGAAACAATGTGTTAGTTTTTCTCTCCCCCTCAACTTGTGCATTTAATATAGTCTTACTTAAGCAGCAGGCACTTCTTCCTTGGTCCTCTTGAAATTATACAATAAAATATACCAAAGATAGTGTCCAGGGAAGAAGGTGAGTGTCCTGGTTTTATTTGGGGTAGAGCGAATTTTCTTCCTAGTAGCTGGTGCAGTGCTAGGTTTTGGCTTTAGCATAAGTAATGCTGATAGCATACAGATGGTTTAGCTGTTCCTCAGGAGCACTTACTCTGATCAAGCACTTTTCAAGTCTCTCATGCTCTGCCATTGAGGAGGGGCACAAGAAGCTGGGAGGGAGCAGAAACCCAGACTAGCCAAAGGGTAATTCCCCATACCTCACGAAAAATAATTGTTCCTTGAAGGTAGTAGCTTCTGTTACACTAACAAATGTGAGGCGGTTTAAAATGAGAGAGCTATAGAAACAGTGCCATCTGCCTGCTCTTGATAGGATTAAATTAGGTCTAACTCTGTGATGCTCTGAATTTGGCATCAGCAAAAGACAGCAAGGTTGGTCAGACTTTTGCAGTGATGTTTATATGAGGATGGACTGAGTAAGCTAGGACTTGTCACTCTAGGAAAGAATTCAGACGTATGTGCGGGCAGAGAGGTAGGACAGATATTTACAAAATAGTAGAGAAAAGGTTAATAGAGATAAGTCTTTCTGAAACTGGATTTTCCTACTTTTTATATCCTTGGTTTTGTACTGGAAGAAACAAATTAAAGGAGGTAGTTCCTCATGCAAAAAGCAGACCTGTGCAAAACCTCACTAAGGTCCTGCCAGGGTCTGCAGATATGAAGCTTACAGAGGTTAGATGGGAAATGGGACAAATACTAGTATTACAGATCTATTGAGGATTAAAGCATATCAGGCTCAGGAAATCTGAAATCTCAGACAGTATTTCAGTCAAGCAGACTATGTGCTCATCCTTTGCTGGGCATCTCCTTAAGGCCATGGTTGAGACAGTTTACAAGCCAGCAAGACCCCTGTTCTGATCAGTATGACTGTTCTTTTATGGTCATAACCCTTGAAGTTTGTTTGTTTGTTTTAATATTATTAACATGTGCTTAATAATCACATATCCTTTATGCCAGGCAGTTGCGCACCCACAGATTAAATGAGTCTGTGTACTCTGTAATTATTCCTCAATTGGAAAGTGATCCAACTCTTTCTTTTTAATCACAGAATTCATTGACTATCTCAAGGTAAAAGGAACCCATAAGGATCATTGAGTCCTACTCCTTGCTCCTCACAGCAATACCTAAAACTAAATCACACGACTAAGAGCGTCATTGAGATGCTGACAGGCTTGCTACTCTGACTGCTTCTCTGAGGATCCTGTGTAACAGGCTCCTCCTTCTAACAGTTTTCTTGCTCCTGCAGTACAGTGCAAGCTTTTCTCCTTCCTGCTGGTTTTTGAGGTTTTCTTTGTCTTCGCTAGGCTGATAGGAGTTTACACATCTCTTCTTCAACTCACAAACAAGAAGTGTTAACCATCAGATTCTTTGCTTTGTATCCGCCACCTACCTACTTCTTCTCTTTGCCATTCTCCGATTTTCAGGGCTGTAAAGGATGAAAGCAATCAACTATGTTTACTATAGTTGCATATCTCAAATTCAGTTGCCAGTTAAAGACTAAATTTGTTACTTATCATTCCATGATTTTTTTTTTTTTTGCTGAATGAAGTAAAACTGCAAATTTATTTTCTCACCCAGCTCTCTGGACAAAATGGGGAATGGATTAGTGAAACCCAAGCACCTGAGAAGAACAGACAGACATGTGGCAAACCTCTCTATTGGCTGTGGTGGCAACCGTAAGTTTTTGAAGGACCCAGGGCTAGGCATCAATGTGACCAGTGAGCAAGCTGATATTCTTTGCAGCAGGGTGCTTGAACTGGAAAAGGAACTGAAAAGAAAAGATCAAGAGTTGCAAGAGGGTCAAAGTCGTGTTGTTGAGCTTCAGGAACAGCTGGCGATGCAGGCTAAGGTCATAGCAGAGCTCACCAAGGAACTTCACAGCAAGTGTATACAGTTGAACAAGCTGCAGGATGTTGTTATCACTCAAGGAGGGCACTCTCTTCAGCCTTCTCCTTTTAAAGCAGCTTCAAGGGTTCAAATATCCGCTGACAGGAGAAGAGGAGCCAAGGAAGGTGTATCTGCAGAGCCGACGACACGGCTGTATGATTTGAACAGGCAAACTACGTTCTCCTTGGAAAAAGCAACAGTCCGAAAGGATTCCAGGTGAGCTCATTTCGGGGAGATTACATGCTTGAGTTACAGATATATAAATGTTATCACAGTGATAGCCTCTCCTTATAATAAATCGAGATTAAAATATCCATCTTTTTTATATAGGCTTTGTCACTATGGTAGTTTGGTGCTGGCTGGGTTTGTGTGCAACTTTAAGCAAGAATCATCTGTGTCCCACAGACTGCAGATGAAAAGTGGTGGGTAGCCTCTGTGTTTTAGTTGAGGAGAGACTCTTATAATAAGTCTCTTTGGGATTTATCTTTGCTGTCAGTGAAGCAGAACCTAAACTTCTCAGGTCTGGATTCATCTAGTGCTTGGAGCTAAAGATATACTCTGGAACACTGATGAGCAGAAGGCTGAAGGCCTTCACATGGTTTCAGATTCTTATTCCCATTGCATGGACAGCTTTAGAAAGGAGGAGGTGGCCCCAGCTCAGCTCTTCCAGATGCAGTATGGACACCAATTCTGAGCTGTGTACAAAGTTCGCCAGCCTGGTTTCAACTCAGTCTGGTGTGAAATATGAAATGTTTTGTGTAGTGTGATTATCCTCTTAGCAGCTTCCTCTTGCTCTCCTGCCCAGCTTCTGACAGTCATGGTGTAGGAACCTGGTTTTATTTGTTCCTCTGTGAATACACTTCTAGCCTCTGCAGAAGCAAAAATACCTCTTCTTCAGCTCACAATCAAGAAGTGGTAACCTCCTTGTGGAGCTCTGTGATTGCAGCTGACCTTGTAGACATAGGCATCAGATTGACATCTTTCAACATACCTTAGATCCTCTTTTGCTGTGCAGTGTAGGCATAACCTTAGTATCTGTTTTAGCATGCTGGTAGCCAGAATCTATCTGGATGTCAGCCAGCATCTTAAGAGCCTCAGATTTGTGGGGAGCTTTATCATTCTGTTAAGAATTCATGGCACAATCTGAGTCTGTACTTTAGTAGACCTGAGAGTTATCAGATTTCCCCTCCATTATGTCCATCATTGCACATTAGAGGCTGTCTTGTGAAACAGAAAAGCTGCCTGAGTCACCAGTGTGCTGTAGCATCACCATAAGGAGCTGAAATCTTCAGCTAGTAATGTTTTTCCAGAGTAAAGGAATTGTATTAACATTTTATCAAAAGTACCTGGGCAGTTTAAGTAATTGTTTGCTTTAGGAGTGTTCTATTTGTAATTACCTGTCTTGAAATTTTCCTTCTTCGTTCAGCACTTCTAAAAATGTTTTCTTTTTTTTTCTTGTTGCGTGCCATCTCTGTTGTTTTTCTATAAGATTTAGTGTAACATAACAGGATAAAGGAGCCGTTCTTTTCCTTTTCCCTCCTTTCATCTCTTACAGTCTGGTTCAGAGATTGTCATTGTTACTGCTGAGTCTCCCATAGATTCATACCAATTCAGAACACACCACTCCTATATTTATTGAGATATTTACTCCTCTGAAAAAACTGCTTAAGCATGCACTGCATTGGCAGTAAGAGCACGCCATCCTCCCCTTTCTTTCCCACCATTTCTAGCTTTTCTGTGATTCTGTTTGTAAACTAACATACATTATAGTCACAGAGGGAAGAATTTATGCTTTCTCTAACAGGTCAAGTAATAGTGAAAGAATTTGCTCAGACTTCTCAAAGGGAGATACATCTTTTGACGCGATAATGGAGGGTCATTTGATCTTCCAAATACTTTGGAAGCAAACAAATGTAAAGAAAATACCACAAAACTGTTTTTACACATAGCACTACTGTGCTGCTCAGGAAAGCCTGTGCTACACTTGCAGTTGTTTAAGCCACCATCACCTGCTATGGAGACGACCACATGCTGGAAGGTTTCCTTACCTGTGTTACTCTGCAGTTGTGAAAGGAGCTATTTCAGAAGGAAGGGAAACTCCATGCTATATTCTTGAATTTGCATTGAGTCTAGAGTGTTACCAGTCCCTTTTAGAAGCATTTTTAAAACAGCACAATTTTATGCTATTCATTTAGTAGGGGTTTAAGTGGCACACTTTTGAGTATCTCAGCATAAATTATTTTAATGACTGTTTTAGAAGCTTTCAGTAGTTCTTGATCTGTCTGTATTACTGAATGTTTTCTCATGTATATATTTCATCTCTTGAGCTAGCTGGATAAATCCATCTTAGTTTCCAAAACTGAGAGTTTAAGTTTTTTCTTAATGGAAGTTTGAGCATTAAAATTTAACTAAAGCCTCAAGATTTTGGAATTTGAACAAGATGTATGAAAGCAGGTCTCTAAGGTCTTCCAAATGAAAATTTTTTAATCTGTTATGCTTTGCAGTGCTTAGAATCTATGTGTTTCAGTATCTCTAGGACCTGGTTCTCCATTTCTGTGTCCTTCCAGAGCATGCTATTACCATCCTCAGAATTTAAGCTGCCTACATCAAGTCAGGATCGTGACTCAGCTCCATTATCAACAGTTATTTGTTGGGGAAGAACTATCTTGAGACTTGACATTGATGTCTTTTACCAGTCAAAGACAGCAGATAACCAAAAATCTCCCATTAGTAGCAGAAACATATATTAAGAGACAGCATTGCTCTGTAAAGTGTATGTTGTACGCTTGTACCTATGAGATGACTGTCTCATGATGGGACTAAATTCCTGATTCTGTTAACAAGAAGCCCTTCATAGAGTGTCAAGTGCTATTCCTAGGGGTTTACTGGGAATGTATTGAAAGGGGCAGGGGTAACATTTCCACAAGAGCTAACAGTAAGGAGGGGAGAAAAGCCTGGAGAAAGATGCTAATGGCTCAGCTGGCCTCAGGTGATGAAGTCCTACTAGTGGTGGGTCCAAGAAATACCTCAACACCAGACCAGTTGTGTGGAGTTGTGCACCCACTTTTTAGCCTTTTAATAGTATTCATCAGGACAGTGACTGGCTCGAGTACAGGATTAAACATCTTTTGTCCTTTCAGGACATCTAGTTATTTCTAGCAGCAGTTTGCAGAAGTGGGGCAGGTATAGGATAAAGTGAAGTAACAACAAAGACGCAACTGTAAGATAAATACTATATTGTTTGCCCATGAAATGAGCAAGCAACTGATTCAAGAGCCTGAGCCATGGTTATGATACTCATGTGTCCTTTGCTCTGTGGCTAACTGCATTTTTTGAAAACAGCATGGTCTCCTGTAGTTCTGGAAGCTTTAGTGCTCATTTTAAGTAACAGTTTATGAGCTATTACTGTATTTTACTGCAGTATTGTATGCATGATCAGGGCAGGGTGAATTAAATAAGCAAGGTTGTTTTTAGCAGAAAACAAAGTTAGAGCTTATGTTCTAATAACCCTGTTGTTTACAACAGAAGCTGAGTTGTTATCTCTATTTCTAAACACACTCCTCACCATAACTACTTGATTTTATTTTTCTTGCCTCGTTTCATCACCTTTATTTATTTTAAGCCATTATATGGCTAGTAACATTGTAAGTCTACTTAAATTGCCTTAACAGATTGTTCATTCATGGAATCATAGAATCATAGAATAGTTAGGGTTGGAAAGGACCTTAAGATTTTCTAGTTCAAACTCCCCTGCCATGGGCAGGGACACCTCACACTAAACCATGTCACCCAAGGCTTTGTCTAACCTGGCCTTGAACATCGCCAGGGATGGAGCATTCACAACTTCCTTGGGCAACCCATTCCAGTGCCCCACCACCCTCACAGTAAAGAATTTCTTCTTTATATCCAATCTAAACTTCCCCTGTTTAAGTTTGAACCCGTTACCCCTTGTCCTGTCACTACAGTCCCTAATGAAGAGTCCCTCCCCAGCATCCTTATAGCCCCCCTTCAGATACTGGAAGGCTGCTATGAGGTCTCCACGCAGCCTTCTCTTCTCCAGGCTGAACAGCCCCAACTTTCTCAGCCTGTCTTCATACAGGAGGTGCTTCAGTCCCCTGATCATCCTCGTGGCCCTCCTCTGGACTTGTTCCAACAGTTCCACGTCCTTTTCATGTTGAGGACACCAGAACTGCACACAATACTCCAACTGAGGTCTCACAGGAGCAGAGTAGAGGGGCAGGATCACCTCCTTCGACCTGCTGGTCACGCTCCTCTTGATGCAGCCCAGGATACGCTTGGCTTTCTGGGCTGCGAGTGCACACTGAAGCCGGCTCGTTCATTTTCTCATTGACCAACACCCCCAAGTCCTTCTCTGCAGGGCTGCTCTGAATCTCTTCTCTGCCCAACCTGTAGCTGTGCCTGGGATTGCTCCCACCCAGGTGTAGGACCTTGCACTTGGCATGGTTAAACTTCTTAAGGTTGGCATCAGCCCACCTCACAAGCATGCCAAGGTCCCTCTGAATGGGATATTCCTGGATATGCTTCAGGAGGTTTTCCCATACAACCTATTTTTGATTATAATTGTGTGGTGTTTTTATGAATACAAGCAAAAGTGAACTTTAAATGTCTCAGAAAGTTGTTAGGGTGTTTACTTTGTTATACAGCTTCCTTACACATGCACATAAAGAAAAGGACTTGAAGGCAGAATTTATCTTTTACTTCAGTAGTAAAGTCAAAGTAATCAGTAGATCCATAAAAACTCCATCAGGACAGCAGCTGTTTAACTGCATTCACTCTGGCATGGATTCAAGGCACTGCTTTGTAGGAAGCCCTTGACCTAGAACATACACAAGTCAGCCAGAACTCATAGATCGCCTGGTATGTATGTATCTATGTATGTATAGCCAGCTTTGTCTTGGTTGGTTAATGGATTTAACCACTGTTGCATTTTCCACATTTTCTTCTAACAAATCCAACCACTGTCTTTTATGGATAGAAGCTTTTCTAAAGACTTTTTAACAAAACAGGATGGCTGTAGCTTGCTATGGCATCACCAAAGTGTGCTATAAACACTGAATTTCAGAAAACAAGGATGTCAACATTAATGGCTACATACCTATATCCACAAGCCCTTGTATTACATTTTTACTTCTGATTATACTCTAAAAATTCTGAAAAGCATTACAACTTGCTTTGTTTTTCCCACCACCAGTGTCTTCTAATATTCCCCTAAGCAACAACAGCAGCTGTTAAATCATGGTTTTGTGTACTTTTCTTTCCTTGCATCTTTCCTACCACATAGGAGAAACTCTTGATGAGGTCTTAGTACCATCAGGGTTGACTTTAACCTTATTACTATCATCAGTGTTACGTTTTTGCTGGGTATTAGGAAAAATGTGTTAGAATGTTAGAAAAGTGTGTCTGATTTTATACCAACTTGCCATTCCTGTAGAGGCAGTGGTACAGGAAGGCATACCTTTCACATTTCTTTCCTTCAGGTAAGCAAGTGCATTTATCTTAGTTTTGCAATGGGGAAAGAACATGGTGAGAAGCAGTGCAAAACTTTCTGGGGAGCATGTCTTCTACTGGGAGCTTTTTTACATCTAAGGTAATGCTTTCTGCAGGCAGGGTCACATAGCAGAAGAGAGGCCGTAGCATGGTACTGCTAATGGGTATGCATAATTGATTGCAAGTGTTGTAACACTTGTCGGTGGTACTGGTCATGTGTGTGTTAGAAATGAGAGGAAACATCTTGAGAGGAATGAATGCCACATGAATAATATACCTCAACCATGCTGGGTCTTTAAACTTTTTTTGTTTGTTTGTTTAAAACTAGTGAGAAGAAACTTATCACAGATGCCCTGAATAAAAATCAGTTCTTGAAGAGACTGGAGCCTCACCAGATCCGAGATATGGTGGAATGTATGTATGAAAGGACTTTCCAGCAAGGGAGCTATGTCATCAGACAGGGAGAGCCAGGCAATCACATTTTTGTTCTCAAAGGTGAATACTGCTTACTCATATAACACACAAGTGCAAGATAGTGGAAAGCAATTTAGAAGTCTTTGCAGGAAACCACAATGATGATGTTTATGTTCTTAAATCATTTTTGCCGGCCCTACTGAGAGCAATGCAAGTTTTACCTCTGAGTTTTATGAAACAGAGTAAGAGCAACAAAACCAGCCTTAGAAACGTAAACCTTGATATAATGCTGTTTCATGGCCTCTTTCATTTCTGAAAGCCTGGAGGTCAGCAAATCCTTTCTGGTGTAGCTATAGCCAAAGGAAGAGCAAGTATACTTTAAAATACAGAAAACTGCTCAATAATGAAGCCACTTCTGAAACAAACTTACTTTTCAACACTCATGGAAGCTTATACTAGTTTTCTGTGTATGGGGAAACTGCAAGATGAGGTCTGATTTTATTGTTCTCAAAGATTAGATGTCTGTTTTGTTTTCAAAAGAGCTGCAGCAACAACAAAAAAGTCTTTGGATAGGAAGACTTTCCTAAAGTATTGACAGCAGGTCTGAAGTAATCTCACTGCAGTAGTCATCTGTGCTGATTGCCACTGTGCTTACACTCAAATCTCAAATGACAGATTTTTGGAAAGCACATCTTCTGGCTTCTTGCTTCATGTGATTGATGGTCACTGTGTTAGGATGACAGAGATGGTGCAGGGAGAAAGAGGAGGCAGGACTTGTAATGTGCTAGTCATATTCTTGTTAGACAAAATGATGACGTTTTGGAAAACAAATAAAATATGAGGAACAAATAAAATATGAGGAAGTGATTCTGTGAAGTTGTGCACATGGAAATTTTTCTGGCACATGAGACCTTTTTTGAGGAGTCAGTGGGGGTCTTGGAGAGAAGAGGGCTAAGCTTTCAGAACATATTTAAGAGAAGCCTTTTTTGCACCATAACCTATGAAGAAATTCAGATTTTCTTTGACTTTTGTTAGGTTTGTAGTAAGGCTCGAAGAGAATTTATTAAAGATTTAATGTGCTTTTTTGTTTTTCTGTACTCTCCTTTGCATTCTGCACACATATACATAAACATGTATAAACAGGCAAACCTCAGGAGTACACTATGTTAAGACTGGTCTGTCTGCGCTACAGTAGGCTATCTGAACCTGTACTGACTGTTTTGTTGCAGCAAAGATTTATCCCATCAGGATTCAGAAGGGCTGTTTTCCATGGCCTTTTAGTGTTGAAAGGTTTCTCTCAGCTTTCCCTCCCTTCTAGAGCAGATTTCTAGATTTAGCGATACATTAAAAAAAACCCAAACAAAACCAAACCAAAAAACAACCATCCCTCCCCCCCTAAATCCCAACAAAGTAAACCCCAAAAAGCCCCACAAACCTCTACTGTTTTGCAGTTCTTGCTCCTATTCCTTTGTTCCAGGGAGTGGCAAAGGCAGAATATTGTTTTGTTTTCCCTTCACTCTGTGTGCTTGAGCTCAGTTTTAACGCCTATTATCCTGATGATTTTTGACAGAGGGCAGTCTGGAGGTCTTTCAGCAGGATAAACTACTCTCCTCAATACCTGTGTGGACGGCATTTGGTGAACTAGCCATTTTATACAACTGCACACGGACAGCCTCTGTGAAAGGTACCTAAGGTTTGCTATAACAACATTGGTCAAAAGGAAAACTGAATTTTTGTGAGATCCTTGTTATAGCCAGGTTATCTTTGAAGTTTTCATTGAATACATTTCTGCGTGTCCTGATTATCTACAGTAAGATCATGTTTCCTTTCTTGAGTTCCTTCTGCTTGGGAACTCTAACACTATGCCATGAATATAATTCCGTCTCTATCATGACCTTCGATAAATGATTAGGCATCTATAGATCTGCTGTTTAGCCAGATCTGCACCAAACTATCTGCTACGGAAGGATTGTGTTTTAATGTTGAATGATTCATAGCAGTGGCGGTCTTTGGCTCTTATGTTCTTTCTTGTGTCAAATGCAACTCTGAGGCTAAAATTACATTTGGTTTGAAACTGGGTGTTTTTAATAGGGCAGATAAAGTGTAATTCAAGAGGAAATAAAATATGTAGGAATTAGTTGCTGTTTTACTTCTTTTAGTTCCGTATCATTAAGTTACTGAGTCTTGCCAATATTCACTTGCACCTGGTATTTGCAACTGGCACTTAGGAGATTTCAGTTTTATCTCAAATATGGTAGGGGAAAAGGTGAAACTTTCGGGTGAGATGCGCTGCTTCTCTGAGACAAATACTGGCTTTTGCTTTGTGTTTACCAGCAGACCAGGATGGAGTTGTTAAGTGTTGCTCTGACACACATATGCCTCTTCCTGCATAAAACTGGGTATTCGTCCACTAAGTACCCTTTAATTCATTTTCTAACCTGCCATAATTATTCTGTGACACACCAGGAAGTGACCAAATATGATAAAAATCTTAATTTTCCCACTCTCTACCATTCCATAAAAATTGTGCTTAAAGGCTAATTTCTTTTCCTGTCTAAATCTGCAGGAACTTTGAACCACCAGTAAGAATGATGAGTTCATGTTGACTTAAAAATGAGCAAATTGAATAAAACAAGAAGTTGTTTGCTTTAAAAGCTCCTGGTCTTTCTTCCTGCTTCTAGTTTAAGCACTTAATCATTGATGGCTGTGCAGATGGAAATTATTACATCTAATCTGTTTTTGTTGTTGCCTGATAAACAGAGCAGCACCAATAATGTGATTATTTTTCTTACTAGCACACTGATCTACTTGAATGTGTTCCCTATTTTCCTTTTTTGCTTGCCGTCTAGTATTAGCATTATAAAGTAATGTTTCTGCATAGTAAGATGTCATGCTGCTTTAAACCTTTGTTAACATTAATTGGTTTTGAGGTAGGACAAGAGTTGTCCAATTATGGACAAGAAACTGTGTTTGATTACTTAAAATCCCTGCAGAAACCTGCCCTTCCCCAATAGCTTTCTTGTATTTCTTGTTGTGAAGGAAGAGCAGTACAATGCCATAAATGACTAGTAAATACATATGTGAAAACTCTTTCTTGATGCTCGATCAAGAGATGCTCTTTGCCTGCAGTCATTGAAAACTGACAAGTGAAGGACTTCAGACAGACAGCATTTCAATGGCTGCTGCTATACAGCAGCATGTTTGCGTTCAAGTAGCTGTATTTGAAACTGGGAATGTGGTTTACTTCTATGTTTATAAATTTCTCTATCTTATTTTTGAAATTAGAGGCACTTTTCTAGCTATATAATTGTTTTCTTTAGTTAAGGTGCAAGACACAGGAAAAGCATTCACAATAGCTTGGATACTTGCCATATTTTCTTCATGAGAAGTAAACTGAAAGATGTTATTTAGCAGAAAAACAAAACCAAAGCAATACCTTTGTTCTCCCTTCCAACATCCAAAATTATTTTTGAGTTATTTTGATAAATGGCTGTTGAGAGCATATGTGTATATCAGGGTTAACTACAAAGAGCAATGACTGTGCATCATTTTAAACCTGGCATTTTTCTTTCCTGTATTCTGTGTTCATGATAAATTGAGGAGATCAATTGCTTTATTTTTTTCTGTAGCTTTCCTTTATCCCAGAGAAAACAGGTTTGCTCCTTCTTATGACAGAAGGAAAATTGTTGAATATGGTGTAGCGTCTTTTAAAATAAGGTATTAAATTGAACAGAATCACCTTATTTTGCTTAAATTAAAGAGTGCAATGTGTTGTGTTCTGTTATGCCAGTGATTGCACATAGAGGCCGTTTAGTGGTTTGCACCTTTGATGCTGGATCTTATGCATGCTTACTGTATTAATATTTTGATTACCCCTCGAAAGATAATGGTTAATGTTTTGATTACTCTTTATTCCCTTACAAAATGGCTACATTGGAGGAAAACTGTGTGAGGATCACAGGATTAAATGAAATGTATTTCTTGACCTTTGTTATTTCTTACTGCATATGTGACAAACTTTGCATGTAATATGAGTTAGAAATGGGTCTAAGACATATTATTCAACATTTATCTCATAAATGATAAAAAATTCGGCCAAGTTTCTCTTTCTTTCAAATAAGATCCTTTGTAGATTACATTGCAGCTTTTGAATGCAATGACTGTCCATGATTACAACTAGATCTTTAGAAGTATTCAGCCCTGTTTGTGCTCGTAGTAAATGGCTAGGTTTTCAAGGTTACTCAGCTTGTGGAGTTGCACGGAAAGTGCTGTGTGGAGGAGCCATTCGGAAACCTATGCCTTACTTCAGGGGGCATTGTTTAAGTGGAAGCTTAATTCTTTTACAAGTCTGATTGCAGTAGGTGCTATATACTCTAAAATTTGGCATTGGGCATTTTGAAAGAGCTAGTCTGCCTAGTACCATGACCTGATACTGTAGCATCTTCCATCACATTATTCAGAAGCATTGTTGATTTTGTTGTTGGTTTTTGTTTTCTTAAGCAATCACCAATGTTAAAACATGGGCGTTGGACAGAGAAGTGTTTCAAAATATCATGAGAGTGACAGCACAAACAAGACAAGAGCAATACAGAAATTTCCTTAGAAGGTACATATAATGCATTTATATTTCTAATACTGGTTTCAACTTCTTCGTAAGGTGCACGATACAGAGTCTGCTTACAAAGAGAAAGAAGTGCTCATAATGCAAAGGGCCTCAAAGGCCTCAATACTTACCTCTCTTGATTTTTTCTTTTGAAGATTCATAAAATCTTTTTTCTCATTTTGATTGTTCTTATCCTGTATTACATTAGGAAACAGCAATAGGTTCATGAATGCTTTTAACTAATGGAACAAATGTATGGGAAGGTTACATGGCTAGAAGTTAAAACAATATATTAAATAAATAGAATTAAATAAATCCTCCACGTAGAAGTTAATTTGCTGCTGGAGTAGATTAAGCAATATTCATCCCTTGGAGACTTGAATATGAGAACTGCATGTCTCTCAATTTATGAACCAATATAAATTACTAGCAAATCTGCAGAGTAGAATAATTCTCCTTCCTGCATGGAACACAGAGTAGTACAGTGCTTTTCCTTAAAAAGAAGGTCGAATTAGAGGTTCCAAACCATAATCAGCTGATTTCGTGTTTTCTTTCTTTAACAAAGAATTACCATTCTGTTTTGGCTTCAAATCGAGACCTCAAGGCTGGCCATGCAGAGAATGTCGTGTGTATTTTTGCATCCATCTCCACCTTTGATTTCTATAAATACTTCTTAGCTGAGCCTGGGTGGCTGGAGAGCTCTATGATTTCCTAACTTTTGCAAGTCTGAGTGCTTAGGATGGGAAGCTTTTTCTTTCTCCCCAGCAAGTTAACTAAATCATCACTGTGGTTGGATTCTCTTTTAATACTTGTCCAAGTAGTACTGAAGGCATATAGATGAGAAGAGATCATTAAAACAGTGTTAATGACAACTACTTTTGTTGTTTGGTTTTGTTTGGTTGGTTTTGTTTTTCATTTCTGTTCTCTGGAAGCGTGTCCTTGCTGAAAAACTTACCTGAGGATAAGTTGACCAAGATCATAGACTGCCTGGAGGTGGTAAGAGACTGTTCAGTTTTTCTAAATAGTATTCAGTAAGCTTTCAAAATAACAAAGAAGAATAAATAAGTAAAAAAAAAAAAAAAAAAAAGAAAAAACGGCCAAGCTTTTTTTAACATGACAGTGGTTTTGGAGTGGTTGGAGTGGAATTCCAGGTTGGCAGCAAATAATAACATTTAGTGGCATAAAAACTAGTTATATCTTTGACATGGAAGGAACTAAGCAAGTAAATAAGAGCATCTATAATCCAGCCTTTATTAAGATGAAACACTTAGAGAAGAAAAAAATGAGGAATATTTATGAGAAACAGATTACAAAGCTGAAAGTTAACATGGAAAAATGCTTGACTGAAAGTTTAACAATGAAGGCAGGATTCCTTGGCAGACACAGAAAAGTTGATGCTTTCGTAGCTTGCAATAAATGATTTAGACATTCCCACTGAGGTGTCAAGCCCAGAATTACTTTTGGAAATGGGATTTTAATCTAGAACTCTTTTAAGAGCTTTTTATTTTGTTTTTTTTTCCCCTCATTTTCCCCTGCTTCATAAGGATGATACCAGTGTTAATATGTTTTTTAACAAAAAACATGCTGCTGCATGAAGATATGTTACAGATTGGCCGCCGTGCTTTATATAGGGGAATAATTGCATATTATGGAATGCAACATACGCAGGAGATAGGAAGTTAAACATCACTGGAACATCCAGATGTATTAAGAACTCTGCATAGTAATCAGAATTTTCAAAGAGGCTAATCATGTATTGAACAATATTGTCTCTCTCTTCCCCTCCTTCCACAACAGGAGTACTATGACAAGGGAGATTATGTTATTCGGGAAGGAGAAGAAGGCAATACTTTCTTCATAATAGCAAAAGGAAAGGTAAGATGTAATACTCTGCTCTCGTGAGACCTCACTTGGAGTATTGTGTGCAGTTCTGGTGTCCTCAACATCAAAAGGACATGGAACTGTTGGAACTAGTCCAGAGGAGGCCCACGAGGATGATCAGGGGACTGGAGCACCTCCTGTATGGAGACAGGCTGAGAAAGTTGGGGCTGTTCAGCCTGGAGAAGAGAAGGCTGCGTGGAGACCTCATAGCAGCCTTCCAGTATCTGAAGGGGGCCTACAAGGATGCTGGGGATGGACTATTCATCAGGGACTGTAGTGACAGGACAAGGGGTAACGGGTTCAAACTTAAACAGGGGAAGTTTAGATTGGATATAAGGAAGAAATTCTTTACTGAGAGGGTGGTGAGGCACTGGAATGGGTTGCCCAGGGAGGTTGTGAATGCTCCATCCTTGGTGGTGTTCAAGGCAAGGTTGGACAAAGCCTTGGGTGGCATGGTTTAGTGTGAGGTGTCCCTGCCCATGGCAGGGGGGTTGGAACTTGATGATCTCAAGGTCCTTTCCAACCCTAACTATTCTATGATTCTATGATTCTATAAACCTAACTTACAAAGTAACATATACATCTGTATTTCAAAAGCTACTTTGAAGGATGTGGCCTTTGGTCTATAGTAAAATTTGTGCAGAGAGTTTTTGAGGATGCTGTTAAGTTCACAGCACTCTGATAAAAGCCTGGAGCAGCATTTCAGAGATTCAGGGAGCCTAATTTTCACAATGAACCCATGTTATACTGTTCTAATGATAATGTAATTGAAGTATGTCCTGAAGCATCATGACACCGATGCAGAGATGTAAAGTCTATTTTTTGTACATGAGATTTGGTCATGTGTCTTCTCCTGGATGTTTCAGTGTCTGATGGGCAAGCTATAGACTTGTGAAATGTCTAAGAAATAACAGAGTCCTAAGTTAAATGGAGAATGGCCTTCTAGGTAACTCAGGATCTATTCCTTCTCCCAGAAGAGTAAGGCAGCAGCCTTTATCCATCAGATTGGAGGCAGACACAGGACTCTAAAGAATCAAATCAGAATTTTCATCAATAAACTTCCAGTTGGGTTTTTGAGTTTCCAAAACATGTCTGTATCTGGAGATATTCCAATTTGGTTTGTGGCATCAGCAGAATGTGTGCTACTGTGGAAGTGGAATTTAATGAGAGGAAATGTGAGTTAATGTTTGTGGAGGCTGTATGTTTAGCTGAGAAGACAAAAAGCTCATATGATGCCTGCCCACTGTGGGAACTGAAGTACTTTTCAGTTTTTCATTAAAATGCAATTTATTTTGCTCTGTTTTCAAAGGTAAGAGAAGAAAATGTTGGGGGGTGGGCAGTAATGAATATATTAATTTTTCCATCTCAGCAAAAATCAGAGATCATAGAATCACAGAATGTTTGATGGTTTTAATTTTTGAGAGGAGGGAGTAATTATATACATTTGTAACCCTTTCTGCATCATTACTGAGTTTAAGACATTTATGAAATACTCAGAAGGGAAGGGGAAACCATGCAATACTTGGAAACTTTCCTTACTGAATTTTTGTTCCTGTACTTTCCAGGTAATAGTTACCCAAAGTACTGCAGATCACTCGCAGCCTCAGCTGATTAAAAATCTCCATAAAGGAGATTACTTTGGAGAAAAGGCTCTGATTAGGTTAGTTCACATTGTCTGATTCACAATGTATAGTATTTCAAATGACCTATCACTGTGTGTCAGATTATACAGGCCATGGCTATTTTAAATATAATCTTTGCTTTGATTGTAATGTCAACGGATGAATGCAATGATTGAATTTGTCTTAATGTTTTGGTTTTTCTGGAGAGAACTTGAATGTACACACTGTCATCTAGCTTTGGTTTTCCCTGAAAATGTCAAATGCTGGCCCTCTCTGCATTGTTGCTTATAGTTTATATTTCAGTAAAAGCTGTGATGAAACCTTATGCCAGGCTCTGTATGACTCCTAGTACGGATAGGTGCCATAATTACTGGACTGAGGTGTTGTTTCCATGGTGGTGCTCATGATAGTAAGAAATAGAGAAAAGGAGTAGAGAGAAGATATGTTCAAGTATATAGCACATGTTTATGTGGGTAATTGAGTAGGGATTGTTAGGTGTTCAAGATGTTTTATATCTGACAATTATTTCAGAAGTGAGTGGCAAATCCTGATATACAACTAGATGTAATGCTAATTACATCTCAGGAAAGGTAAGCTGTAATGCTAATTACATCTCATGCAACTAAGATCATCATAAATGTAATGCTAATTACATCTCATCCTAAATTCTTGGAAAGTTGCTAAAGGAAGTTATGATCCAAACCCTATTGAAACTGGAAAAAAAAATACTGTGCTAGACAAGAAGAATAGCTAGTAAAATGCTATAATTATGTGCTTGGTTCAGTAATACTAATCTGGATACAGGCTGCAGAGGCCTTTGAGGGGTTTCACCTATAGCAGCTGTGACTCTCCATGAGTACAGTGTGTGGTGCTTTGAGGATTTTTGTATGCTTCTTAATTCTTCTGTTTCAATTTTTAGTGATGATGTCAGATCAGCAAATGTTATTGCAGATGAATACAATGTGGAGTGCCTCGTCATAGATAGAGAGTAAGTACTGTGCTACTGTTTAATGAAAGGTTTGCATCCTCTTTCAGTAAGTTAACAGTAAGATGTGACTTCACTGTAGGCATAATCACAATGTTTTCTTAATGAATACTGAATGAGTGGTTATGCTTTTGGAATACTGAGCTGTGGCTATGCTTTCGCCAAAGACTTTGTGAAGAGAGGCTGACAGAAGGTGCAGGATCACGGAAGCTCAGAGTAGTTCAGAGTTACTTTTTTCTTTCTCTCCTGTGGTGCTGAGGTTTCACGTTCGTTAAGTACTATTCATTGTCTCAGGGAACATCATAATCCCCTGCTGTCCCTCGTTCCGGGATGTCCTTTTGCTGAGCAGGACATGCAGACAAATGCCTGGTTTTATCAGGAATTTTACACTTCCTAAAGTGGAAAAGAATGGAGCAGACAGAAGATAAAAGAAAAGAAGCTCCCAATGGAAAGTGAAACAACAAACCTGTATTTCTCAAAGCTAGCTGTATGGATGATTACCTGAAATGCAGACAGCCACCATGCTTTTCCCTGCTGAATCCCAGAAGGGCTCCTACTGAGGGCCAAGATTCTATCCCTACTTAAGAAATGGCGTCCTGATCTGTGAATGCATTGTCCTCTTCTTTTCTTTAGCCTGTCTAAATAGGTTGCAGAGAAGCATGCCAAAGCTGGTGCATTCTAGGGGAGGGGGATACCAACAGGATTGCAGTAGATAAATCAAGGGCTGGCGTGGCATTGATGGAGGGTGGCACACAGTATGAGAAACAAAACAGCATGACCTGGAAGAACTGGTCAGTTCCCAGAGCTACAATATCATTGGTATTAGTGAGACTTAGGGAAATGAAGCCCACAGTTGGAGTGCTGGCATAGAAGCCTGTTCAGGAGAGATAGCCAGGGCAGAGGTGTCACACTGCACTAAAGGGAGAGGTTTGATTGTACAACCCTTATCAGTTAGTGATGATGTGGTTGTGAGCCTCTGGGTGAGGATTAGGGGAATGGAAAACAAAGGAAATGTTGTAGTGGGTGTCTACTAACAATCACTCAGCCAGGATGTAAGCACTGATGATTTATTCAGTAGGCAATTAGGAAAAAGTTCTGGATGGGTAGCCTTTGTCCTTGTAGGAGATTTCAGCCTCCCAGACATGAACTAGGAATATCATACTGCTGTGACAAGCAGGTCTTGGAAATTCTTGTTATTTGTAAGGAAGACCCAAGGAACTAGAGACCTGTTAGTCTAACTGCAGCTCTTGGAAATATTGTGGAGAACATTATACTGGGTGCATTTAAGGAATAATGCAGTCATCAGGCACAGTCAACCTGGGTTACCTCTCCTCAAGGAAGAGTCCAATTTAACTAATTTGATGTCATTCTATGATCAGGTCGCCAGCCTAGTGGATGAACAGAAGGCAGTGGGTGTAGTTTTTCTGGATTTTAGTAAGGCTTTTGATACTGTCCCTCTCAGCATCCTTCTGGACAAGTTGTCCAACTGTGTGATGAGCAGGTTCACAGTGCACTGGATGAAGAACAGGCTGATTGACAGGGCTCAAAGGGTTATGGTGAGTGGGGTTACGTCTGGCTGGTCACCAACAGTGTTCCTCAGGGTTCAATCTAGAGCCAGTTCTGTTTGATATCTTTATCAATGGTGTGGATGCAGGAGATGAATGCACCATTAGCATGTTTGCTGATGATACCAAACTGGGAGGTGCTGTTGACTCTTGAGGGACAAAATGCCTTTCAGGAGGATCTACTTAGACTGCAGCATTGGACAGTCTTTAATGACATGAAATTTTACAAGTCCAAGTGCCAGATTCTGCACCTGGGATGGAGTAATGCCAGGCACAAGTATAAACTGGGAGAGGAGTGGCTGGAGAGCAGTCCTCCAGAACCACATCTGGGGGTGCTGGCTGACAGCAGGCTTGAGGTGAGTCAACAATGTGTCCTAACAGCCAAGAGAGCAAACCGCATCCTGGGGTGTATCAAACACAACATAACCAGTCAGTAAGGCAGTTGGACTAGATGATTGTTGGACTAGATGATTGTTGTTAGTACTGTTCTAAGCCTATTCTGCCTACAGTATTGTTACTTACCTATGAAGAGACAGAGGTGTTTTCAATCACTTGAGCCCTAGGTACACAGTGCCATATCCTTTGGAATAGAAGGACTGATAACATGGACTCATGCCAACCTGGTTCCTGTGATAGGGATGGTGAAACCACACTTGAATAAGCATGTGGAACTCAAAGTACAACCAGCCTGCTCCGAATTATTTGAACATAACATGAAACGACCTGAGGAAATCAGGTACTCTGTCCCCCTACACTTCAGTAAACCAGGCTTGGTACTTCAGCTGTTACTGCCTCTTCAAAGCTCTTAGAATCTCTCTTGTCAGAGTGATAGTGTAAAGTTCAGTCTGGGTCGTGACTTAGAGGCAATGTAAAGCCTCGGTGCAGCAGCACAGATACTGGGGGTTTTGTCTTTCCACTGTGTGTTCAGTGGTTTATACTGTTTCATTCGGGGTTTTAGGACATTTAATCAAACTGTTGGAACTTATGAGGAGCTCCAAACTTACCTGGAAGGTTATGTGGCGAATCTGACCCGTGCTGATGAAAAGCGACATGCAAAGTAAGTCAGATCATTTGTTAGGCACATCTTCAGTAGGTAATAATAAAAAAGAGTGATAGATGTGTAGGTAAAGTCATGAATGGTAGTTGATAGAGATGGGGCGTAGGAATGATAGCAATCAATATAATAATAACTGGATATGCTTATGGAGTCCAATAATTTATTTCTTTTCCAAAACAAAAATTGCATATAATCTCAGTCTGTTGACTGTAAACCAAGAATTCACTCTGTCCCACGAAAACTGAGCACAGAAAAGAAGTGGAAATGTGCTCAAATAATTTCTTGCATTTTGATTGTTAATTCTTTGGCTGGCAAAACCCCTAAAGGCCAACTCCCGATTAAGTTAAAGAAACTGCGTTACTGTACAAAAGACTAATTGCCATTTCAAATAGAAATAAGCAGACATGAAAGAAACCATTTATTTTTAATGTTTCAGTGTAGCGCTGGTGCTTTTAAAGAGTTTGCTTTTAGCTCTGGACTGCATTTGTAGTTTTATCTGCCTCTGAGTTCAACCTGAGCACTATTGGGATATTAGCAGAGTATGATTTTCTTCTATTTACAGATATAGCTGCATTTTTATTTCTGATCATTCTACTGCAACTGGTACACACTCCTTCAGAAATTGGTTCTCCAACTTGGAGTGCCCCAAGTTTTGTAGCTGACTGTAATTAGGAACCTAATCAGCTCTTGATAAAAATACCATTGATTGTACTCAGTGAACTTCAGTAGCATTTTGTTTCTAATTTACTTCAATAGGATGTCCAGAGAGAAAGTGCTTCTGCATAAAACAAAATCAAGTTTCTGTGAGGAATTAAGAAGGTTTTTTCCTTTATTTTTTATAGGAGTATTAGAGTACTGTGATACAGGTTGCTGGCAAGGAAAGCACTAACCTATGTTAATTTTCTTAATGCAGAGGAAGATCCTTCTGTGGACAGTTGGCCAAAGACGTGTCTTTGGAGATGATAGAGCTGAAGGAAAAAGTAGCCCAGTTCCCTCCTTCCCCATTCCAGAATTTAGAAGTTATCACAACTCTGGGTGTTGGTGGGTTCGGAAGGGTTGAGCTTGTAAGAGTTTGTTTTAAACATATTCAAGTAGTTCTCTGTCTTTATGATTAACTGCTGAAAAATATGAAAGATTTTAATATTCTGAATATTTGGGCCTCTCAGACAGAGGTAATTCTATATAAAGCAATGCATAGTTTAAAAACACTTTATGGACTTCAGTGTTCAAAGGAAAAAGAATCCATTCTTACATGTCTTCATCTCCTGCTGTTAGAAGTATCTTCTTGGTCACTAGACATATATTCATCAGGTTTTGTGTGTGAAGTTTGCAGATGTGCCTACCTGCAGTGTGTTCCCTGAATAGCAAGCCTTTTCCCAAGATGCTGTCTGGACCTGAAGTAATCTCCAGCATGACACAGTCTGTGCTGTTAGAATTACTTTGGTACGCCCCACAGCAACTATAACCAATGTAATCTAGCTTCTGAGGTGCATTGACTTGGAAATTTCCAACGATTTGTACTGGCCCTTTTGAGTCATATTCAACAGCATGAACAATTGTGTTTCTAGGATGTAAAGAGCCTAATTACACTAAATTCTTAGATGCAGCTCTCCTCTGGCTGCATAGCAAACTCAGGGGAGAGCATGAAGAAAAACTCTTCTTCTGCAGGCTGCTGAAGGTAATGGCAAATTACAGGAGACTGTGATTTTAGTGAAGTCAATAATCCTTTACAGTAGTTAGACCATCAATCGTTTTATTTTGATTCATGCTTCACAAAACAAATTTCCACATTGATTGACTGCCAGCTTGGAAATTCTACAGCATCACCTGAATGGGAAGCTAAAACTTGAATTCTCAGCCAGTTGAAAA
This sequence comes from Psittacula echo, assembly GCF_963264785.1. NCBI lineage: Eukaryota > Metazoa > Chordata > Aves > Psittaciformes > Psittacidae > Psittacula > Psittacula echo. The sequence goes on from NC_137735.1 coordinate 61,964,781, forward strand.
ATGCTGATAGCTGTTTCTTTGGATTCCTGGAAGCCCTGTTTTGACTTCCATTTTTCTATTGCATACTCGACAATATTTCAGTATAACACAAAATTATTTGTAAATGTTCTTCATAAACTGCCTCTACTTTTTGTTCTTTTGTCTTATGCTACTGTTTAGAAATCTTAAATTGAAATTAGGAGCTTTAAAATGCAGCACCTATCCAAACTGCTGCTATTTTGTATACATAAAATGACCACACAGATTATTTCAGTTTACAAGTGACCACTGGGACACTAAAAAGATTTGATGCTTGACTTGACTTAAAATCATACAGAACAGTTCTGTAGAAAATCTGGCATTTGTCCCTCATTACAGTCATCAATTTCAGCCCTATGCTGTGATGAAGAAGATGGATATCACTGTATCTATTGAGAACAGATCGGTAAAACATCCTTTCTTTGTCTCACATGTACTCATTATTTTTATTCACAGGTTAAAGTGAAAAATGAGAACATGGCTTTTGCTATGAAGCGTATAAAGAAGAAACATGTAGTGGACACCAAACAGCAAGAACATATCTATTCTGAGAAGAAAATCCTTGAGCAGATATGTTCTCCATTCATTGTAAAGTAAGTTGAAGATAAGATTCCTGTGAAAGCTGACCCCCAGTTGACCCATGGGGCAGCCTTATTAAGAATGAGGATTGGCATATCTGAGTTCTGGGGAAGAGACACTAAAGTCTTGTGGTTTATTTTGCTTTTCCTAAATTGCTGACATTTTTCTTTACAGACTATATCGCACATTCAAAGATAGCAAGTATGTGTACATGCTACTGGAGGCTTGCCTTGGAGGGGAATTGTGGAGCTTGCTGAGAGACAGGTAACGGCAAATGAAGTGGAACTTTGTCCTTTAAAATCACCAGTCAGCTCCATATGTGTGCTGAGTAGGTTCTGTATTCAAGGGCTGATAAAAAGACATTTAGTTCAGCTTTCAACTATATGAATGATGTACTGAATGTCAGTGCAGAAAAGCTGTTAATGTGCTGGGTGTATGTATGTTACCTGGTTAATGAGCGAGGCCTTTTTAGAAGTTAATGGTCTGCAAGGATAGTGATTATTTCTGTTCCAGAGGCAGCTTTGATGAAGCCACTGCGAAGTTCTGTGTTGGGTGTGTGACAGAGGCTTTTGACTATCTCCATCACATAGGGATTATCTACAGAGACCTGAAGCCAGAAAATTTAATTTTGGATGCTGAAGGATATATAAAACTGGTAAGATGTAATTCTTTTGTAATGTTATCCTTTTGTGCCTGCATCCTGTTCCCTTGCAGGGGGATATAAATAGATGGCATGTAATTATAGTATCAGGATCCTGGAGTTTAATAGCCCTTATACTTCATTGGAAAAGAGGGCAGGCTACTCGTTGCACAGTAAGAAACAAAGGCATTGCAAGCCATAGACAAACGGGATTTGCAGCCTCTGAGAGCTCTTACCACAGCATAAACAGCAAAAATAATTTCTCCCAGCAGCCAATCTTAATGTAAAGGCAGGAACCACATTTCCCAGGTGCAGAATCACCTTCCTGTCCAGCCTTAAGCACTCATAGGTTCTACCATGGGAAGTGCAAAGAGAATACCTTTCAAAGAGCTTGAAATATCCACCCTGAGGACAATGAGCCATTTTCCATGGGCTGTAAATCATGAGTCCTCAAGGAAAGCGTAGATTGTTCTATCCAAAAGAAAAATAATTCAGGAAAATACTCATGAGAATAAATGAATCTGTTCTATAACATTCAGCAATCCAGTGGAATTACTTCTTTCTCCTTCACAACAGTGTGTAATTGTTTTAGCTGTACACTGGCAATTATTGAGATCCTTTCAGGAGGTAAGGAAGCAATTGAGACCTAAGGTTTCCCCGTACAAAACACCTCTGCATTATGCAGCGTATGTTGGTTTTGATCAGGTTGATTTTGGATTTGCAAAGAAGATTGGATCAGGGCAGAAAACCTGGACGTTTTGTGGAACCCCTGAGTATGTTGCCCCTGAAGTCATTCTGAGTAAGGGCCATGACTTCAGTGTGGATTTTTGGTCCCTTGGGATTCTTGTGTATGAACTCCTTACTGGCAGGTAAGTGCCTCCTATTCCAAGTTTTTACCTCATTTGTTTGTTTTGAGAATTTTTTTCTAATTTATTTATCTTTTAAATAAACAGTTCGGGGTTTTTCTCATCAGCAAACAGGAATGACTTGCAAAATACTTCTTATTGCCTCTTATGCATGTTTTCCATCATTTCAGAAACACCACAAAGCGTAGGACATATTCTCAATTCTGGTTTACTCATCCAAGGAAGGAGCCAGACAATGGCTATAAGTGGCTGGTATATAGTTCCTTTACCTGATGATGATGTTTCCTGTGAGAAACAGCTGACAGCAGACTGTTCTTTTCCCTGTTAGTGGATGATGGGATACAGTGCGGTTGATGAGCTATAAGCAGGTCTCATTCTTTGCCCCCATGCACACTTCCACGTCAACTCATTATGAATGTTCAGCAGTAGTACAATACGAAGCTTCTCTGAGTTAGGCTGGCAGTCTACCTCAGAAGGACACATATAATCATGCATTTTCCCTGGTACCTACAGGCAGCTTCTCAGCTTCAGACCTTTCTAATATCTTAAATAGACTGAAAGGCTGATGGTTGTAAAACTAGGGAGGTGGGGTTTTTTCCATGTTCTCAAATATATGCTTTGATGAGAAACAGCCACATCTGCTCTTGCCAGCCATCCCATTTATCAGTGTTGCTTTCTTTTTCTAGCCCACCATTCTCTGGGGCCGATCAAATGATGACATATAATTTGATTCTCAAAGGCATTGAAAAGCTGGATTTTCCTAAGGTAATAACGAGGCGGCCTGAGGATTTGATCCGCAGACTCTGCAGGTAGGAGGTGCACTTTGTGGCAGAGCCTGGGTGTAGATAGATGGAATGATTTAAGATCCAGTCTAGAGTGTTGAATTCCTGACAACTTCATTTACAAGTGTTATGATGCCTAGCATAGTATGTTCTGATTATATTCAGTGCACTTGCATGCCTCTGATTGTGTGTCACACCTCATAGTCTGCAGAGGTATCATCTACAAATGTAGGCTCTGGGCTTTCTCTGTACCTGTGAATTATTTTTGAAACATATCTTAGAGGACAATTGTTAAGTCTGGGCAGAAGAAAGAGAAAAAGAATTTAACTTTATTGTCAAACACCGTGTTTTGAAAATTGCCCCCAAAATGACTTAGGCATGTAACTCCTTCAGAAAGGGTAGGATGCTTAAAAGACTGACTTAAGCCTGCTTGAAAATGTGCAAAAAGGTGATACTTCAAAAGGGACAGCATAAATCAGAAGCATTAGTGTATAGCAGCATGCATAACCTGTGGCGGGCAGTACTGCTGACTTTGAACCCCCAGCTTCAGTGGGATTTCATCCATGGCACGAGAAACAGTATACACCGTGGTTATGCAGCAGGATTGAAAGGATCTTTGTAACTGCCAATTTTGATCTGCATCCTTTGTAACTCATGACCAGACCTGCTGGCCAAGAAAAAGGAGTTGTGCAACTAAAATTCAACCAGTTGATTTCCCACTGTGCTGCTCACAGCGTAGTGACACCACTTTGTCTTCCTGGAAGGTTTCTCCATCCTCAAAAGAAAGGAGCGCTGAGCTTATGTCTCTCATAAGACTACATGTTGTGTGCAAGCTTCATCCCTGTGTAACTTCAGTGCAGGCAGTCAGGACCTACAAATGCTCTTCAAAAAAAGTAAAAGAGAATATTTAAAAAAATAATAATCCTTATTCTTTTTTAAGGCAAAACCCTACAGAAAGATTAGGCAACCTGAGGAATGGAATTAATGACATTAAGAAGCATAGGTAAGTGAAAGAGGCTGCCAAGAAAATTTGGGGTTTGATTTGTCCAGTAAACCCATAAAGCTCCAGGCACTTCCAGGCAGATTGCGTCAAAGAGATCTCTGTTGCTATTAAGTGCATCTGTGACTAGGGCAGGCAACAATATAAATATAAATCCTCAGCATGATTATCTGGAAACATCTTGTTATTTACTGGTTTTGTTGCCCGTTGTCAATGTAGGAGTTTAACTCAGTTCTCAGAGAAATTGATGCCAGTTCAGCATCTTTCAGACCTCCTAACCAATACATAGTTGCTTTTGAAGAATGGCAGTTAAGAGCTCTGGAGTAATATTAGGGTTTTATCTTCTCTCTTCTAACGAAGAAACTCCTCTTTGGATGAAACATTTCCTGCTTTTAGTTTTTATCCGAGTTGTTTCTAAGCCCTGCCATTTGTGCTTGGTAAAAGAAGGGCTTTGACTTTTCTACTTGTCTCCTCTCATACTGTTAAAAGAGGGTGGTAACCCAAAGGGGTGCATATCTTTGCACGGCTGTGTTTACGCGTATATTAACCTGCCTGTCACTTTGGCACCTCTGTGCAGAGGAGATGCAATGCACCTGGTGGTCATGAAGCTCCCCCTGCTACCACTCCCTTGTATGACAATGACGGTGCTCAAGTTTCCTCCTTTCAACAAATGTGTTATCACATGGACAGAAGTTATAATGAAAAAAAATGTCTTATAGCCCTTGTTCACATGTTTTTCAGCTATTAATAGTATAGTGACAGAAAACAATCTTTCTCTCGGTCTCTCCCTGTCTCTCATTTCTTTTTAATCAGGTGGTTGAGTGGTTTTAACTGGGATGGTCTGAAAGTGAGGAAATTAATATCACCTTTAAAAAGAGAGGTATTGGCTTTAACTTTCAATATCATATTGTTTTAACTAACATAAAGGTGCTTCTCTACAAAGAAACAACTGATGGTGACAGCAAAATTTCCCAGAGGTGCATTTGAATTATTATAGCTCGACATTTTTAGTGGCATGAAAGAGAGACGGCAAGTGATACATCACTTAAATTCAATTAAATAATGGAAATATTATTCTGCCTGTGTACTTTGCATCAGATTTTCACCATTACTAGAATAAATAGTGTCTGGTCAGAAACAACCGAAAAGAACTATTTTCCTCAGTAATGGACACATTATTAAAATGCAGTGTTCACATTACTGTGCAGAGTGAAAATTCCTGTATTCTCTTATTACAGAGTTACAGCACATCCTTGAATAAGCTTCCTATTTTAAGCAGCCCATTTCTCTGTGCCCTAAAATGAAAAAAGATTGAGGGTAAAGAATTTGAAACTCACTTTGAATACAATTTGAAACAAAAAATAATTCCAAGGTCTGCTTTGAGCAGCTACCCCATGACTGTTGATTTGGTCTTAAGCAAATCTGAATCAAAACTGTATACAGTGTGGCCAGTTTTCTTACTGACTTTATAGGGCTGTGGGCAAAATCTAGGATTTGGTAGTATTTGGGGAGTGGTTTTGTTTAAGGATGCTAATGCCATTGCTCTGTTGTACATTTTCATTACTGGGGGTTTAGAATGAGGAATTGCATCCATTGAGAGAAATCATCCATAGCCTTTAATTCTTGCACTGGTAGCAATAAAAATAATGCATAAACGATGAGGAGTAGTTTCAAAAGTTACTTTCTGAAACAAAGTTCTGTTTGTGTTTTTAATGTCCTAGTTGTCTGGACCAACTGATTACAGCTACTTTGACAGCTATCCACCTGAAGAGGGAACCCCTCCAGATGAACTTTCAGGCTGGGACAAGGATTTCTGATGTTTTCTTCTTCCAGGGTATTTATAGAGACTCATAGGCATCAGTTCTAAACCTGCTCTCTTGTTTCGTGCTTAAAATGCAATTACACAAGGTTTGTGACAAACAAAATATTCCTTGAAAGATATAAAACAGTAAAGCAAAAGTGGCTTGGATAGTGTACCAAAATCTGTGTGCATCTCTTTGTAACAAGGGCGTGCATTCAGTCGGCAGTTGTAACCTGAAGGTTTTTTGATACACAGTGACTCTGTGAACATTTTCAAACACTATGGATCAGAGGTATGGTTTTGCCATTGGAAATATCACTAGCTAATATTTTGATGTTAACGAGGTTACCATATGTCTTTATTTTGAATGGAGAGGATGAGTATTGGAAGCAGATAACTCTGTGGGAGTTGTCAGCAGCTGACAGGCATGTATTTTTCACTTTATCTTACGTCTGCTGTGTGTTTCACTTTTTGCCATAATGGCCAATATTGCTTTCATCCAGAAACATGTAGAAAAGAGACTTCTACTGCAAGGTTGATTTTTTTCTGATGCTGTAGCTTAAAGGGTGCGACTGTGGAAGCTGCCTCTCAGTCTAGTTTTGCACCAGGTTGAATGTATGAGAAAGGTTAAATGAAGATACGGTAAGGAACAAGGCGTATATATATGACAGAAGTTTCCTGGACAAGCAGTCTGTGGTATGTTTTTCCCTCAATGCTTCAAAAAGCCATGTCCACTTCTTATGACTTACCCAAGCTGGGTGATGGAGGAACTGCCATAAGGGTTCCATGGTTTGTTCATTGGGTACAGTTAGCTTTTACTGCTGGGTGGCCATTGCTTTGACAGCAAATCAGTTTAAGTATTTTCTATAACATTCAGTCCAAATAAAGGCAGTGGAATAGTCTCAATTTAATTCAGTGAAGGTCGGATTTAGCCCTTTTTTGTTTCCCTGCGTGGTTGTAAACTACTGTGGAAACTTGCAGCCAGCAAAAGCTGTGCAAAATGGTCATCTGCATACACAGACAGGGAGGAGCAGAGGCTGTAAGCTGGGACTGCAGAACCTTTAAACGCTTGCAACTAACTCTGTCTAGCAATACCAAGTTCTTTTCAGGATTTAGACACTAGACATTAGGTAGGTGTGTTTCTCTGTGTCTGTCTTTCTCTCATAAATATTTTCATTAGAGTGAAAGTACTATTGTGTCAGTTTTATAAAAAGCCTTTACATGTATTTTTCCATTGAATTTATTAGGTAGCTTTCTTCTACATATACATAAAATAGTTGTGTGTATACATGTATTTCTTTTTTAAGTGAAGAAGTGGCCATATGATAAGTTCAATGCAGTTAGCATTAAGTCTGTGCAGCTGTAGGGTGCATTTTCCTTATAAAGCTTGCTTAATTTGCAGTGTGTACAGAAAAAAAAGGGAAGCCTACAGTGCAAAGGGCAGGACATCATTAATTTTTTACAGTCTCATTCCATACTGCAGTCTGGATTCTTAGCCCTGAATTGTACTTCTTGTCCATATGATCCTGAAGAGACTGAGGCAGAAAAGATTACTCTGGAGAGAGAATCACTGATGTGATTTCCTGCAGCATGTACCCCATTATGTTTTCCCAGTAGATGCTGAGAAAATTAATGTATAAGAAGCTACAATAAATGAGGTTGGGTTTTGTATTTATGCAGAGTTCCCATGTGCTTTTGATTCATTTTATTTCTGACATGTGTGCAGTTGACTGAAATGAAGTCTTCCAGAAACAGAAGTAGAGGCGGATACAGCTGGTATGGGCTAAACACTCTTTGACCTAACCTAAACTGTCTTTAACAGACAGATGTACTTCAGAGTTCAACTTGGCACCAGTGGAGTTACGCTGTGGTAAAACAAGGACAAATAAGCAATTCAGGCTCAAGTAGTTTTTCACAGTACTGATTACGGAGAATTGAATGGACAGTTATGATGATGATGATCAGATTATGCTTATTGTTGCTTTTTCTAATTTAAGGTCAGTGAAAAACAGATTTTTATGTTCAGGTTTTAGGCATGTTGTGGCTGTGTTAGTAATTGAGTTCTGTCCTTGGAGTGCTTATCTGTGTTCTGCCTTTCTGTCTCATCAGCTTTGCTTTTACTGTGTGGCTGCCTCAGAAACTCAGCTATAGCTGCTCTTTCAGGCCTTGAGACCGGTGATAAGGGGGCTTGAACACCTCCCATGCGAAGACAGGCTGAGAAAGTTGGGGCTGTTCAGCCTGGAGAAGAGAAGGCTGCGTGGAGACCTCATCCATACTGGAGGCCTTCCAGTATCTGAAGGGGGGCTACAAAGATGCTGGAGAGGGACTCTTCATTAGGGACTGTAATGGCAGAGACAAAGGGTAACGGGTTCAAACTTAAACAGTGGAAGTTCAGGTTAGATGTAAGGAAGAATTCTTGTTCTTTACTGTGAGGGTGGTGAGGCACTGGAACAGGTTGCCCAAGGAAGTGGTAAATGCTCCATTCCTGGCAGTGTTCAAGGCCAGGCTGGACAGAGCCTCGGGTAACATGGTCTAGAGTGAGGTTGGAACTAGATGGTCTTAAGGTCCTTTCCAACCCTAACCATTCTATTATTCTATGAATGCATCATCTGTTAATAGAAAGGGGAAGAAGTAACCTCAGTGCCCCAGATGTTAGAATTCATACATAAAAGGGTGCAGGGTGGATGTTAGTGTAAGCCTGCAAAATTTTTGCACTGAATGAGAGGAAACAGCTCTCTTGACATTTAGAGAATCTCTGTGATTTCAGGCAGGATTCAATGGGTCTCACCTGCAATGAAAAAGCATCTGAGATCCCTTTCTCCTCCCACTACTCAACAAGCAATCTCTGAACAGACACAGCTTTCCCCTGCTGTGGTCCCCAAGGATCTTACAGTGTAGTAAGGACTTTTATCTTTGAGATTTAAGAGATCTAAGCTCCCTGGTGATTGCTGAAGTCACTCCGGGGAGCTTTGGGTTTAGACACTTTTGACAGCTTGGCTTCCTCAAGATTATGTAGCAAGTGTGGGAAAGAAGAGACAACTAAAGCCAGCCTTCTCAACCGTAGCACGGCATACTGCCCTAAGTTCATCCTCCTTCCCATTTTTGCAAGGCAGCACAAGACTGGTGCTGCGTATCTTCTGAGTTCCTTGTGCTTGAATGTTGTATTTTGTTTCCTGGTATGGATTTGAGCATTTCTGATTAACTTCTTAACCTAGGGCTGAACAAAGCAGGAGTACCTCAAGAGATAACATAGACATGCACACCTGAATATGCCTGTTACAGAAAAATTGCTTCCCGATTTCATTTCTCCCAACTGAAATGGCTGCATGTCCATGCTCAGAAAAATGGTTCGTATGGAAGCGGTGCATAAGATCTGTTGAGGTGAAAGGCAACGAAAATGCATTTGCACCACATTATGATTAAAATATTTTGTGTGTGATGCAGTTTTAGGGAGAATCCAAACTGTTTCACATCAAACTGCAGCTCAGGACCAGCAGGACTATTTCAACCTATGTCAACTGGAAACAAAGCTTAAGCAAGCTAAAACCCTTTCTTAATCTGTGTCTGATACTAGGCCGATTGTGCTCAGTTCCCCACCCTTCAGCACAGAAATGCAGTTACCTTTTACAGCTCTACTCTGAACTAATCATGAATCAGTACTGTGAAGAGTAAACCTTTAATGTGCACATAGCTTGCAGAAGCTTTCATTCAGACAGATGTAAGGAATTTTAAATATTACTTTGCAGTAAAACAGCCTGTAAATCTGGCTCCTAATATTTCTGCTGCAGAGACAGAATGACAGTTTAAATGCATGTCTGCTATCTGGAAAGCTTAAAAGGCATAGACTCAAGCTCAATTGCAGCAGCTAGGTCACAACTTACCTTCTTGCATTTACTGCTACTTCAACAGGTAGATAGATGATAAACAAGTCCCGGATGTAATTAAAATGCAGGGTGTACTTACTGATTATCTCTGTTATTTCCATGTCATCACATGCTGCTGCAACTTTTCATAGAATCATAGAATAGTTAGGGTTGGAAAGGACCTTAAGATCATCAAGTTCCAACCCTCCTGCCATGGGCAGGGACACCTCACACTAAACCTAAACCATGTCACCCAAAGCTCTGTCCAGCCTGGCCTTGAACACTGCCAGGGATGGAGCATTCACAACTTCCTTGGGCAACCCATTCCAGTGCCTCACCACCCTCACAGCAAAGAACTTCCTCCTTATATCCAATCTAAACTTCCCCTGTTTAAGTTTGAACCCGTTACCCCTTGTCCTGTCACTACAGTCCCTAATGAAGAGTCCCTCCCCAGCATCCTTATAGCCCCCTTCAGATACTGGAAGGCTGCTATGAGGTCTCCACGCAGCCTTCTCTTCTCCAGGCTGAACAGCCCCAACTTTCTCAGCCTGTCTCCATACGGGAGGTTCTTCAGTCCCCCTGATCATCCTCGTGGCCCTCCTCTGGACTTGTTCCAACAGTTCCATGTCCTTTTGATGTTGAGGACACCAGAACTGCACACAATACTCCAAGTGAGGTCTCACAAGCATAGCTTGGTGTCATCGGCAAACTTGCTGAGGGCGCACTCAATCCCACTGTCCCTGTCACCGACAAAGATGTTCAACAAGACCAGTCCCAACACCGATCCCTGAGGGACACCACTCGTTACCGGTCTCCAGGCGGACATGGAGCCATTGAGCACAACTCTTTGCGTGCGGCCATCCAGCCAGTTCTTTATCCACCGAGTGGTCCACCCATCAAATTGATGTCTCTCCAATTTAGAGACAAGGATGTCGTGCGGGACAGTGTGAAACGCTTTGCACAAGTCCAGGTAGATGACATCAACTGCTCTACCCTGTCCATCAGTTTCGTAGCCCCATCGTAGGCGGCCACCAAATTGGTCAGGCAGGATTTCCCCTTAGTGAAGCCATGCTGGCTGTCACCAACCACCTCCTTGTTTTTCATGTGCCTTAGCATGCCTTCCAGGAGAATCTGCTCCAAGAGCTTGCCAGGCACAGAGGTGAGACTGACTGGTCTGTAATTCCCCGGGTCATCCATTTTCCCTTCTTGAAAATGGGGGTTATATTTCCCTTTTTCCAGTCATTGGGAACTTCACCTGACTGCCATGATTTTTCAAATATGATGGACAGTGGCTTAGCAACTTCATTCGCCAGCTCCTTCAGGACCCTCGGATGGATTTCATAAAAGACTATGACAACTGCTCAACAGTAGACAAAATATTTTCTAAATCAGAATAGTCCAAGATACAGAAAATTGGTCCTTTACTTTTGTGTGTACCATTATCCCCACTGAGTCACCCAAGCCCATGCAATTCCTCAGCCATTAAAGTCAGAGCATTATTACATGCTTTGATGCAGAGCTAAGTATCAGACTTGTTCTGTGCAGTGCCCAACACCACCTTACAAAACTCAGAGGCAGATTACCCATTAATACTTTTCAGTCATTTGTTATTAAAATCACACAGCAACCAGGCACACGAAATAGGAGCCATACCTTGATCCAGACTGCAGTTTGTAAAATCCTCACTTATTGCAGACAATCTCCCTCCTCTTAAGTAACACATTCAATTCAGCGCTTGCATGCTATTGCCGAGGGAAGGTCAGATTCACTAATTCCAGTCCTCTGTCCCTTTCCCCAGTTCCTTCAGGAAGCCAGGCTATTATTAAGCATTCCTTGAAGTTCCCTGTTGTTTCTATACTATACTTTAAAAATTACTCCATCTTTGTTCTCTAAAGCATTTTGCAAGAACGGAACTGGTTTAGGAAAGCAAGTCCCCTTTACAATCTAGTATTACCCAACTACTGCCACTCCTTCAGTGACCCAATAGCAATATCCTCTGCAAACCAGAAACTGCTTTTCTGATTCAGAACTTGAATGTGTGTCCCTGGTCTTGCAACAACGACAGTCAACACACATTTATACAAAAAGATTTATTAAAAAACCAGTAAGACACTACTACATCAGGACAATGTCACACTGGGCTTCTGAACACAAGACTTGCGCTACTATACTGAGAAAGGGGCATAAAACAAATGGACTTTTAAGCATAGCAATTAAGAAATAAGACTGTGAAAGCAATTTTGTCTTAAAAGAAAACTCAGTTAAACTTCAGAGGGACCCAACGTCCTACTTCGAATTGATGGACTTGATACAAAAATTAGTTTGAACTGCTATTAGCAGGTAGCATGTGCCACCTCAAATGACTCTTCAAATGAGAAAATACTGCAATCCACCTAGAAAAAAGAAAAGAGAAAGAAGTCATTCTGTGGACATTGACAGCTGGCAGAAAAGCTTTTTGGGTTTATTTTATTTTAATTTTTTATTAAGAGATCACTGCTTTTTACATACCCCTATTATTTCCCACTCTATGTAAATATGGTATATCAACATTAATCATGTAAATATATGCTTTTTAAATTAAAGCTGAACGGGAGAGTCCATGAGCTGGAAATCCACATGTGCACCAATGTTTAAGGCAAGTTTTTCATTGTATGCTGTAAATTTACTTAGAAAAATGCTTTTAGTCTTGGATGTTACAAAACATCTACAATACCCATAACCACCACCAAAATTATTTTGGTGAATGGACCTTCTGGGCCCCAAACTTGCGTTTAAGAATTGTGCTGACCCACTACAGAATAGCATTAGCTTATCCGTTAAGAAAATACAACTAAAAGAAAAGGTTACATTAACTACTATAGTAGGATTGTGTTCAGAAGCCAAAGAGGAGCCAACACAACAGGAATTCAGCTCAAGAACTTCTTGCAATTACTGCTACAATGTCTATAAATGGGAAAAGCAAGCATTAAAATAGATTAATAAAAATATAAAATTAAGACTGGAAAATCCAGAGACAAGCTGTATCCTTAGAAGAACAAAGTTAAAATTATTCAGTAAGCTGACGTATTTAACCATTACTGGGCCTGTAAAAAACGCATTAAAATTACATTACATATAGTTTTAAAAGCAAAGAAATAAGTGAAGGCAAAGCTTGAAGTATCCATTTTATTTTATAATGCTGATACAGGATGTTGGAAGAGACCATACCAAACGGCAGCATTCGAGAGCGTGAGCATCTCGTACCCTGTCCGCATTGAGCGGGCCTGTGAGAATCGTGAAGTCAGCGCGACACAGGGCCTGCAAGGAAGTTCCCGCTGGCGGGTACAAACAAGGTATAATGTCAGAGTTAGTAGGCAATATTGTTTCGCTGCAATTCCTTAATTTGTACCCATTAGCAGTACTTTACCTGTTAACTTTACTGACTTGTTAATTATAGGGCAAAAAGCAAAAGCTTAAGAGCATCTGTGTTACATATCTTCAAAGTCATTACGTTACATTACGGTAAGCACGTCTGGGTGCTGTGAAATTTTAAAACATTAATCATTACATTAACTTATGCAGTAGATTTGAAAAATTACTATTAATTACAAAAAAAGTTTGTAAGGATATATTTAGGACATACCTGTTTGGGGTAAGTTGCAAACGGAATAATTTAGTACGGTTTGTAGCTATTTTGATGGCCACCTCGCCGAGATACTTTCCCATAACCACTCTGCTGATCTAAACACAATAGAAAGCTATCAGAGGGAAAGCTCCAGAGCCTACAGCGTTTCAGAAGGAAACATCAATGCCACCAGCTCAGACAGCTTTCAAAGCCAGCCTCCCTCACCCAGACTCCTAAGCAATATGAGACTACTCAAAACTGTTTCCACCCTGCCCACTTCAGCTTCTCTAGAACATTAAGATTTACACCCTCCCATTCATAGAGCATCTGGGAGAAAGACAACTATATTCACTAAAGTCCTAGCTTATTCCAAAAATGTCAAGTAGTTTTGGCAATACTGAGGAAGGGCAAATTTACCAGAGGACTGGCAAGAAAGTGCTACTGGCAGATAAGACTACCTCCCCTCCACTGCTCTGCATGAGTGTGCAACTGCACAGCTGTCTGCTGTCCCTGTCCAAACTCAGCTTAGGGTCCCATCACCATCATACTAACTATAGCCTTTTTGTAGATGGACAGTTTACTCATTTATTACGTCATCACTGCAGTCCTCAAGTGTATATGCTGATCCTGGCCAACAAGCCCCTTCAGGAACCCATTCTACAAAGCAGATTTATAGGGAGGCAGCCAAGGTAGGGATCCTCTCTCTCTAGCCAACTAACAGTGCTGTGAAACCAAGGGAGCCAAGGGGCACTTTCTCTTTTGATCAGGAGAGGCAATACTCCCATCTCCCAGAAATACAGGATTTCCTAGCAGTACTACAGCCCCACTACATAACCAAGCCCCACACACACTTGACATATCAAAGCAGAAAAAGTGCAGGCAGAGGAGTGTTTGAAACCAAGGACAAGATGGATGCTGCTGAGTGAGCTGAAAGCCTCAATCGGTATGATTTCAAGACAACTATCTTCTATACCTGTAGCAGCAATTTTTTTACAAGCAGCAGATTAGGACTTTATGTAAGAAGTACAGTACTTACTGCTATAGTCACCATATCCATAGTAGTTGTTGTAACCAGTGTAGTCGTATCCTCCATAACCTCCATACCCTTGGCTGTTGTAGCCATAGTTCCCATACCCCTGATTCCAGTAGTTGCTGTATCCCTGGTTCCAGTTTTGACTGGTGCCTGAAACATAAAACTCACAGCTGTAGGAGATTTGTTTTCATTTCAGCCAGCCCCTTGCCTTCCAATACCACGGCAGTGCAAACTTGCCTCCACCTCTTCCTCGAGCTCTTCCAACAAATCCTCCTCGACTGCCCCACTGCTGCTGCTGCTGGTACTGCTCCTTAGACATGGCTACTTTTATTTCACACTGGAAATGGAAAGTTAAAGTCAGATCCAATTAGCAAAGATATCCCCTACAAACCATTCTTAAATTCACAGAACGCTAAGCAGAAAATAGGATTTGGTCACCCTAGTGCTCTCCCTGAAAAAAATGGATAGCTTATACTCTCCAACTTGAAAACAGTTTACGAGACTGTCGTTATAAAAAAACCCCAAACATTTAAAGTTTCCTAATTTTCTGCCAATATAACCAGTTCTGAGATGAATGCTTGTTTGTTTGTATGTCTTTGTCTCTTTGAAACAAACATCTGAGGTCTGTTTATCTGGGAAAAGTGAAATCAAATCTGAGTTACAAAAGCATGGTCAATTCTGTTCTGAGCCTTCAATTACATGTTCATCCAGTGAAAAAGAAGCCAGCTACAACCAGAGTTTTTGTTACTAGGTTGAATTTCAACAAGGTTTCTGAAAGGAATGAAACTTCCAAGAGAAAAGCCTATCTTCCCATTTCACTGCAGTTTTGACAGCACTCGAAGATACATTAACATTTTGCTTAAAACAACAAAATATTTCCATATTAAACACACAGAGATCCAGCTACCAGGAAAACATGGCACAGTCTGATAGAGCAGATCAGTGGCACAGCATTCTCACCACACAGCTAGAGAATGTGGGAGCTTCACAATGAAAAAACACACTGTGGCCCAGCCCTCTCCTCAGATGCAGTGCAGTACAAAACCTCAGCAGAAACACCCCCAGCTCAGAAGTTAAGATTACAGTAACTCAGGTCCTAGCACCTGTATAAGTAATTCATAGTCTTAATCCCTACATGTGAGAAATAATGCTTAGATATATTGTCAGACTCTTATCCCAAAACAGATGCAACAGATAATGCAATTCCTTTCTACTGTCATTATTCAGTTTCTCTAGGAAAAACTCCACCTACTTTACTAAGCCCAACATTGTGGTATTTCTTTTCCATTATTTTCTTCACTGGTTCCTCCTCCTTGAAAGTAATGAAGCAAAATCCACGCCTCTTGTTAGTTTTGTTGTCCATGGGGAGCTCTATTGATTCAACCTGGTAGAAGACAGTGATTTTATCTTTTAACCTGCCATTCATACCACTTAAAAACGTTTCTAACAGGTCCTATTTATTAACTGAAATTATTTAGACTTGAATATGATAATGTGCCTCATTTGTAGGCTTTACACCACTAGACACCATCAACAACAACATCACAATCATCACCTTCACTATAAATAGTGTTCATAATTGTGTAAAAGATTCTTTTCTCCTCTAACTCATAGTACCATTTGCCCATTCAGTAACTCATATAAAATACGGTGCACAAAGAATATTGTAGTTATGCTGGATAAACAGTCTCAATTTGACTTTCAGTTTTAACTCAGTTAAGACTGAAGTAACTAGGTTTTTCAAACCTCGAGCAGACCTAAATGTTCAAGTTTCATATGAAAAAGGTGTAGCTTTGTGTAAGTGCATAGTTCTGTTCATCCACAATGCTGCTAAGATTGTATGTTAAACAAGGTAAATTTTACACTTGACTACAGAAAGTAAAATTCTCCTTACATATGGCACACAAGACTTCAAAGGATGTCTACAGTCCAGAGTGAATTCTCTGTGAGGTAGCAAGAGGGCAGCAGTAAGACTGAAAAATGAATTCCCTGACAGCAGAGTTATGACCTGATGCTGGCAACATCTGAGAACTAATAGGGAAGCAGCAGCTGTACAAAGCTCATACAAAGCCAGCTTTTAAGTACTGTAGTGCTACTTAGTCACCTGCATCACCAAACAACGGGGACAGAGAGACAGAGACTACACTTGCATAGAATTTAGGCAAACTGTCTGAATCTCTGCCACAGCAGATCAGCTGGGGTGGCTGAAGAGCATATCACCCAACTGACGAAAGCAGCATGCTCGAAAATGCTGCCTCCCAGGTCTGTCCCAGTCAAGACTGTCATACACCCCATGAATTAGTTCCTGACTGATTTATCCCAGCACCACCTTCCATTAACCCAGTTCATGCAACTCAAAGCCTGTAACAGCCTTCTCATTAGAATTCTGACTCCTAAGACACATGGAGCTTCACTGGCCATTAAACTTATAGCAGCAACCATGCAGGCTGCATTTGCGGGATGCTTTTTATTACTAAATGTGTGAAGATAGAACAAGTTCTACAAGTATAAACAGTTTATTTCACCACATACCTCACCAAATCCTCCAAAATATTCCCTTATTTTCTCTTCAGGCGTGTCTGGAGATAAGCCCCCAACAAAAATTTTTTTAACAGGTTCTTTTGTTTTCATGGCTTTAGCTCTTTTTGGATCAATGACCTTTCCATTCAGCTTGTGTTCTTTCTGGTCCATGACCTGTGGAAAATTAAAACATGATCTTATTCATGGTTCAAGCTAAATGTTTCACTGATATTTTCAGCAAGGCCTAGTTATTTTATACTTAGTTTTTGTTAATGCTATTGCTTCAATTTCAGTACTTGGATTACAGCAATAATTTGTTGCCCAAAACCAAAAGGTTCCATGATTTTGATCACTATCCACCGACACATACAGTGCTGACAAAGCCTTTCAAGAGTCACCTGGAACCATCCATCACCCAACCGAAGTGAGAGTGTAACACTTCAAGCTACTATAGAATCCCATCCTCAAACCTCATGAGGTAAAGGACCTGTACTTTAGATACCACTAAAGGTCAACAAAGGTGAAAGCTTATCAGCGTGCTGTGTCAAACACCACAAGTTAACAGCTAATTTTTGCTTGAATAAAGCCAAATCTATCAAAGCCACTGGCTCTGCTCTAGGGGCTTATGTGACAGCTCTGGAATGCAAAGACTTAAAGTTCTTTATAAATTACTGCTTTCACAGTAGTAGGCAGTATACATTCATTTACAGTGGTTTGCAATACACTCCCCTGTAAGTACCCAAAGCCATACCCGGGGAATAATTTCTGAGCCTAGCCACTGCATCACAAGTAAGACAGTTCAGGAAAAAAAAACATTTGCATCTTAAATATACTGTATCCCACAATCATCTTTAACAGATCACATACAAATAACTACGCATACAATCATCCTAGTGTTGTATATCTGCAACCTAAAATGTACTAGGTAGTTTCACTATGTTAATACTACCTTATCTACGCTCTCTGATTCTTTGAAGAGAACAAAGCCGAAGCCTCGCGATCGCCCAGTGATTGGATCTAACTTCAGAGTGCAGTCTACAACTTCACCAAATTTAGAGAAATAGTCCTTCAGATCTTTCTTTGTAGTGTCCCAGCTAAGGCCGCCGATAAACATTTTCCTGTTAAGACAAGACAGTTAATCTGTTAATATGCCTTAACCAAAACCCTGTACTGTCAAGCTTTATGAATCCAGTTACCTAATGTAAAGAACAGCGTGGTTTATCAGTGAGTTGTCACACACACAGGCTTTTTGAGAACTTGCTTAAATGATCCTGGCTAGACTAGACAAAGACTTACATGTACAGAAAAGTTTTGTGCCATCTTCTTAACACTGCTAACCCAAGAAATTGCAAAAGAGTGACAAAAAGATACTTTACTACTTCCTTGCAACCCCACCACTACCGACCCACCACAAGATTAATTCCATTTAGTTATCTGAGGAGCTTCCACACAACTGCTTATGAAACAAACAGTGGCAGAATACATTTATAAGCAGCGCA
The DNA here is from genome assembly GCF_963264785.1 of Psittacula echo. Lineage (NCBI taxonomy): Eukaryota > Metazoa > Chordata > Aves > Psittaciformes > Psittacidae > Psittacula > Psittacula echo. The sequence continues at coordinate 61,982,986 of NC_137735.1, forward strand.
GTTAAACAGAAGCATTTATGTACTAGTCTGGACTGAACATACGCCAATATTAATAAACTAAAACAAATTAAGTTTACTCAAGTCCCCTTCCCCAGAAATCAGTAAGAAAGCAAAATGCTGGGTGGTCAACTTTCCACCCAAACCCATGATAAAACCACCGGGGCATAATCCAAATAATCACAATAATCACAGTAATCACAATAATCCAATAATCACAAGAACATTTTCCCACAGGGCCGGTGTTGGTGTGCAAACAAGTACAGCAGGTAACTCTGATCATGACTTGTATTTTCAAAAGCATACTGGAAGCTTGGGAATCAAATCACGACCATCCCATCCCATAATAAATAAATAAGTAAATCAAGAACCACTGTGTCTTAAGATGAAACGCTTAATGATTTACATATTAAGCAAATATGCACACAAATCAAACATTCTTAGTTGTCAGGCATAGGGTTTATACACCCATTCAAAGGAGGATTTGATTTGAGATGATCTCTTCTAATACTGATAAATAAGATTTTACAGCAGGCTCAAAACAAAAACTATGATCCATTATAATCTATAAAAATGCTTTCTACAAAGCTTTGCCCATTTTCACTGTACCAACTTATGCCACAATCACAGAGTTATCAGAAAACCTAAAAAGCCACTGTAGCATGTTTCCACCTGTTCCACTTTCCACACACAGGCGTATTTCTGCCAACTGCGTACAATCTCGCTGTACTTCCCTAAGTCAAACTTCTTCAAATCAGAAGCTGCTTGTGTGAACTAACTCTGATGAATTAGCTGTGCTCTTGCAAGAGCATTCAGCTTCTGACAAACATACCCAACCTCCATGCAGATGTGGGGGTTCAGGAGCTTCAGATGTCTCTATAAAAAGTCTTGACATCTATCGAACAGGAACACTGATCTCTCATCCCTTTATCAACTTTTCTCATTAGTTACATACAACAAAGCACCAAAAGCCCTTTCTAGTGTGACATCTTATTGTATGCAGGACCAATATGGAAAAAATGACCCACACACTGGTAAACCAGCAGCCTCATGCCAGTACAGATAGCAAGCCAAAGGATACTTTGTGCCTTTGTGTCTATCCATCATTAAGGTTCTTTTTTGCTCGTTTGTTTTGTGGGCTTTTTTTAAGCAGAAAAAACCACAACACACACAGAGGGTGCAGCATCACACTTCTGACACATGTGGGATAGTGATACTCTATCAGTTACTACTGAACATACACTTGCTACCTGATATACAGAACACCTGCTTTGCAGTTATCAACAAACCATTAACATACAAACCTTGTTTTATAATTATCAATCACCGTTACCATATCACTAAGCACATAACAGAACACAACACTGAAACTACCAGCCCTCTGAAGGATTCTCTTCTGACCATGCAGTAACTGCATCAATGAGTCCAGTTACAGAGCAGCAAAACACTAACTGCTTCAGTCTACTACTACTGAAATTGACTAACTACTGCTCTACTGCAAAACAAAGGTCAGACTATGGTTACAACACAAACATGAGCACAACAAACAATTAAGGTACAATGTCACAGTGCTGTCAACGGCTTGTAAAATATGTACATTTCCCAAACCACAGTCTGGCTGGTGTAAGACACATCAGCACACATAGTTTTCCAAAATAACTTAGAAGCAGCATACTTGGAAAGTTTTCAGGCTTTGCTAAAGAGAGCACAGACACCATCACTAGTAGCTTTGGTCTCCAACAGGCTAGTCAGGAAGTCTCCTTGTATTTGCCAACATGTGGATTTCCCTAGTCCACAGTTCTCACTGAGATCTGAGGGTATGCGAACCTGTTTATTCCTGAAGACACTGTCTCTAATTCCTAAGGCAAAGGAAACACACAAATGTATCCTCAACCAGCAGCTACCAAGAATGCTGTTTTCCCTCTACTACCAAGTGGGCTGTCAAAACACTTTGTTTCCTGTACAGCAATACCTGTAAGAATTGGCAGGTCAAAAATCCTCACTGAACTAAACTACAAGTCAGTGTATGCTACATGTAATCGCTGCACCACTGACAACCTTCTCCAGGCTGTGGACTCAAAAACAGACGGGCTTCCTCATAAAAACCTTCTAACAGGCGCGTATTCAAGGGCCTAGAAAGTAAAACAAATATGCAAACTGCAAAGGTACTTAGAGCCTTTAAGAGCAAGTGAGAAGTAATAAAAACATTCTAAGTTTTCACTAACCCTGGCAAAACACTGAGAAAATGTTCCTGTTTTTTCCCTGCTCTCAGCAGCATCCAGGTTATTATGGAGGCAGACACTTGGGAAGGTTTTACAGCAAGTCTCTACAGCACACAGCAGCTAGTGTTCCTGTATCTAGTTTATTTTCTGCCTTGATCAAAAACAGATCTTGAGTTTCTTACTGGTCTGACAGGTGACAGCATACAGCAGCAGCCTGTCCTGTAACTGGAATAGTATGTCAATTTCACCTGCTATCTGAATGCAACACTGCCTCATGTCAAACATCAGGCAGACCCTCAGAAGGTTAAAAGCTGCCCATGGCAGGGGTGCTGGAACTAGATGATCTTAAGGTCCTTTCCAACCCTAACTATTCTATGATTCATTCTTAAATTGTCATCTAGAACAATTTTCCTCAAAGCAAGCTTCATGAGAACAGGAGGAATAGTTTAAGGTGCAAAGAAGTCAAGGTGTCTCATGCCTCTGGCACGCAACTGACATACAGTTTACATTTGTAACAGAGGGCAATACTAAGTGAATGCAACCTGAGCCTTCAGCTATGCTGACTTACAGCTTGTGATACTGCATGTACCACATATATTAACTTCTAGAAAAGACATCCCCACCGCTAACTGCAGTGGGATTTGGGTTGACAGGGGCATGGAACTTTCCCCACTTGACAGCAGCATCTGGAACTCCGTGACAGCGCTGCTCCCGCTAAATTCAAAACTGACCCTGAACACGGGATGACCCCCGACTCTTTGCCACACCGAAAAGCCAACCAGCTACCTACCCGGCTGTACTTCCCAAGAGCACGCCGGGCCGCGTCTAAGTTTACAGCCTTGCTACCACCCGAGCCGCTCCGCCCTCGGAACATCATCTCCCTACTGTTCACGGCCCGTTCCTTCCAGCACACCGGAAGACGGGGGTGCCCGTGCGGCGTCGCCCGCCGAGCCCAGCCGGCGTCCCGCCCCCGACAGCCCGGCCCGGTACGTGACGTCGCTGGGGCGCCAAGTAAACAAACAGGGCGGGGAAGGGGGCCACTCCGGGCCGAGCCGAGGCGAGCGGAGCCGCAACACACCGCCCGCCCCGGCAGGACGCCGCAAAAGAGACAAAAGCCGCTGGGCCCCTGTGGCTCACCCCTCGTCCTCCTCGTTCTTGCTGGCGTCGATCTTCGCTCCCTCCGACTCGATCCCGCCGCCGCCACCTCCCCCGTCGGCGCCCCCCGCCACAGCCCCCGCCAGCCCCTCAGGCTGCTCTGCGGGCTCTGCCGAACTGCCTCCGGCGCCCGCCACCGCCGAGTCCATCGCGAACTGCTGCTCCGACATGGCGCCGGTGCGGCTGACCCGCGCAGGCCGGGCGGCCAGCCAGCCAGCGACCGCGCCGCCCAGCCGCCCGCCCGCCGGCCGGCCCCTTCCCCGCCGAGGCCCCGGCCCCCCGATCGCGGCCCCGGCACGAGCGCACCGAGCCCTCCTCCTTTCGCTCGCTTTTTTTAATGGCGCCGCCACCGACACAACCTAAAATGGCGGACGGAAGGAGAGCGGCGGGCGGGGTCACGTGACGGAGAGACGGCGGCGGGGCGGGGGTGAGGGGTGGTGGCACCGGGCCGTTGGAGCAGACGGTTGAAGACCGTTCGCCCGCTGGCATCGGGCCGCCAAACTTCCCGCTTTGGCTTTTTTCGGGTGAGAGCCGCCGCGGAGCAGGGCATGGGGTGAGCACGGGCACGGTTACCGGGGGACACCTGCTCGACGAGGCTGTCAGAGCCCCTTTGGGACCCGAGCCTGCAGGGCCAGCTTGTGGACACCTCCGGCAGCGTTCCCAGGGCCTGAAGATACAGAAATTAAGCTTCACACACACACACAAAACCAGTCACTTTTACATTTAAAACATAAATTGATACAAGTTGAAGTAAAACTTGACTCTTAAACAAGTGCTTTTTTAAATTTTTTTATATATATATAAAAGTGTAATAGGCAAAGCCACATCCTAGTCACAAAAGTAAAGCACTGTTGGCAAGGCCAGCTTCTGCATCTAGCTACACTCTGGAAACGTTATGAGTACAGTCACATACTGCTGTGACTTCTAGCTCTTTCTTTAGTTTGTAACCAGTGATGGTAACAAGTCTTTCCTCATCCAGTCTAATTGACAAGATGCAGGAACCTCCCCAGATCTAGTAACTGCTTAAAACTAAAAATTGTGGTATGCAGCATTTTCTGTATGACAAAAGAGAATAAAACACCCAGCTGCCTGATAAAGAAATAAACCTTAAAATCACAGTGTGGAAACTGAAGAGAGAAATCTCTTCCCAGACTACAACCTTTTGCAAGACTGGCCTCCCCTGTGATTTACCTACTCACATTTTATTTTATTTCATTCTAATCAAGGTTTATTTTTGATACGTAACTACGCATTTGTGCCAAGGGAGAAAAAACAATGTTAAGGCAGACTGCTGCAATCCTTCAGCTTTAGGCTGAAGGTTATGCTCACTTACCTATCCCAGCTGTTCTACTGACAACCTGCTGGTTAAAGCAGTTTCCCTTCTCCAGCAACGATTCATTCGGGCTTTTGTTAATGATGCTTCCTAGCATATTCAAGATGGAAAACCTGTTTTCTATTCCTGTTGAGAAGAATCCAATACAGAATCTAACTTGAATGAACAGATCCCCAACTTGTACTGAAATTAGATGCCAACCCTAGAATTAAGAAACTTTTATCACCTGCTTGGAATTGGAATACACAGGGAGAAATAAGTTACAGCCTTAAGTATTCTAAAACCTGCTTGAAAAGCCTAGAAAGGTGATGATCTCACCCTACAACCCTCTCAGGCAGTGCTATCAAACCAAAAAAAGGTGCTGCTCTAGTTTAGATCCCTCCTCCCTTGAGATGTATGAAACTGGCAGTACTGTGCCACAGACCATTCTCTCCTCTTTTCTGCAGTGGGCAACAGATAACTCTGCCAGTCATGTTAACTCAAGGGAACTATGTTCTCTTAAGACAGGTCAGGAAAAGGAGTTGGTTATACTGACCTTATATAGAGTAACTCTTGTCTTGAGCCATTTATGATCTCCAGAAAGGTATCTACCCATCTATACAGTTTATACCACTGTAAGCTGACAGTCAACAGCAAGACTACACACTCACTTAAGTAAGCATTTATTAGAGAACCCTTTTAACATGAAATTATACAAATAAAAGTTTGTATAAACACAAGCCCACATTGTGTCATGACATGAATGGCAAAAAGAAAGTAAAAATCATAAAAGAAAACTAGCTGGCCACTATGTACAGTTGGACACAGTTGCGTGTCGGACACTAAAAGTCTTTTACAAAATAGTCATTTCCTCTCACGAAGAACACCCTCTATTCACTCACGATGCGCTGCACGATGGCTTTGTTGCAGTATCTCTACCTAAAAATTAAGACAAAATGTATGTCAAATCTGTGCAAGTTACTACAAGAATCGTTAAAAGGTCCATTTTCATGAACTGCTTTAAGTCTTCTATATATTCCTTTCTTCACTGTTAAAGATCATATACATATTTATTTAGGTAACGCAATAGGTTTTGTTACCCATCAAGTAATTTATCTTCCCAAATACAGGCATCCAAGCCCATTTAGGAAGCTGCTCCAGAACAACACATATCCAATTTAGGCTTATTAATCAGGCTCTGGATCAGTTTGTTTTTTTCCCCCACTGTAAACAGTGACAAAAGGGTTTCAATTATTTATCCATCTAAATGACTGCTGTGCAAATGCAGATCAGGTCAATTTAGTTCAAACAGTCCACACGCATATGATCTTTAATGTTTTTCCAGATTTAAAAGTTCGTTTTGGTTTGCAGATTTCACTATTAGCTATAAAAAGAAAAAAGCAAGCATTAAATCTTAAAGAATGCACACTTTAAAATGAGGTTCCACAATTGAAATACAACACTAAACAGAAGACCAAATGATTAAGCTGTAAAGGCATTTATGTACTTTAACTCCTGCAAAAAACCATTTAAGTTAAAGACACTTAATCTCCAAAAAGATTAAAAAAAGAAGCCAAAGTCTGAAGTTTTCCACTTTAATCTTTACGCTGGTACATGAAGTTGGAAGAGACCATACCACAGGACAGCGTTTTCTGGTGTATGCCTTGCGCTCTGCCTGCAACGTGCGACCCCAGAGATAGACGTGGTCAGGGTGACACACGGCCTGCAATGAAGTTCCCGCTGGCGGGTACAAACAAGGTATAATGTCAGAGTTAGAAGACAACATTCTTGTTTTCCTTAAGTTGTACCCATTTCAGTACTTTACCTGTTAATACTTTAATAAGTTTAATTATTCCTCTAGACCACCTGGTACACAACGCAAAAACAGAAAAACTCTTATGTTTTTCTGAAGTACTAGAGAAGATAAGTCACATTTTTACAAAGTTAAAGATCTATAGACACTGTAGGCAAAGCTGGCTTTAAAAAAGAAAATGTATTTTTTTAAGTTAAAAAAAGCTTAAAGTCATGCTATACAAGTTTTTTACTCTTCATTTGTCTATCGATCTTTAAATTAGATTAGACATACTCAGTGTAAACCTTGCATTCATGTACACACCTGTTTCCTCAAGTACTAAACACTGCTTCAGTACGGCTGGTAGTTGTTTTGGTGATTGCCGCCACCACGGGATGCCTTTCCGTATGTACTTTGCTGACCTGTAGATAACATTGGGGAGATAAAAAAAAAAAAAACAACCAACACAGAAGCATTAACACCCAAAACTCTGAATGAGATTGTTCCCATACAGTACGTCAAGAGGGCTACTCTTCAGAGTCACATGTTAGTAAGAGGTGTAACAGAACAAGTTACTAGAAGAGGCACCTGTTTAAAAATGCATGCTACTATCTGGAATGAGATCAAAACCACTTACCACTGTAATCTGTGTATCCTGGCCCATATCCATAATTGGGATAGTTGTACCCGGAGTAGTCATAGCCTCCATAGCCACTGTAGCTTTGATCACTGTAAGCACTATTGTAGTTCCCGTATCCTTGGTCATAGTAGTTATTAAATCCTTGATTCCAGTTTTGTCCCTGACCTGAGACCAAGTATAACATTTGTAAGAGATAGAACTTACTATTTTCATTCTGTGCTATGCCACTTCATCTAGCTTTCTATGGCAATCTTTCTATGCCAAAACTACTACCTGGAAGAATCCTTACTCTCTCCCCAAGAAAAATAATTTTCTAAGGAGAACTGAGGTGTCTCATTTGGATATGAGATAGGTTGTAAGATCTTTTCACGCACAACAACATTAAAGACAGACAGCAGGCAGTCCTGCTCATAGAACAGCCAATAAAACCAAAACACTGAAGGCTGCACTACAGCAGCTTCTACTCTTTTAACTTCTATTTTGCATCCTTAATTGCCTGAACACCGAGTTATATCACAAGACAAACTTTACTATATCGTGTTGGCTGTGACTGCCTGACTTTAAGACTGAGATGTATTAACCTATACAAAAACCAGCTGATTCCTTCTCATCTATTTGGGGGGCACAGCAAAACAACTGTCTTCCTCTTCAGCAAGCAGGTCATGGTTTCTCACCCGTAAGCCAACTATCAGCATATTCCTTCGTGTGAAAAGATAACTGCATTATTCGTTTAATTATGCTGTCAATTGTGGGTATACAGAAGCACCCTACCTCCAGCTTGCCACTTCACCACTTGAATGCAAACAGAGCAAGAAGAGTTTCTTGAGCTTCCACAATCACAATCACCAAAATACCATTTACTAACAGGCTGCTTTCCACATTGAATTTAAACATGAAATCTGCATGCATCCGAAATCTGGACTGTCTACAAACACCTTAGTGTTTGGTACACACACTTACGGATTTACCTTAATTTCAACATCCAAAATGCTCACCTCGTCCACGCCCCCTTCCACCTCCTCGTCCACCAGCTGTATTGCTCTTTCCTCCTTTCTGCTGCTGCTGCTGTTGCCTGTATACCTCTTTGGGCTGTGCTACTTTGATCTCGCACTGTAAAAACAGAAATTCTTTAACTCGCCAAGAATGTAAAGACCATTATGCGACTTGCTTTCAGGGAAGCCTATAGCATTTCACATGCTAAGAATGACAGCTCCCATACCTTGCCTGAACCAATTTGATGGTATCTGCTCTCTAGTAGCTTCTTTACTGGCTCTTCATCTGTGTATGTGATAAAACAGAAGCCTCTCCTTTCATTTGTCTTTGTGTCCATGGGAAGCTCAATATTTTCAATCTGAAATCAAAGTCAATAATGCATGAAATCGGTAAGCAACTTTTTATGCTACCAGAACCATTTGGCAACCCAGAGGCTATGCTGACAGCTTTGAATCAGCCCACCACAACACTATGGAATCATTAACGTGCATATAGTTTCAACAAACTCTAGTTCTATGAAAGCCTAAGCCAACTCCTTCGTCATAAATTCTTCTGTCTTAAACAACTGCACTTAAAAACCAGAACTGTTCTTATATTTTATGTCGTTATACCATACCTCGCCAAAAGCACCAAAGTACTCCTTTATCTGTTCTTCAGATGTCTCTGGACTCAACCCACCAACAAACACTTTTTTTGGTGGCTCTTTCCCTTTTAAGGCTTTTGCCCTTTTAGGATCTATTAACTTCCCATCCAGTTTGTGTTCCTTCAGTTCCAACACCTAAGCAACACACAAGGAGACAAGAGTCAGATCACTATAGTGACAGAAGCATGCTGTGTGCCATCGATCCACAAGAAATACACCCACCTTCTCCACACTGGCAGCGTCCTTAAAGAGCACAAACCCAAACCCCCTCGACCTCCCAGTGACCGGATCCGTTTTAATCGTACAATCCACAACCTCTCCAAAACGAGAAAGATACTCTGTCAAGTCTTTCTTGCTCGTGTCCCAGCTGAGGCCTCCAATAAACATTTTCCTGAAACGCATGAAATACATACACATAAATACACGTGTGTGCACACACACAGAGCTGCGTGCAAACTCAAGTATGGAGCAAGCTGACACGTGGCCGCCGGAAGCCAAACGCGATCCGGATGCCTTTGCGGCATCAGGCACCGCAAACGGCTCCCAGCCATAGCGGCTGCTCGGGCCCTGCCGCGCCGTTACACGTGGGCCGGATCTACGCGTCCCTCCCCGCCCCGAGTCCGCCAGAAGCGCACGCCCCCATAGGCTGGCAGTGACGTCACGCACCCTGATTGGCAGCCCCCCCTCCTCGCCCCACGGAAACTGGGTCAGACGCTCAGGACACAAAGGCGGGCGCGGCCATTGGCGTGGGAAGAGGGAGGCCCCGCCCCGCTTCCCCCCCACCCCCCCAGCTCCCTCAAGCCATCTCCCGCCCCCCACCCCCCCACCCTGCGCGGCCCAGGAGGGCGGGCGAGGGAAATGGAGGCGCGAGCCCCCCCCAGGCTTACCCGTCATCCTGCTGGTTCTTGCTCGCGTTGATTTTGGAGCCCTCGGCGAACTCCTCCTGGCCGCTGCTCATCTCGGTCGCGTCCTCCATGGCGGGGCGAGAGCGGCGGCGCTGCTCAGGCGGGCGGCGGAGACAGCGGAGACCCGCACGCAACAGAAAATGGCGGCGGAAAAGATCCGGGCGCCGCCTGCGCCGCCCTTATATAGGCGCCCCAGCAGCCAATCAGCGCCTCCCTCTCGTCCGACGCCGCAGCGCCTCTGGCGGTTTCCGGTGGGGCTGCAACACCCACCCGCCATCGGGCGGCCGGGCCTCCCCCCCCCCACCCCCGCATCACCGGCAGCTCCGGGTGTGGCGCCGGTACAACCTTGCCGTGCCGTGGGGCGCGGAGCGCGGCACCACCCGCCTCGCCCCTCCGCTGCTCCAGGCTCCCCTGGGTAGAGGCGGGGGTCGCTGCTTAGGCGGCCGGGGGGCTGGATCAGGCGGGCTCCGGGGCTGGAAGGTGGGGGGGGGGGTAACGTGCAACCCAGCAAGCCCGTTCTGGAGGCTGCGGGGCGGGCACTCCGAGGGCGGGGCACTCCCTGCCGCCGGGGTCCCGCGCTCGCCGCACTCTCCTGTCACGATCCGCGGCTTGGCACTGCCTGGCGCGGCCCGGCCCCCCGCGCAGCCGCAGGGCGGGGCGCCGGCCGCCGCCGCGCATCCCCGGTGCGCTCCACGTGCCGCCGCTGCCACAGCCGCCATGGGTGTGCTGCCGGTGCCGGCGGAGGTGCGCGCCATCCTGCTGGACATCGAGGGCACCACCACCCCCATCGCCTTCGTCCAGGTGAGACCCGGCGGCGCGGGGGGCAGCGGCCCTGGTTATTGTGCCCTTCACGGTCCCCCACGGCGGGGAGACGCCTCTCCAGGGGCTGTGGAAGGCAGGCCTGAGCTCAATACAGAAGCGTAAACCCGTGACACCTTTTCCGTGTTTTCTGAATAATGCTCAACGAGAAAATGCGTCTCGTTCTACCCATCGCATGCCTCTTCTGGGGGCAGGGAAACGGGGGACTGCTCCGTTTAGTAAATGGGGGTGTTTTTTTGGTGGATATAGGGCAGTCGGAGTGCTCTCAGGCTCATTTAGGAAAAGCCCTAGAGCATCACTTGCTCTGATGGCTGGAGCTGCAGCACCTCACCCGAGCTGGCAGAGAGCCTGAAGTACTGTCTGGTTATCCGTCCGTATCCTTTTCCCTTCAGAACCGTGTTAGTCACATCCCTCTAGTGTCACCACAGATGTGTGTCCTTCGTCCCGCGTGCACAGGACCAGCACAGGGGAAGGGTAGCCCAGCATCAGGTGCACATGAGGAGGATTGTGCTTACAGTATGTGTGAATGGCTTCCTCTGCCTAGGAGAAGGCTTGAGACTATTGAAAATGGGGGATGCGGTGCAGAAGCCAGGGGGCCTGGAAGCCTGCAAGGCCAGCAGGAGGCATCAGGACAGACACTAAACATGCTATTGAAATTCTCAGCTCTCCAACCGCTGCAGATCCCTCCTCTCCAAGAGGCTTTGGTCCCCAACCAGGCTCATCTGCTTCACAGGAGAGAGCAATTTGCTCGTATTTAAGACACTAAAGGGCATTATCCCTGCTGCAGACATAACCCTGTATTTCTCATGAGACATTACAGCTTTTGGTGGATCTTTTTTTGCTGGTATTTCATGAAGGTTCTTTTGACCCACATAATGCACAGAGGGGTGTAGGCTTTTGCCAGGTTTTCGAGGTGTTTGTGTTAACAGTTTAACAGATGAACAACATGACCTACATGTTTCCTGTCCGTGTGCTTCCAGTGCTCTTGAAACTTCAGGTCTAGATGGCATTACAGCTGCCTTCTTCCCTCAGTATCTTTCAATTTAAAATTTGAACAGCTCAGATATCCTACTAGACATCTAATGGAGCCACAGAGTTGTTTACGTATATCCACTTTGATCCATTTTGCTGTTGTGCAGATACGTGCAATAAGCCTGAGATGGTTTCCTACCCAAAGTCTTTCTGTTGCAGGAAGGCCAAATGAGTTACAGTTCTCAATAAAACTCAGTTTGCTGGGTATCCCGAAGATGCTCGAAACAAGTTATTTCGCTTGGACTTTCAGTTAACCTCCACAATTTCTATTTCCCTTTGAAAGTTCTACTGCTGGTTCTGCAGGCATTTTATTCCTTAATATTACAGGATTGTATTTTATCCTTTCTTTGGTGTCAGAATTATTGAATATGCAAAGTAGGGAAATAGAATGAGCCAGTTGATGGATGGATTGAGAGAAGATAGCAGGAAAGAGAATATTTGATGGCCCCTAGTTTTCTCTTTTGCTGAGTCCCCTCTGGCAGAGAAAAGTAGATGTCAGGGGAGAGATGTGATGCGATAAACAGCATCCCCTGGGATTTGCTGGATCTCGTGTAAAAGAGCAGACTGTGACTGAACTTTGTCTGCATGTCGCTTGAAATCCTGCAAGCACTCATTACAGTGTCCTACCTGCCGTTCTACTGATAGCGAAAATAGAACCCTTCATATACTGGTTGTAACATTGCTGTGAGCAGTTGCAAAGGCTTGGGGGGTGTGGGGTGTGTTAGGCTGTGCTTGCTTACGGCTGTTCGTTTATCCTGCCAAGCTGTGTTGAGGCAGCCACAGCTGGGGCTGGATATCAATGAGGAGCCCTCCGGATTTAAAAAGTAGTTTGAAAGCAACTAAGCTCAAGTAAACAAAGTGAGGGAGTAACTGGGGGTTTTGCAGGGCTGTGGTCATTTTCTAGGCATTTAAGAGATTTTCCTTTCTCCTAAATTTACATTAGTTTTTAAATATACAACATGGAAAACACAACATTAGAGTAATAGAAAATCCTGCAATTCTGCCACCGCATCACACTCTCAGGACCACCATTTTCGTAATTCAGTAACAAGTGAAAGCTGACATACGGTGAGGAGAAAGACATCCCTCATCATTTTCTGAGGGGAGGTGAGCTCAAGTTAGTTTCCTCCCATCTCCTCGCCATCCCAAATTTTTCCCAGTTAGGAAAAGCTTGGTTCTGTACTCGAAGGAAGGAGCTCCCAGCCCCTCCCCTTGTCCTGAGGCTCTTCCCACACCAAGAGATGCCATCGTGGCTTCTCAGTTGTGAAACACTACTAATGAGAGCAATTTGTAGTTATTTCTGGGTGCTCTGGGGATCTCCAGGAAGGTCTGTAATTCTCCTGTGGCACTTTTCCCTAACCCATTTCATTTCATTTACAAGAGTGTCCTATGGAGCTCAGTGTCACTGAACTAGATTTTTCCTTTGGAAAAGGCCCTCTAACCCTTGTGAGAAGTTGAGACGTGTTTTCAGAACAACCTTTGTTAGGACAAGTGCCCCATTAGAAGTACTGTAATATAAGTTACAGAGTATATACAAAGCCAGCCTTGTACTCCTCAGCTGATGGGAGCTTGGGAGTCGTGTCTGCCTATTTAAGACATGTTTTTGGCAAGCCCAGGAAAAGTTGTCACCCACCTTTCCATTCCGGGATGTAAAAGCTACAGCTGCATAAGCATTTGTGCAAGAAATCCACCTGCACTAGTCTTTGCTTAAGGCTGGCTCTTGCCTGCAATGAGCAGACACCCTTGGCAGGCAGCTTCACAAGCTGCAGTACCGTAGTGGAAGCTCATGCAGGGAAAAGTAACCATGCACACTGGCATGTGCAAACAGTTGCCTCAAAAGCAAGTCATCCTTACCTCTGCCAGGTTAAAGGAGCTGCCTGTTTTTTCTTGTGTGCTGCCAGGAGACCTTGTTCCCTTACATCAAGGACAACGTGAAGGAGTATCTGCGTGCTCACTGGGAGGAGGAGGAGTGCCAGCGGGATGTCGGACTTCTGAGGAAACAGGTCCAGTAACAGCTGTACTGTGTCTTTCTGGGGCTTCACAGCATGCTCCAGACTTCAGGTCACTCAGACTCCGCCAGTCACCCAACAGGACTGTGTACTTTGGAAAGGGCTGGTGCTTGGCAGGCAGCAGCTCAGATGCCTGCCTTGGTCTTCACAGCCCCTGAGAGTGGGCATCAAACCATGGCTTTTCAGCTGTGTGCCTGCACTGTGCCTTTCTCTTGCTGAATTTGCTGCATGTGGCTTTCAGGTGCCTGGTTAGGAAGCAGCAGGGAGGGATGACAGAGTACTTGTCCTGCACAGGACAGCATATCCTGCCTCTGTACAGGGACATGGCATCAATTTGAGATCGGGGGCTGTCTGAAGCCAACAGATACGTTTGCTACTTTGCCTTAATTTCAGTAATCAAATACTTAAGCAAGTATAATTCTCATTATTATTTGCAGCAATACAGCTACAGTAGTGCTAATTGTTGGGTTTGGAAAGTACAGTCCAAGCAAATATTTCTAGACATTATGGAAGTCTGAGTTTCCCATTGAGAAAAACATTCAAACAATGTTGTAACCCTTCATGTGAAGAGCAGTTCAAGCTGTGTCCTGCACAGAGGTGCATTGATGCAGGTGTCAGACCCCTTTCCTGAACTGAGATGATGACACTGCTCCATCTCTTCCCTCACCTCTTGTTATCATGGATGATTTCTAGGCTCAGGAGGACTCTAGTTTGGATGGAGCCGTGCCAATCCCTTTGGAGAGTGGAAGTGGGGAAGAGGAGCTGGAGCGGATCATCCAGGCAGTCGTAGACAACGTGCACTGGCAGATGTCTATGGACAGGAAGACTACAGCACTGAAGCAGCTTCAGGGGCACATGTGGAGGGCAGCCTATGCAACTGGGCTTGTCAAAGGAGAGTAAGTAATTGTGTGATCTTTTCCCTGGGGCAGGAATGGGGTGTATCTGTGCTAGATGTCTGTTAACAGAATTACCACCTCAGTAGAGAAGCCAACACACTTGACACTTCATTTGAAACTTGAACATGCAATGAACATTAATCCAGTCTTTGGATCTTAGGCAACCAAAAGCTTACCGTAATCTTGGGACTGACCAAGTTGTCTCAGTCTGTACTGGGAAGATTACAAGCGGGTGAGAATGTTTCTCCTTAAGGAATAATTGGCAGGTACCTGCTGGGGAACAGCCAGTTCTCCAGCCACCTGGGCAGTATCTGTAAAGGAGATAGGGCCTGAGAAACAGAACAAGGTAATGAGGGCATGACATGGGCGATTCTGCTTCCACAACCACCAGAATATTACTCTGGGACAACTGTCTTCTGCATTAGGAATTCAGAAAATGTCTCAATATTTCTATACAGAGATCTCTTGGTAGAGCAGGAGAATGAGGCACAAGTATGACCTTCTTGCAGTTCTCCATCTTGCATGTGATATCCCTGAATTGCAGTCACATTTTGGAACAAGCCTAAAAAAGCCAGGGTTGCAGGGTCGGGTCCCGTTGTTATTTCCTCTTGCTTTGTCTTTTACCTGTGTGTTTCCTGCCTTTCCACTTCTGTTTATCTTCAGGCTCCTCTTTATGTTTCAGGCACATCACAAGGGTGCATAAGTAGGGACAACTGGAGTTAAGCCTTTCTTATTTAGGTTGAGAGATGCTTGGCTAAACTATCCATTTCAAGTTCCTAAGGAGGTAAACCAAACCCTGAAGCTGACAAAGTGTTTTGCCAAAGGAAGAATGAGGAAGAAGAAAAAGCTCACAGAAAATGTAAACATCCACGAGAGAAAGCAACAAAACCCAAAAGCAAGTCAAGAGGGACAGCCATACTGTCGGATGGCTTCTAAACAGCAGGGCTAATTGTCTTATAGTGGCCCAAAAACTGTGGAGCTAGCCTTGCTGCTTGGCAGCATCCAAGCAGTGAGATCTTTAAAATCGCCATCTTGCTCGACTGTAGCTGGCACATCAGTGTCTGAAACCGAGATGCTCAACTCAGCATATGAAGACATGAGGGTGGATGGGAGTTTCTGCAGCTGTTGTACAACAAATAGTTTCAGCTGACACCAGAGACATTTGATAAATAACTATGAAAAAAACGAACTTTTTTTTAATACGTAACATAGCAAGGCTTTGAGCAGATGGCCAAGAAACTGAGGATGAAGAAAGGGCCAGCTGATTGCTACAAGTCTCCAAAACTCATTCCTTTTGCATCTAACTGGAGCCCTCGTTCTTCAGGTGCTCAGATCCTCTTTTTAGGGCAGTAAAGTGGCCCCAGGTGGCCACACGGAGCTGTGCAATGCATGTAGAAAGGCTGCCATTCAGATGGGGGTGAAAATGGTTCCCTGGGGATCATGTCTCCTTCAGCTCCTATCTTCATCCTTCTGCCATATCAAACTCAAACCCCCTCCCTATCATTCCAAGGCTGTTTGTGGCCTTTCCCTATCAACCATCAAGTGTATTACTGAGGGACTTACTGTCAGCCTGACTTTGTCCTCCTTGAGCATCCTCAAGCTTTCACTGTCCCCCAGTACATGTGTCATCTTGTAAATGTTCTTTGCATACAAAGAGCTTTTACATACTGTAAGTGCAGCACTGGAGAGGTCTCATGGTATAAATGAGAAGAGTATGAGGAAACAGATATGTCCGTTAGCATTTACACAACAGTTACCTTGGCTTTGGTCATCCTTCCCTCTGTCACAGTTTTGCTCCCAACTGCTGGGCTTGTCTTTGGGCAGCTATTACCCAGGAGTTAGACAGAGCTCACATTTTTGAGACTCATCAGCCCATTGCTATACTTGTATCTTGCCTTCCCAGCACTCTGCAAGGCTGGAAGAATAAGGGGAAGGATGCTGCTGCCTAGTGAACAGGAGCTTTTTCACCCTTTGCAGTGCAGTTAAGCGAGGGACACATCTGGCCTAGTACTGTACAACCTGACCGAGCTGCTGAATTGAACAGCTCTATTCTCAATCCCTTAGGGGGATGCTCCTTTCCCAAACTGTTGTTTGCATTCGAACAGTTCATACGGTGCCACTCAATTTAGCTCCTCCACTGCAACCTTATCTCAGCTCCTCCCTACGCATGGACAGAGCCTGAATCTGTGGGTTAGGTTTGTCCCATATGGATGCAGCTTATGGCCATAGTTCTTTGCCAGCAGGAAGCCTTTGTAGCTTGCAAGCAGGTAGGGCTGAAGATACAAGAGCCTGTTTTCTCTGTCTCCCCCCCTTATTTCTCCCTTGCAGAGAAAAGCAGTGGGATACCATTTTCCCCAACCTTTACTCCCCTCTATAAATTGAGGGGGTTGGAGAAGCTCCTGCCAAATGTCTGAAATGGCTCATCAGAGCTGCTGTCTGCATAACAGTCAATGAGCTGCTCAGTTGGCTGGAGCTAAGACTATTTCACCTGCTGCTTGAAATACACTCCCCAGCTGCAGCAGTCTTGAGCAGGTTGAGAATGAAGTCTCTTTACAAACTAATAGGAGAGTTATCAGGGCAACTGGATAAAGGTATCCCTCTGGGTACCTCTGGGTTTACCCTTACCTCCTGCCCTGTTTTGCTCCAGAATCTTCGAGGACGTGGTTCCAGCTATCCGGAAGTGGCGGGAAGCTGGGATGAAGGTCTATATCTACTCCTCGGGCAGCATTGAAGCCCAGAAGCTTCTGTTCGGCTATTCTACAGAAGGTGATATCCTAGAGGTAGATAACTTTATCACCTTCCTTACAGCTTCTCCCTCTGCGGAGCACTTCCCGTGCTGTAACACTGCATGGATAACTTCCTGGTACAGGAAGGTGGGGCAGTGGGTTTGACCTGCAGGAGCTCAGCCAGTTCAGTATGCTGCATCACCCCCTGTTACTGCGGTAGAAAGGAAAGGGGACGTCTCACTCAGGAGCGAGGTTTAGCCCTGCTCTTCAGGTGGCACTCAGCAAGTGCCTTTGCTTTTCTGTCTTTCAGCTCTTTGACGGCCACTTTGATACCAAAATAGGCCCCAAGGTAGAAAGTGAGAGCTACAGAAGGATTGCTGCCAGTATTGGGTGCGCCACCAACAATATTCTCTTCCTGACAGATGTCCCTCGAGGTAGGTGTCCTGACAGTCCCACTGTCCTCCAGACTTGTCACAAGCACCCCAGAAGTGCTGCAGACCACCTTGCTTCAGTGGCATCCCCATAGCTGCTGCCATGCTCCTTCCTTACACATCCAGGCTCTCACACAGCAGTGGGGTATCTGTGAGAAGCGCTGCACTGAAAGAAAATAGGTCAAGCAGAAAACCTGCCCTTGCACCAGCAAGCAAGGAGTCACTGTTAAAGCAGAGCATTTGCTGAAGCAGTTGGTGTGCCCCACTTACAAACAGGGTCAGTGGTTTTCATGACCTGTACTCTAAGGAACGGACAATGTCTGCTATGTGGCACACATGGTGCCTGGTTCTTAGTGCCACTTACCATTAGGTTGTGTTCAGCAGCAGGAAAACATTGTTCCTGGTCACTAGGACTTGACCCCTGGAAAACGAAGCTCAGGAGCCTAGTTGAAGTTCCTGCCTTTGCTGGAGAGATCTTTCTGGCACAGATGGCACTGGGTTGTGATCTCAGCCTAAGCCAGCGCCATCCCCAGGAGTTAGCCCTTATCTCCTCCCCAGCCTCCAGCAGAGCTGGAGGGAGCTGCAGTTACCTCCCTTTCCCTACGTTGTCCTCATGCGGCCTCTTGCTGTGCTCAGGGACTGAAGGAGGCTTGTGAAAAGTGGCCCCCAGCAGGGGTGGGGTGAGGGTGTTGGGACTCACTAATGCCATGGCCCAGCTTCTTCATGACAGGAACTGAGCTGCTGGTGTGTGCTGCCTGCACAGTGCCTTGGACAGCCATCAGCTGCCATCACAAGGCAGCCAGCTCCTGTCCACTCACATTACACAGCAGCTACAGTTGTCACAACAGATCAGCTGGGAGCTGGTTCTGCTCTAGAGCCCTGAAGTGCAAATGCTGCTCTCTCAGTCTCAGCCTTTAAAAGCACTTCAGTATTTTGGGGCATCTTCAAACCATGAAGACCTTCAGGTGGAAAGCTCAGTAAACACATCTCATCACTCTCCCCACCTCTGTTTCAGAAGCCAACGCAGCTGAGGAAGCGGATACTCACGTGGCTGTGGTGATCAGACCAGGCAATGCAGGACTGACAGACGATGAGAAATCCTATTACAGCCTCATCTCATCTTTCACTGAACTTTTTCTGCCTTCCTCCACTTAGGGGAAGTGGTGCATGCACAAAAGACTCTGCTTCACCTGAATTATCCTTGTGTAATGTTAGGTAACTTTGTCCGTAATCAGAATTTAAAGCCAAACCCACATCATGTCTTGGACCCGCGGCTAGTGCAGGCAGGTATGGATGGAGAGTATGGTGCGGGGTCCCTTGTGCAGCAGGACGGAGGCCTGCAGCAGCCAGCTGGAGCTGGGAACAGGGTGAGGAGCAGCACCATGAATCCTGCTGTTCCTTCCTTTTCCCAGTTAGTTTAGGGGATGCTTTCTTCAGACTCACCCGTTGAAATCTGGTGCTGAGATGCTCCAGGAGAAGCTTTGTCATTTGTAGAAGCAGTCTGCAAACAAGGTGTATGTCCCCTTGTTCCAGAGGGAGCTCTAGGGACCATGCGAGCATACGAGCTTTTCCCTGCAGACAAGGCTGATGGCTAAGGCAGAGCTTTCAAAGGCAGGTTAGGATGCCAAAGGAAAATGCCAGCTGTGGGCTATATAGTACAGTAGGTTTGGGCTGTCACAGAAAAAGCTAGCTCTTGCTGCAGCCAAGTTCTTCAGACCAGTCTTGGCTATATCCAGAGCAAGTATAGGTACAAACCAGGAGTTTATAGAGCTATGCAGCCAGCCTACAAGAATGAAATAGAGTATGTATAAATATAGCTTTAAAAATTAAATTCTAGATGCACCTCACTGCTGCCTCATGGTGCTGGGATATGGGATCCTACTGGCTGCTTGACCATGTTTCTGAAGTATCTCCCTTAGCACTAACTTGTGGTGCTCCTTCTCAGAAACAAACATCACTCTATCACATGTTCATAGCACTGGTCAGCTATGAGCAAACCTTGACAAACAGTTGCTCCTGAGGGGGACATCCTGCTGTGTTTGATGAGAATGAAAACCCTGACATTTTTATCCACCCTATCAAAATTGTGCCAATTTGTATCAGATGGTCATGGAGCTTTCCTAATGCAGAAATAAAAACCATGTATTTGCTTTCATTGTGTTCACTCCATCCCATTTAGCCTTCCTGCCTTATCACCAGTGATCCCAGCACCTAAAGGCAAATCTTTGTTTCTTTTAAACCTATGAGCACTTTGTTTTCCTGCTTTCACCCTCCCTGGTCCTTTCCTTAAAGCAATCCTGTCTTGCCAAGGAAGCTGCATTACCTTCCCAATCATCTCACGGTTTTAGTAAGGGGTCAGCGGAGGTGCAGGAGTGAGAGCCACAGCTAGGTTATACCTAGCAATAGTGTAGGCAGAGGCAGTCTGAAACCCCAGTTCACTGCTGCTGGCACTTCCTGCATGGTGTCACTTGCTGTTTACTTCTGTGTGGCTGTGCTTTCCCTTGAGCAGAAATGTAATACTAATGCATGTGGTGCCTTCCTGAGCTCTGATCCACACCTACAGCTGCTCCTGTTGATGGAGACTGCTGTGTAAAGAACAAGCAAGAGACAGGCATTCTGGGAGGAAACCACCTAATGGCAGCACTGCTCTTCTAAACCTTTGATGGTAGCAGGTAAGGCAGCTAGTCTGGATGCCCTTCTGGGCTGTGTAGCATGATCCTCCTCTTAGAAAGAGCCTGCTAATTAGCACAGTGGCAGTAAGTGTATCTGCATGGCTGAATAGTCCCTGGCTTCCTTAAGGGATTAACTGTTATCATGACACTGTAAATACTCAACTTCTGTTTTGTCTTTGCCATCAGAAAGCTATGCTTTGGGTAGGGGACAAAAATAAAACTCACTTTCTCCATAAAAGCACTTTATTTAGTGGTCGTGTTTCAGTGTCTATCAGCTGTAGTTTAGTTGTACTGAAATGTGCTGTTAGAAATACTCTTAAGAAGTGTACAGAGTTATCACCAAAATCCTGAAGTTCACTTTGGATTGCATATAGGAAAAGGAAAGAAAAAAAGGAAACAAAACAAGAGACAAACAATGTTTTTGTTCCTCTGATAAAATTACAAATTGTGAAATGATAAACTGCAAGTATTAATGGATTAAAAAAAAAAAAAGTCACAGTGGATTATTTACAGTAAAACACCCTTAAAACAGATCTCTGTTTTGTGCTCCATATACACTGAGTGTGTGTGCCCATGTAAGAGGATTCCCACCTGCATCTTCTCCATCCCCTCCTGCTCTTGCCCAGGAGCTCTGCAGCCAGGCTGCTGGGTGCCCTTGGGCCACCTTCCACACATCCTTCCAGGAAGGCTTCCCACTAAGGACACAGCTACAAGGAGGAGGCCCTCAGCAGTGCAACAACAACTCCGTTGGCTGGACATGCTCTGGATTTATAACACAGCTGCATGAGAACAAGTTTTGGCCCTTAGATGAAGGGGCTGGCTGAAAGCTTTCTGCTTACACTAGTTTTGACACAAGTTTTTCTCAACTGTCTCTCAGGAGACGCCTTTGGCCTTTGCAGAACACTGAATGCCCTCGTGCCTTTTCCCTCTCTGCTAGAAATGCCATATGTGGTATGGAGCTCCCCTTCAAACACCTGTCACCATTTTAATTTCTGCTTATTTTCCTGCAGCTCAGACAAGATGCAGTCCTAAGCTGAGCCTGGCTCACAGAGGAAAACAGGAGCTATGTTCATGAGAAGCAACTCCCATTGCTGCCCTGCACAGCCAATACAGCAGCCTTCCCAAAGTCAGGTTTTCAAACAGGAACTTTGAGCTCTTGCTATTTGCTGTAAGCACACAAAACAGCAAAACCAAATGCTATGCCCAGAATCTGCAATGGTCCTGTTCTCATTGCAGGTGAACCCAGTGTTGTTAATGCAATATTTTCCCTCTTGGTGAATAAAAACAAAACCAAAAACTTTTGAAATATCACAGATGATATGTGGTAGAAGCACTACACACTTACAAAAAGCAGCCTTTCTGGGTCATCTTCAGAGCTCACAGGTATTCCCATCTTAATTCAGTGCCTTACTTCCACCAGTACCCACCACTGAGTCTGAAACATGAAGCCAAGCACAGCACCCCACTGTGCCATCTCCTCTGGCCTGAGGAGGGTCTGCCCAGCTAGAAGGCATCATTGGCCAAGTCTTACTTCCTGATCACAGCAGTTTCTCCCAAACCCAGCTTCCAGGCTGGACAAAATGCCTGCCTGCTCACCATAAAAGCCAGTCAGCTGGGGTCTTCCACTGCCCGATTCCAAGCCCAGAAGAAACAGCCATTCCTTCTCACCCAACCAAGTTACACGAGTTGGCAGCAAAGAAAACAACACAAAAAATTCACAAAAGTTGCAGTCTGATGACACGGGAAACACTGACTCCTGAAGAATCCTGCTGTCCAGAGAAGTCACTTTTCTTCATCTCTTCCTCTGCAGAATAGGCTGAGGAATGCCCTGTCCTGGAGGGGCATCATGAGGACTGGCTGTTGAATGTTTTGAACAGTGTAACACAGTCACTCGGAGTCATTGGTAGCAGGCTAAACAGCTTGTGTTCTCTCATGCTGCCACGGAGAAGGATCCACTCCTCTTCCAGCAGACAGCTGTGTGGCTCCTAACACAACAGCCACCCTCAGAGGCCTTTGGCAATACGATCATGATTCCACACGAAAATAAACTCAAAGAAGTGTAAATGAGGTCATGTTTAACCCAGGAGACCACACCTACCCCACTCCCCCCATCAGAGCACCAGCTACACCTGATCTGTCTGGTACTCAGAGGCTTCCGATAGGCTTTCAGAGAAGCTCAGAAAGTTCTCCTGGTGCTCAGAGCAAACAATTTCAAATCTGTAGTGCCTGAACTCTGCTGCGAAGGTACCAAAGAAGCACACAAGGCACATCACCAGGCCCCACTGGATCCTGGAGGCATGCATGTGAATGCCCTGCGCCATGAGGATAAAATCTGGAAGAGAAAAGTCAAGGAGAACTAATGGGAGCAGAGACACCAACCAGGGTGAGACAAAGCCAACAGGGAAGTCACGCAAATCTTACCAGTCCCCTGGATGATAGCGCATCCAGCCATCATGAAAGCATGAACATGGAGGCCAAAGATGGAAGGGATGTCAGGTATCCAATGCCACCCATGAAGAGCAGCAGCTCTCCTATAGACCAGGGCTTCCTGATCCCAATTCAGGCTGATAAACATTTACCCACTGGCTTGCTTGCAATCACTATCCAGTGACAGAGCCAGCAAGGTGGGGACCTGGCTGTGGACCCCTACCTGCCAGGAGCCTCCAAGCAGGAACTGGAACAGACCTCTGCACCAGAGGCAATGGGAGCACACCTTTCAACCTGTCCAATACTTCCTTCTCTTCACAGCACATGCAAAATCATCCCTGTGAAATCTGGAAGTATCAGTCTACATAGTATGGCATGTTATGCTGACAGGAAAGCCAACGCTGTCAGAGCCAGAAACTGTCCTCCAGGCTCATGTACCCATGTATACTTCTTGGACCACATACTGCCTGGCATCAGGGTCTTGCTGCTTGCAGTGTCTTGGGTTGTGCTGGAGTACTCCAGAAAAGCAGATCTCAGCTCCCCTGAAGCAGAGGACACCTTTCTGAGCTGGGGACCTGCCCCAGCCCAATACGCATCTCTAAACCTACTGGCTTTCCTGTCTCAGGAGGTCATCTGCATTCCAAGAATGCAGGATCACACATCTTCACAGGTACAACAAACAAGCAAGCAGCCTCTCTCATGCTTTAACTGCACAATGCAGGTAATCAGAGACTTTTCCTCTTGGGCTTAGTGTTAAGTGATGAAAGCTTCATTTCGGCAAACAGCATTCTGTGTCTGGCTTCAAGGATCTTCTGCCTTCCCTGTAGCGCAAGAGTTATGCACAAGCTGCATGGGATAGGGAGCCAGCACCAAGCCCTTGCAAAGCCAGGGTTGGGAGGCAAGAATGGGACTCCTACCTCAGCCTGCGCCCCTTCACAGAGGGCCCAAGGCCTTCAGCACCAAGCAGGTGGCTGGGCAGGGCTGGGTGCACCCAGCATATCAGTACAGGAATAGCTACACCCTGCCTTACCTGGCTACTCCTGCTTCCAACCTGGCACAAACCTCAGAAAACAGCAGCACAGCAGAAGCCCAGCTCCTAGCATGCAGCCCAGCCTACCCCTGACACATGTTGGGGGAGCTATGGGCTTGGGGCAAATGAGGAGGGGAGCACCACAAGAGTCAGGCGAAGTCCCACATTATGAATACCAAAGCATGATGCTCAGCTACAAATTTTTCCAAGGAAGCTTAAGAGGTGACTGATGATACATCTTCATACCCATCTGCTATTCCTATGGACACTGGCTGAAATGTTCCAAACCAACTGAGTGACTAAGGAATTGTTTTATAAATAGGCTGTTCCATGAAGAGGGGGATTAGTTTATTCCTCACCATTTATTCCTGCCTTCTTGCTTATCCCAGAGCTAATGTTGATGCAACTATGCAGTGAATGGATCCACTTTAAACAAATACCCAGAGCACATGGTGCTGGTGTGAAAAGAAGGGCTGGAGTGGGGCTGACAGGCACAAGGTGGAGAGGAAGCCACATATACATCCAGTCTAAGTGACCCTAGACCCTACAGCCCAAATCCCATTCATGAAGCACCTAGTCTTAACCCAAAGTTCACATGACTCAGCAGCTCTAAACTGTGATAACTGTCTTAAAAAGCAGCAGAGCTGGATGCACCCAGGAGCATTTAAACAAACACATCAAAATCTTTTTGTCTTCAGAAACCTGACTTCTTCCCTTGTTCCTTTGTTCTCCTAAGAATGTTTATCTCTGTATTTTGCATGATCTTAAATGCTACTGTGTAGGTAAGCAGTGGTGTCATTACATCACATAGATACTATTCAATATTGTAACTCCTTTGGGTTTTAGAGACCTTTATGAAGTAAGAAAGCCCATCTGTGAAGGAGTGCATCCTGGAAAAACACAAGTAGCAAAATGAGCCAATCATAGGATCATGCCATAAAGACAAGCTCAGTAGCATTCCTAAATGCTTTGAGATCCTAAGAAGGGACATGAGAAGAGCCAGCACTCCCTGCTGCAGCATGTGTCAGACATGTATGATACCTAGCTTTCCAGGGAGCGGGAGAAAAGGATACAGAGCACCATGCAGAAGGTGATGCTGGCTGACAGGGCAACTCGTGGAATCCCGACTTTCCGTCCCTCATTCTTCAGGTTGATCTTGAGGGTGAGGGCAGACTGGATCCAGCATGCCAAGGTCCCAAAACCAAAGGTCAGTGATGTGCCCACGAGGTGGATCTCCTCATCACTGGAAATCTAGGAACAAACAAAACGGTGACTGTTTGGATGCAACAGGGATTATTTGCTAGCTACCTTGGATTGCTGCTGGGGTGGGATAAAGGAGAGCGGGAATCACTAGGGTGTGAGACAGATGTTGTACCATTTCTTCTGGCAGATGTGCAAGGTGTAACATAATCAAGATGAGCTGACAGCTGTTACAGTCAAGCAGATCTTCTGTCCAAAGCCAAGCACAGTGGAAAATGCAGTTGCTTGGTGACCGTCTCCACAGCTCCCTGACAAGATTCACCAATGCAGAGCTCAGAAATACATCTTTCCCTGGCTTGATGCAATAGCCAGGACAGGCAAGGACAACCTGCTGTGGTCTTGTACAGCTCTATGCAATGGATGCAAACTGTGATTCCAGCCTCATGGGGCAGTGCTTCCTGGAGCAAAGGGCTCCCGTGTCTCATGGGGCTCAATGACTGTGCAATACTGCAAGGCAAAGGGACAGACAGGTTCAACAAGCAAGAATCTCCAAAGAGAACCCTTGAGGCTGTAAATCCATTCAGGAAGTCCAGCACGGAAAAGACTTAACCCAAACAATTTCCTTCTTCCCTCTGCCTCAGATGCTTTTCTAGAAAGTCTGTAATTCCTCCCTGCAGCCTTGATTCCTGTTTGGTGATTTAACAAATTCCCATCAAACGAGACACAATATACAAGCTAATAGTCTAGTTACTGAGCCTTCACTGATCCCTTTCCTTCCTACCTCGAGGTTTTTTTCAAAGGTAGGTCCAAATCATAGCACAGGCAAAAATGGGACTGAGCTGCCCTTCCCAAGGTAGCCTACACTACAAGGAACTCAGCCAACAATGTCCCTCTAACACATACAACCTGTAATTTTCCAGAAATATTATTTCATCAGAAATATGCCACATTCAGCTCAGCAGTCAGGCAGGAACAAACATGGACTAAGGTCTCATTACCACATGCTTTCATGGCTTGGCAAAAAATGTAAGCAGGGATACAGGTAACTAACAAGTAATTAGTTCAGAATTTATAATCAGACATGATTCAAAGGTACTCACTTCTAAATAACAATCATTTGCTCTGAGGAGTGAAAAAGGAAGGAGAGGTTGAAACTGCTTTCTAGTGCCTGCGTTGTACTAGAAATACTCTTCTCACATTTGGACAAAGCTGTTACAAAAGCCTCATAGTTCCTAGCTGGGAAGCTCTTGTTAAAGAACAAGACTTGTGCTGTGGAGTTAGGAAAATCAGGTCCAAAACAGTCAAATTACCTCACACCTCAGTCAAAAAAAGAAGCAACCAAACAAAAAGATGATGGCTGTAAAGGACAAAGAGTTCCTGCAATTGCTCCATGACTCAAACATGTACTCACACCCCCCAAAACAAGTACCTTTCCTGTACTAGCAAGAAAAATAACTCCCTGCCTGCAAACCCAGGAAAGAAGACAGCCTACACTGACCTATCTCTGTTCCTGTCATTATGGGAGGTCATTACTTGCATTTAATGAAAGAGGCAGAGCATCAGAGACAGCAAAGGGATGGGGAATCCAAGTGCCACTGCCTTGATTTTCACTGCAGAACTAACCCATCATCACAGTGGACACCCAACCCTACAGAGCAACGCTGTGGCACTGGCAGCTTATCTATTTGTATAACGCTGCAGAACAGATAGAGAATCGGAGATACTGCATTCAGCCGCCTTTCACATTAGTGAAAGTCCCTCTCGTGGCCAGTCTGAGGACAAGCAAGAGGTAGATTTAAACAACGTATTTGAGAGGAAGAACACACAACTATTTCCCCTGTACGGGCACCTGTGCGTCTGTTCGCACAGATGCATACATAAACTTTCAGCTCAGTCTTTTTACCCAGGACCATCTGTGCCAACCCCCGGGGCTCAAGAGATTGAATAGGTTCTCTGCTCTGGCTTTTGGCAGGTCAAGTGCAAGCATGCTGATGCAAATCCTGCCAGGAATACGTGAAAAATGCTTGTGGCCCTTCATCTCAGCATGCTACTGGAGCCACATAAGCAGCAGAAAGAGGTGGCAGAGCAGCTACAAGAAGGGCTGCAGCACAGCCAGACACATGATCTCCTGAGCTCACATCACAGGTAGTTCAAAGGCCTAAGCAGATCAGCTAGAAAGGCAGATCCTCACAGCAAAAGGAACCTCACAGTACAGACACAGCAGCCCAAGCCTGGAGTGGAGTACCTGGAAGTTGCCGAGTAAGGTCATCCCAAAAGAGGCCGAGCATAACGCCACCAGGCCGCTGACATTCAGCCAAGGGTTTAGCACCTTCGGCTTCAGCTGAATGAAGCGCAGGATAGCCAAAACAAGTACTGAGAAGGAAACAGAATGCAAGGTGTGTCATTAGGTAGAACATGCAGCAATAACCACCTGGCTGGGGACTCAAAAACCCCTCACCCTCTTCCCACCCAGAGGGCAGAGCTCACTGCAGGCTAGCTAAATTAGTGCTTCTGCATGGCCCTCTCCCACTTAGTCATGGATGAGACTAAGCACAGGAAGCATTGCTCTTATAATCCAGTTACACCAAGCTCCCATGTTTCTTTTTCTCATGATGCTTTTTGTCTAGGATCTGGGTTGCAAATTTTTCACCTTCCTATTCGCCTGTGGAGTTCCCAGCACATAGGCTAACACATACATACCATGCAGCCACATTACAGCAGCTGGGCTTGAATCAAGTTTCACTCCATTCATGAGCTCTCTTGTGGGAGGTACATCAAACTCCACTTGCATTAGAAAATGTATGGACAACACACACATATTTCTGCAGGTTTTGCCAAAATGCCCACTGCCTCTTCTCCTCTTCTGGACTGCATCCCTGGTGCCATGAACATAAGCCAAAATATGGCACTAACATTCTGGGAAAACTGGAAGAGCAGTCCTTCCAAGCTTATAATTAGCCCAAGCACTCTGATAAGTTATATGATACATGATACGACATATGATATATATGATACATGATATGACATGATATGATGTATATGATACATGATATTCCATGATATGATGTAACCCCAGGAGACATTCACATCGTATATTCTTGCCCTCCCTAAGGAATGCTGCATGGAACAACACAGAAAGCCAGGCCTTCAGATGGAATTCAAACCAGACCACTAAAAAGCAACATAGATGAACAGAGAAATCTGCTGGTTGCTGCCAAACACCTTCTTATGCTTATGCTCAAACAGATAGCATGCAGGTCATATCGTAAATTGCCTGTGTGAATCCCATCAGGCCCCATGGACTTGTGAACATTCAGCTGATACAGCTGGTCCATTACAATTCTAGCGTCTACAAATGGAAAGTCACCATTCCTGTACTGACTCAGGGGACCATACAGCTCAAGGTCCATCAGTATGATTAAAGACTGAGGCAAAAAAAACTCACTGAATGCCTCTGCTTTATCTTAATCTCTATTAGTCAGGTGACCATCTTCAACAAGTATCAGTCCCATGTTTTCTTTAGACCTCTTGCTATTAACATACTTCAAAAAGCCCTTCTTGTTGTCTGACACATCATTGGCCAGTTTCAACTCTGAGTTTTGGCCTTTTGTGTCCTCCCCCTGCATATATGAACTACACCTCTGTAACCTTCCTGCAAAGCCTGATCTTGCCTCCAGAGATCATACAATTTCTCTTTCCTGTTATGCACCACTAGGAGTCCCCTGTTCAGCAAAGCTGGTCTTCTGCCCCACTTGCTTAACTTACAACACATTGGGATTGCATGCTCCTGTGCTTCTAAAGGGTGGTTCTTAAAAACTGACCAGCACTGATGGACTCCTAAGCCCTCAAAAGCAGATTCCCAGGGTACTCTTCTAAACGGCTCCCTGAATAGCTTAAAGTTTGCTTTCTTGAAGTCCAGTGTTGCAATTCTGCTGTCCTTTTTCCCATTACAACAAAGACTTTGAACTCAACCATTTTGTGATCACTGTGGCCAAGGCAGCCACCTACCACCAAGTCTCCCACAACACACTTGCAGTCTGGAGGTTCCCTGGTTATATTTCTACTTGTCATAGGAAGAAGCAGCAACAAAACTGTACTGTACAGCTTAGCTTCATAAAGCTGAATATCTTCTGTTTGCCTGCCCTTCTTCACACCAGCTGCTCTCCTCACACTCGTGACTGCTGTCCTCATGCCTACGCAATGCACATGTTGAGTGATCATCAAGCCAATTCCCGACTTTTCATAACACGCTTGGACTTGCTGGGACTTGGTGCAGGTCCACAAAGGCTGCATG
Organism: Psittacula echo; assembly: GCF_963264785.1. Classification (NCBI taxonomy): domain Eukaryota; kingdom Metazoa; phylum Chordata; class Aves; order Psittaciformes; family Psittacidae; genus Psittacula; species Psittacula echo. The sequence goes on from NC_137735.1 coordinate 62,012,181, forward strand.
AACAGAGTGGTCTGTAGAAATGGGGACTTACCCAGAAGCAGCTGCAAAGGCAGGCATGTGCTTACTGCTGTCAAACAGCCACGTTAACGTAAGAAGTACCATGCTATGGCACATGTTGTTTTAAGTGTTTTGGGGCTCAGAAGTTTAAATTATATCATGGTAATCACATTGCATTGGGTGTCAGGCACACAAACAAGATGTGTGCAAGACCTGGCCTTAGCACAAACTGAAGCCAGAATTATTTCTACTAATTGAGACCCTGGCTCAATATGTACATCAAGATCTAAGCTTGAAATAAAGCCATACACAGAAACAAGGTGTAAGGATGCCTAAAGTCCACTCTCAAGTGATACTTGAAACTAGGAAATTCATGTAAAAGTTCATGATTAAACATTTTACCAGGTTTTACATCTGAAGCCTCATTTTCATTATGTCAGATTGAGATTGGCAAAGTATCTTACTAGTGCCCATACAGGTCTGGATTAATTTCAAAGCTCAACTCAACTGAATTTCCCATGTTTCTGAAAAGAAACTGTGCCTTTCACAGGCAGCAAGGGTGGAATCCATACCTTGACAGAATAACTCAGAGCAAACTGTAAATCACCCCATATAGGAAAAGATAAATGCAAGTACTACTAAAGAAGAGCAAATCATGGAATGAGTTATTTGCCATTTAAGTTTGGGATAATTTGCTCAAAATATGTACAGGTGAAGGTAACAAACAGTTTAAAGAACCAAAAACAGACAACTTTTTTCAAGTACTAGTCAGGTATTTCTTGTCTTTATGGTGTTTCCCTCTCACTTCCACTGCTGGAAAATGTCAGTGAACTTCCACAGATTTAGTAACAGAATTTAGGAAGGGGTGAGGGAGGACTTCAGTATGGATGCTGTTTTGCATAATCAGTTGCCTCATTTGTTGATATTCCCATGCAATTATCTCACATTTAAAGCATACAACAAGGCCCCACCATACAATGAAAAACACAGATTCAAGGCCAAGATGAGACAACTAAAAACATGAGAATAAATCAGAAACCAATAAAGTACAAATGCATCCAGCTTCATTCTGCCTTTCTACAAATGAAGACAAAAATAATACCATCTTAATCAGTGGTAATTGCAGTTGAAATTATTTCACACCAACAAGAACAACATGTATCGGATATTACTTATGTTTCAGTGACTTCTTAAAACAAATTATGAGAGAGAAAGAGACATTTCCCTGGTGGTTCCTACCTAGAAAAGCCGACATGTTCATGACTTGGCTAAACACGCAGCTTGCAGGAGGTGCGTCACCTGCAATACTTGGGAAATACAAAGTGTGTCATGGTAACTCTAGGATGGCAAAGACATAAATAACAGCCATTAGTCAGAATAGTAATTGGAAGAAAAATCATACACTTACCTTACATAAGGTGGTCTTTTGGAACCAGGTGTCCTAAGAGAGATAAATGCATAGGAACAAAGAGTCAAGATTTTCTTTGCCATTTAGCTTTCACTGGTTTATTATTCTAAAGAAACAAGTGATTGACCGTAAAGCCCACAACCAGTTCTTACCTATCTGGTACATTTAGTGGGATAATTTTGTCATCCTCCACTGCTATAAAGTACCTGTAAAAAAAGGGAAAAAAAAAAAAAAAAGGATGAAAATAGTGCAAGACCTCATCCTGGCTTCAATTCCAAATATCCCTCAAACAATACATTAAGTGTCTCAAAGCCCACTGGCAGGACCAGGTGGAGGCAGCCTGTGTTCCCTTCTGTTCAAGCAGGCAGTTTTGCTCACATCCCAGACTATGCACCTTTCTTTGTCTTGCATGTTTTGCATGTATACAAACATGTATTTGTATACAAACAAGGTCATTGAACTGAGCTGCCTTAAAAATAACCAACCAGGTGAATGTTTTCATTTTTAATCTGAAGAATTTGATCCATCTGGTTTACCTTGGTACCTCAGGAAAAAGCTGTTTTAATACAGATGGGATGGGACAAGAAGAACAACAAGCAACAGAGGTCAGACAAACGGCTTAAGCTGCCCCTGCTGCTGAAAAATAACATCCACAGGACAGCCAAAGCAATATCCTCCAATATAACTGCTTCTCAAGCTGAGCACAGCTGCTGATTGCACATTTATCACTCCCAAATTCATGCTGCAGTGGTCTGCCTTCATGCTTGGAGAGATCCCACCTCAGGGAAATGCATATCTCATGGGTATTTTTGTATCAAGTGTAAGTGAGAAAGTGAGGTGTCAGCATTAAGCCCCTGGCAAGTTGTCACTGCAGTGCTGGATGCTGCAGATTTTGAGTCTGCACCCCAAAGCAGGGCCTAAGTGCTTCTCCATGAGCTTTGCTCAGTCATTTAAAGACAGCATGATGAAAGGGGATTTTTGCATTTTTGTCTGTCTCTTTTCAAGCAGCTCCCAGCAGTAACATGGGCCAGGAAGAAGGCAAGGTCAGAATCTTGGCCTGGGGAGCACAGAAACTTAGCAACAAAAATATTATCCTCCAGGCCGTGAACTGGTACAGACTGGTCCCTGTCATTTGCCTTCCCAAACCATAGTAGCTCAAGGACAGAGCACCCCCAAAAAACTCTCTATACGCAGCCCACACCACAGCAGTACTTCCAACTGCCCCAGTCTCACTTGCTCTCTCAAATTACCAGCAGAAGATAACTTACACTATCCATAATCCAGCTGATGTAAACACAGTAAACACAAGAGGTAAAAACATCCACACGCTGTATTTCTTGCCATCCATACCTGCTAGAAACAAAGAACAAAGTAAAAACAAAAGAAAGAGGGCAGAGTTACCCACTCATCTCACACACACACCCCCCACTTTGAAAGCAGGAAGAGCATCCACACATCCACAGGTGCTGAAGCATTCCAAGATAAAGCTCCTAACAGCCAGCCAGCAGGCACTGCAAACATTTCATACTGTCATTACTGCCATAAGGGGTTAAGCTGCTGCACATTGGCAGCATCACCAGCGCTGTGCATAAAAACCAAAGCACAGAGAGCCTAGAGTTGTGGAGGAGGAGACTTTTCAGACACACCTACAGAATTTGAGAGGCTTTCTAAGTATTTTTCTCCAGCATTTTGCACAAGGTGACACTGCAAGACCCGCAGCACTAATTCCCTGCTACTTTCCATAGGCACAAGGCAAAGCAGCCTCCTTCCCAGGATCATTACCGATTCCACACACGCTGCCTCAGCAAAGCCTGCAGCATGAAGAGAGAAGGATGCACGTGCCGTTTCCTCATGTCCACAAAGCACGTGATCTGCTCCCATCCTGGTTGCAGCAGTCAGCTAAAAATAGCCTTCGGCTGCATCCAGAGCAGAGCCAACCTCAAGTGCCAGCACTCAAAGCCCTGTCAGGACAAGGCATTGCAAACAGGATCAGCTCTTGACATGTAGGCACTGTGAAATCCTGCACGGGGCTAGGGATGCTGCAAACACCACCTCCTTAGGAAGCATTTGTCCTCCAGGCAAGATGGTACTCACTGAGCATCTGAGATGCAGGGGCTGTTCCTGTAACATGTGCAATTCAGAAATGCTGCTGTGTTGCTGTGCTGTGGTCACAGAGTCCTGTGTCTCCCTGAGAGTTCTCTGACAACAGATCAAATATTTCCTCATGCTCTGTCCTCTTCCAGGCACTGGCATAGCCAAGAGACATAGAGAGCAAACAACGTGAGTCTCAAGGCTCCAGCACCTGCTTTAGTTTCACCACAGCAGCAGCACCTGCACCCCTGCATTCTTCACCCTCCTCTCTCCTATAGCCTGCTGCAGGGCAGGCATTCCCTGGGATCACTGTGGTCCATACAGGACAGCAAGGCACCCTGGGGTGCTAAGGCAGCTCAGGCATGATGGCCTTCCACTACAGCCTCCTTGTATTTGCAGCTCAGTTGCCTCATCCAGATCCTTAAAGCAATGACTCTTCCATTTGCTCTAGAGAAGAAAGTTGTCCTCCTCTCAGTTCCCCTGGTTTTCCTGTATCTGCAGCATAGGAGCCATGGTCTCTCTGGGCTGTTACCCTGCTCTCTCCCCTCTGTGATTACCCACAGAAAAGAGTGAGCATCCTCATAGTGTCACAGCCAGCTCCCCACCCCACAAGACAGCCATGGGCTGCAAAGGCAACACTGGCCTAACACTGCTTGGGTCCCACAGAGGCAGAGACTGAAGGAATTGACGTGAGGCTCCCCAGGCCCTGCAGAAGGCATGCCTCAGGCTTGCCCCTACAGGTCTTCCCTGTACATTGCCTGGCAGGCATACAGAAGAACACCCTTGCAGTACCCCGAGCCACACCACACTTGCACAAAACCATGAGGCCATGGTTTAGTATCATCTGTACAGATAGCCTCAAGAGAGGCTGAACTGCAAATACTGAAAGACAGAAAAGCAATCAGATAAGGTCTCCTCCCTGACTTGGGAGCACAGAGAACTGCAGACAGGGAGCATGAAACAATGCAAGTATTAAGTACATCATTTTAAAAGGCAGTTAGCTCCAACATGAATACAGATTTTTAGCACAGTGTAACAGGTCAGAGGAAATTATCAATGAGGGTGGACTCATCTCTGTTTCCTCCTGCACAGGAGACACAAAGCGTTTCATAGCTCTGTTCCCCACACAGCTCCTGCTGTAGCAGTTGCAACTATTCTGCAAAGCGCTGCCCCTGCGTTTATGCAGCCCATCAACATGCAGCAGCATCCCTTAGCTGGTGTTACTGTTGTTCTGGTACCGGGAGACCTGTACCAGAAATGTCGCGAACTAGGTGCTGTGTCCCTGGCAGCACAGTTCCCAAATGCCAGTACACAAGGCAGCCATAGCCAAGCTCCTCATTCCTGTCTTGGCTGAAAGGAAGCAGACAGGTCACCTCCTGTTACACCCCATGTTTCCTCTGCAGTGTAATTGCTGCTAACCAGTGCTCAACACTCCTTTCTCTAGTGGTGGATGGACTAAGCCAAGGTAACACAATTCTTTCAGGTCAGGGGATGGTAGATCTTATGATTTGTCCTTCCCCTTTGGAAAGGTACAAAGGATTCACTTACGCAATAAAAGCAAATACTAGCCATTATACTTGTCTTCATTAACCGGATGCCACAGCTCCTCCATGTTCCAGCATGCCTCCCAGACAAGAAACAGCAGCCTCTGCAAGCTATTTCATCGTTGTCTGTCATGAAGAGAAGAAGGTGGCACATGACTTTTATGGGGCTTTTCCGCCAGGCAGAGCAGCAAGTCAGCACACAGAGAGGGAGAATCCAGACCAGGATGAGGTAGAGAAATGTAAAAATGCTGTTCAGATAACCATTACTCTCTGCTGAGCTCTGCAGTGGAGCAGGAGCAGGTGTGGAGCTCAGCTTCCTCAAAGTCAGTGTGACACAGCCACAGACTCACTCCCTTGGAGAACAGCCCTGTGTTTAATATTCACTGTGCCATACAGAGTCCCCTTCTATCGACAACTAACAGAAAATGACATCCAAAATCACTGCATATTAAATGAATGACTATGGCAGAGCTCAGCACCCCGATGGGAAGCTGGGTCCATAGTTTGGAGAAACACATTCATATCAGCTGGTTAAAAAGAAACACCTAGACACATTCCCTACACACCTCTCAGCATGGCTGGGCTCACACCAAGGAGGAACGACAGCACTCCCAGGGAGTACAACAGTCACCTGTGTGGGGCCAGGTTTTCACCAGAGCTCAGTGCAGCCAGGGCTGGGATGTTTTGGAAAACAAGAGCAAGGACTCTCCGGCATTCCCTTGGAGGAGAGTAGGGAAGCAATGGCTGGACCAGCAGTGTTGCTGGCCCCTGGCAGCCCACACAGGAAGAGTGAACTGCCTGCATCTAGTGGATGAAATACCAAGAGAAAGAGAGAAGGGTCCCTTCCCCCCACATCCTCAAATAGCAACACCTTCCAATGCTGTCCGTTGACATATCCCACACGTGCTTGAAGATGTTTCAACATACCCACGTGGGCAGAGGAAGGTTTAAACCCAAGACTCAGCTCCTGCACATTTCTCATTTACTCCCTCCTGTGTTACTGGAGTGCCAAGAACAAAGCTACGTGTAACCTCACTTCCAAAGGAGAAACCCCAAGGAATGCAAACCTGCCTACTTTTGCACTAGCGCTCAGTGGACATCATTCTCAGCAGTTCCCTTCAGATAAACCTGTCCTATTCCAGGGTGACTCTGATGTTCTTGTCTTCAAGCTGGGAGACCTCCGTGCATGCTAAGACCAGCACCTCTAACAGCAGACAGGAACAAGAGCACGAGGAACTCAAATGACAGCCTCGCCTGCAGCACCAGCGCAGTTTGGCCAAAATAAAATGCTGAGAGCTATAGGAAAAATAACCTAAATTCTCCGTGGGAAACACAGAAACAATTTCTTTGACAGCTAATTGCTCCACAGGGATGACATAAAGCCAGCCTTCCTCTCCACAGCTCTGCTCTGCACTGCTGTCATGACCAGTGATGCCAGTCTGAGCAGTCAACTCCAGCTGGCAACAACAGCCATTTTTGCTGGCCCATGTTTTCCCACATAAACCCACTGTGCCAGAAGGCAGTTGGTAATTCCACAGACCCATCTATTTTCCCTTTTTAAGGCTTGCTCAGTAAGCCTTCAGTGACAGAAAGCCTTCGTGGTGCAATGGATCCCCAAGGCTAATAAAAACACATTTTCAGATTCACAGAAGACCCCAGCTAGAGACAGCCCACCTTCCCAAAATCTAGCACTGATTTTCCAGTCTCTCTTAACTCATGGTCTCACCCCAGCATTGCAAAAACCCCATCAAGGTTCACTCCTGCTGCCAGTTATCACGGGTCAGGGTGCAGAACTGCAAAGGGTTTCACATTAGCACTGCCACAGGGTGTGTCTTGAGAATTTCTTTTAATACAGGCTTATTCCCTTATCTCTAGTCCTATTTTTATCTCTACATCTGTTCAGACTGTGTCTACTGTTTGCTCTGCTTTTATTACCATTGCCCCACTACACCCCCTCAACCAATTAAGCTCCCATTCCTCTAATGTATGCACTTCAATTACAGCAGGCAGCTCACCAAACATGTACTGCCGCTTGCTCAAGGTTCATTTACTGTTGGCATCTTAATTTCATCTGCCAAGCAAAGGTACAGGTTCTTCCTGAAGTTGCTTTCACCAAGGAACATAAATGTAGAAAAGGACATTAACAGCATCATATGTCTTTTTTAAGCACGCATTCAAGGGCCCGGACACTAACTGCATAATAAGCCCGAGCAATGCTCTTGCATTCCACAGTGTGAGGCCATTGCGTCATTTCAGAGAATAGGTACAGAGCCAGAAGCACTGGGAGAAGGAGGACGTCGTCCAAAACTAATGGCAAGTCATAAAGGATCGCTGCCATTCAGCAACAATGAAGGGGAACAAACACAATTTGTCTTTTGGAGAAGCCCACTCTAGCTCTCTGTTGCATTTAAAAGCAAAAATAACCACAGTCACTTGATACCTAATCACTGTAACTGAGCAGATACAAACCAGCACATTACACAACCTGCCACCCACAAGTCACAAATGCCAACATAACAAAGCAGAGCATTTTCAGGTTTATCTCAATGTTCCCAGCCTGAGTGCACAATGAGAGACACAAGGCATACCAAAGACTTGTAAGTAATAACAGGAAAACAAAACAATGGGGTAACAGGAGAAGAAGCGATCCTGTCCCTCAGCAGGGTATGATGCTCTGCTTGTTCCAGGTACCCACTTACCATCTCAAGGGTGCACAGAAATGCCATTTTGATTCATTTATATAACAGAGGAATGGGAAAAGGTAAACACATCTCTGGGTTGTGCATGGAGGAAGCAGGAAATGCTTCAGTAATCCTGCAACAATTTTGAGAGGCAATGCTTCCACCCACAAAAACATCTGTACATATTTCTTTTCTCATTTCACACACCGTAAATACATTCAGCGTACTAAGGAAATAGTCAGGCCAACACAAACCTAATGGAGATAGGGGAAGAGTACCAAAAAAATGGAGCCTTCTAGTCACCAAATAATGGGGACAGATTAGGCTGTATTAGCATCTGCTTGCCCATACCATCACCTGATGAAGGTGGTAAAACACTGGCAGAGGTTGCCCAGAGAGATGTTGGATGTGCCATCCCTGGAGACATTCAAGGCCAGGCTGGATGTGGTTCTGGACAACCTGATCTAGTTGCAAATGTCTCTGCTCATTGCAGAGGGTTTGGACTAGATGACCTTTGAAGGTATCTTCCAACCCAAATCATTCTACAATTCTACACAGTCAGCCTGAGTGACTTGGTAAGAAGACCATGAGACCAACAGCATGGCCTACTCAGAGATACCCCTCCAGCACCACTGGGTCCCGAGGTCAGCATCACCCCTCTCCACTCTACTGTCATTCAAAGAGTGCCCTTGGTATGCTGCTTCCTGCTCCTCCACATTGTACTTACAGGCCACTTAGGAAACAGTGTTGAGCTGCTGTGTTACAGCCAAAGATGTCAACTGTAAAATCTTCTGGGTTGAGTCTGCCCTCTCACATTTGGCATTGTACAAACCAGGCACATCCTGCTCTAGGCTCCTGGATGTTATAAAAGAAACATTAATTTGCCATAAAAAGATTATTTTGTTATAAAATAAAATAATTTGCCACTTTAGGACCAAAGGGATGTTTTGCAAGCTTTGACAGTGATGCAGTCGGACCCATGCAACCACATTGGCCCATGCCGACTTCCATGAGGTCCCACTCATACCACGAGCAGGGCTTGGGCAGTCATGGCCCTCAGCCTGCAATAGGCAAAGAAGGCAGAGGCAGGAGACAGGTAAGGCACAATTACATACCCAGTTCAGACAGAAGGAGCTGGGTCGGTCAGTGGGCAGTGAAACCAGCCAGAAACAGACACAGCTTAAAGCGAGACTTACAGTGAGCTGAGGAGCATTTGCAGGTGCTGTGTGTTTGTCTCAAGGACTCCATTCTGTCGGGAGTGCCCACTGCAAGATTCAGCCCTCAACGACTTCAGGAGCTACAAGAGACGAGTGGCACCAGACCCTAGCAAATACTCACAGTGCAAGTGTGTTGCACAGCCCTTGTTCCCAGGCAGATGCTTTACTCCCTCTCCAAGAGTAGAGGTACTCAAGACTGGGGACACTTTCGCCAGAGCTTTCCTGAGATGCAAGGGAAGCCTCTAGCAGAGTCTCAATGAAGACTCAACCTCACAATCCCACACCATCATCACAAAGGTATGTTTTTTCCTTGCATGATTAGTCAGCCCTTTAGTCTGAGATGCTTGTGAGAATGGCACTTAGCCCAAAGTCTCAGCTGAACCCCAAAGTGAAGAGTTGCTAGAAAATAATGAGGGTTATTTATTTTGTTATAAACCAAAAGACAGCAAAGCTCTCCCTGCTTCAGCTGTACCGTGAGGAAAGAGTCTCTTGAAACCATCTTCTTGCCCTGCAAGTAGTACACAAATGCAGGCGGACGTTGTGGCAAAGCCAACAAAATCTGAGGCACCGTGCAGACAGGCTGTCCAGTAATCATCCTCCACCTTAACCACCCCAATCTAATAACTGCTGCCTGAACCAGCAGCAAGCAGAACGGGTGTTTCCTCCTCCCATAAGGTACAGTGATGCCGACAGCGTATTAACAGATTGATAGGGTCTGCGGAGGTGTTTTATTTCCAAAAACATGAATGCCTTCAAGCATTTCTAATGTGCATGAGCAAGCAAAACAAACACACACATTACAACGGAAGGGGGTAGGAAGCCTGCTGAAAGGTTTGTCCCATTATCAGGAAAACAATGTAAGCGTAGGGAGTGGCGAAGAACACACCACAGGGAAGTGAAACCTGGTGAAGAAAGAGACAGGTATGTCATGCTGACTTACAGACAGCTTTGAAGGTAACAAAAGACAGACTAAGCCCAGAAGAGCAGACTGCACAGAGCAGTTATTCCTGGTTATATTGTCTCCTTCTCCTGCAGTTTTTGGATGAGAGTGCATGCCCTAGAACGCCAGAACAGTTCCAGGTTTCACTCCCTTTGCTACCTTGCCTTGTTTCTTCCCCAGCAAACACAAAACATACACTCAAGCTACAGAGCTTCCCATGCCATGTAAGCAGGGCTTTTCCCATCTGTTCATCTCATCTTTCCTGCCTCTTCTACCCCTCTTTTATCCACTACTTGGAAACACAAGCTCCTTTCTTCATCGCACTTTGCAGCTCTACACTTTTGAAGAGACGCGCACTGTCCCCAGAGCAGCATTTCCTTCAGCTACACGAGTGAGCACCACTGGTATTTACACCAGCAGAAGTGTAAATACCAAGCAGTCTGCACTTATCAGTCATGGGGAAAACCCAAGGCCAGTGAGCTTTAAGAAACCACGGCACAGCACACCAAGCTTTGTCAGGACAATTTGCCCTCACCAGCCTCTTCAGCCAGTACTCACATGGCAAACTGAGGTCTCCTTTCCTTAGTATTAATCACCAAAGCCCAGCATAGATGGTGTCAAGGCTGTAAACTACCATGTCAGTCTTCTGGCTCCGCTTAGACCTGTAGAAGTCATTTGCCCTGAGACAAGTTACAAGGTAAGCAACCATACACAGGCATTTCTGTGGTGTTCCTCACTGCCATGCCAGCATTCCTCATTTGCAGGAATTAGTTAAACTTATTTACCGGTATTCCAGGCTGCTGCAACCATAAATTGCCATTTGCAGGGTGCCCAGGTGAGTTACAGGAGAAAGGTGCCACACAGCATTTCACTTCATGCAAACCTGTTGCAAACACAATGGACAGAGGGGACCAGAGAACAGCTTCCACCCATTAAACAGGGGGCAAGTCTGCAAGCCTGCTCTGACCAGAATCTCCATCAAATCCAGAGCACTTAAGACTTCTGCTGTCTTTTGAAATGTTTTCAGAGACAGACTTTTCCGTGCTGCAAGAGACAGCATTAAACCACTTCTAAGAATATTCATCTGGGCCAAGACCACACTGGGGAGACTGTCCCTGACATCAAGTCCAATGTTACCCAAGGCTTGCCAAGTCCACCACTAACCACTAAAGGCCTTGTCTAGACACTTTACAAACACTTCCAGGGACACTGACACCACCACTACCCTGGGCAGCCTGTTCCAATGCCTGACCACCCTTTTGGTGAAGAAATTGTTCCTAGCATCCAGCCTAAATCTCCGCTGGTGCAGCTTGAGGCTGTTACTTCTTGTCCTGTCACTTGTTACGTGGGAGGAGAGACCAACCCCATCTCACTACATCCTCCTTTCAGGTAGCTGTAGATGGTGATCAGGTGCTCCCTGAGCCTTCTCCAGATTAAAGCCCCCAGTTCCCTCAGCCATTCCTCATCAGACTTGTGCTCCAGATCCCTCACCAGCTTCAATAATACTTCTCTGGACCCACTCCAGCACCTCAATGTCTCTCCTGCAGTGAGAGGCCCAGAACTGAACACAGGATTCGAGGTGCAGCGTCACCAGTGCTGAGCACAGGGCAATGATCACTACACTGCTCCGCTCCTCCTGACCACACTGCTTCTGATACAGGCCAGGATGCTGTTGGCCTTCTTGGCTGCCTGGCATAAGCTGGCTCATGTTCAGCTCTGTCTATCAGCACCTCCAGGCCTTTGGGCAGTTTTCCAGCCACTCTTCCCCAAGCCTGCAGAGTTTCATGGGCTTGTTGTGGCCCAAGTGCAATATCTGGTAACAGCCTTGTGGTAACAAAAATGTTTCTTCTTGCTCAGGCAGCCACCACTACTAATCCCAGCAGTTCCACACGGGGAGCAGGAAATAAGACTGGGAGGGCAGAATTTCCTTCCCCAACTACCTGGATCTGCCCCACTCTGGAAATCAAAACGAGGAATCCAGGTGCTCCCCCCACCATTGCAGCAGACTGGCAGCAGACAGTCCCTTCCCAGTGCTCCTCATGGGAGAGGCAGTCAGACCTCTCCTACTGGCACCAGGGAGCACTTCTGCCTCCTGTCCCAGCAGACCTGCCAAACATACCCTGCTCCACACAGGAGCACAGCTCAGCAACTGCTCGGTGCTGGGGAGGAGGCCTCTGCTTGACTGTGGAGCAGGCAAGGTGGAGGGTGGGCTTCCCTCTGGTCCTGCACACAGAAGCAGCCCTCCCTGAGGGAGGCAGGGCTGCATGCCTGCCAAAGGCAAACACTTCTCGACTAAGCAAACAGCACTCTCACAGAAGATGCTGCTCTAGTAGGCATTTCTCCCTTGCAGGCATGACCATCCAGAGGCAACCTCAACATTAAAAATCTGCATTAAACCTCATGCAAGGTAATATGTAGCTACTTTAAAAGTTCCTTTAACAGCTTTTGAAGCTTCATCAGTCTTCTATACCTCTCCTCCCTCCTCCCATTCACTGTAACCTTCTCCCTCCAATTGTTCCCAATGTGCTTTGCTTCCCTTTCACCCCTGTCATCCTGCCTTCATCCCTGCACTTCAGGTGCAACCTCTGCCACCTGTGGGGACACAAGGCCAGGGGCCCAGGCACTTAGAGACCTTTACAGGTCTTCTTGAGACAGCAAAAAATACCATTATTCCCATTTTAGAAAACAGGAGTAGTGAGTTGCTTGCCATGAGGTCACACAGGCAATTGGTGGCAACAGAGGAGCATCCACTGAACCCTGGTCCAAGCCCTCTACTGCAACAGCAACCACCTTACCTGCCAGCCACCTCCCCACCCTCACAGTTTATACTTCTCATATTCTTGCCAAGGACCATCTCTCCCATTTCCCACAGACCCTCCTCTGTTTCTTTGCTCCCACTTATCCTCACAATCTCCGGCTGCCCAGAAACAGCTGGGGGAGGAGAGGAAACCATGCTCAAGAGATTTCTTCCAGGAAAAAGCAATTGGAAATGCTGGTGTTCATATAGTCACACATCCCTAGTCTGCATCTGAAAAGCAAAAACTGCAGCAGAGAATCTTAGGCAGGAAAATGAGACAACAGCACTGACTTCCACCACCCGGGCTCAGAAAATGCCAACAGCTGGGCACAAGGAAAATAATTTGACTTTGAACAGGGAAAACAGGAGCCAGACGTCTGCCAAGCAAATGTACCTGTTCTTTACCCTGTTACACAAAGGCAGAAAGCCAGCAGGAAAAAGTCCCCTTCTTTTAGGCAGTTTTATCCATTTGAGCAAGACATAACAGGCAGTCAGTGTGCTAGGATATACCTTTCACACCCTTCCCCCCTTCCATATTGAGTTGCTATTCATAATTAACCGTGTAAGTGTACTGTTGGTTGGCGTAAGGACTGTGTGAATATTGATTAAACAGTCCTTAAGGTCACTTTCCTGAAAAGCTTTGTTAAAACAAATAATAAATAAATAAAAAGCAGAAGGGAGGGTTAGCTCAGTATTTCTCCAACCTTCACAACCTGAGGGCTTCGAATCAAAGGTCTGGCACAAGCACACCAGAGAAAAAGCTGACTGAGCTCACAAGTGACCCCATCAGCACCCTGGGACATTAGCACCCAGCATCGGCTTTTCCCTTTCTATCACTCAGAGGCAGGATCGCACGCTTCCTTCCCTAACAGACAGCAGTAGAGACGAACAGCCTTGCTTGAAACCTCTTCCCTCCTGCATCCCAGGCATCCCGACAGGATTTGGAGAAGGCAGGACCTGCCCACTCCACAGCCTGAACCCAGGAAATTTTCTGTACAGACCCATGCGAAGAGGCGCTGGCAGATGGCCCCACCGAGCTCTATCACCATCACCTTCCTCAACCCCGGAAGGATGCCACGGGCGCTCCAGGGGAAGAGGGACGCCGAAACCATAACCTAGGAGCTCTCTCCCACAGCAGGCTCCTTCAGGCCCGGGGTTAAGCGGCTCTAGCCGTGTTACCCACCCTGCGCCTACACCAGCAAGCTTCAGGGCCGACAGCCACCACCGGGACTCCAGCTACTGACGGGCGCTGCGGCACCTGCCGCCGGCCCCTCAGGGAGGTAAGCGCTCGCCACCCGCAGCCCGCCTGTTCCTTCTCACCCAGACACACCACGGCCAACGGGGGGGAGAGCGACAGGCAGGCCCAGGAGGGGCCGAGCTCCCAACTGCTGCTGCCGGACGGCTCCTACCTGCGGGCGGCTCCTCCGGTGGCGGCTTCAGCTCCGGCGGCAGCGAGCAGGCGGGGAGATTGGGGAGGGGGCTCGGTAAAGGCCCGCCCCGCCCCGGATGGGCGGGGACTGCAGCCGGAGCCGCGGCCCTGGGGAGCTAACGGGGAGGGGTGGAGGTAAGTCTTGCCGCGCTCTGAGCGCGGGGTTTGGGGCACCTCAGAACATCCCTCGGGCGTAGAGGCATAGAATCATAGCATCAGTGAGGTTGGAAAGGACCTTTGAGCTCATCAAGTCCAGCCTTTACCCCAGCACTGCCAAGCCCACCGCTAAACCATGTCAGTAAAGGCCCCATCTACACAGTTTGTGAACACTTCCAGGGACGGTGATTCCACAGCTTCCCTGGGCAGACTGTTCCAATGCCTTACCACCCTTTTGGTGAAGAAATTGTTCCTGCTGTAGAGTCTAAACGTCTCCTGGCACAGCTTGAGGCTGTTATCTCTTGTCCTGTCACTTGTGACTTGGGCAAGAGGCTGACTCCACCTCACTACAACCTACTTTCAAGTAGTTGTAGAGAGCGATAAGCCCCTCCCCCAGCCCCCCCTCCCCCCGCCTACTCTTTTCCAGACTGAACCCCCCTGCTTCCCTCAGCCGTTCCTCAAAGGACTTGTGCTCCAGACCCTCCACCATCTTTGTTGCCCTTCTCTGGACCCGCTCCAGCACCTCAATGTCTCTCTTGTAGTGAGGGCCCAGAACTGAACACAGCATTCGAGGTGCAGCCTCACAGCTGATCATCCCCAGCTCAGTACAGGGGATGATCGCTGCCCTGGCCCTGCTGGCCAGGCTATTGCTGATACAGGCCAGGATGCTGCTGCCCTTCTTGGCTGCCTGGGCACAAGCTGCTCATGTTCAGTTCTGTCATTCAGCACCCCCAGGTCCTTTTCCTTTGGGCAGCTTTCCAGCCACTATTCCCCAAGCCTGTATCCTTGCGTGGGGCTGTTGTGCCCCAATTGCAGCACCCAGCCCTTTGCCCTGCTGAACCTCATAGCACTGACCACAGCCCATCAATCCAGGCTGTTCAGATCCCTCTTCAGAGCCTCCCTGTCCTGCAGCAGTTTTGTGCCAGTGTTATCACTTACAAACCAACACAAGCAGCCACCTGCCTAAATCCATTCCAAATCCCAGAATCGAGCTGTTGTACATCATCAGTTTATTGGTATTTTATATACAGTCTTTCTAGCAGTCAAGTGACACTCCTTCATCCTGCACCTTTGGCCTTCATGCTCTGAAGAGATTTCATGGCTTTGACCCCTGGGGATTACAAACCCCTCAAACCGCAGCTTCTCAGAGCAAGTGCAGAACCAGCAGGTCCACTTGAGCCCTTACTGAAGTGGTGCATCTCTGCAGTGGTGGCACTGCCAAGGCAGAGGACAACCTCTCTCGCAGGAAGGCAGCTGCTGTGTATACTTTTCAGTTTTTAAAGGCTGAGGGAGCTATTTTTAGAGCAGAAATAACATTCTTCCTGCTCTGGTATTTCAAATCTTGTGTTATCCTGAACTAATAAATGGCTCCCTGCATCCTTTGCTTTTTGCAACCCCACATAATCTGGAGATCTTGGCCATGTTTTCCCTATGCATGCACCTGATGCTGCCCCACGGCACCGCCATACTAAGGTGCTGCAGGCCATGACAAGTGACCGCTGGGCATGGCTTTCCTTGGGCAAGGAGATACTATTGCTCCCACACCACTAAGGCCCCAAAATCAGGTGCCTGGAAAAAAGCATGCTTGCAGTATGCGTTAAGCACACCCCTGACTGCAAGGCTTGCTGTGATAGCAAAAGTCAAGCAATCTCACTTTAAAAGTAACAGAGCAGAGGTCTTTGAGATGAGTAATCTGTCTTTCAGCAGCCAAGGCTGAAGAAAACCTCCTGTCAAACAGGCAAGTAGTGACAGCGCTCAGCCCCAGTGATTTTGGCCAGAAAGGAAAACCCAGCGACTAATCAGAAACTGCCTTAGTCACTTCACCTCCGCCGTCAGCCAAAGCTGGAAGGAAAACAATGCAGCATATGGTATTTTAAAGCACTTTCATTTTTTATAAACTCGGAGTGTCTGAGACATTTTGTTCACAGCTCTTTTTTGAGCAGATGGTGTCCCTTCCAGTGCTGGAAAATGTATGATGCTGACAGGCCCACCAAAGACCTCTCACAAATTAAAGAAACCACAGCTTAAAGGAAGGGCACAGCCTGGGGACAGCAAGAATGAGCTACAGCCCACCCAGTGCAGGACACAACAGAGGTGCAGGGAGGCACCAGCCATCAAGGGATGGTGTTACGTGGGCCCATGGGGATAACTCTTACAATCCCTTCTTCACAGGACACCACGGGAGGAGCAAGCCCCTTCCCATGAGCCCTGTCCTGCAGGATCCCACTGCCAAGGGGTGCACAGGTGCAAAGGTAGTGAAGTAGGGCCTATGGACGTTCTGCTTTTGACCTGTGGAAAGAGTCTTTCCTTTTCCACATCTCCGCCGACTCCACCTTGGCAAAGATGAGTAGGCACGAGTACATTCCTCATCTCATTTGGGATTACACCTGGCTTGCCTTTCTGGAGGCTAACACTGATGTCCCCCCTGCTCAGCCCATGACACAATTGGAATGATGCTGGTGCATGGACATGGCAACAATTCTGGGACGCTCTGAGCAGTGCATGACTTCTGCCCCAGTCCTCACTGGGTTTTCCTGCTGGGCCACTCAGGCCCACTGGGGATCTGCCTGGCAATTGGACTGGCCCAGAAAGGGGACCTGCTCCAAAGCAAGCAAACGTTCAAATTGATGGCTGTGTTTTCCTGTCTTTAATTAATATTTCCTCCCCCCAGTGCCTTACAGTATGCGCATTTTCTCTATCCAAATTTCACCATATCAATGCTCTTCACAAGGACTGAACTGTGTGCCATCTCTGCAACCGCTTTCTTCTAGCAACAGAGAAGTGGGAAGGCTGAGCCCCCATGTCCTGACAGCAAGTAGCAGGATCAAGCCTTGTAAGTATATAATTTTCCTTGTAGACGTCACGCGCAGCTCAGGCAGAGACAAAGCAACCTCATTCCACTCTAACTGCAGTCCTCTCCAGGATGATGTTACCACTGAAGACTGGCTACAGTTTTACTGGGCTGGGGTTTTTTTTGAGGGCAAAAAGTACACAGAGGCTAGAAAAATGGAAAAGGGAAGTGCTTTGAGTTTGCTTTCATTCCTGAGAACTGTAAGTCTTGTGAAAATAGATTTACCACCTGGTTTTCCTGTTTTGCAAGAAGCATTGCCCACCCAGGAGAGTGAGTGGCAGGGGAATGGGGCAGCAGCAGCCATCAGAGTTGATCTCTACCCTGATGCATGGGTTAAATACAGTGCCTAAAAAACTGTTTCTCAGTTAGTGTTAACCCTGATCTCATTAGCCAGATCATGTCTCATCAAAGCAATCTGTTCCTTTAGCCAGCTTTTTAAATATTGTGATAGGCTTCATTTCTCCAAATGTTGCTTTGCTGAACGGATGCCATCGGAGCATGTGTGTCTTGGCATTGGCATTAACAGGTGTGCTTTGGAATGTGCTGGAAAGGCACTTACCTGCAAAATGCTCTCTCTCTCATTAAGAGATACCTCCAGCTCCCAGCCTTCCAAGATGAAGTACTTCCTGTTCCCGTCTTGCCCACATGAACCCAGCTGAGAAAAATTCACCTGGATTTGGGACTGGAGCAGCAAATTGAAGTGACCCACCCCATCTTGCTGCAAGAAAGTGACACCATTTACATGGTAAGAGGGAAATTGAGGAAATAGATACAAAAATTCAATTTTTTTTTTCCCCATAAAAAGAGAAGTAAAAAACCATGATGGCAAATACATGAGATAAACAGGACTTGTCCATGTTATGGTAAGGGTCCTAACTCTGCTGAAGTTGGTCCAGAAATGGGCAACGGAACTGGTGAATGGCCTGGAGCACAAGTCTGATGAGGAGCAGCTTAGGGAACGGGAAGGTTTAGTCTGGAGACATGAAGGCTAAGGGGCAACCTTATCACTCTCTGCAACTGCCTGAAAGGAGGATGGAGCCAGCAGGTGGCTGGTCTCTTCTATCCAGTAACAAGTGACAGAACAAGAGGAAACTGCCTCAAGCTGCACTGGGAAGGTTTAGACTGGATATTAGGAACAATTTCTTCACCAAAAGGGTGGTCAGGCATTGGAACAGGCTGCCCAGGGAAGTGGTGGAGTCACCACCCCTGGAAGTGTTCACAAACTGTGTAGGTGAGAAGAAACCTTGAAGTGCTGGTGTATGCAGATGAGAACTGCAGTCTGGCATGTGCAAGGGGTGATTTAAACAGCAAAAGCCTCCAAGCCATCTGCTGGGCAGCTCTGCCCATGCAGGAGCCCTCCAGCTCCTCCACAGACTCAGTGCTTTGCTAGGTTTCAGGAGTTTGGGGTTTTTCCAGTCTCCTGCTGCCTACTGAGGCTGACATTGCTAGGTGCGCACCCCTGGGTGCCAGAGGTTTCAGCTCCCAGGCTGGGCACCGCTAAGCCAGAGCCATTTGTGGGAGCTGGGGCACATGGTCATGTGTTAGCAAATATCTCCTTTCACACTGGGCTCTGCTTTCGGTTCTTGTTTTCATTCTTCTTCTTTAAAAGATCTTAAGGGAAATTGTACCTTGATTCCCAAAAGGTGGTCAAAAGGAGCCACATAACTCCCTGTGAGACCCTTTCCATATAAAGGTACAGCTACAAAGAAGTCCAGGAGCAAAAATACCAAGTTAGACCAAGTCCAGCCTGGCCATGCCTTTGGGGCCACAGTCTGGTAGCTGATACACCCTCAACCACTAAAATTTCCCCCCTACTGAGAGCCCTTCCAGCTGCAAATACCCCAAGTGTCAGCTGACCAAAGCCCATATCTCTGTCAACACGTTTCCAGCCTGGCATGGACTCCCGTGCTCGCATGGACATGATTCCTTTCACAAGACTTCTTGTTTTCTTCCTGGGATCCTCCCACCCCAACTCCTCAATGTGATACTGAAAGTCATTTCCCATCTGCAGGGCTTATTCCCAGAAAGCCATGTTCTGGCTACTGATTTCTGGGTGTGAAAATTTATCTGTGCCAGCTAGAGGACAGCCGTTGCCTTACACTTGCAAGCCCCAGAGGGAGATAAGGTTGCAGACACCACCCCGGGTTACAAGGGAACAGCAGTCAGAATCTGAGCCCCGATGCCTCAAGCAGCCTCTCCTGCATCCCTGCACCCCTCCAAGCAATTCCCCACTTCAGTGCCAGCACCCTCCCTCTCACCACAGCCCCTTTTCCAAGGTGTAACTCTAGCACCAGCAGGTTTTGCTCCAGGGGATTACCTGAACATAGCCCAGCCTGCATACCCACCTGCAGCAGAGCTGGGGTTATAGATGGAGCCTGAAAGCTCCTCCATAATCAGCTATCACAACCTCAGCCTCACACCCACACCCTGCAGGCTGTGTTTGCGCACAGCCCTGATGAGGTTTTGTCAATGTTTGCACAGCCAAGTACACGCTGTAAGCTGCAGCTGAAATCCTTCTTTAGTGAATGTGCATAGCGTTTTCTTGAGCCACCCCACCATAGAAAGCTGTGGAAGGAGCACCTGGCTCCTGAGCCAGCGCTGCACTTCCCAAGGGCTCCACACCAGTTCTGGGATAAAAGGTAAAAAAGATCAAGTCCCTGCTGTGTGCCAAAACTGGGAGCCTGGAAACACTGCAACACTGCACGTGACGACATACAAAAACCTCTTGTTCTCAGTCCTACATGGAGTTGTTTCAGATAGTTTAACATACCAAAACCAGAGTTAGATACAACGAAAGACTAAGCACTGTCAGACCATCAGGTCATAGAAAAGTTTGCCAGTTTCTGTATCCTTGGCTTAGCCTAGCCTACAGCCAGCCACCCATGCTTTTGCACTGCTCAGAAAGTAGGGTCCTTCTGGGGACCTTGACTACCAGAAGAACAGGAGTGGTGCCAAAGCCCCCAGAAACGAGTGCAGCTCATGCCTTGATACCCACCTTACTGAGGTTTCATGACTTACCCTTGTCCCTGCATGCAGCTGCAGATGGATCCCCCTCTTCCTACCTCCCAGAGATCGTACATCTTCTTGAGGAAGGGGAGTTGACACTAGAGAACATGGCCAAAATTACTTCCAAAACAAACAGAAAGTTCAAAACAACACTCTCCCCCCCCCAAAAAAAAAAAAATCATAACTACTAAGCAAGAAAGGAAATGCATAAAAATATTCCTTGTTTTACCAAAATTCAAGGCATTCTCTTTAAAATAAAAAATCTAATTTTCCTGAAAAAGCTAACTGATATTTTTGATCAACTCCACCACATGGAGAAGTTCATCTACAGAAACAGGAATTCTGGTAGCACAAGCTCCAAGATAAGACATCTGATGGAGGAGCTTTCCCTTTTCTGAATGATGTTTACTTGCTTTCAGGTTTTCAAACCCGTGACTAACTTGCTAATTAGTTCAAAATCTCAGCTCCCTAAATCCCACTGGAGCTGCTCTTGCTGCTGCAGTCTTATACTGGCAGGGTTAGGGAGGGAAAAACCTACCTTGTTGACATTTCAGGTAGTCAGAGAGGTTCAAAACAGCATTATCCTGTGTTCAGCAGTAGCAGTAGTAGTTTTCTCCTTCTTAGTAGCTGGTGCAGAGCTGTGTTTTTGACTTTCAGCCTGGGAACAGCGCTGATAACGCTAATGTTTTTAGTTGTTGACAGGTAATGTTTACTCTGAACAAGGACTTTCTGAGTCTCATGCTCTGCCAGGGAGAAGGGGAAGCTGGGAGGAAGCAGAGATGGGACACCTGACCCGAACTAGCCAAAGAAGTATTCTATACCACAGCATGTCTTGCTCAGTGTATAAACTGGGGTCAGTTACACAGAAGGGTTAGATTGCTGCTCGGGTCAGGCTGGGTATCAGTCAGTGGGTGGTGAGTGGTTGTATTCTCTTCCCTTGTTATTTCCCTTATCATTATTATTATTGGTGGTAGCAGTAGTGGTTTGTGTTATACCTTAGTTGCTGGACTGTTCTTATCTCAACCTGTGGGAGTTACATTCTTCTTCATCTGGGAGCAGGGGGAGGAAGGTGGAGGGAGTGAGCGAGCAGCTGCGTGGTTCTTAGTTACCGCCTGCGCTTAAACCACGACAGTTCCTTGTGGTGCCCAACGTGGGGCATGAAGGGTTGAGATAATGACAGATCTGACCAGAGTGTGTCTAATAGTATTTATGATAAGCATTCAGTGTTTTGGATTAATAGTCACTCGTCACAATGCTGATTTATTGGCTCTCAAAGTTGTTGCTCTTGATCTCACAGTTTCAGCATGTCGTACCTTACTCACAGCCGGTATTTGCTGTTATAGTGTTTATCGGCTGGGGGGCTTGGGCTAAGGTTCTTGTTTCATTGTACTTTATGGTAATGACTTGTAATACAATAGAATCATGAAACTGATCTGGCTTGCGTTCCCAGTGTGGTCATCACCTCTATACTTTGGGAGGTATATACGGAAGTGTTTAGAAATTGCACATCTTTTTTTTCCTCCTCAGGTGATCCACCTATGAAGGAGGCATTCCCTTATGTTCCCAGCTCCCCCACCAGACTATAGCATCATTTGAGAATTCTGAAGGTTTTGAATGGCCTTTGGATACCCTTGAGGCCTGCCTGCTGATTGTGATGAGGATCACCATGCTGGTACACATACAGAGTGTGTTTTACCCACAACGATTTCATCTGATCTCGAAAGTTAAGCAGATACGGGTTTGGGCCTTGTCTAGGGTTAGATGACGATATAGGAGGACCAAGAGACTTTCCCCAAGGCTGAACAGCTATGAGTGGCAGGGTATGTGGGATAGTATGGGCAAATATCTGGTCCACTGAGCCCCTCCAGTGCTTTGGATCTTCACCACTGAACAAGTGCAATATTCAGAAAAAATTAGTAAAACATGTAAATGAGGTGTGTTGTCATCCTGGTCATACCAGAGAGGGACAAACCATGGCAACGTGCTGGAGCTTGGCCTACACCTACAGAGCCCTGTTCAACACTATCCAGCACCTTTAAAAGGAAAAAAATGTCTCTAGATCTGATGGCAAAGCAACAGACAACACAGCTACTCCAGCTCCAAGCACAGCAGCTACACCAGCCCCAGTGACAAGTACAGCAGCTATTCAGACTACAACAGACAACACAGCTAATCCAATACCAAGCAGAGCAACTACACCAACCCCAGTGACAAGTACAGCAGCTACCCAAACCCCGACAGCAACAGACAGTGCAGTTGCTGGTGCTACTCAAACCCCAAGCACAGTGGCTGCACCAACCCCGACAACAGGTACTGCAGCCACTCCAACCACAGTGATAGTACTGAAGCTAAACCAGAGGACCAATTTGTACCAATATCAGTTGCCCCTGTACACAAGGGAAAAGCAAACGAGGCACAAAGAGCAACCCATACAGTGAAGAAAGATGAAGAACCAATGTACTTACTACACAGGACAGCATCTGAACAAGAGTTATTATTACATGAATCAGAGGAAGAGGAAGAAGAAGAGATGACTTCTTGACCTCGGACTTCAACTGAGCTACAGAATATGTGAAAAGATTTTACCCATCAACCAGGGGAGCACATCATCACCTGGTTGCTCCGATTCTGGGACAATGGGGCCAAGGGTCACAAACTAGAAGGTAGGGAAGCCAAGCAGCTGGGATCACTTGCTAGGGAAGGGGGAATTGACAAAGCAATTGCAAAACAGAAACAGCCCCTCAGCCTTTGGAGGCGGCTCTTGGCAGCTGTGAAAGAACGGTTTCCATACAAGGACAATGTTATGAGTCGTTCGGCCAAGTGGACCACGATAGAGAAAGGCATCCAGACTCTGAGGGAGTCAGCCATTGTAGAGATGATCTATCGCAGACTGGATGCTGGGAATCCACCCGTAGATCCAGATGAAGTCAAATGTACATGACCCATGTGGCAGAAATTTACATGGAGTGCACCATCATCGTAAGCCCATTCATTGGCAGCAATAACCTGGAATGACATAATACCACCAACAGTGGATGAAATGACTTGTCAGCTCCAAGAGTTCAAAGACAACCTCACTCCTTCCACCATTTCAGCTGTGGAAAAACTGTCTCAGGAGTTCAAACAATTGAGAGACGATCTATCCAATCTATCCAGCTCCCCATGTGTACCAACCCACTTCTCAGCTATTAACAAAAGGTGTCCTACTGATCAAGAGAGAAGATATAGGATGGATACGCCATGGGCCACCCTATGGTTTTACCTGCGGGATCACAGAGAAGACATGAGGAAGTGGGATGGAAAAACTACTTCAGCTTTGGAGGAATGGGTGCGTGAATTGAAAATAGGAACAAGGGTCAAGGCTGATCATCCCATGAGAGCTGCGGCTTCAGTCTCCGGTGAGCAGGTTCCCAGATGGAGTGGAAGAGCTGATTTTACTCCAGCTCCTGTGATAACGAAGAATAATCCCTTTCAATACGACTTAAGTGCCCAAAATTGTGATGACTACTAGAGGGGCCCTGCCTCCAGCCAGGTGGAGGTAGGGGACAATCGGATTTACTGGACTTTGTGGATCAGTTGGCCTGGCACATCAGTCCCACAGAAGTATAAAGCTCTCGTAGATACCGGTGCACAGTGTACCCTGATGCCGTCAAGCTGTCAAGGGGTGGAACCCATCTATATTTCTGGAGTGACAGGAGGATCCCAAGAGTTGACTGTACTGGAGGCTGAGATCAGCCTGACTGGGAGGAAATGGCAAAAGCACCCCATTGTGACTGGTCCAGAGGCTCCATGCATCCTCGGCATAGACTACCTCTGGAGAGGGTACTTCAAAGACCAAAAGGGTACCGATGGGCTTTTGATATTGCTGCTTTGGAGACTGAGGAAATTGAGCAGCTGTCCACCTTGCCTGGTCTCTCAGAGGATCCTTCTGTTGTGGGGTTGCTGAAGGTCGAAGAACAACAAGTGCCAATCACAACCACAGCAGTGCACCGGCAGCAATATCGCACCAACCGAGACTCCCTGACTCCCATCCATAAGCTGATCCGTAGACTGGAGAGTCAGGGAGTGATCAGCAGGACTCGCTCACCCTTTAATAGCCTCATATGGCCAGTGCGAAAGTCTAACGGAGAGTGGAGACCACCAGTAGACTATCGTGGCCTGAATGAAGTCACACCACCATTGAGTGCTGCTGTACCGGACATGCTAGAACTTCAGTATGAACTGGAGTCAAAGGCAGCCAAGTGGTATGCCACAACTGATATTGCCAATGCATTCTTCTCAATTCCTTTGGCAGCAGAATGCAGGCCACAGTTCCTTTTACCTGAAGGGGCGTCCAGTACACTTGGAACTGACTGCCCCAGGGGTGGAAACACAGCCCTACCATCTGCCATGGACTGATCCAGAATGCACTGGAACAGGGGCAAGCTCCAGAACACCTGCAATACATTGATGACATTATTGTGTGAGGCGATACAGCGGAAGAAGTCTTTGAGAAAGGGAGGAAAATAATCCAAACCCTGCTGAAAGCTGGTTTTGCCATAAAATGGAGTAAGGTCAAGGGACCTGCACAGGAGATTCCATTTTTTCGGAATCAAATGGCAAGACAGATGTCGCCAGATCCCTACAGATGTGATCAACAAGATAACAGCAATGTCTCCACCAACTAATAAGAAAGAAGCACAAGCTTTCTTGGGTGCTGTGGGGTTCTGGAGAATGCACATCCCAAATTACGGTTCGATTGTAAGCCCTCTCTATCACGTGACCTGGATGAAGAATGATTTTAAATGGGGCCCTGAGCAACAACAAGCCTTTGAGCAAATTAAACGTGAGATAGTTCATGCAGTAGCCCTTGGACCAGTCCGGAACGGGCCAGATGCAAAGAATGTACTGTACACCGCAGCCAGGGAGAATGGTCCTACCCGGAGCCTCTGGCAGAAAGCTCCAGGGGAGACTCGAGGTCGACCCCTTGGCTTTTGGAGTCGGGGATACACAGGATCTGAGGCCAGCTATACCCCAACTGAGAAAGAGATAGTGGCAGCCTATGAAGGGGTTCGAGCTGCTTCGGAGGTGATTGGCACTGAAGCACAGCTCCTCCTGGCACCCAGGTTGCCCGTTCTGGGCTGGATGTTCAAAGGCAGGGTCTCCTCTACACATCATGCAACCGATGCTACATGGAGTAAATGGGCTGCACTAATTACACAACAAGCTCGAATAGGAAATCCCAGTCGTCCAGGCATTCTAGAAGTCATCATGGACTGGCCAGAGAGCAAAGATTTTGGAATGTCACCAGCGGAGGAGGTGATGCGTGCTGAAGAGGCCCCACCGTATAATAAACTGTCAGAAAGTGAAAAGCAGTATGCCTTGTTTACTGATGGGTCCTGCCGTATTGTGGGAAAGCATCGGAGATGGAAGGCAGCCGTACGGAGTCCCTGACAACAAGTTGCAGCAACTGCTGAAGGAGAGGGTGAATCGAGTCAGTTTGCCGAGGTGAAAGCCATCCAGCTGGCCCTGGACATTGCTGAACGAGAAAAGTGGCCAGTACTTTATCTCTATACTGACTCATGGATGGTGGCAAATGCCCTGTGGGGGTGGTTGCAGCAATGGAAGCAGAGCAACTGGCAACACAGAGGTAAACCCATCTGGGCTGCTGCACTGTGGCAAGATACTGCTGCCCGGGTGCAGAACCTGGTGGTGAAGGTACGCCATGTAGGTGCTCATGTACCCAAGAGTCGGGCCACTGAAGAACACCAGAACAACCAACAAGTGGATAAAGCTGCTAAGATTGAAGTGGCTTAGATGGACTTAGATTGGCAACATAAAGGTGAATTATTTTTGGCCCGGTGGGCCCATGACACCTCAGGCCGCCAGGGCAGAGATGCAACATACAGATGGGCTTGTGATCGAGGGGTGGACTTAACAATGGACACTATTGCCCAGGTTATTCATGAGTGTGAAACATGTGCTGCAATTAAGCAAGCCAAGCAGTTAAAGCCTCTTTGGTATGGAGGACGATGGCTGAAGTACAAATATGGGGAGGCCTGGCAGATTGACTATCACACTCTCGCTCCTGCTCTAAAAGACTGTTACAAGAGATGGAGCCTGACATCATGGACCAGATGAACTCAGCAGCTTTACAGGGATTGGTCCATGCACTAAGGAATGATATCTCTCTCTTTGTGTGTGTATGTACATATATAAATGTATATAAGACAAGAGTGATGGTATATTAAAAAATGTGGGATCTGAGTATGACATGAATGGGTGGATACTGTCCTGGGTTCAGCAGTAGCAGTCATTTTTCTCCATCTTAGTAGCTGGTGCAGTGCTGTGTTTTTGACTTTCAGCCTGGGAACAGCACCGATAACACTGACGTTTTTAGTTGCTGCTCAGTAATGTTTACTCTGACCAAGGATTTTCCGAGTCTCATGCTCTGCCAGGGAGGAGGGGAAGCCGGGAGGAAGCAGAGACAGGACACCTGACCCAAACTAACCAAAGGAGTATTCCATACCACAGCACATCATGCCCAGTATATAAACTGGAAGGAGTTACCCAGAAGGGTGAGATCACTGCTTGGGTCAGGCTGGGTATCGGTCGGCAGGTGGTGAGTGGTTGTGTTCTCTTCCCTTGCTATTCCCCTTATCACTATTATTATTGGTAGTAGCAGCAGTGGTTTGTGTTATACCTTAGTTACTGGACTGCTCTTATCTCAACCTGTGGGAGTTACATTCTTTCGAATCTCCTCCCTAGCCCTTCCTCCTGAGCCAGGCAAGGAAGGTGGGGGAGTAAGCAAGCAGCTGTGTGGTTCTTTGTTACCAGCTGGGCTTAAACCACGAGAAGTATGTACCTCTTTGCAGTGCTAGTTATTCTTCGTCCATGATGCACATGACAGGAATTGGCTTAAGGAAGTCCAAGTAATAGCAGTACAAAAGAAGAAGAGAAAAATAAAGGATCTAAAGTATGATAAAGATCAACAGGAAGATGTGTATCTAAGTGCCTTTAAAGCGCACTCACTGCAGTTCTTCAGCTAGGAAATTGCACAAACGAAATGATGGGAGCACCAATAAAATCAGGCATTTGTACATATTCCCAGCTTCATCCTACATTCAAACATCAAGTCCAAACCCATCACCTGCATCAATTTTTTCCCCCTCTCCAACTTTCCATCAGCCATACAAAGAAGGAAGCAACTGTGCTATTTTTGTAACCAGAAGGTTGGAAAAGTCCCAGCTCTGGGAGCTG
The DNA here is from genome assembly GCF_963264785.1 of Psittacula echo. Lineage (NCBI taxonomy): Eukaryota > Metazoa > Chordata > Aves > Psittaciformes > Psittacidae > Psittacula > Psittacula echo. The sequence continues at coordinate 62,039,537 of NC_137735.1, forward strand.
TGTCCAGCCCCCGCTGCAGGCACTGTAGGAGATGGTAGGGAAACGTCTCCTGCTCGCCTGTGTGTGTGTGTCTGTCAAATGGACCTGGCTCCAGATGAATGCACATCAAGACACTTGTGGCACACCCAGGTTTTCAAGCACATCTCAGCAGAAACATGGACAAAAGCCCAGAAAAATCTAAACAAAACGCTTCATTTTTATTGCCAAAGCACTGTCCTGCAGTCACACTGAGCTGATACTTTGCTACTGAAGTGGGATTTTCACACGTAAGAAGTTGCCATAGTCTCTTTTCAACTCTATGTCAGCTTGAAGTTTCTTTCCCTGGCACTACCAGCTTGGCAGCTAAGCCCAAACTAATCAAATGTCTTGGTGCCCTTCTGTTTCACAACATCCTCTTCCACTGATGAGGAAACCAGAAACGCTGAGGGGGTATGTGTTTTGGAAACGCTGCAGCAAATGAATAGCTGGAAATGCCAAGTGAAACAATTCTGTAATTCTGACATGCGGTGCACAAAGCCCTTTCGCTTTGTGAGACATCTCCAAATAGATCACAGTGGCCAGGCTAACTCATAACTGTTTATTGTAAATCACTCAAGAGTTTACACATCATTAATGGCAAAGTAACAGTTAAAACACCTGCTGGATGAAATACAGACTAAAGACAACTCTTTCATATTATATGGCATCATTTAAAAAAACAAGAAACAGAACAGAAAATAAACCATTTTAGGTTTGTTTTTTTCTTCCTCCACTTCTACGTCTTTCCTGAAAATATCTGGGCCTGAGTCTCAGTTATCTCAACATCCCTGCCTTGCCCAGGGCATGGGGCTGTGCAGCTGGGACACAGGCACTCCCTCCCCAGGGGGCAAGGCAGTGACCTTCTTTATAAATGAAAATCATGCCCTTTATCTTCAAAAGTGCTCCAGCAGTCCAGCGCTGACAGTACAAAGCCTCTCTCCTGCACTGGCTAACATCTAACACAAAGGGCTATAAGTCCCATTAATTCCACATGCTTTTTTTTTTTCTTTCTTTTTATATATTTTTTCCTTTTTTTTCCCTTTTTTATTTTGTTTGTTAAACAAGGCAACTGTTAAAATCCAGAAGCTACATAACTGTCTTTATATTTTGCTCAGAAATCAATGGATGTTGCATGCAGCCGAAATACTAGTAGAGACGATGACTTAGATAAAGGTCAGTCTTCTAAGACCCGCTAGTCAAAGGCAGAAAAATAAATGAAGAGGCCTGTTGTGCAAAAGGAGCTAAAATATGCATGCATCGATGGCCATGACCGATTAGAATATAACTTAGGTCTCCCAACATTGAAACTGAAGCTTTATTTGGCTTAAGACATGGTTGAGCTCTACACCTTTACAAATTACAATGCATATGCAACAACAAAGGAATCATCTCAACATAGCGTCAGTCAGTATTTTGGCCTGTATAGACTGATCTTCAACACAAAAGCCTGCTCAGCAATAAATGGGTTTCATATTTAGCAAAGACAGCAGCACACTGGGCTGGCTAACAGGGCTAACAGAAAGAAGAAAGCAGGTTTTCCAACTAACATCTAACTAAATTTAGGCTGATTTTTCCCCTTGGACATCCTGTTTTTCATTGGCGCTATTACTGTCCTTTCTATCAGTCTGTAGCTGAAACGGCACATTGGGCCCTGATCCATCCCCTCCTAGAGATGCATCTCAAAAGCATATCTGACTAATAGTAGAAACAAAAATCTCCCTTAGCTGCACTTGGAAAGGATAGTTAGTTCCTCCACCGTGCCAATGTTTACCATGAACAAGCAAATTACAAGGTACTTCAGACCTGAACTACAGTGACCAAAATCAAATCTCTCTCCTGTTTAACTCTAATATTAAATAATATATAACATTTTTACACTTAATAGCCTGAAGTTTGGACATAAGACAGTTAATAAGGAAAAAAAGCTGGGGCTGAATCTATCCTTGGGGAATTAATTCAGCCCAACTGAAAAGAACTAATTTTACCCAGAGGAAAACAAACCCACCACAGGCACAGGGATGCACACACCCCAACCAACACATATGACAGTGCTGGCACAGCGAAGAATTGCTTTTCAAGCACTGCCATCTCCAGTCCTTTCCTTACGAGCCTGGATCATCTCCTTCGGAGCCTGCTTGCGGTCAGTGACCAACCCCAACCAAAACATAAAGTCAATGAACCAGGTGGTGGGGTTGAACTTCAGGCCCAACTCACTGGCCGAGTAGTCGAATGGGAAGGTGTGGTGGTAATTGTGGAAACCCTCACCTGAAAAACAGAGAGGGAGTTTAAAGAACACATGGCTGGGACATTTATGAGCTTAGCAAGATGCCTCAGTGGGACATCCCAACGCCCGCTTCCCAAGTCCTGAATCCACTGCAGGTTATGTTCCACCTCTGACTATGGGAGAGCTCTGGCGCAGACCCACACCAGACTATTTCAGTGCTTTGGGCTTTCCTCCTCAGAAGGAAGGGGGATGTCCCACCCCCTACAGGCAACGAAGAAAGCTGTAAGTGCTTCAAGAGGGGAGACCACAACTGAGTAAGAAGCAGAGTCACTGCTACTCTGCTGTCCCCAGCCGACTGCTGAGAAGAGAGGACCACTACTGTGAATTTCTGCCCAGAGACTTCATTGTATGTGAGCACATTACTTCAATGTATGTGGGCACCATCAGTAGAACAAGGGCACCTTCCTCTAGGATGTGCAAGCTCCAGCCTCCTCCAAGCTCTGGATCCAAGAGGTGTCCAGCTGCAGATGCCCAAAGGCCTAGGCAGGGTGAAACAGGAGGGGGTGTCACTTAGTTTGTATGCAGGGCTGCAGCACTTACCAATGGCTCCCAGAGTGACAAAAGTGTTCTGCCTGGGGTTGATGTACTTGTCGTAAGGGCGGTTGCCATACATGTGGGCAGCACTATTGACCAGCCAGGTGACGTTGAGGGAGATGGTGTACCGTAGGATGGAGGCAAGGAAGTAGGCATTCCACAGACTCTCGCCCCAGAGGTACCATGGTACAAAGGTAGGGATCACAAAACACATCAGCACAACCGAACTCTTGTAATACCTATGGGGAAGGAAAAGGACACCATTACTGTGGTGGGAATGATAGCTGGGGTGAAGTAGGGTTGAATCTCTGGAGATATGGCTCTGCCTGAAACCCCTGGCATAACCTGGGCTGGCCCCATAGTTGGGGCAGCAAGGAACATTTCAGACATCCACAGTCATGACATTAATTTTTCTAAGAGCAATTCAAAATACCAAGACAACCCAAAATACTGGAGCTGAACAGCTGAGACCCAGTCCCAAAGCAAGCTTCCCAAATTGAGTATCTTTAAACCTGGGAAAGCACACAGCTGGCTGCACAGCCTGTGCCTGGAGTCCAGATATGGGGCTGGGAAAGCCCAGGGCTTAGAGTGGCATCAGCAGAGCTCTGTCAGAAATAAGTCACTGCTAAAAGTCCACAAAGACTTAGTCTGTGCTCAGATCAGATGGGAACCTGCAGCACAGCACAGAAGCAGCTCCTTTCTATACCACTGCTGCTGCGTGAGCCCCAACAGCAGCAGCACACCCAAAGCAGGTGCCAAAGCGGCCACAGGGACCCCACCAAGGGTAATGAGAAAGATCCATCTTGGCCTGGGGCCCAGGTTATTGCTGCTCTCCCAGCCCAGTGGCTGGCACAAGCCCTGTCACTCCTGCATGTATAGGACAAAGCAACCAGTGTGCATTGCAAAATGGGGATTGAGGAAGCTGAACAGTCTGAGTACAAACAGGGAAGCTTTACAGTACAGCTAAAGCCACATGCCTAGGCTAGGCAGGGAAGAGAGTAAAGGATGCAAGGAACACAGAAGTGAAAAGCAGAGATCATAGCGGGAGACACAAAGTAAAATCAGGCTGGGGGAATTAATTCAAGGCAAGTGGAGAAAGGGAGTATTAGCTCAGCATAAAGTGGGGAGGCGAAGCCAAAAGCAAGATAGGAAATAAATGACTCTAAATGGAGAAAGGGCTAACACTGCTCAGAAGCAGAGTGCGGCAAGACAGCACAGCTTGGGAGCCACTTATAGTGTACCCCAGCTCAAGACGAAATAAGGCCTTTTCCCATTGAGCCCTTCCACCCCCCTGGAGCCCAGATTTACTATAGCCCACAGTGATCCCAGGGTATCACCATCAAAGCAAGCTGCCACGTAAAACTGGAGCAGCAGGCTGAGGTGACAGCATTTTGAATGGTACAGAAAGAAAAGAAACACCAAGACCCATCCTACTTGTGCCCATATGACAGGTTTAAAAGAGACCCCTGCTTTTGTTGAGTATTCTGGAAGGGATGAAGCACAGAATTTGGATTTATTAAATAGTTATTAAAAATTTCCGTTTGCTGCAAGTTTTTCAGATAGGAAGAACTGTCAGTTTGGTTTGACAAAAACAAACAAACAGTTTTCAATTAAAACCCACAGAGGACTGGAAAATTGTTAGTATGAGCAGTATTTCTGGAAGGAAGTCAGTTTCCACAAGCACAGTTCTCCTCTATAACACACCAGCTAGTTTTCATCATCTTGTGTATGAAGTAAATTAAGCTCTTGCCCTGCAAGCTCTTTGATTCTTTTGGTTGGTTGTTTTGTTATTGTTTGGAGGTTGTGCCTCACATGCTGGGCTCCAAAAGGAGATCTGCAGCTCTCCAGCAACACCTGCCATGGTGAAAAGACAGCATCTCCTCAGCTCTCTCACAGAGCTCCATGTTCATCTACCCGAGCCACAGCTCTCCATAGGAAACATTCCCCATCCTTCACTCCCACAAAGACAATAGATTTTCTCACTCATCTGAGTGACTTTTGGACAAGGCTGTGGATAAAGTTTGCAAACCTCATCAACTCAAGGCCAGGATTTAAGTCGAGCTGGAGAAGAAAAGTATTTCCCAGTCCAGAAAACTCCTTCAAAGCTTCTCCCATTCAAGGAAAATAAAATACAATATGAAAACAGCTTATCAGGCACCAATTAAAACCATTCTGTGACATGAAACAAGCTCAGACTGAAGTCTTTGATGAAGACGTGAAATCTCACACTGGAATGAGCACCCAGCAACCTTTTCTCTCTCTCCCTTAGAAATATCCACCCTGTAATAAGAAACCTACTTTACCTGGGGTTCCAGGGAACCAATGCCTCAATACATGCTTGAGGAACATGTATTGGGGAACACTGCATTCACCATGTGAAAACTTTGTCATGAAGACATTTCACCTGCAAGCCCCTCTTTCACATCACATACAGGATTATTGCTCTGTTATTCACAGAGGGCAAATTTTGCTGTCAGTCATGCCTGGAGCAGTACTGTGATTTGAGCTGAAGTGATGTGGTTTTAAACTCACTGGGTGGTACCTCATCCATAGCTCACCAGAATCATTAAATTCAGCAAAATGAACAATCTCGCCTTAAAACAAAATTTGACAAAAAAGGGTTTAGTATGCTTCTTACTGACCTGACAGATTTTTCATGCTATAAAAGAAGATCAAACAACTGAAACCAAACACTACTTAAACGTTACAGAAAAGAGAAACCTGAATTTTTCTTCCCAGATAAAGGAAGGTAAACTTCAAAGTCCTAAATTCAAATCCAGAGAAGAGACATTTGCTAAGGCATGACTTCCTGAAGAAAACATACTTCTTCACTACACAGCATCTGCAGCATAACCAAAGCAGTAGAGCCTGCTTCTCGTGGGATGCTGTTGTCTTGGCAAAGATAATAACGTGACCAAGAGGAGCTGCAGCAAACTGCAAGGGAGCCTTTGCAAACAAGCCGAACTAGTAAAAGCAATACGTGGAGAGCAGTGATTTCCTCACTCCTGGAGCTTTTCCAGTGTATGGTAATTCTGTGCATGGATTTCTCTAATGCAAAAAGAAAGAGATTTCTGAGCTCAACTAACTGCTCCCCTCACCCATAAAACACTCAGAAGTAACCTCATGTTGTTTCCCGAAGTGCCCTGCTTGCAGACCAAGACAGTCTTCTTGTGCCTAAAATACAGGTACTCACACAGAGGACAAAGCATGTTTCAATTCACTCCCCTTGCAGAGTGTGCAGCAAACTGAACCAGGTCTGTGCTAATTCTCAAGGCAGATAATTAATCCCGTGGAATGACAGTTTTGGGAGAGGAAGTGCTTGGTTTGCACTGGCCCACAGCTGCCAAAGATGAGTTTGCAGAGTGAAATGTGAACTTCTGCATTAAGGCAGCTACTGATTACAGCATTCACTCCAGTGATCAAAGGGGAAGGACAAGATCTCAGCAACTTCTGCTGTGGCTGTTTTCACCAGCAGCCCTGGCTTTCTGGAAAAGCAGAGGGACAAAGACAGGGCTCATTGCTTGTGCAGTAGAGCCTGCAAGGACAGTCAGCAAGCATCAGCCACAGCAGTCAATAGCTACGGCCAAAGGCACAGCAGTTCTAATGCCTGCAATCAAGGTGGTGGGGATATCTTGGGGGAGAAAAGGGAAAGATAAAAGTAAGGAATGAGCCACAACTAGACAACCTCACTTGAGGCCCCAGCACTCCCACTTACTTTCTTTGGAACCTAACGACAGGGTCATCCAGTAGATCAGTGAAATCCAGTTTCCTCCCCTTCTCTATGACATCCCGGTGCTTGCGCACGAACAGCCAGCCAATGTGGGAGAAGAAGAAGCCGCGCCGGGCGTTGTGCGGGTCTGCGTCCGTCTCTGAGTACTTGTGGTGCACGCGGTGGTCTCGGCTCCACTCGTAGATGTCATTCTGCATGGCAGGGTGAGAGTATAGAGGCTGGGTGCTGTTCTAGCACACTACCTCCAGCTCCTTCCCCACATAGTAACAGCAACAAGCCCCTCTCTGATGCTCCTCTAAAAATATCATTGACTAAAGACATTCTAGGTGACCCCAGCTTTGCAGCCAGCCAGCCCATCACACTGCTCCTGTCAGTGCCCACACAGAGTGGGACCTGCTCTGGGAACCGGTGACACAGATGGGACACATCCCAGGACTGGAAGCCAATGCCCTCTTGGGAGTTACCATCATCAGGCTGCTCTGGTCCTGTGTTCTCCCTGGGTGTTCGTTGTCTGAGGATGGGCACTGGGCTGGAGAGACCAGGTACATACATGTTTATGTTATTATTTTATGATCTTGCCACAGGCAGCTTGCATGCTTATTTTCAGGGCACTACTGTGCAGGGACACCCAGTTCTGGCATCCTTTTTCTAAGCTGGTTGTGGCTGGTTACTACTGACACCCTCCAGGCACAAAAGCAGTGCTCAAAGTGGGACAGAGGTTGTGGAACGCTACATGTGCCTTTCCTGACCTTAACAGGAAGGAGCTGAACTTTCTCAGCCTTTGGAGGTATTCATCTGCCACAACAAAACCAACACCTCCACTTAAATTACTGCTCTGTCTGCAGGGACGTATGCAAGAGCACAGCCTTCCAGTACTTGAAACGGGGCCGACAGGAACCACACGGAGTGTTCTTTGTCAGGGAGTGTAGCGATAGGATGAGGGATAATGGTTTTAAACTGAGAAAGGGACGATTTAGATCAGGTATTAAGCAGAAATTCTTCCCTGTGAGGGTGGTGAGACACTGGCACAGGTTGCCCAGAGAAGCTGTGGCTGTCCCATCCCTGGCAGTGTTCAAGGCCAGGTTGGATGGGGCTTGGAGCAACCTGGCTGGACCCAGATGGTCTTTAAGATTCCTTCCAACCCAAACCATTCAATGATTAAGGTATCAAATGATATATGCCTGATTTATGAGAAATCAAGTCTTGCATTTGCAGCCAGTCTGGAATAAAAGTTTCCCACCCATAATATCAGCTCAGCATTGAATCCAGAGCAGATACAAGGCAAGTTCAGTCCTGTCTTTGCTCAAGCGGTCAGCAACCATGGGTCACTGAAATGCCCTATGGCTGTAAATGGGATTAGGTATATTGCAGTTTCACACTTGGACCCATGAAGTGACAGTTTGAGTTTACTCAGCTGAAGGGATTTCAGCTTCTCAGTTTGCTCTGCAGAATACACTGGCTATTGGACTGAACTGGTGGGCTTTACAGTGGTGCCAAGCTATTAGTGCAGGGCATTGTAAGCATGGACAGCAGCTGCAAAACTCAGGCCACACTCTCATCTATGAACTGAATTGTCCAAAACCAGCACCAAACCAGGGAAATGTTAGTAAATGCTCAGATCCACAACAGTGTGAACTTTCATCAGAGAATGCTCAGTGGAGTGTGCAAAAAAAAAAAGGTGATTTCCATCTTTGCACAGCCATGGATGTACCCAAGCAGTAATACCCAAAGGAATGCCTTGGGTTACTTTTCGGAATGGCAGTAGCACCCACAACACCCGACTGCTTTGACCCCAGCAGAGCTGAGCAAACCATCTGTGGTGCCTGTGAAGTAACTGCAGCACAGCAGCCACGATGGTGCTGTATATACTGCAGGACACAGTAAGCCCAGGCTAATGACAACTGTGTGTATTGTGTGAGACAAAAGCCCTGTGCTGAAAGCATCGCTGAAATTACTACAACCAACACTGAGAGAAAGCACTGAGGCCACCTGTGCTGCTGAGGGGACCCCAGGAACAGCTATAAAGAGCAGCTAAAGAATACAGCTCAAATGCTTGTGCCCATTTCAGCCTTGCAGAGATGCTCTGCCTGCAAAAGCCCACAAGGGACAAGCAAAGGACAAAAGCCCATTGCACTCAGTAGTGCTCAGCCTTCTACTGTTGTTATGTCATGGCTGGGAGTGGGCTGGGGATGACAGGAACATATTTCTGCAGCACTGACTCATTGAGAGGAAGGCAGCCCCTTACCAGTGCTCTGGTATGTTCTGCCTTAATTGTCCAGTTGCAGAAGAAAACAAAGTAAACTGAGTGAAGCAAAGGAAGTGACCGAACTCCTCAGTGAGATCTCCAAGAGGAGATCTTTACCTTGCTGCCATCTTATATTTTTCCTGTAGAGAAATCAAAGGGAATTAAAGCCTCTGCACTGCTTCAAGTGGCTTAAGTGGGAGTATCCAGAAGACTGGAAAATGCCAAGATTAAGTAATTTAAAAATAAAGCTGGGTTATGCAAGAAGCTCACCTAGGAAAGGTCCCCCTTATTAGCCAGAAATGTATGGGGGTTTCTTTGAGTGAGACTATCAATCAGTTTGCCACAAGAGCACTTGAATTCTTTGTGGGACAGCAAATTACCAGGTCAAAGCAATGACACTGAGAAATTAACTTGGTCTTTCACACCACAGCATCATGCTGTTGACAGTGATGGAGACATGAGGTTTCATTAGCAGGTCCCTTAATAGACCTGCAGACTGTAACATGACAACAAACCAGGCTATGGAACAACTGCAGTGTGCTGACACAAGTTTCCATACAATCACTGATGCTGTGTGCGTCACTCACAGTACAACCTCAGCTGAACAACACAGCTGGTTTCAGAGATGGCCAGGAGCAATAGGACAACAGAGTTAGCGAAGGAGACACCAGCATACCCCAAATGAGATGCTGAAACTTAAGCACTAGAAGATCAAGCAGACATAAGCCAGGTATTACTTATGTCTGAAACAGACACATATGGCAGCAAGAAGCAGAGTCTTTCAAAACTGTGAGAGATTCACACTAGATGAAGTAACACAGCTCATTGTGCTCCAATCATAAAAAATCAGGGCAAAAATGGCTGCATCTGGTGGTATCTCAGAGGAAGCACAGCATTGTCACAGCCTATGCAACATCCAGTTAAAACTCCTGAGTAGAGTCTTCCCTGCCATTCAAGAAGTCTGAATATTTCCTCAATTTTCAGCATCCAGAGATGCTGCAGGTATTCCAATGCTGCCTCTTCCTCCCAGATTGAGATGGACCTGAAAACTCATTCACTATCTGCTTGTGGTGGTGAAAACAACCTTCAACAGACAATGGATGTCATGGTGATTAGGAGCAGGCTTCAGACCATTTAAAACATTGAGTGGGTAATCTGGCCTTTATTTTCTCTCGGCTATGAAGGGCACAAAGGTAGCTTCAAGCTACTTTGAAGGACTTCTGTGCTTCAGAATCACAGCAGGTCCTCAGCCAAAAGCAGTGATGAAGCCAATGCAGCCGAGAGCAAAATCCATAGCAACAGGGGAGCAGAACGCAAAGAAATCCCAACGTGCAGACTCACTGCAATCAGCTCCACACATTCATTTAGATTACTTATGACAGATCAGATAGCTGTAAAACAGGAGGACAGAACCAGGGGCTTCTCAAAACAAGTTTTTAACATGCTGAGCAAAGGACTTGTAAAGCTGTGCAAGGAACCGAGCAGCACAAAGCAGCTGAAAGATGGCTCAGAATATGGGTCAGAAAGGTATTGGCAAAATGGATACTTTCCCATATTTAACCAAAGATGCTGTGATCTTTGTAATGTCTAAAGGGATTAACTACATCAATTCTTTCCATCTTAAAAGAAAAAAGGGATGATAAATGAACAGTACAGAAGTAGATCAAAGGACTCTTAATCTTCTGTCAAAGTATGTGAACAAGTCAACCAAACAGACTGAAGGGAAAAAAAATCTGGAAACTCAAGGCACAACATACATGGGCTACTTGGTGCCAAAAGGGGCTATAGCAGTCAAGCTTGATAAGTTTAATGTTAGTAGAGGTTCATATCTCTAATCTCAGCCAAAGGAGTAACTAAATTCACACCAAGAAGATGCTGGTTCTGGACTAACTCCTACCACCAGCTGGGTGTTACACAAACATTTTTGAAGTCTAAGACTGCCTATCAGCAAGTACAGAGCTAGTAACACACTTCTTTGCAAACGTTATTTGAATTTTACTGGTGAAAAACACTGCATAAAACAGAGATAATTAAGACTGTGGGAGGATGCCTGCTCTCCTTTCTGGGCACATCAAAATCAACTGCCTGAATGGACAAAGAGACTTGATTACACAGACATATTTGTATGAAGCTGGCCCTTACAAAGGTTTCCATGTTGACCTGTGATGTGTGGTCCTGACCTGTGCCACAGATGGGCTGCTGAGGCGCTGAGCCCCTAAGTGGATATGTTCAACTTGGTCCTTAAGTAATTATTGCTCCTGGACTGTACAATGGCTGTCTCTACTGCACAGGAGAGAAAGTTGCCTGGAGGCCAAGAACCTGCATGGGCAACCAGAACCCCACCTGGAAAGCCATGGAGTTTGCAGCAGCCAGGAAGATCCGCAAAGGCAGCTTAGCTTTGTAGGATCGGTGGCTCCACAAGCGATGCGCACCAGCTGTCACGCCCAGGGCTGTCATCAGGAAACAGAAGTATGCTGAAAGACACAAAAACAAAACACAGGATGTGCCAGGGGACGACTGCCATTATTTTTGCTTTCTTTGATGTAAAGTTGATCTTTGCCCCTGCCTGCCAGTGCCTGCAGGGTCACTCAGAAGCTAAGGCTGGGTAGACAGGAGGTGATGTTCTCAGCCCACCTTTGCACACCCAGCCCCAGGGACACTTAGTTCCACTTCCCACCCCTCCCCACTTAGCCAGTGGGTTGTTCAGGAGGGTTTGGCAATGCTGAAGCACCATGCTGTGACATGTTCATACAGTCTGCCTTTGCCAAGTACAGTGGTGTGAGAGTTCATTGTTCATGTCAGAAGAGTAACAACAACTTTCCTAAGAGGGCACTGTCAGCCTCTTCCAGACAGGTCTTTGCTCGAGTCCAATGTGTCAGCTAATTTAATGGCACCATGTCCCACCTCTAAAGATATGAACTGTGTCAGAGTTCCCACAATAAAAAACTTCTCTTATCAGGACCTCATGATTTGGTAATAAAACAGCACCAGGAAGCAGAGCATTCACCACCTCCCTTAGTCTCAGGAACTGATTTTCCTTCCCTCAGCTAAAATACTGCCCAAATAAACTTGTTTTGAGCATTTTTCAAATGGCCAACACAGCATGGCAGCATGTTTGCTCCCTACCACATTGCCTCCAGGCTAGACGCACAGCCCAAACACCTGGTCCACAGTGTACCCCCCATGCTTCAAATAATACCTCCACTGACCACCATCGCAGAATTGGTCAATGAGAAACTGACCATGAGCCAGCAGTGTGTGCTCACAGCCCAGAAACCAACCGTGTGCTGGGCTGCATCAAAAGTGGTATCAAGGGAGGTGATCCTGCCCCTCTACTCTGCTCTCGTGAGACCTCACTTGGAGTATTGTGTGCAGTTCTGGTGTCCTCAACATCAAAAGGACATGGAACTGTTGGAACAAGTCCAGAGGAGGGCCACGAGGACGATCAGGGGACTGGAGCACCTCCCGTATGAAGACAGGCTGAGAAAGTTGGGGCTGTTCAGCCTGGAGAAGAGAAGGCTGCGTGGAGACCTCATAGCAGCCTTCCAGTATCTGAAGGGGGCCTACAAGGATGCTGGGGAGAGACTCTTCATCAGGGACTGTAGTGACAGGACAAGGGGTAACGGGTTCAAGCTTAAACAGGGGAAGTTTAGATTGGATATAAGGAAGAAGTTCTCTACTGTGAAGGTGGTGAGGCACTGAAACGGGTTGCCCAGAACAGTGGTAAATGCTCCATCCCTGGCAGTGTTCAAGGCCAGGTTGGACAGAGCCTTGAGCAACATGGTCTAGCGTGAGGTGTCCCTGACCATGGCAGGGGGGTTGGAACTTGATGATCTTAAGGTCTTTTCCAACCGTAAGTATTCTGTGATTCTAATTGGTACTTCTCTGGTTCTCCTTTTAGCAGGCGCATTGCTTACACATGCTTCAGCTGGTTAACCTTGCATTTCCAAGGCATGGGGAATAAACGGCTGCTGCAGCAGAATGAGACAGAGGACCACCTGCTCTAGCCTTGCATCTGTGCATTGGTTGCCTCTCCTTTAATATGCTGCCAGTTTTTGTCTCTAGTGACTTCGAATTCCTGTGTGATGGACGATCCACAGCCTGAGTTGTTTTGACTTGCAACCAAAGAGGAAACTATGGCAAAGAGCTGGAAGACCAGCGCGTTAGAGCTGCTCCACCTTTTGGTGAGAGACTGAAGGGAAAATGGGAACAGCTAGGAAGAAAGTATTATGTAATTCCCAAATAAACTGGATCACTTAAAACTACTCACATTCAAGACACTCAGCTGTCATGATACATAGATTCTTAAGTCTCCATTCCATAGGTATTTATTTCTCATAATATGCCTAAGGAGAACAGGCTCGTTTTACAAGTGTAAAATTAAAACAATAGCAGATTCAAACAATAAGAATATTACAGGACAATCTCAAATGAGTTTGCATGGTCTGAAGTGATAGGCTGTTTAGCCAGGAGTCCCTGCCACCCTACACACACAGGCATGTTCTAGTTAAAACAGCCTGCTTCAAATACATAGAGCTACTTGAATGAAAAGGGAAAACCCCATCACCAAAAGGGGGTTTCTGCTTGTATCTGCACAGGTCTGTCCACCAGGGAACCCTGTTAGACATGCAGTAGCTAGAAAGGATTTCACAATCAGCTTTTCCCAGCATGTAATGCAAAACATCTATTAAAAAACCAAACAAACAAAACCAAACCAACCCAAAACCAGCGGATGTAGGTGAGTGTCTACTGTGTTCCTCTATCAACTCCCAACTCACAGTGCTTGAAATTACAGCATCTAAGAGAAAATATAACAGAAAACTGTTTGGTAAAATAACGGTAACCATATTTCATGTTAACTGTCATACTTGCAGACTGAAGGAGTAAATGGACCTTATCCGCTCCCCTGGTGGATGCATTAAAAACAGATTTACCCAAACTGTTTCACATCATGTACATGGCCCAACTTCTGTCATACAGCAAATGAAAACCTTTCTTATAAAACGCAACAGACAAATGTAATCAGAATGGTCCCAGTAAAGATGATGAATTTCTAAAACCCACTTTGGACACCACAAAGATGCAATTCCCCTTTTCAGCAGGCTGCACTGCTCAAGCTACTCCCAGAAAAGGCTCCTCTCTGCAGGTATGTTCAGTGCGCTGAAGCTTGTCACCCAATTGAAACTTCTGCCTGCTTCCTGAAGGGAGCTGCAGAAATGAACTGAAAACCATGCATTCTCTCCACACGTTATTTACAGACCTTGTTGGATTTCCAGACTACTCTTAAGCACTAAAAATGCCAAAACACAACTCACACTCCAGCCTCCACTAGGGTCTTGCGGTTCTTGCACATGCCTTCTCACTGCAAGCACTCAAACGTCTATGAAATTAGGGAGAAACTATCCTGTCATTTTCTATACCCGATGCTGAGCTGTGCAGAAACATCACTAAATACGGCATTCCAAATTGCTCAAATGACTATAATTGTGGGAACAGATCTGTGACACACAGAAACCTGACATTATCCAGCTAACATAAAAGTATTAAGGTTATAGTCCTGAATCATTACAAGAACATATTGTCTGTGGGCTTTATAACTGCTTAACCTCATGGTAGTCACAGGGGCTGAAATCTCTTGTCTTCAGCAGTTTCTCTGCTTCTTTAAAGCACAGAGGGGGGCTTTTCTCCCATTTCAAAGCAACAGATCATTTAGTTGAGCAAGTGTTTCCCAAAGCATCCATCCATCTTGATCGTGATCGTTTAAAACCAGAATTAAAGATTAGTGGATAGAACGAGACACACACAACATTAAGGTTGATTTCACTTTCCTTCTCTGTCCAGTGCAAGAAAAGAGGTTGAATGAGGTAACATACAGACCACATAGTTCACTGAATAAAAGGGATTTATGCCACTTGATGATTCAGCTCTTACAGAGCTCAGCTTAACAGAGACCCTTTCATTCAGTGCACTCCGCACCACTGCAGTGGAATGGATAACAGCATTTTGGGAGTCTAATGGCTGCCCCAAGGTCTGCACCCACCCTGTGTCCATACCTTTGGTCAGCACCTCCCAGCATCACCTTCCTGGGCTCCAAAAGGGAGAAGGATTTACTTGAAACATTTCTGCAGGAGCCCATCCACCACACGCAGGCAAGCTCAGCTGTACTTCAGGTCAGGGACTGACTGGTGGAGTGCTCAGCAAAAGGAGAGGGATGCCTGTTTCATGCAGGCAGCTGGCACACCAGGCTCTCCCAACAGCCATGGTCAGAACCAGCCTGCTCTTGCCTGAGCAAACAGAAGCAGAAAGACAACCGAGAACAAGCACTAGAGTGAGGAAATGCCCTCAGAGCCTCCCAGAAACACGGTGCCCTGATTAAACAGGGCTTTCCCAGGGCTTCCTTGGGCCACAACCACAAGCTCCATCCTCCTGCTCTTTGTAGCTTGCCAGGGCTAGCCCCAGCCATTACAGCAGTGATCAAGCTAAAACAGCTGGGGCTTATACTCATACAAAATGCCTACTTTTTGGCTTTTCAGAGGAGGAATCATAAGAGCAGGAATTTTTCTAACATAAATTCTGAGGGATGAAACATCCCCAGAAATAAACAAACAAAATTAGTCAACAGTTTGGTGACCAGACAAATGCACCGTACACTGATACCAGATTTCTGTGGTTCCTATAGGAACTGGGATGCCTGAAAATATTACTCACCCAGTAATCCCCAATGCACAAACAGCAAAGATGACAAATATTTGCTGTGTAAAGATAGGTCTCAAGCTTTCCTTTCCAGAACAAATTGTGAACTTAGGCCAAAAATCAGACTATCAATCAACCATGTGATTTTACATTAATCATGCACAGCTACTGTAACTGCATGAGAGGAGAGAGGCTACTCACCTACCTGGCCTATTTTTGGGGGGTAAGGAATACATGTGGGAGGTGAGCATCATCATGAAACACAACAGGATTACACTGTGAAGCAAAGCAGCTCAGTTAATAGCAACTTCCCCTCTTAGACCTGTAACTAAACAGGTCTCCTAAGTAATAAAGAGTAAAAACCACAGCTATTGCAGAAAAAGGGGGGAAATGAACACCAAAAGTACCAATAAACAACCTGGAATTCAAACAGTTAATGATATAGTTCTTAATTTAGTGAGGTACTTAATGTACAAAGAGAAAGATGCTACAACAGCCAGATTAGTCTTCTGCATGCTTTAGTGAGCTAACTCTGCAACTGGGCTGACTTACGAAAACAAAAATCACACTCACAAGGATTTGGCAGTATTTCAAACTCAACCCATAGACTGAAGACTGAGCTGTGCAATACATATCTACTGGCTTCACACACAGACACAGGCCACCACAGATATCACAGAATTCAGAGCAGAGATGACCATCTTGTTGAGGAGGAATAATATGCTGCTTTTCCTCCCCTCAACTGGTACCGCAGGGTACCTAAAGAGGAGCTCTGAAGCCACCTGACAAAAGGTGGTGTCATGCTAATACCAAAGTAAAAGAAGGGGTAGGGGGTGAATATTAAAAGAAAAAATAGTGGAATGACACTTCAAGAGGTAAAAAATGAAAAAGCAAAAGGTAACACAGCAAAATAGCTGTCTGGAGAGACCTGGGATGAGAGAGGAAACACAGCAGCCAGCTAACAGATGTGTGAAAGACAGTGGATTTAAGGCTGGCTTTTTGCAACAACAGGAGTACAAGGTAGAGCTGTGCAGCTCAGTTTCACACTAAAGCCACAGGGGGAAGAGGAGATCCTTTCAAGCCATTGTGTGATGGTTTATTCCGTTCTGCAACACTTGTGGACTGAAGGCAGTGTAAAGCGTCTGCCGTGCAGAAGCCATCAGCCTGGCACGCAAGTGAAGTGTGCTACCGGGCTGAGAATGCATCCCAGCGCTGACACCGTGCCGCTGTGGTCCACCTTACACCTGCTCTAGGGTTCTCCTACCACATGCAGACCAAAACCAGCTCCTCCTCAGCATCAGCTCCCTGTCACCATGTTCAGTATGTGAGTTCAGATCTACTCTGTTAATGCAGATACCAGTATTATTAGGCAGGTGTTATCCTCACACATTGTGGATGACTTTCTGGCAAAGAATGGCCATGTACCCAGATCAGCAAGTGCCTACGTGGAGTTCGACATGACCAAGGAACAACAAAAGGTGAAGGAGGATGGGAGCGAGGCACTGGGAGTGAGAATCCCAGCAAGATAAGAAGGAGCTGGAATTTACTGAGTTGAGAAATTGAGGACTGTTGGAAAACTTTGAAGGTCAGGTTCTCACACCTGTGCTTAACCAATTATATGTTAGTTGTTAAAAAGATATGTATCCAGTCACAATGGGCCAAGTTAGTGCAAACAACTTTAAGAAATAGTATATAAAGAGTTAGTTTTCTATAATAAATGGCTTTGTCTGATCACATTGATCTCTGACTGAGTCCATTCCGCGACAACGCATCTGCACCTTCTGGATACTGTGGCATTGCACAGCAAGGAGCTCCACAGGTCTGCAGGGCCCTTTTGGGCCTTTACTCCTGCTTCTGCTACTGTAAAATTGTTTATTTTGAGATTTTACTTGGAACAAGAGCTGAATTACCTTCCCTACTCCACAGGATGGTGTGCATGCCTGCTGCTCCCCAAAGCAATAGCTAGCCTGGCCTGGACAGGTGGTGGAGCCCAAGTTTACATAGTTTTAGAGGATTTCAGCTGGCTAAGGCTTGCTTTGAATCTCTGTCTGCTCAAAGCAAGGATTACAGAACCTTAGCTTTGGTCAAGCCCACTTTTCTCCCATTTATCTGAACACACTGGCTTCAAAACAATTCCCTAGAAACGTGGCCTGTGGACCTTCTTTTACAGTAATGGTCACAGGCATGCCCACAGTCATCCCCAGCGATGCCCATCAAACCTGGGAGGGTGCCCACAGCTCTGCAGAAAGACCTAGGAGGTAGCTCTGATCTCATCACCCCATCCACTGGATCCTCGAGCACAGGCAGCCAGGCTGCAGCACCAGCCACAGCTCTACACCCAGCACACACAAACAAGTGTCCCCAGACAACAGCTCTAACAGCCATTCCAAGGATGACCCAA
Organism: Psittacula echo; assembly: GCF_963264785.1. NCBI lineage: Eukaryota > Metazoa > Chordata > Aves > Psittaciformes > Psittacidae > Psittacula > Psittacula echo. Next base: position 62,057,442 of record NC_137735.1, read on the forward strand.
AAGCTCTGCAGGGAGGTGTAGGGCTTGCTGCAGGTCTGGGAGAGGTCTGAGACCTGGGTACAAGTACCTGAAACAGCAGAGCTTATGCCAAGAGCTATGTGCACCACAACTCAAACACCAAGCCCAGAGCTACCTTTGACTGGATGGTAAATCAGGATCTGTTTCAAAGAAGGATGATCTAATTCCATATAGGTTTTAAGTGGGTTCCTCCTTGTTTCTCCCCACTCTTTCTCAAGACTTCAAGGCAGAGTTACTCTCAAACATGGGAATTCTACTTCTTCCATTGTCTCAAACACCCTCCCTGTAAGCTCTGTAATACACAAACCATGCATTTATGGAGTAAGCTGGTGTTAAATACTTCCAGGGTGAGCAGGACACCACACATCACTCCCTTGGGCAGGTAGCATGCTTACCCCCGTGGAGCCCTGCAGAAGCATAAGGTCTGATTAGCATTTCCGGCCATGAGCTCACTCTGTAGAGCACAGGATAAGCAAACTGATTCTAAACTGCAGCAGTGGGAGAAGCATTCAAGAGAAGGAACAAAGAGAAAGAGAAGAATGCGAAAACAAGTAAGCCTGTGCAAAAGGACGAAAGAGAGAACCAGTGCACAGGGACAGGGAGAGGATGCAAGAGAGACAAGATACATGAGGTTAAACTACCGTGCCAATGGGGAGCTTGCAGGTTGCTAGGCTTTCAAGTACACTGTGCCTGTGCACAGATGCTATTTATGGGAACATGCCAGAATCAATAGGCAGAAGATTTTTATTCAACATCCTTACTAATGACCTGAAACAAAGGCAAACAGCATATTAATTACAACTGCAGATGATGCTAAATTTTGAGTAGCAGTGAGAGAGCTAAGAAACACAAAAGGATCCATGCAGAATCAGGGAAAGTAAGGCTCAAAATAAAGATCTGCCTGGATAGAATGAGCCAAGTAATGTAGTTCAGGGGGTGAGAACTGCAGACGGGGATCTGCAACAAGGACGAGATGCCTGGAGAAACAAGCTTGCAAGGAGGATCAGCAACAGCTCATAAAATATTCTTAGTGTGCAACATGATAAGGTAACAAGACATCAGTATGATTTTGAACAGCAGGCACACAGGTATCATCTCACTGCCAGAGAGAAGCAATGAAAACCATACCAGGCAAATTGTTTAAAAATGGATGGGATGGGAGATCAACAGCATAAAACATTTGAGCCATCTTTTTCAGAACAGCTCTTTATTCCCACGGCTGGGCTTCCAGAAAAACTTTATTATGCCCAGCGCCAAACTCTCCTGAAAACCTGCGTATCCTGAGGACTGACCTCTTATGAAGGAGAAGATACCGCCACAGTTTGTGGCTGCTTCACAGGCATCAGGAAATCATCTTCTGCTCTAAGTGGTTATTTAAATTGGAGCAGATCTCTCCTGCCAAAAAATTCAGCTTGGTTGTAGGATGCATATAAAAATTGGAACCTCTTCCATTTCTGAAACCTGGACTAATTAGAAACATGGGCTGTATTTACTGGTTGTGAATCCAGCAGATTCCAGGTTACTTTTGACTTTTACCTGAGCATAAAAAGACCACACACAAATCGACTAAACCAAGAAGCCCAACAAGCACTGGGTTCACTCTGCCATCTGAACAGACAATGCTGGCTCCCAAAACAGATGAGACGACTGCACATCCTTCTTAGGCACAGATTACAAGGAGACACTGTATTGGGTAAGAACTATCTGCATGCTACTAATGTCAAACATAACCTAGTTCCAACAAGCAAATTGCACTTATCTCCGAGGGACAAAACAGCAGACATAAATCCAGTAGTGGTGAAACTGGATCAATGGCACATTCACAATGGTGCTACTGTCAATATATAAAACATCTTTAAAATACAGAATAATGACACATGACTGTTCTCATGGGGCAGTAACACACAGAGCCTGTCACCGACCAGTGCCTGCAATCCCTGCCTGCACAGGGGCTGTGAGGAGAGGAGGGAACACAGGGCAGCAACAGGGAAGGGAATCGGTCCTTGCCAGTCCCACTGCTGACTCCTCCCTAACACGTGGCTAAAAACTTCGCAGTCCCTTGCAGAAATTAGGGACCTGGACACTACATTCAACCAGAGCAAGGTGACTACTTTGAACCTAACACAAGTCTGGAGTGCCGTCCTCCTCGCAGCTTGTCTTAGGTGAGTTGTACCAAACACAGATCCCACCACAGCCCCATTTTCCAGAGACACTTTGGGGTTAGGCAAGTTTTGTGAACATTTGAGCTTTTTCACATGTTGCAAAATGCAACAAATGCTTTTCTGAACCTGATGCAGCAAACCACTGATTCAGTTTCAAGTCAAGCGATTATAAATCTTAGGTCAGCCAGCATGGGGACGTACTACAAGTGCCAGGAACTCCCAGATCACCTCTGTCTCACCAGGACCAACATGTCAGGGAAAGAGCTGGCCACTCCAAACAAGACAGATTACATACCTTACAAGATCACACCAGTGGCTCACCTAGCGCAGTACGCTTTGCCAAGGGGGGTAAAAGGAGCTGCTAACCAGAGGACACAAGAGAAAAAAGAAAGAAATAAAAAAGGGGAAAAAAGACCACACAGGCCAAACAGATATTGTTGCCAGAACAGTACCTGCGCACTGGCAGACTTCAAGATGTGGCATTTTACACAGAGTATGTGGAAAGTAATTACCAAGGCTGGAGGCTGTCCCAGAATTGTTATCACGCTTGCTCTTACCAGGAGGATGATAGATCTTGGATCAAGACAGCCTTCAAGGGTCAGGGCCTTCGTTTCATGTCTTGTTCTGAGGATATCAGCCCCATTTACTCCTGTGCTGGTACAGCACCCAGCGCAGACAGCTTGGAAAAAGCTGTACAAACACTGCTCTCTGCTAGGATGGGCCACTATCACTGTCAGATACAGCCCTAACACATATTTTGGCAGCTGCTGTTCCCATGGCCTCAAGTGAGCAGGTAGGGGACCCCCAGCTGGGACTATCAGATCCCTCTTCAGATTGCTGAGCACTTACTCTGTCTCTCCATGGTATCCCACTCAGCGGGGGCTACGGCAGATGGAAAGATCACAAGCCAGCAAAGACAGGAGCACCAACAATGAAACATGAACCAGACAAACACCCAGCGTGCACACTGTGGAGACAAACAGGATAGGAGAAATCTGCATACTCCAGCCATGCAAAACACACGCTGTTTGAACCTCCTGCTGAAGACCATCTGGTTTCTGGCTGCGGTTGCCTTTCTCCTAAGCATTATGTTGCAGCCTCCTCCTGCCCAGCCCCCTGATGTAAAGCACCACTCGCAACCAACCTACAGCATTATTTTGTATCTGCTCAGGGAGCTGTTCTTTGAGTGGTGTTTACGGCTTTCAGTTGCTATCAAGGAACATTAGCTCTCCTACTGCCATCCTTTGAGTACATCTTCAGAACCACGGAGCACCCCGTTCTGCTGGAGGTCTCACTGCCAGGTGATGACATTCTGTTTAGCCTACAAGATCTGATGGGTTTCCAGCCCCAGGTGAGAGTACTTGAAATTATACTCAGCAAAGGCTTATGGGTTTTTGCACACAGTGCCTCCAGCAGTTCACGGATCAGGTGGCAAGATCCAGTGGATACAGGAGGGAGTATTTCTTAAGACTGTGAATTCTAGTGACACTCATGACCGAGAAAGCACATCTTTTGCTTGGGGAAGAAAAACACAAGGGCTGTGCTTCACCTGTAGACATCTGTTACGCCTTCAACAACAGGGCAGCTAAAAATAACTGACCTTAAAAAGGCTGTTGCATGATGAAGACATCTTGTGCCATGACACCATTTGGTGCAAATACTCTCTCCACAGCTGGAGTAGCCAGCAAAGTCTCAGGAAAACCTTCACGTGACAAAGCCTGGCAAGAAATTTTCATCTCTTTTTTTTTCCACCCCTGTATATAAAGGGATGACTTATTTGTAGAGATAACTATTTGAGGATTACAAATAACAGGGATGGATATGCAACATTCATCCATTTCCACACCAGCATTCTACCTCTGCTTATTCAGCCAGATCAAAATGGCTTGCTAGGGAATGTGAATAACTGACTACATAAAACCTGAGGTCTTCCATCAGGCCACAAGAACAGCATAAGAAATACAAACAGCAAGTTGCTCAAGCACAAAGTGAACATCACAAAGCTGACTGATCGCCATAAATACGCAACACTTCTGTATCTTACAGTGAGCATTTTTTCCTTTCTAAAAATCGAATTACAGCTGCATACCCTGCATCTGCCTTCTCCTCCTCGCTTGTAGGTTTTTGCTGTTATTCAGTGGCAGGTTTAGGACCAATGAACCACATCAGCTAACCCGACCAAACCAGTGAAAGCACTTCCATTAGTGTTGTGCCACCCATTTCAGTAGCTGCACCATGCTTGGCTTCTTCTGAACACTTCAGAGACCCTCTGCTTCACTACACATACAAACAGCAGTAGAAGATTCTCTCCCAATTTAACACAAGGGCTCAGACCAGAAATGCAGACAACAATTTCACGGTGCCTGGTAACACAATGCTTTTTTCTGATATCATTAACCAGGTAATACAAATTTTGGGATGTCTTTTCTTAAAATGCCGTATCTGCCTTCAGAAATGAAAGCTTTCCTGCGCCAAATTAAACCAACACTTGGTCTATCCAAACATCTAATTTACAAATGCCAGCTGATGTCATGCATTGCACTAGTGAGAGGGCCAGGTCCAACATGCATTATTATTAGGTCTACACTAGATATCAAGTCTTCAGTACAGATCTCTGTCACCCTCCAGGATAACCTTGGAGATCTCTTCCTCCATAGCAGAGAGATGTGAGGAGCAGTAACACGGCTCTTAATCCACATCATCTACCAAAAAAGCCTCATTTCCTGACCTGGAACTACATTTGCTAGGGAGGGAGAAATTTTCCACCTCAGTCCCTAAATTGCTGCCAAGAAGAAATGCTGAATTAGTGCTCTGGCTCTGGGAAGGAAACACTTCTCTGCTAGCAGACTGAGTCAATTGGCCAACCCACTGTTCACTGAGCCCTGCTAACTATCAAAGGCTGGCATCAAAAGCACCTTGGGCTGGATTCAAACTAGCAACAGAGGGATAGAAAGCACCAACATGCAGCAGCACCAATTCCCTGAGTCCTTCACCATGCAGTGCATGCCAGCTCTCATGGGGAGCTGTGCATTCCTGTGCAGACCAAACGTGTGAAATCTCAGGCCAGAAGCAGGTTCATCTATAATTAGATGTACTTATTCTCTGAGCTACTCTAAACTGAACCGAGAAAGAGATAAAAGGAAGCACATCAAAGACAGAGGGAAAGCAGAGCTTTAGAGCCACAGAGGAGTTCAGATGAGGCCCTTCTCCTGCCCCTCTGTATCCCAGTGGAGGAGCTCCAGGAGAAGCCATCTGTTGCATCCTCTTGGCCCTGCCATCACCAGCTCATGAAATCCAGGCCATCTCTGCATAGATACACATGCCTGTTACACATTTTCAGGAACATTCCCCAGAGCCAGCCCTTTTGGCTGAGTAGACAAAAGACTTTATTACGGTTGGAATAGCAGAAACGTCCACATTGACAACTGCAGCCAACGTGACATAAATAAAGCCAATAAAGCAATGGAAATCATGGCTGACAGCAAGTATTCCATCTAATCCTAAAATTCCCCTAGGAAGAAAACACAGATTCCCTGAACTCCCCAGCAACCGAAGATTGCCTTAAGATGCTGAACAGTTTATATATATTTTTAGATCAAAAGAGGAGGCTGGAAGATGCTCTGGTTTCTCTGAAATTTTTGATGATACTTACATGTAGCCTCTCTCAGCTCATTTGAGTCCTGCGTCATCACTAAACCATGGGCAGATTTTACTTCTCTCCCAGTGACCTCACTACTGTCCTCAATCCGCCTAGGGCTCTGGTGGTTTTAAAATGCTCTATAAATGCCAAGGAAGAATTAATGCCAATTTTGTCTCTTTTTTCAAGGACAGAGCAAAGAAATAGTGCCATTAGCACGGTACTCAAGAGCCCTGCGTTCAGCAGGCAGCTCTGCCTCAAGGAGGAAGGATTAGATATTTAGCACTCCTGCCCATTACTGGCCAAAGCTGGGTGATGGCAGGGGAATGGCTTCATCCTACTGCTCACACTGTGCATGCTGGCAAGACCACTCAAAGCAGAGTCAGGGAACAGCAGCTTCTGGGATATTAGAAACAAAGATGAGGCGTGCTACATACTTGTGATTTGGGCAAACTGAAAGCTTCCGCCTTTTACAAACTCTAGGCATGAGGCATAGGAAAGGAGCAGGGCTTATCAGAGAGCGATCCCCTTCCAAACTGCCAGGCCTCCAGGCACAATTCCCTGGGGAGGCAGCAGCACCTTTGTCCCAGATCCCTGCTAACAGGATTCATTGCACAGAACAGACCCTGCTCCAACCTCCCAGGCCAGCCAGTGGCTGCTGAAGGACAGCTCTGCTGGTTTTGACTTCTCAAGACTTCAGACTCTGGATGATGCAGCTGCTCATCTATATCACTACCTCTTGTCCAGATGCTTTGTGCCTGCTTCACTTGTATGCTGACAGCTCCTAAACCTTTTCCTCCACTTTCCAAAACCAACCAGAGCTCATACAAAAGCCTGTTGCAATAAAAAAATGGCCTCTCCAATTTGAGCCTCAGAGCTGAGCTGCAAGTGCTACACCCCACAAAAATCAGAAGGCACAAGCCTCTTGCATCCAGCAGAACATGTAGCAGGTAGGTCAGTTACCCAGGGCCATCAGGTTAGAGGATGGTGCCAGCTGGTCCCTGTGCCCTGCCAGCCCAGCTCTGGTCCTGCAGTGAGCTCTAGCACAGGGAGAAGGCCCACACACCTCGTCTCTACCTTCACCTACTCAGCAAGATGTTTTTCACGTCATCCACTTCCCCACCACCACCTGTGTATACACTACATAAGGAGGCCAGCTTTCATCTGCCTGCTAAACAGTGGCCAGGCAGTTTTCAGCCAACTGAAGCACACAAGTCTATCCCTCTGCATCAAAGGCAGGAGCCAAATGCAGCGGAAAACAAGGAGAGCCTTGCTATGGCTCCTTCAAGGAGGTCTGACTGCACTTGCATTTCTGCCTCACTGCAGCCGAGTCCAACCGACTACAGCAAGGGAAGGAGCAGCTAAGAGTGAAAATTATCATCTACGACCACCATTACAATTGATTGCTTGTTGACCATAAAGGTGCTATTTTCCACAACAACAGCCAAATGTAATCTGGAAATAAGTTATAACCTCATGGTTAACTTCTGGCCAAAAGAATTATTAAAAGGCAAACCCCTTTCTTATACCCTCAATCCCCCATAAAATATGGAGTTTCTGACATTTTCAGACATGCTACCATTTCCAATGTATGTGCTGTTACCCAACCTCCATACATTTCCCTTCTCTAGTGCCCTGGTAATGGCCTTGCCTGAAGGATCACCCAAAGGGAGTAACAGGCACCAAGGAGGAGCTCAGGACTTCTCTCCCTCCACCCCACGTGCTGCCAGAGCTCAGATAATCCATTTCCAGTCTTTCCCATCAGGACCTGCTTTTGCTGCTCAGCCCAAGCACTTCTCTACATGAGCGGCATTCTTCTGCATCAATTCCTTCCCCTCCATTTATGAAGAACATGCAGTAAGCCTCACAAACACCTTGTCTCACCCTGGCCTTCAGCTTCTCTCCAACCTCTTGCATGCCCAGGAGGACACAGGGAGCTTGTCTGTACACCCCAGCCCTGGACTGCCACAACTGCTGGTTAGAGCAGCACAAACCCCTTCCAGATGCCTTCTCCTTTGCTTCTGAAATGCCACCTAAGGTCTGGGCAGAAGCCTCTTCACAGATCCAGCTGTGTGGGCATGATAGGAATCATCCTGTGAACTACTCCAGATGCAGAAGGCAGGGTAGGAGCAGCCAAACTGCAACCCCTTCCGCTAATCGCAGGATCTCACAGGCACAGAACACACTACAGTGAGGCCTAGTTGGGGAAGATATGAAACACGCAAAAATACAAACTCAGACAAAGAACAGAGCCAAAGAGCCAGACAAAGAACAGAGTCCAATCAAGAAGAGCTCCTCCATTTGCCAAGGCCAGGTTATTTTATTCTGAGCCACTTAGAACATCATCTGAGAAGCCAGTGGCCAAAAATGGGTTGAGAAAGATTCTAATTTCAGACTCCCTCCAGAAATCCCCATCGTCCCGGTGCTGAGGTCCCCGCACAAGAGGGATGGCGTGCAGGATTCCTGATGCCAGCATCTGACAAACAACCCTCCCCTCTTTTTCATATCAGCCTTGCTTTACTTAGCACAGTAATTGTTAACGTAGCAGCTCTCCGGTGGGGCAGCACATTTTATTGTTAGCCTAGATGGTAAAAATAAAATCTGATTGCAAGAAATTGCTTGGCTTCAATTATAACATCAGCGTTAATTACAAGTGCAACTGTAATTGCAGGGAAGGAAGGCAGAGCGGCAGCATGGAGGATGCATAAATTCTGGTTGGCAAGCCGACATTTTCCAACCCAGCCCTCCCAAGGGAGAAAGCAAAGCTTCTGCCTCCTTGACAGCAGTTGCAGCAATCCCAGACAAGTAGGTCTGAATGGCTCCCACTGTTATGCCTGTTGGCATCTCCTGGAGAAGAAGCATCTGAATCTGTTCCCAGCCCCTTGAGACTTTCTCTGATGCCAACACAATTCTGACCAACGCATTCTCTCTACCTGAAGAGACTCATGCACGGAAACTCTTCAGAGCCTGTGTATTGCCATCCCCACCTCCACTTCCTTTGTCTTTTATAGCGAAAGACAACAAGCTAGAGCCACAAGTCTCTGTTGCCTCCCCAGAGCCTGCCTGGGGAGCTAGCAGGCTAGGGCTGGAAGAGGCATCTTACACTTCTGCAGCCCTTACCTGGGCTTCTGTTTATATGACACAGGCTGGGGATACCAACAAACCTTCTCTTCATGGGGCTGCTTCAGGGGGGTGCTTCTCCCAACCCCTCAATGCCAGGGAGCAGCCTGCTCTCCAGTTCAGGAAGAACAGAGGCAGGGATTATTACCTTTACTGGATCCAGCTCTCATCTCTGTCTGCATCACGCAGGTCAAAGGGAAGATATATTTGAGGTTCCTCTGGTTTGTCTGAAGCATGACTCAGAGCAGCCAAGGCCCAAGCACTGCCTTGTGCCAGGTGAACATCCCGCTGTCTAAACACCAACAGCTTCACTACTCACCCATTCACACTGCCCAACTGCAAGAACATATTAGGATTGCCTTGAATCCACCTTCTGAGAACAAGAGGACCAAAGTGCCATCACATATATCCGTGGCAAGCTCTGTGCCCACAAACAGGTTTTTTTTCCCCATTTCTTTATCATGTTCACAGTGACCATGTGACATACAGCATGGAAAACAGAGGGAAACAAAACAGAGCACCACCAACGCACTGGGGATGAAATTAAGACAGGGAACAAAAATACATACTTGAAGCTGAACATCATGAACTTCACAGACAAGACCTGAAGGAATCACCACCAGCAACAGCTAAAACATGAACGCTGGGGAAAGGAAAACATCTGGTGGGTGTGAGTGTTCTCTACAGTACAGCATCTAAGAGTGGGATCTGGAACAGGCCCAGGACCACTCTCATGTCTTGTGCACTGCTAGGTGGAGGGCATGTTCTGCTCTACAGTGGACACATTGCCCAGACCGTTCCCAGATGCAAAAGCCTAGGGAACAGCATGTTACAGCCACCCCCAGGACACTTGTCACTTCTAAGGAGAGAAGTACCATTTGGGAAAAGACACTGTTCCTGTCAGAGATTATGAAGTTCAGCTCTTTATGCTAGGCAGGAAGGAACAAACCCAAGAACTTGATTAAGAGAGACAGCTGTAAAACCATGTTTTCCAATGGGCTAGGGGAGGAAAAGGCAGTCCAAACTAGCTCTGGAGATAAGCAGGGCTGTTCCCCAGTGCTGGTATACACCTTATATATATATATAGATAGATAGATGGATGGATGGATGCAATTCCTATTCTGAAGGTCCACCTCTTCTCAGCTCATCTAGTGGACCAGCTGCTGTCTTGAACTGCTGAAAGCACTGCAGAGCTAGGGGCTGATAGAAAACAAGGCTGGCCTTGTATGTATGCCACAGAAACCTCCCAGCGCTGCTCACTGCTGGCACTGTTCTGTGAGCCAGCAGACAGATCCCTCCTGGGAGTCAGGTGACTGTAAGGTCCTCCGGTTCATTGAGCCCCTCCCACCAAGGTGGTCACAGGCACCTCTGCAGAGGTATCTCAGAGGAAAAGCATTTGCTAGCTGTTTCCAGACCCAAAACCTTGCCTACAGAATGACCTGTGCATAACCATTTTGCAGGGCCTGGGGGATGCTCCTGCCACAGCAGCAGCAGGAAGAGTAACAGTAATACAAGTTTTAGTCAAATGCCTCCATTTCAGGTCTGTGAAACGGAGACAGTATTTCCACTCCCCTTCATCTAGAGATACTGAGTGGAACTTCCTTGGAGCTAGGATGTTTTTGTTTACAGCCACCTGTGCAGAGTTCCTAATGCTGTACAAAGAAATGGGTAATGACTAAACCCAGTTAATAACCAAAAAGCCTGTAGGTGGCACTCCAGAATACGCAGAAATGTGCAAGACCAATAGGACTTGCATCTGCAGTGCACAACAGCAACATGTGCCTCGTTACATACCAGAAGGGCTGAGAAAGAGGTGATGATCTCCGTGGCACCCTCCAGGCACCACAGTAACCCAAAGTGCTAAACCCACAATTGCTTTAATCTCTCCAGGATCCATCCAGGCAGCAGGATTGGATCCAGACCGGTGCCTAGGAGCAGCTTGGGTTTTGGCAGGGGTGCAGCTGGGCGGCACTGCCACTCCGTCTGCGATCTCAGCTCAAGCACAGGGGAAAGCTGCGGGTAAGCATGGCACAGGGCCCACCACAGCAGAACATGATAAATCTGGCATTGTCAAGAGCACTAAAACGTCTCCTAAATGATGCTAAACCAACACAAACAAGCCTCCCCTCCCATATGAGCACCATTAGAGCAAGGCCATCCATCCTCTCCTATCCCAGACTCTGGCAAGGTGCACCCATGTGTGAACCAACATCCACTCAGCCATCAGGCAGCTCTGCAAGACATGTCTGAATGATGCAGGGTTTCTGGATGGCCATGCCTACGCCCGTGTTTAGAGTTGCTAGTACTAGTAATGCTCAACAACCTAAAAGGAAAGGTTTTTAAGCAGGTAAACAGCTTAATCTTTAGTGGGTTTTCCGTATTTCCTATAACGCACTTAACTACTCCCACTGCTTCCTCACAAGCCCCCTGTGAAGGCTAAAAAGCACCTTTTTCCAGCAAAATCTGAGCCCCTTACACATCATGTAATCCCCCAGAATGGAGTCCTTAAGACAAAGAAGCTACCACGAGCCCATCCAAAGAAACTGTTAGCAGCAGAACCATTGGGCCCCACAGTGAAACATGCTGGTAATTTTCTCTGTACAGGGATTTCAGAGGTCTTTTGCTTTGCCTTCCTAACCCAAACAGACAACCTCGCTGGGACTGCAAGAGGATGGACCCCGATGGAACAAAGAGGATCCTGGTCAAAAAGCATAATTTAATGGCACACTACAAACTTACGGGAAAAGCTGTCCACAGCTTCCTAACAAGTGGCCTGTGGAAGGAGGTTCAGCATGTCTAGTCCAAAAGAGGCCACTGGCAAACCACAGCCACATCCACAGCCCCAGCTGGCCACAAGGACCCCTGTGCACAAGTTCATTCTTGGGGAAGCTGCAAGCTGATCCATCATGCCATCCCTGATTTCTTGCCAAACTGACAGTGAGGTGCTCTCACCTTGCTTCAGTTCCTGATGTGAGTCTCCCAGGAATAGTCATCCCTTCCCTTCATACCTCTCTACAGTGAGTGCCTAAGCACCAGAAGACCAAAGCCCTGCACAAGCAAATGGACAGAGAGACCTGAAGGGGAAGGTCCATGTGCCAGCTCCCTGGGGCTGCACCACGCCTGGGCTTTGCAGGATGGCTGGTGAATAAGGTACATTTCCTTAACAGCTCCCACCCCATTCCAAGCCTCAAAACCCAGAGTGCAGAGATTCCCCGGAGCAGCAGCTGTCAGCTATGAAACAGCACAGACACAGACAGCAAAACACCAAGAGCAAGGAAGGACCAGTTAACATAAGCTGCCTGGCTCTGGATCAGGAAGGAAAGAGGAAGGCAACAGGGTCTTCTCCACACGCCACTGTCCCCAGCCACATCAGGTTGGTAAAGAGAGAGCTCCCAAAAGGCACAGTCAGGCTGGCAGAGCAGGGGACATTACAAATGCACAGTGCCAGCGGGATTTGCCAGGATGGCTACATGTCTGTCCCATGGCACAGCCCAGAGCTGCTTGATGCCTTGCACATATAATCTGCTGCCTCTTGGGTCAAGGCAGTTCCCAGCTTGTGGAAAATTTTGACATGAGTAATTTTATTTGTTTTGTTCAGCTTGGACTGAAACCAAATTCCAGAGGCATTGTGAAGGCCCCAAAAGCCTATGTTTTAATCAGTTCATCTGTACATCCCTTGAAAGACAATTCAAGGGATTTCAAGGGTGAGGTGGCTGCACCACCCAGAACACTGCTTGGGATCACTTTTGCAACTCTGGCTCCATGTGGGGTGCAGGAAGCTTTAACGCAGGCTTCAAGGCATTAGTGCAGGAGACTATGGGAACAGGGGAGCACAGCTAATTCTGAGTGAACAGCCAGCCGAGCCTTTGCTTGGCAGCATTTTTTCATTGTCTATTATATACAGCTGGATGAATGTCAATAAATTACCAATGGAAATGAGCCCTGCTGAGCAGGCAGTTTGGCTTGAACAGCTGTTTTCTAGGTGGCACAGTGGCATTTCAGCTCCATTTAGCAAGCAGTGGTGAACTGGGGATTACCAACTGCCTTCAGGGGTGGGAAAAAGTAAAGTAAACCCTGCACAGAGGGAAGCACCAGGTCTACCTGAGCCCCACAACTGGGAACTCACAAAGACTTTGATGCCTTAGGGGAGGAGAAAGTAAAAAGCCAAGCGGGCAGTGGTGAGTCACAGGAAGCTGCATCCCTGAGGTCAGGCAAACCACTCTCCACACACTTGTTCCTGCAGCTTACCCAGGGAGGAGCAGTGGTGGGGAGCACTGGACAGAGCAAGCAAGGGCTTGCCCAAGATCACTGGGAAGCTCTCCTACCAAGTCCCAGGCAAGCTCGGGAAGAAAGAGAAAACTGGATGGATGCAACCAAGGCTGCAGCTCCTCCATCTGCACCCTTCAGTATACGCTCATCTCTGCACTTAACTGACACTCCAGCCTTACCCAACCTCACCATGCCAGCCCTGCTCCCAAGTCTGACTGGCAGCCTCACAGCCGGTGCGCACAGGGAAGGAGATGCTCAGAACTGGGACACATGTGATTGACACTTCTTCCTTCTGACACACTGCTGGTTGGCTCCTTTCAGAGTGCAGTGAGGTGGGTTTAACTTAAAAACCAGCAACCCTGGTTTTGTCTATCCTACAAGAGTCCCTCAGAATGACCTTGGACATAGGTCTACAGCGTGACAGCAAGCTGCTTTTGTCTGGCATGTTCTGCAGGAGATCCTGTGTTTTCACCTTGATCTGGGATGGAGACAGACCTCACAGCATCCAGCTGCAAGAGGGGAACGCAGTGTCCTGCAGGCTGGAGGCAGTACACTCCATCCCTGCTGCAGAGCCCCTATAAAAACCACCCGTCAAACCCCCGTAAAAACTTTGTGGTCTCCTTGAGAGTGGCTGTTAAAAATAATGATGTTGAGAAATGGGAGGCTCTCACTTTCAGAAAGAAAGGCATTAAGTTGCAAAGTCGTTGAGAGCTGTTTATTATTTAGCATCTGTTAAATTTCAACTAGGAAAAAATACCTTTGAGGACGGAAGACTGAACTGGTAATACAATCCTTTGGCTCCAGCATGAGCAAGTCTTGTAATTAAGACACAGTGAAATCATTGATTATTTCAACTTGTCTTCTTGGAAAGGCAAAAACAGATAAAAAGAAAGCTCACCTCCCCACATGCTATGGGTTCTGAAAGGCTGAAAGCAGACCACAGGCTGTGTGTTCTGGCCATGCAGCTCCCGCAGGCTCTCCTGGTCTCCCTAACCATCAAGCTACGGCCAAGGTAAACAATGAAATCAGCCTGAACACAACCAGGAATAGGGAGGAGAGAGGCGTAGCATTCACAGAAGGAAACTAAAGCAAAACACAGCCACCCCCCCCCAAATCTTTTCTGGTTGTGAGTGAGCCAGGTAACAGTACAAACCAGGCACCCAGTCAAAAACCAGGTCCCCACCAGGGACCCAGAAACAGTTTCCCAATTAAGAACTTGTCAGAGGATGGTAATTGACAGAAGGGTTCATTTTCCAGCTGCAAACAGCAACGGTGGCTGTGTCTAAGGGTTTAAGACAGAGTATCAGAAGCTGAACCAGTGAAAAAGAGATTTAAGAATTCCTCAAACAGAAGAAATAAACCTGATTTCTAATGCATTTGGCTGAGGCTTTTTGATTGTCATGTCAATACTACTTGATGGCAGCTTAACAACCCGAATTCCCTGTCTGTGAGTTCCCTGCAGCTGAGACCCTTCTTTCCTCAATTTGCACAGAAGAGTCCCAGACCATTACATTCTCCATCCACTCAAAAGCTCTCCAAAGTGGGTCTTTTACCCAAGGAATTTCACCAGATGGAAGTAGTACTTGATCTGTTATCCTCTCGGCCACCCTCGTGCACACGACCCAATACGCAGTTCTGCCCAGCGAAGGATGATGCTGACATCCATCATCTACTAGCTTCACAAACCCTGAGAAACCTTGCATGGTACTGCAGTGCTTCTATGTAGCTCTTCTCCCAGCATCATTCTTTTGGGGAGAAAGGAGGACCTCATTGTAGGATGGAAGTAAAGACGCTGTACTTCATATTCTCTTTTTCAGACCAAATCCTCAGCTAGCAGGAAGAGCACAGGAAGCCGCCTCATCTCAAAAAGCACAGCTAGCATTATTTTCTCCTTGCCAGTGTGTTACAGAAGAAAATACGTGGCCTTTTAAATCTTACCGAATGAGATGTATTCCTCACCTTCCCCAAGAGAGAGAAGGATGGGGTGATTTTCTACTTGCAACTGGAGCAGAGAGATGTAGGTGTTCATAAAGTAACAAGCAGCAGCAAATGGAAGACAAACGCCGTGCTCTATCAGACCTTAAACCTAAATATCAGCTGCTTGTCTCTTTTTAGTTAAAAAACACGAAGCAACAACCCACTAACCACCAGAACCACCACAATCCGCTCACTATAACCGGAAGGAGAGTGCCTCCCGTTTCTACAGCAACCGCGGGCCCGGCGCGGCGCTGGCAATGGCATCCCGGCAGCGGCCGTAGGGGGCACGGGAACAAAAGCGGCGGAGGCCGCGGGGTGTGTCCGCCCCCCGCACGCCGAACGCCGCGGAACGAACGCACCAACGCACGGAGGTGAATACACAGAGAACAAGCCGCGGCTTGTCCCCCACACATCCCCCTATCACCCGGACCCGGCCGGGGCCGCACCGGGGGTCCGTTCGTCCGCTCCCCCCCCAACCTGTGGCGCGGCGCAGCCTCCGTCCGTCCCCACACTCACCCCAGAGAAGGGTGAGGAGCTGCGCCCGCGGCACCAGGCTGAGCGCGTAGACGGCGCCCAGGTGCAGCAGCCCCATCAGCACCACGTTGCGCCAGACGATGGCCTGCCCGCAGCCCGCCTCGCCGCCGGACGCCCGCCGGGACCCGGCCATCTCGCCCGCGGCGCGCTAGGGTCGACGGACCCCTCGCAGCGCGGCCGGGGAGCGGCTAGGGGCGGCCGGGCTGCGCCGCATCTGTTGCTGCTGCCGCTGCCTCCATGGAGCTCCCGCGCCGCCGGCTGCGCCCCGCACCGCGGCGGAGAAACGGGGGAGGGCAGGCGGCCGCCGGCCCTGCATAGCGACAGCCAATGGCGGCCGCGGACAGCCCCGCCCCGCCGAGGGGCCTTCTTACGGTGCGCCCCAATGGCTGTGTTGGTGCTGCCTGAGGGGGAGTGGGGACTGTGGCGGGCGGCAGCTGGGGATCCGCGCTCGATGGCCGAGAGGAGCAGGCCTCTGTCCACCCTGCCTGCGCCTTTCTAGGCGGCTGTCCCCGCTCCCGCCGGCTGCCTGAGGGAGTGAGGGGACAAACGCTGTGAGGAAGAGGCAGATTTGAAAGACGTCTGGTTTTGGAAGCCTGTGGAACCTGAGTAAAAGATGCCACCGGTACTCGGGAGGAGCACATTCACGAGGTAGCTAATAAAGTTCATCTGGCTGCTGATACCGAATTAAACAAGTATTTCCTGGTGTACAGACACATAGTCATGGACAAGGCTACAAGGATTCTCATGATAAGAAAAGCATGCAACAAAAAGACCAGATATCTTCTTTCAAGTCATAGAATGATTAGGGTCTTAAGACCATCTAGTTGATGATCTTAAGATCATCAAGTTCCAATGCCTCACCCTAGACCATGTCACCCAAGGCCTCATCCAACCTGGCATTGAGCTCCGCCAGGGATGGAGCATTCACAACCTCCTTGGGCAACCCATTCCAGTGCCTCATCACCCTAACAGCAAAGAACTTCTTCCTTATATCCAATCTAAACTTCCCCTGTTTAAGTTTTAACCCGCTACCCCTTGTCCTGTCACTACAGTCCCTGATGAAGAGTCCATCCCCAGCATCCTTGTAGGCCCCCTTCAGATACTGGAAGGCTGCTATGAGGTCTCCATGCAGCCTTCTCTTCTCCAGGCTGAACAGCCCCAACTTTCTCAGCCTGTCTTCATACGGGAGGTGCTCCAGTCCCCTGATCATCCTCGTGGCCCTCCTCTGGACTTGTTCCAACAGCTCCATGTCCTTTTGATGCTGAGGACACCAGAACTGCACACAATACTCCAAGTGAGGTCTCATGAGAGCAGAGCAGGGGGGCAGGATCACCTCCTTCAACCTGCTGGTCACACTCCTTTTGATGCAGCCCAGGATACGGTTGGCTTTCTGGGCTGCGAGCGCACACTGAAGCCAGCTCATGTTCAATATGGGCCTTCCTCCTGTCGACAAGGCCTGAGAAATAGGTAAACAGTTGCAAAAGAAAACAGCTCAAGGAGCCTCTCAGGGTTGTAAATGAACCCAAACAAGAACATGTAATTAATTGGCAAGACTAAACACACATTCCAATGTCCTTAACTAACGGATTTCCATGAAACGGTAAAATGAGTGGGGCTATTTCTCCCCAAGTGACCACCACAACCCCCAGAGACCACTACCCAAATTCACAGCACCTGCACCGCACCTTAGCTACCCGAATTACCATATGTGATGAGTAACGAGAACTGGCTGGGTGTTTCACAGAATTATAATGAATACATATAATAGCGGTATATAAGCTGTAAACTGTCTGTTCTTGGCTGCGTTATAGGCTGTGCAATCCCCCATGAACCCATACTGTAATAAAATAATGTCGGCTTTCTAACCTGTCATTCTGTTTACAGATTTTATTTCCTGGATTTGGATGACACTGGGAGTAACAAGGTGGGCGCTGAAAGCCAAATAACAGCAAGATTTTTTACCACTGGTGTCTACCCAAATGAAGAGTGTGCCACACTTCTTGTTTACTCTGCCCCACCACAGACTGAGGTTTTAGAGTTCACATGTGGTTTCCTGGGGATGCTCTCCCCTCCATGCTGCTGCAGCCTCTCGCTGCAAGCTGCAGTGGGAGAGGAAGGACCTCATGTTACTTGAGGTGCCAGCATGGAGTTTGTTCATGGCGAGTTCACCAGTGTGAGAAGGATGACACAGATGCACAGAGGAGCAGTGGGCACAGAGTAGCTCACTGTAACTGGTGAGGCTGTTTACCTGCTGTGGAGCAGGAAACATCTCACACCAGTAGCGTGCAGAGGGTTGTAAGTCATTAGGTGAGAACCAGATGCTAACTCCGGATAAAACATCTGTCCACAAGGCATTTTGTTTAGCTTTGAATGTTTCTGTGAGGATACGAGGGAAGAAGGGAGCTGCACAGATGTGTCAGCAGCCCTCCTCCCCATTGGGGGTTGACTCCTCCATGATATAGAGCCTGCAGTGTCTTTCCATTGCTGTGGGGTGTTTTAACTTGCACTGCTCTGACTTCCTCCACACACGCAAGGTCAATTGGCAGGCTACGTTGAAGCGTACCTACTACTGATTTAGTACGTGATACTCACTTTACTTTTAGGACTCTGCAATACAATGTTGGGGGCAGGCAGAAGAGAGGACTGTATCTAATGACTTCCATCTCTCAATGTCTGAAAGCAGAAAGAGGCCCCCATCCCTCATACACTGGCTGCTCCCAGGCACACTCTGTCATGGGTGACCCTCAGGCTTACAAGAGCAAACTGCAGAGACCAAGTTCACTTCTGTATACCACAACTCGTACAGGCATGCTGCCCTAAGTGCTTAGTGGAAGAAGGTCAGGGCTCAGGGCAAGTGAAATGGGAGTGATAGGAGGCAGCAAGGAAATCAGGAGACCAGGGTGCATGGCAAGAGGCAAACACACGTGGAAACGAGATTTCCAACTAATCTGTGTCACTGATGAATGCATTCATAAAAGCTCCCTCTGCCACCAGAGTGCATTAATGCGATGCTACCTTTTGCACACAGTACTGTAATTTCATACCCTACTTTTATTTCCAGTTCACAGCATGGAAAGCAGGTGAACAAAGATGACATGACAAATGTGGCTGGATGTCCTCTGGGTGCAGGAAGTGCTGATGTTTAGGGTGGCACTGTTTGGTATCTTCTGTGAAAGAAAAGCTCTCATGCCCCTGTCCTAGCAAAGCTGGTCACATGCAGAGAAAGCTTGTCAAAACTGGAAGGGGGGCATTGTCCTGTACTCAGCCCAACTGACCTGGGACCAGAAGGGTCCCCACTGCTCATGGACTTGCTGATCCCAGTGGAGAAGCAGATGAAGCCCAAGCCAGACCAAAGTCACCCCTTTGAGAATGTCATTGCACAGTGTCATTCCTCATGAATGGAGCCCATTGCTGTTCCACTGACCCCAAAAATCACCGCTCAGGCAGTGGCACTTCAGTGACAACATCAGTTTGTCCCAGGCTGGCTGCAGTGGCTGTGGGCAGCAGCACATTTTGGGATGTGATGCTTGAAAACATCTCTCTTTTAAAAAGCTACCCAGCTGTGTAGATCGTGATGTCAGGACTATGTACTGTAGACAGAGATCTGGACTGCGAGTACCCAGAGATTCAAAGAAAAGACTTTGCAAATCTGACTCCTGCTTCCCGTGGTGAAAAATAATAAACCTGTGAGCCAGAATCGCCTAGAGAAAAAAACTGAGGAGCTGCAACCAAAACAGCAACAAACTCAAAAGGAGGTGTTCTCAGTAAACACTCCAGGGTTCATATTTCTAAAAGTGAAGGATTGAGTCCAAAAAAAGAATGCCTGTGTGTAGTTCAGAGATCTGGAAACTGCTTGGTTTTGGCTGCTGCACTTAACAGTGAAGGTGTAGTGACTGCAGACGTGCTGGAACTGAGAATTCAAGGCAGTGTTTGGGGAGAAAGGTTACAGCCTCTCTCATCTCTGCACATCTTGCCTTTTCTGGCAATCCCAGATGGGCTTCCCACTGTTGTGTGCGTGTGTCTCCTTGCTAAGTTAGCCTCTTCTGCTGCAATAATGCCTTTTCTGTGCAGATGAAAGAGGCACTTGACGTTTAGCTGTGGTCTAGGTTTACCTGTACGTAGCCCTTGGTGCTACCTTTGTAAGTTAGTTAGCTTATAGCTAATTAACTTCAAAGAAGTTTCACTGTTTTCTGTTCCAGCACAGCTCTTGCCCAAATCTCACTGATGGGTGAGAGGACTGAACTATGGGCTCAAATCCTCTTGCAGGCAGCATGCAAGTGTGCGATTCCCTCTGGGACAGAGTGCCTTTCTGAACCTGGCTGAAACGCTGCACCAGGCTGCTTAATAGGTAGACATCAAGTCCAGCCATTACTCTAGGACTACCAAGTACACCACTAAACCATGTCACTAAGGGCCTCAATGAGAACACAGAGAGTATCATTTCAATGCGACTGGTGCCCACTACTATCACACTTCAACACAATTGAAAATTTGAAATGTTGACAGGAGTTGGTTATTTTTCTTTTCTCTTGCCATGAAAAATGAAGTAATGACCCCAAAGCATTTTTCAAATGAAGGCCTTAAGTGGTAAAGAAGGAAACAACACCTAAAATATCAGAGGGACAAAAAGTAGGCACTCAATGTTTATGTATCGAAGTGAATTCACATAGCGAATGTGTACCTGGCAAAGCAGGTGAGCAACAGGTTCCCAAGAAGTCTCCCTTGTGCTGTCCAGGCAGGCACAGATTTACTGATGAGGTCAGCTGCAGTTGCCTTTAAGGGTGCTCCTTAATAAATCTTCTCTTAATTAGACTCTCTGCTGGCTAACTTGCAGCCCTAAAGCTCATAAGAATTTTAATTGGCTTTAGTCTCTTTTGAACAAGGATTGCGTTACATGTACCCGTAGATCCTGCTGGGCCATTTGGTGATATATCTGTCTGATTCGCCCCGCTGGCAGAGGAAACATCGGAATAACCAACTCAGCATGCAGCAAGTCAAGGCTGGGATATTACCCGGAGCTCCCCCATTTAAGGTTAGACACTGAAGCCGTTCCTGGTATCAGTACATTATTTACTACACTCCTCACTATACTTTGACAGTGAACTTGGCTCTCATTCAAGGCTGAGCAACTCAGCTTGGCACAGGCACCCCAATGGAATGCTCAGCATCCCCTGCAGGGGAGGCAGACTCAGGCGTTTGGCAGATGTTTGGCCATATAAGCCTGTTTTACCCTTTAGCTTTGAGCCATTCCTGACTGTATGCATGCTGTCCCATTTTTGCAATGGATGCTTAACGCAGCTCACATCAGCAAACCCTGATGGGTGCCGAGCCACATGGGATTGCAGATGTGGTGCAGGGATAGAAGAGGGAAACATCTGTCCCAGGAGCTCCTTTCTTTTCCCCACTCAGGCATAACAGTCCCCAGGCAGGCTGACAACATGGTGACATTTGCGGTGCTGAAGCAAAGCACTAGCGTAGTGGTGAGGGTGATGACACAGCTGAGGGGAGCCTGCAGGACTCTGGGGAGAGGTGCCACTGCTCTTTTTTTGCTATGCTTGCCAAAACATGCCCCCACCCCTCCATAGTTTTGAGGGATAAACAGCTATGGTAGCACTATCTCCCCTCCCTTCTCTCTTAATAGCTCAATCAATCTAGTGTAATGCTTGCTTCTGGGCAGAGAAAACAAGGTTACTAAACAGTAAGCCCACGTTCCCAATCTGTATGTTAGGGAACTGTGTTACCCGAAAGGCACAACACAGAACAAATCTGATGTAAACATGGCACAGGCTAGAAATGCTGCAGTGATTAAAATACAATCTTCAACATTCATGTGTAATGCTGACCTTGGGCTTCTGCCTGCAAAACCAAGGTAAATCCATTACAAAGCTTTACAGGCAGAAAAAGGTTTTCACTCAAGTACTGTACTTAGATGTTCTGCTCACAGAACAGCCTGCTCTACAGTACTGCCCCTGTTACATCCCCGCTTATCTGCCTCGGCAGCAGAACTGCATTAACACTGCCCCTTCCCACAAACTCTCCTCCTGGTGCTTTCGCCTCAGTGGTGATAACTGCAGTAGCAAGATACCTCCTTGTGCCAGTTGCCTCCTTGTGCGGTTGGCGTTAACACCATGGTATAAATCTTCTCATTCAGCGAGATCAAAATTAGGCTTTGGGGCCAAATTCTTTACCACTGTAAATTGGCAGGGCTTCACTGCCTTCTGTAAACGAAGATGGCCATTTGCATTTATAACATCAGATGGGTGGCTAATTGCTTGGCACTCCCTGAAGATATGAACAGACGGCAGCATAACTAGTTAACTATTATTATTCATTGCACCTGCTCTGAGGAGAGAAGCAGCAGATTTTCACATCCACTCCTGTTATGTACTTAGGCAGTACAGTTTTCCAGTCCCAAGCTCTTGAGGACAGCGATTGTTGAAATACAGAGTCCAGGCAGGTAGTGCATCATCACAGTACCCAAAGATATTATCACCCCACTGAAAAAAAACCCCAGTGTTTCTGATTTTGACTTCAATTTCCAGACCAAGCTTATTCATGGCCAGCTCATACCACATTTGTTCTCATGCTAGCACTGCTCTTTAGTTCCAGTCAGCCTGATTTCCATGTGCTCTTCACTAGCTGAGCAAGCAGTTTATTTAGTTTCTTCCTGTTAAACTCTTTGGTCCCTGGCATCTATGTGCCTTGCTGAGTCCCTTTCTCACCTGGCATACTCTTTTACATGGATGGAAGTATCATGAAGGCTTATGCAAGCCCTACTGAGGGTTTTTTTTTTTAATTCCCATTTACCTTTGAAGTATCCCTAAATTTAAAGCTTGTTCTTTCCCACCTTGAATCGAGACAAAGCTGTAAGTTTCTGTGGCTGCACCATGCCATTTGCTCTGAGGCACCAATACTGAAGTTCAGTGCCGCAGATATTTCCACGTGTGCAGAGATCCCAGGGAAATAAGCCATCGGAATTCTGCTTTTGCTGCAGATGGTAACATTCCTGCTTCTGTGCAGCTGCTTTTATCCTGTCTTCCCTGTTATCAGGGCCCCAGCATTTCATCTCAAGCATGCAGGAAGCAGTCCCAGGGGAGGAAAGGGGGAGCACCCTTTCTCATCTGCATGAGGAGGTGCTGCAACATTGGCTAGATTATGTGGTCCCAGCACTCAGGAGTGGGGCTGGTGAACTGAATGTTTTTCCCACTGAGGTAGTCTGCCATTTCCTTACTACCAGTTTCTGGCAGCATTAACAAACTTCATGTTTTTGACGCTATTCTGCCAATACAAGAGTCTGCTGGGCAAAGATGAATAAAGGATATCTGCAAACCTTCCCCATGACAGGAGCGGAATACAATCTACTTACAACACTGTTTAGAAACCTATAGCCTAGACTGAAGGGAAAAATTACTCCAATTGTGTTTTTAAACTCCTGAAACAAAGCCAGTCCAAATCGGTGCTTTATGTTCACCAATCATAAAAGCTTATTTAGAAAAGGCTGTGAAGGAAATAAAATTAAGCTCAATTTTCTCAGAGGAATGGAACAGTTGTGCCTGACAAATCTGTAGCTCATAATCAGTTTAAGTCATAGAAGCCAGCAACGATATGATTTGCATTGCTATCTATAATATTTCTTTCACTATGTACTGCCAAACCTACATGCCACAGCTCTGATATTTTACGTAGTTTTTGGGCAGAACTACCTTTTTAAAAACAAAAAAGGCCCCAAAACCCGGACATTTCTTCCAACTGCTGTTCTTCCTAGACTTAAAGCCAGCTCCAGCTGTGCCACAGGAAAGGACAACACACTGTGAAACTCACCTGATCCAACTTGCCAATGGCCATCAGAAGCATGCTCACAGTTTAACACTGCAGCAGAGGCAGCAACCTTCAGGTTCAGGAGACTGCAAGAAACAATTTGCACCTTGTTTACACACAAAATATCCATGTGTCTGTATGGGTGGCTTAAACCACTCTGCATTATTTCTTCTCTGAGCTTTTAAAGAACACACAGCTGTGTTCGGAATCCTTGCTAAACCTTTCTTTGAAATGTAAATCTCCTACTCAGTATAAATGTTAAACACAGCTTTTAGTGATGAGCATGGAGATAAAAAAACCCCCATCCTCATCCTCACTGTGCTCTGGTTTCAGAATCTCTAAGTTTCACTTCATAAAGACACATTTTAATAAATTAACATTTATTGAAAATATCACATCAGCCTTTATTTTGCTCATTTGCCCCAGTGCAAAATTAAGCTATTGAACATGTAAATGGTAATAACAGAACTGCAAGCAGCTTCATAAAATGAAAGACCAAATACACTTATAATACAATCAGACTCTTTAATCTGCTGGAAGGCAATAATCTGGTTTAGGGTCTGATACACAACCTATCTTGTTGTTTTAACACGTGTATCTGTTGTTAAAAGCCACTGTTTAGCAATGTAACATGCATCTAAAAATTGACAATATGGGGCATAATTCATTAAATATACTATCTGTAGACAAGAATCATTAGGGATGGGGAAAAAGATTAAAATAAAAAGAAAAGCACCAGGGCTCCATGGCTCTCCTAGAACGAAGTATTTTGCAGGGAGAGTGTAATGCCATTTGTCAGAGCTCTACTGTGACATGCAGTAAGGAACTAGCATTTGGTCCATTTCCTGCATGTTTGCTGTAGAAATGCACTTCTTTGGAAAAGCAACCGTCAGGGCTTTGCAAATACAGGGTTCCTTCAGACACCCAGCTTGTTGGCCTGGGTGAGGACAACTTTCAGAACAGGCATGAAAGCAGAGGTCTCGCTGAAGTTGCTGGTGCTGACTATGTGTGTGTGAATGTTCAATCCTTCCTGGTAGTTGCGGGTTTCGATGCTCTTCACAATATTGTGCAAACCGGTAACGATGGTTGGAGAGAGCTGCAAGGAAGCCCGGCAAGGCAGGTCAGCAGAAAGAAACAAACGGCACATACATGAGTGCTAGAAAAATCCCGACTGTAACATCTGGCCCTCAGCAAAGTGCATCAATTGGTTCCTTTAAAGATAGCCATCTCCTGAGCTGTACCACATTGGGAACAGTAACAGCAGACTTCAACCAGAACATACCTTCACTGCAGTACTGCAAAGCCCTGATAGCCTTCACTATTAGCTCCTGGATGCAATTCTTTGAGGTATGAGACCTGCCCTGACAGACTCTGGCACATGAAAGACCTACTGAGCTTTCAAGCCTTTGCATAAAGTTCATTGCTCAGCAAAGATGGCCTGACAAGTATCTAATCCTAAGGTACTAAGAGCTCTAAGCCTATTCCTTTGTTCTGCCAGAGACCTCCAGAAACACTTTGGAAAAATTACCAGATTTTCCGCAGTACTTGCACATCTCCCTTCCAGTGAAGCCAGGGAGCCTCCAAGACCTAAATCTTCTGGCTTGTTTCTTTTTGACCCCATGCTGCATGCTTCACTTCCTGGTGGCAGCAAGGGAACTTGCTGTGTTGGCTCATTCTACCAGCAGCTGGGGACAGGGACTCTCTGGATGCATTCACCTAATGACTCCTACTGCAAGGAGCTCTGCTCTCTGGGCTCAGCACAGTCTCTGTACACACCATAAAACTCATGACATAACCCCAAAACACTAAGGTCTGCACAGCAAGTACTATACATAGCTGTTTCTGGAAAATACATGGAATCACAGAATCATAGAATAGTTAGGGCTGGAAAAGACCTTAAGATCCAACCCCTCTGCCATGGAAGCGTACAATACATGGATTTGAAGCACACTTCTGAAGAAAGAACAAGCCCCTGCTACATATTGCAGAGGGGTCCACACCACTGATGAAGTTCTTGACCATATCTGCAACATTTGATGGGAGAAGAAGGGGTGCAGAGGGGAATGAAGTAAACCAGAACTTACTGTCTGTTCCCTTAGCTTGTCATACAGAAACTCCAGGCGTTTATTTGCATCATCTAGTTTCCGCTTGGTTTGCTGCAAGAAATAGATAAATTAAACCACAGTGATTTTAAGAACACCATATTGATCTGATATCATTGCAAGAGGTACACACACAATATAAGTCCTTTCTCAACAACATTTTTCCAACACATAGTTTGAACATTTTGCACTGTACTTTTCTCCCCTGATTTTGCTAGTTAAAAACCTCACATGTTATCACTGTAGTTCTCCACACTTAACTGCTCTAGTTAGCTACAGGGAACAGTAAACTGTGGAAGTGTATCCCAAAAGCCACTGGCATATAAGATATGGAAAGTAACAGAAATCTGAGTTCCACCATCATTTTTTCTATGGCTTACTGGCAAAGCATGATAGATGGATAAAGTTATTACTGAAATCAAGTATCCAGCAATGTCAATGAGAGCTTAAAAGCACATGCAGTCACTGAATTCTAAGTATGTACAACCTCGTCATCATTTATGTCAAATCCTAGTATTTTTCATTATGTGATTAGTAAAACCCAGAGTTTGTTTATAAGCTTCTGCTGTCAACAGAAAAAAACCCTAACAGCTTAACCCAAGCCGTTCTCATAGATCCTTGGTGCTTTCATGTTTTTTTTTTTTAAACAAACAGCAACCAAAAATCAAAGTTTTAAATCCAGAATAATAAAACAGCAATGAAGCATCCAGGTTACAATCACAGAAGCACAAAAAAGTTGGTGGTCAACAGCAGTAGAAATGGCATCAGTGCACAAGTGCACTCCTAAATCAGTACACACATCAATCCATCTTCACTTCGGACAGTGCCATTCCCCTGGCAACTGGAAATGTTTCCCCAGATTAAATAATTGCCCAGAGAGAAAATAACAAAACCTAAGGGAATGGCTCTAGCTCGGGATAAAGACAGACTGGGTGGCTGGCTGCTGTGCTGGAAATTAAGAAAGCTGTTCAGATGGCAAAGGGCATAAAGGAGAACACACACGTGTATCTCGGGCCATGTGTGGAAAACCCCTCAGCAGTAGTTATGCTGTCAAGAAACTGAGACAAGTAAGAAGAAACTGTACTTTTACTTGTACCTCAGGAGAAGCAGGTAAGAAACTGGCTAATTCTTCTGGATTGACCAGCTTTCTCAGATACATGACTTTGGAACAGTTGTTTCAAAACCTGTGTAAAGGTGTACATGCTATTTTAATTTTACAGATGGCCAACTAGGGCAAAGAAGAATTGTCTTTAGTAAACAGCAACATGTCTATCCAGCCAAAAGAAATAAGGTGAAAGAAGTGCAAACTGGTGGTTCTCCTCACTCATTGCTTCCTGTTCCCATTGTTCCCTTTGGAATGTAGTAACTGAGTAGTGCCTGTGTTTGTTCTGACAGTAACTTATGTATACAGTTAGAGTGTTTTCTCTCACTGCTGCATGCTGGAAACACTTGCTCTGCCTAAGAAAATCAAACTTAAGAAGCAAGCAAAAAAGTGTTGGCAGAGCAGAAAAGCAACTCTTGGGTGTAGATGTGAACTGAATGCTTTTGCCTTCTTTGTGTCTGGGAGAAGGGGCACTCAGAGGAAAAACAGGTGAACGGGTCCATGCAGTATATGACTTCTATCCCTGCACTCAACAGCCTAACCTTTAAAGAAAGAATTTTGAGTAATCAAAGGCCACTGAACCTTGTAACGTCAGTCCAAAGAAAGGTCTTTGGCCTCAAAAAGTTTCTGTAAAGGAGTGCATGGGTGAGTCCACCCTGAAACTTGTGGGCTGAGATCCACAGGGAAAAGGAGTACATACATGCAGATCACAAGTCTAAACTACAGAGCCAGCTGGAACTGTACAGTGGACATAACACAGAAGTGACACCGTATGCCCAATACACTCCCACAGCCACTGCCACAGAGCCCTCAGCTCCCAGTCACCGTAACAGTGAGAGTCTGTGCTGCTGACCAAGCACATTCAGTGCACAAAGCTCTCAGTACACCACCAGCCTGTCTTTCATCATCCACTTTTCAGCATGTGGCAGGCACAAACTGAACAGTCAGCATCTGGGCTTTGGAGCAGTGTGTTATTTACTGACCACTGGAAATAAATGAGAAGCTTTCAGGCAGATGGCTCATTTACAAAGTACTGACTGCTACAGAAGAGGTTTTTCCCTATCCAGCTTCAGTGGTCACATTAAAGCTCATAACCTTCCACTTCTCTGCTACCTGCTGTTTCCTTTTGAAATGAGTTTGTTGCAAATCACAGCTTAGAGATCAAAATTTGAGGCATGTTATCACATATGTCAGCCTTGGCTCAGACCTGGCATAATACCAGCTGCTTCCTGCTCTGAAGTTAAGAAGCAGTTAAGCACATGTACAGGGCATGCCTCCACAGTGATCACTTAACAGAAGAAAGGACAGCCCTTTGTACTTATTTTTTTAACAATCAACATCAAAACCTCAACTGTAACCAATTCCAACCCTCCTCCTTAGAAAAGAACAGCAGAGATGGCTGCAGTGGGTTAATTTCCTGCCCATAAAGAACACCATCCTGCTCTGCCCATGCTGAGGGCTGTAAGGACCAGAGTCAAAGTGACTGGGCAGCTGGGCTGTGCTTTGGCCCCAGGCTGCCATATTCTATACGCATGCGGCTTTCCTGCACGTTGCTTGTGGTGCTCAAAGCAGCTGTCAGAAGGCAGCAGCTATCTCAGGGGAGGCTCTGACAGCTAGATGTGCTGCAGGTACCAGCATATCTACCCAAACACAGGGGTGCTCTTGGAACAACAGAGAGACCTACCGGATCAGAGGCAGACAGCAGGCACCTCTGGATAAGAGCTTCAAACGTAGTCTTCAGAATAAGGTGCTCCTCAGGGATGGGCTTCTTGGTGATCTTCTCTGTTGGCAGTGCCTGCACATGCTGAGAAACACAGAGAGCAGGGGAGGTTTTTTCCAGGTCACTGTGACCACATGTTGTTTTCAACTAAAACAAGTGGGATTATTAGCCAGCTTGGCACAACTCCTATTTTTATCCCTCTGGGAGTGTGGAGGTGACATTATCAGCATCTGCTGTCGCTCCCTTTGTAGAGCTGTGAAGCTGCAGAAGGAAACACCTTATTGGTCCATACTGAGTATTAACTGCCAAGAGGCAGTGCCTAGGTGATTACAGTAGCAAAATGACAGCGTGGTGCAAGGCTAGTGACTAAAAACCCTGCAGAACACTTTGGAGGCATAAGAAATGCCAGGCCAAGAGCCTTTGCTGATGTACAAACCAAATGGGTGCAGTGGTGGAGCTACGTTACCTGGATAGCATTGCCAATAGGAGCCCCAGGGGCCCCCTCCATACTGGTTTTGGAAGCTGTGGGTGGCATGCTGGCTGGCCCCAGGGGCTGTGAAGCAGGTGGGCAGCCACCCTGCAGCACCGGCTGCCCTGCAGGGACTTGTGGCAGCTGGAAGATGAATGCACTGGCCAGTGATGCTGGAGCTGGAGGCTGCTGCATCTGAGACTGCGGATCTGCCAGCGGGTTCATGATGGGGGACGTGATGGGAACTGGGGGCAGGAAGTTATCAGGGACCTGGGGAAAGAAACAACAAACAGTGCATTTATGCTGTTGTGTCGGCTGCAGGCAGAGCACAACACCCAGCTTTGATTGAATGCCAACACACAGCAACTGAGAGCTCTGCCAAGCAGAGCGCTAGCCCCCGGGACACAGAAGTAACAGGGGCAGGGATGCAGAATTTCAGTCTGGTTAAACAAACCCATTCCTCTGGCTGCAGCTGCAAGTGCGCAGGGGCAGTAATATCCTCCAGGATTTCCAGTCCTGAGTGCTTTGCCTGGCACAAGAGCTGAGTACAGCCACCTCAAACCAGAGCCACTCTTCCTCTGCTAAGGGCACAAAACAGAGGTTTGGCAGAGCAGCACTAACAAAAGAAGAGTTGCACTAATGGAAACTAACCCACACCTACATCTACTTTTACTATTGGGTGATTATATTTAGATTCTTTCATCTCATTTTAAGGGTACATTTTTGTCCATGCAGTACGTAGGTCACTGCTAGCCGCACGCACCAATAAAGCTTGTGAAAGCCTTTGAAGCTTCTGGCCAACAGGTTTTCACTAAAAAAACCAGATTATGAGCGCATTTCAGACTCATCCCTAAGCACCTGCCCGTTTTTACTCAGAGATTTCAGAAGCATTTGGCAGAGGGAAGAGACAGCAAAATGAGCTACTGGCTTCTGCTGTGGATCATATAGGAATCCAAAGGAAAATTCCCATGGGAATGGCACACATTTCTTTGGGTGTGCATGGAGAAAGGAAATATTACATAACACTGAAAGCTACCCTCAATGAAAGAAACCAGAATTAAGCTAGTGGTTTGGCACAGCAAGAAAAACATTCCCAATCTAGCACCAAAAAAGTCAGTTATAAAGCAATGAATCACAGCAATAAACTTTTTAAGTAGTGAATATGTTCTTAGGTGGAAGACAGCTGCAAATTATGCTGTGGTTTGCAATGTGGTGAGTCATTTTATAATATCCTAAACCACTGCCTCATACAGTGGACATAAGGGAAACAAACACAGAAACATTTCTGACAGATTTTTGTTGAATACCCAACAGGGAATGCAACAAACATGGATCCTCATTTAGAAGGGAGCCAACCCTCAAGCCCCGGCTATGGCAGAAATTCTGGCTGTGACTCACACACAGCAGTAGCAAAACTCCTGTTTGCTTCTTGAACTCCAGCAATTATTCTCACTGACAACTTTCCCCCTACTTAAGAGCCTGAAGCCCTGAGAGGCAGCGTCCCCGCTGCTGTGCAACAAATGTCCCGGCACTGGGGCAGTCCACAGCACACAAAGCAACCCCTATTCCATCCTCCAAAACCTTCTTAATCTTGAACTGCAGAGACCAAAACCCAAAGGGAAAGGGAGATTTCTGCCTTCACCATCACTTAAACCTTGCCTGCTCCAACTTCTTTTCTTCTCCCCACACTTCACACACACCAGACTGACTCTTGCTTCGAAATGCAGCAGGCTGAGAGAACAGTGATGACACTGCTTTGGGGATACACAAGACTACAGCAGCACCAGGGGATCCAAATGTTCCCTTTGCTCTGTGCCAAATGTCCCCAGTTATTCTGCCCTGCTGCAATCTAAATGCATTTTAGAAAACTACATTGCCTCCATCACAAAAATTGTAATACTCTCAGTAGATCTCTCAGGGTCAGACCCTTAATCAGGAGAAATTGCTTTCAGCTCCACCAAAGTCAGTAATCTGTAACAATTTGCTTGGCCTCATCATTTCGTGCAAGTATCATTTCCTGCAAAACTCATCTGCTTTACTGCAAATGAAAATAGCCTGAGGTATTTTCTTCCCTCAAACCAGG
Source organism: Psittacula echo (assembly GCF_963264785.1). NCBI lineage: Eukaryota > Metazoa > Chordata > Aves > Psittaciformes > Psittacidae > Psittacula > Psittacula echo. Next base: position 62,088,453 of record NC_137735.1, read on the forward strand.
ATCAATGTTATTAACAACCACAACTTTAGCAAAACCCCGCCATCTCTTTAAAGGCTTAAATACTTGGAGAGACAATGCATATTGCAGAGGCATAAAGGCCATTTCTTCCCATGAGGTGCAGCTTTTGTTTGCTGCTAACCCTTTTCTTGTCCTTCTCCCACCAGCAAGTTTCCCCATGAGCAGCTGAAGTTACTGCTTTTCAAGTGGTCAGCACTCAATTGTGTTGAGACAGAATTTCCTGGAGTACCTTCTTCTTCTTGGCAGCTCTGTTGAGGGCAGGAGGATCATTCCAGCCATTCTGAGGCCCTGGGACAGAAAGAAAACAGACTCTTCAGTACCTTGGAGGAGTGCAGTGATGTCTTTTGAGCTCAGCTGCTCACCACAGCTCTGCTGGCAGGGGCTTGGCAGAACCCTTGCCTGCCTGTTCCTCTACCCTTCCCTGGGGGCCAGCACAGCTTCTGTGCCAGTCAGAGCTTCCCAACACCCCAGCCATCAGCCCCTTTGGGCTCTGTGCCCACTGTGCAGGTTTGGCATCATGACCAACTGTTCTCAAGTTTGAAAGAAGTAGGTTCCTTCTTTTTCTTTAATAATAACCTTTTCTTCTCTTGCAGGAAAACACCTTTGAGCAGACACCTTTGAAAAGGCAGGCAGTTGCCCAAAACACAAACTATTCTGCTACACAGACTGTATATGTGAAGAGAAGCTTCAGTTATCAGTGAAAGTTTCTCCCATCTGTATCATGAGAACAAACAAGAACCAGTTTTGAACTTCTTTTCACCCATGATCACCATAACATTATCATAGCCATTAATCATCACCATAACATTATCATAGCCATTAATCAGCAGCAGAGATGTCAGAATCCATGGGTGAATAAAGACCACTAAGCTGCATCCATTCCTCCATTCCCCCAAAAGCTGCTGCTGCTGTGATTGTGTACTGTGATAGATTTATAGATGACAGTGAAGATGTGTTTCGCAGCAACATCACACACAGAGGAGGCATAAGAGGCAAAAGGAGCCTTAAACACTTCAGGCAAAATTCACCCAGGCACCCTGGAGACACAGAAGAGCCATAAAACCAGGTTTCCCCTGCCAGCTACAGCATTTATGGGTGCTGTGTCCCAAAAGCAGAGCAGAGCTGCTAGAGCAAGGTGGCAAAATCTAGCTTTCAGCATCAGGGGCAATTTGTTTGAAACAGAAAGCAGCACAGAGGATATTTGAGCAGATTCACAATCCAGCATGTTGTTCTGTACCAAACCTTCTGCTCTCCCAGGAAAGCACGCTCCGTGCAGCTGCAAGACTGGTACATCAAAGCTCACACTAGTGCATTAAAAGTAATTCCCCATTTCATCAGGAAGCGCATGTAATTGGAACCACAGCATTACCTTGCCCAGTAATCAGGATTTATTGCACAAAAAGCCAGCAAGACAATCCTTGTTCAATGGACTTTTTCACCACAGTGTTTTCACTTAGCAGATGATGAATTCACCTCAGACAGCAGCGCTTAACATCACTGCAGAATTTACTCATTTATATAAACTTTCATTTGCTTTCAAGCTTTTGTTAAACAGAATGCATGTAGAAGAGGTAAATGCATGTTAAAGGGGTAAATGGAGAACAATTTAAAACCCCTTTCACGTATGCTTTCTTTTGAACCAATCTGCCCTCTGCCAACAGTTAGGTTCCTACCTATCCAGAATATCCCAGAGTATTTCTTATACGGTAAGTCTAGTTTCTGCAGTGCTGATGGTGGCAACATGTTAAGAAGATCTCCCAAACTGTTACTGCTGTGAATTTCCTGGGATAATTTGCTTTAAAAGATGAAAAGCAGCATTTATTTCTGTGGTTAAAAACTCCAGATCTGTTGTTATAAGTTTTAATTAAGGAATTAAAAATGGATTTTATTAAAATGTAATTGGCAAACAGCATTGCACTTCATGTTCTCTGAAGAACATGTGCATTATTGATGTCTATTCAATTAATTTCAGGTAGTGGCTGTAATTACTTTCAGGTTAGGTGGTACCTAGTTCACCTGTGAAGGGAGAGGCCTGGTCTTGAGTTGGTGAGTTTTCTGCAGATAAAATGCAAAGAGAACTAAACCAAAGATGTTCTTCAGAAGTAACAAAACAATTGGTTTGTAGTTTTTGATGAGCAATTTAGTTTCAATAAGCACGAGAAGTCATGGGGAAAAGCACCTAACCTAATTACAATGCCAATTTTGAGACAAGTCATTTGTCCAAACCACCCTAGGGAATTTTTTTTGTCTGCCTTCTGTGAAAACAAGCCTGTTGGTCCTTCCACACTGTAAATCTGTGTTTCTGGTTGTTTCTAAGAAATCTTGCAGTCTTGGCCCACTTTCTTACCTCTTCTGGTGTTCATATCTTCTATTCCTGTCAGGCAGGGTAGCCATCAGACCATTACTCTTAGCAACAATCTTCTCACCATCGTTTTAGCATTCCAGAAAGCTTTTCAGGAGATGCTTAAAGTACTTGAACTCAAGGTGGATGCCAAGTATTTTCCCAAATCAAGGTGCACTCTTGGCTGCATCCAGCCCAGCAGAATAACAAACTGTGTTCACACAGTAGCTTTATTCACATGTGAAAAGACACACTGCCTGCTCAGATTGAGCAACAAATCCAAACAGCAAAGGAAGCAAATAAAGCCTTTGCCACTTCATAGGGAACAACTTTGGGGATGAGATAACTCCCTTCCCTGGGGCTGGACTTACGCACATACAGTGCAAACCCTTCCCCTAGCTCAGAACTGCTCTATTACAATTTCAAACAAGATTCAAGACTGAAAATTAGAACTCCCTTGGCAGCAGGTTCACAAAACAAAGTGATAGGTTAAAAATGAAATGAAATGTACGCTTTTCTTGCTTACTGGAGCTCCAAGCACAGCTTAAAATTCTGATGTTATATGCATTTGCAATAAACATAAGATGTTTATACAACCATTTCTAAGTGCATATTTAAATCCAAGCCAGTTCAAAGGTCAGATGCTTTTCAAGACTTTGAATTTGAGATCTTTTTTCTGTCCTCCCTTACCTCCACCTTGAAATGAATCACATTTGCAAAGTGAAACATGATGTTCCCAGACTAGATCATCACCACACACAAAAGCACACCACTTCAAAGCCAAGATCAGCATCACTATACGCTCTGCACTGCAACACCCAGAGTTAAGGTGAGATCTACCATCTACTTCTGGCTGCAGATTCCTGTGGTTCTATGGTATCTCATGCTAAGGCATCCTTCGCTAAGCAGTGCGGCTACTCTGGAGAATATGCTGGTGGTGGTTAAGCATATTAAGCATGTACCCTGTCATTTCTTCATTTACAAAGCACATTTTTTTCCTTCCTGTTTTGTTTTCTTGACAAGTGTGACCTAAAGGACAGTGTGCTCTTCAGATACCTCTTTTTTCCATAGCTCTCCAGCTGCAGGCAGCATTTGCAAGCCAATAGCCCACATGCATAAACCATCTGGCCTCAGCACCTCACTGTGCCCTGGAGTCCACCTCTGCATTTCAGTGCAAGGCTGGTGTTTGCCAGGAGTCAGAGACAATGACAAAGACTGGGTTCTTGAAGGTCTGACAGTTTGCACTGGCCACCTTCTCACCACAGCTGCTGGGAAGGGCACAGGCAGCAATGATAGTTCTCAAAAAGCCTGGTATGGGCAACTTCTAATTTTTGAAAGGAAATCTAGGAAGGCAACGTGGATAACAACTGCTTCAATTCCCCTTGTGTCCCTAATTTCTACTGTCTGGAGTACAGACCTTCACCCGCTTCGAGCATGCTACATGGACTATATCACTTCAATGTTAACACAAGAAACCCAGCAAGTGACAGATCTGAAGTGCCTGCCAGTGACATAAGTAGTAAAATGTACAAGAAGGAACAATTTTCTTGTTCCTTGCAGGTGCAGAAGCTATGCTGTCTGCATTGTAACGTGCTCCTTCACACCCCAGGCTTAGAACCTTATCCAACATCTCTTCCTCTGTCCAATATAAAAATTCCTCTGGTTTAGAGAAACAAGTCAGACACGCCCCATAACACTGGGTCAGGAGAGATCACAGTACAGCATCTCCAAAACCAGAGAGGACACTGAATCTGGCTGCAGGATGGCACAAAAATACCTTCTCTCTACTAGCAGCTGTGGCAGCTGCAGCAGCTGCGTTATACCAGTCCTCTCTATCTTTTGAGAGAGCAAAAGACCCTTTCTCTGCAAACAGGGTGCGGAAAAGAGAGTTTGCCTGTCTGTAGGTAATGCTGGACAGGTGAGGGCTCCCACCCTTACAGATGCCAGGAGAACTTACTCACAGGACTGCTGCTGTCAAGATAAAGACAAAGGCAATATGCCTTTTCTGCACTCCATCACCTCTAGCAGACTTAAAGTAAGAGAGGGGAGTCACAGTGGGGTCCTTAGGGCCTGTCAGCAGAGTCAGCATCTCTGGAACATCCCTCAAATCCTGCCTAATATTCCTCTGCTCCCTGCTTCCCAAATCTGGACCACAGCTCTCCAACTAGACCACCCGAATGCGAAGTATGTTTATGGGCAGGTTTAGAAAAGGACTGCTCGTGCATCCTGCACAGTCTGACATATGCAAACCTGTTGTTTTAGAGACTGCTAAGTGAAGAGGCAGGTTTGTTATCATAAGCAAGGTCACTGTCCCATTGCAAAGGCAGTTACACATTCAGGCAGTCACAAGGAGATACTGAGCCCCACCTCAGTGCATGCTCTCTCACCATGCGTGCTCAAACATGCTCTTGTGTCAGCCACACACACATGCTTTTAATTAACATTCAGGAAACAGACATGTAAAAGCATTTCTAGATCACTTCTTCCTGTCTTTTAAGGCATTCACAGCTCCATTATACCCCATCACACTAAGTGGTTAGGAAAATAATAATGGGAGCTGATGCCACAGGAAATGCTGTTAGAATTAAATATGCTGCCAACCCTCGGCTTGAAATGCCACTCACAAATCAGGGACACAAGGACAAATCTCATTTCAAAGTTGTTCTGCGAGGAGAATTGGGATCGACTTCTCCGCAGCAACGAGGAAAACTTGCTCATTTCTGTATTTTACTCTCCAGCCACATAGCTTTTGACACCAGCCTCACAAGCTTAAAACTGTGCCACTATCCATCCACAGTATATGACAGCCTCATAACAATAGACATATTGTTATAACATAAGACAACGCTGTAGCACCGTGTCTTGGGCAAGTCAAAAGCTACAATGAAAAGTAAAAAGGGGTCAAAAATCCACCTCAAAAGGAGCATGACCAGGTGATTCTTCCCCTCTACTCTGCTCTGGTGAGACCCCACCTGCAGGACTACATTCAGCTCTGGGGCTCCCAACACAAGAAGGATGTGGACTTGCTTGAGTGAGTGCAGAGGAAAGCCACGAAGATGATCACAGGGTTGGAGCACCTCTCCTATGAAGAGGCCTACAAGAAAGCTGGAGAGGGACTTTTTACAAAGACATGTAATAACAGGACAAGAGGGAATGGCATTAAACTGAAAGAGGCGAGATTTAGATTAGATATTAGGAAGAAATTCTTTACTGAGGTTGGTGAGACACTGGCACAGGGTGCCCAGAGAAGCCGTGTCTGCCCCATCCCTGGCAATGTTCAAGGCCAGGTTGGACGGGGCTTTGAGGAACCTGGTCTCGTGGAAGGTGTCCCTGCCACCGGTCCCTGGGGTTGGAACTGGATGAGCTTTAAGATCCCTTCCAACTCAAACCATTCTATGATGCTATGAAAAGCTCTGAGTTTGTGGTAGGTCTGACTTGCAAGAGAAAAATGACTGCTTGTGCTGCTCAGCTAGTGCTCATGAAGCAACACAGCCATATCATTGCTAGATTCACAGGGAAGATGATGTGGTTTAGAAATGCTTTAAATTGGCCTCTAAGCAAAAGCAAACTTGGTACAGAGCATTCACAAGGAAAAGGTGCACATTTGAGTGAGTAATGAAGCAAACCCCTTCCCCCCTCCCTGCCTGCCCACCCCTGTCCAAGCGCAGACCTGTTCTCTGGGATGCAGGAAGGTCACTGGTTGCAGGCAGAGTACCTGTTGGTCCAGTAGGTAATGCATTAGCCACAGAAGTTGCTGGAGGTCCCGGCCTGCCAAGCTGAAAGGATGCGCTCGAAGGAGAAAGAGGGAAGGAAGAGGGATTCAGGCTTGTTGGGGAGGGTTGAGGCTTCCCGGGACACAGTGGGGAGAACATGAAGTGGGCAAGGGCAGAGGGTGGGTAAGGAGGGGTGGTATTAGGAGCAGGGTTTGAATAAGAAGCTGAAGCAGGGGCAGCAGTAGGCTGCTGAGGCTGATAGAGAGCTAGTCCCCCTGTTCCATGGGAGTACTGCTGTGCGGCTTGATACGCTACAAACAGGGAGAAAAGGCATTCAGTCAGTGAGTTCATAAGAGGAGCAAGTTTCATCTGTCTCTGCTTCCTTCTCCACCTGACTCTCCTCTCTTCTCGCCCCTTCCCCCTCAAACCACTTACCTGCCCAGCCAAATCTGGCTCCCACAACTCTGCCTGTACTTACAGAACTGCTCAAAACCTCAGCCTGCACTGGCAGCGGGGTGCCAGAGCAAGGACTCCCATTCTCCCTCCCAGACTCTTCTGTTCAGACCCATCACACCACTTGAGCTGAGACTGGGGCACATGGATGGTGATGCTCTGGCTGTTTTCTGGATCGCTATAATCCTCACGGTACCTCTCAGTGAAGAGAAACACCCGCCCCAGGTTTGCACAAAGTGAAAGCCTAGGCCAAAGAAGTGAACAGCGGCCTCTGGAAGTGAATTCAAGGTCACAGCCTTTCACTGCGGGCCCTGCAGCTTAGTTAACTTCACTGCCTCTTCTCTGCTCATCTATGCCCATTTATTCCTCCCTGGTGCCTGTACTTTCAGTCTCCTACTTTGAGTGTACAGTCAGTACTCTACTCCCTTCCTCACTCACCTCTGCTACTGCCCTCCCCTCCTCATCCTTTTTCCCATCTTCAAGGAATCCCAGCGAGAAACGGATGGCCCAGCCACACACAGATGAGTTGGGTCACTCTTTGCAAGGCCCATACTGCTTCTCCAGGACTCACACTGAGGGGATTCTGATCCCAACACACCCTTGGGAAGGGCCAGCCGAGGAGTGAGTCTAAGAGCCATGGGCAGACACCTCAGCAGAGGAGACGAGGTCTGACAGAGGGTGCCTGATGCCTGGACCCCACCAAGAAACAACAATCCCCAGATACTATCTCAGGAGCTTCCTACCCAAGAAACGTGGGACTGGCATGGTCTGAATACTTCTATTTCCAACTTGGCTATCCCCAAGTAAATGCAGCCTCATCAATGGCTGGCCCATCTGGGTAGGAAGGAGAAGGGAGCTGCTGTTACTCACTCTGCGGGTACGTTGGCCGAGTCCCTGCTTGTGAGTATGTGCTGTAATTGTCAGATGTGGCTTGCTGAGGTGGCATGTTGGGGTTAATGGCACCTGGCATGATAAACCCTGGAGGAGGTGGGTTGTCTCCCTGTAGAAAAAGATTGCAGGAGAAAAGGGTAGGGTAAGATAAGATTTAGTCAGCAATGGTAATGCAATGGGAAGCAGAACTGTATCAAAATGATCAATTCACATTTCAAGGTCTGAAACCACGCTCCCTGGAAGAACCACCAGCACAGGGACAAATGCCTCCAACCACCCCAGTGCCTTAGGGTGCTCAGCGTAACACTGAAAGCACAGCCTGTATGTGCAGTGACTTCAGCAGCAGCAGGGCAGCACATACCTTCCTGCGCAAGGGAGAGGTCCTTGCCAGCACTGCCTGCTATTCAGGCAGTCTGAGAGTGCTCTGCCATCCACAGCTTTCAACCAAAAAACTTAAACATTAACTCTGAAGCTTCTAATTTCCATGGGAAAGAGGGAAAAGAAAAATATTACCACACCATCCAGTGTAACGCAAGGGCTGAGGGGGCTCAGGTCACACTGACCTCCCACCCAAGGCTTCCCAGAGCCACTCATCTGGGCATTGGTGAAAAAGAGACATAGAGGAGCAAAACCATGTGGAAGCTGCTCTTTCCATCTGTCCATATCAGACTGTGTCAAGCACACAGACTACACCAGGGGACATACTGGGGTAGATCAGGGGCTCAGAGAGGAATAATGAAGGTTATACCTGTGTGTCAGAGGGACAGCCTGCAGGAGGATGGCTGGGAAAGGCAGTAGGAGTTTTGTTACTCCAGGTAGTGACAGTAGGGGCAATTCTAACCTGAATCAAACAAAGAAATACCAATCATGGAAAACAAAACAATAAAAAATCCTCTAAAGGGTTTCAACAGAATGATATGCAAAGAAGTGAACACTAAGAGGTTTGCATGCTGGCATTTGCAGCACAGCCATAAAATCTCAGGGGAAGAAGGAAAAGTGCATTCAAGACAGATGAAATCACTGTGTGCTGGAGCTGAAGTGAGTTGCAGAGTCAAGACGAAGCACAGCAGAGACACAGCTACAACAGGCTGTGGAGCAAGTGCAGGGTTACACGTGCCTGTGAGCCAGTTCTGCCTCTTTCATCACACCTTCCTATTGCAGAAGCTCCCCTCAGACTACTGCAGGACACCAAGCGTTGCTAACCACAGTTGGAAGTTCCATATTAAGTTCAAACATACTGCCTCACACAAAAGCAGTCAGTTTAGATTGAGCTATAGATGAATTAAAAAAGGTTAAAATTTGATATTCAACTCTTGCACATGCACAAATATCTTAATGCTAACTGCTTCCCAGGCAGTCTCTCACAGCAACTTTCCTCTACCTTACCTCTTTCTCACTCCAAAGCCTTTCAGTTCCATATGACCACTACTACCTTTCTGATCAAATAGAAACCTCCTATGCCTGTGACACTCCCAAGCAAGAAGATGTGCTGTGCCTGGCATGCACAGTGAGGGTCAGGAGCCTGACAATGGAATGCAGGCAGAGGGAAAGCTGTGACCTAAAGTCCTGGCTGGCCCAGCTGGCTTCAGTCTATCTGTCTCTAAGCCCTTTGCAGTGCTGGACTGATGGTGCAGTCAGCTGTACAACAACCACTGTCAATGTCTGCATAAGTCATCACTGGATTCATCTAGAAGACTCTTCCATTCCCTTGCACGCCTGGTTTTTTTTTTTTTCAGATGAAAAAGAAGGTTCAAAAACTTTGCTGAAAGGAAACTAAGTTTTAAGTACATGGTCCTATTTCAGATAGCAACTTAAAAAGGGCTGCCTCAAGCTTGAACAAGCCCTATGTACGCACTTCCTCAAATATGTAATTTTTTTGTCTTCTGGTTCACCAGCATACTGCTGGGCACCTGACACAGCACTTGTCTCTTTCAAGCCCTTCCTACTGAGCATGAGCTCCCTGGAAAGCCAAGAACACAGGGGTAACTCACTCACAGTGTGCTTGTGGGGCTGTGATACACCCAGCCTTTTAAAAATGAGTAGGGCTTGCTCAGAGTAATAACTTGAGGCATTCCTGAAACAGCAGCAGGAGAGGGAATTTCAGTTTAAAAGGCATTGCCACCTAGAGGACATTTGCTGTTTTCCACAGCCAAACAGGAATTGCAGCATTGCTTCTCGAGGGAATTCACTGGTTACAAGGAGGAAAGCAACAAATGCAGGAAATAGTAGTTAATTATTGACAATGATGCATTTAGAGTTATACACAACGGTGTTAACAAGGTAATCTTGTATGAACAGGATGAAGGCTTTGTCCCTTCTGAAAACTACTTTGTGAACACCCTGGAGACAAGGTAAAGGCATCTCTCCCTCTCAGTAACACTGATGCATTTTAAATGTGCAGTTCCCTCTTCTGTGGTTGTTTCAGGGATGTCTTAACATTAAGAGGGAGAGAACAAAGCCCAACCACCCAACTTTTCAGCTCTTCTCTCCTGCACCATTTCTCTGGCAGGCAGTGTTTGAAGGGCAGCACTGACAGTGGCATGCTTCTGCTTGTGCCAATCTCCTCTGCATAAGGAGAACACCCACAACACTAACACAGCTCTGCTCTCAGAAAAGCCTAGCCCAGAGCTCCTGCGTAAAGCATGGCCAGATGAGCTCCAGCTCTGTGCTGAGGGATTACAGACTTGGTGATGCTCCTCAAGCATTCACACAGCCAGAGCTGCCCACCCTACCACGCTCTGATGTGCCAGTGTGGTCTGGTGCAGTGTCATCCTCAAGCTATAGATAAAACCAGGGCATCTGCCTCTTCCATTTCTCCTCTTCCTCCCTGCACAGCCTCCAGCTCCCTTATTAGTCCCATACTCACCAGGTGTTTCTTCTAGCACAGATCACTTTCAGCCTAGGTCAGTTTCCCACTCCTATCCCACCCTGGCCCATGCCTATGCCACCTTATGCCCAGCTGGGAAGGTGTTTTCATAGTAGGTTGTACCCATGACTGCTGAAACATGCCCGCAGTTTGCTATTGCCACTACTCGGCTACTTCTGCAGCCCACACCAGAGCTGCAAGGAGAAAACACAACAGCCCCAGAAGAGGCTAGTGAGCAGCATAAGCAAACCCCGAGGCCTGCAGGGATAGGACAACATCAGGGACTAAAGAGTGCAAGCACAGAAACATCCTGCAGTGCTCTCTCACATAGTCATTTCTGGCACTGAAGCACATTTTCAGACAAAGGGGGAAAACACCTGATCTTCAGAAGCAGGCTACTTGACATGGTGTTTAACAGACGTTTCCAGATAAGGAGTGAAGGATGCCAACTGCACTGACTGAAAAGCAGCACCAGTGACTTCCACCACAAGGCTCTCAGCAGAGGTGTGTCATACCCCTCCAGTTCATATCAAGAGAAAGACAAAAAAATTCCTCTATCCCATCACTCTCCAGAACTCAAACACTATGTTCCTCCCTGACTGCCAAAAGCCATTTACCTGTTGGTAATACTGCTGGGCTGGAGCCTGGGGCCCTTGCATCTGTCCAGCCACAGGGCCAGCTCGTCCTTTGGGCATGGGCTGTCTCTCATATGGTGCTTTGACGGCCTCCTCTCCCTGTGGAAGCTCCCCTTGGGCTCTGCAAAGCCGGTCCCGTAACTGCATGATGTTTGGCTGCAATCAGAAAAGGACAGGGAAGGAAGGTTAACGGCACTGCCTGTCACCCAGTGCATCACATCAAGAGGCTGACTGGCCACACAGTGATGAGCTCTTTCAGAAGCTTGCTCTGCACTGTTTGATTGGAATAAGTCTTTTCTGCATGAGACATGGGGCTATTAGAACTGCCTGCCTCCTATCTTGGGCTGCATTATTCCCAAGACAGCCTGCCAATGAATACCAGCTGACTGAAGATGAGAAATCAAAAGAAAACAACCAAGTGTCAAGGTATGTATTTCACTGTGTCTGGCTTGCAGGAGAGACAGCTGCCCCTTTGGCAGCCACCAGCTGCAAGGTAAGGGTGTGAAATGAAGAGGGAGAAGAACAAAGCCATGTACTTCCGCCAGCTCAGAGAGGCCAACACAGGAAGCAGGGAAACAGTCTTACTGACACATCCAAAGGTGCATTTCGAATGGCAGTCCTGCTGGCTACCCACATACACAGACATTTGCTTGAAGCACACTTGTTCACAGAGAGATGGAGTAAAACACCCGAATGGTCTGTACCTGGTTGGTGTTTGCAGGAAGGAAAGTCAAAGCTGCAGCAATGCTGCCCTGGGAGGCCAGAAGGTTGGCATACTGACTCATCTTCTCAGCCAAAAGCGCCCCCACAGCATTCGGGTCCACAGCCTGGGTGAGCTGCACGGCTTTGCGCAGGATTACAACTTTCTCTATTAAATCCTGGAAGAGGAGGAAGAAACCAAAACAAACATATCAGGTGGAGTCCAAAGCCAAAAGTACTGCTTTTATTAATCAGGATTTCAAAGCCCTATGAGCACTGAGCATGTTCACCAAAAGAGTATGCTTTCATAACAATATCTAGTGAGAGACATGAGAGTGAAGAGAAACATCATGCCCATCACTGCTATTAGTGCTAGGGTCCTGCACATTCATTTGCAGCGTTTCAGTAAGTCACTACTTCACCATGTTAATCAAAAAGATCTCATAACTCCCTTGGAAGAGGTTGTCCATGGTCTTCTGGTTGTTACTGCAAAAATGGTTTTCCTGGTATTCACCAGGAATACTCCATATCTGTACAAGGATGTGCTTTCCTTGCACATCCCCAAATACCAGAGCTGGTCTTGGCTGGGTTTCCTCATAGTACTAAATTACAGGAACATTTTCTGTTCAGTTCTCTCATAGTTTTCTTATTTTCATTGCATTTTACTGGAAAATACTACAAATATTCATTTGTCAATATTAACATGCAATCTCTCTTTAAAATCTTGTCATAGATTTAGTGAGAGTGTACGACACACAGGATTCCAACCATACATCACTAATAAGGGCCGTTTACTGACAGCTCAATAATATGTTTGTGTTTTTCCCAACAAATCAGCACTTCAAAAAACGCAAGAAAAAAACCCATAAATCAATTCAAAGCAGCAGCTTCTACAAGTTTCAGCAATTCCACATTATAGTAAACAAGCAGCCTGATAATGACACCAACAATATTTTTCAATTTTAGTGTCTGAGCAAGCAAAGCCATGAAATCAAAATGCAAATTCAGCTGAAAGGTAAATGTATAAACAAGGCCCTCAAAGTCAAGAGACTAGAAAGTAATTTTGATAATTCAAAACTGAGGAAAGTTAATAATGTGAAGCAAAGCTCACATATATTCCAGTTCCTTCAATTAACTATAGAGAGACCCAGCACTAGCAGCTAACATTACTGTAAGTACTTTCTAAAACTGGTCCTTCAAAGGCCCTGAACAGATGGAAAAAACTAAGATTATAGTATAAAATAAATGATTCCATAATTGCTTCATCTCACTGCCATCAATCCTATTCCCCCAAGATATTTGCTATATGCAATATATTTCACCTCTGGAAACCAAAGCATGTATGTGCAACCCCCTAAAGAAAACTCACGAGAACCTTCCTACATGAGAAATTTTCTCCAGATTTAACTCTAATTCATTAGATTTCTTGTCCTGAACATTGATGACATCTCTTCCAAAAGCAAAAACACCCAAGTATTCCCTTATTGCAAAAGATACAAGCATTCAAAGCTGCTCCTTTGTTACCAAAACCTCCTAAGCCCTACAACTACCTTTTAATACAAGCAGCATATTAGCACAACTACCCAAAGAACAGAGCAGACAAGGGCCATTGTGATTCACGACACATTTCCCAGTACTATACCTTATGTTATTTTTATGAAAGCCACCTATTCCAGAAGGAAAAGCCTGGCATCCTGAGATACATGCATCTATGACAGCACTAAAGCTCTACACTAGATCATTTAAGCATAGAATGATTGCAGCGCATTACTTTCAACATCTTTCTTACAGAATTACCAACCTGAAGGGACAAGGGGCTGTTTCCATCCTGAGCTTTGGTCCAACAAGCAACGAGTTTTTCCACGTTGCCAGCACAGATGTAACAGAGACAAGCCTGTGTCTGCAGAAGGCTGTCCCCCTCATTCTCCAGCCTGTTACCCAGGAGATCTAGGAAAAATATGAACAAAGAAGATACTGATGAATCACCTGGGTAATCCCTCCGTCCCTGCCAAGGCAGAGGAAGCCTGCAATGCCTGTTGTGTCTACTCAGAGCAGTGGAGAAGGGATATTGCCTATGGGTTCCACTGGTAAGGACATACTCTGATACCCAGCACAGATAATCTCATGGGAGCCCAGGCCATTTCAGAGGCAGTTATCATCATGGCAGCAAGAACTTGCCAAATGCCTGTAATCCTGAGACATCAGAAAGGACTGCCCATCTGCCAACTTGACAAAGGATGAGAGGCCAGGGTTCGATTCTCCTCTCTGCCACCCATTTTTTGCAGTCCCTCACTTCAGGAACACAACTGGACGCTGCAACTGTAAGCAACAAAGCCACAGTACTGCTCCAAGTCAAGGCGTGCAAAGCTCCCTAGACACCGCGGCTGGTGTCTGAGAGGCACAGGGATGTCAGACACACACCTACTGGCAATATAACTTCCCTGAGGGTTAAAAACCCAGCCAGCTGTCTGCCATGCAACACGAGGGCAGTCACACACACACTGCCTGTGAAAAAGGACTCCTTCCAAGAAGTTAAATTTGCTCATGGGAAATAAGAGTGAAGAGCTTCCTGAAAACATTTCCACTTGTGTTCCACACACACTCCCCAAGACGCTGGTCCCTTGGCTGAAACACTTATCACATCAACATCACTGTTATCCATCTGAAAACAGTAAGAGACCAGCAGCTGTGATGTGACACAGGTGATGCCAGGACACAGCTACATGCAAGGGTCTGGGTTCTGTGCTTAGACAATCAGGGAACATACTGGGAAGACAGCACCTCAGCAGTTGCTCTCCTCTTCTGCAACAAGACCATGTATTATCCATCAAAAAAGCTATCAAGGTATTACAACAGTTTACTTGAAGGAAAATAATCATGGCAAAGTGTAGTTTTGCTGTAAGTGGAATAAGTGACATCCAGTCTGTAAAGTATCCTTACCACAGAGGGCTGCAAACTCATCTGGCCTGGCATAAGTGAGCACCGCAGCCAAAGCCTCTCTCCAATTCTGCAGGTCACAAGACTGCACAATCTCTTTCCAGTTCTTCGTTACCACTGCAGTGATGAGCTAGACCAAAAGGACAGAGATCACAGTTAAGATCCTGGTAGGATTTCCTTTGGGGTTTTTTTAGTATACAGCATAATATGTATCTATTAAAGTGTATTTATCCTCACTGTATCCAGGGTCACAGAAGATACTGCACTACAACTCAACAGCCACACAAGAGTACATTTTACTACAAAAGGATATCAGTGAAAATCACAAAACAAGCTCAGATAACAGACAGGCCAGTTATTCTTGCTACAAGACATCCAAGAAAAGAATGTACAAATCTCTGAAAGCTGGGGTTGCTGCAGATGGCTTTCAGCACTGTCTTCGCAGACAATGCTAACATATCCAGTATTTAGCTACAAATCTTACCCAGAAAGGCATATAAATTTTATTTGTCAAACTGATTCATTCAGCTTTTAGTTCCTGGCTTTAGGCTGACCAGTGAGGGGCAGTGGAAAAGGCTGCCTGAAAAGCAGCAGCAACTTGACAGCATTACCAGCCCGAGCTGTCCACAGCATCCCTACCCTGCACCCACACACACAGGCTGCCTGCCCACAGGCCTTCAGAATGAAATTCCAATTTCGTCTCAAACTCTGTCTCAAGTTATTTTGCTTCAGACAAAAGAGACTTGGCAACTGTGCTGCTCCTCAGTGAACAGAGCCCTTGCCATGCCAAGATTTCAAACTCAGAAAACAGTTAATCCGGAATGTGCAGTTTGGGACCAGAAAATTAAAAAACCACACCTGAACAACAAATGCAAGGTCCTAACTACAAGGTTAACCCTCACCTATTAGCACAGGCACAGATAACTGGTCAGCCTTCCATAAAAATACCTTTTCCCAGAGGATAAACTACAGTGAAGAAATTTCCCATGCACAACAAAATTCTGCTTTCTCTGATTAGGCCAGAGACAGGAATGAAGGGGAAGAAATCCTGCACTCTTAATACTTGAGACATTCCTCTTTTCACTTGTCCACTACTACAAATATAAATTGTTCCTATCTCAAACTGGATCACAGGCGACGACCAGCAAAATCCCACTTACAGATCCCAGCCTGTGGTGCTGCGTGCCCTAATCACCCAAGTGACTACGCTTTGCAGCCTTCAGCCCTGCTTCAGGAAAGCACTTAAGCACATGCCCATTTTTACAGGCTGCTTCCTGCTAACTGTGTAAAACATCCTTCTTTGGCAACAGACTGCTAAAAAGTGACCATGAGCAACTTTCTCCCCTCCTCTAAAAGCAGCCATCCTTGCCAAACTGTTGTCCTTTTAAGTGCTCTTCTAAGGTCACTTCTCCTGCTTCATCCCACTGTTGCTACTTTCTCACATTAGTAAAGAAGAAAGATTTGAACAAGCAGCATCAGCAATCCCTAGCATGTCAAAAAGCTGAAAAGAATAATAACCAGCTGGCCATAACACTGTTTCCTAGACAAAGGGTGACTGACCTACCCTGGGCATACTTTGCTCTCTTCTGTGCATGCAGTGAAATGAAGCATCCACAAAAAGTGTTAAGACTAATCACGGGCAGAAATCAACACAATGTTGCTGGCACTGAACATGGGTCATGTGTAACTGTTGAAAAATGGACAACACAAGAGACTGAAATATGTGCTGCTTAAGATAACTATCTTTAGCAGTGAAAATGTACTAGTGTATATGCAACTCAGACACTGGAGACAATGTAAAGAATACTTGTCTTGTGTATTGATATCCAGGTAATGTGTCTGTTCTCCCATTATCAATGCATTAAAAACAGATAACAGAAATCCTTCTGCTCTGAAATCTTGTGGATGACTTGAATACTTAATAGCTTCTCAGCTACAAGTATTCTTTCTCACAGAAATAAATCCATGAAATCCCAAGAAAACTTTTAAGGTGAAAAAAAGGCCAACATGCATGTTGTTTCTGAACTGAAAAAACATACCCTGGTAATTTTGCTCTGCATCTTAGCAAAGTACTTCTCCTGCGTCCTAGAAAGCAGCTCTTGTCCGCCTGCGATGGCCAAGATAATTGCGTCAGCCATACGGTTATCATGCAAGCAGAGATCTACCGCACTCTCAAAGTTACCCGTCAGCAAAGCCTGAGTAATCAAACCATCCACATCTGCAACAAGAGAGGAGTGCATTTTCAAAAGATGGCACAACAGTCACTAAAACATGCAACAGCACGTGATTCTGTTCAGATGTACAACACTGTGCAAAGTTCTCTGCAAACCAGCCTGCTCCAGGCAGGTACTTACAGGGATGCTTATGTCCATCTTCAGTCTCAAACACTCTATGGTCACAGCCACATCAGGTGGGGCACTGTCAAGCATCACTTACCTGCTCCAGAGCAAGGTGCTAAAGGTCTACATGATCTCTGAAACAGCTACCCTGCATACACTGCCAGAAACAAAGTCAAGCCTAGATAGGGATCAGTGGCTTCTGGGTTATTCACCATCCGCTACGAGTTTCCGAACAAACAGAAATATTAGTTCTTCATGCCTGATCAGGTGTGTGTTCTTTCATACCATAAATCACTCAGAGTAGCTGCATTTCATTTATGGGATATGCGAGTGCTGTATACTTCCTTTCCTTCCCTAGAGAAGCTGTATTTTCATGTGCATTGAGACTGCTGTGAAGTGAACGGAAAGTAATGATAATCCTTCCAATCTGTGTAAAAATTGCCTTCTCACTGGAACACCAGTATCAACATCAGTATTTATAAATATCAGCACTACACTGAAATAAATATCAAGGGTTTTTTTACCTCCACTAACAGAGATGTTAAAAGTCGTCTTAGCAGTTTCCAAATCTTCTGTTTCTTGTTTATGGTCCTTCACCCTCTAAGAGAAAGGAAATATATAATGTTTTGAGATTATGTATTTGAGATTATGTAAACATTTAGAATATACACACAGACTATATACACATATTAAAAAACATACATGTCTTGCATTACAAGTAAAAGGCCTTCAGACTACCAGTCACCTAAGAGATCATTAACTTAGAAGTGAAGAGTATCCCTGTCACTGTTTCAGCACAGCGATAATCAGCTTCCCCTGGTGCCTGCATAAAGTCACCCCTAAGCACACTGGGAAAGGCCTGGGCTTATCAAAGGACCTTCAGTGCATGTAAGCACACCATTATAAAATAACTGTTCTAAGAGATCAGAGTTTTTAAAACGGATACCAAGTGGAAAAAGTGCTGGAAGTCCCAGATTTCTAACCACCAAGGAAGGCTTATACAAGCACAAGTGTGCATACACAGAGATCACAAATAACCGCAACCAGATGCCTGGATACTGACTTGCATGCACATATTTGCACCCCTATACAAACAACCCCCCCAAAGCCAAACAACAGCCACAATTAAAAAAATCAGAAACCACCTCCTTTCCCTCCTCTTTGACCTTCAACCCCTACCAAGAACAGACTACCATAATGCTACCTAGGTTTCACTGTGCTCCACTTAAAGACTTTCATCTTATCCTTGAAACACTCAGCACCTGGCACACACCCTAGTTTAATTATGCAAAACGCATGAACACATGCTTCAATTTTAAACACAGAAGACCAGTGTGGTCCATGCAGACTTAAGTGCTTTGTATTGACTACAAAAGTGGACAGAAGCTGCTTTTTTATAAAGCTCCACCAGGAATTAAGTTACAGACCATTCCCTGCAAGTACTTCGATTTTGAGATTTCAAACAAAACCTTTTTACAATTAAGCAAACAAACAAATAAACCAAACCAAACCCAAGAGGGAAGTCTCTCTCCACCACCAATTTTCACTGTAAAGTCCAAAAAGAGTGCAGAAATTGTCCCACAAACTGTCCCCTCTGTCATAAGCCAGTATGGTAGTACATGCAGTGGGAGGTCAAGAGTCTGCTGAGAATACCCTGCTTAAATGCTGATTGGTGAAACTGTACTTCAGGGGATGAAGAACAAGTACACAGTCGACCAAGAACAAGCATTTGGGATGGGGAGGTAAGTCTGAAACAACCTTTGTTTGAGTTACGAAAGGAGGCAGCATCTAGAAAATTATTTTGCTGTCAGATAATGTGTGATGTGTGTTTGGTATGAGTTAAAAGCATGTTGTGACTATCACAGGAATAATGTCCCCATCCAGTTACTTTATGTGTGTGACAGCAATCCCCAGTGCATCACCAGTGGCTTCAGGCCAACCTCACAAATATTTACCACCCATGCTGGTAGGCAGACATCATGTTTGGCTTTGAATGCTCTGCTAGAAGAGACATTTGTTGTGAGACATCTAACATCTTCATGACTGCATACAGCAAAAGCCTTACGCAGTCAGATACATGTGTCTGCCACTACAGGGTTTAATGAACCAGCAAGTAATCAAGCACCTAGCCTAAGGCAGCGCTATTTTGGTGTCCTTAACAGACTGTCATATGAACAAGTGCACCATTCCAACATGCATGAGCCATAAACCACCACCCTCATCCTCACAGACAACCGCAGACAAGCACTAAGCACAGATCTGAGCACAGGGAACACAGGTAGTTTTGGGCTAACAGCTCAAATTCTAACCAAAAAGAGACTGAGGGAACATGGGAGAACCAAGATGGCCTGTTCACAGGGATACTAGCATTTTCAGTGCTATTAACCTCACATGGCAAAGGCTGTGTCCTTAAATATGGGGACAGGATTGTCCCTGTATTTAAAACAGAGGGCTGAAAACAATGCTGCTGAAATGGACGGAAATGAATAAAAGCTGTAGGATCCCAAAGACAGACCTGGTGGAGCACAAGCTGCCTGTTGATGAATGTGGCTGAACTGTTGCAACAGACATTCATAAGCAGCTAGCTACCAAAGCCTTGATGTACCACAACTGTCATCTCTGCAAAGGGTTATTCCTAGGAACAGGGCAGTAATAAGGTGACAGCTTGGTAATAATCAACCAGAGAAGAAAGAAGAAAGGGAGGGAGAGAAAGACAAAAAGAAAAAAAGCATGCATTACAGTTGTGGCAGAAGATCATTTAATATGTGTTAGGGAAATGTCAGAATGAAAATTATGTCAGAATGAAGTCCTTGAGTCTGGTGACAACTGGACTATTAGAAAACGAGCTTGTTCTCCATTGCCACCAAAATCTAGTCACATGATATCTGAGGCTGATGAGAAAAATCTCAAGCAACTTAATAAAAGCCCATGTTTTACTCATTCTCAATGACTTCTTTTATTTCCATATATCCTCAGCACTAGGAAAAGCCAACAAAAAAGCTCTTAATACAGTAAAAAAGTAAATACACAGAAGGTCAAAAGGGTTAGTTTAGAGGGTGACAGATACCTCTCCCAAGAATTGCTCCTCTGCAGCCTGGCCTTCTCCTCCCTCATTTGGCACAGATTCATCAGATTCTGCAGAAGCCTTCAGCAGAGAGGATACCATAAAACCAAAAAAGCCAGCAAAAGAGGAAGACATACTTTACACTGCAGAGTATAGCCACCTTCCCACCAACAACACCCAAACCCTGACTGCTAATCACTGAAAGGCATTGGTAATACATGCTTGAGGACAACAAACATGGTAGAGGCCCCCATTTCCTTACTCTTGGTCATCACACAGTACTTCGTGCTGTTTTCATCTTAGCTGCCTGAAAATATGCAGCAAACCTTTTCTTCCCCATTAGGCAAATACAGATGACATCTGAAATGTCTATGACACAAATGCAATGCAGGCTCCCCTTTGTAGACTCAGGACATTGCAATTACAATGGCTGAACTGTATTTATCACTCTTGCAGGGAAGTGTTATGGGACCATACTCTCAGCACTGATTTTGTTAAAACCTGGGGAAGGTCCCGCTTTTGAAACAAGCTGCTGGTCAGCAAAGCTCTGCCCTATATCTCACAAGCATCGCAAAATGTCACAGCGGGCAAGAAACAGGCAGCAAAGAGTAAAGGTGGAGGGACATCACTGAGATCCCGAACTAAAACCTGTGACTGAGAGCCCTTTGTTGGGAAAGGCATTTGAGCAGAAAAAAAGTGTTTGTTTTTCTTAAGAAGTACATTCATCCTACTGAATGTAGGAACTTGACATATGCTGGGTTATTTGTGACTTACTTTGGAACAGCTACCAATTGGAAAGCAAAATTATTCTTACTTTGCACATGACTACAGCATTATAAAACTAAAGAGTTGTACACAATGTGTTTGCTTACCTCTCCCAAATCACCATCTGTAAGACTCTCTCCATTCAGAGTGGACATAATCTAGAAAACAACCAAGATTTAAGCAGTGCTCTTTTATTTTAGAAAGGCAGAACACTCACTGATCTATCAGACTGCAAAACTGGCACACGTAGTTAATATGTTGCTTACAGAACACTTAATATGAAACCAAAGCTACTTCCTTTCCAAGACTGGCAATGGATTTACTGCTAAGCCCTCTGTATCCCAAGCTTTGATGGGAACAACAGCTGCTCTATGCCTTTAAACCTTTAATTGTTAACTCAAGGGCCTCAAAACTCACTAGGGCTGCTGGAAACCACAGTAATAAACATAATATCAGAACATGCAGGATGAAACACTCCAATTGCTCTAGTCAGGGAAAATGAAGCAGTGGCAATTCTTGTGGCGCAGGGAGCCTGTCAGGAAGCCATAGTTTCAAGCACAGCAGGCATAAAGCTGTGAGCTAGGATTTTCCAAGGTACAGAAGACGTAAAATGCCCAGCTTTTACAACTTTGCAAAGCAAACCATGACTCCAGATTCAATTAGGGCCCTCAAAAATGCCAATTAAATGTATGGAGTTTAGAATACATGCAGAAAATATATTAGTTTGGCATCTGGGAGACTGGGTTTCCTAATGCTGCTCATGTTATCTACTGCTTTTAGTATTCCAGGTTTTATTTTACCCTTGAGCCTGGTTCTGATTGAGTTCTGGTTTAGCGAGTTTATCATTTGGGTACCAAATTTTCAGACAAGCTGTCCTGTATTTTTTCTTGACACTAAAACCATGGATTCAACTTCAACATTGAATTCTTTGTTAATAAACAGATACCTGAAAACACGGCCTTGCAGCTCCCCTCATCTGTTCCTCAAATACTGAAATAATGGGGTAGGCTCAGCATTTCTGCCCAAAGAAGTGGTAAATGCTCCATCCCTGGCAGTGTTCAAGGCCAGGCTGAATGGGGCCTTTGGTGACATGGTCTAGTAGAAGGTGTCCCAGCTCATGCCAGGGGGGTTGAAACTGGGTGATCTTTAAGATCCTTTCCAACCCAAACCATTCTGTGATTCTATGATTTTCCCAGCTTCTCCCCATGCACGAGACATATCAAACCCAGGCAAGAGTGGCAGTGGGCTCCATGAAGCAGCTCTGCAGGACCACCACTAAATTTCAACTGGATTTTCTAACTGAGATCTGCTTTTCAAAACCAGGATTGCCCTTGCTGTGATAGCCTTTGAGTCTTGCAACAGAAAACCAGAACCTGAGGACAGACTGTTAGCAAAACCACAGGCTTTTTTCTGTCACTGTAATAAGTTTTCCCTGGAGGCTATTTAATGCATAAGCATAAAAATATGTCTATGAAGTCAGCCTTTGAAAGGAAAACTTCAGTTTAGTATAACGAAAATGAGTCAAATATTCAAATCCGCTGAATCAGAACTGAAAAAATACTAGACAGTTCCTAGGTACAGCACAGAAAGCAACAAAGACCCAAAGATACCAAAGCAGGTATCCCCCCTGTAACATTGAGATAAGAATCTTCCTACAGCTTGGAAGAAAGCTCTGTACTTAAGATGTGCAAATTGCTTCCTGGTAATCCAAACTTTGCCTTTCCAAATGTTTTTTGGTTTTTTTTTTCCTAAAAATGAATGGTGTCCCACACATAAAAAAGACTATTTTAGGTTCTCCAAGGTAGTTAATGAAACCCTGAAGACTGCTAGCATGTTCTACAGCCAGCAAGGCTAAACTCAGATCAGATTTGATGATGCTACAGTAGAAACCTGACACATAGCAAAATTATATGAACATCTTGAACCAGCAAACATCAAAGCTTCTTGATGGGTAAGAATTTCAGATCAACATTGGACAGTCAAATGTAGATACGCCTCTTAAGTCTGTTGCCTGCTTTGAAATTTTCATTAGACATCCACACCGCAAGATGACATAGCTAATAGGAAAACACCAACCAAGCAAACTGCTTGCTGTAAGAACTCTGAAGTTAGTCACAAATGGCTTATCTAGACAAAGTTTAAAGAACAGAGGATTTCTAGGATCCTAAGAAACAAAGAAATTCCTTAAATTACAGAACTATTCAAATCAGCCATGTTCAAACAGAAGCTTCAGCACCACAGATAACAGTTGTATTATGGCTATTAGGAGAGCTGCAGCACTGACAACTACCATCTGCTGGGAAACACACTGAAAATGATGTTGTATAAAAGTTTATTATATTGAATAGCCTGTGGATATACTGGTAATTGCTATTCCAGTCTCAAGTAAATGAGTACTTCAACCACAAATCAACATTTTAGGCTGTACTCTGTGGATATATCCATCAGTAATGCATTTAACACAAGCACAGCTTCCAGGCACACTTACCTTCTTCCTCAGATCATCTTTCCTGTATCCCAAAAGCTCAAGGTATTTAACACGTGAATCTTCTTCAAAGTTCACCTTTAAAACCCAAAAGTTAAAGATTACATTGCAAGTCACAATTTTTTCATTTCCTCCCTCACTGGCTCTAATTACTTGACTGGCACAAATTACCCAGTCAGAGCTAATGACAGTGGAGACAGTGTAATAGAGAGAACTGAAAAGGCCTACAGTGACTTTGTCACCCAATCAGGTAGGCAAGGCTTCAATCTGGTTATTGTAAGTGAAAAGTCTGCTTCATCTGCTTCACTTCGAAACCTCTAAATGTTCACAGTGAGCAGTGAAAAGCACATCTAAGAATGTCCCAAAGCTTTATCCCTTCTCACCAGCTCACTGTAAAAAGATGTAGTGATGGGGGATGTCAAGAAACACTCCCCCACACCCTGGCTTCTGCAATGATTTCTCATGAACCCCATGAATATCCTAAGGACCCTTTCTCCTCTGGTGGGCCACTTCCAATGACAGGGTTCATGAGCTCTATTCCCACAGCCTACACTTTTGGATCCCAGCATCTCTTCTGCTAAAACATGCATTGTGCAAAAGGAACCACTTCTGCACTGGCTTTCCAGTGGGGAACTCCTGAACCTCTCACCTTTAAGAAGGCCCACACGTTCTTCTCAAAGTCAGCTTGGGCCATATCTATTTTCTTCTGGCAGTAGCTGACAAAGCCTTCACATTGCACAGCCTCCTGCAGCTGGTTCGAGCGGGCCAGGAACTCCTTCTCTGTAACAACCTGGCTCACGTAGACATGGTGACGCGGCTGCTGCTCAACGCCTGGCTGCTGCTGCTGAGTCTTGGCATTCTCAAATGTAACCAGCTTGCCTCCAAACTGGAATTCAGGCACACATGCGGTATGTAAAATATAGGGGGTTTGGAACTAGATGATCTCAAGATCCTTTCCAACCCTAACCATTCTATGATTAAGTACATGGTCAACTGTTCACCATTTAAAAACCTACTTAGAGATGGGCAGTAAGCTGTGTCATCATTTGGAGAGAAGTAAAATCAACAGAAGAAAAAAAAAAGAAATCAGAAGGGGCTTATAATATTAGTTCATTCTAGAACTCAAAGTTAATTTACACAGGGCAGTCCAATAAATGATGAAGTCACCAAGGCAAAAAGCCTAGCCACAAAAAAGACTAACAGCTAGCTCTTGCAAAACCATAAGATATTTGCTCAGTTTGGTCCCATTCTCCCCTCCCAATGTATATTTGTTAACTCCAAAGCAAGCACTGCACATCAATAAAAGCAAAGTCTTAACTCCAGAACAGAAAGAAACGAATGCCTGTTGGCAACGCAACACAACACACCACTTTGCTTCTTTTTCCCCAAGCATTTTTGTCATGCTTTTGCTGGCTTGCTGTCCCATGGGCCCCATCTGGAAGCTGCCACAAGCACATCCCCCCACAATGACTAACAAGGGAATTTCTCCCAAGGTGGAGCACAATTTTGAACTCCCCTCTTCCTAAAGTGTTTTACATGTGCCACTATTATTTCCCTCCTTGCCTGGCCAACCATGCCCAGCCTAGTCTCCTGCTTACCGAAAATGATGCTCCCACAGGACACCGGATCCATTTGGGTGGTTTCTTCAGGGGCAGAACAACATTTTTTGGGGCCGTCTGCTGGGGAAGCTGCAAGGGTGGGAGGGGCTGTCCCGTACCAAACGGATCGAGGTTCCCAAATGACAATGAAAGCTTCAATAACAAAACGGGGGGGAAAAGCGGGTGTGTGTGATAAGTGACACATCTCCAATAAACTAAACATAAGCATTTATTTGCACCAGATCGGTGCTCCTGCAAGCTCGTGCAAACACTTCCCACAAGCCCATGTTTTGTTCCCTACTCTTTCTGTCCATACTCTTAGCTGAACATATTTCAATACCTGGTCAACTTGCTTCTGTCTCAAGCCATCTGTGCTGCCTCCCATGATGGAGTAAATGCTGATTCGTCCATCAAAAGAAGCCGCAGACAAGATAGCAGGGTTCCTAGGACACCACTGGATATCAAAGCACCATTGTGTGTTCGTGGGCAACTCATACAGCACCTGGGCAGCAAAAAGAAGTCCAACAAATCAGGGCTTTTATGAAGCATCATGTCCAACAGCAACAATTCTTCTGCCTGCCCTGAGACTGGTCTGCTCTTCTCGCTCCCAACAGTCTCCACATCACTGTACACACTAACAGTGGGCAAGCCCTGACAATCCCCAAACAGGAGATTGTAACACACCACTACTTAATTTCCTTCTCCTCCTCCCATTAAATCTTCTGTTTAATCCACACAGGACAAACTATGCAGGCAGGGTATGTCTGTGTTGGCCCACTGCAAGCTGTGAGCTGCTGCTGATATTCATGCTAGCCAATTCAGAGCTAATCTGCATATCTCTACACACTACATATAGACATGTCCAGGCTTCAAAATAAGTCTGTTTCTGCAGGAAATTAGAAATGTTAAAACTTGCACTCCAGGCAGACAGCCTGTGCTGCCCTGGAACAGACAAGCCCACCACTGCAGCAGGCATTGAATCATAAACTAGGAAACTGAGCAAAATGCTAACTGTCCTGCTGTGTCCCAGGAAACTGATTTTCAGTTTTAACCAAAATATGTAGCATGATTCATCCACTTGTAAAGCTTTCCAAATAGCAGAGGATCCAGCTCAGATAACTCATTTACCACCCCACAGCTTTTTCACTTTTGTGCCTATGTCTGCATTTTAGAACACTTCTCATTCTGTCACCCAGGATTATTGCCCACTGCAGGAAAGGAGCCCTTCAGTGTGCCCAAAGCCCTCAAGAGGCAAACACTGAAGATGTCTGAAAAAAGGATCTGTATTCCTTTTGAAAGGTATCCCCAGGCACAAAAGAGCAGGGTGGGAACACACTGAAGTGGCTTTCACTGATCTGCCACTATTGTAGTACAAAATCTCTCTAGTCTGGATAAAAGTTCTTACACTTACAGAAGGAAAAAGGCAATTGCAACAGTAAACCAGCCACATCAGGCCCAAACTAAAAGAGTATGAAGCAAATATTTAGTGTAAGTGGGGTCATTTCTATCCCTTATAATGAGCAGGGACCTTACTACTTAGGAGAGAAGCAGTAAGGACAAATATGTAATACTGAATACTAGGAAGGAACCCTGCACCACCAGGATAAGCTCAGAAGTCATATATATACCAAGCATAGGTACAGAGGATATGGAGAAACATCCTACAGAAGCATCATCCCTAGGAATGCAAGCATACCAACATTGCTTTGCATATGCTATTGTGCCACCTCTGAACAAAGATGTTTTTAAAGGTGTATGTACAATACCTCTCCTGTGTTAGGATTGGAGCAGAGAATTTTAGCATCCTTCCCACAGCTAAGCAGCAGCTCTGAATCTGCCATACTCCAAGCAATGGCCAGTATACCCCTGTGTGAAAAGTCACAACCAAAAAGTTTAATGTAAACACAAAATGGTGATAAAGTGTATTTATAACTGAAGTTTCTACATTAGCTGAGTATTCCACTTCAAAATGCCCTCCCCACTCCTTGCTTTTACAAAACCAAGTTTTTCAACGTTATCAGCACTTTATTTATTGAAATAGATGCTTTCTATTTTCTGCATGAAGAGGTACAAAGGTGCAGCCATTGCATGTGAAAATTAAATGCAGTAGTCATGCAGGAGAACCTGGACACCAACGTAACAAAATGGTTTGTTTGCCTGCAGTATCATTAACATGCAGTGTGCAAATCGGTAGTTAAGGTAGGTGAGTACAAAGTTTGTTAGCTTCTTTTTATTAGCAGAAGACTCAAGTCAGCAGAACCACTGGAGCAGTTTTGATAGAAGCTGCAACACAGATCAATTGCTGCTCTCTCTCCTTAAATCAAGTGCTGGTTTGGGGCAATAAAGTTTCACTAGCAATTGAGGAGGGACAAGGATTGAAAAAAATATTTCCTTGTACCCAAATTTAAGGCATTTAGAAGCAAACTAGCAACTTCAGTACCTCAGCAGGATGGTGGTTTTTTTACTCTGGGGCCTGTTACCTAAATAAATCAGCAGGCCCCCAAAAGGTAAGCCTTTCAGAACACAGGACTGGCTAGTCAGCAAGCAAGCATGTAACACTGTTGCTGCTGGAATCACTGCCTCCAACTGAGTCTTCACACGGGACTGAGAAAGAAGTGAGATGTACAAACTGGTACGCAATCACCAAACACTGTGAAGCAGCAGGTCATGTAAGTCTCATTACCTTGAATGGCTTTCTAGAACACGAAGAGGTGAGGAGGCAAATCTTAGGTCCCACATCTGAATCACAGGCATCCTGTCATCCTCCGAAGCCAAAATCATCTGGGTAGCAACATCAGGGTGCCATGCCAGGCCTGAGCAGTGCATCTGAGGGACAAGATTGTGCCACAGCATAAAATAACTAAGCAGCACTAAAGGACAAAAGACAAATAGCCTAAATATGTCTACATGGTAAAACAAAGAAATCTGCAGCTGTTGCTGGGCATTACTTCTGATTGCATGTAGCTTACGATAACCTCCTTGTTTTCATGGGTGAGGAGATTTGCAGGTAGTTTCCAAAGGTCCTCTCAAATAAGAGACTTTGTGCTTCTTGTACACAGTCCGATATTTCAATGTAAGAAAATCATGCAGCCTTCTGTACAAACCTTTTCCTCTAATATTTTTATAATAAAAGCCATCATTAGGCAGAGGTTATTGTCATGCGAATATTGTACCACTAGATGAATCTTAGATGAAGACAATCTACTGTACTACTGTTATGCTAGGCAACAAATACAGAAAACATTGAGCGTTACACAGCTTATCAGAGTATTAGTGCAGTGACCAAGCAACTACTTCAGCAGCATACATTTGTAAATTCCATTTTGAACTCTTGCTACATCTTCCAAGCTTGTTACAGCAATATTCCATTTAAAATATACAGGATTATATAGAGATATGTCACTCTCCACAAGTTTGCCAGGATCTTTTTTACATTTACACTGCCTGAGGAGCATACATGGTGGTTGTAACTATACAAGGCAGGGCAGCCCCTTGTGACTCACTCAATGGCAACTCTCCTCCATGGCCACAGATCATGCCCTCTCCAAGCCCAGCTGCAGCTTGCTTTCATTTCCAGGTCTAGACCAGCAGAAGCACAGGCCTCAGCTCCATCAGCGTCCTGCCAGGGCTCAGCCGTTTTGTGCTCATCCCACCAGTGAAACTCTCTACTCAAGCACTAAGTCATGACATTACCTGCTCTGCAAAAATGTATGTGCTCACCCAGAGCACATCAGCTGCAACCTCATCTCTCCAGCACACAAAACATGTCATTTCTGACTAGCTGAATAAAAATCTTTCTGTGGTAGAACCTACCAGATGAGTAATGGCGTTCTCCAAACTAAATTACCACTCTAACAGGAAATCAGAGTGCCTTGCTGCAATCTGCATCTGCCTATTTTTGTTTAAACTGATGACAAAACCCTTGCATATCCATAACCTTTTAAGAGAAATCATCAGATATTTATTAGACTGTATAAAACTGGGTCAGGCACCAGTATCTTTAGGTAATGAAACAAGGAATGCTATAACCTGTCCCCACATGCCACGCCTCCCAAAAAGCACCCATGCAGCTGTGCGAGAGCCAACTCACCCGGTTACTGTGGTCACTGACTTTGATGATGGGTTCGTTCTTCCTGAGATCCCACACGGTAGCTCGGCCACTAGGGCTGGCAGATGCCAGGATGTGCTGGACTTGCCTGTTCCAGGCAATGCAGCTGACGTCCTCAAGAGGCTGTTGCACACACAGAACAGTCTTTCACAACCTTTTCAAATCTAAGACTCAAAGCCTGTTATTTTCAGGACTTGCTAAATGACAAATCTGCAGGGAGACTCACCCCAGCTACTGCATGTGTTCTAGTTTTCTATGTACACACGCTGTAGGGTAGAAAACCCCAAACTATCAGCCGCTAGTATTTCAGTAATATCCACATTTTCAGCTTTACAATATGATACATTAGTCATTTAAAGAAGACTAACTACAACTGCCTTAAAGACCAGCGAATTCCTCCATGGAAGTATACTCATGTACATGAACTGTCCTTTTGCCTTGTATTAGGATTTGACTTAAAAAAGCCCACAAAGTTCCTCCAAGCAATTATATTTATTTTTGTTATTCTTCCCCCAACCGCTTATTTTTACTCCAAGAATGAAAAGCAATGTTAACCCAGCCCTTGTTGCACTATTATTTCCAGCTGTCACTATGCATAGGGACTAAAAGATTTCCTAGCCTAAAAAATAAGACATAAAAAAAAATCCTATACAGGGATGTTTAACTGAGGTGAGCATCCTCCAAAATGCCCACATGGTAATAAACGACTCAGACTAAACAAAGTATCCAAACCCACAGAGTTTAAAGTAAAAATCTTTAAACTGAAGATTACATCTCATCCCATTTCCACACTTTGTTGTCTCCAAACTATCATGCAGTAATAAATCCATCTTCCAGTAACCACAAACTGCTTATGCAATTTTTTAACAGCTACAGAAACACACATGCATTGAAACAACCTACTTCCATTCTATCGCCTTCAGAAGACAAAAAGTACAAAAGGCTATAGAGACACAGGCTGAACACTGTCCCTTAAGTATAGCAATTAAACACTCCCTGCTAAACGTACTGTCTCATCTTCTGACTTCTCAGTAGCTGTTTTTTGTCTTTCTTTCATTTTCCTCAGTCTGAACCTTCATGACCTTCAGATTCATGCATGCAGTTAAACACACTTTGAGTCACAGGCATGTCACATGCAGACAAATACCTCAAGACCCACAGTTTAATAAGCACATTACAAAAGTTAAGTACCAATAGAAGGCCTATTTTTGTTGGCCTTCGGGAAAGCCACTGAAGAACAAAATGCAGGAACAGGAGATACCTGCTGTACCACCCCTTAAGGTCAGTATATTACATTGCCAGAAACGTAGCTCATGGCCAACTATAATTAACTGCCACCCAAATTAGACTTCAGAAAGCACCCCCTACCTGAGAGAGCTTTAAAACTGTAGGTTTCAAAGAGCTCTCAACTTAAGTGACAAACATATTTTCCATTAGTCTGCTCTGCAGTATTTAACAAATGCAAATCTGGTACCTGTGTCTTCACTCCTGGTGTCATTGGTGTGGCAAAATTGTTCAAGTCCCAGATATAGATTTCAGACTCATTAGCACCAGAGGCCACCAGATTAGTCTGTAAGACACATTAATAGATGTTGAGTATTTTCTGCATCAGCTTTCACAGTCCTAGCTGTTAGGAGGCATCAGATCCTCAGGACTGCACCAATTTCTCCTGTTGGCTCAGGATACAGCCTCTAGCTCACAGAGCATAAGCTCTGTGAAAAAAGCAAGTCTGAGACTGCAGGTAAAGCTGAAAAAATAAAAAAATCCCCACACTGCACTAAACTGGCATGTCATGACCAAAATTCCTGTTCTGTGGAGTGCTCCTTGTACTGCATGGCAAACACTGATAGGTAAGCGGAAAGCAGTGACACTTCTGGGAGGGGGCAGACGAGGAAACAGTGCTGCAGCTATCAGAGAGCACCACACAGCTTTACTCTGAGCAGACCATAACATGTGGGTCAGGCTGGAAGGAGTGTAGCATTTGTGCCTCCAGCAGTGGACAGCACCTTCCAACAGTGAGTGCAATCATCCAGAGCAATCCTGCATCAGGGATGCAAAAGTCCAGGCGGGGTGACATGATCCAAAGGGCACTAAGAGCCCTTTGATCACATAATGAGGGAGTCCTGACTTTGCAACAGGCAGAAAGGGAAAGGAATTGATTCAGAGAACTAAATGAACCCAGGGCGGCCTTGCTGAAAGCAAGTGTGCAGGGACAGAAGTGCTATTTAGGAAACAAATTAAACTGAGTTCTTGCACAGCTGGTAAAGATAAGGAAAAAAACAACCCAATGTATCTAGAAGTAAACAAGTGCTCATTAGTGCTGGAGGAAAGCTTGTTGATTTTGAGAGCCCTTCTGCTAAAGAGGATACAGCGCCATGTTTCCTGGTCTGTCTCCTCTTTACAAGTAACAATACTTAGAGGTCTTGAAGATGGGCCTGCCCAACCTCTAAAGGAGAGACAGAAAAATCTGATGTCACCAGAAACATGAGTGAGTGCATGTAAATACCTCCCATGTGATGAGAGCAATGTTGGCCCATGGAAGGAAAAAAAAAAAAAAAAAAAGGAAAAAATGGAGACTGGCTAAAAACACCACACAAAACCACCCATAGTTCACACATGGGCATGAACTGGACACCTTAAACTCTTTCATTTCCCATTCTGAAACACCAGTAACAGGACAGGTTTTACCTACTAAATACAGACACTCAAACACCAAATTCAGTTCATGCTTTTCAAGGAAGGGGAAAAGGATAGAAACATTTGAGGTTACAAGTTAAGCCAGGTCACTCATCTATGATGGTACATGATGAAGAACAGCAGGAAACCAACCTGGAACATGTTGACATCAAGCGCTCTTACTGGTCCTGTGTGCTTGTCTTTCTGGGCAATTATTACTTCAGCATCTCCAGCTATGATTTTGGCTGGGTCATACAGAATGACATTTCCATTTTCACCCCCAGCAATCAGGACTCCAGAGACCGTCTCTCCCGAGGTCATGTTATGTGGCCCCCAGATCAGCTTGTGATACCTGTAAGATACAGAGGTCCCCACAGTCTACAACTATCCACCACCAGCTCCACATATGCTGATGCACCCCATTTTGCTCACCAGCTGAAACCTCCAGGCTGTTACTAACAGCCAGAGCAGACACATCAAAGCACTACAGGCATTTCTCTCCTTAAAGAAGAGTCCCTGTACTTTCAACGCCTTCTATCAGAAAGGCCACATGTTCCAATTCCGCTTGTTATCAAAACACAGGGTCACAACATGCACAACCAATAACCCGGTAACTGATAAAACTCCTTTCATTTCCTGACTGCAAAATCAGGTAAGTGCTCGCAACTGCACTGTGATTTTGAGCTCAGCTTTGCGAAACAATAGAGGTAATCAAAGTAAGGACTATAAGCCCACCAAAAAACCCCGGATGTAAACCTCTGCTATTTGTGAGCAACTCTCACAAAGAGAGGGAAAAAGGTGGAACTACAAACGTTGCTAATCCTTTTCCATATCTGTGCTCCTGGATGTATGCTTCATTTGCTGTACTGAAAGCTCAGCAAGTAGCTTATTTGCATCAGACACACCTGTCTCTTGGACCACAGTCTATTCTCCAGGCTAAATCACGAGGAATTAAACATACTTCCAGAAATTAAGTATTTTCACACCACTGTGTCCAGCTGCAAATACCCACATTTCCTTCAACAAAATGAACTTGCTGCATAAGAAAACAGCATTCCTGTGTATTCAGCCATGCAAAGGATGAACTACTTCTACGTAAAATGACACCCTGTCACATATCAGCTTTTAGGCAAGCACAAAGCAAAACACCACAGACTGGAAAGTGGCAAGGAGTTACTTCAGCATTCACTGTGTTATTATTAATACCTTTTGTTATCTCTGGACAACTTTCAAGTAATTTCTTTAAATCACAGCAACTTCAGCATGATAAAATGCATACTTCAGAAAGCTATACAAAAAAGCACATGTTGGGCGACAAATACCGTTACAGCCAAGTGCTTAGTCTCCCTAGTGCAATACTCAGCTGACAGAGGGGGTTCACCAAACAATGTTACAAAAACAAGTTGGTCTGTGATATCAGACAGACCCTTTCCCTGAGTACATTTTTATCCTTCTGCACCAAACTACGTAAGGTTATGAGAAACAGAGTGAGCAACAGGGCTGTCTGGGCACTAGTATTACACATTACTTTCCTTGGAGAGCAAGTAACAAAGCTTGTTGCAGGATTTATCTTTTGTGGGTTTAATCATCTGGACATTTTCATTTACTGCAAACCAAAATAAAGCTAATTGGGGCACTTCTTGTCATCTTTAATTTAAACAAATAAATAAATTGACCTCCTTTGTAACGTATTTTCTGGAGCAAAGTCAAACTCTTGTGTTGCTCTCCAAGGGAAGTACTTGCAAAGGAGCACTGCATCCTGGGTATAAGGAGTGGGGTTTGGAATCCTCTAAGCGAATGTCACATGCTGAGGGTGGAAAAATGCAGTCAGCTAAAATGAGGTAGAACAAGGAAATTTAGAATCAAAAAGATCAAACACCTTCCCCTGCTCTCAGCAAGTTGGATGTGTTAACATCAGCGTTGCCCACAGTGCAGGGCATTAAACATAGACTGCGGCTGTTTCACACAAGCTCCATTTACTAAAATGCAGACAAACACACGGAAAAAGGGGGGAAAAAGAAGCAAAAACTGACACGGCACAAAGCCAGCAGCTCAATGCCTTGTTCTTCCTCCTGCAAAAGCTACCACAACTGTTATTTAGCCGAATCAGAGAGCAATCGTATGTAGGGTCACGATCTTATTGAGTGCAAAGACACACAATTTCAACCACTCCCAAGTTTTTATAGGCAAAACTCTAGAAACCGAGCAAACTGCATTTGGTCCAGAACTTTAGGAAACAGTTGTAGGCCCTTAGGTCTTGAAGTTACAGCTTTAGAACAAGTAATGAAGGCTCACGTTTAATTAATTTCTACTCTTGTCAGAGATGGGGGAAATGGCAATTGCTTCTGAAGAAGTGTCAAATTCTCACTTGAACATAATGGCAAAATGCTGCAATTGTCTGCATCTCCAGTCACGTTGTTTCAGGTCACCAAATGAAAGAGTGGTTATGCTGACTCTGTAACTAGTATGAGAAAGCCATGGACCCAATCCAAAAGCAATGAAAATTTTCACCTGCTTCTCTACCCACAGAAGCACCCTGCACATGCAGCTACATAGTTTCAGCTCACCCAATACCAGCAGCACCCACTGGATCAGCCGCCAGAGCAGCTACAAGTCCTGGGGAGATAGAAGTTGGACTCTTATGACACTTAATACTTCTTTGGACAAGCGCACGGTAAGGAATTAAGAGCTAAGTCGAGCTGCAGTCAGGAACTTGGCTTCCCAGCTGTGGGATAAGGTATGATACTACACAAACAACATTAGTCAGTTTACAGGAATCTCCCTGAAATACCTAAAACACAAACAGGACGGGGCAATGTGAAAAGTTGTGACTGCATTTTCATAACTTCACATTTCCTTCTGTTCTCTAAAGAATCCCAGAGGCTCCCCAAAATAAACAGTCTGCATACATATCCAAACCTATCAGTGTCAGATTGTTTAGGTTTATGTCAGACCATGAGCTGCTTGCAGCTCCTCAGAGTCCAAGCTCACTGCTCCACAACATCTATAGAACTCACATGCCTCCACACTTCAGCTCTGACCTTCTGGTCCTCTTTTTAACAACTGCAGATAAACCTCATAAAGTGGCCTTTCCACATGCACCATGTATAACAGTTCCACAGCCGTTACTCTTCCCCTACAACCCCACTGCTGACCTGCGAGAGGAGGAGAAGGTGGCACAGGACTTCATATCCAGTGAAGGGTCTGATAAGTCCAACTCAAAGATTTCTAGAGAAGCACTTGTACTGAAGGTTGCATCCAGCTGCTGAGCTGATGTACCTGCAAAGAAGTGAACTTAGCAGTGAGAAAGCCACAACACACAAAAGAGTCATTGTAAAAGCAACATAAGTAGGAGCATAAAAACATAATGCTTGCACAAAGACTCTGGGATGGGGTCAGGTTTCTGTTTGTTAGATGTAGTTCCACACAACTGTCCTCCCCATGGTTCCCCCTTTGGGGATTTCTTCACTCATAGGAACAGGAAAAGCTTTGGGCAAGTGCGCCTCCCTCCCTGACATGCACAGAAAATGATCGGTTACAAACAAGCAGCAAGGGACAAATAGCAATTCCGATTGCTGTCACCTTACCCTGGCAGAAGGAAGAGGATGCTTGCTGTCACTTGCAGAACGCAAAACATGTTTTCATGCATGGCACATGAACTCCGCTAAAGGCACTGCACCATATAGCCTGTTCCAGTCTTCAGGACACGAAATAACTCTTACAGCTTTGAATCACGACTGCTTTGTGGCAGCCCCCACATGTAGCCTACTAGCACATGCTTCCCAGAAACTCACCTGTGGCCAGGTAAATGGGGTGCTGCTGTGCAGGACTCCATGCCTGCATGGCAGTACGATCAATTTCCTTCAGTTTCATTTCACTAAAAAATAAAAAGAAGATACTGCTTAAATGGAGCATGGGGAGACTGCAGTGCCACAGATTTAGCAGCTGCATTAGGACATGGCAGAAGCTGCCAGGGTGCTCATTCTCCTAAGGATATCCCACAGATGCCAAATCCATCCTCTCCAGAGCACGCTCAGGGAGAAGGGGCGCAACACTTCCCAATGGACACACAGAGAAAACCGATGGCTGCTAAACAGACTATAACACAGGAAAATCTGGGCAAAGCTTCAACTGCTCTGAAAAACCCTCTTCTAGCAGCATCAAGGCACACATGGGGCACCCCACAGCATCTTTCAGTCTTAACCCATGAAACCAACCCATCCTCCAGAAAACCCTTGCCGCCGAACACCCTCAGCAGCCAGCCAGATCTGAGGACGAAAAACGGTTTAACAGCCTCCACCGTCTCATTTCTGGGTCTTATTTCAACATTCAAGGGCTCCCCCCGCCTCGGAAACACCGTGCACGGTCAGCGGGCGCCGGAGCCCCATTTCCGACAGGAACAGAAGTAAAAAAGGTGGAAAACGCGGGTTCCCCCCTAACCTCCGCGTCGCCGGCACTCACCCAGCCCCGGCCCGCTCCAACGTGGCAGCCGCGGCACCGCCTCTAGCCCGCCACCGGTTTCCGGGCGCGCCCCGCGCCTTCCGGGCGGCGGCGAGCGGGACTCCACCTTTCCCTTACGCGGGAAGCGAGTGCGGCGGGGGGTGGGATAGTGTTGGGTGTGCAGCCGCCTCCTTCCTCGGGCTCTCCTCCGGGATTCTCGGGGCAGGAGCGGCGATCAGCCCTGGGAAAGAGGGAGACAGGCGTTAGGGGCGGTCGCCTCGCTGGGGCGTAGAGGAGCCGGGGGAAAGCGCCTGCAACGCGGGGCTCTGGTGCCGGCTGTCCTCAGCTCCATGGCAGTAATCACGGCGGTCATGATGTGAACAGCAGTGAGGCTCATCACCGGACAAGGACCAGGCCCACGAGCAAGGGGCTCTCCCGCCTTTCGGGGAGGGAAAACGGAACTAACACACTTGAGTTTGCGGCCCGCCGGCTTGCACAGCCTCCGGGCGCAGCCCTTGACCCACCTCTCACCGCAGTCGGAGCAGCACAGCTCCGCCGCCGCTCAGAGGGCGGGCGGTGCGCCAGGGGCGGGGGCTGCCCCAGCGCCATGGCGCGGCTGAAGAGGCCCCGCCGCCGGGCATGGTGCAGCAGCACGAAGCTCCCCTACTACCACCAAGCACCCCGCGGCAGGAGAGAGCCTTCTCCTCTGGCCCCGCTATATATGTATGGACTGGAAGCGCTGCTCCCATTGGCTGCGAGGATCGCCGTTTGCCACTGGCTGCTCATTCCTCTATCGCTGCCACCGGTTGGCTCGGGTCTCTTCACATTCACACTGTCCGCTTACGTCAAACCGAGGCGGAACTGCGGCGCTGCTGGAAAAGGACCGGTGACGGCGGCCGGAAGAGCTCGCTAGGCAATGGGGAAGGAGGAAGCGGCGGAGGACGGGCTGTGGCAGCCAATGGGCGGGCGCTGTCCGTGCCGTGCGGCTGTGGCGGCCATGACACGGAGCTGCTCGGCGCTGGGCTGCACGGCCCGCGACAACGGGCGGAGCCGGGAGCGCGGCATCTCCTTCCACCAGTGAGTGCGGCCGCGCCCCGCGCCCCGAGCAGTCGCCCTCCGTCCGTGCCTCGCCTCCCTTTCTCCATCTGTCGCAGGTTCCCGGTGGACGCCGCGCAGCGCCGCGAGTGGATCCGCGCCGTGAACCGCGTGGACCCACAGAGCCGCCAGACCTGGCGGCCCGGCCCCGGCGCCATCCTCTGCTCGCGGCACTTTGCCGAAGCCGACTTCGAGCGCTACGGACTGCGGCGGAAGCTGCGGCGGGGCGCCGTGCCCTCCCGCTTCCCACACCCGGTGCGTGTGGGGAACGAGCGCGCTCCCCTCTACCCCGCTAAGCTGGGCCGCGGTGACCTCCCCTCTCCCTTCCCCGGTAGGAGCCGCTGCGCGCCGGCCGGAGGAGCAAGGCCCTCGTCCGAGCTCTGAAGCAGCCTCTCCCCAGCCCCCCTACGGGGGACCACAACTACAGCCTGAAGGGGCGGCAGGCGGGGAGCGAGGAGGCGCGGCCGCCGCGGAAAGGCTCCCAGCAGCAGCTCCCGGCGGCCGGGAGGTGCTCCCGCACCCGCCCGCCCAGAAGGGTGCTGAGCGTCCTGTGGGAGCTGGTGGAAAAGCAGCACCTTTCTGAGGAAACCGTGAGTTTGCTGCAGGCACAGTTTTCAGGTACTGCTGGAGGCGTTTGCTTAAGGCAGAGTGTTGCAGGGCACGCACCCCGTCGCCACAGTTTTGTGTTTTAACTTTATGATATTGGTGTTGTCCGAAAAGAAATCCCTGTTAGACTTCTAGGTCCAGTGCTGTAGCATAAAGGCTTTGAGATTTGCTGGTCAGGAATACAACAACAAATCCTGCAAGGAATTAAAATCTCCCTGAAAAATTACTTGAGGCTGGTTACAGTGGTCAGGTCAGACACGTAACCAAGGCTGTTAAACCAAACCATGCCACCATTCAGCTGGTGGATGACTCAAGAATAAAGTTTATTTAACTAGGGAAACCTTGTCTTTTATGCTGTCTGGAAGTGAGCTCTGTTAACATTACTGATATAAACTGAAAAAGCCATTTCAAATTACAATTAACCATAAGGTAACGTCTTCTGTAATGTCAGTTTCTAAACAGCACCCACATAGACACAGTCTTTACTCAAAACTGTGGGATGACATTAGATAGGAAAAGACGTGTTGGGGTCTTGGCCTCGACAACGTGGTACGGCACACACACTCTTCCTGGCCACTGCCCATCCCTAGGAAGAGTTGAGGCACAGTAATAATACTGCTGAGCTATACACTTCACACCAATCTTCAGGACTGATTGGTTCCAAAAGCCACCCTGTTGCCTTGTATTCTGCAGCATTTGTATTATGAATCCCTCTTAAGTTACCAGCTATTTATTTGCTTCACTAAAGCTGACTTTTTCTTTTTTAAGCAGATTTGCCTTGTGAGTTGCACAGCTGGAGGCAGATGGCCGAATACTCTCCAGAAATGAGGCAGTTTGCTTGTATTCTCCACCTCTACCACATTAAGGCTTACAATTATCTACGGAAGATTCTTCCTCTCCCTCATCCTTGCAGTATGACAAAGCAAGTTTTTATTCATTCATTCTGAATATACTTGCAGGTACTCCTGTAGTAATAGGTGTAACGGATCTGTCCTGAAGACGTTCAGCAGCAGTAGCTTTTCCCTGCTTTGTTTTAGTAACAGAAGCAGAGTGGGAAGCGAGCATCAAGAAATATTGATACTCCTCAGCTTGGAGAGCTGCTCTGTGTCCATGCATGTGGGGCACAGCATGAGAATAACAATTTTAGAGTAAGTGTGGAGTTTGCTAAGTATTCCTAGGTGAGTATGGGTGTGAAAAAGGTATATTTTAGGGCCTCGGCTGCTGCAGGGTCTATATGTGTTTTACTGTTCACTGGGGAAGAAGGAGGAATATAAACAAGCACATGTGCTTTACCACACTGGCACATGCTCTTGCCCTGTGATGTGCAGTGTAGACTTGTGAGAAGGGAGAGGTGAGGCAAATAGTGAAGGAAGGGCAAATATTATGAGTAAGGTAATCTAAAAAGAAACCACAGGAGGCAGTGTTAAGAGAGCATATGTAATACTCCAACAGCAGAAACTGAGTGAGGAGACATGGGCAGGAATAAATGTCAGTAGAGGAAATCAAAACCAATAGGACTATACATGGAAAGCTTTGGGACTCTTTTTCTGGAAGAGGGAGAAGTCAAGAAGAGAACATAGAAAAAGAGAAGGACTGCAAAAAGCAGTTAAGACTAGAGCTTTGGGGTTTTTCACCTTGTCCCACCAGGACTCTGGGAAGTTAGTGAATCTCGACAAGTGTCTGTTTAAAAGTTACAGAAGGGAGTTACTTCTGTATCACAGAACTCAGTTGTGTAACCCATACAAGTAGTTACGTAGGCTCAGAATTTATTACTTTAAGTGCTCTCAGACCCATTAACCAGGAGTGAAGTTAATAACACACAAAATAAAAGCTGGAGAAACTCTCCCTGTACAGATTTTGAGTCTCAAACTCTTGTAGTGCAGTCAGTGTATGCTCATCAGGTACACTCATTGACCATACCTGCCTTGGGGTGTTTCACACAGCTTCCTACAAAGAATCTGCTTGAAAGAGTGGCAGAAGAGAGTGTATTGAGGAGAACAGTATTCCGCATGGGCTGCTGAGGGTTTCATATATCTTCCAAACTGGATTACAATGTGCAGAGTGGAGAAAACCAGTTGGGAAGGAGAGCAGTCTGGTGTTGCTGGCCACCTGCATAGCCTGATTTGCAATTCTATGTTTGGTTTAATTTTTCCTGATCTTTAATTGTCCTGACCTTCTATATATTGGAAAGGCAGGAAGCTGCTTTAATTCCCTTCATGGTCAGTGCTTTTGCTTCTCACCACTAGGGTGTGAGAACAGAAACTCAGACTATGCATTAAGAAAGTCAGGATTTGCTCTGCCCTAGCCTGCTCTACAGCTCCAGACATGGCTGACTATGTCCTATGTGGTAAGAGGTGGTGACTGTTGCTTCTCTTTTCTCAGATCACATCTCCTAATCACATCCTCCTCTTTTTTTCCAGTTGGCTGTCTACTAGTAAGGCTGCTGCAGGCTTCAGCAGCAACATTTTTCTCAGCCTTCAGGAAAAAGTGGAGAGAGGGGAACAGGACTACTGCTACTGTGCCCTGATGGTACAAGACATGTCCCTGCAGAAACAGCGGGAGTGGGACCCACAAACCCAGTGCCTGACAGGCTTTGTTGACTTGGGTGCAGGCATCCTTGATGCCGATGAAGCTCCGCTGGCCTCAGAAGCAATAATCCTCATGGCAGTTGGCACCTCAAGTCCCTGGGCAGCTCCACTTGGCTACTTCTTTGTGAACAGCACAACTGGCTACTTGCTCGCTCAGCTGCTTCGTCAGGCCATCAACAAACTGAACAACATTGGCATCAGGGTGCTGGCTGTGACGACAGGTGCCACTGCTTGTGGTGCTCAGACAGCCAGAGCTCTAGGGATCAGGATGGATCCTGAAAGGATTCAGTGCACTT
Organism: Psittacula echo; assembly: GCF_963264785.1. Taxonomy (NCBI): domain Eukaryota; kingdom Metazoa; phylum Chordata; class Aves; order Psittaciformes; family Psittacidae; genus Psittacula; species Psittacula echo. The sequence goes on from NC_137735.1 coordinate 62,129,066, forward strand.
TCCAGCATCCGCCTGGCTCTGCTCACAGCATCACATATTTCTTTGATGTTTGCCATGCCCTCCAGCTGATAAGAAATGCTCTGCAGTGCTTCCAGAAGATAGAGTGGCCAGGTGACGCCGTGCGGTGGCAGCACGTGGTGGAGCTTGCGGCTTTGCAGGAGCAGAGGATATTGGAGCTGTGCAGTTCCAAGTCAGGCAGATCTGGGAGTAAGGGGAGTTACCACCTGAATGTCAACCTTGCTACTCAGTTGTTCAGTGAGGGTGTTGCTGATGCACTGGAACACCTCCAGAAGCTGGGGCTGGCCTCATTCCAGAACTGTAGCGGTACTGTCAAGTTTGTGCGGTTGATGAGCCATCTGTGTGATGTATTTCATGGCAGAGGTCCCTATAGAATGGGACTTATGGGGCCTTTGCTAGTTGGAAATTACACCAAAATAACCCACCTCTTTAATGAGGCCAAGAACTTCTTTATCTCCTTCACGGACTCTATGGGGAGATACATTATTAAGAGCAAACGGAAACTAGGATTTCTGAGTTTCTTGCTCAATGCTGAAAGCCTCAAGTGGCTTTACACCAACTATGTGTCTCCAGAAAGCACTTCTTCCCACCGCCTCCTGACTTACGCCTTCAGCCTTGACGCCCTAGAGCTGTTTCTAAGGACCCTCCAGCAAGCCTGTGGCAATGGGAATCCCACATGCACTGTGTTCCAGGCTGCTTATCACAAACTGCTGGCTGGCTGCAACCTGGCACCAGGCTCACCACACAGCAGTGGCTCAGGCAATATGAGCTCCTGGGACATAGCCCTGTCTCGCAGGAGAGATCTAACCCTTGGCAGCGTTCGGACTCAGTATAACCCAGCTCATGGGAGGACACTGGCAACAGAGTACCCCTATTGTGCAGGCCTTCTTTTGCGTGGCTCTGCACTGAGTAATGCACTGACAGACCTATCCCTGCATGTACAAAGCATCACCTGCACTGCGGGCTTCATTGCTGAGCAATTAGCCTCTGACTTGCAATGTGAGGTTTGTGTTGCTTCCCTTTTTGAGTCAGATGAGAGCAGGCTAAGATGTAGGTCAGTACTCTACATAAAAAAGTTAGGTGGTGTGAGCCTGCCCTCAGCAAGCGTGTACCACATAACAAGCATTTCAGAACAAGCCCTAAACTGGTATGGCAAAGTAGGAGACAGCAACAAAAACACCAAGCTATGGCACTTGTCTCTAGAACAGAAAATCTTCCAGGAGCTCCTGGGAGAAAGTCCCCTCTTCCCCGCTCTCACAAACCATTTATTTCATGGGGAGGTGTGCGTCAACAATCACTACACAATCTTAGTAAAGGAAATAACACGATGTTATTTAAAGGTCAAAACAAACTGTGCCAAACACCTGGAGTTGAAATACCATTGTGGAAGGCACAAATTGAAGAAAGTGAAGGGAAAACATTTGTTTCCTTCACCACTGGGTAGCTGTCAGTCAGGCCAAACCTACATGGGGTCATGAGTACTCAGTGCTGTTCCAAGGATGGCTCTCTGTTTCTGAGGCTCAGTGATAGCCAGATCTAGGCAACACAAGCAAGGAAGTGATGTCTTCCCATGATTTGGCTGGCAAAACTGGTGTTGATAAGCATGATGTGTTGGGCCACTGCAAAGCACTTGATCAGAGGTTGGCTGAGCAAGGCAAGGAAGCGCATCTGATCCTGTGTTCCATCTAGCAATCCTGCAAAGCAGCCATGCATTTCATGTGACTTATGTGGCAGGCCAGGATTATCGATGGTTGCTCAAGATGCCTGGGGAAGTGGTAGGGGACGCTGCAGAGTGTACGCTAGAGGTGCTGGATAGCTTAGTGCTGTGAATGCACTTGCCAGGAGAAGACTGATGCATCTTCCACATGGCTGAGGAGAATCATGCATGCTGACAGTTTGATTTCACCAAAGTAAGTCTGCTTTAAAAAAGCTGGAGGCAAGAAAGTGTGCAGAGCTTTTACTTAAAAAGGAAAATAAAGATGTGAAAAGAAAATGGCACTCAAGTTGTACAGAAGCCTCCACTCCTATGTGTTTTATCAAGCAGCTAAACAAGTTGGTTTAGTCTAGATCCCCTGGAAGGGGAAGCTACAATATCAAACTGCACCCCCGAAGCCCCATGTTTTACAAGCAAGATAGTGGACACTGAGCAGAGAGGCTGTTGTCCATAAAGGTGAGAGGGTGGCACTAAGGCTGGGCCCAGGCTATTGCACCCAGCAGTGCTGACACCCTCCTCTGTGCATAGGAGCCCCAGGCACCAGCATGTGGGTGTGCTGCAGCAGGGCACAGGTCCCACTTCACAAGCATTTCAGGTCCCATTTTATGGCCCCGACTGTGCCAAATGGCCCCATCCTCCCAGAGCTGGTAATGTCCCCTGCAGCCCAGGGCACAGATGCTGTTTCCTCTGATTACTTGAAACAGATTTGGTGGTATCAGGCAGGATTGAATTTTTCAGGTCATTTCCATGGCAAGGAAGCTGCCTTGGTATACAGTGCTTTACCTGGAATAGCAAAGTCTGTCATAACTGCTGCTAGACTTTGCCATGCAGAACAGCAGTTGCAGCTATAGAGTTGGAAGGCAACTATTTCCCATAAAACTACGGCTGTTAAGTTACTTTCAAGCCACATGTTGGTGATGGAATGAAAAAAGGTGATCCCTCATGTCTCAGGACAGGAATAATATTCAAGGTGCCATTTCGCCTACTAGGGACAAAACTGGCTCTGGTCAATCTGGGTTCTTCTTCCTCCCCTAGATCTTACTTATGGTGGGAGCAGAGCTGCTGCACTGCGTTCCTCAGGCTGTGCTTTGAGATTAGCAGCACCCCAGAACTTCATGCAATCTCTTCTGGGAGTAGCAAACCAAAACCTCCAGAGTTCCAACCCCCACCAGTCCAATTACCTGTGCAAAAAGCCATGTTGAATCTGTCACTGCCAAGGACCCAATCCCAGCTACAAGAGGCTCTAGGAAACTATTTCCTTCTCCTTTATATGTGATTTTTAGGGCAACTGGCAAAACACTGCTGAAATCCCAGTGGCAGACTGATTGCACTCATAATGTAACACTTGTACTGCTTACATGTTCAGCCCCAATATGAGCTGGGCCATTGGAAACAGGCAGTTCCTCACTGTGCATTTGTTTCAGCTGGACATAAGCCTGCTGCCACTTTCTTTTTACATGGGAGAGCTTGTCTGGCTTAGTTCATGATGAGCCTCCTCCTGAATGGGAAGGTCATGCACAAAGATGTGCATGACCTCATGGCCACTAATAAAGATGTGAACATGGCAGGCATGCTGTGCGCAGCCTCCCCACTTCTGAACTTCTGGGTTTTGTGCTGTGCTGCCCACCAGTTTACTAAGCTGGAGACTGCGCTGCAGCTGGGCTGACACCGAGCTCTGTGTGTTCCTGTGGCTGACCTGCCCAATACCCATGACTGACACAGTTCACACATCCTTTTGTAATTCACTGAAATACTGATGACAGAGGTTTCCAAGAGATGCTGAGGAAGTTTTACAGGGCTTGGTAGGATGAAGTTTGAACTAAACCACGTATTTAGAAGTGTGGCAGTTACCCAGTAAATCAAATATTCTAAAGGAAACTTAACAGTTGTATTAGGAACCCTGTACCAATTGCCATTATTTCCCAGAAATACATACCTGCTGTTGCCCTCCACAGATACTGCTGGCTGGACTTACACCACAGGAGCTGTCAAGTTTTAGTGGAGTCTTTCAGCATTCCTAACACCACAATTGCAATCAAGTGATTTTCCACACTACTCCTTTTCCCACAGTGTATTTTGGACAGTGCTTTTTCTTCCCAGCAACTCCTTGCTCAGACATTCACCATCTCTGAAACACCCTCAACTCCAGCTTCTACCATGCCCTCCGCACAAACTTATCCCAAGTCACTCTGAGCACCTCATTCCTTCTCTCAGTCCTCTAACTGCACCCTAAGGTACCAGAGAGCCTTCTCTCATGGCAGCTGGTGTAGTAGGGGGAAAAGCGCGTTCCAGTAACATCTTTTGTGCCCTCAGCATCCTAACACCTCTCTTAAGACTCCCTCAGCATTGACTGTACACTACCTTTGCCACACTGCTAGATTTTTTTTTTTTTTTTAGCTGAACACGGAAATTGGCTGCACACAAATAAAACCAGGTTTTACTTTGAGAAACAAGCCACAAGCTCTCTTAGCTGACTTGTATTCCTTAATGCAATGTAGTAATAGAGTTTTTGCAAGAGCTGCTCACAAATCTCTGCAAAAGACACAAAAGCCACAAGAAAACAGTACATTGTATCCTGCTAACAAGCAAGCTAAGGCTCTCCACAAAGCTCTGCCTCAGAATTTTGCCTGTGGTCCTCAATGAGCTCTTTGTAGCACCATGCTGTTTTCAAGGGCACTGCAGAATGGCCTAGGATGTCCTTTCTGCTCAGTCCAAGCCTAGCTATTGTCTAGCCAATGCGCATAAAAAGCCCCACACTTTCTCATTAAAGAGTTCAAAAGAAATGAAGAAACTATCACGTGGGCTCAACTACCTGGTGCTGGCTTGGTACACACATTCTGGCCCTTTATGAACTGTGCCACCACGTGAGACAAATTACTATGCATGACAGTGTGCCAGTAACCAAGGGTTTATCTCTGACAGGATTTGATCTCATACTGAAAATCCAGGCCAGTTCTTACATCAGAAGCAGGCCTGGTGTTAACAACTGTCTTTTGATAGTTCAGTGAGAGTCATCTGTGAACAATATGCAGTGCTGAAGGCAAGGAGTACAAAAAAATTTGTATTTACAGAATAGTATAAAGGTTTATTTTTCTTTGTGATTTATCGGACTGTTTCATTTGTACAATATAGAAAAGTGTATTCTTTGAATAGGTCTAGTAAATATAAATTTAATTTGTCTCCTTTCAGATGTAAACAGAACTAGAAAATGAACCCTTTGCCCCATTCCCAATTATTTTTTATGTAACTGGATGAACCTGACTGTAACTCTTGTCCAGCAGTTTGATGCAAATGGCTAAGGAAGTACAAAACCCAATTCACACATTCTGCACCAGGGAGAGGGGAGAGAGGAATCCAAGCTTAATATTGGAGAAAGCTTGTTCAAAACAAAGTAGAAGAACAAGGAGCATTTGATTGCACCTTTAAAGTCTTTACAAGAAAAATATTCTCAAGCAATGCCATCATACATAATTACAACTGTCATCTAAATTTCACAAGTGTTTTAGCACACTGTATATAAATACACATCACAAAAGGTGCAATTTAGAGTAAGACATGGTATATATACAAAATTAACATGGACTGAAGTCTAAACAAAAGAAGGCATATTGCAATCTGTTTGGAAAATAACGTAAGTGGGTATTACTTTATTCACTTACACTAATTTACATTTATACAAATCTTACTGGACATACTATAGTAGGTCACTAGAAGTAAACTGAATATCCGCGCTATCTACATGTAAAGTTACTGCACTGATTTTTTTAGTAAATCCAAGTCCTAATTATGAAAAAATTTATGTACACAAGAGGTGGAGTCCCTTTTCAGAGACTTGCTATTCATTCTCAGGGAAATATTTATAGCAGACAAGGCCCTTCAGACAGTGACTGGCAGGTCAAACCTTGTTTGCAAGGACGGCTCAATGGTCACTGCTGCTGGCCACCTCCCAGGCCCTTCAAGCCCCTGAGGCATTTTGAGGAGGCACCAGAGAAGGGTCAAGGGCTTTTCTGCTCAGTACACAGGACTGGGGTGAAGACAGGAGGGGAAGCATCCTCCCACCCTATTGCCATCATACATGTAGGCACTTAGCTCTGCTGCTGGTTTGCCTAACCCCTACCTTTCTCCAGCCTGGCCCTGCTAGAAAACCTGGAGAAAGAGCTCTGCTGCTTTTCTCTGTATTTACATTTTTACATGAGGAATACTAAATCTTTTTTGGAAAAACCTAAATAGTTCAGACTGCAGTGAGACAGGTAATAAAAATGCCTGTGATTAAAACATAGTTATAGACATCCATGGTAGGTAAATAATCTACTAGGTTAATTTTGCAAATGTGTTCTGCTACCAGAAACATGATGCGAGATTGCCTGTAACAAATACTGAAAAATATCCCCTGTCCTAAGTCTATACACAGCTATAGTTTATTGCCCCTGCCCACCCCCCCGCCCCCCTGCTTTGTGTAAAAGGATCTATGTATCTGTTTTGAAAGCAATCCTGATTTTGTCCTAGCATCCTCTCTGATCATGGCTCTCAGTCATTCTAAACAACACTTAAATAACCCTTATGCCAACTAAGCTGACAACATACAGCGAAGCAGCGCCCTGAAGACCTGCAACCAGGCTAAACATTACCCTACCTCTGTTTGCAAGTCAATTTGGATGCAGATTGTCTCAAGTCCTCATTAAGACAACTGTGGTTCCAACACCTCCCATGACCTCAGCTTCTTAGGCTTAAATGCTTTGCAGGGTTACAGCTTGATCCTCAAAAACACAACAGACTGCACAGCCCTATCTCCAGTGAGAGATTAGGCTGTCGCAGACTTCTGAAAAACCAGGTAAACACCTAAGAAATAGCATCCGTTGGCTGCATGCTTAGGTAACACTGTACACTGAGCAGATACCTGGCATTGTGGTGTGGCTGCCCTTCCTCACTGCTGAGAACAGGCCACTGTCTTAGCCTTCAAGTTCCAGCTTAACCAACATGAGCTCTCAGCCACATTCCTATCAAAAAATTCCTGTTAATTCCATTAGCCTCTAAACTCCTTGGGCCTCACTCCAGCAAGATTCTCCACCACTTGCCCAATGCTAAATATGCAACCCACCCCTCTGTATTATTGCCTGTATATTTCACAGTGCTCCATGTGCTAATGGAACATGCTGTGTCAGGTCGCAAATACAAGTACTACCTTCTATTTAGATGCTTTTACACATTTCCTTTCAGAACTGTCTTGGATACAGTGGTACCTCCTTATTATGGGCCTGTTGCCAAAAGCATCACCTATCTGTTGACATCACCTGCGTTTTCCTGTATGCACAAAGTAATGCAACTCCATACACTGTAATAATATATATTATAATAATTTATATATGCCCTTCAGGTAATTATTTTGGGGGAAAGAGGAGAATACATCTAATTTTTAAGAAACCCAAGGTAAAAGCTGTACACCAGGAAGAAAATTGACCTTTAAGCATTGTCTTAAGTAGAAGAGGATTTAGCTAAGATTTAAAAGGCTCTACATATTGTTATAAAAAGATTTGCATGTTTTGATATTATGCAGGTCAATTTACAACAAGCACCAAATTAACAACTATTAAATCCTCTATGCCAAACCAAAGTGTCCCTGTGCCTTAAGTGTTCTGTTCAGTCCACTTCATTGTGGCTCATGTGCACGAATCAGCAGTTCATGGCACAAGGGTCACTTCTGGACTTTCCCGCAGAGTTAATAACTCTCATCAAACAGCGTCCAAACTCCTCCAGGATCATGCGCTCTGCTGCAGCTTTTGACTTGCCTGTCTTCTCTGCTTGTTCTGCCTGTGCAAGAAGGCATTCACAGGTTGCATCAGCTACCTCCTTGGTTACAAACGTAAAGGGCAACCTGAAACAAAAGAAAGATCCAGTCGCTCTCAGCAAAAACACACAATGTGCCTAACTCCAGGGCTACGCAACATTTTAATACAAGGACTGATGAGATTTCATCTGTCCCATTGTTTCCAGAAGCCTTTAGGCAATGAAAAGGGAGTGAATAAACCACAGTTACAGTCAAATGGTGGGCCATTGTGCTTTGGTGTCTGCCTCCATGGATGTACATTTTGAAACAGAAATACCCGAGACATAGAATTCTCCAGCTTTTACTCACAACTCAAGGATTACATCCTCTCAGTAGATGGGACACTTGTACTCCATGCTTTCTGTGAGCACATGGGCAACCATGAGAAGATTAGTTTAGTTATGTGCTTGAACACAGGTAAGCTTGGCATACTATAGGTTCCATAGAAAGCACAGTTATGTGAACAAGAAGTTCCATTCATATGAGTGCTTCTACAGCTTACACAGATAACATTCAAAGATGACCTGCCACATAGAAAAAAAACACATTAGAAGCAACTGAAAGAGGGTGCTGCATAACTTACTTCCCACCACCACTGCTGAGTGTTGGTGTTGGCCTTGTCAGCAGATCTGAGATCTGGGAAGATAACTTGGTCTTTGCAGCGGTCTGCTGCTGGACCCTAACTTCTGCAGCATCTGCTAAATGCATCAATGTCTTTCGCTCTGGGCTTTCTTCAAAATTTTTACAGCCAATACATTTGCATATGGAAGAACACATGATTTTTGCCTGAAAGAAACAAAAAAAAATGAGAAACCTCTTGTAACTGACTCCCTTTATGACAAGCCATAATAAAATGAATTTAATCTTTCATCAATTAACCATGAGAAGAAACCTCCAAGCACTAGTTTTCTAACTTCTCATCTCAAACTGACTTGCCTTCTCAGAATGCATACTTGAATCAAAGGCAAATCAATGGTTACCCACTCATCCCTTTGTTCATCAATCTACCGTTTCCAGTGGAATTTACGTGGTTGAGCTACGAGAGGTCAGTCTGCCACATCCGCAGACTGATTAGTCAGCTGACACAACAACTTTTGCTTGTCTTCTACAGACATGTTCTATCTCAGAGTGTCTGTTGGATCCTGCTTCAACATCTCCTAGGGAACTGGAGCGGCAGATTTCTTTAGGAAATACTGCTCCTCAGTAAAGGACAAATTCAAGCCCAAGTTCAAAGTTACTACGTGGTTTACAGTTAAGCATATACAACAGAAGTAACCAGTTTTGCCATATATGTGTCTTTCTATGTGCAAGCTGCTGAGAGAAGATATAACATTACAGCAGTAGAAAAGAACAGAACACAAACATGATAGTAATACAAAGAGACAGAGCAAATAAGAGAGGTTGCAGCACTGAAGGGAAAAAGCCAGTATCTTTAAGAGATAATGCTTTGTACCTCATAACATTCGCAGTAGTTTTTGAGACATCCCGAGCGTTTACAGTTACATCCTTTGCTGTGTCTCCGATCCGATTCTCCTTCCTTTCCTTTCCCTATCTTGGGCTTGAAGGCTTCAGGATTTCTGTCAAGGCAGGCCTGTCAATGCAGACCCAAAGGGTCAGTCACTGAATGCATGGAGCAGAATTTAGAGGTGCAATAAAAGGATTTAAGCTTTCCACTTGTGGGAGGAGATCAGGGCATTATACACCCACTCTGCCCCATGCCATAGCTTCAGAAGATACAAGCTAAACGGCTTTCATCCCAGGGGCAGAGGAAGAGGCCCCTCACCTTTATTGCTTTTTGCCTATCATTTTCATGGTCCAGGTTGTTATAACAATTTGTGCAGTTGCAGTTATTGCAGAATTCACCATTTGCAAAACAATCACAGTACCTGAAACAGAAGATGCAGAAGGCATTTGTAAGCATGACCATTACATTGGTGTTAGTACTGATGGCAGCAGCACAAGTTCCTAGTCTGATAATATGCACATGCATCAATAAGGTAAGGGGGTCACCCTATCCTCAACTTCATGCATACAAGTTGTATCAGCCTTATCTCAAGGCCTAAATCCTCTAGTGCAGGTCCAGTTGCTGTCTAAAGATACAGGTATAACTCAAGGGTGGTTGACTTCCCGTGGCTTGCCCAGGGTAATACTACAAGAACTAGACTAGGGTTGCCCTGGAGTCCACTACAGCCCTTCAGTTGGTAGAAACGCATTTTGGTCATTTTCAGCATCCTGAATGGTCCCAGAAATAAATTATATCAAAAACTTTTAGAAGCTGCAATGGCCTTACAAATTCTTACAATTCTTACAAAGACACTGAATAACAGAATAACTCATCAGAATGAGCAAGACTCAGACCTATCAGTGAAGAATCCCTTGACTGTTAGTCATTTAACAAAATGAAACACAGCCCAATTTTTCTGAAGTACTTGATGCAGCACAGTATTACTGATGCACTTTACCAAAGTATAGTAGACGCCCACTGATGATACCATGGGATGTCATTTCAATCATAGCAACAACACAACTATAGCTGCTGCGTGGAATTGGCTCCACCATGCAACAAGGCTGTGAAGTTAGAAAAATCATTAAATGTTAGGGTCTATATAGCTCACAGGAGTTGCAAAATTACACAGGCACTGCAACATCTTCACCAATATCAACAGCAACCTTAAATTAGCATCTAGACACAACATTTCTGACATACTTAAACACATTATATTTTGATGTTTGGCATAAATTTGTGATGTCAAAAATAAGGCTTAAAACCACCCCCCAAACCAAACCCAAGCTGTACTTACAATTTCAAACATAGAGACTTAGTACAATTGCAAGGCTTCCTGGGGCGGTTTGCTGATTCACAAGGAATTATTCTGTGTGGGGAAAAAAGTGCATTTAGACACATGCACAGTGTTTTATCAGTTTCTTCCTATTTTAAAGTCAAGTAAATAGCTCATAATAAAAGCTTACAAAAAATATCTTTATATTTCCCTTGCATTACTTTTTTGGCTGAATGCGTTTAAGTAACTATTATACACAGTACCTTTATATAATGCTTTTCAAACTCAAAGATCTGAGTTATTTGCTACAAATCTGGCTGCATGCCTGAAGTAGAAACGAGGCTTAAAGCCAGAGGAAGCATTGTAACTGAAAACTGGAATCAGTGAAAACTTCCCCAGAACTTCTCTACATGCAGGGGGACAAGGTTCACTCAAAATACTTATGCTTTTCATTGTGTTCTAGTTGGAATTGAAAACAAATAAAAACTTCTGGAATAATGGGAAAGCAAGCCAAAACATGGTATTCAGTTTATAGATAAATTTTGTATCAGACACAGACACTACTCTTAAAACTCAGATTTTGTGTCACTAATCGCTTTTGATGAGATTCATTCCATCCCTATCCAACAATTTCTGCATGTAGTATCAGAAAGATTAAATCAAACCCATTCATTTGAATAGTGGCATCTGGATTTGGGATTACTTTGTATTAGTTGAGGTTGCAGCAACAAAAAGCACTTTGTTGTTTACAATTTCCAGCAAACAATAACACAAAAGGACTGTGCAGAAGAGCTAAGCCTGCTGGATTGACAAAGGGAAAATAATATGTGTGAGCTGTTATTTTCATCCTTAAAGGAAAAATACAAGACTGAAAACCACCAAAGCCTTCTTACTAGGATCCATTTTAGGCTTCAGTTCCATTTTGCTGTTCAGCTTGATTTCTGCATATGCTAAGCATCTAGCTCTTGTAACATCTAGCATCTTTTTCCAGCAGTGCCCAGAAAAAACTGAGGCCTGTAGCTCCCAAGTACAATGCAAAATGAAGAATGAGCAACAGGGAGCTTTCAGGTCAACTTCCTGCTACTGAGTTCAAGAAACAAATCAAAACACAGCTTTCATCAGGAAATCGGCTCAACTGTCAGACAGATCCATGTCCTTTAGTCAGAGGTAATAACCATACCACAGTATACTTGATTTTCTTGGAACACCCCCCAAACCCAACTCCAACACCTCAGTTCCCACCCTTCTTTATAATGGGACTGAAAGATGATGCTTATTCAGCAGCCTATACTGCAAGAGTTTTGTTTTTGTTAGGTTTTGTTGTTGTTGCAAAACACTCACCCGTTGAATGGTAGCCGTGCTTGGGACTGGATACAAGGTGTCCCTGTAAAGCCAGTGTTGCTTGCTATAGATACATATGATGATTGCTGTAGCTAACAAAAAGGTTAATAAAATAATAAAGGAAATTAGAATATACACAAGAGGATGTGTAGCTAGTCTTTATTACAAAAATAATATATTCTGTAAGCACAGTTTCAGACACATATAGAATTTGGACAAGGCAACAATTTCCTGCCTCCATATTTAGCATAAAAACATTGGTTTAGACATTTTTGTTCTCTATTACAGTGCTACAGCCACACAGATAACAGGCTACACACAGAAGTGTTCAGACCACAAACAGTTCCAGCTCCTAAAAAACATGCTTAAAATGCTTTTCCCTGCTTTGCCCCTAATAGAGCAGGATTGCTTCCTGCATAAATACTTTAGCAGCTTCTTTTATATGTAAGCCACTTATGTAATTAAATACGAACAAGTCAAATGATTTACATTGTCTACATACCTGGACCCAGAGTTTGTTTTTCACATAAAAAGCCCCCACAAAACCTCGAAATAAACCTGCCAAACAATGCTGTTTTGGGCTACCTTCATTGGTATTACCTCCATGCAGTTATTTATTCCTGCTGGGACAGGTTCTGAAGACAGATTAGCACATAAAATATGGACCTACTGGGGCCAGGCCACAGGGGACAGACTGTGTCTGGAACACAAAACCTCTGAGGAGGGGACCAGCAAATGGTATTCAGTTTAAGGTAAGATTTGTGGAAGTGGACTGGAAAGACCCAGTAAGAGTCTTCAGGGTCAAACTGCATCTGTGACAAAACCAGAAAGGAACCAGAAGTGACATTGGTAACAGTAATGCCACGAGTCATTGTTTGTACAGACTGGCTGGTCAGCCTTCAGCTGAAGGTTTAATTTATTCTCCTTTTTATTCTGAATGTTGGCCAGATCTTGGCAAAGAGTAAAAACCTAAACCCTAGACTGGGGCTAGTGTGACCAGTACCACATGCTCCTGACCCTTGATAATGTGGTTATCATAACTAACACAATTTTATAATGCAAGCAGCCATTCTCTGTGACAAAGTAGGTCATGTATTTGTTCCCTTTCCCCTCATTATCAGGCCCTGAAAGTCTTGTGAACCAAGTAGACAAATTAAATAGATTGCTTCTTCCCCTCGCTACTGGTCTCAGGGGTCCTGGGCACAAGACCAAATACTCCCTTCTTTACTGGCTGTGAAGGCCTCAGGTGCCCAGACAAGAAGTCCTTGCCGCAGATCAGAGAAGTGTAACAGCACACAGAGCACTGTCTATAAAATCAAGCAGTTACAAGTCCTAAATGAGAAACTTGAACCAGAACTGCTGCTGGACAGTGAGACCTGTGACCCCCTCCGCAGCAGCCAGGGATGCTTCCGCTGACATCCGCTTTCTCTGAGTGACTTGTACTTTTCTGTATGATTTTCAAGTCTAGATTATTACTGTTATATAGATAAAGCAAACCATGTATTAAGATCTGACCTGACCTGCAGAGGGTCTAGGTGATTAGAAATTATAAGCTAAGTTGCATTATAAATTCTGTACTACATTACTTACATTGTACTACACTCACCCTGCTTATAGAAATCCTCTACTATTTTGATTCTACGCTATACTAATAAAAAAATCCTGTTAAGAAAATAAAGCTTAAACTATAACTACGATTTAGTGCCACCATCATTCTGCCAAGGATCCCTAAAGTCCCCTTAACTGTCAGGTGACAGCAGGGAAGTAAGAACCTTTAAGAGGAAGACAGTGTGTTCCACAACAGCACTATTTACTACTTTATCTCTGGGTTAAGAGCATACCTGTGTGACATACTGAGCTGGAAGGACCGCATACCCAACGTTTCCTGTACCAGGTGCTGGTGCCAGTACAGTGCCCGGTGGGAGGTTGGTGAGGTTGGGCTGTATCTGTGGCAGTGGGGTTGCTGGCATAATAAGTCTTTGTTGGGGCTGACTAGTAGTAACTCTCTGGGAAGCTGGGTTGATCGGTTTGGGCACCACCTGGGGAGGAAGAGAGATGTTAATGAAATCATTGTTCTGTTGATTCAAAAGGCACTTCTATTAGAACATTTCATTACAGTGCTGAAACCACTTTTTCTTCCACCCAGCCAAACTAAGTCAGGAATATACCTTTTACATTTAGCTCACCTGTTTCACAGTCTGTGCTGGCACTATGGGAACAGACATCCGCACCGGGGTTGCATTCACTACCACTGGCTTCGCTAGTATCAAGAAACATCACATTAACACACGTTATTCAGATTCCACAGATCAGTCCTCCAGACTTTCATATGCGCTTAAAGCAAAGATACTTAAACTGTAACTAATGCATCAAGATTAACTGACCTAACTCATGGCACACAACACTTATGTCTAAAGAACACTTTTGTAAAGAGGTATGTGGCACAAGAGTGCACACACACATTTCATGGCTATAGCTCAAAAACCAGCTTGAGTACAGAGCTCCTCTGGACACTGGATTTCTCTTGGCAAGAGGAGAATACACAAACCACAGCCTGGTTTGAAATCCTTTATTCCATCACAGCTCCAGAAACCATGGACAGAAACCAGCAGTAAAATCTGGTGCTTCTAAAACATTTTACATGTAGGGATCTTCAAGTTGCAGGACTTCTGGCAACATGTTTGTGGACTGTCCTGGCTTCATGCTTTTCATAGAGAAGATCTGGGACTTGCCATAAATCACCCACAAAGCTGACAAATTAGGGAAAAGCAACACAAAATGCTTCAAAGATTCAGGTCCAACTACAGAGCACTTTGTCACAGAGGAGTAGTTCCACATACAAATCAGAGATAACAGAATATGAAATCTATAGGAGCCTTACCACAAAACCAAGCACATGTGTCAGTCTTGATAGATCTCGATCATGTACTGCTTTTAATCCTTACAAAACAAACATGAAAAACCCAAGAAAAAATTCAGACAATATATTAGCACCAGCACTTACCCTGTTGAAGAGGCTGTGTATTCGTACTGGGATTCTGACTGGCCGATTGGGTTGAACTATTGGCTGTTGTGGCAGTAACAAGTCTGACATAATGGAACTTGCTTCCAGGTACCTGAATTTGCTGAACATTGGGTGCAGTTGCCAAGGGAATAATTGTCTTAAATTGAGATGTGCCCACTCCTCCTACAGTAATGGTCTGCACTGCTGATTTCACAGCCTGTTAAGCCAACACAGACAGCACAAAGTTACTTGTACAAAGGCAGAGAAAACATCAGCACATTTATTCCTTAGTTAGTAACTTTCTGATCCATTCGTATCCTTGAGAAGGAAGTTACCCCCACTTCTTCTTTCAGAAGTAAAACAGATGCAGAGAGATTAAATGCCTCTCAACAGCTCAGAGAAAACCCAATTCCATTTTCAATGCTCTACACGGAACACAAGAATAAACTAATATTTACATGAGTAGGGTGACTCAGTCCACTTCCCCAGATATAATGGCTGCCAAAAAGACTTCAGGTGACTACAGATAACATTGCTCAGTTTGTATGCAAAATCAAGCCTAGAAATATATTCCTACTAATAAAACCACATCGTAAGAACTTGCAGAACTGTTAGTGTTGGACTGTGGCATGGTTTATCACGTATATAGATATGTCCTGTTAAGATAGTTTGCGACTAATACACAGAAATCACTGTGCAGCCCTTGAGAAGCAAATGGAAGTGTCCATAAACTGATAGCTGAAGACATGAGAAACATGGTACCAGCTGAGAAACAAAAGAAGCAAGAACAATGTAGAGTAAGAAAATAAATTTAAGAAAAAAAGCAAAGAGGGGAAAGAAAGGAAGCTTGGCAGACCTGTGCTACCTCACAGCTGGAAGTCAGTATGTCTGGAATGTGCATCTTTCCACTTTCAAACTACAAACTGATAACAATCAAGTGTTTATTTTGTTTACACACATTCAAAAGTCTACCAGTTTGATAACAGCCTCTTTTTCTAGCCTTGTTGACAATCTCAAACCTTGGTTTATCCTTCCTCTTTATCCTTCCATCTAACTTCTTTTGGAGCTCAGCTTTTTATTCTCAGTATCTTTTAATAGTAATATTAGACATATCACTGTCCTTGGCATTAAGTTTTAGTATTAAATTTGGTTGATAGTATGTGACTTCATGGTAAAGGTTTTTCCCAGCTCCCCCGCTTTCAACAGCTACACAAATGAAATGTCAATTTGCACATATTTCACTGGAAATAAGTCCAGTATTTAAAAAGAAAGTGCTTTCTTGTGTTTTTGGGGGGTTTTTTGGGTTTGTTTTTTTTTTTTATTTTATTTTTTTTTTATTTTGTTTTGTTTTTTTAATACACTGAAACCTCAACAACCCTGAGCAATTCAAAATAAGCATTATCTGTAAGCATAGTCACAGCTTAAGTGTTATCAGAGGGAGACCAGTGTGGCCAAGTTCCCTCTACCACACAAGCTAGTGGCTCCAATCCAAGGACAACTCAGAAAATTGTAGAAATGGATGCCAGGTCTTCCAAAGGCATGTTCTTGAGCCCAGGGAAGGCAGGTGAAACCATCATTTTGTGTCAGACAGCTTTGTATCAGAACTTGGTATGCATACCCCACAGCCACCTCTGTTTTTTCATTTCAGGTGCTTGCATTAGAGTGACTTAGCCTTTTAACGACTACTTCAATAAGACAATTTTGATAGTTTTACTCTGAAATAAATTCAAATCATACTCCTGTCCACATCCCCATATCAGCATTCTAATTGTCATCTGTATCAGTAAGACAAGACTAGCAAAACCTGTCCGAGTCTCTGGTCTTGTGCTGTACATGCAACTGTGCCTACTCCCTGCTATATCCACTCTGGTTATTTATACTCATATGCATCACTTCAAGTTTACCAAAACAAGAATGTAAACAAGTAAGACAGAAAAAGATTCTCCTCAGTTTACAAAAGAGGAAAAACGTAAAAACTGTAGTTTACAAGAAAGGTCAGTTTTGTCTAGTCATTCATTAATGCAAATCAATTTATAAACCCCATTTTTCTGGAAACGAGACACAGGAAATCACTATTTTTGAATTCTGTAGGTCTCAGACCACGGTGTCTTGCTTATGCAGACCTCTGCCATGAGAACTGTTGCAAACCTCAGAAACACCTGGAAAGCAGCCCTAGTCAGTGGCATAGAAACCTTGGTAGAAGAGATAGAACCACCCAAAGAACTCTTCCTCATATCATAGGGAGCCTTTCAGTTGACTTGGGAGATTCAGTATACAGAGATGAGAACTTGCACCAAGCGGGGCTTTCCAGGCTGGAAAGCTGCTTTCTAACAGCATGCCCTTGCATGGATTTGCAACGGTTTGCACCCCTTGACTGAAGACGCTCCTCTTTTTTGCACTGCTTTTGCCAATTCTTAAGTAGACACCATTACAAGAACACCTTGGGACTGACCATTGCCAATTTGCGGTTCAACACTCGAGTTTCCCGCAAGTGATGACACAGAGACATGCTAGAAGACAAAGGAAAGTCAGTCTGTACCTGGGCGGTTGTGTGGTTGACTATAGCCTTCCCAGGGGAGGAGGGTGCTGACTGCTGCACTGTGAGGATCTGCTGTCCTAACGCTACATTCAGTGGGACGCCCACCGTCTTCTGGGGGGAATTGGGAGGCTGGGAGGCCACTGACACCACTGTTAGCTGCTTGGCAAAACAAAGAGGCAGTTTAAATATCTGCACAGGATACAAGACCCTGTACATATACATTCCCCTCCTCATGAAAGTACAGATCTCCACCAGTACAAAGAGTTCTTTCTGTGAACAAGGGCGCTGTATTTAATCACGACTCACAGAGATCTGTGTGTGTAACAACAGCAAACACATTAGAAACTTCAAGGCATTGCTGGTTTCCAGCACCAAAAGGCCCCTGCAGAAAGCCAGTACAGCTTCTGTTTTATTTGGTTTGGGTTTTTTGTTTGTTTTGGTTTTTACGGAAACCTGCCCACTGAAGCCTGAGCATTGTCAAGGATGGGTTTTCTGAATAACAGCTTTATAACAGGTACCACACTAGTTCATCATAAATAGAAGTTTTAAAGGAGAGCTATGAACCCCCCTGTCCCCCCCCAAAAAAAAACAACCGCAAAAATCTCACCTTACACTACTAATTCATCCAAAGCATAAGGACATCAGTATTTTCAAATCTGCTTTCCAGAATCCCACAGAAATCCAGTCTTTGACCGCATTTATGCGGAGTGCAGTGTTTGAATATTCTATATAGCCACATCCTTTCCAAGTTTGGTTTTCTACTTTTTGTTCTATACTCCCGTCTTCATGTTTTAAAAAAACTTCCAATTTTTTGAAACCATTTGTTATTAAAAGATACTTAAAATTCACAGTAAATTTGAGATGCAACCCTGAGTCTTTTCATTGTTAATCTTGATTCTAGATTTTTTGCTTTAAACTTCTTGCTCATGTTGCTTCCCTCAGTAATAACTCAAACACAAGTCCTTCATTCCATTTGTATAACAATACATAGCTAAAGTATGGCCAAACTAAGAGAATTCTTTACTCTTATGCTAGTTTTTATACATGATATTTAGTTTGTATGCACCATGCATCTTCCTCCGCCCCAACTCTTCCTTTCTCCAGAAATATTCCTCTTCTCAAGACAACTTTATCAAGCCTAAAATACCAGCATCACCATGACACTTATCTGTAAAGGAGCTTACGATGGATAAATTATATTCCCTATCTATTTCCCACTTGTGCCAGTCTCCAGCTCTGTATTTGTCAAGGACCACCACAAATCTCTCTCATTTCAGATGTGATTAGGGAAGACTAAATTATCCATGCAGTAGCAGGCAATGGTTACTATGTGCTGACTTGTTAACATCGAGATCTCCTCCTAAACAGCCTGTTGACATTTTATGAAGGCATTAAGAAAAAAGACAAAAAACTCTTAGCACTTGGTTAAGAGAGAACAGTTGCTCTCGGAATGGATGCTTAGGGAATGGCAAGACATGGTAAGAATGGGAAACTAACACAGTAAATGCACATTTACTTAAAAACACAGTAAGGAAGCCAACTGCAAAAATTTAGCTTCGGCCATTACTGCTGAGCATTATGACGCACAACAGAGACTCAATTGCATTATGGCTTGCGATAGGAGTAGTGGGATCATAAACAGCTTGTAGCAAAGACAAAGAGAGCTCCATTCAGATCACTGTGCAGGAGGGACAGAAGGCTGCAGCCAGAATCAGGACCTTACCTTATTAGGGGATTTGAGTGGCGAAATAGCTATTTTATTTGGTGTCTGCTGTGTGGTTGTACTCAAAGATGATCCAATGACTCCGCTTTCAGAGATCGTTATTGTCTTTGGTGGTGTTCCTGGAGCAGACTGTGAAAGAACCCTACCTATAAATAACGAAGATACCATCAGCTCAAGTTATCCCTGTTTACGCTGACCTTTAAAGCAAAGCTTTTCTCTGCATATTGTACAATTGTTAATACTCTGGTAAGCGCATCACATTGTAGGAAGGACATCAGCAAAATTTAGCAACAAAGAATAAAATAGCTGCCATTATTGCAAATAAAAAGACACTCCACTTGGTCTTAAAAAGCCCCAAAACATACATTGATCTTTATGTGATACTAAGTTGAAAAGTCTTTAAAGCCAGGACAGCATACCGAGGCACACAGGCCTCCAAAGCCCCTGCGCTGTGTCCAAACACCCAGTCAGCTGACAGTTTCCTAGGAACCTCCTGGGCTAATGCCAACGTACAGAAAAACTGAGCATCTGTGGGGGGTACTTCCTTTTAAATCCTCAGCCATCAGAAACAAGCTGTGTGTTACGGTGACCAAGAAAAAAGTGTTTGATCTCTCTATGCTCAAATCTAAGTATTTTTTGTCTTCTCCATGTTTTTTTCACTGCCTAACAGAAAATACGACACTCCTATGAAAATGTGGGTGGTGGTGTAACTCTACACACTATCTGCTTTTACAACAGCAAAAAAGGTTAAACATCAAAACCAGCAGCTCCAATCATGAAATGTCTTAGGAACACTGCAAAACTCTCAGTGTGGGAAACATTTTTTAGTTATCATTATTTTATTATTTTTCATACTTCCAGCTTGACCACTGCTGCACTTCAGCTCAGACTCATTTCTATTACAGCTTCTCTGTAACCCATTCTCTTGTACTACTTTTATCAAAATAAGAAGCAAACACCACTGTAACTTTCTCATCCAAAACCAATCAGTGGCATGACAATTAAGTCAACTAGAATTAACAAGAGAAAGCACTATCCTTACGGAAAGCTGCCTTCCTCTGAAGTCTATGTGCTTGAAAATAACCTTCACTTTTGTGCAACCTAAGTAGCAGCTGCTGGCAACTATTTGCTCTGTTAATTCACATGCAACACAAAAAATGTCAGAGTGGGAATTTTACCATTTCCTGTATTCAATACTTTTGAGTTTGTTTTTTCTTGGTGACAGTTCTCTCTTTCTCACTATGTCCCTTCAGTACCCTTTGGCATCAGGGTCCTAAACAGAACCTGGCTGCTTATATTGACAAGTCTTTCAAATTTACAACTTCCACCTCAGTTTGCAGAAATTCCAGAGCAATTAAAAATTTATCAGATTCATAAAAGCATGCATACAAAAATTACAACACAACACACAAATGTAACACCTTCCCCAAAATAATGCCAGCCTCTCAAAGCCAGCAAACTGTGCTGACTGTTCAGGATGGCAAGAGGAAAGGCAGATGTTTAAAAAGACTTCCCTCTCCATTAGAAACATCTCCCAGGTGATCTTTCTCACACGCTCAGGAACCGGTACTCTTGATTTTCCAAGATTTAAAAGCTGGAAGTCTGTTTATTTTGTAACATACCTGCTTGTCAGTGTTACGTAGGTATGTTTTGCTATGCACATTTCCTTTCAGTCTGGAAGCAACAAACTTAGAAACATGCTCTCCTTAGTATCATTTTTGTTGTGTTTCCTCCCTGTTTACCAATTTTCATGTATTGCCAGATGGAAATGTAATGCAGCTTCAAATGGTTCATTTCAGGGTTTTTAATCTCTTTTTTCTTTTGTTAGTTTGTTGTTGTTTGTTTTGGTTTGCTGGTTTTTTCAAACACACAAACTGCTGAACTCAGATATTTATAAACACAGTGAAACAATCTTCTTATTCACAGGTCTGTACATTTAGTAGGGAATTGTTTCAGAAAGGAGAAAAACACAAGTCAGGCATCAGGGTGCAAGGGAGCCTGACAACTTAAAGAAAAGAGTATGTTTCAGTTATGTGCTCATCAATGTTTTGAATAAGGAGACAGTTGCATTCTTTTTAAAACCAGCTCAAATTCCAGTTCTTAGAGGCTTAAAAACCCCCATTTAAATATGTGGAAAAATTTTAGGCCTACTTGGTTTGGTCAATATGGAAATAGTTGGAGACATTCTTCAAAGCTCTGAAGATTACTCTGGCTTCCTACATTTGTCCTTTTCAGATAATTCAGACACCTCTAAGATGTTACCTGCATACATGCAATGATGTATTTCACAGGGGACACATCAGCCCCACTGACATAATAAACGATTGCACTGCGGGGTTTTTTCTTTAAAGGACACAAACAGATTTGTTTTCCAAAGAGACAACCCATTTCTTATTTGCCTGAATTATTTTCTTAGACTCTTCTGCAATGCTTATTTTTTAAGTAGATGAGCAACTTAACAGAAACACAGATTTTGTTCACTTTCTTTTCACTCAAACATTTTTCCTTTTATTTGCATGTATCACATTTAAGACCAACAAAAAACAGATTAAAGTAATACACGAGCAGGTGTCTCCTTCCCCCCCCCCGTGTATTTATGTAATGTATCTATGAGTACTTTGTTTATTGTATAGCCTTTTCTTTGGTATTTTTTTTCTCCTCCCCAAAATCTGGAAACTAAAGGCATCCTATAGTAAAAGCAAAATGATCAAATTCCACAACCACAAAGATAATTCTAAATAACTGTAAAGGTACCAAACCCTACATTTATCTGCTTCTACCTACAAATTTTCTGGTGATTTCCACCCCCTCCAATTGCTTGAGATACTTCAACAGAAACTGTAGTAAAATCATTGAGACAGAAAAACTTCTACAGTCATCATCTCTTTGAACAGCTCTTAAAAAATGGTAAAGCAAAACAAGTCAAACTAGTACAACCTGCAATGACTGGTGACACTTGAGTGGTCTGCCCTGTAACAGCTTTGCTATTGATTGGTTTTGCAAAGATCAGCTTGGTGATAACTGGGCCAGAAGTTGGGGTTCGGGTCTTCTTTGCAATCTGAAAGATAGAGGGGAAAAAAAAATAATCTAAAGTAACTTGAGTATTTTGGATCTGAATTATTGCATTGTCAAGTACATCAGAAAATAGAAAGGGCAATACTTGCATACATAATTAGAATAATTGCTTATTTCACATTTCACCCTCCATTTCTCACTATGGAGAGAACTAGGATATCATCCACACCACTTCAGAAAACCAGCCACTAAAGCAGGACAGCCAAATCCCTTACAGCTTTTTTCTAAGGTATCTGTCTGTGCAAACCTCTTCAGAAGCACAGCTCTCAATACTCTCAATATTTGAAACCGCAAAAGTTACTACTTTTTAGCCAAGCAGGACAAAAATTTGTTCCTTAAGTTACTTAAATATGACAACTAGCGGTCTGAAACATCTCTTGGCCTATACTGACATAGCAGCACACTTCTATGCTGAAAATGGGGAAGCAGTTCTCAAAATATGGGGATCATCAGTACCTGAAAGTTTTGGGTACTCACTGGTCAGGAACAAATCCGTTACATCTAGGTACAAGGGTTTCTTTTTTTTTTTTTTTTTTTTTAATTTTACTTCAGTGATCCAGTCTCCTGAAACACAGCTGGCCCAGGAGCATGTAACATGCAATTTAATGTGACAGATTAACTTGAAATTTCTATAAGCAGGGTTTTGTTAGTCTTAAAAGTCTTAAGACTTTTTTTCCTTTTTCCACACTGACAGAAACTAACTAGCAGATGCATTTATCCTAATAGTTCCTGTATAACTGCAGAGGCCACCTGCCAATGCAGACTATCACGAGGATCCTCCCTGAATCCAGGTGAGTACTGGAAGGGTATTACTGAAGCCCTTAAGCTTATCCAGCCCATAGGTCAGACCCATACTGCTTCTCCTCCACCACACAACCCAGCCACATCCCAGGGGCACTAGCCACCAACTCAAGCAATATCAGAGAGGCATGACATGGGCATCCACGTGGTAAGCAACCTCCCAAAGGCACAGAACCACCTTTGTTAACCAAGTAGCTAAACTGGAGAAAACTCACTGACATGTAAAAATATAGAGATGACAGCCTGAGAAAGTTGCAGGTGCTTAAATGAAGAAATTGAGCAGGCTGAATGTTATGGTATCCTACAAAAAACCCTATTCCGTTTATAGAATTTGCTGACTGAAACACCTCCTTTACAGTAGAGTAACACCAAAACATTTGAAGTATTTGGTAGCACATAACAAATTCCTCAGCTGCCTGGCAAAGAGGGCAAATGAGGCTGTTCCAGCTCTCAGCAGCACACTCACAGCATGGACGCCAGGGCTCCCTCATGCTATGGCACTGGATCCTTCCAGCCTACCATGGAAAGCAAACATCACCTCTGCACACCTGAGCTGTGCCCAGCCAAGGGAAGCCAGCAAGAAGCAGCTCTGACATGAGGCAGTGACATTAAAAAAAGACCTAATTTAAAGAAAACCATGTGCTGCTTCACAGTTAAGAGTACTTGTAAGTGGTCCTCAGAGGAAACTCAGATCATGCAGGTGAAGGTAATTTACCCCAATATGCTGCACCCAAGCCAAATTAGCCACTTTATAGGTAAAATATAATAGTCAAGACTTAAAATGAAACAGGAACAAAAAAGCCACTCTTTTTGGATATATTAACTAAAACCCTGAGACATAACTTCTTTGAAGAACGAAGCTTCATTCACAGCCCAGTCTGCAAATTTTACTCAATGCCATTTTAACATTTCAAGGATTCAGTTCTCTTAGTACAGAGCTGATAGGTGAGCAGGCATTTTATCAGCAAATATTTTTGTAAATTTGCACACGTTTTGATTTCTGACAAATTCCCCACATTTCATCTGCTTGATTTGTGATTTTTGTTCTGCTGAAATTCATCTTACCCTGCCATAAGGTATTGTAACTCAACTGCTATTGCTTTTACTCTCTGAAGGAAGGGCAAAGTCTGGCTCAGAACATGAACAACATCCAGCAGCAACAGCCAGCCCTGGGCAACAGCAGTCGTTTCCCAGTAACGGTCAATAAATATGTTTAAATGACTTACATGAGTACATATAAAATATTAGCCACCTGTTAACATGAACTACTTCAGAAAGAAAACTAATAATTCCAAGCCACTGCAAGTAGCCTTGCTTCCCTCAGACTCAACTTCCAATATCCTCCTCAGATAAATTCCCTCCTACTTTTTGGGCAAACTGTCTACAAAGAATGGGCTCTAACAAATGAGTGAGTCTCCTCAGGGCTCAGGAAACATGGCAAAACTCAAATGTGGTTGGTTATAGGTAAGGAATAGCCCCCTGGCTCGCAAGTGCAGGCAATGTACTCCTGCCCTTGCTGCCAAGCCAGCCTTTCTGAAGTTTTTGTCACTGGAGCTTATAACCCCCCAGCTACCTGTGAAAGCCTTCCAGGCACCAGTGGGAAACCTGCCATCCACTTCAGTACAGACTGGAGAAACCAAAGGAAAAAATCAAGATGACAGACTACTCCTCTGATATTTCAGAAACAGCAAGTTCTCCAGAGCCCTTTGCCATTGCCTGTACTTATCACAGGAAGCTTAGTAGTATTTCTCTGCCCATGCAATTAAGATTGCAAAAATATTTCATGGGGCATCAAGCTCTCCCATAAGAAGAACACACCAACCTTGTTCCCCTTTCAGAAGAGGTTTTTCTGCAAGCACCTTTATTTAAAGGAAAAATTAATGTCTTCCTAAATACTCAACACAGAACAAGATGAACTAGCAAGTTTCTACGGCCAGACATTGTTTTCTGTTATCAAATGATGTTCTGCTCATACAGAAAAAGGAACACGCATATCTTGCATTACTGCTGGATTGAATACCCACACAGTCAGCTACCACAAAGGAGCTAACATACTATAAATGCACTCCTTAGATGATCTCATGGGAGCTTGTCCATGTAACCACACCCTATGTAATATATATTTGGCATAATATGAAAAATCATGGACTCTAGAGATAGGAAAATAGTATACTTCAGAGAAAATTAAGAAATTGAGCTAGGAATAGGAGTTTGCTCTGAGGTTATGGAGTGCATGAGGTCACTTTCCAAAGATGACATAAAGCAAAAATGATGGCATAGCAAACAGTTGTCCTGCTATGTTAGCAACAATACTATAGAAACATAGGTATAACTACTAAACGCAGAGCCGGTTACCACATCAAGACAAGTTCAAGTTAGACTAGCTTACTGACAGCAATGGCAATGGGTCTGGAAATCTGGTTGAGAGTCACCTGCAAGGTCTAACTCCTGCTTAATGTACTTGGGCTTGAAGCAGTGCATCAGCAGGCACATCATTATTTTTAAGCCTGTACACAGGCAGGATCCACAGGCTGAAAGCAGATGCACTTGCCCAGTAGTTCTGGGCACACATCCAAGGCAGTGGTTTCAACTATATCAGGACAAGCTGCCAAGGGACAGTAATAAACCTCTGGATATAGATGAAGCCCATGGCCTGGTCACATTTTACACCTCACAGCCTCATAGCTCTAAAATTGTAATCAAAGAAGCCAGATTCCAAGGAACATGTGCTCAACTCTATCAATTATACCTTTTCTCAAGTGCTGAGATTTCAAATGTCACAATTAAATTAGAGCAATGCTAATCGAGTTTTTCTAATGATCAGCAAAGCCCCTGCAACAGTGCTGATGTAAGGAGAACTGAAGAGAGCTCTTTGTCAACTAATCTTCTAGCAATTCACTTTTCAACACCAAGTCCAACTGCTGTGCTGCCTTCTATCCAAAATACCTGATTCACATAGCCACAAGAGATATGATACACAAGACCATTGGGAGTCAGGGAGGCATTCACAGCTTTTGCTACTCACTGAAAGGTTAAGAGGCATGTTCAGGATGATGGGGTGAATGCCCAGCTTCATTTTCTACACCAGGGACTCAAGGCATGTCATTCATTATAGGGCAGACCACGAATCTCACACCTAGCTCCATATATACCTCTGATACTTTACTTTTCCCTATAATTTGCTACAGGGAAAAGCACTGTCTTGGAAGTGCTAATGTAATAATCTTCTTGCAGTATCATGTACTTATAGCCAACTGAACCAACTTATAACCAGCCTTGCTTTTCATTTCTACTTTCTCTTCTCCTTATAAGAGGAAAGTAATGATGGGTTTTAACAATTCAATCTGTTTTCCAAATGCAAGTGAAGGTTTAATAAGAGACCACAACACAACTAATTTACTCAAACTTCAATTAACTAGATGCAAGTCCACTTGTAACAGCTTCTATTAAGGAAGCTATAGAATTCCTAATGACAAATAGCAGAGGTCAATCATCAAGTTATTGCATTTCAGTCACTGATGACACAGGTAGTCTCACACAAGCAAAAGCATATCACAGCTAAGTAATTCTCCTCAGTTTCCTGTATTTCTCACTTGGCAGTGAGTAGCTGAAGCCAAAAACCAGGAACTGATCCACTCTCAAACATTCATATTCTGAGTCAGAGCAGAGACTTTTTTGAAAGCTAGAATGACAACAAAATCACTAATGATCAAGGTACAAAAATGAAAAGTCACTTGAGAAAATTGATATATTTTAAACATGTTTTCTACAAGTATGATGTAGCAACAGAAAAAAAAAAAAGGAAAAGGAAATAGGTTCAGGGATCATCTGCAGCTTTAAACCATCTTGAAAGCTGCTCACATTTGCTTGCCATGAAATGCTAGTTGGGGAACTTACCATTCGGCTAATAACATGCTTAGAAGTCTATCATTTTTCATGGACAGCAAATTAGTTTTTATAGGCATACGTAGAGTTTAATTTCTCACTTCATTTAGACAGTAAAATAAATATCTTTTCCACTATAACCTGCATCAAGTTCTATTTTTTCCTTCACTTTCACAAGGTCTTATTTCTGCCTTACTGCCAGCTAGAACAAAGACACATTTAGTGCTGCCATACACCAGATGAAAATTGGACCCTTTGGGTCATACAGTCTTTTCAAAACGTTTTCAGATCCCAGCAGATTCTGTGATTTCAAATATCTCAAGATCCATACCAGAGATTGGAGACAAGACCTTGAAGTGTCCATCTTACAATAGCACCTAGTCTATCACTATCTGTTAGCAAGCTTAACTAGATTTGAGACAGGTAAGATTGACCTTTCTGTTCTTTTTCAAATGCTGCTAAGTTTTTTTTCAGAGAGTTTATTTAAGCAAACTAAATATAATAGTAGAAGCTACTATTTCATAAGAGTAATGCAGTATACATTTTGAATAAAGAACATGCATATAGGGTTCAATTCAGTCTTCCTGAAAGTACACAGAAATTTTTTATAAAGGTCTAATGGGAAAATTCTCTTCAATTTACTGAATTTTAATAGCTCACTTTCTCAGAGGCAACTCCAAAGTTTCTAGACAGTTGCTAGAAGTAAAAGGGCATAAAATGGTAAATGCATCCACAGATGAAAGCATAGGCTAAGAGTAGCATTGTATTTGTTAATACAAGGAATAAACGCAACAGCTGAAAGCAACCACGTGTCAGTTCAGTGAAGGAAATGGACCACATCTGCATCAACAAAATTGGTTTTAATACATTTCATCAGCACAGCTCACTTTACCTGTACTGTTTTTAATTGCTGGGTCTGCAAAACAGAAGGCTGGGATGCAGTATTTACCAGCTGATTTCCTTGCGTCAAAGATGAGACACCAACAACAGGTTTCACTTCCGATCGACCTCCAATAACAACTTTGATCTGCTGGCCTTGTACCTTGGAGTCTCCACCTTGGGCTTGGGACACAGCCTTCTGTGCTTGTGGGAGCTGGTTGTGGGGTAATGCTAAAACAATAGGCTGGCCAGACTTGCCCAAAGTTGTTACAATTAGTTTTTGCCCATCTGGTTTAATATTCTGATTGCCTATTTTAATATCAGCAGTCTTGTTCAGAATAATTTGATTGGCTGATATAGTGACGGGGGTCTGAGCACCAAGTTTATGTAGGCCACTGGGAAAGGTAGGCTTTACTACTGCATTCACATCAGTTTTTGGGGTTGTGTTCACTGTCGTGTCGCTTGAGTGATTGCTCGGTGCAGTAACTGATTCTGTAGTGACTGTGGCTGTGGTTGTAGCTGAGGAGTCGCTGGTGGAGCTTATGCTCACTATTTCTTCCAGTTCTGTTTCCATGGGAATAGAGTCTCCCATTGGCGACGACACGATAACCGCCTCAATGCTGTCATCTTCCACCAGAGTTATACCGGTGTCCATTATTTCCTCAGGGAGCAAGCTGTTGACTTCCGCTGAAACCACCTCCATTTTAGCAGTTGTGCCAGTGATGACCGGAGCAGGTACTGCAATATTTTAAACAGTTATTGGCTTCCAGAAAACATACATTTTCAAAGCTTTATGAATAATATTACCAAAGAAGAAAATACAGTAGGAGAAATTTTTTCAGACTAAAGGTATTGTGCATGCACAAAAGGGATATAATGAAAAATAAGTGTTATCAAACCGTAACACATTCAGCTGAATCTGCTCTCAGAACTTATATCAAACCTCTTCAAATCATCCACTGCAATCAAACCAAGGCACTGACTTGCTGTGGATTACCAGTTCACTCTTGTCAACACAGCACACAAAGCAGTGATTGTGTCCGTCCTCCCCCAAGGTACAGGTACCTTGTTCTCAGACATTTAAGTTTACTGAAATATAAAGCAAGAGCTAAAAAGCTTTAAAATTCCAACAGATGATAATTGCTTTTCTCATACATGTCAACACCGGTTGTCATGCAGGCTGTCTTGCCTCAAGATGCTTGTTGTTGATACCTGATGTAATGGGTTCACTTTTTTCAAAATTCTCACCTTGGAAATCCCAGAAAAACAAAGAGCTGTCTAGTGATGCTTTAACACCCCCACAAGCTCAATCAGCAGCCTGTCTACCCCAGGACCAGACCAAATCGCTGCCCTTCCAAGACGGACAGATAATTCCTCTATACTGGCCATGAAAAGAGCAGCTCAATGTTTTTTTTTTCCCCCTCACTACTCACAAGAAAATATAATGTCTAAACAAATCAAATGTGTTCTAAACACAAAACAATGAACAACCGCCGTGAAAGCAAACAGAATTTTCTAAGCTGACTTAGGTAAGAGTGAGCTACTTATATATTAAAAAAAACCCCTTCAGCAAGATTCAAAGCCATAATAACTTCCCACTTAAGAAACCTTAAAGACACTGCTGGAAATGGTCATATCTACCATTCCCACTAGAACTATATCACTTTCAGAGACTGAAAACTGATAAGCTTAATAAGGCACTTTCCCAACTTGCTGATCCCATCAGCATACTTGGGCACTGGACACGTGAGCACACTGCACGGTTACATATTCTTGAGTACCACTATAAGCTCAAGAGGACAAGATCCTTGCAAATTAATTTTCCTACTTGCTAAGAAACACAGAGCTGAGTTACTCATAATAAGCGACATTTACAATTAAGGAACTGTGCCACTAAAAACACTTAAGAAATGCTGAGGTGATATTGATTTGTCCAGAGTCATTGTGATTCCATTTTGCGCAGCAGCTAACTACAGCTGTGTTTCGCCCATGAGGTAGGAGGATGGGGAGAAAATCCTTCTATAATCTACCTAATTTCGATGCCTAGCTCAGGAGGCTGCTGATCAGTTCCTGTTTCTTGGCAGCCCATGGTCTTCCTGATCATAAAGGGTGCCATTCTGATTCCCTTCACCTCCAGGGTATGAGCCACATCAAACTGCCATGATACTCAAGAAGCCAAGCTATGAAAGAAATCATCCAGATGACTGACAGTCAAACTCACACACAGCTCACTTATTGGCAGGCATTTAAAGATACAAAATTATCTGATGTCACTGCCAAAAATACCTCCTTTGGAAAGCACTTGTCCCAAAGTAATGCCAGTATAGCTTGCAGCGATGCCAGGCCTACTAACTAGCACTAGACAAAACAGTTTACTCCTAAGGACACACTGGTAATGGTACCGCACTGCTCTCAAAGTCAAATTGGTTAAAGGCATATCAGATTTCACAGATTCTTGTTATATTTTAACAGTATGGCCACAAAGTATTTACACCTATTTAAATATCTTAAACAGTTCAACAGTTATTTATATTCTTCATTCTTAAGCTTACACAGCAGTAAATGGCTATTAAATATCTCTAGTTGAAAGGATATTTATATTAAAATGCACCAAGTCAGAGTTTTAAACAGCATTCTGGCTTCAAACAAATCACTTGCAAGTCAGAATGCATAAGGAAAAGAAATACATTAATTACATCAAGTTTGGAATAAGAAATTGACCAGTTAAAAGAAAAGAAACATTATGGCCATCACATTGGACCATTTTATAGCTATTGGATCTCATCACTTTACAGCTGGCTTCCAATAACATATTCAGGCTCACGTCACCAACAGCAGCAAGAACAGCAACCCACTTGTTCTGTTTCTTCATTGCATATTGGCTATGACTGAAATAGATACATGAAGTGCAACAATGAAAATCTCATCCTAGCTACAGGACAGACAGCTGTCAAAGTCATCTTCAACATCCCTGCAGATTTTACTTCTATGTATTTAGCCAGGATTTCTCAACAGTTGCTGTTTTTTGTGTGGGTTTCCACCCCCCCACCCCTACCCCCCCAATGCTTTTATACAAAACACAGTTTTCATTCTTCCAGCTCCTCCACTAAAGTGATTTCCAACAGTAAAAGCATGCCAACCTCTTTTAAGATTCAAACAATTTCGAGATCTTTAAGGCAGAGTAGAGAATTATTTTACTCATTAAAAAAAAACAACTTGAAAGTTTCCTTCTTTTCAGCAATTCAGCTTTAAGTAACATCTGTACCTACACCCCACAAAAAAAGGATGCATTACCAAATGTTTACACTCATTTAGCTCAAAACCTGAAGAAAAACCAACCTCAACAAAGAAAGCGGATAAGTGTATACCAAAGGGGGAACTCCCCCCAAAATCTAGGATCAGATTACTAAATAGAAAAATCTATCCTACAAAATAATAGCCATACAACTACACTAAAAGGTATTCACATTATGAAGATTTGTTTAGAAAAAGATTAAGTTCCAGCATAGCTCATGGCTCACAACTAGCCAAACACATACAAAGAAGTTAGGGACTAAGGCATGTTGTCAGCAAAGTCTTGGAGCAACAACTTTGAAAAATACTAGGAGGAAGATGGGGACAAAGCTCAGCTGAAGTGAAGCACCTCTGATCATCTTACCCATAGCACAGATCTCTGTATAGAATACACATATATTGTCAAAGAATACACATATATTGTCATAAAGGGCAAAAGGTATTTATAAGGAAGAGGATAAAGAATACCACTGTTATTGGCAGAAACACAGAATGGTGTCTGACAGGTACCTGTGAACTTTGATCTATTTTTTTCTTTTCTGTCACTAGATGTCAGTGCAGAATCTTTAAGAAACTAACACTGTTAAAGTGTTGGGACTCATTATACCACCACCTTTGTTGATAGAACCCCACAAAGCAGCCACACTAAACAGGAAAAAAAAAAATCAAAATAATCAATAAAGCATACTGATCTGCAAACAAGGGAGCAAAATGCAAGATATAACAACACTTGTATTTTACAGTAACTAACTGCATCTTATTACATCTCCCAGAAATGCACCCCTTATCACTAAGATAAGAATAGCCAACCTTCCAGTCCAAAACCATGAGCAGTTCGAGTGCAGCACTCACATGAGTATACGTTACAAAACCATCAGTAAAGCTATGTACGTACTGCAAGGAATACTCTTCAGAATTCAGACGACACAGAAATAAGGCTGCTGACCAACTTTACAGGATGGCCTGAGACGGTGCTGCATGTTAGCAAGGTCATCACAATGAAGTAGTGGACCAAGGCACTTGTCACCATTTGTGGCCCCATTAACAGTCCCCTTCCCGTTAACTTCTTAGTACGCATCAGAGGCCTAGTGACACTCAACCATGGGAAGATTCTGGTATAACTTGACAGAGCATTGGCCAGACCTGCCTTAAGTCATCAGCAATGTTAATTTTAAACTAAATTCTGAAGTGTCATTTTCACTAGAAAATACATAAATCAAACCAGTGGCAGCTTTTATATAAGCACCTATCTCAAAGTGCAAAAAATCAAAAGCCTCATAAAATACATTAAGTCCAACATAGCCCCTTAAATAGCAGGGACTATCTTGGGATCAGTAAAACTGTTGCTGCAAGCTAAGCAAATGCTAACTGAAACCAAGTATCTTTGCTAGATACAGTAGCTAGTAGTTCTTCAAAGCTGGAGTAGATACACACATTTAAGTGTAGCATCATGAAGGGCCAGAAAAGACACATCTTTTCAAACTGCCTGAGCTAAGAACAGCAAAAACCCTAATAAAAGAAGTAGAAAGAGGAATGGTCGGACACCTCAAAAAAACCCTACACTCAAAAGGTCACCACTGGTGTGACTGTCCAGGAGACAAATCACATGCACGTCTAGCACATGTAAAACTAGTTCTATATCACTATGAGAAGACGGAATTGTGACCACTATTCATTATTATAATTTTCTTCCTGAGGAATATAATGCAGGATGCAGTTTCACAGCTGCACAAAAACAGAAAGTCAGAATACTTGCATTAAGGGACTTCTGAGCATCTTCACACACCTGTGCTGCAAAAGGCCACGTTTTTCGCAAAGATCAGTAATGTTAAGGCAACATTATCAGCCTTTAAGAGAATCAAGGTGCATGCCTAATAATTTGAAAAATGTAAGGGAGAGCACCAATAGTTACTATAACTCTTGAGGGATTTACTAAGCGGGAGTGTAGGGGGGGGAAATGAGGCTGGAAACTGGGTCAGATGAACGCCAGAAAGCAACAGTGGACAACCAAACAAGTAACTGTTCAGTGAGTAAAACAGACTCTAAATGTGAATGTGTGTATGTGTGTATGTGTGTGTGTGTGTGTGTGTGAACCAGAACACAGTATCACCAGTTAGCTAATACAAAAGAGATTTGGCATTTCCTCTGCTGAGACAAAATGTGGCACCAATATTTCTTTCAAATAAAGGTGGAGCAAGGGACTGTCAGCAGGCTATAGCTCAGACTTGAGAATCTCAAAACTCAAAAATCTCACAATATTTGCATAAAGTTATATTCATAAATCATCATATTTCTCTTAACTAGTAAAGAGTTTTAACACCATCATTTAACCCCTAAATCCATCCACTAGAACAAAGGTAAAAGCAGGAGGAAGAAGGGTAAGACAGAATGGATCCTTGATCATTTATCCGAGAAGGATGAGAGAGATGCTGTCAGCCATATGGAATTAAAGCTGAGGTGCTTAAATGCTTTTCAAATTTTTCAACTTCTGCTTATCTGCACTCTCCAATAGTGGCAATATGTAAACTCAGGAAGGCTGTTGAGCTGAAAAAAGGCGATTTTTGGGGTCTTAAGAACTTAAGCAGTTTAAAATTACCACGCCTTGAGTGGTTAGAAGCTGCCACACAATGAGCCAAAAAACCTCACAGAGGAGCAAGGAGATGATGCTCTTTGTAGGCATGCTGTAAAGAAAAACATAACCTTTCATTTATGTTTTCAACAATTCCTGCCCTATTGTCTTCAAAACAGAAGTGATTTACCAACATATTGATAACAAATACACTGCCGACACCACAAAAATATCTAGTTGATCATACCCAAAGCTTTAGAAGCAATGACTGCATCTTCTTCCTTCACCACAACTGCTATTACAAACATACACTTTAAGACTCAGCTATCCTGTGACCTGATAGCTGTTTTCTTCACATCAAAATTAATTCTCACATACAAGGAATCACAGCATGCTACCACATAAATTACATTATAGGCACTGAATACAAAAGCAATTTTTACAATCAAATTAGCAAAGACCTTTGATATAGCACATCACCAAAAATCCCCACGCGTCACAGAGAACCTTTCAGCAAAAACAGAAGCTAAAGAGGAAAAAAACCACGACCAAGTCCCTGGTGAAAGCAGCACATCATACAAATTGTAAATGGTTGAATCACATTACACGCACATGTGAGTGCATTACTTGATAGAAAAAATAGCATTTTAAAACACTCCAATATCTTAACTCCATATTGGATAACTTCTTTTCACCACAAGAAGTAAATATTACGTTGCCCAAATGTACTATTAATCACAAAACAAGTTTAGTAAAGAACATTCTAGCTATTGTGAGTTATTGAGTAGTATTACTGAAAAAAACCTGAACAACCAAAAAACTCCACAACAAAACATAACCCCAGAACCAACAAAACTCCAAGCACTCACCCAGAAACATTACTATCTAGAAAACTAAGCTACTTAAAGGTCAAATTACTTTCCCATGCATGGCTCAGCTGTTACGTAGCTCTCACATGCTAGTTATATGTTCATTAAGTAGGGGGCAAAACCATACCATTTTACTAATATCAGTCTACATTTCAAGCCATGTCTACATTTCATACATAAATACCCATCTCAATCACCAGTTGACACTTTAAACATTTGCTATTTGGGGCTCACAGCAAGCTGAAAACTTAGACTTCCATATCATTCTAAAGATAGAGTAGGATCAGCAAACTGATGATAAATCTGCTTCTTGAGAACTACTTAGCGCCCTTTAAGGTCCTAGTCCTCACCAGTGCTAAATAAATTCTAGAGTGTGCCGAAGAGCAAAGGCATTACTATTATGTGAGCACTGCCTGCCAATCTAATGGTGCAACATTCTGCAGAAATAAAAGAACATCAATACATGTCTATTTTTCAAGTGACTGGTATACCCAGGCTAAGAAGGTAGAAATAGACAAGTGATTGGAATAGCCGTTTGTGTTCCAGTTACTAACAAATACATTCTGCTGACTACGGAAAGAGATTCCATACACATCTCTTAAAAAGGAGTGTTGAAGGTCACTTTATCATGGCACGGTTAAAGTCCTAAACACTGCTTGTTTAGCACACACCTTACTTAGAGCAACTTTCCACAAAAGAACTAGAAATAACATTTATTGCAGCAGAACACCTCAGAGCAGTTCAGTTTGCTTTCTGTAACTGGAAACAACATTTTACTTTCAAGCAAGTCTCATGCAAACGAAAATAAAATAGAAATAAAAAAATCAGAACATTTCCCTTCACCCTTTCCCTTGATTTGCACGTCCATTTCAGTCATTTTTCACAACATATAGTAGCACTAAAGCTGAAAACCAAAACTGCACTGGTGTTCTTAGGATCATTAAACATATTCTGGAAGTGTTCACTGCCATGAACAATCCAGTGTTTGAGTTCGTAGATTCCAGGGCCCTTACATTTAATGAAGCATTTCTAACCTTATGTTCTATGAAAAATCTGTGGTAAGACCAAAAGAAATAACCTGTAAAATTATTTTATTTTCTGCAGTGTTTAGGAGGCCAAAAGTAAAGTATTAAGAATCTGAAGTTAAAATGATGTAGTGAACTTAGCTTGCCAAAAAAAAAAACCAAAAAAAAACCACCAAAAAAACCCAACACCAACAAAACCCCAAATCCAAAACCAAAAAACAAAAACCACCCAAACAACCCACACCAAAAAAAAAAACCTCCAAACCCAACAAACTGTAAATGTGAACAGTACTTATCACTAGGCCCAAGAAACACAGATTTTGGTCTTTTAAATATAGTTTGAAACAAAAGCCTTGCTTTCCAAATTCCAAATGCCTCTTGAATGTGGGGCTACAGAAGAATTCAGAACACACAGTGATATCACAACAGAACACTCTTACAAACAAGCACAAAAACTGCCATCATAGGTGTGATACAGAGTTCCCCACAGACTTTTGACAGGTGTTATCATATTGGCCACCTTTTACGATTAGGCTTCCTGCCAGCGATTTCAGCAAGAGTGCATTTAAGCACTGTATTTTATGGGCAAAGGTTCATCACAACAGAATTGTAGCCTAGCAATTTTATTGAGACTCTGCAAATCAGGAAGCACAACAACTATGCAGTGCATTACATGTATATTTCAGCAGTGTGGGCCAGTCAGAAGGTACAATACAGAAGAAGTTCATTCTAACAAAAACACATGCAACACTTAGTGTGGTATTTCCTTTCCAAAACATATGCTAGCATAGGACAGAAAAATGTTTTGCCCTAAAACCTTCATTCCTTATGTGTCTTATGCAAACATATGATTTCTTTTCAAAAGTTAGAACAATACAGAGAAGAAAAACAGATAAAAATCTAAGACCATAAACTGTAATGCTTTCAGGGTAGTGCTGTCAAGATATGGACAGCAGTGAAAGCTATTATGGGTAGTATTGCTTTTTAAGCTTCTTCTAGAAATCTAAGTTGGCTTTTTTTTATTTTTTCAGTCTAGTGGAGCATTTTAAGAAAAGCAAAAATAGATCAAACAGTTATACTGCAGTGACTTGCCACAAACGTGTGTCTAGCTGCAGATCTCCACAGCTCTACTGGCCTTAAACGTGGCAACACTTAACAAGAGAAGAATATATTTACTTACAGAAGAACTGAGCTTTAAATAAATAGGTCGCCTGCAGGCAAACTGTGACTTGGTTCTGATGCCAAAAAACACTATTACCCCCTTACTCCTACTTTAATCTCTAGATAAAGCACCTCTGTATTCCTCTTGGGGAAAGCGTATTTAAATAACCAGGATCGTGCAATAGCTGACTGACTTCTATGGAATGAAATTCCACATTAAGATTTTGAGTCAAGAGATTAACTCAATAGGAGAAATGGGAATTTCAGTGCAATCTTTATCACAGAATCATGTGGGCCACTTCAAATGCAGGCTTCTCAGACCTCTGAAGTCTCATTTATCTTAACACAAAAGGTTGAAGAGCTTCTGAAACACAAACTGGTTAAGTTTCACTAGGTATACACAAGAAAACCAACAGTTAAGCTTTTGGATAAACATACACACAAAAATCTTATGGAGAGAACTAGCCAGAGAAGCATTTCAGAGACTAGGACACACATCATCCCTTACAACCTTTGTTTTCAATATCCTGTAAGCGACACAGATATATTTACTGTATCTTACTCTATTCCTGGAGATGCTTTACTCCAGGCAGCATACCAACATCACCTAGAAGGAAGGGTTCTTCGCATGGACCCTCCATGCAGTTCACTATATCCCTTTCTGTCCTTACTCTCCCCAATTTGACTTCTATGGCAAACATGCTCTACCACCAGTGTCACCACTACACTGTCCGAGTTGAAATGGATCCAGAGAGCTCATCTCATTCTCAGAATTAATAAGAAAAGAAATGATCATACGCAAAGCCTTGAATGCATTCCTGCATGAAAAAAGTCAGGTTTTTTAATGTTGCAAGATCACCTAGCTTATAGCTTCCCTCTTTACTACATCTAAGACTAATTTGTATACACAAAAGAAGCTTTTGTCAACTATCAATTTTTAATTTTGGGGATTGGACTTTAACAGCGTTATATACGATGGGACACTGAAGCTGACCTGGAGCCGTGGCAGGTTATCTGCTGTGACTCAAGCTGACCTAGTCAATCGCTATGCCATGTTAAAGTGCCACATACCCACAATGAGCTGGACACACCTTAATCAGAGGTTGTCTCAGTAAGTTCCACCAGCATCCAGCTCGGAACATGCACCCAAACAGCTCTGTGTCAAACTGTACAGTCTATCAAAACCAACAAAGCAGTAGCAATGTAACTTACAAGTGACAACTTTCTGAAAATTGCATAGCATCTGCATTGTTGCACTGTTGAAGGTAGTCTAGGTTCTTATTATCCAGACAATGAAGAGATAACTTTCTTTCAAGGATAAAGCTTATTTTGCAGCCATAAACAAATATTAGAAGTAGAAGCAAATATAACAACTAGTGGTAGAAGTTAAGAATATTTGTTAAGAATCCAGAAAATCCAAATTGTGAAAGCCTTTTATTCAACCTGTATCTTATTGCTATCATGACACAAAAACTACCTTCCCATTCAACAGAGAACATGAGCTCTTATTTTTCGCAGTAACAGCAGTAAAAACTCACAAGTAGTCTCCCTCTGTCACATCTTCTGTTTCTTTCCTGGAAGCATCCTATGCAATTAGGTTTTTTTTAAGCACAGCAAACAGAATTGACAACCTTTGCTATCATTGTAGGTGATGAATTGACTACAGCTTTGTTGGTCCCTCCGCTACTGCCAGTTCACACCACTGGCATCAGAATTATTCTTCGCAAGTGCTAAAAAAAAGCACTCCAGACATCAACCCAGCAAACAGACGACTGAATATGCTACATAAAAACACAAGGTTGATGGCTCCC
This sequence comes from Psittacula echo, assembly GCF_963264785.1. Classification (NCBI taxonomy): domain Eukaryota; kingdom Metazoa; phylum Chordata; class Aves; order Psittaciformes; family Psittacidae; genus Psittacula; species Psittacula echo. The sequence goes on from NC_137735.1 coordinate 62,167,378, forward strand.
GCAGATTCTTGACTACTTACTAGTCTAAGTGACATAGAACACCCACCTATACAAAGCAGAAACAAGCTACAGTTAAGAAAGGGAAGGTCAATTGTCTGCTTTAGATGACTTCTATGAGGGGAGTAAGGGGGGGGACAGGACATATCTTAGAGACAAATAATTTTATTGGGTCATTTTATAACCAAAACAAAGAAAATACTACTTCATTTCCTTGTTTGCTGCATTTTCCCATTCCTTTTTGCCAAGTACATACAAACACACATCAACTATTCCAGAAAGCTGAAATTCAAAGATCAACAGCACAAAAAGATAGGAAATGCAGTTCTTAAAAGTCATGACATTGGACACGTTCTCTCTCATTTGCTAGAAAAGCCTTCATAGAAGCATACACATACCCAGAATCCGTCCTTTACTGCTGACGAATAATCAAATGAAAGACCACAACTGCACATAAGTGATCTTACTGTACTACAATTCTCCTAATTAAGTGCCATTCTTAAATTTTGCTCCCATTTCAAAAATGGGTAAAATAGTGTAATTCATTTTATGCATTACACATTTTTTTTACTGACATTCTACATTTTGTCTCTAAAACTGAAACATTTGTTTTGCTGTAAACCAAAGAATTACAAAATCACTCAGCACTGCATTTTTTTTAACAGAGTCTTTTGTTTAAGCTTACTGAGCTGGAGATTGCCTTAAAATAATACGTATCATGAAGCCAAAAAAAGATTAATCCATAAGAAAGCTAAGCTCCACAAAATGGAAAACTTAATCATCTAAGACTGCAAACTCACCACGTTTGAGCATGTAATAGCAGAATGAAAACAGATCACTTTAAGACAGTAACAAAACATGCATTTGGAACACCGACAAAATAATTTCCACTCTCTTTCCCATTCTCTGCAGAAGACAAGGTATGGAGGCAGTTTGCTTGCACACCTCCCAGAGGACCATGGTTCTAGGTTTATCATATACAATACCAATGGTGAACCATAGCAAGGAAAAAAGCCAACTGTACTCCTCCTTATCAAATGCTCAATACATAACTAGTGCAAATATCCTATCTTTTTCTCACCAGTTACAAGGAGTACTAAGAAAATACCAGGTGTTCTTTACTGCAAATTTAACCATCTATAGTTGCAAAACTCAACGTAATAGTTCCCAAGGCAACCATAATTCGGTCCAGTAACACACACCATTCCCTTCCTATTACTCCACATTCACATTCACGTTCACAAGTGAACACTCCCTAAGTGATGCGCCATACATACAACTGTGAACAGCATATCAGAGGAACAGGCAAGGTGATTAATGTAATAGCTATCAAGTGATATGGACATGAGAGTCTTATATTACACAGTTAAAGTTTTAGGGTTTTGTTGTTGTTGGGGTGTTTTTTGTTTGTTTCTTCTCTACGGGAAGAAAAATTATGCTCATGTCACTACTGCCATGTTTATAATAGAGGCTTTCTTTTAAAGAATGATGGAGGAGAAGAAATCAAACCCATAAACAAAACCCAAAGAACCCCAATCAAACTAACCAACCACTTGCCCACATATCAGTTGTGTGGAAATTCTTTTTCCCTTGGCAAGTTTGGGATAATTTAAGCTTCTATTATAATTCTAAAAGGAGAACTATCAACTGAGAAACTTTCTGTGTCAAACTGGTAATTACATACTAATAAAACAAGCACCTGCTAAGCTTTTTTTAGGTTTCACTGTGAAAAACATCCTAGCAATATCTTTATTGCACTGTTATTTCAAAAAGCATCCTTTGCTACTTTGAACAGTGTGCACATGATCAGCAGCATTACTTTCCTTATACTCCAATTCCCTGTGTGTATTAAGCCAGCACTACTGCTAAAGCTCTCCTGTCCTCCTTTGGCATCTGCCTGTTCATTTCCATACAAACATTTTCACTCCTCGTTATGCTAGCAAACATTTATGTAGATGCAAAGACAGTTCAGATGAAGGAACCAAGCTGGGTTAAAGCCAGACATCTAAACCAAACAGTGGGCTGTCACAGGCCACTTTCTCCACACTGATTGTGTTGGTGTTCAACCCTGGAATAAAACTACCCCACAAAGTAGTGAGCCAATTCTGGTAGGTCAGTGTGCTGAGATATCTCAGTTCAAAGTCTATAAGCACCCAAACAGCACTAAGGAATCACACTACAGCCAACAATCCATCTGGGTCATAGTGCTGGAGAAACCCAGGAACCTCCCCCTCCTGTCCCAGCTTGGCATTTCTGCTCCCTGCACACAGGAAAGGGGAAGAGTATAACCAACTCTCAGTGGTGGCAGAACACATCAGGCCATTTTGTGCTGATTCACTCCAACCTAGACATAAGCCAGGTTTGTTTTAATGCAGATCAGTCCTTAAATGTGGTCTATGTGTAGCTGCTTAAGGGCTTACAAAGCAGAAGAGAAGGGGAAAGCATGGAAAAGGAAGAAGCTGCCAGGAAAGAGAGGAACCATCTTCCTCACCAGCAAAGCAGTAACAAGCACACATGGGATTATAGCCACATCGTCTCCCAAATATATCAGAGAGTAAAAAATAGAAAAAAACATAGACAGCAAGTACAGAACTACAAAAACTGTCAGAAGAGCTCTGTCCAGACACTTTAATCAGATTTTAAACCAGAAAGTTTTCACTTGCTTGCAGATTGTGTCTCCTGTTTCTTTCAAACTTTAGTTTCTGGGGGAAAGAGCAGATTAAGGAATGTAAGCAGACCTGAGATCACTGGGAACTTTTTGATATAAATGCTAAAAAATACTCCAACACCAAACCAACCGACCATCAAAAGAACCCAAAAAAACTTTTCACAGCAACAGACTCATCTAAAAATGTTGCTAAAACATTCTTCAGATTGGCTTCTTGAGTCCATAGCAAAAGCTGCTGTTACTCCAAAGAAAGAAAACAACCCAGTCAGACCACAGAGATGATTGAACTTGTACGACAGATCAGAGCAGAGCCCCAAACCAAGGACATAACCCTCATGTGGGTAGCAACATGTTCAATTGCAGTAATATGGCTTGTAAAGGGGAATGACACACAAGTTGGAAGAGTTAAGAACCACTAATCTACATCTGGATCTGGAACATGAGAAACCTGAACCTCTTGCATCATGTAGCTATGCGCCCCCATCACAGATCAAAGGGTTACTCTAGCAGTCTTGCACAAGCAAAACTTCTATGTTTTCTAATGTTGTCAAGTGAGCAAGCCTAGTCACAGGCTGTACTGAAAGACACATGCTGCTGTGCTGGTTTTGGCTGGGATAGAATTAATTTTCTTCACAGTAGCTGGTATGGGTCTATGTCTTGGATTTTTGTGCTGAAAACAGTCATGAAAATACAAGAGATGTTTCAGTTATTGCTGAGCAGTGCCCACACAGAGTTAAGACCTTTTCTTCTTCTCACCTCACTCCGCCAGGACAAAAAGCTGGGAGACGACACAGCTGGGACAGTTGACCTTAGCTCACTAAAAGTATATGCCATACTACATGACATAATGTTCAGTATATAAAACTGGAAAAAGAAGGAGGAAGGTGGGAATGCTTAGTGTTATAGTGACTGTGTTCCCAACTAACTGTTACAAGTGATGGATCTCACTTTCTTGGAGATGGCTGAACACCTGCCTCCTGATGGGAAGCAGTGAATGAATTCCCTGTTTTGTACTGCTTGTGTATAAGGCTTCTGCTTTACCTATTACATTGTCTTTATCTCAACCCATGAGTTTTCCCATTTTTACTCTTCTGATTCTCTCCCTCCTCCCACAGGAGGAGCAAGTGGCTGTGTGGTGCTTAGTTGCTGGCTGGGTTTAAACCATAACAGCTGCTTACAAGTTCTCTAAGCAACTGCAGAAAGGAAGCCATACAAATGTAGAGCCTGGAAAATACAAGCCCTTGAATCAAGAGTTCAAAAAATGTTTTACAGTTCTTGTTGGGTTATCCTTCAACTAATAATAATAATACCCCCCCCCAAAAAAAAAAAACAAACCACCAAACACCCAAACCCAACTAGCCTCCCCCCCAAAAAACCCCACCAGAATCAAACAACTAACCAACAAAACTACCCAAAAACCCTGAGTTTGTCTCCTAGTTGCTTGCTATGAATCCCATCATTGTAGCATACAAATTCCACAGGACATTGAGATGTGCTTCTAACAGTACATGAAGAAAGCACTACCTCTGTAGCAAAGGAAGGGAACATAAGCACAAGCAGGCCAAGTGATAGATAAGCAAGCACAGTTCATTGCTGAAGCAAGAATCAAACCAGACACCTTCAATCTACCTTACTTCCTCCCCCTCCCCATTATTTTTCTAACAAGTGTAAGGAAAAGAACCTAAGAGGCTTTGACTGCTTTTCAAAACCAAAAAGAAATTATATCCAAACATATGAGACAACAATGTCTTTATCGCTGAAATCTGACTGCCACATACCATTTTCCTGTAGTTAGCAGATACGAAACCAGAAACCAGTTAAAGCTTTTCTAGCTGAAGCATTCAGAGCATGTGGTTACAAACTATCCAAGTCTGGATATCACAGAAGTATAAGCAAGTCAAACAACAGATAGTTCTGGTTACAATCAACCCTGTATAACAAACTTTTGAAACTTACTGTATTACATAAAGCATGAAATACTTTCAAACCTATTTGAGAATCTAGGCTCTATTTTCTAATACACTCTCCAAGCCAGCATTTAAAAGTGCTTGACCTACAGAGCAATACAGCCTTACATCTGCCTGTAGGTTGATACAAGTCTGTACAAAATATGTAACCACTTGCTGACACATATGTAAACTGGGTATCTTGAGGAGTAGAAAAAAAGACAAGTTAATGCATTTTATTTTACAAAAGGATTCCCTTAACAGAATAAATACTCAGCTGATAACTTGCTGTTCTTCTTGTCTCTAATCAGCCAAAGCTATTGTGAAGAAGCTAACCACACACACAAGACATTGTCTGTTACTGCCAGCTTTAGGTAAACATTGCAAAGAATATTCTAAATTACTTTTCTATATTCAGCATTTTCTACAATAACTGCAATATACTTCAAGCAACTGTTCAGAAGGATGAACCTAACGGAAGATCATATAAATATCTGTCCTTTCTTCAGTTGAAGTCTTAAGTCTGAGAGCTTTCCTCCTGTTCACAATTTTGTTCAATGCCACAGTGCTTTCCAGAACTCAAAACTTCCATCCCAAACATTACGTAATTAGTACACGATGTGCTTCAAAGTCAAAGCCACAAATAATTAGTAACACATTCTGATCGCCAATATACCTCATGACAAGAGATGAAAACAGAAGCAGGGACTATCCCAAAAAGCAGTTCAGCTAAATTCACTTCAAACTCAACAGCTGTCCTCAGCTGTGCTGCAGCACACTGAAGGCACAGGTATATCCTCATACTTGGGAGAATTAAGAAGCGTGGAAAACAGACTGCCGTTTTCACCGCACCCCACTCTGTAAGCAGAGCCTGATTGAGCATCCCCGCAGAGAAAGGAAGGTCGTCATCATCCTGATGCAAGTCCAGCACAGCCCTGGCAGGTCCTCTGGGGGCAGCCTGGTCCCTCCAACGACCCACACCGGCAAATCAACAATTAGCGGGGTTGGAAAAGACCTCTAAGCTCATCAAGTCCAACCATTATTCCAGGACTACCAAGGCCACCACTAAACCATGTCACTATGTGCCTCATCTATCCAGTTTATAAACATTTCCAGAGACAGTGATTCCACCACTGACCTGAGAAGCCTGTTCCAATGCCTGCCCACGCTTCGGTGAAGAAATTGTTCCCAAGATCCAGTGTAAAGCACCCCTGGTGCAGCTTCAGGCTGTTACCTCTTGTCCTGTCACTTGTTACTGGGGAGAACAGACCAACCCCATCTTACTACATCCTCCTTTCAGGTAGCTGTAGAGAGCAAACACCTGGAGAGAAGAGTGTCTCCGGCCCTAAACCAGCTGCAACCGAGTCCCGTCGCCGCCACAACCGGAACCTGGGAGCACCCGGCCCCGAAGGCTCCCCACCGCCAGACGCGGTGTCCCGTAGGCCAAAGGAGCTAGGGCCCGCCGGCCCCAGGCCCAGCGAAGCGAGCCCCAGCAGCCGCCACCATTGGAATCGCAGGAAGCCGGCGACGGCCGCCACCGCCCGCCCCGCCGCGATCATTCCCCCTGCCCGACCCCCGGGGCCTCACCTCATCGGCGGGCGGGAGAAGCCGGGCGCCGCCAGCAGCCGCCACCGTATTTCGAAAGATCCGCCATTTTCACCCCGTCACCACCGGTCCCCGCGGCCCGCCCCCGCCGCACCTGCCCCTGCCGCCCCGCCCCGATCTGCCCCACCGCCAAACACCAACTGCTTCCGGACCGGCAAGGAAGGCGGCGGGCTCTGCACGGACCCCCCGTCCGAGGAGGAAGCCTCGGCGTCGCCGTCCTCCCCCCCTGCCACCGCTCCCCGGGTCCTTTTTAACCCCACCGCTCCGAAGCAGCTTTGGGCGCAGGTGATCTCAACGAGCAACGGTGATGAGACCCGCCGAGCGGGCATTCCCCGCGGCAGCGGGTCGACCGGAACGCCTGTGCCCGAAAGCCCGGGGAGGTCGGCGGGGCCGCCCGGGAGCCCGCCCCGCGGCGGAGAGCGCGCCCAGCGGGGCCGGGCCTGTGCCTTTCAGGCGGGAGGAGGTTGTCAGTGCTTTGCCGCTCTCTCCTGGGTGTCGCTACTGCCCCCCCGTCAGAGGGACTGTGCCCCCACCCGCTTCTTCATCCTCCTGCTGCCGCTTTCCCGCCCCCCGCACTCACCGGGCGGGCGGGCGCTCTTCCTTCTCCTCCTCCTCCGCCACTATTGCTATGAATGCTTCTCACAGCCCGCTCCCCGCGCCTTGCGCCGCCGCCGGTCCACTCCCCTCCGCTACCGCGGCCGGCGGCCGTGGCAGCGGCAGCGGCCGGGACGAAGCCGCCGTGTTTGTTCAAAATCACGCGCCCCGCGCCATTCCCCCGCCGCATCCCATAATACTGCGCCTCGCCGCCCTGGCAACCGCCGGCGCGGCGCCCCACCCCGCGCTTCCGGGACCGCCTCCCTGCCCGCTTCCGGGGCCGCCCGCCACACTCAAGGAGGGCCGAGCGCGGCCTGGATTGGACTGGCTTTGGTCTGGGTTAAGAGGCTGCCAGCAAGCGTGATTCTATACGTGTCTATGTATATTTATATACATGCTGCTTCGCGGCCCTGAGGGGGACGTGTGCGCGGGGTCTGCCTGAGCTTTATCCCCCCCGGCCGAGTGCTGCCTGGTGCGGGCGCTCCCTGCTCTCCACGTGACCCCGCCGCGCCGCGGCCTGTCTATCCTGCCGGTGGCGCGGCTCTATGGTAAGAGGAGGCGCGCGTCGCGCCAGGGGTACGGCGGCGGGTTGGCGAAGATGGCGGCCGCTGTGAGGCAGGATCTGGCGCAGCTGATGAACTCCAGTGGCTCGCACAAGGATCTGGCGGGCAAGTGAGTGCCGGCGCCCGGCAGGGAGGGTGGGCGAGTGGCCCTTGGGAGCGGGGAGAGGTGGAAAGGAGGCTGCCGGCCCCTGGGGCGGGCGAGGCGGCACTTGCCTCACGGCTGCTGTTCTTTCAATAGAAGAAAGATTTCGCTTCGTGATTCTGTCATCTTTTGTTTATTTATTGTTTGAAACAGCGATCTGCACTGTGCTGGCGGTGTCCCGGCATAGGCTTGGGGCCTTGGCAACCTCGTGTGTGTTCCCGCAGCACCTCAGAGCTCGTCTGCATGCCCGTCGGCTGCGCGAAACTGATAGGCCAGGGAATTTGTTTTCTGTAGATATGTCAGGAACCCCAGTATTCTTATTTTCATTAGTGTGGGTATTTTGGATGGCAAACGTTGGAGTTTGAGCTGTTCACAGTGCAATGTGTCATGTGCATTTTCTTTCCCCTGAGAATTCGGTCAGATGTCGGTCAGTAAACAGAAATTCTTCCCCAGTCCGGTTGCTTATTTTCTAGAGGAATTGCTTCACTTTTAGGAGTTCCTTGTAAAAACTTGGAAAGGATTCTCTCAAAATGTGGTTTCAGCATGGTAGTACTTAACCAGTATGGCACATGCTGAGGTTATGGCCCAGGCAAAGTGAATTAGCTTCATGAAGCGTGAAAACTGGAGCTGTAATTTTTTGCAGAAATAAACACTTAAAAATGCAGAGCCTGTGCCTATGCTCATATCAAGTGGCCATAACATTATTTATTTCCTACTCCCAACACTGTTTCTCGTTCTCATTGGGTATGGCAATTTGAACATTTGACTAACTTTATTAACCTTAATCCCTGAGTGATGTAGTTTTTATTACTTTTTCTGTGCACTATTCTAGGGACATGATTTCTTTTTTTAACTTTAAAATTTACATATATATTCTTAGATAAGAAAATAATGAGCTATGTTATCTGAGAATCTAGTTCTGGGATACTAATTCCAAGTGAATGTTCCTGACATTTGAGCAAAAACACTTGGGAAAATTGCTACCTCAAGAATATAGAAAATAAAAGTGTAAGTAGGGCTTTGACATAGAAAATTTAATAAAAGAAATGCAACTTGTTAGTGAAAAAAATGTGCCATATGAGCGATTATTTTTTTATTATTTTTTATTTGCGAACAGATATCGTCAAATATTGGAAAAAGCCATTCAGCTCTCGGGTACAGAACAACTTGAAGCTTTGAAAGCTTTTGTAGAAGCAAGTAAGTGCATCTAGTGTAGTCGATTGCACACTAAGTGAGGGCCAGAGATCTGTGGGATTGAGTATTTGTTAACTCCATGTGAGGCTACCTAAATAAGTGGTATTTTGGTCCTGTTGGAACTCAAACACAAATAAAGGAGGAACCATCATCACCACATTCAGAAGTTTAGAGATAATGGGCTTGTAAGGTTTGCAAGTAATAACAGCTTTCTAACCTGTCAGTGTGACAGGGTCAGAAGGTAAAAACATCAAGTAGTCTCTTAAATGCTAAAATTGATATTGAATGCCAGGTGGTATTTAAACTAACAACCCACTTCTTTTCCCATCTCAAACTGGTTTGAAAAACTGTCAAGAAGAAATGATAGTGTGGGTTTTGGTTTTTTTTTTTGTGTTGTATTAGATTTTTGGCTAATAGTATACCTCTATAAATTATACCAGTTATGATTTTTTAAAGTTAAGAATAAGCTTAGTGGAATTTAGCCTAATGGTTTATTTTGTCCAAGATGTTTCAGCAACTGAGAACAGTGATTCAGGATGAAACATCTCTCTAAACTGTGAATCAAAGTGAGAAATTAATTATCTGTCGGGTTAGAACTCTAGTGACCTCTAGTGTAAATAAACTTTCCAAGAAGGAAAAGAAAAAAATCACCCTCTAAAAACCCGAAGAAACCCCCCCAAATTTCACATGGATACAGATTTTGAAACTTGAACTACTGAAAATTAATCTAAAAGCAGGTTATTGCTTACAGTGAAGGCACTGACAAGCATTGCATCTCTCTTGTGTTTTTCTTCCATGTGTCTCTGAACCAGTGGTGAACGAGAATGTCAGTCTAGTGATCTCACGTCAGCTACTGACAGACTTCTGTACACATCTTCCAAGTCTTCCTGACAGCACAGCCAAAGAAATTTACCACTTTACCTTGGAAAAAATACAGCCCAGAGTTATTTCATTTGAAGAGCAGGTGAGAGATCAGTGACAAGAAGATTTTTGTTTGCAGGCTTGGCTTCAGGTTTTTTTTTCTGCTTATGATTTTAAGTCTTCAAAACTGTTCAAAACAAATGTTCCTACTTAGAGTCCAGTTTTGCATTCCTGTACATGCAAAACCTGAACTAAATGTCAAGAGTATTTAGGATCTTGCAAAGAGTACAGACTTTGTCACTTCATTAAGATGCTGAGGATTTAATTCCTCTGCTACAGGAAAATGGCCTCTTAAAATGAAACAATGCTTGAGCTACTGGGAGTACTGTTGAGAGACTTGCTGGTTCTTACTGTATTGCATTTTACACAGCTAAAGGAACAGGCAGGTGATATAAGGAGAGAAGCATCTTAACAAACAGTTTTTGTTTCAAAATAAATATGTGTGCATTTCAGCCATAATAATTTTACCAGAAAAAAATGGTCTCTTGAATCATGGTTCTAGTTAACTACTGAATGTGGAGCAGTTGCTTTTCAGTTCAGTCCTTGGTTTTGTTATGTGAGCATTCAACACCATCTGAGAGTTCTTACAGATGATGTTTACATAAAAAGCCTTTAGGATCTTGCATTTGAGAAGAAAAGCAAGGCAGTTTCTGCCATGATTTGTATTTGCCTCTCTTTATCTTCTATCTTTTTAATCAGCTTTTACTCTAAGTATTAACTGAACATGCTTGCCTGTATGTTAAAATGATTATGCATAAATTAAATCCAAGACATCAGATGTTTCCTTTTTTTTCTACCTGTACTTTTGCATATAAAGCCCAGATTATAAGCACTGATATTTTACCTGCTGACAGGTGCTCTACAAAGTAGAAGTTTCTGCATTAGGATCTAATCGTAGTTCACCTCATTCATATCTTACAGGCATGGTATGAGGTATAACTGCAAGAAATGGCTTGTGAATCTTGATGTGCCAGTTCTTGAAAGCCTTGTTTCATCTTTTTAAAAGCTTTATAAAAGGTTAATACTTATCGGCCCTTGAAGATAAATTCCTTTTAGTTTGTCACAAGCTTAAGTGAAAATGCTTCGAGCCAGCACTCTCATTTAAAAAGCTTGGTATTGAAGTTTGATCCAGGAGTTCCACATGGGACTTCTCATGTGGGAAGAGTTGTGTGTGTGCAGGTTGCTTGTGTCTGTGGAGCTAGGGTATTGGTTGAGGGGATTCATGAACAAGAAAAAATACTGTGCAGGTTAATACAGAACCATGCAACTTCTATAGCATTTGCTATTACTTTTGTTTTTGTTGAGGTCGCTTCAATAAGGCAACATCTTGCATCAATCTATGAGAAAGAAGAAGACTGGAGAAATGCAGCACAAGTATTGGTGGGGATCCCTTTGGAAACAGGGCAAAAGTAAGTCCTGTGCTAGACGTAGTTCTGGGTTGTTAAGTATGTTTGCTCCCTTTGTACTTAACTAGACCAGTGAGTGAGAATTTTGGGGTTGCATATTATCCCAGAGTTTCAGTAGCTGATGACAGAACTATTGTTGGATGACTAAAGCATAGCTTGATGTGACAGCATGTTTAGTTGGTCAAAATACTGCACTGGAAGTTTTGCAATGTTTATTAGTCTCGTTGATAAACAGACTTTTTGATAGTATTTCACAAAACTGCTTCTAAGTTATTGAAAAGTTCTTGGAAGGTGGCAGTTCTTCCATGTGTTTGTCTTGACAGTTCACAATGAAGACATAATTTGAAATTGGGTATTAACAAATACAGTTGAGGGGTTTTGTGGTGTTTTGTTTCTTTGTGGATTGGTTGGGTTTTTTTAAGTCTAGAGCTCTTTCTGTTACTTTTCTTTGGCTGTCCTTTCTATCTTCTTTCTCTGTGTGCATGTAGAAGGAATTGCTATAGCTTTTGCATATTTAGCACCTATTCCACTTGAAGAATCAGTGGCTTAAAAGACTAGTCCACTAAAACCAGATTATACATTTGTCTATTGGTGGACAGCATTTTTTCTGTTAGTGTTCGTAGGAGCCAGTTCTATATTGGCATTCGTCTCAAATTTCCTTATCCTGAACAGAGCATACTAATTTTGTTAGAGGTGAAGAAAGCAAGGTAAAGCAAATGTTGCCAAATGCTTAAGAATCATAATATATGTTTAGAACAGCTAAGAGCAAGGGTAGTTGTGGAGCGACTCTGAGTACTTGCTTTTCTGTTTCTCTACAGACAGTACAATGTAGATTATAAACTGGAGACCTACCTGAAAATTGCCAGGCTGTATCTGGAGGACGATGACCCAGTTCAAGCAGAAGCTTATATTAATCGAGCTTCCCTGCTTCAGAATGAATCAACTAACGAACAGCTTCAAATCCATTATAAGGTTGTCTAACTTGCTTTATTGCTTTCTCTTTCTAAAGGGAGGTGATTCCACATTGAGATGTCTTTATACAGTGCCTCTAAAACTTTCATAATGAGAAAATAGACAAAGGGAAAAGCTTCTAAGTGGTTTTGGAGCTTGAGAGCCACATCTTAGCAAAAATTAACAGCTCATTCTTTATGATTTGAAGATAAGTCTGCAAAGGTTATTTAAATGCCAGCTTTACTGGCATTATTGAAAATAAAACTTAGGCTTCAAAGTGCCCAAAATATTGCTGAAAATTTTGCCTTCACTGTTGTCTGTAAATCTAAGTAGGGAAATAAATCACATCCAATATTAGGAACAAGTGAAACTTCCTCCTCCCCCTGCATAATTAAGTAGTAGGTCCCATCCGTAAAAGTAGCTTCAAGTCTCAAGTAATCAGAATCAGAATCAGAATTACCAGGTTGGAAGGGACCTTCAAGATCATCGAGTCCAACCCATGCCTTATACCTCGACTAAACCATATCACCAAGTATCACATCCAATCTCTTTTTAAACACATCCAGGGATGGAGACTCCACCACCACCCTGGGCAGACCGTTCCAATATTTTATTATTCTTTCTGTGAAAAATTTCTTCCTAATATCCAACCTGTAACGCAGTAACAAGGATCAGTTAGCAGCGTAGTTGCTAACCCTTTGTGGGTTTACTGTGTACATAGTTCACACACTAATTTCTCAAAGCATTTTAGTAACTGGGATGAGCAGTGATAACTATAGTGTGACAGTACTAATCAGGAGGTGGTGGTGGTGTTTGAAATTCTACAGCACAAAGCAGATGTGCCACAGGCTCATGAGCTGTAACTTGGGGGGGTAGGGGTGGGGCGCGTTTTTTGGTTTGTTGGTTTTTCCTTTTCTTTTTTTTTTCTCCCACTCTTATTTAGAGTATGCACTCAGTTGGAAGTGTAAATATTTTCTGTAAGCGTTTAGAAAGCTTAAAGGAAGGGAGAAAAGAAAGATCAGATGCTGTTACAGTGTTGAAAGGAAAAAGCAAACACTTGAAACGTACAAATTGCTACCTAAGTGCTAGCTGTCAATGTCAGTAGTGAAGGGGAAGTTTATGTAAGTACAGTGTCAGCTGTACAATATTTCATTTACTTAGTTTCTGGCATTTAGACATTTGCAATGTTTAACATGTGAATAGTGCTGGGAAATGTACTTTCAATTCCTTTCCTTGATGCTTTAGTAAGGGCTTTGGAAGTTGAGCTAATAATTCAAAGACACAGATTTCCCTAAGATGCAGTGAAGCTATATTTATGTGAGCTGTCACTTGATAATGTGGCAATTTATACACCCCTATATTATGCAGCCACCCCTGTAATTTTTTCTGAGACATATTTTCTTTCTAGGTTTGCTATGCTCGAGTTCTTGATTACAGAAGAAAGTTCATTGAGGCTGCCCAAAGATACAATGAGCTGTCCTATAAGAGCATAGTCCATGAAACTGAGCGACTGGAGGCATTAAAGCATGCTTTGCATTGTACTATTTTGGCGTCAGCAGGTAAAAAACATGGTACATTTTTGTACGAAAGACCCAATATAGGTATTTCATATCCCGTGAAGCAAGTCAGCTTGTGCATTACTTGTAGGGAGAGATCTTGTAACTAAGATTTTATGAAGAATCCAGAATTGTGAACATGGTGTCAGAATTGCCTGTTGGCATACTGTTAACTCAGAGTCGGATTAGTTCTGTGTCTTTGCTAGTGATAAGGTGGCATCTTGGCTAAAGATGCAAAAGGTGGTCAGTGTTTTAGCAAACTGTTTTTGAACTGAACACAACAGAGTTTCTTCTTTGGTAGAGCTTTGTTGGTTAATTACATTTATTGAGGAAAAAGTCATGATAACTCTCTGTTGTTTACCTCTAAATATTCAATACTTTGGTGATCATTTAGGAGGATTCTTCTTGACTCTTCTAGGACAACAGCGTTCTCGCATGCTTGCTACACTCTTCAAGGATGAGAGATGCCAGCAGCTGGCAGCCTATGGGATCTTGGAGAAAATGTATCTTGACAGAATTATTCGTGGAAATCAACTGCAAGAGTTTGCAGCTATGCTAATGCCTCACCAGAAAGCAACTACAGCTGATGGTACATATTTCTCTAAAGCCTTGTAGTGCTAGGTCTATCATCCATAGGAGTTAGATTTTGCCCAATGCAGTCAAGAAGTGTGATGGAAAAGAATTTAGTATTGCTTATATGGTTATTTTAAAATTATTTCCCATGTTACCCTCAGTATAGTTTAATAGTAAAGCTTCTTAGCCATAGTTGATCTTTCTGATTGGCTGTTAAGGTTTTGAAATATTCTTCTAGAAGATAACTTGTGAAATTGTTTTTTCTCTGTCCATGTACAGTCCTCTTCACTGACAACCTTCCAAGGTTTCTAACCTTGCCTCATACGCTGAGTCTCTGTCCTTTTGAACTTCTCTAATTCTAAGGCACTGTTATAAATAGGATGCCTAGAAACACGTGATATGCATGAAGCCGTAAATGGTCTGTACAGATGATAAATTTATTTGAACTGCTTCCTGACTTGATTGGAAGATGACCGATAGTGAGGGGGCGACTTGGACCTCGCACTCTCCAAATCTTTTTTTGGTCTGTTTCAGTGACATATTAGCTCTGTTCTTGGAACCTCTGAACAGTGAGAAATACGTGAAGTAGTGACTCCACTGAAATCTTAAACACTCTGGTCTCAATTTTCTGAATTAGAAGAGTATTGAAGTGGAAAAATACATAAGCACGAAGCACCTCTTAATCAGGAAACCCTTCCTAATGAACAGTGCTCATTGATTAAGGACAAATAAACAACTGTGCAACCACAGAGGTGAAAACTGATTAAAGGTGCTTACTAACAATAAGCTGCAGTCCTTTCCTTGGGTCAATTTGTGGCTGTCCATGTAAGTTGAAGAATGCAGGTCAGTTGGTATTTAATAATGTGCTTATCTTCAACTGAAGGTTAAAGGGCAAATGAGTTAAATTGTTAAGAAGAGAGAAATTACATGGAGGTTTATCATCATGAAAGCATAGTAAGGGACCGGTTAATTTTAATCCTAAGTACTTTAATGAATAAACCAAATGTGATGGTCTTTCCATTTGGCAAGCTAGGGCCTGATCACAGAAGGTAAAACTCCCTCAATTCTGATGCTGAGTCTTGTAGGAAAACCAAGGGCTCTGCTGGAAGTTAAATAAAAGGGTTTAAGCTGCCTGTCTTAAAATCAACCACATTATCCACCATCCATTTTTTGTTCACTTTCCTCTGTGTAGCAGAACATTGATGCAAGGCAGATGCATCTGGACCGTATGCACACATAACCCCTTTGTTTTCCATTTGCTCTACAGTATAAACCAAATATTTTAATCTTACAGTAATGGATTTTTTTCCTCATCTAACCCCTAAGGTTCCAGTATCCTGGACAGAGCTGTTATTGAACACAACTTACTATCTGCAAGCAAACTTTACAATAACATTACTTTTGAAGAGCTTGGAGCATTACTAGAGATTCCTGCAGCTAAGGTACCAGTTTTCTACATCTTTTAAAAGCAAGGAGCATCAGAGACATGAGAAAACAACTGTAGTAAATATTAGGTAAACAAGTTAAATATTAAGAAATAATATGAGGAAGATTACATACCTAGCACACCTTATGAGAAGGAAAGGCACACAATGTGGAATGAGCAATAGAGGAGTTAGATCCACTGATAGTATGTCTAATCATTTCATAATTCATGTTGTTGGTGGGTCCCCAACCGCAGCATGTGATGTTGAAAAACCCATAAGGGCTATTAAGTCTTAATAATTTTAAACTTGTTTCAGAATGGAAGAAGTTTCTAATATCTTTCTTCTGTTGTTTCAGGCAGAAAAGATTGCATCTCAGATGATAACTGAGGGTCGCATGAATGGATTCATTGATCAGATTGACGGAATTGTTCATTTTGAGAGTAAGCTCCACCACAGTAATTTATTTGTTTAAGCATCACACAGAGTGAGCTTTTTGAGTTGTTGCATCACAGGGTGAGAAAATTGCATTTCTTAGTATCGTCTGTCTGATCAAGCTTGCTGTCTCTTGCTGTGGCCAGGAGGTGGCAGAGTTTGCCTTAACGGAGGACCATACTTGGCCCACCCTCCCTACCATGCATTGTCTTAACCGCTGGAAAGTGGGAATTCATTCCATCAGTCTACATGTAAGGGCAGGTTCACCAGGAAGTTTCCTGTTCAATTCTACTTTGCAATGCAGGAGTTAGGCTTCTGACAGGCAGCCAAAATCATTACAGCTTTTGAGTAAAAAAATTAGTATGATGTAGCTGCCAGGAGTGTTCCTCTTTGAGGTAGGTGGGGGCAGTGGCGGAAGAAAATGTTGCAGTTGAAAAGGCAAAGTAATCACTAAGATTTACATTGTTTTGTATGGATTTTGTTTGATGGTTGTTGTTGTTGGGGTTTTTTTGGGTTTTTTCCAGCTCGTGAAGCTTTGCCAACTTGGGACAAGCAGATTCAGTCACTGTGTTTCCAGGTTAACAACCTGCTAGAGAAGATAAGTCAGACAGCTCCAGAATGGACAGCGCAGGCAATGGAGGCCCAGATGGCTCAGTGACTGTATAGCCATTGTCTGAATGGAGGCACTCAACCACCTGCTGTGCTGGAAGAGGGAAACTGATTAGGACTGTGAACCAAATGAATAAACCACTTCATTTCCACACCTCTGCTTTCACTCTGGCTTAGGACACAGTTAGGTGATACCATGTTTGGTGTGACAGTCCCCCAGTTCCCTGAGCATAGAATGATGCTGTTGCTGCCTCTGCATTGCACTGTGCTGTCCTGAAAGCTGTGGTTTACACATAAGAGCAGCTGTGATGTCTACAGTAAACTTTGGTTTTGGTTTATTTAATTTTTTTTGTCCTCTGTATTGCTATAGCTTTGTACCCTGTTACTTCATAAAATGCTTGTTCTGCTGTGAAAATGAAAGTGCCATGTTTCTTTTAGTTGTAATTATTCTAATAAAGGCTGGAATGAGCCTCTTGGTTTATGTGTTGCAGGGACCTGGGTTTGGGGTTTTTTTTCTTTTTTTTTTTTTTCCCTTAAGGAGTAACTTGAAATAAGTTGAATTTTTGGAATTATCCGTTCTAGCCCCTGAAAATGTTAAATGAAAACCAGCTTTTTTCCTTCTCTGTTCATAAAACTCAAGTCTGAAATCTTAACTGAATAAAATACTGACCTTTATGCATTAGTGCAGCAGGGCACAGTTATCTGTTCTGAGAGATGGAGTAAAGACCAGTTTTCCCAAGTTGTTGCAATTACATGGTAAGTGATGAGAACATAGCACATGCCAAATGAGGTAAGCCAAGTATGCTCTTTGTTTTACTTTCTAGGTCAGCATGAGTTGGTAATTTAACAAAAGTGTCCGTAGTGGTTTATTTGGAACTGGAGATACAAGATGAAACTGAACAGGTAGGGATTCTGCGCTACAGAAGATTAAACACCTGAAACTGGAGTGGCTGGAGAATACTGTGCAGATTACTTACAACTAGGTAAAGGTATCACATAAGTGGGGCTAATCTGAAAAGTTTATGCACAGGAAGGAGGTATCACAGTGACCCTCTGATGTTTGTCAGCCTGGAGTTGTGTACTCTTTACCCATCCTTACGGTCTGCCAGGTCTTGTGTGATTTGCTGGAGAGGTTTTCACAGCTTTTCTGGTAATGGAGAGCCAAGGCAGAGTTTCATCAATAGCTGTTCCTGCCTAGAGGTTATATTCTACTTTGAGGTCATCCTGTTCAGGTTGTAATTCCAGCTTTGATGTGAATTACCTTGGCTCTTTCCTTTCAGTCAAGTTATGATACTATTAATGAGGTTTCAGTCTTTGGTTCATCATGGTCTTTTTGTCTCAAAATGTGGAGGATGTTGATGCCCTTGAGTCAAAGGTTTTGGCTTAATCCGTAACTCTGGTGCCTTGATTTTTTTTTTTTTTTTTTCCCACCTCCACCCCCTTTTTTTTTTTTTTTCATCCTGTTGATGTATTTAGAATTCAGGTTTGTGGTGCTGTTAGATATTTAGAAAAGCCATGAGCCAAGTGACGGGTGGTTCATCCATAAATAAGATGCATTTCCGTAAACCTGGCAGGTGACACTTCTGAGTCCTGAAACAACTGACTAAGTTACTCCTGGGTGGTAGTATCTTGTAGTTTCTCTGAGGGGGTGTGATGGCAGAGCAGCTGTGGGAGCAGGAAGGAGCTGCTCACTCTGGACATCTAAAGTTTGCACTAAAAGAGCAGGGATAGATTTTCCAGGTCCTTATTATAACACAGAGGTTGGGTGGCTGTTGTCCTTCAGTGTGGGCTGACGTAGTCCAGTATAAGGGTCTCTGTCTACCAGGGATGGTGTCTGGCACTGGGCCTTCACCTCAAATACCCACAAGGGTCATCTGTCTTACTAAAGAGCCTCCTATCTTACTCTCCAACAGCAGCTGTGAATAATTTATTGACAATAGGAGAGATGCTGGTAGATGGCAGTTAGGGCCAAGCTGACCATCAGCAAGTCCTGAGTGTGCTGTACATATCTTTGCTGTACTGCTTTTTCCAGAGCTAGCTTTGGCAGTTCATTGGCTAGCATCTGTCCTGGTTTAGCAGTAGCAGTCATTTTTTCTACTGGTGCAGTGCTGTGTTTTGACTTTCGACCTGAGAATAATATGATAAAGCTGATGTTTTCAGTTGTGGGTCAGAATGTTTACCCTGACCAAGGACTTTGTGAGTCTCCTGCTCTGTCAGGGAGGAGGAGAAGCCGGGAGGAAGCAGAGACAGGACACCTGACCCAAACTAGCCAAAGAGGTATTCCATACCACAGCACGTCATGCCCAGGATGTAGAACTGAGAGTTCCCGGAAGGGCTGGATCATGGCAGGGTGGGGGTGAGGTACCGGTTGGTGAGCGGTTGTATTCTCTTGCTTGTTATTTCCTTTATCCTTATTACTATTAGTGGTAGCAGTAGTGATTTGTGTTATACTTTAGTTATTAAACTGTTCTTATCTCAACCCGTGGGAGTTGCATTCTTTTGATTCTCCTCCCCGTCCCTCCAGGAGCGGAGGGAAGAAAGGTGGGGGGGGAAGTGGACTTCGTGGTTCTGATTTACGGCCTGGGCTTAAACCACGACAGTTTTTTTTGGCGCCCAACGTGGGGCTTGAAGGGTTGAGATAACAACAGATCTGACCAAGGCACAATGCTGATTTATTGGCTCTCAAAGTTGTTTCTCTTGATGTCACAGTTTCAGTATGCTGTAGCTTACTTAGAGCCGGTATTTGCTGTGTTAGTGTTTATCAAGTGTGGGCTTTGGGCTAAGGTTTTTGTTTCACTGTACTTTATGGTAATGACTTGTAATACGGGCGGGCTCCGGCAGCAAGGCGGGATGGACGTGGCCGTGGACTTGTACCTGGCCGTCCCGCTGCTCTTCACTGTCCTGGCCCTTGTCCTCGCCTCCGTCTTCGTGATGCTGCGGGGAGCTGAGGGGGAGTGGCCCCGGGAGCCGGCGGCGGCCGAAGCGGCCCGGGAGAGGGGCCCCGGGGACCAAGCGGCGGCGGGAGCAGGGCCGGAGGCCGGGAAGGAGGCGGCTGCCGAGCAGCGGGAGGCGGCGGCGGAGGAGCCGAGCCCCACGGCCGAGCCCAGCCCCGCGGCGGCCGAGAGCATCCCCCAGCAGCCGCCCGCCGAGCCCCGTGAGGCTGAGCCGCAGGAGGATGCAGGAGACCCCGCAGCACTTTCCAGCAAGGCAGAGGAGGAAGATCTGGACTCAGAAAAAGAGAAGCTGGTGGTGAGAGAGCCGGCAAGCACAACAGCTACAGCCCCAGTGACAAGTACAGCAGCATCATTTGAGAGTTCTGAAGGTTTTGAATGGCCTTTGGGTACCCTTGGGACCTGCCTGCTGATTGTGATGGGGATCACCATGTTGGCACACACACAGAGTGTGTTCTACCCACGACCATTTTGTCTGATCCCGAGAGTTAAGCAGAGTCAGGTTTGGGTCTTGTCTGGGTTTAGACAATACAGGGGGACCGAGAGGTTTTCCCCAAGGCTGGACAGTCATGAGTGTCACGGTGTGTGGGACAGTATGGGCGAGTATCTAATCCACTGGGCCCCTCCAGTGCTTTGGAAGCGTCGGAGATGGAAGGCAGCTGTGTGGAGTCCCCGAGAACAAGTTGCAGAGACTGTTGCAGGGGAGGATGAATTATTTTGAGCCTGATGGGCCCATGACACTTCAGGCCATCAGGGCAGAGATGCAACATAGAGATGGACTCATGATCAAGGGGTGGACTTTGCAATGAGCCTCTCCTGCTCTGAAAGACTGTTACAAGAGATGGAGCCCACCATCATGGACCGAATGGACTCAGCAGCTTTATAGGGATTGGTCTGTGCACTAAGATAACAGTGCACTGAGATGAGAGTGAGGGTATATTGAAAATGTGGGATCTGAGCATGACGTGAATGGTATGGAATAAGGGGTGGATACTGTCCTGGTTTAGCAGTAGCAGTCATTTTTTCTACTGGTGCAGTGCTGTGTTTTGACTTTCGACCTGAGAATAATATGATAAAGCTGATGTTTTCAGTTGCTGGTCAGAATGTTTACCCTGACCAAGGACTTTGTGAGTCTCCTGCTCTGTCAGGGAGGAGGAGAAGCCGGGAGGAAGCAGAGACAGGACACCTGACCCAAACTAGCCAAAGAGGTATTCCATACCACAGCACGTCATGCCCAGGATGTAGAACTGAGAGTTCCCGGAAGGGCTGGATCATGGCAGGGTGGGGGTGAGGTACTGGTTGGTGAGCGGTTGTATTCTCTTCCTTGTTATTTCCTTTATCATTATTACTATTAGTGGTAGCAGTAGTGATTTGTGTTATACCTTAGTTATTAAACTGTTCTTATCTCAACCCGTGGGAGTTGCATTCTTTTGATTCTCCTCCCCGTCCCTCCAGGAGCGGAGGGAAGAAAGGTGGGGGGGGAAGTGGACTTCGTGGTTCTGATTTACAGCCTGGGCTTAAACCACGACAGCATCTTTTATTTCCAGATGACCTTTTTTTCCTCTCAGCTCTCCCAATTGCTTTAAAGGCAACTACAGAGTCAAAACGTATGTGGACAGTGTAAGACAGATACTGCCTAGGTTGGATGGGGCTTTGAGCAACCTGGTCTAGCGGAAGGTGTCCTTGCCTGTGGCAGGGGAGTTGTAACTAGATGAACTTTAGGGTCTCTTCTAACTCAAGCGGTTCTGTAGTTCTATACACAGTATCTGAGTAGTAGTTACTTGAGTAGTAATCTAATCTAGTATCAGCAGAAAAAATATTATTCAAAAAAAAAGTGATTAGGCTTTTGATCAGTTCATTGAAGTGCAGGGACTTACCATAATTAAAACAAACTTTAAATGATGCGGTAAATTCACTCCCTTAACTAGTCATACCTTTACATCTTGAGATTTGCAGTGTAACCTTTGTTAGCAGCAGTTCTACAGAGGCTCAGACATAGTCTCATTTCTTCAGAGCAGGTGCATTTTTTTCCTTGGTTAGCCAGAAATTTGCTTATGTTTTGACTTTGTTTATATTCTCTTTTACTCTGGAATACTTCAGTGACCCATGAAACTTACATTATTGTGGATTTGGGGTTAAGTTGGATGCACAGGCTCTCTGTTGATTCCTACAAGGAGATGAATTCATGGTTTTGCAATCACAGAAATTTAGCCTGATTGCAATATAATATTCATTGCCAAGATTTTACTCATTTCAATGATCCAATGGGGGAGAAAAACATTTTCAGAATCATCTAAATACGAAAACAACATTTGTAGAGGAAACCATCGTTTCCTAAACAAAACCAAACAAGGAGGATTTGCTTATTACTGGAACTGACATAGGAAAGCGAGCAGCCTGAAAGTTTTATATTTGCTACTAGTAAATATCTTAATGTAACTCTCTTAAAAAAAAAAAAAGTGAAGCATTTAGTGATAGTTGCATTCACAGAATTTTAATAGATTTAGATACTCTTTTTCCATTTCTGGTGTTGATGTTTTAAAAAAACATCAGTCTTCAGAGGTTTTTATGCTTCGTCATCTCCATTCTGCTGTAAGCTCCATTCATTCGAGTGTATATCTGGCTGCATACCTTGGATTGAAGCAACTTCACATTTTTCAATTCTTTAACTGATTACAAAGAGAAAACCGAGTTGGATGACAAGGCAAACATCCCTCAAGAAAGGAATTCATAGGTTTCAGGAGGTCAAGCTCAGGGTGACATCACATCACCGTTTTTTCAACTGATTTTACAGAAGCAAGTACTTATTATCAAATCAAATTCTTTAATATAGGAAAGAGCATAAAGAGCATGTACACTTGCTATACTTATTACACTTGTCTAGATTCATAAAGAGGTGTCTTGTTTCAAGGCACCTTGCCATTACTACTAAGAAACTGAAGTGCGTCTCAATTATGTTATTCTTTACTATGCAAGTATTCTTGTATATGTTGGTCCAACAGCATCAGAAAAGGAGAAAAATGGTGATATAAATGGTGTTCCTTTTCAAGGCTGAAGAGTATTTTGATCACATATTTTAAAGTGAAATTACTTGTTACTAGTTCAGAGTGGTACTGGCTGAGAATCTTTTCTCCCTTCAAGAGAAATACGAACATAGTCACTATTAGTCTACAGCCTGTTGTTTTTCTTCTTATTTATTGATTTTTTTTTTGTAATATATATATATTGAAAAGCAAGTCACATTGACCTCTGCACACCGTTCTACTTTTGGGAGCATGCCCTTTGCAGTTGGAGGTGTGCTATGTGTGCCCTTCATATGCATCCCAATTTAGGGCATTTGCTGCTTCATTTTGCTACTTAAGGGAGAAGACAGCTCTCAAAAGCTGTAACAGGGTGTGTTCATAGCTATTTGTGGAGTTTCTTTTCTCCCTGTGAGCCAGGAATGACCTCTGGAAAGCAATGCACAGACCTACTGAACCACTTCTGAGAGGAGAAGCCTAAGTGGCAAACTGTAGCCTCAAAACCAAGATGACCTTTGGGGGTCAGCTAACAGAACAAGTGAACAGGGCAGTGCTAACCCTTCTGGGCTCACACACCACTACTGACCCGGGTATCATTCTTGCTTCAGCCCTGCCTTAATGTATGAGCCAAAACCAGCGGCTCCCCACTAGATGGAGAGCAAAGTACACATAACCGATGTAGAGGCCTCAGCTCTTGTGGAAGACTACCAGCACATTCACGATTTCATTTTGTGATTAGACTGTGTTCATGTGTAGCAAGCACAGAAGAACAAATTGATCAGCCTTCTGGCTTTTTAGATTTCTGAGCCTTTACTTTTACAAGCTGTAAAGCTTGCTTCCCACATGCATAGCTTAGACTGTACTTCTGTACTTCAACTGTTGGATCACTTGATACCAAAAAGTTTTCCCTCCAGCAGAGGAAAAAATGACAGGAATAGGATTTCACTCAGAATAAGGGAGTAAACAGTACCACTGGGCTTTGCAGACTGATTCTAACAAATGCAACGTTTTAAGTATAGTGAGGTGTGGTTAGTATATTGTTCTTTGTTTCAGAAAAAGGATAGTCAGCTATTTTTTTTAATATCGTTTTTCATTATTAGGGTTTTTTATGTCACCCTAAAATATTCAGTTGTTTTGTCTAAAATTATAAGAAGAAAAAAATAATCCTTGTTCTCAGTGTTTGTTGTTTCTTATGTTGCTTGCTGCGTTTTGGGTTTTTTAGGGAAGGGTGTTTCTGAAGCTGGAGACTTTTATGGTGGGTCTTCAAGGGAGAGCAGGCTGCTGTATAGCTTTAGGCTTGCTTTTATCTACCTGCATCTTTATCAGTGTGTTCATTATGTTTATGGGAGAACTGATAATATGTCTCGGATGTATTTGTACGTGATAAAGGGAGGTCTGAAAGACGATTTTGTGCATAATTAGGGAAGGTTTAAAGTATTCAACCTATTCCACTCTTGTTTTTATTTAAGGAACAGTTTATCAACTATGCTGAGTTGATTCAAGTGCACTTCAATTACATTGTTTACCCGAAATGATGCAGGAAGCTAGCTGACCATGTGTCTCACAAGTTTGGTAGCTTCTGCTAAACTTCAGTGTTCAAGAGCAAAGAAAGTTGTCTTTTATACATATGTACATTCAGCATTTGATGGTTTTTGCTTTCACTAATGCAAAATCTATTTAGTTTCAAATTTTTTTTATATTAAATGAAAAATAAATTCTTTGCTTTGATATTACTACCATGACCAGATTGCCAGTGTACTTATTCTGGGCTAAATCTGAAGTGCTTTGTAATTTCATATTTGCTTGTTACCATGCTATAAAGCAAGCAGTTGGTAAAATACTTTCACAGCATAGCATGTGTGGAATGGTTTTGGGGATGATTGAGGAAAGCAGGTATTAACAACATGTATTAACAGTTACCACATAATTCAGAGTGACATCTGGCATGGTTGTCTTTTTGTTGGCTTTCAAACGCTGTAATCAGCATTGCAACTTCTACGCTTAAGAGTACACAACATGCTTCCATTTTTGTCTTCAAAGAATGATATTTGAGTACCTGATCATTTCTGTAGTCAAAACACGGCATTGCTGGTGTGACTTTGCTTTCAAAACCTGCACTGCAGTTACACACCTGAGCGCTATTTAAAGCATCATGTAACATTTTGCAGTAATTGTTACTGAGTGTTTTCAAGGCCAGGAAGCATGAAGGCTGCATTCTTCAGCATATTCTGCTTAGCTGAGCTCTGCTGTATATATGAACAGCAGTGCCAAGTTGCTGCACTAACTATAAAATTAGAAGGAAATTGTAAGGTGTAGTATTCTGTAACTGCTTCATGTGGTTAAAATCCCTTACCAGCTATAATAGTCTGCTCTGATGAATGGGAAATAGTAACTTTCTATAGTTACCACTGCCTTGTTTAGCTATGTTGAGTATGGTATTTTGCTGTGGCTCCTTATAACCTCCAGCACTATAGGGAATAACATGACTAGATTTTTGTTCCTTGAATTAGTGCATTTATTATCTGGAACCAGGTAACGGTGGTTATGTATTTCTGCTTTACAGTAGTGTATCAAAACAGGGAGGAACAGTTGGAAAGTTTTTTGAAGTACCACAGTCTTTGTAAGATGTCACTTGAATGTGCTGCAAGCCTGTGCTATTTCCTCTTTTGTCTTCTCCTTTTTGGAAGTGAAGTGCATCCTAAGATACAAGTCCCCTTGTTCCCTAGGTGAGATGCCAGGCCTCTTTCAAAGTATATACTGAATGTGTACACTTGTAAAAGTATATACATTGAGTAATCATAAAGACTCAGAGATTTAGAAAAATTGTATATTAAAAATGGAAAAAGGTAGTGCTTGTTTGTTCTTACCTGTGTTCTGTTAGTCTGTTCACATCCACTGTGCAGCACTGTGGGGACTGGAAGCATCGATGTGGTGTGATATAGTTTTAAGCTTTAAATGAAGGCTAGTACAGAAAAAAGTTGAGGCAGCAACATTCAAGAGTATATGGTAGTGGGAGGCTGGATTCTTAAACACAGTTCCAAGTCTGCCATGTAAGGAAGCTACTAGAACTGTTTTCAAAAAGATAGAGTTCAGGTTATTTTGATGGTAAGAAGTTTTAAATCCCTAAAACCAAACATATCCAAGTGTGATCCTAGTTCATAGGTTTTGTTTAGCGCATAGAAGAAAAGGCAGTAAAAGGGGGTGGGTGTTGAATAAAAAGTTGCTCAACATAACCATAAAGCCTAAAGGCTTTTTTACAAACTTTTTGAGAGCAGAAGCTATATATATAATAAAAGCTGTAGCTTGATATAAGACATTTCATTTTGCTTGAAGCAGTGCTGAAAGATGTGGCTGGAAATCTAAACCTACCTTTGTAAGTCTCCTTTACCAGCCACTGACTAATATCTTTAGCTTATGGGGTTTTGATAACGGAGTTCAATAGCTGTTCTCTGAACCTGAAGGCATCTTCTATGATTAGATGCTTTTTTTCTTCCATGCAGAATAAAGATTAACACACAGGGGAGGATTAGCAGAGACTGGAATATTACGACTTCCCTGGAGGCTCTGTACGGGTAGAACCTAGCTGGGAATTCAGAACACACACCCAGACAGTGGGGCTGATATATGTACGGCCTGAAAAGGTATATTTGTACTGCCGGAGTAATTGAAGACCCAAGACAGGATCAGAAGGACTTGTGCTGGTCTGTGAAAAAGGTGCTACAATTTCTACAGCAAAAAAAGCCCTTCTTACCTACTCCAGTTTTAATTTGATTTTTGTAAGTATTGTTTTTAGCTGAAATTTGCCTTTGGTCTGTAAGTGACATTTCTCTTCTTTGTGAAGAGCCAAACAGAAGGTAATTGATCACTGGACTGGGAACTCATATTAGTTTAGGAATCATCAGTAGCCTTGCTATCCTGTCAGTAGTTCCAGGTATATCAAAAGTGAAATGAAATTCACTCAATAAAGAATTACAGGATGGGAATGTATTAGTATAAGTCAGTATGGCTTAAAAGAAAACAGATGCTAGCAAACAAGCCAGTGGTGTTTCTTAAGTAGAAACACTAGGGTTGGAAAAGTAATTGTGCAGGTGTAGTAGATTTGGGTGACAAGAGGTACTCAATTTTTCAGTTTCACAGGAGTTTGTGATTTGCAAAGTTAGCTGTTCAGAGCTCATAGGATAAGAGTTGGTGGACTGATTTGATTCTAGTTATTGATTCAGGAATCCTTACTGGCTTAAGGTTTTTTCTAGAAACAGTCTGCAAGTAAATAGGTAATAGAATTGTATTTGTGGATGCTGTGTTACAGTGAAGACAGACTGCTAAGGCCAGACAGTCTGGGTGGAGGATTGGATGGGCTTGAGCAATCTGGTCTAGTGGGAGGTGTCCCTGCCCATGACAGGGGAGTTGGAACTGAATGATCTTAAGGCCCTTTCCAACCCAAACCATTCTATGATTTGAAGGTGAAAAGATTTGTACCTGACTAATTTCTGCACATCAGCCATGCTGCAGGTTTTAATAATTTTTTTTTTTTTCCTGTGATGATTGTATTTGAGGCAGAGCAGCATCAGAAATTTATGGTCAGGCAACAAAGCAAGCAAGCTCATCAAGTAGTATGTACATTAACCTCTGGGTCTGAAGCAGAAGATTACATTCAATTTTCCAATAAGGTGATCATGCTTCACCTGTAAGTTTGAATTTAGCTAAAGAAATACATGTTTAAATTCTTTGATTGAAAAGTGAAGTGAGCTGCTGGAGTACATATTGCCACACGTTAAACCTCGTTCTTTAATTCTTGTTTTTCTGTTGTGGCTTGCTATAGTCAATCAGGAAAATGTTTTCCACCTCTTGGTAGCTTCATGCCACATCTTTGCTTAGAAGTAACCTTATATTTTCTACTTTTTCACTACTCAAGGGGGTCTGTGGTCCTGGGAGAAAAGAGGTACCTGGCTTTCTGTGGGTGCTCAGCTGAAGGAGGTAGTGGTGCTTTTCTGTGGGAAGATGTGAGCTATCCTGAACACATTGGGCATTGTGAGCAATATGGGGGTTTAGGCTTTTTGGAAATAAGCTATTCTTGTCTCATGAAGAACAGACTTGGTTCAAGCATTGGTGTTGCAGGGAGTTAAGCAGCCATGGTGAACACAGGTCCCAGGAAGCGTTATGCTATGTTAAGCCATTAGCAAGTATGAAGGAACAAACAGAAGCAATGTGACAGTAGCATTAGGTACCAAACTAAGAAGGTGAAATGTAGGGGGAACTAGGAAGAGCCTGTGGTGTGCTTGTGCTGGGAGTTTAGCAAATGCTCACATACTTCAGCAGTGGTGGGATGTGTTACTCTTTTTGGATACAGGATCATCCTTGTTGTTTTCTCTTTCCTCCACTGATGGTTGGAAGGTGGTGTTAGACAGCTAAATCTGTGGGAGTTTGGCCTCAGCAAATAATTGATTTCTTGTTGAGGATATGGTCTCTGGTTTCAAAGCCCTTTTGGCTGAAGCTGTGGTGCTGTCATCAAATGACTAGGCATCTCTGGCATGCTTTCAGACACAAGCCACAGCTAATTAGGGAATGCAGGTACCTTTGGATGGGTTGGGTAACAGCTGGATGATGATATTGAGGGTGTCAGTGATGTCTGGTCTTAGACACCCAAAGAAGTAGAACAACTGCTAAGCAGCAATGCTTGATGAACTGTGTTGGATGGGAAAATACATATAGATAAGTACATAAGCCTTTGAATCCCCTAACCACCTGAGTTTTCTCTTGCAGGAGAATTATTAAACATAGGTAAGAAGCTAATAAGTGTGCCTTGTCTGCTACTGAAGAATGGTGAGTGACCTTAACATCTTATTAGTGCTGATGAATGACAGAGCTGCATACTTGGGGGAAATGAAAAGGCAGGTGAGTGACTTTTCAAATCAGTCTTCCCTACTTTGCATGTGTGGGGCTGTTGTTAGAAGGATGATGGGGTTGTGCAGAAATGCCTTCTGCTGTTAGCTTAGATCCTGTGGCATTGGACATATTATTAACATAATCTACAAATAGTGATGCTGGTCATGACATTGCAACTGCTTTTTGAAATCCCATCAACATAGTGCTCCCTGGCATGAATGTGGAGAGCCCTTCAGAGCCAGCCTGGTAAAAGACTGTTTAAAGAGAAAGATTGGATTATCAGCTGTAATGCTTCATCACACTGAACTTTTGTGTATTTTTAATTCGATTATGTGTCCTGTCATGCAGTTAATTTCATAGCCAATTGTTCCTCCTTTCTCTGCCCAAGGACAGACCTGGTCTTATCCTGATCCTGCTTTCGATGCTGTGTGATAATAGATCTCTCATTGCCAAGTTACTATGTGCACCAGCCTGGGCTGAGGAATACTGCTTTAGCATGTGGGGTAGTCATCTTGGGGCTGCTGCTGGGAGGAAGAGGTCTGGCAGAAAATGGTCTGGCTTGTGTTGAAGGGTTATTACAAACCCACCTGTCCATCCTGTTTTCAAACAAGGCACTGGGGATGTTTAGGTCTGTTTATACACATGAAAGCTGGGAGGGAAGTAGGAATTGGACAGAGTAAGAATGGGCAGAATTGCAGGTGGTTAAAGAGAAAGTCATGTTTGCTTTGCGTATGCACTGTATTTAATTGTTTTAGATAAGGCTATTAAGGACAGATTCTGTACTCTATAGTGTGCACTGAGTAGATGGCTTGATTCCTACAGATGGCTGTTTTTGGACCTTTCTTTCACTAAGGTACTGTAATTGCCATGTTGTTTTCTGGTGGCTTATTTTTACTCAAATGTAATGCTAGGAGATAGATACCAGCCAGCTGCTACCTGCTCCTGAGGGTCTAAAACCATTATGATAGTTAAAGGAGAAGATGGTTATTGATGCTCCATGTCCTCCTCCAAGCTAGTTATTTCATTTCCCACATTTGTGGAGTTGGCAGCCATTTTCTTCCTTTGTTGACATATTACAATTGTTTCTGGCTGCTAGCAGCATCAATTGTGGCATTAGCTTGTATTGCAACAGGAGAGAATCTATGCAAACGGTTAGTTCTTCTTTCTCACCAGAACATAGCAATCAATTTCTAAGCCGCTGGGGCTAGCAGAACAAATCATTGCGTTTTCACAAAGAAGAGATATTCAATTTTGGTGGGAAGTCCCTTGTACTTGGCTGGATTGATTTCCTGAGAGAAACACAAAGTCAGCTTAGGGGTTCTGCAAGTTAGATGCAGTGCATGGGAAGGGAGTCTGTTGTCTCGTGTTTTAAGGGCTTCAGAAACTAAACATTACCTCTATCTCACAGCAAATGTAACTAGGTTGTAGTGGGTATACAGGCCTTCTGTCAGCACCTGTGCATCTCATGCAGGTAACCAGTCTTACTATTCTTCTACACTAAGTGTGGACGCTTAATGCAATTTGCATTCAGGGTTTGACAGTGAATCTGATGCAAATCATAATTGCTTTCTGAGCAACTGTTGCAGACTTTGCCCTTAAAGAAATGTATCTGGAGGAACTGAAGAGTAGGCCTTGTCTTTTAAGTCAAACTTAATCTTTTAAGCTAACTCTCTGAAGTACCTTCCAAAGTGGACAACTGATTTAAACCCAGACCAATGAAAATGAGGTCATTGGGATAAAGAGAACAAGACTATACAGGGCAAGACTTTTCCTGTAATTGACTATTTGTTCTCATGGTGGTGAATAGAGGTTTTCACAAAGGGTAGTCTTGCTTTACAGGCAGTTTGATCTTCTGTGTTGGCCTCGTGGCAGACAGAAAGCTGGTTGAAGGTCACTGGCTGTAGACACAGATAACAACTGCTGTACTCAGACTGCCTCAGCCAGGTAAATAGCCTTTTGTGAAAACAGTATGTTCTCTGCTGTTAGTTTTGGGTGTTCACTAACTGTTTTGTATGGTAGGTACAGTTAGAAACCTTGTCCTGTGTCATTTGTGTTAAACAGAGTCTGGTGAGCGGTGTGTGCCTGGGACATGAGCCCTGGATGTGCACAGAGTGCTGTGTTTTCCGCAGTAGCATTCATGAAGTTATAAACGTGCCCCAAAGTGCTACAGAAGTGCGAAAGTAACTTAACCTTTTTTTCAAGCTGTAGCCCATGAGGAGAGAGCCCAGCTTGAGTTACCAGAACTGTACTTCTCAAAGTTGGTGTTGGGGCATATTTTGACACTACTTCCACAGAATTATGTCAGCATGGGCCTAATTCTGAGGAAGTGAGTAATCTCTGATGAAATGGATCACAAGCACGTGCAGCAGAAGCTAGTTAGGAAACCAAGTGAAAATATCCTGTCAGATTACTTATTAGCACAAATGGCTGCTGTAAAATGGCATTGGGTTTAGTACCTAAAATGTTCTCTGAGCTACATCCCATTAAAAAGTTACTGTTTAAACTGATTAGTTTTTTTTGGGCATGTCTTAAAGAATCAATCGCGTGCAGTGTTGTTTTGGCTTGTGGTATGTTTGTATGGGGTATGTTTTATTCATGTTTTCCATGCAGTTGGTTTTTTGTTTCCTGGAAATGGCTGCTATGCGTGGTGACCTGGAGAGCTACCTAATGTCTGAACTGCATCTCCACACCTGTGTGGGTGAAATAACCAAGTAGTTTTCCTTAATGAGCAGCTGAATCCCACAGTGGAAGTTTCCAGTGCGAGGAGAAAAGCTATGTCTGCAGGACACAGCAAGCTGCTATTGCACCTTGTTGTGTCCATCAGACAGTTATTCCTATGGGAATTCCTCCAAGTCGAAGAGCAGGAGAGGCAGCAGTGCCAACCCTCACTGCAAGGCACTTCCTGTGCGTTTTGCTTTATGACAGTCAGGTAGCAGAATGTGGATCTCCCTTTCAAGCTTATGTTCACCTGCTGTGTCTATGCTGCAAAAGGCTTTGTACCATAGACACATCCAAGCTACATAGCAAAGACCAGGACAAAAAAGACTGCACTGAATTCTGAGCTTGTGTAGCTAACCTCTTGTAAGTTCTCAGTTCAGCTCAGTTAAGGCTCGCCTTCGTATCTCTTGATTGTAATATGTCATAATAAGTTTGTGTATGGCTAGTAGGGGTTTTGGTTGCTTTGAAATCTATGAGCTGCCTTCTCCAAGGGTAGCTGTGGCCTTATGGCAGTCGGCTGCTAAAGGTCTGCATCAGATCTGCACTAGCACTTCTAAAGGCAGCAGAAACAGCATGGGGGAATATGCTGTGGAGTACATGAAAATTCCTCTAGAGAACATCCTGTGGCTATGAGCTTTTATAAATTGCTTTCAGGCTCTCACCTGACTGCGTTGCTTCCTGCCACCAGCAGTTTGTGTGCATGACAGGAGCTGACTTCCTTTCTCATTAGTGACAGTGGGAATCTGCTCAGGGAAAGGTTCTCTCCAGGCCATCTCTCCTCTTGAGCCCTGTTTCTACAACACTAATCAACTTACCTGCTGCCATAAAACCTGAGTGCTAGCTGTACAAGACCTGGTTGATGCTCAGACACTTGACATTTTGTCACATGGATCATTCTTAATGTGCTCTGCAGCTGGTGTCCTTCGCTGCTCATAATCTCTGCTGAAACATTTTAAGCTTGTATGGACACACAGTGATTCACAGTGGTGATACGGTTTATTTTCAGTATTAACATAGAGGAAGCATCATCTCACTGAACACAAGAGACTCCAGGGTAGTGCATTGGGAGTCTCAGGAAAAGCCTAAAGGTTGCTGAGCAAAGGCTACAGAAATTCTTTCTTAAATGCAGTAAATGAAGAACTTTTCTTTAAAACCTGATTTCTTCTCTCAGAGATCTTCCTGGTGGCTTGTGACCACCTGAATTAGGGTTTCTGAGTACTAGAGAGGACAGCCAAATGTTTGGGACAGCTTGCCATCTTAGTGTGGCCTGCAAGGTGGTCAGGGAGTAAGGACAATTCTCGTGCAGCATTACCTGTTATACTGTGTGGATGACTTAATCACCCCGCCTCCTGTAATTGAGAGACATGTAGCTTCTTAGCCGGGGATTTATATTTCTTTGATGAAAAATGCCCTACAGGTATTTCCCTAACATTGGTGGGCAAACTGTTGAATTATGCTGGTCCCTGGCTCCTTCTGGATTTAAAATTCCTCGGAGAAGGCTCAGCCGGAGTGTTTTGTTCTAATACCCAGAGACAGAAATTAGTCTTTGCTCTTCCATTGATTCCTCTTTAGGAAAGAATAAATAGCAGTGTATTTGAAAGATCTGTTTAGACAAGAAAAACTACAAAACTCAGCCAAGAGTTATGTAAAAGTTTAGGATCCCTTGGGGATTTGAGGTTTTCAGGCTCGCTAGGCTTGGAGACAAACCTTGGAAGAAGTAGCCTGAAGCTGTGATGAGATGCCACACAAAGCCCTTGCATGTCCAAGCAAATGAGTCCCATGGTATTTTTCAGAGGGGAAAACGCAACCCAGTCCAAAACCCCCTTAATGCCAGTGGTTCAGATAAGGGAGGACATGGACCCTTGTGCTCTGCCTTTAATTTACAAATGAGCTAATACTAGCCCCCCCGAATTAGAGTTCCTGAACACCAGAGAGCACAGACAAGTGTGGCTTGTCCCAAACCATCTTAGAGTGGCCTGCAAGATGGTCAGGGAGTGAGGGCACTTTTCATGCAGTACTACCTGTTGTACTGTGTGGATAACTAGTCACCCAGTCAGTCTCCTTGGGCGAGAGACACCGGAGGAGAGTGGTTCACCTTTCCAGATGTGTGAGACATTGCATGCCCACGAGAGCGCTGTTCTTCCTGCTTGCCTGTGGAGGGAGCCAATATGCCTTGGATGTTACGTGTTTACATCACCATTAAAGAGCCTTCGTTGGGCAGTACAAACAGTATTCAGAGCGCTGCCTGTCACCCTGACCTGCATGATCCCAAGGGTTAATTGTTCCTCTGAGAATTATACTGAGATCACCCCGATTGGTTAACCTCTTCTGTAGAGACTGAAAAGAGCCACCAATATGCTCACGTGAATGGAAAACGTGCTTGTGTTGATGGTAACAGCATCAGTGTAACTAACATGTGACAGTACATTAGTGTTGCCACTTCAAACTAAAAGGGAGAAAAGCTAGTTTATACTTTTGTTGTTGATGGTAACAGCATCAGTGTAACTAACATGTGACAGTACATTAGTGTTGCCACTTCAAACTAAAAGGGAGAAAAGCTAGTTTATACACGTCGAGGCAGAGATAGTGTGGCAAAGCTATTTCTCCTCTTGTCTGAGTATGTTTCTCTGTATGATTTTCTGAGGTGTTCCTAGCTATTTCTCCTGCTTGTGAGTAATAACAATTTTCTTGACAATGCTTTCCTTGTTATCCAAGCTTGCACTCTAATGCATGGAAAACTACCATTTCATCTTTTACAGACAGCTGACCTACTAGAATAAATGCACTTCACCCAGTGAGCCATTGCGGGTTTTTTTTCTCTTACTTCAAATGTCTGGCTCTTTGGAGCAATTTTCCTTTCTATACTGCAGTGATTAGTAAAAAGCAGTGGAATGTTATTGATAGCATCCAGTACTTATTGGTCTTTTTAGAGAGAGTACAGCAAGGGAAGCTAACTTCTGTGTGCCTGTTGACGTGTATATGCCCTTTTGACTGCACAGATCTAGAAGCAGCTCCGTTGCAAGATGCTGATTCTCTAACTGGGACTGCTCCATGTTGTGTCACTATTTCTCGGTTAGTTTCCTGTGGCTGCATGAGCATCAGGTATATGGTTAATCCTAAGGGAGCAGTGGAAGAAACGCCTTTTCTTCAATGCATACAATCTCATACATCCTGTGTATGGTAACTTCCTATTAATCTAGAGAGAAGTTCCTTTGGCTCCTGACTGCAATAAACAGTTTATTGAGAAAGCAGAGCCACAGGTGCTCAATGATTCCCAGGACTATGCTTTAGAGAAACTAAGTTTTGATAAGGACTGTCACTCTGTCCAGATGACATAAATATCCTTCCTCCCCTCAAATGCTGAGTGATAGAACTGGACAAACGCACTGACAGTGTCAGAACTGAGAATTCCTGCTCTGTAAGGAGATCTTTGAGGTAGCAACATAAAACATCTACAAAATCCAGCCTCTGAAGCAAGTGTTCATTTTCAGCTGAAATCTTCCCAGCAGCTCTTGTCAAAGGGAAGATGGAAGATATATGGCAGGCTCTCATCCCTGACTGTGAGCTGAGCTGTCTTGGGATTGGGGTGCAATGCTAATACAAATATTGTCACATAGTAATAATAGGAATATATTGTCTCTATTTACTGTAATATAGACTTTCCTTGAGTCATGAGGTAGCAGACAACAGGCAGTGCCAAGTGCAGCTGTAATGAAGATGGTGACTGGACACTTTGGGATTAAATTAAGGCTTTGTTTTCTTTGCAGAAACTATCTCAGTGCTTGCAGCTGAAGAAACCGTTGTGTTACTCCTTCAAAATGTACCACAGTTAGCATCACCTATGATTGAGGGAAGTAGAACAGACTTTTCTGGCTGTGGTGGAATGGGAGCCACAAAAAAGGGATGAAGATGTGCAGAGACTATCCCCTCTTCTCTTGCACCTTCCATCAAGTACACAGGTCTAATAATCATGTAGCTATAGGATAATGGATGGAATTGGTATTGTTAGAGTTAAGGTTGTACAGAACAATACAGCAAGCCTTCAACACTTATGCTGTCTAAATGGGATGGATGGAGCAGGGAAATAAACTCGGAGGTGAGTAGAAAGTGAGCCAGTTAGATTACTGATGTGTTTGAAATTCTGTGAGTTCGAGGGGAGGATTTGTGTTGGCAGGGTGCATGAGACACAGATCAGCAACTTTATTGATATGCCTGATAATCCCACCGGGTACAAAACCCTGTGCTTACAAGGGTCGGGAATGCTGGGCTTCTATTTAGATGTTAACTGTGAAACTTGCTCTGTTAATATCATACTGATCCTGAGCACAGGGGTCTTGCAGCCACAGGGTGGGATGGAAGAATTCAAACAAGGTAAAAGCTGTTTCTTAACAAGTTGTTACTAATTAAATGTCCTTCTGATCTCTGCCACTCTTCTGTTTACACAAATGCCATTTACTATCATGCTTTTTTAACTTGCCTGTATG
Source organism: Psittacula echo (assembly GCF_963264785.1). NCBI lineage: Eukaryota > Metazoa > Chordata > Aves > Psittaciformes > Psittacidae > Psittacula > Psittacula echo. Next base: position 62,203,018 of record NC_137735.1, read on the forward strand.
GAAGTTGAGAAGGGACTGTCTCTGTCCCTTAAAACTGCTACAAATCTGTTAGACTGTACACATGATGGATCTAAGTATACATTTAGGCAAAAAATATAACACAGCTGCTGGGCATTCTATTTTCGCCAGGGGAAAGACTATATTTCAAGACAGTGGTGAAATGTCAAGTGAATTATGGGGTTTGTCTTCTTACTTGTGAAAGTAAAGTATATATTCTATGATCTGAACCAGACTAGTTTTTAATTATGTGCTACTTTGCTTTGATTTACTAGGCAGGTTATTTAGAGGCCACAACACTAGCAGATTTACCATAGTAAACCTGGAATGACTTAAAGGGCAAACATTAGACCAGGTATTTCTTTTTTAGCAGGCTACCATAGTTTTTTAGCTAGGCTTTCTTTCATCTTCTTTCTGTGAGATTAACTCTTTTTGTGGTTTAGTATCAGCTTCTCCTGCCTGTTTTACATTTTGACTATTAATTATCAACCCTGTAGATTCTGCATATAGTTTACATCCACAGTTTTCTGGAGAAATAGGTGTTAACTTGCCTATGCAGGGATTTTAGCTAATTAACTGCTCTTTCTTGTGGAGATCTGAGATTGGAAAAACAAGCTAGAGGCACTTGCTGGTTCAGTGAAATGTATGCATCGCTGCTTGGCCAGTGATTCCCAGTCTGTGGCTGTTGCTCTGTAGCTAAGACCGTGGGCAAGACCTTGGGCAGCAGGGAATTAAAGTTGAAACAGACACAGCTGCTGATGCTATGGAGCTGATTGACTGGCAAAGCAAAGAGTGGCGATGCTGGTTAGCCTTAACTTCTTGGTATTGCTGGCCAGAGACAAGCAGAGTCTGGGAGCCACACTCGATGTAGCTGTTTGACCTCAAGTCTAATTTTCTGCTGATGGCTTGTGAGAAGTAAGGCTCTTCAGTCTTGCAATCCCACCTTTGAGCTGCTGTTGGGATGCCTGTCCAAAGCCACCTGGGTGCTGGGTAGCTTGGTGAGGGTAGGTCCTGGACAGTTTGGGCATGGTCAGAGAAAGGCACCTGGGATGCAGAAGCAGCCAGGAACAAATGGCATTTGGCTAAACTGGAGCCTTGCAGACCTCCTGGAACAGCTCTGATAGGCAGCACATGATGGGCGTTGATATCCTTGCATGCTCACACACTATTGATAGCAAGACAGATGTCTAATCTTCCTAAACATGTGATGGGCTAGCCAAAACGCAGTGAGATTTTACTCTCTTGCTCTGGTCTCATGATTGAATTTTGTGTTCAAATAAAACCCCAACAGTTTCTGCAGAGGGGTTTTTAGTCAAACAAGCATTTCTTATCAATGGATTAAGTGCTTGTGTTCAGTAGTGAAAATCTGACAGAAGTTTTCTTTGGCTTTTCCCTACATGCTGGTCATAGACAATTCTGTATTCTGACAGCACATTTAGAGGTGCCGTGGGTAGACTTCCAACATTACAGTAACATGTCAGCCTCTGCCATGGCCATCTGAAAAGGTTAGTTTGGATCACTAAAGATATGAGCTAAGAAAAGCTAAATATAAGAACATCCCAAACTGCTTATGGTTATTTTAGTAGATTTAATAAAATTCATAATACACCAAGACTGCAAAACTGTCATTAGAACAAAATCCTTGTATAAAGCGCCTTTAAATTACTATAAAGTAATTTTACCTAGTGCAAAGTAGGTAGTAAAACAGCGACACAGGGCTGTTTTGGGCTGCCATTGTCTTGGAAGGTTTTTTGAAGTCAGATGATTCAAATAAGGGCTCTTACATGAAAATAAGGAGATGCTACCCTTTAGTAGAAGGTATTTTAGAGAAAAACCTTACATCAATAACTTGATGAATAGGACACTGCAAGCAGGACAGCTGTCAAAAGCTAGTGAGCACTCATGTTGTGCTGGAAGAATGACTACTGTTTTCATATCTACTGATGCTGCAGCCTGACCCTGCTTTCTTCTGGGATCTTAAGTTCTTTTAGCTTGTTTGATGCCTTAGGTAACTCAGTAAAATGGACATATGGGCATTCAGCTTTTGTACTGAAAAGCGATTTCTTGACATATAATCAAGTGCTGCAAAACAAGCTGGCATTTGTCAGTGAGCAGTGGAATTGGATTTGTTCACTTGGAGTTGTAATACTAGTTACTTAAGTTAGAGTTTTGAGTTGCTTTTTGGTTATTCTTTTATCAGTATAAAATTTGTCTGAAGAATTAGGTAAGTAGAAGGCCAATTATTTGATAGCTGCAGTTTGTACTCTTACATAACATGCTCCCAAACTGTATAGTGCCCATCACTAGTGGTTTGCAATAGGAGGTAGAACAGCATCTGCCTCACACATACCCATGACTGGTTGGTAAATTAAGTCAAGGAAGACTTAATTTGGCCCTATTCCACAAAGAGCCTTTCTAATTTTCACAAATATCCATGTTTTAAAGAAACTCCGTAAGCAGCAAAACTGGGTGGAACTCTTCGTTCACCAGCTTTGCCTAGCAATAAGTGCTGAGTGTAGGTACTTACCCTGCTATAAATATTACCAGAGCCTCCTCTGACCAGCCCAGAGCAGACACATGCTTTTTTCATTTACTCATCATGCAGTTAGTGTGCACTGCCAAGGTTGTGGAGAACTAGATGAATTATTTGATATGTATTGGAAGCCAGGTAGTGTCTCAGACTGACCTTTCCCAAGAGCTAGAGCTGCACTTGATTATTATTTTTAATAGGAAGTTTTTAATTACCTTGTCACTTATGTACACCAAATTTGCAGACAGGCTTTAGTGAGCATGCATATTGCAATACAGCTACTGAGTATAGCACAGTATGGTTGATGTACTTTAGTAGGTCTGTTAAGGGGGTTTTAATTCTTGATATTAGTATCAAGTTATTGTATAGACAACTTTGAAAGTGTGCATTTTTTTATATTCTTTTTTTCTCTTTTAAAACATCTATTAAGAAAAGTAAAAATTACCAGTGGAGAAACACCTTCGAGCATCATGAAGCAATGGCTGTGTTCACTGCCTCTTGGTGCCAGGGTAGCTTAATACATTTTTTTCTGTCTGTTGTGGATGTGTTTTGCTAGAGCCACATGACTAACTGCTGTTAAGGCAAATTATAAACAGACACAGAAAGAATGGTTGCACCTAGAAAAGGAGGAAATAACAACAGGGTAGCTAATTGAACTGATGTTCATGTCAAGTGAAAGGAAGGGCCAAGGAAAGGCACTGAAAGCTGAAGTATAAAGCAGTGGTTATGGGAAACAGGAGGAGAGAAATACGGCCTCATGCTGCATTTGCCTTCTGGTGACTAAAAAATTAGCTTCAGTTGTCTGTGTGATACTAGCCTGGTTGTTGTTTGACAATCACCATTTGTTCCCAGGCCACCTATTTCTCTCATGGAATTTATTCTCCTTAAGTAAATCTGAGTGAATATTTATATAAGCCTGTCTGTCTGCATCATGAATTTATTTTCATGCTGTAAACAAGTATCTAAGGCAAACTTGTAAACAGTGTCCAAATATAACATTTGAGCAAGAAGAAGTAGAAAGTCAGTCTGCAGAGAGCCATCTTGTAAAGAGCAGTTAATTTTCAAGTTGTAAACACATCAGCAGTGCATAGAGGGCTATAATCTGCACATCCTTTTTTGCTTCACATGGTTGTGCCAGCTACTTTTTCCTGGACACAATTGTATACATTAAAAAGTCGCATAAGGTTTTCACAGCAAATGGCGTTACTTAACTGAGATTTTACAACTGTTAACCTTGTCAGGAAAGTTTCTCTGGGTCACAGCAGAATCAGATACTCGACAATACACAATCCAGGTTTGTTCTTTGCTTGAGACTAGATATGAAGGAGAAAACCAGGTAGTGAGCGCAAACAGTTAATTCCATGCTTCTGGAGATAACGCTGTGTGTTGCTGGCATGTGGGAGGTCAGATCCACTCCTTCTAAATTTGAAATCAAGGAATCCACAAATGAATGGTACCAAGCATTAAGTATACTGAGTGCAGGCATGGAAAAGATTAATTATCTAATGTAAATGTAATAACAGTATCAGAAAAAACAGTTGTTGCTGTGTTATTAGTGAGATTTCCTGACTACTAGGTAATGCATGGTAGAGTAATACAAAGAATTCAGTTTGCTGTTGCATTTCCTAAGGGTAGAAAAGGTATTTCATTGTTTTTTGCAGGTAATACTTTTATATCTAAATCAATTGGCTGGTCTGGATGCTTTGTTGAGGCTCTGTCCTAATCCCTGATAGATGGGAACCAAGCCATGGATACTAACAGAACTGAAATTAGGTGAAGTGGAAATGAACAGCACTCATACACTCAAGTACAGAACCTTTAGAAATTTTTGTGGGGAATTCAATGAATGTGCACTCTCACTGTTACTCATGGTCTTTGTTATTCAAGAGTTTGAGGCCTGAAGTCCTGACTTGACTGGTGTTGGGGACCCTGGAGGCAGGCAGGTGTAATCTAGCAGAGCATCTACTGTGTAGTTGAAACAATGAAGGAAAAAGTCCTGTTCATGAGTTTGCTGCTATTGTGAGGAATTTCTTCCCAGTATCTAATCTAAATCTACTCTCTTTAATTTTAAAGCCATTAGACCTTGTCCTGTCATTACATGCCCTTGGAAAAGTCCCTCTACAGCTTTCTTGTGGACCCCCTTTAGATACTGGAAGGCTTCTCTAAGGTCTCTCCTGAGTATTCTGTCAGGCTGAACAAGCCCAGCTTTCTCAGACTGTATCCATAGGAGAGGTGCTTCAGCCTCTGATCATCTTTGTGGCCCTCCTCTGGACTCATGCTAACAGTCTGCATCTTATGCTGGGGATCCCAGAGCTGGATGCAGTACTGCAGGTGAGGTCTCAGCGGAGCACAGGAGAGGGGGAGAATCATCTTCCTTGATCTGCTGGTCATGCTCCTTTTGATGTAGCCTAGGATACGATTGGTTTCTGGGCTGCAAGCGCACACTGTAGGGTCATGTTGAGCTTCTCATCCATCAACAGCCCAAGTCCTTCTCAGGGCACTCTCAATCCAGTGAGCCTTTAGTAAAGTTACAAACTTGTAGAGAAAGAAAAGGATCACCAAGCCATTAGTTCTATATGTGACCAAAGCACAGACTTGGTTGTTAATGGAAGATATTGCAGGCTAAAGCAAGGTAATATTTTTTTAATTCTCTGCTCCCTGATCCCAGGAGCAAGTTAGAATACTTAAAAAATTTCAGCCTTATTTCTTCTTGATAATGGTGAAATAAGTAGAGATAATGTTTGAACAAAAATAATGGCACAAAAAAAAAATTTCATCTGGGGAAAACATTTAATGAGCAAGGAAATGGTTAAATTTGTGTCAGATTTTACACTGTTAGTAAGATTTCATCATTGCATATCTTTGAGCTTCACTTGATTCATGCAGGCTTAATGTAGCAAATATAAAGTAATAAAGGATTAGCACTTTGATCTATCACTGGCATATGACAGCAATTGCCCTGGGTTGATGAATGCCCAATAACTGATAGAGTGCTTTAGGGTGTCCTTGTAGCAAAGTTGAAGAAGTTTGAAAGCTGACACCTATTGCACTCAGACGACACTTTTTCTGCAGGGCTGCATTGTACTGTGTTAAAACAAGTGTTTTATCTCATTTTTCACTGCAAGTGACAGGGAAATAATCTATCCAATGCTTGCATTCTACTAATTGTGTTGCAGGATGACCTTATCAGCTACACTTAAAGCTACACTTTGGTACTGGAGTCTTCATTTCAAACCCCTTAAAGGTAGTCTCCATGATTTTGGACACCTCAGTTAAGACTATGTGTGGGCTTGGCAATGCAGGAAGACTGTGGCATGGTGGCAGTTGTGGTCATTCACTCTTTATTCTGTCAACTTCCACTTAAGGAGGCACTTGGCTGCTGGGCTATTGCCACCAATGTCCAGTCTTTGTGAAGAAAAGCAAGGATTTTACTTTCCTGTAACAGTTGGCCAGGATGCAGCATGGTGTAGTGCCATGGATGCCCCTTCATGGCTGGATTTAACTGTTTAAATCCTCAGCCATGAAAATCACTCAGTAATGTATACAAGGCATCCACTCAGACTTGATTCTGAAGTATGATTGTGAGCCAGTGGTTGAGCCAGATGAAAAAGTCTGGCCGACTGCTATGGTCAATGAATCTTCAACTCTCTCACTAATTGTCAGCAGTAAGTAATTAATCCTCTCTTGAACCCCTTTGCTCCCACTTGTAGTTTGGATGCTTTGCAGATCTTCAGAACTCTCGAATAAGGGGTGTTTAGGCACAAAGAAAAGTGAATCTAAACTATTCTGTGCTAGATCTACGCACAATACAGGTATTAAGATCTGAGGAGACCCTTTACCAACTTTGATGAAAAAAAAACCCTGACGCACCCTCTTCTATCTGGGACTGAGATCTCTCAGCCATTTATTTATTCAGACTGAGCTAGGATTTTGTTTGGTGCTTTATCTGTTTGATGTCCAAATACTGTCACCTTAAATCCTGTGTGCTTTTCCGTGCGCTCTTCAGATGTCTCCAAGACTCTAGCTGGGATAAGTACTGAGACAAGACCTGAACCATGGGCCTTAAGAAAGTTGTTGGCTTCCAGGTGGGTTAAAAAAAAACCCAACAAAAGTGCTCCTGAACTTCTGAGGAATGAAAACAGCTGCTAGGCAGGGTTACCAACTGTACCTTGGTGTCATGTCAACTTGGCATGCCCAAAACTGTAACAGTAGAGCAGCATGAGTAGTGCAGTGCTAGAACTGGATTGAAGCTGACTGGGCAATGTGGAAATGGTTTACTGAGTCAGCATGAGGTTTCTGTACCGTTCAAGTAAAGTTTATTGTCTCTGTTCCAAGAACAAGTCGAAAGAGAAAAGGGGGAAAGAAAGGGCAAGGATCCTGCATGATAAAGAACAAGAGACTGCAATTGCTACTTCTCTCAGCTACAGGCCCCTGATCTGAAATGACAGTTAGAGAAAGCTTTTACTTTCTGGACAGTAGCAACTGCTTCACAATTGAAGTTGAAACTGACTTTTCTGTAAAATCGCCTTTATCCACTTTGTAGGAATTTTCCCAAGAGAAACTACTGTGTTTGCATTCAGGTGTGACAAGGAGATGCTTAGATTTCCTTTCCCCACATCAGGTAGCAGTGTGGTTTCCCAGCCAAAAAGGAGGTTGTGCCAGTGCCGTATTGCTGAGCACCCTTGTCTGAGCTTTTGTGCAGTAGTGAACTTCATAGGGAGAGCTTGGTGGTCAAAAGTAGATGAGATAAACTCTTAGGTCAGATGCACCACTTCAACAAACTGTTCCCTTTGTGTAGAAGCAGTGGGATGGGTTGTACTTCAGTACAGGCCTAAACTGATCCCGAAAACATAGCTCAAGTGCCCATCTGGTCAGCCGAGCCTGTGCAGAAAACTCAATGGAGTTGGACTGAGAAAAGTGCCACGTGGCTTAAAGGCATACATTTTCCCTAAAGTCTTGCTTTTCAAAATTTGTAAAATAAGATGCATGCTGCTTTTAAAGCCAGAGTTGGAAGCTGAAAAATGACTAGTGTTGTAGGTTTGTAGCATAGTGAGGGAAAACGTGACACCAATATGCGTCCATTACTGGAGTAGTAATCTGGGGTTCTGATCTTCACCTCTCAAAAGAAGATTTGCATGTACCTCAGTTACTGACCAGATCTCAAGGCTGTAAGGAATGTCTGACCTGTGGAGTCAGATGTTGTGTACTCATCCTTGTTTTTGCTGGGAAGTATTGTTAATACTGAATGCAAGCACTGAGTTTGAGGGGTGTGTGTGTGACATTTACTGGTGGATGAAATGAGGGCTGAAGTCTTTCATATAATAAGCAGTCCCCAAGGACAAGCATGGTTTCTCCTGCAGAAGCCATGGATCCTGTGCTAATGCCTCAGATGAACCATGGTCAGAATGGCTTGCAAATGGAGAAGGGGTTATCTGTGAGAGGGACTCATACCCTGCTTGCTGCTGGGGGAAGTTGTATCAGATGATTTGGTCAATTCCAAGTATTTACAAAGGGAACAGAAAAGGAATATATTTGAGAAAGGAACAGTAACACAGTTCAAGTTCCTGCTTGGACAAGTTTGTATTGTTCTGTTAATGTAAGTAATGTCTTAAGAGGGTTGGGAATGCAGGCAGATGAAAATGTTGACACCTAAGGATATTTGCCCAAGGATTTTTCCTTGGAGGTTATATCACATGAGACCAATTCTGATAAAGGAAAATCTTTGTGCATCTTTCAAAGTAGGAAATGACCTAGTAGTTAAACCACCTTTGACTTTTGTTACTCACTTAGATCTCTGTTGCAAGGCTTAGTATTTTAGAAAGTTGGCTGATCAACTGTAGTATTTATGTAAGCTTTTTTTTTTTTTTTTGTTCTGTTTGGCTATTCTTCTGCTTGGAAAGACTTATTTTATCACTAAGTATTGGTTGGAATACGCTTCAAGGGCTTCATTGTTCATAAAGGAGTTTAATCAGCTTGGGACAAGACATCTGTGAGGCATACTTAATAACCAACAGGAAGAGGATCATAAAGAGAGTGTGCCTTGTGCGTATGCACCCAGTAATGCTCTGTGTATGTCAGTTTTGCTGTTGGCATAATTGTGTATGGGACAGGCTCAGAAGATGGTAATTAATCGGACGCACTCTCAGAGTTTAAGAGATCGTATTTTGCATGAAAATGGAGTGTTTGAAAACTAAGTTTTTTCCTTTCAGCAGGATCAGGAAAGGGAGATGCCGTGGTGGTCAACAAATATAAAGCATCACTTTGAGATTGTGTGGTCTGGTGATAGTGCCAGCTCTGCTTCTGACCAGCCACACCACCCAAAGCAAATTGTGTGTCAAGCCTGTCTCAGTTCTTCTACCTGTAAAATAGGGAGAGTGACTGCCTTCTCCTAATGCTTCCACATCTGTGGGAAAGAACATGGCATAAATACTAACAAGGAAAATAGTTTTCAGTCTCGCAACTGCTGTCACAGGCCTTAAACTCCTTGAAAGTTTGCTATCTGTGGCAATCAGCTGATCTGCACTCAGGTTAAGGTTTCTGGCCTGTGGAGAGCAAAACTTGGCACTAATCCTGCTCACTTCTAGGAATAAGCTTTCCCCCTGGAATATAAACCTTTTTCTTTGCAGGAGTCTACGTTCACTTGAGGAGACAATGGACGAAGATGATACTGCTGTGGTGCTAAAGTGAATTTGAAATTTCAGACAATTTCTTTTCAGTTGGTATCTATTATTCATCTGAGTGGAGCAGTTTTGGAATCTGATAGGGAGCACCTGGCTTTGACTCGAGAAGTAATAAAGGAGAGGAAGAATAAAAAGAGTGGTCTGTACAATATACATAGCAATGGCACTTTTTGATGCTTCAGTAGACTTCATCTTGACTGCAGCCTTTCATGTTACTTCTGGCTGCACTCGTTTAGCTGCAGCCTTTAGCTCTTCATTTTGTTTGGCTATTCTCTTTGAAAGGATTTACTTTTTTTTTTTCCTGTATGAATTGGCCAGAAGATACTGAGGGCTTACTGATCATGGTGGAGTTCACTTGCTTTGGAACAAGCCTCCGATGAGGCATACTTGTAAGGTGCTTCTACAGTTTATGGACTGTAAAGCATAACTTTCTTTAATCTGCTTCCTCTGTAAACTTGCTGTGGCCAGGTTTTTCTCAGTCTCGGCTTGCTCCTACACCTCCAGTGAAGTGTGAGGATGCAGTGAACCCTATCCTTTCTTGAAGGTGACCGGTGAGCGAGGCTTGTTTTATGAGGAGTTGTGCCAAGTTCCTCAAGATGTGTGAGTTTTGGAAACTGTGCAGAAATGCCTCTTGCCTCTTAGTCCTGAGCCAGTACTAACCTCGTATCTGTTCAAGCATTATTTCTTTTTTTTATTTTCTTGTCATGGAAAGACAAGTTTGTTCTCATCTGTTGCCTCTTGTTGAATTTTTGAGAGATTTCTCTAACTTCACAATTAAGAGAAAGTTGCTTAATTTACCAAGGATTTAAAGAAATGTGACATGCAGTGGCAGATCTGAACCTTGGCGTCATGTAGTTTCTTGTTAGAAGGAAAACAGGTTTCACAGTAAATATTCAGGGGCAGATACATCCCAGACCTAAGCTTCAGAGCTGCAGTTTGTAACCATGCCCTGGCTGGGCTGTGGTGTGACCTCTGTGCCACCTGTGTTGGAAGCTGCTACCTAAAGCTGAGTGAGGGAAGCTTGTGGGACCAAAGTGAATTTTGGGGGGTCCCTGCTGCTGCCCAGGAGTGGGAGGGACAAGCTGAGGTTGAGGAGGAGGGTTGCTGACCAAATGAACACATCTCTGCCTTTTCAGTGGTTCCTTTTTAGGAACTTGGAATTTTCTGTGTACCTCACATACCAAAGAACAAATATATCAGGAAAGACTAATTAAACAGATATATTTTTGTTTCTTTATTATGAGCCTCCTTTTCTGCAACTCCCAGTTCCCTCAGCTGCTCCTCATACAAAGCTTCTTCTGTAGACTCTTCACCAGCTTTGCTGAACGTGTTCTGGTGATTCAATGTCTTTCTCACAGTGAGGAGCCCAGAACTGAGCACAGTATTTGAGATATGGCCTCAGCAGTACTGAGTACAGGGGGACAATCACTTCACTGGCCCTGCCGACCACACTGTTTCTGATACAAGCCAGGATGCCATTGGCCTTCTTGACCGCATGGGCACAAGCTGCTCATGTTCAGCTGAGTCTATCAGGTTGTCACTTATACTCCTTGCAGACCTGCGATCTCAGCTCAGCTTGTTGAGAACAAGTATCTTAAGCAAGTGTGAAGATGCTGAGTTTTCTGCTATCACAGTTGAGCTTGTTTTGTGGTCCTTGCATGCAGAATGTGATTGTTTGGACTGTTCTAGCACTTTCTGCTACAGGCAAGAGTCTTGCATAGGAAACGATTGAAAATGAGTGTTATGTAAAGAAGGCAGATCAGTTTGAAAGTTTGAGTTGGGTAACAAATCATCTATAAGACATTTGAAGTTAAGCAGCTATTTGCATGCTTTTGTAGGCATGTGTTTGAAAGCTTGCCTCCCCACAGACTATTTCTATTGTTAAATTACATCATTGCCTCTCTTAAAAGCTCTGCTTAAAAAGTTCAGAGGTGATGTGAAGAAAAAGAGTTATAATGTTTTCCTCTTTTTTTATTAAGCCAGAGAAATAAAAGGATGTTAAAAATAAAAACCTGTTACCAGACATTTTGACCTACTGCTGAAAAATGTAAAGCAAAGGCCAACAGAGATAAATGGATAAAATTAGGTGACATAACATGAGAGGACTGCAAAACCAGAAGGGAGATGATGGTAGAATAAAATGCAGCACAGACAAGTTTAGTTTTAATTTTCACTGATACTGGTGGGGTTTTTTTTGGAAGTAATGAAAGGAACCTCCTTAATGTATATTTAGCATGAAAATTATGAGATTGTTTATAATAACACAATACATGTTCACATGGATATATAAAATTGTCTGCTGCTAGTACCAAGGAAACCTTTACATATAGTCTAACTTAATAAAGTTTTTGTTATCACAGAGGAGCAATAAATGCCTTCTAAGCCTAAACAAAGGTTTTTGGGGTTTGCTCTAAACAAGGTTGCACTGAGTATGTGCTGGCAATACTTTTTAGTTTCTCCTCTAAAAAGAATGGTGGAGCGAATATCTGTATTCATAACATTCCCTGGGAATAGTGTGTGTTTGTCTTACTGTCAGAAAACCGTGTCTCACAATAGTGCTAGCTGGAATGTCTCTCCATGTTTTAAATAACTAGACTTTGAATGTTTCGGATATGGATGCACCTTTTCAGTTTATCTTGTTTTCCCACCGTTGTTTCTGCTTGGTCAAAAGCAGATCAAAGTCTGAGGAGAAATAACATGAAAATTTGGGACGGTTCAATGGGGACCACAAAAAGGCAGCAGAGGTTTCATAGGAAGTGCCTCAGGGATAATGTCTGGAGAGCAAGCTGCAGCGAATGTTTTGGGGCTGGAACTGAATGTGAAGAATGATGACAATGGTATCTTTGTCTCTTTGGGGAGCAGTGGGAGAAGAGGCATGTAGGGTGCACAGCACAGCAACCCGTAGTAGCAATCAAACTGGCTCTAGGCAGAAGGACTGGAGAGAAGCAAGCTGTCTCGCTATGGGCCTTGCTTGCTGCTTGGATATGGGCCTTGGGGATTACGCAGGGCCTCTTGGAGGGAAGACAGCCTCTCCAGCAAGGAGATGTCCTCCCAAAACCTGTTCTGGTGCAGATGCATCCTGGTGGGCTGTGTCTTGGGGTAAGGAAATCTAGGAAGGTGAACCCTCCAACTTCGCAACCCAAGTAATATTTAGGTCAGGAGAGCTTGGGGGAACCTGAGGCTTCTTGCCCCATGAACTGTCTGCTAAATTGACATTTCTGTAAGCAGTAAAATTTGATAAGGAACAGCAAGAGAAGCCAGATCCCTTGAGTGTTTGTATATGTGACAGTTGATATTTCTCACAGCAGAGACAGAGCTGAATAGTCGCCCTCAGGGCAAAATGATGGACTGCTTCAGAGGCTCTGTAGCTCATCCTGTGCAATGAATGAGACTCTTAAAAAATTGAGCTCTCTCCTAGACCTGAATGCAAGAGCCCTGGTTATTAAGCTGCTGAAGTCAACTGTACAGCTAAAGCTCTGGCAAATGAAGTTTTAAATGACTTCATGCACCTAAAGGTAGAATATAATTCTCCTGTTGGAGGTGGGTGACAGGAGAAAAAATAGGCTTGCAAGATTATCAGCGATGTGGTAATTGGTTCCGTTGCCTGCTTTGGGGTGCAGGATACTGGCAAATGGATTGCAGACGGTGTCATCTGTCTGAAGCGCTCAGGCTCTGATATAGTCTGAAAGAGCTTGTCAGTTTAATACTGTGTGTGACTGTAATGGTTGTCAGACATAAGTTGAATGGATTGGGGAGGGAAAAAAATCCACTATTTAAATGTGAGTCCTGGCTCTAGGAAGGTGGCTATCTATAAAGTTTTAAATAATATATTAATACTTTTAACAGGGATGTTAGAGGTAAATTGAAAGTGCACATGATTATTTTCACCTTTGACATCTGGCATGCTGTTTTAGTGTGGGCTGAAGGTCCAAAATAAGACTCAATCTGGATTTCATATCCTACATTTCAGGAGCACTGAAGTCTGAGACTTGTCTGTTCAGTAAATAGTGAACACTAGCTCCTCATTTAATCATTCCTGGTGGTACTCAAGTTTCTGTTTAGTTATCTGTCCAATTTAAATTGTTGGACCTGACTGCTCTTTTACACTAATACTTCTGATGTGTCCGTTAAATCCAGAAGTCATATGTGCACCACCTAAGTTTGAGGGCGCTGTATTATCAGTTACGAGGCTGTCTGGACTGAATAGAGGTTGTCAGTTACAATTCTTGAAGATGTGTGATCTCAGGTCAACCACTCCACTGTTCACAAAGCGAGGCTGGTCTTGTATGCTGAAAATGGGAAGGGAACGGTAGGGAAGAAGGAAATAAATCGGTTGTCTAAAAAATAGCTTGACTTTTAAATCTTCAAGGTACTTCAGGCTGCACTGAAGCAAAGGCAGAATCTCCAGTAATGAATTCCACAAGGACTTGGGTTCAATTCGTCCTTCTGTCTTCGTTACATAATTAGCTTTCATTGTCTTGTTTCCTGAATGGTTGCTGGCTGGTTACTGCTTTGAGATTTATGGACGTGTCTGTTCTTTCCAAGCCAGATACAGGGTAAAAGTTCAGGCAAGAGGCAGGTAGCTCCTGTAGGCTGTATTTGCTCTGTATTCAAGCAAATGTACTGTTGATATTCTGTTTTTGCTGAAAGTATCATAGCATTTTGGTATTACAGGTGCCAAACTGAAGAAGTGTGAAAAATATTGAACGGTATGACCAAGGGAACATTTTCCCTGAATATATGAAAACAGGCAAAATGTTCTGTACAGTAGGACTTAATAATTGTCTTGAATAGGAAAAGAAACTAATCGTCTCTGAAGAGAAGTTTGTCAGAAGTTGCCAAGAACCTCATACTTAAGCTTATTTATTTAGATAGCTGCCTGTCCTACACAGTCATTATATCTACAGGAAATACCTAACATAATTAGGTAGTTTAGTGGGTTTTCTATCCAATCCTTCCATCCTATCATGCCCTTCCCTTTGCCAGAGCATAAAGGAGTATTACACAATGTTTTCTTTAGCTTCCCAGTCTACTTTTAAATGTTGAAGGTGTAGGAGTTTGTGCTAATTTATCTGCAGGTAGCATTTGGCAAGTACATGAGAAGACAGTGTGGGTATTTCAGTCTTGCCACTTAATCTGACAGTTGAAAGCGAATGCTGCTTATGCTATCTCATGCTTCTCTGTATTAAGTGCCTTACAGTTCCTTATTCATAGTGGTATGGTAATAGTACTGTACTTGGTGAATGTAAGTGTGGCTTAAACTGTTGGAATCTTAAAAAAACCCCACAACAAACCCAAACAACCAAGCGCCCCCAAACCAACCAACCAAAAAGCCTTTTACTCTCCACTTTGAGGGGAGGATTTGGATTTAGCAGCGGAATAGGGAAACTGCTACTTGAACACTCAGAGACATATCCAGTTTCCCCCTTGTACAGACCAGAGTGCTGGCTAGTTTAATTGGTGTATCTAACACCAAACTATTAAAATCCAAATCTTTGGTAAATCCTGTGGTACTAAACCTAAAGCTTTGGCCACGTGATTGAACATTGCTAGGTGAGAGATGGGAATTAGCCTAGTTACCAAAATGACTGCGCTTCAATCAGAAGGCAAGATTTCAAAAGCAGGTTAAGCCAAAAACTTAAAAGTTACTTTAATATAAGATATGCTTCTGGCAATTTCTTTTTCTCATGTGGCCCTATCTAAGGCCAGGACTGAATCTTCTTTATACTGCAAGGAAGTTTGAAAGAGAAGCCCATTCCTGTGTTGCCTGGATAGCCTGTGAGGCAGACTTTCTCCCCTATGAATTCATTAAGCTCAGGTTTGATGTAAAGCTAAATCAGAAGTTTGGAGCTTCGGGCTATTTTGTTTTCATACCTGCTGTTCAGTCTGTGCCTGTTTCTAGCAATCATAGATTCCCTTTTACCTTTACATCAAATGAGTCAATTGTGCAGCTCTTGAAAGGAAGCTAGCAGTGCTGCTTACTCACCTGTGCAAGGACTGTCTGAGCTGAGATTTGCTGAGGTTAGTCATCTGCTCACTGACTGATCTTAAATGCCTGAAATACTCCTCCCTCCTCTGTAGGTTTCCTTACAGTTGGTGATGGTCTAAATAGAGCTATGTAAACTTTTTCTCGCAGTTAAGGTTGAAGAGTGTTTACATGTTTGTTTCATATACAATAGCGCTATGTAAGGAGGGGCTGTGCTGCTGGGAGGTGGAAGTAATTCCCTCTATAGTTAACCACTTGGAAAGCAGAGTAGTTTTTATATAACTTGCAGGATGCTTTTGCTTGCTGCCCACTAGTCACAGTGCTTCAGTGCCTTGCGGCATGAGTAACAGTGAATCCTCATTACAGGTGAGGAAAAACAGAGCTTGTTGGAGATTTCTGATGGTTGGCATAAGCTCTCATTGGCCTTAAGACATAAGAGTGTGCCATGACACTTTATAGCTGGTCGTTCAGCATTACACTGCTCTGAGTGTGCCAGGATGCCCCTGTCTTCATGTTGCCTTTGGCTTCATCTGCGAGATGTGGTTATGCCCTACAGTATGGTTCATGTTCTTAGTAGCTCGCTACTACTGGTCTCTCTTGAGGTAGAGCTTGGGGTTCTGAGCCTTTCACCTATGTAGAGAATTAATGAATCATACAGTCATAGAATGGCTTGGGTTGGAAGGTTGGATCCCTTAAAGATAATCTAGTTCAAACTCCTTGCCAAGGGCAGAGACACCTTCCATGAGACCAGGCTGCTCAAAGCCTCTTCCGACCTGGTGTCGTGGTTTAAGCCCAGGCCGTAAATCAGAACCACGCAGTCCACTTCCCCCCCCACCTTTCTTCCCTCCGCTCCTGGAGGGACGGGGAGGAGAATCAAAAGAATGCAGCTCCCACGGGTTGAGATAAGAACAGTTTAATAACTAAGGTATAACACAAATCACTACTGCTACCACTAATAGTAATAATGATAAAGGAAATAACAAGCAAGAGAATACAACCGCTCACCAACTGGTACCTCATCCCCACCCTGCCATGATCCAGCCCTTTCGGGAACTCTCAGTTCTACATCCTGGGCATGACGTGCTGTGGTATGGAATACCTCTTTGACTAGTTTGGGTCAGGTGTCCTGTCCCTGCTTCCTCCCAGCTTCTCCTTCTCCCTGGCAGAGCATGAGACTCACAAAGTCCTTGGTCAGTCTAAACATCGCTGTTATCAGCTCCATTCCCAGGCCGAAAGTCAAAAACACAGTGCTGCAAAAGCTACTAAGAAGGAGAAAAACTGACTGCTACTGCTGAACCCAGGACAGTATCCACCCCTTATTCCATACCATTCACGTCATGCTCAGATCCCACATTTTCAATATACCATCACTTTCATCTCAGTGCACTCTTATCTTAGTGCACGGACCAATCCCTATAAAGCTGCTGAGTCCATTCGGTCCATGATGGTGGGCTCCATCTCTTGTAACAGTCTTTCAGAGCAGGAGAGGCCCATTGCGAAGTCCACCCCTCGATCATGAGTCCATCTCTATGTTGCATCTCTGCCCTGATGTCCTGAAGTGTCATGGGCCCATCAGGCTCAAAATAATTCACCCTCCCCTGCAACAGTCTCTGCAACTTGTTGTTGGGGACTCCACACAGCTGCCTTCCATCTCCGACGCTTCCAAAGCACTGGAGGGGCCCAGTGGATTAGATACTCGCCCATACTGTCCCACACACCGTGACACTCATGACTGTCCAGCCTTGGGGAAAACCTCTCAGTCCCCCTGCATTGTCTAAACCCAGACAAGACCCAAACCTGACTCTGCTTAACTCTTGGGATCAGACAAAATGGCCATGGGTAAAACACACTCTGTGTGTGTGCCAACATGGTGATCCCCATCACAATCAGCAGGCAGGTTCCAAGGGTATCCAAAGGCCATTCAAACCCTTCAGAACTCTCAAATGATGCTGCTGTACTTGTCACTGGGGCTGTAGCTGTTGTGCTTGCCGGCTCTCTCACCACCAGCTTCCCTTTTTCTGAGTCCAGATCTTCCTCCTCTGCCTTGCTGGGAAATGCTGCGGGGTCTCCTGCATCCTCCTGCGGCTCGGGCTCACGAAGCTCGGCAGGCTGCTGCTGAGGAATGCTCTCGGCCGCCGCGGGGCTGGGCTTGGCCGTGGGGCTCGGCTCCTCCGCCGCCTCCTCCCGCTGCTCGGCAGCCGCCTCCTTCCTGGCCTCCGGCCCCGCTCCCGCCGCCGCTTGGTCCCCGGGGCCACTCTCCCGGGGCCGCTCTCCCGGGCCACTTCGGCCGCCGCCGGCTCCCGGGGCCGCTCCCCCTCAGCTCCCCGCAGCCTCACACAGACGGACGCGAGGACGAGGGCCAGGACGGTGAAGAGCAGCGGGACGGCCAGGTACAAGTCCACGGCCACGTCCATCCCGCCCTGCTGCCGGAGCCCGCCCGTATTACAAGCCATTACCATAAAATACAATGAAACAAGAACCTTAGCCCAAGGCCCACACTTGATAAACACTAACACAGCAAATACCGGCTCTAAGTAAGCTACAGCATACTGAAACTGTGGCATCAAGAGAAACAACTTTGAGAGCCAATAAATCAACATTGTGCCTTGGTCAGATCTGTTGTTATCTCAACCCTTCGTGCCCCACGTTGGGCGCCAAAAAAGAACTGTCGTGGTTTAAGCCCAGGCCATAAATCAGAACCACGCAGTCCACTTCCCCCCCCACCTTTCTTCCCTCCGCTCCTGGAGGGACGGGGAGGAGAATCAAAAGAATGCAGCTACCACGGGTTGAGATAAGAACAGTTTAATAACTAAGGTATAACACAAATCACTACTGCTACCACTAATAGTAATAATGATAAAGGAAATAACAAGCAAGAGAATACAACCGCTTACCAACTGGTACCTCATCCCCACCCTGCCATGATCCAGCCCTTCCGGGAACTCTCAGTTCTACATCCTGGGCATGACGTGCTGTGGTATGGAATACCTCTTTGACTAGTTTGGGTCAGGTGTCCTGTCCCTGCTTCCTCCCAGCTTCTCCTTCTCCCTGGCAGAGCATGAGACTCACAAAGTCCTTGGTCAGGGTAAACATCGCTGTTATCAGCTCCATTCCCAGGCCGAAAGTCAAAACCACAGCGCTGCAACAGCTACTAAGAAGGAGAAAAACTGACTGCTACTGCTGAACCCAGGACACCTGGCCTTGAACACTGCCAGGGATGGGGCAGCCACAGCTTCTCTGGGTAGTCTGTGCCACTGCTTTACCACCTGCACAGTGAAGAACTAATGCTTGCTTTTATGGACTATTTGGCCTTTTAAGAGGAACTATCTTATGTAATGGCAAGAAATAAGTCACGCATACATTTCTGTCACTCTGAGCAAAAAGCAAAGTTGTGTAAGAAATCGATGTTTTATTTAAATGTGTTTTAATTCTACCAGCTTCCTTACTGAGCTTGCCTTCAAATTTCAGGGTCACAGCTTTTTATTTAAGCAGGTAAACTTCAGTTCTATGGGAACTCTTTTGAGTAAAAGAAATCTATCATTCACAAGAAGTAGACAGCTGACATACATTGTTCTGTTTTACACCAGTGAAAGGGCAAAAGGCAATGGCCACAGACAAGAAAATCTGCTTTAACATAAGAAGTCTTTCTCCTGTAAAGTTGGTGTCATGGTTTAAACCCAGCTGGTAACTCAGAACCATGCAGCTGCTCACTCACTCCTCCCCTTCTTCCCCCTACCCTGTCCCGGAGGGATGGGGAGGAGAATTGAAAGAATGTAACTCCCATGGGTTGAGATAAGAGCAGTCCAGTAACTAAGGTATAACACAAACCACTGCTGCTACTACCAATAATAATAATGATAAGGGAAATAACAAGGGAAGAGAATACAACCGCTCACCACCTGCCGACCGATACCCAGCCTGACCTAAGTAGTGATCTAGCCCTTCTGGGTAACTGCCCCCAGTTTATATACTGGGCATGGCATGCTGTGGTATGGAATACCCCTTTGGTTAGTTTGGGTCAGGTGTCCTGTCTCTGCTTCCTCCCGGCTTCCCATCCTCCCTGACAGAGCATGAGACTCAGAAAGTCCATGGTCAGAGTAAACATTACTGAGCAGCAACTAAAAACGTCAGTGTTATCGGTGCTGTTCCCAGGCTGAAAGTCAAAAACACAGCACTGCACCAGCTACTAAGAAGGGGAGAAATGACTGCTACTGCTGAACCCAGGACAGCTGGTCAAGGAGGATCAGAAGTTGCTGAGAGAGCCTGTGAAATTTCCATTCTTGGGGATATTCAAAACCCAAATGAACCTGGTCCTGGACAGCTTGTTCTAGCTGACCTGTGTTAAATAGTGGCATTGGACCACATCACCTCCAGAGGCCTTTTCCAATTCAGTCCTCTGGTGTTTGTGTGGAGGCTGCAACCTTTCCCTCTTTAAGTATCTATGTGGGGCAAAAACCCATGAAGGAAAAGACGACTCAGGAGTGATGCCCTTTTTTGCAGAAACTTGTAATAATGAATTTCCTGTTCTAGACTATAAAATGCGAAGAGGAATTCTAGGCTTTATGGTACTCCCTGTAAAAGTAGGCTGACTTGGTCTGCACCTGCATGAACAAGTCTATTAAACACTGTTGTGATCTGCTACAGCATGATTCAAGATGCATTTAGTTGGACTTCAGTTTTCAACTTGCATGCTTTCTGTATCTTCTTACCCTGACGATCCTGTTAAAATACATGTATAAAAGCAGGTTCAGCACTTGATTTGACAGAAGTGCTTCATATGCATGACGTCAAAATGGCAGCCTCAGCTTGGACCTATGTGCTGTCTGCCTTAAGAGAAAGCTGGCACCCTTAAATATCATATATTTTCCCTTTATATAACACATGTAATATGTATAAAATTAATGTACTTTATAGAGATGAAGACCAGACTATTTTGGGGATGTTTTGGCTTACTTTTACAGGCTATTCATTGTATCCTTTCACCTGTAAAGCCACGTGCCCTATAGTTGAAAAATCCAACAACATAAACTTTCGAGTGAAAAGGAAAACAAAAAATACATAAAACAGCTTTCTTGGACATGAAAATCTAAGCTTTTCTGTTTTGGAAAATATTAATTTAAAAAGTCAGGTGCTGATAGTCACAGTGCTGGTAGAAACATTTCTGTTTCCAGGAGACCACATCTCTCTCTGAGCCTTTGCAGAAGTGTTAAGATCTGTCCTTCAGGCATCCTTCTCTGAATAGATGTGGTGAAATGAACGTGGTTTAACCTGAAAAATGGAACAGTGTGGGAAAGGGAGAGGTGGACTTCATATACAATGCTTTTAAGGGAAGAAAACTAGTGTTTGAATAGTTCTAATAAATTACAGAGTGGGCAGGCTGTAGGTAAGCTAAGCATAGTGCAATACTTGTAAAAGCCTTGTGTTTTATAAACTCCTCCTGCAAAAAATGTGATTTGCATTTGTGGTAAGAACAGAACCATATCAGCAAAGCCTGATGCAAAGTTGATGCCTTTTTACCTGAAAATTCTCCTAACGGAGTTAAAATTCTCCTTAATTCTGCCTTGCAACTTGCTTAACTTGATCTATCACTAGACTTTAACTCAGGGAGGAGTGGGTCTTTTGCCCCATTTGCAATGTGTGTAGATATTAGAGATACTTAAAACTGTGCTGCTTTATTAGTGCTAGCAGAAGACTGTGTGTTGTAACAGTGATTTTTGTCCTGCTGCTGAAGAATTGAGTAGCCTCAGTTTAGTGGCTTACAGAAGGTGCAAGTACACAGTCTGCATTTCATGCTTTACTGTGGAGTTTAAAATACACTGGAATACCATTAACCTCAAAACAGAAAGCCAGTCTAATTGTCAGCTGGCATAATAGTGATATTCCCATATCCTATGAATAGTTTTCCTTCTGTTCTGCTTTGTTTTGCTACTCGAGGTAAGGTAGGATGGAGGTTAAGGTTTGGCTCTGAGTTTATTTTTAACACGCTTGGTAAATTAATGCAACAAACAAGTGTAAATAATTAATTTAACATGCCCTTTGTTAGGGACCAAGCTACTAGTAAAAAATCTGTGTCTGCGGGTTAGAGTTGTTTCTTAGTGTGGATAAAGAAAGCCTTTGCATAATACTGCAGGGGGCTGTCATTCTCTGTATTAATGCCTCTTGCTATGAGTTCTGATTTGGCAGAGAATTTACTATTAATATAGAGTGGTACACTATCTGATTATAGCAAGCTTCATCTAAAGGTACTCTGGCAACACTGGCACACAATTATCTGTTTCTCTGAGTTTGTTTTATAACTTCAAAATGTTATTTTTGATCTTGTTGCCTTTGAATTAAATTACTATGTTATAGTTGAATATTTGGGAACATTTCTAGTAGCCAGCTGTAAGATATAGTATGCTGTCAAAAACACTCTCAAGCTAATTAGTTTTCAGAAGCCGTTAGACAGGTTTTTTTTTTGGAAAATGGATGAGCTTTACTTTTCCTAGGAAAGCAGCAGAAAAGTGTCACAAACCTGGGCATAAGCAGTGGGAGAGTTAAGTGTGCACAACCAGGTTATCACAATTTCCAAGGAAAACCTTGCAGAATGGTTTATAAATAGGTTGTTTTATTTTGTTTTAAGAGAAAAACTCAGGACATGTAGAATTCTGTTTTGAAATAAAGCAAGAGTTAATATCTGCAGAAAAAATTAAATCCCTAATTGAGAATAACTTTGGCAGTGAGTTCAAATTCTGAACAGAAAGTACGCTTGCAAGGGAGGTGACTTTATGGCATGAAGCAGGTGGAACAAAATGTGAATTAGGCAGGAATAATGTGAGAGAGAACTGAGACTGAGAACAGAGCTGTGTATATTTACTAGTGTTTTGTTATAGCTACCTCATTCTGTTATGAATTGTCTTAAAGGTATCTTGTCTAGTGTTTTCAGAGCCACAGATGGTAAGAGGAAACATACAGCTGGTGAAGGCCTAGGCTTGCGCAAAAGTTGCTCACAAAAGCAGACTGCAGAAAGCATCATACTGTGTTTTGAAAGGTGTTATCTGGATTAGTGTTCTGAAAGTCCACATTAAATATTCATAGTTCCCAAAAATAAGACTGAAAGTTAAATTGCGTCACAGCTGTTGCAGCTGTTCCATGTATTCCTAAAGCCTGATGGATACCTTTTCATTTTGATAGCTTTGGCTGTCAAGAATCCTTGCTGCTCTTTCTGCAGAGTGGAAACATGACTCTCTATGTGGGTCATGCTTCATGTTTAGGTGGTTTTCTTAAAAACCAGGAACACTGAAGCTTCTTTAAATCTGGGGTTTGATATGGTTTCCCTTTGGAATATATTTAGTGTAAAGGTTTTGTATCAGCAGCAGTACACACCTCTCGAACCAGGAATAACAAAACCAACGGGGAAAATCTAAAGTGGGGTCTCCTGTATTGTTCCTGAATTTCCATCCAGAAAATTAAGCTATCGATTTTGAACTGCCTAGCAATGCAGATTTGTAAGATTGCTGGTGCTGAAGAGATGCTTTTTTGTCAGACTGCTACAGAGAAAACATATTGTGTAGGGAGAGTTTTCTCTTACCTGTCATAAGTGTTTAGTTTCAGAAACTAAACCTTTGAGAAGATGACCCATTCCCTTCCACTGCAGTTCTTATGGGAGTGTTGATTTTAAAATGTCTCTGGCTTGTGTGACTGTCAGGGAAGGTGTTAGCTGAAAAGGCTGGTGTTTCTCTCTGACCTCTGCTAAACCTGTCTGTATTAGTTTTACCTGGCTAGCAATGGATTGGCAGTTAAAGCAGCTGAAAGAATGGTTCAAATGAAATTTAGTATTCCAGTGTTCCCCAGTAAGAAGAGCCGTTACGCTAGTTTATTGCTAAATCCAACAGTGACAGCTGTACTAGATAGGCTGTAAAGGTAAGCGTCTGTATAGCATAACTTCTACTTTATTGGTCTTTTGCTTCAGTGATATTTTAAGTTTTATGATGGATAAAGGCGTTTCTGGCATTGCCTGAAATGAATTATCCTTTTATGTTTCTCAACTACTTATTGCTTTTGATGCAAGCACAAAAGATAAGGTGTGTTCTGAGCTGATAGCTTAAAAAAAAAGGCACTAAGAAAATTGAGAAATGCCTCTCAGTTATGTCTTTCTTAATCCATATGATCGCATGGTATGCAACGTAAATCATCTCTTAGATAAAATATGGAATGATGCAAGATGGAAAGAAAACTTTGCAGGCAGGAAACTTTGCAGGCTTTCTCAGATCTTGTATTACTCAGAGCCGTTTTAGGTCAGTAATGACTGAGAGAGGTTTTTGTGTTTTGTTCTGATGATTGTTTTACAGCAGCTTGTGCCAGCCACAGGTGCAAATATAAAAGAGGAGGTGTCTTTCAGCCTGTTGTAGGCAATATAACCAGAGTTTTTCTGAAGGAATAGGCAATATAATGAAGAAAGAAGGTACTTCGCTCCTTCTGTCAAGTAATCTTCCCAAGATGCTATTACAGAACTCATTTGGATTTCTATGCCATCCTTTAGAAGACAAAGACTTCTTCTGGCGTTAAACTGGGATAATTAAGAAAATAGTGCGCTATGGTTCACTAGTGAGGAGCATGTGGGCAGCTGCCTACTTTGAGAGAGAGAAAATAAACATGGCTTGTATTTACAAACTAAACACTTGCATGTGCTCTAGAATTCAGGATGTCATGGGTGATGGATTTCAAGGGGGATGGACCGGACTGTTAACATTAGAAGGAGGCTAAAAATGCTAGAGGAGAGATCAGTGTGTAAATGCTCACTTTACTCCCCCTCTCTAATACTGTTAAAAGATTACAGTCATATCCTTCCATTGATCCTAAATAAGATCATAAGGGCACTTTTTACATTACAGCACATTTGACATATTTGAAGTGATCTACCTGATCAATGAATCTGGGGTTTTAGACAGATTTTTCCAGACAGGGGTATAATTCACTTGTTTGGTTGCCCTTAGACCACTGTGCTCGTGGTTTGGGACTGCTAGTTTTAATAAGGAGCAAGCTAATGATAATGAAGAGGAGGGTGTAAAAGTGCTGGGAAATGAAACTGAAGAACAGTTGCAGTGTTTGACTTACACTGTGAAGAGGAGGTTCACCTTTCCAGATGGAAGTTCCTTTCTTGTATGTCTTAATAGGCTAGGTTTTCTATTTCTCTCAACACAGAGCTAAGCTGTCCCCTCTTGCATCTATTCTCCAGAGGCCTTCCTGTTGAGAAAACTTGATTATGTTAAGTCATCCTCCCTGAGAATGGAAATTCTATGTGTGTTAGTGTCTCTGCCATACTCGAGTAACAGGCCGTTATGCCTGCAGATTGTTACATGTCTACTTGGCTTGTATTAGAGCTGATGGCTGGCCAACACAGGTGACCCTACTGAACCTCCTCAGAAATAATTTTGTATGACCTTGTATTGCTAGTTCAAATGATAGAGTTGCTAGCAACACAAAAAAAGAGCTAGTTGTTCAATTTTGTGATAGTAGTATATTTATTCGTCTTAAGTTTCAAAAACTTTGAATTCAGTTTCTAATAGAAGCTGTTTGGTTTTAAATGCCATCATTAGTTAACCACTTTCAGTTAATTTTAAGCTTCTTGCATAAAATTCGGTTGGTTGAATGCCCAGCAGAATCAGCTGTTCTGCATACAGTCATTTGCTCATTAAATGTGCTACTTGGTGGGGTGTTTCTGTCCAGTCTCTGAGTTGGTATTTTACCGTTGTCGTACTGTACAGGCCAGTTCTGTCTTTCCAGGATGCTATCATTGTGAATTTAACCAAAGAAGTAAAAAAAATCAGGGCAAAGCCTCATCCAGTAGTTAAAGCACAGGACTAGGAGTAAGGCCTGCTTAATTCCAGGCTGTAGTGCAATGCGAGTGTTACCATGGTAACTTTTTTAAATCAAAAAAGTACATGGGTGCATGGACTTCCCCAGCAGAGAATTGGGAGACCATTAGCTCTGCCATGTGAGATTCAGGCTCTGAGCTGCTTTGCAATTGAGCTTCTCACTGAAAGCCAAGGCAATTAAGGGCTAAATGAGCATTTGAAAAATTAATTCATTAATAACACTTATCTTCTGAGCAGTTACTACAAGTGGATTGAACAGTATGTGTAATGGTGGCATGATCTGTCCTCTACTAAAATAGCAGTGGGGAAAGAAAGTATTTATAGGCATGACCTGCAGATTTAACTGTTCGATTGCCTTTGTATTTCAAATTATTTCTATTCCAAACATATTTCCTGAAAACTTCCTGGAGTAGCAGCTGTTAAGGGAAGGACTAATGTTTCCAAACCTGTGCCATGCAAGAGTTCATGGGGTTCCCAGGCTGGCTTTCAGTCAGTTTTCACTGTGGTTTCAAGCAGAGTTGACACGGGATATGGATGGCCGATGGGAAAGGCAGCACATCTATCTTCTGCTGACTTTAACTCTTTAAGCTGTTTGTTTTCAGTGCAATATGAGATTCCTGGCAGATGAAATCTATGTTTGCTTTCCCAGAGCACAGGAAAGCTGGCTCCCTGGCAACTGTTATGGTTTCATTAAGATTTGAGATTTTTAATGGGGGTAGAACATTTTTTGCCACTTTCACTGTCACTTGACACCCTGGTGATGAGACCAATGAAACCCAATTCTATTTGTATATATGTACGTCCTGTCCTAAACTGGGATTGCAGGGATTATGTCTTTCAATGTAGCAGCTGGCTATTAAGAAGCTGCTTTCAAAAAGACCACTGCAGCAAGTGTTCCCACTGACCTCATGTGCTTGCTCCCTGCAGTGCTCTCTGAAGGCTTTCTGTAAAGCACGCATAGCTGTATTGGAATAATACCTAAGCTTTTCCCTAGTACCTCAAGAAGATTTACTGTAGTCTCCTTCCTAAACAAAGGTCAGACCAGATGAAATCTAGACAGGAATTATTAATCACACTTGCTAGAGGAGAGCAGAAGAGGAGAACAGAGGAGACAAAAGAATACAAAGTCCCCTTACATGAATTGTCTGTGTCAGGCCACTGAATGAAAATGGTCAGTGATGTGTCAGGAAGCTGAGTAATGAATGGTATGTTTTCAGTTGTTTCAGCTTTCTAGAATGGCTGCATGATGCAGCTACCATAGAAGATGACCTCTTCTGACACCGAAAGACACCATAAAAAATTAGTCACAAGTCTGCAAATGCTGGGGGAGATGGTTTATAGGACTTGAGGCTGGTGAGCTCATTAGGTGAAGAGCTGCAGGATGGGAGATGGCTGCTCCTTGCTGTTTGCTGGTCACCTGTAAGTACATCTTCCAACTCTTCACTATCCCCTTCAAGACTGCCACATCAAACGTCAAAGGAGGACTTTAAAGCTCAGAGGACTTTTTGACCATGCAAAATTGTTTGATCACTATATGTCGTGTATTATGATCTGCTGTGTACTGGTCCTAGGACTTGGTTTTTGTCTTGAGTTGCAGATGTGGTTGCTTGCAAGTGGCACAGACTCTGAAACTAAAAAAATGAAATGATGCACGGTGTCCTTCAGGTAGTGATACCATTATAGGGTGGATAAAAGCAGGTTCTAGAAGGGAAGAAGGAGATCTAAGGCTAGGGTATTTCAGGTTATAAAGCTCTAGATTAAGAGTCTTGTACGTGTTTTGGTAAAAGATTTAAGCATTGCTGTTCCCTTATTAATTAATACCTGAGTTCTCTATACCAGTTACGTGTACTTTATTTCATGTGTCAGGTTTGTTTGCGTTGATAATTATCCTTGCTCTGTGTCAATTTTCATACAGTTATAGGACTGAACTTGTTTGAAGTTCAACTAATTACTAGTTAAGTGTAAAGAAAATATTTTCCCATGAATATAATCTTTTTGGTAAACATTTATGTGGTGAAGACTTGCTGTGAAAATTGTTCTGTGTGTTTGGGAAGATCCTACTTTGAAATCCCTTTGTGTTGCTGAAAAAAGGTTTCAGTATTAGGCACAGAAGGCCTGTGGGAACTCGAATTTTGCCTAATTATGTGATATTGATAAGTTCTACTGTACTCTCTAAAAGATTCTTGAGATAAGGCTAAAATTAATGGCTACATTTTCAACGGTATCTGAGTAAACCTTATAACTTGTTTGAGGAAACAGGGTATGGTTCTTCATTTTGCATGTGCAAGTCACAACTTGAGTTGCAAGGTTTTGATAAATGCGAAATTTTGTTACTGACTTCTTGGGATGGAAACAACTCTGTGATGTCTTTTCTTGTATTATGTTCTTGCTTTTGTTTTCAGTTAGTCAGGTCACACTATTATATCAAGGCAAAACTGCATTTTGGCTGGGATCCTGAATGCAGTGTTCTCCCTTTTGTTTGTGATCTGAGGTCTGTAGGAGGCCACTAGAGATGATGGCTGGGAACAAATGAAAGAGTGCTAGTACAGAAAGCTATAATGACATTATCGAGCGTCTGTTACTATAATGTGTGAATGTTGGTCATTCTGGGAGCTGGGACATGGATTGTTACAAGCTCTTTTCAGAGGTTATTTCAAAAGCACATATTGAGGCTGGCAAGGTCTGGGGCAGGTTTGACTCTCTAGGGCTTCCAAGTGCATGCTGAGTTAAAAGTTAAGAATGCATCAAGACGCAGTTTTTCTCAGCATAAGTTTTTCTCTCCTTTAACTTATGCTTGACCTCAATATTAAATACCTTGGTCACCATCTGAATGAATTATATAGTGTAGGACATCTAAAAACAGAAAATAGAAGCCTGCAATAGGCTTTGATAGGGTTGGTGAATGTTCTTCAAATTGGGGGGTTGGGCAGAACTGAACAAAATGATATGATCTCTTTACTGAGAGCTGACATTCTTTCGTCAGTCATCACTGTGCTACCCAACTAGGTAACTGAGGTTACAATTTGCCATTCTTTCTACAAAAGGCCTACTACGCAACTGGACACTGGCAGCTAATAAATTGTAGACTATAACATCTTTCTTCTTTCATGTTTGGTCTGCTTCCTACCTGTTTGGCAAGAGTTTAGACTCAGTGTAGTGAAACAATAGCAGGAGAAAGTATTATTCATATGGGAAACAAAACTGCATAGTTACTTCACGTGCTATTACACCTAGCTTGTCTCTTTGCAATTCAAATGTGCTCGAAGGATTAGTTTTTGAAAAAGTACAATGTGAAGTGATGGAAACAGTTGAGCAAGTCAAATGAAATACAAAACCAAATAGTGACAGTGTTTTTCTTGGGTTCTTATACTTCACAGCATCTTTGAAACTTGAAATTGATCACTTTCACAAAATATCTTTAGCAAATAGTTAAAGAATATACTCACTGTGTGATCATGCTTTATTTCTCTGAATGTACATTCAGTTTATCATTGAATGCCTGTTAGTTCTTGAGCCATGACAGAAGTAATATTTAGTTGCTTAAGCAATGAACCATTTGACTTTTGAAGGTCTGGGAGGAACTTGAGGGTTTTGGTTTGGATTTTTTACAATGACTTAAGATTCAACATACTTAGGATATCATCTTTTCTTAACCTCAAAGTAATCAAAATGTATGTGGAAAAATGGTGTTTCCCATTTTTTGTGTTGTGTTGTTATTGAGGAAGTGAAAAATAGATGAGTACCTGGTGGTGCACTAAGGCTGCTTGCTGTACTTCATGAAGACGTTACTCACGGTTGTCCTCACGTTATTGCCCTCTCAAATGACTTGTGGTGGTTAATGTGCATTGAGTGGTCACTGGATTATAAAAAAATCTTAACAGGTGATCAAATCAAAGTGTACAGTGGCCAAGAGTCACTACATGAAAGAGGTGAGGCAGTCTTTCAGCACTGTCATCTGGTAGGTAGTTTTTATCAGTGCTTGTTACTATCTTCTATTGTCCAATTTGGTTTGACGCATAGTTTCGGTATGGTTTACAAGGGAAGATTTGGGAAAGCTTTTGAGGCGTATCTGTTACAGAAAGTGCATTGTAGTCTTCAGTTTGTACTAAATTGATATTTAATTCATTGTACAAAAGTGCTGTTCACACTGTTCATCCTCTAGCCTAATACAGATGCATCTATAGATGTTCCATAAACACAACACTGGCTAAAGCAGAGCTCAATGACTCAATGACCTGCTTCATTAACACTTGTCCTGGGGCTTTCCAGTATCTAATGGAAGGGCCTAGATCCCGCTATTCTTCATTTTTCTTATGTCTCAGTTGAAATTGTTGCTAACTGATGATAAGTGGGAGAATAATGCAGTGTTGCAAATACTTGTACAATAGCACTGCTTATTTTGCACTCTTTCTGTCTCCAGAAGAGTAAGTTCCTTTCAGTGCTGTATAAAGAAGTGCCATATGTCCATTTTATGTCAAGATCTCATTCTCTCATAGGCGCTTAACTTGTAGACATGAGGAATCAGAGCCCCACATGAGGAGTAAGTTGAAAGTATAAATCAGATTGTTCAGTTAGTCCAGGCTATGGTTTCTAAATCACACTGAAACATGGTGATAGTTCTCTGGTGGTTGACCTAAGTTTGTTCACTGCATGTTTGGTTGGTTTTTTGCTGCTGTAGGCTCTATTTCTGCTTTCCCTGTTCCAAAACTTTAAAGATGCCTGCAAGTGCTTTTCCATTAGTAAATTGTAGGTTGGGGGGGGGGGGGGGGGGGAATATGAAACAGAGTTCCTGTTTGTTTTCATCCTGCCTTTGCCATAAGGGAAATATAACATGTTTTCAGGTTACTTAGATGTGGAAATTGTTGGCATGTGATGTCCAGCACCTCGTGTAATAAGCAACTTCTTTGGCCTTTCATTTTTCATCAGGGAGTCTCAAGTCTTCCTTGCCAGACTGAAATCCGTTAGGTGCCTGTGTGATATGTAAACATTTTGTATTTATATTCTTCCATAAATCTGGAACTAAATCAAATGCTGGATTATTGACATGCCTCAGAGGAAATTCCTATTTTGGCTTAATGTCATCTTATAGATGTAGAATTTTTTTTCCAGTGTATCTTCCATGATTTAGAGGTGATGTGAAACTCTGTACTTGATTTCTTTCTGTATGAACATGATAGAAAAGGAGAATTTTTGTTTGCTAAAGGTCAGATTAAATGAAAAAGTTACACTTCTTTGGGGGAATATTCTTGCACGCATGCACTTTTACTGGGTCGTATGTGGGTGGCCTGCCCTGATAAAATCAAATATCTGAGTGGGCTGCTTGTGGACTGCTCAGTAAACAGCTCAAGTACTGTGTTTAGAAGTGTCTTAAAAGGCAGTCATGTAACATTTTCTGCTCAGCGTATTGCAAAATCTTTGGTAGCTCTTTTTCAATAATCTGCTTGCATTTACTATCCTGTTACATTTCTGAAGAGTTATTGGAAAGAAGCCTCTCTAGTAACACCTAAAGCATTTATTTTCTCTTGATTTTCTTTTTGTCTTGTGCATCAAAAAGACTGTGACCCATCCTCACCTTAAAAGGCTAGAAGAGCCAGGTTACCAGGATATTAATGCAGTGCTACCCTCCCTCCCCTCTCAACAACCTTTATATTATTTGCTTCACATACATAATTTTCCTTTCACCGTTCCCTGCACGCACACTGAATGTTGCAAGCAATCGACAGCTGTATTTTCAGACACTGAAAGGCTTCACTGTTTACAGACTTTGTTTGGTGACTGACATGATAATTTCATGGTTTCAGGATAGGTCAAAATATAGGTAACTTGGTCAGCACGTTTTTTAGTGAAGGTGGGAAGCACAAAGATGGTGTTTCACGAAACTCTGTGAGAACACCTGGAATTACTTTTATACGTATTGGGCATGTCTCTTCTGTGTTGATAAACCTGTGGGCAGGGTTTACATGCATGATGTTTGACTCACCTTTGCCAAGCTACCTGGGTTAGTTCAGATCTCGGGGTTTTTGGGACATGGCTTGGGTTTGAACCCTAAATCTCTGAATGTGACATAGATACAGGAATTACAGAAGGCCACCGTAGCTCCCGAGACTTATGCGATGCTCTTGGAGCGGGTTGCCAAATCTTCTCAGTGTGTTGGCTGGATATTTTGGAGGCTTTGCCTTCCGTGGGTCTTATAATTGATTTGATCCACAGATAGTTTGCTCTGTCCTTGTGTCCTGGCAAGGAGATCTGTGTTGTATTTTTCTGGCTTAGTTTGCCTTTATTAAGCTCCTGTCCTGCATTTTTCTTCTTGAGCCTGCTTTTTCTGAGAATAACCTTTCAAAAAAACTTCTTGTGGAGGTGTTCTCTTTCATTTCCTTTTTATTATATTTTTTTTTAATTGGTTGGTTTTGGTTTGTTTTGTTTTAAAGGTACCTGGAGTTCATAGAACAGGGCTAAAGTGTGTTTAACTCCCTGTTTGGCAAGCTGCTCCCCCACAGTGATATTAATGTGTTGGTGAAGAAAGCAAGCAGAACTTTTCCTTTCTGGTACCTCAGTCCAGTAAAATCATAGATTGCCAGAATTTGTTTTTTGTCTGCTCCAATCTGACCTCAGTTAATACTTGGCTTGGAGGAGAACTCTTGCTTGTTATTACATGTTAGCAAGTTAAATATTTAATGAATTAACTTGACAGCTCACCTAGTTTTACTGCACACCTACAACTGAGATGCTTGATTACAAAGTATTACCACAGAGCTGAAATAAAATATTCATATATAGTTAATGTGAAATCCCTAGTAGCTAACACTCCTGACAGTGACTTCCCTGTGCATGAGAGATCCTGTCTTCCACACTTGTAGTGTTTATGTTCTGCTCCACTGCAGAATGTTCTCCCATATAGCTCGGGATATCAGTATATTCCAGTGTCTAGTTGGCCCTTAGACCACTGAAAAAGGGGTGGCGCTGGTTCACCCGGAAGTAGGAGGTCTCATGCTTGCATAGTCACAGGATAAAAATGATGCTTCTTGCTGAGTCTTTCACTGCATACCTCTTTGCCATGACTTTTTCATTTGTTATTCTGTCAGTGGCAGGAAGATGGAAGACTAAAAGCAGATGTGAAGTTTGAGCTTTGAAACCACTGGTGGAAGAGGGAGGGAATCCCCCAACCTTTGTTCAGTGTCTTCCCCTTTGGGCAGTTACTTACTCTTTTTCTGGCCTAATTGCTCTATTTTGTTTCCTCATTCAACTCTAAATGGTGACATAATGATGGAGTAGAATTCTGGGACTGAAAGGAAAGTCTGGTATTTCAGTCGTGTAAGCCATGTGACAGTCCAGTGAGAGAAACCAAATGCAAAGCAAAAGCTGTTTTGTAAGAAAACAGACACAGTTCATATCAATTTGATGGCACTGGTTGAAAATTGCTCTAAAACAATGCAATTTAAACTGATTTTTAAGTGGATTAAAGCCCACTGATTTTAAGTGAAAATAAAAATGCACTATGTCACACTAAGGTGAAGGTGGAACGATTTCTCTAGGTGCTTGTTTGTTTTGTCAGCATGGTGTTCATTGCTGTTCTTGCTTTGCTTTATTTTGTAAAAGACCTTGTATTCAAGCTGTAACAAACCATCGCTGTCTCAGTGTGGTTGCTGTCTTCCACCTTTTCTTCCATTTGCATCAGTCTTACTGCCTCAGAAGCCTGGGAGTGTCTATAAGGAACGTGCTGTTAGCTACGAAGCCTGCGCAGGTAGGGGGAGCCACTGAGAGGCAGGTGGAAAACAAACGAGCTTTTTTAAACTCAAAAAGTTAATGGGAGACAAAAGTTTGGGATGAGTCAGCATGCAGCTCTGTCTGGGTCAGGGTCACAGTTTTGGGTGTATTTTAGTCTGTCATTCATTGACAACTCCTTTCAGAGAGAAAAAGGAAGGCTTTTTTAAGTCTTTGTACTAATAAAGTGTTTTGGGAGATGCTACTATGGTAGCAGCTACTATGTATTAAGGATTTAAAATCAACAACAACAAGAAAAAAAAGCCAAACTAATTTACAAGTACTGTTAGAGTAAAACAATGAAACAAAATGAACCACTTGTCTTTAAGGTAATGTTGTCTGAGCCTTAGGTACGGTATGGCTTAGAGTCATCCATGGAAATAAATAGGAAGTATACCTGTTTACATCATTTGGGAAATGAATGTTATCATCTCTGATTTTTCAGATTTCTTGCTCATCAAACACTGAGGCAGGAGCCAGGATAAAAATCTAACTGACTGGTTAAAGCAGCAATAACCCTCCCAATGGCTGTAATAACAAAGTTCTTCTGTGATTTAAAAGAACAGCATGTTGAAACATTAAAGCACATGGAAGGCTTCCAGATTAAGAAAATTAATGAAACTTAGAAGCTTCTGATTTATAATACCAGTGAATACAAGCTTTACAAGATTGTCTCATTCAGAAGCCTATAATTAGAGTATCAGTTTTCTTGTGGGAAACTGTTTCTTTGTATAATTGAAAAGACAAATTCCTTCCTTGTTCTAGCGTATATTTTTATTTATTTTTCGTGTTATGATTCAGACACAAGTATTTTTTTTCAAAGGTTAAGAAGTCAGCAATTCCTATTTGACAATGTGTGACTCAACTACATTTAAACCATACATTAAATGAGAACTAGCATTCAGGATGGTCTTTATCACACAGAAGTCTTTTGTTGTTTTGTTGTGTTTTGGGTTTGTTTTTTTTTTGGTAATAAGTTAACCCTGAAATTAGGTTGATTGAATCTGTCTTAAAGGCTGCTCTGTTTAAGCAGTTTAGTGAAGGAGAGATTGTCAAATAATCATTTGCCTGAGGATATGATGATATTTAATACCTGGATAGGAACCTCTGGCTCCTCCTTTAGCCTCTTCGGCATAGCAAATGGAAATAATAACCTAATTGAGAAGTATAGGCTCCACAAAGAAGAACATGCACATAGTCTGTTACTTTTCTGTCTGAATCTTCTGTAGGTACATCAAGAATAAGTGGTGGTTTCTTCACAGCTAAGCTCCTGTAGCTTTTGATTATCTCCCATTTCTAAATGTCTGATTTGTTTTGCTATATGTTCAAGTTAGTCAGCTGTAGTCAAAAATGTCTCCAGTGCAGAAGCTTTTAGAAAAGTCAGGTGTCTCAGTTAACTGACACTATTGGGAAACAGCAAATAGTCTAGCTAGTTTGGGATGAATCCAAATGTACAATTTAAATATTTGAAACTCAGCATTGTTTGATGACAGTGATGTATTCTTGCAAAGTCTGCATACTTAGAAATAATGGAGTGTAGAGCTCTTGATATCCTTTCTAAGTTGTTCTAGAAACTTAGGAGGCTCTGGAATGACAGTATAACTCAGGATCTAAATAGGTATCTAATTGAAGTATAGTTCCCCTGCTTTAAGTAGAGAGAGAATATTGTCCCATCTTGTCATGCCCAGACAACCTTCCTGAGTTGGGTGCTTCAGTACCTGAGGGTGGATTGGTGAGGAGAGGCAGAACTTCTTCAGAAGTAGAAATGCTGTCTTTGTGCTTGTTATCAGGTTGACCTGACATTTCTCTTTATACCTGGAGAGTGCTCTGTTTGTGCTTACTTGGATGTCTTACTTGGTGCAGATGTTTCATGTCTTGAAAGTCAATTTTATGGAAGAGTTTAAGAAAGGGGTTAAGGTCAGGCTGCTTGGGTTTATGCCTGAGTTAGGTTAGCTGTCATACGTTTGGGACTACAAGCACCAGCCAAGGAGAGCCTGCCCTACAGTTAAACAATCTTTCTTTGCTACCTTTCCATTCTGATAAACTGAAGTAGCTCTCACTGAACTTCAGTTAACTCTTGCATGTTTCTTATATGCCCCCTGTGAGTTTGGCTTAGTCAAGACTGCCCTTTCTGTAATAGCTTATGATCTAAGCTCCAGATACTGTAAGAAAAAGAAAAACAACTGAACAAGTGAATGATGGATCCTGAGATGAGATCATTGTGCAAAATAATGAACAACTCCTTTCAGAAATGAAATACTACTGTAATTCCAGCAATGTTCTGGCTATCATAGTTGAGTTACTATTGCCCTGGAGGTTTTGTAATCAACCTACTGTATTTCAGTCTCATGTCTGCTAAAGCACTCCAGATAAGTGACTGTACTGATTCAGTTACACTCATTTATTACATGCTTACATTCAGTGTAGGCAGAGAGATAAAAAGGCAATCTTTTGTACAGAGGATACTCACAACAGGACAGGTGAGTCGGTATTAATAGAGGGGACCAGTAAATGTGGAAAGGACAAAACTAGTCTCTCATGAGTCTGGATGACTTTCTGGCAAAGAATGGCCATGTACCCAGATCAGCAAGTGCCTACGTGGAATTCGACATGAACCAAGGGACAGCAAAAGATGAAGGAGGATGGGAGCGAGGCACTGGGAGTGAGAATCCCAGCAAGATAAGAAGGAGCTGGAATTTACTGAGTTGCTAAATTGAGGACTGTTGGAAAACTTTGAAGGTCAGGTTCTCACACCTGTGCTTAACCAATTATATGTTAGTTGTTAAGGGCCTTAAAGATATGTATCCAGTCACAATGGGCCAAGTTAGTGAAAACAACTTTAAGAAATAGTATATAAGGAGTTAGTTTTCTATAATAAATGGCTTTGTCTGATCACATTGATCTCCGACTGAGTCCATTCTGCGACACATGAGGGTCTGGTTGAGTATGAAATGAGGAGCAGCTTACTGCCAAGGCCTCCATTTTCCGTGTACCAAGATTGTGCCTGTTTACAGTTCTGCATGAATCAAACCTCTTGCAGACCAGTCTCTCAAAGCATTCTATGGCTCTACTGCTTTAACCACTATTCTGTGATAACTCTGAAGATAATAAAGATGAGAATAATCCTGTCAAGTGCTTCATGGTCAGAAAATCAGAAAGGTGTGAGCTTCTCAGTTCCTGGGTTTGGCCTTTCTCAGATGGCTACCTTCTGTGTTTTGCGAGGAAGAAGAAACAAGCAGTACCAGTTTTTCAACACGGAAGTAGAAAAGAGTATCAGATTTTACCTTTTTAAAGATGCTGATACAGAGCAGATTCAAGCTGTGACTTTGATATTGGTGGTTTGTCAGTTTGCTTACAGTGAAAATTGCTGTAGAGATCATAGTCAATACAGGTAAAAAGAGAATGTCCAAAATTTTACACAGAAGGTGATTGAACACTGGCTTTTCAGGGCACTGCTGCTGTACAGCATAAGATGTGTTTCATTGTCCTGCTGTCTGTGTGAGTTTCCTTTCCTGGTCTGTCTGACCATGTACGGATGTTACTCAGGATAAAATAGGCAGCCTGATTGTAAAGCCAGCAGTTGATTCTGATACCTCATTGTAAAGCAGATGAATGGGAGCATTGCATTCAAACATGTAACAGCAGCACAGCTGAAGTATCAGGCATCAGTGACAGCTCTTAAAAGTAGAGCTCTGGAGGTGCTCTGTGTGATGGTGCCGATGGAGGGAGGCTTTCTTGTTATAGAAGCAGTAGATCATAAAAATTGCACATAACAACTAGCAGGAAACTTAGCTACTGCAGAGGCCCTGTGCAAGACTGAGTAATGCTAAATAATATTGGTGAAATATTGCTGCTGGAGGCAGCAATAAGAGGCCTGGAGACTGATCTTGCAGATATTTGTCTGTATATTCTTTCTAATATGAGAAGTCATTTATCAACAGAAGTAGCTGCAAACATACCTAGGAGAGCTCTGCAGCAAAAGACAGAATCGGTGTACTGATGTGAATGTATATGTGAAGTTTAATTTAATTAACAAATACACCACGTAGCATGTTAGTGCAATTATTGCATGTGAAGGAAACCGTAGCTATTGAACTTGGTTTTACACCATCTGGAAAGCAAAGTCATAATTTGAGCTATTGTTTTGCTAATACCTGTGAAAGCTAAGACAAAACACATAACAATTAAATAATTAAGATATTATGGGAGTCTCTGATTTTTGGAAAAGTGCAAAGAAGGAATATGTTTACCTTTTGTGGTAAGGGACGTAGGGCTGGGGGGAAAATTAGCGACAATTTTTCATGAAACGTGGATTGAAGTGGAAGAGCAAAGAAAATGGAGAGTCCTAACATCAAGGAATACCCAGATCATACCATGCAGACAGTAAAGCCAAAGGTGTTTGTGTTCCACATTGCATAGCAATGTTTGGGTTTTTTTGTTTGCATGCAAGCATTTGTTGATGAACTGAAAAAAAAAGGTATTATTCAGTTTCACCAAGCTGCAATACTTGTAATGATTTCTGACAACTGTCAATATGCCTGGGAACTTCATTAGAACATGCTTTGCTTGACAAAAGCACCTGAGGATGAAAGAAACTTTAAGTACCAATTCTCTTCTAAGTTTGCAGCATTATTATAATTACATGAAAAGGCAGTCTACTTAAACCCCCTATATCAGCTGTTAGAACAGGATACTGCTGTGTTCCCATTGATAGGGTACTTTTTATTGTAGGAATTCATACTAATTAAACGTAAAAGAGCTCTGTAACATACTGTGTTTGGAAGGCAGCTTAATTGTGGCAGATTCGCAATCACTCATAAGAACTCCATGTAAGATGATACTCGTGGATCTAGAAATATACCAATGAAGAATGAAGAACAGGTGGAAACAAGTTTCCAGGGGTTTTTTTGGGTGGACATAGAATCACAGAATGTTTTGGGTTGGAGGGACCTTAACTAGTTCCAACTCCCCTGCCATGGACAGAGACACCTTCCGCTACACCAGGTTGCTCCGAGCCCCATCCAATCTGGTCTTGAACACTGCCAGGGATGGGGCAGCCACAGCTTCTCTGGGCAACCTTGCCAGTGTCTCACCACCCTCATGGTGAAGAATATTTCCCTAATATCTAATGTAAAACTGTCCTCTTTAAGTTTAAAGTCATTCCCCCTTGTCCTGTCACTACAAGCCCTTGTAACAAGTCCCTCTCCAGATTTCCTGTAGGCCCCCTTTAGGTACTGGAAGGCTGCGCTCAGGTCTAACTGGAGCCTTCTCCAGGCTGACCAAACTCAACTCTCTCAGCCTGTCTTCATAGGAGAGGTGCTCTGTCCCTCAGATCATCTTCATGGCCTCCTCTGGACTCACTCCAACAGATCCAATTCCCTCTTGTGCTGGGGACCCCAGAGCTGGATGTAGTACTGCAGGTACTCATGAGAGTGGAATAGAGGGGCAGAATCACCTCCCTTCTGAAGCATTAGATCATAAATGTTTAAAATAAAGTGCATGTTGAAGAAACATTGCATGTTCAGAGTGAACAAGAGCAGTGAACCCCTTGTCACTGAGTAAATGGACATAAAAATTCTTTTCAGAAAATAATTACATTGTTATAAAATACGATTTTATTTCAAGAACCGTCTTTTACCTGTGCTGCTGTTGCCATGACACAAGTAAGCGTTATGGGAAGATAAGTAAGTCTAGAAAGTCTGCATGATTCATTGAATTGTTAAATCCATTTTAGAGTAAGTGCAGAGATGTTGTGTAGAGCTATATTTTAGCATATTGCACAGGGTATGTGTTGTCTTTCCAGTTTCTGTTGTAAGCATTTTGCTTGTTTATACATTGTCACAGGATGGCATGTGGGTAAGAGGGCAACTTACATATCAAGGAAATAATTGTTTCCTCTTTCCAAAAATACAAAAAGCAAAAAACTGGAATAGTTGTTACTGAAAAAAGTGTGATCACTTTGGTATTGGGTATTCAAGTTGATTTTTCTGTTTCTCTCTAGCAAAAAAAATATATTGCCTTTGTTGACAAGGTGGCTATAGCATTCAGGAGGAATACTGAGCGGCTGTATTGTGTGAGTAGTATCTTGCAACAGTTGGCCTTGACAGTCTTACACTTTCTTAAGCGGATTTATAATCAACTAATATTTGCACACCTCCTTTCAACACTTAAAGCATCAGCCTCTATTTTGTCATGACTCTTTCAGAAGGCAGTCTCTATCGAGTATGAGGACTATTTTCCCCCAAGTTTCAGTCTGAAATGCTAAATGAGATGGTTGCAGCTTTAGCGAGAGGCATATTTCTTAGTTCATCACTGGTGCTTTCACAAAAGGATATTTGCACTCTTGTTTGGACAACAGGAGTTTCATGCTAACAATTTCCAGATAGAAAAGAACCAAATGCTGACACTCAGCTTTAATTAAGCGTGCGGCATCTAGCTTAGCTTCTTTAAAAGGCTTAGACAATGAAATACCAAATAATTAAAGGGATAAGGTAGACTAATGACTAGAAGCTAAAACAAAGAAAAAAGTCTGGTTTCTTTTAATCATGAAATGGGTTGGTTTTTTTTTTGTGGACTTGAACATTGCAGCCCCTGTGGCTTAGTTCACCCAGCTGGAGAAATAAATGTTTGTAGTGCTCCTGAAAAAGGGAGTGAAAAATAGTTGACAGCAACTTTACAAGGCCCATTATTTTTCTAGATATTGCCACAGAGGAAAACATGACAGTGTGATGGGTGTTTTTCTAAAACAAGCAAAAAACCCCACTAGCACTACTATCTCAGAGCTGTCTGAGTTAGCTCAGTAAACACTGGAGCTTATCTGTCAGCTTGCTACATTGAGGCTGTTGCTGTGAGCAAAGAATTGCTGGATTTAGAAAAAAAAGAAGCACTGATGTTCTGGATATGTTATATGTTATATACATCTCCTTAGTGATGGCCTTATTGAAATGTGATAGAATTTCAAAGGCATTTTGCTGGTACGGATATCTTTCAGGGCAGAGTTACATTAACAGTAGTGTCCATGATATTTTAAATCTGGAAATTTTTTCAGTTTCTGTGACAATGTGGATTTTGAAAATTTGTACCAGAAATTATAGTTAAAATTTAGACATTATGATCTAGACAGAATTTCTGGAAACTTTTCTCATTACAGAGTGGGCTCTAATTGAATAACTACACTATTTATTACACTTTATTAAATACTGCATTAGTCAAATCCTTTTTTTGACTTTGTTCATTAATTTGTGTTTGCTTCTTTCTATATATTCAGGTCCTTAGGTACAGAGGGTAATCACCATTCTTATTTTCATGATCATATGCACAATGTATATTGGAAAAGAGAAAAATAATGTCTCGCATAATCAACTGACAAAAAATCAGCTGAAAAAATAACATATAATGAGCTGACAAAAAAGCATGGCTGTGCACCTTTGAGCATACCTTTGAAGTTCAAGCAGGCAAAAAAGTGCAGGGAAAAAACATTAAGATGCATGTTTTACCAACTTGATCTACAAAGAGATATAGTAGATGTAGTGGAAGGCTAGGATTACTTTTAGGTAGGTGGCTAGGGTTGTTAGATAAAGGAAGATTTTTAAATTGGTTTGCTTTTATCAAAGCATCTTACAGACATTTCAACATTGGTATGATTGTGACAGTACTGGATAGTAACGTTCTTATTCTGTCAGATGATGTTCATCTTGGAAAAACAATGATGAAGGATTGCTATTCTACGAAAGGGCTTAGAGTTTAACATACGGGGTGATGAGCTTGAAGCTGATAGTATTCAGAAGCAAGAACTGAAGACGTTCCCAGACCAGAAATAAGGAATCAGATTTGATGTTTGTATTTTGAAAGGCTGTAATATAGTGATTTCCCTTTGCATAGTGTTAAATAAAAAAAAACCACAAAAGTTTCTCTGCATTTTATTTGGATATACACTTTGAGGTTAGCTCTCAGAGTAGGAGATGGACATAACTTAGGAGGGTTAAAAACGTAAAGTATTTCTACAACAATATTGAAGCAATTTTTTAATTTATGTTGTTTATTAAAGGTATTTATTAAGGTGAGCAGATCTTAATCATACTTCTTTTTTTTTTTTTTTCCCTTTAAAAACACCTCTTTCAATGCATATTAGTAGAAAAATATTGTAGTTTGGAGAAAACACGTAAGAAACGGTTGCCATATCTGATAAGATGATTATTCATTATTTTTGCATGAGTCTGCTCATATTCTGTGACTTAATGTTTGAAATGACAGTACTGGTGATGTTATTTCAGAAGGACAAGTTTACTACAAATTACATGTAGTAAAAAAAGTGGAGTTTCTGAAAGATGGCATCTCTTGGAAGCAGCTATTTCATGAGATACAATCTCTCTCTTATTATATGGAAGCTTTCCTTCTAAGTGGTTGTCAGAAAACTTCAGAAGGAAGGAAAGACACTTTGCTGATCCGAGGACAGTGTTTCACAGGGGGGTGCTCCTCATCTCCAACAACCACAGCAGATCTAATATATATTTTCCACAAAAATTTTCATGCCAGTATTGTCTGTGCTTTCTTCACCAATGATGAAGCTAAAGATGATGTTAAAATGTTGAATGGAAGGTATGCACAGTGCACAGTGAGAGATTTTTTCAACATCAGAACGGGAGTGGCTTTTTGGTAGGTAACCAGCTTTTTCCCATTTTGTATAAATAGAGAAGTTTCAGGAGGCTCTCAGAGGAATACAAAATTCCCATGAAGCTGAGCTTGTTGAACTCAACCAAAGCATGCTCAAGAATTGCTGAAGCAAGCAAGCCGAGAAAACAAGGCCAAATTCTATTTTGAACATATATAAAATGTAAAAATTGCTACAGCCTGGATGGGACAAATTCCATGGGCATATCGTGGAAGATACTCTAGTGGGTTTTTCCATCAAATTAAGTTCTTATAAGGAACACGTCTTCATATTAGTGCTCATGCTGTATTATTGTATTCTTAGGAAAAAAGTCCCAAAGACAAGCCACACTTTGCACAAGCTGGGCAAAGGAATTGAGACACAAATGCTATTGTGGGACAAAAATTCATTTGAAGAAAGGGAAAATGCCACCATCAAGAGTTCAGCAGTATGGGTTCAGCCTTTCTCTTAGTTTTCTGTTCTTCTGGTAGTGAAATGGTTATAGTAGCTATTTAAATCTGTACCATGTCTTTCCTGAGGAAATTGGATAAGGGTAAGAAAGGGATAGTCTAGCGGAATGAAAAATGGGATAGCGCAGAGGGAAGTCACTTTCTATGTAATTTTGCCTTGCTACAAATTGTTGAGGGCTTTATTGTTGTCATCAGTCCCCACTGTCAAACTTTAGACTTGTGCTTCACTTGGGTCACCTCTGGCAACATAAACCGGAGGGTGAGTAATACCTGGGGTCTTGTAGTGAAGCTAAAGTATGCAGATCAGCACTGAGAGTGTAGGTCTTTCAGAAGAGAGAATTCATAATGCATGGTAGGCAGAGAATATTTTGCTATTTTACAAAGAAAGATAAAAATATAAAGAGAAGAATCCCAGATGAAAATGAGACCAGATGTTTTAATTTGCATAGAGGCCAATTGTGATTTTGAATTTTGCATGTGGCTGAATTTAAATTATCTTAAACACCCATAATTTCCTCTATTTATGGAGCTGGGAAATCTATATCTCTGTGGAGTTTGGTGCAATTTATTTAGATTAGCAATAACCTAACCAATAAGGGAAACTCCAGTCTGAGTTTTTTCATTACCTCAGGCTGTAACTGTCACTAGTGTGTGACTGTGCAGCTGAATGTTATCTGATGACCTGTCCTGATGAAGTAAACAGCTGGCTTTGTCTGAGATTCTGGAAAAGAATTTATTTAATTTTTTACAGGTTCAGAAGTATCAGTGAAGTGTTGGAAATGTGCTTGAGGCTATAAAATGGTCACTTTGATCCAGGATTGTTTGGTGTTTTGACTTGTTCAAATGTTGGAGTTTGGTTTGGTCACTTGTGGGGACAGCCTAAGTGCAATGCACCTGATCATCAGGGCATAGGTTTTCTCTTAGGTCTACTTCAGTATTTGTTCTTGCTTGATTCCTGAATTTATTTTTACAAGACAGAAATGCTAAAATACTCCTGGAAGGTGATGTTACAAGACGTTTTGGCCAAACTGGAAGCATGAGTTGTGTGGGAAAAAAAGGCAGGCGCCGACAGCCTTGAATATCCCAGGCTGGCCTGTGGAAGTTTGGTTTGGCAGAAGGAGGGTGATAAGAGTTGGGCAGTCTCAAGCCTTTGAAGAAATGGTGTCTGTGTCATTAAGTTTTCTGCAGAAGGATGCAACACTGTAGTTTTTCTTCCTGTGTTTGAAGAATAACATAAGCCTAGAATTTGGTTTCCCCTTCTGACTAAAAATACTATTGTGAGCATAGGTCAGTGTGTAGCGCTGCCCCAGCGGGCACCCTTGTCATCCATTACCACATGGAGAAATGCTTTAATATATGTTTCTTTTTTAGGGTGAGAGGCAGGCATGATGCTTTTTCTTTGTTTTCCTAAAAGTGCCTGTAGCATAATGGTGTTCATTCAGGTGTGAACTGAGTGCATTCAGTGCTGAAGGAATTGGTCCCTTTACATCTGAAGTTGATTTGTGCAAGAAATTCTGACACATAAGTTTGGGACCAATTGATAGGCCTGAATGATTTTCATGCCATTCGAGAGACTGCAGGTACATGAGTTGTATCAATGAATTACGTGGTTTCCTGTAATTGCTGCTTCTCCAGTGCAGCAAAATTGTAATTGCAGGAAAGAATAATGGTATCTAGAGAGAACAGCAAACAGGACTGCAGAGAGGTGTGAAGGAAGAACATATACACTAAAATTGTCCTGGTGACATTATAAAGCACAAGAGTAGTGTCTGAGTGCTTTATGTTACTGTTTATATGCTTAATGGAAACAACAAATTTGTCTCTGAAACATTTTTAGAAATCTTTCAAGACTTCTTGTCCAATATTACAGATATTCTTTTTCCCCTGGGCTCAACAAACACCGTCAAAAAAAACCAAACCCAAACCAAGAAACTAATCAAACCACCAACCCCCCAAACATGGGAGTCTTTCCATCCTATTTTTGTCAATGAAATAAAATCCAATTTTTTGATGGGAAAGCTGCTAAGTAAAAGCTTTCAAAGCAAATCAATTCTTCCTAAAAATTCTGAAAACAAAACGGAATTGGATGTAAAGGCATTGTTTATTATTGAATTGTGGCCATCCCGCACATATTAGAAAACCAATTACAGCTTTCCAGGAGCCACTCTGTTTAAAAGAGAGCTAAAATAAATTGTTTACTTTTCTATCCAGATCATTTCTTTTCTGTCCGTTGCATTCTGTCACAGTTATGACTCGTTGCACCACATTCACCCCATGCTAATCCTAAAACGTCCCATGCGTCTTGTACTCAAAATGTTAGGATTTTTGGTTAGAACTGAATAGTTGTTATAAACCAGAGTAAACGGTTGCCTCCAGTTTGTAAAAGATATAATCATTTATTATTTGATGATAATATTCACAAAAGCAGCCACACGAAATCACTGACTTGTCAGCCTGTGCTATCAAGGGAAACCTGCAAAATATTTGCAAAATGAGACTATGAACTAAAATTCCATATTAGTATACTGAAAAGTAAGGACCCAGTGAGCTTATTTTATGATCTGCTACAGTTTTGCTATTGGCTGCTCCTGATAATGTGAATGATAATGGCTGTTTTTTCACCTTTGAGATGGACAAATAATTCTTTCCCCTCATTCTGCTAACAAGGTTTTTTTACTGCGTGATGATAATGTCACTGATTTGGTTTTTCTCCCCTACAGGAAATGTCCAATTGATTAATGTAATTAAATTTTACTAAAACCAACTGTGATTCACTTATATTAGATTTTTACTTTGCTACTTCATCATGTGAAGCCAAAGCTTACCATTTACTCACTCAGTGATGACAATTGTTAACAATGTAATTCATAGAAACACTTTCTGGTACAGAGAAAGATCTTCAGTGGGTGTACCAGAGCATTTAACCTTTTGACTTAATTGAACCATGGTGATGGATGAAGAAATTTAAAATATTTGTAAAACCAGTCTTAAAGCAGCAACAGTGAAGTGCAGTTTGTGGCCTGCACTCTGCTGCCAAAGAGATTGAG
Source organism: Psittacula echo (assembly GCF_963264785.1). Lineage (NCBI taxonomy): Eukaryota > Metazoa > Chordata > Aves > Psittaciformes > Psittacidae > Psittacula > Psittacula echo. The sequence goes on from NC_137735.1 coordinate 62,247,996, forward strand.
AAAAACGTGTTGGCAGTATCAGCTATCACATATCATTTACCTTCCTTTGACTCAATTCATATGTCCAGTATGGCAGCACTCAGTGGTGGCATGACTTCATTCATGTTAGCTTCTACTCTCCTTTAGAATTTCGTACTGGCCATATGGGATTATCAAAGGTTGAATGGGTCTTACTCATCAGTCCTTGACTTTCCAGTTGCCGAATCAGCTTATGGATGGAACCAACAAGCCTTGATTGATGTCGTCACCAGCACATTGTCATGGCAGCAATTGGCACCTGCTGTTCTTTAACTGATAGTAACAGTTATGTAACTGTTATATATATATATATATATATATAATATAACAGAAGGATCCTCTGAGAGACCAGGCAAGATAGGTAGCTTCTTGATCTTCTGTGTACTTAAGGCAGTTACACCAAAACCCCATCGGTACCTTTTTGGGCCCTTGAAGTACCCTCTCCTAAATTAGTCTATGCTAAGGATACTTGAAGCCTCCAGATTAGGCACAGTAGAATGCTTCTGCCACTCATTTCGGTCAGGAGACATACCAGTACTATATATTGCTATGTATCCAACTACAGTACTGTTCCACAGTATCAGAAGTGCAGAAATAACAGACATAATGAGAATAAGAAACAACGTGGTCTGTGTAACTGTTAACTCTGGCAAGCAATGATAAGACAAGGGGTAATGGGTATAAACTGGAACACAAGAGGTTCCACTCTCATGCAGGTTGTGCAAATACCCACTGAGACCTGCTGCAGAGCGGATGTGGTCATCAGGTGTAACAACTGAGTGGTGAATAGGTAGAAAAGGTGGTATGTGAGGAGCGCATGTGTGAGTTTCTGGAGTAGACAGAAAAGGCCTTTCAGTTTGTGCTCTCCATTCTCAGTCTTGAAAAAAAGTGTATACATCCCAAAGGTACAGATGATAGACAGCAGTCTGTATAGAGAAATCCTCCCAGATGGTAAGTGATGCTTATTACCACCACTGGGTGGTAATGGAGCACCCATGATCTTTGAAGCTGAGAGATTCTGTGCCATATAGTGTAATAGGTACCTGCAAATTGTGTTGTGGATTTTGGCAATTTTACATGCTAATGTGCTTTCATCTTCTTTTTAGTATATCTTAAAGCAGTTTTTGCCCAGTTGACACATTTATTTTGGGTCTGTCTGGTTTTGTGTGTTATGCACAATTTGGTATGGATTTAACTTGGATCCTTAACTTCCCATTGTCACAGAATCACAGAATCCCGAGGGTTGGAAGGGACCTCAAAAGATCATCTAGTCCAACCCCCCTGCAAGAGCAGGGTAACCTAGAGTACATCACACAGGAACTTGTCTAGCCAGGCCTTGAATATCTCCAACGTAGGAGACTCCACAACCCCCCTGGGCAACCTGTTCCAGTGCTCTGTCCTTATTCACTTTTTCATTCTCTCATTTCTTGAGGGTGCTTTGGCCACATGCCATGAGTCAGTAGCATGCTGAAATAGGAGGTATACTAGAATTTATGTGACTGTTTTTAAATTAATGTATAAATCAATTTCTTGGATGTTGCTTGGTTTGAGTGACTTAGTGTTATAAATGAGGTTTTCATCTTTGTTTCTCTCAATAACAGTGGGGTGTAGTACGTAGTTGGCTGGCATAGGTGATGGTTTCATGATTGTAGTTCATAAGTATAATTCAGATGGCTTTGGAGAGGAATTGAGCAGAAGTATCAGCACTGGAATATTGCCATCAAAGCATCTGTGAAATGGAATGTTTCTGCCTTTACACGCCTTTCAGAGTTTAGCTAATGTGTATGACTGAGCAGTAGTAAAAATGGTTTTATTTTCTCCTCTAAACTTCAGTCTGTGTTGTGCATGTCTTTTTCTCCTTTGGGAGTCCCTTCCCATCTCCGAGTTGGCAGTATCATTTTAATAATCAGGATATTGCTGCAGGTCGATGCCCACAGATAGGTCAGTGAAACAATGGTGTGTCTGCTTGGGATTTCTTGCTCTGCTGCAGTATGTAGTTGGCCCTGTGTCTGTAGGCTTTGGAGAAACTAAGTTACTGAGTCATATTATTTATAGTGTGTATCTCAAAACAAGAGATGTATCTAAATGTGGTTTATTTTTCTGAAGCAACTTTCAGCCCAGAGTTCGTAAGAGCAAAATGATGGCCACTTCTCACTTGCTCTTTTGAGACTACCCCACATAGTGGAACCAATATTGGGCTACTTTTTCCTCCCGTCTTCCAGGCCATCTACATCCCACCAAACATGGAAAAAATTATGAGGGCCTGCCCAAAATTTTCCTGTGCCAGAAAAAGTCCTAGAATCAGTGAGAGCTCCGTGATTTTTATGGTCTGTGTAAAAATTGGCAAGGCATTATTTAGTCATGCTTTATACAGTTGCTTGAAGTGATACTAGACGCGTTTCCTGATCCATTGAGATGGGATTCACAGTACAAATTCCTCTTTATTTTGCTTCCAGAGTGGGTGATTTCATCTACAACAGAAAATACAGAAAGGAAAGTCCTGTGCCAGAATCTTGAGAACTGAGCCTGAGTATCCAACAGTCACTGTATGCATATAAGGTTTCTGTTGCTTCCTAATGGAAGCACAACACGTTGGGCATTGTAGCAACAGAGAGTCATTGTCCCAGAGAGCTTAAGTTGAAACAGATGTGTTAGAAGTGGGGGAGGAAGAAGAAAGACACAGAATAGCAGCATGGGTTGCCCAGATTTGCTTGGCTGGCAGAAACTTGGACTAGAACTCAAATCTCATGGCATCTAGCTCATTGCTTTTTTTGGGCTGGATCCTGTTCTCTGTTTATATCCCTCATGACATCTGTCTCATTTCTGAGACATGCCAGGTAGGCTGAAGAGAAGAAGTTAATGGGACATTACCCCTGCAGTATGGATATCCAGAAGGTCCCAACACTATGATTATATTTCTCTTTTTTTGAAGGGGGAACGTGAGGAGGGAGGGGGGTTACATCCAGATTTGCTGAAATATTCCAGTTACAGGATTGACTTGTACATGACTTCTACGCAAGGATCAGTAGGAATGGTTTTACAATCTGGGATGCATTTTTCCTACTCCGAGTTTTTCAGCTCCATTGTCATGTTAGCAGTACAGCAACTTGCTGCTGTCTGGGGAAGTGGGATGGCTGTGTCAAACCTTCATGCCATTGCACTTCTGTAGATGGGCCAGGAATGACCGTGGCTTTTGTTTTTTTTGAGGGGGGAGCTAGTCACAAGAGTACTGCATTTTCTCTTATATCTGGTCCCCAAGGTCTGGCAAGCAGGAAGGCTCGGATTGCTATAAAGGCCTGGTCTGTGTTTGACAGCTAGGTTCTGGCTGAGAACCGGCAAGGTTTCTGGCAGCCTTTCTGAAAGGGATTTGCTTCCCACTGTGGGCTTAATGGTAGATGCAGTCTGATCTGGTTCCACAGAAAGATTCTTTTCTAGTGTAACCAGCTATGTTTTCTTCTTGCTCTATGGTCACAATTAAATTGGTGAGGGGATCTTGGCTGGGCAAGGGGAGGTTTGAATGGAGTAGACCTCAGTAAGTATTACCATCACAGAGACCCTCTGTTGTTTTTTCCCTGATAATTAAAGTTTTACCTCAAAGTCAAAGAGGCTCACAAAATAAATGTATTGGAGCATCAGGTTCAGACTTCCTAACCTGGGGGAGGAGGAAAGCAACTTGTCAAAAGGAGGAGAAATTTTTAACTTGTTAGGGTTTGGAACTTCCTGTGGTGGGGATGAGGCTATTCCTCTGTCAGCCATTGTTGGCATGGTAAATATTCCTTGCAGGGCCCCTTGTAAGTGGAAAATTTCTGGTTATTTGATGTTGTCTCAGTCTTTCAGAACTGCTTCTCCATAAATGGAGGTAAGCAATGATAGAGGGTCTGAAGGGACATATAAGATTGCAGAGATGGTCAGGTGCACAAGAGACCCTGAAGGAAACATGGTATTAAATGCTGGGAAGCCTGTAATTTCTGTCTGTTATGTAATCTCAAAGCTTTAAAGAGTCCCAGTAATGTATTCTAGGTTACCCTGCTGTATTCTAGGTTACCCTGCTCTTGCAGGGGGGTTGGACTAGATGATCTTTTGAGGTCCCTTCCAACCCTCGGGATTCTGTGATTCTGTGATGGAGAGTCAAGCACAGTTGCTGGAAAAGTTATCCCTTTGATAGATACAGGTAAATATTACTCCTAATTTGGAGTTACTTAGTCTCACTTGCTAGCTGTTGGGATTTAGCATGCATTTTTATTCTCTAGCTTCTTTTCCCTGATACTTGATACAGACAGTGATGCACAGTGTGAGGCAGGTGTAAATGTTAGATCACTCCCTTGTTTTTCAGCATTTGAGTCCAAATGCTAGAAGATGATGATGAGGATCATGAGTTTCCTTATGAGGATCATGAGTTTCCTTATGAGGAGAACTGCAGGACCAATGCCTTCCTGGGAGTAGCTGGTGAGGTTCTTAATTCTGGAATTACCAGGTCCAGTCTTAGTTTTTCCGTTTTCGGATCTGGATTTCTGTCACAGGTGGTTTCTTCCACAGCTCTGAAGAAGCTGGGGAGCAGTGTCTGTTGATTCTCGTGGACAGCATTGCCTTAAATGGTTGTGAAGGGCAACCATTTAATCTCAGCAAAAATGAGATTAAATTAAAAAACAAAACGAAACCCCACAGCATAACCTGTATGCCAGGTACTTTATATATGTATTTAATGCAAATTTCACCAGCTCTGATTGAAGGATTGCTTGATGAACTATAGGGGTCAAAAATTGAGAGGTCTGTATGTCATCCGTCCTGGATTATACTGCATAAAGTAGTCACTCCTATCATTTTGCCTTGGTGACTTGAAAGCATTACTCTTAGTATTAAAGGAAGGGAAGCATTTTCTCTTCTGTAAGTAACAGCCCTAATTATCTCATTGTTACAGGAAGTGACCCTTTTCATTTCTGTGGCTGCTTGCCTGGAGGAGGAGGTCATTTGCCATGACACTTTGATAAAATCTCTGAAATTAAAAACTTTGAGTACACAGGTCATCAGATATACATTCAGTAGGTTCTGGAAAATACTCCTAAAACTAAATGAGGCATGTGGAGATGACAGCAGCAGCCTTTATTGCCATGATCAGGTATCCAATTACGTTGCTTCATTTGAATATTTGATCCTATGCAGACTCTGCTCATGGCAACCCCTCCACTCACTGCATCTGTGTTGTGTAATGTTGGGGAAACTGTGATTATAGGGGACCTCTGTGACAATAATATAGATACTTTAAAATACTCAGATGTAAAAGTCCTGCTCTTGTGCATAGGGTTCTTCTTGTGCAAAGGGAGTATTGCAGTACAAGTACTTCTTGCATTTCATCTGCTTGATGAAAAGCAGAGTATCAATACAGAGCTCTAGGGAGAGGAAGAACAGATGACAATGACATTGCAAGAGAGAAACCCAAGAGGTAGTTGAAGTTTTTTCTGTTGAAAGATTATTAAGCACCTGGAAGGCATAAAACACAGAGTGGAAGTACTCTGAGTCAATTGAATAGCCTTGAAAACAGCTTGTATGTGGGAGAGAATGCAAGAGTGGCATTCATGTATGAAATAGCAGAAAGAGGTCCCCATTTATGTTTGATCAAAAGGAAGTATGCAGAGTGGCAAATGGGGCTTTTGGACTATGAAGATAAAAGCCTTATTTTGCTGTACTGTTAAAATTACATGGCGCAAGAGCTCTCCAGTATTTTGAAGTAAGTGCCACTGTTTGAATTGGAGGCATGTCAATCATGCCTCAGGATGCATCCAAAAGAATGGAAGAGAAAGGACTTTGGACTGCTATGGATTTATAAATATTGAATCTGTTGCTAGAACTATCTGTCACTTGAATCCCCTCTTGGAATTTGAAGAGCTTAACTGGGAGATCCTGAAAGCTCCCAAAGCAAATAGTGGGGCAGAGTAAATGTTAAGCAGCTGTCAGTTAGCGCTTAAAAACTCAACTGGCTCTCCAGATGAAGCAGGGAGCTGTGGCTGTGTTTGTTCTAGTTCTGAGCTCTCAATTCTGTGCTACAGTGCAGCAGATAGTTTGTGCTTATCCCCAAAATCTCTGGTCATGCTTTAAGAGCTCATAGCTGATTTACTGCAGAGCAACGGCAAGGACTTTGTGCAATGTGTCATCTTTAAACCCATGTGATTTCGCTATCTGAATGCTGTTTTCAGAGAAAAAGGGGACAAACATAGGACAAACACAACTGGAGAAAGTTGTGTAGAAAGATGCTATGTTAATGAGTTTGGGAAGTGATGAATATCATTATCACTTAACTGTCTGCTTTCATAGTGTCCAAACAAAAGAAGGTTTTTTCCAAGTTAGGCAGAGCTTCACAACGAGCCACGGAGATAACTGTACTGCAATACTGCTGCACTGAAATAGCACTCAGGTTTTCCTTAGCTCCAGTTCATGTGATGCATAGTGGAGAATGGCAAGCACTGCAGCTTTGAGTACTCAGGTATTTGGCACTCAAGGTGTAACTGAGCTTACAATGAAGGTTTTGATGAAAGTAGTCAGGATTAGAAATCACCAAATTTGAGTAGAATTGCATCTTACCAGTTCTGAATTTCTTTTTTGGCTTACTTGCTAGTTTAAATCTGCATCATATAATGTATCATGTAGCTGTGGAGGCCCCATCCCTGGCAGTGTTCAGGGCCAGGTAGAATGGGGCTTTGAGCAACCTGGTCTAGTGGAAGGTGTCAGTGGAAAGAAGGTCTGCCTGTGGCAGAGGGGTTGGAACTAGATGAGCTTTAAGGTCCCCTCCAACCCAAACAATTCTGTGATTCTATTATTTGTTTCTACTAGCCTTACTTTTTTTGCTTACTAATAAAAGCTGACCAAGAAACTCTATATGTAGATTTTTTTCTGCCTTATATAGGTCTTCAAACCCAAAATTTCTTATTTGTCCTTGGTAACTAAGCCTGTTGTCTCCTATAGGAGAGTGTTTTGTGGACACATTGTGTAACAATTTTGTTTATTTCTTGTTGTTTTATTTTTTGTTGTGAACTGGTCATGGGGACTGTAGTGATAGGAAAGGAGGTAACAAGATCAAACTTAAACAGGGGAAGTTTAAGTTAGATATAAGGAAAAAGTTTTTTACTGTGAGGGTGGTGAGGCACTGGAATGGGTTGCCCAGGGAAGTTGTGAGGGCTCCATCCCTAGCAGTGTTTAAGGCCAGGTTGGATGGAGTCTTAGGTCACATGGTTTAGTGTGCGGTGTCCTTGCCCATGGCAGGGGGGTTTGAACTAGATGATCTTAAGGTCCTTTCCAACCCTAACTATTCTATGATTCTATGTTCATCTTGCCTGTTTCCTTCTGCATCTTAAATGATGTACTTCATATGATGAAGCTAGTCACTCTTCAGAGCTGCAGCCCAACAGATCAGGACTGCCACTGGGGAATCTGTGTTGATGTTAAACACTAGTTCTGGTAGATTCCTCCTTTCCATGTGCCACCAGGGTAAAATACAATGCAGTTGTTGTGTTTGTTTTCTCAGCTAAAGAATACAGACATTTCCTAATGAAAGCTGTTTGAGACAAGGGCTTCCTACCCCTCTATGCTTGTTCTTTACTGATGTAACATAACAGAAACTGACTCGGAGGGTGATGTTTTGCTGCAGATGTCAGCAGAAGTTATTGCTGTGATAGATTTGGACTTGGGGATTTTAAAATGGACACAAATTGTGCCTTCTGCAGTAACTGTACCTACACACTTGCTGTAAAAGCTTTTTGTTACAAGAAAGCATATGAAGGAGTACAATGGCACCCCAGGAGGATGTTCTCTGTGGTGTTGTCATATTTCTGGTTGGAGATTGTCCTTGACGGTTAGGTGAATGAGTGCTCTCTGGACAATGTGCAGACAGCTCAGTGGAAGTCCTGGGAATCATGAAATACAGACACAATCACAACAAATTTCATTGCTGAGGTTTTCTGAATTCTTTACCTGTTGATTTAACTGTGTTAAACTCATCCATCCAATACATTCATTTCTGCCGTCAGGTTCACTGTGGGGTGCTTTTTTAACTTGTAAATTTACTGCTGCTTTATGGGGTGGATGTTTCTGGTTTTCCATTCAGCCTATTGAGAGGCAATGTAAACTGGAGCTCCTGTTTACTGTTGATTAATACTCTCTTTCTAGTCACTTAAGAAGATTGCTTGGCCAGTGGTGAGATCCTCTGAGCTCTTATGGCTTATTTTTTTCCTACGGCTTAAATTGGTACATTGCTTATGAAAGTGGAGTAGCTCAAAGTCTACATCTGTGAGCAAAAGGTGAGACTATGCATTTTAACACCAGTTAGCGGAAACAGAACTATACTATTAAGTTTTACCTGCACTATTGTGTGTGTGTATATATATACATTGAATGTATGGCCAAAATAAAACCTGACACAAAATATTTTTGGTATTGCTAATCTCAGCTGGGCTGCTGCAGCTGCTAAATGGACAACTGAAGAGTTTTATGTCATGTATTGCAGAATATAAGCATAGATGTTAAATTTTAGGGGAAGAGATTTTTTTCTTTTTTTTTTTTTTTTTTAATGTCAGTGTTCCCAACAGGGACAGGATAAAAAGCTTTTTTTCCCGTGTGAATTTCACCTTCTAAGGAAGACCCTGTTCTGTCAGTTTTTTTAATGTACTTAAAAAAACACCAAGCACAAAAAACCCCAAGAAAACAAAACTGTTATTTTTGCATGGAACCAAGGACTCTGCAAAATATCCGTTGTCATACTGAGAAGAAAACTCATGCTATCTGTATATTTGAAGGTTTTACTCTATAGAAAGGAACAGAAGTAAAACGTTGTGTTCTACTCTATCCTGTGCAAATAGGATCCAGAACTTGCTGGTTTGAGCTTTGACTTATAATAAATCAAGATTCACTGTTACATTAGAAAAGGGATCTTTATTTCTATTCCTTCCTACCTTCTGCTGTCCCTTGTAGGGATACGTATGCTTGTGTTCTGTGCTTCTGACCAAAGATACAAGGCCAGTTTACCTTCCGACTGTCTTGTGGGTCCGAATAAAATTTGCTTTACGTCTGGGAAAGAAGAGTATGTTTATGCTAGTAAGGGCTAATTCCAAAGTAATCTTGAAGACATACTGGAAGATGTTTAGACAATCAAAGCCAAGTGGTGTACAGTCATATCTATTCTGAGACCCTGGTAACAGCCTTGTGAAAGAATCAAGTCTTGTGATTCCCAAGTGCTTAAACAAAAAAATTAGTTTTAAAGCTTTTTCTTGATGTACCTGATCTTTGTTGTCTTGTTTCTACATTTCTGTGTTGATTTGTCACACCATAAATCATCGCTATATCTATTGAAGCTCTAGTCTTTGTCTTCTGACACTTTTTCTGGTTCTAAGGAATTAGTATAATTTCAAACATATATTAAATGGGTGACCATCTTTTCCTCAGTCAGAACACAGTTGAATCGGCTTCCTTCTGTGAGTTCAGGATAACCTCATATTGTTTTTCATAATGTTTTTAGTACAACTCCAGACTCAACAATCTGGACTTGAAGGAAGTAGAACCGATAAAAATGTTTGGACTCTTGTAAGAGTATGAGAAATTATCTGCTGAATACTGATATCCAACCTAAACACTAGGTTATACTGAGCACTTCTACAGAAAGGAAGAGGGAAGTGATGAAAAACCTTTTATTCCAGTTCTCTCATGCAACTTGATGCATGACATGCCTATCTTAAGAGTCCTGTCTTAGTCCCAGTGATGTAGGCTGGAAAACAGAACATGTAGTTAGGAATTACGTTGCTGTGTACAACTAAAAGTTGCACGTGAGGTTCAGTTGACAAGTACAGGGATGAAGGAAGTTGTAAGGCAGGAAAAGCAGAAAATATACAGACTGGTGAGGAATATCTTGCTGCAGCTGAGGGAAGTAGATGTGAAGGTGTCTAGATGCCTGTGGGATCTTTGAGATGAAATGGTTCCCAGCTGGACAGCTACATTTTTGATAGATTTGAAGGTGCCCAAATTATCCAAACATTCCATTTTCAGACATGTCAGGTTTGGGCCCTGTCTCCAACAGACTTGCATGTCTGTTCTTTAGGGCTATTAGCTTTACCCATTTGTGAAACATCTTGCAAAATCTGTCCCTATGGAAACAGTAAGGATTTAAGGTGCTGAGTATGGCTCATCCTTTTCTTACAGGATACAGAAGAATATTTATTTGGTGAGCTCTGGTTGTGTTTTCTACCTTGTGCCATTAAATTTTGCTGAAACCTGTCATATTAAATTCCAGTTCTTTCCTTATTGACAGCTGTAATATTGGATGAATGAAGGAAACAGCGGTGAGCCAGCAATAAAAAATATCCAACCACAGTTAAAATAGTAGTGCTTAAAAATCCTACATCTTCCAAAATATTCCGGGCACTGGGGAGATAAGACAGATTTAATCTGTGAGTAATGAATACTGATTTCCATGAAACTGAAAATGGGAAAAAGACTGTCCTATTTCACAACATAACCAGTGAGAATAGGATGAGAAGATTCAAAATCTTAGTTCCCTGACGTGTAAAGTCTTTGATATGTCTCATTTTGCTCAGGTTTGGTGTCCCAGGAGTTAGATGAGAGCCATCTTGGCATGGAAAACTAGCTGGGTACCTACCAGCACCAAACCAGGCTTTTCTTAGTCTTAACTGTGTATTGAATGGAGTTGGAGTAACTGTTTCAGTTACAGAACTGTTCCTACTGATCTTTCAAAAATGTAGTTAATGAATGACTGGATATTGATGATCTCCACATAGAAAAGCAACTCAGGTTGAAGGATTTCAATGCAATGAGCCCATTGCTGGACTGGTTTACAGTCTGAAACTCAGCTTTAGAAGAGTGTCAGCTAATAAACCATAACAACTGCAGAGAGAAAGAACAGTAGCAAAGGGCCACCAATAAGTGAAGTAAGGAAGGAAATCTGACTACAAAAGGTCTCGTTGTTGTGATTATGTATTAATAGTCAGACGTCAAACGTGCAGTTCTTAGAGGATGAGTGGCTTTGCAGCTCAGTTCTTGAGAGCACCTGCGTTTGCAGACACAAGGCTGTGATCTGTGAGATCTGTGCGTGAGCAGGTGTGGCGGAGGACCAGGGGGTATGCATGTACCCACTGCTCCAGCCAGCAGTTCCAGTCTGCCCTGCAGCTCACTTCCTGTGTGTCTCTGCACTCAGGAAGTACATTGTGCCACTCTTCTTTCTCTCTGGTAGCTGGAAATTTCCCTGCGGTTACTTCTCTCTTAAGAGAACAGTACAGTAACTGAACAGTAATTTCCTTTAATTTAAACAAGAGATCTTGTGTGTTAATATGGCTTTTCTTCAAATAAAGGCACAGATCTGCAGAGTCAAAAGTTACAGAAGTGCCCGAGTTAAGCATTTATATTATGTCGATTACTGTGATGCATAAAGTGAGGCTCCCATATGTACAGGCACCTCATCAGAGCGCTCACAGTCCTTAATGGTGGAAGGCTTTCCAGCCTGTTACAAAATGTTTTTTCTAGTATGTCATTCTGGCTGTTCTCCCTAGGAGCCTGCATTTGGCAGCTAACCAAGCTGAAGGCCAGCCCAGGTATCCTGCTGTGTGTGTGTTTAATTCTGTCCTACTCCTCACCATCTAAAGTTTGTGCATATTTACTTTCTCTTCCTGAGCAGCCATGTATATACCCTGTTTACTCTTTGGAAAAAAAATTACACTGGCATTAAGTCTGCAGGACTCCATGGTTTCTCCAAACCGGTGTGGTTGTCAGGGCAAGCTGCATTTTGGTGGGGTACGGCATGCTGTATCTGATGCTGAGGACCTCTATTGGCCTCATGTCTGAGTTTGGCAGGGAGATTATAGGGATGGCTTTGCTTCCTCCTTGTTTTATCCTGGTACACTTCTTTTCCAGGGAGAGAAACAAGGACCAGCCCTCATACTGAGCATCTTGCTTAGTTCCCTTTTCTGGCTGGTTTATATCACAGCAAGCTGGGAAGGTGAGGAAAGCATCTTGGGCATTCCCCTTTATTCAGGCACTAATATCAGGGCTGGCTGCTGCAGGTCTTGACCCTTCTTGCAGCATTAGTGAGAGGCAGAGGTAAGAGATTTGATTCAGTGTGGGTAACCAGGCAAATGAATGAGTTTTTTATTATTACTATTATATTTTCTGTTAAAAGTAGAAGCTGCTCCAGTGCAGTGGTATCCCATTATCACTGCTGCAAGCTGTAATGTGCCATATGTCACAGTACGTAAATGTTCTTCAGACCTCATCTATTGGAAACCTTCATAGATCTGAGGAATTTGTTGGAAAGCTGATTGTTTTCAAAAGGCTGCAACTAATTCTTGTAGTACTCAGGATTCTTCACTGCTGTCACATTGGGTGGAGCTGGAATCTGCACAGAACTGTGAGAAATGGGTCATGGGAGGGAAGTTTGGTGGGAGTATGTTGAGGTCTGTCCAAGCTGGACACTTGTCAGAGGCTGAGATTCTGGGTCGTACAAAATGCTTTTCCAGAGTCTACAGATTTGTCAGCTCCAGTCATTAGAGGAACACCACATGCGGTGTGAGAAGCTGAAAACGGGCTGGGTTTTGCTGTTAGCGTGTGCAGTATGTGAAACTCTGCTTGCGCTTGAAAGTGTAATGTGCTGTTTCAACTATTATGATTAGTAATTTTTTCTCATGATCTTATTGTAGTATAGTATTAGAACCTGCTTTTTGTCCCCTGATGGGGATCTGAAAGAAGAGACCGGTGACACAGAGCAATTGGGATTTTCCAAGAGAGGTTGTGTTTCCACCTAAAACCAGTACTGTGGGGTCTGGTGTGCTGGGCTGAGGCGGTGGGAGGGAGGAGGGAAGTTACGCGTCATTCATTGCCCTCTCTGAGCACAAGGAAAGTGCAGCCTCACGCTCACTGAGTCACCCGGGAGCAGACGACAGTCGTGCCATTCAGAGAAGGAATGGCAGTTCATGAAACCACATTACAGCTGCGGTTTCCATCATCATTCCTATTCTGATTTCTGCTGTGTGGCTTGAATCAGAGCTGGCCTGTGGGAAAGGCACAGGGTCCTCCCTGTACAGATCCTGTGGAAACCTCTATGAGGTCTACACAAGGTAAAATCCTTAGTCCTCCTTAAACAGGCTATTGGTCTTAAGTTGCAGAGATGCAGACTGTAGAAAGTAGATGAGTCAAGACCACTGAAAATGTGTTTAGTTCATAGAATCACAGAATGGTTTGGGTTGGAAGGGACCTTGAAGATCATCTGATTCCAATGCCCCTGCCATGGGCAGGGACACCCTCCAGTAGACCAGGTTGTCCAGCTCTGTAGTCCTCAGTACAGGAAAGACATGGACCTGAGGGAGAGGGTCCAGAGAAGGGCCACAAAAATGACCAGAGGGATGGAGCACCTCTCCTATTAAGACATGAGCCTGTCTTAAGAGTTGGGGTTGTTTTGTCTGGAGAAGGCTACAGGGAGACCTTATTGTGGCCTTTCAGTACTTGAAAGGGGCCTGTAAGAAAGCTGGGGAGAGACTTTTTAGCAGGTCCCGTTGCGATATGATGAGGGGCAATGGTGTTAACCTAAAAGACAGGAGATTCAGTCTGGGCCTGAGGAAGAAATGTTTTACCGTGAGGGTGGTACAACACTGGCAGAGGTTGCCCACAGAGGTGGTAGATGTGCCATCCCTGGAGACAGCCAAAGCTGGGTTGGATGTGGGTCTGGCCAGCCTGATCTAGTTGAAGGTGGGGAATCCCCGCGCGTTTCGCCGGCCATGCCGTACCCCTGAGAGCGTGCGAGCCTTCGAGGGGCTCACCGCGGGACAGCGACCCGCGGATCTGCAAGCTGCGAGGAACTACGCGGTAGCGGAGTCCGCTTCCTCCGCGGCGCAGCAGCAGTGCCGCCGGCTGCCCGTGAAACCCGAAACCGGGGCTGCGGCTGAGGGCCGGCCCTGGGAGGCCGCTCCAGCTCCTCCGCTGTGTGTATTTACACATCATGCGCACAGGGACACTCTTCCCAACTTCTTGGGCTGCGAGCCGTGCGGCGCCGGGGCTTTCTGGAGGGAGGGCGCTGGGAGCGCGGAGCTCCGGCGTGGCGCTGGCAGCCCGCGGAGAGGAAGGGAAGGAGAAGAAACTTGTGAGTGCAGTCAGGCTGAAACAAGCTGTCACCGGTTCCGAGTTTGTCTGGGGAAGCCACCGCATTTATGGGTGAGGAGATTGAGCCTGCTTGTGGACAGTAGGAGCCCTGGACCGGGGCAGTTTCGGAGCTCTCGCTGGACCGGTTCGGCACGGCAGCTTAAACGCACGGTAGGTGGCATCGATGCGGATTGTCCTGTGGTCATTGCAGGACAAATAATTGCTGCAGACCAGGAAGCAGAGGCAGCAGCTGTCTGTGCGTGTTACTTCTGTTCTTGTCTGCCGGGCATGTGTGTGTGTAGGCATCTTTAAGTGGTGGTGTGTGCTGTTACTCCTTAACAGTGTTACATAGTTCATAACAGGATTCCTCTTTGTTGGTGTCAGGGGTACAAGCAGAGTATGTGTCATCTGACTACTTGTTGGCTTCAATATAAGTAAAAGCCCTTTGTGCTTTCTGCGATCTCCATGTTAAATCTTTGGATTTGTGATGGTTGCTTTAAAATCTCCCTCAAGTATCTGCAGCAGGCATGCGGAGATCAGTCCTCACTGGGACAGACTTTACCATAAGGATTTGACTGCAATCACAGAAGAGTTAGGGAATCTTCAGTGGGTATCTAGAACTATTGTGTGGCTTTCTTGTTAAGATAAGGGAGTCTTCTCTTTTTTTCCTTCCATTGAGCTTGTATGGAATATTTATCTTAGCGGTAACCTGCATGTATATTGTCAGTTTTGGGGTTTTCTTCTTTCAGCAAACTGGAGAGTAGTAAATGATTCATGTTTAATCATGTTACAAACATTTTTACAACACCTGACTGCAGATAGACAGCAGTGGGGTTTTTTGGTTTGGTTGTTGGTTTTGGTTTTTGTTTTTGTTTTTTTTTTTTTCTTTTCAGATGGGTACCCTTTTGTGTCGGTAGAAATAAAAAAAACAGATTAATTCCCAGCGTAGCACAGTGACTTCGTAACACTGGATTTGTCTAATAATGTGGATGCTGTCTGTGTTAAGTAGCATGGTTGCTGGGAAGATCAGCAGGTTGGATCGTATTGGATCAGCAGGTATTAAGATGCAGTTAAGTTTTTCTGTTGCAGAGTACTTCTGTACCTAGAAGATGACGATAGCTTCTGTACGTTCAGGGGGAAAGGATTCCCCATGAGATGAGAATTAAGGGAGGGGGATTTATCAATACAAGGGGCAATGTGTCTTGTCCTAACTAAAAATCATGTAAGTTGCCTTCTGTGAGTACAGCATGCATGCAGAGTTACAAGCAGAGGTAGAGAGAAAGAAGGACTGAGTGTCAAGTGCTTGTTTCCAGTCTGAAATTGTCACATTGTGGCAGGATTTGTTATTGCAAAAGGCATCTTCTAGTATATTATACTAATGACTTGTGTTAAAAATAAATGTGCTTAGAACTCGTGTTTCTTTGTGCATAAAATCTGCCTCTCTGACTGGTGTCCTGTCTCTCAGCTGCTTTTTTCTTCTCTTGTTCTTTACTTGACTCTCATTCTTTAAGGAAATTAGATAGATATAGTTTGGAACATATTGTGTGCCCTCCCCCCCCCCCCCAACAACAACAAAAAAAGCCCCACAGTAAGTAAAAAATGTAAAGCCATGTATAAAATTCAGCTAACAATGTGCTTGTGTGGAAGGCAAGTCTTACGTGAGAGGGAGGCTGTGGGTTATTCCTTTAAGATGTGCCTCTCCTGTGTTTGCAGGTTAGTGCATGAAGTTCACTTTTATCAGTGGTCCTGTAGCTAGGTTCAGTTTTCTGAAGATGGAGTTCAGAAAGCTGGAAATTAAGAAAGGAAATTGCCTGACAAGTAATAGTTTGAACTCTTGATAAGGCCATGTCTGCAGAAGTAACTAGAATAGAGAGAACCTGCGAGCTCCATGTGCAGCTATAGCACATCTATCAGGACCTTTTCCTCTCTTGCTGCTTCATTCAATATCTGATTTTTTTCAACACACCATGTGAAAGAAAAAAAATTAAGAAAAAAGTTGAAATTCAGGATGGGCAGTTTTGAAGTGATTTGGATCCCATTACTTTTAGCTGTCTTCCCTGTAGGCTATTTTATGTTTATTGTGACCTGAAGGCCTTTGGAAGTCTTGGGAGTTTATAAAATTAAAATGACAGTAGAGGCCAAATTTCCAGCTTAGATTCTCTTCCTACATGTAGGACTGCAGAAAGTCCTAGTAATAAGATTTGGTCTATGTTAGTTTCTATTATTGTGCTAAAAAGCAAGCATGTCACAGAATTGTTTTTTATAGTTGTTGCCTGCATTTATTTAGAAAAGCTTGATTAGGATGCCCTTTTTTAATTGAGAGAGAAAGTTGGCTCAGTTACATAGCACTCAAAAGGGTATGAAAATACCAGGCATCTCAAAGAAGTGGCTGTACTTCAGCTTTAGCAGCATAGCAGACATCCCCAAGTCCTGTGTTGAGATAGATAAAGACTTAGTATGCAGAGCTGAAATCCCAGCCTTATAGCAGCTAGGAGGGCATACAGGCTTCGGTGGCAGCACTGCTATGGGAGACAGGAGAGGCTACCTTGCCAGGACTCTGCCCCATCCCTGGAAGTGCTCAAAGCCCCATCCAGCCTTGCCTTGAACAACCTGGTCTAGTGGAAGGTCTCTCTGCCTGTGCAGAGGGTTTGGAACTAGATGATCTTTAAGATCCCTTTAAACCCAAGCCATTCTATGACACTGTGTGTGAGCTCCCAGAAGCAGCTGGATGGCATTAGGAAGCAGTTTGCTTTGGTCCCTGTGGTTTCCAAACCCCAGTAGGACAGCCAGAAGCTGGGAGTTGATGCCTCCCAAGCCTCATGGTTCTGTGTTCTTTGCTTTCAATAGGTACCGCCACAATCCAGCTGTGGCAGCCAGTCTGTAAGTGGCTGATCTTGGTGTGAGGGGCTGCATGCTGAGAAACTCCTTCCTAGTCTTCAGCTTCTTGTACATTTCCTGACTCACTCCTACTTCACCATTTTGTCAGTTACATTTCAGTGATCAAAGTGTGGATGGTAAGGACTGCAGTGAAGCTGTGAATTTATTTTATATTGAATTGATTATGCATCCAAAATGAGCCATAAGGGTCCTTGATTATCTGCCATTATAAGCTAGATCATTTATTTTTGAAAAATACCCTGTTTTGCTAACAGAAAGTCACTTGATAGGCTCTTAATGCTCTGCAGTATATATATCACATGAGTAATTATCATCAGTCTTAAATTATGTTCTTTGCAAATTTGTTTTATTTGACTGTCTTTGCCTACCACCTTTGCTAGCTCTGGTTCTTACTAGTTCTTTTAGTAGCCTTCTTTATCCAAATTTTTGCTTCCTCTAGAGTTACTATTCTCTACCTTCTCTTTGTAAAAGTCTAAAGCAGAGTTCCTTCATTATGTTCTCCAGTTCTTCAATTATTTCAGCCTTTTAAAAATGATTTCCAGTTTTACAAAATGCTTCTAAATGTTTGGATACTAGCACTGGAAGTAATACTTAGAGGTCAGTACTGTGAAATCCAGAGATACAATGATCTGTATACTTTATTTTTCCCTTGTTAAATAGTCTTGTGATGATGCTAGAGATGGGGCTGTTGTGTTGAACAGGGACCTTGGGTTTTCCTTCAGGAGGATGTTCTCAGGTACTGTCAGATCTTCACAGCTTCTGCTGAGCAAGAGCACAGATGGCTGTCTGTCAGTCGCCTTTCCCCTTTGTAATTAATGGTTTCCTTGGTACCTGTCACTTGCACTGTTTTTCAGTCATTATCTTTTTTTCTTTTCTTACCTTTTTTCTTCCAAGTCATTGGCTAAATTGCAAAATAAGATAGTTCCCCTGAGACTAGAAACCACCTGCAGTGTGATGCTGCTTTTTGTTTACAGTCATGGTTTTTGACTTATCTGTTAACTGTTTGCATTAATTTTGCCTGCCTGGCTCAGCTCTTGTTCCATTGGGCTTTGCTAATGAAAATGTCATGCTCCACCGTGCCAGAGGCCTTTGAAGGAGAGAGCACATGAGCTCAGTGCTTTTAACTTTGTCAAACTTCTGTTGTTTATTGTTGTACTGATTAGTTTGGAGGGGCTTTTATGCTCTGGCTCAATGAGACAAACTTGAGCAACATGTAGAACTCTTTGGCACTGTTTATATAGTTTATTGTCATGATATACCTTTAGTTTTCCTATATTTAGTTGTGTGCAATTCTGTGTAATAGCAATTATGATTAATAGCTCTTTAGCAAAAATTCTTTTCATGTCTGTTACTTCCAAGAAGTAACTGGTGTATTCCTGTCGTCCTTTTCCCACATCTGCCTTTGCTTTTAAAGCAGTTAAAATTCTAACTGGACTGGTGTTCTTGGCCTGCCAAATTGAACAATCATGAAGTTTTATAAAAAGTAAAATGCAAAACTCCAGGAATTTGCCTGTGTCCTGGAGGCAGTCAGATCCCCCTGGATGTCACTAACTGGGTGAAACAAACATGCTTTTTCCTGTGTTTGTGTGGTCTGGGCCAAAATCTGTTGGCTATTTCCATATTTTGAGCTACTTCTCTGTTTTGCAAGGAGGTATAGTGCTCCTTCAGTAGGTAGAGAAAGTAGCTTTCCACTTAATCCTTGCTCAAATGACCTGACCTTGTCTCCAGCAGCAGCATGCTGGGTTTTCCATAAGCTCCCTTTCTAGCTCTTTCTGTAACTTTCCTGGCTACCACATCCTCTGTTGCGAGAAGAAAAACATGGAGAAGGACAGAAGTGAGACCAGGGGAGTCCTTTGCTTCCCAAAGGTGCTAGTAGTTTGCAGCTTAAGCTAGAAAAGCTTTTAAAGAGAGTAGCAAGAATGGTCAAGGACGCAGGACAGCTTCTGTCCAAGAAACAGTGAAGCAGGAAGGAACTTGTCAGCCAGATGAGATGACTGAGAAAACTGTATAAATGAGTGATTGGGAAAGAGTGAGCAGAGACCAATTCTTCCCTTATTTCCAATAGAAAAATCCCAGGGTGTATCCAGGAGTGATGGTGGCATGCTCAAAACAAATGAAAGGAGGTAGTACTGTGCACAAGATGTACATAAGGTGTAATTAAGATGCACAAATACTTGCCAGAAAATACTGTGGTTAGTTAAGGGAAAACCCAGTTTTAAGGGGTAGCTGGATGAAAGTATTGTTGTGTGCTTGTCTTAGTTTTCCTGCCTGTCCCTGAGAGTTTACTTGAGTCACAGTTGGAGATGGGATGCTGGGCTCCTTGTAGGCATCCATTTATTCAATGTTGACCCTCTTTTGTTTTGATGTTACTTATGTAGGGGGGGAAACATCTGATTCTGTGGTTGATGGAAAGGAGCTGAATGACCACAGCAGACCACTGCAATGTGTGAAGGCTTGCCTTCTTCAGTTGGAAGTGTGTGGACATATGTAAGCATAAGAGCTGGTGTTGCAAAGCAAGTTGTGATGGATCTTTGTGCTTTTGATTTTTTTTTTTGAAGTTCACAACCGTGTTTCCAGGTAGTGCTGTGGGGATGTGTGGGCACAGTCTTACAGGATGAGTATTTAGAAAATTCATCATAGGAGTAGATAACATGAATTCAAGTGGAAAAGAACCCCTGAAGCATGTTGGAACTTACTCAAGTAAAGAGTCTTTCTCTGCAGTGCTGGCTGTCAAGCTGGGTATGTGAAGGTGGAAAAAGAAGCTGAAGTACTGCTACTGTGCTCTGACAATCCTAGTGTGCTAAATGACTGTTTAGTAAATGGAAGAGCACTACAGTCAAGGGTACTTACAGTGTGCTAAAGGCCCCTCTTGAGTTGCTTCAGAAAGAAAAATGATGCAGAGGCTGCAGACAATTAGGTTTGCTTCTTATTCTTCACATCCTACTCTGTAGATGAGATGGATGTGGTTACTGTTCCTCATGCCCAAAATGGTTGCTAATTCTTTCAGTATTTTTTGGGAAAAAAAGGTTTCTGTAAATCCCTAAACCTTGAGGAACTGCATGTTTTACAATAGCTCCAAGGTCTTATTGCCACCATGGCTGTGTGTATTTAGAACTGGCTGCTTTGATTGTTACTGTAATGGAGTGCTAATGATATTAACCTTTAACCTATTAATCATATTAACCTACTTGGGCTTGGACTGGGAAATAAGAATTGCAGTTATCAATATATAGCACAAAGCATAAAATCATACAGTGACAGAATGTTTTGGTTTGGAAAGAACCTTAAAGATCATCTAGTTCCAATCCCTTGCCATGGACAGGGACACCTTCCACGAGACCAGGTTTCTCAAAGCCTCATCCAACCTGGCCTTGAACACTTCTGGGAATAGGGCAGCCACAGCTTCTCTGGGCAACCTGTGCCAGTGCCTCACCACCCTTACAGGGAAGAATGTTTTCCTAATATACAATCTTAATCTACCCTTTGCTTGCTAAAAGCCATTCCCCCTTATCTGAAGGTGGCCTATAGGGATGTTGGGGAGGGACTCTTCATTAGGGACTGTAGTGGTAGGACAAGGGGTAACGGGTTAAAACTTAAACAGAAGTTTAGATTGGATATAAGGAAGAAGTTCTTTACTGTAAGGGTGGTGAGGCACTGGAATGGGTTGCCCAGGGAAGTTGTGAATGCTCCATCCCTGCCGGTGTTCAAGGCCAGGTTGGACAGAGCCTTGGGTGGCATGGTTTAGTGTGAGTGGAACAGGGGGGTTGGACTTGATGATCTTAAGGTTCTTTCCAACCCTAACGATTCTATGATCCTGTCATAACATGTCCTTGTAAAAAATCCCTCTCTTGATTTCTTGTATACTCCCTTTATGTACTGGAAGGCTGCTCTAAGGTCTCCCCATAGCCTTCTCTTCTCCAGGCTGAACAAGCCCAACTCTCTTGGCCTGTCTTCATAGGAGAGTTGCTCCAGCCTCTAATCATCTTTGTGGTTCTTGCTCCCTCAGGTCTTGTTTTGGGTGCCGCAGAGCTCCACACAGGACTGCAGGTGGGGTCTCAGCAGAGCGGAGCAGAGCGGGAGAATCACCTCCCTCGACCTGCTGGTCACAGTCCTTTTCATGCAGCCCAGCATACAGTTGGTTTCTGGGCTGTGAGTGCACACTGCTGGCTCATGTCGAGTTGCATCAGCCAACACCCCTACACCCCTAAGTCCTTCTTCTCCTGATCCACTGAGGGTCCATCCATCAAATCCATGATTCTTCAGTTTAGAGACAAGGATGTTGTGCTGGATAGTGTCAAATGCCTTGCACAAGTCCACGTAGATTACATCAGTTGCTCTTCCCTTGTCCACCAATGCTGTAGCCCTGTTGCAGAAGGCCACCAAATTTGTCAGGCATGGTTTGCCCTTAGTGAAGCCATGTTGGCTGTCACCAGTCACCTCCTTACTGTCCATGTGCCTTAGCATAGTTTCCAGGAGGATCTTCACTATGATCTTGCCAGGCATGGAGGTAAGAATGACCAGCCTGTAGTTCCTTGGATCTAACTTTTTTAAAAATGGGGATTATAGTCCCCATTTTCCAGAGGTAGGAACTTCATTGGACTGACACAACTTCTCAAATATGATGGAAAATGGCCTGGCAACTTCATCCACCAGTTCCCTCAGGATCTGTGGATCAGGTCCCATTGACTTGTGCACTTTCAGGTTTCTTAGGTGGTCTTGAACATGGTCATCTACAACAGGCAGTTCTTTGTTCTCCCAGTTCCTGCTTTTGCCTTCTGCGACTTGGGCAGTGTGGCTGGAGCTCTTGCCAGTGAAGACTGAGGCAAAAAAAAGTCATTGAGCCACCTCCATGTCCTGGGTGATCAGGTCTCCTGTTTCCTTCTGGAGGAGGCCCACATTTTGCCTTGTCTTCCTTTTATCTCTGATGTGCCTGTAGAAGCTTTTCATGGTGCCCTTAATGTCCCTGGCCAGATTGAGTTCTGTTAGGGCTTTAGTTTTTCTGTCCTGATCCCTGCTAGAACTCATTCTCGATGCTTCCTTTTAGGGTATAACAGATTGCTGCAGTTCAAAGACAAGTATATGAATGCACACATGTATCTAGGAGACGAAGACAGACTTTTGGGACTCTAATTAATTGTATCATTGACTAATTATCCAAGTACTGTCTTGGAAAGTGTGATGAGTAATTTGGGATCTCAATGTTGTTACATGTGAGATAAAGATGAAGGAAGAAGCTCTGCTGTACGTCTGCTCGTAATTATGAATTACCTACTGTGGTATTTTATTTGTCCACAAGAAGTCAGAGCAAGCAACCTATTTGCTGAATAAGCAAATATGGTAGAGCAACTAGATGTTTCCTTCAAGGGTTTGGGTTTCTGGTTGTTTTCTCTCTGTGTGTTTGTGTGTCGCTATAGTGGGCTTGTGTTGAGCTTTTACCTCTTATCCTTGGGATCAAAATTGCGTGTCGGATGCATGGATAGTAACTGTGGTTATCCACTACTAAGTGGTTTTGCAACACACAAAAGAAGTCCTGGATGCTAGAAAGAAATCTTATCTCTGGCAGTTGCAGTATTTGTGCAGCTGTTCATACAGATGTTTCTTTTTTCTTCTCTTTTGTAAATTTCTCCGAAGAAGTAATCAAACAAAGAGAAACATTAAAGGGTCTGCCTTGAGAAACCAAAACCTTGCAATGCCTTTTAGTTTGGAGACAGTGATGGAGATAGTAGATTCACAATTTAAAAAGGACTGTGAAAGCTTACCTCATGCTTGCAAGTACAAAGCCTGCCTAGGCTCTGTATTCAGTATTGCTAAATGGAGGTGTCCTAAAAATGTGAGTTTTGCAAATGGGCTCTGAAAGTCATAATCTGGCTGTAATCAATTGGGGATCTTAATAGCACTGCTGGAACCCAAATTGATTTGATCTCATTAACTTAAATGTAAAATGTGTGGAGTTTGGAAGTGGGCAGGAAAAGTCCCAGTCAAAAACCTTGCTCTGCAGTGTGGCTAAAAAATGAAGTTTACAAATGAAAGCATAGCAGCAAGCCTTCCCTCCCCCCACTCAATAGCTGGTTTCTAGATTGGGGATTAATTTTGTTCATGCGTATTGCAAAATGTCATTTAGCATCCACTGTGAGACGTGTTTATTCACTGTTTTAAAAAAGTGAAAGTACAATTCCATAGCATGGAAGTGGGAAGTCTTGAAGGTGCCATCTTAAATACAATTCAAGTAAAAATTCTTCAAAAGTCAATAAATTAATTTGAATGTAAAACATTGTGAACATCTAATTCATGATGCTGAAACCCCTTCTGTTCCTAGGAGAGTGCAGGGCTCAAACTGGAGTCAGTTAACTTCATCGTCCAGAAACATATAATAAATGATAGTTAGAAAAACATACACTTGTATAGACATCTGTCTTGATGCCAGCGGGCTTTCTTGGGTTGGGTTTTTCTCTGCAGGGACATTACTAAGTAAGCAGCAAGAACCTGTAAGAAGGCACATTGTAAGTAGTGATTTTTGAGTAATGAAAACTTAAGAAAACCAATATACGTCTGTCTGTAAGCAAAAGATCTGATCAGCTTTTGGGTTGTTTAGTTTTCCATGTAACCTGATATGTGTGTGATGTCTGCTGCCTAAACGTAACCCACCATGCTTCAGTACTCTTTCTTAAGAGAAAATAAGACCTGGCATTGTAGTGAGAATGAGAGAGCAGCCTTAACCTCAGCACATAAACATGGGTAAACATCAGGGAAGGGGGCAGAACTATTTTGGGTGATAATGCTGGAGTAAATTGATGTAGACTGTCCACGAGTATGCTGGGATGAAAAAAAATTTCTAACGGAGTAGGGAGTTCCTGGGACTGCTGGGTTGGGACTGAGGGGGGATGTTAAATTAGTTGGTTTGATGGTGCTTTTTCACTGTCTGGAAGTAACTGTTGTTGGCTCCCATGGGGCTTCAGAAGCTGGGCTTAATGATTCTGGTGGTCCTTTACTGTCCTGCCTGTTTATCATGTGTGGACAATTGTAAAAGAATTGTCTAGTCCCTAACCGTAGGAATATTTTACATGTATTATGAGATGTGCCAAGGCAAAAATATAATTGACAGCAAATCAACATGCTTGCCCTTATTATTTTCACTGTGTTGATTCTGTCCTGCATGAGCCAACTGTTAATTCATTTCTGGTAGCTTGGCTGATTTTGAAGAATTTACAAGGTTTCAGCATAAGTGTTACAAAGAGTTCTGGTCACTTGCCATGATGATTTGACTCCTGATTTGGTCAGCTGTTACTGGTAGGCTTTACCACATTTAGAAATAGTTGTTGTCTCTGCTTTTGCAGTGGTCTGTGGGTCTTTGTATGGGAGTAGCCACATAACTCCCTTCACATGCTGCCTTCTGCCAGGCGTAAGGGGAGAGGGAAGCTTCTGGGAAGGAGCAGGGGGCAGCTGTGATGATGACTCTGTAAATTGGGGAGCTTAGCATGTTTTTTAATGCACAGCATTCAAGTATCTTGGAGTTGACTGTCGTGTCCTCTCCTGTTTAATATGTGCTGAATTGTACCTCTTGCACTTCTGCTGCCAGCCTGAGCTCACACAGCTTGCAATGCTCTTGGCTGACACCAGGAAAGGGCTAAAGCAGCTGGTTGAGTGTGTACCACATGGCACATTCAGTGTCAAGACTATTTATCATGTAACGAGATTAAGCCATTGTGCAGCACTGATGTGCAATGCAGGCTCACGCAGCTCCTGATACCTTTCCTTGGCAACTGGAAAAGTACAGAACAGGAGTTCAGCATTGGGGTGATCCTCTGCTAGGATTAGAAATAAAATCCTAAATGCTGAGACTCCCTTCAGATGTTTGCATGTTATTTGATGGTGTCACTCCTGGGACACTGCTTCGGAGATCTTCATCTCCCAGCATGAACAGGAAGGCTATGAAACGTGAGTTTTACCATTTCTTACTTTCATCAGGACTACTGGGAAATGGCACCTTAGCCAAAAGGGCATATTAGTTATTATTAGTCTATATGGGACTATGCAGTAAGTATTTTGCACCTTACTTAAGTGCCCAGTAGGTAACGATAAATTACTGTACAATACCTGATGAAAATACCCAGGGAAGGAAATAATTTCTAGTCTGTACCACTATACCAAGTGCTGAATGAACCCAGGTCAATAAAACAAGAAAGAAAAGGTCACGCTACTACAGTGACAGGGGAAAAACTGGAATAATGGGATACAAGCAGTGCTACTGAGAGATTTCAGAGGGATGTGCCTTTGCGGTATTTCGGTTTCTCTTCTGAGGATGCGAAAAACAGGCAGTTATCACTGAGCTGTTGCTGTGGACATGTAGTTATGACAGGGAATAGATCTGATTTCACTTGCAGACCGACTGCCTGATAGTGCCGGATTGTAGACAGAGCGATTGGGATGTATTGATAGATGTGGAAATGTGGTGCGAGGAGCTAATTATTTCCCAAATGACCAGTGAGAAAATGTTTGCCTTTTTTTTTTTCCCTTGGAGTTCATAAAAAGCTTTCACCTGCCATTTAGCTCCCCCTTATAATTACATGCAGTGTCTTAGGCTGGTGGGATTGTCTGGGTAATTTAAAGCAAAATTGAGTGTCGGGGGCCTGTGATACCACTCAGATGTGCAGATACTTTAAGTAGGTCATACTTATTTTCTAATGACCTGAAATATCTGACAAATCTCCATACAACATGGCTTTTGAGGAGAACAAGAGTATGGCAGCTGTGGTAACATTTTTTCACTCAGTGTTTTGATTTTTGAGCTGCAGGAGTACTTTCTTCTTGGAGAAGACATTTAGCATTTTCTCCTGGATCTTGGAGGTGCCGCATAAGGGACTGCTGTACGTGTGACAGATCAGTGAGCTGTTCAGTTTCCTCTGTCATGTACCTTAAATAGAGAGCTCTAATGTGAATACAGTGTCATGTACTTTACTTATTTGTAGCCTCACTCCTCCT
Organism: Psittacula echo; assembly: GCF_963264785.1. Classification (NCBI taxonomy): domain Eukaryota; kingdom Metazoa; phylum Chordata; class Aves; order Psittaciformes; family Psittacidae; genus Psittacula; species Psittacula echo. The sequence continues at coordinate 62,274,012 of NC_137735.1, forward strand.
TTCATTCCTGCCTGGGGATCAGAGGTCCATGTGAGGTCTGGTTTGTATCCGTCTTATTCAGTGTAGTCTTGAAGTACTCAAAAAATACCGTGATACTTCCTGTTAAATCTGCACCTTTCTCATGGAAGAGTTCTCTTTGCATGTTACTGCACTTTATCAAGTCTTGTTCTTTAATATGTGTAGTGCACACCTTCTTTACATATTTATATATTGAAAACAGTGTTTTCCATTTTCAGTTCTCTACCATATTAAGCTTGGGATGGAAAGACAGATAAAAAAGAAGCATATTTTAATTGAGGAAGGGTCCCTGTCTGCCCATTTTTACAGTTATGGAATGCTTACAGAAAATAAAAGCTGGACCATTAGCCAAATATTCTGCTGAAGGAATATTTGGTAATACCAGCAGCTAAAGTAGTTCAGGATTTCCAGAAAGAGCTGCTCTTCTGCCCATCTTTTCTACCTACGCAGAATTTCTGCTCTTTAGAAATTGTAACTTGCAGTGCCTACAGCTGTAGGCATTTGCATTTACCTGTCCCATTGCTTTTGAGAATAAGTAAGAGAGATAGAATAGGTTTTATATCCCTAGATAAGATTTATTATTGTATTTGAATAGATCTTTCCCCTTTTGTGATTTCAAGCAGTAAAGAGGTAATGTTGCCCTGGAGAATAATGAAAAGTATTAGGGAAATGCCTAAAGCATGGAAACCAAGTAGCAAGTATGTGTAAAATCACTCTGCCCTGAGAGATTACTGGAAGTTGCAGCCAGTGTGTGGTGAATGTTGGCTGTGATATGACAGTACAGCTGAAAGAATACATGCACAGCTATGGATGCTAACTTGGAAAATACTAAGTGTGGAGCTGGTGGTAGCAAGGTGCTCCTTAAATTTAGTGTGAAGTTAATGTCTGTGCTTGAAAAATAGGATGAAAATCTGAGCTCAGAAACAAGCTGTGTTGCTGTTTGTTGTTGCTGGAGGTCTGGAAAAAGTGTATTTGTGTGTGTGTGTGTGTGTGTGTGTATTTAGAAGCATGCAGAAGCTCAGCTTTTTAGGATCTGCTGCAGATGATCAGCAAGGAAAGGGTTGAAGTCTTATTGCAAAAACAAAAAGATGATCTACTGGAAAACATAGAATGACACAATGGTTTGGTTTGGAAGGGACCTTAAAGATCATCCAATTCCAACCCCCTGCCATGGGCAAGGATACCTTCCACTAGACCAGTTGCGCAAAGCCCCCTCCAACCTGGCCTTAAACACTTCCAGGGAGGGGGCATCCACAATTTCTGTGGGGATGCTCCATGTCAGAAACATCAAGAAATAATCACAGAGACAAGGTCTATTAAACAAGCTTCTTGGTTTGTGTATGTTTGAAAGCAAGGAGGCTTGAATGGTTTATCTAGTTTATAAACTTGGATGCCTAGACAGATTGCTTGGAAACTGATATGAGCAAATAGTTTGTTCTGAGACTCATTGGAAGTGTAACAAAAAGAAACTGTGTGTTTTGCCTAGTCCATCATTTGCAGAATATTTAAGGCTAATAAGGTAGGAAAAAGTAAAGCAGTGTGGAAATCATGACATGATCCGGTAATTTCTCCCCCTTTAACTGGCCTTTTAAAATTTTGCAGAGCTGTTTAAGCTGCAACTTGTTGTATTTTTGGTGGTGGTGGTGCTGAAATAACTCTGCAGGAAGACTGGATGTTTTAGCTGAAAGCTTATGTGAAAATACATTAGTTTTCACCAAGCTGACATGTAAAGGTCACTGAGTTCCAAGATGGTGATGGTGAGACAGAGGATACTCATTTGCCATCCTGGGACAAAAGAGTACACAGTAAAATTGCTGTTTGGTTGGGGTGATGTGGTTTTGTTTGGTTGTGGGTTTGTTTCAGTTTATTTTATGTGACGGGATATTTACTGGGCCTGTTTCATATATATGTGCTATGTCATATAGTATAATAAAATTGTCAGTTCTGTTGGTTTAAATTGTTTGAAATGAAAAACAAATAATACGCTATTATTAAGTAGCATCTCATTAAGGCCTTAGTGCTCCATTGTAACATTAGAATGGCTGATTGTTCTGGTTGTGAAATTTGTCAAAAAGGCAAGGAAGATGCAGGGATAGAAAAAATTTTTCATGGTAGGTGTTTTAGTGATGGAAGAATAATACTAAAGCCTCTGAAGTTGGGAAATGGGGAAGAAAGCCTTGGTCTTAACACTTGTACACTTAAGACAGGATTGAATAGGTAAACTGGTGTTCAGACAAGGAATTCACGAACAAGGAGGCAGTACGTTTCTTGCATGTGTTTTTACTTTGTAGATATATCAGAGCTACTTTTCTTAGAGATTCTGAAAGAACAGATCTATTGGTGCTAGTTAGTGCTAGTAGCATCTGGGCTTAAATTTGGCGTTGTGAGTGAATTATAACTTTTTTTTGTTTGACATGGCAACATTTTAACAGCTAAAAGATGAACTCAAATGTATGTGATTGATTCTTGCACAACACAATTGCTCTCAACCCGCTGACTGATACCCAGCCTGTCCCTGAGCAGTGATCGGCTCCTCATGATCAACTCCCTGCAGTTTCTGTACTGAACATAGTGTTCTATGGTGTGAAATACCCCTTTGGCTAGTTTGGGTCATATGTCCTGTTTCTGCTCCCTCCCAGCATCTTGTGCCCGTCCTCACTGGCAGAGCGTGAGAGACTGAAAAGTCCTTGACCGGGATAAGTGCTACTGAGCCACAGCTAAGACATCGGTGTGTTGTCAGCTTTGTTCTCAGACTGAAGCTAAAACAGCACTGCACCAGCTACTAGGAAGAAAAATAATTCTGTCCCAGCTGAAACCAGGAGAACAGAAAAAATATGACACTTCAGCCTGCATCCTTGAAATGTTGGATTGTTTTAAACGTTGTTATTCTTGTTGTCCATACTGATAAGAAATTTAAATGGAATGATGCCTTTTGCAGAGCTGGGGAAAAAAATCTCTGTGGTAGAAAATCAATAATTGCCATGCCTCTCCCAGCTTTTGCAGCACTTCCCTTTACCCAGGCTGGCAGTTTAGTGTATTTGCTGCTTGTTAATAGTCATGCTTTATGTGATTTGGTAGCATGAATGTGCACTTCTAAACAGCTGTTAAACTTCCTACGGCATTTGTGAAAAGGAAATGTTAAATGTGAACAGTTTGAAAGTTGTTTTCTTGTAAGCAAAATTCTGTCCATCAGTCAGGAAACCGTATTGTGTTATAGGTCACAAACATCAAACACAGCCAAGTAAAATACTGGGTTTTGTCTTGCTGTAGAGTTCGGCGAAAACTCTGACTAGTTCAAGGTGATGTTTTAAAAAACTGCTGCATTAATTTGAGCATTTGGGGTGGGGAAACAAGAAGTTAAATTGAGTAAGGTCTTCAGGATAAATTACACGTTTTTGCATAGTTATGCTAATTTTGCTGTGGGTTTTTTGCAGCTAAAGTGAGAATCTGTTAATCAGAAAAGTTTTAGTTGTTACCAAAGTACAATGAACTCTTGTAAGGTTTTTAGATGGCTGAATACTTGTATGCTATAATAAGAGCAAATTTTATCATTCTTATTGACAGCCAAATTTTGACTGGCCCTTCGTGGGTGTGCAGGGCTGGCAAATAAAAACAAAGTCCTCTGGAAACAACAGAAGACAAGCTTCCAAGTGTCTTGTGTTTGTAACTTACCTGAGAGCTAGTTGTAATCGCAGCCTGTGTGCAACGGACCAGAAAGTATAATACTTCAATTACTGTATGCATTTGTTCAGGTGATGTACGTGGTACATGTTTAACACAGGAGAGGGCTCTGAGAATTTCATGGACAAGTTTAGGGTGAACACGTTCCTCGCATGTGGTGAAATGGTGGGTCATTTCCACTGAGCATCTCTTATCTTCTCTACTCTGCAGCATATGTAGCAGTTTTCCATGTTTGTTTTCAGACAGGTTCTTAAATATTGCCAGAGAGCTTAGAAATGCAGCAGCTGCTGTGCAGAAAACTGGAAAGTTAAGTATGCACCTTCAGTGCTTTTTGGACTCAACTGATGTTCAGTGTGTTGACCTGCTGTAGAGGTTAGTGTCAACAGCTCCACAATCCATACTGTTTTACCAATAGAGTTTGACACACCTTTCTTTCAAAAAAAGCTATTACTATTGGACTTAGTACTGTTGTTGTTATCCTAAGTGCTGCTGACAGTGTCTTGGCATTCTGATTGCACGAGAGATCGGGTTCGTGACCTCAAGATACATCTGCTGTGGGCTTTTGATAGCTGATGTAATTTTTCCTCAAACAAAAGCTTCCATTTATATTGTGTTCAGTATCTCCTGAAACCAAATAAAAAGGGCAGAGAAAGTATGGCTGAGAAGAATACAGCACATACCAATAAACCAAGAATCAGATAAATGTAATATAAAGCCAGTAGTAAGTAGAAATATGTAGAACATCATTTTATGGTTATTGCAGTTGTTTGTGTCAATCTACCATTTGAAAGAGGAAAACTTCCTGCAAAGAAAGTTGTATAGTTCATGGCATTACTACTGTTTTGTCCAGCATGCGTCCGCAGGTTTGTTCATAAGCTTAAATCCTTGGTTTTGACCTGCACAAGTTAGATGCTGTCTTAGTCAAAAATGCTGTAAAAATGGGATGATTTCTTCACATACAGAGGGCATTAGCAGTGAGGGATACTAAGGTGTGTTTTCCTGAGCTGCTGTATTTTCATAAATTCAGAACCACACTTGACATTTTGAGCTTGATGTGAAATCGTGCAAAGCTCAAAACATGGGAAATCTGAAACAAGTGACTGTAGTCATGCAGAGAAATCTTTAGGCTAAACTGTAAAATACATGTCTTTAGGAATATACATTTTCTGTTTATGTATAGGGTCCTCATGAACAGCTTTGTGTTTATGGAATGGTAGTCATCAGGATGATAAAGATGTTTGAAAACTATTCAGACCATCTTTTTTCCTAGTACAATTTGGATGAAAGTGTTGGGTGTGGAAAAAATGAACCTGCACCGAATGGTGTACCTGCATGTCTGAACACCTGAAGGAACACCTCATTGAACACCTGAAGGCTTTTGCTGGGCAGTGGAAGGGTGGTGCTTGTTCTTGTTGTCTAAGCAAAAGACTGTTTGCTTACTTAAGCATGCTGTGGTAACTTTGATGATTTATATTGCTGCTAGTGGATATTGCTGATGTATTTCCCAAGCCACATATTTTCTTGCCGTATTGAGCTGATGTTTGTCATCTTCCCCTATATGTTGTTTTTCTCCTTAGTGTTTGCACCCTTCAGACATTTGTGGAATGTTTTGTGTTCTTTCCTTGACCATCACAATGTCAGTCCAACAAAACGCTCATCTTCATTCCTCTGCCCTGAATGTCTTCCAAGTTGTTTTTGTTGTTTCCAGTGGAGAAAAGGCAAACTCAGTAAACAAACTGATGATACATTGATATGATGTATTATTTTCAATATTGAACTGGACAGCAAGTTTGCAGCTAATTTGTTATATATTACCACTGTTAAGGAACTGTAATGAAGAAAGAGATCTATGTTTACTCTGTGTTCCTTTCAGGCTGTTTTTGTCATAGAAGGCAGATTGTATTTTTCAAACGTTAATCTTGCAAGAAGTAGGCCAGAGTTGCAGCCTTTCGTCTGTTCTTAGTCCATCAAATGCAATTCTTGCAGTTCTCGTGAGGGATCAAATCGTTCTTACAAATCTTAAAGGCAGGTTTCTATCCAAGAGCAACAACTTTACTGCCTTAAGATATGAAGAAAAAAGCCAGAATAGCTTTGACAAAGTCTGAGTTTTCTAAATTGTGCCAAATTTGTAAAGTGTTCCATTGCTTCCAAATTACCACTATCAAAGCTTTTTTTATTTTTCCAGGGATGCTAGGGCAGCTTGCTGAGGTTTTGCTTTGCAGATTCACACTTTAAATATTTCCTTGGGGAAAGGTTTGTTGCAGAGCTGCTTGAATGGTAGATTCTTGAAAAGATCTGGACCATGAGGTGAATTATGCCAGGATGCTCCCCAGGTCCCAGATGTGAGAAATCTTTTGGGGTACTCACATTGCTCAGCAGTCTCTCAGGAAATGTCAGACAGCTGCTGTCAGAGCTGCTTATGTCCTTCCTTCCTTCCTTCCTTACAGTGAACATGAAGTAAATTTCCCCAGTGAACCATAATAAAGATAGTACAGCAGCTTTGTTCTGGAAGACTGTATTGAAATCTGTTCCTCTTAAAACCGATTTTGATTTTTTTTCATTCCATCATGTGCTGTGCAGCTTACCACGTGCTTAGCACATCTAATGTATGCTTGTGCGAGAGAGCTGGAAGTCCTGTTTAAAATATTTTGCTTTCATGATATCCAGATGTGTCTGTCAACTGCGGTGACGGCATGTCAGTTTTCTTCTTTTTCTTGCACTTTGTGTTCTTCACAGTTGAGTAATTCAAAGTATAAACTGTGGCTTAGTCCTCCATGTCAAGTGTAACACAGGGACATGATCAGGTTCTCAGCATCTGCTCTGAGTTGAAATCATGTTTTGTCTCTGTAGAAGAGCTAATGTTACATGTGTGTGTGTGTCACCTTTTCATACTGTTGGATTCCTGTTTCCGGGAGTTGTGCCTCACTTCAATTTCATTGAAGAAGACTGGCCAACAACTTACACTCATTCATATAATTGTAACCATTAGTGGGAGCTTATCACTTGCATTATTTTTTTTAACTCAAATGCTGCGTTGCTTGATTTTGAGAACATATTGTAAACTAGTGTCTAATTTAACAAATAATATACTATGTGTTGACTTTTAAGATACTGGGATGTTTCTGAAATGATGAAAAGTAGGACTCGGATTCAAGTTTCAGATGAGAAAATACTTAGAAAGAGGGGGGTTCTTGAGAATGTGAAGTCTAAGGTTCAGTACTGTATGGTAGGAATGTGGACATAAATACACTTTTAATCTTAAAATTATGCTGTTCATCTTCTCAGGAGTTGTTGTGCATACTTGTGCTTGTATATGGATTTGGCAGTAAATCACATACGGAGATTTATTACTAGTTATCAACTTAAAGCGATCACCGTGATAAATGTCTACTTCTTTGTTTATATTGCTGTTCATTTAAAATTCTCTATAAATCTTGCCCCTAATAGTGTGAAAGAGCTGCCATCTGACAAATCCCTCATTTTTTTTTCCTACCAGGTTTTCATTATTTTCTAGATGCAAACAGCTGGCTGTGATGTTTTCATCAAACTTTGAATTCTCTCTCGTAGTTTCTGTGTGGTAGCACAGTAGCTGTAGACCTTGGATATATAGTGTCGGTGATATGTTGGTCAGTAGTTTAATTTGTCCCCCTGAAAAAAATAGGTTTTTTTGGAGATGGTCTCATCATCACTTTGTGATTGCTTTGGGATTGAAAGGTTGTAATCAGGTTGTGATTCCCAGTTCCTTTTCTGTCCTCATACTCTGGTTGGTTGTATCTTGCAGAATTAGCAGTCTGAAGCAAATGTCACAGGGAGAGTTAGATGCTTCTCTTGAATGTCTTTTTCGGACTCTTGTCTACAAAATAGTTGGTAAATATTTTGGGGTTGCAAAACTAAGTAAAATGGAGAGGTTATGGCTGTTCTGCTTCATGTGATCTCTCCTTCTGTGCATTGGTTTTCAGAGAAAATTACTTCATAAAATACTGTGATACGCACCTCTGCACCATTTTCACCCATGGCAGTGATCGATACTCAGTATTGTTACAGGACCAGCAAATCAAAATGCTCTTTTGATACAGCAGACAGGTCTTTTGGTTACTAAAAACATGCATTCATAGCTCATTGCCCTTCTTGAGAAAAATGAACCAATTTGTATGGACAGAAGCATTTTCTTACCCTCTTCTTTATGGTGTACAGGTCTCTAGGAAGGGGAGGGACAGTAGGTGGAGCCTGGTTTTAGATTCTCCACAGCCATTTGAAAGAGGCAAATGTATTATTTTAAGTATAATATATTATTATTGAATAATTAATATTTAATAATTAATATATTAATAATTAAGAATATTATTTATTACTGCAAATATATTATTGTAACTGCTTTTGCCTTACCTCCCTTTTATTTCTCAACTGTTGAACCAACTGTTCATTTCTCAACTGTTATAGGCTCAACGCAGCTGCACAGCTGTGTCAGTTTTATACTTGGATCACCTGTATGGGTGTTTGTGCAGGAAAAGCCGTGTGACTGAGCTGGATAAAAGTAGTAGTAACTAAACACTTGCCTAGTAAATTCCTGGGAGCGTACTTTGTTAGTCCCAAAATATTTACAAATGGAATGTCTGTTTGCCAATTTTGAGCAGAAGAAATAAACTGAGGTAAATTTACAAAAGTGCAGTAATGAATAACTTTGAAAAAATGTGGGCTCTGCAGGATTTTGAATGCTCAGATGCTGAAAAGGATCTCATCTGCTCAGTTTCAGTGAAAGATTAGCCAGATCCTGAACTTGTTGCTGAGGAGGGAGCGATTTCACGATCAAAGAGGTGGCGTGTCTCAAGAACTTGTTTCTCTTTAAAATTTTGCCAGGAATGGATTCCAGTATTTCTCTTGTCTTGCCAACCAGTAAAGCAGCTTGCATGGCTGTGAGCTAGGTTAGCTACAAATACCTGCTTGTAATTCATTATCTGAACTATGAATTCAGTAGAGGAGCAAATGTGAGAAAGTAAAATGATTGAACTTGTTTCGATGCACCAGTTCCTTATGAAAATCAATTTATCTAAATGAAACAAGTTATAGGTTAACTGAGCTGTATTTCCCGCATTAGCAATATAATTCTGCTGGACCAATTAATGAACAAACTTATTGGCTGAATGCATCCTAATCTGCCCAACCTGAATATGTTACTTGATAGAAATGCCATTTTAAAGTACAGTTTCTGACACTACCATCATCCCTGATCAGGTCTTACTGTTCCTTTTTTTATTCCATCCTTTGCAAAGTATGTAGGGCTGAGCATTGCTTTTTCATGCGCTTGTAGCTTGTAGTTTGCATCTGTTTTAGAGGAATGTTATAAAGTTCATGCATCTATTTAAAAACAGCATCCCAGAGATGTAAAACAATAACCTTTGGACCAGAAGTGAAAATTTCATCTGTAGTACAACTTGTGCTACTAACGGAAATCGTTCTGTAAGAACTCAGAGCAACTTTCTCCCTCCGCCTCAAAAGGCTAAAGATTACCTGGGCTTAAATTGAATTTAACTCCTCATAAGTACCTTGCAGGCTAGCCATCGTCTCAGTTTGTGGTTTTGCTGGTACATGCACAAGCTTGAGCATGTGTGAGCTTACATTGCAGCAGTTGGGTGTGTTGCCCTTTGGAGCAGTAAATACTGACAATTAAAATAGATACACTATTGATAAGACAGTGGTTTGGTTGTGTCCAATACCACAGATGATGTACAAGTGAAACAGATAGATGTAAAACCCAAACAGATTTTTAGTTTTGTTGTTTTGAAGGCAGCCGGTACTGGTTGTACTTGCCTTCTTTGTAGCAAACTTATTTCAGAACATATTCTTGCAAAGATAGTTGAAGAACCTGCATTCCCTGTATGTAGGCAAGGTCTCAAAAAAGAAAAGAAAATCTATTGGAAATAGGGAGTTTTGGTGGGGATTCCAGCTGAATTTCTTCATATCTTTCTTGTAATAGGAGTTGCATGAAAAGGTAGAAAAGTTGACAATGCACAGATAAGTTTTCAATGATACTAACTCTTCAGTAGCTATACAGAATCTGTATCAATGTGAACAGGGTACCTGTATGGCTAGATCAGTAATACTAGCTATATTATGTGTTCTACTCATGAATAGTCTCAGTGAAGTGTATATATGTCTGATAAGAAACATTTGTCACTACTTGAACAGCGTGTGTGTATTCTTGGAAATGCAGTGGTAATGGTTGAACTTGCAAGCTATTCACAAAATTTTTGTGGCATTTAAGCCAGAAACAGCTGCTCCTTTGGAGAAGTCTCAGACATATTCTGTGTGAGGACTAAAGCATCAACTTGTAGCATGGGCGGACAATTTTCTGAATAATCAGCAGCAAGTACTAGAGAAAGGTACCGCATGAAAAATATACAACCTGCTCCCAAGTGGCAAAACTACGTATTGCAGAGCTTACAGATCAAACCAAATTCTTATCAAACTACATACCAAAGAGTGGAGCGTTGGAAGAATAATTCATTCACCTTTAAATAACTTTTAAAGTGTTAGAAGTATTTTCAGAATGGAGGAAAAAAGCCGGGAATCTGGGTTTTATCTGTGTGCTTTCAATGTTTTGTATTCAGTGTTAATATTTGAGGACAAACTAAACACTGAGGAAGCTAAACATATATTCTGGTTAAACTTTCGTTTGCTGCCTTCAACACCAATTAAAAGAACAAAGCCACCTACGCATGGTGGATGGCATGGCTTCTTTTCGCAGCCATAACCAGAAGTTATATTACTAATGGACATACAGAAATGTTCTTTCTATGCGGTGACTATTCAAATAATAAAATGAGCAAGGTTTATAAACTGGTGGCTAAGATTGAGGACTGGAAAAGCTTGTGCTTTCAATTTCTCTCTCAGTTAAATATCTTGTAGGCTTTGGTCTGTCTTGGGGGCGTTGGGAAAGTGATGGATTTAGTCCTTTGGTCTTGGGTTTCCTGGGGCTGACAGTACTGAGAGGTGTACATTCTTTCTCCTTTTGTCTAATTTTCTCCCTTTGAAGTGGAGATCAGGCTTCCATTGAAAGCAGAGGTTGTCCAGATACATGAGACGTGAACATCTGACTTTATTTGAGGGTACATGAAAGGCTTTTATTACTTTCTTTTAACATTTCTGTCTTGTAATATCATCCTAAATCACACTATGAAGTGAAATCATAGTAGTTACTCCCTCCCTTGATTCCCTGTGTGTTGTAGAAAGCTTAATGCTTTATGTACAGGATCTTTCAAGGCCTAGCTGAGACTTCAGCTGCATTGTCTACCATATGTTTGGAGAAAACCCTTCATCATCTGCATCTAATTTAACAGAAAGCTGGAATGCCGGAAACATGATTTTGTTCTTGTTGAACTATAACTGCAAGTACTTTGTGAGCGAAAGCATCACATTGGAGTTGTTCCTGTATTTGTGTAAAGCGGAGATGATTTCCAAGTTCTAGCTGCTTTTATCTATTTATAGGTTAGGGTCCATAGCTCTTTGGTGTGGCCTGAGCTTAAAGGACTGCAATGAACCAGTGCTGAAGTCGTTAGGTTGGCTGTGGTTTGACACTAACTCTTGGTGTAGGGTAGAGGAGCCCTGCTGCTGCTCATCTCTTGTTGCATGTGTTTGTGTGGTGATCTAAAGTCCTTAATGAGACAGCTAGTACTGTAGGTTTCTTGCATATCCTAACAAAGTACACTTGATGATGTTTGACATCTTAATATCTTGTGCTTAGACTCTTCAGCTGGTCTTGATGCAGAAGGTAAGTGGATGATACCACTCTGTTACAATGCCTAGTCACAAATAGCAACCAACTGAACAATTGTATTTTTTATTTCACTGAAGCACATGGCAAATTTTGTTATTTGAAGAGGCAATGTGCCTTGGTGCTTTTAAGCATTGGTGTGTTTTGTGTTTCATCCAGATTCCTGATTCCTTTACCAGCTTATTGTCAGGGAAGCTGGATGCCTTCCACAAAACCCGCAAGTCTGACAGCTGTTAGCTGCGCTCGATTCTCTCTGTTAATTCTGAAAATTTGATGTAGAAAGCTATTTTTTAGTTCTTCCAGGACGTTTGACTGTTTTGTTAGAAAATGCAAAGTCACAGAATTGTTTGAGTCTTGCTGTTTAACTGTTCTGAAATGGCACCAAAATTCTTCTGTCTTCTAAAAGACAAAGGCCCTAAGAATAATTGAAAACCAAAAAAAAAAGTGAAGAATTAGAAAAGCTTTTTCAGATCTACTGTAAAGAAAGAACTTGAGTCACAAGACAATGATCAGAGCATCCGTCCTGCACACAGACTACAAAGTTCTCTGAGTTTTCTAGAAAACCCAGGTGTTGCTGCAATATCGTCCATTATTTACACAAGCTGACCTGGTTTTTATTTTTTAAAAAAGATTAATTATATTTTTCCATTTGTAAATGTTGAAATGGTCTTGAGAACCATTGTGTCTGTTAGAAGGTAAGTTGAAAAATCTCACTCTGTCTGCATCTGTTCTCATTAAACCTAACTTTGGGCAAGTGGTGAATCAAGCTGATGTAAAACAGACAATTTTGAGCAAAAATGACTTCCTATGGGGTTGATACCTAAAAATTTTACCTTCCAACTTAGAACAGGGTTAACATTCAAATCATTATCTTACCAAGAGTAGATAAAAAAACGTGCAATTGTAGTTAGGGTTGTAGGTGCAAAGAGAAGTCAAGTGTAAGGTTACTAGAAGAACAGATTAATTGCCTTATAGTGTCTTTTCTGCAATGTCTGTTTTAGAGGTTTGTAATTCCTGATGAAAAATTATGCATAACTGCTGGTTTTAAAATAACAAAAGTCGCAGTTACAGCTTTTCCCGAGCTCTTCTGCACTGGCTTACATATGGAATAAACTTTGGTGCTGATTACTGTATTTCTGTTAGCAGTCACCTTGTGTAATTTATGCTTTCCAGAATGCACCTTATTCTGCAAAAATAAATCCTTGAACAGTCTGTGCTTAGGCAAGTAAGGAGCTGCTTGAATTTATGAGGCACTGATTTAAACTTCTTTTGTTTTCCTGCACTGAAAAAACATGTTGCTTTTGAAATGCAGGTGTTGGCACAGGTTATAGATAACCTGAAGGTTACAAGTGAGGAAAAAAAGGTGTCCTTCTTTCTAAAAATAAATACTTTTGAAATTACTATTCAAACATGACAAAGCCAGAGGGAAAAATTATTATTCTGTGAAAGGAATTAGATTTTTTGTCCTGTTTTCCTTAACCTGTGGCCACCAGAAAGAAGGGGAACATAAGACTTACATATGCATTACTTGAGGCTACTGAAACTTCTAGAAAAGCAAAACTGCAGTAACATGAGGATGAATTGGACCTTGAACAAAGCTTGAAACTGGATACAGTAACTACCATGTGCAAGTTGCACAAGAAAATAAATCAACAGTTTAACTGATAATAAGAGATTAATAATATGGATAGGAATTCTTGTAAAATGGCACTTGGGAATCTTGACATCTCTCTTCATGAGAGCAATAGTGTCTAGAAGATATACTTGATATGGAAGTGCAAGGGGCTACATTGCACTGTATTTCTGTTCTGCTTTTTGTCTATTCAAGTTCTAGATTGGAGTATGAATTAGATCGGTGCAGTTCTAATTTTTTGTCCTTTTAAGGTAAAAATCCTTGTTATACCGTTTGATTGGGGATCAAGCTTCCTTGATTTTTATTGTTACAGGCATTGCATAGCAAGTATGCCCCTCCCAGCTTTATATAGTGAATCTATCATGCTGGGAAGACCCTGTTCATTCTGATATTCTACATGTAGGAAGGCCCTTCTGTTGTATTTCCTTCTTTACTTTGTTGTTCTGTGTTGTTCACTGGTTAACACTGGTTGGCTGATAGTAGTTGTGGTTTTTCGTCTCATGAGGATGATTTTTAAAAGACTGGTGTCAGCAAAGGGTTGAAGCTTAAAGAGCCAAAAGGAGAGGTACTGAGAGAGGAATGACTGTTACGTTGCGTGAAACTGCTTTTCCTTTTGAAGTGCAAAAGGAAGAGCCGTCTGCATTGAGACCAAGAATGTACATTTCTGCTGGTCAGGAACAAGCTAACTCCATGCTCCCACAGAATCAAGGACCTCGGCCAACAGCATTGCTAGAGACATGATAGCATTGCATGAGAACAGCAAAATGAGTAGATCAGCCTGTGGTCCTAGTCCTCAAACCATGCTTGCTTGGCAAGTTGGAGACTGTTGTCTGCTGTTAACTTGTATTTGTCATAGCCACATGAACATGGTTACTTTTTGTGTCCTGTGATTTATTGCTTCTGATGATGTGCTGCAAATGGGAATAAGTTTTATTCAGTCATAACTGTGGATGTAGTTTGGAGGGAGGCAGAGGGTAGAGATGGGACGAAACAGTGTTATTAGCTAACTGAGCAAACTAACAGGTAACTTCCAGACACTGTCATGAAATTAAGAGTACAATATTATCTAACTGGATCTCCAAGCATTTTGATGTGTTAGCATGATTTGTGGCTTTTGGCAACTCCCTAAGAAACTGTTATTGTTCAAGAGTTATCCTTACATCTTCATTTCCCTGTTGATTTGTTACAGTCAGCAAATTTTTTGAGATGGGAAGAAAAAAAGCTGAAGTGTGATGAGTAACTTATATCATCACAAAATGCAAATGTGTATCATGGAGATAAGCTGGCATTGTTTTCAAAGCTAGTGCTGACCCTACTTCAGAATTAAGCAGCAAGTGTTTTAAGTGTGTGATGAAAAGGAGGACACTGATGGTGCAGAAGAAACATCCTTTGTTTAATATAGCGCTGTATCTTTCTGGTAGTGCTACATATGACCCAGATCCAGGTCCATGTGTACTTGCAACTTTATGCTGTAAGGGATGAGCTTAGTTAAAATTAGTGGTAACATGGGTAACGCTGAAGTAAGTTCTGCACATTTGGGTTTCTAAAAAGAGAAGCCCAAACGATGAGGGGTTTTTTCCCCTTTCACACACGAATTGGAGAAAGCTGTTCATGGGATTCATTTCTCAAGGAGTACTTGTCCGAGGCAGTAGTTGCAGGCTTGTGGAATTACAGCTGTTTGTAGGGATAAATGGGGAGAGAAAGAAAAATCAAGAAAGCAACAGCTCGGTGCAGTGATGTCCATATAGAGATGGACTATTTTTGTGGGGAGGGCTGCAAGGCTTCTCTGTTGCTTTAACTACAGTAACGTGAAATAGGAAGGCCCTCTGAATGTAGGTGATAACTTCCTTTCCCTTGGGCATGCTGATATGCTGCTCTACAGATAATGACTTAGATAAGACACAGACTTTCTTTACTGTAAAGGGAGTTAACAAGAGAAGGTAGATCTTGCTGGTTTGTTCTTAACATTATTTTATGCTGTTGATGAGCACTGTCATTCATAGCAGGAGGCATTTATATTCTCAGGATACTTTGCCTCTCTTAAAGTAGATGCTGAATAAACTGAACTATGTAAACATGAACATGCTTAGCACAGTTTCAAAGTGGCTGCAGAGTCAGGACCTGCCGTCTTTGGGTTGTTTCTCTTCTGCTTTTGTGGCTGTTTCTCTGAAGTGTTAGTCCTAGTTAATGCATCTGCGTCTCTGTGGCCTACTTAAAACCTGGGGAATGTGTGATGTTGCTTTTCTACTAGCTGATGCTTTTTTCTAAGTAAACAAACCAAGAAATCTAAAGTTTTGTGTAGGTAAGTAACACGTCCGTGTCTTCTGATCCTGAATTATTTACTAAGTGCATAACTTAACTTGGTCTTCACTTTTGGGTGGGGGAGAACAATTCCAGAAAAAGATTTTTACGTGGTTTTAACTAACTTCCAGGTTGCTGAAGATGACTTGCTAACGTGCTCTTGATTTTGAATTCTGCTTCTCATTCAAGTCACATATCAGACAAATGTGAGGAGGAACGCTACTCGCTGTGGTAGCTTGCAGTTATGTTCTATGTTGTGCAGATTTCACATGCATTTTATGTATTGAACAGAAAGACATGAGTGAACACAGAATGCTATTACCTTTTAACTGTGGGATATAGTAATAAAGCAAAGACTGTGGGTGCAATACAGTCGAGTTGCACCTTTGTCTTTAGTGGTTCCTCCAGTACAAGCTGGAAAAGTAGGTGTTAGCATCCATGCACAGATTGACCTTTTAAAGGATGAGGACCACATGTATTATACCATTCCTCCATATGAATTAATTTTACAGTCAAGAGGCAGTGTCTTGGTCCTAGCTTAGGAATTTGGGGACAGAATTCACTTAGAGCTTTACTGGAAAGAGCAGTGCCACAATGATTTTATTAGTATAGTATAGTATGATTTTTCATTTACTAAAACAATTTAGATGGCATAACATACTCATTGCTGGTTTCTAAAATATATAGAAAGCATTGTGGACACTGTTTTCCTGATGCTAACTTGGCTTTAAAAAAGTAACATGTTAGTTCCATAAGCACAAAGTAATGTTTTTCCTGGGCAAAAGATGGAAGTGTCAGTGACAAAGTAATGGTGCTTATTTTGAGCTGGCTTTTTCCATGTAAAGACACATATCTGCTTTTAAAATTGGTGACTATATTGTCTTCAGTAGTATAATATAGAAATTTATGTCAGTATGGTTAATGTTTTTAAGTAACAGAGGCAATTACCATTAATATAAAACATGTCAGAACAGCATTAAAACTATACTGATTTCAGTTTAAAAGTAGGTCTGTTTTAAATTTAGGTCCTGCTGGGGTTGGCATGCAGAGAGAAACACCTGTCTTGGCTCCAGTGGTGAGTTTATTAGGAATGGAAGTGGATGCCCCATTGAGTATGCCAAGTTTGAGCTTTTGGTTCTGACGTGCCTGTGTTTATTTAATTTGGGAAGGTGCCAAGATGCTCTCTGAAGCTGAGTGGGTGCTCACTACCTCTGTACAGTACGTGCCTAGCTGTTTGCTATCCATATGCTCTTTTTGGATGCATACAATACATGTGTAACATGGACACACACACCATTACAGTTGCCCCTGGGTACTCCACTATGAGCCTCTGGAGTGGGTGAGAAATGAATATGGTAATTCTGGATTTCAGTACCATGCAGAGGCTGTAATTCTGTCATTCCCTCTGAGACACTGGGGCAGGATGCTCCCAAGTGCACATTTCAGTGATGCCATGGTCCTTCAGGGGAATACATTTCCAAGTGTCAGATGTCTGCTTCAGAGGATCTCTCAGCCAGATACCAAATGCTGCTGCTGTTACTTGAACTTCTTTGAACTGAAAAGGAAATGCGTTACATTGTTCTTCACAAAGCAGAAGGAAGTAATTTTGCATGAAATGTTCATAGTAAATATGTCAAAAATAAGTCCACAGACTTCTGTTTATCAAATGTGAACTAACGCTTGGACTTAATTATGGGGTGGGATGAATCTTCCTTTGTTTCCACTGAGGTCTCTATGAAGGCACCCAGAAATAAGGTTCCTCATGCTCTAAACATCTGTGGATCAGGGGAGACGTCATTAGCCAGTATTTGCTGTGCTAACCTCTTGTTGCCAGAGTGGGGGCTTTGCTGGGACTGTGTTTGCTCTGAGAAACATGAATTTGAAATGCAGGCCAGGCAGCAAATGTTCCTCTTCCTTCCTCCCACTCTCCAGAAACCACAAACCCTTTTTGCAGAACCTGTGTGTGCCTTTGATTAATAATTGCAGCAGGTTTGGGAGGAGACATTTGCTGCTGTCAGCAAACTGGAATATATTTTGCCTGCCTACCAGCATACTTAGGAAATAATTTGTAACATCTTAATTCTGTTGGTCAATTTTACAAGGAATGTGGAAGGCCTGAACTGCAGTGAATGCAGTGAACACAACATGGAAGGTCCTGTTGTGTTGGATAGAGCATGCAGCCTCGTTGCATTCTCTGTGATTCACTGAGAGAGCTGCTGACATCCAGGCTCCCAATGCCTTTTGCCATCAGTCTTTGAAAACAAAGCGTAGTGCCAGAGATTATTTTTATGCTTTGAGAGATCATCTGCTGAGATCATGCTTGGACATAACTCGTAATCAAGTCTTTTGTAAGTGAACCCAGTAAGTACTGAAGTATTCACCCACTCACATGTGGGAAATAAGTTACTGTTAAGCTGTCCTTACGATCACTTTCTCCATGTAAAGTATGAAGCTGTAAACAGGGTTTGAGGGTTTTTAGTGTTTAGATATTCAGATGCAGTATAACCCATTGGTTGTGAGAGACATGTGGGAGTTGGAGTATCTCTTTGCTGTTCCAGATGCTGCTTTTGACATGCTCCCTGACCTTTTTGCGGCTCAGTATTTCAGCTTGTGAGACTTGCCAGCCACTCTGCATTTCTTTGTCCATCTTTCATCACTTGACCCTTCAGCTACCAGAGGCTCTTTTCTGTCTTGTCTGTAGTTTTGTATGCTTCTTTAGATAGCTACAGCTGATTTTCTGCTGTATGCAATTTGTCTCTAGCATTGCCAGTTTTACAGGTTAAGACACCTAAAGTGGAAGCCAGGGCAGAAACCTGGAAGATGAGGGACTACTCCAGTCTACCATAATTTCAGTTTTCCAGTCACATTGGTAGTTGTCTTGCAGCTGTGTGCTACCATGTGGGGAAAAAGCTGGGGACATAGGTGCATAATAAGTAACATGCAAAAGTGTAACAGACAGTATTAACATTGTAAGTTGCTCCTTAAGCCTTTGAAACCTTTTCTGTGGTGTGACATTTCCTAATCACTGCTAAATCAGACATGGTATATCTGCACTTGAGAGAAGACAGCCAGGCACATTGTATGTAAATGTCTGTCAGTTACACTAGTCTTCTACAGTGGGAGTCCGTCTTGACTCAGAAAAGGCAGTGGGATTAGGAAGTGATGAAGAGAACAAAGTGTCATTTCTGGTTATCAGAAGACAATCTGTAATGGGGAAAACGCTCTTAGCTGTGGAAATTCGTTATGCTTCCTCCTGCCACCAACAGTGTAGAAGGATGAGAAAGGGTGTGTCTAAATGTTGCTGCTGACAGATACAGGGGAAACTTTGAAATACTCAGTTACCCAGCTATTTCTACCAAAGCAGCTGATACGATTTTGTTGCTGTATGAAAAGAAGTAGAGAAATTGTTTAGAACTAACTTTGAGCTCCATTCGGTGCTGACTACAGAAGGGTCAGAGCAGAGGGAAGAGGTTCTGACTCTGTAGTCCCCCCATCTGCCAGCATTTTGTACCGGAGCCACACTAAATATGGAGGCACTACTATTGATCATTGCTATTTCAAGAGCAACTGCAAAGCATCTGGAACACTTCAGCTTCCTGTCCACCAGTTTGGGTTGAGTGCTGTACTGAACATAATAGGGCAGAAGTTTTTGAGGAGACTAGTCTGTTAAAGGATTCCTAAAAGATAGGTCTGATGCCCATCAGTTATCCTAGACAATGGGCAGATTCACACTGTGACTAATGCAGCTCGTGCTGTGGGATTGTGATGTGGGGAAGTGTCCAGACCTCATCTATAGGGTTTAAACTGTGCACAGTCATAACCACAGAAGACAAATGCACATGCATAAAAGTTGATGTTTTCAAAGGTGCCTGACATAATTTGTTAACTAATTCCCATTGTAATTCACAAGAATTTGAATACCTTCTTATGTTCTTTATAAATTCTTTGGTCCCGTTTAATTTAGGCTATTTATAGCTCTGCTTGAATGCCTGTAAGCAAACAGTAGGCTTGTAAAAGTTTGGCTATTGTAGGATTATCTGTAGGATAGTTTTGGCATTGAAATGCAAATCATGTACTAAAGAGTTATAATTGACCAAGACCTCAGTTTTCTGGCAAAATTATTGGGTCTTGGTTTTGCTTCTGATCCCAAAATGCATTGAAAAGTAATGGCAGTTTTTCCCTTAGCTTCATTGGGCAATGGATCAGGCCTTCTACAGTCTGACTGCTGATAATACCTCTCTCAATTTTTTATTGCCTAAGTAGTAATTATTTAGGCTTTGGAAGTGAAATTCTCTCAAGCAAAATATCTTCAGCCTATCCCTGATAGGACCAAAATGAGAGTGGAGAATGCAGAACAGCCAGCTGTGTCTGTGATTAGGAGTGTTACTGCCAGTGGTACAAAAGGTTTCTCAGATGTCTTGGAAAACCTTCTGTATAGAAGTATAACGTCTGTTCTAAAGGCCTGTGAAGGAAAGCTACTGGCAAGTGCACTGCCACAGCTTTTGAAAAAGAGCAAGACAGAAATGCTTTAAAATCTGTCCTTGCAGAGACAGAACTTAAGACGTGCCTTGCAGTGTGCATCTTGTAAAAATGGTTCCTAAGCACTAGCAGAAAGTCAACTCTCTTTTGAAGTATTTTTTATATCTTTGACATGTTTTCTCTTTCCACGTGCAATATCCTGTTGACACAATGGACGAGTAGCAACTTATTTGAAACACCCTGGTGGTGACAAATAGGCCGCTCTTTTGCTTCCTGCAGCAGTTTCTCGCAAACACATGCCTCTTGTAGCAGAGATTTAGGTGTCTTGGGACATACTTTAAGTAAGAGAAATCCAGACAATAATTTAACATACTAAATGGTTCTATGAATTTCTTACCAAGCCAGACTACACCAAGAAAAATCAAAAGGAAACTCGCTGGTCAGAGGCAGCACTGCATGCCAGAAAGATGCTAATAACCTTAAACTTGGGCATTTATACTCTATATAGCTCATGGGAAATAAGTAGAAAGGAACTGAGATTAGACATCACTTGGAAAGTGAGTTATATCTTTTCATGTAAGTGGTGCAGTACTGAAGTAATCTAATTTTATACAAAACCATTGTGTCACAGATTTTTATGAATTTTGTATGTGTATATGTGTCTGTATATATATTTGGCAGATACTCAGAATATTATAATCATAGAATGGTTTGGGTTGGAATGGACCTTAAAGATAATTTAGTTCTAACCGCCCTGCCATGGGCAGGGACAGCTTCCACTAGACCAGGTTGCTCAAAGCCCTGTCCAGCCTGGCCTTGAACACTGCCAGGGATGAGGCAGCCGCAACTTCTCTGGGCAACCTGTGCGAGTGTCTCACCACTCTCACAGTAAAGAATTTCTTCCTTATATCTAATATCAACCTCCCTTTTGTCAGCTTAAATCCATTCCCGCTTGTCCTGTCACCACATGCCTTTGTAAAAAGTCCCTCTCCAGATTTCTTGTTGGCCCCTTCAGGTACTGGAAAGCTGCTTGAAGGTCTCCCTGGAGCCTTCTCTTCTCCAGGCTGAATAAGTCCAACTATCTCAGCCTGTCTTCACAGGAGAGGTGCTCCAGCCTCTGATCAACTTTGTGGCCTCCTCTGGACTTGCTCCAAAAGCTCCACGTCCCTTTTATGTCGGATGCCCCAGAGCTGGATGCAGTACTGCAGGTGGTGTCCCATGGGAGCAGAGTAGAGGGGCAGGATCACCTCCCTCATTTGGCCAACTGTTGCTGCAAAACTGCAGACCTTTACTGGCTATCTGTTGCGTTGATTGCCCTTTTGAGGCTTGACCTTGCAACAGGCTCGAGGAGTATGGTGCTTAGATGCTTCTCATCTTTATCCATTTTGTGCCAGGCTGACACTGGGCTGCAAAAGATCTGATAAGGCATCTGAGCAATGGCAAAGATGAAGAAGGGTTGCTGGATGTGAACTCAGATGGATGTTCTGCATGCTTAAAATGTGCTATCTTGGCCATGGGAAATTTCAGTGAGAATAAAAACATCCTGCAAACCATCATAATTTCTTGCCAAATGGGTCATTGTGGTGCAATCCTGTGACTATTCGTTGTAACTGGATTTGCTGTGCCTTAATGACTTTCTCTGACTATTTCCTGCCAAAGTGCTGGGATTTAGGGGAGCTGCCCGGTTCCATATTTCAAGTACTGAGTGGGTTGTAGTTGAGGAGAAACACATCCCTGCTTTTTGTGCGTGGCACCTTTCACGTTGGCGAGGAGAGCGTAAGTGCAGTTATTTGCCTTCTAGACAGACTTATCGTGAGAGGCAGATGCCCTTATGGGAGCAGAAGGTGGTTGGATTGGGACCAGCAGCAGTAGGTGGTGATGGGCTCTGTGGATTTTAAGATGTTGATGTCAGTGTGTCAGGGAACATTTCTCATTTTGTTTACTTTGCACTCCCAATGTCCAGACAAGCCCAGGAGAGTCAGCCCGCAGCCAGCCCCAAACAAATAGACCATGTAGCATTTGTTCAGTTCTGGTCATTACCAAAACTGGAGGTTGGCCAAGTCAGTAGAGTTGACTCTGGCAGCAAATACACGTTATGTTTCCCGTTCAGAAGATGGGTTTGAGGAGTATGCTCATTTAGTGCTTGAAAATGCATGGCTTTCTGCCTTGTTTTATGAGAGGACTTGCAGTATGTTGATGTAATTCCACACTTTGTCATGTGTTATTTACATAGTGTTTGCACCTCACTGTTCTCTGCATCAGTGCCAGCGCCCTGATATTTCTGCAATTTATTTTTATGATCTCGGTGTTGAAACAGCTGTAAAAACAACTAGTGAAAATGAGCCAGCTGCTGGAATTTCTGATTCTGAGTCTGGTTTGTAGTAGGCATTTTCTGAAAGGCAAAAAGGGATGCAAAATAACAAATAAACTTAATCTCATTACTAAATACAATTCCTCTTAACAAAAACAAGTTAGGTGGCTAAATTTTGGCTGCTGAAGAGATTTAAATCACTAATAAATGAAATTATGCAACTGCTTTGTATAGAAAGTGTCCAAAGACATACTGCTGCTTTAAAGGAGATCTTATACGTGCCTGTGAGGACTTGGGAGCAGTTGAGTGCCATCTTTCCTACACCTCATTTGTTTTAGCATTGCAGAAATACTTTAAGATACAAATTTTACCAGACAAAGAGACGTACATGAATTAGCGTTTTCCCTGGCTAGCTAAAATCCAAATGCTTAGTTTGTACACTGGTGTCAGCATCAGTGAAACAGGACTTCGAGGAATTAAATTAAAAATAGCCTTTCATCCAAGCAGTCAATTGCTTTTGACTTTGGTATTTAGATTCTTGTTTGTGGTCCAAGTGTAATGGGGACCTAGTGTCCTTAGCACTGCAGTGTGACATATAATTATTGTATATAAACTCTTCTTTTGTTCCTGCCTTGAGTCTGGCCTATGTAGCAGAGATAAACTGATCAGGTTAGCTGAAGCTGAGAGCTGTGGTTGTGCAGCAAGGAGCAGGGGGTGGCCTATGGGTAATGATTTTGTTCACTTTTGTTCGATTGCTATAACTTACCTGCTGTTTACAATGTATTTGCTAATTCACTTCCTCAGGATGTGAGTTGGAGGGTTGCTCCTTGGCATTTACTTTGGCCTAGCCAAAACACAGCAGCATCCAAGAGATTTCTGCTCATGTTAAAAAAAATGCTAATTATGAGTTGGGTGCGTTTCCTTTTGGAGAAAATGATCTCATATAGCACAGATAAGTCTGTCCTCATTGGAAATAGTGACACATTTTCACCTTACATGGTGATGAGCAGAGGTAGGGTGCAAGTCAATTTCATAAAACCTGTTGTGTATGGATGAAGTAGATTCTTAGAGATTATCTGACCATTGCTTGCTATAAATTATTTTGCTTAACTTGTCTTCCTCCTCCTAAAGAGCTAAGGTAACAAGTGGGAGAGCTTGGGCATCCAGGGATTAAGCTGTACAGTTTTAAGAGGCTGCTTGGCCACTGCTTTGTTGCATTCATAATTAATTATTACAGAGCAAAGTGAATTAAAAATATTGCAAGAGCCCAGAAGTGTGGGCAGACATTTATGAAAAGGCACTGAGAAAGCAAGCTATTAATTTTTCTAGTGGTAGTAAAATCTCTGTTTGCAGCTCCAGATTGGAAGGAGGCAAGTTTCACTTCAGAAACCTCACTGCAATATCTAATATACTCTGCAGCCCTAGAGCTGCAGTTTTCAGAGTGTGTACTCTGAAGATACATAACCCTCATAGAAACCTTCTGTCAGTGTGGTCTGAGAGTTTATCAGCTGGTGTGTTCTTGTTCGAATGAAATTGTAATC
The DNA here is from genome assembly GCF_963264785.1 of Psittacula echo. Lineage (NCBI taxonomy): Eukaryota > Metazoa > Chordata > Aves > Psittaciformes > Psittacidae > Psittacula > Psittacula echo. The sequence goes on from NC_137735.1 coordinate 62,297,747, forward strand.
CTAGGCACAAAACCCCCAATCTTTGCTCTCTTGAGAGCCAGACACATTTGTATGTTTCGCAGGGACACTCCGCTCAGGTAAATGCAACAGTGCAAGTGTTCTGGGTGACTAGATGAATCCTAAAGGGGCAGGAGAAAGATGTTATTTTCCTTTTTCTGAGAGGAGTATCACCAAGTGATTTAAGTTTTGATCCCGCAACATGTACTTGGCTGTGAAACCTCTGTGCTCGTGTTTAGGCACGTTAACATCAGTGTGCACAGAGCAGTTAAGTTTTAATCACGGATCCAGCCCAAAGCAGGGACATGACAACAGGCTGTGTGTGGGTGTTAAAAGCGAAAGGTATAAATGCACAGCAGATCTGGTAGGTGGAGAAGTTGTTCCAAAGGGAGCATAAGTGTGAATTATCGGAAGAAAGGAGGCAAAGGAAAAATGGGCTGAAAACCACTCCTGACTGGAATCTATTGATCTGTTTATTTCTTCTTGCTTGATTATATTGCAGTTTATTTTGCAGTGATGTGACACTATCCAAAGTGCTTGTATTAATTGTCAGAGGGATTACCTTGTCTACCGAATGAATGCGTGTTTCTGTTTCTGGTCTACCTTAGAAGCTGAGCACATGTCCTTGCAGTGCTGATGTCTTTTACTATGATCAGAAACATACTGCTGTATAGGGGATTGGGGCTGGAGTGCCAGCTTGTACTTGTCTCCTGCCTGCAGTGTTTAGAATGTTTTATTCTTTTCCCATCCTGATGTTTGGAACCAATAGATCATTGCCTATGAAACTATCTTTCTCAGGCTCTAACAGCTGTGCAAGTTCCTGCCTAGACAAGAAAGACTGCCAGTGGTAGTCTACGAAGAAGAGAAACATGTTCTTCAAGCACTTACACACAGTGAAATTTCACTGTTAATTTTGCACACTGGTGGGTTTGTGGTTATAGTCACATTTTATTCTGTTTAGGTAAACAGTGCTTGGCATGTGTAGGTCTCAGTTTGATTTGTGTTTCAACTGAAAATATCAGAACTTGAAACTCAAAATCCTGAGCTTGTTGAGCTTAATAGGCTTATTAATAGACTTAATAGGGAAGCATGAAGAGCATTTGACCATGAAGGTTAAGCATATGACTGCATGACTGTGTGTACAAAATCCATCAGGAAGATTCATCTCTGTCCAGAGATAGTTAGAAAGTTTAGTTTTAACAAGGCTGAACAGCCACATTAAACTTTGACTTTGTCAAGTTTAATTCCACCCTTCAGCTCTGATTTTGGCACACTTCTTGCACCTTGAGTTGACACACCAAAATTCTGCATGATTTGCAAAATGTCTGTAAGAAGCGTGGCTGGATGCACACTCACTTTGGTCAAGTGGTGCTTGTATGAGAGAGAATATGCAGCTATTCTTGTATTTACTGCCACCATTCTATTAAATGGGCTTTAGTAAAACAAAACAAAACAAGCCTGCTTGTCTGGTGGGGTATATTAAGCCCTGGAGAAGCAGAGGCTTCTTTAATATTTGCTTAAAGCAGCAAGCCTGTCAGGGAGTATTAAATGGGGAGGTACGGTAGTGAGAAGCACACTGCTTTCCTTAGTCCAAAGATGTTTTGTAAGTTCATTCTTTGTTACTGCCTATAATCCAGGAGAACTCATCTCAAGAAACAGCTGATGTCTTCCTCAGTGCCAGTTGAAATATCTTACATTGTACTTGAACAAGTCTTTTGCTTCTTTCCTGCTTTTTAGCAGCTGAGTTCATTATTGTTAGCGTCTCAGCTGATGAGGTGCTTAAGAATAAGCAGCCAGATGCTAAATGCTTTTCTAGCACACCTTTGTATCTGGGGCATATTTCTTTTCCAGCTGAGTTGAAAAGAACAAGTTACTGCCTGGATAATAATCTAATTATTTATCTTTTCCTCTTTTTTTTTTTTTTCTCAGCAGGAGACTTTCCCAGTTCCAGCATGGAAGAACACAATGGCTCTGCAGAGACTCCCCCACCGAGCCAAGGGCGGCACAGTGCCATTAAGTGTGGGTGGCTGCGGAAGCAAGGAGGCTTTGTCAAGACCTGGCACACACGTTGGTTTGTTCTCAAGGGTGACCAGCTTTACTATTTCAAAGACGAAGATGAAACCAAGCCCTTGGTGAGTGATGGGAGGTGAGAGAGGGAAATAAGTTAATGAAAACAAAGTTGTCTGGTGTTTAAAGAAACAAACCTTTTCATTTTTGTGGCTGATTCAGTACGACTTGGGATTTTGATAACAGGGAATACAAAACTGAGTCAGGCTTTGGCTGTTAGTGTGGTTTCCCCATTAGGCTTGTTTCTACAGCTTCCTTTTCCAGGTCAGGTTTATGATTACATAATTTTAAATGGAATGGAGTGTACATGAAGTTAAAGTAGCAAAAGTAAGTCAGATGGACTTGACTGAGGCAGATGAATAAGCTGTATTTGAAAAGGTACTGCTTATTTTTCTGCTTTTTAAAATGTGGAGTATCCCTACTATGTGTCTACCTAAATAGGAAACCCTGTAAGACTGCAGCCTGAATACTTTGCCATCTGTAATGTGGGACACACTGCTGTCTGCTGCCTGGTTCTGTTGTGGTGATTTACTGCTCCTTTATGCTCATGTATTTTCCTATTTATTTAGCTTTTTCACCAGCGTGCCTTAGGCCGTCTATCTTAAGAGTGCCATAAGTGTAGAGTAAATAATGCTGTCTCTCAGGGTAGGGCAGGCCTGAGCCTCTGTGATAGTAAGTTAAGAGAGATCTTGTACTAGTACCTACAGGAGTATTATAATTCTATGTATTAATCACATCCTAGATGCTTGTGACTTCAGAAAAAGCCCTGACGTGTGTGAGTTACTTCTGTACAGATATTAAAATATAACCATGCTCATATTTGTTATGCCTACTAAAGTTTTGGTGGTGTACCGTTATGTGCAATTTGACAAGTTGTTCTCAGACATGTAAAGCCCATCTAATCTAGCTTCCTGTATGGAACATGTCATGACGCTTTGTCAAGCTTTACAGCTTGCATATGGTGCATGTGTTAAGAAAACTGTTCAGTCTTGAGGTATTGTTCCCAAAGAAGGTTCTTGTACTAGTTAATTTCTGGGTTTCAGTTTCACAGCCTTGGTAGCTGTTTGTCCTTAAAATTATCACAGATGATCTAGGTTAATAAAATAACACACTGCATAGTTACAACTTACATGTTTTTATGACTACTTTGAATATGAAATAGCTAATAATTTCTGGGAAATCAGATGTATCTTTCACTATGCATATTGTGTTTATGAAGAAGGTAAAAGCAGCCATCAGAACAAAAATGTCTATGGGCCAGAGGCTGGGTTTGCAGAATACAACTCTGCCTCCTAGCACTTGACATCTGCTAGCATGTTTGCAAGCAAGGACTTCATTGCTTTTTGAGAGATGACACAATGCTGTATTGTGTGGAACTTTTTACAGCACTATGGAGCCCAAATTACCATCTTGTCTGCCTACCACTGACCTGTGGGATGACTTCAGAAGATTCTATTGACTTCACTACTTACCTTTTGCAAAATGGAGGTGGTGATTTTGATCTTCTCATACCTTTGATAGATAAGGTATAACTTGATTAAATAACTGAAAGTTTGGGTTTTCCATTGAGAGATGCCATGGGAAGAGGGGAGAAGTGCCAGCAGAAGTGTAACTTAAAATAAACCAATAGGTTTGGAAAATGAATGGCCTTTCCAGATTAGGATCAGTCAGTTTCTCATGTTGGTGTAGCTTTGGAATGTTTCTGAAACAAACTGCACAACTGTCAGTTCCTAAAGTACATCCTAGGTTCAATGCCATATACAGAAGTGGGGTTTTTTTCAATTTAACTACACTGAAGGGTTTGCTGGATTAACTTAGATAGGAAAATCACTATGACCTTCTCGGAGCCCTTTTGTTATTACTGCGGAGAGCGAAAGCAAAGAACTCCGCTGATACCATGAATTTTCAGTGCATAGGGATATCATTAGGAAATAGTAAGCAGTACTTACTATTAGATTAGCCATGTAACATTGGATCTGTATTTAGGATAAATACTGTTTATTCACTACTGGATTATACAGCGTGTACAATAATTCTTTTAGACAATAATATAATTGAAGAGAGTTAATGACGTTTGGTTTTTTTTCCCCAAATGGATTGTAGTTTTTATTCTGTGTACTGATTGGTTGTATTTGGAAAGAGGCAGAGAGTGACAATTACTTGTCCTGAGGAATGCTGTAATTGCACATCTTGTGTATGTATATTTACAGAAGGTGGAAGAACGACAGCAGAAGGGAACACACAAGCCAGTGAGTTTATGTTCACAGCCTTAATGCAAATTAGAGGAAAGCAAAATCCAGTTTCTGGTATGAAATCAGTAGGTGCCCTGAGCGCCAGTCTGCTTAACATTTGGGCTTGGATTCTGTCCAGTCTGCACCAGAAATTATGCCATGATATTTGTGTTTTTGGAAGTGATGGAGATGTGAATGGGACTGAATTACAAAAGAATTCTATTATCTGTCAGATTATTCTGCAGGTGGCTGTGCACGGTGGGATTAAAGAAAAGAAAGAACATTTGTGTCTAAGCCATCAGTAAATGTTTGGAATTCCTGAAGCTTGCCCGTTTCCTGCTAGTAATACAGGTAGCTATCACGTATGCTTTAGTCAATATGTATACATCTCCTTGATGTTAGACTATTAAATTTAAAGGTTAACTATCAGTGTGAGTATGGGGAAATGTCTCTGCCAGCCTGTTTCAGATGCCTATAGGCATCCTGAGCTAGTGGAGAACAGCAGCAGAAAAATCAGCACACAGATGTTCATCTTATAGTCAAGGTCAGTGAATTGCCATTGATTCTTTAACATCATCAAGCACAAGAATCTTTCCCTTGTAGTTTTATCAGTAAGAATAGCAGATACCTTTTGCTCTGATATCCTTGAAATGTCTCTGGGGATCTGGCAAAGATGGCGTTTCTGTTTACTGAAGATGTGGGTATGGATAGCAAAAATCTAGTTAATTCTAGAAGACAGAAAACCCAACAAATAAATCAGCAAGGCATGTGAAGAAATAAATTATGATGTCTGATAATTCTGCGTAATTTTGACTATTTGGAAGTGATACTGGATATTGCCTTGTTAATCTTTTTACTGGCTTTGTAAGTCACCTTACTCCTGATAGCCCACATTGTGCTTTAGAAAGCTAGTATTATGCTAGGTCTGAAGGTTAGCTATCCAAACCTGAAATGTGGGCAGCTGAAAAAAATTGGCATTTAGCATTCCCCCTTTCACAGTACAGCTGTTGTTTAAAAGCATGAAAATGTATTTCTTGCTTTTTTCTCTGTCTGTGGTTGACTTCTCCATCTGTTTCTGGGTTGGCATGGTCTTAACTGAAGATGGGTAGAGGAAGTCAGCACCTTCTCAGTGAGACAGCATAATCTTTCTATAGTTTCATAAGCAACAGGAGGGAGCTTCCAAGCATCATCTCCTTGCAGCTTTGCTGTTACATTCTCCTGGTGTTACTGAGGAAGTGTGTTTATGGGAGCAAAACTAGGTAACCTGTAGCGATGGAGCATCATCAGTACGAGGTTGTAAAAGAGCAAGTTTATCCAGTCAAAGCAGTGTTTTAGTCTCAGGCACTTACTTAATGTCATTGCCACTCAACTTGGTTTATGGTCTTGAATTTGAGATGTTTACAGAAGAGAGATCTTAAAGAACTATGAAATAGCTTTCAAGAAATACTTGATGTAGGCCTGAAAGCAGATGATGATCTGCTCTCTCAGTTTATATCCCATTCTGAACATTTGCTGCACAGTTTTTGTCCTCTAGATCCTGTTAAGCTCTTAACCGTTTGGTGTAAGTAATGCTAAGCAGTATTCAGTGGCTCACAGCATCTTAGACAAACCCTGGGAAGGGACAGCAGATTTGAATGCTAAGGTGTGAATCTTAAATGTGGAATTTTAATTGGTCTTTGATTGAAACTGTAAGTAAGTGGCAGCTGGAATCGTTAGTACAGGTACAAACAGAATAGTCTGAAGTATTGCTTTGTGGCAAAATACATGCGTCTTGTTTAACTCAATTTATGTAAAAATTTCATTGACAGAAAAATCCATTTAATGGCATTAATAGGAGCATGACAAATTTCAGTTGCATTTTAAAATGAAAATAAAGCTTCTAATGAATATGTTATATAGAGATTAATGGGATAATTACATAATTTGAAACTTAGCCTGTCGGTAGGGGAAATCTTCAGTATTAATATTGGACATGATTAAAGATTGAGTATCATGCTTTTTTTACAAGTTAAAAGGGAATGGATGACATTTCTGGCTAGAGGAAAAAACCTAACTGTACATGCACTTCAGAACCGCATCACAAGAAATTGACACCTCTCCTTATTGCCTAGAGGATTTTTAGTAAGGGAGAGTAGTATTTGCTCTGGTCTTTGTCTTTGGAAAGCTGCAAGAACAAGCTTTAGTGTAAATACTGCGGCATAGCAGCATAGCAAGCAGAGCAGCTTCTCAATAGATACTGCCGTGATGTGTAAGAGCAGGTCCTTTGGTCTTGTGTAGGAGAGGATGTGAAGCACCAAGTCTCTGCATGCTTGTCTTTGTGAGCCAGGCTCAAAACTCTATGAAGCAAAGTAGGGGATTTGATGTGAAAACAGCAAGTGTCCAGAACACTAATAATGTTTTTTAGATTTTTTTAAAATTCTTTTAATTTTTAGGCACAACACTTGCTATTAGTCTAAGAAATAGAAATGGTCTTGGGATGGATGTGTGCTATGGGATAAATCCTTACCAGTGTAGGAGCAGCGAGCTTGGCACACTTGTGGCTTGGTTGTTCTTGTTATCCCATGGTAATTCAGCAGTCTGGAGTGTGAGCTCTCCTTTATTTTCTTTCCCTTCATGGCTTATAACTTTGCATAAGCTCACTAAAGTAGGGTACTGCTTGTTCCAGTTTTGTACTTGTGCAAACTAGAAACAGATTTTGGGTTAGCTGTGTGTTCCTGGTGTAATGATATTTCCTGTTTCTTGAAACACTTAGTTGAAGGAAGAGAAGCCTCTGTGAAACATACCTTGCTATTTATGACAAGGGCATTTTTTTCTTTTCTGATCATTCTTGATCTCCATCCACTGAACATAAAATCTCTCAAGTTTTAAACTAAAAATTGACTTCTTAACTCTGCCAGATATTGAATTTCAGGTGAGGCAGGAAGGGTTGTTTCCTCATGCTTCTTTTCTGTGTGAGACAGAAACAGATATGACCTGGCATGGCAACAGGCAGAGCCATCTAAAGCTTGGTCTCTCTCACGTGATGAACTACTACCCGCACTGAACAGTAGCTCTTCAGTGTGGAAAGTGAAGTGAAAGCCCCAAACTGCTTTGGATCTTTTTTGTGGGTTTTCACAAAATGACTCCTAAAGTATATGAATATAAGCAGGCTTTTGTAACTGAAGCTCTGAAACTTCTGGAATATAGGGATGGTTATTGAAAGATAGGTCTTAGCATTTACATACAGTAGAAGGTTCTGCTATTTCTAATACCTATATGCCTTTGTAAGTTTTAAAGTAATTTACTGCAGCAGGTTTCAGCAACTTATTCATAGTGACATTTTTTTTTACTGCAGTGATTTATGTGTTGTTAAAGGTGTAGTACAATTTTGTGGGTAGATACCCATGGGAATTTTGTACTAGAAGGATTACTGTGGTAATGCTAAATTGAATTAAAAATAGGGTGTTTCTAATGCCATTATTCTGTTGCTTGCAAAAGGTTTCTCAAAATCACAGGGCTGAATTCTGTCCTCAGCCTGAGATGAATAGCCACAAGGTCAGTTGCTGAGGTGCTCAACTTGTTGGCTTGAATTCCAACTTTAATCCCCTTTTTTATGCTTCTTTTGGACCAAAAGTATGACCTTGAATTTTCAGTGTTTATTCTTTTGAAAAACTTAGGAGGCCTTGGGCTTGGCCCAGTAGAGGTCTTGAAAATTGTCACAGGAAGAAAGAAGGTTTCTCCTCCAGCATTAACTGCCATGTTAAGTACAGGAATGTCACCAAACACTGTGCCAGGTTATGGATTCTGTGCTAAAATCAGGCAATTCCCAGTGCTTTGCCCCAGATTATGCAGTTGGAAATTCAGTTCCCCCAAGAAGATGTTTTTTAAGTTTCAGTTCAACACAAGGAGCGGTGTCTCTCTTAGTCAGTTTTGCATGTAGCAGTTGTGTCATTGTCTGTGACTGTGCTGGTACCATCTACAAACTACTCTCCTGCTCTTGTTGTACTAATTAGTTTAGAATCTGTGCGTACTTAATTCCTGAGGGCTGGTAGCTTTTAATTCTCTCTGAACTTCAGTGAATTTTCAAAACGGCTCTCAGGTGCAGTCTTTGTTCTTGCATTGCTGCTGTTCTCTCTGTTCTGATCCAGCTCTGACCCCAGCTTCCACTGGGTTTTCTTTTGCTTCCGAATACACTGGCTGGCAAAATAACTTCCCTCACTACCTCTCCCAGTATCTATAGCATTCAGAAAGGGCCAGCTGTAGGGCTGTTGCTCTCTGACATCGTTCAGTGTGCCCAATCCCATTTCATGACTTGGAAAATAGCAGATTAAATGGTTACCTCCTATTCCCCATGCCCTCAGCAGTTCCACTGGCTGCCTGAGTAGATCTTCAGTTTAAACTAAAACTAAAAGTGTGCATGTATTTTCCACAATCAGCCTCTTCAATGCATTTTGACATCCACCTGCCCCAAAACATAAAACAAACAGTGGGCCTAGATGCTGTGCAAATCTGAGGATGTGTCCGTCTTGTCTTAGGCTTCAGAAAACTAGTCCAGTGACTGAACTTCAAAATTGCTTGAGTTGAGACAGTTTTGTAGGTGGGAAATATGAACCTTTCAAGGTATTTGGACTTAAATAATCCACTGGGACTTTTTGTTGGTATAACCAAACTAGGAAAGTCAAGATGGTAAGGAGAAGATGATACCACCTGATTCTGCCTGTTTATGTGGCAGGCAGTACAGCCCCAGGCCCTCTTCCAAAGCCGTTTGGGAACAACAAATGCATCTTTCCATACTTCTGTATCTTTAATTAATCCAAATTTGGAAATAAGATCTAGTAAATATTTTTATAATAGAACAAAGCAAAAATACCTCATGGCATTGATTGGAAATGCTAGCACCATGTGTGCATTCAGAGCTAAAGCTCTCAAGTGTGCTACCATGTGTTGTATAAACTGTGTGTATAATTAGACTCAGACAACAGCTGCTGTTGATGGGAGAAGATAGTCGTCCTAGTGAGATGTAAACTAGCCAACAGCTTAATTTCAGTTCCTGGTGGCCAGTGCATCTGCTTAGTCCAAATGTTCAGAGAACTGCCCCCACCTTTTGCTTCATGGGACCAGGAAACCAGCTTGTTTGTAATAGCTTACTAACTCTGAAGTAAAGTTAAACCCTTAGTATGCTTCACTGCATTTCATGGATGAGCAATACTCCCAGATGTAAGAAGCCACTGCATGATACAAAACTGCTTTTCCATCGTGGTGGGGCTGCCAAGGCTGTGACTGTCTTGAGTCTTGCATTTCTTTTGTATGCTTGCACCATCTTTCCTTCCCTTCTTCCCTCTCCATTTCTGGATCATGCCAATTGACAGGATTTGGGGCAGGGAAGAGAGAGGAGATACTCCCTGCTTTTCTCTGTTGTCTGCCAGATGAAAAGTTCTTTTCTGGTGAATGCTAATGAATGTATATTGAACAGGCTAGTGAAGTTGCCTAGAGGAGTAAGGAGAGTGTGAGGCTGCTGTTGGTTACATTGTGGTGGTTGTCATTGCTTGTTTCATTGCTACTTCTTGCCTGAAAGTCTGCTAGACTAAATTCTTAGTCATGCCGGTGTTTTTGTTTTATCAACTTTAGTGCAGTGCAGTGCCTTCTGTTACATTCAGTCAGGCAGCAGTGGTCTGCTCTAGATGTTTCTGTCTAGCTTTCCTTGCTTAATAGCTGTTGTACCAGTAGCGTAAAGCAACTAATGTGAATTCTACTATGCAGCACTTGTGAGGATATGAGGTGAAATTCTGTGGAAATCAATGTCTAAATTCATCTTTAAGTAAATTGAGTGCTTTCCTTTTCAAGCATATGTGGAGCCTTAACCATTTTAAGAGTAAATGTTGTAGTTTATACCCAACTGGTAACTAACTATCACGCAGCCGCTCACTCACCACCACCACCACTCCCCACAATGGGACGGGAAGGAGAATTGGAAAGTAAATAAAAACTGTGGCTTGAGATAAGAACAGTTTAATAATTGACATAAAATACAACATAATACTGATATTAAAAGTGGAAATAATAAAAGCAGAGAGATGAAACCAAAAAACCACCAACAAACAGTAGTGATGCACAGTACAATTGCTCACCACCCACTGGCTGATACCCAGCCTGACCCAAGCAGCAACCTGGCCTTCTGGATAACTCGCCCTAGTTTATACACTGGGCATGACATGCTGTGGTACGGAATACCCCTTTGGCTAGTTTTGGTCAGGTGTCCTGTCTCTGCTTCCTCCCAACTTCTTGTGCCTTTTCTTACTGGCAGAGCTTGAAAGACTGAAAAGTCCTTGAGCACTATCAAGCAACAACTAAAACATCAGTGTGTTATCAGCTTTGTTCTCAGACTGAAGCCAAAACACAGCTACTAGGAAGAAAATTAATTCTATCCTAACTGAAACCAGGACATTAAAGTTTTTCTTTTGCACTCCAGTAATTTGCATAACAGAGGCTATGTGACAAATTTGTCTTGTCTAAGGGCTAATAATTGAAGTAATAGACATGGCTGTTGTAGTTTGGAACCTGACTGATGAAATTCAGTGACATTTGATCAGTTCATAAGCTGGTGCTCCTGCAGGTAGCACTATCTTAGTGTATGCTATGAAAAGAACGTTTGAGATGTTGAAAAGTTCAATTGGTGCTGTGTTGTCTTGTGTAGGCCATAGTTAACATCCCTATTTAAAGAAATCCTAGGTGTGCTTGCTTATTTCCTTGCATATTGCTGAAGGACTTATTTAATGTTGCAGCTGTAGTAACTGAGGACTGAATCTAGCAACAATTTTTTAGCAGCATTTGTACAAGTCCACTGTTTTCAGCTTCATTCAGCGGGACTGCATAAATGCTTTTCTCTGTGAGCTTAGGCTCATCACATTAAATCCTGTGCAAGTTCAAATGCATCAAAATGTTGACAGCACGCTGTGTAACATAGACACTGTGAGCAAAAAAAGCCTCTTCCTTGATGTCTTGGTTATTAGAGCCTTTGGGTTGACATGTCTCCCTGATCAAGCTGAGCCAGGCATTTCGAATCCTTTCATACAGAACAAGTTTATGAGAATGGCCATCGCAGGTGGTATTTGTGTTGGCAGCCTCAGAACAGAGGCCAAGGGTTGAATGGTAGCAGAAGCAGCTAAATTAACTTCTAATACTGGAGGGACATCCTTTTCAGCAGACTTGCAGCACAAAAGTTGAGCTAACAAAAGGTTTCTCTGTTACTGCTTTGGCTGCAGAATAAAACCCATTAAAAGCATATGCAGCTACTCACAAAGAGCTCCTGCGCTGGGTGAGTAATTGCAGCATCTCCAAGAAAAAGCAAGTGCTTTTAACTCTTGAATAATGACAAGGAGCAATTGAAGAGTTTCGTAGACACAGAGATGTGCGTTGGAAACCTGTTGACATGAACATTAATGTAATGATTTGGTAATGCAGGTGATAGAAAACAGACATGAGGCTGTGATTTAAGTAATGAGCTGATACTCTAGTAAGCTCCTGTATGTGGATTTGCCAGAATACAGTGGGGATCTCACAATAATCTTTTTGTATGATGGCCCTGCAATATAGGCTTTCTTCACCTAATCCATAGGTGTCAGCTCTGTTTTAGGACTACTTTCCTGCTCCTTTTCCCTTTGTGTTTCCATAATGTCTGTTGCTTCAAACTTAAGTTTTCCTTTCTTCCCATAAGCAAAGGAAAAATGAGAGGTCTCCTTTACTTTGGAGGGATGACTGTTTCAACTTTGAAATAGTGCTGGATGTGTGAAGGATGAGGAGCAATGAAAAGCCTGTATGCCATGATCCTATATCTATTAGTAGTTAGTGTATTTCTGTGCTTATGCTAAGAAGAGCATAGAGGCCACCTCTCAGGCCACCCTCGTGGTCTTTGGTGGGGATCAACTCCTTTTTTTTGCTGTTTAATCAAAGCTTTAGTATCTTAAAAATGCATTCTAAAATACACAAATACTTTAGCAAGATGCAAAAAGAAAAAGTAAATGAACAGCTTGAAAAAGACATGGAAGTATTTAGATGTTTTGGAGTGAGAATGAGACACACTTGCAGTTTTTCCTTGTTCCTTGTTTCCTTCTTCGCTTTTTCCTCACTTGAAAGCAAAAAATAATGTTCCATACCTGAAGAAGAGGTTTAGTATTTGTGGGGAGAAAGGATATTGTTAAAAACTTCTGTCTGTAATTCTTATTAAAGTTACTCTTTGCCACGTACTGCCTATTGTAAAGGTGCCAGATTTCCTCCCTGGGCTGAAAAGTGATACCTATCCCATTGTGTACCAGCAATTTTACTGAAACTCTGTTTAGCTTTTGCAAGCTGAAAGTATATTTAGCAAATTACTTATATGCTGTGTTTCTTCTGATACTTTTTCTGCAAATGAAGTTGCTGCTCAGTATATTTTATATTAGAATACATATTATAAATTATATGTAAATAATGCATATGTAATGATATATTTAATTGTATATTTTTATATGTTTAGATATAATTATATATAAATGTATAATATATATGATAAAATATATTATAAACCCTTTTATTTCTAATATGTAATTACTAACCATAAAGTGATTTATGGTTAAAGCTGACAACGTGTCTCAGCTTTTCTTGCTATCTTTTGTTGAACGCAGTATTACCTTTTCATCCGCATACTTTTAAATTCAGTGTAATGATCTAGTTTCCCATGAGTGAGACAGACTTTGTGCTATATAAACATTGTGTTACAGAAATAATTCCTTTCAACAGGGAAAAGATTGCCTAGAGGAACTTACTGAGAAAACACCTCATGAGAAATGCTATAATGATTTATTAGTTACAACTCCTATTAGCACTTCCCAGAAAAGGAAAAAGAAAAAACCAGACTGAGACCAATCTCTTTGCACAATTCCTTACATAAATGTTTAAGAGCAGAGAGGTTGGCCATGGATAGAGCTGGGATGAGAGGTACAGTAGTGTTGGGAAAGAAAAGGAGATGTAGCACTATGAAGTTTACTGTGCTGTAACCTTGTTTGTACTTCTTGAGAATGCCAGATCAGTCTCATGAACATCAAATTTACTTTGTTCCATTTAAATGAAGGTATTAAATTCTATACAGTATTAAAACTATTCTGTCCCCAAGCATCTTGCTATGATGGGCGTGAGGCCCAGCAAGATATGTGTAACAATGGACTCCTGGAGGTATGTTGTTTAGCATGAGAATTCACAGATTTGCCTGGAAGTCTAGTGTTAGACTTCATTCGTAGTCCAGTCTGTAAAACATATATGTTGCATTTAACTAACTTCAGATCAACAGAAGATCTTTTTCCTTTTGTTTCCTTGGTTTGATTGTTGTTCCAGGTGTGTTTCTTCATTTTCTTTCTGTATTTATGTAATGTCATTTATTTAACCAACACTATCTGGGAAAAAGAAGTACGATTCACAGCTGAAAAATAAAGCTTACAGAGCCTCTGTGTCGGCCTTTCTGATATACTGAAGTATTTGGCTTTCAATTTTCTGGCTAATTGCTTCATTTTTGAATAAGTTAACCTGAGCTGAGGTGGAGGGTACAGAGTAAAATGAATCTTCCATATTTTATAATGTGACAGTAAAGAGAAATGCATAGAATAAATTTCTACGCTCTAGCTCTTATCAAGGTGAATAGGTGAATTGCCATTGGTGAATACCAGTCTAGCATTTTATGAGTAACCAAGCTGTTCTCAGCAGTTGCAGACAAGGATTCACATCTTATGTCAAAGAGGAAATGGTAAGCTTTTTTTTCCTTAAAATAGTCTCCAAGTTCTAACGAAGCACTTGTGCCAATATAATTAGTAAGTCTAGCAAACATCAATGCTATCCCTGGCTCTTGTCAGCTGTGGAGCAGTCTTCACTGGAAAGAGCACTGGAAAGAGAAGGCCTGGTCCTTTTCCCTTTTCCTCTACAAGCAGGAGCTTTACATTTTTCAAGGCATTTGTGACTTTGGAGCGTGAAAGCTCAGCCTTTACTCATGTGTGAAACCAGGATTTTAAGACCAATGCTGTATGACTGTTGGTATTAGGTAATGTTTCCCACTAGACCCGTGGATGTGTTTGTGATTGCAAGAAACAGGTTACATCCAGTTTTAAAACCCAACAAGTGCATTTGTTTTAACCTCTCTAGTGTAATAGCTGGTCTAGCAAACATGGTGATTATTTCAGTGTCCCTTTGCTACGCTGGAAAGAACTATCCAATTAACCGAGTGAAGAAAACATACCTACTGCTCTGAATGCACAAAAGGCTGATTAAATGTCTAAATGTGAGAGTATTTAACATTGTGAGTAAAGCTAATTGAGTTATTAAGATGCCATGAAAAAAACACAAAGTAAAATCAGCATACCTGCTCTTGGCTTGCATTCCAACACAGCTGTATTCTTGCACATTTTTGATATGATGACTCACACATAAGCACAGTAGTATTTCTAATTAAATGTTTAATTAAACAGAAGGAAGGTCTGCTAGGTTAAAATGCTGATTTTCTTGGTACCTCAGAAGATGACAGCACTGAGACTTCTCACGGTTATTTGTGTCCTGCTGAAACTCCTGATGTTCAGATACTGATGGTACTGTTTGTAATAGCTTATATGTGAGCTGTTGTTCTTTGAATTATTGGAGAAATTTTATCCTAACTATGCAGTGTTGTGTGTGGAGTCTGTACTACAACTGTGTCTCTCAATGTCTTTTCCGTTGCTGGAGGTCCTGCTCAATTTGCTGTCTCTGTATCTTTCTGGGTAACATGGGGTCTCTGTTACAAAACCAGCAGTACTGCTGTTAAAAGGCACCAGATTTCAGGAGTTGAAAGGGTTTAAATAGCCAATTTACAACAAAATTATTTCCTAGAAATATTCCAATATTTCTCAAATACTTTCCTTCCTGAATATGTTTAAGTATCAGACATGTAGTGCAGCTCTCAAAAGCAGTGCTTTTGAGTAGTAGTTCTCTGTAATGGCAGCCATACAACTTGCAATCCAGTGCAGTGATCAGCAGTTGTATGTCTCCTTGTTGTATGCGTGCTACAGAACCTTAGAAATGCAGGATGCTTTCCAGACCCTTTATACTTCAAAAAACTTGAGTTCGTATGAGTACCTAAGCAGATATTCTTTCATAAGCTTTCAGGTTACCCTGTTACCCAAAATAAAGTGTTACCATTGAAGAGAAGAGCAAGCTTGCATATCTGACTTTGGTGGAGTCTGCCAGAAAGTGTCCTTTCTTTAGTTTGGTTTTAATGTATATTGTTTTCTCCACTGTAAATATCCAGTCTTCTCCTGCTCCTCTTTCACCCTGTCCTGTTGCACTGTGCTTTGGGAGAGGGGCAGAGCTGGGGAAGTAGGAGGAGAAAGGCAAGGGTGAAAGGCCCTTAAAGTACTATTTACACTTGGTTTCCTCTAGCAGCATCCATGTGTCAGGACTGAGACCATATGCAGGGCATGGATGATTGATTTCCATCACCCCTGTCCTGCCATCTGTTTGCTGCTGGAATGGGAGTGCTGGTGCAAAGACAAGATGAGATGGACTCTGCCCAGTAGTGGGATCCCAGTGAGAAAGTGCTTTGCAGGTCTAGTAGCTCAATTGTGAACTAGTCCAGCTGACTAGTTGGAGAGTGTGAATTTGATCTGGCTGCTTCAAGAGGGTGCAAGTAGGGGGAAATTCAGAGAGGGGTTAAATATATGCATGCAGAGCTGTATGGGGCTTGCACATGGTGCTGTGGGAGTTTGGATGCGAATGTAAGCATTTGACCTTGGGATG
The DNA here is from genome assembly GCF_963264785.1 of Psittacula echo. Classification (NCBI taxonomy): domain Eukaryota; kingdom Metazoa; phylum Chordata; class Aves; order Psittaciformes; family Psittacidae; genus Psittacula; species Psittacula echo. The sequence goes on from NC_137735.1 coordinate 62,313,808, forward strand.
GGGCATGAAGCGGTCAGTGGGGCCTGCATGAGAAAATTTAGCTGTGTTGTGTAGGCTCAAAGAATGTAATCTGAGATTGAGGGAAGAGCACATTAAATGAGTGGCTAGAGAACAGGACCAGGATTTCACTGCAGGTGTGGGGAGGAAGAGCAGGACTTCCAGAGCTGGTAAGACTTTCATTAATCTGTTAACCACCATTCTTCACATTCTCTCAGTTTTCTTCAGAGGATAATAATTTGCCTGTGTTATGCTGCTTGGCTCAACTTGTGAGACACAGTGTGCATCTGCAAATGGCATTAGCTTCAGTATTTGGCTTTTAGCGTTTTCTCATAAAAGACTTCAGCCACTATTGTTTTTAAAACCTTAGGCAGCTCACAGTAGAGCTCATGAAGGTATGCTGTGTGGATGATACAGGAACAAAAGGGTTTTTTTACAGAATGCCTTCTAAGTTTCAGTGTGCAGACTCTTTTAAATTAACATTTGACAATAGAATAATAATGTTAAACAAGCAAGACAGTAAAATGCCAAGGCATTTCTGAGATGCTAGAACAATACATAGGCTTCTCTCAAATCGGTGGTAATGTCAGCAATGGGACAAATGGCTGCTGAAGAATGAAACCGGCTAAAGGCATTCCCCCCCACCTCACTTATCCTGTGAACTGTGTCCAGCAGGTCCCCAGTGTGTTGTAAACTTTCAGGAACAGCATAAAAGCTTTTTATGTGGAGTGGCTGTGAATAATAGATATTTTCCAGAAAAGAATTCCTGCACATTGTGGAGTCCATTAATGCGTGTGTAATCAGTGAGAAGGTTGAATGACAGATTTTTCTGTTAGCTGCTCACACAGACAGCCAACAATTTGGCCACTGTGTGCCCAGCAGGAGTGAGGTGGTAGCAGGAAGGGTTGCTGAGCTCAGACTCACTGTGGGTCTGGCTGGTTTTGGGGGAGTGGTGGAGTTTTGCTGGGGAAGAGGCAAGAAGCTGTGTTTCTCTAAAAGAAGAGCTAACAGAAGACTGTCTGAAAGGAAAATGCTAAAGATAGTATTTTAATGGAAGAGGGTTGGAGATGAGTCTTTTGACTTCCTGTCTGAAGTGTAAGTGATCCTGCTTTGAAGCTCCAAGCTCATGTTACTTTCAAATAAATCCAGTGTCCTTCTTTGATGTCTTTCTAAGAAAACCAGAATTTCTTGGACAAGGTAGGAATAGAAAATGTATTAGGTTTTGTATCCAGCTTGTCTAACAAAGCATTTAAGTACTCTGAAAAGCATTGTCTGCATGTAATACAAAGAAAATGCAGGTGCTGACAAAGGTGCTGAACCTGAAGTCCAGCATGTGAAAGCAACCTCTACCTTTGCTATTACAGTGACATGGTAGCTGTGTGTTTCTGAGTGAAGGTGTCACTTGGGGGCTTATGAATATGGTAGCAGTTCAGGAATTAAATTTACTTCCACCCCACCCCCCTGATACGTAACATATTCTATCACTTTAATGACTCTTGGTTCAGTTTAATTGACTTAAACTTTGTTGCACAAATTTTATATATATATAAGTATATGTATAAATTTTATATATTTTATATATATAAAATTTAAATATAAATATATAATTTTTATATATTTTATATATATATAAATATTTTTATATTTATTTCATATATGCTAAAACTGTTTTGTTGGGGTTTTTTTCCTCTGGGGTGGTGACATTTTTTCTCTTGCTTTTTTTGTTTAAGGCTTATTTAGGTTGTAACAGTGAAAGCAGTGCTAGTGAGAATGCTTTAAATCCTGTTAAAAGAGCAGATCCTGGCTTTCTACTTTATTTAGATATATATTAAAAAAACCCCACCCAAACCACCAAACAAAAAACAAACCAACAAAACCCCCCAAAACCAACAAAACCAACAAAACAACCCCGCAAACCAGTAAACCCACTAAGGTTAGTAATAGACACTAATAAATAATAATTACTCTATAGACTCCTGACTGGCCTAAATGATTCAGAATAGACCTTGATGTTACCTGCCAGGAATGTCACTTACAGCACTTCCATGGGACTCCTAATTTTAGAAGGTGGCACTGAAATGGGTGCCTGAGCAACTTTTCTTTGGCATGAAAATGGAATAGGATCTTAAAAGACTCTTCCTTTTTTTTTCTTCTTTATTACTATGCTAGGCAATAGCAGTTACAGCTGGAGGGATGAAAAAACAGATTGTGTAATGGTTGAGAGATGTTCCTGAGAGCAGTGTATGCCAGGCAGAGAGTCAATTATAGCTGGTTTTCTCTGGATTTCTGCAAATACTTGTTTGAAAAACACAGTTATAGGAAGGGCATGATTTTTGTCTAAATGATGTAGAGACACAAGGAAGAATGAGGAGAATGTCAAAACACATCATTACAGCTTTTTCTGCATACCAGCAAAGGGGCAGGGAGACAATTCGCTGGCATCTCAGAGAAGTAGCTTTGGGTGCAGGAGACATGATTGTGAATCAGCAATGTCAGGTGTGAGTTTGTTGGCTTGCCAGGGATAATTATTTAGACAGCTAACTTTCTTCATCTGTGTGCTAGCAAGCTCCTTGTCCTGCATTGGGTGAGAAATGCAGCACAGCTGTTGTGCAATTTCTTTTAATAACTGGGTTATCAGACAGCATCTGTGTCTCTTAGGGCAGCTTAAGAGCATACTGTGGCCTATGCTTCACTTAACTGCTGGTGGTACAGGTTTTACACTGACCTTGATGAGTTCAAAAAGTCTGTAGTGACCAGTGTTCAGGCATGGTCATTTCTCCCTTCAAAGAGAGAAAGAGATTTGTTGTTACTCATGTGTATATACCTCCTTCTGAACTAGCTTGGTAATCAAGTAGGAATACCCACTGAAAAAATGCATGCTTCAGGTGAGTGTGAAGAGAGTTGATCTCTGTGTATGCCTGTGTTTGTTCTGAGTAGCAGAAACTTTCATGCCTTTGTCACTTACCTCTGGTGACAAGTCCCATTTTGCATCAGAAACTCTGATGCAAAGAATGTTTAGGATGTAGTTATATTTTGACACAATAGTAGTGTTTGACACCGTAGTATTATTCTAGGTAACACTGTCCTTTCATATTCTTTCCCCTTTGCATTGGTTAAGTGGAGTGGAAGGATGAAATGTCAAAAAAACCTTGGGGTGGGAGAGTGTTGGGAATGTTTGGCAATAACAAAACTGAAGTTGGGGTCTTGGGGGAAGAGAAAGGTATAGAGCTGTAAATTATAATCTGCCATACCTAGTGTGGCAGGTACCCAGATGAACAGAGAGAGTTTTTGAATTGTAACTTCAGAGAGTGTTACCTGTTCAGTGGCTTGTGAAATATATGAAGGGTTGTGCAATCTTCTGTGGGCAGAAATTTGTTAGCCCAAAAGGAAAAGCCTAGGTTTATGGTTTTCAGATATTTTCAATTATCCACTGTTAGTTTTAGTGTATGAATAATTTAATAAACACGTTTTAAGTTTAAAACTTTGCAAAATGTGACTGAAATCATGTAGAGATAATATTTTAATAGGATTTGGAAAGAAAAAACAATTGTATGTAATATTTTGAGAATACACAGACCTCATTTTGTGGGGGGCTTGTAGCATATTGAGAAAGAATTGAATTGACGATCATTAGTTTAAACTGTGGATTAAGTCTACAATAGGATGCACATTTTTGTGTGTGACATTTTTGAGTATGTCAGATTTTTGTCTAAGATGAAGCCATTGACTCTGTCAGGGACCTGAAGTGGCATGCAAGGATAATCTTGATTAAGGCAAGACCTTTTCAAAGCTGTCAGCTGCATATATAGAAAAAAGAAAATCCCAGGTAAATTATGTCATTGGTGTTATAATAGTTGAGTCACTGATCTTTAACCTAGATTGAGATTGTCATGGCAGGAGTAATTGCAAATGCTAGGCTCTTGTCATTAGCAAGATGGACAAATAAATATCCTCTTTTCCAGGAATTACATTTTTGTGTTGTTGTCTGTGTCAGGCCTGCCTTTTAGTGGGAAACAGAGAAACATTCCTTCAGAAGAAGGAATGAAAAGTTTAATGCATTCAGCATTTGCATGCACGAGCAACCCAACCATGTGAAAATGAGCAGAGGAATGAGATTTTCTGTTCACCTTTGTGAAACTACAAAGTTATTTTCTAAAAGAAGAATGTTCTTTTAAACCCATGGAGTATGTTTTGTAAGGGATAAAAAGGGTTGAGCTCCCTGTGGCTGCAGAGAATGGAGGCAGTGTATCATATAAAGACTTCATGAAAACGTCAACTATTCATTGCAGCCTGGCTCTTATTATCTAGGATCACAATGGTGGAAATGGCCTTTATAAACTTGCTTAAGAACACATGGATCTGAGTGTGTTTAGAGCTTGGATGCATTTGGTTGAATTGCATAGATGCCTTGATGTTGCCCCTCAGTGTATTCTTAATGGGTTGAGGAAAGTGTTCCAGAGATAGGGAATACAAGTCATGTGAGCTGGTGATTTGTAATAATACCCTCTTCTAACGTGTGGTGTCTGAAGGCTATGGCATGGTTGCTGGTGTTGATAGTTCTATGCCAGGCACCTGTGAGAAAAGTTGTAACTATTTTAAGGATTAATGAAATGCCTTTTGTATTTTCTCTAAATCATCAGCAAATTGAATGTAAGTGCAGCTGGCAGGAATCTGCATTTGAAATTTTGTAGCTCTTCACTAGAAAATTTTTCTGTAAGATGGTAATTTCTTTCGTCTGCATTGTGTGCTTCACTTAGCTGCAGGAGGGAACCATAGGCTTTGCATGGGGTAAACTGAAGACAAAACTTACTGTAATGTATTAATTTCTAATTTCTCGCAGGAGACAGTAGATGCCCTGTCTTAAAAAAATGAGTAATGGCCCTGTACCTTCAACTATAAGAAAGTAAAAAATGGCAGATCCTTTCATACCTTTCTACAAGTCTAGAAGTGTATTATTACTGCAGAGTGTAATAGTAAAATACATTGGAACTTGCGCACTGTATGGAGCTGGTGACAGAGTGAAATAGTCTCTATCAAATGTTTGCAAATGCGCAATTATATTAAGTGTTCTCCTAAGAGATGACATCTGTAGGAACTACATAATAATACTGGGATTGATGCAGTCCCTTAGCATCAGGCAGGGCCAGGTAGCTCCTTTCCACTTGCTCTGGTTTTGCCTGCTAAGTTTATCAGTGGGTGAGTTACTGACTAGTCCTAGCTTAGGCCGTAAATGAAAATGGGTCTCTTCTCATGTGCATACTTTTATAGATATTAGCACTGAGATATTAGGCGCTGGTTTGTGTTTAGTTCCTATAGAGATTCCCACATAGGCAAGTACTGAGAGTAATTAGCATTGTGCAAAGATGTCTTTCATGTGGTCCTGAAGTAAAAGGGACATGGCTGTGGGATGTTAAGATGCTTCATGTAGGAACCTCCCCACTTCCTGTTTTCTTGAGTCTTCTATTGAAATATAAATCTTGTAAAGATACTTTGTATCTTAACCAAGTAATTTTGCTGCTTGCTATGTAAGTACTTTCTGCTGATGAGTCTTATTACGTGTTAATTATTTAATGTAAATATCAGGCATGAAGAAGGACCACCATGCTTTCTTGCTCTATTTGATACCATTGTAAAACAGACCACATGAATGTTTGTTTTATATGATCTTGTAGGATGCTAGTGTCTACCTCTTTTTAAGGAGCAATTTTAAAGTCAAACACTGTTAAGAGGTTAATATATTGTTTTGGTTGGTTTTTTTGTTTTTTGTTTTTTTTTTTTCCTAGCCACTGGGTTTTTGTTAGGTTTTTAAGATAGCTACAAGAGATTTTTAAAGAATACTGTGTTGCACTTAGCACTTTTCATCACAGGACTGTCAGCTCTTCTTGTATAGGCAATCACTGCTACTACGTTTTTTTTTATCAGGTTGTGAAACCAAGGGACAGTTTCTGTTTAAAGAGGGGAACAAATGAGATTAACATTCAAATTTATTAACTCTTTATTCCAAACTTTAAATTCTTCATAACCTTATGGAAATGTGTGTCACTTAAAATGAAAGAGTGGAACAGAAATATTACTGTTTTATACTTGAGATTTCTCTGAAATACTGAAATGTTTTATGACCTCAAAACATTTCTCTAAGGAATATATCATCCCCTATTGAATTTTACAGAATCATTTCCTCAAACCATAGAGCACTGACTCCTGCATGAACTTTCCAGAAAGCGTCTCCGTCTCTCCTGTACCATGTCATTAAAGCACAGAAGGTGAATGAGCGGGGGTGACAGCTTCCAACAGTTTTTGATCAAGGGAATAACAGTCCCAATAAATTAGAGATGACTGTCACCATCCATCATCTGTAGTATAAAATAGAGCTTGCTGGAGTAGAATGCATGTCCTTGATCATGGTGATGAGACTTATGGCAGGATGCTTATGATAACATAGGTACAATGAGAAGGAAGTCTTAAAAGTGAGGGAAGCATTATGCTGTGCAGCCAGCTACCCTGTGTGGAAGCAGTGTGGGTAGTTGATTGGATCAGATAACTTTTGATGAAGTAGCCTAAGACAAGACCGTGCTTTTCAGCCATTACAAGCTGAGGAGTGACTGCTGGTGTTGCCAGATAAATTTCAGCGGGTAACTGCTGTGTTTTGTAAGGCAATTTTGATATTGCTTCTATTTCTACTGCACACCAGGAGTCAAGGTTTTTTCATTTAAGATGTTTACTCTGACTTGTGAAAGACTGACTCAGTAGCCTGTGCATTTAAATTGGGAGTCAGACTGCCTTTTGCTGACTTAAAATTACTTACCTGAATGTGCAAATAAAACCTGAGATAAACTTGTGGAAGCATAAGTGATGGATTCTCAGTGCTCAGCTGGATACACTGACTCTATGAAAAATGAAACTCCTTTCGGGGATGAGTCGAATGCACAAACCTGCAGTTTGCTGCTTTGTCATGTGATGCTGCTGCTGATAAACACTGATGATACAGTGGATAATTAAAATAACACAAGAAAGCATTAATGAAGAAAAAATTAAAAATCAGTATCTTGGTTTGAAGAAAGCACATGACCATATGGAAATTATTCCATGTTTAAGCAAGGTTCTGTGAAACTGAACTATAAAATACTTAGTGTCTGCTGAGCTGCCTCACATACTGGCTAGCAAACAGAAGAACTTGAGGTTTCAGCAATGGCTTGCATTTGGAGGAGAGTCTTTCAGATACTTAAATTTGCTTTTTATTCTTTTCTTAACAAAATGCAGATTTTTTTTAAATGGTCAAAGTGTAGTAGTAGCTTTAGCAATTGAGACCTAGGGACAGGCAGTGAATAGAACGTGGCTTCTTTTTTATTGCTCAGCTCCAGTAAGGGTAGCAAGCTTGGCTGTGTGCAGTATTTCCTAGGGAATTCACTTGTCTTTGCTTCTGGTTATCAACTCCTTCAGCTGGTCATTAATCTCCAGGAAATGTTCTGGAACATGAGCCTTATTACTTAAACAGAGAGTTCATCTTGTGGTTAGCTTTTCGTGCTTAAGATGTTGCTTCTTTGAGGGTGATTATTGTGAGCTACACTCTGAAGGTAAGGAGTTCACGTCTTCTGTTGAATGCAGAGCTACAATGCTGTAATAGTTGTTTATTTTCAATACATGTTGCTCTACATATATGCTATAATACTTGCTTCATGAGTTGTGGATATCTAGTGAGAAGTTTGATTATGGGTATGTCTGTTTAATTAGAAGGAATCAGACGAAGCCTGACCCATGTCTAATGTTTGTTTTTCATTGGCATGTTCCAGATGTTAAATGGCAAAGAGGAAATGAGTAGAAAATAACAGCTACTTCAATCAAAAATATTGTGTTACAGGTAGCACCAGCTTTCAACCACCAGAAATAACTTTTTGTCCTCCAGTGGTTAGCAGCCCCCTTATATGTTTTAAGATTTTTAAGGTGTGATTAGAAGCTTGTCCAGGCAGTTTTGGTTTGCCATAGAGGAAGATAAAGTGGGTAGCTTTCACCAGGACTCTTTCCCCAAAGTGAAGATGACAAACTGATAATAGTGGTCCTGTTCCTTGTAATGTTACATAATCTCTTGATCTTGTCAGAAGGGAGCTCTTGTGCATTAGACTAATCATGATATCAGGTCAATATTGAGTGGCCTGAGAAAACTAGCATTACGTTGTTTTCCATCCCACACTCAGTCTAAATGCTGCTGTAAAATATTCCAAACACGGATGATAAGCAGCTACATTGTAATAATTTTTGTCTACAGCTTGACCCTTGCACACTGCTCTATGTACTGTAATGGACTTTTTGAAGATCTTTCTCTTTTCCTGTTTAAAGAGAAGTTCAGCACCATAGGAGGTCTGTGTCTGTGCCTGTCTATTTTTTTTCCCCTCCCTTCCTTTTATTTACTTAGATGTGGTACAAGTGCCGCATGGTTCCTGAAGTAACAAGTGAATAGCTCACAAGAGACCCTCGTTAGTCTTTAAATGAAAATAATTTAGTTCTTTTAGCCTATTAGTGCTTAAGAATAGCCTTCTCTAAGTCTATTACCTCTGGGATAAAAGCATCGAATAAGCAGCGTGTACAACATGACTTGTTGCTAGGGAAAGAGGCTTTCTTCCTTCTCTGCCAAGCGGAGTGGCTTGTATAGCAAATAAAAACTGAATGACCTCAAACTGCATTCTGGAAATCCTCTTTACTCTTCAGTTGGCAATCTGGAAATATTTCCGTTGAGTGGCTCTGGCTTTCTGGAGCTGTTCTTAGTCCCTTTCAGGAAGTCAGCAATGTGGGAAAAGAAGCCTCTCCAGCCTGTCGGGGTCAGATCTATGAGGGCAGCACTCACTGCTGATGCTGGTCTCATCCAAGTAAATGCCCAGAGGCTGGCCGCACATGGCTCTGTCAAAGCCTGTGAGATGTGGGCAGAATAGTCTGTGAAATTGGCTGTCTTTTCCCATTGTCATCACTGAAGCAAAGGGACAACTTCTTTGCAATGCTGCAGAGGAAGGCAAAATGTTGGTAGCAAAACATGTAATAGCTGACTGCAGGGAGTAACATAATTTGAAGCACCTTTGTGAGTGTAGCCTTATCTTAGACTTCGCAGTTGCTGGAGTCCTGAGCTACAGCTGGCAAGTATGGCTGTGGTGATGGTCCTAGATTTGGCGCTGACACTGTGTGGACTAACCCAGCAGTCTTGGTTGGTGGTGGATTTTTATTGTTTTTGATTGTTGAATGCTGGTTTTGGTGGAGTCACCGATACTAGCCTCCATCAGAAATGATCAGAGGGATGGAACACCTTTCCTGTGAGGAAAGGCTGAGAGAGATGGGATTGTTCAGCCTGGAGAAGACTCCAGGGAGACCTTATTGCAGCCTTTCAGTACTTAAAAGGAGCCTATATGAAAGATGGGAAGAGACTTTTTAGCAAGGCCTGTTGCGATAGTGCAAGAGGCAATGGTGTTAAACTAAAAGAGGGGAGATTCAGACTGAACGTGAGGAAGAAATGTTTTACAGTGAGAGTAGTGCAATATTGGAAGAGGTTTCCCAGAGAGTTGGTGGATACACCATCCCTGGAGACATCCAAGGCCAGGCTGGATGGGTTTCTGGGCAACCTGATCTAGTTGAAGATGTCCCTGCTCATTGCTGAGGATTTGGACAAGGTGAGCTTTGAAGGTCTCTTCTGACCCAAACTACTCTATGGTTTTATGATTTTATGAGAATCATTCCAAGGTTGTTAAAATAGGTCAGACAGTGTAAAAGTGTGTTGAGAGGAGTCTTGCCAGAGTACAGGACATTTAACTCTTTATTAGCAGCAACGCACATAAAAATACTTTCTGCTCTTTAACAGCTGAAGCTTAAAACAACTGCACAAAACACAGTGGAGAAGAAGCTGAGATGGTGCCATACTGATTAGTACAAGAAACTTCAATACAGCAGGTCTGCGGCAGTGTCTTTATTCAGCATAGGTTAATCAAATGGATCCTTTCCCCCCTCTGGAAATGAGAGAGGTTCAGTTTTAGAACTCATACTTTTCCTTTAAGAATAGCAAGTTCTGGAGTTGATACCGAACAGGTGAAAAAAGGGTAATTAATAGTTTTTAAATGTTTAAATGCCAAAAAAGGGCTTGGTGCTTATTGCTCTGACATCCTCTGTCTTACTTTCAAATGTCTTTTTGCTGCAAGTCATTGCACAGGACAACAGGGACCAGGACAGACTGCGATTTTCTTGATACTAGCATGATATATATATAATAATGAGGGACAGAAGCCCGAAATCCTGACAGTGTCTAAAATCTGAGGCTGTGTCTTACTCACCCTTTGGATAGATGCTGTAGCTGTCTCAGTTTAGTAATAGACACAAGAATACCACGAGACCGATTATGGCTGTCATGTACTTGTCTGGCACTCATATTTAAAAGGCCTCTTTGCAAGTGGTATCTTAAGTCTTGAATATATGGTGTGAAATGTCCATGTATCAGTTAAAATGCTTTGAAACTCAGTGATGAGGACTGTACACTAAATATATGACAGGAGCATTTGCAATCTTCACTACTTGCATTGGTTTTCCTAGATGATAAAGCCGTTTGTGTTAGAAAATGTTTTTCTTTATCCTGAATTCTTCTGATCAAATCTTTTTCTAGTCCTCGTGTAAATGGGAACAGAGGTCTTGATCTTATGCTCAGGAAGGAGGTCATTAAATGGCTGTACAAATCTGTGATTCAAAATAAAAACCTATCCCCTAGAGTGGAATAATATCTCATCTATTGATCTCTGCTTTAAAAGGGGGGGGGGATGGTGGAAGAGGGCAGAGAAGACAGAGAAGTTGCTGTGGAGTGATCATTGATACAAACTTTTCTTATGAGAGGGAAAGGAGGTGGTTTAGAGATGGGGGTTTCTAATTCAGAAATGCAGAAAGTAGCCTGTTGTTTCCTAACACAAACCCTGCTAAAAATAGTTGGATACTGTTGCTTCAAATGCATTTGCTACTGTTTGTGTTTGCTTATCATCTTGCAATTCAAGGGAGCTTTCAAGCTGGAGAGCTTTTTTTGTTCTGTTTTGCTAAGTGTATTCCAGGGGATCTCATTTCTTGATTGAGGCTCCAACAATGGATTGTAACAGTAGAAATGATAGTAACTTGCTTCATTCTGCATAGCTCCAAGCCTCTCTTTGGATGTCTTCGCTGACACAGGTAGAAAATGAGCTTGAATCCAAGTCTGTCTTTTAGATTTAGGCCATTGATCGGTGGCTCTTTCAGTTGGACTGTTTTGGGGTTTTTTTTTGTAGTATACATAATCAAGTGTTTTTCAGGCTAAATAGCAAGCATTTGTGAAAGGATCCTACCTGGATGGATGACATTTTGAGGCCTTGGTGTTCTGCCTCTGCAGTGGGAAAGTTTAACCCCTTTGTTGATCCTAGGAGTTATGTGAACCAGTCTCACCTGGCCTGTCCACAGGATGGACCTCTCCTTTGAGTGCTTGTTGGAAAAGGTGGGAACTGTGTTTGGCTTTTGTGCATCTGGGTGCATACACAAATAACTGAGTTTCTGAGTAAATTGGGAAATTGTAGCAGTGTAATCCCTTTTCCTTTAGACAGGTGTTTCCCAGGACAGCTGTTCAGTTAAAAGCCTTGGAATGGCTAAAATCTTGCTTTTCCATAAAAGCAGCATTTCATATCAACTCCCCATCCAACTCCAAAATATGCCTTTGAGTCTAGATGTCTCTTCTTGGATTGCTACGGAGCACGTGCAGAAGCAGTTCACCTGCAACTGTCTGCTTCACTTGGGGTATCTGTCCAACTACGTTTAATGAGTTAACCAGTTTGTGTTCAGTATTTCCTAGACACAATTGTATATTAAAAACGCAAAAATTACCAGAACTAGAATAGGAAACTAAAGAAGAGAGCTTTTTGATCATAAATATGAGATACTGATTGTCAAAATCAATGCTGACATTTGTACAACACTATTTGATTCATGTAACGGTTAAAACGGCAGCCTTGAACAGGATGCTTTATTGAACAAGATAATTTATCACAGCAAATGCGTTCACAGAAATATTTTAAAATGAAAAGCATGATAAATCTGTCTAGAGCCTACACACAGCATGCCACCTGGTAAAGATTTTAATGAACTGTTCTTTATTTAACAGAAAAAGTCAAATTAGTGCTGTTGCTTGCTGAGACTTCCCTTATCTCAATCACTCTGAGGTATCATTGAGCAAATGCTTCTAAGTGGAGCAACTCCAATGTTTTAATTAGAATTACAGCAAATTGGTGAGGAATGCCATTAAATCTTAAGCAGCTTTCATGCAACTCAGCCATGAGGATGGACTTTTTATCAAAGCCACTCAGTGTTTTCTTAGGAGCCAAAGGAGACCCAGTCTCATACCATGAGGTTATTGGGAAATTATTTCTTCTGGATTTTCTAAATGGAAGAGGATTATTTCTCTGAGTAAACCAAAAATGTACTAGGATGTTATACATCTGTGTTTGAAAGAGAGAAAGCCTTTGGGTGCATTAAGCCGTGTAAGACAGGGCTTAGTGGAGGGGTTTTTTTGCAGCAGTGGGAGAAGGGTTCACCCATGTCTCCTTTCTGCAGCCTGTTTTTAGAGGGGAATTAGGAGATGTGGAGTATGTCAGACTTGAACTGTCTGCATAAGGACAGATGCCATCCTCTGAGAGTCTGCAGGAAATTTATGTGCTGCTTTGTTTTTATTACTGATGAGTTAAGTGTGTTCCTTAAGGATTTTAGATTGGGCAATGGTTTGGGAGATTACAGTTTTGTAGGATCTTTCTTCCTATGCTTTTCTATTAATTACCACTCTTCCATCCAGGAGCATAGTGGATGCTTGTTATGTAGTTCCTTGATTGTCTTTCACCTACTGCGGATGTAAAAAATGTTTCTGGCTGAGTAAACAGTACCCAACTTCTGTTTAAGCTATGCAATGACCATACTGAAGCTCTCTGTTGTATAAGGGATGTAGAAGGAGGAAAGGTGCTAGAAAAAGTAAAAGCAATAGGTAAGGAGGTAGAATAGCAAGGGAGAAAGCTATGAGGAGATTTATAAGGTACACAGGCAAAGTAATGATCATGATCAATAATAGTCATTGGTAGCAGCACAGCAGTTGTAAAATTAAAGCCTTAAAAAATAGTAAGAAAACCTCATTAATTACCTTCATTGTCTATTCTAACTTCCACAGGCTTTGAAGCAGCCTGTTGAAATGGCCTTGAGCCAAAGGCTCAAGTGTGAGATTGGAATTCAGAAGCTTTTCTGTTTTCCTTTTGGCTGAACTATGTTTTGTCCCACAAGACAAAATAATGTGACAAGCAACTCTAAATTTGAGACACCCCCTCCCTTTTTTTGCAGTGTCCTAATCAGTACCTTGGTTTCCCATGATGATCCCAGCCTCCCAGCTGTAATCAGTATGCTCCGTAGCTGTGAGCATGCCAGAAAATGGGGCCACATCTGGTTAGGCTCCAAAGTAAACATTTTTACTTGCAGATTGGTGGACTAACAGATTTGACATCTTTGCTCTGCGTTTTCACTTTGAAGAAAATAAATCTGCAACAGAAATAAACGTGCATCTAAAAATGCTTAAAACTTCAGAGCTCTCTTTCAAAAAAGTGGATTCCAGAGTGTAGACAGCAGATGACTGGTATGAACTATTCTTTCTCGTTAGTTGGAGGAAAGGCCCCTTTTCAACAATAACTCCAGGCAGGGAGCAGTCTGCTGGCCAGAGTATTACTGTGTTTGCCAGAAAACCTGGAGTTCTGTTTGTGTTCACCTGCTGTGTGAACTTTGTCTTGGTTTCTCCTCTTGCGTAAACTGCAGTTCGTCCTTTGCTTTTGTAAGGGCTACTGCGGTCTCTCCTGCAGACCGTGAAGACCTTCATGGTCATTTATATTTTTGTAATTTATTAAAATAGCAGCATGGAATCTAAACTATTTATATTAATACAGTGTGGGACAGAGCAGCTGCTACAGTGCAGTTAATAATGTTGGTCTCCAGTCACCCTGAATCCATTTTTACCCTAGACAGTCTGGCACTCTGCAAGATACCCCACCCCCCCCAAAGAGGTCTGCAGAAGGCATGTCAAACTGTCTTATGGAAAAGTGTATAAATGATGGTTTGGTACTTAAATATGAAAACCCACAAAAAACTGTAAGGAAACCAAGAACACTCAGTTATTCTTGATACACCTTTACAGACTGTTGTAAAATACCTTTGGTGTTATTAGAAGTGAACAAAAAATCCAGATTAGGAAAGTCTTATTTATGCTCACTCAAATCCTATTTTAAGACAACATAATCTTGAAAAATATTGGCTATTTTTAAAACATATCTTTAATTCAAAAGGTCAGCCTCCCTGTGGTCCTTGGGCCTTTCGGGTATGGAGGAAGCAGCTATATGGCTCAGCTTCATCAAGACTTTGGCTATGGTCTCCCATAGTGTACTTATAGCCAGACTGCTGGGATAAAGGTGAGAAAAGTGGACTTTTTTTGCATGGATACCTTTTAAGTAGAGACTCTTCCGGCCTGTGTTAACTTATGACTATGTGATTTCCATCATGCACCTTTTAAATTCCTCTTGGAGTAGCAAACTCGCCTTCCTGTCCTGGCTGTCAAAGGTGGAATGTGTGAAAAAAATACCCAAGGGAAAACAATAGGTTCCTTCCCTTTTTCCCAGGACATAGGAAAGCATTAAGGGAAATTCAGCCACAGAACCGTGCAGTAACTTCTGGGTGAAAGTAACAAGTGTTTGATTTATGTTTTCTCTCCAAAATTCCACCTGAAATTGTGAAAGTATGTTTTAATTTATAGAATCACAAGGTAGTTCAACCCCCCTGCCATGGGCAGGGACGTGACATCCTAGATCGTGTTACCCAAGGCTCTGTCCAACCTGGCCTTGAACACTGCCAGGGAATGGAGCATTCACCACTACTTTGGGCAACCCATTCCAGTGCCTCACCACCTTCACAGTAATGAACTTCATCCTTATATCTAACCTGAACTTCTCCTGTCTAAGTTTAAACCCATTACCCCTTTTCCTATCACAATATTTATGTAGGTGTCTGTTTTGCCCGAAGGTCTAGTTTTTAGAACACCTTCATCTTGCCAAAAGCATCAGCTTTCCATGACAAACTCAGTGTGTTTATAACCTGTGTCAGTGTTTTGTGTGCTTTTATCCATCAGGTATCAAACTGTTCAGTTCCTAAGGCAGCTTTTAAACAGCCAGAATTCTCTGCTCATTATTTAGGTTGCATAATAAGAATATTTAAGGATACTTTTTTACACATTACTAATACTTGGATTAAGAAACAGCTAGTTCTCTTGCAAAAGCGATAAAAGTCTGTAATTCAGATCAGTTATAAAGATGAGAAACTACCTGATTTAAAATTAGAAACAGTATCCCAGGATGGAAGAAGCAGACTAATACGCTGAACTGAAAGTAAAACCTGGAAAAAATCTACTGTACACAAATAGTATTGCTTGAGAAGTCATTTGTAATCAGTGAATCAGTTTTCCAGTTGTTTTAGTTGTTCAGATAGCACAGAAGATATGACCTCAGTCTCCCTAAAATCACTGCTTAATTAATGTAATCCCTTAGTCAAAGAGCAGTAGAGTATCTTGCATTAGATGCCAGAAAGCTAAATGAGCTATTTAATTTGTATTTGTAATACAGTAGCATTTCTAAGCCATGCTAATAAAGCTTTTGCTATATGGACAAAAGCTAAGCAATGTTTAAAAGTTAAAGCAACAAGCAATATAGGCATTAAAAAAACTTGCAAAAGAAAGATAGCCCTTTCTTGATAAGCTCTGGGGTTTTTTTTCCATGTGAAACTAGACATTTTTTTCCCTCAATAAAGAAACTGCAAGATGGTAACTTACATAGGACAGGCAAACTCTGCTGTAATATTCTTACTAGCCGAAAGCCAACAAGAATATTTGCACAGGAAAAGGAAAACTGATTTCAGTGGAATTGTATGCCCCTTTCCATGTCTTTGTCACATTTCTTTATTTATGCTGTGAAAGTTGCACTTTATATATAATTTCTACGAAATCTGTAGCAACTTCAACTTTTACAATGAACTGTCCTGGAAATGAATTGTCCTCTGGTAGGATGCTTGGCCATGTATAGCTTTCCTGGGAAAAGTTGTATGTGTTTGGGTTGGAAAGGGCTTTACATCTTAAATGCAACATGCAAGGCATAAACAAGAAAACAAAACCATGCAAACTGATTTGGATCATCCTTTTTCTCAGGTCAAACACAATGTTAATCATTCCTGATAAACATTCTCTTTTATCTGTGTTTGAAGTGCTTCAGAGCTGAAGAATTCAGTCTCTCAAGACTGTGCTCTCTGCCTGTTCACTGTTTCTTCTCCCGATCACACTGCACCTAGAGAACAGAGGTGGTTTTTGTATACCTTAAAAAAATCAATCAAGAGAAACAATTTTTATCAGTTTAAGAAGCCTTTGTTCTTTTAGTAGGCTTTATAAGAGCAGAAATAAGTTCTTATAAGGGACACTGTCATCATAAGCTGAGCCAATAAAAAGTACTGAAGAAAAGGGGTTGGGGAAGGAGGAAGGATAATGATCCTGTATGAGAAACTTGGAAATATGTCTGCTATTTCTGATGGTCAGAATCAGTCTGATCTCCACCTGGGATTTAGCTGACCATGGTTTTAGCTACTGCTGGTTTTTTGACTGTGAGTGCTAGGGTAACTTCATTTAACTGATAGTAAACCGATTATTTTCTTGGTGCTATAGTGGAATAACTGCAGGGTTCCTCCCTGTGGGTGTAGCAGGGTCTCCCGTGAACCTGCCTTAGATATCTGAGTAAGCTCCCTCCCCTCCAAAGGCCTCTCTGAGGATTTCCTGGGACTTAGAAATGGATAAATCTTATTATTTATTTATTTTGATTATTATTTGCATGGCATTATTCTTTTTTCTTTTAGTCCTTGTTGATGATCTTCAGAAGATTGAGGCAAGCCAGGCACTGAAGCACATGGTTATTCTGGAGCTAACCGCTTCAGCTCTTTTTAGCCCACTGACCAGCTTTTGGAGAGGTTGCAGGTTATAGTGCTCTGATTACTTGTGTTGGTTTTCTTTTCCTTCTCTGTGCAGGGCCTGCATTCACTTTCCAGGCTGGGCCCAGTGTTCTGGCTGAGGCTTTCAGTGTTTCAGTTTGGAGACAGACAAGCTGTTTGTTGCTCCATCATCTGTGCTCCAGGGAGATGTTTGCTTCTTTAAGCATTGTGCTATCTATCACTTATATTCATCTGTTAGCTGTTACAATGGGTCAGGTCTTGACAGTCTGCTCTGAAAGCCAATTACCCAGCTGTATTTTTTCCAACAGGTATGCAGTGTTAGTGTTTCCACAGACTGTTAGACTGTTTTCCTGCTAAATTAATCCTCCCGCAATGTAAAAGCATAATTCAGAATGAGACCTACCAAAGCCCTTCATTATCTGTTCTGGTCATTCTAAGTGTTTTTCTTTCCACCATGGACTAGATCCTAATCCTTTTCCTCAGCAGTGGGAATTAGACCACAAATTGAGCATATAAATGATATCCACTTGATTCTTGGAGGTAAGGCAGCTGTGTGCAGTGACCACTGATTGCCCACCTTTTCACAGTAAGAGAAGACATCAAGATGGACTAGACAGCTTAGTTTCAGGGCCTTTTTTCCTCCCTTTGAATCTTATCTTGAAAAATATTTAGTTCAGTATTTAATGATTGACTTGATTTAACCTGCTCAATAATACATGCTACATTCTTTCACAGTGTCACCTCTGTCACTCAAGACTGTCACTGGAGAGCTCTCCGTATAAATGAGAGGCCATACTTGGAATTTTCTACTGCCAGCTGTCATCCTTTTGGGGAATAATTGCATTGCTTTAGCTTAGATATTCCATGACTGAAAGTCAGTAAATTTCCTTTGCAATAGAGGTCTGTAAAGCAAGTGTTGGTACTCTGTCTTCTGGTGCTTTGTGCTTTATTGTTTTTTTTTTTTTTCCCTTGGGAAAATAGTTTCATTTAATAATAAGCTAAATTTCTTATTTACCAGAGCTTTCATAGCTGCCTTTTTCTTCTGTAGTAATTCAGTAATGCCCAGTCCGATTATTATCTATTGATCATAATTTAATGATCATTACAAAGCCTAATTTTATCACAACTTCCATGCATGCATCTAATAATGATCTTAGCTTGTGCACGAGTCCTTAAACTCAGTGCAGTCCCTGAATTTATTTGTACATGTCTCCTTTGTCTTCAGAAAATACCAAGGGTCCTTTCTGTAAGCAACATGGCAATTGCAGAATGAGTTCCCCAGGAAGGCACCCTGTATTGTACAGCTCCTGCAATTTCTTTTGGCCACTGGACCCTGTAACCTGTTCTGTGAACTGAGCTCAGTCCCATTATACCTGTCTCCCTTCTCCTGAACTGGGTCCAAATTACTCCTGCTGGAAGTGCTTGTGTGGGAACAGAGGCACACCATGCCTGTGTGTCTGAGGTAACTGTCAAGAGTGTTACTCATGAATTAGCTCACCCTCTGTAATGATCTCCCAGCTCCTTATACCTGCTGTGCCAAACTTGGGGAAGAAAAGCAAAACCTCTGCAGAAGAAGCTGTGTTTCTCACAGAGGCTGGTGACATATAATTGAGTAAGCTCATTCATTAGGGAGGAGGCAGGAGAGGGTGGATAAAATAGGTGTTAAAGCTTCTCTAGATACCATAGAAAATCAGCTTTAGAAAGAAAAGCTGCTTCTTACTAATCCAGGATCTGTCTGAAACTCTTTAAAATAGCAGGAAGAATTTAGAGGTGGGAAAAGAATGTGTTAAGTTTTACTTTCAGCTGTAAGGTAGAGGTTGGTGCTGGGAAACTGATTCAGAAAGTGAAAAAGCTTTTAATAATTTCAAACTTTGTCTGAGACACGGTTAGGAAATGGTCACTCTTCTCTCTTGCCCCTGCTATTGGAATGAAAACAATAGGCTTGCAGTATGCCTGTATCTAGCTGCTGGTTTTAAGCAAACTTAGTTTTTTGCAGTGTTACAACTTAACTTGGTATGAGCTTGCTTTCTCTTGTGGAACAAAAAGGGGAGTTTTTTCTAGTGGCTGCTCAAGCCAAGATTGATTCATTCTTGAAGGGAAAAAAGTTTCTCTGGAGCACAAAAGGCACTCAACCATTAAGTGAGATGTGTGGCAGGAGGGAAAGATAGAAAAATCTTTAAAGAGGCTAATCACATCCTAGTAAAACTGCCAGCTCATTCTGTCATGTCAGATTAATGTTTTGGTGCTCATTGCCAGGCAAACAGTACATGTGGTGGTAAGCACCACAGAGAGGTGAATTTACTTCTTGTTTGGAAAACTAAGCTAAAAGGTATTCTTGAACCTTTCCCTAGGTAAAGAAAGAATCTTCTTTATACTCCTGTTCGTGGAATTTCTGAGAACTAAATGACAGTACTCGTTCTTTAACGGAAACAAATTGGAGTAATGTGTTAACAAAGTTGGATGAGAAAATGTCAAATGCAATGGAATTTTTGGTAGAAAAATGTATGCTGTGTACTGACTGCATTTTACCCAGTCAACCCTATGTCTTGTGTAATTTCTCTGTCTTTGTTCCTGGCATGTTACATAACTTCTAAAATCTGAATAACCTCTCATCACCCCGCAGATGCCTCAAATAGCACTTGTTCTTGCCCTGTGTATGCTGCAGTAACTGCAAGACAGACGACATCACCTCCTGCAGTAACTGTACTTCTTCTAGAGCTTTGGTTGCTTAAGTGGTATAAAAGTCCTCTCTTATAATAAAAATTCTAAAAATCTCACTCTCTTAAAATAAAAAATGTACGAGAACAGCTGTTTCCTTCATTCTCTTATAATGATAGCTTGTATTAACTTTGTTGTTGTCCCGCTACTGTAATGTCAGGTTTTCTAGCACACATGATGGATATATAACAGTGACAATTCAGTAAAATCACTAAAACTTTTTTTCTTTATGTAGTGTTTACCAATAAGATTTCAAACCCCTAACGAACATGCAAGTAAGATCTCTGGACAAAAAAACTTCCTGCTTTAATTGTAGAACAGCAATTCTGTAGCTTCAAAACATCACTGGAGGTTTCTAGTCAGAGCATTACCCTGCTGTAGTCACAGTTGCAACCTTTTAGGCTTGCTTATGGTAACTACCTATCTATAGATGTGTTGTGAAATAATCACACCAAATAACTTGATAGATCATAACTGTAGGGCAGTAACAGGAATGACACTGAAATGTTTGAAATCGACCATTGTTATTTAATTGGGTAGAGAGGCCAGGGAATTGGAAGCAAAGAGCTGGCTTCCAGCAGAGGATGCTTTTTTTGCAGACTAAGGCTAAGTTTGCTTTCACAATCATAGAATCACAGAATGGTTTGGGTTGGAAGGGACCTTAAAGCTCATCCAGTTCCAACCCCACTGCCACTGGCAGGGACACCTTCCTCTAGACCAGGTTGCTCTAAGTCCCATCCAACTTGGCCTTGTGCAAGGGTGAGGGCAAAACACGTGTTGCAGTGGACAAGGCAAGTCCTTGTCACTGCGCTGTGAACAGTGCTGGGTAATGCTGTGCTGCATGGCCCAGTGTGCTGGGATATGCTGGGCTTTGCCCAGTTAGAGGCTGCTGAGGCAGTTCTCTCCTTCTGTGACAGCACTGATCCAGTACTTGGAGCCAGCTTGTTAACTCACCCTGGTCCCAGCTTTAAACACAGATACCTCTGTGCAGGTAGTCAAATTAAAGTCCTAGCTTTCAGGATTGCTGTGCCCTTTTTGCATCAAGTGATTTTACTGGCATCTTGGAAATACATTGTGATGGTGGAAATAAAATGGGATTTTTATGGTTACTGCAGTCAGATTGTGATTTTTAGTGAGCACAGTGCAGGTTTCGTTATTGACCTCAGTACAAGTGGATTTCTGCCTGTGCTATAAATTTTCCTCCTCACCTCATGTCTGTAGGTTCCCGAAAGCACAAAGGGCTTGCTCAGACTTGAGATACTCTATTTTTGTGATAGTTTAGAGGCCAAACCAGTAGTTATGTAAGGAATGAGGATTTATAGTTAACTGATACCAGCTTGCGTGTCCACTTTATCCTTCTTTGCTATGCATCACTTGTTTATGAATCCACAGTACATATACATGTCTGTATGTACATGTAGAAATATGCATATATGTATATATGTGCATGCATATCAGGGATATTATTTACTCTGGGTTCATTATAGGCTTTACTGTGAAATACAGTGGATGCCTTTCAGGCTGTGACTTTGTAAATACTGGTGACATTAAGAGTATTATCCACTAAATGTAATATTTTTAAGATGCCATTCAAGTTGAAGTATGTGGTTGTTCTTAATTATGGCACTCAAGAATTTCCAGATACAGCAACAAAAGAAACCATCCGAGCAGCACTTTGTTGCACTTGGCTATGAGTCATATAACCGATGCATGGACCCAAAGTTCCTTTATGACTCTTAATCCTCCTATCGGTTGCCTCCTTCCTGGCTGTTTACCTCCTTGCCTTTCTGAGAGCTGATTTCTTCTTTACCCCTTCCTATGGAGATGCTAGACTTCAGTATGGAGCATAGCAGTTGATTGTGCACCACCTCAGCACTATTTCTGAGGACTTTTTGTCCCAAGGGATGCAGTCCAGCTTGCAGAGAAGCATGAGTCTGCATTTGTTCAGGAACTGCACTCTGCCAGAGATAAAGCCCTGGAAACCTTTGCTGCCAAACCAATGTGGCCACTTCTGCATTGTTGTCGTCAACTGGTTTAACCAACCTCTAGAAACAAAGAAGAAGAAAGTAAGTGAAGATCCTCAAAGTTAACTGAATCTGTACAAAAGTGCCAGAAAAAAATTCCTGGGAAGAGTTTCCCATGAAACAAGAAAAACAGATACGCAAATGCAGCACTTCAAAGCTGAAGTAAAATTCAGTGATCTTTGATAAATCATCAAAGCTAGAAGGGCAAGAAGAACATCTGATGTAACTACTGGTGGTGTAGACTTCTGAAGTGATGTTTTTAAGGGGTGACAGGACAAACTATGAGCAAGCAAATAAACCAGTTAAGCTTTGGGGAGCTATATTTGAATAAATACTGATGACATTATTTTGGCAAGAAAGCAGTTAATTTCCTCATGTGTCTAAGTGCTTTTGGAGTAAAATCCGCCCAGAGGCATTGAAAATAATCTATTTGCCTTCATAGTTTCCAGTCAACATCTTAAAGGCATGGGAATTCCTTATATCATAAAGTTTCTTGGGGAAAGCCTGATATCTCTTGAACATAGGCGATAAGTCTGCTTTAGAAAATGAAGTTCAAAGAAAGCTGGGGAAGGTGTACCTAGAGAAGAGTAATGAGAAAAGAAAGAGGCACAAGGTTGCTTCGGTGTTTGTTACACAGAGTGTTTAAAACAGGAAAAACTAGCTGATGAATCACTTGTGTGATTGCCATCCTGTCTCCTCTTCCATGTTTCCTCATGAAGTTCATCTGCTGAACGGTGCTGAAAGTGATGCAGGGAACCAGTGTGGGATAAAACATCTCTTTGAGCAAGACTGTAATGGTGTGATTCTAATGCAAAGTAGGTTTATGTCAATCTTGCTGCACTACAGTATTTTATCAGGCATTTTGTTAAGTGAGTAGTAATTTTTCTTCAGTTAAAAATTTTATATATGCAAGTTTTTAATAACAACATTGTTTTTCTGTTTCTGTGATCTTTGGTTTAAAGCAACAGTGTACTGTAGTAAAATCCATGTGTGTGGATTTTACTCCTTTCAAAGTGGGCTTGAGACTTGGTTAGGGAAAAGGCCAGTGCTTCTTGAGCAACTCAGACTTCTTCTGCATCCTGTAAGTCACCCTCAGCACTCAGCTTAGAGAAGCAGAACTGCCTTGGTAAGGACAGAAGTGTTGGAAATTGGAAAACAGCCTGGGCTTACCAAGAGCAGGAGCTCTCTGAAATGCTGCTGACGTGGTGGAGGCATAGCCTACAAACAAAATGGCAATGGGACCCAGAAGGGAATTGTGTCAGGGCCACGTTTGTCTCTCAATCCCCCTTTTTCCTACATTTCTGTAGACTGTATGTCTTGTTCCCTGCTGGTACCATCGAGTTTTCTTTCTTTTTTGAAAGAATATTAATATTGTCTAATCTGGAGTCTCGAGTTGAGGGTTTGTTTTAAACAGCTCTGAATGATTTGTTGAGTTTGATATGAAGCAATGTGAAGTTTTCTAATTATGGAACATTTACATGCGCTGATACCCAAGGCAAAAAATGTATTTCCTCTGGAAATCACCTTCATCTTTTATGTGCAAATGACTATCTTCTTAGGTGTCTTAAGTGCAGTTGTGTTTCCCCGTGAAATTCGATAACTCAGGGGGAAAAACCAGAGCTTTAACTTGTTGAACCTCTCTGATAGTCTGTACTCCTAGGATTATCCAAGCTGTAAGGATGGGACAGATGTAAGGAAAGGCACAGACAGGCAACTGAGCAAGGGGACTGAGAGTGATGGGAGTACTGGGGTACCCCTGCTCATATAAAAACTCAGCAGCCATATGGCTGTGGCACATGAGGGGCCACATGGGTTTTGTACAGTGTGTTTGCTGGGTGTCAGTGTGCTGGTGTAAAACATATCACTAGCTGCTGAGATCTAGGCAAAGGGACAAAGACTAGATAGCCTTGGTACGGTTGTGCAGATAGCTACAAAACTCACTGAAGGGGAAGTGTTGCTATGTGGTGAGGCAGAAGATGGGTGTGAAAGCAGACAGAATGGGAAGTGAAAGAGCTGCAGTTACTCTCTTAGGCTTTCCCCACTAGTCTGAGGCATGCAGGTGCATGTTGCACAAACAAAGCTATTTTCTTATTTTAAAAAAACTCCATAGATATATTTTTAAGTATTTCACGTGCACTGATATTTCCAATAATAGCCCTGAAAATAGACAGTAAAATACAGTTAACCGTTTGAGGACATGTTTTCTTTTTCAACCACTGCAATATTCTCTATGGTATTGCTCTCTGGATTCCCTTCATATTAACTTAGATGTTATGTTTGGCTTTAGGCTTCACATTTTAGTAGATGAAATAGGCTTCATCTATGAAATGAAGATGCTGAGGTTATGAATAGTATGACTGTTTTGTTTTTGTGTTCTCAAAGATCTGTCATTAAGACAGCTCACTGTAAAGTAAATACTACAAGGGTTTTACATCACGGAATCAGAAAGTATCACATCATAATGAGACTGCAGCATGTCTGTGAGTTGTTAATGAGTTGACAGCAGAGCTGAATGCAATTTTCATTTGCTGCCTCGTTTACAGAAGGCATGCATACGTTGTGTGCCTACGCTGACACAAGGTCCTGAGCCAGTGAAATTTACCCCAGATGAAGACTGATCTGCCCATCCTGGGTGCTTGGTGGAGCTTTTCTTAGGTAAAGCTAGCTCAAGCTGAAAGATAAACTGGTCAAGAAAAATTAGACTTGTCTTAATGGTCTATTACATGTGACATAAAATACATGTAGTTGAAAATGTTTTTTAGAGATTCTTATTCCTGTTTTCCCATGATTCGCAGAAAAAATATATTCATAGAATCACAGAATGCTTTGTTTTGGAAGGGACCTTAAAGATCATCGCTTCGAGGTCTCTGTCACGGGCAGGGACACCTTCCACTAGACCAGGTTGCTCAAATCCCATCCAGCCTTATATGCTGTTTTTCTCTAGCACGTATATGAGAAGTTGAGCAATTTTGTGACTTATCTTTTACCATTCATATAGTTATCTTTGCTTATGATTCTATTCTTGCCTAATAAGGTATTTCATGGAGGTTTTGGAGCGTGACAGCTATTAACAGTTGCTGCTTATAGCAGGAACGAAGGAAAACAGTCTCATTAGAGCTATTGGCCAAAGGGACTTAATGCTTATAATACACCTGTATATGCAGTGAGTAGGGAAAGCATCCACAACTGTTAATTTGTGCTGCTACTACCACCTCAGCAGAATACTGTCTATTTTATCTGTTTCAGTAGAAAGTAGTATAATATTTAATGAAGGTGATTTTTTATGATCTGATAAAATATCTGTGCACCCTGTCTTTGGCTTCTCATGAGATACTGTACGTGCTGGTGAACAGCAGCCCTGTTATGCAGTAACTGGAGAATATTGATAAGTAGGTATTATCTCCCATTAACAGTGATAGAGAGCTTGTACCTAATACAATTTCTAGGATGCAGCTCTGAAAATTTTGGGACAGCCATCCCAAAATAATTTCATTAAGGAGTGCCTGCTAACTGAGGAGGAAATAATACTAGGAGGGCCTATAATATCTGAAAATGAAAAAGCTCTCAGAGGAAAGGGGTAGTATATTGATTCTACCTGACAGCAGGGGCAAAGGGACATATGCAGAGCTAAAATTCCCCATCTGCCTTCTCAGGGTAGTAAAGTTGTGATAAAGGTGTTCAGAGCCCATCATGGCTATTATCTGACATATCTGCCTGTAGCAAATGCATCTTTAAACAGGCCTCTTGCTGTGCCTTTGAGAGATGCCTGTCTGCTGCTGTGAGATGCACTGATGCTGCCAGTGGGTGGAAGTGGGATGTTTTTCATTGTACTTCTTCTCTGGGATGGTGTGACAAAAGAGCACAGAGCAGGAACTGGGTATGTGCCCCAAAACTTCAGGTTACTCTTCTGTGCACATACTGTTTGGCTTTAGCCAGGAAACCTAGCTGGTAAATTAATCTGCCTCACACATGCAGCTTAATAGCTTTTCACCAACAGGGTCAAACTAATCCTTTCTTTTAGTCTCAGATTTTCCCTGCAGCACAGTGGAATTAGTACATGTGATTAGTACCAAAATCTGCATGGTATCAAAAACCCAACAGATAAAAAAACCCCTAAAACAGTTACTGAATGCCTCAGTTTTAATTAAGGGAACCTATGATATTGGCTTTTGGTATAATCCGTTCTCAGTTTCCCTTTGGAATTCAGTAGCCCAGGTGCAACACCAAAACTTCATGTACACCCCAATCCAAAAAGAAGCAGCGTTAATCTATCAGAAGTGTAGTAGCAGTTTAATCCCATGTTTGTTTGTTTTTTTTTTCCTTTAGGGCACCATTCTTCTGCCTGGCAACAGAGTAATTGAGCATCCCTGCAATGAAGAAAGCCCAGGAAAATTCCTTTTTGAAGTTGTTCCAGGTAGGATATTCTACTCCATGTAAAAAGTCATAGCAGTTTTGTTCTCAGTGACAAATGGCCATGTCTATTCTGCCAGAACAGAAGCTGAAAATGATTAATGATTCCATTTACAGGAAAAAAAGCCCTGGTTAGTTTGTTAGTACTTTCAGAACTTTTTTCGTTCACCTCCAGGCAGCATAGGGAAAGGATGTGTTTTGTAATTGTCAGTTTAAAGCATAATTGTTCCCAGCAAGGGATTGCACCACTGAGTGGCATAGCAACAATACAAGTGTATTTGGTAATTATTTTAGATTATACTAGGCACTATGTAGTAGTGTCCCTGGTGGTAACAAAGGGATCCGCAACCTAGCATCAACAACTTCCCAGTGTGGCACGTTTACGTGGTGATGTCAGTACCATCACTTAAGAATGCTTCCTGGTCACTGTGGGTGAATAAGCAGATTGTAACAACAGCAAGCAGTGCTGCTTGGAAACCCTGAACTTGGTTTTAGTTGGGTATTTTTTCCTTTGAGTAGATTTGTCTAAAGAATATTACACTGTCAGCTGAGTGGTACTCTGTTGGTTGCTTAAGTGATTTGCTAGCCTTTACTGCCTTGGACTTCTGGCAGGCAGACTTCGGCCTGTTTAGGAGACTGGTTGATAGAGCCACTTGAGAGGCAAAGAAGTTCAGGAAGGCTGGACATTCTTCAAGAAGGAAAGCTTCAAGGCACAGGTGCAGTCTGTCCTTCAGTGCCGAAAGACAAGGTGGTGGAAAGACAACTGGCGTGGCTGCACAGAGAGCTCTGGCTGGAACTTGAGATTTAAAAAAAAAAAGAGTTTACGACTTTTGGCCTCTGTTTAGTAGTTACACAAATTGTTCTCAAGGTACGTAGCCCACTGAGCTGAAAGAGAGAGCACAATGAAGCCCCCATGATCTAAGGAGAAGGGGTTAGGGCCCTACTACACCACTTGGACACACACAAGTCTATGGGGCTGGATGGGATCCATCCAAGACTACCAGAGGGAGCTGGTGGAAGTGCTCACCGAGCCACTTCTAATCATTTATCAGCAGTCCTGGCTAATATGGCTGGGTGGCTGAGCCCAAATTGTTGTAAATTCAGATTCATCAAGGTGCACTGTTGGGTTCTGCATTTGGGCCACAACAACCCCATGCAACGCTCCAGGCTTGGGGAAGAGTGACTGGAAAAGCTGCTCAAAGGAAAAGGACCTGGGGGTGCTGAATGATGGCCACTGAACGTGAGCCAGGTTGTGCCCAGGCAGCCAAGAAGACCAACAGCATCCTGGCATGTATCATAAGTAGTGTGGCCAGCAGGGCCAGGACAGCAATCATCTCACTGTACTCAGCACTCGGGAGGCCATACCTCAAATCCTGCATTCGATTCTGGGCCCCTCACTACAAGAGAGACATTGGAGTGCTGGAGTAGGTCCAGAGAAGGGCAGTGGAGCTGGTGAAGGGTCTGGAGCACAAGTCTTACGAAGAATGGCTGAGGGAAGTGGGATTGGTTGAGTCTGGAGAAGGCTCAGGGGGGACCTTATCACTGTCTACATGAAAGGAGGATGTAGTGAGAAGGATGTCAGTCTCTCTTCCCATGTAACAAGTGATAGGACAGGGGGCAACAACCTCAAGTTGCACCGGGGGGGGGAGGGGTTAGATTGGATATTTGGAAAAATTTCCACACCAAAAGGATTATCAAGCACTAGAACAGGCTGCTCAGGGAAGTGGTCGAGTCACCATCCTGGGATGTATTTAGAAGATGTAGACATAGTGCTTGGGGGACATTGTTTAGTGGTGGACTTGGCAGTGTGAGGTTAATGATTGGACTCTAGTCTTAAGGTCTTTTCCAACTTAATGGTTCACTGTTTATTCAATGTATTCTTTTAATCCCTGTATTACTTTTCAATTTACTCCCACAATGGCTATTTAAAAGGGTAAATAGAGGATGTTTATTAAAACTCACCACTTTGTTCTTGCTCTTAAGCCATCTCAATGTCAAGGCGTAAATGTAGTTGTCTTGACTTGAGATTTTGTTATGTTGTACAAGTGTAAGAAATATGAAGTAGATTTCAAAGCTGAGGAGGCTGGTCACTCACTGGGATTTGCAGATGCATCTCAGTACAGTGCAGCTTTATTTTTCTTTTTATACATGGCAAAAAATTTGAAAGCTGTGTGTAGTAAGGGATTAGTACGCAAAGAAAGCCAACATGGTGTCTGTGAGGTTTGCTCAACATTCACCCCAGCTTGAATCAATCACATTTTAAAAAGTTTCTCAATGTGGTCTGTATCTTTTTCATATGTTCTAAATATTGAAAGAAACCTATTATTAACATTGCAAGTCTGGGGTTGACTAAAATCTTGTTTCCATTCTTTTCAATTGAAAAAGTGGCATCCTCTTCCCCCCGCCCCTCCCCCCCCGAACACGTAGAATGCTTTCTGACCTAAAATTTCCAGAAAAAATGGGGCTTCTGATCAGTAATTTCATGAATTAATGCTGTATTTCTTCTGGATGTTGTAGATGGCAAAGAAAGAAACTGACCTTCTGTAGTTGTAGCAGTAGGATCCATGCCTTACGGCAGGAGGTGTGGAGGGGCTAAGATCAGCAGACAGGTGTGCTGGCACTGATTTCAGTGATGGTGGTCTCCTTCTCCCAGACCATGGGAGAAGCAGCTTTAGTTCCTGCAGCAGGTTAAACTAGGAGGTGCTGCTGAAGAAGTGCACAGAACAAGGGTGTTCCTATCTCAAAAGGGCTGTGATGCTGCCACATCATATGTGAAGACATTGATATAATGGATTTTGCCGAAGCCGATGCCCTGTATGTCCTGATTCACGAGACACCTCAATATGTCTGATAATGCTCACCCTGAGTGTGCTTATTATACTTCTGGTCTATGTGAATTTGGCATCAAGTGTGGCATATTTAACCATAGGCCAGAGATTCATGTGGGGTGCAGACATGAAAACCTTCCTATGCAAGCATGCAGGTGGCTGTATGGCACCAGAAGGTCACTGCCTGCATAGGACCTGCCACAACTGAGCTGCAGAAAGCTCTCTCGGATGCCGTTTGTAATCTTCCCTAATTCTGGCTGATAACAGGATAGTAGGAAATGGTGGTGGAATAAGGCTTGAACAGTCAAATGTTTACATTATGAAGACAAGACCTTCTGTCCATGTTCAAGCACTTCCCTCTGTGTATGATGCTATCCCAAACACCACTGATGCCTGTAGGAGGCATACAGCACATTTAGAGAGGTCAGACCACACTTGGCTGCAGAAACAGTACCTGGGTGTTGCCTAAATTTTAGAAAGCCTCCAGAAAATACAATGTTTCACCTTGGTTTTGACTTACCAGTAGACTGTGAAGTCTCAAACACCGTCTGTGTTGCTTCTGCTCCCATATTTTGATTGTTTATTGCTGGTTTTCGAAGTGTCAGCACCTCTGACTCAATTTGCTTCTAGACTGAGCCCTTATGTGCCAAGCCTGACTGGGGTCATCCTTCATGTCGAAGTTGAAAAGCCTAGGGCAGCATAGCTGGGAGTACCAGCTGCTGAACTGATGGGCAATGCTGATGGGAGAGCATCATCACTCTCGTGATTTCCCAAAATATTTGTGATGCCATCTTTCTGTACACTCCAGTTAAAAAGTAGTTTGCAATTAGTGTTTGGGCTGCCTTCAGTATTTATTTGGAGCCTTCCTGAGAATCAGGTAGGGTGTATTGTTTAGCTTATTCATGAATTCTGAGTATGGGACTTCGAATGTGTGTAGGATAGCACTGGTGCATGCAGCTATAGTGACTTCATACTGGAGTAATTTTCCTGTTGAGATGATATGCTTAAGACTTCATGACAAAAAGAAGTTTTTGGGAAATCAGATAGGATGTTTCATGCCACAGCACTGGTCTTTGAGGGATGAAATTAAAATTGAGTCTCAGACTGACGAGAGGCATGACAGTACCTATGGAAGTGTTGCCAGCTATATGTTAAGCAAAGATGAAGTGAGCTTTGCCAGCATCATGTCACTGTTGCTTCTCAAGACAAGTATTGTCAGCCTTTTCTAATGGAGCTGTTTGTCATCTGTATCCTCTTAGTGACTCAATATAAAAGTCAGTTTTATAGGCTGACAGCCACAAAACTGAGCTCATTGAGTGCAATAGAGAAAAATTTATGGTTTGGGTGGGAAGGGACCTTTAAAGATCATCTAGTAATTGTATATTGTAGCCAAGGTTCTGTTTAGCCTTTGTTAGCTTTCATGTGAGTAAATAGCTATATAACAAAGGATCTATTTGCAGGGATTGTTTTTTATTTTGTCATTTTGAATGAACGTTGTATTAAATATATGGCACTGAAGCTCGTGCTGCTCTTTGATTCCGCTTTCCATGTATTAAAAGTTGAAGTAACTTTAGTTATAATCAAAAAGGCAGTAGTGACAAGTCCTGTTTTTGTGTCAGGTCTGTAGGCGGCATGAAAGCTTGTGTGCATGTTTGTTTATTGGTGATACATGCAAATTATTTTGGGAATGTACGTGGGAGTAGGTTTATACTATGAAAGTAATTCTCTATACACAGCCATCTCTGAAGATGAATGAAAGAAATGTGTGGGGAGACAAGTATCTTGCAGTTTTGATGCTGTAATTAAAATACAGATGCCTTTAATTTGCATTTTGAAAACATTCTGTTCATTCCTTAACTCATGGCATGGTTTAATACTTAAAATTGTCCCTTTTTTCTTTTGCCGTGCTGACGAAGTTAATTTACAGGAGTGAAACTGTCTCCTGTACACCATGAGGCCCATGTCACACTTCCGTGCGGGAGTCTTTTTGTAGCGGAGTCAGTGTGACCACAGGGTGATGTCTGTGGTTATTAACAGCTTCTCTCGCACTCAGAGGAATTTTTCATGCTCAACAGAAACCAAAAGATAGTTTAAATAAATATCTTTTTTAATGAGGGATATGCACATACAGCAAAGTTTGTAAGTAGGTTTGTTCAAGTGACTGTGTTTTATTTGCTGATTGTTACTAGTTTTATTTAGAAGATAAAATCTCATTCTGTGTATTTGTTCTGTTCTAAAGGAAACCTGATGTTTTTATACTGATATGCAGGTGTAATGGAGGAGGATGCTTGTGTTCACACAGAACTGAATGGAGTGACCTAGCTGTGTTTCAATGAACTAAACGTCACCTGTAGGAATGGAGGTGCAGAACAGAGGCATGTGAAAGCACTGTACTTTGCATGTGTGGTCGTTTGTAGATGGGGGACTTGATTTTTACTTCAGTTGAATTTCTTCACCTCATTTGCACCAGAATGAGCTGAGCACAAAGATGGGGAAGCTCAGACTCATCCATTATTTTACACACAAATCTTAAATGCCTTTTTGGAGTCCCTTGGACTTTCCAAGGATTGCTACATGAAGGTATTTTGGACAATGGCAGTGTTGGAAGGAGGAGGTTGCAGCTTTCCCAAGAATGTCAGGATGCTTGTAGGAGCTCCCAGAACTTGAAACCTCATCTCCTGATGCACTCAGGAAACACCATCAGATCAGAATAATCTGGGATTATGCAGGTAATTGCCTAGAAGAGATCATGGTTATTGAATGAGCAAAGGAATGTTCTTCATCATTGACTGGACTTTGATGCTGGAAACTAAACCGTTCATACTGCTACCTCCCCAGTTGCTGTTATTTATATAATAAATAATAAGATCCTTAAATAATAAGATCCTTATACAGTGGCTGATTTCCTGCTCTGTGAGAGTGATAAGTCATTTTATAGTTTGGCCTCATAGGTAAGAAGCCAGATCACCACTCCAGTGATATTTCAGCGCTTCAATGTTATTGAATCCTATATTATTTATCCCCTGTGGTGTATTGCATGCAGATTTCATAAGAAAATAGCGCTGAAGATGAGGTTACTTACAGGACCATGTTTGCTGCCGTGTGATCTCTTTGCATGCTGTGTTCTAAGGCATGAGCTGCCCTAGAGATGGTGATGAAGATTCCCCCCTGCTTAAAGATTTCTTGGAGTTGTTCAGTTGCATGAGTGTTCATATTTAATTAATACTGCTTAAACTAAACCACACTTTTCCAAATGTTGATCTTTGACATTCCTTGTGGAATCTTTTGCCCGGAAGCGTTTTATATCTGTGTATATCTGTATTTTTCACCACTGGCAAATTATCATAGCCTGGCATATATATCTGTCTGTGTGGATGAATTTGTACTTCGGTAATACTGAGTTACCAGAGTCTGTTCATCCCTCTAAAAGCATTCTTGGTGCAGCCCCATGTTATGTGTCTGCAGCTTAAGGCATCGTTACATTCTTAGGGTTTATTCAGACCATTAGGAAGTAACTGTAATATTTCAAGGAAGTTACTTGTAGTCTCTGCTGCTGTTTTTCTCTGCACTTGTGTGTCTGATGATTTCTTGTGTTTATGGCTCCTGGGCTATCTCCCTTCCCATCAGGGAACATGAGATTGTTCTTGAGTAATGGATGGTGGAAACTGCAGAAAGCGGGAATTACCTTCAGCACTGTACACTTTTGTTTGTCTAAGGTCCGTTTGTCAGGCCTGAGAGCTGAAGTAAAGAGAACAAACCCAAACATACTTCTGAGGAAAATCCCACCATTTTTATTCTGGTTTAATGAGTGCTCTCTGTGCATGATGGTTTTCTGTAAGTATATCTTTTCAGATAGCAGTTTCTCAGTGATGCTCCTCAACAGAACTGTTGGTTCTCATTGTGGTACTAACTGAAATCAGGCCAAACGGATTGCTGCAATGAGACAGCTTGCTTCTGCTTCTTCCAGTAGAAGTACAGGATATACTTCAAAACATGACAGGTACTTAAAATACTTGAGCTACCTTCTCAAATGCTTCAGCTGCAAAGGATATGAAACAAAAGCAGTTTCACTGGACTGCTGTGTACAAGCCTGTCTCAGGGCTTAGTTTTGATACTCCAGCAGTCTTCTTCGATACTATTCGAACATTTGGCTGCTTTTGCATCACAGCTTTTCTTGTAAGAATTATTTTCAGGCAGTTTAGAAGCCTGCAGTAGGTTTTACAAATTGACATTAGGAAAATGCTGCCCAATGCTGTTGTGGATTGTGCCATGTGAAGTATTTTTATATTATATTGAAGGACCTGAGTTGTTGCTCTTCACAGCATGTTTGAATCTCGTTTTTCTGGCATGAAATTCTTATGCTGTGCTCTCTCAGAGCAGTGGGCAATATTTCATCAGGTTTCTAGGTTGTCTTTATGGACTTGTGAAGCCTTTGACTGCACAACATTTCCCAACAGCCCATGGCTTTATTAGAAAATCTCTGCAGGGCAGTGAAATATTAATTCCCAGAACTTTGAAAATGTTAGAATTTTTTTTTCGTTTGGTTGTGGTTTAAGCCCAGGCTGTAAGTCAGCCATGCAGCCCTCTCGCTCACTCCCTCCCCTTTCTCCTCCCCCCGCTCCACTCCTGGAGGGATGGGGAGGAGAATCGAAAGAATGTAACTCCTACGGGTTGAGATAAGAACAGTTTAGTAACTAAGGTATAACACAAATCACTACTGCTACCACCAATAATAATAATGATAAGGGAAATAACAAGGGAAGAGAATACAATACCACCTGTTGAAAACCAGCCCGACCGAGCAGTGAGGCAGCCTTTCCGGATAACTCCCAGTTACATCCTGGGCATGATGTGCTGTGGCATGGAATACCCCTTTGGTTAGTTTGGGTCAGGTGCCCTGTCTCTGCTTCCTCCCGGCTTCCCCTCCTCCCTGGCTGAGCATGAGACTCACAAAGTCCTTGGTCAGAGTAAACATTAGAGTAACTAAAAACATCGGTGTTATCAGCGCTGTTCCTAGGCCAAAAGTCAAAAACACAGCTCTGCACCAGCTACTAAGAAGGAGAAAAATGACTGCTACTGCTGAACCCAGGACAATTTGGCAGAAAGAAAAGGTGTCCACTGGCCTTTTTATTTCTTTGTGTCTTTATTTGCATACTGTATGGCAAATGAAGTTTCCTACATATTAACTTCTGGTAGGAAGCAAGAAGCGGGTTTGAGGAAGGATAATAAAACTATTTTGTTTCTCCTGCTGCAATAGGCTTTCACTCCTCAAAGCTAAATTATATTTTTTAGTTACAAAGGTTAGTGTTATTTCATTTCTGCAGGATAGCTGTCTTATGTTTGAGTCAGCCTGGACTTGTTTATGTCTGTGTACCCACGGCTGAGAGTCAGGAGGGATCTTTTTTGCATATATGTATGTCACGCTGATTTCATTGTCAGTTAACAGGCCCTTTAGACTCCAAGTGTGTTGTGAGGTTTGAGAAGATAAATGGCTGCTAGTATGTTGTAAAGTTATTAAAAACTCTTCAGCTCCCTGTTGATACACGGTGCTCTAGCAGATTAAGCCCTTTGAGACTTCTGCCATCAATTCTCAAATATCTGAAATAGGAAGGCCGCACTAGGTGATAATTCTTGTCACCTTCTGATTGGCAATGTTTTCAATTAAGGGTCCACGAAAGCAAGGAAATGTGGATTTGGCAAGTTCACTTGCATTTTTTCCCTAAGTGACAGAAGACAAAACAGGAATTACAGGTAAATCTTTTCTTTGGCTTAACAATTTTCTTTGTAGTGCTCCCATGTACCTTAACAGGTTGGATACTGGATACTTACTGTAACTTCTATTTCAATATTCTGCTGATAACAATATTTTGCAGTGCTAGAAGTCAGCAGGACTTCTGTGGGGTGGGAAAAGTTGGACTCTACAGAGAGGCACCAAATGGGGCGGATGTTTAGGGTTTGATCATGTTTGTTTGTGACTGTTATAATTCAACATGATGTTTTGAGGATGGAAATGTTTCAGAAGGTTTTGAACCTTGTTGTTTTGAAGTAGAACTGCTTGTTTTCTGTAAGGATATAGCCTTATGAGAAATAAGGGGCAAGAATTCCCTGCCTTGTCTTCTCAGGAGCAATTGCCATGTCCAAGGTGAGGTTACACCCACATATACAGCAAGTAGCTTTCCTTGAAGGCTTAGCAGCATGTCAGGGACACTGCGCTAAGCAAATTCCCTTCTCTTGACTTCTGGAGAAAATTGTTTGTGTATCAAGAGGTTTCCTACCCTGCTGCAAAAAATGCCTTTCCATAGGGCATGTGCACACATGCCCAAGCATTGAGGTGCTCTCTCCACCTTTGCTGTCATGCAGATGCTTGGTGTTCCCTTCACTATCAGCATGGCTAGCACAAAGTTGATTCCCTTTTTCCCCATGACCTAAACCCCAAAAACGAAGCATTAAAGCAGTCAGCTGCTTTGACTTCTTTCCTGTGCTGAATTCCTGTCTCATCCTGATGCAACCCCGGTGGATTTAATTGGTGCTGCCACAAAGATGAATGCCTCCCCCTGTACGTGCTGACAGCCAGCAGTGCCTCTTCATTAGTTGTTTGGAGCACAGGACCTCAAGGGCATTGCTGATACTGCCGACTGAACTAATTGTTCCTCTGATATCTTCTGGAGGGAGCAGGCAGGCTGTTTAATCAAATGGGCACCAGCATTACTGTGCCATAGGTATTGTATCTCTGTGTGATGGTGTATTGTGCTAATACAGCTTTGAGCGCTGCTCATTTCCTATTGAACACCTCCTGAACACATTGACATCCTTATTAACAGAGTGATTTCTGAAAAATGTATTTGGTAGGGAGCCTCCTCCCTGCATGTGGACATATTGGCACACTTTGTCTTACTGTCGTCCTTCAAAGAAACCTGTAACAACTCTAACCTGCCTTTTTTAAGTGACCCTTGAAAATGCATGGACTCAGTGAGCCAGAGAAATGAAGCTAGCTGAAGCTGTGCTGCTTATTTCTCACAAGGTTAATGGTGAGGGCTCAGTGGGAATGAACTCTTTTCCATCTCGACCTGCAGTTCTTATGATGCACAAATATTTGACATGCTCATAATAGGTTTGCCCCCTTCATAGATTTTAGAAAAACAAAACCCAAGTCATTCCCAGTCTTAGATCCTGGTGAAATGAGATGGCAGGTCATGCCACCAAGCTCTCGTGCTGGCACCATAAAATTTGCTAATTTGAAGCTCAGTTCCCTTCAGGTCAATGCGTGCAATATCACTCTTAAGCATGCTTTCTTTTTTTTTTTTTTCTGTGCCTTTGTTGTCATGACTACTGAGCAACACCTGGGAAAGGCACCAAGCTCAGGATACCTGCTTTGTGTTCCACTGCCAGCAGTTTCTCCTTCCATGACATTGGACCAAATACTGCCTCTCTGTGCCTTCATGTCCGCATGTTTAATCTGCATCCTTGTGAGAAGTACAAGCCTTGCATGTTAATGATGCTAAGGAAATGTAAATCTTAACTAGTGATAGTCAGCAAGAAGTTTTTAAAACCTTTATACTGAGGGAATAGACTGGAATTGTGACACATACCTGCAGAGTGGTATGAGTAGTTTTGACTCCTCTCTTTCGTATGGAAGATACCCTCATTATATCACGTCTGTTTAAAGAGCACGATTTATATGACTCAGTCTTGGGCTACTAATGAACTACCAGAAAATGTCCTGTGTATCCTGCAAGGGGAGATGGGCACCATTTCCCTTTCAGAAGATGCAGTCCCTTTTCCAGTTGAACTCCAGCACTTCCATTTAACATACAAGAGCCTATTTTAATGGCTGTTTTAAACATAATTTCTTTATCTATGAATATTTCTGTATGGTTTTTTTTATTTTCTTTATTTTTTATCATTAATCTGGTAGAAATTACATCAGTTTATGCCATCTATTTTTAAAGATGGAGGAATTAAATCTAGATGCAAGCACTATTTAAAAGACCTTGGGTGGCATGGTTTAGTGTGAGGTGTCCCTGCCCATGGCAGGGGGATTGGAACTAGATGATCTTAAGGTCCTTTCCAACCCTAACTATTCTATGATTCTATGAAAAGAGCAATTTCTAAATATGTTCTCTGGGGTATGCAGAATGTACTGATAAATTAAGTCCCTTCTATCTTTGTGAAGGAGTGACAGATTACAGACTAAAAGTGAGTGTGTTTCTGTTAGAAGTAATAGTGCTAGCTTTTTGAATGCTATTTCCTAGTTACGATCTCTTTTGAAGAGAGGTGACAGATTAAGAACTTCTGAAAACTCCTAAATCCATTTTCTTTTCTGTAAAGGATGTAGGTCGCATAATGAAAATGTGGGGGCATGGATTATTCCCACCCTATTTTAAATGCCACCAGTTGCAATCATAGCAGTGATGATGATTTTTTTTCTCCACCTCAGCGCTGGAGCTTGACTGTGTTGGCAAATGGCTTTAGTAGTGACAGACATGCAGAGATAGTTTCCACAAAGCCAGGTTACGGGAACAAGAGCTTGTTGCTCTGACAATTTTTGATAGTGATTTGGGGACCAAATGGGGAGGGAGGAGAAGCAATATTGGCTTTTTCCATTGCTCTGTTAAGCTGTGAGGAATTTTCTGACCTTTGATAGTGCAGACTCTGTGCTGAAAATAAATCACACCAGCTACAGTAAGGTCTTTATTAATGTCTGTGTTATATGCATTAACGATGTGCCATGGACACCCCATTTTGTTTGCCACTACAAAATCAGGCATGTTGATACGTTTGGCATTGTCTGGTGTATAAAGACAAACTGTGTCTCAAAAAAACTAAAGCGCCTTTTCTCTTCTTAACTACAATAGCACTTTGAATGGCATCTTTGGCAATTACTGGCTTCACGTATGTCCCTCTAGTGGCGACATCAAAAAGTCCAGCGAAGTAATAGATTTACTATGTTGGATACCCTGTTCAGGGCTTCAGTTCTTAGTTTGTTTCATGTCAGCAGTATCCTTGGCATATCATGAAGCGCAGCTTGAAACTTAGATTCCCAAACAAATTCTGTGAAGTGGGAAGACAGTGCGAGGAAAAATCAGAGGCAGTGGTAATTCAAGCTTTTTGAGAAAAGATTTACCTAAAAATCCATATTCATGGAATCATAAAATGGTTTGGGTTCAAAAGGACTTTAAGATCATCTAGTTCCAACCCCCCTGCCATGGGGTTGCTGTCGTTATTTTGATGAATTGTGATAATGATTACTTTGCTCTCTGCCTCTGCTCACAAATTGATGATCCATCATCTTTAGTCAACATGCAAAGTTTTGTGATAAGATGATAATGTTTTTATTACAGTTTCCTGTGTGCACTTTGTGTATGCCAGTTGTTAAATGATTATCTGTACCTGATTACAAGAAATAATGAAAATAGCATTGTAGGAAGAAGCGAGACAGAAATATTATGGAGGGATGCTCTGAAGTGTAGACGTTCAAGATACTGTTATCCTTGGAGGGTTCTGTGGTACAGATGTCGGCCAGTCTTCTGCAATAATGAAGTTTTAATTTTCAGCAGTAACCTCTGCAGGTGAGAAAAGTAAATTAAAACACCTACTTCCTCTGTCAAATAGCTGGCAGTATCCTACTTAAAATGGCAGGAAAGACAGAGAGTAGGCGACTCGCCTGAACCTATCTGGAAAGCTGGTGTCTGAGCCTGAAGGCAGATCTCACCTGCTTGGTGCACCAAAAAGCTGTGCCCCCAGTGTGGGAGGCCAAAGTACGCAGGCTTGTGAAGCCCTCTCGTCTCTGAAAATAATGGGGAAGTGTAAGCTCTATTTGGATTGAATGATGGTTTAGCCAAGCATCCTCAAAATGTGGTACTTCCTAGTGCCTAGGTCACCTGACTAGAAATCGGATTATTTTCCTAAGGTTTACAGATCTCAAGGCAGATATGCTTTGTTTTTTCTCATGTGCTTGGGTATTGCTGCCTGACCTAATCGTGCACCCTGTGGCTCTGGCAGTAAGAGGCTCAAAAGGCCTTTGCTCTTCATCCAGTCCTTCTGCAGGATCTTTCACCTTCCCTCTTTTCTGTTACTGGTGCTAGTAGGGGAACATTGATCCTTATTTAAATAAAGTATCATCTTTCTCCTTTCTTCTTTTTCAGCCATGTATTAGAGGAATGGGACAAAACATTTTAAGTTCATAGTGAGTGTGAGGACCTCGCTTGTCTTTGTTTCTTCAGCACAGGCAGGGGTCAAATTTAAGGCTGAAAAGCAGAATTTCTACCTCATATCTGCCAGTTTCACAGTTATACCATGTACATGGTACTGATGCTATGATTCAACATGGTAAAAGCTGGGTTAGCCTGACTCCTTCTCTTTGACAGGAGAGGAAAACCTTTCTGTGGGATGTGAATGTCTTTGCCCAGGGAGACATACCTCATCTCTCCTCATGGAGATGTAGCTTTATTGCTACCTCTGGAGATGGAAATCTCTGCTAATTGAATTGCATATCTTTTATAAAGCTGATGGGCACAAGTGGTTATGAAATGTTGATCTTCTGTGCTGTGTTTCAGATCCCTGCTATATTCATAAATTTAGTCAGTGGCTAGCTTTTACTTTCTGGAAAAAATAACAAGGTAGCACATGTGATTGATGTATGTTTGTGAAGAGATAGCTTCAAACTACAAGTGCAAGGTTGACGGTCAGATCTTAATGAAGCTGGTCTA
This sequence comes from Psittacula echo, assembly GCF_963264785.1. NCBI lineage: Eukaryota > Metazoa > Chordata > Aves > Psittaciformes > Psittacidae > Psittacula > Psittacula echo. Next base: position 62,353,528 of record NC_137735.1, read on the forward strand.
CAATTTCAGTGGTGATTAATGAAGGAAAAATATCAAGGAACAGTGCTTGATGTTGTTCTGTTGACTTCTGCTGCAGACCAAAGAGTCTTTTCTGTGGCAGGAGAAGGGCTGCTGCTCTGGATTGAAACAAGTTGCAAATCTGGCTCCATGGTGTGCATTTCAGGTGGCACATAAATCACAGAATCATAGAATAGTTAGGGTTGTGAAAGAACCTTAAGCTCATCTGGTTCCAACCCCCTGCCATTGGCAGAGATGCCTCACACTAAACCATGTCACCCAAGGCCCTGTCCAGCCTAGCCTTGAACACTGCCAGGGATGGAACATTCATTTCTTTGGGAAACCTGTTCCAGTGCCTCACCACCCTCACAGTAAGGAACAAGAATTCTTCCTCATATCTAACCTGAACTTCCCCTGTTTAAGTTTGAACCCGTTACCCCTTGTCCTGTCACTACAGTCCCCAATGAAGAGTCCATCCCCAGCATCCTTATAGGCCCCTTCAGATACTGGAAGGCTGCTATGAGATCTCCACGGAGCCTTCTCTTCTCCAGGCTGAACAGCCCCAACTTTCTCAGCCTGTCTTCATACGGGAGGTGCTCCAGTCCCCTGATCGTCCTTGTTCTCCTCTGGACTTGCTCCAACAGCTCCATGTCAACAGTTCCATGTCTGGGGGCAGCCTGCCCTTTTGTCCACGCACTGGCTGTGTGCAGCCAAGGCTGGCAGGGGGATCCTCTCTGCAAAGGGTTTCTTTCAGGGCAACTATGGAAAATGTGACAGCCTTGTCAGCCAGTCTGCTGCATGCCAATATGGAGGAGGGAGAGGGAAAACACCCAGGAAAGGGTGATCTTTGCGGCTTGCCAACTGTAGTGTTGCAGCTATGGGGTCTGGGGGAAAGACGCCATCTGCTACCATTTGGCATGACTTGGCCGTGAGAGTACAAGAGGGCATCATTGTTCTCAGCCTTAGTGGAATGAGCTGGCAGTGTGCCTGCTGGGCCGCTGTCTTCTGCAAGAGATGGGAGTGGGAGGGATGTGATGGTAAAACAGCAACTGTGTCTCTGCCCTGCATGTTGCAGTGGTGTGAATGCTGGGGGAGAGGGTCAAGGGCGCCTTGGACACCGCATGCCTCTCTGCTTCTGTGTGGTGAAAGGGCATACTTCACCAGGGTGAGTGGGTCTAGCAAGGGGCTCCCAGACTGTGGTGGAATAACGTGCCTGTCAAGGACAGTAATGCTGTTAAAGTTCTTAGTAATGTTAGAGGGGTAATAACAGGAGGTTTACACAGGCTGATGAGAGAATGAGCTGGCTCAGTGGAGACCTTGCTGAACTTGGATAAGCATCCCCAAACAAGATTAGCTATACTAGGGGCTGGTTTCCTTAAGGAGGGCAGGACACCTGCAGCTTTATGCCTTTCAGTTTGTATTGTGGCTTACTGTTACCTCTAAGTGTAGACCTCACTTTCTAGGGACAGAGAAGAAGAGAGCAGGGGCTTCAGGGAAGACTTCAGATAAACTGCCTAAAGCACCAGGTACACCTTTGCTCAGAGAATAAAATACTAGCATCTCAGCTATGGCAATAAAATAGCACAGAGGTGGGAGAGCACGCTTTTAGCAGCAGGCAAGACAAACAGTAAATTTATAATACTGTCATCAAGGTATGAGAGGCAATAATGGTTGGAGCTAAGGAGAATAAATAATGGAATTAAACAGTGGGCTACCAAAAAGGTATATAAAGGGGAGTGTTTGTATCAGGGGAACATGAAATAATTTGGGTCAAGCCCTTGTTATTTCCTTGTCAATAAAGAGTCAACTTAAGCTGTGGTAAAGGCAAAAGAATAGTCATAGTATAGCACTTATTCATGCAAGGCATGCATGCATGTGCATGCTGTCTGTCCATTTGCAGTACTGCAGAGGAGCGCTTCCGAAATGGTGTAAGAGAATCCAGGCAGGGAGAGCAGCCGGCTGTATGTAACGCGCCTGTGATGAATAAAAGCACGTTTAGCTTCCATCTGTTCTGTTTTGGATGATGCCGATAGAAGGGTCATAGCTTTGGCAGTGATGGATATTTGAAACCATTACCATTTTTAGCTGTTCCCAAATTTTTCTCATTCTGTTTATTGGATGCCTGTTTTCCTGTTTGACATGCATGGCCAGATACACTGCAGGTGGTGATTTGCTACAAGTGTTAGATAAAGTGAGTCCTTGCTGTGTCTCCTTCTTCCACTGCTGCACTTGGTACAAAAATGATAGGGAATGGAAATCATTAAGAATATGCTTTGGCATGTTCTAGATAACTGTAATTTTGCTTTTCTGGACATATATGCATGATTAGTTTATAGTTTATGGAATATTACTAGGCTGTGAGTATAGCTTAAAACTAATAACGAACTTAGATGTGCAACTGTAGTGCAGGAAATGGATTACTTGCCAGACACAGTATTTTATATGATACTGAAATGTAAACTTTTATCTTTTTTTTTTTTTTTTTTTTTTGTACATGATTTAAAAAAGGCATCGAGGAGTGTTTTACATAATTCTGCTTTCATTAAAAATAGAAATGTGTTGTGAACATGTAAAACGGTGCACCACACAGTTATAGCACTCAGTAGTTTTTCTGGGAAGATGGCAAGAGATCAGCAGCACAGACATAGGAGAGCCTGAGATGCTACTTTTGCAAGTTGTCATTATGGTGGAAGCTGGGCCCACAGTCAAACATGCCCCTCCAGAGGTTTGTTCTTTCTGTCTCTAGAGGAGATCCATGTGGGTTGAAGAGCAGAATTTTGCCATAAATGACTGCAAATCCGTTTATTGTAGTTCCATATTATTAATCTTTGTGAATTTTTGTAATACCTAACCAGTCTTTATTTAAAATGCTGTAATTGCTTTGTTAGACTTCAGTGCACTAAAATCCATTTAAAGAATCCTCAACGGCTTTTTACATGTCAGTCTTTTTAAAGCCACACAGATTTGCAGAAGTGGCCTTTCTTAAAGGTGCTATAGTAGGTCTAAGTGTATGTGTTGATTTGTGGTGTTTCGAGTATAGCTTTGTCCATATATGCAGATGATGAGAGAGGAAAAATGTGAAAGTCTGTCGTGGTTTAAGCCAGTCGGCAAGTCGGCCATGCAGTTTCTACTCCCCCTCCCGGCCACCCCACCCCCTCCCCCCCCCCCGGGAGGGATGGGGAGGAGAATCGAAAGAATGTAACTCCCACGGGTTGAGATAAGAACAGTCCAGTAACTAAGGTATAACACAAATCACTACTGCTACCACCAATAATAATAACGATAAAGGAAATAACAAGGGAAGAGAATACGATACCACCCCCGAAAACCAGCCCGACCGAGCAGTGAGTGCCCTTCCGGGTAACTCCCAGTTACATCCTGGGCATGATGTGCTGTGGTATGGAATACCTCTTTGGTTAGTTTGGGTCAGGTGTCCTGTCTCTGCTTCTTCCTGGCTTCCCCTCCTCCTTGGCAAAGCATGAGACTCAGAAAGTCCTTGGTCAGACAAAACATCGGTGTTATCAGCTCTGTTCTGAGGCCAAAAGTCAAAACCACAGCTCTGCACCAGTTACTAAGAAGGAGAAAAAATGACTGCTGCTGCTAAATCCAGGACAAAGTCATTTTCCACTTTAAAGTGGTTTTGCTCTCTTGGGACTCCTACACACCCCAGTGATAAATCCACAATTCAGGTTATGTTTAGCAGAGAGTGTTGACACTGGAGCTGGGGTAACTGAGGTTTACGGTTTTGGAGTACCATTATGTACTGCTGGATCTGCATCTGTGTTTTTAATGCATCAGCTGTCTTTTAATTCCTCTTCTGTTTTAACAGCATAAGCTATGTGTCAACATGTTATTTAAAATAAATAGAGAGTGCTCCCCCAGAAATGCCCTGAAGATTCAGTCATGTTCATAAGTTGTCCTGCGCCAGCAAAGGCTGAGGCAAAGATTTAATAATGCTTTTATTCCATATTAATTAAATGTCTGACTGATGACACTGTTACTCAATAGATTCAATTACTGTGAAAAGATCTGTCATGCAGAGATGCCCATTAGTAATTACTAGTGCCAGATGGCACATGTGATGCCCCTTCAGTGTTAGCCATTGGTTGAGTCACTGTGTCTGAAATAGGCAGTAATGCATAATGTTTTTTCAAAGGTGTTCTGTGCATTTTGGTTCTACATGTGAAATCAAGACAAGTCTAATGTTACCGAGTTACGTGGATTTGAAGTTAAAACTCATTTTAATTGCTCACCATCTTTATTGCTTGATGTTTTTCTGATTATTGTTTCAATATTAACATTGTTATTATTTTCTGAAACAGGTTATTCATACTGTTCAGAGTCCAATTAAAATCTCTACCAAATCATTTGGACAATTTCAGCCTTGATGTAGCTGGAGTACATCCTTGGAGGTCTGTTGTACTTAACCTGCTTCTGTTTCTGAAGAGAATAAGTAAAGATTGGTGTGCTTAGCTCTTTATCTTACCCTTTCCTCCTTCAGTGGCGTAACTTGCTGCAAAGAAATATAATCAAGGCCTTGTACAGCCCTGCTGCTCAGTTTAATTCGTGTTCTCTGTATCAGTAATGTGAAAATTCCTTTTTGTGAATTGATGGTGAGATCAGTGTTATGTGGAGTGTGTGGCAGTTCTTTTAGTGCTCGCTTTGCTAATTTATGTACCTAAGTGATGAATCTTGGCCAGCTCTTAAACAAAATGAGGTTTAAATCTAAGCTGGATTTCTGTGTGTCTGAGGCAGTGGTGCCTGATCTCTGTCTGTACTCCACAGTGATATTTTCTTCTGCAGTGTGACAAATAATCCCTCTCCTAATTTCTGCTAATAAACAGGCATACTGAGTAATTTGTAATTTGTCTATGCTTAAACTTACTCTAAATACAGATCAATTTCTCCAAGTCTGTTTATTCCTCCTGCTGAGGTGGGTGATGAAGTAGTAAATAGAGACCTTTACAAACGTAAAGACCTTGTAAACAAGCTGAACTCTGCCCTCATACAGTGCCAGGCAATTAGCTGAGAGCACCACTTGTTTGCTGCTGCTTCCAGTTTACTTCAGATTTTGTATCCTGTGGCAGCAAGCAGTGATACTGTAGCCAGGCCTTTGGCTGTTCCTGTACTCGGTAGCTTTTTCTAGCTCTCTCTTTGTCCAGCTAAGGGAAAGAATTGCAATGCCCTTTTCATCTCTGATGAGCCTTTACTTCCTCTCTCCTACATCTTCCTGCCTTGGAGCTAGCTATGGTCTCTGAGAGCTGGCAGTGCCTGTCCTGTTCTTGTTACTCCGTGTCCCCATTACCCTTTGCAAACCACCCTGTTCTTACTGACCAAAGGCTTCATGCAGCCTCACAAAAAAATCTTGCTCCTGAAAGTCTCTTGCAATGGGGGCACATGGCAGAACTTTCATTGTCAGGGCCAGTTACAGTGTCAGCATATGCAAAGTCTGATACCCTTAAGAGTCCATTAATTTTCAGGGAGACCTTAATATCAAGGAAATTTTATGATCTGTGCAACTATAAGGTTAATAAAGTTAATGTTTCATTTTTATTGCCCGTTGTACTGTACTGGGTAATGCAAGTCAAGTGTATGGCAGTGCTGCCCTCTGCAGCCTCCCGTTTTGGTGGCCACAGCAGTTGTAGGGAGTTTTAGGGCAGCCCTTCCCGAGTAAGGTTGGAAAGCTACCCATGCTCAGCAAAGGCATATTAATGCTCCTCCTGCCCTCACCCTGCTAATGTGCTTTTTGTCTGCAGGCTGTTGCACACTCCCATCAGCCATTGTTGTTAAGCAAGTCAGACTTTTCAAGTTTTCACGGGACGCTGTAAGCCTTAGCCTATGTTGATCATGCTCCCAACATCAGTATAGACACGTGCAGCAGAGCTAGTGGAGTGACTTGGTGTGTGGTGGGTATGGTGAGTAGGTACCCTCACACGCAGTCACAGCTGTGTTTTACTCCCTATTCATCTCCATCTGAAAATTTGCAGGTTTTGTGCCAATTGCCAGCTTTGGCATGTAAGAGAAGATCTATTGCCTTATAGATGGCACTTTTTGAAGAGTACAGTTCTTTGCTTGGAAAAAAATGTATTTTGGGAAAATTAGTATGATATCCTTAGTAAAATCTGTTAATTTGTTTGGACTGTGCATTGCGATGATGTTTTGAAGAAGAGGTTGGATTTCTGTGTATTTTTCACAGCAGTAATTTTTAGTGGGCTGAAGATGAGTGGTTGGATCTGTGGAGATGTCTTCTGGATTTTTTCAAAGTTATTTTCCTGCTCTAGTTTTGTTTCTGTATTGCATAATCCAGTCTATTTAATTATTTCAATGTCTCACATGAGCAAAGAACATGGTATTCTGTTACCACATACACTTGGTCACCTCAGTTGTATTTGCTGGTGTACATAGTTACAGTGCATATTTGTCCTACTCAACTTAATCTACCTTATTCAGATACAGATGCTCTTCCTCAAAGTTGAAAGTTTTGCGGTTAGACTTATTTACAGTGTCTAAATGAATTGAAGTCATCCTGTTTTCTTCATTATAAGGAGAAAGTTTGGCCTCAGTGTAATTCAATTTAAACTTATGCCACCAATGTAGTTAACTTCCTACCAAATTACGTGAAGTCCCACGGTTGTGTGCATGATGGCTTGGAAGAACTGAGCCAAGCCTTGACTTTCAAGTTGGGGAATTCAGTTTTAACCCATCTGGCAGCTCCTCACTGCATGTTTCTCAGCAGAGCCCTATTCTTGACTTTATTATTGTCATTTTTTCCTGTGTGACTATTTTATGTCCAGAAATTAAACATGAGCAATGACGGTCTTTTCGGGAAGCCAGTAGGGAAACTCCAGAGATATGTTAAATTTAGTAAGCTGAAGTGATGAAGTCGTGGAGCTCAGAGAACCAACGCAGGATGCTGACTGGGATTTTGATATTGATTTATTGTCTGATTTGTGAGTAATGCCAAGCTGACAGAGGCAGAGAAACATGTCTTTCATTAGCCAAAATAGAACTATGATGCTGTGTGCTGGAAAGACAGAAGGGATTGATCCCCTGTATTATCAGCTCTGTAAAAAAAACTTAGTATGTCTTGGCTCTTCCAGTGGTTTACGTACCAAGGTGAATAATCCCATTAAAAAGTCTCCATTGAGTATGAAGGAGGCTTTCTCATGGGCATCCCTAGGTGTTGTATCAGGTCCTGGAAGCAAAACTGGCAAGAAAGTAAAGGCAATGAGTGCTTGATAGAATTTCCCACTAGTATAATCTCAAAGCTGACAAGTTATGACAGGCAGCAGGTAAATGTATACTTGAGAATAGATTGTTTTGTCTCTCTCCTGACAGGCATATAAATCTGTCTTCAAATAATATATACATAAATTACAAGAAGAGAAAATAAATATGTAAATGATTTCTTTGGTTTGCATTGAAATTACAAATTATTTTAAATCTATGTATTTGTGCAAGCAAAGTTTTTATATGTGAATGTAAGTTTTAAGTTTTAGTGGTCTGCTTGCTTTCTCTTTGCTTGATATATGTATTATATCATATTATATTATATTATTTATATTATATTCCTGTTGCTTTCCTAGTAGGCATTTGTACTTCACAATGCTTTCTATGCTGTCTTGTAACTAAAAAGAACAGCTTAGTGATACCATGGTAATGATACTATAGGTGTCTTGTTGTCCAGGGTTACTTGAAAATTGGGGAGCGTTTGAGGTAGTGTAGGACCTGCTGGAATCATTTTGTGTGAACCAGTAGGGTTTAAAAACTCCTCAGTTCTGGGTGCTAGACAGAATTTTCTGTTTGTCAGACAAGAGGTATAACGACAAATTAATAGCTATGTACAAGAAAAAAATCAAGGTAATCAAAAAAAGCCCACCTCTGTGGAAGGTGCCAGTAGTTCAGCCATATAGCAGCTGGAAGTAGTTAATGTAATATAAATGAAAGAATTAGAAAACATAGTAGAAATGATAGAATTAGATGGTATTAAAGTGGATTCTTGAAAATCGTACATATAAATGCTGTAAACCCGCTAAATTAATTCAATTATTTTTCTATGTTTGTGGACACGTATTTATAGGCTGAACTATCCTGTTGTATTGTGAACAGTCATAAACCAGAAAATTAGGTATGGTCTTTACACTGGACTTTCATAAATCACACTCATCCCTTGCATCTCTCTGAAAAGTAACTGTGGTTTCTAAAACTGATTAGGCTATATCTCCTCTCTAGGAAACAGTCCGCTCTTGTCGCTGAAGGCTCTCACATGACTGAAAATGAGCTTTAAAGCTGTGGTGTTAGAAAAATTAACTTGAAGTATGATATACTTCAAATTTTCTTTCATTGTGGCATGTTCTGACGAGCAGTGTTTTCTCAAGGGGGTTGTCCTGTTTGTGTTGCTGCTCACCAGATTGTTTCCTGAAAATGCTCTCAGCCTCAACATGCATTGCTCCTGCCTCTCTCTGCTTTGAGGAAGAGTGTGGAACAGCATGGAGGCTTCCAAACTGTAACATAAGTACTGCTTCATTATTTCCATAAGAGCTTAGGCTAATGACTAGCAGTGGGAATGAAACCAGCACTGGCTCATGCTGCACGAGTTGCTGTGCCAAAACAGACTTTTGCATTACTTTCCACATCTGTGTCTCGTAGGATTTATTACATCTAGGTCTGTCTAGGAGATCCTGGGTATAGGGTTTCTCAGCTCCCAGTTGTGTCAGAGCATCCATTCTGCTACCTTCAGAGGAAAAGTCTGTGACAAATGCTAAATGCTCAAGGCTTCTGGTCCTCTGCTCAACACTAACACATTTTGATTTTGGAGCTGGCAGTGCCCTGCTTGCTTCAGTGAGCAGGCATGGTGCGGGCTAGCAAGCCAAGATGCAGTGGTGTCAGCAAGGGGCACAGCAATCATCTTCAGGCTTTCAAAAGGGTAAAGGGCAACTTTGGAATGGTATTTTTGACTGGGTTAGAAATACCTAGTGTCAGTCCTGAAACACTGCTTATAACTCGTCGCCATAATCTTTCCTTTAACGCTGGAAAAAAGCTAGACGTCATATTTTGCTCAGAAGCATGCATGCTAAAGAGAGATGCTGTATACTGTGGTTACAGCATTTATGTGACTGATTGTACTATGTGACTATAGATTTATTACCTAGGATTTGTGTGACACCTGCAGCTATTTCAGAAAAGGCTTCTTGTATACCTGTGTATTACATTGTTAATAATAAATAAGAATGAAATGTTCCAGCCTGTATTAATATATTTCAAAACTAGCTTATGTTGAAGAGGGATGATTCACTCTTCAAAGTGAAGTGCACCCACACAGTTACTGAAGATTGCTGAATGTTAAGTGTCTGTTGTGGAACTTGACCTTAATCTCTGTGTAACTCTGGGAATACTTGGAAGTCTGGCCCCAAATGGCCTCTGGGCACCTAGGAAGTTGTTTCTGGTTTTTGTTCTTTTCCCATTCTGCTATTAAATGTTTAAATACTCAGTGGTTAGGGTAAAATGTTCCAGATACCATGCTAACTAGTGTTTCACCTTTGTGATGTAAGGAAAAGAACCATAATTCTTAAGCTGAGGTTAATAATATTTTGCAAATGTTTTACAGGGGACTAGTTGTAGGTTTTGGTTTTGTTTTTTTTCTGGTTTTAATGTTCAGGTGTGCAGCTCCATGGGTGCAGACACAGGCTGGTCAGGAGCTGTGCTTGCTGATGGGCAGTACTTGATCCTGTGTTCAGCAGGATAGATGGGATTGAAGCCTACTTCAAACATACTGCTAAAGAGTAATTAAAAATAAGCAGCGGGTAGTAGCGCTGGAGGGAGAATGCCGGTTCAGCGGGGACTCCAAGGCACTGGGATCAGATTGCAGCCTGTGAATGCCAGGTCCAGCCGCAGTGTCAGCTGGAGCTGTCTTCTCTGATGTATTTGCAATGTAAATAATACTGTGTGTTTAAAAACAAAGTGTGTGCTGTACTGCCTGGGATAAAGAAATGCGTGCACTCAGAATAAAAGGTGAGCTTGACTTGAAATTTCCTGCTTGCCTCCAGTTTCAGGCTGTAGAGGGATAGGAATATAACTTGAATGACCATGAGGACTGTGTTGTGACACCTTTCTGGTCTTTGAACCACTTCTCTTTATGTGTAGTTCCATCATAGTGGACAGATTTATAGGGGCTTGTTTTGGAAAGTCAATATTTATGATCTGAGAAGCTGCAGCTGTGTTGGTCAGTGGCGTTACACCTCATCTTTCAAATACATCTAAATGTTTGGCAAAACTGACTTCTCAGGGAGATGGATCTACGTTTTTATCAGTGCAGCAAAGCTTCTGCATATTATTATTGAAATAAAATTGCCCCAGAAAGGAGCAGAAATGTGTAACAAATCAGAATCCTGTCGCAAAGAAGTTTCTCTGCTTTAGCACCTTGTGAGAGAGTATATGGCCTGCAATGTTATAACTAAACCATACCATTTCATTAATGCAAAGGGGACATAATCTAGTCAAATGCTTGTGTGTTGAGCCTACTTGTGAGTGGCTGACTAATTCCAGTAATGATTTGCAAGAGGCAAGCTCCCAAATACTGTAGAAATTTTATAACATTTTTTTCCTATTTTTGGTTCTATCGGAAACATTTAATGACCTCTGTCTGGCATACTGCCACTTAGAACTTTGTAGCATTACATTTGTCTTCTGATCTTGGTGGCAAAATTCCCAGTGGCTTCAATATAAACAAGATTGCAGCCCAATTATGACAGGATATTATGGAAAATACCATGATAAATTGAAAAGGAAGAGGATTTTAGGTTGAAAACTGGTAAGTATCAAATTTGAATTTAGATGAAATAGCTACGTTTAAACATCCTCTCTCTTCCATTTCCCCATGTGAATGTTTGGGGGGGGGTAGATTCATTGCGAGGACTTGAATAACTGTATGTGGTAGGAAGTCTGTTCCAGGTTGCATCCAAAAGCCTTATAAGATATACCATAGATCTGAAGGTATGTTCTCAAGTAGAAAATGAAGCAATAACAGTAAAAATTAGTCTGCTGTTCTTTCTTGATCTTATTGCATTATAGAAATACATGAAAAGGATAAGAAGAAACTCAACAACCATGTTCTCTCTAAAGTGCTCCTTGCCTATAATTTCTTACATTAAAAAAAAAGCCCAACATCCCAACAACTGCGAGGTTGAGTTACCTCTGAAATGCATTGAGCTTTATATAAGAACAGTATCTAAAATTTCACTTTTCCTGGTTAGGAACTGATTCTCTTAAATTGACTTAGAACAATGTTTGCAATGATCAGGTCCGACTCTAGTGATAAGCAACCCAATTTTAATAATGAAAGCATCTGTAGGGTATGTTTATACTCAGCAGAAGGATATGTGTGCTTAAATGCAGGGGTGTGTGTGTATACTTCGTATTGTTTGTTTGCATACATGATATGTTCAAAACCAAACAGCTTTCTCCTTTGTGAGGTCAGAATTTATGCCTAGTGTTGATAAAATCTATGGTCATGGTTTTCAGAAACTTAAACCAACAGTGCAACATTAGAACTTTTCCACCCCTCCCCTCATCTTCTATAGAGGCATCGTCCTGGGAAGCTCTTTTGCCTATATTTACATGTATACATACCTACCAATTCAGTGTTGTGCGTAGTGTAAGATTTTTATTGCATACAAAGGATTTTTCTTCCCCTAAAAGATTTTTTGCATGCTGCCTATTAGAAGAGTGACATATTTTAAAATGAAGAATCAAGTGTAGTTTCGTCTTTATAAAGCTTTATCAGTTATAGAATTGCCACTTCAAAGATAGCATGTAGCTATTCTTTACCTTTTTTGCCTCTACCCAAATTTTGACAATATTCTGGGTTTGGATGTATTTGTTTTTGGGGGTTTGGGGGACGGTAATGGAGGAAAGCAGGTTTTCTTTTGATGCTGCTGAAATTTTTCAGGGGGGTTAATATGGAAATATAGATATGCTTGTTCTGTCCTGTATGTAACCAGCCAGCATGTTTGCCATGTTTCACATTATGAAAACATATTGGTATGTCCCATGAGGCTCAGCCAAATACGAACTTTATGGGGTTTTTTATATGGCAGGAAGCAGAAGAAAAAGGAAGAGGGCATTCGTGTACAAATACTTCTCGTTCTGAGCTGACTCTTTTTCTTCTCTTCCCCCCAGATGATTTAGTAGCGTAGTTACTTAATGACTTCAAATAGCACTAAAATAAACAGCTGTTCCCAGTAGCTAAGATCTTGCTCATCCTCAGAAGCTGCTTTCTAGAGGGACCAAGTGAAGAAGACACTATTTCATCCTGGGAAGTGTCCTGGCAAATAAGGTGTAGCCATTAAACGGAAGGCTTCAAGATCTTCCCTCTTCCTGATCTTCACTGCCTAGGAAACAAGATTGCTCAAGGTTTGGGAGGAAGCTGGTAAAGAAATCTTTAGTAGGTGCATGAATCTCATGAATGCTGGAGCCACGGCTTAGATGGTGAAATGTTGATCCTGGAAACATACGTTTTGGCCTTTAAATGACTGCTGTTTGAAATTAAATTAATGAAACTGAAGGTCAATAAGCTGGTTATCTTTCTAGTCCCACAAGCAGGGAGGCCTCATTCTCACTGAGACCCATCAGAAGCATGGTGCTACATTTAGGTTCCACTCTGTCAGTGTCCCCTGCTGCCAGGGATAGTGGTCCTGGACCAGTTGCTTGTCTTGGACCTTCTTGCCCTTGCTCTGATTTTTTTTTTTTTTTGTGGGAACATCAATACAGCTGAACCATCACCGCTGGTGGCTGGGAGCGTGCTCAGCTCTTCTCCTGAAGTGTGTTTGATTGCCATGCATCTTGTTTAAAGTGCCTTTGTGCTGTCACTAAAACTTACTGTCAAGCAGCTACTCACTTGTGCAGCCTTTGTGAATCTATTTGCATTTTCAGGCTTTCCCTCCTTAAGCACCTTGAATGTGCCAAGCAGTGACAGGGACAGACGCCCACAGAGGACAGTTTACACAGTTGGTAGAGCACTACTGGAGACAGTATTGATGGGTTTAGAACTTTTTTCCTCATAGTAAGATAACCGTTGCTGATACCATAAACCAGAGAAGACCATGGTTTGAGTTGCTCAGTGTTTCAGTGCTGTGGTATTAACCGGAGGTAAGAAGCAGAGTTACTGCAGATGCCAAGGTGTTGACATTTGCAGTTGACATAGCTTGCAACCATAGTGCTTCATCAGCAGCAGGTGAGGAGAACTGGAGGCTGTCCAGCTCCCCTTAGCTGACTTGTGTTGGCCAAACACTGGTGCTTTCTTACGCTGAGTGGCTTTCCTGCAGCTGTGTTGGGAGCTCATGTCCCATTTCAGATTGTACAAGCTCTGAAGAAGCAAAAGCCAAATACGTTTCTCCTTCAGGAGTGGATGTTTGCTGGAGTGCAGTAGTATTGGCCAGATAAATGTGAGAAAAATTTTGGTTTCACTTGCACGTTGCTGCTGCTGCTAAGGCTCTCCCCTCTCTGTGTTCATTGTCTCCTTTTTTTTTTCCTCCTCCTTCCCCATGTGTTGATACTCTTCCAAGTGCTTGGACCATGTCATTGCTTTCTTGGTGGTGGTGTAAAATGTGTGATGCTTATAGTGAATTTATGGCTTACAGGGGTTGTGGTTCAAGTGTGACACCTTTATCCTGGGGGTTTAAACATGCTTGGGAGCTGTGGGAGCATAATTTATTCATTTTAAGCCTCTAAAATAAGAGAATGGTGGATGAAAGGGAATTCTAAAACCAGAAAGTAAAAATTGTTCTAGTTTTACTTCCAGTTGTTAGGAAGCCCCTAGATTTTCTAAGCAGAGAAACAGTGCTGGTTCTGCTTCATGTGTGTTTTCTGGTATGTTTTGATGCATGAAACTGAATGTAATTCTGCTCATCTTTGGCACTAAAAAGCACAAAGCATAACCAAAACATGCTGGAGTACCTGTGCATGGTGATTGCTGTCAGTGTTTCCTAGTGTACCAATGAGTCATGGGATGAGCTCCCAGCAATGCTGCTTCAAGCTGTCCATTGGTCATTTCATGTTGTGGAACTTCATGGTCTTAAAATCTGATGGAAGAAGTTAGACAGAAAGAACTCCAATAGACATTTTGTTGAATTAGCCAAATTTAAGTAGGGCTGTTTGCTTCAGAAACAGCACACAAGCAAAGCGCAAGCTAATATATTTTTGTTGTGGCTATTAACAGTGAATTCAAATGCAAAGCACATACCAACAAGCTACGTCAAAGAGCGGGTTTCCAGTCTGACCTTGATGGCTGTTTACTTATTGCACTGTAGGAAATGCCGTGACCTGCTAAATAATTATTAGCCCAGTTATTCAGACCTGCAAAAATGTATGACAGCAGCTAAAAACCCTCCACCTACAATATAGTCTGTGTAGCATAATTATTGTTAGGGTCATTATCTGATTTTTAGATCCTTTCAACAGTGTCTGCTTGTTATTTCTCCTTAAGAGACAGATACAAACCAGTGTTTTATTTCTGGAAGTAAGAATGTAGTCTAAAGATCTAGTATGGGAGAATGTATTTGTCTTCAATGCCACATAAATGTTAACTTGATCCCTCCTAAGACAAATAGTTCTTGACAAATGAAAGCTTTAATACAGAAGGTTTTCTTAAAGAAGTTCAGGTTTATGAAAAGATATATTGATTTCTAGGAGAGAAAGTCCATATCTGCAAACTGTGATACCAGACGACACTTGTATTTTCCCAAAGCCAAAATTTTTGGAGGCTACTTGAAGGTTTTACATTAACTTGGAAAGTAAATAAAAGAGAAATTCAACTAGCAGCACTAGCTGGGAACTTAATTCCTTACGAACTTCATTGTCTGATAACTGTGAGCCAAGTTGTGTTCATGGAATATTGGCATTCATAACTGTGATATCTGATATACCTACAGGTAGTAATTTCAGGATACAGTCAGAAACTCAGACCTTTGTGTGACTGGTATTGCAGTCACACAAGTAAAACAAGCAGCTGTGGCTTAGTCCTTCAATTTTTCATTAATGAAGTAAAAGCACAGCAGTGAAAAAGGTTTTATACAGGATAGATAATCCCAGTTTATGTTGCATTATTAAGATAATAAATATGAATGGGTTTTTATAATTGGATTTATGAATACATTTTTCTTTTAAGGACTAAAAATTCTGAGGGATTTTTATCACACCATGTTTTTTCTATTCAGTGAAAGATTCAAACTTGTGTTTCAAGGAAAATAAGGTACATGCCTCGCAGCTGCCTTTCTGTAAGTCTGAAATTGTTCCTTTGGGGCCGGTAAGATTTGTATATGGATGTGTGTCCAGTTTTAGGGATTATTTGATAGGCTATTATGCGCTGCATGAATTTTGTTATCAAAAACACTGAAATACCTGTTAGAGCCATGTGGTATTTGTCACACATGAAGAAATAGGTGACCCAGAATGTGTGAGTTCCCAGTGTAGCCTTGGCAGGGAGGTTGTTCTGTGCCCACCTTTGGAGAAAAGAGCTGTACCTTTTCTATTAGTGCTTAAGAACTCGGTTCTGTTGAACACAAAGGTCAGAGGGTGTTACCAGGCAGGGATAAACTGGTGAATTAAAGCACTTTTTCTGGCTATGAGTCATACTTATTAGTTGTCTTATAGCAGTGTTATATGCAGTGGCCAGCTAAGCTGGTTGTAAGCATGGAATTAAATGATCTGATCCATAAGTATTTCCCTTGCTTCTGGCCTGCATGCAGCAAGCCCTTCCTTTCTGACACAATGCTTTCATTCTGCAAAGCTGCATGTTAAGCATACAGTCTGCCCTAAGATCTTGGAATGTGAGCACTACACAGAAGTCCTTAAGCTTTGTGTACATGTGTGGTGCCATGTGTAGTGAAGCCCTAGCATTAGTTAGGGCATTAAGTACCCTTGAACAATAAAGGATTTGCCATAAGGTGTGGAAGAGAATAAATCACAATGTAAGCTAGGATTTTCCAGTCTGCTGAGTGTTGTACTTAGAGACCTACTTATAAAGGGATTTATTATACATGAGCTAAAAACATTTATCAAAGGTCTATTAAAAGAGAGAAATACCCTTCAGAAACGCTTACTCACTGCCTCTTCCCTTTCCCTCTACTGATTTAAGGCACTGTTGTAAATAGAATCATAGAATCGTAGATTCATAGAATGGTTTGGGTTGGAAGAGACCTTAAAGATCATCCAGTTCCAACCCCCCTGCCACAGACAGGGACATCTTTCACTAGACCAGGTTGCTCAAAGCCCTGTCCAACCTGGCCTTGAGCATTGCCAAGGATGGGGCAGCCACAACTTCTCTGGACAACCTGTGCCAGTGCCTCGCCACCCTCATAGTGAATAATTTTTTCCTAATATCTAGTTAAATCTCCCCTCTTTCACCTTAAAGCCATTACCCTTTGCCCTGTCATTACATGTCCTTATAAAATGTCTGTCTCTAAATAGCCAAGTGTACGATTGAGCAGTGGTTTAATGAAACCATTTATGGAGCCCAAAACTGTCTGGGCAGGCAATTTTTAAGGCTGGGATTATGAGATGCAGCAGGTTTCTGCAGAGAACAAGGAGGTTTGGGCTCTTGGGTGCAACGTGACCTTTAATTTCCATCACAGTTGAGCCTTGCCCTGCGAAGGGTGTGACTGAGCCTGATGTTGGGCAGGATTTAGTTACAAAGCCTCAGGAGGGGGAAGCATTATAAAACACACTTCTCCTGGAAAATAACTTGGATATGTTCACTTTTGTCTTTGCCAGCATGCAGAGACTGAGAGATTATTATTTGTTGAGAAAAAGATATGGCTTTATATATAGAATGTGGGAACCCTCCAAAACTGTATGCATGTTTGCACTGGGGAAACTACACAGTCACAAATCCTACCCTAGTGTCCCTGGCCCTTCTCAAAGTAATTCTTTGTGGTAACCTGCTTTAAATGGCAATTTTGTGTTGCAGACACTATATATGTGTGTATATTAATTTTAATGTATCCAGCTAAATTCTAGATGTTAAAGTAATTATATTCCTGGGGAGCTTTAGACAGGCTGAGATTTAGAGCTGGATAAGAAGAAAGGGGTGAGGTTGATCTAGTGTGGGGATGGGAGTGGCAATCTTGGGATTTCAGAATTCTGTGTTAAATAAGTGGAAATGTGAAGAAGTGTTGCCTACCTTGTATAACATTAGTCTTGGAAGATAGGGTGACCGTATGCCCTTGGCCCTTAATGCCATTCTAAACTGATAGGACAGCTTAGATATTGTTAGACTGCATACAGCACAGGAGACTGAAATCCCTGTCCCAGCCACAAGATGTGTTCTTGGAAGTATTTCAGGGTATTGATCTTTACACTTAGGGTTTTTATGGGTCTGTTACAGGATGCGTGGATGTGGTGTTTGTGTGCTTAAGTCTTTGATACGTGTGAAGCATGTATACTCTTCCACCAGGCTGTGTGCCTGTTACTCCTGCAGAAACATGTGCCTGAGCAGACACACACTCCAGACACCAGTTGGAGACTGAAAGACAACTAGAATAGAGTTAATAAATCTGGTGGAAAAAATCTGCTTGAGGAGGGCCAGCATGGAATGGGCACTTGGTTCCAGAAGAAGGTAGTTAATTGCAAAAGCCAGAAAAAGCCCGCTCTTATAATTGGAGCCCTGGGACCTAAAACCTGGGAGGTAGTGTAATTTGTAGCATGCTGGAGAACTCTGTCAACACAGAGCAAGCCAAGATGGGAGATTGAATTATCTATAAAACAGTGTGTGCAAAATTATTTGCTTTCTCCTTCCAAAAATGTAATAAACATGTTAAAAATACATTTTTTCTTTTATTCTTGAAACATCAGTGTCTGAAACAAATCACTTAAAAATTCTCAGTATTGGTGACACAGTATTGTCGTGGGTCTGCTATTTCAATTAGTTGAATGTGTTCTGCTCAAGAAAACAGTGAAGCCAGGAAGCTTGGGAAATAAATGTTAAGCCAGAATCCTCTTAGTTCCTGTTTAGAGAAATGGTTGCTCTTTTAGGCTATTAAAAAGTGTCCAGAGTATCAGCTGTGCATTTACTGTCTGAAGAGATTGGCAGTTAATGACTTGTGAGCTTGAACTTAGAAGAGGCAAAGAGATAAAATTGTCCATCTGTGCTGATAGTGTTATGTCTTCTGGTTTGTGCTCACAGTTCATATTTCCTGTAGTGTGTGAGGACAGTAGTTGTTCATAGCCATTTCTAAAGACATCAAAATATGCATGCACTGGAATGCAAAAGGTTATTAAAATATCACGGTTTGCTGTGTACTGTAACTCATGAGTCCAGTCCATGTGTACTTCTGAATGCCTCACTGACTTTTATGGGTTCCTTCTAATACGGTTTTTAGTGAAAATGCTGCGATTGAGAGTAAACATGAAATATTTCACTAATGTACATTTTTCTAAGGTCAAATCATCAGAAAGAGAATGATGTACTGCATTTCTTTGAAAGGCTGAGGGCTTTTTAAAAGTAATTTATTAATGCCAATGCTCTTGTTCTGTTAGTGCTCTCAGTGGAGGAGGACAAGAATTTGACACTGTTCCTCTGTCTATGCATCTTCGGTTACTTTGCCCACTGAAACCCAAGAGGTGCTGTTTGTCTGCATTTCCTGGATGAATATTTAAGAAGAATAATGTCCATCTGTTGTTTATGAAAAATTTGCATGGGAAAATGCTCATTTACACATGGACAGAGAATGGATAAACTGTTTTGCAAGGAACGTCAAAGAACAGCACACCCTTGGGTCTGCAGCTGCCCAAAGAAGCTTTACGCCCCAGCCAGCAGTAGCCAGCAGCCTGTTGATATTTTGCTACTTGGCTGTTGCAATCCCTGCTGTTTGGTGGACAGCAGCACAAGTCAGTAGTGGGCCTGAGTGGGTGGATTGCTCAGATGTGCATGAAAAGTCGGTTTTGCATGTGGGACCTTTTTGAGATACTGGCAAGGGACCATGATTCTGTGTTTTGCCTGTCTTGACAGGACACACAGTACAGCCTTGGCCTCTGGCAAAGAAAGTTTGCTGAAGAGTTGGCTGTAATCTACAGTGCCTTCATTTTTTCCAGCACTTTGCTTCCGTGCCATTCAATAAAGTGCAGTTATTTATGGGGTTTTTTTAATGCTTCACATGCACAGTCCAGGAGCATGCTACCAAGAAGCTTCAAACTCTTGTTATTCACACTAGAGCTTTGTGCCATGACTTGAACAGCAAAAAGTGATTCTTGGTGTCTGTGTGTACTGAAGTTAAATGTGAAGGTACTTTGTGCTTTAAAATTACAGGCTACTTTTGTAGTTTGTCATTAATCTCTCCTCCTCCTCCTTTTTCTCCTCCACCTCCTCCCCCCCCCCCCCCCCCCCTTTTTGACCACTCTTTCGTTTGCTATTCAAGATAGCCAAATACTAGCAATCTGGGGCTGCCTAACAGCTAGAAGATGCCAGTGCTCTGAGACTGATCATCTCCTCTGTGTTTGAACTGTTTGTGAAGGCTATGGAAAAGGCCTGGAAGCAGTGCTGACACACATTTGCATTAATTTTGCAAACTTAAAATTATCTGGGTGTACAGCATCCTTTTTATGCCTGGCTTGCACCAGGTGGCATGAAGCGATGCAATTCAATGAGCCTGTTCTGTGGAAAGGTCACAATATCAGCATGCTCTTTCACTGCATACTAAAGAAGCAGGAAAACCTGAAGCACTGCTGAGCTGTTGCCTGCATGTACCCTTGGAACGTGGTGGTATTGGTACTGTCATGTTCTTTAGATGTGGTTCCTGCTGGCATTTTTGTGGGTTCCGTATCTTAATGTACCTGTGTGAGGTTACGGTTTCACCAGAACCTCAAGCAAAAGTTCTCCGTTTCTCTGAGCAGCTAGAAATCTGATGTAGCATAAGTTTGCCAGTCCTTTCAAGGTGCTACCTGTTGTCTCTTACTTTATGGGGACTGCATTTATGCGTAAGAAAATACAGTTTGAAATTATTTGTAACTTGATTTGATGTATTTCAAATGCGCTATGACATCCTCTGCTTTTATATGCAGTTGAAGGTGAAAAGCTGAAGTACTGTTTTCAAGTGACAGAATGAATTTTAAAAATGTATAGCATTTTGAGGAACTGGGAAATAAGAGGGCATTATACAACAAGAAGCAGCAGAGATGAGGGTTATCTGTCACCACATTGTTCATATGAGACAAACTCTTTGAAATCTTTTACATTAACTCCTTAGTGAGCAGTGCATGTGGATGTTTTCCTGCTGCTTTTTGAAAGTGGATTGATACCACATGAGGCAGTGCTGGTGTCCACTCAAGCCTGCTCAAAGGAACTGTACAGGAGTTGAGACGGAAATCCTTGCCTTTCCTCTGGTGCCAAGGGATTTCAACTAGCCATTTTAGCTTTTACGATATTTATTTAATATTGCACAACATAAAATCTCCTAAAGACTTGTGCTTCCTACCAGCCTGGCTGGTGCTGGCTGGATGAGCACGGCTTGAAGTCCACACAGGCATCACTTGTTCTGCTGGAGCTTCTGTGGAGCTCTGCATTTCTCACTTGAATTGGTGAATGTTGTCTGCATGAACAAATCCATCTTTCCTTTTCCAGACCATGTCCTACTGGCATTCTGACAACAGAAAGCTAACAAAATGAAACATCATACAGACTACTTCCTTTTCTGTGTGCTCTGGGAGTTAGGGATTTTACACAAACTCCAGACTTATTTCCCAAACTCTTCTTGCAACAGAGACATAAGGCCAGGTTTATGTCAAGGAATTCTGGCCCCCTGGAAAGAGATCTGATGGACATGGGGGCAAGCAGCTCAGCAGGCATTAGCTGGATGATTCTGGGCAAGGGAGACTGACTGCAGTCCAGGCTGTGTTAGCAGCAGGGTGAGAGAAGGATGCGTGATCCAGCCTGGGCTGCCCAGCACAAGGAAGACCCTGATGTACTGAATTCTTAGGGGAGTGGCGGGGGCAGTGGCAGAAGAGGAGAAGCTGAGGGAGGTGGCTCTTTTTAGTCTTGAGACGGCAAAGGGGACCCCATGCTGCTGTCTTCAGCTACGTGACTGAGGAGGGTACAGAGAAGGGAAGAGGGAGATACAGAAATACATCCCACAAGTAAGCATTAGTATGTTGTTGACTGCTTTTACAGCAGGCTTTTGTTTGCATACATAGTTGAATAAAAGTCTCTCATCACAGAGATCATGCAAAGGAGTTGCACGTTTTTTAGCACCAGCGCGATTGCTAGAGGTTTATTTTGCTCCCTTCAAGGTAAGGTAGCCTAAATCCCACAGCATCACAGCAGCTCAGCACATTTCTCCCATCTATTCTGACTTTCTCTTCCTATGTAAGAGAGAGTTTCCAGCTTCTAGGGATCCTTCTGGCTATGTGTTGTGTCCCAGCTGGGGCTAGCTAGCAACAGGCATCCATATGGGAGGAATTTATATTGTCTGAGAGGCCTGAACAGTGAAGTACTGTAAATGGTGTTTTCACACACTGCAGCTAATTCCCACAGTTTCCATTGCTTTAGGCTGTTGCTTCTGATGAAAAACAAACAGAATGGTCTGGGAGCTGAGGAATGTAGTCTGAAGCACAGTCAGCACGAGGCCTCTGCTCCAGTGTACAACTGGAGTTTGAAGGGGAGATGTGTCGTACCTGTACAAAAAAGGAGAGTCCAGGCTCACAGTGTTCTGCGCTCCTCAGTGTCAAGGCCCCAGTTCTGAGAGGTTTTCAGAGCTTTCGGGACCCAGCAGGGTAACCAGCTGCAGTGGCTGGATGCTTTACCCTGTCAGCAAATTGAAGTGATTCCTTGAAGACATACTCAGAGCAAGTTTCAACACTGAACCTGCAGATTCAGTAAAGTTTTCCAGTCACGAGTGAGTAAATGGAAATATTCACTACTGGGGAAATTTTTTTACCAAAAAGGAAAATAACTGTGGTAGGGACAGTGACTTTTTGAAAGTACACTGAGCAAGCACAGTGAGCATATCATGTGGCTTTGTATTCTGTTAGGATGATCTCGTATGTACTGATGCTTCAGTCTCCTTTATACTGCTGCCTGCCTTTTGCTCAGGCTCTTTATACCTGCTGTTTTCCTATAGTCTGTTGCTTGACTCCCCCTTGCAGCTTGCATGCTGTATTTTCTCATGAAGTGGAATGTATGCCAAAAAGAAAAGAAAAAAGATCTCATTTGGAAACTACTTAATAATTCTTCAAGTGGCTGTGTCATGTCGTTCCAAAAGCTGATGTGGATAATTAGCATGTGTTTATCACAGCCACAGGTTATTCTCTGATTCTCACATTGGACAACTGAGGCTTCCCTCGCACAGCAAAGTATCTTGCCATGTGCAGCATCTAGGGATATTTCCTTGGCTAATTCTGCCAAACCTGAGGAATTGACTTCTTTATTCTGCATCCTGTCAAACTGACTTACTGTGGTTTAGCATAAAAATATACTTGATTTGTTTTTTCCTCATGAGCTGCTGGTGAACATCAACAAAGTCATTCTCACAGCATCCAGTCACCTGCTGTGAAAAATTAACAGGGTTTTTTTTAAGGAAGCCCTTTCATATTTTACTTACGTGTAAAAATTACTGTGTGCTAAGAGCTTGTTGCCAGTGCTACCAGGGCCTTTCCATTCTCCCCTGTGTGAAAATGAAGACAATCAAATGAAACTTTAAAAGAGCAAACTGCATTGTCAGTGGAGCTTCAAGCACTGCACATCTGCCTTTGGCTATTTGAGTGCTGGGAAATAAAGGTAAACCTGCCTTGTTACATAAAATACCACACAAGGACACAATTTAGTTGGCAAGTGAGTCATCAAGGTTCAGTTGAGTTTTCATCATCAGTGTTGGTTTTACCTAATTATCAGTAGCATCAGGTTTTCAGGCCCACAGATGCCCCAAAGGCTTGCAGAATCTTCCTGACAGATATTATTAATGTGCCTGCGCACTCTTGCAGAAGGCTGCTTGTAGGTAAATGCCGCAGACTCGTGTGGTTCATACAGCTTAGGCTGAGAAGCATGAGTCAGCCCTGGGCCTGAGAAGAAAACCAGTTACTGGGTAATGATGGGATGAATTTTTGTGAGCTGTCTGGGAGTGCCGCAGCCAGCACTCTCCCTTCACTCCCTCTGGGAGATGCTCTAGCTGCGTGCATGCATAACATGCCTTAGTGCTCAGGAGGAAGGAGTTTGTGCAATTTTGACTGCTTTTCCTTCTCTTGACTGCATTCTGGGAAAGGAAAGGGGAATATTGGAGTTGTATTAACCAGATGAGTTGTTACAGCTTAGTATTACCACCAACACACAGGCTCTGACTTTGTGAATTTGCTTTGGGAGCGACGTGAGCTCCCAGCAGCGCTGCATGGGTTTGTATGACAAGGAATCCCTGGGGACACAGAGTATTCATAAGTATGCTTAATGTGTTTAGGAGTATTTCCCTTGTGACCTGTAGCACTTCTCATTTTGGTCATGGTATTCAGAAACTTCATTTGAGGTCACAGAGGTTCCTGAGGGTTGTCAGCTTGGGACACTTGATTGTTCCAGGGTGCAGCTGCCATGGCAATGAGCAACCTCTGTGCAGGGCTGGCTTTCTGTCCTCCTGTAGGGAAAAACAGCAGAGCCAAAAAATGTGTTGCTCTGAGATGGGAAGAGTTTGTGCTTTATACTTCACTGTCTTTGTATATGCATCTATAAAATCTCATTTTAATTTGGACCTGAGTCTGAAAAGGAATTCTGAGGAGGACTAAGAGGTTGAGTCAGTAATGATTATGCTTACAAAGTTGTTAATTTTTTCAGTTTCCTTAGGAAAAGAGGATCCAGGTTTCCAAGACCTTTGTCAGTGCTTTTCTCTCCCCCTTGCAGTAGCCAGCTGACCTCCCTTGACATAAGTGACTGTAAACTTAGTATGTATACAGGGATATTGGGGTGGGAGTGTCCAGCCTGGAAATCTCTGCTGAGAAACTAACTGGCTGCATCGATGTAGTTGCAAAGTGTGTTTACCTCTATTTGTGATGGTACTATAGAGCATGAGACTGAAAGTCAGTCACCAAAAGCTTGAGTGTATCTTGTATGTGCATGAAAAGTTTTGTAGTTTTCTGTTGTTAATGAAGACACAGAGCAGATCGGGGGCAGTGGTGTGCTTTCCTGTCTGGCGTGTCTATTCCCAGAGCTGTTTCATCTCTGGAGTTGTCATGGAGGCAGCCATGGCAGGCCATACTGAACTGCTCCAGAAAAAAGGGGAAGCTATACACTTGGAGGCACATTTTTCCCATAAGCCCTAGACCTTTAATCCTAATAACTGTAAACAAACCCTGACCTGGAAAAATGTTTTCATTTTCTTTTTTTCCGTTCAAGTGTGGGAAGAGAAGTCTCACTCCTTAACCTTTACACAACCACAATTAATCTAATTTCCTACTCATCATGACATGCAACTACTCAATTTGATTTTTCTTCCTATGTTTTTATGTTATGTTTTTGTTGTTTCCCCTGTTTTTGTTTTCGGTTCACTGTTGGTTCATTAAACTTCAGTCAGGAGTACCAGCTGGAGGGCAGACAGCTTGTTGTCATTTCAGCTAATCAGACATTTGTAGATCAGAAGGGGCTATTGCATGCGCACATGAAAACTAGAGCTCTCCTATTGTTCCTTCCCCATCTTGGAAGTCTCGGCCGATCACAGTTTTCTCATTATGTTGGCCCACCAGGATACATACTCTTTAGAGACCTTAGCATAATAATACTCTTCTTTTTGTTAGCGGGTTCAAAAAGCTGTGCCATCCTCTGCTCCCTGCTGCTACTGTTCTTGCACAGTATTTTGAAAGTTAGCATGGGATTACTAGCATGTTAGAAAGTGATTTATGTTTTGCTGTGTTTTCAGACAGCAGGTATAATCCAACTATTGCATCTGAGATAGGAGAGTGACAGCAGATCCATGCTAAGTCATATATTTATTTTTTGTCTTTTATCACTTGATTTAAAAAAAAAAAAAAAAAGAGATAGGATTAAACTGGTGTTAGAAGAAAATCATGTTTTGTATTCCTGTAAGAAATGCCCTAAGATAATGTGTCAGGTAAAATGGCAGTAGTTTGAGTGATCAGCAGCTGCCACTAGCTTTGCTTTAAAACATTAACAGCAAGTGATGTTTTAATCTTCCCTTAGCAGAAATGTTCTGGGAAGAAGAGAAACTCGCGCTGCTTTACATTAAGAAATAATAATAAACAAATTGAGTTATGGGTTATGATGGGCAGCTGACAAATACTTTTTTTAGGGACAAAATCCCAGAGGTGCACACCTCTCCAAAGAGCAAACGAGATGACTTTTTTTATTTCCTCAAATGCCTTCCATTTGCTAGAGGCTCCACAAAAAAATGTTCATTTCAAGCATAATATCAGCAAGACATTGATTAGCATAATACCTCGAACTCCCTTTCATCACATAGCATAACATCTTTTCCCATGCCTATGTTTAATTGCCACAAATCCAGCAGTTCCCACGGCTTATTACAAATTCTTTCCATTAAAATTGCTGAATCTTGGAATTCAGGCTATCAAACCTTGCATCTGTGAAAGTAATGAATCCTACAGTATAATGAATCCTACAGCATAATAAATCCTGAGTGATTTGAGATCGCTTCCTTAAATGTTTTCTATCTTCTACCTTCTCTTGCAAGGTTTCTGGTTTTGTTTAACCTTTTATATTGTTACTTAGAACTATCCCATCTGTGAGCAACATTCTTTTTTTCTGAACACTTTACTACTGAGATTGGAAGGACAGTGTCATCTCAAGCACAGTTGGTATTTTCTTACTTTGTTTGCAAAAGAAAGGTGCGTTCTTCAAAACTTTGCACAAGTAAAAATATTCCTATAATTATCAAAAGTCAGAGTGGAGTAATTTACATTTACGAGATTCTCAAGACCAGTATGTGCAACTCAAGTGTGCTGGCACCATGCTGTAAGCGAGCAGACTGCCTTCATTAAGTTTCAGTGGCTAAATTCAAAGAAAAACAAGTGTAAGTGACAGTAGAAATTGTGAACAGGTAAATGATATTTCTTTCAGAAAATTTTTTAGTAATACCAGACATTATTCTTAATGGAAAAGGTAACTTTGCTGGGAGTTATTTTAATAACATGATAAATGGTAATTTAGATTCTCTGTTCACATTCACAGTGCTGCATATGGATATATATACACTGAAAATTCAGTAGTCTAGTGACTCCCAAAGGATTTGACTGCATAATTAGATGACTTTACAGCTGAACACTCACTAAACCCCAAAGTTCAAGATGTCTTGCTCCTCCAGAGCATATGTACCAAAGAAAGGAAAAACTTATAAAAATTGACCTGACTTCTTTCAGAGTGAAGTCGTGGTTTGGGGATATGCTTGTTCTTTCTGTGAAGTAAAACAAGATGCCCCTAAGAAGTTGCTCTGTCCTGTATTGATTTTTTTCCTTCTTTTTTTTTTATCTTTTCTTAAAGTAAACAAGATCAGCTTGAGCTTTCTGAACTCTATTGGAAATCTTTTTCCCAGAGCTGAAGAAGGTGTTTGAATGAGCTTCCAATTAACAAGAAAAAAAAAAAGCCCCTTACTAATATCAATTAGCTAAATACGCTTTTGGGTTTTTTTCACTACTTTAACAGGTATCAAGTCTATGAATGTATTGTATTTCCTTGCCTTGTCCAGCTCAAAGCAAGTATTAGTTTAGATGTCTTGATAACTGGGAGGAATTTCCAGCAGCAGGTCAGTTAAGCGCATTGAAAAGCAGAACTGGCTCAGTGGGTCACTCTGCTAGTAATGAGTTGCACAAGGTAACAGTGGAAGAGTAGCAGCGGTGTATTGGCTAAGTGGGGATGGGCAGTGTTGGGGTATGTGGACTTCCACGGAAGTACCCCATTGCCCATTCTCCACTTGACAAGGTGTTTTTCATCTTCCACTTTTTGGGAGCAGAGCCCACAGCATCTCCTTGTGCATGCGTTCGGGGTACCTGCCCTTGTCTGGCTCCTTCGTAAGGCTCAGCCCTCCTTGGACCAAGAGTGGTGTGCGCATCTCTTGCACCCATGAGTATTTTAGGGGAAGGTGCAGATGGTTGTAGAGGTAATAGGGGTATGTTAAAACCATTTCACAAGACATTTGCTTATCCTGTACAAGATCAAAATGGCACAGTGATGATCTGAGTCCATTTTACTTACCACCTACGTTTGAGGAGTGCAATGTAACATACGCTTCCCTACACTCACATCTTCTTTTATTACTCCCAGTTATGTACTCTGTACAGCATCCAAGGAAATTACTGTTCAGCTGTTTCCCAACAAGGCTAATTCTTCTGTTAACAGACATTGATTCAGATGGTCACCCCTACATCAAAGTTAGGACAACTGGATGCACATCTACTTATAAGAATTATCTTTAATTCTGTTATTAAATTAGCAAGAAAATAATATCTTTACAATGTTTTTGAAAGGACAGGGGGCAAAACTGGGTACCATGCCACTTTATGCAGATGCATAATGTTTCAAGTGATCCATCTGCCCTTAGTGCAAGTAGATACCACATTAAAATGGAGGAAGATTACATTTGTAATTGCTCAACATTTATCTTTTTCTTGAAACATTTATGGTTCATGAAACATTTATACCCATTTATGCTAAGAAGCAAGTAGAAAATAAGTGATTGCACAGGGTCTTAGTTTTCTGAGACAGAAGTACACAGTTGGGTTCAGTAACTGAAATTGAAAATGAAGGAATAATTTACCAGCTGTCTTAGATGTGGACATCTCAGCATTATGTCCTGTTCTGAAAAAAGACAGTCCATCTTCTCTAAGAGCTGAGTGCAGTTGGATTTTGTTATAAAGTAGCTAAGCATAAGTGCTTAATGAGAAAGGAATTACTGCTGCTGAAATTATAGTAATTATGTAATAACTAGTCCCTAATTCATCAGGGAATTTACTCCATGTTCATTTCCTTTATATTCTCTCTCAGTACATTAGCTTTGGGCAGCGAAAAGTTACTGGGCATATAAGGCACACTTAGGGATCCACGATGTCAGAGTAACTAGTGGTCTGTGAATCCCCAGCCTACGCCTGGAGCACTGCCTGACTTCCTTACAGTGACTGAGCAGGGTCAGGCCACCCTTTCAGTGCTGCCTTTACGTTTTAATCAATCCACCTGTGAACTGCTCATCCCCGTGCTCCTGCAAGATAAAAATCCTTCCTGGGCTGAAAAGAAATCTTTTCTAGCTGCTGAAGACATCTATGATGTATTTCTCTGTATGACCTAGTAGCTCATTTCTTCCTTCCTTGTGTTGCAGGCATGGCAGACCCCACCTGCTGAAGTGAAGGGAGGATAGGGCCAAGCCAAGGCAGCACTGATGTTAAGCAAAATCTTAAAACCCAAGTGCTAGAGAACATTCAGAAGGAGGCTGTTCATTT
Organism: Psittacula echo; assembly: GCF_963264785.1. Taxonomy (NCBI): domain Eukaryota; kingdom Metazoa; phylum Chordata; class Aves; order Psittaciformes; family Psittacidae; genus Psittacula; species Psittacula echo. Next base: position 62,381,950 of record NC_137735.1, read on the forward strand.
GGTAATTCTGTATAAGTGCATGCTTAGATAATGTCAAATGACTTGGTATCTCATAGAATCATAGAATGGTTAGAGTTGGAAGTGACCTTAAAGGTCATCTAGTTTCAACCCTTCTGCTATAGGGCAGGGACACCTTCCACTAGACCACATTGTTCAAAACCCCATCCAGCCTGGCTTTGAATACTTCCAGGGATGGGGCAGCCACATCTTCTCTAGCCACATCTTCTCTAGCCACATCTTCTCTAGCCACATCTTCTCTGGCCATCCACACCATCATCTAAATGTGAGCAATGGGATGCACAAAGGTGGGTGTAAAACGACAAAGAGAGGTTGTACAGTAATTTTTTAAATGGGTTTTTGGGGGATCAATTATGTTAGAAGATGCTGAAGATCATTTCAGGTCCTTTTAAGGTTTTGTTCCTCTTTTTGCACCGTCCCTACTACTATGAAGCATAACTTTACTTTTAGAGCTTGTGAATCACCTAAATGTGAACCCAGGTAGTTTTTCAGCCTCCTATCTTCTAATATGCGCTTGCAATCAAGTGAGCCACTTACTGCCTAACTGCTTTGATTTTCATACCAATAAACTGAAGGGATGGTAACTGAATTTTAAAAGTTCTCTGAGCAATTCTTATGGAAGACAGGTAATATCTCTGTTAACACTGCTTCCATAAACTATAGTTCTTATTTTCTCTGAGCAACTCTGATTCAAGAGCTTTTGCATAAAATAACAAAAAAAGATAAAATTTGCCTGAAATGGTCTTTGTTCAGACAGCAGGTCTCTGGTAAGAGAGGATGGCACTTCTGCACAGTGCCTCCTTTGCAACTTGACAGCCCTGTTTCTTTTGAAAGCTCCTGCCTTTCTCTGTTGTGTGTCTGACCCTGCAGCATTCCTGCATGCCTCTGTCTCTTTGAGCAGTATTTTGAGATAAAACTGCTCACTGTGATACATTGCATATTTTAGCTTTTGGAAGTGTAACTTGCCTAGCTAGAAAAGAAAATGTTACTCCATCAAAATGTGGTACTGTCTTAACACCAATTCAGATGCCCTCTGTAAACAAGAGTGTAGGGTCACACTTCATTCAAAGAGTTGTGTCCCTTTGACATTGCTGGCAATTAATTTTGCCTTCATTGGTAACTAGATTGCTTTTTGTAATGCAAATGTTTCAAAAACGTTTCATTCATGTGGTTCAGTCCCTGGGGCAAAAGCTTGCTGACACTTCTCTGCCTTTCCTTGTCCAGATCTGCTCTGCACAGAAGGGGTTGATCATGCATGGGTTACAGCTCTGGTTTGAACAGCAGGGTACACGGTGCAGATTTCATTGCACCTGCAGAGTTCACTTTGCTATGGATGCTCTTGATACCACCAAAACGTGAATTATGATACAGGTTTTCCCTTGTCTTAGCCAAGCTGATCTCTGAGTTCTTTTTTCCAGTTTTAACTTGTGACTGCAGTTTTTCATGGGAACAGTTAAGATAAAAGAAAAAGTGGAGAAAGACCTATTTACAATTAAGGCATGCTTTTCATGATTAAAGTTTTTTCTCCTGAAATCTTAAAAAAGGCTGCCTCTAATCATATGGTGTTTTCTCAAAGCAAGTGACTTTCACCAAGGAACTTGACTTACACTGTTCTGTAGAGCAGCCAATGGAGAAGTAATATTTATGAGATTTGACATGAGAGGTCAGTGGGAATGTAAATAGTGTAGTCCTTCAAAAGACACTGTAGTCAGAGCAATCATCCTGCAGCTTTGACAAACTTACTAACATCTGCTTTGATGCCATTTCTGCTGTACTGACCTGCCGTTAACCATGAAGAGGGAAAGGGTTTTAATTAAATGAGCAGATTGACATGTTAAATTTGGATAAGATCGTGCCCTCTGGGTGGGTTATAGTTGTAATTTTCTCCATAGCTTCTTAGGTTTAGGGTATATTTCAGCGATGCCCCAGTTATTCTCAGGAGGGTGCATGACCCTAGAGCACAGGGGTTACTAAGCTGAAGTGTCAGGCTTTAAGTTGCTTGCAACAAGATGTATATTGCAGCATCTCATTTCTGAGCTGTATAATTCTCCTTTTACAACTTTGCATTTGCTATTAGGTTTTGTTTTGCTAACACATCACCAACTACTTAATGCTAGCAACAACTGCAGCTGTAGATTTTAGGTAGTACAAGGTGTATGAAAATTATTTATTTACCACCGTTAAGCCTCAGTCAATAGATAGTCAGTATGGGCTACAGATTAGGAAACATTTAAGATACGCCTTAGCCAGGCCACATTGTGGATGCTGGATTGGCTCACTGCTCCCATTTCTCAGGGTGGAAGAATGGTATGGCTGGTAGAGGAAGAAAAGTCTGATGCTAGGGAGCTACTGCCAATAAGAGAAAGGATTTTAACTGGGGGTGTAGTATGGGAGGTTCTGCAGGAGCTGGTGGTGGTGTGCACACAGACGATTGTCCACTGGTACAGCCACTATTGGTGAGGGTTTTACATAGGCCAGAACAACGATAGAAGGTAGATGAGTAAAAAGTGACATTGTTCCTCTATTCTCTGCTAGCAATGTATTGCTGGGTTAATACCAAATAGTCAGCTCAAGGGAAGATTGCTCTTAATTCGGATGGAAATTGGTAAGTAAACTTTTGCAGTGCTTTAAATGCATAAACATAGAATCACAGAGTTGGAAGGTACCTTCAAAGCTCATCTAGTCCAGCCCCCCTGCAATGAGCAGGGACATCTTCAACTAGATCAGGCTGCCCAGACCCACGTCCAGTCTGGCCTGGAATGTCTTCAGGAATGGGTGTCTACCACCTATCTGGGCAACCTGTGCCAGTGTTGTACCACTCGCATTGTAAAACATTTCTTCCTCACATCCAGCCTGAATCTCCCCTCTTTTAGTTTAAAACCATCACCCCTCATCCTATCACAATAGGCCTGTGTAAAAAGTCTCTTCCCATCTTTCTTGCAGTCCCCTTTTAAGTATTGAAAGGCCACAATAATGGGCTGAGTGTATTCAGCTTATGCTTTAGTATTTGTTATCTCTTCAATTTGTAATAGATTAGAGGATGTTTCATATGAGATGCAGCTATAAATAATAGGCTTTTATAGGTTTAGAGAAAATCATTGTACAGTTTAATTGTGTGGACAGGTTCAATTCCCAGGGAGGCCAAGAAGGACATGAATTGATAATATTAATCCAGAATCAATATTATTTAAGTTTTTGGACTGTACTGATCCAACTTTTTAATGGAATGGTCTGTTTCTGCTGAAGTAGCAACTGCGTTGTGGCTGGTGTATTACTTGAATTGGGTTCCCCCATACAGAGCTGTTGAACAGATGAGTTGTCTGGGAAGCTGGTACTGCTATACTGGTATTGGACTGTTTAAGCTCAGGTAAGTACTTACCTGTCTGCCAGCAGTCTCTGAGTGAGATCATCTTTATGTTGCAGTATATGAGCTCAAACAAAGTACTGCCTGCTTTCCTACCTTTTCAACTGCAGGATGGTGTCTCAAATGTTGCAGCAACCTAAAGGAAAGGATTTGTCAGGACTTGAAGAGATATAAGGGTCTGAACAACTGCATAGGAGGCTGTGGATAAATCTAGTAGCCTAGGTAGACTGCAGGAAAATAGTTTCAGACTCTCAAAGTAACAGCTTTTACTTTAGTTTTTATGTATCTGGTTTCTTCAAAATATAAGAACTAGGACCTAGATTCTCTTTGGCCAGCTAGGCCACCTTTTTTCCAAGAGGTAACAAACTTCCTGGCAAATGCCCGCAACTTGCACTGATTTTCTTCTCAGTTTTTCTGTAATCACTGTAACTGCAGGGATTTTTGAGCTGTTTCAGTTTGTATAAAGGATGTCAGCTAAGACAGGTTTGTTTGTAAATCTGATGATGCCAGACTGTAGCTCATCTAGTACATGGAAGGACACTGGGGTTTTATAAGTGCTGTTAATCTGGCTGTAATACCATGCCTGTGTACACGTTTTTCCTGGATAGGCTTTAAAGAGAAAGCAATATGAGCATCAGATGAAGAAGTGATGTGCTACTAGACATAGGTATAAAGCTAAGGAATGGAGCAGAAAAGAATACACAAAATTAGGGGAAATTTCTGATAGTGAATGCACATCTGCAGTTTGGAAATGCTGTATTTGTAGTATTAATGAGAAATTCATGTATGCTTTTGAAGTACTCTTACTCCAGTTGAAATTATTTAAGGGATTTTTACAAGACGCAGCGTATCCTGTGTGTTGTACTGTTTCTGAAGGTTGCTGCACTGGTTGAAAAAGCTTTCATTATTGATCCTTCAGAAAATAGTACTGGCTGTTTCCGAATGTTATTAAACAGTTATATCTCCTGGTGTGATAGTGTGTATGATATAGGCACATGTAGAATGCCTAAGCCAAGGCCTTGTGGGTGCTTGTGGATTGTGTGTGTGCCACATGGAGAAATTAATCCTCCTCAACCCAGAGTTGAGTTTGATTTTGTGTAGTTCCTCAAAGTTCCGAGTATGCTTGTAATAGTCACAAATGCACATAGAATATAGGAGCTTTCAGGGTGCCTCAGTTTCTTGGCACTTCATAAGGATTACATCTTTGGGTGAAAGGGAAAAGCATTTATGCTTTTTCACCTTTTCTCAATTGTCCTTGGAAAAGTGTGCAATTGAGGAAAGTATAGGAAAACGTTATCCAAACAGAGACCATGCTGAGCTTGGAAGTATATTGGATTGGTTCAAGGGTGATCACAGTATAAAAGTTCACATTCTTGTTTCCCAAAGGAGGAAGCGAAACTGCATCTTGTGTTCGTGTCCACAAATGTCAGGGTTGCTTTGAACCTGCTGCAGAGATTAGGGAAGCATGGCTTGGTGGAAGGCTCTAACCAGCCCTGTCAACGTAAAAAGCCCATAAATATAATTTGAGCTGTGAATCTATGCCTAAGCCTCTGTTTGTGTGTAAAATTGATCCTTCACAGAGTGCTGGCAAGAAGCTGAGATGTTTTCTGACAGGGCTCAGTTCTCAGCACGTTTTGATCCTGCCCTTTGAAGGTTACTCGTTAACTTCTCTGGACTCACCAAGAAATGAGGGTTTTTCTGAGTAGCTGATAAAAGTTGTGCAGTGAGTGACAACAGAGCTCCAACAGCCAGCAAAAATGGGCTGCTGGGGTAGGAGCCTCTTTGGAGTGGTAAGTTCTGGGGATACTGCCCCATACTGCAGCTCTGCAAGCCAAACTGGAAATAAGATCATGGCTATCCCACATGTTCACTGCAGAACAGGGGTGTGTACTAAGGGCACCTCTACCCTGGGCAAAGCAAACACATAATTTATTTTAACCTACTTAGCAATGGAGCAGCAGTAGTGGAGTGAGTAGTGGCAGCGGCTAGGGAACAAATGCATTACATTTCTGTTCTTGGAGCTGCCTCTCTCAGGTCTGCTTTAGATATCATTGTTGCCTCATTGCATTCATTTTGCTGTCTGTGGAAAGGGAATAAAAATATTTATCTGCTTACTGCAGCCTAGAGGAATTCTCTGTTTGTTTATGTAATTCCTTTCTCAAACATATTTTATTAACATTAGGCATAGGAATAACTGTTCTCTTGTTTTAGTCCCCGGAAGACAGTAGTTAATGCCCAGTAGACCTTTATTATTCTAGTATTTACCTATGAAGAATATGGAAAATGAGTATTCACTGCTGTTCTTCTGTCTCTGCTTATACACTGCACAAAAGCACATCTGTGGACAGAAGTAAGGTTTCTGCCTGCTTTCTGTGTTTTCCCTTGTCCCTTTCTCAAAGGTAGAGCAATGCAAAGTACAGAAATTTAGCTTTACCTTCCAGCTTGCTGTTGAGTCCATGTTTTTGGAATAACCTACTGATCCTAGCTGTCAAGTTGCAGGTGATGTGTCTGTGAGTTGGGAAATGGTGCACAGCTAATTATCCCCTTATTGCTGTTCTTCTCTCTTGGAAACTTTGGAACAAATATAAGCTTACGTTACGTGCCAATGGGAAAGGAACAGTAGTTATCTCCTGACAGAGACCAAGTTACACAGGATAAGACAGGTTCTCTTCTGGCATCAGGTTCCATATGTGTGATCTATGTATTATTATAAATTAGCTATAAGCCACGGTTTTCTGTAGGATCCTTGAAGGTCCCACAGATGATGCAAAAAGGCACACACAGGAAGCACGTTTCCACCGTCATAGGAAAATGGTGGTTATCAGCATCTGATTTAGCATAGCCCAACAGAAATTACAGTACTTCCAAGAGTTGTCAGGTAACAGAAAACACACCTGCAAGTTTTAAAAGAGCAGGGAGTATGTCTCATCTCCTGTAAGCCCCTCTGTCCAGAACAAGAAGAAATCATAGGACAGAGTCCATCTACTATATGTGCCCTGCCCTTGGCCTCTTTTATTGAGCTGGATATCAAGGTGTTACTGATTACAGTCATTTTTATGGTGATGCTTCTCCAGCAGCAATGGGGGTGAACCACTGTCTCTTTTCGTAAGAGCTGCTTCGCAGATGTCAGGCTATGGCAGCTTTCAATTATTTCAGAACAGGTTTGTATTTGAACAAATGGCTCAGGAGGGAACATCTTTAAACAGTTGGATTCATAACTGTGATATTTGCAGATGAACTTTACCACCCTGGTGGCACGTGTCACTGAGCTGTTGGACAAATTGCTGGGAGACAAATCCTCTGACTTGCAGGATGTGCTTGTCTGTGTTTCCCAAAGCAAAGATTTCTCAGAAGTTTTGTTTTCCATGTAAGAGCAAGTAATGTGTTTTTCTGGCTCACCAAAGGGGTTATTTTTCATGGTCAAACCTCAAAACCATGTTCATCTTCAGAACCTCTGCTTATTTTCTGATTTCCTCTCTGGGTCTGAAACCAAGACAGTGCTGTCGCAAGCATTTCACTGTGATGCAGAGGGAGACACAGGTGGAACAAGCATATGCCCACTTCTCAGCATATATGTGACTCAGTTTTACTTTAGCACATGAGATACCAAAGTCCATGCTTGGTTATGTCAGACAAGATGTTAATGGCATGTGTAAATAAAGTGCCAAGTTACTACTACAGAGAATATACTGGAGTATCCATCTTGTCTCATGTGCTCTCCTTGACTTGCAGTTGACGTGATTGTGTAATAAGTTTTGAATCCACATCTAAGCTTTATGAATTCCCCATTTAATTAATAAATTTTTGTTTACTCATTTTAAAACCAAGCAAGTAACAGCTGGTGTTTGCTTATAACAAGAAGACAGATGCAGCACACAAACACCATACTTTCCCAGCATCAAAACTGAAAGTGACTTAATGTCTGAAGTGTAATTTGCATATATATTTGTGTTTATGAACCTGTGCATGTCAAATTTAACAAACAGATATAAGCAGTAGTCAGAAAAGATATTGTCCTTATGGATTACAACAGCAAAATATTTTTTCCTGATGTTTTCTTCCAGACCTGCTGTGACATTTCTCATGTCTCTATTCCCCTTTGGAGTAAGCTGTTCGAAAAGCAGCATATTTTGGCAATGTCTTCTTGTGACCTAGCTCCTGGAGAGGGTTTCTCTAAGCTGCAAGGCAGAAGAGCAGCCAGAAATGTAATTGGGCAAGTTAAATGGTTGTGCAGCTGAGAGCCCTTCACATGGTACAGCTGACAGAAGCTTCCATGAGAAGATCTCAGCATGTCATATTCAGAGTTACTTGGGCATCCCTGTGGGCTGTGTGAATATAAGCAGCTTAAACCCCAAATGCACAAACAAGTAGTGAAAGGCTCATTTCTTATATATCAGCTGAATTAGATGTGAACTGCAGCAAATTTGGAAGGAAATGGAGGAAAGCACTCAGGAAGATTCATTTCTGTGTTGGAATATGCAAAACCAGATGCTGCATATGTATCTCATAGGAAATATTTTTTGTGCCTGATTCTCATTTTCTGTGACTGTAATCTCATCTCCCACTTGATACATCCTTTATTTTGCAGTTATGGTTGTGCATGTGACTAACTTTTCACCTGCCCAGGGAACATGTATAGCACAGTTTTATCCAACAGAGTTCAATTGAAAGAACACTTAAGCTTCTCATAGGAACGTCTAATAATGCTTATCATCATAGTGCTGCTTTTAGTAACATTGAGGACCAAGCTGAAAGCTTTACTTTCAAGAGAGATTATTGACAAGGCTTGCTGATAATGTAGAGATTCAAATCTGGACTTCCTTCTAGGAGTTTTTAACAAAGAACCTAAAGTGTTCATGTCAAACTAAATTCTCTAAGCAGTGGGGATTGATGGGTATCTTAAAGGTTCACCTCAGAAGCATTCTGTAAGCACCTACACTCTCTTCCTTCATTCCTCATTCTTTAATATATATGTGATCATATTATTCAACATATGTCATAAAACACAAGGGATATGCTGGACAGTTAAGTTTACATTAGTGTATTATCCTTATAATTCACATTTCTGGGTGTTGCTGCCTTTTTGCATGGGTGTAGGCCAGCTGGCACCTCTGGAAAAGTTCCTGCCTTAAACTACTAAAACTGAAGGGAGGAAGAGGCTCGAGTCCCATTTAAGCATGCACCGTGAAAAAAAAAAAAAAGCTTTCTGAAGTCACATGAAGTATTAAAAATAATCCCAGTGTGCTCGGTTACAGTCTCACAAGTAATAACGAAGGGATGTTGGAAACACGAAGCAAACACTTCAAGCAGCAGACTCCAGACCTTAGAGGCAGAGCAGAAATTACTAAACAGTCTGTTTCACTGGGTAAGAAATGTAATTTATTGTTGGTGATGGTACCAGGAGAGAAAGCAAAATGTCCAGCAAAACAGCCCTCCCTTATCCCAACCAGCTGGCAGGAGAGGAAAAGTTGTTAAAAGAGTCTGGACACAGGGAGCCGCAGTCAGCATCGTGACATTTGCAGGCAGCAAAGCTGGTAAGTTTCCCGTCTCCCTGTCCCTCCCCTTGCTCCCTGCCCACCTCCGCACACAGCTGCTCCCTGCCCAGGCAGGGTCAACTGATGTCCAAAACCTCCAGGAACGCAGCCCCACAGTGCTGTGCCTGGTGCTGGGGCAGAACACGGGAACATGTGCTGTTTATGGAAGACTGCTCTAAATATTTCCTGGTGCAGCAGAGAGCAGAAGTGTGAGAAAACAAAGGGAACAGAGAAGGATTTCTTACCTTTTCCATGAACTGCAGGAAAGGTAGAAGGCTATTTATTGTGTAATTTTTATTGAGGGAATTCAGAAGTTGAGAGCCTGATATTTCATGTAGTGCATCTTGTGAGGCTATTGACTTGTTTAGGTGAAATGTGTAATTCACCATTCACACACAGAAAGTGTTTATCTTCTTGAGTTGCTGTGCTTGATCAGGAGCCAACTCCTGTGCTTTAAAAACTATTTTTAAAAAGCCCTAGCCTCCAAAAAGGGTATAAGGTAGCCCAAGTGTAACTCACTCTTTTGCCTTTTACACGGTGTGAAGACTCAAAGTTGTGATTTGGACACTGAATAGGTTTTAAGCATTAGTTGTGCACTTGTTGAGGGTTTTCTTGATTTACCAGACCAGTCCTTCAGAATATGGAATCATGTTCTGTATCATGCTTCAAACTGGCGACCTGTCACTAGTGGGGTCTCCCAGGGATCAGTATTGGGCCCAGCGCTGTTCAATGTCTCCATAAGTGATCTGGAAATGGGATCAGTTGTACCCTGATGAAGTTTGATGATGATACCAAACTGAGAGGGAAAGTGGATACTTTGGAAGAGAGAGGCTGGAGGATAGGCTGGAAGAGGGGGCTAACAGGAACCTTATGAAGTTCAACAAGGACAAGCATAAGGTCTTGTACCTGGAAAACATAATCCAGGACTGCAGCACAGGCTGGGGTCTCCCTGGCTGGGGAGAAGCTCTGTGGAAAGCGACCTGGAGGTCCTGGTGGACAAAAAGCTCAACGTGAGTGAAGTGTGCTGCTGTGGCAAAGAAAGCCAACAGGATGCTGGGATGCACCAACATGGGCATCACCAGCAGAAATAAAGATGTCATTATCCCACTGTACTCGGCTCTTCTCAGGCCACACCTGGAATCTCTGTTCAGTTTTGGTCCCCACTATACAAAAAAGACATGGACAGGCTGGACAGCGTCCAGACAATGGCCACAAAGATGAGCCAAGGACCAAGAAGCCTGCCGTGTGAGGAAAGGCTGAGAGAACTGGATTTGTTCAGCCTGGAGAAAAGAAGGCTCAGGGAGACCTTATCACCATGTTCCAGCATTTACAAGGTGGCTACAAAGACTCCCTTTTTACAAGGAGTCACATGGAAAAGATGAGGGTAATGGGTACAAGTTACTCGTGGTGAGATTCCAATTGGACACGAAAAATTTTCACAATGAGACCAATCAGACGTTGGAATAATCTCCTCAGGAAGTGGTGAATTACCCAACATTGGACATCTTTAATATTCAGCTGGACAGGGTGCTGGGACATTTTGTCTAGACTCTGCTTTTGCCAAGAAAGGTTGAACCAGATGGTTGTTGAGGTCCTTTCCAACCTGGTATTCTACGATCATCCCATAGACAAACACAATGCAGGAGAAACAGCTGCAGAAAGCTGTCTGCTTAGGCCTGAGGGATGGGAAATGCCCCTGTGACTGGGTAGAGAGTTACGAATTATTGAGAAGAACAATATTGAGTGGGATATTTGGTCAACATGACTGCAAAAGGCTGTGACCCAGGGCTGCGTTCATATTGATGGCAGCATTCCCCTTGATTTCCGTAGGGGAAGGAACTCCTGAGTAGCATAGGAGTGTGATGTATTGGGAGGAGAATATTCTCCTCCTCTGGTGACTTCATTGGGTGCAGCTGGTCCTCAAATGTGTTTTGAAGTAGTTTCTCATTAGGATGAACTCATGGGAAGTAACAGATGGCAAAGTGAGGCTAAATTAGTAGGAATTTTGTGCTCTGTTAATGCTTTTTGTCTCTATAAGGAATAGCTGGGGAGTGGAGCAGGAACGAAGATTGTTATGTTTGTGGCTACCTCTGCTGCTGTATAGATGTTATATGCTGCCTTGCAGCATGTTTTGTCAGCAATAGAAAGCAGTACGAGGACTTTCCCAGCCTTTTCACAAGTGAAAAAATATTGCAGTCCTATTGCAAAACAAAATCAAAGCAATGTTCAGAGATGTATGGGGGGAAACAAAAATGTAGCAGACAATTTTACATTAACAGCCAAACTGGCCATATAACCACCCTGATCTGTTTGGTTTCCTACTTCTTTTATGAAAATCAGTGAAACAAACATAGGTCAGTGTCTCTCCTCTGATATTCCCAGTAACTCTGACTTTTTAGTGTTTACTTCCATTCTAAAATCTTCTTTTAAAAAAATATGTATCTATAGATTTCTCTTTCTTTCTGTATATGTATGTAAATATGTGTGTATCTACAGTACTACTCTAGCCTTGAGGGCTACTTCTGTAAAGCTTCTCTAGCAGTAGCAGCTTATTTGTTGAGGTGAAGGAATAATTTTCCTGCAAATTTACCCTGACTTGCAAAGTCATTAAGTATAGTCATATAGTGACTTGGTGTAGCACAGACTAAAGTTATAGATGGTGTCTGCTCACTGGTTTATGTTATGTGATAGAGTCTGGATTTCTAGATGATACAGAGTCATGTCTACTGACAGTAGCAAGGCATTACTCCCTGTGGTTCAGACATACTGGCTTGCTGTCAGGCATGTTCTGGTGATTACCAGGAGAATGATTGTGGCTTTACGAGCCTTTTAAAATGCAACAAGCCGTTGCTGCCAGCCATCACCTGCACATGCTCATTTCTTGGCCTATCTACCTGTGCCACAGTGTGAATATGAGCGTCTGGTGTGTTCTGAGTGGAAGTTTTGCATCTGAATCTGCTTCTGGGATCCAACCATGGACTCTGGCTCAGCACTGACACCGGTGTCTTGAAGGACATTTTTTGTGACCTTTGTCTTCAGTGATTGTTTATAGGCCACAGTAACAAAAAACTTTGCAAAAATAATTCCCTCTGATTTCTTTTTTCCTTAGACTTGTCAGCCTACACCATAAACTTTCATATGCAGCATGGTTATGGGCCACTTTTGTACTCTTTTGCACAGACTTCATTAATAGCACTGCAGGACAGATGCTTCTGTTAATCATCCTCTTGAGTATGCTGCTCTGTTTCCCATGCTAGCATTAAGTTTGCTGTGGAATCAGGTGTTTAACTATTAAAACCAAACACCACAAAACTGAAAAATTCAGCAATCATAGAATGATTTGGGTCAGACGGAGCCTTAAAGATCATCTAGTTTCAACCCCCCTGCCATGGGCAGGAACACCTTCCACTAGACCAGGTTGCAATGTGAAGCTTTATTTTTTAGGGGGGGGCATATGGATCTCCGAGCAGCTCCAAGACTACTAAGGAGATGTACTTCCTCCAGGGATCTTTTATTATAAAAGCAGCTTAAGTGACTCACTCTTTCCCCAAGGATATTCTTGAAACAACTGCACTCATTTCATCTCCTAGCATTCAGAAACAGGAGTTATTTTGTGCTGCCTTTAACAGAAAAAAAAATCTTTTGGAGAAAGTCAATGGCCATATTTCCAGGAGGATCCGGGCTATATTTAATATTAAAGGTCTGTACAGCTCGCTAATGCATGGGCTGACTGGCACTATGTTCACTCAAGCAAGTGCTTCAGCAAAAAATTCAGCGCTATTTTTAGTTCTCTTACAACAAACCACTTGATTGTAAGGCCTGGGGAGCTGCGACATTGTGATCGTGAGGGGTCTGCTGTAAAAGGCAGGAGGAGGACGACGCACAGCAACGTGCTAGCCACGCCGGGGATTCCCAGCTGATGCAGAGGAGCACACATCATCAAGAGCAGGTATTTTAAATCATCTTGTAAGCCTTGGTCTGAAAGCAAAATGAATCTGCTGGTCAGAGACACGGCATGAAAGCGTTAGCTGGCTGGCTCTATCTGCTCCTGCCCTTAAAGATTTCATTCCATAAATTCCTGTCCTGACCGTCGGCTTTTAAATTCTCTTCTCGTTTCCTAACCTTTTCTGGGATTTTACAGGATCTTGGGCCAGTTAGCAAATCACAATAGCAAACCAGAAATAAGTTTCCCAAAGCGAGGGCATTCTGATCTTAAAGAAACACAGCCGTTGCAGTGCCGGGTGAGTAGCCTGTAACAAGTACTACAACCCAGTCCTCTCTCTCCGCTAACTCTATTAACTTGTAAAAGAAAATAGCCTGCCTTTACCCGGCCAGCAGGCTGAGGAGGAGCTGATCACATCCGACGAGGGGCTGGAGGGATTGCTGTCTGTGTGTGTGTGCCCGATACCAGTCGGCTCTGCTCCAGTGCCGTGGTCTCCCGCCGTCCTCCTCCGGCAGCTCTCCTGACCTCCGCTTGTCCCCAGGTCGGTCCTACGCGATGGAAGCCAGTCCCGGGAGATGAAGGGTCTGCTCCTGGCGCGTCTTGTCCCCACGTTCGCGGCTCCCCCTTTCCCCCCCGGTAGCACTGCGCCCTGAGGGGTGAGGTGCTTGCCATTCCTGGGTGATGGAGTCACTGGAGAGGCGGGAGCGCGGGCAGGGCTGGCGGCAGCCCCGGCGGCAGTGGCCGTCGCGCCCGAGGTGCCGGCGGTGGCTCTGGTGCCAGGCTGTGCTCCTGGCAGGGCAGAGCGCGGAGCTGCGGAGTGGCTTCCTAGACGGACACTAGTACATGTTGTGTCGCAGCCCGCTGTGATGCTGGCAGGGAGTTGAGCTATCGGGTTTCGGCAGCATCCTGCCCGCCTCCTCATCGGTTCACACGGGTTGATGCTGTTGTAACAGCTCCTTAAAGTGTGCTTTGTTTTAAGAGAGGATTTCACACGAGCGCTCCCGTCTTTCGCAGGGTGCAGGAGCAGCAGCTGGACGTAGGCAAGGAAACTTTTGCATATTTAATATGCCTTGGGTAGGTGGACAGTACTTTGCTGTCTTGTATTTTCACCCCTTTTTTTAAACTGTTTCGTGCGGTGTTTGCAAATCCTTGCTTTCAGTGTCAGACCCAGACTTCGGGGTGGGCCTTGATGCAGTTTAGCTGCATTGCTGGGTTTTAAAATAACTACTTATATTTTACCCTCAGTGATACCATTATCTGAAAATAGCATGATGTGCTGCCTCTTCTGAGTTAATTGGTAGACAGTGCAAGGGAAGGGAATTGTTGAATTCCCATGAACTCTGTGTTAAAAGATCCTGCCTGGCTTTCAGCACGCTGAGCTGCTGCAGCCTCCTCTGTGTACTAGAAATTGGTATTACAGAAATCAACATCAACTAGGCGGGAAAAAACCTTTAGGATCATCAAGTCCAACCTTTACTCTCACTCTCTGCACTGCTGTGATCATGTTCCCTGTCTCAGCTTTGGGAGCATTTGAAAAGGTGGCAGTTTCATGGTCGAGTTTACAGTGTATTCCTGCTAGATATGTGCACTTGTATGTCAACAGTGCAGATGGTGCAAGCAGAATAGCTATGGCATGTGTTGACTTATGTTTGCATGAACTGAGTTCAAATAATTAGCTAATAATCAGTCATGTTCATGTCAGATTAGATAATTAATGTTTTGGGACTTGTTAAAAACATATTCAAATATTCATATTTAAATACCCAGTGTTGTTCTCATTGATTCTGGCCAATCTAGGTTTTTATCCTCCAGAAGTAGTCTTCAACACTGATTGCTGAATTGGCAGTCTTAACACTGGTTACTAAAATGAAAGCAAGTGGAATAAAGAGTCAGTTACCCCACGACCTGAATTTAGTACACTGAGTCTATGTGGTCTAGAATTCATTATATTTTCTAAGTAATTAAGGTGAATTAGTTGGGGTTTCTTCTGGAAAAAAATATAGAAGTGAATGAGATTTCATGAAGACTCTAATGCCAAATGTTTTAGTGCTATGGCAAGTAGTACTTCTCTGGGAGACAAATGTACATGTCTGTGTAGATTAAAGCTATATATCTATCTGCTTATGGTCATCAAATGCACAAACTTTACCAAACTGCTGGAAAGGTTGACCAGCTGCTTCTATCAGTCCTGAAACTTTTTAGGTAAATGATACTGTTCATGACTGGTATGTGCTACAGTCAGCCTGGCATAGGAGTCAGTCTGTGTGACTAACTGCATTATCTAATCCTGATATTTGTGTATGTCTGTATTGGAAAGACACAAAGCCCTCAAAGTGAAAGACAAACTCCATTACCTCAGAGATACTACATTTATTCGCAACTACCTGCAGTTATTGTCAACTGCCCAGCTGGAATTCAGCCCAAAACAGCAGCAGTTGAGTTGGTTTTTGATAGTCTGGATTGTGCATTATGAAAGGTAAGAGGAAGATAGTTTTAATGCTCCTGAGAGCTGCTATGAAGTGAGCATGGGCTTACACAGTATTTGGGTATAAAATCCCTTCTTTATTTTCCTTCAGACCCTTAAGCCTTTTAATTAGGTCAGTGGGCAAGGTGCTGTGCTGTCGGTCACCTGTCATGCCCTGAGCACAGCCAGAGAAGGTGCTACCATGGAGTGTGTTGTAGCATCCGTGTTCTGGAACTGTTTATGGGTATTGCAGAGCAACCCTCTCCTGCTCTGCAGATGGCCTGCTGCTGCCTCTTGCCTTCTCTTCCCAAAATAGGGTTATACTTGTACCTTGATGTCTGTGCAGGCTCAGAGATAGGGCAGAAATCTCAGATTGTTCCAGATGGGGTGAAAAAGTCATGGTTCACACATAGCTTTGCACCTGGTATCTCTCACAGGCTATAAACCCAATGATGCAGCTCAAAAGTAAATTGTGAAGTCTGGGCTGAATTTGTAATTTAAATGTCAGTTCAAAGAAATATTAGTTTCTGAGCTTGTTGGTGAAGATAAGCAGTTGTCAAATTCATTCTCTTTTCATGTCCTGTAAATGCTGAGCTCTAAATCACAGTTACATAGACTGGTTTAAAATCGCTTTCTGGGTTGTTTTTTTATTCTCTCCCCACCCTGGAAATATTAGCTAATTTTAACTAGAATTAATTAAACTTCATTTTCTAATGAATTCAGCTCATCCTTCTTAAGCCAAGTCTGATACAAAACCAAACTCATACTAATCCTTAAATCATTGGATGAACTCATTGACTTTTCTGTCTGTGAATGTCAGATGGTGGCAGATTACTGAAGTACTTAACCTGAACATTATCCATAGACTGCAGCTCCCTTTTCTTCCAAGACATAGTTATGAAGTGCTTTAATACAGTGCATATAAAAAGTTGCAAGTTATCTGCATTCATTGCTGCTGGCGGAAGAGCAGTTATAACTTGCTTTGGGGAGGAGATCTCGTGAAAAATAGATTTTTGATTTAACGATGAAAATAAGTGGCAGACTTTCAAAATGACCAGGAACGTATTGGGGTCTTTCAGGTTGTGACAGGAACTGTTCTGTTTGTGATACTTCTGAGAACCTTCCCCTTTTCCAGATACGCAGGTAGATTCTTAACTCCTTGTGAAAACCCAACCCCAGCTGTGGGAATGGCACTCTTGAAAACATAGCCGTGAATTTTACTGTCCATGAGAAAGTAATGTAGTTCCCAGGCTCCCAGAGATTTTCCTGTCTGCTGGTTGGATGCCAAAGTGCTGGGGACTGAACTGTGGGTCTCCAGACTGTTCCTCATCCAAGCTCAGAAAAAGAGAAATGCTCCTGACTTGAGGGTAGGAGCAGCGCTACTACACTGGCTCAGAGCACAGCTGCTGCAGTGCTCACCAGTGGAATGCAGGTTTCCTAGCGCAAAGCTGTCCCCTGTTGTGACAGCTCTGAATGGCCAGGACTCAGTTTGTCTCTGCAGGTAACATCATAACAACCCCAGGGGTCGTGCACACCGTGCAGTCACTGGGAGGGCCGTCTGACTGGGAGACATTGTTTAAGGAGTTGGCATGTCAGTTCTGGGAATATGCAGGTTTGATAAGACTGCAGATCAATATTATTGGCAGCTTGTAAAGGTACCGTGCTGAACTTGGAGATGTCAGTGTTGTTACCTGCTTCCTGGAGCCCTCACTTGTACACAGAAAACCCAGCTTCCATGGATGGGAAAGATGCCAGTGAATACCTGAACCAACATTTTACACTTAGCAATAAATAAAAGGGAGGCAGCTAGAAGCAGCTAAGAATGTTTGTTAAAAAAAGAAAGTATCATATGCTTGAGGATAGGGTAGGATATTTCAGTTGGAAGAGAACTACAGTGATCATCTAGTCCAGCTGCCTGACCACTTCAGGGCTGACCAGAAGTTAAAGTATATAATTAAGGGCATTCTCCAAACGTCTCTTAAACACTGACAGGCTTGCTGCATTGAACACCTCTGTAGGAAGCCTGTTTCAGCGTTTGACCACACTCTTGGTAAAAAAATGCTTACTGATGTTCAGTCTAAACCTCTCCTGATGCAACTTTGAACCTTTCCTATGTGGGATAATACAGATAATACTCACCTATCTACGTAGTTAAGAGCTGAAAGTGTGTGGAGGAGCTAACAACATCCAGCAGTTGTTTTCAGCTTCCTTGTTTACGTTCCATTTCAGGCTTCCCTTGGTTCACTTTATCTCCCTATGGGATATCTCCATTGTAAACAAGCTGGCTTTGTAATGAAAAAGTACTGTTTCCAATATTAAGTGGACAAAACCCCAAAATGTTTGCTCTTCACAGTAAAACCCTACTGTGCTTGTCTGTGGATTTTGAACATTTACCATCTGGGGAGCCAATTGGTGGTTTGTGTTACCAGGCAAAAAAGATTACATGTTTTGGTACTGTTTGTTCATGTCCTCCCGTGGCCTGCCATTGAGGTCTTTGTTTCAGTATAAAAGAAAAGGAGGGTTAGTGTCTTTGAAGATCTCTCTTACTTCACACTCCCAACAAAACTAATGAAATGATAGGATGAGGGTGTAAAATGTAGGCAGCATGACATAAAACATGGTAGAGGTGGCCATGCAGTCAGAGCCTGCAATGAATGGTCAAAGATAAAATGGAAAAAATCTATCTTCACTAAAAGTGGTGTGTGTAATGTATTAGTCAGTAAGAATCAAGAGAGCTGCGGATGCTTTGAATAAGAAATGTGTCTTCAGGAAATAATTTTTTTCATTTATGCTTAATTTGAGGAGGTTTGAATGTAGAATTAATTGTTAGAGAATTTGATTATGACTTCATTGTTATATTTCGCTTTTCTACATCGTATTTTCTTTCTTAGATCCACAAATAGCTGTTTAATCCTAGTTGCTGCTGACAAAAGCCTGTCAATCAGACTTTTGGTTGCATATGAGTGAATCAGAAATGCTGTGGTTGGGAGTTTTGCAGTCATTAGAAGGAGGTGCTGAAACGATACAAGGTCAATTGGGCAAATTTAAGCAAACTCGAAGTTTTTTTCAGCAACAGCATTCTGGTGAGTTAGTGCCAGTAACCTCACCACTGAATCACATCATCTGTCTTTCTGCAGCTTGTGTAAGCTGTAGCGCACACTCTGTCTCTGCAGAAATTAGGTTGTGCACCTTACCAGTCACGAGTATTGTCAGAAATGAATCTTGAACCACAGACTAGTGCACTTAAGTACTGGCATCCTGAGGGGAACAAATCAGCTTGGGTTTATCTTTGCCTTTTTTTCTGCATCTCTAAAAGATGTGATGATAGACTGGGAAATACACAGCTCAGTTTGCCTTTTCCCCAGGGTTCCTGGTACTTGGCAGAGCCTGTGGCTTGTAGCTGGGGGAGCTGAGGGGGAGGCTGCTGCTCAAGGACACTGGAAGCTATCAGGTGGACCAATGGGAAGATGATGCTGAGATCCTTCATCATAGAAGTCCTTCCCTTAAGCAGTCTCTGTCTGGTCCTAAAAGGGTGTGAGGTCACTAGTGACATCTGCTTTGTAAAGGGCTTTGGATACCCTGAATAGCGTGGTGTTCACTAGGCGAAATGGGAAAGGTGGCTGCTTAAGTGCTTCGTCCTTACTCCTGTGCTCCTTCCAGCCTTACAAAACCTGATGTAATGCCCCAAGATATACACATGGTATAGGGAGGACTATTAGGGGAAAGATAAAATGCTGTGGGGATTTGGGGCAGAAGAGATGACGCATTAAATGAAGTTTTGATAGCTTTAAGGGCACTGTCAAAAACATTCGCTGGACCAGCAGGAGTACGGGTGCTCACTGTGGCTGTTGTTTACCAATGGAAGCATACAGTACCTAGGCTTTCCTGGGAGGGTCACCCTCACCTGCCAGCCCGCCCTCTCTGGCCAAGTTGTGACAGTGCTTGCATCCTCCCACCTAGCAGGAGGGTCCTGAGGCAGCAGTGAGACTTGTGAAACAGTGCCAGTCACTGCTATGTAATCATTACATTAAGGACTGCAAGGTATTTTCCCTGATCCGTGACTTGACTCGTGATCCTGGCTGGTCTAGCTGGCAGCTGGCAAGTTTTTAAGCTGATATATGGTACCTTGCTTTACAGTGGTATGTGTGAAATTCCCTGGGGGCAAACTATACTGCTAACCTTGCAGATTGTTGAGGTAGAAGCAGCAGCATGTTCCCTGCCCTTGCACATGCCTTCTCCTGACTATGTCTGTATGTTCACTGTCCTTGCAGCTCGGGAGATCCTGTCCTTCAGCCCTGTGAGAACCCAGTCATTGGCAGCTTTCAGGTTGTGAAGTACTGAAAGGTGCTGATTGCTCTTTTTAACACCAAAACTTAAAGAGGCCTTTACTAAAGCTAGTGACAAGTAGCTGTGAGAGGCACTTTTGCTTGTGCTTGTGTGGGCCCTCACTCCGTCTTTTTACAGTTGAAAGCAGATAATACACCAACATTTATAGTTAGTAGTTTCTTCCAGGCATCTCTGACTGCAAATTGCCTTTAAATACATTCTTTCTAACCCACCAAGTAGCTTGTGAAATTATGACCTCTCTGATGAAGTGTTGTGAAATTTCAGTTAAGGTACAGTGGGAAAGGCATGTTGTAGTAATTTAGATAGCACCTTTTTCTTTAAATCTAAACAGGGTCCTTATTTGACACACTTCATTTCAGATACGACCTTTGTGTCTCTGCTGGGTCATTTTCTGGGTTTACAACACACTTTTGCATTCCTGTAAAGCCTTTCACTGGGTGATCTTATAGTCTTTACAAGCCTTAATTAACTGAAGTGCTATGTCTCCCCTGTAGGGTCAGTAAATATTCTCAATTGCTTTTTGCAGAAGGAGGAAAACGTGGCGGAGAAATTTTAAAGGAATTCGCCAGTGCTGGGCAAAACGCTGCTGGGGAGACAGGAGCTGAGGTCGCGATTCCTGAACCCCCTTTGATGTGCACCATTTCGCCTTATTACATAAGTATGCATGGGGAAAAATGTAACCCAGCATAGTGAGGCAAGATGTAGGTCAGGTTTCCTTTGTCAGTACATCTTCTGCTGTTTGACCTGTAAGTTGCTGAAAGCAGCAAAAGTCCACGGCTGAGGGGTTCTTTTCAAAACTGGTTAAAAAGCAACAAGCAGGTCCTGAAAGCCTCATTCCCCTCTAAAGAGCTATTTTTAGGAAGCTAAAGCAAAGAAGGATACCCAGGGGGGTCTGTGCGCAAAGTTTCTGTTTGGCTGCCTTTGGATAGCTGGAGTTTTAATGCACTTGTCAGGCTGTCGCCGTTTGTCTCTTGTGAAAAGCAGGGACCAGACAGAGCAGACGGTGCTGATGGCACAACATAGCTGCTGCGTGGTGTGCTGCCATGCAGGGAGGGGACAGATCCTTCTTTGAGGCTGCTGGTGCAAAGCCAGCAAAACCGGAGGTTTTGTGGATCTTGCTCTCATTTTGATCACAGGATGTTGTTGACTCTGTCCTGAGCAAAAGGGAAAAAAGATTTCAACTGTGCTGTTGCTGACTACTTTATCAGAAAAGTGGGAGTGCGTAGAGCATGAGCAGAAGGTACCATATTTATTGATAACCAGGTTTGATACCCAGTTTTAAGGACCACCAAGGAAAGAGGCTTAAGGGGGCATCATTGTTGTCCTTACACAGCTGTGAAAATCAGTCATGTGTGTCACCTTAACCACGTTCCATCCCACTTGGGAATTCTTTCTTACCCTTGGGTACCTGGGTGTTTACTTTTGCTGAATGTAGAATGACTAATGTTGGAAGGACTTTGAGGCTTTATTCTGCATTTGAATGTCCTGACTGCAGGATATGGTCTCCTGATTCAGGGGGACAACACAAGCTGCTCTGTTGTTGAGAGAAAAGGGAAAGAAGTACTTGCGCCGGTGTAAGAGTCGCAGTGCAGCAGAAGTGCCGTGGGAAGGCAGTCCTTGCTGCTGGTGCTCTGAAACACTTCAGCCAGAGCTGAAGCACTGGCTTTATACAAAACAGGCTCTTGACTGTCAAAGTTGCAAAGAAGCAGAGAACAGCTGGGCAAGGAAGGCAAAGCCTTCATTTACTGCAGTCCTTGGCAGTGGTTGTACCATTTTCTTTTACCCAGCACATGACAAGTAGATACAATTGTAAGTGCAGTTGTGCAACAACAAAATTGGATAAGCTGATTTAGGTGAAATGAGAATTGATGAGGAGTTAACTCTAAGGTATTATTGCTTTGACGTTTGCAGCTCACATATTTTCTTTCTCTCCTATTCTTCCTAGAAAATAACTCCCTTTTTTCTACAAGGACACTAGAAGGAGAGCTTAAGCACAACTGATTTCAGCTCGACTGATCAGTAATAAAAGCATGTCCCTCTCCTGAGAGCAGAGTTGCTCCTCCCCTCCCTGAAAGCCTTATTAAAGCAGAGAAGGCTGGAGACAATACAGTGACAGATTCCTGTGGTCTTGAACTGTGCTGTCACAGGATAGTTACTCGGGTTTGAAACAGCAGTTGTCATTTTAAAATTGCTTTGAATTCTTGCCTTGAGACTTTAATTGGGGAGTTGATACAGAATTGGCTGATAAAGAATTATAGTACATCATTGAGTGAGTTAAGACAAGAACTAAAACAAGAGCAGGTGATGGTAATACTAATTTAAAACTAGACAAAAATAGAATCAAAATTAAGAGCAGCAGACCCACAATCAGGTCTGTAAACACTGTGAACCAATTTATTAGCAAACAGACCAACCCAGTCAGCCATTCCAACTGAAGAGAAGTTTGAGGGGGGGAATGTATTACCTAAGGCAGGGGAAGATACTGCAAGGTGAAGCTGTCAGCCTCTCAATTCACAAGCACCAACACAGGACATAGGATTGTTGGGCATTGTTCTGAATAACGAATTGGAGTTGTGATTTTGCATTAAGGACTCTTTGCCTTGCATCCAGTGGTTATTTCTGTTAAGTTTGGAATGTAAGAGTGATTCAGGTGGTTAAATGGAACTTAAACTGATAGAGCTGAAGTGACTTTTTGTCTGCTATAAGATTGTGCATCCATAGTTATCTCATGATTTGTAAATGCAGAAGATTGGTTTGCAATGTTTTAGGGACATTTTGGTGTGTGAGTGCTGGATATTTCATACTCCTAGGTAAGTTCACTGCTGTGTTCAGTGTTTAAAACTAGTTAGTACCCCATAATAAATACCAGACAGCAGCCCTGTATTAATGAATCTGCATTTACATTTGATGCCTATTGCAAAAACTTTGTTTGCTGACACGATGCACTCTAAGGATGCAGATGCCTAACAGCAGCCTGATATGGCAGCATAGTACTTCTCACTGTGTGGCAGGGAGCTGTGTGCGGTGGTGTCACTGCCAATGCCCACCCTCCAGATCAAAGCAAACCCGAGAGGAGGTCCTGCTGCAGCCAGGAAACAAAACAAGGCATTGCGAGCTGGGACCTCACACCTGGCAATGCCTTCATTGCATGTTAAGCCTATAGGAAATAATTTATTGTTAGCAAGCTAAATGCTTGGGTGTTTTTCAGACAATTCCAGGTACAAACTGTTGAAAATACCAAAATGTTGGAAATTCCCTTAATCATGAGAGCAGAAAGCTAATACTGGCAGGGGACTTCAGTCCAGCTTAGAAAAGCTTGCTTTTGTGGGGAGGGAAAGCAGAAAGCTACACAGACCCTCTGCTTCTTACCCCTTTTTTTGTGTTGTCTGCCTGTGTTGCGTTTGCTATGTCAGAAGGTGGAACCAATGTTTCTCCTGCATGATATTCTGAACTAGCATAAGTCTGTTCCCTTAAACAGGCAGGAAAAGGGTCAGCAGGACAGAGTGGACCTGACATTTATTTTTTGACAGCCTGTCTTCAGAGTTCATGGTAGGATTCCCAGTGATGGAGCAACTACACAGGGAAGAGAATCTTACGTTTTTCTCTAACGTGACTGAAGTCATTTAGCATCTGCAGTCTGGATCAGGAAGTGCTTCTTGGCGATAAGCAGGCACGATGCTGTACTACATAGCTGATTAATTATCAGATCTAGAAGAGGAAATGCTGGGATGCCACTGCTTAAAATGTTCTTTGCTGGTCCCCAAGCTTCCAGTTTGGAGAAAACTGACAGGCTTGAGGATGAAAATGTAGCCTTAATCCTGAAAATGTAATGTACTGAATACCTGAGCATTTGCAGAAGTGAGAGCCATGCATCACAAAGCCAGATGACAAGCATGTTCTTTTTCTGTAATCTGTAGGATCGATGTCACTTGTCATCATTGCAAAATCACTACCATGCTGTCTGTTCTTTTTTTTTTACGCGCTCCTTTGGATTTTGTCACTATTTGATCTACTTCAGCATATCCCAGCTCATTGAGGTATTTGGGTTTTGGCACTATTTGATCTACTTCAGCACATCCCAGCTCATTGATGTATTTGGGTTTTGTCGCTATTTGATCTACTTCAGCACATCCCAGCTCATAGATGTATTTGATCAATATTTTGGCTGATTTGGTGTATTGTGTACATTCAGAGCACCCAAAATATTCCCCTAGTGCAGCTGAAACCATGCTCTGATCTGAACTGCATGACTAAACTGAAACACTCCCCTTAGATTAATTTTTTTTGCACTTAATATCCAGAGAACAAGGTTGTTGTGTACGTAAATAGTGTAAAAAAAGTGAGTATATTTGTACCTGTATAACACGGTGGATTTAAGTAGCCCTGTCTCTTCCTCTTCACCACTACCACCCTTGTAGGCCATTTTTACGTCTGTTTAAGAAGCCTTAAACAGCAGTCCCAAAGGAAAGCTTGTTCTCAGGTGGTTGGCAGCCAGCTGACTTGTAGGCAGCCGCATCTCTCACCCCCTGCCAACTTCAGGTCACAGGGTTGCACAGAGCAGCTTCATGCTGCTACAGGCATGACAGGCATTAACAAGAAATGGCTCTCCCATGTAGAAACCGCTGTGGCAGCGTAATCTTTGTCTGGGGCTGTTTGGGCAGCAGACTGAGCTGCCCTAATGGGAGTAAAACATACATTGTACAAGTGGTGGAGAGCCGCACGGATACGGCCTGTTACCAGCTGAAGGTGGGGTGTGCTGGGATAAACCACCATATTTTGCTATCCTGGGAAACTGGAAAAGAGGCTGGGAGTTGAAAGGAGCAGCAGCAGTAAGGAGCAGAGGCACTCCGTGTGCTTTTTGGTGTACTGGTGAGTAAAAGGAGCAATGGCGGTTAGAGGGACATTGTGTTTGTGGTGGACAAGTCCCTTTCTCAGAATATTTTACTGAAAGCTGCAAGTTGCCCCGGGGGTAAATACCATCATATGTTTGTTGCATTTCTGGTTTAATGTGTTTGCCTACACTGCAATCTGTAATGGTATGAAGACATTTACAACAGTGCAGCATGTACTGGAATCTGTTTGCAAAAGCCTACACCTGCTGAAACTTTAATGTGGAAATTCCAATTTGTGTCAGTTCCTCAGAGTGAGCATGTAGGAGCTGTGGCTATAACGCACCTCCAGGTGGAAGGCAGAGCTGTGCTTCCTGATGACGGATTTCCATTGTGTCTGTACGGAAAAAGCCTGTGTATATGTTGGCATGTGCTAAGAATAATTCCCAGCACCTCCTGATAGAAGTCTTCTTTAGGAGCTTCACAATTTTTAGATAGTAGAAACACAAATTGTTTTTCTTTCCTGGAGAGAATCATTTTAGTAAGTCCTACAACTGCAAGGAGAGATTATTTGGGGGTGGGGTGGGTTGTTTTGGTTCTTCTTTTTTTCCCCATCAAAAATGAATCACAAGGCTAAGGGAAAAAGCCTCTGTGCTTCTCAAAATAAGATCAGAATTAGAACAAATAAGAACATGTTAAATCTCTGCTGCAGCTGTGCCAGCTGTGTAATGGTAGCTGTTACACGACACAGTGACATAAAATTGTGGTAGTTTGGAATGTTGTGAGCAAACAGCGACATTAATGTAACTCTCATACTTCATATGTAATAGCAGTTTCTTGTGTCAGAGACTTCAAAATAAATCACTACTTTTTTAACATAGGCCTGCTGTAAGAGAGTTTTTGATGCAGCAGAAATAGAGATGTTCAGATTTAAAATGAACTGAAAAAGAATTATAGGGTAAAGTGTTGTTCTTGTAAGTATGCAGGGGAAATACCATACTAAAATGTGTAAGTACTCAAGGATATTCTGAAACACAGCTCTGAGGAAAAAAGCTAGTGATTTAATTCAATAAATAAATTTGGATCTGCTGTGATTGTCTTTCAGTGGATGACCTGTGGAGTACTGGAAGGTTTATTTGTGGCATCTCTTCCTTACAGTGCTATACTTCAGCTGTCAACCTTTATATCTGAATAGAGCAGTTGGTGAGATGGGAGCTGTTAGAAAGGAAGCACAGGAGAATAGCATGGAAGGAATGGCTGTGTCTGTATCACCTCTGTACCTTGGCTGGACCAAAGGCCAGGAGAGGTTGGTTGAATTGAATGCAGGAGTTGCTGAAAGCAGAGCTCTGAGGGGAGGCTGGGGAGGAGCTGCAAGTGACAGCCTACTTTGTGGAGATTACAGATGTGGCATTTTGTGTCATTTCAACAAAATTTGCAAGCTGCAGGCAGGCTGAAGTTGGAGGTAGTACTCCTTCAATGATAGGTGGTAATTTTACATCTGGATAGAAAAGACTTCCTACTCTGGTCAAATTAATTATGTTTTTCCCCCTCCCAATTTTCAGTCTTCCTTTTGCTTGCTTTGGTATTCAGCTGCATGTAAGCTGGTTTTCATCCTCTTTGCTATCACCGAGTTGGAAGGAACTGGCTCCTCCCGTTTGTTCACCCAACTGTGCTCATAAAGGACTTTGCTTCTAACCCAGATGCTGAGGAAAGCAGTTTTGCTCATGGATCAGCTCTCTCAACACACTAGTCTACTGGACTTGCCTGCGTTGACTCCTTTGGTATCTCGTGCTTCAACTGTCTCTCGTTTTCAGGGGCTGGGATCATATCAATGTATTCAGAGAAAAGGCGATAGCATCTCACACACACCCTCTCCTTCACGCTGTTTGCCACATCTGCGTTGAACTTGCACAGAGTGTGAACTCTAAAATGGTATCTGGATTAGCTGAGGCCAGTCCCCCTGAAGAAAGCGGGATCCCAAAGTGTGTGAAAGCTGTGCAAGCACAGCTAACCCAGATGCTCATCTTGCTGTTTTTCTGCTCTTTGCTACTAGTGTAACTCAAAGTTTAGATCACCAGTTCTGCTGAGAGCTAGAGGGACTTCCCCAAGATAATTGTGTCTTAGGCTACCTAAAGGATGTGATCTAAAGAATTTCAGAACTATTTGAGGTTCAGCCTAAATGTATGTGGTGTAGGAGCAACAAATGTCCTGCTTTGCTCTAGGGTTGCTCACAAAAATGTGCTTCCCTTGCCACTTATTAGGCCTTTCAAGCCTTGGTATTATATAAACCAAATGTCCACCGTATCTGTTCATTAAAGGCTTGGAAATATTAATGGCTCATTTTTGTCATAGCTTGATAGCACAATCAGGGAGCATATGGAATGCCTGAGACAGGCAAGGTCCTTTGTAACACCTGCACATTGTACTTTCCTGCTCCTTTCCCCGCACCTGGAGGTTTATATTCTTTAGGTCATGTTTGTTTGACTGTGAGCAGTGGCTCGTATGCAGAAACTTGCTGTTCAGCATGGCTTTCCAGAAGAAATGTGAACTTGATGAGTGTTCCTGACCTTGCTGCCCTTGGCTGTAAAGATCTTTCCATTGTATGCAGCTGCATGTACGGCAGGTTCGTGTTTGCCTCCTTGAAACGTGACAGGGATTAACCTTTCGCAAAAGCAAATTGCAGAGAGTGAAACATGCCTGCCAGTACAAACTGCCCCTTGCCATCTCTCTCCTTACTGGGGCATACATTTGCCCGTGGACTGGGACTCCATTTGGTTTTCTGCAAATAAAAACATCTGCCTTGCCCCAGTGAAAAGAGCATTTTAATGAGGTTTTGGAGACCTTCTGCACTTTCCCTTGAAATTGAAATTTACCCAGGGACAGAGAGTATTTTGGAAGAGCAGGAGCAAGAAAATGATGCCTTTGTTGTGAATATTGGGAAAGCAGTCTGCTGGTTGTGTTAAAATGCCTGCACCTTTAATTAATATTGACTGAGACTTCTCAGAAGAGAATGGTTATATTATGTGCTGTGGCTGAGGGGATGTTGAAATACAGGCAGGAGTTATCAGGCGGATTTCAGTCAGGGCTGTCATCGCTCTTGTGTTTCTCATTGGGTTTTAATTCCTTTCCCTATTTGTTAGAAGAGCAATTCACAGAACAGCTTTCTTTGTGGAAGATTGTTTTATAGACCTAGGATCTGACTTTTAGCTCCTAGCTGAAGAACTCGGGGAAAATACAAAGAGATGGAAGACTGCAAGAATAATAAAGTGTAAATGAGTTTCAAATAAACATTTTGCAGTATGTTGAATCCTGTCCATCGTCTAGGATATTGTCTTCTTGTGGTGCATTCCTGAGAAAATGGGATGAGGTTCCTGTGGGGAATGGTGGGAGAGAGGGAGAGGAGAAATGAGGCCAGGAGAAGCTGTTACTGCCAGAAGGTGCCTCAGACGGGCAAGTGTGGATGATAAGGAAGAGCAGAGGGAAAGGGGCTCTGCTGTGGATTGTCTGCCTGAGCTCTGGAGGTCAGCTCTGAAGGCCAAAATTGAGGGCCTGGGTGCTGCAATTTTGGCACTTACGGCTGAAGTGACCTCCAGAAAAGGCTCCCCTCAGGCAAACAGCATGGTAATGCTGGCTCCTGGAGCTCAGCTAGCAAGAATGCCAAAGTAAAGGCTAGAGGAAGGGAATTACATTGGTTTTTGCTAAGTTAACAAATTGTCATTTTTATGTCTTTTCTGTATAACTTCTTAAGCAAGACTAACTTGGCACACAAAGTGTGAAAAGCAGACATGCTTTGTATCTCATTGCAACGTGTAAGGAAACGAAGGCATTACAGCGTGTGTAACATTTTATATCATACATTATTGTTTTCTAAATGTTTTTCCTGAATGCGGCAATGAAATCATGTCATGGTTGAAAGGTGACTGCAATTGGGTAACAACTAAGGGAGAGGCACTACCTTAGAAGTACCCTAGTATAAGATTTCCAAACAGAAGTCACCATTTTGGAACATTAAACAATAGTTTGCAATTGTGAATTTTCCAGTATGCATTGCTTTTCAGCGTGGCTATTGATTGAAGCTGTGAGGGCAGAAACATTTGTTTGCATTATGAACAAAAAGACTTTAAATCATCATTTGGGAATACTGAGAATTGAGAGCAGCTTTCATGCTGACAGTTAGCTGCTTGACCCAGGTAAAGAAACTGAGCTGCATTTCATGGGCTTCAACCCAAGCTGGACTTGCTGCCACAGGAAGCCACCCCCTTTCTTGTTACTGGGGTTCTTCTGTTCAGCCAGACATCACAAACACATCTGCCTGTGCATTGACAGACCAAAGACATTGCTCGTGCTCTTTGTGCCTGTTGTTTAATTCCCCATATTATATATCTGATTGCCCATCTTAAAGGCTTGTAACTAGAATTACAAAATGCTAGCGTGTTTGCAGAATACTGCAGTTGGCCAGCAGGTCCCAGGTAATGAGTTGCCATGGTACCAAACCGAGCTGGCGATGATCAGTGTGCCCGTGGACAAGTTATCAGTGTGATAATGAATGTTTACACTCGTTTTACTCCAGTCAATGAGACCAGCGTAGGTGGAGGAGAGCAGAGGGGAGCTGAACAGATGGGTGGCTGGAGCCACTGCCACAGGGAGCTGTGCCCAGGTTGGGTGCTGTCTGCAGCTACAGAGGCTTGGCTGTTTCCTGTGACTGCACAGTCACTGCAAGCAGTGTTTTATTTACTCAAGATAAAATTTCTGATGCTAGTAAGGGAGAAAAAGTATTTTCTGTTAACCGATGCTTGGGTGCTGTGGTAAAAGAGGGCTGGAAAATTTGCCTTTGCCACTGGGCAGAGTTGTTGGTTAACTGAAGCTATAGGTGAAGTTGAATTCACCAAATGCACCAGGTAAAACGCACGAGTAGGTTTAGAGCAACACTTTGTAGAGGTGTTTCTCAGGTAAAAGGAGGGTGATTAGGAAGTTACAGAGGAGCAGTAAGGTTTTGGTGTAAGATCCGATTTACAATGAGAGTGGTAAAATATTGGAATAGGTTGCCCAGAGAGGTGTTGGATGTGCCATACCTGGAGACATTTAAGGCTAGGCTGGATGTGGTTCTGAGCAACCTGATCTAGTTGAAGATGACCCTGCTTATTGAAGGGGTGTTGGACTAGATGACCTTTAAAGGTCCCTTCCAACCAAAACCATTCTATGATTCTATATTTTCAACAAATAATGGGTTTGGAAGTGTTTTCCTATTGAAAGCGCTTTGTCTTGCTTTTAGAATTGCCAAGATTGCTATACAATTATGATATAAAATGAACAAAATACTTTCATATTGGATTACCGTATTTTTTTATTGCATGAGCATTTGCAGATTTGTTTTACCAAGGTTTCCAAAAAGCTTGCCATTTTGAGTTGGTAAAGTGACTGGTTTTCTTTGTCCAGCGCTTCATGAACTCACTTATTCACATAGCTATAAATAAGGATATCTTAATATTTTCATATCTACACAAGGAAAGTTCAGGTTGGATATAAGGAAGAAGTTCTTTACTGAGGGTGGTGAGGCACTGGAACAGGCTTCCCAGAGAAGGGGTAAATGCTCCATCCCTGGCAGTGTTCAAGGCCAGGTTGGACAGAGCCTTGGGTGACATGGCCTAGTGTGAGGTGTCCCTGCCCATGGCAGGGGGATTGGAACTTGATGATCTTAAGGTCATTTCCAGTCCTAACTGTTCTATGATTCTATGACACATTTTGATTTATAGCAGCAGCAGCTAAAGAAAATAAGTGCTTTTCCAGTCTACAGAAAAGTGCTGAAAAATATGCTCTCCTATGTGTCTTTTCCTTTCTTAATTGAGTTATACACATGACAGAAAGGTCCTGATGATATTAAAACATGTGTTCTCTTAGGGCCACAGCCCGTGATAGATATACAAAAAAAGATTTCTGGTGAGGATTTAAGGTATTCGTTGAGAGACAGTTTCATGAACACCAGTAAGAAAAGCAGAAGTCCCCCCAACTTCCCAGTGACACAGAGCAGACTGAATCCTAAATTTTGGAGTGAATTAAGGAAATGCTGACTTTCCTACCCTCAATCTCTTCCCCAGCTAAGAGCAGGTTCAACTAGAAGCAAACCTGGTTGCTACAGCTGTTAATTTTCCCATCTGAACCATGTTTTCCTGCACCCTTCCTCTCCTTGCCATGCAAGTGTGTGTGTGTGAGGGCACAGAGCCTGAGGGACTGGAAGTGTTTCCTCTCCTAAAGGCTCCCTTTATACTGCTTTCCAATGCTGGGTGGGTGTTTCAGTAGTCTCAGTGACTGTGTTTGCCCTTCTGCCTCGCGCCCTCAGTGAAGGGGCCTGTTGCTTTTTCTTGGCTGGACTGGAAATGGATTTAAAAAAACAAAATAATAATCTTATGCATCACAGATCACATCTTTCCTGTGGAGAGTTAATTCAGAGCCTGGGGCAGGCTGTTGACACCTGGCTGGAGAGAGGATGACGAAAAGGCATGCCTGTGCTGCTAAATGTGATCAATACAGCAGAGGGCTTTGCTTGGGATGGAGCTATTTGTTTTCTTTCTGATTTTTTTAGGGAAGCAGAGGTTTGTTTCTTGTCTCCCGAAGCAGCAGATGACACTATTTGATGAAAATGAAGTGGCAGTGTTTCAAGGACAGCACAGATGTGATGTATTCTTTCAATCTTTGCAGCTCTAGAGGGAATGAACAGTTACCTGGCTGGGTGTAAGGCTGTCTGGGCAGCATTGCAGCTAGGCAAAAGCTTCTGCCAGTCAGAAATAGCTGTAGCTGCTTCTGCTGCATTCTTTCTTGTTGCTCTAAGAAAGCCAGCCCCAATAGCATCTGCTGAGGCTATTTGTTGGTCACACCCTGGTTCTGATTTCATCTTTGTGGGGTCATTAGCAACTTGGCATCTGCTAGTAGCTAGGGTCTTCACCTTCTCATAACTGGCTTTTATTATCCTTCCACAGCTATAATGGCCTCTTGTAAAGGGAAGCTCCACATGTGCATTACCAAAAGGCATAGTTGTGAGCCAGAGCTATACTGAGGGAGGAGCTGTTGGCACCCTAAGAACTAAGTCTTGCATTCTCTTCTCCTCTGTGACGCTTGCAACACAAGTCTTATACCAGGCGTTACATGAAAAATAGCATGGACTCAAGCCACAAAGTCCCGATTCAGATCTCAGCTGTACCAAAGTGCTTATAGAGGAAGGGGTTCAGATGCTGCGTTCTGATCCAGGGCAATCACTGATGAAAATGCTGCACTTGGATAGTTACTGCGTTTCTGTCCCTGTGATTTTGTCTGTCTTGATGCTCTGTTGTTGTCCGGGTTGCTACGGCTGCACCAGTATGAGGCTAGCTCTCCAGCAAGAAATTATGAAAAGAGAGGGCTGCCTTTCTCCTCTCTTGTTAAAATATACCAGGTGTGCTCAGCAACCTGGAAAGGCTGTGTTTTTTAATAGATCAATGGCTGTAGTAGCCAGTTCAGCATCTCCATTTCTATTTGCTGTAATAATTGTGGTGTTCATTAATGCCTTTTGCAGGTGCTGAGATTAGAGTAGAGCTGCTGCTGTTCAGCAGCTCATCAGAAGTAATCCCAGTGTGAGGCAGCCTTGGCTATTTAACCTGCTTTAGGGGTCCTAACTTAGGAAGAAAGTCTCAGTGAAAGCCCACCAAAATGCAGAAAACAGTGGTGCTGCTTGCAGCAGCAGTCTGCCTGCTTCATTTGTGACCAGAAGCATTTCCCTGGGGTATCACCAAGAGTACAAGGTGCCATTATAACTGCTTCCTACAAAAACTGTTGCCATAGCAGCTATGTGCTTTAAGAATGGCTTCTTAATACAATCTTGGTATTTAAGGTGTGCCTTAAGGGTTAAATGCAATACAAAACAATTAGTTAAAGAGCCAACATGCTAAACCACAAGTATAACTGGAATCAAGTCTTTGGGTGTAACTCTCCTTATCCAAGCATCTCCATCACATCAGCAGTAGGCATATCATGTTCAGAATTGCTTATTGTAAGTTGCCTTATTTACCTGTGTTAAAATAATACTACAGGTTACGTTTACTGCAGCCTAGGAGAGTGTGTGAGTCTGCACACACTTCTGTGACCAGACGGATTTTAACTATAACGAGAACTTTAAAAGTTCTAATGATGCAACTAGACCAAGTGTAAGAGGCTCAGATGGCTCAGTGGAAATTGTGGTACAAGCAATAGGGCTGAGGAAGCAAAGATGGGCTGGTTTGCATGTTTTTGCTCTGCACATACATGGAAAGGCATACTCAGACTAAAAGGAGGTTCGAGTTGCAAATATCAGGCTGCAGCATGGTTAACTCCCCAGCTGACTGTTTTGGGTTTCTTTTTAGTGCTATGTCATATCCAATACCTAATTTCTACCTCCTGGGAGAAGGAATTTCAGTGTAAATTGTATTTTCATTCTGCTCTTGCCACCTCAGCATGGAAAATGGTAAAATGTCTTTTGTTTGTATCAATATTTTACATTCTCATTATTCATGCATATTGTCTAAACAAATAAAAAATCCTCAGGATTGCAATAGCCTAATTTTACTAAGGTCCTTTTGTGAATCTATAATGAAAGGTTAAGTAAGCAGAGAGGAGGGGAATAGAGAGTTGTCAGATGCCTGCAGCTGTAGACATAAGCCACAGAATAGAAGCTCAGGACCATAAATGCCACTGGTACCTGTACTGCATTTGGAGTCCAGGGGTTGCACGCAGTGCAGGGTTACATTCTGAGTAAAATCCTTTTCAGAGTAGAAATGTCATCTCTAGCTCCTTTGTGTGCCTGGTCCAGCTTTGGGCTGGGGACCACATGCACTGTCTCCTGTTAGCCGTAGTTGTCATGGACAAGACCAAACATCATCCAGCATGCACACAGGTTTCTAGACTGGTTGCTTTCTTCCCCTGGTTTCTGTGCTGTAGCCAGTAGGTTTTGGAGACTTTCTTCAGTAATCAGCTGGGACCATTGAAGCACTAATAGCTGAAACAGGACCAGGTCAGAAATGGGCAATAATGGGCTGTTTGTGGAGGTTCTCTGATGCCCATACGGCAGGGCAGGCAGATGGCTTTCTGTGACCTTGTTCAGAGCAGATGTTCTCTCACCAGAGCCAAGTAATAAGCAAAGTGTTCATTTAGACCTGAAACAGTTTCCTGCCTGCTATCTGCACTGAGCCAGAGCCTGCTACCCCACCATAGCTCTGTTTTCAGGAGACCCATCTGCAATAGCTACGGCTGCACATTTTTATTTGTGTAGTTTAAAGCACCTGGTAGAAATTGCAGCTGCCAGTTGATGTTTGTCTGCAATATCCTGAATATAGAAAACTAAGGATACACTCTTATCGTTTAATCTCCTTCCTTTCCCTACCATTAATCTTAGTTTTGCAGGAAAATACATCATGTACAGCACCTATGCAAAGTGCTGGAGGAGTTGGTGCCTGTGGGCCTGCCTGTGGGCCTACCTTCTGTCCTGCAGTGGTCAGCACTGAATAAAATGCTTTCTTATCATGGCCATTGGGTGACTTGGAGCCAGAGAAGTCACTGTATGCCTCTGTAGCCTGTTCGCTTCAGCTCAGTTTGCACAGACCACTTGCAGCTTTGGACTAGGAGCTGTGAGATGATGGAAGTTATTCCCTTGCCAGCCCCAGGCTCTACTACTTTCACCTGACAATTTGCCAACTATATTCTTCCAAATATGTCAGAGTAAATGAAATTTGTAATTCCATCTCATTTTTCTTTAGTAATTTTACCACTGTATGCTCAATGTTATCCATTACCGAGTCCGACTCTTGAATTACAGGCATAGTATGTCGAGTTGGAAATATCATCCTCAATAGGTATTGCAGTCACTGTGCAATAATAATATACCTGTCACATCAATATGTGGGGAGGCCTAACAGCATCATTTAAAGTCTTTTCTTACTGTATTCTTTCTACCAGAACTTAGTGTGGCAATTACATGAATCAAAACTAAGGTAAAATATCTGTTAATGTAAAGCCTGGAAGGCAACTGCATTCCAGCTTGAAATGCCATGTTGGTATGTTTTAACATGTGCTTTAGGTGAACTGAAGAACTGGACCTGTATCTGAAAGAATGAGCTCTGAATGAGTGTAAAAGGGAAGCTAATTTTTAATAAATCATAGCCTAAATTCTGCTTTCTTCCCATCAGAGCTGTGGATGTCAGTGATGTCTTCATAGCTGAATCCTTGCTGCCCTCTAGGAATTTTTATAATGAAATATTGTCAGAAATATCACTGTATCTGTATTGCAAGATGTGGATTCC
Source organism: Psittacula echo (assembly GCF_963264785.1). NCBI lineage: Eukaryota > Metazoa > Chordata > Aves > Psittaciformes > Psittacidae > Psittacula > Psittacula echo. The sequence goes on from NC_137735.1 coordinate 62,416,750, forward strand.
TTTATTAATGTTCAGTCATAATGTTATTGAAAATACTTCACATTTCTACAGGGATTGCTGTATTATCATATCTTATTTTTGTGAAGACCTCTGGGAGTTCTGCAAAGCCTCTCCATTACTGCGGAGTTCTTTAGGGCACTGGCAAAGACAGCAGAAAGTTACTTGTAATTTAAGTAAATTAAGAATTAAATCAGCTTTTCATTTGAGCTTACCTTTGCCTGTCAGCAGAATAAAGGTTGTGGCATTGAACAGTGCTCAGTTTAAGATTCCTAATAGCGAGATGTTATGCAGTGAATCTAATAGAAATTACATTTCTATCACTAGAAAGGTTTTCTACTCTAAATAGTCCTTAGCAGGATACTCAGCAGGCAGTGGGCATACCAGCTTCATATGTTATAATGAGAGGTAGATCTAAGCAAATCCTACACTGCGAAGAAAGCTTTATTGCAACTGACATTTTGTAACTCTGACAATTAAGATCAATACTGATGCCTCATCATCCTTTCTTTTGCATCTCCCCTCACAGGAGAGAATAAATGGTATGACAACATGGTGTGGGATGTGTCCTCTGTTATGAAAGTAGTGGATTAAGTAATTGTCTGTGGTTAATGAATGCCGCTTGATAGGCAGGATTAGTCCAGAGATAAATGCAATGGAAATGCCTAACCCTGGACAAGAGAGTATCATGTAAGGTCCTTTTTTAAAGGATTACAAATTTCAGTTTAAATTAATAAACTTCTGAAAATGTTTCAGGATAGATATTCAACTGGTTATTTAGGAAAATATTTTAATTAATATTTAGCAAGTGGGAGAACCACCACCATACACTGTTGACACGTAGTGCTTAAAAGCACACAGCATCAAAGGTGAGACTGACTGCCCTGAATTCCCTACACAGAAACTGTGTGTCGACACCAGAGCAGAGCCTGGCTGTTGGCAAGGCCTGTCATGTCACTATGTCCAGGCTTGTCAGTGGCAGTGGGAGACGGCGGTGGTATCAGAAAGTTGATTTTGTGCAGTGCAAAGCTGAGAAATGAATCAGTTGCCTGATTTGCAGCCCAACTTTTCCACTGCACTGAAATAAGCTCAATGATAGGCAGGTACTTCACAGTGGTGAGGGTTTTCTGGAGCACATCCCTCCATGGTATGCATGTGCAGTGTAACTGCAGGAGCTGGCTGCTGTGGTGCTGGTGGCTGCTGGGTTCATTTTCACGACCTGTTGGGTAATGTGGGCTTTGCAGAGAGAAAGAAAATAGGATCTTCTGACTGCTGTGATGAAATGGTGTAACAGAAGAGTATCTGTCCTGTCTTATTCCTAACCGTGTCACTGAACTGTGTTCAACGGGCTGTTACTTTTTGGGGGGGATCAGTTTCCCTGATCAAGTTAGTTTAAAGGCATAATTAGGTAGTAAAATTATTTTTTACAGCTGATTAAAAATAATAGATCCTTTTTTAATGAAAGCTAAATGAGGGAAACTGCAGTGTTTTCCATAAAACTGAAAATGAAACATTTCTTGGAGTAATGCTTTTGGCTCCAATATATTCAGATATGCATTCTTCCATGACGTGATTACCATTGATATCAATGAGTGTCTGAGAAAGAAACAGGAGAGAGATTTACATTTTTTATTGTCAGTTAAAAGATCAGCTTGCAAAAGCCTGCTGCTGATGTGTTTGGGTCAGTTTAATACTGTTGTTCTCAGTGGAAATATTCCCAATTTGCACCTTGTGTTGGGGTTAGAATTATCTGGTTTCTTGTGTGTGATACAGAAAAAGAGTTGATGCAGAAACGTGTGTTTCCACTTACACGTTGCAGTCAATGAAAGAGTGATGGCTGATGTGAAATAGGCAACTTAAAGTCAAGGTTGGTGGAAGCTAATACAAATTCCTGTAGTGAAATTAGTGATTTAATTTGCTATAGACTGATGTACACAAGGGAAAATAGTATCACCTACCCAGTGCTGGTAAAACACATAATGGATATATTCTTATTGCTGTTAATGCTGTCTTGCATCTGATTTGTCAGCTGGCGCAGTCTGGCATGTGAGTTTGTTACAGAGAGGGGAATTTGTTGAGGAGCAGGTTAATCCCCAGCACCTTTTTGAGCAGCTGAGCCAAATTCTCCACCAGTCCTGAGTCAGAGGAGAAGCCTGGGCAGCCTCTAGAGGCAGAGCGTGGCATGGAGAATGCATCGTAGCATCGCTACAGCCACTGACCCTCCTGTAGAGGTAAGGTCTGTAGCCCACTGGTTAGGGGTGTTGTTTATGCATAATACGTAGGGATTTTCACCCCTGACTCACTCCATTGCAGCATAGCATCACTACAGTCTCTGCTTTCTGGGGTTATGGATAGGTTTGAGCACATGTCTGCAGTAACTGCAGAAGTGCATTGTCGAGTTGGGTTTGGGTGGGTGGGTGGGTGGGGGGTTGTTTGTTTTGTATCAGTGGGGTTAGTTTTGGGATTTTTTTTTTTTTAGATAACTCCAGTACACAGCTCAGTGGTTCTCAGTCCAGAGAGGTTTTCTGTAACCAGCTTTCTGTTTGCAAAGACTTGCCATGCTAGTACGATGTGGGACCTGCTCTTTCATTGTGTCTGAGGCTTGTGTATGGTGATACCATGCCACACTCATGATCAGTGATTTTGAAAACCTCAGGAGCCTGCCACCTGGGCTCTCACACTGCTGTGTTTCAGTCATGTTTGGGCTTTCAAGGTGGGTGCAGGGACTATTTTCTAGGTCTGGTTAAGAGGGAGGAAGCAAGTCTCAGCTCGTTGCTGCTAGGCAGGTACAGCTTGCTTGAGTTCTGAAGTATGTCCTTCAAGAAGCACTGGGGTCTAAATACTGTTTATTCACAGTGCAGAAGGAGCCAGATGCTTATCCTTTTGTTGACCATATCAACTTTTGTTCTCATGGAAGTTAGAGCTGCTTCTGATAACTGGTGTTTCCCCCCTGTTGTGTGGCTGATATACCTCACCAGTCAGGGAGGAGGTAGGAGGGCATAGAGGGCATGTGGCTCGCCTGCTGTTGATTCAGAAGCATCAACTTTCCTGTTGAAACTGGATCCTGAAACTCAAAATGATCTGGAGGATCCCTGTGAGCAGCTGAGCTTGAAATGCCTCCACTGTAAACAGCAAGGCTTGGTTCAGCAGGCCTGGGGAGATGTTGAGAGCTGCTGAGTCAGTTCTTTGGGTGATTTGTAAAGATTTTTATGACTCTAATTGCATTAATTTCTCTGAGGGGGAAGTTATGCTTTGGGTCTACTTGGGGTTTCTGTTGTTGGTTAGGACATTTTATTTCTATTTTTATGAATCCTTATTTTTTTATGTTTAAATTCAAGTACAGACTGTGTACTGTGTGTTTACAGTATTTGCAGCAGAGGATTTAGGCTGAGATTAACTCCATGACTGCCTTCAATATATGGTCTATTCAAATGTCAACTTTTTCATGTCAATAACTTTAATATCAAGTATCATATGTGCCTTGAAAACTGGTGTGTCAGTGAATTTCTGTTCTTGTGGTAGGCCAGTGCAAAGTCTGGGCTTACTTGATAGGGCTAAATTCTGCTTGTAACCTCACAGACCACTCATGGAGCTTACTTTGATCAGGAGCTGACGTAGCCCCTTTTTCTCTGTGTCGTCACAAACACTGAAAAATTCACAGAGACCTTTTAATTAAATATTTCTGATTATCTTTGACAGTTTTCAGATCACATGATAGAACCATTGAAATTCTGTGCAGCAGTAGATAAAGGTCTCACCATCAACCTGTGTTGCAGCCTCCTTGTTTTTACAGTACATTGAACTTTCGGTGATGCCACTGAGGGAGACTGTGTGCATGCAGCAGTGTATTCAGCATGTGGGGTACAGAAAGGAGAACATATTTTGTACCTGAATGTCATCACCTAGCATACAGGATTGTGACACACTTACTATCCATTTCTTACTGTTTCCAAGTGCATTGTCATCTGCAATGTTATTAATCTAATTTTCTGTGTTTTGATGAGTCTCTCCTAGATTTCTAATACAGTATAGCTTCCAGGTCCTTGCCTTCACAAATAAACAAATAAATTACTGATTCCCAGAACCTGGCTGTAAGGCTTAGCAATTTCTCCAGTATCTCTGTCAAAAGTGGCTTTCTGGATGTTATTTGCCTGATGGAGTCCATGATCAGGATCAGCAACTCCTTTATCCTTAAGTTAACAGCTCGGGGACTTAATACGAAGGAAATGAGTTAGGGTGTAGGAAATATGTTTGGCTAATTTTTTTTTTTTTTTTTTTTAAATAAAGCCTATCTACACTTGCCCAGGTTAGAAAATGCAATGTTTTATTTCAGAACTTGAGCCAGATTATGCATTCTTCCTCCCTTATCCAAATGCAGCCTGGGAACAATTTCAGCATGGTTTGTCCTGCTGTGTCCCTCAAGTTGCTCCTTCTTACAGTAGGATTTTTGGCTTCAGTGGGAGTTCATTATATACCTGATACTGCACACTTTGGGATAACTTACATGGGTAGCATTTCATTCCTTTAAACAAGCCATATGCACACACAAACAAAATACCCAGCAGAGATGTTTTAGATGACAGCTATGTTTCAATTCCCAGACCTGCATCTTAACCCCAAAATGAAGTTCATTTCACTCAGCTAGCTGATCTGCTTCACCTAACCCTCTTGCTACAGAGAAACTGTTTGACCTGTATAGTTTGCAATGCAAATGACATGAACCTCCCAATTTCTTTTCTAACCCTGTATATTGGATAGGATTAGCAGCTTATTCCAAGCATGGCCTACCAGTCTAACTCGTCTCTAATGGAATTGCATATTGCTAGCCCAGCACTGGAATTGATCTCCCCACTTTACCTTCCGGTGTGGTTCCTGCGTCTCCATGCACACATCAGAAACCTACTTTCATGCTTGAGAAATATCTTCAACCATTCCATCCTTCCACATCATTGTCCAAGCAATAATTACATTTTCAAGTCTAACAACACCTTTAAAAACAATTTATACGCAAGGACGCTGAAGTCTAAGGCTAGAATGGTAAGTCACCTAATCCCTACTGATAGGATGGCATCCAGGCAGCTGACTTTGAGTACCCAGCCACCTCCTTTCATAAAGTAACTGTTCTGAATTTACTGTTGGATTGGTTTGTTGTATGCAGCAAGATTTTGCTGTGTGTAGTGACGCTACTTCTTTCTCACTATGTTAACTGTGCTTCTGGCTAATCAGATGCCCATGCTAGGAATGAGATAAGATATGATTTTGTTTTGACTGCTTCCAAGGTAAGAGCTGTTGTTTGCATGGCTTCAAGCAGATTTGGTAGGCTGCTGATATCCTTGTTTGTCTTCTTTTGATTGTAAGCCTCTGTTGCCCCTTGCAGGGAGGGGAGATGGAGAGGCAAACCGTGAAGAAATGTGTTTTGGAACTGCAGGTGAATTCTATGGATATCAGAGCAAAAAGCTGGAGAGCTGGTTGAAAGGTTGCTTATGACCTGAGATACAGGCACATTTCAAACAGCGCTTCCCTGGTCTCACATGTAAAATAGTCAGTGTCTCTGTGAGAACCGCACAACTAGATTTGACAAGAGCAAAGGCCAAGGTGAGCTGGTTTGCAAAGGTATGCAAAATTTCTGATGTTGTTCTGGGGCTTTGGTAAGCCATGCTGTGGTGGTGATGGGAGCAGTCCATCATCTGGACAGAGAAAATCCAGTTAGGAACTCATAGCTACAACTTCCGGCACATGACAACAGGGAGTCTGTTCTGTTGCTGAAGCTAAGACAGATGACGTGTATCTCTGGCCTCTACAATAGTGCGGGTAGCAGTGTAACAGCTGGACTTGATTATCTTCAAGGTCTTTTCCAACTTGCTTGATTCTATGATTCGATGAAGGGTTCTCTTGGTTCATACCAGTACCAGTTAACAAAGGACTGTATTAACTGAGGTGGGTGTGTATAGTCTGCTCTAGGACGGCTCTGAAGTGCAGTTGGAGCAATGTTGTGCAAAACTTCCTTTTCAGTGCTTATAGAGAGCTCACTGTCATGAAAGTCAGCTTAGAATTGCCATCTACTGAAGGTATGAGCCTGGCATCTTCCTACAGTAGCGTCTGAAGGAAGTGTAGCTGTCACCGGCCTCTGACACAACAGGCCTGGTGCCTGTGGTTTTTCCCCAGTTGTGGTTCTGTTGCCATCTCTGAAAGAGAATGGACATGCTGTCTAGGAGGTTCAGTTTTGTTTGCTAGTATCCCAAAAAACTTTAGTCTGTTTTGCAAACAAACTATTGTTAGTAGGTCTCACTGAGGCAGCTTGCAGCTGCTTCAATAGACTTGAAACATTATTGCACAGTTTAGCAGAAGAAAATAAATGGACCCATTTGTCATATGTCAGTGTCACAGCTGTCTCACACCAGCAGACAGTGAAACAGAAGATTTCATGCAGTATACATACAGTCCTGGCCTTTGGATAGCCATTTTGTACCTCTGATGCATGCAAGATGGGTTAGAAGGGGTGGTGGGATAATGAAGTGGTGGGATCCCTGGATTAATGCATTGGAGCTGATACGCTGTCCAAAATGGAGAGAGAAGAGCAGCTGGAATAGGGTGTCTTAGATTATTTCCATCTGCACCTCATTAGAATATAACCATTTTCTATTGCACTATTTACCAAATTCATTCAACACCTCATTACTTCAGGAGTGGATTACTGTAATGAGCTCTGCATGGTGTTACATCTTCATAACCTGGAAATGGTGCAGATTACCATGATGATTTGCTTGCTCAGTGAAATTGGATGGGGCTAACTTGACCGTAGTACTATTGGATGTGCAGTGGCAGTGTGCTGGTATGTAGGTAATAGCATTACACCTTTTACAGATACTGTGGTAGTTGTAGTTGACTGATCAGCAGATCTCTTCCTGTGCAGGTCTGTTTCATGGAGCTGTAAGGGAGGTCGTCTGTGCTGCTGCCAGGAGGAGATGTTCTCCTCCAGTTGCAGTACCTTGCCTCTCTTCTGATGCATCATGGCTGGGCCTTGTGGATCTGTTGGTCCTTGTGTGAGATGTGATTTTTCATCGTGTGATGGGAGGATGGGTGAAGCTATTCCATGTGTTGTTAGATTTCAGTGTGCTTGTTTTAGCCTGGAAAAATAATTAGCAAAGGTAATTTAGGTGTTTTATGGGGTACCTGGGATAAAGCAAGTAATGGAGAAAAGCCAGCTATTTGGTATTGGTTGGGTGTTCACATAAGTACATGAATGGGGAGTGTTGAGCCAGAGTCATACTGAGGTCCAAGTTTGCTGGATGGGGAATCCAGATACTTCAGATGTCTGGAGCCTAAACAGAAAGAGCCCAGGCTCTGCTCTCACCCAGTAACTCCTCTTCCGAGCACAAACTTGCACCCATTATCTGGTCCCCAGAGGTCACTTCTGAGATCCTATCTTAGCACAAACACAGCCTTTTGTGGGCTCTCTCCACAGGGGATAGCCTTGCAATTTATGGGTTACTTCTTTAGACCCATGAGGTCAGGAGCATTGCTTACATTTAAACAAACAAACAAGCAAAAAAGAGTGGCTAGACCTTGTGTGGAGTTACTAAGCACACAGTTGTGTTGACTTAGGGATAAAGCACAAGAGATTGGGAATAATCTGAAATCAGCAGCATTCCTAAACGTATTGGGTTTTGTTTGGTCTGTCCTTTATATACAGTCTCTCTGAAAAAAAGTCTGGGAAGGCACGAAGGCAGGCCGCTCATTGTTAACCTGCTCTGCCTCTAACAGAGGTGAGAGCTGCTCACTGCTGTCTGGGAATGTGTGCCCTGCCTGCACCACTTTCCCTCTCATCTGAAGGTTTATTCCTACATCTCTCTCTGACACCTTCTGACACCATCTCTCCTGAAACCTCTCTTTGTCACTCACTCATCTTTGTCACATGGATGTAGCTTTTCCTTCTTTATTTTTGCACACTCTCCCTTCTCAAGGGTGGGAAATTCTTCTTGCTTAAGCAAACATGTAGTCTAAGGAAATTCCTGAAGAAACAGCAGCTGCTGAATGTAATGACTCATGTAATGAATATTGATCATGAATACTCATGATCGTTTCTCATCTGGCATGGATGGGTCCAATCTTGGCGTCTCGGGTGGATACACAAATGGAGTCATTTGATGAGAAAACAGCTTTCAGACTAGCTATTCATATTCCCATATAGAATTCAGAAAGGCCACCAACGGATTTCACAGATCATCACTGCGAATGCATACAGTGTGGATCTGCTCCTGAGAAGCAAAACAAGGCAGGATGATGGATAGAAAACACAGGAATGAAGGATTAGCGCTATATGGCTTGGGATACTGAAGCACACGGAACAAGTAGGGAGAAAATAAAGAGTTCGATGGAAGGTGAAATGAGAGTTTGGTTATGTTTATCTGCCATTAGATTAACATTGTTTGATAAGCCCCAGCTGTTTTCTTAGCTTCTTATTGAAGCAAGTGCTAATTGGTCAGTCTTGTTTTGTTGTTTGGGTTTTTCTAGAACAATTGGCAAACTGAACTGCAGCAAGTTGGTATTTCATGAATATTTCCTCTTCTACTTTATCACTGTGTATGTAAACACTAAATTAAAACAAGTTTGAGCACCTCTACTTTATTTTCTCATCATCTAGTATTCCTTGGCAGAGGTGTAGGACTCCCTTTGTGCTGTAAACTGAGACACCCCTTTGCTTGCAGCAGAGGATTGCACACAAGGACAGAGTGCTGTGCTACCTAACATGAAAGCTGAGACCACCCAACTGAGCTGAAGTAGAGACTTGATAGTTCCAAGGGAGATCACCAAGCTTACTGTTCTTCTGAGATGTGTGTCAGGATGCCATGTAGCCGTATCACCAAAGGAACCTTCTCATGCTTTATTACTTGATGTCTATGGAAAATACATGGGGGGAGGGAGGAGGAAATTCCCCAGCTTCTCCAAAAAGTTGCTTGGATTCAAAGAAATAATTGTTTTATAGCTAAAAAATTCCTCTAAACCTGGCAATATTGGCTCCCATTTTAGCTAGGAGTTTTATATTTTTTCATGAGGATTTAGGCTTCAAGAGCACAATACGGCAGGAGACTTTTCCTTATTTCTGGAAATCTTTGCTTTGGAAGCCTCAAATTTTGATGCCTAGACGGGTCTGTTGGGATTTCAACCCACAAATAGGGTTTCATTTCTACCACACGTTCATGTATAAACAAGCACCTTTGTTTTATCATTTCTACTGGAGCAGAGCTATTAGACATCATATCTGAGTCTTGATGAGAAGTGGTTACTGAAAGAATTCACCTTTCAGTGGCCCAGCCCGTGTGGTGTCAAGTCTGTTTTCCCAACCCAGGAGACCTACTCATGGAAGTTGCCCTAGAAGGGCAACTCAACCTAGAAGGTTGAGAGCAGAGATCTGTGAGCTTTGTTACATGGCCAAGCAAAATCTATGTCAGGGAGAAAAGCTATTAAACTGCAGAAATCTTGTTAGCAGTCCTTGAATGGTAAACCTTGCTATTAGTTTTTCAAATTGCAATCTTGGTGCATCTGAGCTCTTCAGAGTTATTCAAGGCATTCTTCTGAGAATTATCTATACGCTGTAAGAATGCATAGTGACATTCGGTTTAATATAGTGATTCATTACCTCTAGATTTGTTTACCACTCGAATTGTATCATTATATTTCTACCGTCATTTTAAATTAACCTATACTCTCCCCTCAGATCCTGCTGCCTTTTTAATTTTCTCTTCCATGGGATGTTGTCTCATCTATAATTATTTTACCAGCATTTAAACAGTGTTTAATCTCAAAATAATGAGCAGAGTAAGGCACAAGGCATTTGTCCCCATTTTGCTAATGGAGTGGAAAACAAGAGATTGTTCTTTCTCCTCGCCTGTGCCCAACTATTTGAAAACTGGCATGGTGACGTGGGCATACGCAGCGTAACTACTATACTAACTGGCTAGTGGGGAAAAGGACCAACCTGGTCACTGGGGTACAGATCTGGATCTGTGGGCCTTTGGGTCAGTGCTAATCGATTTGTTGATCTGCCAGCATACTGTTGTCTGGAACAGAAGTTGTTGTAGAAGTATCTGTAGTAGTCAAGCCCCCTAAGAAGGAAGGTTTGCAGATTGCTGCTGCAAACACCTTTCAAGGCGTTGATAGCTAATCTTTCGTAGGAGGAGAAATCATCAGATTCTTTTGTGTAAGTTTATTTACTCTGTGTATACCAGTTAGAGGACAGAGTAATCTGAATATCAGACAGTACATTTCCTCTCTCAGAAGTCTCTATCCAAGGATTAAAAACTAATTCTGTGTGAGTGTTGTCCCTGAAGTGTTGCATAGGTTTACTCAGGTGTGGCTAGCAGCCTGGCCACAGCCAGCACAGATCTCAATACAGCCTGGTTCTTTACCCTGCTGCTCTGGTGGGGATTTTTAGCCTGGTTTGAGTTGCTTCCTCCCATTGCCAGGTCACTTCTTCCTCCATCTGTGGGTACTGTAGCAGCTCCAGATGGATAAGCTATGGAGTAATGTGGCTTCTTGTCTTTTTATCATTCAGCTCACTTCTTGTGCCATTCATTTTGAACAAGTCTTTTCTGCTCATAAAAATCCTAGCTACTTGGCAGTCAAGCATTATTCTCTCCACTTCAGTGCTGTGTAGTCACAGTCATTTGTAATGCTGGGCATCAGCTGACATTGTATTTAATATATGGGGAACACGGTGAGATTAACTGAATATTGACCATCTGTCCATGGCAAAAAGATGTCTTATGCAGGCAAGCAAAAATTAAGTTGTAGGAAGTTTTAGCCTCTTCCCCATTTAATTAGCCACAATCAGCTTAAGTTTTTCTTCCCTTTGTGTGATTTTTTTTTTTTTTTTTTTTAATGGAATTAAGAGTTACCCTGTAGTTCTACCAGAAATATTTGTGTTTACAACTTAGAAGTGTAGCATGTGTGATGGGAACTGTGTTCCTGTTCACCTTATGATCAGTACATGTTTTAACAATAGAATACTCTTGGAAAGCACAAAGAATATAAGGAACTTGCTTAAAAGCCTGAATATTCAGAGTTTGTGTCCAACTTATTTTCTTGCTAGATCAGAAAGTGTCAGTGGAAGTGTGCTTCCTGTACAAGCACACCCCTAGAGATTAAGTCATGCTGCTTTTTTCCTGAGCTGTACAATAGATATATATTTTTTTTTCTTGTAAGGCTTTGAACGAATTATTTACCTTTGGGTGCTTTTATTATTTTATTTGTAATTTAAAGGTGCTGTATCACTGACCTTGGAGATGTTTTGAAGGTGAATTCTTTGAAAGGAAGTTAAAATTGCTCTGTAAGTGTAACACACAGTTGAATGTCATCTAAATATTGTCTTTGATGTATTTTCATTTGCTGTCTTCCGTTTTTCATTTTGAAAACCTAAGCAGACACATGTAGGAAAGCATTTCTCCTCCTGCATCTCCCAGCACTGGCTGAGCAGCTCTTAAGAGAAGGGTTCAATGAGACTGCTTGTACTTGATCTCCATGTAGAAGCAGGGAGACTCCCAAACTGGAGTTACTCCCATAGACTCCTCTAAGGTTGCTGTACTGCCTGCTGTTCCTGGCTTTGGGCTAGATAGCAGACGTGCAGTTTAGCTCTGTGTGGCTGTATAAAACAATGCTAAACTGAATGTTTCATTTTGGAGAGAAAATTGCAAGGGAAGAAATTATTTCAAGCTTGGGGCTAATCATGTTGTGTCTGAAAGATTGACCCCAGCATCCAGTAAAGTCTGAGGCTGTTTCATGGCACATAGGAGAAACCACTTGACTTTCATTATGATAGGAACTTCTCTTTGTCTGGCAGCTGCTGGCTATACCATAAAATCATTGAATCATAGAGTGGTTTGGGTTGAAGGGACCTTAAAGATCATCTCATTCCAGCCCTCCCTGCCATGGGCAGGGACATCTTCCACTAGACCAGGTTGCTCAAATCCCTGTCCAACCTGGCCTTGAGCACTGCCAGGGATAGGGCAGCCACAACTTCTCTGGAAAACCTGTTCCACTGTCTCATTACCCTCCTAGTGAAGAATTTATTCCCAAAGTCTAATCTAAATCTCCCCTTTTTTAGTTTAAAGCCATTCCATCTTGTCCTGTCCCTACATGCCCTTGTAAAAAGTCCCCTCTTCAGATTTCAGAGTGAGTGTGGTGAGCCAATGCCAAGTGTGCCTGCATGAACAGCTTAGAAGAGACCTGGTATCTCCACAATGTGATTCATCTCATCTTAGAGGAGGCTCCAAATATAGCTCCAGTGAGGGGCAGTTCTACCCTGCCATGAATAGAGCGTACAGTGACTGGCTCAGATTTAACTATGTGACTGCTTCCTCACTAGTGTATCGTAGGAGCACATCTGTGAGTTGTTCTCAGATTGAAGGAGTATCTGGGAGGCAAAACCACTAGTATGAGTAGCTGAAGCTCCATGGGTTAACAATGGCCTTGAAGCCACTTAAGCCAATGACTAGCTGAGCCTAAAATCTTTGATAGGCTCTCTCTGACTAGCCCACTGAAGCACTTGTAGGTGAGAAGAGACAATGAACAATCTTTTTTCCAAACAGCTACTGTTGGAGTTAATGAGTAATACTATCCCTGCTTGCCACATCTGCCTGATGGAGGGCATTGATGTCTGCTGTTTCCTTATTCATATAGATGGTATCAGCCCTCAAGTGTTGTTTAATTTTTTGGGACTGAAGAATTCCTGGCTCTTTTCCTAAGAAGGAGTGAACCCATGATGAGCATTTCCATGATGAGCGTGCTGTGCATGCTGCTGCCAAACAGTTTTGAGTTTGTTATTGTGTCAGGGCTTCTGTGGATTTCTTCTTTGTGGGAACTTAACTTGAGTGTGAGCGTAGAGGGCAGAAGGGGCCATCTTTATGTGTCAGAGATAGGGCTGTGGCTGGCAGGTGTCTCATCTCATCAGTGGTCCTCTTCCAGTGTTTCAAAGAAATGGCAAATAGACACAAGATGCTCTTTTCTTTGTACAACAACTATCTATGAATGTATGTATATTACCTGTTTTACAATTTTTTTGTACCATGAATGGAGTTATTATCTAATTCCATGCAATGTGCTTTAAAAAGCAATACCTCAAAATATACCGGGTTTCTCCTTGCAAGTACTTTCTGTTAATCTACACTGCCAGAAATGAGACCTAAGCGATCTTTGGCTTAAAAAGGCATCCTGTGGTATATAGGCTTCAGCTGTCAAGGTGAATATATAGACCTAGGCAAATTAGAAGTAAGTGCGCTCTGGGATTGTTAGAATCATAGAATAGTTAGGGTTGGAAAGGACCTTAAGATCATCTAGTTCCACCCCTCCCGGCCATGGGCAGGGACACCCCACACTAAACCATGCCACCCAAGGCCTCATCCAACCTGGCCTTGCACACCTCCAAGGATGGAGCATTCACAACTTCCTTGAGCAACCCATTCCAGTGCCTCACCACCCTCACAGTAAAGAACTTCCTCCTTATATCCAATCTAAACTTCCCCTGTTTAAGTTTTAATTTGTTACTCCCTGTCCTGTCACTGCAGTCCCTAATGAATAGTCCCTCCCCAGCATCCTTGTAGGCCCCCTTCAGATACTGGAAGGCTGCTAGGAGATCTCCACGCAGCCTTCTCTTCTCCAGGCTGAACAGCCCCAACTTTCTCAGCCTATCTTCATACGGGAGGTGCTCCAGTGCCCTGATCATCCTCGTGGCCCTCCTCTGGACTTGTTTCAACAGTTCCATGTCCTTTTTATGTTGAGAACACCAGAACTGCACACAATACTCCAAGTGAAGTCTCATGGGAGCAGAGTAGAGGGGCAGGATCACCTCCTTCGACCTGCTGGTCACGCTCCTTTTGATGCAGCCCAGGATACGCTTGGCTTTCTGGGCTGCGAGCGCACACTGAAGCTGGCTCATGTTCATTTTCTCATCGACCAACACCCCCAAGTCCTTCTCTGCAGGGCTGCTCTGAATCTCTTCTCTGCCCAACCTGTAGCTGTGCCTGGGATTGCTCTGACCCAGGTGTAGGACCTTGCACTTGGCATGGTTAAACTTTATCAGGTTGGCATCAGCCCACCTCACAAGTGTGTTGAGGTCCCTCTGGATGGCATCCCTTCCCTCTGGCGTATCAACTGAACCGCACAGCTTGGTGTCATCGGCAAACTTGCTGAGGGCGCACTCAATCCCACTGTCCCTGTCACCGACAAAGATGTTGAACAAGACCGGTCCCAACACTGATCCCTGAGGGACACCACTCGTTACCGGTCTCCAGCCGGACACTGAGCCATTGACCACAACTCTTTGCATGCGGCCATCCAGCCAGTTCTTTATCCACCGAGTGGTCCATCCATCAAATTGATGTCTCTCCAATTTAGAGACAAGGATGTCATGTGGGACAGTGTCAAACACTTTGCACAAGTCCAGGTAGATGATGTCAACTGCTCTACCCCGTCCATCAGTTCCATAGCCCCAGCATGGGCGGCCACCAAATTGGTCAGGCAGGATTTCCCCTTAGTGAAGCCATGCTGGCTGTCACCAACCACCTCCTTGTTTTTCATGTGCCTTAGCAAGCCTTCCAGGAGAATGTGCTCCAAGATTTTGGCAGGCACAGAGGTGAGACTGCCTGGTCTGTAATTCCCTCGATCATCCATTTTCCCCTTCTTGAAAATGGGGGTTATATTTCCCTTTTTCCAGTCGTCGGGAACTTCACCTGACTGCCATGATTTTTCAAATATGATGACCAGTGGCTTAGCAACTTCATTCGCCAGCTCCTTCAGGACCCGCGGATGGATGTCGTCAGGTCCCATGAACTTGTGCACTTTCAGGTTCTTAAGATGGTCTCAAACCAAATCCTCTCCGACAGTGGGCCCAAAGTCTTCATCCTCACAGTCCCTGTGTCTGCTTTCAAAGGCTTGGGTGGTGTGATTGGGGCATTTGCCAGTGAAGACCGAGGCAAAGAAGTCATTAAGAACCTCAACCTTCTCCAAATCCAGGGTAGCCAGTTCTCCCGATAGCTTCCTGAGAGGGCCCATGTTGTCCCTAGTCTGTCTTTTATTCTCAATGTACCTGCAGAATCCCTTCCTGTTACCTTTCACATCCCTAGCCAAGTTCAATTCTAACTTGGCCCTGCTCATGAATGAGAAGGGGAAATGCGGACTGTATTATCAACATGTGTCTGTGACATGCATATAACAAAAAATAAAACTGAAATGAGGTTTCTGTTCATTTTGCTCTGTTCAAGGTGTGGAGATTTACAGAGCTGTACAGTGTCTGTGCTCTGCAGGTAACTGATGTTTGGTGGCTCTTTTTTGAGGAAAGCTGCCACCTGAATTAGACATTTCAGAGAAATTTAAAGGACTGGAGAGTTGAGCTGTTAATTCATTAAGTGGCACGCTTCTGTCTTGAGTTAATATTGAACTGATAGCCCAGAATGGTGCGAAGAGGCACAGTGTTCCTGGAGATGATTGATCTCAGATGAGCTGTGTAACAAATGTCCTGAACTGATGATTAAAATCTCCTGCTACTTGAGATAAGCAAGGTCATCTTCCACTGAAACTTAGCTCTGTATTATGTAATTGTCTTCTGCATATGTCAATTAGCCACCATGTTTTATTGAATAACTTATTCTTGATTTATTTTCTAAACCGCTAAAATGACTTTGCGTTATTAAACAAGTGATATTATAATGAAATTATGTGTATGCATAATATATACTTGCTCAGTTAGAATATTTGCATCCTTTTGGTGATGTATCTATGCCACAAAGAGCTATTATTTTTATCTGTGATCAAATTTGAAGTTAGATAGCAGCTTAAATAACTGGTTTCTCTCTGGAGAAATGAGTGTTTCTATGTTTGGGCATAATTCAGTGCAGACTGGAGAATACTGTGTCCAGAAGTGGGGAGAGTATGGTCAGTTTCTTCTGGAGAAGGGAAATGTTGTTTTTTGGACTCTGGCAACTTTTCTGTCTGTTTACAAAATAATTGTCTGTAAAATTAGAAGACAGACAACATTTTCTGTGTTTAGCAGATCAGTTTTGTTGCATAAGAATTAATAAATAGCACTGTCTGCTTGTCTATATGCAGGAATGACCGTAGGCCACTATATGAGACAGAATTTCAAAGACTGGTTCAGATTATGGCTTAGCCACAATTCACTGTCTGGGATACTGGATGGCTATCTCCTGATCAAAGCTGCTCTTTTTGGCTGGCCTCCTTCTAAAGGAGTATCACAAGAATTTAGCAGTTCAAATTTGGTTTTGTACTGAGTTAATTCTCTCCCCCTTGTGTTGTGCACGCAAGAGCATGTTTAGACTGGTAAAAGAGCATCTTTAGTTGTACCTGCTGAAGGCTTAGGATACTCCATATTCATCAACATCAGAGAGCTTAATGAGTAGATGCTGAGAGCTGAAGTGAGCATGTGCTTTGAATGTTGTTCTTGTTACAGTCTGAGGACAATCTAGGTCTGACATCTTAGTATGCTGGCTTTGCAGCCTGAAGTTAATGTACCAATGTGTATAGGTAAATTCTCCCAGTTCCTGTGTTAATTTGTGTTTGAGGACTTCAGGTATTGATCCTTCCTTACCTAAAATCATCAGAAGTTTCAATTTCCTGCTAGGTCAGTGACATACAAATATGTGGCATGGAACTGACCTTTCAAAATAATCCATTGCAAGTTGAGTCTTTGCACTCCAATGAAATTTAATGATGTGAGGCTGAAAAGCAAAGAAGGCATTTGGTAGCACAGAGCAGCCGTCTTTCCAGCAACAGCTCCAGGATCTTGCTTTTTGCCAGAACAGAGTCCTTGCAGTCAATTACTTCTGAAGCGTCTTTCTATATTGTTGACTATATCTAGATCAGCAAATGCATGGGGCTTTATCCTCCTCTCCTTAGAACTAAAGATGGATATATGTTTGCAGAGGCTTCCTCTGAAATAGAGATCAACCAATTTCAAGTAACATGGTGGCCATTTTGTGTGTCCAACTTGAGACACTTCGAAGAAGGTTCTTACTGTCAAATGACAGGAGAACAGAAATTTATCTTTAAGGTGTGTCACTCAGAACAGAGAAAATAAGTTTGCTATAATAATTTGTATTTATGCTTTTCTCTTAGAATCAGTTACGACAGGTAACAGTGAAGCCATCTACTAAGTCTTGTATCACCACTAATGTTTGACATTGTGATCCTCACACTTCTTGCCAACTACGTAATTATATTGATTCCCTCTTGGCAAGTCATGAGGCAAGTCATATTTTCCACAGATTTTAACTGTTATTGGAAGAAGCAAGTAAAATAGTAATTTCAGAAGGTAAGAACTGTTAAATTTGAGAAATCATCTGTAGACACTGCAGCAGTATTCCAAAAATTAGATGGCAAACTGATGAAGCAGTTAAATATGGAGCCATCTCTGTAGTTCTGCTGTCCCCCATTTCTAATTGTCCTAGGTTCAGCAGTAGCAGTCATTTTTTCTCCTTCTTAGAGGGTTTGAGAAACAGTGTTTGAGAAAGGTTTCAATTACTGGTGAATCCTTGCTATTCAAGTCAAGAGGTCTTCTCAGTGGAAATCCTCAGTGCTGAGGATATTTGACATCTGAATGATTAATGTCTGTTTTGCCTGTCTTCCGCATTCCTCCTTAAAAATCACCCATCCTGTAGACATAGCATCAGATACAGCCATGTGCAGTCAGTGGTGGGGTAAAATGCTGTGCCAGAGCTGAAATCTGGCTCCAACCATTCTCTCTTCTCTCTTGGATATTGCAATTCAGATCTACAAATGACATAGCCTGATGTGAAGATAGTAGAAATAAAGCATAGTAGAAATAAAACATTTGAGCATCACAGGTAATTTTTTTCCTCTGGGTTTTTTTGTTTATTGATATTTCTCATATCTTCCTCATGTTCCCCAATCCGTCTGCTTCTGTAAGTTCATTGCCAGTCTTCACTATACAGGTAGAAGAAGGTGATTTCATCT
Organism: Psittacula echo; assembly: GCF_963264785.1. Lineage (NCBI taxonomy): Eukaryota > Metazoa > Chordata > Aves > Psittaciformes > Psittacidae > Psittacula > Psittacula echo. The sequence continues at coordinate 62,434,732 of NC_137735.1, forward strand.
CAGTTAGTATGGCTGAAAAAAAATATGGAAAAAATACTTTTTTTGCTCTTGTGTGTAGTTTCACAGAACTTGAGCATAATAAGAAAGTGAAATCATCATTACCAGCAACTCTGAAAACAGCTGAAAGTCGCAACAACAGACCAGCAAACATGACAGTTCAAACTGCATTTTATATCATAACAATGCTGACAACACTGAAAAATTCTGGAAAGTTGAAAACTATCAACAGCAGTGCAAAAGAAGCATTCCCCTGACTTCCACATGTTACTGATTAACTCAGAAGGCAGTGATGTGTGCTGCTGCTCAGGGGCTGGTGAAATTGTAGAGCTCTGATGGGTCCACATAGCTTGATTGCCTATTAATGCAGCCTGTGAACAAAATGTTTTAGGTGGTGTGTCTTGAGCAAGGAGATGAGATTTTTTTCAAGTGGGAATGGCACTGGGGAAGGGTAAAATAGAGAGGTTAACTGTGCTGACACCAGCATCTGAATGACAGGGAAGTTGAGGAGTAACAGACTATGTGAAATAGGTACTGTTTGGATTTGTATGTGAGGATGAGGTGGGTCACTGTGAAATCCATTTGAAGTGTAGTGGAAGTTCGAACTAGGAATAAAGGAAGGTCAGAAGAAGTGGGAGAGAGGAAGAATGAGACATGCCTGAAGATTGTGCTCTGAAAAATATCAGAGCTCTTATATTGGACAAGGGATGATTTGAATTCACATCTCTCTTTTCCTCGTTAATAACATCTTTTAACATAATTGTAACTGCTGATGAGCAAGCATTACAGTTTTTGCTTCGGTATTTAAGCCTTAATTGTTATGTTAGGAGAAATACTTGGTAGCTGTGCAATGCACAAAATTGCTTTTATTGTGCAAGACAGTAAACTTACTCTTCAAGACAGTTGTAGACCTGCAGCCCAGAAAAAAGTTACCTGTGCAAGAGTGTACATTGTGTTACATGTAAGGAATACATTTCCTGTGCCTGATTTCAGGTATCCAAACAGGAGCTGGTTCAAAGCTTCATTAGAACAACTCTGTCTATTGAAAAAGCTCTGCTGTCTTCCAGGCTTTTTTCAAGTGGGGAAATTGTGGTGGAGCATGATGCCCACCAGGGAATGTACTTGTGTTAGCAGTCCTTTGCCTTTTAGCACTTAAATTAGGCTGCAGTCTTTATGTTGAAAAGCTAATATGCCCAAAAGACAATGCACCCTTAGTGTGGAAAACTGTGGTTCAAGATTATAAATGCAAAAGCATGGCTTGGATAGCAGCAGAAAATTATATTTGTGCTGAAGTATTTAAAAAGCAGTATCTTCATTACTTACTTGTTTACAGTTACTTAATTCCCCTCTTGAGGAAACTGTGTTAGTTCTTTGTGAAGAGAGAAATTAAATGGAGCACCTGATATCATTTGGTAGTAAAACAATGGTGATTTTGAGAATATTTCAAAGCTGAGGTTTCTCACTGGTGGTAGTATAAGTTACTTAAAACATACAGGTGATACAAGTGTGTCTTCTGGCCATCTCTGTGTTGTTTCAGATGACAGAACAGTATTGAGCAAACAAGAGTAGAGGATGTAATGGGACAGTTCTGGGTAAAATAATTGAAAATTTAATTTGTATAACTTGCTCAACCCAGGCTATTACCTGTCATCGAGGCTTTAGGAATAATGCAACTATGTAGTGTAAGTGAAAATAATGAACTGGGGTCCTGCGTGTACCCTAGTGTGGTTCAATGAGGCCAAGTGCAAGCTCCTGCACCTGGGTTGGGCAATCCCAAGCACAGATACAGGGAGGGCAGAGAATGGATTCAGAGCAGCCCTGAGTGAGAAGGACTTGGGGTGCTGATCGATGAACAGCTCAACATGAGCTTGCTTCGGTATGCACTTGCAGCCCAGATACCAACCGTGTGCTGGGCTGCATCAAAAGGAGTGTGACCAGCAGGTCAACGGATGTAATTCTTCCCCTCTGTTCTGCTCTTGTGAGACCCCACCTGCAGTACTCTGTTCAGCTCTGGGGCCCCCAACACATACCAGGGACAGGGACCTGCTACAGCACATCCAGAGGAGGCCATAAACATGATCGTAGGGCTGGAGCACCTCTGCTGTGCACACAGTCTGAGAGAGTTGGGCTTGTTCAGCCTGGAGAAGAGAGGGCTTTTGGGAGGTCTTTTAGCAGCCTTCCAGTACCTAAATGGGGCCTACAGGGAATCTGGAGAGGGACTTTTTACAAGGACATGTAGGGAAGGACAAGGGGGAATGACTTTAAGCTGAAAGAGGGTAGATTCATATTAGATATCAGGAAGAAATTCTTTATTGTGAGGGTGGTGAGGCGCTGGCACAGGTTGCTCAAATTTGTGGATGCCCCATCCCTGGCAGTGTTCAAGGCCAGGTTGGATGGGGCTTTGAGCAACCCGGTCTACTGGAAGGTGTCCCTGCCCATGGCAGTAGGGTTGGAACTAGGTGATGTTTAAGGTTGCTTCCAACCCAAACCTTTCTATGATTGCATGGATGTACTCAGTCTGAACTCTGAATGAAATATTTGCTCATCCTTTTAACAGCATCTTCGATTTCTTGCAAACAGCAGTTCCAGCATTCTTGAGAATGGAATGCAAAAGGATTAAATTCATACCAACTGTTTAAAAGAGAATTTTCTCCCAGAAGGAACATCAAAAACTAGGATTAATCTGATTTTTCCAAGCTGAGAATGTTATGTCCAACCTCAAAAGAATATTCACATTCCACCCAAAAAAAAATTAGGGCCAATTTGGAAGTGAAACAGTTCCCTACTCCCTTGTACATTTGTCTTAGCCACAGTTTCTGAAACCCTTACTCTCAGCTTGGAAACTGAAAGATGGTGAAAGGCAGACCGGCATTACAGCATAACCACCGTGTTTCCTTTAGAAACATCCTCCTGCCTGGATGCTTCACATTTGTCTCCTTTATTTTGTATTTTTCAAGAAAATGCTAAATGATAAAATTTTAACCTTCTAATGTTTCAGGTGAATACACTAAATGCACCTCCATATAGTATTCAAATAGTATTCAGAAAGGAGCTCCTGCCTGCTCATCACCTCACAAAAAAAATCAAGCCATATTACTTACAAAAAGATTTAGAGCTAATATTCAGACAATAATTTCTGAAAATCTTGCCTGAGGAGTCCTTTGTTTTGTTTCTACTGCACCCTCTTTTCACTCTATTTTCTAAGTTTATAGTTTCTCTTTCAAATATTTCTGTTTGCTATATCATCTGGATTTCACTTCCAGCTACTACTGTCCATCATCATGGTTCTGCATACAAATACTAAACAATGCTTCCCTCTTCTCTCACATATCCCTGTATCACCCAAAGCCTCATCATTATACCAGCCTGTAAGGTAGAAGAGCTGATCTTTGTGCAACTGCTATTCCCTGCAAATTGATTGCAACTCAGAAATGTACCCGGGTTTTGCATAAATCTTTCAGTTGTAACTTGATGTAGAACTAAGTACTATCCCCATGTGCAATGAAGCAGGCATGCTGTTCCATGTTCAGATGTATAAGAAGACTGTGTATCGCAGTATCACAGTATGTTAGAGATTGGAAGGGACCTCAAAAGATCACCTAGTCCAATCCCCCTGCCGGAGCAGGAACACCTAGATGAGGTTACACAGGAATGTGTCCAGGCGGGTTTTGAATGTCTCCAGAGAAGGAGACTCCACAACCCCCCTGGGCAGCCCGTTCCAGTGTTCCTTCACCCTCACTGAGAAGAAGTTTCTTCTCAAGTTTAAGTGGAACCTCTTGTGTTCCAGTTTGTACCCATTACCCCTTGTCCTATCATTGTTTGCCATTGAGAAGAGCCTGGCTCCATCCTCGTGACACTCCCCCTTTATATATTTATATACACTAATAAGGTCACCCCGCAGTCTCCTCTTCTCCAGACTATAGAGACCCAGCTCCCTCAGCCTTTCCTCATAAGGGAGATGCTCCACTCCCTTAATCATCTTAGTTGCCCTGCGAATTTGTGTAATTTGTAGTTCCTGATCATTACTCCAATTAGTATTTTTTGCATAAGTAAACTACCAATAATTACAATAGAATTCATGACTCTCCCACTACACTTTGTGTTCTTAAGGTTTTTCCTATGTAGCAGATGAATTGCACATTAAGTGACATATTTAATCGATTTCTCTGGAAAAACCCACCTGCTTCATCAGTTTTCGTTTTACAGCATTTGTATTTAGATTTTTTAATCCTAAAAGCAAATAATCTCTGCAAGTGGTAGAGGATACTAGGATATCAGAGACCAAGATGAATGTCCTTATTCTTTTTTCTTTTTTCCCAATGGAAGTCCTTGTTTAAGAGCAAAACAGAAATTTTGATTACCTAACTTTTATATTAACACTAATCACTGGTGGTTTAAGCCTAGAAGTCTGATGACATACTGATGAGATACTAAAAGACAGTGTAAATCCATTTGTGTCTGTTTTCCATATATTGCCACTGGTAGGGTTGATGTGGAGTACTACTATTTGGGATGCTAGTGCTTCCCACTCCCCATAACCTCACCCTCCACTTGAAAGGTAAAAATGATGGAACATAGCACAGAAGTGGCTGCATTTTGACTATAGAAAGCAAGAGTCTGTCTTTACTCTCAAGTTCAAATTTAAGTTTTGAATAGCGATGTAAACCTTAAGAACAAGTCTTCAGTAGAATCTGCTCATGTCTGGGAAAATCTAGCTGTTTTGTATGCCAGATTTCGATTAGGTTCTTTTTACCGTTGTGTGTCCTAATTCTGTGAAGTGTGCGCTATACAAGTGGGTGCATTCAGAATGGTTGTGCTAGGAAGCTGTAGTTGTATTTTCTAGCCCTTAAGAAATTTCTCCTTAGAAACCTGTCTGTTGCAGAGCCAAGCACTGGGCATGACACTCTTCAGAAGACCTCCCAGAAGCAGTATTCCAGCTGCAGTGAACAGAGACAGTTGCTTTAGATATGACTAGAAGCAATAATAATATGGAAGGAGCTGGAAAGAAATGAATGCAGAACTCGCAGGATTAATAAGTCATCACGTTTGTGTGGGGGATATATATACATGCATGCCCTTGGCTCAGTGAAAGGGCTTCAAAATGTCTGGCACTATCTTTCTGGAAAGGTTTGTGCCTTCTGCAGTGCTGGAAAGGTGGTTTGAATCCCCATGTGCTCTTGCACTAACATCATACCCATTAGCATGGAGGTTTAGCAGTACTGCAGGCGTGAAAACCTGGAGCTGCGGCAAGCCGGGTTCTGGTTTTGACCTTTTTAGTGTTGGCCCATCCTTTAAATAAAGGATAATAGAGCAGTGTGTTCCCTCTTAATCTAATCCCTATTAGAGCTGTCCAAGGCAGTGAGTTGTACCATGTCAGCTGCTAGAGTTGGGTGCTTTCTCCTTAGAGATTCACAGCAACACTTGGATGTATCAAATATCATTGCCATGAATGCAACACATTGTGTTCCTGAAGATAAAAATGGAGTCATCCCCACTTGTTCAAAGTGCACTTATCTCTCTCTGCATTTATTCTCCCAGTCATGGTACAATAACTGCTGCAGAATTTCCAGTGTGTATATCAAGTTACAGATTAGTGCAGGCCCCCGTGGTTCTTGGAACAGCATGGGGCTGTTTTTGTTTACCAATGACATTTATCCTCTCATTTCCTTTTGGAAGCATGACAGCTTCTTGCTGTCTGATGGGGAATGTACTTACAGGACCTTCTTTTCGTGCCATGTCTGATGATAAACACTCCACTGCATAGTATCTGTGTCTGCTTACTATGGAGCTGCTATTACTGCTTTCAGCAGTCAGTCTGGCAGGAACTTGGCTGGGCAGGAAAGCAAAAGGGTTTCTAAGTGCAGTTATCTTCTCTTGCAGGAGGAGACCGAGAGCGGATGACAGCTAATCATGAAACGTACCTTCTTATGGCAAGCACACAGAATGACATGGAGGATTGGGTGAAATCCATTCGCAGGGTTATATGGGCACCATTTGGAGGAGGTGAGTCAGTGAGGGAACATGCAAGGCTCCCAGATACACAAAGACACATAAGGGTTCTGCCATCTTTCTGTTGCAGCCAGAGTTTTGAGATGGAGGAGAAAGGTCTAGATCTTTCAGAAGAAGTAGGGTAAACCCTTTGTTTTCACTTGCAGTGCAGGTATCAGGCATGTTCCCATGCAGAAGACTCAATTAAAATGCTTTAAACTGTCTGAAACCACTTCCCTTGATGAGGATAGCACATAATAGTACATTACCAAGGCAAGGGGAAATTTTCACGCAAGGTTGGTCTTCTATGAGATCAGCTTTCCCACAGGGAGAGGTGGGATAATTCTTTTGGTCACTAGCTAAAATACTGTCCATGGGCTTCATCAGTGCCTGTTACAAGAAGCTGTCAGTGCTTCTCTTGCAAGGGACAGCTAAGACCAGCATTAAGTAAAGCTATGCACTCCAATATAAACCTCAGATTCTTTTTCCTGTGATTGGCGTACTCAATAATTTCAGTAGTACTGGACCAAAATTTATGTCAGATGCCTAGTTGTCTTTTTAAAAAGCCCTCTTAAATTAAATCGGCTGAAAATTGTTATCAACATTATTATTCTGGTGATAATGTCTGTATTATTATAATGAGAGTATGATTGATATGCTTGCTCAAAATGTTAATACATTAATCAGTCTGTTCCTAGAGCTCTAAAATATCTAAGTTTGAGGACAGAAATGTTTTTCCACTGTGAAAGAGCACCCATTTTGCATCAAATGATTTGGTCTTGTCTGCAGGCTGCTGGAAAAGTAAGGCAGGATTGTGTGTGCTGTTTCATGCCTAAGAAGTGCAGCTATCACTGAAAACTGTGATTGCTTACTGCAAATGTCATTTTCTCAACTTCCAGGTAGACCACAGCAGAGAGGATTGGTGGGACTGAAGGAAACTAGCATTCTAAACAAAACTTTTCTTGTAAGCCACCCATCTTCTCTTGTGCTTCATTCAGGTCACACAGTTCTTAGGAGAAGGCTTTGGCCTCACTGGTGGGTTGTGCTGAGGGAATTGATCAGCTAGGGCTTGCCTGACACCTCTTCAAACATGTCTTCTGTTTGGCTCCTCCTGGGGAAATGTGCCCTGGAAAGATGGTGTTAAGCAGTCATCTCACTGGGATCTGGCCCTACACATTAATAAGCTGGCACAGTCCTGGATCTGAGTGTGTAGATCTTACAGGAGAATGCTTAAAAAACCAACCAAGCAAAACCCAAAAACCACAAAGTGAAAGGTTTGTCTTAAAAAGTGGAAGCTTCTACAGGAAGTTGGTTTGGGAGAGGGCAGGTAGAGTCTTCTGCTATTAGACTGGGTAAGGAATATGCTTGTTTACATAGCACAAAGATTACTCATCCCCAACTTTCTCTTTGTAAAGCAGGCCTCATGATGAGCTCCTCAGTGTTCTCTTACTTCAGTCCAGTAGCAACATAAGCTATTGAAGCAACAATAAATTTGGGGGCATAATAGTACTGATTTTTCAGAGAGTATCTTAGATTTTTGCATTTGGCTTCTAGCGCCACAGTATCTTCCTGTGGCAAATGATGAGGAAAGGCAGGCTTGCAGTTCTTCTGCAGTGGAGAAGTGTCTGCATTTTACAGGCAGGGAGCTGAGATTAGGTGAAACTCCGTTTCTAGCCCAGAGCTACAAATAGAAACCAAATCTCCTGAGTCCTGACCCTATGCTTTCTTCACCAGCCTCCCATTTTTCTTTTATAGGGCAAGAGCTATTTCTGGTTACAGCTGGGAATCCTTCCAGCCACCATGAAAATTCTCAGGACACCATCATTGTTGTAGGAGTGTTTAATCCCCATTACTGAGGGAAGCACCTCACTGAAGACTTTGCTTGCTGATTTGCATAAAACAAGAGATGGGTGCGATTCTCGAATTACTGTTTAAATTCGTTGCAGTTAAAACACTTCTAAGCATGAGGTTTTTTTGTTTTTCCTGTTGGATTTCTTGAACAAATACACTGACTTGGGTTATTTGTATTGGGAAACAAATAGTTAACTCCTTGGAAAACATGGGAATAGATAGAACATGATTTTAAGTTTAGTGTTCACTGAGAAGGTTTGACTGTGATAATGAGACAAAAGCAGTATCATGGGATGTGTCACCATTAAGAACTGTGTTTCTAGTATGTCCCCTATTTTATTAACTACTTGTTACTTAAGTTGATAGTCTGAGTTATCTTAACCAATCTTAATAAGCCCTATTAAGTGTTCTGTAATTATGTGTCACTGAACACACTCGTACTTTTATTATCCCTTGCTACATGGATGTTGCTACAGCTGCTGTGACAGTCTAAAGACAGTTCTAAAGAAGGGCACTTCTGGCTTAAGTTGTCTGAGAGCCTGACTTCACAAGCTGTAGCCCCTGAAGTTAAAAATCTTTTTATCTGTTACATTAGCTATAAACAAGATGTAGAACAGTTGTAGTCACATGATCATGACCGGTCAGTAACAAGTACTTGCAACACAAGTTATTTTGAACAGCTGATTAGTCAAAACAAACGTTTTATATCGGCTTCCTACAGTTCAGTACTAGATAGTGAAACACAGTAGCCTGGTGTCATACAAGTCAAGAGCCACTTTGAGTAACATTTGAATTTTCTGATTCTTGTAAACATTGTAAGCAAGCTCTGTGTGTGTGTGTGTATGTGTGCACATGCAGTGGGTATGCCTGAGCCTTGGTGAGCCACTGATACCTGGAGTTTGTCTGTCAGTGGGAAAGGACTCCTGGTACCAGAGCAAGGAACACTGTAAATGATTAACCCTATCGCTAAACTGTTATTTGTTAACCTGTGCTAGAAAGAGAATGCGGGGGGGGGGGCAGGTGGTAATCTGCTAAGGGAATCAGAAACAGGTTGGGGTTTTGCACCAAAAGAGTAAGGTGAGTGTGGAAAAGATTCTGGATGGAAGCAGAAATGTAAATGAGCCAGGACACACAGTGCCTGTTTGCAGATGAAATTCCCTCCTGATTAGATTAAAAAGGCAATTTTTTTACAGGAGGGAAGGCCTGAGCTTGAATGGCAGAGCTTGCAGCTAAAGGGGAGGGAGGAGAAGGAGCATGAGCACTGTAGCAGGGTAGTAGTGTAAGGTCTGGCACCTCCCGCAGGAGCCGGGCACAGCTTGCTCGCTTCTCAAGCTGCCGCACACGGCAGCCGCCTGAAGTCACCTCCAGGTCTCCCGGAGGAGCAGGCAAACCAGCGCTGCGGCGGATTCTCGTTTCCCTGCACCTGCGGCAGGAGCGGGGCTAGCGCAGGCGGCAGCGGCCCCGGCTGCCATCGCCAGGCGTGGGACCGGGAGGGAGCGCGGCAGCAGAGCATCCTCCCGGGAGGCACGTATTCCTCAGCAGCTCCCCAGCATCCTGCCGGCAAAGATGCACTGCTGCCGCATCTGACGCACCTCTCCCATGAGAGCTTCTGGTAGTTCGAAGGCAATAAAACAAGCGAGAGCCCATGAGAACATCATACAGGGAGCTGGGTATATAAAAGGCCATTTGAATCTGTTATGAACAGAGAGTCTTTCGGGCGGAGGGACTGTTGGTTTTGCTTCTCAATTGCAGTGATAAAGGGAGCCAGCAAGGAGTATTGTATCCCTGAGGATTCTTCAGTGGCCTTTTTGGTATTGTTCTCTTTCCCCTTGCGCACTGCAAAGCACTGACCTTTTCTTGTGGAACTGGAGCCTCTGCCACTCAACCCCCTGTTTCAGCTGGAAGGAAGAGGTCTTTCTCCCCCTCCGTCTGTGCAGGCACTTCTGTTTGAATGGAAGATACATCTTTTTGCTGAAACTCTTTTGTTGTGCCATTGCATAATAGACAGTTGTCTCGCCGCAGGAAATAAAAGAAATGAAAGGAAATAGAGAGACGGAAGGAAATTGTTCCCCAAAGCAAAATTGAAGCAGGGAAGAGAACATTAAAATCACTTCAAGCTCTGCCCAAGATCTAGAAGACCACAAATCTCCTAGCTCCAGAGGAAAATGCACTATTGTAAAAACTCTTCAGCAGTCAGTAACGATGAGCAGCCGTGGTGTTTTGTCTGAATGCAGCTGGTAAAGGAGAACTCTGGAGGGACGTGTGGGCTCTGGCCTGTATGATGCCTGAAGACAGAAATGCTGGAGTCCGCAGCCCAGGTGCCTTAGCAGCAGCTCCTTTTATTCCTAAAACTACTTATAGGAGAATTAAGCGATGTTTTAGTTTCCGTAAAGGTAGGTTCATTCTGTCACTGTGTTCTGCTTTGCTAGTGAAGCCATGGTTTCTGAGGAGACGAGGGGACTGTGTGTGCAGGGGCAGATGAGAGTACCGAAACAAAAGGCATTAAACAATGCAGATGCCAACATTCCACGAATGATTTATTTACTTCTTTGTTCATTTATTTGTAGCTAGCCAGCTGATATGTCTCCTCTACATAGTAGCCCATGAATGGGATGCCTGAATGAGGTGGTTTGAGACAAGATTGTCACAGAGCCTCTGAGCAAAAATCAGTGAGAGTAGTGGGAGAATCAGACCTGTGGTTTGGCAGAACATCAGGGAAGAGTTTGGGCTTGCATTTTGTCTGTGTGGGAGGAGGGGGAGAAGAGAGGGAGCAAAGCAACATGATAAATGCAGCATCTGTGCTGAAGACCAAGTCCTTGGAGTCAGAGATTTCTGATGAAGTGTAGCCCTACAGTGCACTGTCCTGTTGCAAATGCCACTTCATCCTGCTTCTCTGAAGCTTGCATTTGCCTTTCCACCTGCTCCATATAGATGTTTAAAGCCAGTTTTCTTCTGCATTGCACATGCTCCTGTTGAAGTACAGCATGGCAGTATTGGGAAGAGAAGGGCAAAGAGGATGCTGGCTTTCAAAATATGTCAGCTGGAAACACATGTCTAAGAGAGATGACAAGTGATGATAAGTGCCACTGTGCTTGGGATGGGTGGGGAGAAATTATCTCTATGATGAGGACAAAAACTGTGTGAGGGAAGAAGGTAATATTGATGCTGCCTTAAAAACTATGCTGGGCAGAGAAATCCAAGTTTAAAGGGCTAAATTTTCATGTTATTCTGAAGGGTGAGAAATGGTCTTACACAGGTCTTTTAAAATACAATCATCTTCATCTCCTCCTCCTCCCTAAACTGTTCTTCCATACTACAGTTTGTCCTTTTGCAAGACCATGCAGCTCTTTGCTCGCAAGACTCAGTAGTGCTTGTGCTGGCGTCATTGCTTTTTGGGGTTGTCTGTGCAGGCAGTCAGGGGCAATGTCTTGAACCGAGAATCACAGTGAGGGACTCACTGCAGAACTACAGCAGAGGTCAGCTATTGCCTGCAGCTGAGAGCCTTGAAAGCCTTTTGCCCCCTGTATCCCTCCCTTCCCCTGAGGCTGGCATTTCCCTTGTTTGCTGGAGTTCAGTCCATCTGGAGTCTGGCCAGGAGGATGTGGATGTGTCTGTTTGAAGTATCCTAGTGCATTTCAAGGTGTCGGTGTGAATTAGAGCTGTCTGTACCCTGTTTATACACTTAACTCTTTGGGAAATATTTGGAAGTTGAATAAAGGATTAACTGGTAATTTCGCAGACAGCTGCTTTTGTGCCTGACTGCAGCCTTAGCTCCAGGAAGAGCTGCAGCTGTTGATTCTGTTCCTGTATGTTCTGACACAGAAACTCTTCATGTGTAAAAGCCCAAGTGAAGCTGCAACACTTGAGGCAGAGGGCAGAGTGATTGGAGGCTGTGCTGCTAATTTGCTTTACCCTACATATTGTTTGTTCCAGTTGCTTTCTCATACATGATTTCTGTCAAGAGCGTGTGAATCACACAACGCCCCTAAATCAGAGCTGCAGAATTCTGGGTGTGCATGTTTAACTAGGTCCATGTCCCACTGAAGACAACAGAAATATGAACATTCATTGGTCTTTCAGTCAAGCTTTTACTATGGTTGTAAAGACAAATTAAGCTAACTACAATTGTCTTATTAATTGGATAAATTCTTATTTGTAGATTGTCTACCTAAGTATAAAAACCCCCAAACTAGCATTCTGCAAACCTAGCTCATACTTGCATAAGGCAAATCAGTTAGTTCTCAGCTGTGCAACACAATGCAGAAAATAAAATTAGCAGGGCAAACCATTGTCTTTGGAAGAACTACAAGGCAATCATGACACTGTGTGTTTAGGCAGAGATACATCATCATCTTCACCAATAATACAAGGTGTAGAACCCTTCCTGGAAATCCAGATCAAAACTGCATTGTGATAAGCATCAAAAAATTAAATGTCAGACCTGTTTGGAGGTCATGTCATAGAAGTCAGTGCTCAATGGCAGCATCTGAACAGACACAGACCCAAGCATCTTTAAAATCCAATTTGGAGAAGATGCCTTCTGTTGAAATACCACCAATCTCCTGAGAACACAAGCAGGGTAAGCGGAGAAAGCAGTGGCTGAGGGTAACTTTGCTGGCATGCAGTGGTGAGAACATTGAACAGCATGTTGAATTTGGGTGAGCAGAGTTTTGGTGGTAGAGGTAGCATTGGTCACAGCCAAAGAAATGCTGCAGGCCCTGATGTAATTGCCTGTGGTGAGTTCCTGGTGATGTTTTTTAAAATTGCCTCTCTTCCTTTCCAGCTTGTAGCTAGTTCTGCTCTTACTTCAGATTTGTCTTTTCTAGGCAGTAACCTCTAGTGTTAGGAGGGCAGGAGTTTATCTTATCTCCTGCTGGCATCATACTGACTCTGGGGTAGGAGAAGGCTTGAGGGAAGGAGAGTGAGTCAGGGAACAAAATTCTGCCTCCACTATTTTTGATGGGATTTTTCCTCTCCTGGATGTTACAAAATCCTGTAAAGAAGAAGGAGAATATAATCCCTGCCTTTGATCTGCTCAGAAGAGCACTTAGTGCTGGGGAACGCTGGAGAAAGCTGAGAAAAAATAATAATTAAACCCCCTATATTAAGAATTCTGAGGCCATGACAGCCATTTCTCTGTGTTATTCCAGGATCTTTGTTCTCAGCCCTGCTGTTGAAAGCCATTCACCTGATCTGTTGTTTTCACTGTCAATGAATTACTGATGTAGAATTGAGAGAATAGAAATTCCCATCCAGATCCTAAGCTGAGATCAGTTCCTTTCACCTTAACTGACCGTTTCTGATCAGTATAGCCTATAACTCAGAACGTTTTGGAAGGGCTGCACATGGAGAGAATACACGTACAGGCGTGGGCCCTCTGTTGAAAGCATCAGCGGTCTGTGCTTTATGCTCTCTGAAAATTATGCCATCATCTGAATTGCTGAGAGGTGGCTTGGGAAAGCACAAACCTGGCTCGCTGAATGCGTGTGCTGTGGTAGAGCTAGAGCATTTTCTAGCATTTTCAAGCTGTTCATTAGAGAACAAGGAGACAGAACTGCCTAAATCCTTCTCCTTTATTCTTAATCAGAAGTGTGGAGTCAATAGACTTGCAGTGTGACCCCTGCCTGTGCTCAGCAGCTAAGGAAATCATTGACTAATAGCATTCTTAGATTTTAAAAACACACTAACTGTGAACACTGAAATTACCACAGGGTTTTCTCAACTCTTGAGTAGACAAACGCAGAATTTGGATATAGCACTGTAGTGTCTTTCACAAGCTTTATAGGTATCTGTTAGGCTTGGAAATCCAGTTTCTCAAAATGTTTACAAAACTTCTGCCACAGGAATGTTCTAGTTAATGAATAACCGCTCGGCATGCCCTTTACTAGCATGTGATTTTCCTCTTTGATGTTATGCGTGATCTTGGCTTAATTGGATATAGCTTTAAAGACCTACAAGGGCCTCTCTGAAAAAGCAGTTCTGCTGATTAAATCTAATGACTGGTCAGAGCTGGAATTCTGTACATTTTCTTGCTGCCAGTTTTTGGGAAGCCAAGCTGCTGCCATCCTGAATCTCAAGGTTTCCTGTTGGTTTTGTTTGTTTGTTTGCTTTCCCTCTGGCACCTTATCCCAAGGATAAACCAAACCACAGGTCAGCACTTGTGCATCTCTGCATTTCTAGATTTTGGAGATGCTGAGATTTAGGAGAACTTGGGTTTGGATTATAACATGAGTTACGAGGGCTCTCCTTATTTCCTTCACAGAGGTGTTATTGTTTAGTTACTGTAGCGGAAATTTACTTGTGAAATTATCTCTGGTTTTGGTTATACTGTAGTCTTCATAACTTGGACTGTCTTTGCTTCTCTGTAAAGGAGATGCTAATAGTTAGCAGGTACAGCTAATAGTATTCACTCTTGTCTGCCTCTGCCAATGGCTAAAGTAGCAGTATGTTTGCAACCACAGTTCTTCACAGCATTGCCTTTGATTTGTAATAGCCAATATCTTACTCTTTGTAACCTATTAATCTGCAGTAACTCTGTAGTTGAAACATAAGAGGGGGTAAAAGCATTAGAAAGGGACAGTGGGAGAAGGTGCACCTTGCAGGGCAGTGATCATGGCTTTTATTCCAAAACAGTAAAAAACCCAACAGACACCAGAAGGATAAGGTAAAAGTTATGACAACATGGTGTGGAAGCAAAGTTGTCATGTTTCCACCATTTCTGTCCCTGGCACCAGAGTATTTTTTCCATAAGGCATCAACAAGTCTGTAACTTCAAGTCAATATTTATGCAGGCTTATCATGACTGATTCCTTTCAGGGCCAAGTGCTGCCTGGTGCAGTGTTGTGCACGTGCTAGCTGGAGGAGATGCTTCCTTTGGAGAAGTTCAGCATAGACTTTAAAACCAAACCAGACCTGCCTGAGATGAATTCCAGAGCCAAACAAATGGAGAATGCAGAGTGTAGTAAATGGTGGCTTCAGAAGCACTTCATGATACCATGTGGTGTTTTTCCATGAGATTAAGTTCTAACTCCAGGTTACTACATGGCTGTCAAAATTTTTACACTGGCTATGAGCTTCCCAAAGCTGAGTGTGGAATGGTATTATCATGGTATCATCACCATTTATCTAGATGGGGAGACAAGTCCCTGATGCTTTATCTGACATGTGAGGATGAGGACTCATACATGTACCCTTGCAGCCATGAAGTATATATGGGACCAGACTTGATGCAGCTGTGTTCTGAAGATTATGTAGGATCTGAATACAGTCTGTCAAACCTGAGACAAGTGCTGTAGTCATTCTGTCTCTCCTTTAGGCATTGCTAGCTATGTGTATTTTAAGTGTTTCAATAGAATTCCCTTAATTTACAACGTACTTTATTGCAGTCAGTAGTAGAAACAGTGCAATGTTTACACTTATGGGACCACATCTGGTAAATTATAGGCTCCAATTTGGATTACTTGTTTTTTTTTCCTTTGACACTCTCCATCATACCAGGTTTTATTTTTCTCAGATATAGGTTTGGGGTTTTTTTTTTCTTCAGTACTTGTGATTTGCTGGTACAACACAGAACCAAGTTTGTCATATCCATTAATGTATGTCAGCTTTTATATGGGAATCACTCGTTACTTTCTACTTGTCTTAAAAAATACTGTTTGACACTAGTTGCAGCCATCTTAATGCTTTATGATTGCATTAACGATTTATGATTGCCACATGTTTTCAATACATTTTGTGTTTATGTAAATACAGGAACAGGTTTTGCTCCCACCTGTGCAAAACTCTCTTATTCTGATTTTATTTGTTACCTCTTAGATACAATAACAAATTAAAGGGGGGCAGGGGGGAAGGCAGCATACCAAAAAATGTTTTACTATGAAGTGATTTGTTTTGACTGCAGTGTCATTACTAATAGGAGTTTCAGAGCAGTCTGGTAGGTTTGAGAACTTAGTCTTTCCTCTGCAAGCGTAAGCTCCAGTATGCACATGAATGATTAAAGGATGTTAGCATAGACAGAAGAAAGTATAGCCAGTAGGTCAAAGCTAATTTATACTAATTGTATTGCCAGTGGGCGTGAGTTGTACTTGTACATCATATAAGTGGAATATCCTATCTTATACTGATTAATTTTGTTTGGAAAGAGGCAAAACCTCTTGTGTTTAAAACCAAGAGATCTCATGGGCTGTTGAAGGGAAGCTCAGACTATATGTTCATAAGACAAATTGAAGGAGGATGGCCAAGTCGTATAGATAAAAAGGAATAACCCCAGGGAAACAGCTCTGCAGAAGGAACCTGGGTATGCTGTAAGACAGTAAAGTGGGTATGAGCCAGCAGCAGACCTGGCAGCAAGGAAGGTTTGACAGCAGTCTGGAGCAGAGCCAGCAGAGAGAGGGAAGTGATTAATCCCCTCTGCTCAGTGTTTTTAGACCATATTCCAAATATTGTATACATTAAAAAAAAAAGGGTGTGTGTGTGTGGGGGGAGCTGGGGGATAAATCTGAGGAAGTTGAATAAAGAAGTAAAGGGATACCAAGACGGTTATGCCTTTTGAGGAGAGGCAGAGGAAATGGGGCTTGTTTGGCCAGAAGGGAGGGAACTGAACAGCAGCCTTCTTGTATAAGGACTTTGAAATCCCTAAACTCCCATAATCACACAGATTCCTTAACTGACTTTCAGTGGACCTTCCTCCTGAGTCTAGCAAATGGAGTGACTTGAGGATTTCCTCCATGTTGGCCAGCAACTTAACTCATACGTTTAATATTCCTGCCATCCCCATAGGCAGTTTAGGGGGGGTAGGATTTTTTAATTCTTAATTAAAAGAAAATATATTTTATGTAGGAATTAAGAAAACATACTTTAACTTTTCTGCCAGCATGAAGAGGCTGAACTTTATGGACATAAACTATTCCACATTGGTCAGTATTCTTCTAAGCTTGACTTGGTCTGAAATTTCACAAATTCTTTCTTTACTTGCTAACTTTTGGGTTTTGTACAATATGAAAAAAAGTGAGCCAATAAAGATTGACTGTGGGATGTTCCTTACCTAGTGCTGGTTTTGCCATCTGATAGTGTGGGTACCATAGAAATCATAAAATATGCTGCTCTGCATCTCTTCTTTCTGGATATCTTAACTGGACATCAGTTTCTATCTCCAGTTATTTCCTGTGCTACAGTAAAAATAATTGCACTGAAATACAAACCCCCGACCTTCAGTATGGCGACTAGCAGCTTACTGCCTGCTTGCCATAACATCCTGGAGCATATGCAAGGCAATTTTGCCCTGAGGTGTGAGTTACCTTTCTTTGTTGGAGGAAAAATGTGGACATTGAAGGCTATACTGAAGGATGCTTCAATCTGAATGTTACCTTAGCTTGTGGTTACTTGTTCATGTAATTGTAATTTATTGGTGAATGAAGTTTTGGGGCCAAAAGCAAAAACTGACTAGCACAACTTTGAGCTTTCTTTAGAAAAAGCAGACCAAAATAACTCTGTTCTCCTTGCTGAATCTTTTTAAACCAGTGTGTGCTCAGCGAAGGGCACAATTTGACTTACTGCCTTCCCACTCACACACTTTATAGTATGCGTAATTGGAAAAGGAGCCTTCCAAGCATAGATAGTTATTTGGTCTTTAGTTTCTGATCATGACTGTCTTAGAACTCTATTCATTGTCTTGCTATTATCTAGAAATTGAATTGCCTCACTTCTGCTGCAATATTATTCAACAAATGGTGGTCTCAAGTGAGAGCTTCCATCACAGGTGGCATGCCTGAACATTATTGTGATGCTGTGTATGATGGCTGGCTCTGCAGTTTGAAAGGGAGAGGCAAAATAAGTTATGATGAGTATTTGTCTTTCCAGTGGTAGCAATCATACCCTCAAAAGTTGAAGTTAATTCTGTCAAAAAAAAAAAAAATCCATATTATTTTGAGGTTAAATACGAATGCAGTTTCCCTGCAGTTCCTCTGATGTATTTCAACCTTCATGTCAGTATCTTACTTCATACATAAAATTTATTGTTGCTAAAGCAGGCAGAGATAATGCAATTGGTAATATGTTATAGGAATGTAATCTTTGTTTATGTGAGAAACCCAAGTAATTGGTTTAGTAAGAACAAAATCCTGAGTTGTATTTATAAATCTTTTGCTCTCCATGTGTAAAGGTAATGTTCATATGCCATTGAAACTGGTCCAGGAACTAGGGTTCTTTTAATAGGCGTGAACCAAAGAAAATGGAGATACCACTTGAATCAGAATGTTTGTGATGGAAAATCTTGCTTGTATTATTTCTGGGTTTTGTGCTTATGATCTGAAAAGTAGTTTACAGTATTTTATTTTAAATAATGATTTCAAGCATTGCTGTAAAATATGTCAGCATTGAATTTCCATGAGAATATAAAGGCAAAATCTAGCATTTTATTCTTAAGAAAGGAGAATTATACATGCACTTAAATGACCTGTAAATTATATGGGTTGTAATAGAAAACATTGGCTCCTCGAATGCTTTTTAGGAATCTCAACCAAGTCACATCTCTCTTTTTCATGCAGGTATTTTTGGCCAGAAGCTGGAAGATACTGTCCGATACGAAAAGCGCTATGGGAACCGCCTGGCTCCGATGTTGGTGGAACAGTGTGTGGATTTTATTCGACAACGGGGGCTGAAGGAAGAAGGCCTTTTTCGACTGCCTGGGCAGGCTAATCTTGTCAAGGAGTTACAAGATGCATTTGACTGTGGAGAGAAGCCTTCTTTTGACAGGTAAAATCCTCCATCTCTCCCGACTCCCTGAAGCCTAGACAGGACACAATCTGTTCTACTGACTGACCCACAGGACTGTAAAACACGTGGCAGCAACAGATAGAATGACATGGTCTTGCAGGTTTTTCTATATGTTTCCTATTATGGCACTAAAACGTCTTCTTTTATTTCTGGCTTTGATGTCCGATTTCAAAGCGTTTCTGGAGAATTTCCATTTGTGAAAAGCTGGTTAAGAAAAGTATTGCTAATGATTTGGCTTAATCAAAAATATCTGGATTGCCTTGATCTTGGTATCATTTGAAACACAGTGGTGATGCTGGCATTTAGTCAGTTCCGCAAAAGAAGAATTTCTCTTATCACCAAGTTCAGTATGTTCTGTTACCTATCAAACTGACTGGAAGGGAAGTCTACTTTTATGTATTCCTTTAGAATTTTGGTCCTTTGGTCTTTAAAATAGAAGACCATAATAACAAACCTACATGGTTTTGAGGGTCCAGGTCCAATCTGTATTCCAACATTTATACAGTTTTGCAAAAACTAATGAGAATTTTCTGGGCCAAGGAAGAACCCAGTCCTTTCTACACAGCTGTATATGACTTTAGCCTTCTGTAAGAAGTAGTGCAGTAGTCGACATAGTCAGAGTGTGCAGTCAGAGAAAGAGAACCCGTGGATTATGAATGCCGCAAAGACTTTTTAACTTGGATTGGAGTTAATATGGTGGTAATGAAATTCCAGTTCCTGAGACTGTTACACAGTGGTTGTCCTCAGCCTGTGCCCTAAGTGACATCTGTAATAAGCCTCCAAATTGGAATCCAGGTACTTCACTCCAATTTGGGTAGGTCTAATGCGGGTTAGGAGAAAGGTTACATTTATTTTGTGGGACCTTTGACTGGTAGCAATGCAAATAACAGGAAGGAGAGCATACCTTGATCTTTCAGTGCAAAACCATGGCATGATATGAACCTGATTGCTGGAAATCATTTACCTCTCTCCTTTCCCTATTCCTATGAAGTGAGCAAATTTGTTACACATGGAGGTATGTGTATCACAGATGCCCAGAAAGCAAACATCTGCAATGCTGTTGTATCTCCAACAGTTTGCTCAGTCCTGACCCTCGCTTTAAGAAATGTCAAGAGACGTATAATGCTCTGGAAAAGTGAGTTGTCTTCCTATGAGGTTTATTAGTTTCTCATTGGAAGGTGAAAATTAGGATAATTGACCAGAAAATAGCTTTAAGGAGCCAGAGGACTGTAAAAAATGACGGTGTTAGAATCATAGAATAGTTAGGGTTGGAAAGGACCTTAAGATCATCAAGTTCCAACCCCCCTGCCATGGGCGGGGACACCTCACACTAAACCATGTCACCCAAGGCCTCATCCAACCTGGCCTTGAACACCACCAAGGATGGAGCATTCACAACCTCCCTGGGCACTAGCTGATAAATATTTGTTAGCTGATAAATATTTGTAGCATACTCCCTGACTGCTCAAATACTGTGTAACTTACTTAAAAATGGTAAAGAAGCATCCGTTGGGTATGTGCTGTGGTTTAAGCCATGGGTAAGGAAAATGGATTCTGAAACCAGGACAGTATGTTTTCCTTACTTGGACATTAAGATAAATATTACTGGTCATATCTACCAGCGATACAAGTAGGCAAATGGCAGAAACAGAAGGTTATTTTTTTCTGTGTCTTTGAGCCAAATAATTGTGGAGGAAATGCTTCAGAAAACAAGTAATCCCCAGCTCCAGGAAGATGATGTACTGAACACCCACTGAGAGGTACAGCTTGGAAGAGGTGTGCAAGTTCTATCTATTTGAAACAAATGAGACCAGGGCTTAGCCACGAAAAATTTTTTTGCAAGGTTATATAGCAACATCTGTAGCACGCACTAATGAGCCCAGGAACAGGCATGCTAGCTGATCTTTAGTAGATGAAAAGGAGAAGATATTTTACATGCTACTGCTGTGAAAAGCGCACATAATCTCTACTACAGCAATTAGAAACATCAGCAGGAGTTGCCTATAAATTGCTAGTCCTGCAGTTCTGCTTCTGAAGCTGAAAATGTATATAACACTGACCTTGTATGTCTGTGTGTCTCATTCTGAAGGGTACTTTTGCTGTTTACTTTCTTACATTTAAGTTTGGAGCGGTTTGACTTAGGTGTAGCAATGGTCCAGAAGTCAGGCACACATAAATTCTGTCTCTCTGCCATTGTTTCCATTGTGCATCTACTTTTCTCTCCAACCTCTTGTTCTTTTGTAAGCTTTTGAGGTGAGATTCATTTCACAGTGTTTATAATGCCTATGTGATTACCTTGTTTTGGGGTAACTTGTCATTGTGTTGAACAGCAGCGTGGTCTCCAGGTTTGATGCAACCTATTTGGCAAATTGAGCTCTTGGAAAGTGGCCACAATATAAAACATTACTGAAGAGTAAAGAAAAAAACATATACATTAGGGGCTCATGCTTGCTTTCTCTCATGAATCTTGAGATCACTGTTTAATCTGTAATTGTATGGTATTATTAGTCAAAAGTCCAGTAGTTCAAAATCTACTTAGCTTCTGTTTATTAATTTACATTTTGCCTGTTCTAAAACATCAATAAAGGTTTTTGCAGTTAGAGCTGAGCTAATGGTTCTGTTGATGGGCATGAAACAATGGAATCCAGGTCACACTTCTCTAGTGGTGCCGGGTCACTGGCTCTGACTAGGAGAAAAGCTAGCTGCTGTCATCTGTTTTGGAACTAATACAAAGAGCTGATGTTTGAGGAGTTTGCCATTTTTTATACTGACATTTTTTCTGTGTATAAGTGCATGTAAGTCAAGCAAAGACTTTAGAACAAGTGAAGAGGCTTCTATACATGTGTAGGCTTATATATATATTTGTGTGAAAAATTATTATTAAATAATCCTTGTTCTTTTATGCTTTCTTAGCTAGTTCAGTAAAATACATGACTTCTAGAATTAAAAACAAAAACAAAGCTAAGATCATCCAGCCATGATTAGTACTGCTTTGAAGTGTCATCTCTGACATCATGACCTTACAGCCACTGGGAGATGGAGTCCAAAGGCACAGATCCTCTCTTCTGCAGAGTTCATCTGCTGTCCATGGTAATGTGGAGACACTGCCCATATATAGATGACAGAATGGTTTGGGTTGGAAGGAACCTTAAAGATCATCTTAGTTCCACCCCCCTTGCATTGAGCAGGAACGCCTTCCACGAGGCCAGGTTGATCAAAGCCCCATCCAACCTGGCCTGGCCTTGAAATTTTATAAATCAGTTCTTCATTCATGGAAGCCGATCTTGACTTGAACTGTCACTTCTTTACAATAAGCTGTCAGCATGACTAAACAATGTAGGTCTCATCCTGCTTTCCTGTCTTCAGCCTTTTGGGAAAGAGGACCACAGAACAAATGCAGTAGAAGTAGTAAACTCAGTAGCAGTAAACTCAGTAGTAGTAGTAGAAGTAGTAAACCAGCTTTGCTTAAAGGAAAATGCAGCCATGTTTTGAAACATGAAATGTGTTGATAGCTCTCACATGAGTTAGCAGCTGGATGTTCTGATTCTGAAATCATTTATAACGTGCAGAGTGAGTCCAGGACAGGACAAGTTGGAGAGTGGCAAAACCCTTCATGTATAAATTTGACCTTGATCTCATAGTTCGATGAGGTGTTGCCAAAGAATCGTGAGTTGTGTGTATGTGGAACCAGTATGTGAAACTCAAAATGAGAAAACCCGCTATCTGACCTGAAACATCCAACACTCCAGGCCCTTTAGTATGAAAACTGGACTGTCAGTACTTTTCACAGTCATGGAAAGGGGAGGTACAGCTGCTACAACTGAGAAAATTCTTGTTTGCTTCTGCCTGTTCCCAGGCTTCCTTTCCCAATCCTCACAGTCTGCTCATCAGTTATGCCTCTGGAGCCACTTCCACATCCTTTCTAATTCCAGCTGTTTTTCTCACTAGCTAGCAGAAATAACCTCTGCATATGGCACAACTTAAAGATCTAGTCTAGCAATTAAATATACATTAGGAGACACATTTCTAATGTGATGCAAGGATCATTAAGTCAGTTTAATTGGTATCCTGCTGTAGGAGAGTGTGTTTTTAGTTATTGGCAGTGAATGAACATTTATAGTTGCTTTGCATAAATTTTAGTTTCAGAAATGGAGTTGGTTTGTCAGCTGTGATTAAAGAAAAAAAAAAGCAGCCAGCTATTTCCCTTGTCAGTGACAAATGACTTCTTAGATGGCCATGGTCACCTTTAAGAAAGCATGACATTTTGTTACTATGTGGAAGGTCTGAGAGTGTGTTTTTTTAAAGCATCCTTTCTTAGCGTTGCAAGATTTGTGGCTTTCTCTTCCAGTAAGCAAAAACAGTAGTGTATTTGTGGTGATTTTCCATGTTTTATATATACTTACAATCCCTGCAAAATCTTGCAGGGGCTGAACAGTCTTTCTGAACAACCTAGCAGCATATTAACTAGAGCTGGTGGATTTTTTTTGTTTCTTAGGCCTCTGCCCACCTTTCTTCCAAGAGCACATTGTCTCTCGTTAAGGATCTAAATTTTTCTAACAATTTTTAATATCCTTCCATATAGTTTGTCCTTTCATTTGTCCGTTCTGTATTGTTTTCATCATTGCTGCTTTTAAAGCATCACTTTTTAGCCCAAATGAATTAGCTGCTAATTATTGAAGTGTATATCTAACTTGGAAATAGAGTCTGCTGATCTTCAGAATTGCTTGTGGTGCTTATCCCCCTGAATAACCCGTTCCTGGCCATCCCTGGAGATACTCAAGGCTAGGTTGGATGTGGTTCTGAGTAGCCTGATCTAGTTGAGGATGTCTCTGCTCATTGCAGGGGGGTTAGACTAGATGACCTTTGAAAGTCCCTTCTGACTGAAACTATTCTATGATTCTAAGGTAGCATAGATTGTAAACTTCATAAGCACAAGGACAAAGTAATAGAATATGCATTCATTTTTTTTTCTCAGTCTAAACAATAAACCAAGAATTGATATAATTGTTAAGGTAAGGTAGAGCCAGGCTCTTGCAGCAGCAAGGAGAAGAGGACAGACAGCTCAGGGCTTAAAATGGGAAATGCTTTCCTACGTTTCACAAGTTGTAGGCAAAATTTCATCTGGTACTTAGGCTAGGCACTGTACACTGCTTGTGCTAGATACATATTATATAGGAAAATTATATACAGAGTAATGCTTATAGAATAAATCATATAGGACAATCAAATGTTATGCATTTTACCTGATCTTTGAGTTTCTGGACCACAGCTTGACTTCCAAAATCAGTTTAACCACTTCTGATTCACCATAACATTACTGAAGACAAACTTTGCCCTCCTAGCCTCTGGGTTCTGGCTTCTCAGCAGTAACAATACTTTGATTCTCTCTACATATAGTTATGTACGTTTGTAATATTCCCTTGATGTTGTTTACTCTGTGTTTCATCGCTGGTTTATCATGGGCTCTACCATCTCCTTTAAGCTGTCTGCAGACTGGCATCAAAGGTATACACTGGGCAGACAGTTAGGAACTCATCCTCCCATGTTGGGAAAACATCTATACTCATCTGAGAGCTACTCTATAGACCTGGATGCAGCTAAGCAGGGACGCAGTCAGCAAATGTTGCAGTGGGTACAGGGTATGTTGGTGAGGGAGACTCTGTTTCCAGGATTGTGATCTGTGACACATCTGAAATGATGGAGCTGTAATTCTAATAGTTTCAGGAGGTAGTGATTCGCAACCTGTTTGAACTGTACTGTTCTCGATGTATTACCAGAACTCCTAAATTGAATTATAGCCTCACAGCTTGTCATTCCCTACTGTTTGTTCTTTATGCAGACTGTTTATATGTCATCATGATCTAGAGCTATTTTTGGCACAGCATTAATCTTTTTGTAATGTGACCTTGCTCTGTTAGTATTTCCTTTCTGAGAGTTTATGAGGGGCTTGTTGGCTTTGTGCTCTGAAGCGCTGACTGCAGCTCACTGAACATGCTCTCTGCTTGTCCATGTGTGAGGGTTATGCGTGGATTTCTGTTGGCTGCTGGGCTTCAGCAATTTTTGTTCATGGTAGAGAGAGTGAAAATCTCCAGGCAGCGTAATCGGTTTGACAGCCACTTCCACAGTGTCTGTGGTATCACAAAGGAAAGTGCTGTCAAAACAGCAATGCCATGAGGGATATTGATGACAACGTTCAGATGAATGGGGCTTTGAATACGTGTGGTGTGATGACTGGTGCATTTGCATTTTTAATACCTTTGCATGGACAGTGGTGGAGTGGGGGATGCTCCTTTGGAAACATACCAACAGTAAAGCAGTATTAACATTTTGGTGGGGTGAGTAATCTTTCTCAAGCTTTCCACCATGTTGTGCCAAAGTAGGCTGTTTCTCAGCTTGCTGATGCTTTTTGTACTGAATTCAATTTTCTGCTTTGTGCTTTGTCCTTTGTCATTCCCATTTCAATTTTAGAATTATTCATTGTGCACTTGGAGAAAGTCCACCTCAATTAATGAGGGTTGTTCCAATTTAGATAACAGGATTTTCTGCTGGAATTTGACATGCTCTATTTTAATACTTGCTAATGAACACTTTTAATCATGTTAATTATGAAAGTGTTATCATGGAACACTATTACACTGTCAGATAGCAAAAGAAATACCAAGATGGGTATAATCATTAAGTTTCTGTAGTTGCAATGGTCCTAGAATATAAGCAAGGCCAGGTTCGAAGGGAGAAATACCTCCTTGGCTGAAACTGATCAGTTGTAGCTGGAAAAAGTCTAGGAAAAAGTCCTCTACAGGCCCTGGGAAGATCCATGTCTTACAAACTACACAAATGCCCTCAAGGCAGATATAGAAATGCTGCTGGTTGACTTAAACTGTGGATAGAACACTGCAGGTTGGAAAGGGAATAAATGCTCCTGATCCTCAAGAGACCTTGCAGTGCCGCACTCCTTTGAAACTTACGGCTGTCCTCTGTGTCCGAAATGCACTTAATGGGATTTGTGGATTGAAACACCTAAAATACAGGTGGATTAAAACTAAAGTCTGCCATTTTTAAGTTGTCCTCCGTATTGTAAAACAAAATGGGGAAAAAGTGCTGCTAGATTCCAAGGTCTAATCAGGCCTCAGTGTATATGAAGCATTCTTTTAGTTACATTATTTTAAAAGTATTGACATCTTCATACCAATAGTTACATTAAAAGTAGAAAGTTTCTGGCTTTTGTCTTAACTGTCACTAAATAGAATTAAAAATTCCAAAGAGCTTTGCAGGCAGTGTGTGTGTGTATGCATTTGTTTGTTTATGCTGCCAAAATCCGTATGGTAATTTCTGTATAGAAAGATTAAGTCCTAAGCCGTGTTCCAGTACAGTTTAGGGGGAAAAATAAAGGTAACAAAACACATTTTCCAAAATTTTTTCTTGCAATTCCACCATCTTGTGGCAGTCTGCGGTATTGCCCTCGCATTTGATCAGCAGAAGCAAGTATTCCACTTCACACTGGGGGACTAGTGTAAAATTATTCTATACAAAGCATGATCCTGGCAGTACAAAGGAGGGAAGATGATATTCCTTAACCCCCTCGCTGGGACCCCAGTGTGCTAACTTTAATTGTTCTCAGTAATTTCTCTTAATCCACCTGTTTGAATCTTTTGTGTTTTGGAATGGCCGCTCTGTTTTATGCAAATAGTCTCCGGCAAGATATTGTTCAGTTCTTCAGCAAGACATGAAGATAATAAAATAATAATAATAAAATCTTCATAAAGACCATCAGTGCCTAGCAATCAGAGTTAAATTCTCTGCAGATGGATGTCTGTTCTCCCTTTCATGTTGCAATGTCCTAAGGCTGCCAGTTCACATCTGCTTTCTCTGGCTGCTGGTGTCCTTCAGAATCTGGTTAGCTAAAGTCTTTCCCCTCTGTATTTGTTTTTTGCTTTCCTGAAGCACCAACAACGTAGGAAACTGAAGATCTCTCTATAAAGTTTCCTTCTCTGATAAGGCTGAATAGTGGCAACTGCCAGGTCAGGCATACCATGGTTGTGCTCTAAAATATAGCTCCAATGGCAACAAGACATGCAAGCAACTACCTAAGAAATTACTGGGGTCTGGGTTTTAAGCCTTTGGGTTGTGACGAGTTTTGTTAGCCAGGATGTCAGTTCACTTACTTTGTATCTGGATTGGGGGTTAGATAGAAGTCAAGGTTAGAGCCCAAATCTGAGCTAGGATTTGAAATCTCATAACATAGTACAACTATATCTAGTTTCATGTGTAGTATTGACTATGAAGCATCCTTACATATGTTGTACATTCATCCAAGAAGCAGGGTGGGGTAAACACTGTTTACCCCATTCCTGTTTTGAATCCAAGCCAGTCTATAAGTGGAGGGCTGCAATCAGGGAATTAGAATTTGAACGTTCCTTAAAAATGTGGATTTGCGCTAGTGCTTTCCTTATAGAGCTTTTTGGAATTTTGGCTGGGAATTATTCATGATTGAAACAGAAATGTTCTCTGGGAATTTATTTCGAGGAGGGGGGTGGTGGTGGTTAACATTTAAATATATACAGTGCTTTATTGTTTCTCTTCTTCTGTTTTGACTTAGATTGCTCATACCATACCACATTAATCTAAGATTGTTCCCATCATTCTTGTTAAGATTTAACTTAGTAAAAGCCATTATTGTTTTAACAGAGATCATTCCAAAATAATGATTAACATACCTCTAGCAAAGCCTAAGTGTGTCAAATACCAGTGGTTCCCTTTGAGGGACTGTGAGTTTAAAAAATATTCCTTTAAAAATGTTTAAAAAGAAAAAAAAATGCACAATAATGTGCGTTGTAGAAATATCTGTGCATTTTCTGTTTCTTATGAATGAAATTAGCATTATTTAGTATCCATGATCTTGATTTTTTTCAGAGGTCAGAGGGGAAGATATCAGCTTGCAGTAGAACACAAGGGAAAAAGCATGTAGAACATTCCAGTAAGGATTTGAATAAATGCCTGAATAGCTAAACCCAGACATGGAGTCAGAAGTAACTTGAGCGATTTTTTCATGCTAACTTGTAGTTTTTATCTATTTCTATTTATTTCTTTTCACAGAAGTACTCCTAAGTTACCACAATGTAATTGACACACCACAGAAACATATAAGCAAGTTTTGTTGCATATTCTGAACTTGTGATTTTGATCTTTCTCCCAGTCATCTTACTTTTAGTATGCATGATTAACAGCCTAGGCTCCTACTAGATGTATCCAAAGAAAACTAGTTTCTGCAAATGTAATTATGAGAAAGCATTTGTCATACCAGGTCTTTGATTGTCAGCCCTATAATGTTACCTGTTGTGTTAGCACTCGGGCATTTTCTGTTTGATGACTTGCAATGCCTTAGCTCACTCAGTACAGGATAGAGCTAAAACTTATTTCCCATAAATTTATGGCTCTGTGTGTAAAGTATATCCAAGTTTTTGGTGTAATGGTACAGCTAAAAGGCACACTAGTTCTGTGGCAGTCCACTGGAAAAAGAAGCGTGTCAGGGAAAGAACTGCAGGGAATTTTCAACTAAACTCCTGTGGTATATATGGTATCCTTTAAAAGTTGTTTACTTACTACTGATACCAGAGCAGATGGTGATACAGTGGAGTTGAGGCATGCTGGGCATGTTTTGGGAGGTGGGCCAATCTCTGGTAGGACTATAATCCCCACTGTATAAATGGAATGCCTGGTTGCTGGCTCAGGTGAAAATGAAAAGTGTCAGTTAAGATGGATTTTGCATGCCTGATGTGAGATGTCTGTCAGGATCTTCTCAATGCCTATGCCTGCAAATAATGCCTTATATGTAATTATCCATAGTAATAAATCAGCAGAGTTGACAGACTTGCTTGTAGGTATCCTATGTTCTTTATAGGACAACACCCCACCCCCAATAATCAAAACAAAACAGACTTCCGATGTGATCTATACATGCACATACTACCAAAGAGTAAAATCTGGGGTGACAGTGGAAAAGTTATGTGGCAGTTTTTCACCTGTCAATCTCACAGTGTTATCCTGATTCACAGTAACAACTTCTTGTATTCCAACCCAACAGCAACACAGATGTGCACACGGTGGCATCACTGCTTAAGCTGTACCTAAGGGAACTCCCAGAACCAGTCATACCATATGCAAAATACGAAGATTTTCTTTCCTGTGCCAAAATGCTCAGCAAGGATGAGGAAATGGTGAGTTTGCAACTTGAGTAAGGTGATATAAAAGGCTGGCATGTTATAACCTGGTCTGATTCTGAGGAGGAAAGAAACTAGTGATTGCCAGTCTTAATTTAAGATGTGCATCTATTAATTGAGGCTGGTTTTATATGAAAATTGTTGCCATCAAGGTAATTTGGAAGTCCAAATAAAGGCCCATAGCATAAACTTGGCTGTATTTATTGCATGTTGCTGAATTCAGTTCAAGTAAACATTATTGTGGTCAATAGCTTCATTTTGCATGGAAGAGGCTTATATTTTTATGCATTATCGTTCTGAACTGTAAAAGGGAGGGACTTGGTAGATGCTGTTCAACTCATGCCATTAAATCAGGGGTCATTTTCTTTTAAGCATCAGGATTTTACTTTTACTTTTAGCCAACTTTTACTGACTTTTAATTGAAGGCCAGTGGACTCTATTCATTGCTTGTAGTTGAATCAGAAGGCCTCAAAAAGATGGAAGTGGGCCACTGGAAATGGGCCACCTTTTAGACTCCTCTAAACCAACAAAACACAAATAATCAAAATAAGAGATCTGACTGATAATAAGTGCCCTGCAGTTGCATGGGCCTACGATGTATTAGTCTGAAGACATAAAAATCTTAAGTGCTTGGTTTTGCATTGTTCTGTGTGCTTATGTGTAATGAGGTCAAACCTGCTATTTTCTTTTCATAGTCAATACAAATAGGCTTATTCTGTTGATTTCAGTGTACTCCCCTTACTTTCCAAGTTGTTTATTCCATTTCGACATTTTAAATCTGGATGGAACTGGAACCTCTCCTACCTCATCTTCTAATTAACTAAGATGAGTAGGAGCCCCTCTTTTCTAACTGAGAGACCATCTCCTTTCTGAGCCTTCAGCTGATGACTACCAACAGCAGAGGTGGTAGTTGTTCCTATCTGACGGAATGGAGGGTGGGGAAAGATCTGTGGCAAAGTGGCTTCTATGGTTATGATCTCTTTCACCCACCAAAATTCGACTGGTTTTTTTTGCTGTTCTTTACAGTTTGCTACAAGGAGCAAATTTTTGTCAGCTGCTTGCAAAAGGTGGGAGTGGGCTGTTCAGCTGGTTTAATTTGAGCTTCTCTTTGCACAAGTTATGGCAGGGGATCCTCAGAGCTGAAGTTGCAGCTATTTGCTTGTGCGTGTTGATAATGTCTCTGACGCTTTATGGCTCCAATACAAAGGCACCTGGCAGCTCTTCAGTTAGGCATCATGCAGTTTATATTTGCGGAGATACTAATTTTCAGATTAAATTTGTAGTAATTCTATATCGACTTCATCTAGCATGTATTTATGTAGATCCTCAGCAATTAGGCCACAAACGCTTTATTAAATTCATTTTGAAAGCATGTTCAAGTTCCAGTGGCCTTTTGGTGCTGGAGTTGGTACTGGCAGTTTGTGGAATATCATTACTGTAGGTGGTGAGCCACTTTAGTTCTCTTTATGGTGGTTTAGCAGTGTGACTGTAAGCCTGCCTAACTAGATTTTCAGTTGACCTTTCTCCGTGCAGAAGTTAAAAGTGCAGTCACTTAGAGAGTTGTGCGTCTTGGTTTTTTTCTTAGCGCAGAGAGAGCAAAATTGTGCACTACTGTGATCCACATATCTTGTTTTGCATTTTCTTTTCATAATATATTGTAATCAAAACTCTGCTGAAAAAAAAAAAAAAAAAAAAAACCAAAAAACACCATGCTGAAAAAGAGTCTAAAGGCACTGGTTGATGGGGAGCTCAGCCAGGGTCTGTTTCCACAGGGCACAGAAATTAGTGTGTGATATTCTGCTTGTCCCAGTCCCAGGTGGGCACGCACTGAAATAACTGTTTATTGGTCTGAATCTAGTATGGGACAGAACTGGGTAATATACCCAAATAGGTTCTCATATGAAAATGACGATTAGTTCAAACCAGAATTGTTCCTGGGAGTCTCAGCCTTGTTATCGTCAGGAGGAATGGAGCTGCTGTTCCAAAAAAAGAAGAGTGAAGGGGAAAGACAGGATGAAACCAAGTTATTTATTTACTTGTTTATTTTTATCCAGAGTCAATCCTTGTTAGCCAAATACAGCTTTCCCTACCCAAAATGGATTCTACAAGCTATTTCTGATGGTAACCTGTATATAGCATTTAATGCTGCAGTCTCAGTGGTGTGTTTATTGCCTTGTAATTGGAATTACTGACTTTTTTTTTAGTCTTCGGTAAAATACTAAGAAACTGTGCCTCCCCACTTTGTTTTTTTTTCCTTAAACCACTTAAAGGGCCTGATAGAACTGGTGAAACAAGTGAAGAGCCTGCCAGCTGTCAATTATAATCTGCTGAAATACATCTGTAGGTAAGTGCTCTTGCAAGAATATCACTATGGTATTTATAACTGTGAGCTGACTGGCAGACCTATCTGTGTATATGCCCTGAAGGGAAAGCATTACTCAGAGTCGGAGGATTAGTGAACTTCAGTGAATGCACTAAAAATATGGGTTTACTGCATGACTAATTACTAATTTGCCCTATCAGGGTGCACAAGTTATGACTTCCCTCTTGTCAGGAGTGCAGGCTGCAATCCACAAGAAACGCAAGAAGGTAGAAATTTATATATTCTGTCCTCTTTATAGGACCCCTGATTCCATTTCTAACTGCAGTTACTTGCCCTGGCTGTACGCTCCTGAAGCATGGTATCCTTGAAAACTCTGTATATCTTGTAGTATATAGAGTAGTTTCATGGACATATCTAAGATTGTAAAAATCATGTCTTGCACAGTTGCAGTTTGTGAACTTACAGGAAGTTTTCAGCATTAAAAAGAAATCAACTTTTTTAAAATTGACAGCATTTTGGCCATATTCTATGAAGCAAGTAGATGATGAGTTACAGTGGAGAAAGTTACCGTCTTCAGCAGAGTTGTCTTGTAGTCAGTCCAGATTGAGATTTAGACTTTGTTATCAATGTATCATGATGAAGAAAATCTAAAGAAGTTGAGGAGTATAGCCTTGAGCTTTCAAGGTGTTCCATGAGGATTTGGAATGGAAGAATTGAACTATGTTAAAAAAGCATCATGTGCTTTGACTTCTTTTCCTTTTTACACTCTCCTTAAAGACCTCTTTCTTCCCCACAGATTCCTTGATGAAGTTCAGTCTTACTCAGGCATAAACAAAATGAGTGTGCAAAATCTGGCTACTGTTTTTGGTCCCAACATTCTTCGCCCCAAAGTGGAAGATCCTCTGACTATCATGGAAGGTGAGCTTCCTGTACATAACTTGTAATAGAAATAAGGGATGTCTTTAGGTTTATTAACAGTGCATAACAGTCCATGTAATATGTGCAGTA
Organism: Psittacula echo; assembly: GCF_963264785.1. NCBI lineage: Eukaryota > Metazoa > Chordata > Aves > Psittaciformes > Psittacidae > Psittacula > Psittacula echo. Next base: position 62,466,889 of record NC_137735.1, read on the forward strand.
AGTTCCATCTATCTGTTTTATAGACACAGAATTCTTCAACCTGAATGAACTTCTGTGTTAAATCTTGCAGATTATTATATAAGTGACTGAAATGTGAGCATTGCAAACAGACTTTGTATGAGAGTGTGCTGTTGCCCTGCCAACTTCACTAAAAATGCCTTTTTTTTCTCAAAACTTGCTGCAAATATGGCATGTTTTCATTCAGCATGTGTGGTTGGAGTGCAGTTAATATTTTAGGTGTGGTTCTTCAGGGTGAGAAAAAGTTAGTACAGGTTCATACTGCAGTCATCCCTGTTGAATCCCCCACAAGGCAGTGGTATATATTGCATGCCTTCTGGCACACCAGTGATCAGATTGTCAGCTGTATTCTGTTATTTACAACAATGTTCAGCTGTAATATTTTGCTATATTAAGACAAAAATATGGCCATGACAATCTCCTCCTATAATAAATTGTGACTTTAATTCTCCATGATGCTTTTTCTCCTTTTAAACACTTTTTTCTTAATATTTGAGATTTACTTATCATTTTCAGAAATTAGGGCTGTACACAGACTCTACACTGAAAATTTTATCAAAACTCAAAAATGCAGTGTCCATAGCTTATTTGAGAGTGTGTTGATTTCTTCTTTTTCTGTGAGTATGATGCTTTTCTCTTCTCCAGATACAACAATTTTCCATACACTTTGTTAATCTACTTGTTCTTCTGAAGACTTATGTTTCCTCCTTCTTCCTTTTAATTCTTAAAATGACTGTGTGGCTGTGAACAGAAACATGGTGTTTCTAAATCATGTATAAAAGCAGTGAATAGTCAGGGTTAGCTTTTTGAACAGTAGTTCAGAGAAGCCAAAAAGACTCATGTGGAAAGGGTTTTTAAATATGGAATCAAAAAATGGTTTGGTTTGGAAGGTATCTTAAAGATGATCCAGTTCCAACCCCACTGCCATGGGCAGGGACACCTTTCACTAGACCAGGTTGCTCCAAGCCCCGTCCAACCTGGCCTTGAACACTGCCAGGGATGGGGCAGCCACAGCTTCTCTGGGCAACCTGTGCCGGTGCCTCACCACCCTCATAGTGAAGAATTTCTTCCGGCTATCTAATCTAAATCTATCTTCTTTCAGTTTAATGCCATTCACCCTTGTCCTGTCACTACATGCCTATGTAAAAAGCTTTCTTTTAGACCCCCTTATGTAATGGAAGCTGCTTGAAGGTCTCCCTGTAGCCTTCTCTTGTCCAGGCTGAACAAGCCCGGCTCTCTCAGACTGTCCTCAAAGGAGAGGCGCTTCAGCCTCTGATTATCTTTGTGGCCTCCTCTGGACTTGCCCTGACAGGTCCACATCCCCCTTGTGTTGGGAGCCCCAGAGCTGGATGCAGTACTGCAGGTGGGGTCTCATGAGAGCAGAGTAGAGGGGGCAAGACCACCTCCCTCGAGCCTGCTGGCCACACTTCTCATCTTAATCACGCTTCACACTTAATCATCATGTTCACTTGAATGTCTGGATTCTTATTGTCACAGAGAATTGTTTGATCATGCATTTGACTTTAAATAGTTTGCAAGAGCAGGTGTCCAATGTATGTGCATGTTTATTGACTGTGCATGAGCATCATCAAACCTCTGCTGCTTCACTCTTACATCAGCTTTTGCAGGTTCCCCCTGGTTTCTGTACATACTTGTCTCAAATGCATTGTGACTATCAGATACAGGGGTGCAGAGATAAGCGTCACTGTGTCATTTCAGTCGTATTTTACATCTCGTATATCATCTCTCAGTGGTATTTAGAAAAGAGAAACATAAGAGAGTTTCCTGCTTTTTTTCCTTCCTCTTCCACTATCTTGCCATCTCTCTCTCAGGAGTTACATTTGTGTGTGTGTGTTTGTTCCCTATCACTTCACTTTTAACCTGTCTCTGCATCTTCAGAACTGCCAGACTGGCTGGTATAATAGTTTCTCTTACCCTGCTACTGCTGTAGAACTTAGCAGCCTGGTGGATAACTGCTGTGAATGTTTTTCTAGGTCAGGCAGCAAACTGTCCCTTTTTTTCCAAGCTTTTGCATTAAATAGTACAAAAAGTACTTCAAATTGTTTAATGAATTGGAATTAGCGAGAGACGTCACGGAGCTGATTTATACCATTGGAGTCAGTGATAATGGTATCTCACAGGATGACATTTACTGATGGGATACAATATATCTTCAGCTCATCTGGGGCAGCCTAGACAAATAGAGAATTGGGAAAGGGAGAGAGGAGTTAGCCATTCCTAAATAAAATCAAAGGGAATTTTTTTTAACTAATGAGAAACAGGTTTGATGAAGGAGGTTTATGACTCCACTTTAAGCATAACTTCAAGATTTGACATGGGACAATGCTGATTTGCAATTGGTCTATGCATAATTAAATGTATAGGAGCAAAGACTGTGCATCAACTGGAGCTCATGGCCACTCTGCTCTTTGCTTTTTGGAAGATACAGAGTGCTTTTCTTGCACAAAGTCAAACATGCAGCTATGGGTAACCATACTTGTATAATGGGGATGAGGACTTGGTTTTGTTTGGTTCAAGAGAGATTTTCTAGAATTCCAGTCATGAAGCATTCTTTTCCTGGCCGATGCAGTAGCAAAAGTTACCTGAGTACAGTGCAATGTTTGTGCAAAATTCTGCACATAACAGCTAATGTTCCCAGAAGGAATACAGCTAAATGTGCTAAGTAAATTTTCCATTAGAAATACGTAGTTCTAATATGTGAATTTTCCTTAGCAAATAAACAGACAGGAACACTAAAAAAAGATGCTGTCAGGTATCTACATTGAATTGGTTCTTAGTAGTTGTATTTTTAAATGGTGGGGTATGCAGACCTAGAATACTGCAAAGGAGTTATATGTGAAATGATATTGCACAGTGGGAAGCTGTGGACTAGAAGAGCACAGTGTACATCTGAAGGCTCTCTAGGAGCTGGAAAATGGGTGGTTATTTTAACTACCTTGACCTTGTTCCTCAAATATTCTTAATCCTTAATGAGGGTCTGCTTAACAAAATAAAGTTGCACATCTTTATTACTCCAAGTCCAATTGTAAATGTCAGTGTGTAAATTACAGTGCAGTCAAGTAGTGTGCACACCAAGGAGTGGCTGCTTAAGAGGAAAGGTGGCCATTTATTGCAGCAAGTAGCAAACTGTGCTTTGCATTAGTTCCATGCTGTGCTATAATGTGGCATAGTTTCAGCAGCTGCAAATCCCTTGCCTGCCTGTTTTCTGTTAAACTACTAAATAAATGTGCTGTGCCAGAATAAGACTTTGGTTTTAAAAATGATTGCCACATTGAGTTAAAACACATCATTTGCAATGGTGTTATCCCATTTACAATGATGTTATCTATTATCTCCTTCTGTGGTCTTCCTGAGATGCAGTTACTCTCATGGTAATAGCTTCTTTGTGAAAGTTCCTGTTCTTAAAGGTCTGTGAGTCTTGCTGGCTTGGTTTGATGGAAGGAAAAGGTGGTGCTGATCTGGCCCAGTTGTCAGAGGCACTTCAAGCGTTTTAAACACTCAGGGTGTTACACAGGTGGATGAAATGTTTGTATAAGTTGATTTTTTACTGTATATTTGTAGAATCTGATGGATAAAATATATTAATGCCTTAAACAAAACGGGCCAGTAATGACCATGTGCTTGGTATCTCCTTTCAGGTACAGTAGTCGTCCAGCAGCTAATGTCAGTGATGATCAGCAAACATGAAGAGCTGTTTCCCAAGGATGCAGACCCTCAAATGGGACCTGAGGTATGCAACAACAACAATGAATTGCCAAAGAAAGCAATTGCAGGGCAGCTGCAGAACAAAGAGAACAACAACACCAAGGAGACAGCAGTGAGGCGCTGCTCTTGGGACAAACCTGAGTCTCCCCAAAAGGGAAGCATGGACAATGAGTCTCCAACTGCTCTGCCAGGCAGCAAGACAAGCAGTCCCAGGAACAGCATCCAGAAACTAGATGTCACCAGAAGCCCACCACTCATGGTGAAAAAAAATCCTGCTTTCAATAAGGGCAGTGGCATTGTCACCAATGGGTCCTTCAGCAGCTCCGTGGAAGGCCCTGAGAAGAGCCAGACCTTACCAAACTGTACCCTGCAAGCCAGGAGAACATCATCTCTGAAAGGACCAGTGACTAAGATGGGCACACACAGCGTGCAGAATGGGGGTGTGCGGATGGGTGTTTCCAGCACAGATGGGCACAGCAACACGCTCAACAGTCGGACCCCTGGCTGGGTGCCCAATGGCTACGTCACACTGAGGGATAACAAGCAGAAGGAGTCAGTGAGTGAGTCAGGCCAGCACAACCGGCTTTCCACCTATGACAATGTCCACCAACAGTTCTCTATGGTGAACTCTGAGGACAAACAGAGTGTGGACAGTGCCACCTGGTCAACGTCCTCTTGTGAAATATCCCTCCCTGAGCACTCCAACTCCTGTCGTTCATCCACCACCACCTGCCCTGAACAGGACTTTTATGCGGGTAACTTTGAAGACTCTGTGCTGGATGGACCACCACATGAAGACCTCTCGAACCCGGGTGATTATGAGAACAAAAGTGACAGGAGGAGTGTGGGGGGCCACAGCAGCCGAGCTACCAGCAGCAGTGATAACAGTGAAACATTTGTGGCCAACAGTACTAACAATCACAGTGCTTTGCACAGCCTGGTGTCCAGCTTGAAGCAAGAGATGGCCAAGCAAAAACTAGAGTATGAAACAAGGATAAAAAGGTAAGACAGTTTGGCTCTCCCATCTCACTGCCTTCTACAGAGCAAATCCAAGCAGTTTTCCCTCTTGTGGCTCACTAGCAATCTGCACTAGCTGCAGTCACTGAGTGCTCACCACTGAGTTTCCCATCTTTCAGTGTTGACGTATTCTGACATTGAATTTATGAGATCGTGATACAAAGGAGTTTGTTTCAAAGCAATTGATTGCCATGGTTGTGACATGCTATCCTATTGTTGTCAACAATAAAGCCAGAACCATGTGGGGTTCTGTATAATATCCCAAAATCAGTAGGTTGTCACAGTGTTTTCATTAGTTTGATACCTGTTCTCCAGAACTGAAAACAGTAACTCAGTTCTGGAGTAACTGATACCAGTTACTCCAGAAGAGTAACTGGGCATCACCTTTTGGTGAAAGCAGTGCATGCCTTAATCTATCTGTAGTTTTGAGGACTGGAAAACTGATGGAACTCCTTTCCAGTGTCCTCATTCCTCTTGAGACACCACTACATCTGGGAGTTACCTCTGTTCACTGTCCTATCTCTGCGCTGCTGCTTTACCTTTCCTTCACAACTCGAACCTGTTAAAGAAGGCAAGGAAGAGCCACATCTTTGTCTACAGATAGTGTGGACTCTTCTCACGTACAATGAGGTTACCAGGATGGATGGCCACAACAATTAGCAAATAACCTTAAAGTCTGGATTTAGTATTAGCTACTGCACACAGCAGTGCAGAGCTGAATGCACTCTTTGTAATAAAGGTTCTTCCATAAAGCTGTTTAGGACTTGTCTCACCTGTGTCGCACTGCAGCTCTTTGCATTGGTACCTCTGGCACTGTAAGTCATAGCTGGATCACAGTATGTGAGAGCTACTGGAAACAGTAGCTGAGAGTGAAAGTTCAGCGTACAGAATATTGCAGTCTTTCACCCACATAGCTATTTTCAGTACAGCATATAGTATAATAGAGCCTTTCTTAGAATGTTTACTATGCATGATGATTGTGTGTTTAGTACTACTAGGATTTCTAATGCTTTGCATTGGAAAGCTGGATCTGAAATAAGATCATTATTTTTGAAGTTGTCGATCCATGTTTGCAAACAGATGTAGAAGATAAATCAGATGAAGAAAGGAGATTAGCAGCGAAACAAGGCATTCAGGGCATTAGCCTGACTTTGTAAGTGACAATAGCAGCAGGACCTGGGTGTGAACGCTTCCAGAAGAAAAAGAAATACTTAGCCTGTCCTTGGAGAATTAGATGGAGTCATTTGCTACTGTGCACCTTGCCAATGGCTGTTATTAGGCATTTTCTAAATGAGCTACCAGAGAGATTGCCTTATGAGAATGGTTCATTGATGAAGCCATGGTTTGTAGCTACCTCTCTCAAAAATTCAGTCTAAGCTTTGTAAATGAGGAAAATATGAATTTGTTGTTGGTGTGCATTTCTACTTGAGTAAGGAGTGCTGCTCAGGAGCTGTCTGCTTTTATTTCATTTTGCAGCTTGGAGCAGAGAAATCTCACCCTAGAGACGGAAATGATGGCCCTGCATGAAGAACTGGATCAAGAGCGGAAGAAGTTCACAATGGTAGAAATCAAAATGCGCAATGCAGAACGAGCCAAGGAAGATGCAGAGAAGAGAAATGATATGTTGCAGAAGGAAATGGAGCAGTTTTTCTCCACTTTCGGAGAACTGACAGTGGAGTCCCGCAGACCAGAAAGAGGCAACACCATCTGGATCCAGTGAGAATTAGAAGTGTTGACTGTGGGACTTTGGGGAAGGGCTTGGGGGTATTATACTGTATCAGGTGGCTGGTCACCTGCCTGAGGCTAGTACTCAACATAATGTTATAAACCCTTGAAGGAAGAGATCATACAGACATTAACCACTCATATCTACAGTGTGTACTTATCAAGTTATACTCTTTGAATGCTTCATGAGACTACTGTCAAGTGTTAAACTGGATATGTGTATATAAATCTGAAAAAAAAATCACCTTAGAGAGCAAGAAATATTTTAATGCAAGTCTTGTATTTAAACTGGTAAATTGAAATGTTGTTGCAATCAAGCTTTATATCAAGGCTTTTCTCCCTTGCACTTAACATATAAGCTATTTTTGGCATTGTGTTACCATCAGCTTATTTTGTATATCAAATGTTTTTTTGGTTTTGGTTTTTTTTGTTACCCTTCTTGCTGGGGAGTGGAGATAAACAGATATGTTACAGTATACGTGCCAGTGGTTAACCCTGATTTGCGTCGCTTCTAAGAAGGCAGTAGGATGAGAAACAGGAGCACACTATGGGCAAAATAAAGCAGTATGAACATGATTGATGGCCAGGGTAGAAAGTACCAGGACAGCCGTATCATAAAAACTAAATGAAGATATCAGGTCAGCAAAATTGCAGGCTGTAGTGAAAGGGTAAACAGCTGCTTGTTTGGGAGCAAATGTGGATGACAGAGTAAGAAGTTGGGGGACAGAGGAAAGGGGAACTTTAGGGGAAGTCAAACACGTGACCAGGGCTTTTTGGGGTACCCTAAAGAAGCCCTGTGCCTGATCACTGCAGCTCAGAGCAGGAATACAAACCAGTTGTTCTGACCGTATTTGCGTCTGACTTACCTTCATAGTGTGCTTGAAAGTAAGTCCTTTTTATAATGCTGGTGAAGGGGCACACAGGGGGGATGAACTGGGTGCATTGTGATGGGTGCTGAAAAAAATAACAAAATAATTATGTCCAGAGTAGAAATTACTGGAGCAACTGTGCAACAAACAGCAAACAAGGAAGAAAGCACACTAACACATTCACCACCCATATTTACAGTGTATATTAGCAAGTGTCTCAATGCTTCATGAGATTACTGTCAAGTGATACAACTGTGAAAGTTTCCAGGCTGTCAGCATCACCAAGCAAAGACCTGGAGGGGATAGCATGGAGCCTAACAGCATGCAGAGTGCCACTGAAAAAGAAACAGCAAATCCGTGCTATAAATCAATAATTAGTTTGGCATCTTTTCATATAGTAAGTATAACTGGTATTTTTTATACTATGTTAAGGATGTTTTGGATTTACTTTTGCCTTTAGAACTGCAAGCTGTGTTATTAGAGGGGGCCATTGAGATGTCTTTGCTTCCCTCTAGTGTCTCTTGAGTATATTGCAATTATTTTTTAATACCAATTGGGAAAGAATAATGAATATAGCACCAAAGAACATTCTTCGTTATAGCATGTATATTAGACAAGTATTAATTAGAAGTGGGAATTATACTGGGAAGTAAACATGAGGTTTACGTTTCAGAGAAATGTTAACTTACAATGCAGTTGTATATATAACACATGGTGCTTATGGATGCATTATTTGTGTTTGGTGAGATTGAGAGTCCCAGCCACCGTGCTTATTTTACTGATTACTGTGAACATCCATAGTGCACATCCAATCTGTGTGTAAACCAGAAAAAGTCAGACCGGGAGATCTCAAGGTAGTAGAAAAGGGCATGTTGCAAACCTCATGAAGTTCAACAAGGCCAGGAGCAAGGTATCGCACCTGAGTCAGGGCAATCCCAAGCACAGATACTGGATGAGCAGAGAATGGATTGAGAGCAGCCCTGAGGAGAAGCACTTAGGGGTGTTGGCTGATGAGAAACTTCACATGAGCTGGCTTCAGTGTGTGCTTGCAGCCCAGAACCTTCGAACCCAAACCATTCTATGATTCTATGTTTTATATCAGCAGCAAGCAAAAGATGTCCCCATAATGGTAAGAGAAAGAAACATATTATGTTAATTCTTGTTTTTAAATAGAATGAGCAAGACCTTGATATCTGATGCAGTAGGCCTCAAAGTCAACTGACAATTTAAGCAGTATCTGACATCTGTTGACGTGACAGCAAAGACTCTGAGATAAGTATTTTCTTAATTGGAATTAATTTTTCCTACACTAGATGTGTACAGTAGTCACCAAGGTGGAGAAAGTTCTACTTCCTCACAAGTAACCCAGTTTTCTTATTTTTATTTCCTCTAGCAGTCCCTATGTCATTCAAGCTCTGTTGCTCTCTTAAAATTTAAAGGAGTACACAATTCCTAAGACTGGTTCAAGGACCTAACATTTAGTCACAGAGGCATGGCAAAATGTGGCCAGCGAAGAAGTGAGGAAAGGTGCAGTTCCAAGGTTATCCATTGATATGCTGGCAAAAATGACAGCTACTTGATAAAATTTTATTTCTGATAGTTGTTCAAAATTGACAAGGAGTAGGAATTTCATTTCACATCCACATCTGCCTCCAATGCCCTAGGCTATGAAATATGCAAGGAAAAAGGGAAAGTATTTATAGTCCATATACTTAGCATTCTATGTTCAATTTCAATTATCCTTAGTCTTCATAGGAACTGAGTGGAGGCTTTCAATGATTTGTTTGTGCTGCATGCTTTCCTAATTTGTTTGAACAGGCTTCTTTGTACATACCTGTTTCTGAACTCAGATTATTTGGCCAGTGATTTTTGAGGTTAGTTCTTAGTCTAGATAGTTGAGGGTTAGTTCTTGGTCTACCCCCAAGCCTGTGTACAAGCTATAAGAATGCAGTTTGGAGTGATTTTTTTCTTATCTTTAATTCTTTGCATTCACCATACCTGAGATGGTTTATAAGACAAACTATTTCAGTGAAAAATCTTCATTTTTGGTGTATATAGTTCCTCCACATTTTTATATTGTTTTTTTTTTGAGGATTGCCATCAAACAGTCTTGACTGAGACTGAATGATGCTACTGCAGTGATTTCTTCAGGCGTGATCCTTGAAAAAAACATTCTTTTATTTCTGCAGAGGCTCTGAGAAGCTGGTTCTCCATGTGGTTGTAATGTACGGCTTAGGCTCGACTAGACCTGGCTCCTTCTCACTGATGCTAGGCTAAAACCTCAGAATTTCTGTTTTGTTTATCAGAGGGATTTTGATCCCCTTTGAAATCAGGACTTAGTCTTGGAAAACAATATAAACCATCCACAGGACTACAGTTGTTAAAACCTGCTGGCATTTTTTAGTCTTCTGGATGCAGAAGACAAATTCCTTAAATATCTTCTAGGAAAGTGGGAGCAGAGGCTCTGGGAACAGAGCAGAAGCTCAGGTTTCTGTCCATTTGGCCCAGCTCATTTTGGCTGATTCCTTGATGGATTCAAAGCTCTTCTTGGTGCTGCTGCCACCTTCCAGGTGTCTATTTCCTATACCATACTTCGCGGTGCTCTTGTCACTCACCTTATCCCACCGTGATCCATTTCCTGGAGATAAACCTGCCACAAAGCTGTTCTTTGGCTTAGCTTTCTTGGTGGTTGAAGTCTCGGTGCTGGCTCAATAAAATATCAGACAAGTTCTCTGTAGCTGTGCAATTTGGAGTCAGCTTAAACACTCTGACTCCAAATGGCGTCTGACTCCAGCAGTATGGGATCATACTGTTGCTTTTTTGGAAGCTCACGTAGGGTGGGATTTGTCTGATTGTTTGAAGCTTCTCTTCACATTTTTAAAAGTATTCCAGTCAGTTCCTCAAAGAATGCTCAAATTACATTTATATGGCTAAGTGCTGATATCCCAAATGCCTTGCTTTGGAGTCCAGGACAAGACTTCACTCACCTCATTGTCTCTGCAGAAATCATCTAGACATACTGGAAAACTTGACCCGACAGAGTGAACTTAGAAAATACTAACAGTGTGTGTACGCTTCTATCACGTTCCATCCAAAGTGTCCACTCCTCCTGTAAGGCTTCATCAGCATTTCGACTGGTGATAAAGTTTGTGTCCTTAATAGTCATCTTCAAGCTCAAAATTCTTGGTATTCCTTACATTCAGAAGTAAATAACAAAATGCTATTCTTCTAACATCTGTAACTTCTCACCTGTGTGATACCATTTCCACATGGTTCATGACTGATTTGCTGCATTGTTCCTTTTTGCATGTCCAGCCTATGTGTGAATCGACCTGGTTGGCAGAAGCAAATGTTGAGGAGGCATGCTGATGCATCTCAGTAGCCAGAGGATTAAACCATGCTCCCTCTGATGCAGTGGAGTGGAAAGCAGCAAGACTTATTCACAAAATTAAGGTCAAAGCAGACTGAGCCTGAAGGCTCTGAAAAAATCTATGGGGATTTCATGTAGCATATCTGTTGGTCATGGGTTATCTCATTAAGACAGTTTTTTCAGGGATCTTAACTGTTAAGGTGTTGAATTAAACCAAAGCTTTAGCCAACACAACTGGGTTTATCACCAGCCAGTGTAGTTGAATGAGCCATGTTCTAAAGCCAAGTGTTACCTTCTATGAGAGGACACTAAGAGATTTTCAAGTGTCAATTAAAAAAAGGTGTAATAATAAATTTGCTTTCACCTCTTTCTCACAGGTCTTTCTGTGAACTCCCAACATTACGTATCTGTTGTGAGAGTTCACATGCCAACTCCAAGCTGAGAATGGTAGTTAACAGCTCATTGCTAGCTCATTGCTAGCACATTGTCACTTTTCCTTGTGCACATCATACAAGAGACAATGCTTTTACAATTTATCAATATAGATGGCAGAAAAAATCCTCATAGAGCTAACAATGCTCTGGTCCAGTCACAGGGCATGATTATATTACATTACGTTCAGAAATGTAATTTCAAGACAGCACACATGTTTAAAAGCAGGCTCTCAGCATGGTACATTTGGGGGACAGACAGTAAGAGAGGGGAGGCATGCTTAATCCCATCTCCAGCTACATCATCATGGCACTGTGGTAAATGATAATGCCCTATGTGCCTTTTTACAGTAGACTGGAATAGTGGCAGACATTCACTGTAACTTTTAAATGTTAGATTCTGATGTTTTGCTCAGAAAAACTTCCATCTTCCTTTCTGTTTGTGAGAATCCTGCTATGCATCTGGAGTGTGCTTTGGTGTAGCATAATAATTAAGCTTGCTACACTTCTTTGCTACATGTTTTTCTTCATCTCACAGAGCAAGTTTCCCAATATAAAAATTAACAAATAAAATGTTATGTTAAATGATGTGCAAAACTGGTATGATAGGTTTTGATTCGTAGAGTCTACCAGGAACTCACCAACAAAGTTTAAGTTGACAAACAGATATTCCTGATTGCGGCACCAGGAGACAGGGGGGATAGCTCCTCCAAGTGTGTCCCACTCAAGCACCAAACAAGCTGTGATTATATAATCATTAAATATACATATTCATTACATTACATGTATATTTATGAAGTTACTTATGCTTTACACCGTATCTCTAGAAAATTCTTCCTGCATGTGCACAATAATGTGGTAGTGGTCTTTGAGACCCCTGGTGTTCATTTCTTCATCATCCTCTTCATCATTTCATCCTTGGGCTGAACTTTGGAGTTGGCCAGCTTCGTTGCCTGTTTGCCAGCTCCTTAGCTGGTTCTAACTGGTTTCCCTAAACATCAAATGAAGATGTTACAGAATCCACCTGGGGTCCAGGTTGCTTAGTTATAAGCAAAAGGTTCGTTCTATATACAATGAGCTATTCTTCATTCTGTCTTTCTTGTTCTTTCCTTACCTCAGTTTTCATAAGAATGAGGAGGAAAGGAGCTTGCTAAGATTACCACTCTAAGGTCTTTAAGCAGTACTTGATCCACTAAAGTGATGATCCAAAACTTTTTGAGAAAGATCTAATTTGCTAAAGAGAATGAATATTTAATTTTTCATATTATTGTATAGCATCCACACTGAATAAACAGGTACTTTGATTTGCATGTTTGGACAATCCAGTCAAAAAGTCAAAACTGTCAAAACAGTGAGTTGCCTTTGGCTGCTGTACACTTGAACCCTTCCTGGCTGAGTGAAACTCCTAATTAATTTCCTTTCTTACTCTGAATTCCCTCTGGTGTTTGTCCATTGAAGAGGAGATTTTCCAGACTCTCTGTGCCCCTGGCAAATCTGTAAGGAAACAGAGAAGGGGAGATGGGAGAAAAGAAATTAACACTATTTCTGATGTGGGCGTGCAAAAATAGAGGAAACAGATGGGAGAGATGAGAACAAGGAAATGTATACACCTGAAATTGCCATGTGTAGGTGGTAGTAATTTGCCCTCAGTTAGGCCATTCTTTGTGAAAGCTTGTCTCTACAAAAAGGTTACTACAGTTAATGTTGAACTGTCTTTCAGAGCTTTTTCCAGCTCTAAATCACTTCCTAGGCCAACACCTCTAGCTAGGTCTACTGTTTCACAGCAAGTTCCTTGCTTTTATTAGTCCTATGTGCTAACAGCAGGAAAACAGTGGAGAAATACCTAGCAAAGCTGTTGCTGTAAGAGCTGAATGCAAAGCAGGGAACCCCAGAAGGTCAGACAGTTCACTGTGAATTACCAGCACTCACTGTGGGAACTGATAATGCCCCTGGACTGTTGTTCAGCATCTCTAGAGTAGTGCTTCTTGGGCAATAAAATTATATATGGTAGATGCCCTGCCAATAGGAAGTGCTGTAACTCTAGACAGCAGTGAGAGAGCTAACGAGTTTTCCTAGTAGGCTTTTAGAATCTGTCATAATGTGTGTATTTACAATTATCATTGGTGGTCTAGTTTTGCTGGACAAATGCTTGTCAGCAATAAAACAAGTTTCTTTAGTATGCCAATAATAATGGAGAGTGCAATAAATTTTTGAGGCAGGAAAAATGAGTGTGATGCAAATATATTCCTCCCTTTTTCCCTAAGGGGTCCAGGATAATGAGCTTTATATGAAGTACAACTCCATTTCTCAATTTCCTAAATGCAAGCATGGAAAATCCTTTCTACCTCTATGTGTATTACTCTCATCATGCAAAAAAGGTTTAAAACAATTCATGTTCAGCAGGACTTTATCATGATGTTTGAAATACTATGATGAGCTGTTTAAAGTACTATTATGAGCACGGCTATAATTTTTTAAAACTGTATAGTATTTAGGAGGTGACTTGGCTTGAGACCAAAAGTAGTTTCAAGCACCAATATTTTCTCTGTTGTTCAAGTCACAAAGACTCACTCTTTATTTTTCGACCTTAGCAGTTAACCTTAAGTGCTGAAATACAGTTCGTTCAAAATGATTGTACTGTTCAAAATGTTTGACTGTAGCACTACTTGCAAATCAGTTCCCCACACTTTATAACAGAAAGTTCTCTCCAGGTCTTCATCGCTGCTAAACTATGCCAGTAGCTGGCATTTTTAATTGTTGGGTTGAACAACAGCACCTGGATTTTGGTAGAGCAGAATGACTGATGTAGTGCTAGCTCCTCTCACTTTTAACCTTAGCTGAGCACTCTGGTGAGGTTTTGCTGAATTCACTCTTACAGATGTGTGCTTTGTGTGATAGTGAGATCTTATTCAGGGAGTTGTGTGGAAAAAGTTACAAATTCACACCTACCTAATTGCATAATAGTTCCGATGTGCAGACATGCCCCAATACTAATAATGGATGTGGATAATGGAAATACTTGTATAATTTAGTATTAATAGTGAGTGTATCACAATTGGCTTAATAGATATTATTCTGTCTGACTGGAGGGACCTACATCAAAGGAGGCTGTAATGGAAAGTAAGCAGGATATGAACCATAACAGAAATGAAGCATTTCTGAAGGCAATTCCAAAGGCCATTAAGGGAACAGTTCATGAACTATTAATCTATCTCTATGCAGCTAGTCAGGCCTTTTTCTCCCAAGGCCAGAACCTAAGATCAAAAGCACACTAAGCTATTAAAAAAATTGCCTAACAAGGAAAGAGGTGGAGAGCTGTTAGTATCATCTCAGGAGGACATGGCTGAGTAAAGATGGACAGCTTTTGATGTCCTGGAGCCAGCAGAGACTGAATGTATTTCCAGTACTTTGCCAGACCAAGCATACTTACCAGCCTAGGTTCTCAGTCTGTTCAGTGTTCCTGTAGTGCTGCAGTTGAGCCAATATGCCATGTGGCAAAGCAGGCTTTATTGGCTTTAGCATGCAGCAGTATGCAAGTGTACAAGTATAGTTATAAAATCATAGAATCAACTAGGATGAAAGTCCTTTCAGATCATTGACTCCAACTGTTACCTCAGGACTGCCAAGTCACCAGTAAAAAAGGTCACTAAGGGCCTCATCTACAGAGGTTTTGAACGCTTCCATGGATGGTAATTCCATCACTTCCCTAGGCAGCCTGTTCCAATGTCTGACTATCCTTTGGTGCAGTCAGGTCAGTACATATGCTAATTCATTTCTGAAGGTAGCTCAGTCCATGCAGAGCCAACTCGTGGCATCACCAAGCTCCTCAGTGTTTCAAGTTGTAATGTCTTTTCATTCACACTTAGACATCCACCAAGCCGTATAGCTACAGCCCAAGTGCTTTTCCTCCTCTATGTCTCTCCTTGGCTCTGCAGCTGCAGAAGAAAAGTGGAGGTAGGTGGGCTGGAGTGTCTTGGAAGAGGTGGTGGGTGGAGAAGGGAGCAATCCACCTACAGGTAAATGAAATTTGGAAGACACAAGTTTATGTAGCTGTTATCAGTTGCTTGCCACATGCACTGAAAGATGAGTCCCTGGCAGTTCCCAGCTGTAGCAGGGCTTGCTATATTACTGCAATTGGAAAAGACTGCCAACTCCCAACCTTGGGATCCATGCTAACAGCTGCAGCTTCAGGTTTCACTCAGGCAATGAAGATAATGGCTAAGGAGAATGCCTTCCCTGTGACTGGCTAGCAGGAGAGAACAGGCTTGTGGTATGTTGACAGACCCGTTTAGTTCTATGTTGGGAAATATTTACTGACAGCAGGTCCTTTGGGAAGTGTGCCCACAAGGGAGAGTGGGAGAATGAGATCATTGCTGAGGTTCACTTCTGAGCTATAATGACACTATGGCCTGTAATTGAAGCAAGAGGGAAAGCAATAGTGGAAGTCAGCTAAAAGTTGTATGTGTGCATAGACTGGTAGGAACATGAAACAAACTACAAGCAAATATAATAGTGAGAACGGGGCTTTTGCTATTGAAGTCTGCATTTTGAGCCTGAACCTTGTTGGATGGCAGATCTAAAGATGTGCCTTCTGTTTGTTTAGGCAATGAATACATGGTGTGTGGTAGTCATAAAACTACTCCCTGTGCAGCACAGCAGTGCATTTGAATCTTTTCTGGAACCTCTGCGAATAAAAGTGGCAATGTTCATTCTGCCCACACAGCCATAATTTCAGTCAATTGAGTGGATGTTCTCAGTCACACAGCTATGCCTGATTCCCGAGTCAAGACTGTGTGGTACCTGGTGGATTATTTTCAGCTTGTTTTTAGGTGCTGTTGAATTTGAGCATGTGCTCTGCAGATAAAACAGTAAAAAGTATTGTTCAAGATTATCAAGTTACTTGTTATTTCCTTTAGAATTCTCTAAGAGAACTGAGACCTGAGGGTTCATTTTAAAAATATGGGGCTTAATCATCTTACTATTGAAGTCAAAGCATTTTTTGCCATCACATCAGGCAGAAGGACAAAGCTGGGTCAAAATAAGTTACGTGAGAATTCTAACTATTGCTACCATTGGTCAGAAATTATTGTTGCTGTTACAATAGGGGAACTGAGAAGAAATAGTTCTTGATTTTTTTACTACATAGCTTTTTAGAAGAACAGCTTGTCAGAAGAACTTAGATCTTGTTTGCATACACATTAGAGGTAAGTAGTGTATGGTGTTGTGGATTTATGATGTGACAGGTTTTTGTTTTCTGATGTAGTTTCTGAGCTATTTTAAAGAACATTTAAGCAAATTACTTGTATTCTACTTCTCTGTTATTCAAGTACTGTTGAGGCAAACAGGAAAAAAGGTGGAGGTGAAAAGAAAACCCTAGCTACAGTTATAGTATCTGTTTCTTTGTTCAAACCTTATTGTCTTAGTGGGCCTATATATACTCTTTTCCTTGTAAACTTGTAATTCCAATACACTATATTAATACCATAATTACACACTGAAACAGGCCTCAGGCAAGCCATTCTTTCTGATACTTTAGTTGTGCTTTGCAATACTGTAGTTAACCTAGTTGTTACTGTGGGGAGTCAAATACACTGCAACTCTGCAAAGACAATAAAAAAATTGTAAGCTGGCAGGAGGTTAATATCCATGTTGATAAACACAAATTAAAATACTTGTTGCAAATGTTGATTTCCTATGAGCATTAGGTATAATTTTTGCATTGATTTTGAAAGAAAATACTCATCTACACAAGAGGAGTAGATAGTAATTAGGTGTGTATTGAACAAAGAAAAACAAATCAGTAGAATGACTTTGATTTGGACTGAGAAGCTGAAGTCAAACCAGTAACCCTTCAAGGACAGCAATAATGTATCATGTTCATATGATGAGTTGAGTGTGGTAATGTTTTACTGGAAGTCTGTGATGCTACAGCATCCATGATATTTCTCACAAGCAAAGGTACAAAATTTCTTACAAATCCTGTTTGAAGTTAAAAATTCCAAGGGGTCAGTAAAAAAGTGCTATACCATCCAGAACAAAAATAGCCTGAAAGGTTGTAATCCACATGATAGCCAGGACAGCAATTCAGATCTGAACAGCCAGCCATGAGCAACTGCTGACCAGATGGTAATGAAACTAGCCCAGGAAATAGAGTTAATTTTCTTTCTTTTGTTGACTTCCAAATCCCTTGCTGCTTTTAAAGATTGTTCAGCACAGCATGGCCACTGTAAAGTGGCCTTCCTATAATTGTGCAGCTTGTATTCGCAGAGTTTTGAGGATCCTTAGCTCCTGTACTGTAACCACAAGCTGTAAGGATATGTGCTAACTGTGAGTTTGATCACAGGAAAGAGCAGTGACACAAACACAGGAATGCTTTCCTCCATATAATACTAGGAGCCTATGAAACCAGTGTGGCAGATACTGCTCCCAGTACTATGGGGACCTCCACTGAAAGAAACAAAGGTGCACTTAATTATCATCCTGGGCCAATTTCTTCCTTGTTTTACTAAATTTTATGTCTGGTAGAGTTGTGTAGTATTAAGTGACTGCTATAGAGCATACAGATATTCAGAGACACTTTTGACAGTTAGTCCAGGTATGGCAGCAAGAAGCTTAGCACAGTCTATTTCAGTATGCTCTTGGTATGGTAATTTATCTTTTGGCCTTCCAAAGATAAAAAACAACACTGAAAACCTGAGAAGAATAAGAGAAGCAACAGGCAAAGTGTGACAACGCATGGGAAGTGTGAGATGGGGAAACAGTAAGAAGTCAAGAGTGATGTTGTCCTGATAGAAGCGATGTAGGAATGAAAACCTATTCTTAGTGCTGCAAAGGCTTTCAGGCGGATTATCTGTGCATTCTGTGTGCAGACATACTGTCACAACTCTGACGGTGCTGTGCAGACAGCATGCCTTATTTTTCACAGACCATTCAGTGCTGAATAAGCTAGTGTGGTTATGCAGGAGGTGCCAATGCCTCACAGGATACAGGGCTTGTAGCTTGAATAGTCAGACTAAGAGTTTGCTAATTCAGAGGGGGATTGTCTAGGAATATAGACTTAAGTGGTAAACACTTTCTACTAGCAGTTCATACAGTGCCTAGCCTAACTCCCCCTAGGGAGCAGAAAGGTAAAGAACACATAGATTAGAACAGAACTGAAAGTTCTGTACTGAATCCTCAAGGGAACTTTGCTATAGACGTAGTTCCTGCTGCTTTGTTGTAGTTTTTTATTATGCTACCTGGAAGTTGTGTAGCCATGCTCATATTGTGGAAATAAACCCAAACAAAACATATACTTTCTTTCAAACTGGAAATCTTGATAAAGCTCGCAGAAAATTGAAAGATTGAGAGACACACTTTCCTTGCAAATATCAGACATTCTTTCAGTTTCAACAGCAGGGTATGACCTTCTTGCTCCACTGATGAAATCCCTGCCCCCAACTAGTATTTATTATAAGCCTCAGTGCATTTAATTCATTTCTAAAATACAGCATAGTGCTCAGAGATGAGCAGACATGTTTTTCAAGTGGCCATCTGCTTACCAATTCTGCAGTCTCCCATACAGCAGCCTTAATTGTTTGCATTACTTGAAAGATTAATGTAATTTAGAAGACTTACTACATCATAAACCTAACTATTTAATTGGTTTAAGTGTCTTTCTTTGATAAATACATGTTCATAGGGGTGGCAGATGTATAGAAAATACAGAATATTTCTCCCTACCTCTTTTTCAGCATATGTTCTACTATTCATTGTAATCCAAGTCATCTGGAATGAAAATACACCCCCAAGCCTTCTACGCTATGAAACTAAATCTATTTTCTGGTTCCTCTGGAACGTAAGCCAGAAATCTCATAGATTTTTTATGTCTACTTATATAGGAAAGGAGTTAGTTGTGAAAAAAAAAATAAAGAAAATGCCAGCTTGTGCTTTGTAACCAGGTTTGAGTGTCTAAGATGACACCGAATTAGGAAATTTCTGTGTACTGAGTAGCTATTCCAGTCACAGGTGCATGCACATGGTAGCGCCCAGAACATGGAGGCCTTTTCAAAAGTGTATAAATTTTAACAAGAATTGACCTACCCTATTGAAATTATGAGAGTATATTATAAGGCCAAAAATAAACCAAACCAAACCAAAAAAAAACCAAACCAAACCACAACAACAAAAAGAACACAAAACCAAACCCACATCTATCTTTTAAATGTTTTCTCACATGCCATTACAGTGTTTGAGCCTAACACTGAATGCCATTACTTGACACACAAAGCTTGTTAAATGTGTGAATTTCTACATTTTAAAACTCATGTAGTGGAAGGAAAGGAGGAAAAGCTGGTCTCATCATCTTCAATCTCAGTGAGAATCATGCTTTCCAAATAACTGTGAAGGTCTGAAACAGTTTCAAGCTTCACAGGTTATTTTTAGAAGAGTAATAACTAAATACACAATGATATGAAAAGAGAAAATACTCCATACATATCTGAAAAGATAAATGAAACCTCCTCAGAGCTGTGCAACAGGACACTGTATTCTTTCCTATTTGTCTCCAGTAACCACGCTGGTTTTTTTACTGGAACTATTCTTACTCAGTAGCAAATGTTAGCTGTAGCAGCCACAGTAACATATAAAGATATCACCTGCGAAGCTTGGTGGTTTTCCAGAGCAAAACCCAACAACTTAGTAAACTAGCTTACATAAAAAAGAATGAGGTTCAAGGAAACACGTGCATCTTACCGTGGGCTGTGTGCCTCTTACTCCAAGTCTTGAATCAGTGCTTATACACCTGTTCTTAGGGTGCTTGTTGGTCCTTTAGACTAACACTGTGCAAATATAGAATGTTATATATATCTGAAGATACTGCAGTCTGTAAATACTCAAATGTCTGCTGCAAGTTTTATGAATGTAAGACTCATGTTGCACTAATGGCAATTACTTTTCAATCAAAAATGAGGACTTTCAAGAGACACTTAAGGGCACTGAAGTATTAGACATCTAACAAGCAAAAAATTTCAATAAGAAGGAAAATAACTGTGATAACTGCAAATATCTTCCCTCTGCACCAGAATCTCATTAAATCTGAAACTTCTCCAAAAAAAAAAAAAAAAAGAAAGAGGCAAAAATGTTCAATTCTATAGTGTTTTGTGAAATGTGGTTCTTTAGTTCTGTCCCAATGTACACACTGCTGTGTGTTCATAGATAGGGGTATTGCATACATAGAATCATAGAACAGTTTGGGTTGGAAGGGACCTTCAAAGGTCATGATTCTTGCAATCTATTTGAAAAGCAAGGCAGCTCTCCTCTGTGCTTCTACTCAAGGGGGGGTGTGCGGAGAGGTTAAGGGGTGGAGCCGTGTGTAAGGATGTTCACTGCCTAAGGCCTGACCCATGCATTCTCTCCTGAAAAATCCAATCTTACATTGTCAGCCTATCTTACCTAGGTTTTAATTGCCTGATTACCTTATTCTTAACTCTCTTAGGTCTCCTTGTGCCTTCCAGCCATTAGGAGAACTGGAATTCAGTCATATTCCTGCCTTATCATCTGTGCCAAAAGGTTTTCTTCACTGGTGCTTTTGTAAGAGGGGATTTCTCTTTGGAGAGTTCTTCCTAGAAAAATCTGGTTATAGAAACTGGTAAGACTGACATGATGCCTCTGATCTGAAGACGTTGTACATCAAGGTGCTGGTGATCTGCAAAACAGTGAACACCCAGGCCTATGCTGTGCTGCACATATAGCTTAGCAAGTGCAGGAGCTCGTCTTTCCTTCTGGAGATTTTGGATGTGTAAAGCCACACAATAAGGAAATGTCACTTAAATTGTCTCTGCAACCCATACAACCAGGCACAGTCCCCAGGCTTCTAACAGAAGCTAGACTGGTTGTTGGATTGGTATCTTATCCCTTAACCTGTTTGTACTGTTTCCCAGAATCACAGAAATGTTAGCTGGAAGGAACCTCTGGTCAGCCATGGCTTTGCGTAGCAGTCTTGACAGGCCTCAAGGACGGAGGTGTCCCAATGGCATACATAACCCTTCACTGATGTGCTGCCTTCCTAATAAATCGTTGTTTCCTAGTATCTAACCTCAACATCCTTTTCTATACTCCATGCTACTAACTCTCTTTACAAAGTATCACCTACACTGAAGGAAAAAGGCAGTGACAAGGAGAAGAGCTGGAGGGTTGCCCCACAGGATTCATGATTCAGGGAAAGACAAAGAAAGTCAGAAGTATATGAGTGAAGGAACTAAGCAAAATAACCGCAGCTTAACTACGAGTCTCTGAAACATCAAAAAATACATTCATCAAATAAAGCTGTATCCTTCAAAACTAGGATATTAGTAAAGAACTGTAACTACATGTAACTACAGAGTCTTAGCTTCCTGGAAGTGGACTGTAGGAATTTGGGATGACACTAGAATACAGGTTCAGCCTTGTTTACAGAGTAATTAAGATATTAATATTTTCATCTGGGATACAGTAATTTCTGGTAACCGCAGGTGAAGCAGAAACATATGAAGGAAAGCTTACAGTAAAAAGAGATGGATTACAGGAAAAAAAAAAACCAAACAAACAGAACTCAAACTTCTCTTATAAAGTTTTCATTTTGCCAAAGGAAAGATGATCATGCAAAGAAAATGAGTCATGAAGTTGTAGACAGATATATAATGTGTTTTGTTTTTTTAACTCACGAATGGCTTTAGTCTTCCTGTTCAAGATTAGCAAATAGTAATGAATAGAGGAGATGGAAGATCTGTAAAGCACATGTGGAAGCTTGAGCACAGAGCAGTCAGACAACATGATCATTGAAGCTTTTTTATGTATGTATCAACCACCTACTGTCAGAGTTCAAACAGAGTGAGTGTAGTTAAATAAGAGTAAATCTGAGGGTGAAATATGAAGCAGATCAGGTGGGTTCAATTCTGACAGTAACCAATATTATAAAAGATGCCTACACATAAGATGTCTGAAATCAACCAGCTCCAGAGTAAAATGTTTGATTCAGCTCCTCTACCTCTGAGTAATCACATTGGGTTCCAAATCAGGAGGCTGAAACCAACCCTTGTTAAAATCAGGTTTCTATACGGGGGGATGGGGAGCCATTTCATTAAGCTCTATGAGTCATTAAAGATTGTCTTCAATTTATGCACACATGCTCAGGATACAGATTCCATTTACTCTAGTCTCCCTTCTAAGTGAAGGGTTTTGACTCATGCTTGCCATTGTTGAATTCACCTGAATTACTTTTACTACAGCTGTGGCTTTTCCCACACTCCTCTTCCCTGAGTCTTAATGGCCTGGTGGAGCAGCTGCTAAGTTGCGGACTGAAGGAAACTAAGGAAGTCAAGGAACAGGATTAGAGAATTAGTAGAACAGGTAAGTGGTCTTGATCTGATAGAGGGTTTGTTTTTTATTTCCTTGTCTCCTGTGACACTGTATTTTGTTATGTCCTAAGATTAATTCAGTAGTGTGAAATTAGGAGTATATGGGCTTTAAAGTCAGGCAGAGCAAAAGACTATCTTAATTCTTTGCAAGAGTACTTCCTGCAAGGTTTAAAACACTGTGACACATGAACCTTCCAGAACTGAATCCTGCAAGGTAGGATTAAACAAAAAAAATAAAAAGATTCAGAGTGTTTCCTTGCATTTGGGAAAGATGCAGTAAATGTTTGACAAGGATTCTCAGACCACTGGAATTAGAATTTAGGATGTTGTGGTTTTTCATGAGAAGACTTTATTTCCCATTCAGAGTGAAGGCTCAGCATCTAGAAAAACTCCAAAGACTAATGAAAGCTAAATGGCTTGAAAATACTTCATGAAGAAGATTGTGTCAGCCAGGATGTAAGAGGAGAAAAGGCTGTAGTCCGAGTGGGAATTCATGCCTTTCTGGTTGTTGAAAGGCCAGCGTAGACTGAAGAGAGATGCAGAATGGAGTATGTGCTGGCTCTTGCTGAAGAAGAGCAGACTAATGGTCCAGTGGCACTACATACATAGGCACATGTACATTGGTGCAGGACTCCTGTTCTGCAGAACTTTTAAAAGTGATTAGTGCTTCAAGGGATACTATAGGAGGGAGTTACAGTTAGTTCTTAAAAGCTTTGACGGTACACTGTTTGAAAGATATCATAGCTTGAGGGTGGGTGGGGTCAAAAGAATGGATAAGACTGGCAGTCACATCTCCAGTGAAGTAATACTACTTGAAAGCAGACACTAAATTAAAAAAGCCAGTCCAGATAAAAGAATCTGAGGTCAAAGCTGCAGATGAGCTATTTTATCCTTGCAGATAATGGAGTGTGGATATAAGAAAGCTGAACTGACAGGGATCCGAATAAAGTTTTTTTTTGGCTTCCGAAGTCAAGGTATAAATCTCACTCAAGTAACTGAGAATATTTCAAGGAGCTGAAGTTTAAAATTCAGATGTATTTCTAAAAGTTGTGCATTGCTTCTCATTACATCTATACTAATAGAGAAAAATTTGTCAAGTACCTGGTTTTTTTCTAGCCTTCTAAACAAAGATTCTCTGAAGAATGGAAGTATGTTTTTGCTATGATCACAGAATCATAGAAAGCTTTTGGTTGGAAGGGAGCCTTAAAGATTGCCTAGTTCCAACCCTGCTACCATGGGCAGGGACACCTTCCACTAGATCACGCAACTTGGTCTTGAGCACTTGCAGGTATGGGGCATGGGCAATCTCTATTATTTGCTATAGAAGTATATTTTATAGTAGTTGCAAGCTCATCCTAATTTAAAATTTGTAGGGGAATGAAAAATATGAGGACTTGTTCCTAACCTATCATTAGTTTTCAGTAAGCTCTGCATGTATTGCAAGCAAAATTAATTTTCTTTACCTTCCCTATAATGAGTTTTATTTTGTGTGTGCTAGAAGAAATATGTACACCTTGGCACTAATGCATTATATGCTGTGAATAGCAAATGAATACCAGTAAGAACTGAGGTTAAAGCAGTAAATCAGGTTCAGGGGTAAGTCCTAATAGCCTTTTTCTAAAAATCCTATTGATTTACCTGGGATCTTGCATTAATTGCTTAACGAGTGAGCCTTATGGGATTGTATACCATTGTCTTTCAAACCAAATAATAAATTAAGGAAATAAAATGTTCCTGAGACGCACTGCAGGAAATCCAGCAGCTGCAATTTACGGCTGAATGTAACAACAATACCACATTCAGCTGTGGAACTAATAATGAGGTTTCAGTGTTCACTGTTCCTCTTGATGGAACTAAAAAAATCTTTAACTGAGCCCCAGTCTGTAAGCTGCACTTGTAAGAGAGGTCAGACCATTCTCCTGAAACTAACTAAATGTATTAAAAAATTAAGCATTTTTTTTTTATCTACGTATGAGATGCCTTGGGCATGTTTCCTTCTCCAGATTATAGAAACTATTAAAACAGTGAGCTACTACATCGTCCCTGAAGTGCCACAGGATGGCAGCCTTTCAGAGTAGTTATTCTGTGGGTGATCCTGTAGTTTATTTTCTGTCTGAGAATTGAAGAGCATATTATCTTTGTGGTTTACTTCTTTGGTACCAGAACTGTTGCCCTGTTACAGCATATTGTATTTTATCTGGATGGTCATGAAGCTTGAAAAGCTGTTCTTTATGATGCAGTCTGTATTTTAAGCCTGAAGCTGGGATTATACAAGGACAATCAAATATGGTTGAGGAGTGCTAGTTCTGGCTTAACCTACACTACGCTTTATGGAGTCTGCAGGGTTAACCTCTTTTTCCTTTTGCATGTGGTCGGTTGGTTTTGTCATCCTGTCTCATGCCACACCCCTATTTTCATCCATCCGTCCATTGTGACATGTCCCCCCTGTCCCCAAACTTCCATGTACTTTCAATGAAATTTTGTTTAAGTAGAGATTAAAACTTTAACAAATACTTTGAATATGGCAGGACATTATTACTGTCGGGATATGTAAAGCAGTTATCACTGTTGGTTGTTGCAAAAGGGATACATGCAATTGTGACAGTCTCTAAGATTACCATAGACAGTGAAGGAATTGTGTTCAGGTAGAGCTGACTGCCTACTTAAACTATGCAGAAGGACTGTGTGAACTGAAAATTAATGCAAGCTTTATACCCATGGAAGAAATTAATTTGATCAGTTCCACACAAGTTTGCATCTGTCTTCACAGGATAAAAACTGCAAATAAAAGATTTATTAAGATCAGGATAAAAAAAGAAAAAGATTCCTTAATATGATTGTGATGTAAAACAAGAGCTTTGAGGCTACATGGGAGTTGATGATTGTGTTAATTGTGAAAACTCAGTCCTTACAAAATGAAAACAATAAATACTTCCATGCAAACCAGCAGATGTTACTTGATTGCTTGCTGCATATTCTTGGTTTCCCTGGAACAGCTCTGCTGACATACAGAAGGTATGCTGGTTTACAACTAGCACAGTCCCATTAAAGGTACGTGATTATAAAGCTCCCAAGATAAGCTCTGCAGCCACGCAGGCATGTGCAGGTAGCTTTCATCTCAGGCTGACCAGCAGGTGACAGCTTCCTTCCAAATTTGTTTTATTCTTGGTTACCTTGAGGATCACCAGAAACAGACCTGCACAATGTTGGAAATACTGTACTCAGATGCTATGTCTATCATTCAAGCTATAAAGAAGTCTTCTTTAAAGTAAAGGGTTAACTTAAGGCACAGTACCATGACTGCAGTATTTTTAAAGATCCCTCAGTCTTATTCACTGTAGCCTGTTGTCACTTGTGGAGGATGAGAGCAAAGTGAATGCTAAGAAAGAAAGGACAAAGGCATCATCAGGGAAAACATCCCAAATCCCAAGAGTTTTCAATTAACTAAGACTGTAAAAATGCAAATGATGAGACTGAAGGAAGGAGGCAGGGAGAGCTTTCAAAACAATTTGTACAAATCAATGTACAAACTTAGTTTAAAAAAGCTGCAATTTTTTTTTTTCCATCTCCTGCTGAAATATTGTTACAATTTTAATAATTTGTTATTATTGTTTTGGCATCACCATTTTTTAGATATCAGTTCAATGTGGAAGTCAAAGCTGCTACCAGGCTGAAAATCACGTCCTTGAGTGCTTGTGTACGAACACAGCATGGGCAAAGCCTTTGCAATATACGTCATTTGGAAAAAAAGTCATAATTCGTGGTACTGAAGTCACCATTGCTATAATGACGTTGCATGAAAAGGTTTTTCCTTCTATTATTTCCAATGGTGAGTGAACATAATGAACTTCCCACGTGTTTTGTACTTTGATATAAATTATATTTGTTTTATTTTGCAGGCTGAAATTATTTTGTGAAAGATGGGCATGCATACACATTTTCCCAATTTTTCCGTTGAGGGAGGGATGCCACTGCCACGCCACTGCATCCTGCCAGCTCTGTACATCCTTCTTGGGCAACAGCAGCTAGACATGCACCCAGATTTAGCTATTTTAAGCAGTAAAAGGGCTGAAAGGGCCCAGTGCCCAATGTCTTTTTGGGGTTTTGCAGGGTATAGTGTTGCTGTCTGAGCCCAACAACAGCACAGGTGCCAGGGATAGATGAGGAGAAGAAGCGAGGAGGTTTAACCTCCATACATTTTTGGGGTCTTTTAGCTTGCTAAATGCCCCTTATAGTAAGTGACTTGAAGAAGCACACGTTATTTTGACCCAGCATTAAAATGAAAGCCTGTTAAAAAAGGGCCTGTGGAGACAGGGCAGGCAACAGCTGCTGTTACCAGGGGAGCTTGATGCTATCTGTGAGGAAAGGGACCTTAGTGCCCACAGAACTGCTGGAGCCTGTCGGGGATGACCCCGTCAAAGAGCCAGCTCCAGCATCGGGAAAACATGGGGTCAGGTAGAGGAGAGAGGATGTTCTTTAAGGTCACTTCCAACCCAAACCGTTCTGTGGTCGTTGTTTCTGAGGTTCTATGAATTAAGCTTTCTGCCCCTTCAGTCTGTGGATTTAGGAATAGTAAATCTGTATCAGCAAGTTACAAGAAGCAAAAAGGCTATGTGTACCAATTGAGTTGTGCAATTAGTACATTGGATGAAAGTTAGACACATGATCTTTTCTATACTTAGTACTGTGTTTCTTATTGAGTTTGCATTTTAAGTTATCCTCCTCCTAGTGCATGTTTGCCCAGCACCCTACACCAGACAATCATTCCCAGAAAGCTGTTACCTAAATAATGAGAATAGGAACCAACAGCTCTGCTCACAAGCATTACAAGGCAGTTATGTTTCTTTACAAGACTCAGCAAGTTCAGACCTAAGCACAAAGCAGGTTATACACGTCCATGTATATGACCACCAGCAAAAGAGCATTATATATCTGAATGTGGACCAGATACTCCCAGAAATCCTAACAATATTAATCCAGGCTGTCTGCTCTCAAAATAAGTAGCATCCATTGGGATTCCGCCCCAAACACCGTGAAAATTGCCTGGCACACTAATTTGAAAACCAGTGATGACAAGATGTTAATTGTAAATTCCCTTTTACCCAGTATGAAAAAATCTGGGATATGCATGCTCCTACTGATGCTTGATGGCATATAACTTGTACAGCAGCAAGAAGTTGACTAAAGCAGCAGCAGCAGACAATATAAGCAAAGAGCCAAACAAATGAAAAAGACCTTCAACAGGGGAAAGTCCTCATTTCCTATGCCTGTGACTTATGCTGGCTGCCCAACACCTCTAGAATATCCCTGCAAAACTGGCTTGGCTGGACCCAAGCCAAGACTATCTCACTTCAGGGTAGCAAGACACACCAATCTTGTCTGTCTTTCTGTCTTTCCCAAAATCATCTTGTATATGTTGGGTCTACTTAATACATAACACAGGGTCACCTTAGAAACAAACCCAGATTTTTTCCCCCACCCCATTATAGGCCATGACAGAGCACTGCCAGCTGCTCACATTTGTTCAAGAAGGGCATCATCCTATTTAGTCTAGCTTTCTTCAGAAACCCATCTTGACCACTTCAGCATAAGTATGCAGGATAATGTAATTACTGTGTGTATATTCAGAAAGAACTTGTTGCCCACAGCAAACTCCTCTGTGGTGAAACCTGCTTGCTGTGTATTCTAAAATAAAGCAATTGTTTATGTTAATAAGGATCAAAGGAGAAATCGTGCCAAATGCACCACTAATATAGTACGTTTTCATGGGCTTCATAAGATTTTTTTTTTTTTTTATTGAGCTAGTCTAACCACAATTTTTTTTAGCCAAATTCTCATTTTGGTTTCTTGCACCAAGGGGTGCCTGCCTCTAATGTGAACACTCTGCAAGCTTAGACTTGCAGTCATAAACTAAATTTCTAGGTTCACAGAAAACAACCGAAGTTTTATTAAAATAAGGACATAAACATGTAAATAATCTCGTAATTTCTCCCATTATTAACATTTTCTGTGAAGAAACTCTCAAAATGAGAAGACTTCTTTTATTCTTTGCCAACTCAGTTATGCTAATTTTTAGAAGTAATTTCTTATTGTTGTGACTGCTATTTGTATTAATTAGAATGTGTTTCTTTCCATACATTACTTTGTGATTTATTTTTTCAAAAGATCTGCACTTTGAAGAAAAAATGCAGTGGCACATCCATAGGCAGCATTTGAAGTGGGGGAGCATGCAGTGACATGCCATACCAGCACTTCTTTTGGGATTCTTGAGTTTTGAGGGGAAACTATCACCACAGCTGGGCAGAAGGTGCTCCACCTGGAAGTCTCTAAGA
Source organism: Psittacula echo (assembly GCF_963264785.1). Classification (NCBI taxonomy): domain Eukaryota; kingdom Metazoa; phylum Chordata; class Aves; order Psittaciformes; family Psittacidae; genus Psittacula; species Psittacula echo. The sequence continues at coordinate 62,495,752 of NC_137735.1, forward strand.
CTAACAAGACCCTAAGAAGTTTCAGCTCTTAAGTGAAATAGGATTAAGCCTGTGCTTCAGCGCATTTTTGTGATCCTATGGCTTTTGCTGCACAGAAAAGCAGGACCTTTTAAAATGCAAGGCTGCTGCTCTGCCTCCCCTGTCCTGCTGACTTTCAAGCTTCCTAGCACACCTACCACCCAGGTAGGAAGACAGTTCACAATTTGTGTGTTACACCTCAATTACCAGCAAACCATAAGCCTTTCTCAGCTTCCGAGGCCCTGTGTATGTCTAAGGCACGCTCCTAACTGTTTGCGTAGTTGCATGAGTCTCTCTTGTGTGCCCTGGTTTCTGCATATGCTGGAAGAAGTGCCAAAATGCACATTAATTGCTTTCAGAATGCACTCGGGGTCAGCTGGGAGCTAACTATAAAGGCAGGATTTCCTACCTCCCAACTTCCTAAAACCAGAAAGTGCTGGTTTCCTTCAGATGAGGAATACTCTCTGTGAGAGCAATGGCTGTTTCTGGCCTCCACATTCCCCAAGTAATGCCCTGAAACTGCATTCACTTTGAGCACTGATTATGTGATAGGAATAGTATCATTCATAATATAACTGAATTGGTTCTTTCCAAGTAGTTTAAACAGATTATGAAGAACTGGTGCTCTGTGGATAGAGAAATGAAAAAGAGGAGGGATAGAAGAATTTAATGGTCAGGATTGTTTCATAATGTGAAGGAGTTTGAAGACAGCATATGAGAAAAGCCAGAAAGATGCTGTCAGAATCACTGCTTTCCTTTCCTGTTGCTAAAGAATTTCCATGTAATGATGGGTGACACAGTCTATCCTAAAAGATAATACTAAGTTGTTGAGATTTTTTTTCCTCCAATGAGTGATAATATAATACCTTAGTGCATTCTTTCCCAGACTCTCAGGAAAAGCAGAGTAAGTGGACATTCGATTACTTGGAGGGATATCCTGGTATGTGTGTTGTAAGAAGCCTGAATAAAGTGGAGATTGAGTGCTCCAAGGGGTCAGATAAATGTTATTGACGTTAATCCAATTTAGGTTTATTAAAGAAAAAAAGATAACATATTTCTTATTTATATTAAGGAAATGTCCTGTATGAGTAGATTAGTAAATAGCTCTGTATTTCTTTATTAATGGATTTTATGTGTTTGTTTTCAGAGCATTTTGCTGAAAGCTGAAACAAATTCCTCACAGGGCAGCAGTTTGCTCTCTCTCTCTCTCTCTCTCTCTCGGAATTGCAAGGAGATGCCGGTGTATGATATGGGCTCAAGTTGTTGACACTAGAGCACTATGATTCCTAAATAACATGGTGTTACCTGATGGCTGAAAATTGGAGAACCAACTTATTTCCTGTGAGATTTGTAACTTGATGGACAAAAAGGCCCCCCAATTGTAGTCTTTATGCTATGAGGAGGTGATCCACAGCATTACAAGCGTGTTGCATCTGGAGTATAATTGACCAGTTGAAATAATTCTGGAGGACAAATACATGCAAATACACATTCATGCATTTAAGCAAAGTTTAAGTTAATGAAAACTATTCTGCACAAGAATATCACCTTCAAAAATTCTTAATAGTCATGCAGATAGTTTGCTTATTCTAAGCTGGATTTTAGCCATATGTGTGAACAAATGAGTACCAATTCTGTTCTTGGGCATGACCTTATGTGGTCAACAGCTGCACTGTCAGTAACCATAGTGCTTCTGATCTGGTACAGTCTCTCTTTCCTGTCTTGGTCACTTTCTGCTCACCATTCCAGCCTCTGTTCCCCTTTCTCATTTTAGTCATGTTACAACCCACGTTCTTATCTAGCCCTCAAAAATAACAATGTCAATTTAAAAAATGAATGTTGCAGTTTTACGTATAGGAGTGAAATCATATTTTGGAGCTCTCTGGAAATGCATGCTCTGGCTTTACCAGTCTGTTTGCTCAGGATGTGCTACATTACTTGGTTTCAAGTAACAAAACTAGCAAAGACTGTGTAGGGTTTTTTTGTTGTTGTTGTTGTTTTGTTTTGTTTGTTTTTTTTTCTTTCTGTTCAGATTTGTGCTTAAGAAAAAAAAAGAAAAAAAGCCATGACACTTCAATTCACAGTGGAGAATTTGCCTACATCTGTCATTGACTATGACTTTATTACTCCCAGAAACTATGCTAAGGCATATGGACAGTAAGGGGGTGATTGGTGACAGCTAACATGGCTTCACTAAGGGCAAGTCATGCCTGACAAATCTGGAGGCGACCTGTGATGGGGCCACAGCGTTGGTGGGTAAGGGAAGAGTGACTGATGTCATTTATCTGGACTTGTGCAAGGCACTCGACACTGTCGTGTATGCCATCCTTGTCTCTAAACTGGAGAGGCATGGATTTGATGGATGGGCCTCTTGGTGCATAAGGATCTGGCTGCTGGTTGCACTCAGAGTTGTGGTCAATGGCTCAGTATCCAAGTGGAGACTGGTGATAAGTGGTGTTCCTCAGGGGTTGGTATTGGGTCCGATCCTGTTCACCAAATTTGTCAGTGACATGGACAATGGGATTGAGTGCGCCTTCAGCAAGTTCACCAGCTTGGTTGACGAGAAGCTCAACGTGAGCCGACAGTGTGCGCTTGCAGCCCAGAAAGCCAACTGTATCCTGGGCTTCATCAAAACGAGCATGGCCAGCAGGTCAAGGGAGGTGATTCTCCCCCTCTATTCACCCTCTGTTCCCTCTCTACTCTCTCTCTTAGTAAGTAATGTGTACAGAAATAAAGTGTTAACCTGAGAAAAATATGAAAGGGGCATCTTGAAAACATGACTGGGATATTCTGAAGTTTTGCTGCTTTATAGTTGAGATAGAAATTTAAACAAATATACTGATTCATTGCCATCTAGAGATGGAGACCCTTTGGCTTGAAGGGTTACACTGTGAAACCATGATTTCTATAACGTAGGTTTTGTTCTGTCCTATATGACTGGTCCTGGAATTTGTGAGCCTATGTTCTGTTTTCACTTAAAAAAAAAAATGTTTCCTCGAAGAGTACCTGGTCTTTTACATCAAATAGCAGAAACTATTGAATGTCATTGTCCTGGGTTCAGCAGTAGCAGTCAGTTTTCCTCCTTCTTAGTAGCTGTTGCAGCACTGTGTTTTTGACTTTCAGCCTCGGAACAGAGCTGATAACACCGATGTTTAGACTGACCAAGGACTTTGTGAGTCTCATGCTCTGCCAGGGAGGAGGAGAAGCTGGGAGGAAGCAGGGACAGGACACCTGACCCAAACTAGCCAAAGAGGTATTCCATTCCACAGCACGTCATGCCCAGGATGTAGAATTGGAGAGTTCCCGGAAGGGCTAGATCACTGCGGGATGGGGGCGAGGTACCGGTTGGTGAGCAGTTGTATTCTCTTCCCTTGTTATTTCCTTTATCATTATTATTATTAGTGGTAGCAGTAGTGATTTGTGTTATACCTTAGTTATTAAACTGTTCTTATCTCAACCTGTGGGAGCTGCATTCTTTTGATTCTCCTCCCCGTCCCTCCAGGAGCGGAGGGAAGAAAGGTGGGGGGGGAAGTGGACTTCGTGGTTCTGATTTACGGCCTGGGCTTAAACCACGACAGTCATGTACTAGCAAAATTCACCAAGAATCTTGCATCTCTGTTATTTCAACAGAAACAGGTCTGTAAACACTACTCTCTTTTTGATTATTATACTTTTCATGATAATGTAAGTTGGATAAAAGATTACTCTTTCAATAGTATGTATTTGCCTTTTATCTGCATTAGGAACTAAATGCGACTACTTGGCATCGTATCACTAATTACTTGTTTTCACTTATGTTGCATGTATTGTGCACACTTGTCAGATGAAAATGCAGCCTTCTGCAGTGTCTGTAACACCTGGAAGCTTTGGTTTTGAGGCGGACTTCTCTGAAATGAGGTGGTTATGAATGTATGGTTGAATACTGCTCTTCAATGATTTCATGTTTGGCATATTGAGGGCAAGTCAGACAGAGCTTCCCCTTGCTGTCAAATTCCTAGAGGCTGTCAAATTGTGCAGCTATGTAGTAGGGCTGAATGCAGTGACACTCATGTCATCCTCACGTGTTGAGATTTGACAGTTCTATGCCTTTGCCCAGACTGTCGTGTGAGGCATTCTGCTGCTCCTACAAGAATGCTGATTCATACGTAGGTTGTATATATAAATAGGCTGTAAATCCTTTCTGGCAAAAATTAATTTTAGCAGAGTTGAAGAATTCACCCCTTGTTGATAATGCTTTTACTAAAAGTTTATCTTTACAGTTCAGTCAAATAATTAGTGCTGAACATGAAGAGTAAACCAAGAAAAATGTTTGCTGTTCACCCGTGAAACAACAAATTTTAATTCGAAGTTCTCAGTAGATCTGGTTCTGTTGGCTGTACTCCCTGTTCCCTGCACAAGGCTTTTGCACTCAAAAAATGGAAATGGCAATGTGCCATATACCACATATTCAAATTACACTGTTATAAAAGCAAGGAGAAAAGCACTTTGCAGTGCTTTCACTTATCATTCAGTGCCAGATGGTAGTTGTGGGATTGGAGAAGCTGTTGGTTAGTCTTTTGTATTTGGTCTTGGTTACTGAGTAATAAATAATGGGTCTATCTTCCCTGGCACCTTTTATCCCAGGATCTTGAACTGTTTCATCTCTGCCTGTGGTTGGGAAGGGTTTAATTAAATAAGCCAGCTGCATCTGTTGTGAAGCAGGGTTGTGTGATACTGTTTCTTTACATGACTGTGCTGATACCCACACAGGTGTTGATGCCAGTGAATTTGTAGAACACTGCTTGCAGTCTTTACCCCAATCTGTTGATCATAAAAGGAAATGAAAAGGTAAAACTTCACGTGCTCTAGGAATTCAGAACCCAGCCTCTGTGAGGGGAGAGATTTTTTTAAAAATATCTCAATCTTTAAAGCAGATGCCTTGATATTTTAATCACATTCAAGAACCGCCTATGCATCATCTTTCTGTCTTAATCTTCATGCTATTGTAGCTGTAGGCTGTGATCATAATTAGGATTCTGTTGTACTTACACAAACATGAGCAGGTGTTATTTCTTCTGTGAATGCCCAGTCTAAGACAACCATTAATTTGGGTCAGGAAGAGAGGGGAAATTTAAAAACATCTCCCTCTGCATTTATTTGTTAGAATCTTATACTTCACCATTGATTTGGATATATTTGGGTGTAGTTACTGAGGTTTTTTAACTCTTACCCCCCTTGTTTTTGTCTGATTAATTTCTGTAGCTATTGTTCCTCTTGTTTCTTCTTCTCATAAAAAGGCAGCAAGTTTAAAATACTGTCACATCTTTAAATATGCAGTAAGAATTAAGAGCAATTTTATTTTATGAGGCATAGATTTTCATAACACTTGACAAATGGTCTGCCTAAAGGCTTGAAGAGTTACTGCTGAATTCAATGGGAGGGTTTTCATTATTTTCATGTGTTCCAGAGCTGACCCTAAGTACCTAAGTACAGACAGTAGTGGGATATGAAGGCACGCATGGGCTCAAAGATCTTGCATAGTGAGAACAAGAGGTATGTGGGAATACAAAGGTGCTGACAGCAGTAGTACAAAATTTTCTAACTTATCTAGGTGACTTCAGAATGGTGATGCAGATTAATACTAGCTTGCTTCTAACATTTACAGTTACCACTGAAGTGTATGCATGTTTCCAGTTTCCAATCATATGTATATTGATTTAGGCACCAAAAATTGTTGACATTGGTACACCTAAGAGCCATATTAGCGGTTTTTTTTATCTGCATTGAGCAATTGGATTTTCCTGACGAGTCACCAGGGGAGATCGTGTTTTTTGAAACGCAATATGGAAAAAACCCACCTATTAGGAAGCTCATGCATCTCTTTGTGTTTCTACAAGCATAGACAAATGTGGACTAAACCTTTTCTGAAGAGGCCACTGGGCTGCCTGGCTGTATGCTTACAGTTCTGAGCCATACAGTGCTAGTATTTTCTGGCTTTTCTCCTTCATTGTGTAACATCTTTGTGTATATAAGTGTATATATATATATACTAACTCATAGAGTGTGTGTGTGTATGGAAAGAGATCAGAGACGTTTGAGATTTTGTGTTGAAACAGCACTATATTCCATGCTGCACTGGGGTAAAAGGAGGTGATCAGCGATGCAAGCCAGGGTAGAAGTCCTTTTAATACCACATGTGATGGTGTCTATAACCTGCTATGTGGAAACAAAACCATAAGGGAGTATCTTTGAGCTCTCTCAGTGTCGCCAGGTGATTGTGGGCATCCAGCCCAAAGTTGATGTGCATTCATAATCATTCATAATCACACTGAAATAGAGTGTTCCTCTCCTCCCACAACTGGAAGCAAAATTATACCATATTCAGCTGTAAAGAAACTTATTTCTAAACTGTATAGGGATCAGAAAAGTTGTAAAGCATGTGTATAAGGAGATCATTGGAATATAAATTTGGCTTAATAATGACAGTCAATTCTTTGAAGTCCTACTTGGGTGTATCAATAATTTGGAACTTGGAAGAGGAATGATCGTATATTCTATCTACTTCACTGGAAGCTTTGCTGACTTGAGCACTGTGGGGGGGGAAAGACTTTCTCATAAAGAGTAGTTACAATGATTTTGTAATAAATAGGACTGTGTTTACCTGTCTGGAAAATGCATGCCTGCAAACAGTTTGGAAATAGAAAAGTTAAATTCTAAACATTGGTTTCCATGGCTCTGTGGAAATTGATCATAAAACTTGTATGACATGACCAAATAAAAATAGGGGTTTTTCTTAGCTTTTATATTTTATTAGAGTCTATGTAAAAAGGGCTGCTATCTATGTATAGATATGTTTGTATATGTGTTTAAAAAAAGATTATAATAGGAAAATCAGCCGTGTTTCTCTACATATTTTCTGAGAAAGTTAAAAAAATGTTATTGTTTGGTTTTATTTAGGTCTAGCTGTCTTTTCAAGAAGACATACAATAACACAAAGAAGACTTGCTGGCTGCACTTTGTCTTTTCTGTGAAGATGTAAAAATGAACCAACTAATCCTGTGGTAGGTTATTACTGGCAAAAACCAGGCAAGAACAGTAAGCATTACAGAATAAAAATAACATCTCTTGTTAAAGAAATGTTAGATGTTGCAGAAAGTGACTTCTGGAATCTGCATTCTCAGCATTTTCTTTTAGGCACCGAGATTTCAGTCTTGTTAGGTTTAGCACTTCTGTGGCCTGAAAATGACCGTGGAATTTTACAAGGGTTTTGTTTACAAGAAATCTCTCAAGTCACCACGATAACCACTCTAAAATGGCATTTATTCAGCTGATCATGTCAGAACAGGTCTATTCTGATGAACTTTTGGATTACTTTCAAGAAACATAAACCAGGATGTTAACAGTTTTATTAAGACAAATGCACAAATATTAGAGTAGATATAAAAAATAAAATTATTCTTTCATTAATAGTAAATAAAGCTAAGCATTGGAGTGAAAGCTTGCCTTTATCTGTTTGCTGGTTCTGCTATCCAAGGATCTGACTGTTATTCTTTTACATCCAGAAACACTTGAATCATCCTCTTCGTTTGTTTAAGATGAACTGCTTCAATATTGTGGTTAATAGGCTGTAGCTGTTGTGGTCAGTCCTGTAGCTATTGTTGGTTTATTTGCTATTTTCAATAAACATTTCACTTAAAGGTCTTCCTTTCTTCCTTTCATAATATTTAAAAATAAAAAAACCAAGCCCAATTTGCAGCAATAATGAAATTTAAAAGGTTCTCTTCTTTCAGAAGTAATGAAGGTGCTAGCTGAAGGAAGCAAGCAAAAAGCAGGAAAGATGAAAAGGTGAAAACACTACAGAAGGGAGCTGTAAGATGAAGACATGTTGATGATTTTATTCTTACTACTTTTGTTGCAACTAGACGTAGCACATGACTGTGTCTTCTAGGGCAGGAAGTAAATTATTTGGTAATATCTGCTAGCTGGTATAGTAAAACACTTATATAAAAATCATAATAAAACTAGGAAAATGGTATCCAGTCTGGCATCTGGCCTGGAAATAGGTTATACCTGTCTGAATAGGCTGGAGTGGGGTGGCACCCAGGAAGTAATGTGTGGGTGAGCCAGGATAAGCCATTTTTCAGCAGTGTGTAGCAGCAGTAAGCTGTTGGACCAGACTAGACTTGACCTGTGGAAAGCTGCATATAAACACTAGTGATGATCTTGGGGAAGAGAGAAGCAGTCTATTTTGATTGCAACTTCCTCTTGTTGAAGAGCTCCTTAGCCTTGATCTACCTTGAAGACTGAAAAGCATCAAGTAACTGAGAGCCACCCATACAGCACCGACTTATAGTATCATGTATCTAGTATTTTGCTAATATTTTTGACAAATGATTCATCGTCAGCTGTGTATAGGGATTGAGAAATAGGGAAGAGCTGTAACTAACTATTGTGAAGCTGAAAACATCCATATTGGTTAAATTGGGCTCTTTATGAATGCAGCTGTGACTACTTTGTTTAGAAAAGGCAGCCAGAGAGAGAAAGATGTGAAGGGTAGTGCCTGCTGTCTTACTGGCTTTGCAGTTTCAGCACAGCCCTGAGTTATTTTTGATATTCAAAAAACCGCTTCTGCATGCTTTAACAGTTGTAGGAATAAACCCAAGAATCCTGTTTTCCATTTTGCGAAACTACACAAGTGATGACTTATTTCTCCCTTGCTTTCCGTTTCTGACTTCGGATTTTGCATTAACAGTGAATCCAGGCCTGTCACTGCCTGAAGAGGTGGTAATGCCACTGAACTATTATCTAAAAGTGATAGTACTTTTTCCAGCTGTGCTGCAAAAATAAACAGATAAACAGCAGTCCTCCTCTGGCAGTTCATACAACAATTGCGGTCATCAGGATTGTGAGAGGAGACTTGGAGTATCCATGCTCTGGACAGAGCAAGGAGTTCAAATACCCTGTGATAGCAACTGTTCTCTCTGAGATAACTGGCTGGCATCCTTCATGCCTGCAGGTTTGGATAAGCTTTGCTTGAATGCCTTTTGCTCCTCAGATGTTGCATTGGAAACTGGTACACAACTTTTAGATGCGGATTCCATCCAGGCAACCACAGGCCTGAAAGTCAGGTGTGTCAATGTGCCATTCCTGGGTATCAAGGTTTCTTAGTATCAAAAGAAGATCTATAGTAAAGTCTGGTTTGGTGAAATGATCTGGGACAGCTTCCAAGTGGCTATTTAAAGCAAACAGTTTGTTAAGTACAGCCCTCAGTGAAGGTTTCATTGCATAGCGTTTTGTCCATCTGTTCTGTGATGTTTCTGTGGGTTTTTAGAATTATTTTTATATTAGGAAAGAAGCTAAAATTACTTTGGAATTTGTTCCTATTCCTTGCTGCTTCTCTAAGGAGAAAGGTGAAGTGAAACTTCATTAATAGGAATTTCATGGATTGTCATGCTTCTCTTCCAGTTAACATCTGAAGAATTGGTTCGTTTGGGTTTTTTCCTCATGTCTTCTTTCCAGTCCTTACATTGTCAATTGAGAACAAAGGTTTTATTATAAACATTTGCTGGGTAGCCACAAAAAGTTAAATTGCTTGTATTTAGTAGCAAAGTCTACCAATAATTACCAATAATGGTAACTGTTTCAACTTGCTTTTATTTTTCATGCTTTTTTAGACAAAACCTTTGAACTTTGGTGGTACCTCTAAATTCCATACTGCATGCAAATGAAAGCTCCAGAAAAGTTGTTTTGCTATGCATCTTGTATGCTGTGAGTATTTCTGGTTTACTTATCTATATAAGAGTTTCTGTATTAAATATGTTGTGTGCTATGTAGAATGTCAGGGAAAGGTGTTCTCTTATTAAACACAAATGTAATCACTTGTGAGACGAAGACTTATAGGGGACTTTATTTTGCAAGTGCAAAGTAGTTTACTTTTATGTTTACATTTCTCAGAGGCAAAGATAACAGGGTATGATAGAACAGCATCCCTGTTTTTCCCTAGAACTGGAATGATGCTTCAGTGTATTGGTTGAGATATATTGACACAGATTGGCTGGGGTACCTGGTGCTTTGTTTTGGGAGGAAAAGTACTCTGCTTGAAAGGAATCCATGTCAAGATTTCATCTAGCATCTGTGACCAAAAGAAGAAATACATTGGCATCTTACAAGTCATAGCTGCATGTGGCAATCTTGCCTTACCTGTCTGTGATAGCAGTGAAAGATATATTGGGGAGTGTTATAACTTGCAACTTGGCTTGGAGATGACAACAGGCAGCTGGTTAGTGTAGTCTTGCTGTCCAGGGACATTAGGGGCCTGATTCAGTTGCATAAACATGGGTATTAGTGTGATGTGAAATGTCACAGAGAATGTTGTCCATTATCTAGCTGTTGATTCAAAAGGGGCATGGTTCTCCTGAATTTCCAGTGACTTACTTCCCAAGTCTGTGTAGATTATCTTGGACTTCATAGGATATCTCAAATAGCATGAGGTGCTATTGATGAGATGGCAAACTTGTGTCTCATAAGAAGATGCAAGAAGTATGGCTCACCTAGGAGCGTTATTTGGATAAAATTAGTACTATTTCCATCCTGTTTCTTTTGCTTGAGTCCAGAGGAAGAAGACAAGTTACTGAGGGAAAAATGTAAGTGATAAACCTGCCAGGTAGGTGTCAATAAGTAGCATTCTCTGTTTTTTCTACTGGATTTCTGCTTAAGTAAAGTAAACATGGGGTATTGTGGAAGTTTGCAACGGTGCTCAACAAAAATCATTTTAGACAGATCTGTCACCATAGTATTTTAATTCTTAGGACTCATATATAGGGATCCAGTGCTATTTTCCTCTTTGAAATGGCCAGTAACTAAACTATGCCTTAGAACCTCTGTTTCTCTCTTGGAGGCAGATCACAAAATTTTCTGCAGATCCTGACTTTGGCTTCAGTTTTTCCTTGCTGTAAGTCAGTTATCTATTTTAGTAGCTATTAATCCTTAACTTTTGAACTTTTTTTTGGACTTAACAAGCAGGAATAATACTTTTTTTCCTGAAGTAAATTATTTTTCTCTCCTCATGAAAACAGTATAATGATGCAGTCCCTCTTCAGTGAATTACACCAGTTACAAGATTGATTTTTGAAATTAGCCTCTGCAAACTATTCTCAGTCAATAGAATTGGTTTGTGAAGGAGTGGTTCTCTAAAGCCTTTATTTTTATTTGAGCAGGTTATGGTCTTGACTTTCCTGGCAACAGAAATAATGCAATATTAAATTGATTTGTGTCATGTGCTTTTGGCATAACTTACAGAACTTGTTTTTATTGAATTTTCTGACTTTGCTTCGATTCATATTCATATCGTTGGCTGTAGATTTGCCCTAATTTACTAGATTATGCACGTGTCTAGATCAGATACTTTTTTCCAGTATAGATACTCACAGACACAGATCACACCGTTTCTCAATTTGTTGTTTTCAGTGAGGTAAGCAGATTAGGGTCCTTATGTTTCTCAGGAAGGATTTTTGTGTGTCTCCTTGTATTTTCTGCCTTTTTTTTTTTTTTCCTATTTCTATGACATCCTTTGCAATATGGCAGGATGAAATGAAAAAGAAGTATGCTGAGGCAGTGAAGAGGGGGAAGGGCTAGAAGCACAGACGGTGTCTAAATTCATGGAATAAGAATTCCTGGAAAATGTGGGTTTTGTTGTACCTGAGCTATTACTTCAATTCTGAAATTAAATTCTGTTGGTGTGGAATTACACTGTTTTCACATCACTGTTCTGCACCTGTGGGAGATTTATGGACCTGTTGAGCTTGGCCAGTTTGCACATCATCTTCACTTAGCCATCGTTTCATTCTATAATCAGTATTAAAATATGGTGCTTAAAAATGTTGCTCTGCCAGATGTGGAAGATGTTGTATGGTAGAAGCAGCTGACAATCCTGAAAGTAACAACTCCAAGGGTCTTATACTGTTTGTCTTAGACCATATCTGCTGCTTGTCTTGACAAACTCTATTTGAGTTTGACACTAAATTACAGTTGTATTCAGTCTTCCTTTCAGTGTTCACTAAGAGACTTTGGATTGTGTTTGGAGTTGTGGAAGGAAGAGAAAACAGGGTTTTTTCAGGTGCTTCTTACATTTCCCTGACCCTGTGCCAGCCAGAATGACATGAACTGAGAGATGCAGATTGAGTCATTCCCGCTGAGATGAAGCGGCCAAAGCTCCCTTTGGTAAGTGGTGTCTCAGATAGGGAGGGTCCATGCTGGTCACATGTAGTATGCATTCTTCTGTTCTTGCCCAGCATTTGAGAGCATTGCAACCATTACTTAGGCATCAAGTACAGAAAGCAGGGGTGGAGGAGAGAAATCTTATGCACTTTGAGAACATGCTTTCCATATATAGTGCACTGGGTAATTAACATACCTCTCTTACTGTATTTTGCTGTAAGTGAATTTCCTATGAATCAAATGAAGATCTAGCTGTTCTACTTCATTTTAATTTGCAGGCAATGCTAGAGTCCTCAGTGTTAGTTTCTGTCTTTATGACCTCCAGTCTTCATAACTGCCAAGTTTAAGCAAAACTCTTATGACTTATTTCTTGGGTCAGGACTGAGATAAAATAGTCAAAAATGCTTTTTCTTTGTGATCTTTCTTCTCCCAGAGTGGAACAGGCATGCTTTTAAAATCATGTATTTGGAAGAAATACCTGGGGGAACCAAATGCATGGAGACAGTCAACCCAATTGTATTAAAATAGATGGATCATGTACTGCTAGTGCTGACATTCTATAATCCCTGTATTAGTTGGAACTGTTTGGCTTCCTCATGGGAGCAGAGACTTGCTCATATGCAAGAAATGTGGAATCAGGACTTAGCAAGTGCTAAGCATCACCTGGTGGGCTTGAGAAAAAGTGGATGAGTTGTTATCCAGTAGTTAATTTTAAGAAAAGAAACAACTTGCAAACAAGTAATCTACCAAGAAAGACTTTCAAAGACAAGATCATATGTGGAGAGCTTTTGTAGTTACTCTGGAAGCAGAATTTTCAGTAGCAGAGGAGGTTTAGCTACCTGTCAGCAGGGTGCTGAACTCAATGTAGTTCCTCAAATCTAGACATTCATTTTTTTTCCCGTTTCAGTAAGTGTGTGCAACTTTGAATACAGCAGTGTTTAGCCAAGAGAATTATTTGGCCCAACTCTTCTAAGTCCTACCTTAGGGAACATATTCTTGCTGTTGTAACATGGTTGAAGCTTTTACTGTTAGTTAAGCTCAAGATTGGAAATTATATTCTTTCAAAATATATATTTGGAGCAGAACTTATTAAGATAATCACTATTTATTCTGCAGATAATATCTTCAGACAGGCTGGACACCATCTGTCACAGTCTGATTTAATTTTATGGTTGTAGAAAAGTGAACTGACAGAGTAGAAATTTTCACAGAAGTCAGCTGGAAGTATGTCATGGTTTTCAGGAAAACCTGTGAAATATTGTAAATGGTGGTTGTGTATTCATGTTATGTAAAAGGGGAAAGTACTCATTTGGGGGAGGTGTTGATTTCTGTTTGCATCCTGAAACAAGCTTTAATTCTGTTTAGTGCTCTATTGTACTGGAATAATTTATAATTGAATCCTTGATACATGCCTTATGTATCTCTGTAGGGAAAATTGAGCATGAAATCATTTGCTCTGGAAGAATTACTGAATACAGGAAATGGCAATTTTTAAAATTAAATAAGACTGGAGCAGGTTTTGCATTTACCTTCAGATGGTGATTTAAAATTACAATTGTTTTCTTTTCCATAGTAAGCATTCAGTTTATGGCACCTTTTTGCATTTTATGTAATGTTTTATGTTATTAGGATAATAAAACACTTGTGATAAATTTATTCAAAATTAAATTAGTGCATTTTAGGGTATATTTATTTGCTAGGGTTTAGAGTGCATAAAGCTCTTGACAGTTGACAAACCACTGAGGGTGATGTTTCAGAACTAGCATTAGTATTGTGTGCTGAAATCACTTTCTTGATATGTGTGTCATCAAATAAGTAAGTACTAAAGATGCAGATTAAATAGTTTCATGAGCAATAAGAAAGTCCCATTTCTCTAACAACTGTATGTATTAAGTTTATTCTCTTTGTTGAAGCAAGCACTTAGCAGTCCGGTTTTTCACATCTAATTCACTGCCTAATGAATTTCATGTGCATCCTTCTATTTGATATACTTATGGGCTTTGGATCAGGACTTCCTTTTTCTAATTATGATGAATGTAAATACTTGAACCCTTCTAATTGGTATATTCATATGCAGGCATGCATGTGTATATTGCTCTGATGTTTATGACTATCTTATTACTGCTTAATGTATATCTGCTAAGATTTGTTTCATCTTATACAAGATCTTGATTTAGAAATGTATGGGTAATGAATAGCCCTCTTGACTTGAAGAGACTTCTTTTTTTCAGAAACCACTTCTTTACCACATATAAATCAAGTTTTCAATTTCTAAAATAATACGTTTCTGTAAAAAAAATACCAGAGTAGTTGTCTGATTTTGCAGTTGTCTGTATGATGTATGAGCAGCTGATCAGTATAACCCCTTAGGTTACAGTTAATCAGTCTGTCTTTTGTGAATTCTTATGATTCATCTGTTATGCTGATTCACTGTCTCTTTCGCTTAAAAGCCTTCTTTTAAAAAAATAAACCAAGTGAACTTGTCCAACAGCCATGGCCTGGCCTGTGATACTATTGCCTGTTCTCAGCTACCAGACTTTGTCTCCAGTTATACTTTGTAATTGCAGCAGCTCTGTATCCATCAGGCCACATGAATTTACTGTTTAGATTGTGCTTTTCAACAGCAGAATCAACCAGAAAGCAGTCAGTCACAGTTATTTCCCTGTCTCTGTTTAGGTGTGTTACATTTGTCCATCTGATAACAAAGTTAAAGAAATCTTTAGATTAAAATGTACTCTTCTTCATGGTATGACAGTGAAGATGTAGTAAAAGAAAGGGAGGTGAAAGAAGGGTGATAGGAGTATGTGCAGCTTTTTTCAATTTTTCCAAGAGACTCTCAACCATTAGTGTAATAGTTGTGGAAAATATAATAACTTTAAAGGCCTTTTGATGGAGATGAGAACAAAATCCAAGATAATTTTTTCATTTTGCCTGAAATGAAGTCCAGGTCAACCTTCATCAGTAATTATTCTTCAGAATAAAATCAATAAAGGCACTGAAAAATTTTGGATTTTCTTAAAACTGGCTAAGTTCAGTACAGCAGATGGTTGTATTGCAAGCAGATGAGAGCTGCAAAAAAAAAAGTTCCATATATTGAGTCCTCAAGCTTGAGAAATAACTTTGGAACAAAGGAACTCTTAGATTTGATGGGCACTTCGATTTGATTACATCAGGCTGGAATCAGAAAACTTTGGCTGAAAGTGATGTTGAGAAATACTTCTAGCTTTAGCACTGAGTTGGATGAAGATACTTCTTCACTAGCATTTAGTTTTAGGATATGACTTTTGTAAGGCTGATAGAGCTGAATGGCATGTGCAGCAGCTCCTAAACCATGACCCAGTGCATTAAACTATTGCTAGTTTCAGGGTACTTTAATATGCTGGACTCTGAACTGGAGCAATTAGGGAGTTGCTACATTCATCCTTCTTTTTTTTGTGTAAAAGCAGGACTGAATATGTTCTCTGAACCCCAGTGCTCTCAGTTCTCCTGAAAATCAATGACAGAGGGGACGTACAGTCTACTGTTCATCTCCTGGGCTACAAAATGTGTGTACCTTCTTTGGAATTCACATTTAAAGTAAAACAAGATGAAGTTTTGTACTAAAAAATTACCAACACTGAATGATTTAGAGGCACAAAGTGGGGGTACAAGAGCTTGGATGAATGAATTTAATTGGCTTATGGTGACCTTTGTAGCTGTATTCACGTTGTCAAAATCTGCTTCAGTCCAGTTTATCTTAAATTTAGATCGTATCCACTTATAGTTTTGCTTATCATGGACAGTATATCTGCCCCCCCAGTTAAGACTGGGCAGCTATTCTGGGAAATGGATGCCTAAAATTATTTATTATTTGCTTTATTTGTGTCTGGCCATTACAGTGCCTATCTGAGGCCTGATTCCAGGCTGGAATGCATTTTATGGCATCTTGGTATATCTTGCCCCAGCCAATAAGCCATCTCAGCAGGACACCAGAAAGAGTGAACTGTAATCATTCAGTGTGGAGTGAAATGCTGGTTTAGCAGTTGAGCTTGAGGAAGCAGCATCCCTTCATTAGAAAAAGCCACATCTGGAAAGATGCTATTTCCCATTAGATCTGTTTTCCCAAGAAAGATTACCCTAATTACACTCCAAAGCCTCTGCAAGAGCTTAGGCTCTTTTGTTTCCTCTCCCTTCCCTCAGTCCCAGTCTCCCAGTTGTGTAAAATGCCACCACCCCTTGCCCCTTCTGCATCAAGGAGTGGTCAGTTAATGCTTTCCAAAGGTATTCTCCATTCTACTGACTCACGCAACAACTTATTGGGGGTTTTTGTTTGTTTGGGCTTTACAAGAAAAGTATTTTTTAAGAATTATCTTGAAATTTTTAGGTAATACACATAAAATATGTGTATGTGTATGGACTTATTTTTAATAAGAAAGATCCCCCATTTCTCCAGAATAGTAATAAACTCAAATATATATGTGTAAGTTTACAAGGCCAGGCTGGATGGGGCTTTGAGCAACCTGGTATAGTGGAAGGTGTCCCTGTCTATGGCAGGGGACTGGAACTGGATGATCTTTAAGGTCCCTTCTAAGCCTAACCATTCTATATAAATTTACATATGGTTGCTATAGTGGAGACTTTCACCAAATAAGCATAAATCTTTAATAGGTTATTGCAATACACAGACACCCCAAGGAGGAGGTTGATGTAGACTTTACTCAAAGATGTAATTTCATTCTGGTGTTTTGCTAACCGTACTGTATTTCTAGTATCCTCTTGAAGGAGACTGTAAGCACAAAAGAAATAATTTTTCAGGGTATTCTCGTGTGTTATTCTGTAGGATTTGGAAGGGATGAAACCTTTCTTGGGACGAAAGGAGGCTCATTGGAGGTAGCAGTTACCCAACCTGAGTTAGATAGAGTTCCAGCTCATACGGAACTGCTTGGCTCTGACTGTAGTAAAGCCTGTGGCACATTCAGACCACTGACAGGAAAGCTGCAACAAGTTCCTTGGAGCTCTTCTTGACCAATGTATTTGATAATCTGAATGAAATGGTTTGTTTTTCAAAGAAGATAAATACTCCAGGAAGTTTGAATTTCACTATAAATATTTCTGGCTAGTTCTTATCCCAGCATAAATCTCATGGAAATCTAGTTCAGTGCTGGGGCTTTCCTGTGTATTTTCTTTGCTGTTTAACATAGAAGAGAGGAGACATCCTGCAGTTTGATGTGTGCAGAAGAAATGTCATCAGCATAACTTTTCAACTTGAGGGCACCAGAAATCATCACCAACTCTGCTGGTTCTGTGAGCTCTAAATGCAACAGTACCTCTGTATAATGAGACCTTTTAAAGGTGACAAGTTTTAGTATGGGGATTTGGAGCATTCTAGTAGTGGGCACAACATACTGCAAATGGGGAGATCTCTAGTGGTTCCTTGGGCTTCGAAGAGACTCTGTTCTTAGAGTTGCATTGCTTGTTCATGTGAGGAATAGCTGTGTTCAATAGCTGTGAAGGAGATGTGTTGTGATTTATTTATTCATTTATTTACACACACCCCCCCCACTGTCCATCCCCTGCAGAAACTTAGATGAACTTGAAACATTTAGATTTTTCTATTTAGGGTGACGGGCATTTGTGCTTTTGTATAGTAGCTAATGCAAACAAAGGAGCATATCTACACTGCTACTACTACCTCTTCTCTGTACTGACTAGCTCCCTGATGCTGCAGATGTCTGAGCTGCTGCTGTTGGTAAGTGCTACAGAAGACTATTCAGCTCCTCTGTGCAGTCTGCTGTATCCCCTGATTCACCAGGAGATACTGTAGCTGTGGCTGCAGATTAGACCTTTCTCTCCCTCCCCCTGTGAGACCTCTGTGCTTTGACGTCATGTGTGCTCCTTTCAGTTGCCATAGCAGCCCCATTCCCCAAGCTCTCTGCCTGTCTCCTCTGGTAGATTCCACAATGGTACAGCCAGCATCACGCTGCACAATGGTTTCCAGGCAGTGAAAGAGCGTGATTCAGCAAGCCACTCTTTTTTTTTTTTTTTTTTCCCTTTTTTTTTTTTCTTCCTTTATTTCATTATTATCAGACATTTTGCCTCCCCTTTTTCTGTACTGCTCTACCCTTTCCCCCAGGCGTTTATTTAGTTCTTTAAATGAAAACAGTGATTTACCTTGAATTCAACTGCCCATCTTTTTATTTTTTATTGTTGTTATTATTATCATCATAAATAACCCATCTTTTCCTTGCCACTGTTTGGAATGTGATTTTAAAAATACCACCTACAGTTGCAGTTTGGGGGAAAGGTTTCTGGAAGAGGAAAATAGCTCGCAAGCACGGAATGGTAGGTGGTTGATGTTAATATTCTATGACTAACTGCTTTCGCAGGGTGGGGTGATGAATATTGATTGCTGTTTAAAAAAAATGGGAGAGAGGGAGCAACAGACAGGTTAATGAAGTAAACGGAAGAAACAAGAAGGCTTCAGCTGTGTATTTTGTGGCCAGAGAACCATCATTTTCCTGCATTCGGGTGCGTATGAGCTTTTCTGTTTGGGTGCTGTAGGTGAGATGGTTGTGAGAGCAGTGCAGAGGGACATCACGGAAAGGAGTGTGATAGTGCTTTACCAGCTGGCTCATGTAAACAGCAGCATTTACTGAGCCTCATCACCTCTAACACTGCTTGGGGGCTTTTGGGGGAAGGAAGTGTCTTGGTTTGCAATTCAGTAGAAATGAGCACCTTATGTGGATTATATTATCCATATGGGGCCATGTAAAATTAGAATTTATAAAAAGAAAAAGAAAGGATAATGATAATCAAGTAGAAGATACAGAGAATAGAAGTCTTGGCCTTTAGAATGCCAGAAAACCAACAGAGCGCGTGTGTGTGTGTGTGTGTGTGTATAGAAGCGTTTGACAAACCTTGCTGGATGTGGGGGTGGGGGTTGTTTTTAGGAAAGTGATCCTTTAAGGTAATCATCACTCTTCTGCTTTACTCTGGAATCCCAGTGAGCAACACAGCCCGTTGGGTCTTACAGAATCACCAAGAGCTTTTAGAAGTGTTTACAGCATGCTATAGGCCATTTATTTTGCAGAAGAGAATTAACAATGTGTAGATGCTGCAGTGAAATCAATGTTGCTTTGCAGGGATATTCTGAGGCAGAAAAGCTATTGCTACAGGAAGAAATGTTGGGGTCTTTTACTGCAGAGAGGCCTTATTAGAAATAATACACATTTGACTTTGATAATTGTTACAGCATTGTTTAATAAGCAGGTGGTGCTTCCAGTGAACCATGATGGGTATGTTTTACACCATTTGTGTACTGAGTGATTGTAAGCTTGTTTACATGGGTTCTTTTTGCTGCATAGCTTCACGATACCCTCATTGCAGCCTTCTCATCCTCTGATATGTTCACTGTGAGTTTTGCCAGAGACTTGTTTAAAGACAAAATCAACATATATGAAAATACAGATTTTGAAGACAATGATGGCATAGAGTTGAAATTTTTTGGAAGAAAATGCAAATTAGTATATTTTAAATGTTCAGGAGAAGCCTGAAATCAGCTTGCTGGAGGACACAGAGCTTCTCATGCAAGGCCAGCTTCAGCAAAAGGGAAAGGCTAAGACAGAATAGGATGGTGCTGGTATTGCACAGGGCTGTTTATCTTTGGCCACATATAAGCTACCTTTGGTTCCTGTGCCTTGGGGAAAGTGAAGTGCACCATACCTCTGGATTTTAACCCTCTTTCAGAACACTGCTCTGTAGTCACTAGCTGGAAACACTTTGAAGTAGTATTTTCTTCTGTGATCCTGCTGCTGTGTGCTCACTTCAGCTGCTAAGAAAGGTGACACAGAAATACCTTTTCGATTGGCTCAGCTAATGGCTTTCTCTTACAGAGATGTAGATGAAAATGACAAAGGTGATTTGACCTCAGTCATTAAACAATATTCTTCCTCCCTGGCTCTGAGTAACCTGCACTCTTGCGCATTGCTTTCTCCTCCTGTTTCAGAGTGTCCATAATTTGTCAGGGTCCTGTTGGAATTTTGATATTTTTAATTTTTTTTTTTTTTTTGAGGAGTGTTAGGATTGCAGGGCAAAAATTGCTTAACATGAAAAATAAGTTGCCTTCTGCTGCCTGTCTGCTTGCTTGGTATTAGAAAATGTCCTCCTCATTGTTAGAAATATGTGTATGCACTGAAGGGGCCTTTTATGAGCAGACATTGAGGATGAGTGTTTTCTTGTAGGTTGTTGTGGTTTTGGTTTTTGGGGAGTGGGGAAGGGGGTTGGTTGGTTGATTGGGGTTTTTTTCCTCTCTGTCAATGGTTGGTATGTTTGCAGCCATGATTTAGAGATTTAATACTACTGGCTCAATAATTATAAGACAAAATATCTTCCAGCAGTGTTACAGTACCACATTTGGCTTGTGAAAGCAAAAGGAGAGCTAACAAAATTTTCCTACTACTGCATTGGGGAATGTCAATAAAGCTCGCTTGTAGCTTGCAGTCCATTGCAAAACTCATGCAATTTAAGAGAGCTCTAACACAGGCCCTAAGGAGACAGTTTTAGCATTGCTTCTGCAAACAGCATTGTAGTCTTATTTAGATTTGAAA
This sequence comes from Psittacula echo, assembly GCF_963264785.1. Taxonomy (NCBI): domain Eukaryota; kingdom Metazoa; phylum Chordata; class Aves; order Psittaciformes; family Psittacidae; genus Psittacula; species Psittacula echo. Next base: position 62,516,550 of record NC_137735.1, read on the forward strand.
GGCAGAAAAGCTGCACTTATAGAAAGGTCCACAGATTTAAAATTGGTTATCTCTTAAACTGTTATTAAGTAGAAGCTACCCAGTTCTTTGGACAATTCCTGAATAACAGAAAATATCACCAGCTTCATAAATTGATAAATTGCCAAAACAAATAAGGTGGTATTTTGGTTTTGTTGTTGTTTGGTTTTGGTTTTTTTTTATGGCAAGCATTCTATACCCATAGCCCTTTCCATGCCATTGGTTATATTTTGAGCTTATTATAGCACTGCTAGAAATTATTATATTGAAACCTAGTGATTGCAGTATTACCATAGTTGCTGCTCTGTTGTGTCATCAAGATAAAAGAGAGACATTTTGCTAGACCACAGTACTGAATATAAATATAACCTGGCTTCCATTGCTTATCTTCTGCTACCCAATTCTATGATTCTTGCATGCTTACTGCTTTGAGGACTGCTTGCAATAAAAATGAATTCTCATAAAAGGGCACCAGTTAAAAAAAAAATGCCGCATTTGCTGTGAGTTCTTTTTAATTTCTTTCTTGTAAAACCTTCTGTGGAGACAGACATAAGAAAAACAGTCACAGAAACAAAAGATTTTTGTACTCAAGTAACCGTCTAAAGTCGGTTGTCTAAAACTGAAAGTAACATACAGCTCTAGTGTGAAATATCAGGTGTTAGGGCTATGTTTCCTTTCTCTTATGCTGCGACAGTGAGATTAAAGTATAGATCAAAAGCAGTACAGGAACAGAGTTTAATAGTCCCCTGTTCACTGTTTGCAAAAATTACACAGCTTTCCTTGAGCAGCTATACTGTATTTTAGCCTGCTACCTATAGCTTTGTTAGGAAGCTTTATAATCAGTCTTGGCTGTTTTATTAAAAGAGAAGCACAGGAAGTCCCAGTACTTTCCAGTTATATGTGTTATATAGAGAGATTTTTAAAGAAGGATTTGGCACATGAACTCACTAGTGGCACTGGAATGTTCTCCTTATCTTCATCTGTATAGAAAGGATGTGAAGTCATGATTTTTTGTGAATTATATGGTATCCCTGACTATGCCTGAACACAGTCAGAACCCCTTTTAAGGCAAAAAAGAGAAAGAACAGCTGTTGTATTTTTAGTCTTCCAGGTTTTTTTTCTCCTGCCTAAGGAAAAGAAGAGGTTGACAGCAAGAGTGCAGACCCTTGCTCGCATCACAGTGATGGCGTAGGAAATTTTGGGTGTTACAGTCTCCCAGGATTACTGTCAGCTTTTAACATTGTAACAAACAGTAAAATTTGGAGATCCAGAAGAGCCTTCTAGTCAAGTGAATAACTGCTTTACCAACATTCTACACTAAGAGGTCAGATAACCTAGGAAATTAGGAACTGCTATTTGAAGTGACACTTCAGGGAGATTGAGTATGTGCAACTCTTGCTCCAGTGAAATGTACTAGGCCCTTTTTGGTTAAGCAAGTGTTTTCTCATAAGGATTTTTAATCCTCTATCCTTAGTAAAATGTTTAGGACTCTTCTGAGCTATTTGAAAATACATTGTGAAAGAGTGATAAGAAAATGTTGCCCAAATGTTCCACTTAATGATAGTCACTTAATTTTGTTCAGTGGTTACAGAGAGTGCTATGTGCTTGACTGTTCCTCCTCTTGTTTGCTGTCTTAATATCACAACAGCTGCTTTCTACAATTCTTGAGTTTGTCTAAAATTTTCTCAATAGCAAGCACTTTGTTAATTGAACGTGTTTTGTCATGTATTTTGATGTTTGTTTTTAAAAGTATGCTAATTTGATGAACAGCAGTGATTCACAGGCCTTCTCTTATACCTATATGTGTCCATATTACACAGTTTTTAAAGCTGTTCATAATGTCACGATTCAAATTTAATTTCAATCCCTAGGTACTAGTGAAGGATGACAGTGTACAAACAGCTTGTTACAGAGAAAGTTTATGCTTTTCCTCATTTCAAAGAAAATTTTGAAGGCCTAACCTAAGAAAGATCGACTAGAAACCAAAAATACCTATTTTAGAACATTACGAGTTTTAGTACCATCTGTTGCAATTTGAATAGTCTTGAACATGAGCTCTTGAGCACAAGAATCTGTCTGCCTTGATTTGTATCTCCCTTTCCCCTCCCCCATTTTTTTGGAGGAGAGGGGATATGACTGTGACCTTTCTCTCCCATTTAAGTAACACTTTATTCTGCACTATTTTCTGTCTCTAGCCTTTCTTCTTTGCACAGCAAAAGGGAAAATATGGCACAGATATTGCCTGTAACTGGATGCATCATGGTATTATCAGAGGAAAATATTAAGTCTTTGTTACATGATGTTCAAATACTTACATTCCAGGTTAGCCTAGTTTGCTGCACTCTCTCTGTGTCTATCAGACATGAAAAATAAACCCCAAATATTTCTTTCTCATTTTTTTTGTGCTTAGGGCTAGTATTAGAAACCTGTACCAGCAGCAGGCCAGACTCAAATATCAGCTATGGCAACCCATGCATGAAGTTGATGCCTTTGAACCATTTCCTATAGACAAGACATAGCACATGCTGTGGTGAGTCAACAGTGTATTATTTTATTAAATCCTACTACTTGGCAAAAAAAAAAAAAAAAAAAAAAAGCTAAATGTTGCCAAAGTGCAGGGTGGTTTGGTTTTTATTTCTTCTTGTTTTCTTTGGGAGTTATTTTTTTGGGGGGGAACATTAAAATTACAACTTCTAGTAATTTTTAGTACACATGAATATAATGCTATATTTAAATGCCTTTTTAACGTGTACAATTTCTGCATTGTACATGTGATCATTAGATGGAGCACATTGAGAATATGGTTGTGGTGAAAGTGTGAGGAGAGCGAAATGATTTTTAGAAACTCCTACATATGCACATTCTTGGCTTGATACATCCACTATTTTACACCAATTTTTGTAGTTAATATTTTGCATCTCTTTGATTTGAGGTGGGGGAGAGGAAAGGTGGGTTTTTTTCTATTTGATATGACTAAAGAAGACTTTGAGGAATCCTGACAGAATTTTCTGACATATAACTCTATCCTTGGACAGGAAAACAGATTGTAAGAATAGTGTTTAAAAGGAAATAGCCTTTTTAAAATACTCTTTGGCTTTATTTGTAAGTCTGCTAATAATTTTGACACCTCTTTCTTACATAATAAGTAATTTTGATCCCCATAATTTCTTTAAGATGGTCTTAGGATACCTTTGGGAGATGAGAAATTGTTTTTAATTGTCCCATGTGACCACAATAGAATTATTGTGAGATCTTGTAATTATTGAAGGTAATGAATTTTCTCTTCAAAACAAGCTTATATTACTTTTCCCCCCCTCGTAAGACTAGCTAGACGTTTGTCAGCTGCAGTCACCATAACCAGCCAACAGATTCAAAAAGAAGCCACAGATCCAAGGTGATCTGTAGACTTCAAGTAGATCTTGTGTGATTTGAACTTTACTGGTCCAGTGTCAAAACTTATACCTGGTGCTATTACACAAATAAGGTGTAGATCTACGTCACTAAAATGTTTCTACTGTTTTGTTAGGAGATAGAACTCTGTTGTTATTGGTAGATCAGGCAGAGATGGAAGCACATAATACATAGTGACTGGTGGGCAGTAGTGATATGTGACTAATACAACAGTAATGAAATGAATGCTCTGATGGCATGTTACTTTCATCCTTGGTAGAGCTGCTGAAAAAATGGAACAGATGTCAGTTAAATGAATTTGACTTTACTCCAGAGTGAAATGAGAGAGAAAGTAGCAGAAAGCAGTACCCGCTAGTCCATTGAAATAATCTGTGTTCTCTTGAAACCTAACGGGTGTTTCCCAAGAGAAGAAACCAAACACTGGACATTAATAGTGATGTGTGGCATGAAGAGTGAGTGCAAAAACCTACGTAGAACTTAAAAAAACTCCCTGTATTACTGCTATGATATTTTTAATGTCTTATGGCTTTCAAGGCCTATTGTGTTTGTCCTAAGGCAGTTCTTGTTAGCAAGACAGCCTTCATCTTTGTTTAATACTTAGTTTAATATGGACTCTAAAAACCATATGAAGATATAACATTTTTTTCCCAAATTTTATTTCTGTGCTTAAGAGCATATAGATAACCTACTTGTTGTAGATAATGGAAGTTTTAAATAAACAGGAAACAGCAAAGTGTTCAGGATTTATGATAGTTGGTAGTGTTGTAAAAATAAAGGGTTTTGATAATATGTCCATAATGAACAGTAGCTAAAGAGAAATTGCATGGAATTTTTATGGCCTTTTTTACATGTTAATATGATTAGCCCGTAGTTATAGCAGTTCAGTTCCTGTCACCATTAGCATTTTAAAAATTGCTCTATATGTAGAATATATTTTTAAGAAGTTGGGTGACAATAATCTCCAATCTTAACAATTTTACATTTAGAAATACATGCAGTGCTAGTTTTGGAACACAGTGATATAGCTGTCTATAAGCAGTGTGACTTAATCATTTGTCCCTCAGGTCACCAAGATGTCTTGGTCTTAATGTTGTAGCTATTGTTATTGCTGTTTGGTATTTGAAGCAAGTACCAATGGCTCTATTCAGTGTATTTTCTCTCTGAGTTCAAGCCATCTAAGACATCTAATTCAAGACATCTAAGTCACCTTCTTTAGCTTCATTCGTCCCAATTTCAGAGAGGTAATCAGTACAAATAGCAGGTTTTTCAGAAACAGGATACAAATTAAAAAAACTTTGAGATGTCATAGGTAGAGAGTTGCTGGAGAAGTTTTCCTCCCAATTGACATAATTTTAACAGACAGAGAGTGAAACGTTTTTAACAGAAATTAAGTAATTCAAGGTCTTGTTCTGAAGCTGCAGATCCACAGAAAATGTCTATCATTGTCTTCAGGCAAGTAATGCAAACCTTTAGCATGCATGTTTGAAAGCTGGGGCCTTGATATGCAAATTCTTATGCTTTCTGTGCAGATTCTTTCCAGTTAATATTGGTTGTTAAGGCATACAAATCACTTTGAACACATAACTATATTTTGCATTCAGCCATTTCTCCTTATGAAAATGCAAGCTTTATAACTTATGAAATGAGAAATCACATCTAAAACCTAGCATGTAACTGTCAAAGTTAAATTCACTGCCAAACAACTTCTAAAAATGGTCAGAAGTAGCATTTGGAGAATAAAAATAGTTCACAATACGCATCTCAAAAAGAGCAGGTAATGAAAAAGTGATTTTATATGAAAAAGTGATTTTATTTTGTTTAACATGAAAATAAGTTTAGCGCTGGTGCGAAGGGTTGATGGGTGTTTTATAAAGCTGAGTTAGTAATTTTGGTAGAAATCATGTGTGAGAGAGAGGCTTTGATATATCTGTGCAGATGAGCAAAGTACCTACGATAAAGTAATTTATTTTTAAGTACTTATAGAGTTAACTTACGCAGTTGCATGTTTTTATGAAACATTGCATTTGTTTCTTTCATGCTCATTCCTGTGTAAGCGCTAGGTGCACAAAGAGAAATTCTGAACTTCATCTACTCAAGTAAATGTAAAGTAGCTCCAGAGAATTTAGTACAGTTACATGAGATTTGTATCAGAGCTCAGAACACAGCTGTCTTTGATAAACCTGCGTTCTGCTCCTCTGCCCTCTGCCTAATAGGAAAAGCCTATTTATATTAAATTTGCTGCATATGATAAATGTAAAGACCTCTTATCTGTTATCAGTAGTGGTGATATAATGAGTAACAGTTTTCCTATTTGAGAACTGTTGCCTTAGTGTATTTCCAAAAGCCATTTATCGTTTGATAACTTTGTACAAACAAAGGTTTTGGAGAAGTGACCTGTAATTGTCAACACTTTAACTGTTCACCTTCCTCACTCTTCAGGAAGGGTGGATTTTTTCCAGAAAGTGCTGAGATCTTCACTTTGAATTACAGACATCTCAGTGGGACCTCTTGATCACCTTTTATTTTAATAAACTTCCCTGGAAATGCCTATAAAAGGGAATTGTCCTGCCTTGGCATTATTTTTCTTGTAGGTTTTCTTATTATTTAGTTTTATTATTATTATTTGTTTTATTTAGTCTCCTCAGGACATTGTTTTACAGGATTTTTTCACTCCCTTTTAAGCTCAGATTGCATTATTTTTTATGCTGTTACGTCTTATTCTGGTTCATGTCCCTTCTCCCTCCCTTCTTGGTTTGTCTTTACTCAACCTTGCAGCCTGTAAGATTAGTATTTTAATTGAAAGATACTGAAATGTAGCATTGTCAACTTTTGCTGTATTGGGGTTTTTTAATGCCCTAGGCTCAGTGTGACATACATATGAGAAACGATGAGGTTTCTTTTAATAAGAAGTATGTTTTTCATCATTGATCCTGAAAAAAATTAAGTTTGAATATGTGAAAGCTTGAGGCTTCAAAAATGTGCAACCCTTCCACTGAGATTATACCCTAGCAGTATCTTAGAATTTTGGGGGCATATGCCATGGTTGTTCTCACTGATAATCTCAAAAAATTATTGATAGAGTTAATTGGAAAGTGAAGATTTGCTGTGCATCTGTATGCTTGTAAAAGCATGGGCATATCTCTGTTCTGTATCTATGACTGCATTCGTTCAGTAGCCTGGATTGGCATAGGAAAAGTCAAGCTATTTGCACATACAAAAAGTGAAAAATAAATTATTCTGAAAAACTCAAGTGCAGATGTCTGTCTTTGGGGGAACTCCAGTTGTTTAATTTCACTTTGAAATACTAGTGGATCAAATGCTTTTATTCTGCCATATATCAGTCTGTGCTTGTTGAAAAGGGGCACTTAACTTATGTTACAAGCTTAATACATCCCTGTGCCAGGTGTGACCTGTGAACGTATCACATGAAATACTCATGTCTCTGCTGTATTTTTTGAGTTGCTGATGGAAGAAATAACTGTGCCACCTGGCAGGTTAGTTCAGTATTTGACAGGCTCCTCTCCCAGCCTTGTGGAAAATATTCAGGACTATTGCTGTAGAATATGGGGGTAGAATGTCAGACAAATATTCTGAACCTTTCAGTAGTTTTTTAGTGTGATCCTTATGAGTTGTAGTAAAATATTCTGAATAGTCTGCAGAAGAATAAATGGAAATGCTGAATCAATAACTAAAAACAGAGTGGTGCCAGCAGAAGGGTAGAAAGTAGACCAACACAGCACTAAATTCAGCTGTGTTAATAGGTGTGTCATATGAATCCATGTTATATAAAGTAGTAGGAAGTATTTTGTAACCACAGGGGGAAATAATTTACCTCTCTCCTCTTCTAGATTTGTCATTGTGGTGTGTTGACTCTGTGCCTGTTTGTGTAGTGTTCTTAACAAAAGCTCCTTTCCTTGTCACAGACTGTCAATGGGAGCAGAGAGCTGAACATACTGTGTAATACTGTCAGCTTTTACTCTGTTCACCTTCCCTGTGCTGTAGTTTGTATAAGAAAAAATGGGGAGCATTGGCTGCAAGTGAAAATTATAGCTTTTCTAGAAAGAAGTATCTGCAGTACTGGTAGCATCAGCTATCACATTCATGCTCAATACACTAGGGTTTAGGTAAAGCTGCCTCAAGGCAGCAGTATCGTAGCTGCTGTGCAGGCATCAAATTAGCTGCTTTAAGCTCCTGGGGTGGTTATTTCCCCAGTGTAAATAAGGAGTAAAATATGTGAGAGAGGTACCTACAGGCCTATTGATGCAACGTGCAAGTATGATGTTAGTATAACGATTCTTCTGTCCTAACTATTGTGTGTTGGGATAAAGTGTAGCAGACAAGTGAAAGGGTGAAGACAAATATGCATGATGGAGGACTACCCAGAAAGGTCAGGTTATCCAGAGATTATTTAAACTCATTGTACATCCATAGCCTCATCCGCAGCACCTGAAGTATCCTTGTTGTGTTGGATGCAGACTGCTGTGCAGTAGCAGATTGGCAAGAAGAGAGTGAACACTGCAGGTGTGATGCAGTACTCGTGCATTCTTAATATGCTCTAAATGCCTGGCCAAATCAATAAAAGCAATTCACCTGTGATGAGTTTGAGAGGGCGTAATTGTTAAATAGGCATCCTTGAGCTGCTGGATGCTGGCTTTGTTTCATAAAAATTGGAATTGTTCAGGCTTACATTTTTTAATCACTTTTAAGAAGATTGACAATATAAGAACAACCAGTAGAGTCATAGAAAAAAATGCATCTAGCAAAGGCTTGTGACCATTAGCTAAATATTTGGTGAAGAAAAGTGAGAACAATATACACAATCATTAATGTTTCTCTTGCTGTGTCCTCCTGTATTTCAGAAGCCTGTTGGTTTTGGTTTTTTGGTTTTTGGCTTTTTTTTTTTGTTGATTGGGGTTTCTGCTTGTGTGAAACCACTGTAAGATTGCAAGGGCTTTGAAAGTATTACGAAGATACAGCATCCTGATAAGAAGTTCTGATTTGTAGCAGATATTAAATCACTGCTACAGGTAGTATTTATACAGCAGGATCTGGAGTAATTTGTTGTGCATGTAGCTTTGTGTTAACGTGCTACTATCCCAAGCTAGTTCTTCTGTATCAATGCAGCATATAGAATCATAGAATGGTTTGGGTTGGAAGGGACCTTAGAAGATCATCTAGTCCATCCCCCTGCTGGACACCTTCCACTAGTGCAGAGACTTCCTGATCTGCTTATTTTACTTTTGTTTCTGGAAAATTGTAATTCCTGTTAGGTATCCAGCTAGTAAGGTTACTTTCCTTTGAGTACCACATAGAGTAGGCTGAGAAGGTGACAGTGCTCTCTGTTCTGGCCTGCTAACACTGCTTGAGAGGGGAGAAGGATGGCGGGGTTTTCTTGCTTTATAAACTGTCAGATTGAAATAAAGCACAGAAGAGAAAGCAGGGAGGAATTAATTACTCTGTATTTCATAGAGTTGATATGAAGCTTTTTTTTGGTTACACATCAGAACCGGGTGACTTAATGACCTATAATGGTATTCAAATGTTCCTCTCCCTGTATTTTCAAAGCAAATTTTCCTATGAGCCTAATTGCTTACTGTTATTGGCGGGTTTTTACCATTTAATTTCACTACTTCATGCATAGTCCAAAAACCGTGTATATATTTACCTCAGATAATTCAGACAGTATGTAAAGATTGGCTACTATTCTTAAATAGGAGCACTAAAAAAATGCAAGCAAAAAGAGAAATACATTGTTAATGCTGCTTTTTTTTTGAAACAAAAAAAACCCCACAACACCAAAATCTTCTCTGAGCTGTTCCTGAAAAATATCTGCATGGCTTAATCGTGAATCATACTGCTACTTAAATGCCTGCATTAATTTCATGGTAGATTTCAGTCATCAGTGTGTAGATGGATGTTTTTATGGTATCATGAATGCTTGATTTGCTGTTGTACTAAGTTTTATTTTAATGCTGCATAAAGAGAATATGGTGAATGTCTAACATGATAAAAGAATGTAAAAAGAATACCTACATGTTTGTACAAATGGCAGTGATCTATAAATTCTTTTTATAAAAGCAGTGATTTCATGTGGTATGTACTCCTTTAATCCAATAAACACATAGTGCAATTCCCTGGTTTTCTTTTGAGGACTTGGAGAAACAAAGATAAGGATACCTCTTTGGTTTTGGTTTTAGGTAGCTGTGGCAATTGTTAGTTAAGCTTATATCTGTAGGCTAAAATCCTCTCTATAATTACACTGACTGCAGTAAGAATGGGACAATTTATAGCAGCTGAGACTTGTATTCTGCAGGTTTAATTTAAAGATGTTTTTTAAATGGCACTAGGTTTGTTGTTGAAAATTTCTCCTGATTTGATTGAGACTGAGTTTCTGGACTACAGACTTCCCCTCCACTTCGCCCATCTTCATTTCTGAGCTCTTATGTCTTATTAACATGGATAAAAGAAGTCTCTGGCTGCAACCATTACATGTGGCTGAAACTGTCATGTGAAGCAGTATTGTCAAAACCAAAGTATTCAAAAACCTTGAATAAAATATTCAGACCTGGAGGCTGTTTTGATTTTTCATTTTGTGAGCTTGTAGGCTATGTTTGAGTCTCATTTTAAGGTTTTCTCTGGACATCAAAAGGGTGTAAAAACCTAAGATAGAATCCAGGAAAAAAACCCTAACCAACCAACCAACCAACCAAACAAAAAGACACAAATCCAAAACCAAATTAATAGGAAAATTACAGCAACAGTTTTTGGTGTCACCAGTGGTGGGGTGAATTTTACATCTAATTTTGTTGGAAACAGTTGTACAAGATCAGCTGCCCAGCAACCTTACCAGGTAGAATCTGACCTGGGAATTACTTTTTTTTTTTTTTTTTCTGAAAATAATTGTCAAGATCTCTCTGAATGGCTACACGGTACAATTATAACATGAAATATTTATATAGAAGGAAGCTTTCTGACATGTCTTAATTTATCTTGAAGGTGGGCATTTGGAAAGAGAATTTGCCCTGGGCTGCATCTCACACAATCAGTTTATATACATATTGCCTCAAAACTTTTTCCACTTGAAACTTAGTGCAGCCTTGGCTAGTTGGCTCAATAGTTTGTTCATCTGAATGGCCTGGACACCAGATAGTCTGTATCAATTTTAACAACAAAGAAGAATCTGATGGGGTCAAGATAGACAGAGACCATCTAGATGTATCTCTTGTGCTGTGCACAACTCGGCTCAGATTTTGAACAGTGTCAGAAACATAAGCTTTCTGACATTAGTTTCTGGTGGCGCTAATGGAAATAAAGCCACACATTCCTCTTTTTCTCTTTTTCTTTCTCAAATACCTTTCGCAGTAGTGGAGAACATCTCATACTGTCCTGTGTAATTGTCAGTGATACTGTTATCTGAGCTAGCTATCTTGCAGCTTTTCTTTAAGGTTCAGCTAATACACAAGACCAGACCTTCTTCGTAGCTTCAAAGTCTCAGTGACTGGATAGAACTGCAAAGAAGAGAGCTATAATCAAATTAGGCTTTAGCAACCTTCAAAATTATAGCTGAGTCATGATATTCAAGATTTCAGAGCAAATGTGTATCAAGCGCACTTGAATTGCTAATCCTTATGCAAGTACCATCTTTTTTTTCCCACTGTAAGAGTACTTTTGGACTAATGATTAATTTGTGTGTGAGCTCTGTATTATATAACTAGTAAGAGACCAGAATAGATCAAAGTAGACTTTGAGCTACTTCAAGCTAGAATTGCTTGGGTGTTTTCAGAGGAGCAATGTTGAACTGTGGGAGGATAGAACATGATACACTTGTAAAGGTAGATGCTTCTTTAACTAGCAGGGTGAAGGCAACCGTGGCAGGTTTAAAATTGATAAAAAATATTACACATCTAATTCTCTACTTCCTAAAGGCCTTAGGGCGCATAATCAAACAGTAGCCCATCATATATGACAATGATTGGTTTTTGTTAATAGGAAAGAGAAAACAATTAATATATTTGAAGACTTTTTTCAGGATTTGGCTGTAAGCATCAAAATCCAAATTGGGATGTAAGTGGTGATCACTAAAATAAGTTTGACATCTGACCTCTCACCTGGAAATGTTGCAAAGAAACTTTCTAGTAATCAGTGAGCTAATTTTAATAATCTGCAAGCATAAATCAGTTTAATATGTCTAGTCTGCTCTGGTGAGACCCCACCTGGAGTACTGTGACCAGCTCTGGAGTCCTCAGTGCAAAAAAGGCGTGCTTGTTGGAGCAGGTCCAGAGGAAGGCCGGAACACCTCTCCTGTGAGGAAAGGCTAAGAGAGTTGGGGCTGTTAAGCCTGGAGAAGTCTCCAGGCATACCTTATCATGTCCTTTCAATACTTAAAGGGGACTTACAGGAAAGATGGGAATGGACTTCTTAGTAGGGCCTGTAGTACTACAACAAGGGATAATGGCTTTAAACTAGAGGGGACATTCAGTCTAGATATAAGGAAGAAATGTTTTACAATGAGGGTGGTGAGACACTAGAACAGGTTGTCCTGAGAGGTGGTACATGCTGCTTCCCTGGAAATATTCAAGATCAGGTTGGATGGGGGTTTGGGCAACCTGGTCTAGTTGAAGATGTCCCTGCTCATTGCAGGAGGGTTGGACTAGGTGATCTTTAAAGGTCCCTTCCAAGCTAAGCCATTCTCCAAAAAGAAAAACTTGGCTATGTAGATAAATAGGATACAAACCAATAGCCCTGAAGTAGGACTAATGCTATTTCACACTACGTCTTCATTGAGCAACCTGAGCTAGCAGTTGCATGCTTATTCCCTTCTCCAGTAATGCCTCATACAGAGATAGGTGCCATCAAGCCTCAGGTTTTTGTTACCCATGCTGCTGTGTTGCAAAGCCCAGTTGGCACTTCTCCTGATCTTGTGATGTGAACTACCATCTACTCTACTTCCTGCTGCTCTAAACACTACTGATATTGTCTGCAGCTAAAGAACTTGTACTAAAATACATGCCATTTTCACAACTAATGCAGTAATCTTGCATGCAGGGATCTTCTGAGGGGATTCTATTTCCGCTATATCCTTTAATTCCTTTATCTGCTTTCTGCAGATGTCGGCAGAACTCTGGTTTTGACCCCATCCAGAGATCTTTGGAGGGATGAAGAAGAGGAAACTTTCTGTTTTATTTTAGCAATCAGAATTTCCAGTATTTTCCCTTAGAACTTGCTTCTGAAGTAAAAACAAATTCCAAAATTGTTATTCTTATTGCTGTGCCTTACCAACAAAACTGTTGTACCTCCTCTGCTACTGTCTTGCATCCATCACCTCTGTTCCTTTTCAGTGTCTGCCCTTTCCTCTCACAATTAATTACTTTTTAGCTTTACCCTTTGCTATTTCTGTGTTAGGAACTGTCCTTGAAAAAGTTTTGGTAGATATTTCCAAAACCAGATGCTCAAAGTCATACTGTGTGGAATGCCCAAAAGAACACAGCATGGTTTTGGGTTAGATCTGAAGCCTCAGTGTTTGTCTAGTGCAGCTCAAGGTGGTAAGTGTGATGTCAAAAACTTTACAGAAAGCTAAAAGACTTCTTCAACACAATACCATGGAAATTCACCTCCAGGACAAAAATTCAGATTCAAGATGTAGAGCAAGTTCAGACTAGCAAGTCCCTACCTCGAAAAGCTTGGTTGTGATGAGATATCCAGACCAAAAATCAGTAACTGTTTCAGTTAGCTTACTGAGTGCTATGTTTCTGGCTAGAGAAGAGATAGAACAGACAACAAAAACAGCAGCATACCTTTGTTTTGCAAAAGAGGAAATATATTTTGCTGGTGGTTTTGTTGGTGGTGGTTTTGTTGGGGTTTTTCCCTATATTAAGGTGCTTTTGATACTTAAATTTTATTTATTTTTAATCACAGAACCGTAGAATCAACGAGGTTGGAAAAGAGCTTAAAGAACATCAAGTCCAACCATTCCCCCAGGACTGCCGAGTCCACCTCTAAACCAAATCTTTCTGTTCTAATGCAAACCCTCAACTTGAAGTTATCTGAGCGAGAGAGTTCCATGCATGCCTTCTGTTTCTCTGTGAAAGGAAACATCTCTGTTCTCCAGGAGTTTTGTTATAGTACTGAGCTGCAGTTTGGGAAGACTGTGTATCACTACTTCAAAGGGCAAGCATATGTGAAGATAACGAGCTGGCTCAGCAGCTAGGTAGAGATAGAATGGGATAGACATAGCAATGTAGAGGCAGAATGAGTTCTAAACAAAATAAGACTTATATTTAACTGTGCTGGTATGTTTGATTTATGTCTGTTACATCATTGCACTTAATGGCACATCAGGTCCTTTGTAATGTTGATTACACCTAAATCCATGGAGAGCTCCTTCACGTTGATTGTACCTCCACCTGGTATTGTTTACAGTATGAATGAATATATAACTTGCCACAAACCCCCAGATTTTTATTTATATTCATGGTGAAAAGTATTAGCATATCTCCTGGTAGATTTCATGGTTGTACATTAATAAAACTTTCTGCTTTTTATTACCGTGTATGAGAGGAAAAAATGCTGTCAAGAGAGATCTAAGCAGTTATTCCATCTTCAATGCTGTGTAGTATTGAAGAAGGATAACATGAAATTCATGTCTAGAATCACTTTTTAAAAGAAATATTTGAGCTTAAAGCTTTTGCTAGGCTAGTAAGTCATCAGAACAAATAGGATTTTTGTTATGGTCTTGGTATTATGAGTTTATGTTAAATATTGCTCTTTAGTAAGCGATGCAAGTATTTTCTTCAGTTAGGGTGAGGCCCAAAATATATCTGCCTACTTATCAAAAAGAATAGGTGCTGCCATTAAATTACTCAAATTCACCAATTCATTCAGCAAATGGTGCTGCTTTGGTTTTGCACTTCTTTTCTGGCACTTAGTCCTTACACTCAGTTCCTGTTTTCATGTTAAATGTCAGACTTTTAATGATGGCTTCCCCATAACACATGTAATGGGGAGTTAAATAAAATAAAGAGCTATATTGGGGTTTATTGTAATTTTCTTCTGTGAGATATGAAATGTAGTAAATTTGTGGAACACAAACCCATTTCCTCAGGACACAGAAATTGGCTTCTTTGTGCATGTGGTACTTCGCACTGTCTTCCATGCTCTGGAATTTTATGGCTTAATTGTGCAGCACGGTGCATCATCAGCATTGCTTATTTGCATTGACTTGTCAGTCTTTGCTTTTTTAAATAAATAGAATATGCAGTAAGTCATAGCTGTTTTTTCAGTCTTAAAATTAAGATAGTGAATTAACTGATTTGTCCTTGCATATAATAAGTGGGTTTTTTTTTTTTTTGCAAAGTACCATGTTTGACATTGAAATGTAATATAAACCCAGGAGCAAAAACAATGACAAGAGAAAGGGAAGATAGTGCAGAGCAGACAAATTGCAGTAGCTTTGGCATGGTTGTTCTTGGAGTTCAGGACAGGGTAGTTTTGATGGTGTATCTGATATACGGCAGTTTTTTTACAGGAGACTTCCACATGGTCAGTGACTGTTTGTTAAGGATTTGGTAAGTTTAGCTGACATGTGTGCTACGCTTGCAGAACCAGCAGTCTAGATACATGGAGGACAATGTAAAGGGTGTTCGTGTAAGAGGGCAGGAAAAGCAGCCTACTAATATGATATTAAGCCTTTATCATTGAAGTTGTTTGGTAGGACAAGCCAAAGTGCCATAAAAAATCTGCCAAAGGAAGAAGTAAAATTAATTACCAGCACTTGAAATATATATGCAGATTATGACTTTGATCTGTTAATAAAGTTTGGAGTAGGAAAGTGTAAGTGTCTGACACTCCTGGTAGTTCAAAATCAACAAACCTTTGATTTCAACTAAGTTGTCTGCGAGAAAGGGCAACTGTCATAAAGACATTATGCTTGCAGGCAGGAAAGAAGAGCAAATGATGCAGGAGATAACCTTGTGGCTCTCTGAATCAGTTGCTGTTGCAATGGTTGGAATATCACTGGGGGAGGAAAAAAAGAAACAGCTGCAGAAAGAGCCAGGCACATTCTGGTTCTTAACTGCAAGATTTCCTGATGACTTCTGTAGCAACACTGTACTATAATTCTGAGATATTGTATATACTTACTAGTCTGTCAGAGATCTTTTAGTACTAAGGCTTTACTGTTGCAACTGTGCTCATTTTCTCTTTTTGTCTAGAAGGCACCAAGGCCATTCTGCCAAATAATTTTGGTGGATTTACTCTCCTATCTTGTGCTTGAGAAGGGGTGTTGGGGGCAGCATGTGAGATGATGCTCCAGGAGCACTGCAGAGGTGAGGGAATAGTGGTGACAATCTGCAGTGTGTTCCCTTGTTCCAGAGCAAGGTCCAACCATGCCTGAGTGCCATTGAATCTCATGACCATGACTGACAGAAATCTCTTTATGTTACTGCTGTTATAAAGCTGGAGAGCTGTGTTTCCTTTTAAGTCTTGATTTTTAAGCTTGCAAAACAAAATTAATTTAGATGAAATATTTCTTTTGGCATTCAGTGAAGAATGAATGTCTCCTTCGGTTCTGCTCAAATCCTGTTTGCTGATAAAGACATTTGGTTTGGGTTAATATTGGACAACAGCAGTTTATGCATCTCTTCATCTCAAGACAGGGTTTTGGCTGGATATCAATTTGGTTTTGCCTCCCCATAGCCTCCCCATCATGAAGTGTTTCTTTTCTTTTCTTGTGACTATTTTCAAAAATCACCATTGCCTTCTCAAAGTGATACCAGTTCTAGGCAGGGAGTAGTACAAACACACATTGGACAGGAGCCTTTTAAAAATTGCATTGTTTCAATTATCCTCTTTAAAAGCTTTGGGAGCAGTGCCTCATTTAAACAGGTTCCATGGTTATTTACCCCTTCTGATGAGCCTCTGAAGTACAAGTAGGTAATACGGTGGGGGGAAATGGACTGAGATAGTTAAGTTTTCTCTATTCACTGTCTGAAAATAAGCCTGGAGTTCTGGTTTTATTTGCATACATTAAGTAAGTGACAGAGCTTAGGCTCATACAACATATTTGCAGAAGATTTGAGGCTGAGTATTTGAAGTGATACTCACTTTGACAAATGTGCTATGTCATGTAAAAGCAAGTTATTTTGCTTAATTCCTTCCTTCCAAAAACTGTACTATCTTCAGTATTCCATGTTTTTTTAAATTCTAAGTTGTCTTCTAAGGAAGCCACTTACAGGTTCTTTTATTGTTTGATTAAAGTAGTAGCTGTGCTGTGTAGGTTTTGTCTGTAATATTGTAAGAGAATCTTATTACAAATTTTAAGTTATCTATCTTGGTAACATGGTCTTGGTAAATGAGCCTATTTTCCAGGTTAGGAGTTGTGCCAGTGACGATCGCACTTGTAGCTTAAATTAGTATATAGCAAACAGCATAGTTTTGTAAGGAGGGTATTGTTTTAATAAAGATTCAAGTGGTGACATGTCACCAAGTAAGGTAGTAAGTATTGTTTCTTGATTGATTAGACACCAAAATTAATTTTCATGTTGCCTCTTATTAGCTTTAATGTGGAAAACAAAGGTAGGATTTAGAAAAGTGGGATTAGTGATGCAAAGTGGGATTTTACATGCAAAGATGCATATAAAATCTTTTTCTGCTTTCAGATTAAGTGAGCAATGGTTGGCTTGTGATTAAGAGTTCATTTTTCTAATGTGCTTATGGTAACAGTTTTATAATTAAGTTTCACTTAAAATTACAGTAATAATTTCCTTTTCTATTCAAGCATAACAAAGCACTTAAACAAGCATTAATAAGCCTCATATCAACTTTGAAAAATAAGTATTATTGCCCCTACTTTTCCAGTTGGGTAAACATAATTGAGGGTAAGTAATTTGCTCTGAAGTGTCAAATACTACAAAGGGCAGCTCCTGGACATTTCTCCAGCTGTGTGGACCACATTGTTAAAGTGCAGATAGCTGGGTAGATCCTTAAATATTAATGTTTAACAACAAAAATGAGCTAACAATGCTTAATCTAGATGAAAAAACCTGGGTGCAAAGAGCATGTCTTGGCAGAATGTGCGAGTCTGAGATTTTTTGGGAAAAGACAAAGATTTTGTGTTTTGGTTGATCTGCCTTTTTTCCTGAGGTCTTCTGTTCATCATTTTCCATAAAAATAGTAGTGTCTCTTCTTAGCAGGCTTTTGTGCCTTTTTGACACATAAATGTAGACCCTTGAACTTCAGCTGTATAAAAACCCAAGACAGGCCTGCAGATCTGCAGTGCCTCACCCTATGTGAGGACAGACGTCCTCTCTCTGCATTCCCTGCTTTCTTTTCTCCTGGGAAGTAGATAGATGGACCTCATCAAGATGCATTTAATGGAATAATAATAATAAAAAAATAGAGTAAAACTGCTGGACTAAATGAAAGATGACCTTGCATGGGGGGATTTTGTTTGGGTTTTCTTTTCTTAGGAAAATTATATAACCCACTACTTCCAGAAATACACCCTAACCTGCACCACAGAAGGAAATGCAGAATAAATAACTACAGATACCTCAATGGAAAGCATACCACAGCACGTAAAGAATGGAAAACTTTTCCTCCTTCAGGATTAAAAAATCTCAAAAAAATTGAAACGAACCATCATAAATAACGATGAAGACACCTGGAAATTTAAAGGCAGGAGAGAGGGAGACTTTTGGTGTGGCCAAAGACTGCTGATTTCTTCTGACTTAAGCTACACTCTGGTGTTGCTTACTGATATCTTTCACAAGTGTCATCACAGTATTTATATAGTATGTATAATGTTCACAAATACAAAGTCAATACCATTCATATTGATCAACAGCTTGCATCCTATTGCTGAAAAGGCACTTACCCGTATAACAACACATGCATTGTTGTATAGCATATGTAAATCTGTCTATATGTACTGTAAATTCAAGACTACAAATTTATAGGTGAATCATTTTGGCATAACTGAGAAATCTGTTATTTCCTGAGAGGTAATTTAGATGTGAGAAAAGAAATACTTAACCTTCGTGCACATTAGAACTTCAAGTACTTGCCATATCTAAGCAGGTTTTGACCATAAATTGATTATTAACTAGAAGTTGCATTTAAGCATCTTAATATTTGACCCACAGATTAAAGGGGTAATGAGACAGTGTTTGGTACCTGACTATGGGGGAAGGAGAAAAAAATTAAAATAGTGCTGTCTCTCTGATTATTTTTAGGAGTGAACAACTATGATAAGGAAGAATTTTTTCTAATAGGAAAGAACATAATCCTTTCGCTGCATTGTTACTGTTAGCAGCAGACTAGAAGTAACTCTAATCTGTCTCTAGGAGGACTAATAAGAAAACCTTAAATTGAGGGGAAGAAGAAAAGCAGTGTAATTGGGGTACCAGAGTTGGAATAGAAGAAATTAAAAATTTGGGATACTCATCTGCATTATTAGTCTGCAGTTAGTTTTTAAATTTGATTTGAGAAAAAAATTGTCCATTGACTATTGAATTCTCATTATGGAAAAAAGTATTCAGCTACATTTTATTTATTTTTATTATTTTATTTTATTTATTTTTGTCTTCTTTATTGTTACTGTCAACAGCATTTCTGGATCTAGGACTACCCACAACACTAAAAAGGAGACAGATCAATTTACCAGGATAATTGCATGCACACCTAATTTTAACTTACTGAATCATCCTGACAAATCTAATTTTAAGCAGCTGAACAGTTCCTTGATCAGACTATTCAGGTACTTAAAGTGAAACACAGAATTAAGAACATTTTTACACTAGGTCTGAATGCAGAAATCCATAATTGCAAGGGGAGGAGGGGGAGAAGGAGAAGGGGAGAACGAAAGGAGAAGGGGAGAACGAAAGGGTGTTTCCACAGGCAGGAATTAGTTTTCTCTCTATTGTACGTCTTTGACAATCTCCTACATGCAGAGTTGTATTTCCATCATAAGTTTTTTCAGCCTTAGCAATATCAGCATGTTTGTTGGCTAAAGCTGCTGAACTTTCGTCGCTGCTTCCCAATTATTTAGAGACCAAGACTGAAATAAAGGGCATAAGTCTGAAACAGAGCTCTCATTATTACATACCAGACAGCTATAATCCCATCTGTGTAGATCTACAGACAGGATCTGGGTCATGTGAAATACTCCCTCCCCCCAACCAGAAGCCCTATGATGATTATTCATGATTAATTTTAAAGACAGTACTGCAATATATTGCTAAGTGAATTCTCATTTTTAGAATCCCTCCCACTGAACAAAGTTTCAAGCAATCATTATTATAACAGCCCTAACAATTCCCTGATTAGTTCTTATCCATGTGTGTCAGATACTATTAACACTTAACTGGTCAGATCACAATCTTAACTACTTTCGAGTCTGTTTTTTCATGCAGTGCCTGAGTGAAGCTGTCATATGTGTCTTACTGTCAAGCTAGAATACATAATCCATTTCCACTTGTTAGTTTACTGACACTTCTTATGTAAAGCGTGTCTGTGAAGATGGTGGGGGCAGTTCTAATTGCTGGTGCGAATGTTGGGTTTTGCTTTTGCTGTTCTTGAAGTATAAATAAGTGTGCTATATATAGGTCTCATAGTACAGTAGTAGGTGTTTCCAGTTCGTGTTGCCCTGCTACTGTGCTGATGTCTCAATTTGTTGTGATTGCAGAGCTGGGCACCAGTGGTCATTATGTGTAGGCACAGACTTGAACGTAGAAGGTGACTTTGCTCTGCTGTCATAGGATCATAGTTGGGCTTTCTCAGCCTGGAGATGAAAAGGCTCCAGAGAGACCTTAGAGCAGTCTTCCAGTATCTGAAGGTCCAGAAAGCTGGAGAGGGACTTTTGACAAAGGAATATAGTGACAGGACAAGGGGAATGGTTTTAAACTGAAAGAGGATAAATTTAGATTAGATAATGGGAAAAAATTCTTTGCTATGTGGGTGGTGAGACCCTGGAACAGTGTCTTGAACTGCCCAGAGAAGTCTTGGCTGCCTGGTAGTGTTTAAGGCTAGTGTGGACAGGGCTTTGAGCAACCTGGTCTATTGGAAGGTGTCTCTGTCCATGGCAGGGGGTTGGAACTAGATGATCTGAAGAGTATTTGTCCTGCTATTCCTGGTTGCTAATCTGCTGTCATATAGCAGTTGCCGCAGCGGTCAAAATAGTTTTCATCTGTCATATTCTATAACTGGATCTTCTGAAACACTCCTTATAATTTCAGATTTGGAAGTGGCTTCGGATTCACTGGGTGGGTTCTGTCTGAATAAGAGTAGGAGTCTTATGCATTTGTCTTATTTCATCACAAACTAAATTTCAGCTGGACTGACCTTAAAATTTTCAGCTTGGTCCTTTGCCATCACTAACTGCAGTCTCTGCCTGAACTGATGCTTTTATCATGTCATCAGCTGTTATACAAATGCTGGCAACACCTTCAGGTTTTTCTGGGTTTATTAGCAAAAATACTTTGTCAGCTCATTTGATTGCCAAAAATAAGTAGAGAGAAAACATTCTTTTGTTTGTTTCCTCCCACCAGTTCAAAGTACATGGTTCAGACAACTGATTATGTGATTTGTTGATATCTCTATGGTTCACCAAGTATGCTTTTAGCAGTTTGGCTGTACTAAAATGTCTGGTATGGGGGCAGAGAAATGCTGTCTCAGGGTAACCTTGTTAAAATGTCTGAAATTGAGGTGATCCAATTCTTGCTGCGCCTTAAATTTTTGTCAGGCTACCATCCTGTAGAGCGGGCTTGTTTGCTTCAGCCCAGGTCTCTCCCATTACCAGCACTGTGCATACAACTTGCTACATCTGTCATTGCAAAGAATATACTTCTGCATCTACATATGATGGTGGCGACTCAGCAATTGATGTATTCGTTGGCTTATTCAAGAACTCTTGTACTTCATAAAAATTTCTGGATGTCATGTGATCAGCTCTTTTTTGGTGGTGTGCATCTTTGTTTATAGTAAGCTTATAATGCATGTTATCTTTAGCTTTATGTATGTATCCAGCTGATATTAAAACATAATCATGGGAGAACTGAAGAGTGGCTGAAGTTCTTGATTGTCATTTGTAATGGAGAATTTTATCAGTAACTCTTTCTTGATCTCCTTATATTACAAACACAGCATTCAAGTGATTTTTAAGTACTTTTGATACCTTTTTCCTATGTAGGGTAACAGATGAATTTTAGCTGTAGTACCAGACTCAAAATGTATAGGTATATTGTCTTCATAGTGAATGAAGTACAGTTGAATTCCAGTCTTCCACTCCACTAGTAGGTTTCCTTTCCAGATGAATGGTTCAGAAATGAGACCTAATATACAGGAGTGTACCCAAGGAGCCTGGTTAAACCTTTTATTGCCTAAGGGGAGCATATCTGCAGTTGAGTATTTTTGTAAGAAGATTTTCCACATGCTGAGAGTGTGCGTCTGTTGGTGTGAGGGTTAAAGCACCTACAGATGGCTTGTGGTCTGTTTGACCTCTGAAACTGTAGTTTGGAAACCACTGTACTGTGTAATTACTCTCAATCTCTGATAACCTTATACACAAGAACAGCTTGATCACAGCTGAGTTCAGCGAACAATCTGTAGGTCTTGTATGGCTAAATTTTTGGTTGTTTGTGTGGCAGTTTGTTTGGGTTCTTGTGACTTCGGGCAGGCTCTGCAATTATACATTGGTTTTTGTACCTTAAAGCAGGGACTTTCAATACCTCTCTTTTTTATCTAGTATCCATTGCCCTGTAACTGTAATGCTTCTTAATTCTGAAGAGTTTTTATTTTTAGCTAGGCTTTCTTTTTTTTTCTCCTTACATGCAGATGTACCCAGAACTAGTTAAAACCATGCACTAAGCACCTTTATTTATGGAGATATCTCTCTCTACTGGTGTGCCTTCCAGCGTTAGGCTTCATCTTGATAGCTTTGCAGTTACTGGCAAAAACAAATGTTGAGAAAGAGTGCTATTGCACTGCTACTATTTATATTATTACTTTAGATAATATAAATAATCCATATTTAAGTCTAAAGATACAGTGCTTATTTCCTTGATTCTTAGATGCTTATATTGCCTATCAGTAGCGTAAGTTGCTCTGAGCTGAAGCTATCATTTAGGTCTCATTTCTCAGACAGATCTTTTCCTTTGACTGCTGGGACTTCCTCACAGTGCTCTGTGTTTTGTCCTGTCAGTCTGTGGTTAGAAATCTTTTTCACCTATATTTGAAGCTACACTAGTCAACACCATCCATTTTGTATGCATCCTTGCTGGCTTCATTTGTTGTCTTTCATTGCAAGTGGTAAATAAAACAGAAAACCTCCTTTACTGGCCTTACCATTCCAAGAGGTTGTCAGATAGAATGGAGATACTAAATTTTTTTGGCATCGCTTGCTTTACACACACACACACACACACACACACAAACACACACACAAACTTAAGTGTATTATCCCCATGGTTATTATTATATTATTATTATATTATGGGGTTATTATCCCCAAGTCATTATCCCCATTATCCCCTCTGTTTTAGCTGGGTCATTCAAAATAGAAGAGTGTGTGGAATGAGAGATTATTGATTTTAAGGCAAATATTAGGACAAAGAAGAAGATGAAACAGTGTATTTAAGCTTGTGGGGGAGCTATGATTCTAAAACCAAGTTTTAGATGTAAAGGCCAATATGAGGAAAACTGACAAAAATCCAGCAGCAGTAGACAGAAATATGTCTTCGTGCAGCCTGTGCATCTGTAAATTCATAACAATAGCAGTTGCTGGACCATGTAGTCTCTCTGGTTCTGTCCCTCTCCTTTCCTGTGAGAGGATAAAAGGAAGAAAATGGAAATTGCATTATGTTTCTTGATCATTTGCAATCTGGAAAGGCTCCTAGGTTTCTGCTTTAGTCTGGTAATTGGGTTATATACTGCAGGAGGCCAATATACTTGTGTGATTAATAATCTATTTTGACAAATTACGTATTTCTGAAAAGTACATGGAGCAACGCTGCATTTTAATGTAGGAATAACCACAGTTTGGTGTACTCATCTATAAACATGCCTCTCTGATTTCCTGAAGAATGTGCATAAATCACATTTCAAACATGAGATAATCATCACCAGTCAGTAGAAAGATATTTCCATGGCAACAGTTGCTATATTAAACAGTGCATCAGTACCTTCTCCCTATTTTTGTCTAGAAATCTCCCTGACTTCAGCTCAGATAACATGTAGCTTACTGAAAAGTAATAAAATAATCATACCTGCTATAAAGTAATAAATTCACCATTGCCTATGTAAAGAGTACTTCTGACAGTACTGAGCATCAGCCTTTTAACGTCTGCACTTCTGTAACTCTCCACAGTCCTTGCCAAACACTTAGTACGTCCTGTCTACACACCCAGTGGAGTTACTGCAAATACATTTCGAAAGCTCAGGAGAAAATCTTCCAGCATGGATGAAAATCTGATCACTCTTATCATAAAATCACAGACTGGTCTGGGTAGGAAGGGACCTTAAAGATCATCCAGTTCCAACCCCCCTGCCATGGACAGAGACACCTTCCAATAGGCCAGGTTGCTCAAAGCCCTGTCCACACTAGCCTTGAAAACTACCAGGGATGAGGCAGCCAAGACTTATCTGGGCAACCTGTGCCAGTGTCTCACCACCCTCATAGCAGAGAATTTTTTCCTATTATCTAATCTAAATTTATCCTCTTTCAGTTTAAAACCATTCCCCTTGTCCTGTCACTATATTCCTTTGTCAAAAGTCCCTCTCCAGCTTTCTGGACCTTCAGATACTGGAAGACTGCTCTAAGGTCTCCCTGGAGTCTTCTCTTCTCCAGGCTGAGAAAGCCCAACTCTCTCAGCCTGTCTTCACAGGAGAGGTGCTCCAGCCCTCTGTTCATCTTCACAGCCCAACTCTGGACTTGCTTTGACAGCTCCATGTCCTTCATATTTGGGGTACCCAGAACCACACACAGTACTGCAGGTGGGGTCTCATGAGAGCAGAGTAGAGGAAGGGAGTCACCTACTTCGACCTGCTGGTCATGCTTCTTTTGATGCAGCCCAGCATACGGTTTGCTTTCCGGGCTGTGAGCACACACTGCTGGCTCATGTTGACTTTCTCAGCAATCAACATACTGAAGTTCTCCGCAGGGCTGCTCTCAATCTAGTCTCTGCCCAGCCTCTAGTGCTTGGTATTGCCCCAGCCCAGGTGCAGGACACAGCACTTGGCCTTCTTGAACTTCATGAGGCTGGCACTTGCCCACCTATCAAGCATGTCAAGGTCTCTCTGGATGGCATCCCTTCCCTCCAGTATGTCAACTGCACCATACAGTTGAGTGATGGTCACACAGCTTGTCATTAGCAAACAGATATAGAAGACAAGTAGGAAGATTTGGGGTTTTGGTTATACAAATTACAAAAATTTGAGATAAATTCTTCAACAGTTCTGCGTGACTATGCTCTTTATATTATGTTTGTGTTACTTCATTAACACGCCTTCTATGCAATTTGTGTCCATGTTTTTGTTGTTGTGGGGGTTGTTTTTCTTTTTTCCTTGAAGTGCTTGTCGGTAGGAATTGCTCTCAGGAGGTTAAATAAGAAACTTAGGTTTAGTTGCCATGCACAGTCAACAGCATCTCTCTGCTGTACAATGTTAAAGAATTCCTGTTCTCCAGGATATTTTCCTTTTAGTGTATATTAACTGCTTTTGCCATAATCATAGAGTCATAGAATAGTTAGGGTTGGAAAGGACCTTAAGATCATCTAGTTCCAACCCCCCTGCCATGGGCAGGGACACCTCACACTAAACCATGCCACCCAAGGCTCAGTCCAACTTGGCCTTGAACACTGCCAGGGATGGAGCATTCACAACCTCCCTGAGCAACCCATTCCAGTGCCTCACCACCCTCACAGTAATGAACTTCTTCCTTATATCCAATCTAAACTTCCCCTGTTTAAGTTTGAACCTGTTACCCCTTGTCCTGTCACTACAGTCCCTAAGGAAGAGTCCCTCCCCAGCATCCTTGTAGGCCCCCTTCAGATACTGGAAGGCTGCTATAAGGTCTCCACACAGCCTTCTCTTCTCCAGGCTGAACAGCCCCAACTTTCTCAGCCTGTCTCCATACGGGAGGTGCTCCAGTGCCCTGATCATCCTCGTGGCCCTCCTCTGGACTTGTTCCAACAGTTCCATGTCCTTTTGATGCTGAGGACACCAGAACTGCACACAATACTCCAAGTGAGGTCTCACGAGAGAAGAGTAGAGGGGCAGGATCACCTCCTTCGACCTGCTGGTCACACTCCTCTTGATGCAGCCCAGGATACGCTTGGCTTTCTGGGCTGTGAGCGCACACTGAAGCTGGCTCATGTTCATTTTCTCATCGACCAACACCCCCAAGTCCTTCTCTGCAGGGCTGCTCTGAATCTCTTCTCTGCCCAACCTGTAGCTGTGCCTGGGATTGTTCCGACCCAGGTGTAGGACCTTGCACTTGGCATGGCTAAATTTCATAAGGTTGGCATCAGCCCACCTCACAAGCGTGTCGAGGTCCCTCTGGATGGCATCCCTTCCCTCCGGCGTACCAACCGAACCACACAGCTTGGTGTCATCGGCAACCTTGCTGAGGGCGCACTCAATCCCACTGTCCATGTCACCAACAAAGATGTTGAACGAGACCAGTCCCAACAGCAGTCCCTGAGGGACACCACTTGTTACTGGTCTCCAGGCAGACACTGAACCATTGAGCACAACTCTTTGCGTGCGGCCATCCAGCCAGTTCTTTATCCACCGAGTGGTCCACCCATCAAATTGATGTCTCTCCAATTTAGAGACAAGGATGTCGTGTGGGACAGTGTCAAACGCTTTGCACAAGTCCAGGTAGATGATGTCAACTGCTCTGCCCCTGTCCATCAGTTTCGTAGCCCCATCATAGAAGGCCACCAAATTGGTCAGGCAGGATTTCCCCTTAGTGAAGCCATGCTGGCTGTCACCAACCACCTCCTTGTTTTTCATGTCCCTTAGCATGCCTTCCAGGAGAATGTGCTCCAAGATTTTGGCAGGCACAGAGGTGAGACTGCCTGGTCTGTAATTCCCTCGATCATCCATTTTCCCCTACTTGAAAATGGGGGTTATATTTCCCTTTTTCCATGATACCATTTTTTCCATGTTGTTCTTCAAGTATAAGCTACAGGGACATATTTTGACTGTCTCTGCACTGAGAGAGGAAAACACTAACTCTTTGCTTTTATCTAACGTATTTCATATCTACAATGCCTTTCCCAACTCTCAACCCTCTCAGAATTTCTTTTTTTAGTAAAGTATAACTTTGCATGGTCTTGTTCTATCAGCATTCTGTTTTATTTCATCTTCCTTACCCAGTATATCTTACACCTCTCTTTGCCTGTCCTCCCTTCATCCTCAACTGGGAACTTGGGGACTGAAGAGTTAATGGCAGAGGTGGACCACACTTCTTCCTGAAGCATTAGAAGTCTGATGGGAAGCTGAAATCAGCACTGTACTTTTCCTTGTCTCTTAGATCTATCTTAGGCAAATCTTAGATAGGCAAGGACGGAGAAGATAGACACTAAGGCATTCAGAATGCTTTTGCTTCTCGTCAGGGTTGGAGCTGTAGAACTGGACTCCCTTATGGGAGTCAAGCGAGGAATGGATGAGTTGCTGTAGAAAGACTTGAAATGAAGACAACTGTCACATGTGTGTTTCTGACCAAAATGGAACTGTTACCAGACTGTGTGACATATGATAACTTCTGAAACTTGAAGAATGTGAGCAGGTTTTAATTGATTTTATAGCTGCCTTTTTTTTTTTTTTTTTTTGGCACATAAGTAATACTAAATTTAGTTGCTGTTGTTCTATATTAAAAAAAATGAAATGAAAAATCTCAGCTGCTTTTAGCTGCTCACTGCATCTCTAAACCAGCTGATTTTCCAGTTCCTTCTGACTCTGTATGTGACCAATTGTGCTTAATCTGCTGTGTATGAAAGGATTTTAATGAAGTTTATCCTGGCAGGAAGCAAGTCTGTAATATGGATATTCTGAGTTCAGGGGGTTGTGCCTTTGTGTCCTCACACATTTCCTCAGAAATCTGAGGAAGAACAACTGTGTAAGGCTACTGTTTCCCAGGAAGCAAGTTTTCCTTTTACACGGACAGCCTGTCCATATTTTCTGGCAGCTGGTGCTCCATTGCATTAAATTTTAAGAGGCTGTTTTGCATTATTAAGCATGGGGAATCAACACACTGATGATAGCTTAATCAGTGTTATGACTAAACAAACACAAATAGCCCAGTCTTGGTGTTTCTGAAAATAATTATTTGGAGCTATTTCCGATTTAGATGCACTAATTGAGTTTGGGGCGACTTGGCCATTTGTTAGTATTACTGACGTATGAAAAGTGACTTTAGATGTGCTTTTTGCTTTATTTGCCTGCTGAGACTGTGCCTTAACTCAAATGCATAGTTCACTGATGTATTCAGCAGTGTTAGGAGTTTCAGGTAAAGATGTCAGGTAATTTAAAACTCCAATTCCCTATCTCCAGGGTAACTTAGCCATGGGCACATCACTGGGAAATCAGTCACTCACTTCCTAGACTTCCCAGACTACTTCGCAACAGGCCTTTAAATGCCCAACAGCCTTTGTGCTGATTGCCTGTCTGCAGGTGGCACAGGTTTCCAAGGTTGCATGAAGTAGATGAAAAAAATGTCATTCTACCTGCTTTGTTATAATATAGAGATTCTTCTCTTTCCCTTATTCAGTCTGGTGTGAATCATGTTCCTTCTTCAAAAAACTTGTTCAACTAATCTCAACTGAAATGAGGACTCCTGACGCCAAAGAGTGTGCAGGCAGAAAAGCAGAAAGTATTTATTTCTAGCAGTAAGGTTTAGTGATCTCCAAACTATACCTAGAGATGCAGCATCAGTATGATCAAAGTTCTGTTCTTGACTATATTACTTTTGTTTCTCATCTGCCCAATTCACTTTCTTTGACCAGTAAAGCCAGTATCCTGTTTTGTTTGAGACTTGAAGATTATGCCGGAGTTTACACTGAGCATTAGGCTTGACTTCATTTCTAGAATCTCTTTCAGTCTGCAGACTGAAGACAGGAAAAGGAGTGACAGAACTAAAGACAGAAGAAAAGTGAAGAAGTGTCTTTGAGGGGAAAAAGAAAGAGTGTAGAAGTGAGAAGGGTGTGCTCAGGAAGAGATGTATTGGATGATAAATGAGGGTACTTGGCAGTAGAAAGAAAAAAAGTGAAGTGTTGGTCATTTGAAAACAGCAGTGGGCAGAGTAGAAAAGGAGGAGGCAGTATGGATAGAAGAAACAGAAAAATAAGTGGTAAAAGATGTAGTAAAGAAACAAAATAAGAAAAAGGAGAGAAAATTATGTGCGAAGGAGAAAAGATGCTTAGAAGGAGTGCATTGAATTGTGAAGCCAGCAAGTAAGTTCAGGAATGGAACGAAGTGGGAGTGAGATTGGTGAAGAAGGATACCATCCCACTTGAATGGTGTGCTTTCCCACAGGGTCATTTTCTTCAAGCATTTTGGAAGGATGATTCCTTTTGTCTCTTGTTGTCTGTGGCATCTTCAGTCAGCTTCAATTTGTCTTCCATGCACTAATTCCTCACTTCAGTTGTTTACAGTCCCTCTCAAGCTCTAGAATAATGGCAGCTGTTGCCAGCAAGTGAGGAGAGTTAGTGGTTGCTTTGTGGGAGTATTATGGCTGGTAATTTTATGGGTTCTCCTTCTACCTTGCAAGAAGTAAACCACTGTTGATTAGGGTAGAAGTGTGCTGCTGCTGACTACTTTTATAACTCCCAAGGCAGTCATGACTTGCAGTTGGAGAAACATAGCTTTATGAGAACAGTCCCAGCAGTGATTTTTATCTTTGGCTTTTGTAAAGGTAAAGACACTAAGACCAGGCAGTCTAAAATCCCTCTTTATGTCTTTTTTCTTCTTTTTTTCTGTGCACCTTTTCACCCCATTTTTGGTATTTGTCAAGAGACACCCTTCTTCCTGACAGTAACTTACAGCACAGGTGACAGAAATGTGTTTTGTTTGTCTCCTCAAAAGTGTCTGTTTGCTGTGAAAACTTCATTCATATTCTCCTCACTGGTCTAATGCTCAAATGTTGTGAAATGCCTCTGAGTGAGACCTGACCTCTTGACCTGACGCTGATGTTATGCGTGATACAATGCGTCTAAGTATAGTTTGCCTATGCGAGGTTTAGTAATGAGAAGAAGATTAACTAGCTAGGCATGCACCTGTATTTTAGGTAATTAACACTTGCTGTCATATGTGTTTATTTCTTGGCTTCAGAAACAGAAGTCAGTGAAAGCAAATGTGTAAGTAGTAAAAGTTGTTACTGTGTATGCTGTATTTGTTTCTGAATTCAATGTCTCAAGACCAAAAAAAAAATCAAGATGTAAGAATAGCCTTAAACAAGTTCAAAAGATCTGAGAATTTTGGGGTTAGTTATTGGTAAGGTCTGGTCTAGGTCTTTTCTTGCCATTAGGAAGCTAAAACCTTCATTCCAGTGTCTTTTGTAAGCTTCTTGCAAGATTTTGTGTGACATGGCAGTTGATAGACTGACTGCTAGTGGGATACGTAATACAAGTACTTAGTTTTTAACAGAGACTTCTATTTTTGTCCATATTTCTGCCATTGTTAATGGTGATAGTGAGATGATGTCTTCAAGACTCTGTCCTGTTACAAAATCTGCACAGAGGTACTATTTTTGGTCATTACATAGCTTGGAACAGCAATTTGAACTACTAATTGCATGTCTTTGTCAAAAGCACTGAGGCCTTCCACGTAACTTCCCAAGCATGGCCTTTACTTTGAGGTACAAAATACAGAACGCATGCAAATCAGAGCATTATGTTTTTATTGGGTATTTAGACAAATTGTAATAGTTTGATAAATGAATTCTAATAATTTTCCTGATGAAATAAATGGAATTATTGATTTAGTTTGTAACTGATATATCTTGTAATTCTCTGGTTAGTAAGGCAGAGGTTATTTCTGGTTCTGGTCATTATAGGACCTGGAGCACATTTTTTGATCAGTCTTAGCAAGTGTTAAAACAGGCAACACCTTTTTGTGCTGTAGATACTGTTTTACTCTTCAAGCCATTTCTGCAGCAACGAATGTTTCCTCAGTATGAAAACTTTCTTTCTCACCAGTGACTCTTCTGGTTAGCTGTAAGCTCAAAACTATTTTCTGTGTAGTTCTGTAAAGCAGAACTGAGTTAACAATGACCTGGCTAATTGGTGTTAGTCCCTGATCTTTAGAATTGACGGCAGGATATTAGTTAAGCATTTACCCAAAACTGGTGGAAGAGCACCCCACTTCCTTCACGTGAAGTTCGTGAGCTGAATGGAATCAGTCGTTTGAAGGTTCTGCATTTTACTGAGCATAGAAAAGGTGCAAATGTAGCTAGTGTGTTAATAGACTAATCCATTTTGAGTCTGCCAATGGAGTTGAACCAGGGATGCAAGTGGCATAAATACAGTTTTTATAACACTTGGATACTTGATCTCTCTCTACTAATCGTTACAATCAGCAGCATCATTTCTGCATTTCAGCAGCATGCATACCTACTTTTGACTTAATTGCACTGCTCTGAGAATCAAATAGACACAGTCCATACTAATAATCTTTTGCACAAGGTAATGCATGAAAAGGCTGGAGTGCTCTGAATTAGAGTTCAGACCATCCTGGGTTCTGTGTTTTGGTGACAGATTCACACCTCACAAACCCATATTGTCAAGTGTTGGAAAACATTTTGATCAGCCAAAGGATTTTATTGTTTGTTTGCCGAGCAGTACAACACTGGTGCAAGATGAGATACTGAGGTTCTCCATGTCCTGAAAGAATGCTCACATTCTCTCTGGGTGGAGAGGACATTGATGGTGTTTCAATGTGTGATGTCATTGTGCATGAAAACCATCTGGTATGTAAAACAGAATTGACCTTCCAGTTCTGCTTGAAATAATTTCATCAAGTAAAATGGTCTGCTGAACTGAAATGCAATGTATGACTGCTCAGTCCCTTTTCACAGATCAGAACCACAAGTTTAATCAGCAGTTTAGATAGTTCACAATCTTAGCTGAAGTAAATCATCCATATTATGTTGAGGGTAACTGGTGAGAAGACTTGCCGATACCATTAAAATGATCAGCAACAGTTGCACTGTTAGCAATGGAAAATATTCAGAGTTAATTTCAAATTGAAATCCCACTGCTTTCATCTGAACACCTGCTGTTTAGAATTGGAATATGAAACATCAACTGTGATTACTCTCCTCCATTCCCAAAGGTGCCCAAAACCAAACAGCTGTTACTCCTTCAATTAAGATTATGTATAACAACAGTTTAAAACCAGTAATATCAGGGACACAGTTAGATAGCATGCAGGATTCCTAGGGTTCACTCGTTATGATAGATCAGTGAGTAAATAAAAATAATTTCTTGTGAAACATACCTGTGAGAAATGAGAATACTGGCCATTTTCCAGTAAATTTGAGCAATGTTACTGTTCATTGTCAGGGACAGGGGAAGAGGCGAGAAATGTTGCTTTGGCTACCAAATTAAAAGGCTAGTTTTATGCAGACTTCCATACTAAAAGCACTGCATATATTCAATGAGTATGACTAGATAAACTTATGTAGTATACATAGAGCTGGTATATGTACTAGATATTGCAGTATAATGTGGGCTTTAGAAAGAAATGCTCTTGATTTAGGAAATGTAAATAATACGTGTGAACAGGGCTCTGATTTTGCTGTCACTCATAAGATCCTTTTTAATTGTTTGATGGGATTTGAGCATGTGTAGAAGGCTTTGAATTAGCCAGTGAGAGAGTGTGATTTTTTGTTATTTTTTAATTTTTGTACAAGGACCTGAGATCATGTTTGTTTAGTATTTCAAATATTTTTTTCCCTGGTTTCAGTTTGTAAAATACAAGAGGGTATAGAATGGCAGTTCTAAGAAGTATTTAGCAATAAACAGGCAGAAAAGTTATGCTGTAATCTTTCCTATTGATGTGTTATACTTTTTTGTTTCTTTTATCTGTAAAACTCTCTTGATAACACTGGCTACTTCACTGCACAATTGTGATAACGAAGGGCAAACGACATTCGGTCTGTATTCTGGTTTCCTTTACGTCTTTGTATATCTGGTCTTAATTACTGTGATGAAAGCTAAAACTTTATGGATTTATTATGTGAGAAAATGGATAAGAATTAGCCCTGGACCTTTTTGGGTTTGCTTTCTTTTTATAGTCCAGTTTTGTTTTCCTTCAGCTTCCTGCCAACTTGAGATTTAGGTGGGGAAAAAGGGGGGAAAAGCAGAATCCTTATTTTCTACCTTTTTACACGATAGTTAAAGCACTTTGGGATTTTTTTTTAGGTCAAATAATTTCTCTTTTTCCTATCTTTTGTAAAGGACACTAGTTGCATGCAGGCATTGAGGAAGCCTCACTGCAATTTAATACAACATATAAAACTACCTTGATTTTAAAACAGAGATGCAGAAATTAAAGCAAGATTCTGGAGGTTTCCACTGATTTGGAGTACTTCTTGATTTTGAGCTCCTAATGAACACTTGGAGCTGATTGTGCCTAGACTCTTATGCAAAATTACTGGATTTGTGAGTTTTCTACTAGTCCTAAATTTCTGCTCTTGCAAACAGTTCACGTAGTCACAGGTTGACATAGGACGTTTGAACAGTGTCCTGAAGAGAATTGCTGAGATTAGCTGCCTCCTGTGAATTTTAAGTGGTCATCCGTTTAAATACCATCAATAATGCTGTAACAACAACAGAAATTATATCACTACCCAGAATTTAAGGTGTTGTGACACTAGTCAGCCTTGGAACTGCTTAACAAAGCAGTTAGATACAGGATGGCATCAAGGTCAGCCAGCTCTGTAAGCAGATAGTAATCCTGTTTCATTTTCTCTGTGTGATTCCTGTAGTAGAGTTACTGCATTTTATTTTTACTATTTTGTCTGTATTCCTAATATCTATGTGAATATTGTGATTTATGTTTGACATTTCCATCCTCATTTAGCGTGGGTAGAATAGCCCTGTTGAGCGATACTTGTACAACAATAATTTACAACAGTAATCTGGGTACTCCAAGATAACTAGAATTTTTGCATTTCACGTGCAGGTGAAAGCAGCCTCACCTGGATTGTTGGATCATTTAATCTCTGAACACGTTGAGTTCTGTTAATAAAGGTACTGGTTGGGTCAATTTTATTTCAAACTGTTTGTCCTATTTCACTTTATTTCCACCAACATGTCATCTTCACAAAATGCATCTGTTTATAGGTCTTTGTCATAGACTGTATTTCAAACATAAGAAGAGATTGAAGGTGTAATTGCTTTTTGAATTCCCATTTGTGTTTTCCTTAACATGAAACAGGACCCATCTTGTACATGACAGATCTACCTCATCTGACTTCTGCTTATTAATATGTTCCTATGGTGAGAAATAATTTCTAACGTTCCTTTCTGGATGCAGCTTGTTTGTATCTTAGCGAATGTTTTGGAAATAATAATTTGCAGGATAGTGTCCGTTATCACATAGAAAGTTGAAATGGAAGATGCGTTGGGGTCTGTATTGGTTTTGGTTTATCTCACTATCAGTGCTTCTGATTTTCTTTAATACAGTTGAATTTTTTGAAAAGCTTACTAAGGTAAATTTGGATTAATTTAGACTTTAATATGTCCATTCATCAATGAGCTGTTCTTCCATTTAGAGATTTTCTTATATTTGCAACTACTTCATCTTTCTTTATCCAGATTAAGGCTATGCTCTGCTGACATTATGTCATCCTGGCAAAACAAAGATAACATATACTAGTCAAATAAACACATTCACATTTACTTTTATCATCAATGTCTTTGATTCAGAATTAACTTGCTCTCGTGTGCAAAAGCTTTAACCACCAACTTTTTGGCAGTTAACTGGTTAACTACCAAAATGTTTTTATATAGATAGGCTGATTTATCGTAGATAACTTTCAGATATGCAGTTTGCTGTTAGATATAAACATTATTCATACACTTTTTTTTCACCCTTAGAACAGCTGCCAATATTTAAAAGACAGCCAGAACTGTGTTTGCCTATGGCCCTTGAAAATCAGGCTTTCCATGTTGTACCAATAAAGTAATGCTATCTATTATACAGAAAATGAATAATAAAGCAAGACCAGCCTGGGGTGTTTGTTCCCCATCTGCTTTTGTAAATGTTTATGCTGGTTCTAGGGCAAGAACTATGGCCTGAAGCTAAAGGAGGAAGAAAGTTTTCTCTGGTTGTTAAGAAATCACTCCCAAAAGGAAAAGCAATTAGTAAAATAAACAAGGTGGTCATGGAGGCATGGCTGGTGTAAGTAAACCATAGCTTTCCACATAAACATTGACAAGGTACCACACAAAGAATGTAGACTGGACTCTACTAGCTATGGTATTATGTGCCTGTAACTTTACCATACAGATTGTTTTCAGTGAAATTGCTCTAGATAGTCATATGTGCAAAATGGCAGGGCCTCATTCTGAGAGAATCTCTCAAATTCTGTTACTTTTTCAGATTATCCGGTGTATCTCCTCTCCTGCTTTCTGTCATTACATTTTAAGTAATTAATCATAACTTTAAACCTCCATACAAAGTGAGGAATTTCAGGTCAGGAATGCACTCTTCTGTTTTCATTGTACAGCTGTGCCTGATTAGTGTGCACTAGCATGTTCTTAAGCATGTAAAAAATGCTATGGAAATTAATGTAATGACTTATCTTTGAATTAGACATACATAATTTTGCTGGATCAGGACAACGCAGAAAAGTATCTTTGCAATGGGGGCGACATTTTCTTTAGTGGATATTATTATTATTAATTGATAATTTATTAATTAATATAAATATTATACATTAATACTATGCATTAATATTATACACAGGTATCTTGGATAGTTTATTATTAGGAAACAAGAGGGAGGAGGGTAGAAGTTCTTGCAGTAGTGGTAATAATGTGAATTTTGACTATAGATGCAGAAACGGCTGGTATAGATATCTGTCTTTTTGTAAATAGGAGGTAAATGTAGCTTGTGCCAGCATTGCTGAGTTGTTCATTGCATATGTTTCTACTTCAGTTCAGGTATTCAGTCAAAGACAGCTGAAAGTGTGTTACCAACATAAGCTTTGTTACCAGAATTATGAGGTATGGGACATGACGAATGCAACAAGATCTCTGGAAAGCCAGGTTTGCTGTTCTTGCACTGATGGAGTGCTGAGGAAGGGGAGCACATACAGCAGGGACTACAGGAATGCTTCCATAGAAGCCCCAACTCCATATACATAACTTGAACAAGTTTCAATGGGAAATCTGTCTCTCCAAGGCTTGGGCACAAATATTTTAGGCAGAGGAGTCAATAAGTGTGTGATATGCTCAGAACCATGTCACGCTATTGTAGGTAGTTGTTTATTTCAGCTATGCCAAAGTTTAGGTCAGAACTTAATACCCCATATTTTCTTTGGTCAGTTTTTCTGAAATGCAAGATATATAAACGCATTCTGTGTGAATTTAAGTCAGTCCTTACAATGATGATTATCATTCAGTAAGAGTCCATACTTTGGGATAGTGCAGGTTTTCTTGGGACAAAAATTGAGAAATAGGAAAGGAAGAACAGTGGTAAAGAGAAGAGGGAGAGAAGTAAAAACAGAATTTTATTTTTAAGATGGTGAATAAAATGTCCAGATATGAAGAACTTTTTTTTTTTTTTTTAAGACTACAACTTGGCATCTTAGGATAACCACTGAAATAATGAAAAAGCCATTGTGAAAGGATGTTCTGAATATAATTTGTATTTTTTGAAATCCTTCGATAGCTTGAAACAGTCAGTTTCTGCTTATATTCCTGTTAACAAAGAAACAATTTATTTTGATACATTGAAAACATCAGTTTATATAAATAACTTTAACCTCAGTGAAAAAACATTTTTATAACAGTATTATGACTCCCTGTTTGAGTATGAAGGATTATTTCTAGAATTCAGTTAAAGAGAAAGAACCAGAAACTCCAGTAAATTTATTACAATAAAGATGGAATCATTAAGAACATGACTGGATATCATAATGTCAATCTTGGAGACAAATTGACAAGCTTTCAGTTTTTCTATGCAAGTAGAAATATCATCAAAAAACCTATACCTGCCTACATTTGTAATGGACTTAAGAGTACGTAGAGAGAATGCCAGAGAGGCATTCTGTTGCATGAGGAAGCTCAGCTACAGGAATGTAGCTCTGCAGTAAAGTCAGACCAATTAATTCTTTAAAGCAATCATCAAAGCACATCCAAAGGTGATTACAAGATGGGCAGTAGTCTGAGAAAAGGAAAATATATTGACATTTCATTTTTAACACTATTAACCCAAACTATATGTAAACACATTGAATAACGAGAAGGAAAAATAACCCCACCACTTTTTTGAAGGAAGATCCTCTAGTTTTGCACCTCTCATTTAGTCAACATTTTGGATATTTGACATATTTTTTTGATATATTCACATAGCAGGACATTCAGACACAGTTTCAGTTGTATTATGCTGCAAAATAATGGCCCTTCCATCCCTACTCCCTTCTTGTTTGGCTTTTCACAGATACTTTTTTCTCAATGTATCAGACTTTACTGCTATGGAAAGTTCTTTCTATTGTCTTCCTATAATTTTCTACAATTCATTGTTGTCTGTCCAATAATTGTGCTGCAACAATATATCTGACTCCCTGGTATAGAACTCTGATAAGCTTACACTGAGCTTTTCATAGACCAGAGGTATGATATACAAATAGAGCAAAATGTATTTGTCTGTCATATCAGTGGTTTGTTTTCTGGTGCAGGAGTATCTGTAGTTCACAGTCCATTCCCTCAACAATGGCTTATTAAATGCTTTGAATGATGGATAATAACCATCTCAAAGAAGGAGGAAGCAGAAAAGTCCATGTTTAAGAATATAAGCCAAGACTCAAAGTAGCCATTTGTTCTGTGTCAAGCAGAGCTCAGCTTTAAAGGGTTACTAAATTATGACCATTCCAGTTGGTTTGATGTGCATTTAGACTGAGCTGCCATTTCTGAAGGTTACATTTGTTACAGGGCCTTCAGGCCATTTCCAATATTAACTGACAGATTATGACACTCAGTAGAGTTCATTTCATTTAAACAGCATATCATGCAAAAAGTTATCCAGTCCTCTTATGAAACTGGTAAATTTGTATAAAACAGGGTCTTTGACATCTTATTTTGCAAGAAAATTATCCCCCTTTACTATCCTCACCTCCATTATATTATAATCATAGTGTAAAGGTCATTATAGACCAAGATATTAAAACTTCTGCCTTCCTGGTAATGTTTTTCATACCAAGTGGTCTTTTTCATTTTAGGGAACCTAAAAGATTAATCTTGTGAATGCAGTCTGGGGTCATAAGTTGTTTAGGTGTGTGAGCAAAACCCTTTGGTTTTCTAGCATGTATGATGTATGGAGAAAGGAGTTTGGCTTACTTGCTTTATTTTCTCCTTATTGCTTTCTAAGAGCTTCACATAATATTGTAAAAGAGGGAAGGAACGTATCAGCTAGCCTTGAACTGTCCTAACATTCCCAAACATTGAGAAGGGGGCCAAGAAAAACTTGTCTATGCTAGATGTATGGTTTCCCTTAAATAAAAAGAGGTAGAGAAGTACTGTGTTGTTTCCTCCTTTGTTGTTTGGGTTAAAATGTAAAGTTACTTAGCTTGATATAGCAAACTGTAGTTTGAAAAGTTAAATAACAGGCAATATTATCCCTTTAGCTTCTATTTAAGCCTGCAGAAAGGTTTTCATTGGTTTAAAGCACCAAAGAAAGTCCCAAGCACATCCATGTTTTAGAATCAAAGTTTGAAGTATATAAAGTCACTTTGACAATCAGCTGCTTAGTGCTGATGTGCTGCTGCAGTGCCTCATTTGCAGAATACTAGCAACATTATCTGTGCTGCACAAGACACAAATATAAAGGGAATTTCTGCTTCAGTAAACTCCCATCCCAGAAAGCAGACACAAAGAAGGCCTCAACTTGCTGTGCATCCCAGAGGCAGGAGGTGATTGTAGATCTAATTCCATGCCATTTAAATAATTTCTGGAAGGCTTCCCTTAGTGATACGCTGGAGGGAAGGGATGCCATCCAGAGGGACCTTGACATGCTTGTGAAGTGGGCTGATGCCAACTTTATGAAGTTTTCCTTGCCTATGGCAGGGGGGTTGGAACTAGATGATCTTAAGGTCCTTTCCAACCCTAACTATTCTTTGATTCTGTTCTATGATTCTATGATTAGTGCTTTCAGTTTCTAGTGATTTTGGTTGGCAGATGCAATTTACAAAGTATTTGGCAGTGTCTGGGTGCTTTTCGAAGTGGTTTCAATAACCTAAGGCAGAGAGCAGAAAAAGAGTTCACTTTCTCTGGAACAAGTTACAGCTTCTCACTTTGACAGTTTCTTTCTTCTAATGGTCATGTTGAAATCAGTGAGGATTTCCTCATCTGATGACTGATTTTTTTAGTATAGTGTCTGTTCTTAATCTTCAGGTGTTAAGGAAATCTTTCAATTCAGTGCCCAGATTTTCTGAAAGCTGAAGGACAAACAGTTCACTGAAAGAAGTCAAGTTCCTTTTTAATACGTGTGTGGAACTGTGCTTTCATTGCTTCTGACAGATAATCCTGTAATTGCAAGCCTTGTGGCTACTGTTTGTTTGCTGTAGGGTCTGTGGTAGGAACAACACTCAAAGAATAGGCAACACCCAACCTGAAATGGACATTTGGTATCTGTCTGGATTGTGGGTAAAAAATAACACAATTTCAGCAAAATGAACTCTTGAAAATATCCTGTGATATAGGGGTATGCTGAGTCTCCCTGAAGATGGATAGTTAGGAAGAGTCAGTATGGACAATTTTTTCTCCAAGGTTTTTATTGTCTATAAAGTTATTAAAACAGACAGTTGAAGTCTATGTGATAAAGCTGGCAATGTTTAAATGACTCACTAAATAAAGTCTGAATTGTTCCATGTTTCATATATGAGGGACTCAGGGTCACACTGGGGCTCAACAATGGGCAGAAAACTTAAAACTCAGTCACTGAAATCTGTGCTTGTTAAGTGTGATTGTCGCTGGAAGTTCATAATCATAGAAGAGATGACATAGAATCTAAAAAAGAAAATCCACATGAGAACAAGAGGGGCGATTTAAATGGATATTCCAAACTGAAATAATCAGAATTTAGGTGCCCTGAAAAGAGCTAACAGGGCAGGAAAAGCTGCAGCCCACAAGAAAACAGAAAGTGATCTCTAAGCAGCATCACAAAAACTTTTTCAGAGGGAAGATTGTAGGTTCAAGTACATATATCTAAAACACCAGAACATTCAGTAGTTGGTAAAGGGATAGTATTTTTATTTCCAAAGATTATAGAGGCATTTTGCAGAAATTTTTCTGTGTATATAAGTTTATTGACACGTCAGCATGACCAAAATAGATAATTTTGAAGAGTTTTACACTTCATGATGCCAAAAGTTCCTATACAGTTCACAGAAACACCCACAAAAGGGTGAGAAAATGTTTACAATACAATATTGTATTTTAATTATTATTTATTGTATTATATGTAAATGCTGTTAGCTTTAATAGAAACACACAAAAATCTGTGAAAATAAAGAAAAAAAGAAATATTGTAAGAAAAGAAATGCGTGATTTGGGAACCAGAGATGTGGACAGCACAAAGGTGTAATTCTGGGAAAGTATCCTGTACCATGAAGAAAGGTGCTGTTTAAAAAACCCACGCCCAATGCGTATGTTCTTTTCATGCAACCTTCAAAAGCAGGTGAGATTGTAATAATAAAGAAAGAATTCTGGAGAGGAGGAGTGTTCTTGGGCAGCATGTCAAGGGCACACAGTGGTCAGCTGTACTGGAGGCAACTGCATTGCAGCGACAGGAGCAAACTGGACATGGACCTTGCTGTTCAGAGAGGATGTGTGTTGTTTAGAGAGAGGGAAGGGGAAAGAAATGGAAACCACAGAAAGCCTTCAGTAGTCTGGCAGCATATGCATTTCCAGTAGGATGTGGTATGTTAGTATGTTCAGCAAACTTGAAAGGAATGGAGACAAGCATTTTCTCAGGTTTGGTAATAGTCATGGTTGAGAGGGAGAGGGGGGTCAAAAGGAGCTCTAAAGAACCCTTTTGTTTTCTTCATTCAATTTTGGAAAAGAGATTATTGGTAGTAGACGTTCATGAGAGATTCTCTTGAGGAAAAGAACCCACAAAAGTGTTTACCCCTTCTGTTGTTTGTTTAAGAAAGGATTCTTTTTTATTATTATTATTTTAACTTTTTCTTTTCCTACTAGTTCACTGAGATCCTGATGCTTACCAGAATGAGAACACTAACAAGTCATTAACCTAATCTTTCACTCTAGTTGTGTTTTATGAATACGTTTTGGTGTTACAGTTTATAGATCTGCCAGGCAGCTCAGCTTAACCAGCATGTCTGACATGAGGGAAGCAGCTAGGGAAAACTTGCTTATAGCGACCTTCAGCTTGCTAAACCTTTTGATTTAGTGACCTGGGAACTGTGGTAGTGAATTTGTATAGGTCAGTAGGGTGAGGAGAAATGGGAGTAAGCCACACAACCCCAAACAACATCTGAAAGGTGCCTCTTTCTTTTTTTTTTTTTCTCAACAAACCACTATTTGATCACTGTAGCAGAAGCAGAAGTCTTAATATCATAACCAGCAATAATAATAATCATAAAGCATTAAAACTAAAATATATAGATCCATTGTTGATTCAAACAATACGTATTTTCAGCTTTCTAGATGCCATTGGCAGTTTCAGGTTTGTGTGCAGCAGTGTGGGGCACAGATCCTGTCTTTTTGGATATGACTGCTCTATAAAGAACTGCTCATATAGCAAATGCCACAAAAGGCTAAGCCTGCATTCAGCTACAGTGAAGCAGTACCTGAGCTTCCCTGCTGAAGCATTTGGTATTTGCTCTGAAAGCTGTGGAATTATGTGGTGCTGTGCCATGGCAATAGTGTAGATCTTGTTCAACTGTTGTGTTGTATTCTTAGTAACAAATTCAGTGGAAGATGCAGCTAGTTATCCAGCCAAATAACAGATTTCGTTGCTAAAATCCATAAAGGTAACTCCAGTTAACCCACAGGTAGCTTTAGATGATAAGCTGAATATATTGTAGGTGATAGAGTGAAACATTATAATCAGTCCTAGAAATCATAACATCAGCAGCATGGGTGATGAATGTGTTCTGAAATAGCTCATTTCTGGCTTTCTCTTCCTAAACCTGGCCAGGACCAGGCAGAGCCTTTAAACTCCACTGGCAGTAGTGAGGTCAGAGCATTAACAGCTGACGCTCACAGTTTTATCACTGAAGGTTATCTGCTGTACATATCACGGGTAGGTGAGTGCCATGGTTGTGACTGTTACTTTACCTGTTGTCTTTGATTTTGGCAAAAGGGTAGATGTATTTGCCCAAACAGCATTCTACTCTGAGCAAGTCAGTGCTGTAGTGGTCTGCTCCCTGTATAATTCAGACTGGCAACTGTGCAGAACATCTTGGCACTACTTCAGAAAGATAGCGTTTATGTTTTAGGAAGGTGATGTATTGTGAAAGCTGTCATGTTATGTTGTACTGACGGAGGAGCCAACTGGAATTAGCGAGACAGAATTCTCTTTAATCCCTGTAACCTGTGACTTCTGAACTGAAAAGCTTCTTTTTTTTTTTTACACCATTGGAAGAGCATCTTTAGATACTTTGAGGCAAAACATGCTACAAATACTATAAATACTGCCCATTGAATATTGCATATGTCTTTGTCTAAATATTAAAATTGCAAGAACATTCATGAACGAATTTTTGTCCAGGAAGATAAACACATGTAAAGAAGACATAAAAGGTAACTGACTAATGCTCAACTAAGGTGTATGGTATCTAGGTCAACCAGTTAAATTTCCAGCTGGTCTGCCTTTTTCTTACTGAATGAAGTCTGAAATAAAATTCTTGGCTGAAAAAAGCAATCTGATTATACCCTTGGATCTCCAGTGTTTGCTATTATCACATTTCTCAGCAGCATTTATTACTTGGGGCTCATTGGCTGTGCTAGTGTAGTTTCTGCACTGGAAAGAATTTGGAAGGCATGGAATCGGATGCAGCAAGGAACACCGGATTTGATCAAGTCATCATACCGTCCATTGCCTGCTCAGTATTACCATAGGACTTCCTGCTAAAGACAATTTAGAGTTGCAAAATCACGAGTTGTCAGCCTTGTCCTTGAGGCTATTCCTTCATTTGTTCTGATCTGAGTTATATCGGTATGTATCGAGAGGCAGTATTCAACTGGCACAGTTGAATGTGCTGGGATTAACCTTTGGTAATGTTTAAAGTGAGACAGGTGACTAATACTAATTTCTTTGTGTTTTGCCTGCTTGCAAGTACTGGAGGGATGAGAATTAGATGAGGAAATGGGATCAGGGTTACAATGTGTCTATGACTGTCTACCATAATGTTTCCTATATAGTTTTAATGAGCTAAAACCAAACATGGCTCTCCCTTAGGAAGTCTGAGCTGACTGTGTGAGCAGTCAGGGTGTGAAGAGGTGAATCTTGTAGCTGAGACACTGATTTATAGAACTTCAGTGCAGTATTATCTCATTTGCTGGCTTTTTTAACTTTCTAGATGTGATACATTGTCTAGATCAATCTTGATATGATTCCCTAATAATATAATGTCTATAATACATAGTTTATGAGTCTTTTGAAAACTGCTATGGCTATTGTAGATGAACTACTAGCTTAGGTGGTTTTGGTGGGTGGGCTTTTTTTTC
Organism: Psittacula echo; assembly: GCF_963264785.1. Taxonomy (NCBI): domain Eukaryota; kingdom Metazoa; phylum Chordata; class Aves; order Psittaciformes; family Psittacidae; genus Psittacula; species Psittacula echo. The sequence continues at coordinate 62,559,893 of NC_137735.1, forward strand.
TCTTTTGAAAACATATAGAGAACTTTCAAACACACTTTGACTGTGAGTTGTTATTTCTTGGGCAGTTCATGACTTAGAGGCCCTTGGACATTTCCAGCTACATGGAAATAACAGCCTTGCTCTGCAGTGCTTTGCTTCTGATTATGCTTGAAGCCTCACTCCTTGTTCCAAGTAGTAAGAATCAAATCTTGTTTAGCATATACAACTTCACAGTACACCTACAAAAGCAGCCCCCAAATCAGCCAGTATTCATGTGTTACTACAGATCACAAAACAATAGAGTGTCCACATTAAGAGAAGAAAAGCAGTCAGTGAAATGAACTCACAGGAAACCAGAATTATGGCCCAGTCTAAATGAAATACGAGCCAGTAATTTAATTTTGGTATTTCAGGTTTTAGGTATTCTGCTGCTTTTCTTATGCAAAATAACTTTTCAAAGTGTGGAAGAAGACAGAGCTTTAGGAGCACTATTGTTCATTCACATTTCTTTTCCTGTGCTTCCTGCAACCTTGGCACCGAGAGGGTGAGCTAGTATTTAACTATGTCTGACAGTGTGAGCCCTGCAATAGTTCTTCTGCTTACATTATCATGGTCTCAGGTTATTAAACAAAACAAAACAAAAAAACAAAACAAAAAACCACAAAACAACCCCACAACAAAAAACAACCCCAAAAACCCAACAACAGCACCTATCCCACCCCCCAATAAAAACCCAAACCACCAAACTTCATGAAGATTCCTTTGAGATTGTGAAAGTGGTTTAGAAATGCAAGTTAGAATATCATCAATGGCAGACATTTTTATCTGACTTCTGCATGGTTTGTGGTGAGTGTTCAGAGTGGGTTTTTTGGAGATGCTAGGAGAGTGATGTGAAGCAGGCTTTGCTTCAGATGTCAAGCAGCAACTTACTTGGAGAATCTAAATTAGTGTCTTTTTGGGGGACGTCAAAGGCAGCTGGATATGATGTTGTTTCTTATAATCTCATCTACATTGCTGCTCTGCTTCTCCAACTTGTTTGCTTCAGCATGTGCTCTTAGTAATATTTTCTTAAACTTTTTCCACCATTTCATTTTTCATTTTATACTCTAGATAAAATAAATTAGAAACTTCTAATTATTATCATTTTAACATAAATCAGTGTGACATTACTGATTGCCCTGGTGGCAGAAAAGGCCTTTATATATATATAAAAAAAATAATAATCTCTATCTGTGATATAGTTAAAGATATAACTCCTTATATAATAAAATTATATTATGCATGTCATTAAAGTATGTGATTTTATTGTGTGTATATATACTTAACAAAAGATGAAATTGTGGTCCTTACATGACTTGAAAGTTAAAGGCTTAAAAAAATAAACATCTTACCATAAAAATGTGAGTATTAGCTACCTGCTTTTGGTTTCAGTGTACAATCAGTAAAGGAGGACAGACACTCACCAAGTGTATTTCCCATTGTTCTTGCTGCCCAGAGAAGTGTGCCAGCTGCTCCCACAGCAGTAGGACTCAGTCTCCATCTATTCACTGTATCACAAGAGGAACTGTGAGTGCCAGGGTTGAATGGCATTGTCCATTCCTCTATGGTTTTCTTCTTTTCTCTGGTCATTGACTAAGACGAAGACCCAGTGCTGCAGCTAAGTCAGTAATGTCACATTGATTTATGTTAAGATGGTAATAAGTGAAAGTTTCTAATTTATTTTACTTTTGCTTTGTTATACAGATTTGACTAAAATGTTGCCAGTTGGCCTTGGATATTAGAAAATATTTAAGCAGTGATAACTTTCTCCTAAAATTACAGAATCTTCTTACATGCATTACACTGATTGGAAGGAGAAGAGAGCTAGTAGAATAAGGATGCTTTAACCTAAAGTTCAGCTTACCGATTAAGCAGTTTTTTAGATTTGTTACACAAAGTTCTTAAGCACATCTATTGGGGAAGTAGAATGCTCCAGACTAATTACTTTGCTGAATTTGGACAGTAAAACATAACTGAAAGGTATTAGGTTGGTGCTGTAAATATGAGCTCTTTATTACTAACAAGAACACTATTTAATGAAATAATCCAAAGCACAGTAAAATCAATAGAAAGATATTTATAGAATACGGTATCTCAGTACGAAACAAAATGTGACCTGCACTTCTTATTTTGAGATTGTGAATGTGTGGTGCAATCAGAAATAAAGTTACTGAACTGGTATAAAAATTATTCCTAAGGTCGAAACATCTATATTAATCATAGAAAGCTTCTCTGTTACGGGATTAAGAAATCTTACATTTTATATAAATAATGGAATCCAAAGACAAGATGCCACTGATGTTCAAGGAATGGACGTCAACAATTGCTGCAGTATCTGACTGTACAAGAATATTTATCTTGTCTTTGCCCACTGCTATCTTATTCTTACTGAGAGTACATGCCTTTTGGGAAGACATATATGTGTCTCCTACAGGCTTGAGACTATGGATGTTAATTTCTTGCTTGAGACTATGGATGTTAATTTCTTGCCTTTTATTTACTACCTTCTGGCCGTTTGAAAATTGAGTTTCACAGTGGCACATTTTGTGCTTTCTGTAGTAAGCATGTTAAACTGTAGCCTCTATTAAAACCTGAAGTAATTGTATAGCCTATTCCTTTTGGCTATCTTGTAATGAGCTGGGACTAGCCTCATACTTCTACTGCTTCCCCTTGTATATGTTTAGTTGCAGTCTTTTCATTCTATTAGACTCAGCTGTCTCAGTGGTTTCATTTACTCTATCTTCTGCTTTGATAGAAAATAAATGTAACCTTACAGATATATTGTACCCATACAAATTCTGTCAAGTGCTTAGATCATGCAAGTATTTTATCTCATTAATTAATGTTTAATGTTGTAAAGTTGCAGCATTCCTGTCTATTTCTGTTGATTAGACAATATTTTTGGTATTACTAAGAGTAAAATATTAGAACACTTACCTGTATATTTTTCCCCATTTTTTTCTGTGAAGATATTTAGTTTCTCAAATATGTAGGTACATGGCTATTTGTGGATCTTACTTTGCCTATTTCCATTTATTTTTTCTCTTAGTATTTTTACTAATTACTATCTCAATATTTATATTTTCCTATTTTTAACACAATCCCGTTATGTGAACTATTTCTCCACACATAAAGTGTAGGGAAAGCCAAGTTATTCTGAAGTATCTATATGCTGTAGGTAAACTATGATGTACTTTTGCCTTTATTTGTTTTTTGTTAAATGTATGTCTACACTCTCATCAGTGCAAGATTATAGTGTGCGTCCAACTGGTTTTGAATTATCTAACTTGACTGCTGAGAAGAATGGAGTCCTAGTAATATGGAACTCCCTATGAACTGCAGTAAAAATGGGTTGATGCCCAGCTGTTGAAGCTCATCTGCATGCTACTGTGGCTATTTTATTAGCAGTGCCCAAGATGGCTTGTTCAAAGCTTGTGTGTTTTGTGTACTTAAGCTGAAGCCACAGCACTTTGAACTTACTGATAATTTGAGAATGCAAAATCTATTTTGGAACTCAAGTTTGCTTTCTCTATTGCAACAGGTAGCATGAGACCTGACTTTAAATGCTGGATTCACGAGTTAGCGTTGCTCTGAGACCTGAATACATTTTAATTTAGTGTCCAGGTCCAGTACAAAACAGAGAAAAGATCCAAGCTATCAAACCCTTTCCTTTTCAAAGGGAGCTGTCTCTTATGTCCTTACTCGTCTGTCCCTAAACTTCACAATGTCCTCCTGTGTGACACATATGATTGTAGCAATGTCAGTGTGCAGACAGAATTTTAATGAAGGGGGTTGTTTTGTTTTGCTTTGAACTTTCTGATGAGCTCAAATGCATCAAGAATATATATATCTGACAGTACAAAGAGGTAAAGGACAAAGACCTGTGTTTGCTCTCTGTCAGAGAGGTTTTAAAATATCTTGCCGTTTGATGTGCTGCATCCCACTGTAGAGGAGGAAAAGCTGTAGATTCATTTCTAGCATGAGTGATCTAACAGTATGCAGAGAGAAGCAGCCAGACTAAATCCAGGAAAGATATCAAAATAGCTATCCCTTTGAATTTGAGAAAAATATTAACTGAATTCTTCCTGTGTACCTTCATAAACTTGCAGAGTGCCTTTGTAGTCCATTTACTTATAGAAGTGCCATTAAGCAGATTACATTAGTTACTTTAGCCTGCCTACAGAACCTATTTCCTTATACTTGATTTTACACAGTATGAAGGAAATAAGAATTTCTGATAAATATGAATACGTTTTTAACTTACCATCTCCATGTTGCTGAGAGTGATGGTCCTTTCAGAGGCAGTGGTGTCTCTGTACTTTGATTCAGGTAACAGTTGCATATGTGTCTAGTCTCTGAAGACAATAATTTTTAATCCTTCTAGTCTGTAAATGATGATAACTGGACACTGGTGTTTGTTGCAAAGACATCAGTGTCTCTTGGGTATTTGTTCTTCAAGCTCATTCAACATACGTTGTCTGAAAACTGGTGCTGAGCAGCACTTCACAAATGTCAATATATTATATAGTATACATTTGCCACAGTTACATAAATTTGAGTAACTATATAGGTACACGCTTGAAAGGAGTGCTGCGTGTTAATATATTCATGGACACCTACTTATCGTTATTGAGTTAGACTAAGAATTTGTGGTTCATATTGCATAGAATACAGTAGATAAGTTCACATTTGATGAAGAAGAAAGTTTGCTGTGTAGGGTTTTTTATATCCAACAACTCTATCAGGTGTATCAATGTAAATCCACTGTTACTTCCCAGAATATGGTAATATGTGCTATGCTGGTTTATTCGTAGGATTGTCTTCTCTTTCTGTTGTAAACTGTTGTTTCTGTTCGTGTTTCTTATGGACAGTCATTCCAGACAATGTAATTGAGATTTTTTTATTCTTAATGCTTTATTTCTTTGAAGGACAGGTAGTGCACAGTCATTTAGTAGGCCTGGCAGATGTAACCTTGCTGGCAAGTAGTGGTACTTCATTGTGCCTGTATGGGTCTGAGGAGTGACAAGTAATCAACACATTCAACAAGCTGAATTTTTTTCAGGTGAAGAACATAAGGAGGCTCTGGGATGCTTTAACTAGAAAGAATATGTATCTGTTTAGCAGTGAAATCTAGTGGCTTGTGGTGTGGTGTTTCTGAAAGCATTCCTCTGGTAATTTTCATTTATATACATTTTTCATGTATATAGACTGAGCTTGCTATTTAGACAGTGTGAATTAGATATATATCTGTGGTTTCCACGGGGTAAGTAGGAACATACAGTAAATGTGCTGATGGAGGAGTATGAACTTCATTCCATCGTAGTACAGTTAGGAGTTTTATTCTCTTTGTGAGTAGAGGCTGGGCCAGTCAGTGAAGTCTGTCACAGTGGTTGGTAGACATTGAGCTAGACTTGACAAGAAATGAGACACACAGGGTGTTAGTGTTGTCTTTCATGATCTACAGACACATTCACATTTGTGATTAAACATTGCTCAGCATCGAGTGGCTATCTTCCAAATGAGTCATCGTCTTTCTTGAAAAAGAAAGTATTTTCACAGTATTTTCTTTCCAGCAGAGAAAAAAATTATCTATTCGTGATTCATTTAATATGAATAGAAATGAAGGGAATCCCAGTACAGTCAAGGATATTTAAACTGATATTTTCCTCCCAGATAAGACCAGCTTTAGATTTTTTTCATTACTGATTTGCTTATGCATGTTGTAAGAGAAAAACCCTGGAAGAACTGTAGAGAATTGCACCTTATCCTAGATTGTATACTTGCAACTTCTTACGTACATAGGTTCTGTATAAATAAAAGGAGGGATGCACAGACACAGTGGTCCATCCTCAGTTTGGTGCATCGTTAGGACTTATGACTATAGCTACAGGTCCAAAAGGAAAGGCTTATTAGTGAACCTAGGTGAATGCTGGTACTCAGAAAGGAAACATCTTCCTTCTGCAGCAGATAATTGCATGCCTTGCAGACATGGGAGTATAGGAAAGCTTATAAACTTTCGCCATCTTCATGATTTATGCTATAACAATGACATATCCTCATCCACAGGACTTTAGGCAGCTTGATCACTTAAGCTATTTTGCATTTTTTAATTACATAGATTTTTTCCGGGACTAAGTCCTTTTTACTTGCACCTTGGTTTTCCTGCCTCCCCTCTGAAGCAGATAGCACTAAAAAGAATTCTTTCCCCACCCCCATCACTTTTGATGTAATCCTTCAGTCTTTCAGGCTCTTCTTTTGAAAACAACAGCTAGAAATACAAGGTTTATGCTGTATGGTTTAAGTTTATGAAGAAAAAAACCAGGGCCAAACAAACAAAAAACACAACCAAACGAAAACAAACAATGTGACAAAATACATTCTTTGGCACTTAAAACAAAGGGAGCCTGGGGTGGACAGGTTATGTCCTGGGTGAAGACCTATACTTTAATCACATTTCTTTTAAAAGAAGGACTTGCCTTTCCCAAACCAAACCACATAGTCTCAGTCCAAAAACAAGGGTATGTAGTGATAGGACAAGGGGGAATAGTTTTGAACTGAAAGAGTGGAGATTTAAACTAGATTTCAGGAAGAAATTCTTTACTGTGAGTGTGGTGAGGCGGTGGAATAGGTTGCCCAGGGAAGTTGTGAATGCCTCGTCTCTGCAACTGTTCAAGAACAGGTTGGACAGGGCTCTAAGCAACCTGGTCTAGTGGAAGGTGGGCAGTGGGTTGGAACTGGATCATATTTAAGGTCCCTTCCAACCCAAAGCATTCTGTGATTGCCTCTTGATGATCAAACCAGATAGAATCTTTTCGTGAACTATTATAGCCTCATTTTTACTGCATTCAGATCTGTTATTGGTTTATAAACCTATTGATGTTAAGAATGGCCCTTAAACATTTTGTCCAATCTTCAATTTTTATAGCTATTTTATAACCTGTACTGCCAGGTGCCTCAGTTTCTGTAGGTCAAGGCAATTCAGCATGTTTTCTGACACTTGCCCACTTTGTAGTAATTTTACCAGGCTTAATGTCTATGACAGAAAGAATTCTGGGTTATACTGTGAAACAGTTTTCCACACAGAGATAGCAGTACCTCACTGTTTCGTGGTGACGTGTTTCAAAATAGGCTGATCTAGCCAATGTAACAGAAAGAAAACAGAGTCAATCCGTCTCGCTCTCTCCCTTTTGCCCTCCTCCATCAGCTGTAAGCTGCTTAAACTGATCCAGTCTTCAGCTTAAGTAACTGCCATTCAGTGTTTCCTCAGTGAGCATTCAGTTGCAGTAGCTGGGATTTGTTAGAGGTAACTTCATGTAGAGGGTTTAGATTACTGTACAAGTGAGAGAGAATAGGTTTAAGTATGACAGCATGGATTCATACCTATAATGAGAAAAATAAAACATACATAAATGACAAAACTGTAACAAAATTATTTCCCTTGATGGAGTTAAAATCTAGCATATATCCATAGTTAAGATCCAGATGCTTGGTCTCACATACTTTGGTCCCAGCACATAGTCAGATCTTAGGCATGGCCATAGTGTGAGATCCCTAACCCTGGCAGCACTGTGATTCAGAAAGTTTTGAACGAGACAGCATGTGCACAACAGTATTTCTGGCTGTTCTTATGGGCACAAATTTGCTTGCCTACATCATTCAGGCAGAATTTGTTTATTAACGCATTTATCATTCTTGTTGAATACAATTTATCATTTGTATTTTATTTTATTGGCTCTTTCTATTGTAATAGGGATATTATACAAAACCCAAAAAGATATTCTTGGAATGCTGTTATGACAATAGTATGTATACAAGTTCTTGAAGTTGAATATGTTGTATTACTATCAATCTCTGAGAAGTTGTCTAGAGAAAGTGGGATGATAGTTCTTATAAAAAATGTCTCACACTTTTTATGCAGGTCTTCTCTTTGCACTTTTTCAGTGTTCCACATCATTTAATCAAATTTATATAAGAATAATTACATTGAAATCTCTTTTTACACAGTGTCTCTGATACACTGGAGTAATTCCTGACAAATAAAATGCTCTCCTAGAAGACAGTGCCCTACACTTTCTCTTTTATATATGCAATTTTTTTCAGATTAAGCAAAGAAGATTTCAATAGCACACTGACGCGCACACAAATTTTGCTTCGAAGGGCTGCAGCAGACATATACACTGACAAGGTTTTTTGCAATGTTTGCACTGCAGTGCTCATGGTCGCAGTGCTCACGGTCACAGTGTAGATGAGATTTTGCCTGTGTTTTGGCTCTGCATTACTCCAAGCTAATCCTTAGTTAATGCTGCAGAATTTTCTTTTGGTGATAAGTTTTGTCGGCAGATAAACTGTCCATCCTGTTCGCATGCTTTGTTCGGATTCTTCTCTTACTCTGACCTTTATTTTGACTATCGTGATAAAGAAGCTCTTGCATAGTGAAAAATTTCATTAAGCCTTCAGTGGCAGTGACTGATACCAGTCACCAATGAACCTGCTTTTCCTTCCCCTGAAATAAACAGTACAGTTGCCTTTAAATACTGATGTTAGAGGAAGAACTCTTGTCAAGAAAAGAAATTGTCATGAATTTGTAGCTATAGGTTGGTTAAATAAGCATATGCCTACATCTGCCTTTCATTTGCAAAGTGAATTTTTATCTCCATTTACTTATAAATCATGAGTAGAAGTCTAAAAAAATTATTGGGCCATTTTGTTTTTAAAAGGAGAATCTTTGTGTGTTCTTGGTTTTCATCTTTAAGACTGTTAAGTGTGTTCTCTGTTGTCTTTCTGCAACTGTAAGGAACAGAAATGTCTTTTGAATGAAAGTTAAAACTCTGAATCTGAAACTTTGAGAAGAGCAACAAATACCATCGGATTTTGTGATACCATAGTAAGAGTTGCCAGTAGTAGCAGTAGAAAAGTGAGTAAAGGCTGATCATGCTGGGTAGTGGCTCATATCCTTTTGAGAATGGCAGACACCTGAAGCTGGAAGGGCTACAATATGTTACGGACTTACGCAGATGAGTGATATATTTCTGTTGCTCAGGATTATTTATAATCACAACAAAACTGCTTCCGTACTGGTGGTGTTTGGTTTTAAAATCATCCTTCCATTACAGCTTTGAAATTTGCCTTGAAAAGACTTGTAAATTTTGTGGACTTGTGGTGGTCACATTACTTTTCTCTTTTTTCCCTTCTTCTCTTCCAACTCCAAGTAGACTTCTTGCAAATTTAGTTTCTGTCATGTCAGCAGCAACATCTGCTTTGTGCTCTGCTGACTCTGCAGAAGTGTTTGAGAAGTTCTTTGAGAAGTTCTGCTTCAGAAATTTTCTCTACTATTCCCAGTCATGGAAGTGCTCCTACTGTGGAGCTGGTGTAGTGTACATGTCATTTTATTTTTATCTTCATTGAAATGAAGCCAGGAGCAGGCATGAATCCACTAAAATGTCTTGGAAATGGAAATGTCTTTCTGTAACTGGTTTAATGTGCCTTTCTGATTGGGAATTGGAGGCGCCCATCTTGCTTTGATGAGCTTTTTAAGCATCTGATTCATTATTGCTGATGCTGTGAATTTCATTTGTACAACGTCTATTTCAATGTACAGACTGACAAACAGCATCCTGCTTAACAGTAGGATAGAGATTTCTTTTTAGCATCATGGTTGAATGTTCTTCAGGATTCACTAACTATTGAACAGCACATGCTGGCTGGTATAGAGAAGGATCTGATGACCTTCTCTAACCATTCAAGTATTGTAGGTAAGTTCTATCTATCAAAAAAACACAACCCCCTAAAATCCCAAACATTGCAAACTTGCTAAGGGTGCATTCAATCCCACTGCCCATGTCACCAACAAAGATGTTGAACAGCACCTGTCCCAATGTGGTACAGCTGTAATAAGTTGTACTGAGCAACCCTAGAGTCTCATCATGGAAGATGGGCCTCGAAAATGCTGTGGGGAGTGTTAAAGGTCATCCACATACAAAGGAAATGCTCTGCAATAAAATGCTCTTTCAGCTGCCTGCTTTCTTGTGTCTTCCAGAGATGTTTTGTGAGCTCTTGGACTAAGCATTCATCCTTTGTTGAGCAGAAATTGATAGTTCCTGTGGTTACATTTGAAGTGACACTGAAAATTTAAAAACAAAACTGAACCATCTCAAAAAAACCAACCATAAACAGTTACTGGTTAATAGTCCATGTCTGACAGGCTTTCAGAATCCAGGGATAAATACACCATGCAAAGGCATTTACTCTTAGTGTTGTTAAACTTGGTGCAAATGTGGTGGAAAAGTGCTTTGGAAAGTGAAGATTAAGTCTTACTGGCTGTAGTTTCTCTGGTTGTTGGGAAGTGGATAAGAAAACTCCTTGCCTTAAGGGAAACATTGAACTCTTATAGTAGGGTTGTTTCATCAGATTACAGTAATTCAGGTGCAGTGGTTGTTTAAAATTACATTTGGCATCTATAAAGCAACTGACACAAAGTATACTAATCATACAGGCTCCTCATTAACAGGTAAAACTCTCAATGTTTTTTATAGGGGACATAGACTAGTTAATCATAGAGGTGAGCATAACCCTGATTAACCTTTCCACTAGTGGTTAATTTGGCCCAGAGTACATAAATTTTCTGTGACTTTTTTTATATCTTTGTAAGCCTGGCATTCTGCTGAGTACTGTCCTCATGTTTCAGATTTTATTTGTAAACAGGAACTTCTCCAGTGAAAGCAATGTAAATTGCAAGGGCATGTTCCATTATGAAGAACAAGTTATGAAAACATCTGTCAGAAATAATTACAGTCGATCCTGCTGTTGGGCAGAAATATAGACTAGATAGTTTACTGATGTCTCCTTCTGCAGTATTTTCATAGTTCTGTTACCAGGAATATCAGAATAATGCGAAAAACATAAAATTGCATATAACAAGAAAGAGGAAAGGAAATGTTACTAATCTTCTATTCTTGGCTTTGCACAGTGGTTTGTGACATGGGCTTACTCTTCCATGACTGTGTAGAAAGCAGAGGATGCTTATGGATGCTGTTTTTGAAGATGTGAAGGCTCTTGAATCTACAAATATTTCCTTGTTTTTTCACTGATGTCTAAGGATGTTTTTAAGGTCTTTAAACAGCTACTTATTCCTTTTAAAGTTTATGCCTCAAGTCAGATGTGGCATACAGTACACATATGGTCTGAAGTGCATATTTTGACAGGTGACTTTTAAGAATAAGTTAATGGGAGAAGCTGTTGGTTGCCATTACCCTCTGCTCCCACATTCTCTAGATTATAAAACTTTCTACTATTGTTCAGGACAGCAGAGAGGAAGATGAAATGTATAGTTGGCAGGGCCAAAAAAAAGGCAGACAGGTAAAAGGCTACTGTAATTTCGTGAGTATGGTAAAAATTGAAGTGTCAATATTATACTTAAAGAGTGAACAATGCATATTTCTCACCTTTTCTCATCGATATGCAGCTGATAAGATTTTATTGATTGACTCTTAAATTTATACTCAAATATTTCAGCACTGATGTTTTGAGTGTTTCAATTTACCTTTCTTCATGTTTCTTTATTTCTCCAATTAAGGAATTTTCCTTTTCCTATAGGCCTTCAGTTCTCTGCAGAAAGAATATCCAGGATGTGGACTTCTTATTATTGTACAATGGCACGTTTAAAGAATAATGCATTGTTTGTTTATTTACCTTTTGGACTATTCTCTGTTCCCAAAGGTCCACAACTACAGAAATGTCCTCTACCTGCATTTGGACAAGATATTACAGTCACTGACTATCACAATGCACAGTAGTGACCTCCAGGCTTTTTTAATCTAACAGAGTATGCTAGTAGGTGAAAGTACTGACTTTAGAAAGGCTGCAGAGGGTTTAAAAGAAAACAGCTGTTTTAATGGGAGAAAATGAACCACTCAGTGTCCCTTGCTCATGTTATGTGTGCTGCTTTGAATTGGAGCATAGTGAAATGGAAAAAATAGTCCCAAAATGAGCTAACTGTCCCAAATCAGACCCAGGCTTCCCTAACCCTGCATGTCTTAACTCCTTTGACAGCTGTCTTCTGCTGGGACGAGGTGAAACTTCGCCAGGCTGCATTTGTTGAGCATTGGTCCCCAGATTTGCAGCTCTTCCTGGGAAGACCTCAGAACAGAGCAATTACAAGTCACCTGGACAAAATGTAACTTCACTGTCACTATCCTATACCTGGTAAGCCATTTGGGGCCTCCTTGTTACTGATAAAAATAAGCCTAGTACAAAGGAAAATCCCTGCAAAAAAAGTTAAATACTATAGAGATGTTATGTGTTTGTGAAATGTTCATATTGCTCTGTGATGAGTATACTCTAAAAATGCAGAAAAAATAAAAATAAGAGAATTAGTACAAGAGAAGAGACATTTTCCAAAGGTGTTCTGTAGTTTGCTGTTTGTAGCTATTGTTTGTAGTCTGCCCCTGTGAGGGAGAACTGATTGTGACCAAAGACCTCATTTATGAAAAATGCATGAGTGTTATGACAGAGCTGGTTCTGATTCAACCAGTCAATGAACCTTTGGAAAGCATTGAATGAATACGGCGTTTTGCATGATGGCTCAAAGCCCGGACAGTGTGTGGGTGAGGTAGGTTGCATTCTGTAGACCTGACCTATTTAGCTGTGCATATTACTGTGAAGTTTCCCCTCTAAATCTAATTCCAGTATTACTCCCTTCCATGAACATGACTCTGCAACTGTGGATCCTATGCAAAGCCTTACACACGTTTGCCTCTGTGGTCTAGAGGATATTTCACATGCTGGTATTTTCTTTAGGCCCATATTTAATTTTTTTCTAAAATCAAGGTCTCAATACACTTGTAATATTCTTCTCTGTGTAGTATAGATGTGTAATATTATAATATGAATAGAATATAATAATAGTATAAATGATAATACGAAAGATGAGTTAGTAGTGCCCAGTATAATGTGATTGGTTTTAGTTCATCTTTAAGTGCCCATACATTAGTATGGTAAGTATGATTAATCATGATAATGTGCTAAGACACTAACAAGGACTAAAGATAGTTCTAAATGTCATTCTGTGTTAAATTTATTTGCTAAGCAATGCTGAGAACAGTTGAAGAAAATTTAGCTTACTTTTTCTTTTACTTAATGAGTAGTAGTTTTGTTTTAACTGGGTTTGGGTTTTGTTGGTTGGTTGGTTTTGGTTTTTTGGTTTCTTTTTCTTTGATAAACGTAGCCAATTAAGATCATGATATAGTGTGGCCATGTAAACTTAGCTTCCTAGATACTGGTTCCACTGGAGCTATAACTGTTGGTTGCATGTCAAACAAATGCATGGAAAATAGGAATAAATGAGATGCTTCCATTCTTGGGATCTTATTACGTAATTTTAACATAATCTGTCATGCCCTGGAAAACAGAGTATGAAGACAAAGAGGATCAGGAGAGTCATGGAATGACTGATAAAATGTGTTTATACTGATGCAGAGAGGGTGTGTGTGTGCATGTGTGTTAGTTTTATAGCCATACTTACAAGTGCTTTAATGGCTTGTTGTACTTCAGAAATTTCATGTTACTTTTCCCACTATCATTCACAAATATCTGCCAAGCCCAACTTTAAAACTCCCTGCCACTCAAAAGAATATGGAGTCTGTTATTATTCATGGATCCATTTGATTTCACACCAAAACCAAGAAACATGTCCTAAAAAAAGATTATATAAATACTAGATGTTACAGAGAAACGTATCAATTTATTCAGCCGCTCGTTTCTCCACTCCAAAACATTTGGATTCTAAATTTAAATACAAAAAAAGAAAGTGCTTGGCTGTGCAAGCAAAACTGGATTTTGTTTCTTTGTTGCTTGGGCAACTGTCAGAAGGACATGGGTTTCAATGAAATCCAGTTTTACTAAACTTTTATTTTGTTTAGGAATTTGACCCATCCTGTTTACATTAGCATTCATTGGTGCTTTCAGTTAGGTGGATTAAACCCAGGCTGCTGTTCCTGACTGAGTGGACATGTCATTTATTTTGCTGGTGCCTTAGTTTTATTATCTGTCAAATGTGTGTGAAAGAGCTCCTGGGGAGTGTTGTAAACCTGTTTTTGTAAAACTTCAGCTCCTACTTTTGCTTAGCACATTGTACTTATTTTCTGGGGGGAAGGGTGAGGCGAAGAGTCTAAAAGTTGGTTTCTTTATCATCAGTTTCCTTCCTGTGGAGTATCGCTGAACCTGTCTCTGATTTTGGTAAGAAACAGTTAACAGTCAATTACCTAGGGAATATATGAACTATGCACTTTATTGCAAAGTTTTTCTGTAAGGGTAAATAAGTATGTCCTGATCAGCAGTATACAGGAGGCTGGAAACCATGTGCGACAAATTTCTTGCCTAAATTCATGTGTGGAGCAGCTTCATGACATTCATTGCATGTTGCAGTAGTTCATGTTACCACTTTGAAATGGAGAGAAGAAATCAATCAACTGTCTTGCAGCAGGATAATTCCTTGCAAGTGATGTCAGGTCAGTTAGATTTAAGTTGATTTGTAGTAAGTGCAGCTTATGGAAGCTGGAAATTATATCAGAAAATATTTAGGGGTAGTCACGTCTGATTCTCTGGGCATCCACTCTTGTTTAAGAAGCAGGGCTCAATCTTGTTTATGATACAGGAAATTAGTGTCCTTCCGAACATTTTTTCAGCTTGGCATTGAAAAGTAGGCAGCAGAGTAGTGCGCTGTTTGCTTACACTTGTATTCTGGACATGGGGCCTTTGTGAGGTTCAAGAGAACAAGAAATCACGGAACTTCATAACCTTCTGGAAATTGGAACAGAGAAAATGTCAGTCTTAAAATGCTGTATCAATGGAGTAATGGCAATGGTTCATGTGCAGGCACAAAAGAATACCTCTTACTACACCTGTGTCATCACGGCAGCAGCAACAGCCACTTGCCTCAGAGAAGGGCAGGTACCTCAATGTGAGCAGCCTGCAGGCACAGACTGCCAGCTCACCACCCTAGTGGATGATGTAGTAAACACAGCTGACAGGCGCTTCAGGGGAAACATACTTTAACTGACTTTAAGCTATCTAGTTCAAATTCCAATTGCAAATTAGATCCCAATAACAGCCCATCAGGTTTGAGACATTTATCTGCTACAGTCTAAGAAAAGTATTCATATATTTTATATATACATAGTTTTTGTAGGTCTACACTTGTAGTTGAACTGTAAAAGCACTAGGAAGTGAATCCAGAAACCCTTACATTTGCTGGTCTGTTGCTTGTTCAAATGGCAATTGCTTTCTCGTGTTACATAATCCTTACCTGAAGCAAGAAAAGACCTAAGTGTAATTGTGACTTTACTGACCAACAGATGTTTCAGAAACAGAAAATGATCCCCAGTTCAACCCTTAATAAAGGCTGTCAACTGAAAAGCACATTAAACCTCTGAAACCTTGGCTAAAACTCTAGAGCCCTGGCATATGACCAAGTTCTAAATTTTTCATTCATGTTTAGATTTCTAGTTTAGGAAAGTGCATGCTAGCGCTCCAGTGGTACCGTGTGAGGACTGTGTTATGCTTTATGGGCACAGGCCTCCACTGTGGCCAATGTGAAGCTGTGCTGTCCCCTTGGGAACTCTAGGAAACATCTAGGAAACATGCCTTGGGCACACACTACATTGCTGAGATTTTCCTAGAACAAAAAGTGCATGTGGGCTTATATCTCTCTTAAGAACTTTCTCTTCTTCAGATGATCATGTGCATTATGCATCATATGTGACTATTATTACTGCTATGTATTACTGACCTGATAGCATGTGTGCATAAAACTTTACAGAATGTGTAGTGTGTTAGATTACAGTCTAACTGAGATGAGTAATAGGCAAGTGAGTTTATGATTTATAGGGAGTAGAATTAATTAAATGCAAAGGGCTGGACAAAATGAAGGTCATTTACATTGCTGGTTTATTATGAGCTAGTATCTCTTTCTTGGTGGCAGTGAGAAGGGAGAATATACAAAACAGCCTGTTTCACTTTCCATTTTCTCTTTTCCTAAATGGTTTATCTAGAAAATTTCCCAGTTTGCCTTTTTGGTTCCTTCTTTCTTACCAAAGTACTAGGAGAAGGTGGTCTTTGGTTGAAAAAAACATGCTGGGGGCACCTCTAAACTTATACTTTCGCTTAGTTTGCAGTGATGTGAAGAGAAGATCTTATATTATTACTGGAATTCTTATGTGCTGCCTTCCATTTCAGTACTGTGGACACTTTCATATTGCTGTATTATTTCACCTCCATGAATCACTTTCTCTCTTCCTCTCCCTTTGGTTGTTTTAATGAATGGTTTATGAAAAACTGCATTTAAATTTTTCCATTTGGAATGGATGATACTCTTTCTAAATAGATAGTGTCTAATGAAGGTTGATCTCCAAGTACCTCATGTCACTGAATATTTTGCCACTCAGCAAAGTAGTTCCAAACATGTCTCTATGTTCTTTCCATATTCTGTTGTGTATCTCCAAGGTTATGATATGATGAAAACTCTAATGTGATGGAAACTCAGAGAGAGAGAGAGAGAACAATTTCCTTTCAGAAAGTGAAATTGGTAACAACAGTAAGTTGTCATGGTTTAAGCCCAGGCCGTAAATCAGAACCACGCAGTCTACTTCCCCCCCCACCTTTCTTCCCTCCGCTCCTGGAGGGTCGGGGAGGAGAATCGAAAGAATGCAACTCCCACGGGTTGAGATAAGAACAGTTTAATAACTAAGGTATAACACAAACCACTACTGCTACCACCAATAATAATAACGATAAAGGAAATAACAAGGGAAGAGAATACAACCACTCACCAACCGGTACCTCAACCCCACCCTGCAGTGATCTAGCCCTTCCGGGAACTCTCCATTACATCCTGGGCATGACGTGCTGTGGTATGGAATACCTCTTTGGCTAGTTTGGGTCAGGTGTCCTGTCCCTGCTTCCTCCCGGCTTCTCCTCCTCCCTGGCAGAGCATGAGACTCACAAAGTCCTTGGTCAGGATAAACATTCTGACCAGCAACTGAAAACATCAGCTTTATCAGTGTTATTCCCAGGCCGAAAGTCAAAACCACAGCGCTGCACCAGTAGAAAAAATGACTGCTACTGCTAAACCAGGACAGAAATGTAAGTAGAAAAATAGCTCTGCAGTTGCAACTAGAGAAGAACGTGATGGCCCATGAAAATGCAATGTTTTTCATGATGCAGTGTTTTTATTTATTACAAAAGAAACAACAACTACAAAGAAGTATTTTGCAGCGGAGTTATCTTTTTGCAATGTTACCGTTCTGACTTCACCAAAGTTGCTTTGTGCCATGTGACACTTGGCAAAAAGGTACTTCCGTGCATTAAATTTGGCATGTATGATTCCTGCTGACTTTTTCACACTTGGGAAAAGAATCAAAGTTAGGATTATTTTAATGTACAGTTCTATGTGCTGCATCCCATCTCTAGAAAGTCCCTGCCCATTGGAATAAACTGCTGGTCCCTGTGAGGGGTCAGTGTTTTGTGGGGTGATATTTGAAGTGAGCCAGCATTCCAAACTAACGGAGTCTGGCCATAGGATTCAACAAAATCAACACTTCTGCCTGTTATCTCCTGTTCTGGTTACTTTATTTAATCCATGACAGCCTATAAAAAATGGAAGAACCTTGAATCAGAGAGTGATTCTAAATAATTTACTGAAATGGCAGAGACTTGAAAAGGCTGCTGCAGTACAAACCACGGAGCTGCAAATTTTCTGCTGCAGCGAAGCCAGAACAGGGGAGTGCTCTGGCTGTCTGGCTTGTATCTGCTTCTCATGATCTCTCACAGAAGATTCACAGATAAGTATAAGATTCTGTAAATAACCATATAGGACATTACCTGCACATTATGCCTCAAATAGGAGGGCCCTGGATCAGTTCCTTGATCTAAAAGGAAATGTACATAAAGAAGTGTTTCTACTTACAGTCTCAAATTCCCACCCTCTGACTTTATCAAAGTCACTTTGTTCCAATGCTACAGAACACAGAAAACAAACAAACAAATTACTTTCTTGTGCCAGTTAGCCTTTGAGTTCTAATGCACCATTCCTTGTTTAACTTGTGTACAAGAGCCTAACAGGAATGGGACTTTATTTTAATTGCTCCTTACCTGTCCAGTCTGAGTTCACAAAACTGTAAATTCTGTTTTTAATATTCTAGTTTGTGCTCTGTGTAACAGGTGACTAACAATAACCTTTGTGATTCTGTATCTTTGTATTAATAAGCCACTGTATTTCTGATTTTCTCATAGGAAAGCAAATGACACTGTAGCAGCAACACCATTTGTCAGCAGTAGACATGCTTTCTTTAAATAGTTCTTTCATTGTTTCGTCAGACCCTAGAACTTGAATTGTATTGATTGAATATGTAATCATCATTATTATTCCTTTTAGTAACAGATAGTTCTATTTCCTTTTTGGTTTATTTTTGATCTAGCTGCTAAACATAGTAAGCTGTGTTTTTTGCAAATTATGTGTCAGGCATGAAGAAGTTGGTATCAGTAAAAACGCAGAGTGCTGTGCTTCAATTTTTGTGTAGTTGAGGGCTTGATTAATGTAAGAACTTCATGCTGAATCTGAAGCATTTATGGAGAAGGGCCTATATGGAGAAGGGATATATAAGTAGAACATAGCGATTGTAGTATCAGGATATGACACCAAGCTGTGCTGTTCAGTTGATACGCTGGAGGGAAGGAATGCCATCCAGAGGGACCTTGACACGCTCGTGAGGTGGACCAATGCCAACCTCATGAATTTCAACCATGCCAAGTGCAAGGTCCTACACCTGGGTCTCAGCAATCCCAGGCACGGCTACAGGTTGGGCAGAGAAGAGATTCAGAGCAGACCTGCAGAGGAGGACTTGGGGGTGTTGGTCGGTGAGAAAATGAACATGAGCCGGCTTCAATGTGCGCTCGCAGCCCAGAAAGCCAACCGTATCCTGGGCTGCATCAGAAGGAGCGTGACCAGCAGGTCGAAGGAGGTGATCCTGCCCCTCTAACTCTGCTCTCGTGGCACCTCACTTGCAGTATTGTGTGCAGTTCTGGTGTCCTCAACATCAAAAGGACATGGAACTGTTGGAACAAGTCCAGAGGAGGGCCACGAGGATGATCAGGAGCTGGAGCACCTCCCGCATGAAGACAGGCTGAGAAAGTTGGGGCTGTTCAGCCTGGAGAAGAGAAGGCTGCGTGGAGACCTCATAGCAGCCTTCCAGTATCTGAAGGGGGCCTACAAGGATGCTGGGTATGGGCTCTTCGTTAGGGACTGCAGTGATAGGACAAGGGGTAATGGGCTCAAACTTAAACAGGGGAAGTTTTGATTGGATATAAGGAGGAAGTTCTTTACTGTGAAAGTGGTAAGGCACTGGAATGGGTTGCCCAGGGAAGTTGTGAATGCTCCTTCCTTGGCAGTGTTCAAGGCCAGGTTGGATGAGGCCTTGGGTGACATGGTTTACTGTGGAGTGTCCCTGCCCATGGCAGGGGGCTGGAACTAGATGATCTTAAGTTCCTTTCTAACCCTAACTATTCTATGATTCTATGTGCTACATCTGATGCACACAGACAGCAAAGGAAGCTAAAGAAAACGTTGCGCAGCTGTGTCCATCAGCTTGTAGGCTTACAATCTTTAGCACAAAGCCAATTATCCTTTATAAAACTTTTACCCAGCATTAACTACTGCTGTATTGGAGCAAGGAGACACTCAATTTTACTGGTTTGTATCCTGCCTAACTTGAAGGGAGTTTTGGTTTCTTTAGCCTTTCTGTACTAGCATGGCATACGTTCTAAACAATAGCAGCATAGGTAAATGGATATAGTCCAGCAGCAGTTCTTTCTGGTCTCACATCGTGTTAGATTTAATTGTTGATCATCAGAAGCACAGGGCCTCTTCTTACTCATTAAGATTTTTTTCCTCAAGTGTTTAGAGTTTCAGACATCACAACCCATGAAGTATCGGAGAATTTTCTGTGTTTTCTTAAACAAGATGCAACTGATATTTGATGTTAACAGCTTGCAGTGATTTTGCAATAAAATCTGTTTGCATCCCTGAGATGAACAGTTCTAATAAGGTTTTTGATATCACAATAATTAAAACTTAGAAATGTTAGTGCTTAGGAGGGGGAAAAGTTTTTTCAGAAGGGAAGGAATCTGGATTTTAGTTTTTGAGAAATAAGCTGGTTTGTAAGTGCAGAATTTAGAGCATGATCTGTTCATGGCCACAGGCTCTTACTCTAGAACTAAGCCTCTTAGAATTTTTAAGAGTAATAGTGTTTTTAGTCATGTAGCTATTGTATTAGTATATAAATACAAACCAAAGCAGGAATTGAACATCCTGACTTTGCAAACAACTGATGCAACTCTCCTTGGTTTGAGCAGAGAGGCTGGGTAATACATTTCCAGAAGGTCACTTCCAGTGTGAATGATTCTGTGATTCTGTTCCTGAATAACTGTGAAGTGTAAATTGCCCAGCTTTAGAATTCAGTGGCCAGTTGTGCAGTTCCTTCAAATTCATGATGATAAATACATGTGTCTGTTGAGCAAATTATTCCATAGTCCTAAAAAGCTTTTAGTGTTTCCACCATGCAAACTTTGGTATAGGAAAGGTAAGCATCAGTAAAGCATAACATAATTTTTTATTAAATAAGCAAAATCATGGCTAATTATTATTTTGTTTGCATAATTTTTCCTCTTAAGTCACCAAAGCCATATTTTTTTCCTCTAAATTGAATGAAACTATCATAGAAATTGCTTTCTACCATAGTGCCACAAAATGAGAGTACCATGAAACAGGATTTTTATCTGGGTCTAAGTGCCCTGGCCTTTCATACTTTTCTTCTGAAGTTAGAGTTTTACTTTTGACTAGGTTATTCATGCTTTTTACATGCATCCTTCGTTAATGGGGTGGTTAACTTGCATAAAAGAACAGCATATTAAGAATGCGATTCAATAGCATACAGGTCAACATATTAGAAATTAATTTCAAACTCTCTGAGCTTAGAATATATCATTTATTCAATTTTTTTTTTTTTTGACACTGCTTGGTGCAGTCTGTAACCGAGTATTTTTCTCTATGTGTTCTATAGAATATATGTAATTTTCACCAGTCATACAGTGCCAGGGCCATCTGTGTTGAAGGCAAATTTAACTGAATTTGAATTACATTTGGAAGTTGTGCTGTGACTTGGGAGTGTATTTAAAATAGTTTTGGTGTTATTCATTGCATATCTTCAAGCAGTTGCACCATTGACTTTTATCTAAAGAACAGCTTTTTATTGTGTGCATTTTGTTTTGTTTTTTGTTGCTGCTGTTGATATTTTTTGGGGGTTTATTTTGTTTTGGGTGTTTTTTGGTGTGGTGTTTTTGGTTTTGTTTTTTAAACAGAGGAAAACAATTTTCTGAAAGGGCAGAATGTTTCATTCAACTGTGTTGAGGTGGCTACCTCAATTTTCTGTCTTTGACTTGTCAAAATGCAGCCAAAAAAAAACACCTCTTGTTTAAACCATTGTGGTAAATGTTGTTATCTTATGGTAGGCAAGTAGTAAGGGTTTTACCGTGCTGAGCTCTTTCCAGTTTGGTTTTCTTCAATTTTTTTAGTGATAATAGCACCTATGGTCTTGCATACTTACCACTGGAGGTTCATCCTATGCAAATTCAGAGCTGCTTCTGAGAAGTCAAATTTAATGCCTCTAGAAAGTGGTCATATTTTATTTTCTCTTTGAAATTGCACCAGAGAATGAAGGTACTCAGCCACACATGAAAAGATGGTATGAAAAATTATTACAAGGTCATCATTAACTGACTAATTAATCTGTTACCTCACCTCACAGGAGCAGGTTCTTTCTCTGACAATACCTGTTTGTAAAAGTGATACCTAGCTGTGTGATACCTTTGACTATCATAACTTGGTTGTTTACACCACGTATTGTCAGGTGTGGAAATCTGACTTAGAATAATTGACTTAAGAATAATGGGAAGCTGGTAGCAAGGCTAGATTTAGAGCTCATTTATTCCTATCTTCTGCACGTGTGCTGTAATCTTTAGGAAATCCTGTTTATCAATCCTGTCTTTTCAGTGTGTATGTTCTTTTCGCATTCACATGTCTTTCCTCTGAAAGCCTTTTCCTTGCTATTCCTAAATTCTTTCTTTGCCACTCTTTTCTCTTCCAGCAGTTCTGTTTTAGAGTTGCTTTCATGATTCTTGTAAATTTTTACATGCCATCTCTTCTTATCCCGGTGGAAGATGATCTGTTTCTGCTGGGTTTTAACCTTAATAATTACTCTGTTCACACTCTTCCTTTCCCCAGCTACTCCAAGAATAATTAAAATGACAGCACAGCCACAACAGAAGAACACTTTTTATCAGTAGAAGCACTCTCCTTATCTATTACTAATCCACTTGCAAATTTCAGTTCATATTTATCCTCTGTTAAGTCTTGAAGCTTCTTACCAAGCAGTGGATCTTATTGAAGCTGATATTGACAATGCCCTGCCGTTACAGTGTTCTAAATTAGATGTGAAAAAAAAAAAAAAGAATGAAATTCTACAAAAATTGCTGATAAACCAGCATGTCTGGTCTTTGAAGGCTGATTTGATAGGATATTTGGACATATATATCCCAAACATAACTGGCAACAATTATAGGAAAAATGTGGGCAAATTGCAGCCCATCTTTCTTTATCCAGCATGTTAAAGACAGAGCCCATGTATAAAATTCTGTAGCAGCCTAGGGGTCAGAAACTACCATTCTCTCCTGGTATGTTTTCTCACACTACGTGACTTCGTTACATTCAGGATACAAATATGCTAAATGGAAAGATCCAGTATAATGACAATATACTGTAACTTCTGTATGGTTCTCCTTGTTTATAAAGAGCAGGACAGCCAAATATCAATAATGGGACAAAAATTACAGGAGTTTAAGACTACTCAAAGCTTCAGAGAACTGATAACCTAATGTGATGAGAATATATTTTTTCAGATGGAGGGAGGAATTCAAGTACTGGAAATGCATAAAATGATTCAAACACTTTCTGAAAGCAGGAAGCATTAATAAGTCATAAATGTTAATCTTTGAACATTAGTGTTTTTCAAGAAGGTTTTTAAGTGACAGCTGAATTGATAAGTCACCCCCTCTCACTGAAGTGGGACAAGATACATTTTTTAAAACTTTAAATGATTGTCTTATTTAATTTTTTTTTCATGCTGTGAATCCTTCTGTTCATGAATGAAATAGAATAATGCAGCAATAAATAGTTTAATTAGCCATCTGTAGCACAAATGTAGAACTATCTGCCTATCTATCCTGCGAAGATAGGAAACACATTCACTATACCCCTTGTGCACATGTGATGTATTCAGATGGTAATAATCAAATAAGAAGAAATGTTGGATTTGGCTCTTAATACAAATATGTATAGTTTCCTCTTATTACTGAGATTATCACAGTTGGTGGGCCTGGGAATAGATAATAGCATATTACTGGAGGATGTCCTGCGAATCTGTTAAAACCTTCCAGTGTGCAGTCACACCTTGCCAGTTCAGTGATGTTTTAGATACAAGTAGCTCTGCCTATAATCCTTTCAGCTGCTGTTTGATTTCTGTTTAAATTGGAACTCATGCTTTTTATTATTTTTTTTTCACAAGGTTGTTTTTCACATTAGGATTTGAAGGATTTGTTTGCAATTCATTTTGCTATAGGAGATGTAAACAACCGTCAGAGCTGCAGGAGTGTGGGAGGAGAACAGCACTGCGGCTAGTTTGGGGCTTGATTCATTTCAACAGCAGCAAAACCAGTTTAAATACATGTCTAACAGCTACTGCAGCTTTTCTCATCAAGAACTTTGCTTCAACCCTGAATCAGTGTATTTGACACAGATAATTTTGCTGTGGGGTGAGGTAAAGAGTCCTGCCTGTCTAGGCTATGATGAAGAAAGTAGTACCGCAGCAGGGCAGCTGGCTCCTTTGCATCTCTTAATTCAGAGTTATATGGAATTTTCCTAAGGCTCCATTTTTGTCTTCAAAATTGTCACAAAAAAAGCTTTACATATGCTTTGACAGGCTGAGGCAATATCTACTGGGCATGAAGGATTTGCTTGTTGATTAGGAGATATGGGGATGAGAAACCATCATGGAAATATTTTCTGAAAGGAAGTGACTGTGATGCTTTCTCAAGACAAAAGAGCTTGTTAAGTGTCAGCCAGAGAAGCAGCTCAGAGGCAACATGGTGGGTGCAAGTGCTGAGACTCTCCTCAGACAAGTACTGCAACAGTTCAGGTCCCTTAGGCTCAGCGTTTGCATCTATGAGCCTAACGCAAGCACAGGCTTTCCACTCATGAACCAGAAGCCAATGATGTGAGCAGTAGTGCAGTTTGGGAAGGAAAACAAGGCTCCCTAGGCTAAAAGACTGGCTGCCAAATTGCTCGGTCATTCACTGGCTGTAGATTTGAGGGTGAGGAAAGAATTGAAGGACAAGCAGAAGTTTTACTGCAGGAGGCTGTATTTGAGAACTAGTTACTACTGGTTTTCCAGTCTGTTTTGTCTACTGTCATTGCATGGTTTCCTCTCTGCTCTCAGTAATTATACTCATAGCATTGACTGAATCCTTTCAGACTTCAAAAAGCTGTTTGACTAATAATGAGATAATCCCGCTGATCCCTAGAGAGAAAGATAAACATTATTAAAAATAATCAGTCCTTCCCCAGAAAAGGCAGATTTCATAGCAGCACTGAGGGGAAGGGGAAGTTCATGCTTGAAATTGAGTCATGTCATTAGCCCATATTCTCTTTGGAAGAGTAGCTCTTGATAAGGAGGAGGAATGGAGTGAAGAAGAGGATGGCAAAGCAGCAGGCCAGGTAGAGGCCAAGCCCCTTGTTATCTTCATAGTCCCAGGCAGCAGTTCATTTGGAGCTATTCCACTGGGAGCTCAGAAGATTTTCAGGATTTTCTTATTCTTGCCTTCATGTCTACTTTCTTCTACTTCATTGCCTCCTAGTATCTTGCCTGAAAGGAGATCATATATTTGCTGCTGAGACTTGTATATTTTTACAGGTTCTGGCATACAGATGCCTTGATTGTGATGAAAATTTGAGATCCAGTAGTGGTGTTGGTGTTTCATTGACAGGGTTTTTCTCTGTGACGCTACTGCAACTTCTGGCTCCACAGCTGGATGCCAGCCTGGGTTATTACGAGGTATTTTGTTGTTCCATTCCTCCAGTTCTTCCCACCCTGAGTGATTTTGCTCAAGGTTGAAAAGATAAAGCATCTGAAGTAAAGAAATATTAGATACTTATGCTCTCACCTAAAGCTCAGTTCCCTGGTGAATGAGGCTGTTTGTCACTAGTTTCTTGTTTTATAACTGCTTTATGTTTTGACACTATTATCTCATCATCAAACCAGTTCTTTATGCTCTTTACACCGACACTGCCAAAGTCTCTGATGGCATGGTGTCAACTAGCACCAGAGGAGATATGATCAAGGGTATTTACACAGTTGAATGTGAATGTGTTTTCTGTGTGAAGAAATCAAAATTACATACATGTATATGTACTTACAGGGCACTGAAGGGAATCTCATCTGATTTCATTATATGAAGATGCACACTGTGTAAAACACGAAACCAGTTTTCCCTGGATATACACATTCTGGCTATACACAGACCTCTGTGCTACAGAAAGTTATTCTAATTCCTGCTGTACAATTGGAGTATCTCAGCTCTCTAGCTATTCATTTGATATATCGTATGCACAGAAGAATGTGAGTATTGATCTGGGCTATTAAAACATATCATACTTCTATTATTTTATAAGCAGTAACTGCATACAAGGACAACATAATAAAGCGAAAAATGTATTCTAGTTCATAAAATTCACCAGTCTACTTCTCTGTCCCAGGGTGACTATTAACAGTTACAGTCACTCCTGTGGAAAGCTGAGGCATCGGGTATGACTAGAAATGCATATGCAATACTAAGCGTCTTCTCAAGAGATCCTCACAGCGAATTCAGTGAAGAATCAAATTTCCCCAGTTCCCTTCCCTTCCTTTCTTCACCTTCCTCTATTAGACTCTGTCTTGAACGTGGTATGTTATAACTAACAACATTCCAGTTATTATTATAGTAATATAATGCATCCAACCAATAGGATTTCGTAGTATATGTAGTGGCAGTGTGAGAGTATAATTATCTGCTGGCTTTCCAGAAAACAATATGACTAATGTTAAAAGCTTTTCTTATATCTTTCTTTCTCCCTCTCCTTTTAATATAAACCCTCTATGGAATGTGAGGCTCTGGTAATGACTCACTGGGCAATGAGGCAGCAATCTCAGACACTGTAACATGATGCAAAACAAGGTCATACACTTGCTTTCATAACAGGATTATTCATTCATTCATTAAAAATTAAACATGTGGGAACACATGATGCAAGTATTCATGAATACTTCCTTAGAGTTTCTTAAGTCACAATGAGTTTGTGTGAGATGAAGTTACTCCAAATTAAGTCTTCTCTTCCCTATATTTACATCTGAAGTTAGTCAATTGTTCCTACTGAAGCAAAGTGCTGTAATGACACACATGGTGTTTCAGGATCATGGCCGTATCTCAGTGGAGTGATGGTTGCATTTCTTTGTTCTATGAGTCCTTACAATGAGCTTATATTTAAAATAAAAACATGTATGTTCTAAAATTTGTCTATATTATTTGTCTCTTTTTACATAAAAGTTGCTGGTTTTTTAATTGTGCTGTTAAAACTTTGAATGTTTTTTTGTTTGTTTGTTTGTTTCTCCTAGGGTTTTTTTTTTAGTTCTGCAGAAAAATCAGTGTGCTCCAAAGTCTTATTTCAGCCTGAGGGCATTACTATGGGGTATTTTTGTGGATGTCCCATGCTAGACTGCAGTTAGGAAAGGATTGGTTAGAGCTGAATATGGTGCTATGGAATTAATTTAAAACAGCTGTAATAGGGTACACACAGAGGCCTGTCTAGTCTAGCGTATGGCTAGACTGGACAGGATCTTAAAAATAGGCTGAGCATACAGCAGCAGACTGTGACTCAGACTTGTTTTGAGTCAGAGGCGGTATTTTTGAGGTTAATAGCCTTCAGCAGGTTCCTTATTATGTGAATTTGCTCAATCATACTAGGACTTACTTTGACCTCTGACATCCACAGGAATGCGAGACAGGGAGTTTTACAGTGTGGTGAAACCGCATATGAAGAATTCTCTCCTACTGCTGATTCTGAATCTGTTGTTTGAGAACTTAGTTTGTTGCCACAAACTTCTTTTAATTAAAATAAATAAATTGAACAAACAACCAACCCAAACCAAACAAACCACAAAAACAAAAAAGCCCCACAACATCAGGGGACAGTGTTTTCCTTTTTACTTTTCAGTATGCCGCTCATTTTATGGATCTCCAGCATATCTCCACTCAAACAGCTCTTTTCCAGGCTAAGAACAAAATTCTGCCTGTGCAGCTGTTTCATGTAATGAATCTGAATATGCTTTGGACATTTCTTACTACCCTTTTCTGTAACTTCTTGTAAGATGTTATGATGAGAACCAGAACTACATGTAATATTCATAAAGTAGTTGTGCCATGAATTTATGCATGATGTAATTAGTCTTTCAATTCCTATAACTTTCCTAATAACTGCCAACTTAGGACTTATTTCTTTCCTTCTCCATAATAATAACTGTCTCCCTTTCCCATATTGTTTAGAACATTATTGACCTGAATTTTATTCTTGTTGATGTAGAAATACAAGTGATATAACAAACTTAGAGGTAATGGCATCAGTTACTGTAAAATTTTGCAGATTTAGCAGGTCATAGTTGAAGCCAAAACCTTAACGACCACCAGATAGAATTTAGAGCCTATTTACAGGTCAGTGTTGTAGCTGTTTTCTGTTGTTCACAAGCTGGGTAGCAACTCAGGTTAGTTTTATAATCCAAATGTGGATACAGCTGCACTGTACTTGCACATCAGCAGACATACATGTCTACTTTTCTTTAACTGCAGGTATTTATGAGCCGCCATTTCTTGTATTATTGTGGTGAACCTACTCTGGATGTGAAGATTGCCTTTTGTCAGGTGTGTGTTCCTTACAGGTAAACCAAGGTACAGTATATACTTGTATTTCATTTTTGCAGTTCATGCATAACAAAAGAAAAAATAGAAGTGAATTTCAGAAGCTTATTCCAAGTAACTGGGTATAAGAATAAGAGTAAATATAAAAAACAGAAGAATGCATCACAAAAATAACTTTTCTATTTCTTTTGATGTTTATTTCGTAGTTTTCTCTTAATGATTTTTGATTTTGTTTTGCTAAAATGTCAGTTAATGTTCAGAGATCTTTTTTCAGGTAAAAGTAATAGCAGAGTTTGCAAACACAAAAAGTTGGCAGTGCTTCCAGTAAACTTAATGATGTGTCAGACAATAACCATACGTGGACAGACGCTTTCTCAGAAAGATGCAAATTAGAGCTATTTTATCTTAGCCTCTGTTTTTGTGAGACAGAGCCTGTTACTACAGTTTTCTGCCCCTTAATCTACATTTACTAGAAGTGAAGGGAGGGTTAATAGGAACTGTGGGGGTTGTCTTTTTTCCAGTTGAACACCATGTGCTATGCAGGTGGAGTCATGAGGCTGCATTATAGCAAATTAAAGTATATTGATTTGTCCATTTTTTTGTTCTCTTGGTTAGATTTTGTTAACATATATGAATCACAAATCTGTATGCATCTTTTCCAGCATGAACAAAAGATGAGGATTTTTGCTCATTTATGAACATTGGTTTATGTTTCATAGAATCATAGAATAGTTAGGGTTAGAAAGGAACTTAAGATCATCTAGTTCCAACTCCCCTGCCATGGGCAGGGACACCCCACAGTAAACCATGTCACCCAAGGCCTCATCCAACCTCGCCTTGAACGCCGCCAAGGATGGAGCATTCACAACCTCCCTGAGCAACCCATTCCAGTGCCTCACCCCCCTAACAGTAAAGAATTTCTTCCTTATATCCAATCAAAACTTCTCCTGTTTAAGTTTGAACCCGTTACCCCTTGTCCTGTCACTACAGTCCCTAAGGAAGAGTCCATACCCAGCATCCTTGTAGGCCCCCTTCAGATACTGGAGGGCTGCTATGAGGTCTCCACGCAGCCTTCTCTTCTCCAGGCTGAACAGCCTCAACTTTCTCAGCCTGTCTTCATACAGGAGGTGCTCCAGTCCCCTGATCATCCTCGTGGCCCTCCTCTGGACTTGTTCCAACAGTTCTGTGTCCTTTTGATGCTGAGGACACCAGAACTGCACACAATACTCCAAGTGAGGTCTCACAAGAGCAGAGTAGAGGGGCAGGATCACCTCCTTCGACCTGCTGGTCTCGCTCCTCTTGATGCAGCCCAGGATACGGTTGGCTTTCTGGGCTGCGAGCGCACATTGAAGCCGACTCATGTTCATTTTCTCATCAACCAACACCCCCAAGTCCCTCTCCACAGGGCTGCTCTGAATCTCTTCTCTGCCCAACCTGTAGCTGTGCCTGGGATTGCTCCAACTCAGGTGTAGGACCTTGCACTTGGCATGGTTAAACTTCATCAGGTTGGCATCAGCCCACCTCACAAGCATGTCGAGGTCCCTCTGGATGGCATCCCTTCCCTCCGGCGTATCAACCGAACCACACAGCTTGGTGTCATCATCAAACTTGCTGAGGGCGCACTCAATCCCACTGTCCATGTCACCAACAAAGATGTTGAACAAGACCAGTCCCAACAGCAATCCCTGAGGGACACCACTCGTTACCACTCGTTACCAGTCTCCAGCCAGACATTGAGCCATTGACCACAACTCTTTGCATGCAGCCATCCAGCCAGTTCTTTATCCACCGAGTGGTCCACCCATCAAATTGATGTCTCTCCAATTTAGAGACAAGGATGTCATGTGAGACAGTGTCAAACGCTTTGCACAAGTCCAAGTAGATGATGTCAACTGCTCTGCCCCTGTCCATCAGTTTTGTAGCCCCATCATAGAAGGCCACCAAATTGGTCAGGCAGGATTTCCCCTTAGTGAAGCCATGCTGGCTGTCACCAACAACCTCCTTGTTTTTCATGTGCCTTAGCATGTCTTCCAGGAGAATGTGCTCCAAGATTTTGGCAGGCACAGAGGTGAGACTGACTGGTCTGTAACTCCCCGGGTCATCCATTTTCCCCTTCTTGAAAATGGGGGTTATATTTCCCTTTTTCCAGTTGTTGGAAACTTCACCTGACTGCCATGATTTTTCAAATATGACGGACAGTGGCTTAGCAACTTCATTCACCAGCTCCTTCAGGACCCACGGATGGATTTCATCAGGTCCCATGGACTTGTGTACGTTTAGGTTTTTAAGATGGTCTCGAACCAGATCCTCTCCTACAGTGGGCCTAGGGTCTTCATTCTTACAGCCCCTGTGTTCACCTTCCAAGACTTGGGTGGTGAGGTCAGAGACTTTGCCAGTGAAGACCGAGGCAAAGAAGTCATTAAGAACCTCAGCCTTCTCCAAATCCAGGGCAGCCAGTTCTCCCGATATCTTCCGAAGGGGGCCTACGTTGTCCCTAGTCTGTCTTTTACTCGCTACGTACCTATAGAATCCCTTCCTATTATCCTTAACATCCCTAGCCAAGTTCAATTCTAACTGGGTCTTAGCCTTCCCTTCTGTCTCTTCATAATAATTGTTGTGAGATGGGAGACCAATAATCTAACTAGCTGGAGGGACATTAGGGACATTCTTTATTTTTGAAGAATAAGAACAATGCTGCATTCTTAGAAATGGAATTATGGTAAACACTTGTTTTTTCCCTTTATACTACTTATGGGATCCAAGTAAGTGAATGTACAAATCTAAAAAAGAAAGAGCTATTACTTGTATGTAAGCATTTAACACAAAACAGTGACAGCTTCTGGGAGGTTTGTTTTGTGGGGTTTTTTTGCAAAAATTGCACAAAAAGGGTTTTTCCTCTGATTGTATCAAAAAGATGTTGCATTCATTGTGCAAAATAGCTTTTTGCATAGCCCTGCCTGGGAATTTTCTTCTCCCTTTTATTCAGACCAAAGCAGAGCTGTACAGAAACATTTTTATTTTACACATGCAGAGGAAAAGTATTCTCAATCACTTCATTTCATGTTTAGTGCCTCTTTAGTCTTGGCATCAATCACTGCATGACCATGTATAGCCAATGCTTTCTGTCACTGCACTCCAGATTCTTCTTTTATTGGAAACATGCCACAGTAATTATTCCTTTGCTGTTACCCTAACTTAATAAAAGGTCTTCAGAGGCACATATAGAACCAGACATATTTGCAAGGCTTTTATTAAAGTATATATGGTGAACTTGAAAGTATTTTGGAAGATTTTTAATGCTGAATAAAAATGATTCATATTCAACTCCTACAGCAGGTACCCAAAGAGGGGTCATCCTATAAACACATATGGGAAATACTATCTTGACATTGCAGGAAGCAGGATTTTATCCTTCAAGCACTTATCACACAAACATCTTTTCAAGGTCTTCAAATCTTCAGATTTATTTTCCTGAGGGTAAAAGCTGGTTCAGGCTTCATATGAATTTATTCTCTCCACAAAGATAGGCCCTGATCCAAATAACAGTTAAGCACATAGCTAACATTAAGTACAAGAACAATCTGTAAATTTGTGTTTTGCTGGACTAAGACCTTTGCTGTCATGGATGCTGTTCATTTGTGTTGCATAGCGCAAGTTGTGGGTTATACCTCCACGCTGGTAATACTTGATCCAAACATCCAGGTCTGTATTTAGAGACTATTCAACTATTTAGA
This sequence comes from Psittacula echo, assembly GCF_963264785.1. Lineage (NCBI taxonomy): Eukaryota > Metazoa > Chordata > Aves > Psittaciformes > Psittacidae > Psittacula > Psittacula echo. The sequence continues at coordinate 62,591,752 of NC_137735.1, forward strand.
AACTATTTAGTCTCCAGCTAGTAATATTGTTTATTCCATGCGTATTCAGAATGTCACAAATGCCTGTGATTTACTAGCAATTCTGCTCCAAGTGTAAAGTTCATTTATATCTTTATATATTTTATCTTTGGGAAATTTTTATCTGCTGAATCAGCGAATCTAAGATTTTCAGGAACTACTGTTCACAAAAAATGAAGATGCAGCAAGAGGTAGATACTGCCATTTCAATCTTGAGGTCTCTGTAACCAACAAGGATCCCAGCAGTATCTGGGCAAGAGACCACAAGGATGTAGTTTCCAGTGAACATAATTCAACTCAGTAACACTTTCACATGGTTCACCAAATGCAAAAGATTATTTCTACTATATAAATATGCAAGAGATTATCAGAAAAAGTCAGTGTGGTGTAGTTGACTGCCTTGTTGACCTGTTAAGATGACAGCTTCTAGTGATGGTGTACTAGAATAAACAATCCAAAGAATTATTGCAGTTTTGAGACTCATGACTACCACATTGAAGTCTTGCTCCTATTTGGAATTTGTGCATACTGTAGAATTTCTACAAAATATGGAGTTGGGCTTAAGTGTCTTTTATAGAGGTATAATATTGAAAAATACTCCAGTGATTGTTAGTACTGTGTTAGTGCATATTTTACTCGTAATAAATATTCTGTGGTGATTTCTCTCTCATAGCCTAGAACGCATAGCTTTATCTGCTACGAAATAAAGTAACATATACCTCATTATAGGCTGTTTCTCTTGCCATAGAGCTTATGTCATTGAGTGTACTAGTTTCAATAGATGAAATGCTAGTTCAGCAGGAATAGAATCTTAAGAATTTCCAACTTAAGAAAAAAGAAAAGTCTTTCCTGAGAAATACTTAGTAGCGTAAGTGGGGTAAATGTGCCTTCCCTCTGTTGCATCCCACCTATGAGAAGACAAGAGTAAATAAGATTCACAGATTCCCTTGGTGTGGATTAAGGTGAGGTAACACTTGAAGTCTGTATGTAAACACCATCTTTAATGGAACAAATTAAAGTTTCAGTGCTGAATGATAGCTAACTATGTCTAAAGAATACTGACTACTTCATCCATGTTTCCTTCATTTAGTATTTCAATAATTTTTAAAAATTGTCCTCAAGATGTGTAAAATCTGGTCAGAATTTTCGAGTTTTCTAAACTACAGCTGTGTAGGACACCTTTATTTAGAATGCAATTCTATGTTTTTTCTTTTTTTACTTGGAGCAGTAATCCTGAAATATTCTTGTCTTTGCGAAAAAAAAAAAAAAAAAAAATCTTTATTATTAAAATTTGTATGCCATAGTATTTCCATAGTACTGTAAAAATTAATTTTTTAACAGAAAAGCAGGACATGGGATTACTGAGATGAAACACAAGAGACCTGGCCATACATGTTAAGAAAACACTTAATGTGAATCACGAATGTAAATTCACATGGTAATTCTTCGATATGGTGTCATCACTAGTCTTTATTGCCCAATTTAAGCAATTTCATGTCCCATATAGAGTATATCAGCATTTTTGCATACTGACATAGGTATTGGCACTGTACTGATGCCACCCAAAGAAAACCTTAGAATGAAATTTTAGTTTGCATGGCGACGGTACTTTTATAAAGTTCTACTCAATTTATGCTTTAAAAGAAAAGAAAAAAAAAAAAAGAACAAAACCAACAAATCTCTGAACAATAATACTTTTAAAACTTTAATTTCTCTCTAGGCGTCCTTTTTCCCTTGTATTCTGCTAACTTGCTTCATTTCCACAGTCATGTTTACATGTCTTGAACAAAATGTGTATAGACTTCCGAGATGCAAAATTGCATCGATGATAATTTAAAAATTATATTATTTTAGAAAATTTTTAATTTGCAAGCAGAAAAGACTCGCTTTATTAATTGCATTGCTCTCTATTGATTGCTTGATTCATCTGATCTGTTTTTTTAAATTTTATGTTACTTTTGATAAACCACTTTAATTACAACTAATGCCATCAAGGAGCAGTGACCTGTATCTTGGATTTCTAGGACTGCAATGATGCTTGATAGTATCAAGACCTGTCTATTTCTAACAAAAGTTGTAATTAAATTATGCAGCTCGTTATGGTCTTTCCTTATAAAAGTGAGAATATTTTCATAAGCTATTGTCTTCACAGTGAATACTCTAATTATATAATTATATTGATAAATCTATTTATTTGAGTACTTCCTCTGCACTGTTGTTATGTGCTGCTTCTTTACCCTTTTTTTTAAAGGAAGTAGTGATGTGCATTGGGGCATAAAGTTTTGTATTCTTGCTGCCCTGCTTCCATACTAGAAGAACGCTTCTCAAAACAACACTCAGTATTTCAGTGTAACTCCAGTTTCCTGAGAAGTGTAAGGCATTTAAAAAATACTTTATTATCAATATATGCGTTACATAAAGAGGAGTTAATCCTATATGGGTCTCCTATGCTCTAAACACATTGTGTTTTTATGTTCCCTTCACCATTGTTGATAAATTGAGAGTACTTTTCATTTCTTAGTGTTGCGATGTTTTGTCCAACTTTCAGTGATCCCATTTCTTTTTCTTAATCTTAATTGTATCTTGCTTCTTTCCAAGTTACTGTCTTTTTTTCAAATCTAGTGCCTCAGAACAAACTGATTAATACAAACTGCAGTGTTTCTTCTCATTTCTCCTGCAGTTGGCTGCTCAAATCTCTTTCCTCTGTTTTGGACACAATTCCACAATGTGTCAAGCTTCCTGTTTCTGGAGCTGCGCCTGAATGAGATATTTCCAAACATCCTTACAGTAGCTTTCTTGCCTACTCTTACATCGTTCTTTCATGTATTTTTGGCTAAATTTCCATTTAGACCAGTGACTAAGTTTCTGACCACAAAGAAACCTCATTCTCAAGGAATTCTCAGTGTTTCTTGATCACTCTTCTCTTCGCTGCCTTCTTTGGTATGATGACCAGAGTTGGATGTTACCTGTGTGTCAGTGTTGAATTCTTCAGGCATCAGGGGAATAAGGAATCATTTTTAACCTGTTATGCAGATACTCATATATTGTTCATCTTTTAGAAGTCTGGCCTAGAATGAAGCAGACACCTTTGGATCACTGACTTCTGAGAACACATGATAGCACAGTTACAAATGAACTACAAAAATTTTGTGCCTGTAAGAAAAGCAAGTAAATGTAGTTAAAGCTCAGTCAATGCGTGGACAAGTTAAAAATATTTAAGTAGTGTTTAGCATTGAGTTTTGAGTAGATACTAAAGAAAAGGAAACAGAAGGCAGTCCTGCTGTTTCTTGTGTAATCAGAACTAGGTGAGGGCCAACTCTGAAGATGCTGAGGTTTTGGTATCTGAGCTAGAAGAGGTAAAACAAGGACAGTGTGTTTAAAAAAACAAACAACAACAGCAAAACACCAACAGCCCCCAACCAACCAATGCTTAAAAATATTGTACTCCATCTAATGAAGTGGTTTAATATGATGTTTTAAAATACAGTGAGTGAAACAAATATAGTAAAAAGATCAATGATTAAACAACCAAGGTTGTGTTGTTTGCAAGGATCAGTTGCCTACTTGAAAGGCTGACTTCATAAAGGAGGGTGATTGTGTCTGGGGGCTAGGAGAAGAATGCTGGAGAGGGATTAAAAGAAGGAGAATTAACCCATTAAAACACACTCAAAATACACTGAAATCAGGAAGACAGGGTGACAGGTGATGTGGCTGATAATATATAACTCTCTAATGCTACACCCAAACACACACACAAGATGAAAAACCTGTTTCTTGTAGGAAATTTGATCACTATCTTTGGACTTTTGAGTTCAGGGAGAGCAGGAGTAAGTCAGAAGTCTGGCTTTATGATAAGAAAAATAGATAATATCTTTGTGATAAATGTGGCATACACAGAATACATCATGAAAAATAATATAGTAGGCCTTTCAGTGTGAGGATACTTTGTGTTTCTCAAGTGGCTGCTTCTATGGACATCCAAATTTACACAGCAAAACCTGCGACCATTAAATCCAAAGGTTCAGTAAACGTCCGTTCATCCCCGGATTTTGGCATTTGAATCTTCTGAGAAAATTACAGCTGTACAAGTAGGAGGATCCAAATTAAATTAATAGCATTGTTGACTTAGCCGATGCACACAGGCAAGCAGAGCTTGCCTTTATATGCACTTTTGAAGCTAGCAGGAAGACTCAGGATTTTACTATTTCAATTTGTATGATCTCAGCATCTGACTTTTAAGGTCAAACTGTAGCTTTAAGATATGATCTTTTCAGATCCTGAGGGAATTGAAGGCATCCACCTCCGACACATACTGTTCTCCACACCAGTCTCTTTGTCTGAGATGGGTTGAGACTTGGGGCCCCTGGGGAGCCATTGTGATTGCTAGCTCAGAAAATCCACTCTTTTGCATCCTGCTCATCTTTGGGTGCTGTGCCAACTGCTAATTAGGAGTCAGCCTTTCAGTCTTCCATCTAATTGTTTTCTTCTCCTGCATTCACACATGTGAAGTCATATAGCTGTTTTCAGTGGCCTTGAAAGTGAGGCCCTTACTGATATGGTTAGTAGCAGACTTGCAGTCCTGGGGTAAAGGTTGGAATTGCTTATCTTTTAAAGGTCTTCTCAAACTTTGTTGATTCTCTGATTCTATGAACCATAGCACTCTCAAAACTTGGTATGTTCCTGTAGGTATTTCTCTGGGCGGACAGGGATGGATACTAATACTGAGGTAAAGTTTCCCCTCAGCTGATGGCTGCTACATAAACTCTGTGACAGCACTCATTGTCTTGGAAATGCAAAGGAAAGCGATTTAGCTGTAGCTCCCATTAGCATGGTTAGTATTTATAAAAGCTAGGATGCATGAGATACTTGAGCTGGAAGAAATCATATTTTAGGCTCATCAATAATAGGAATGGTGTTGAGTTGCAGAGGTCTATCAGTGAAACATGATAAATATATGTCTATGGGGTAGAAATGGACAAATAAAATATCAGGAAATGATTCACCTCATAATACAGAAAATAATATAGTTTTGTTTCTGTGGTGTTTTTTAACCCTCTTTTGTTCTCTATGCTGTGAAACAAAAAAAGGAAAAGAATACAAATTATAGTTGTGTGTGAGGCAATAAGTTATTTGGGTTTCACCAAATTTTTAAGTAATTGTTCTTTGAAAGCAAAATCTATGTAATCTAAGCATTTAGCAATGGTGAGAGTATTTTTTTCCTTCATCTCAAACACTTGAGTCTTGACAGTCCATTTTCTTTCCTCCTCCCCAACTGCAGGGACATTAAGCAAACATCATGGCAGATAAGACTATGTATTTAAGTGAGCTATGTTTTCAAGTCTGAAAAACTTACTTCTCTTACTCTTAAATTTTTCAGTATGGCAGAAAAAGAATGGCATTAGGTGTGTGTTAAAAGTTTTCAGTTAGATACTGAAAACAGAAAAAATAATGTGTGCATTCTTCTGCGTGTGAAACAAAAGTTAAGTTCTGTTCAGTGTTGAAGCAATATAATTACATTGTCTAAATATTTAAGGAAACAAGGAAAAAATGGCTCTCCAATGCATACTTTGTCTCTGAGGAATAATCCTTCACGTTACACTGAAGTCTGAGAAACTAGATGTGTTTTGTTCAAAGTGAAAAGGATGAAAAAAATCGGTTTTTTACACCTGAAATGTTTACAATTACTTTGGGGCTCCAGAATTGTAGCTTCACCAAATTCATTTAAAGTTCACCTGAAAATGTATTAATTCACTGAAGTTCACTTTTCTATGAGACCTATGCATCTTTACTATGATATCCTAAGAAGTATACCTGATCATTATATATATACAGAATATATATATATACACACACATACTCTCCCTTTCCCCAGCTAATTATTAATGAAGTGGTAATTCCTAGTTTCTCAAGCTGTCAGTATCAATCAAATTTGAAAGAAGTTTTTGGTTTAGGTGTGTATACAGAAGGGTGTATTCTGAAAATTCCTAGCCCTCTGTGCCTTTCTGCTGTCAGAATCAAAAGTATTAACTTAAGCTGACAGTACAGTATTTGTGAGCATTATACAGTAAAACCTGAATCTGAAGTATCTTATATGGTGTAGATGGGGGTGGGGAAAGAAGATATTAACTATTATACCAACACCAAGGCTTCTGGAAGGGGTTTGACTGAACCCTGAGAATGTAACAGACCAAAATGTGGTACATAGGTTTCTTTTAAGATCAGCAATATGGATTGAGAAGACTTTGAGAAGAACCTTTTAATCGGGGTTTGAAAGTAAAACTAACATCAATGTGCTTTATTAAGAGTATGAACTTCCTTGCTAATGGGAAAAACTCTTTTACCTTAATTTTAGAGTGAAACAGAACTGTCATTTTCTTGTTCCCATTTAAGTGGCTGTTCTATAACAACTTGGAGATGACAGTTCATTATCTGGTTTTGTGTCGTCTTTGAGGACCTGATCAAATGTGATTAATCTAATAACACTTTTAGTTTATTGATTTAGGGATTTTATTTAAGTTAGTCATGACTAGGATAGTTATTCATCTCCTGGTTGTTATAAAAATAAGCAGTACTTTGGGCTTAAGCAGTAGGCTTACTGTGTTTTAATTTTGCTTACTTAGGCTTTGGTAAAAATCATCAAAATATAGAGAGTAGGGGTTTTTGTTAATTTTTAGCAGTGTGGGTTTAAAGGGAGGAGAAAAATTAGTAGATGACCTGGAGACTCTTTAGTCCACCCACAGAGCTGAAGTGTTTGTCACTCAAAGGAGGCATTCTACTTGGAGTCAACTTCAATCTAAATCAGCCTGTCTTGAACATTATGGGTAATTCTTGGTGTTGATATTTTCTATCAAACCTCCTTATGGCTTGCAGACTTTTAAGTAGACAGTCCTTGAGAAAAATATTAATCTAAAAATAATAATATTCCATGCAAATTAGAATAGCCTTTACCTTTCCTGCCCACAACAGTTAGGAGTGGATCGTCATAGGAATGGTCTGTGTTATGCAGAGGAGAGCTGCTCATCAGGACATGTGTGCTCTTCCAGGTATTTGATTGCTATTGAATATGTTATTTATCCATATAACAGAGTGGTGTTCTGAGCTGTTTCAATTGTTTTCTAAGACATTCCTTGATTTAAAATAACCACCTGCTGAGACTGCAGTAGTTCAGAAATCCCACTGTAGGCAGCACAGGACTCCTGAAGCTGGCAGTTCACAGGGTCAGCCTAATTTGAAGGCAAGTAATTTTGATGTGCACAGGATTCTGAATGCAGGCTGACAAAGTACCTTTTCCCATGTCACTCCATACCACATGAGGAACTGTTGGGTAGCTCGGGAGTGAGGATGCAAGCAAGTTATGGCAGGCCTGGCTCACCCAAGCCTTAATACGGTCATGCAGCTTGTCTAAAAAAGTAGCTGCATCTGTACTTCCAGAGGAGCTGGCTATGAGTCAGGCTCACTAAGGAATGTAATTTTTATGCTGACACTTTATATAACATTGGTTTCAGAGTAACGGGTGTTAATGCTGAATATTGTCTGCATTGTTCTGATAATGACATCAGAAAAAAACATGCTGCAAATGTGTTTGTCTAGCCAGAGGGAGCTGTAATTATTTCCTGTCTCTCAGGAGTGCATTATTAAAATAAAGCCTCTTAGTTCCAGGTCTGGTATGAATAGCTGAGGTAGCCAAATTTATGCATCTCTCTTCACATAATGGAAGGAGTTTTAAGACTAAGGCTTCACAGTACGAATCAGATGAAAAAAATTTAAACCTTTTTCAGATTCCTTTTGTTCTATATAAGCTTGAATTTAGCACTGTGTCAGCGTCCATAAATCTCTCACTTTCTACATGTGTATGTGAGGGGGAAAGCCTTCTCCTACATATGATTAACAAGTTGATTTCATGTTTCTAATCACTCATATGAAATGAGTCTCCAGGTTTGAATGAACTGCTGCATTTATTAAGGTGTGCCAAAGTCTCTAAATAGATGGTGAGGATTAACCAGTGCTGCCCAGTGATAACGAACAGAAAAAAGAATATTAATCATCCTAAAGCAAACCTGAGAATCCAAGTTCTCAGCAAGGTTAGTTATCTGCTTTTAATGACCGGCTTTGTGGAACACTGGGATGATGTCCTTTTAAATTGAAAAAATAATAGTCTACAAATCAACTTTACATTTTTCCTGCTCCATCAAAATTCAACTTAATAGTCTGTAGTCACATAACATGGGTGATTATTCAGATTTTTTTGGGAATGCAATTTATAATACAGCAAATAAGAAAATTTAGAATCTGTGTTTATGAGCACTGAAAATAAATGCACAGAGAGAGGCAGGTTTGGGTTTTGGTTCTCCTTATAGATGGCATTTGGGAAAATCTTAGCTTCCATAACTGAATTGTCAACTACTTGAGGACAGGTCTGTTGTGATATGTTGAACTTTTGAATCCTGTGCTCAGCATCATGTAGTATAGAATCCTAAATTACAAACACTAAATTCTGATTTCTGTCCCAAATTACTATATATTTTGCTCCATAGTCTTCAGGGAACTGAGCTCAATGGTAGTCATAAAACGATTGTAATGTAGCTGCCTGCACAGTAATTCTACAATCTGAGTGAGGTTACAGCTCAGGGGAAGTTTTAGAGTTCATGTGAACAGACTTATTTGTTCCATCTGACCAATGATGAAAAGCCTAATTCTTATGTCTCTTGTCCCTTCTACACTGATGTTAAGTCTTTTAATTTTAAAGTGAGATATTTATTGCAATACAAATGAGGGCAGAATCAGTAAGAATGCATAAGTCAACAGTCATAAAGCAGAGACCAGTAATTGAGAACAACTGTGTCACAAATACGAGAATTCACAGAGTATTCACTAGCTTTCTTTAATCAGTGACTTTATGGTTACTTTCTGGGTGAATGCAGGTTTGATACAAACTTTGAGAGCATTAGAGGATTCATGTAGATCTATGACAATGGGCCTAAAATGACAAGAATTTATGTTGGAAAATTAAGCTGACTGTGTTTTTATCAGTATTCTGATGTTTTACCAGCCTTGGTTTCTGCTTTTTCTCCACTCCCTTCCCCCTTCCCTTCTTCTGTACCACAGGGATTTGGGAAACAAGTGGATGTGTCATATATTGCCAAACATTACAACATGAGCAAAAGCAAAGTTGACAACCAGTTCTACAGTGTGGAAGTAGGTGACTCAACCTTCACAGTTCTCAAACGCTACCAGAACTTGAAACCTATTGGCTCTGGGGCTCAGGGAATAGTTTGGTAAGTATCAGCAGTTTCTCTTATGCTTTTAAAATAGGATTTGCCTTTTGCATTTCTTCACAGTTTGCTAGCCACAGACATTGTCTAAAATCTCAAAAATAAGTCAAGCACAGATATCCTGAGGCAGAAGGAGCCTAGCGATTTGCTAATAAATTCTCCTGCTGGTGAGAATGGTAGCACTAGGTTTATTTCTCCACATAGCAAAATACAATTAACAAGAAAGCAGGAGAAAGATCTTATCATAATTGACATCTGTGGCACTATTTCCAGAGGCAGCACAAATAATATCCCAAGTAATCCCTGTAATTTTAGTCTTTGTACAGTAGAAGTCACTGAGAGCAATATATAAACTTGTCACATCCCATAGCATTCTCAAGTATTCAAAATGGAAGCCTTTCAAACTGAGGTAACTGCTAATGTTTTCTTCATTTTTTAAAAGAGATGTTTCAGTAATGCAACAAAAGGCACAAAATCAGTAGCTCTTCTAAATAATATGACTGGTTTATGGAATTTGAAATTATTATGTTCAAAAGTTGTGATACCCTAGGTGCCTGTTTCCTCTGCATTTTTAGAGATATGTCTTAAATTTCAGTGGATTGTATTTAAAAGTCTCTGTGTTGGCATTTGTTACCTGTTTAATTACAAGGCATTAGAGTAACCAACATGATCAAAGTAACTTGATCAGAGAGGAAGTCTAATTCCACTTGTCATCTTTAGCACTGCTCTTTTCTGACTTTGGTATAGTATGTGTTACCTTACCGTTGTAGGTAGTGGTAAAGCAATAGATTTCTTTAATCTAGGAGCAAGTGGGCTTCCGTGGATCATTGGCATTGGCACTATAATTGACTATGTAACAACAATTAGCAACACATTCTCAGGTCTCAGTCTGTCACTTCTAGTGACACAAGTCCACACAAGTCCGAAAATTGATCTAAATGATCAAGTACTTTATTTCATCTCTTAAAGAGTTAAAGATTAGTTTAAAAGGGTAAAAGGTTAGTTTAAAGGTTTAAGGGTCAAAGGTTATTTTAAAGGTTTAAGAGTTAAAGGTTAGTTTAAAGTTTAAAGGTTAAGAAAGGTTAAAGGTTAGTTTAAAATCAACTTCGGGAAAGAAACATACACTGTGTTGAGTAGTATTAATATTCATTTGCACTATTGATCTACTTCCATATATAGTAACACGTTTTTTTCTTACTACTTACTATTCTCTATTCATTTTAGAGGAAAAACAGATTTTGCTGAACCTCTCTGCAGCTGAATTGCTGTAATGATCAATTATGACCAGCAAAAAAAACCCCAAAAACATAGAAGTTGAGCTAAATAGAATCAGTAAAACCCTGTGAATTTGTCTTTTGTACTAAGAGCTGGCAGGCAAAACTTAAGAAAATCAAATCAGAAAACAAGTAAGTTCAAGTGAAAGTTAACATAAATCTGAGCTGCATGGAGAGGCCATAAAAAGCCCTTTATGGTTTGATGATACACATATATATTGCATGATAAATGGGGTAGATAATGAGCATTTTTGCTTAGTATGTATTATATTGTAATCTACTTGTCATGAGGTGTAATTTACCAGAAATACATTAACAAACTATAAGCAAAGCATGAAGAATCAATGATGAAGTGAAAAAAAAAAAAAAAAATTGAGATAAATATATGTATTTTGCTAAAGGGAGACAATACATGATGAAAAAAATCTTCAGTTATGTAAGTTTCTATTTGGTAATAGTAACCATTAGGTAGTAATAAGTTTACTACATAAACTTGAATAGTGTAAATTTCTATAGGAGAAATTTACAATATTTAGAAACTATAGGTATTTTGATGGATATAGGGTTACATCTAGAAAAAACAGATTAAATGAAAAAATATTCTGAAAAACTGCCTATTTGTGGAATGCTGCTGGCTCTGTTGGTGGAAGTATTTTATCCGACTCACCTTGTTCTTTTGCAAAAGGTAGCCTTAAAAAGTGCCTCTATGAAAACAGTGGGAAAAACCTAGGTAATGGTTTCTTTTAGATCCAATGGCCCTGTCATACTTACTGAGTTGTTGATTGGGAAGCATAACAGATCTGGGATGCAATTCTGTCTCAGTAACAGAATTAGCAGAAGTGTAGGAGCTGAATGGGTGATTTCTGACTGTTTCCTCTACCAAATGCAGATACAGGTAGGATAGCCCAGAGAGGTTTAGGCTCCGACTTCTCATAGCATGCACTATTTCTGGATTTTCCTTCCAGATGATTGTAGGTAAAAGGACACTACCTGTTTTCTGGCTGGAGTGATGGGCTACCCAGCTGCTGGAGTCAGCCTTAGTGCATAGCAACATCTGGTTTTATGGATTAATAAAGGTAGAGTATTATTTGTAAATGCTAACTACCCTCTCGGGCCTGAGCTGCCACCAGCAGTTGCAGCCTGCTTCTTGACTAGTCTAGGTATTTGCAGCTTGGCAAGTGGAGTCCATGCTGCCTTCTCCACGCTAGAAGAGCTGAGCTGTTGACGACTTTTCTGCTTTGCCTAGTACTTGGCCACACAACTGTGACTTCCACATCTTAAGAAAAAGGGACCTACTTAATTATAGATTTTTAAAATAGTTTAGCATCAGATCTCTCAGTACTGATCAGGTGCAAGATATTCCATGTCAAGGACTGCCTCAGCACTAGCTTCAGGACCAAACTCAACTTGCTGGCAACAGCCTCCGTCTTCACTTGGATGTGGGATCCTATGTGCCCAGTGTGCTGGCTGCCTTAGCACCAGATATACTTGGGCAGGCAAACTGTCTGCAGTCCAAGAGGTAACTGTAGAGGCAGAGGAAGAGGGAAAAAAGACATGATGTTTTTCAGGCTGCTCTGAAAGCTGGTGTTGCAGGATTCTTAAGCAAAACCACAGAGTACTGAAATTTTCTCATGCAATTCTATAAATAGATGTCAACATAAGCAGGAGAATTTCAGTGGAAAATAATTCACATCACAGAACAGAAGGAGGCATCGGAAGTAAGGAACGTGGTTATGAAAGAGTTTGGACTTCATTTCACTTGATTATTCTGAAAATAACATCAAAGACAAAATAATTTTCTTGATATGGAAACATTAAAGTAATTATATTAAGGTCTTCATAAATGATAATTTATTAAATTATGTGAAAAAGAGGAAGCAATATAGTGTGAGAGTTATAATTGTCCTTGTGCCCATGTGAAATTATTATAAACTCAGTCAGAAAGTTGTATTGGCTGTAGATGTAGTTTATACCATATCTGTGGAAATTTATTGTGGAAGCTGCCAGTGGTTAACTATGTTCACAAAGTTATTTTTGCCAGCAGAAAGAAAAAGCTGCTTGGAATGTCTTGAACAGTGAAGTTGCTCTTCACTCTGCACAAACTGCCCTTAATGCAAGTGTAGGTCGTTTGCTCACTGTACATCATACTGACATCTGCGAGAAAGACTGTATAGGGTGTGTTTGCTTTAAATTGTCATGCTGTTATAGGCATGATGACCAAGCCTGTAACATGGGACACTGCTGAAACAGATCTTCTAGTTGATTAGGCTGAGCTGTAGTTGTAAAAACTTCAGGCTTTTAACCACACTAGTTGATCTTTAAGTCTGTGATAGAAACAGAAAGCGTCACAGGTAAAATGAGTTGAGAACAGTTTTCTGAGTTTAATTAGATATGTACCACTTGAACTACTAAGAGAAGAGGTAATTAATAACCCTCTGCAATGTTAAAATTGAGTTGACAACTACCTTATTTTACAAGGAGGGGAGAAAGAGAGAGATAGGTCACTTTCAGCCTGAAGGTATGGATAGTTTAGATGAGGGTGGAAGGAGAGGAATTTTCATGTTCCATAAAATCAACAGAAATATGCTGATATTGGAGTGGGTGTTTGTGTTTTAAATGAATGCTTTTTACCTGGAAGAAAAGTAATTGATCTGTAGTTTTTCTGTGGTGGTTTACAACCTATCTGTTTTTATATTGCCTGTGATATTTTTGATCCTGCCTGAAATGTCTAGAAAAATTGTCTTCTACAGGAATATTTCAAAAGCAGTTTGAAGGGGCTGTGATAATTTTTGAACTTGTGACAGAAGCAAGGGTGAAGTCCAGCTTTCTATGGCAGGTAGTGAAGACATAACTTACAAGCTTGAGGATGCAGGAAATTAAAATCTTAGAAGCAGCTTATGAAGACATTTGCCCTGTTTTGTGACCACATTGGTGCCTATACCTGTGTGCATTATCATGATAAAGTGTTAGCTTTAAAGACTAAGTCATCTGGGTGAGTATCAAGTAGATGAGTCTGATGATGTCTTCTAGCTGATACCCTGAATGTTTATCTTGCTCTTTTCTGAAGAGTGAAGACAGGCTTTCATGCTATATGATGTTGGGATGTGGTCTAGTGACGTGTCAGCCGGACCAGGGGAGTGTTAGCTGGGAAGTGCTTTATGCTGTCTAATTTATATAGGAAGTTTTTGTGTCTCGGAGTAATGTTAGGGGCAGGGGGCGTATGGGAGCAGGAATGATGGTTTGAGGATAGTTTTGAAGAGTCGTGGTAGCTCTTCAGTGAATGCATTATAAATAAGAAAGACACCTCATCTGCAAATACAGGGAATCGGGCAATTTACCATGCCTTTTTTTTTCTTGGAATTAGTGATTTGATATCTTTGAGCCTGATTGTGAAGGAGATTGAACTCTTTTTTTGATCCCTGTAACAGGTAGAGTCAACAAGTCAACTGATAGCTTGCTATGTTGCCTAAGGTTATTGTAGGTTCTGATTTAATTTGTAATTTGCTGATTTCATTGTAATTTGGTGGTTGAATCTTAAGGAGTGCAGAATTCTTTCAAATCAACATGTTGTAATGGTGCTTGTTGTGGCCTTTATTACTGCTGATTCTTTCCCCAAAGTAATCACAGAACCATAGAATGATTTAGATTGGGAAAGACCCTTAAGATCATTGACTAACCACTAACTCAGCACTGCCAAGTCCACCACTGAGCCATGCGCCTAAGTGCTACAGCTACATGGTTTTTAAAAACCTTCAGGAATGGTGACTCAACCACTTTCCGTAATGCTCAAAGGCCAGAGGAGGAATGCAACAGATATTTTCCATTACAAGATGTCCATTATGAAAGATTTGGGGTTTTTTTTGTTGTTTTCCTTGGAGCTATCATAGGGAAGGGTGCTGTTGTGTCCTAATATTGGTTATAGAAGACTTGTTAAGTTGGGGTTGGCTAAAATTTCATCTATTCTCTGAATATCCATGTGTTATATGTGCTAAGACAATTATTACAGGGAAACGTCTTCCATTCCCTTGATCTCTGGTGGACGTCTGTGACTATATGAATATAGTCAATAAATAGAACCACTTAAAAATACATTTTAATTTAATATAACTACCTTCTGTGAGGGATGTGCCTGTAAATAATGAAGAGGATTAGATATTTGAGTTTGCAAAAACATTTGAGCTCTTTTGTATAATGGTTATCTTTCTCTCCTGGTTTTGTGTAGCACAGCTGATTCCTGCTCTGAGCATACAGTTCTACAATGATATTGCAATGGGAATAATGGTAAAAGCCATAGAAAAGAGGAGCTGATACTTCTGAGCATAATCAAGTCTGAGCCCATACTGATCAAAGAAGAGTAGTAGTCTATGCGTTCGCTATGGTGCAGTGGAAAAGATGCAGAGAATAGGGACATCTCAGTGTTTTACAGTTAATACACCATTTATTTGTATTGTTTTTCTGGACACTGGTGTATTAAAGTTCTTGAGAGATCAAAGTATTTCTCCTGTGTGACCCTGCTATCCCAGTAATATTGTTTTGATTTCTTTGTGCCACTGAATTTACATACTGTATTCCTTGATAGAGGTCAACATTTCTGCTTGTATAAACTGGCACAGTTCCATTGAAGTTCAGAGGTCTTCTTACCATGGGGCAGATCAGTGATTTTCCTCAGAGGAGGAAAAGAAATAATACATGTTATTTTGAGGAAAAATTAAGTGAACCACATACCCAGATGTGACTACAATTTCAGGGGCCCTGAAGGGAGCAGCAGTGTTAATTTTGTCAGTTCCAGTCTCTCCTGTGAATCAGTACTTGAGCATATGTCATGAGCTCAGTTATTCGCATTGCAGTTACACAGTCACAACATGCAGACTTTTTGTGCTTAACGTTCTGTTGACTGGCGCAGATTTACCCTGTTCTGTAAAAGATTCTCCACATTGTATCCATTAGTTCAGCTTGTGTTCTCTTCCTCATGCTGTTGTCTGCTTCGCTGACGTGCTTTGACACTCCACTCCTGAGGAGGTTTTTGAAGACATCCTTTAGAGAGTTTTTCAAGCATTGTGTGTGAGGGTAATGTAGAGAATAGCTGTTAGTTTGTACTGTGAACTGTTACTGTACTGTTAGTGAAGTAAGCATGTCAGTTTAAATGAGTTCTCTGATGTTACCCAGGGCTAATACCATCTCATACAACACAACACCTTATGGGTTGGTTTGGTTTTTCTGCTGAGAACAAGTGGTTTAAACTACTGCCAGATTTTTTTTTCACTTGAAGCACTGAAATGTTGAAATAAATAGTGTAAAGTCCCAGCAAGCTTCAAGCCTCACTTATTCATTTGTACATTGCAGGATTTGTCTCCAACTACCAATTTGCATTCACATTGTAGTTTGCTTTGGATTTTCTAGCATGCTGTTGCTCTGAAATGCCAAAATTTAACTGCATGCATTCAGTTGCCAGTTCATCACTGTCTGATGTACATTTGGAACAGCGTATTCTGGGGGGTTTGTATTATGATACAAATTTATGCCTTATATTTATGCCTTGATTCTTCAGATAGCAGTTTTTTGCAGTTGGATCAGTACAACTCTTAGGCATAGAGCACGTTTGCTCAGAGCCATGACTGGATGATGACCCTGATCGAGCCATTAAAAATTTATCAGCTCTTTCTTTGCAAATTTTGTGGCTCAGGGGTGTTACTGATGTTTGTGTAACTTAAATTCTTTCTGTATTGGCTGATTAAAAACCTAATTTAATTCACACTTTTTGCTATCAGGCAGTAACATTTTATAACTCCTTTTAGAGATGTCAGGCTCCATCCACTCCTACCCCATCTAAAGCTTCCTTTTTGTCACTGCGAGATCTCCCTTATCTCAGATATGAGTTCTGTCTTACTCCTACGCTGTGACACACTGGGCAGATATTTTTCAAGGCTCTCTTGCTTCTCCTGTTGTGTCAGGTTGTCTGCCTGGAGTTCAGTAGCAGACAAATTTTAGTTCAAGGAGGAAATTAGGGTTAGAATTAACTACTGTCAGTGCATTGCAGCCATTCCTTACCTGAGTTCAGGCTTATCCTTTTATTTCATTCACTTAAAGTCCTGTCACCACTGAAAGGAGGACTGTTGCATTGTCATCTCTGATTACCATGTGTTTAACATGACAGTAATTCCACAAAATTCTTCCGTTCCCTCTTAGGGACAAGGACTTTACCCTGTGGTAGGAGAATAGCTGTGACCATTTGGAATCAGAGAGGTAGGGCGATGACAGAGCATCCAAATAAAAGGGTAGGTATCAAAACAAAACAGCAATGGAACCAGAAATGGAAAAAAAGAAAGAGCCAGTGTGAAGGAAATGCAGCTCAGTCAATTCAATTTTCTTTGTTAGCATGTATTATTGATGTTAATGTGGTCTACAGCTTTTCACAGTGCTTTACAGAAAGCAAAAAATTGTCCCTGTTCCTAGGGCCTAGTGTTCTTATACAATAAAGTTCACAATAAAAACAGTGACAGACAGAAAAAAATATAAGAGAAGTTGTGCAAAATAGAAAGAAAATATGAAACAAGAGATTGTGCATGAAGACTAGGTGAAGTTTGTGAACAATGCAAGACATATCTGGCATGGCACGAGTGGGAAAACTCACCAGAATGGGAAAGAATTGGTGATAAAGAGAGAGACAGGAAGGAAAGCAGAAAGGAAGAAGACTCAAAGCAAGTGACAAACAGGATCTTACAGGTTGATGTTTTTTTTGATTGGTTGGGGTTTTGTGCATTAGTTTTGGTGTTGGTTTTTTTGCTTTGATTCTTCTCTGGATTCATCATTTTACACTTTTCCATCCAAAACTGGTTGGTGCCCATTTACAAACTGGAAATATATTTTTTGGCTCTGGGATTGCTACTTCACCATGAGCCACAGAAGGGGGCAGAGTTTCTAATTCAAACAAAATTCAGGTTTTAAAATTGTGTCAGAACATCTACATCTTGAAATCTCTGCTGTTAACAGGGCAACTCGAAAAACTTGAGTAATTTCTAATTTTGTTGCTGTTGAACTAAGGCATTTTGGCGTGTCACATAGCAGGTAAAACATTTTGTATCCTTACAAGCCATCAGGTTTGCCTGCTAGCATCTTACCTGTGTCAGAGGTGTCCCTCAGTATGAGAGACTGTAGGTACAGAACTATCCCAGTTGGATGAGAGTGCTGGAAGAGTTGTGGCAACTTGGACTGGTTGAGTTCGTGTCAGCATAGGGGCAGGTTGTGAACTAGCCCTTTGCCTGGGAAGGTAAGGGTGACATGTGGTAGCATCGGCTTTCTTCCCTCCCAGAACAGCACCAAGTAACATTTTGGCATCTCAGATTCTCTGTATCTGTCTGCTTAGAATAGTGTTGCAGAGATTGCAGGGTTGGTTTCGGGAAACTAGAATTTGATTAGCCTTTTAGGGTAAAATTTTTACATTGGCTTCTTTTTCTTTCCTTCCATGATTATCACATTGCAGATGATGACTTGCTGGCAACACATTTTCAGTGCTTGCTTGAATTCTGGTTTTTAATCAGTTGAGAAATGTTGCAAGAAAGGTGAAATAATCTTTCTTTTTCTCCAAACCGACAGCTTTTGCTCTGTTTGTCATGCAAGCCAGCAAGTCTTTTAAACTATGATTATGAGGTAGGTATAGAAGATAGTAGCTGTTTTCTATTTCAGTTTGTAGATCCAAAAATAGCAGGCTTATCATGTGACTGACAGTTTGAATGTGCTAGGTACTGAACTTCTGCCCAGTGCACAGACTCTTTCAGTGTCGGTATTTTCCTAGCCTTGTAAATTGCTGTTAAATGACAAAACTGGACTTTTTCTGGCTTTGCTGCTTAACAGGACTTGAAAACTATCCAAAATTTATATACACTGCTGACAGCCCAAAGCACTGAATATGAGATCTCTTTGCCAGGTGCTGGGCAAACATTTACTTAATATGGTTTAACTACAACTCACACTTTAACTTCCTTTGCCCAGTTATTTTCTGCTACTGAATATTGACAGGCACCTCCAGCTCTGATCCATTTTTCTGATTTTTACCTTGCCCTGGCTTCAATAAATCCTTGAGCATGTAAAGAGTTAGTAACGTTATATGCGTTGGAAACCATTGTCATCTTTTGCATGCCACACACATAAGGGAAAGCATCTTGGCTTCAAGTCACAGTATCACAGTATCACAGTATGTTAGAGATTGGAAGGGACCTCAAAAGATCATCTAGTCCAATCCCCCTGCCGGAGCAGGAACACCTAGATAAGGTTACACAGGAATGTGTCCAGGCGGGTTTTGAATGTCTCCAGAGAAGGAGACTCCACAACCCCCCTGGGCAGCCCGTTCCAGTGTTCTGTCACCCTCACTGAGAAGAAGTTTCTTCTCAAGTTTAAGTGGAACCTCTTGTGTTCCAGTTTGTACCCGTTACCCCTTGTCCTGTCATTGTTTGCCACTGAGAAGAGCCTGGCTCCATCCTCGTGACACTCACCCTTTATATATTTCTATACACTAATAAGGTCACAACTCAGTCTCCTCTTCTCCAAGCTATAGAGACCCAGCTCCCTCAGCCTTTCCTCATAAGGGAGATGCTCCACTCCCTTAATCATCTTAGTCGCCCTGCGCTGGACTCTCTCCAGCAGGTCCCTGTCCTTCTTGAACTGAGGGGCCCAGAACTGGACACAATATTCCAGATGCGGTCTCACCAGGGCAGAGTAGAGGGGAAGGAGGACCTCTCTCGACCTACTGACCACCCCCCTTCTAATACACCCCAGGATGCCATTGGCCTTCTTGGCCACAAGGGCACAGTGTTGGCTCATGGTCATCCTGCCGTCCACCAGGACCCCCAGGTCCCTCTCCCCTACACTGCTCTCTAACAGGTCATTCCCCAACCTATACTGGAACCTGGGGTTGTTCCTGCCCAGATGCAGGACTCTACACTTTCCCTTGTTATATTTCATCAAGTTATTCCCTGCCCAACTCTCCAGCCTATCCAGGTCCCGCTGGATGGCAGCACAGCCTTCTGGCGTGTCAGCCACTCCTCCCAGCTTAGTGTCATCAGCAAACTTGCTGACAGTACACTCAATTCCCTCATCTAAATCATTGATGAATATATTAAATAATACTGGTCCCAGTACTGACCCTTGAGGCACTCCACTAGATACAGGCCTCCCACTAGACTCCGCCCCATAGACTACAACTCTCTGGCTTCTCTCCTTCAGCCAGTTCGCAGTCCACCTCACTACCTGATCATCCAGACCACACTTCCTCAATTTAGCTGTGAGGATGCTGTGGGAGACTGTGTCAAATGCTTTGCTGAAGTCAAGGTAGACCACATCCACCGCTTTGCCATCAATCCATCCACAATGTTATTTCCTCATAAAAGGCTATGAGGTTGGTCAAGCATGACTTCCCCTTGGTAAAGCCATGTTGACTGCCCCTCATAACCCTCTTATCCTTGACATGCCTTAAGATGGCACCAAGGATAAGGTGTTCCATCACTTTCCCAGGGATGGAGGTGAGGCTGACCGGTCTATAGTTACCCGGGTCCTCCTTCTTGCCCCTTTTGAAGACTGGAGTGACATTTGCTTTCCTCCAGTCCTCAGGCACCTCTCCCGTTTCCCAAGACTTGGTAAAGATGATGGAGAGTGGTCTAGCAATGACTTCCGCCAGTTCCCTCAGCACCTGCGGGTGCATCCCATCTGGACCCATGGATTTATGGATGTCCAGATTGCTCAACTGGTCTCTAACCCATTCCTCGTCGACTAAGGCAAACTGCTCCATTGACCTGACTTCATCTGAGGTCTCAGGGGTCCAGGGCTCTTCAGGACTGCCTCCGGCAGAGTAGACAGAGACAAAGAAGGCATTCAGTAACTCTGCCATCTCTGTATCTTCTGTCACCAGGGCACCCATCCTGTTCATCAGTGGGCCAACCTTGCCTCTGGTGTTAGTTTTATCAGCTATGTATTTGAAAAAGCTCTTTCTGCTGTCCTTGACCCCTCTCGCCAGATTTAATTCTAAGGAGGCCTTAGCTATCCTAGCTGCCTTCCTACATCCTCTAGCAGCAGCTAGAGGCAGATCCTTTTAAAGCAAATTGGAAAAAAAAAACCCTGGCTTCTTTCACTGACCAGGCTGAATTTCCTAGGCTAGCAGTTAACAAAAGTTATTGTCAGCTAGCAAACCATATAGTGAGATATTGACATGGGAAGTGCAGAACCAAAAAGTACTGGTTTTACAGTTCTGTTCGGAAAAGGATTCTACAACGGAGCCACTTTCAGCACTAAGGGTAAAAAAGTAGCAGAGTATGTACAGATGAGAGGTATGTAAATATACTTAATATTTAGCATTCTCATTAATATTTTAGTCTCCAGGCAAACTAAACCGGCATCCATTATAAGAGGCATGGCAGGCAGTGTGTGAGAAGTATAGCTGTTGCTACATTGCCTTTCCTACTGTATCCCTGTACCTTCTTTGTGAGAATGCCTACTGGAAAATAGTTTATCTTTCATCAGTATACAGAACTGATCAGTGGATTATAAAATGGTTCTTGTTAGGGCACCACCAGCTCAAGTAATTAGAAAGATAACTAAACTTAGGTTCAATCTGTGGATGAGAGAGTCACAAAGGCATTTTTGTACAACTTGAGCCAGAAGGGCAAAACCTTGAGCATAGTAATTGTCAGCTGAGTAAAAAGATCTGTGCAGGGAGTGGAACTTCTCTGTACACAGGCATGTGGCTTGTTGTGGTGATGGAGCTGGAAAGGACAGTCACCTTTAAGTCACTATGAGAGCTTTTGATGCAAGAACACTTTGCTAACATGAACAGTTTGATACTTTCATGTGTGTAGTTGTTTTAAAAGAAGGTATCAGCAGAGCAGGTCTACCCTAGTAACCGAATAGCCTAGAAGAATTCGTCAGCAAGTAACAGAGGGCAACTTTTTACTGCAGACCCTCCTTTTCTTAATAGATTCCAGCCTGTTATTGCTTTTTCCCATCAATTTTCCAAGTGTGTAGCTTCTTTTGCCACCTAGTGAATAATTTTGTTCTTTTTCAATTTTAATCAGTGGTATAATTGGCAAAATTATAATACAGCACATTTGGAGCCACCAGTGACAGATGTTGAGTGAGCTTTTATCGTAAATATGTTTACTAAAAATAAGCATTCCAGCCTTTTCTTTTTCTGTGCAACTTCTTTTACATTGTTTTGTGTATAATGGCTTGATCATCTGACTTCAGACCACACTTCCAAAAGTTTGGTGGATAAGAGCTGTCTCGACATGACTGAATTGTAAAATACATTTCACAGCAAAATTATCAAACCTAGTTGCCCTTGGAAATACAAATTCATTGTGCTTCCCAGTTTATCTTTGCTGGAAAGGACTGCTTGGCTTTGATATTTCAGGCAACGATTGTAGTACTTTAACAAGAATGTGTAATATGGATTCAAAACTGGACTACAGCTGTCGTGGATATGGAAATGATACTATTCTAATACTTTACTGGTGACAGTAAAGGGACTGGATGAGTTGTGGGCTTGAACTTTGTGTTTGCTTTTTCAGGAATAAGCATGAGTGCATTTTGATCTCTCGCTTAAACTGCACTGAGGTGACAGCTTAGTTCGACCTCTCTTTTTTGCCTTTGCCACAAGGTCATCTTGGCATGTGAAGGGGTTTCAAAGGGCACCAGCTGGAGCATCTTGCTGGCAAGGTATCTGCTGTGACAGGATGCCTGTGTATGACTCTTGCTGCACTTCAGCAAGTGCAGTTTTTGCTAACCCATATAGCGCAGGAAGGAACATTTTGAGCTCAATCAGTAATCTCTGCTGTGGTAGGAAGCTCATGGAAGGTCTTGGGGGCTGATTTGTTTAGTCTTTGAAACTTCCATGGTGATAGAAAAAACATAAATGATGACTTTGGTGCAGCTGGGGAGGCAGCTTGATTGTATTTCCTAATCCAACTGTCACCAGCTGATTGCAAGAAGCTGTGAGCTGATGGAAACTCACAACAAATAGCTGGAACTGTATACGGTAACAGAAAAAGTGCAGCAGTCATCCATTATGAAACTGTATTGGTCTCCTTAAGCATCAGCTCTGAATGCTGCCTCAGAAGCCACTGAATTTCTCTGACTGTTAGGGAGAAATAGACCTGATCTGGAGCATAGAGTAGCCATTCCTGACAACAGGTCTGCAACTCATCTTTAGGGTCATATTAGTTATGTTCTGGGTTTTCAGCACACAGACTTGGTTCCAAATGTAATAAGGACATTGAAAGGCTCTTGTCCATCACAGTGGTCTTTTATTGTACTATTTCAGGGAAGCTGTTTCTGCATGTTGGTGTGTGTAAGGAATTCTTTCCATTTTCATCAAAAACATTCACTATTTTAAATGATACTTTCTGAAGAGAAGTTTTCACTCTAAAAATAATAATTTATTTTTTCTTTTTAAAAGTGATTGCTGGAGAGGAATATGCACTGTTTGTGAATAGATATATCACAATCTGCCTTTAGAAACTCAGAAGTTATATGTTGTGTACATACACATTTCAATATATATCTGTGTGTGTATATAGAATGTATTCTGCTCCATGTATCAGTGGTGATTGTTAGAAAAGGTATCATCAGCATTCTTGTTAAACATGATTTTCAAGGTTACCAGTTTTCTCTGCTGATGGAGATCTCAGCACTAAATAGAATAGGCATTTCAAATACATAGATCAATGCTTTGTTCAACAAGATCAGCTTCAGCTTTCTTCCATTTTGCTGTGCTGGGATGAAGGAACTAAGGGAAAATGCTAATGTCAGTGGCAAAACAGCAGTACCTAGAAGGATCAAGTAATGCAGATATAAATAACAGTGATCTGTAATAATCAGCATCACAGCTGAAGTATTTCTGGAGAAAGGCAAAAGACGACCAAATTTTGTCACTATAGAAAGTTGATATTATATTAAGTAGATTTTCAGATAAATTAAAATATGATATATGTTGCAATGTATAAGTGTAATGATAGGTAAGAGGAACATTCACCGACCCTTGGATCTCTACAACATTCAGTGAAGAGGCTTTCTTAATATAGAAAGCTGTTTGCTGAGATTGCTGAAAGTCTCCATTTCACAGCATGCCCCAGGAGTCTAGGAGCTTCCTTTCCTGTTTTGGGCTTCCATTCTGTCATCTGAGGACTAATAATAGTAATTTAATGAAGTAGTGGCTTGAGAAAGGATAATCATCTTGAAAAGGATATGTATGCACCATCTGAAGAATCTTGAAACTGAAGACTGTCAAAAATCGTCATTTGTTATACTAGGAATCCCTAGCTAAAAGTTTATCTAAAAAATAAGTGTATTCTGTGGTTTTGTCAGTCTGTTCTGGCATAGAATATAATGGAGTAGATAAATGCTAAGTTTCATTATTGATTAAAAGAACTATTCCTGTATGGGAAGAATAATTTTAAGTATTTACTTGATAAGTGCATGTTGAAATAGAAACCTGGACGTGAAACTAGAATGCTTTTATTGCTTTCTGAAATAGGTGTAAAAATGAATGTCTGGTCCTTCAAGTGTATGATAACAGAGCATTGCTCATTGATCATTACAGTCTGAACTCGCACGCAGTATTAGTGGTAAATGATGATCTTGGTTAGTGTAAATCTGACTAGAATGAGTTTCATTTATTTCTTTTTTTCTTTTTTCCCTGCTGAAGTCAGCAGTGTCTTCCTAATACCTGTAATTACATAGATCTCTTTGAAGGCATGAATTTATATTCACATCTGGCTAAAATTTTTTATCTCTGCTAAGTAGGTTTGTTTCAAATTATTTACAGTTTAAAAAGGCACTTTAAATACTAACATTTACCTTGCCAAACTAGCCATAAACAGAATTTATAGGGAAAGAGTTTATTTACTGCATTGTCTGTCTGTTCAGCTGCCAGAGATATGGTTGTAAACTTGGGGGATTTTTCTGAGCTCATGCTGCAGTACAGCTATCATTTTATTATGACTAGAATTGTAGTCTTTGTTATAAAAATAGGCCAACTGTATAAATGAAAAAACAAATTCAGTTGAGCAAAAGGTGTTACGAGTTTCCAGGGAAAGATGAACAGGCTTTTAGATGCAAGTCCAATCTCTTGTTGCAGATCTTGACGTTGACTTTCACACTCAGCCTTTTCACAGCAGTTCACAGACACTCATTACTCTCTCTCTCTTATTCCTGCTCCCTTGAGTCACCTGCTTATACAGCCACTCTTCTGCCAGTGATTGAAGTTTGTCTTAAGAAGGCTTATCATCAATACTAACCTTGGTGTTCCAAGGTAAGGATTTTGTGTAGCAAGCAGCAGAGAGAGGACCTACATGTGCTATCTGTAATTTCATTGTAGTAAAATGCGTAGTTGGCTGTCTGTAAACAAAAGCTTCTCTCTGGTGAATAGAAAAAAACATCAGTGCTATTAATTTACGCAGTGCAATCAATATACGTATTGACTTCTTGAAGTAGTTGGACACCTTCCATTTGACAGGCGACAGTAATAGAAGAGCAGTCAAGATGCTTGTATCTCAAAGTAAATATCCCTGTACAAAGGATTACTTGAATTGTTTTGTTTTCCTCCATGCTATGTAAAGGACTGGGAATGGATCACAAAATCCAAAGGCTTAACAAGCCTTTGGTTTTCCCATTTTAGACTGACGCTTTTTTATCTCTTTCTTTGATGGAGATCAGAAACTGGAGAAAATAGTTTGGTTGCTCAGATAAACTTTTGGTGTGGCTCTTTTCTAACTCCTAGTCAGCAATTTTATGATGTAGCTAATGAGATTAAAATTAAAGAGAAAAGATTATTAAAATGATTCAAAGTACTCTTACATAGCTGAGTCTCATGTAGGCTTTTCTTCTCAAATGAAGTTGTAATTAGCTGAGAGATTTGTCTGCTGAAGTATCACAGTATCACAGTATGTTAGAGATTGGAAGGGACCTCAAAAGATCATCTAGTCCAATCCCCCTGCCAGAGCAGGAACACCTAGATAAGGTTACACAGGAATGTGTCCAGGCGAGTTTTGAATGTCTCCAGAGAAGGAGACTCCACAACCTCCCTGGGCAGCCCGTTCCAGTGTTCCGTCACCCTCACTGAGAAGAAGTTTCTTCTCAAGTTTAAGTGGAACCTCTTGTGTTCCAGTTTATACCCATTACCCCTTGTCCTATCATTGTTTGCCATTGAGAAGAGCCTGGCTCCATCCTCATGACACTCCCCCTTTATATATTTCTATACACTAATAAGGTCACAACTCAGTCTCCTCTTCTCCAAACTATAGAGACCCATATATATATATATTCATGAATATATATATTTATGAAAGTATGTCTATAAATGATAGAGTCAAAACATTAACTGTTGAAAGATCATATGTTTTAAATATTTCAGCTTTGCTTTTTGCTTGTTTAGTACTTTCTTAATGCTATTAAGGGATATTTTAGTTGTGGCCTGTTGTGGATGAACTAAATGAGAATGAGAGAATTCTGACAGTTGCTACACGAGGTTTTGCTTTCTACGTACTATTAGGCTATAAATCACACACCTTCTTCCTACTAACATAAGGTTTAGTTGAGTGAAACTCTGGCCATGATGATGTCAGGTCAGACTGGATCTTTGATAACCATATCACATAAGCTGCTTCATACACACTAATGAGTGCAATGTCTTTGTTTATGTATGTGCCTAGTATGACGTTAGCTGGGTCATAAAAGTTACATGCCTTATTAATGAATAAGAGAAGAAAGAATTGTTACCAAATGACAGAATGGGTCATGTTGGAGTGTGCCTAGTCCAAGCCACTTGTTCAATGCAGAGTCAACTAGAGAAGGTGATCAGGACCACTGGAAGAGCCTTGCTCCATCTTCTTTACTCGTCCTAGCAGATACTTAAGTACAGAGATAAGATCCTCTTCTCCAGGCTAAACAACCCCAGCTTGCTCAGCCTCTTCTTGTATGACAGATGTTGCAGTCCCTAACCATATTCGTGGTTCATCAGCAGAATCACTCCAGTACATTCCTATCTTTATTGTACTACAGAGCCCAGAGCTGGACACAGCACTCCAGATGTGGCCTCAGCAGCACTGAACAGATGGGAAAGATCAGCTCCCTTGACCTCCTAGCAACAGTCTTTCTTCTTTCTAAGTGCAGCCCAGGATGCTGCTGTCCTTCTTAGCCATGAGGCCACCTTGCTGGCTTACGTTCAGCTTGTTGTCCACCAGGACCTCTGGGTCATTCTCTGCAAACCTGCTTTCCAGACTTTTGGCCCCAAGTGTATAATGGTGCCTGGGGTTATTCCTCCCCAGGTGCAGCGCTTGGCATTTCACAATGTTGGCACTTTGGGGAGATTCAGTATTTATTTTTACTTTTTTATGTAAATTAACATTTTTATCTGAAGTATTTTCACTATGAAAATATTAAAATAGAACTTCCTGATAGTTTTGAAATACCTTCAAGGGCAGTCACGAGAACTTTTTTTTCCTCTCTGAACATATTTTCAGGGGAAACCCCACCATCCTGCCCCAACTATCAGAGTGGACTAAAGCACTCTTCAAAAAATTACTCATCATCTTTAGCAAACAGTTATTCTTATTTGTGGGAAGCATTTTGTGTGCTCTTTATTCAGGAGTAGTGTAATTATTTTTCTCCACCTGTGTGATTTCCAGGACATACATTGCCAACACTTACCTACCTATTTAGAGCACTTGTATGTTTTTGTTGGCTTTGTGACTAAGCTTCTGTTGCTTGCATGCTTTTTGCTCTGTACTTGGTTGGTAGGACTCTGTAATGTCTACAGTAAGCAGGAAATAATGAGAAATAAAACACAGGATTTAAAATGTTTACTTTGCTGCTTAAATAAGTATCTTTAGAGCAAGTAGTCGTTTGGTTGATTTATCTTTTGGGAAATACACTGTTGCTCTTCAAGGAGTAGCAAAAAACTTTCCTCACTCTTGATAAAAGGGAGAATCAGGAAGGGGGTCTGAGGATTGTCTCTTTGGGAAAGTTTCTAAGAATTAGTGTGCTTTGTGAAATGCACAAGTTAAAATTTGTGTAGTCAGATTCGAACCACCAAAACAAAATAAATGGTTCAAATTCTCAGGAAGTGACATTTATCAAAATAACTCAAGGTTGTACAAAACATGTAAGAGTTTAAGAAGAATTTTAGGAGCCCAGCTTTAAAAGCCTCCTTTGCAAACCAGAGCCTGTATTTCTTGGTATTTACAAAATTTTTAACTGTTTTTTCATTGTGACAAGAAAATAATAAGGAAATCTTTTGAAATGGTTCTGTTTCTAAGTATGTTATTGGAATTGGACTATATGGTCTCAAAGAATGATTAAATTACTTTATTCCATTAGAAATATAATAAGGAAAATACAAACTTCATCCTAGATAAAAGTAGGCAATTGTTCATTGAGCTGCTTGGTGAAGGTGTCCTTAATCAAGCAAAAGCCTCTCCGCTGTACCCAATGCACAGAGAGTTGCTTTATGAAATAACTTTTTGTCTCATCCAGTTTCTATTGTATTTTTATGTGAAGTTACTTAATTATATTTTTCCCCACCCCTTGAATATGAGTGTGAATTTCCTACAAACGGGACGTCAGAAGTAGTGGTGCATGCTGTCTTCTGCCAGTGTGGTGGTACATGTTTCCTTTTGACGTCTTCTTTTTTCTCACTAGAAACTCTCTCCTTCTTTTGTCCCAGTATTTTTCTCAGTGGGAAAAAAAAAAAAAAAGCAATAGTAGACTTGAGGCTCAGGAATTTGCCATAAGTAATGCAAGATATTCTCTAAGATGTGTAACTCCTGTGTTTGTGATTACTGCAGTGCTGCATATGATGCCGTCCTTGACAGAAACGTGGCCATTAAGAAGCTCAGCAGACCTTTTCAGAACCAAACTCATGCCAAGCGAGCTTACAGGGAGCTGGTCCTCATGAAGTGTGTGAATCATAAAAACGTAAGTTTTCCATAGGTAACCAGAGAAGTGGTATGTATATTGGTCTGTTAGTATTGTTGGGTGCCTTTTTAAAGCAGAAGAAATGAAATTCAAATTCAGCTCTAGGCCTACAGTCTTTCTGGTACTAAATGACCACATGAGAGTTCGAGGATCTGTCCATGTGTTTATTGAAAGGCTATGCCCAATGGGGGTGCTGCTAGTAGGGCTAGAGGGATAGAAGGGGAAAGAGCAGAATACATTTTTGTCAGTTCCTTATCCAGAAATGCATAAGTGGTTGTTGGAATCCTGGCTCCATCCTCTTGTCACTGGGATTTGTGACTCAAAGGGACTGTCTCTTGAGTTGGTGTACCCATGCACAAGTATCACTCCTTGTTCTCAACTTCATCTGAAACCTAGTCATATAGATGCGTTGTATAGATTGTACAAGATGAGGGGTTGTCATGGTGGAGGTTGCTGCAAAGCTGCTGAAGAAAATTAAGAACCAAAAGCACTTTTCCATTCTCATATGTTTGTGTATAAGCTAACGTGTGTAAGCCAGGACTTTGAAGCCTCAACACGTTGTGCCGCTCCTTCTAATCACAGTGCTCTCATTGAAATGAACAGCACTAACAGGTTCCAGACTTTCCTGCTTCTTACACCCTCTACATGTTGTATAACATTTATTATCCATAATCAATGAAACTATTCTTATGCTGCAGCAAAAGGTTCATTCCATGGATTTTTTGTAACCACCTATCTATTAGTTAGAACTGTCTGCCTGACACTATATAAGCTCGCTTTTTTGTAGTGAGGTATGTAGGATCACCCCACTGCATTGTTGAGGAATCTTCCAAGAATTTATTTTTCCTACAATTCCTCAGTTTCTGCTGCGGCTTGGTGCCATAACTTGGTGCCCTTTCCTTTTAATTAGGAGTGGTTTTTTTCAGTTTGCTACATGCTTAGTCTTGCCTCATATCATAAAATGACCCTCTCCCTGTGCAAAGAGGAATTGGGCTCAAAAAGTGTGATGTAAGGTGAGATATTACACTTGTTCTCAATCACAAATGCACATGGAAAGAAAAAGCAGGGATGAGTGAGTAGTTCTCCCTGCAGGATGGAGAATGATGCATTCTCACTTCGTGTTTTTAATGGACTGGAAAGAGCAGAGGGCAACGGGAGTGGTATTAATTTTAAATATATGACTTTATAAATGCTGCATAAAATTGATAACACCACAACACTGGTTGGGTCAGAGTTTTAATCTGCTTTTACAGAGAAGTGCAGAGAAAGGAGAGGATTGTAAAGGCACCTGTGTGGAGGCAAGAGGAAAAAAAGAAAAGCCTAGAGAGGTGATAAAGGTGGGGAGGGAAGCATTCAGATGTTGTCTTCATGGCAGCTGTGCTGATATCTTCTACCTCTGTTGCCCAGAGTAAGAAAAGCATGGGCAATTCAGTCATGTGAGGTCATGTTTTACTTCTGTGCTGTTTCATGCATTCTTGCCAGTGTCTTTCAACAGCCTGGCCCATTTAAACGAAACACAAAACAAATTAAAGGAAAAAAAGTGCAAAAAGGAGTTGCAATATGCAAGATGTGTTTGCCCAGAATGTCCAACTGTTTTAAAGTGCTCTTACTAAAAAGTGGTACCTCTCATAATGGAATTTGTATCAGCGGATGTGAGCGTGTGCCCTCAAAGGAATTGAGGCCATATCAGAAAGAGTGAAGGTCTTCTGTTTATTTTTAATAAGGTGGTCCTTGATTATCTGCCCCCTCAGGTAAACATTCTTCATATGTAAGAAATTTCTGGCTGTAGCATGAGGACTGCTGTGCTAGATTGAGCTGAAGTTGGTCTTTGAACCAGTAACTTCAAAATTCAGAGGACTGTCTCACCCTTAGCATTTTGGTTTGTCACTGATCATTGCTAATCCATGTCTGAGAAGCCATTTCAAGTGCATTTAGAAAAACCCTGAGAGATCTGCAGTATTTTATTTTGAATATTGCTGACTTTTTACTGATCCATAAAGTGAGAAGTGTTAGTGTAAATTGAGCAGTGAAAAAACAGAATTTATCCTTTAACACATACTTCAAAATGGGTTCAGCTGCTTACATTTATCTGTTCTCTTCATCCTTTGTGTATTTTGCTTTTCAGATTATCAGTTTATTAAATGTCTTCACACCACAGAAATCTCTGGAGGAATTCCAGGATGTGTAAGTAACATAGGCTGTAATTAAAATAAAGCTTTAGAGATGGGAGGGGATTATAGTGTACCTGGAATGCAATAACTTCTCAAAAGGCAAAAGTTATAAGCCCCTCTAAAGAAGATCATGTGTAGTCACTCTGCATACCCATACTGAGAGCACCTTAGACACCTATAAGTAGGCAAATACCAGCCTTCGTAAGCAGCATAATAGTGTGCAAATCTAGCTGATGGCTTTTCTTGAGAGGTCAATGCTTGTGTTTGCCTTCAGATGCAGATGAAGAGGTCTGAGTAGTTAAAAGGGTCTGCTTTTGTGCTATTAGTTCGCTAGGGGAATGATGGTCGCTATGTGACTCTCTAATATATATGTGGCACTTCAGTCTGAAATAACGTCCCGTAAAAAAGACTGACGTGAAATGTTTCCTCATTTCATATTTGTTTGGATATAACCTTGAACTGTACGATATTACTTGCCTAGGGAACTAGTGCTAGGTGTAGAGCACAACTAGAATCTCTGCTGAGCACTGCCCTACTGTACAAGTGCTACTGTGCATAGTATGAACCGGCCCTGCATGAAATTTTAAACATTCAGTGATTTATATAGTTGCATTCCTTTTATCTTTTAGTCATTCCCATATTCTGTATACACTGTATAGAAATGTGTTCCCATTCTGTATCTAGTATCAGTAGTGATAACAGGCAGCAATGGCTGAAGTCAGGTGACTATTGTTCTGATTTTGGTATTTGGAATTCCCTCATAATATTGCCACTGTAGACCTGTGTAGACCAGAAGAGGGAACTAGTGCTGGAGAAAAAGGCAAGGCATGCAGCATACATTGAAATGGAGAACAAGTATTTTCCCCAAAGTTCGAGAGTGCTTTAATGCAACATCACTCTTACTAATCAGCTGTGCTTGTGGGATGTCTCGTAAGAAATGAGCTGATGTGTTTGAGATAGTAACTTATTGCTAAAGGGGATTGGGCTAATGAAGTTGTCAGTGAAGCTTATTTATCAGAAGCACAAGGTCAATTAGTTGTAATGAGAATTGTGTGAAGTAATGTCATCTTAGAAAGAGTTTTGGAGACATTTCTGATGGGGTTGCATATTTTAGCCTCTCAGACATTTCTACTACTCTCTAATTCCTACATGTACTGTGGTAGCCATTCCTCATAATAGTCAAAGGCCAAACAGTCATGACATTTTATGCTTGTGGCTCTTCTGGTTTCTGCACATTTCAGTGTCTTGCTGCTTGTTTGTTCATGTAGGGTATAGTCTCTGTCATGGGGAACGCACCAAGAAAGGGCCAGTAATCCAGCTGTTTTGCTGGGTTGCTAAAGGAATGGTATCTCTGCCATGAGATGATGTACTGAGAAACAAATAACCACAATGATAGCATTGTGAGTGGGCCCAGTCTCCAGCTGTGTTACTCCCAGTCCTTAGAAATAAAGTGAATATTGAGCAAGAAGACATTGTTACTTATTTGAGATGATGCTGTGGTTCCTCTTCAACACAGACAATAACACTATGACTTTGCTTTTTCATTCAGTTACCTGGTAATGGAATTAATGGATGCCAATCTGTGCCAGGTCATTCAGATGGAGCTAGACCATGAACGTATGTCTTATCTACTGTATCAAATGCTCTGTGGTATCAAGCATCTTCACTCTGCAGGAATTATTCACAGGGTAAGAGGTCTTTGGTTTAAAACTTAGGGAAGCATATGACATTATCATAAAGACTTCAGAAACCACTTGAGATTCTTGTGTACTGTGGATCAAAGCCCTATCTCCCAGCAAAATGATGATAAACTTATGAATCATGGTCCATCCCCTTAGTGGGATAGCTTTGTGTTTGTGTTAGGAATGAGATTATTTGTAAATTTAATCAATGAAAAGGTAATGTGATTATTAAAAATAAATAATAACCAAATACTAAACACTGGAAATCTTCAAAGTGATTATGATCTCTGAAAGGTGTGGATTGGTGTTATTTGTCCTGAAAATGCAGCTGGTTACATTTGCCACACATGACATTCAATCACTTGAATTGATGCACTGTGGTCCAAGTATTGCTTGGCCAGGATCTGCAGATGTTAGGGCATATGGAATTGGCATTTGCCATCATTTATGTATGCCAAAACAAATTAAAAGACTGCTAAGTCTTCTGCATCCTCTTATTTGCTTTTTCATGTCAGAATACGGTGGCTGGTATGAATGTGGTACCTGACTGTGAATGACAGAGGTGTGATTGTTGCTGACATGCGGAGTGGTGCGTACGACAGTGGGCAGGAGGCAGTTCTGAACGGATTGAAAATATCCTGAGTTATCATCTTTATTGAAATGTGCTTTTGCTAATTTGGGATTTTCAGATGAAAAAAAAACCAATCAAAAAATGTTTTCCTTCCATTAAGAGAGGAAGAAAAGAAGGGCTGATAAAATGGGTTACAAAGTGGACATTGCTTTACAATATACAAAAGTCTCCTTTCTTAGCATGTCATATGGTTAGCAAAGGATTATAGATTTGGCTTCCAATAGTCAACTGGCAAAGGATGAGTTGAATTATTATGAATGAAGCATTAAGGTATCTCCACACGTATAGTTGGAATGTCTCTATTAGGCTCACAGCATTAAAAAAAAGATACTCAGGATTAGTACTAGAGTACCGTTTTAGTTTCTTGAACTGCTAAAAGCAATTAATTTAACACCATCCTGCTGTCCAGGTAAAGCCCCACCGTATGCCAAGTTAGAACATCTTCCAGAAGAGTTTGCTTAGAGAAACAGTAGCAAGGTTTTGCTTGGTATTTTAAAGTATTTTTGATAGTAGCTGTAAGTGTCAGAAAACACTATTTTAAAGCTGACCTAAAATATCAGTTCATATCACAGCTATGCCTGGCTTTATAAAAGTCAGTCATATGTCTTTTCACTATCTTTTTGCAGGATTTAAAACCAAGTAATATTGTGGTAAAATCTGACTGCACGCTGAAGATTTTGGATTTTGGACTGGCCAGGACTGCGGGCACTAGCTTCATGATGACTCCCTATGTGGTGACACGTTACTACAGAGCACCAGAGGTCATCTTGGGAATGGGCTACAAGGAGAACGGTAGGGCTGCAATTTCATAGCAAGCACAGTACGACCTGAAGCGTAAGGTCTACCTCTACAATTGTAAGGGGCACCAGGAGAAAAAGGAAACATAATGGGAAATGACATCTATAATTTACAAAGCAGGTCATTTAGAGCAGTTTCTCACTGTTGTGTACTGCAGCTACTGAATGTATGTGGGATGCTGTGTTGGTGAATGTATCACTGTGGAGTTGCAGAGTAATAAGAACCTTGTTCTTAGTTATGATTGAACTTAGTAAATACAGTTAGCTCTTTCTCTTTGGCTTCTTTGGCTGTGAAACAGTGTGAAAACCACTGAAATTGCTGAATGAGTGATGTGCTCCAAATTTGAGTCTGGGTCTCTGAATTGTTTGAGGGAAGACGAGATACAAGCTGAAATAGGGAATCCTCCCTATTTCCTCTCAGAATTTCTTCATATCTGGAGTTCAATCTGAATATCAGGAATGGCTTCTATCTTTATGGTAGGTTTAACTAAACTCCCAGGTTTTGCTGACAGTTTTCATGTGTTATAGCTGAAGCTAAAAAAGCATGCACCTGATTTGTATGTAATTTTGTTAGATATAAATGGGATATTGCTCTGAACAGTCTGTGAGGGATCTGGATGCCTCTTGATCCCTGGAAAGACTGTGAAAAGCAGGTAGGGGGTGCTAACTATAGAGAAGCAGGTAAGGAAGGATTCACATTTTGCAGAGTATGAAGGGAAAACTTAGTAAGTGATTCTCATTTTGTAACATAGCTGTGAATTGCATCTGAATGCCAGGTAGGCCAGGCAGCAAAGGAGGGGATTCAACATAGAGTGGTGAAAAATCAGCTAGGACTCAGATTCTGCTGTCAAAAGCTACTACTGGTCTGTTTGACACGGAAACTTTTCAATGACAAACACAGTAAATGTCAAAACCAGGAGTTTATTAAAAAATGTCCAATGTAATTTACATTGAAGAGGTTACCTAACCTGCGGGAGAACTTTTACTAACAACCAACTGTATCCTATAAAGGGCATTGAACTGATTTTTGGTGCTAATTTCATGACTTACACTATAAAGCCATGCTAACAAAACATTCTCCGAAATTAGCAAGTCTCTGCAAGAATTATTTGTAATGTTTATGAATTTACAGCACACATTTCAATATTAAAGTCTAAAGAGTAGAGGATTATTAAGCACAGTCTAAGTGAAAAGAATAATTTCTGAAAAAGGAATAATCTTCCTTAAAGTATTTTGTAATTGTTAATTTTTATAAGTGCTGTTAGAGATTTGAACTAGGCTCAGCATGCTTAGATAGTTCCTTCGTCAAAATCCAGAGTTCATTCTATTCTGAAATGAATTATTTTGTGTTTATTTTTTTCCTCTCCAGACATGCAGTAGATGATTACTATTGTTGTTGTTATTGTCCCTGAAAGGACAGAGAAAGCACTTGCTTTTCACATGATTAAAATCGCACCAAGAAGAATTTAGTCACTCTTGTGATGAATGTTTGCCACATCCAAAGGTCCCATTCAAATGCCCACTGAAGTTAACATGGAGACTTCCTTTGACTTCCTTGGGCAATGAATCTGGCTCAAGGTGAATGATTCTGTCAACATGTACAAAGCCAAAATACAGTAAACAGAGAAGGAAAACAAAATATTTGAAAATGAAGGTCAGCTTTCTGCTTGGAGGGTCTGATCTGCTTGGAGGCTCTGATCCAGCTCCCAAGGAAGTCAACAGAAAGGGTTGTTTTTTGCTTCCCTGCTCTGGCCTATGCTGCCACATTACTGAAGCTCCCCTACCTTTTTCCCCCCTCTTACTACGTACACTGCCTGTATAAGGATCGTTCACTGCTTTCATTTTCTTTCTGCTCTTGGTTGGCTAAAGATGCATAATTACCACCAGTTTGCTGCCCTTCTGTGGAAGGTCCCATAACTGTCAGTTTGAAGAAAACTCTGCCACTGCCTCAGGCATGCTCTTGCTGTCCCATGCCCCTGATACCTGTACCCTCCTTTTCCCAAATGGAACATTTCCCCTTTATTTTGTTTTACCAAGAAATGAGTTGTTTGTTTGTTTCTTTGGTTTGGTTTGGATCGCTTTTGAAGGATAGAAAGGGGAAGAAAAAGAGGAGAAGAAACTGGTTGTGTAGGTCAAGCATGACCACAAAATGAGGATTCAAAGCTGAGAAACAACATAGTTTTTAAAGCATTCAAAAGCAGATTTTTCCCCCTCACATGGAATGCAGGTCTGTTCTTTCTGTTCATACTGTGTCACTATCTATCTAGTCTTTTTTGTTGTAAGATGACAAAAATACCCCAAACCGGCCAGGTCAAGCAGATAATGTAACTATGCCCATTGCATCTAAAAGCTAAACGCAGAATCAGGAAGATAAATGCTCTTAGTCTTGATGGTACTTGTTGTGCAAAGTGGTTGTTTTAGCATTTATTTTGAGTAGCTATGCAGTAAAAAGCAGAGTCAACACAGGTCACAGTCTCCAGTTCTTTCCAGTTGGCATGTAGGTACAGATATGTATAGATAGGTGCCTAGGGCATAAGTACAGATCTTGAAGCAGGAGTTTTAAATAACCCTTAAGGGTGGTATTTATACGGCCTTTACTTATGTGACTAGAACCTCTTCTGTACTGCTGCAAAGAGACTCAGTCCTGCAGGGCAAAACCTAGAAACTGCCTGGCTGCAAGTAGGATTTATTCCAGTTGACCATTGTCTGGGCCGAGGTTTTTTGTTGTTATCTTTTTCTTAAAAAAAAATAAACCAAAACTGTTTTTTCACCATAAACTCAGTGTATACCATGACTCTGTGCAGTTGTTACTTTTTCTTGACTTGCTATCTGTGAGCCTTTTCCCAAAAATGTTGATTTTAAACTTTTTCCATCATTGTTACTAACTACTGTCAAGCTGACTGACACAGCTTTTACTTATTTACTTACTTATTTAAGCTTTCGGTGAGACATGAAAAAAAACCTAACAAAACCACAAAACAAATTGTACTGTTCTGATCAACCTGCTCTTTTTCCCCTCCTTTAGGAGTGAAATATTGTAGTTAACTTTGCTTTTTTTCCCTCCTTCTTCACTTCCCTGTCTCTGCTATTCTAGTGGATATATGGTCTGTGGGATGCATTATGGGAGAAATGGTTCGCCACAAAATCCTCTTTCCAGGAAGGGACTGTATCCTTGTGCCATTTGCTGCAGCTTCACCTATTATTTGTTCCTCTCCTTCACCCCATCCCTTTTACCATGTAATGACTATACCAGGACTGTAAAGATAGAAGCAAAAAGTTGAATCACAGAGGTATGAGTAAATGAAAATAGTGCACTACTGATACAAACAAAATTGAAAATGAAAAACAGATGCACAGAATTATTGCAGTCAAACAAGTTATTTTATTTTAAAACCTGTAATCACTCCATTTTATGTAGTCATTATGTCATACTAATAAGCAATATAGCAAACAAGCATCATGGGTTCAAATTAGAGAGCTTTACATATTATTCTTCAAAGGAAAAGTAAGAAAGAAAACAATCCTAACTTGGCACATCTGGCTCCTGTAAATCTGTTTTTCTGCTTTTATGTTTTAGAAATAGTGGCTTCATAACATTTGTGGTGACATCATAAACTTTCGCTTGCTAATGCATCATGGAATTGGATTCACCTCAATGCTGTATGGGCTCAGAGTTGAGTCAATACAACATTTTTTATCTTTAAAACAAAATGAAGAATTTGACTCACCCAGTTTAAGGCAACTGTTTATCTGCTGTGGTTTCCAAAGTGGCATGGAATCAGATTCTCTTGATTTAAAAATGGATTTTCCTTTACTTGCATGAGGTCTATGTTGTTAATTAAACTGTGTTTCCTTCCCATCTTGTTCTTCTTGTCTTGGGTGGTATTATTTCTACCACCACCAAGGTGGTGAAAGCAATATTAGAAAATGGAAACAAAAGAGGAGGTGCTCTGCTTAGCCTTTGGTCTATCACAGGCTAAGGCAGGCAACCTGCCTGTGATGGCTGGGAGGTGTAAGTAGTGTCTATTTTGCCCGTCAGCATAAAATGCAGCAGCGTAACAAGTTTTCCACTTTCAGAAACAAAAAGGCATATTATTTTCAGCAGGTTGGCAGAAAGACACCATAAAAAACCTGGCATCAGCAGACACTGGCAGTTGGTGTGGAGAAAACCCAGCTTTTCAGACATGTAGTCATGGAAGTAAATATTTTTTTGGCTGGCTCTAGAGTGATTCCTGTAGTGTTTGTCAGAGTTAGGTCCTGCCGGTCCTGTTTTCACAGCTCTGTCAACTTTCTCTGAAAATGTAGCTCTGCCCAGTAGCCA
The DNA here is from genome assembly GCF_963264785.1 of Psittacula echo. NCBI lineage: Eukaryota > Metazoa > Chordata > Aves > Psittaciformes > Psittacidae > Psittacula > Psittacula echo. Next base: position 62,629,876 of record NC_137735.1, read on the forward strand.
GGTGAAGATGCAGGTATACGTTTCTAACAGGAAGATGGGGAAACTGCAGGTGCCTCATGCTTGTTGAGGAGGAAACAGCAACATTGTACTGGCTTCTAGTCTTACAGGAATATGAACTAGAAAGTTATCAGATGCAAAGCACAACAATGTAATAAGAATGGAGGGTTTTATTATTAGTGGAATAAGAATGGTGGGTTTTACTAGTAATGGAGAGCTGTGATAGTGACACACTCCATAGGTGCTGAGCTTCCCCAACAACGTGTGGAGCAGTCTGCACACCTACATGTGGTGAGCTGACCCTGGCTGGACACCAAAGCCGTTCTATAACTCCCCCTCCTCAACTAGACAGAGAAAATACAACTCGTGGGTTGAGAGATAGGGTCAGGGAGAGATCACTCAGCAATTACTGTTATGGGCAAAACAGGAAGGACTTTAGGAAGTTAGTTTAATTGATTACCAATTAAATCAAAGTACAGCAATGAGAAATAAACCCAAATCTTAAAACACCTTCCCCCACCTGTCACTTCTTCCTGGGCTTAATTTTACCTGTGAATTCTTTACCTCCTCACTGACAGCAGCACAAGGGGACAGTGGATGAGGGTTGTGGTCAGTTCATCATCCATTGTCTCTGCTGCTTCTGCCTCCTCAGGGGAGGACTCCTCACACTCTTCCCCTGCTCCAGCATGGGATCCCTCCTGCAGGAGACTGTTCTTCATGAACTCCTCCAATGTGAGTCTTTCGCACAGGCTGCAGTTCTTCACGAACTGCTTCAGTGTGAGTCCCTACCACAGGATGCAGTCTCCAATGACAGTGTCTTATTCAGGGATAGCAACAGAATAGTTTTTAAATACCTTCTAACATTTCAGTATCAGTTAAAATAACAACTGAATTTATAAACAAACGCAGAAAACATTGTGTAAACTGTGTGATAGTCCTACTTTTTAAATCATTGGAAATCCTGCACCCTGCAATACAGTGTATGTGGGCCAGGTCACAGCTGCTACTCATTTCTAGCCTGGAGTAAGAACATTCATGTACGGTACAGTCTACATCCAAGAAAAATTTCACAGCTGCTGTCAAGCTTTATGGAAAGAAAAAACTTCAGAAATTATGGTTGACTAAACCATCCCACTGAGTTATCATGGCACTTGGTGCTGCTGACTTGAAATGAAATTTCAATTTCAAAGTCTTCATGGAAATTAAAAAAGGGATAATATTAATTTCAGATAATCTCACATAAATAAGAAACTTTCTCTAAGTTACTATAAGAAAGCTCTGAAATCTGTATAGACTACAGATACCAGTAAAGGATAACTGTCCTGGCTGGTATGAATGAAAGTTATGCATTTTCAAAAAAATGTGTACGTTTGTTATCTTTATTAAAATGCTCTCTGAGCACATGTTCCGTTAACTGCTATTTTCATTGGCAAAAAAAAGGCCAAACAAAACTTGGAAATTATTGGTCTGTCAATATGGCTAATGCACTTAATGTAATTGACCTAGCAGGGCACTTGAGATACATCAGGGCTAGAGGACTGGTCCATTCAAGTGCTGTCAGTTTGTGATGAGCTACTTTGTTCTCAGAAAAATAACACCCTCCAGTCTCCTGGAGAGTGCTGGGTAGAAATTGCACAGCAGGTACCTTTGTTCCTTGTTACTCACCTAAAGCAGACATTTCAAAATGCTGTCAGGCAGACTTCTTTGTCAAAAGTCAGACCCTCATGAGAAGAAATCCACCTTCTGATAAATTTGCAGGTGGATTTTACAGACTAAAACTTTCCTGGGGAGTTCTGGTAAGCTTCTGTAGTCCACTTCTGAGCTCCTTCCTCAGTGTTCCTTCAATCCATATGCAACTTTTGTCTCAGTTAAATCAGAAAGAGTGTGAACAACTAAAACCTGCCCAAACTCTTGGATGCCATTGGAAATATGTTGGAAAACTCCAGGACTTTAATCCAACAGAAAATTAATGAGAACCTTCCTGAAATAGAAGAAGTCTTTAACCAGGTATATCTGGGAGTGTGGGCATCTGAAATTCCAGGTGGGGCAGGGAATGTTTTGTCTATTAAAGTAGAAATGGAAAGGGGGGCCTGCCCAGTTAGAATAAAATATTCCTTAAAATTGGAGAATCGGAAGGGAATCAAAGAAATCATTAATAAATTTTTAAAATACGGATTATTAATTGAATGTGAATCGGAATATGATACTCCTCTCTTGCCAGTAAAGAAATCCAATGGGAGAAGTTACAGATTAGTTCAAGATCTCAGAGCAATCAACAGAATTGTAGAGGATATTCATCCAGTGGTGGCTAATCCACATACCTTATTGACTAAATTGACTAAGAATCAGAGGTGGTTTACTGGTCTGGACTTAAAGGATGCATTTTCTGTCTGCCCCTGTCCAAAGAGGGTCAAAATTTATTTGCTTTCGAATGGGAAAACCCTGACATGTGCATAAACTACACAAAAGGCATATTTGGAATCAGTCCATATGTTTATCCGCTTGTCCTTTGACACAGCTCACTTGGACAATGTTACCTCAGGGATTTAAGAACAGTCCAACCAACAACTCCAGGTTCCAGTACAGGTTGGGGAATAACCTATTAGAGAGCAGTGAAGGGGAAAGGGACCTGGGGGTCCTGGTTGATAGGAGGATGACCATGAGCCAGCACTGTGCCCTTGTGGCCAAGAAGGCCAATGGCATCCTGGGGTGTATTAGAAGGGGGGTGGTCAGTAGGTCGAGAGAGGTCCTCCTTCCTCTCTACTCTGCCCTGGTGAGACCGCATCTGGAATATTGTGTCCAGTTCTGGGCCTCTCAGTTCAAGAAGGACAGGGACCTGCTGGAGAGAGTCCAACGCAGGGCAACTAAGATGATTAAGGGAGTGGAGCATCTCCCTTATGAGGAAAGGCTGAGGGAGCTGGGTCTCTTTAGTATGGAAAAGAGGAGACTGAGGAGTGACCTCATTAATGTTTATAAATATATAAAGGGTGAGTGTCACGAGGATGGAGCCAGGCTCTTCTCGGTGACAACCAATGGTAAGACAAGGGGTAACGGGTACAAACTGGAACACAAGAGGTTCCACTTAAACTTGAGAGGAAACTTGTTCTCAGTGAGGGTGACGGACCACTGGAACGGGCTGCCCAGGGGGGTTGTGGAGTCTCCTTCTCTGGAGACATTCAAAACTCGCCTGGACGCCTTCCTGCGTAACCTCATCTAGGTGTTCCTGCTCCGGCAGGGGGATTGGACTAGATGATCTTTTGAGGTCCCTTCCAATTCCTAATGTTCTGTGATTCTGTGATTTTGTGTGACTTTCCCTAAAGCTGTGTCCAGCTCTAGCTAATAATATCTTCAAAATCTCATGAGATCTCAATGTAAGGACTAGAAATGTATTTCTGGTATATTTTGTCTAAGAGAAGGGAAAACTTATAACGGTCTGAATGCTTTCAAATGAGATTTATTTATTAGATCTGAGCTGTTGAGGACACAGTGATGTCCTACAGGCATATATGACTTAGTGGGGAAATAAAGCAAAGAGCAGTTCTCTTCAGTACTGGGAAGGCATGTAAAGGATGTACTCTAGCAGGTTCATGTGTGAGTTCTTCAAGAGATCAAAGGGGAAAGAGTGATTTCATCACAGAATCTTTCTGATAACAGACAAGTGTCTTAAATTTGGCTAGGCCTGGGTTACAGTGGTGAGCATGGAAAATTCCTACTGCAAATAGCTCAGAGTCTAAGACAGCCGAAAAAGAAAATACCATTAGGATAGCAAGAGAAAAAAAGTCCGAACTGGCTCTATGTAGATATGAACATTCAAAAATGATTATGAAGAGAAGTCAGTACCAACAGAGGAAGTTAATGTTTTCTGTGGCCAGATGTCAAAAATTCCTTTTTCCGTCAGCTGTCTTTGAGAGTGGTGGGATTAGGAGATGTATTAGGAGATGGGATTAGGATTCTGTTGTATTTTGTTGTATTGCTTGCCTTAGGGAAAAGAATTTGTATCAACAAAGTCTTTCAAAAAAAGGTGTTGCCTTTTCACCACTCATTAGCAGAATATCTCTTTGCATTTGAAATACCATTGCAATTATTAGTGGATGTAATCCTAATATATTGAGTGCATGTTGTGGATTTTCTTAAACTGATGTAATAAAACATCTGCACTTTTATTTAGTGCAGTCTGTTATTTTTCATGTTCCCAGTAGTATTTTCTTAAAGCTTGTTTTGTCTTTGAAAAAAAGCCAGAAACAATTATAAGCATCAGGATTATGTAAAAGAGACTATTAAGAATGGCTGTCCTGGCTCTCCAGGTTGGATCAGCTGGTATGTGTTAGCCTGCTGCTTAAGTGTCTGTTGCCTATGATGGCAATGAGGGATAAGTCTGGATTTTGATTCCACCCTGGGTACATGGTATTTGGTTTTGGGCTCAGGATTTCTCTGAGAATACAGCAAGATTTTGAATTCTGATTATTTTATTGGCGGAAGTTTACTCAGCTGAGCCAAGGTCTGTTTCAAAGAGACTTCAGTGCAGTTGTGAAGATGATTTGGCTGTTGCTATTCTTTCTTTTTTAATTTAGATCTGTATACTCCAACGGTTTATAGTGTGATTTTCACTTAGTATAAGAGCCATATGCTGTCTGAATCTGCGTGGCATTTGGAATGGATTCCAGCTGCTACAATGAAGATGATACATTGCTCCTTTCCCAACATTCACCTGAAAGATTTTCAGGATGGGCCTGAACACCCAATTTCAGAAGTGGCCAAATGTTGAGGCGTAGATATGTGCTACACTTACTGCTGCCTCATATGAATTTCAGACAGTTAGTTGTCTTTTCAGGCACTTATGAAAATTGGATGGTCTCAAATGTATTCTGGGTTTTATTTTTTCTCCTTTCTATTCTATTAATCAGCTTTTGCTTGATGGCAGCTGTACTAATTTGGGCTGAGTTTCACTGGTACAGTTGAGCAGAGAATTTAAAACTTGTAGATAGGTAGTACTGAACTCTTTTGTCAAGAGCCTGTAGGTGTTTGGTTGGGATCAAAGTAGAGGACTGGAACACACTCAAAATCATATATCATCAGATATGAAAATATAGAAGTATACTTAAATGATATACTTATCTGTTTGTACTGTAGCAGGAGAGTTTACCTGCGGGATTCCTGCTGGAAGAGGTGAAATGAGTGTGCTTGAATACTCTTTGAGAACTGGGAAGACATACTTCAAAGTCAAAATTTAAATTAAGCTAAAAGGAGCTCTGAGGCTAGCCAGCTGCAGCATCTGCAAAACATGTTTTAAATGTTACTATCTGCTAGATGCAGTGTAGTGTGCTTAACATTCCTTGGCAAATTTCTCCATAGGTCTTTTTTACTGCAATGGTATTTATATAGTTATACTCAAAAGATGATGGGTGACGAGGAAGAATATGCGTGCCTCCACTCATTCTGGAGCTTGCATCTCAGGATTCCCATGGCTTTTTCTTAATATACTTGTGCCTCTTAATATCCAGTGACATCCCTTTCAGTCTCTCTGCAAGCTCTGCTGTTCCAAAAGAGACAGTGGAGCATGAGTTCCCAAGGAAAAACAATAGTTGTTTGGCACTGCAACATAAGAGCCAACCTCTGAGGAAAAGCATAGATTTGCATATGATTTCGACATCCTTCTGCATTTTTCCAGGTGGGCCAGGATCTACAGGCCTTTCTACTACAGATCAATTCTGTCTTTGCCAAATGAAGTTGAGCATCTGCTAGTCTGAATCTCAGAGAGTTCTGGCTGCACTGTGTCATAACAAAGCACATGCTTATCAGTCTGGAACTCACAGAAAGTTTATAAAGAAAAGAAAGAGAAATTCATACATTGGTTTGAAGCATCACGCTTGTAAAATTGTGGCAATTCCCTTTTATTTCCATCTAGAGTCTGCCAGGAGAGTAACTGTACTCTACAGCGTTTTGCAGCTTCAGTTGCAGGTAGTAAATTAGAAGTCAATAATACAGTATTTAAACACTTTGGAACCCTGTTGCTGAAAATTTTAAGGGTTAAATGACATCATATGGAGGGTGTTTTTCAAATTAGAAAGGAAAGATTTTCTCAGGAAATCTTGATGGATTGAGCTGGTACTGTCCTGAGCACTTGTTAAAACATGTTGAAATCCATACATATAAATACAAGTATGAAGAGAAGGGTTTTGGTATCTCAGTGAGGTCCTGAGACTGGAATGTCACAAAACTGAGAGATTGCCATGATTTAGACAGAATTGAGAGAGGGAAGAGTTTGATGGGTTTGGAAGGCTTTTAATCTTTTTCAAGCATTTGAGCCACCTTCACAATTGTCATTAGAAGCACTGCACATTGCAAACTTTCCTTGGCACTGGAAATCTGAAGCCTTTGTAGCTGTGCTATCTAGAACTTGTGAAAAAAGGGATCTTCACCCTTGTATCATTGAGAATCATCAAGTATTTTTGTAAACTATATCCTTTTTTATTTCATAGAAACAATGGAAAAACCTGTAAAAACAGGGTACAGTGTCCAATACAGACTGCTGTGTTTTTCTTCCTGAAAATTCAAGTGAGGGCCTAGAAATGGTTCTTCAAAGCAGACCTCAGTGCAGATCTGCAGGAGCACTCAGCAACAGAGAGGGAGGTAAAGGGAAGTCCTACCCTTTCTATTTTAGAATAGAGAGGTATCTTTCTATTTTAGAAGGACTTGGTGTCTTTCTATGTTAGAAGGATTTGGAAAGAGAAGCTTGCTGCATTGTGAGAGGCATGCTCAGTTGCTTTGACGTTTTACTGGATTTTGCACCTCAGCCATGTGGAAACAGCATGGTGTGCTAAACATTTTGGCTTACTGTAACACAAATAAAATCTGGTATCATGGTTTGCTTCAGAAATACATCTGTCATAGTTTTCCCAAGTTAGTTTTGAAGACATGATCATCTCTTTTCATCTTGCAGAGAAGCAATTTCTGCATCACTAAAACAGGAGCCATGACAAGTATGAATGCTTGGCATTCTTACTAACATTCTGGGCAGAGAGAGAAAGCATGAGCTGGCCCACGAGTTTGGAAAAGATAGCAAAGCTCATTTAGTTGCACGTGCACCTCTGGTCTCCAGAGTTTCCCGTGGCATGTGTTTCATGAATTTTAATTTAAATGTCATGATTTTCATTGAATGAAAACCAGAGGTCACTGAGTGCATGTCTGAAGAACAATCTCAGTAGGAGTTTTAGCAATGCCAGTTGCAGATTCCCCTTAAGAGGTCCCTTTCATTCTGTTTTGTCAAGTCCCCGAGAACCTGCATATTGGCAGGAGGAAAATGCAGGACCATTATGAAGGAATGAGAAAGGAAACGATCTATGGTGTCTTCAGTATCACAGTGACACCCATGCTTTTACAAATTCATTCAGCATGGTAGGAGCAGCCTTCTGCAGAAACAGAAAAGGAAATTGTATCCACAGCTAAGTTATAGGGGAGGTGTCCTCAAAGGTTCAGATCCTTTCAGGTAGAAACATCTTTGGCTAGTTCTGCAGTTCCTGATCCTTTTGCACCTTTTCTGAAGGAAATCTGAAACCCGGAATGATGATCAAGCACTCATTTGGAACAGGAAGTACATGAGACTAAAGCACAAAGAGGAATAGATGTCTTCATTAATGTTCTTCCATTCCAGCCCTCTCTTCTCACCATCTCTTTGTGGTCAGCTTCTCTGTGAAGGCCTATGTCAGCAGCCAGACCAGGCTTTTCCCATGACACAGAAAGTTTGGAGAGTGGGGAGCATGCACATGTGGCCACAGAGCAACTTGTGTTCAGCTTCTTCAAACTCTGTTCAAGCTCCTGGGGAGATTTTGGATTTTCCTGTGGAGAGCAGATTCATTCTCCAAATGTTTTGCAAAACAGCCCTGATACAATCACTGAAAAGGGTGTTTCTTAACTGTTTGATGTGGAATTAGAACCAGGAGGTGGGCCAGAGGTGAAAAGTTGCTGTACAAGTGAAATATTTTCTCTGTTGAGGAAAACACTTGCATGTGGTTTGTGGTGGACATTTATTCAAGATGGCTATGCTAGGGAGACATTTGGTGTCCTTGGAAAACTTCCTCATATTTTGAAGTATATGCACACACTCAAGAATGCATTTCAGAGAAGCTCTGTGCAATAATCAGGTTTGTAGAGATTTTGGATGCATTAAAAATCCCCCACTTCTTGTAATCCAGGACATGGGTATTCTAATGGAGAGGGAGCTTCTCATCAAGGGCTACCCAAATCTCAACAATTTCACTTCAGAGCATTGTGAAAAGTTGTAGGTTTAATTCCGTAACACTATTTCATGTGATCCTAAAACAAGGCAAATAGTTGCTAAAGTGAAGTTTTACCTAAAGTCATGCAGAGGTCTCTGTGACTGTAAATTAGCCTGGATTTGATTAAAGTTTAGGAATATTCCATGTGTTGATGGAGCATTGTCAGCCTTTGTGAATATTTTGCATTCGGAGAAAATCTTGAACCAAATGTAGATTTTCAGTGCTTCAGAGCTGAGTGCAGATGTTTAGATATTGTGGTTTGTTTGTTTCTCTGATGCTTGTACAAGTGAAATCACTGAGACTACATCTGGATTGATGTTGGACTAAATGAAACTGAGAATTGAGGCTTAGGTCTCTGTAGTACAGTCCTTATGGAACTTTGCGTGAGCCTCAGTGCCTTAACTGGTTCTTCTGACAGCTGCTGCTGCTCTATATGCTGAAACTCCTAACCTTCAAATAAATAAGTTTTCTTAAATGTGAAGTGAAACTCTGGATCACAATTTGACTTATTTCTAATTGGCTCAGGAGAGGAAAAAGAGGCAGCAGTCAAGAATGCACTTTTTTTCTCTCTTCAGATGCTGGTTATATTCAAATGTTCATCTTCGCTTCTGATTTAGACATTTTTAAAGAGCTTCCTTCCCAAAACCTCAGGAGTAGAGGACAATAATCGTCTCTGCTTTACACAGTTTACGGTTTAGTAAGTCACAAGTTCAACTTCTGTGTGTGTGCCCTTGAGCACAGCATAGAGCAGTAATGTCAGAAAAAAGCCTCAGAAAATATAAAGGAATTAATGACAGATGAACAAACAACTGCTTGCTCTATCTTTTCCTGATATATTGCATGCCATTTAGCTTGTGATGAAGGCAGCAATAATTTGCATCTCTAGGTTTGCTTCTTGCTTCTAAACAAGTAGCCTTTTATTTATTTGGGGTTTTTTTGTTTATTGATTTATTTATTTTGTAGTGATGAAGCTTTTCGTATGCTAAAGAAAGCAGCGGGGAGCCTTAGACCCAAGCATGTAAAGATTTGCACAGATAGGACATTTGCCTTCAAAGTCAAATCCACTTTAAACTGTTGCTCAATATGAAATTGTAAGAGTAAATTTAACCAAGCAGCATGCCGCTTTCATTTTTTTTCCCACAGTTTCTGGCCCTGAGAAACCAGTCTGTCCCTTTTCTTGCTTCCATGCCCTATGACTTATCATAGAGCAAGGATAGCAGAGGTAATGTGGTTTCATAGTATTGATATGAGGGAAAATGACACCTTAATCCCTTACTGGATACAAGAAGCCTGATTTTCATCTTGTGTCCCAATGTAAATTGTGGTTAGCTTTGTTTGACCCAGCTGAACTGCTCTTCTCTGTACAAGGCAAACAGTTCCCCAGTTTGCTCTGACTGCAGTGCAGAAGGTACAGCTTACTGCTTCTGTGTCTCAACTGTCCTATTTAAAAATCACCATTTCCTATCACAGTAAATGGAAATCTTAGTTGATTCTCAAGACCCCTATTATGGACTGCTGGCTCCACTGAGATTCAGTGGAAGTGAGCCAGCAGGTTCTAAAGCAAGCATTATTGGAGTCAAATAAGCTCAACAAATTCTATTCAGACCCCTGAATAAGACGTGGATATGTCTTCACAAGAACCAAGTTCCTTTTGTGGCTTCTGGCAGTTCAGCTTGTGAAAATATGCATGGATCTCTGATAACTGAAAGGATAAAGGGAAAGCAATTTGCATATCCTCATTGAATACAGAGACCAGCATTCATTTACAATACAAAGCAGCATAAACCTAGGTACTGAATACAAATGAAAACGTAAAAAAGAAAAAAATAATTGGTAAATATTAATTACAAAGTTGTATTATGACACAGTAGCCAGACGTGGGTCTCACTTGGTTTTCTGTATTTAATAGTATTGTCTTTCATCCACACTGGCGTAAATGAAAGCTGCCGGAGTTGGTTTTTCTCAGACCTGCTGTGTTGTCACGAAACATGTATGTTCAAGCAGAAAAGCATTTGCAGAGAGCGAAAGGCAAGTCTGTGTCTGCAGTGTGGGCCGCAGGCTCTGTGCTATAGCATGATTGGATAAATCTTCTCATTTATTTGTTGTTCTGTTCCTGTTTTCTTGTTTACCCTCATTTCATTTTTGTTTTCAGTTGACATGTGGTCAGTAGGGTGCATCATGGGAGAAATGATTAAAGGTGCTGTATTGTTTCCTGGCACTGATCGTATCCTTCCTAGCAGCCATTTTGGCCTCAGTAGGTGCTTCCAACCCCTTCCTGCTAGACTAGTGCTGACATACATTTGTACTCTATCTAAAGAGCTGGGTTAAGTCCCACTGCAAAATCCCTGCAAACCAAAATGTCAATAAACAGTTACTGCCTTCCACTGAAAGCCTTAGGTGGAAACCACAGTGTAAGGAGATGAAAACCATCATCCTACATGGTTCATCAGAATCACTTTCTGGAGCCAGTGACCACTTTTGGTTTTAGTTTTGTTGTTATAAATGTCTCTTCATTAATTTGTCAGGGAGGAGAAGAGAGTGTTTCATTAATGACAGTGTTCTGTAAGTTCAGGTTGTAGCATGGCAGGAGCAAGTCACTGTTTATCTCAGGATGGTGCATAAGAGATTCTGCATTTTGAGAAGAAGGTATGAATAACTCAGATGTGACTTTCAGAAATACTTATTTGTTTGCTTGTTTGCTCTGCAAGTGGTATTGAAGAAGGAAAGAAGGAAATGTCCTCAGTTTGAGGACAACTTCTGCTTCCCAAGACTAAAATTATCACTTAATTTTGTACCAAATTGATGACTTAAAAGGCTAGGAATTTCCTTGGAAACTGTTGTAGTAGGCTTCAGTCTGTCATCCTTTATTTATGTACGTGTAGTTATTGTGTGAAAGCAGACTATTTTTGACATCAACAAAAAGCGATTTATAGATAAATGCATTAAATGAGTGGACAAGTGGTCCAAGCAGACTAGGTATATGTAAGTTTTCCTTTGAGACCATTCTGCATTCAGGACTGAGGCAGCCATAATTCCTACTTTATCTGATGCTTTATCAAACCTCGATATATACCCTATTATTTATCAGATTGTGAAAGTGGTTTCTTCTTGTGCACAACAGCAACTATGTTCTGTACATGCTTGGTCTAACTCCAGCAATTCTTGGTGCATAGGATTACACAGATAAGAAATGGAGATGACCTATGTACAAGTTTTCCTTCTGATTTTTACTCTGTACTTAGACGACAGAGGAGTTTCCAGGCATTATCCATTTTTGTGTAACTTTCTCTGTATGTGCATGCATATACAGTTATGTATATGTGTGTGTGTACCTATATACATATCAATTCAGTTTAGCACTTTACTTTTGCCCTCCTTCACACTTTCAAGGGTTCAATATTTTGATTAAAATGTGGAAAAAGTAATATCTGAAGAACATGAAAGAAATTAATGTAGGCAATGATATCTTTAATATTTTCACAGCCTTGTCTAGTAAGATTCTGATTCATATATTGTCAAAAATGTTGGATGAGCGTATTCATACTTAAATGAATGCTAAAATTCCCATGTGTTCTCATGTGATGTGGAGCACATCTCATCTGCATATATGAAAGTGAACCTTTCACTTCTGTGTTAATGTAGGTCATTAGCATCTATTTGTGTTCCAGGAAGATTTGGTCCAGGCTGTGCTGGTGTTTCCTATGAATGTGGAGTGAGAAATTTAAGTGTGGAGGTTAGTGTAGTTCGGTGTTGTAGTTTGAACTGTTTTTACGTTAACAGACACGTTGCAAGATACCATTTAAAGAAATCCCCAAGTAAGTACAAAAAGAATTGTGTCTTTATAGCTCTTTAAAAACTGGTTTCTTTGGCACAGCTGTGTACTTGTTGAAAAGAAATCACACAAAGCCTCTATAATTAAACCATTATGTGCTGCTTATTATTGCAAAACCCCCACAGAATTTGGCATTGCCAGCTGCTGATCTGTTTGGGATTGTTCCGTAATTGAGTTCACGTTCTTCATCTGTATTTATAATACATTGCTAAATTTGCACTGTGTTTAATGTACCGCTCCGCTTTTCTTCTGCTGTTCCATGAGTGACATGCCTGTGAACAGAGAATGATGCCGTTGTTTTTTTTCAGGCCACTTCTCCAAATTCATTCACCACCACCACCTCTCTCCTGCTGCTGAGCAGCCACTGTCAGGAATTCGGCACTTCTGGCTCCTATGTCTGTCTGTGCAGCTGAAAACCAGTTAGAAAGTTGCAAGGGCAGACCCAGCCTGCTGGGATTGATGACCTCATGACACCTTCTTGCTTAAATCTGCATTAAAAATGCTTAGCATTTCTGTAAACAAGATTCTATTTTCAGACATGTCATGGAGTTGGACAGCTGCATAACTCCATCAGCTGGTACTATGAGCCATGAGAACTTGAGAGAAGCATACTTAAGGATGTATTTATATGTAGAAGGATCAAGAGTATTTAGAAAGCTTCCTCTTCAACATAAATAGGTTAAGACAATAATTTGTCATCTAAATTTCATCTTTTAATCACAAACTATGAATTTATGCAAATATAGAAATACTTTTAATATTTTCTGATTGAGGCACAGAAGTATTATAAGTTTTCCCTTATAGACAAGCTCCATTTCCTTAGTTGTTTGAATATTTGCATAAATTTAACTGAAGACCGCAAGCCAACTGAAGAAAGAAAACTGGTCCTTACTTCACACTTCTGAAATACATTGATTCAATGTATGTATTGATGCAATGAGAACAGAAACAAAAATAATGGTAAACTTTCAGCCTGTACCTCTAAACAGATGACTTCATTGTGAAATCCGTTTTTTCCAATAGAAATACTTCATTGTGCATTTAAAATACTGGTTTCCCATTAAAAATTTTGTGCACTTGCTTAGGAAAATATGTCTCTTAATCTAAAGTTCAGATTCTGGTTGTTTTCCATGTAAATAACCGAGTATTTAGAAAACAAAGGAGAACAATACTTAAGACAGTTTTAGAGTGCAAATGGAAAAGGTGGTTTGGAAGCTCGAGGCAACCAGAGAACCTCACTCAATGATAAATCTTCATTTAAAAGATTTTAGAACTATTTCAGCACTATTTTGTTAAATAGTTTCTTTCATATAACTTTGTATGGCTACATTAATGTTAGTAAAAATGCCACAGTATTAGTGTCAGGGACAAACTACCAAATCCAGGTTAAATCCCTTCTTCTGTCTTAAGTAATATAGATGTTACTGTGTATAGTTGACTCATTTTTCTTGATCCTGTTTGGGGCAAGGGACAGATAATGTGATTCAAATAGCTTTAAAGCAGACATTTCAATATATTCCAGAGTTTTTGGCTGGAATTCTTTCCAACTTCCAGTCTGCCCAACATTTGCTTCACTTTAAGGGTTAAAACAGGGGTTTTTGTTTGCAGAAGTTTAAGGTTTTTTTCAGTCAAACATAGGTTAACCTTTTATGGCCTGGGAAATTTCTGTCAGAGTTACATGATCATTAACTCGTAGTACCACTTTTTCAGTTGGTGTGCAAATAACACCTATAGTCACAATCACTCATTGGCTAATGTAACCTAGAGTGGGTTTTGATTGACATTAGGACTGTTCTGCAGTGACATTTGTTTTATTCAGAACTGTGGAAGTTAATTCAGACTGCCAGCTAGAAAAAGGTGCTTCTCTTTGCTTCAATTCAAGACCTCAGATTTTTTTCTAAATAACTGTTTTTTTATCTCATGCCATGATCAATACAACCTCTCACTATCAGATGTGTTACAACCAGTGACTGTATAAAACATAAAAATGAAATGGAGTCAGACCTGTATTTAGCATGGACATTATTACATTCTTGCATGCTTTCGTGTATTGGACCTCAGAATAGAATTGTAGAATCGTAGAATCATAGAATCCTAGAATAGTTAGGGTTGGAAAGGACCTTAAGATCGTCTAGTTCCAACCCCCCTGCCATGGGCAGGGACAATGCCTGTAATGCTTGCAAGGCCTAGGTAAGTGGAGAAACAATACTAGAGAGAGAATGTGTGTCTATCTGGCTGAAAAATGGTCTGTCTCCACCTGCTTTCACTGGGCATTGTTTTTGATGTTACGGTTACTAGAACAAGCCAGGCCTGCGAAAGCCCCAGTGCTGTCCTCCTGTAAATCAAGGCAAGTCAAGAAGTGAAGCATGGTGTCTCTGCCAGCTCCATTGGCTTTGGCTGTCATGTTTGCACTGATGACTCATGAAGCTTCTTCCATTACTTAAAATTTTCCAGTTGTGGGTGGTAGCTTGCTTGTCTGTTGTCTCTTACTGAGATCCTTTGTGTCAGATTAGAAGAAATGTGTCTAGCAGGCACTGACCTTTTGTCTGAGGATTCTCCTTCTCGCTATTGACACTGGTTCCCACCACACAGGCCTTATTTTTATTCTTTTTTAACTCTTTTTCCCTTATCACACACATCCAGAGCGTCTTGTTACATCTTCCCTCTCAACATGTCCAACTGTCCGCAATGTCCGCAACATTCTGTCATCCCCAAGATCTCCCTCTTTCTGGCCTCATTAAATGCCTAAGAGATGGTTAACCTGCTCTGTACAAGCATAAGCTTCCGATGTCTGCTTTGAAGCAAGTCTATTTGGTCCTCCCTGTTTATCAAATGGCCTTCACTCAACCTGCACAGGTAATGTTCCCAGTGATGCTTTTATACCTTGGCTTTCTCACCCATTTAGCTTCTCTAGGCACAACTAACTGCAACTTCATTTATGTATTCTCTGTTCTTGTTTGCAAAGCATTTACACATTCTCTATTTTCAAGCTCCTCAGAAAGACCTGATTCTGAAATAGTCCAGCCAGCAAGCAACGAGGTGTCTCAACCTGACTACAGGTTTAAAATGTCAAACCACTTTATTCTCCCATAAACTGTTTAATTCAAGCTTTGAGGAGTTATAGTCTTGGATAAATTTGTTGTGGTATTTCATTAGTTTTCGGTTGAGAAAAAGATGCTTTTCATAGACAATGCAAAATAAATACAACCTATGGAGTCTCTGTGTGGGAGGGACTGATCTACATAAATCTTTGATTAGTTTTAAAATTAAAGATATTCAGAAAAATCTTTACAGACCATTGCTATTTCCAGCAACCTTTTCCAGCTGAAATTAAAGCTATGCAAGATGCTGTTTCAGAATTCCTCTAAACACTTTGATAAGCAAAGCTGCAAGTTTTAAATTAATCATTTGATTTTTGTTAAAATAAAGCCGTTCAGGTGAACCCAAGTTAAGTCTCCCTTGAATTTTCAAGGTTTGTGAAAATGTCATTTTCATTTCCCTAATCTAAAACACTTTTTTGAAAATCTGATATTGCTTCTGCACCAAAGAGATGAGTTTTGCATAACTTCTTCCCCCCTTCCCTCCCTCCCCCCCCCCGTTATCTTCATTCTGAAGACCTAATTTCTCTCCTAGACTATGAGGAACTGTGTTAAGTGTGGAGGAATTTCCCAAATACTAATGCTGCTTATGACAATAACTGCTCATAATAATTTTAAAAACCTCTGTGCTGAAATGCTTTGATGTTTGTCTTTCAAAAACTTTTTATTTCCAAAATGTTCTTAATGAAACTCATTTCATCAGTGCACCCATGGCTGTATGCAATCTTCTTTTTTTTTTTTTTTATGTTATCATCAGATTCTTACCACTGCAAATTAGTGCGACATAGAGATGGTACTGATTTTATAGATATTTGCTTAATAATATATTTTTTTCTTTGATGCAGTAAGGCTTATTCTGAACATGGCTAGAAGAGCTACATAACTCCTATCAGGTGCCTGATGGTTCTGTGAAGAAAGCTAAAAAAACAAATGAACACCAAAACAAAACAACTCAGTGCAAATTGCTGTATTACAATTTTTTTTAAGCCTGAAACCCTGTTTCTTATTAGTCAGTAATTGTTTAGCAGTGCAGCCATCACATTTGCAGTTGAAGAGAAACATCTGTCTATACCTGAGACATCATTTGTCTGTAGAAAATTAATCCTAGTGCATTCTTATAAAAATCAAACAAATTGCTTTTTGAAGGGTTTCTGATTAGGTGGGTTTAGCAAAATTAACAATAATAAAGTTATGGGAGAGAGTGAAAATACAAGCATAAAGCAGATGAATTGAGGGCGACTTACGTCATGTGCAGAACTCCTTTGAACCAGCTGGGTCTCTCAGTGTCCATAGATTGAATATAGGAGGCAGGTGAACATGTCGTTCTTTCCTGCTGTGCCCATGTGGTCAGGGTGACATAGAGGCAATTACCTGCATGTAATAAAAGGGAGTGTAAGTCATTGGGTTGCAAGCTAAAAGTAAAAATTATAAGAAAGATTGACCCAAAGAGGAAGCTGTGTATTTTCCCGTGGTGGTGGTGGTTTTAGGAGTATACAGTTCCTTCAAGTAGGTACAGTTGTGAAAGAGAGTTTTGCCCTTTGGAAGCCATAGGACCCACAGGCTTGATGATGAAAAAAGATACTGGCTGTAAAGATGTTACGAAAGTAGTGGAATAGCTCTGAGGATTCCCAAAGAACACTCAAATAGAAGTGTCAGGAGACTACATAGGGGGTTGTGTTTTGTCTTCCTTAACTATGGATGTTCAGATATTGATCAGTGGAATAAAGTTATTGAGCAGCTGGGAACACCCTGTCCAGAATTCATGAAGAAGCTGCAGCCAACAGTACGGAACTATGTTGAGAACAGACCCAAGTATGCTGGCCTCACTTTCCCCAAACTTTTTCCAGACTCTCTCTTCCCGGCTGACTCAGAACACAACAAACTCAAAGGTATGTCTGACAAAGGGATGCAGTTCAGATGTCAAAAGCTACAATGAGATGAAATGGGGTTTTTTTGGTCAATTTTCCTTCTCTCTAGTTGCATTTGCTTTTAATGCAGTTAGTTGCAGAGACAAATATCTGTATGGGTTTTGTTCAGCTGAGAGGAAGCTTTCGGAAATGATTTTTGGAGCGCCCAATGCTTGGCCAGCCAAGGGAACATACATTATCACTGATGTGTTGAGCATACCCCTATGGCCATTCTGCATGACCATGAGAATCTGAGGTGTTCCTATACTCGTATTCTTAAACTTGTCAAGCAAAGAAACATTAGAACTTTCATTGAAAGATCTCAGCGCTTGCACTGATTTTTTTTTTTAGGTGAAAATTATCAGTTCAGCCAGATTCCTGCCTCATGGCTCTACCTTTACTAGACAATAAAAAGATATGAGCAATATCAGCCATGTAGCTGAGGTTTAGTATCTGCTATTGGTGGGTTTCTTTAGAAAAATGCTGTGGGTCTGTTTGTATATGTGAATTAGAGCACCAACTTAGTTTCAGTGTGATGAGATATACCCCTGTAAAATAGAAGTTGTAGTGATTTTAATCATATATTGAAGTCTTGTTTTACCTGAACAGGGGATTGACCTTAACTAGAAAGAGATGAATGTATGTTAAGTATAGAAAGGATTTCTTATCACAGCTCTGGCACCCTGCAAATTTGTACTGTGTATCAGTTCTGCACCACTTGAATACTTGGGGCCTCTTACTACTATGGCATGTAAAGGTTTTCAAGTGCTTGCAATTTGTATGTCATTACATTATTTAGAATACTCTTTCAATTAACAACTGTTTCAAAGCAAGGCTGCTGTCTCGGCTCTGGAACTGAAAGGTCTGAGCAGATGCTTTTGGATACACAGAATTTTACATGCTTACTACAACAAAATTGAATAATGGAATTTTCTTGGATTTGGAGCTAATGAATAGAAATGGTTGTCAAGTTATCTTTTGGATACAGGAAGCACATGCATTTGAGCATACTGAATGCCAGTTTTCAAGATATAGTCACAGAATAACAACCAGTGTATTAAAAAAATCTGCTTGTGCGTCACTGTATTATCCATTCCCTACCTAAGTATTTCACCAGAGTGTAATGTTAATGTTTTAATTAGTTATTACTTTTACTCAGTCTAATATTTTTGCACTTACATCTCTTTTTTTTCCTTCATTTTCTTTTTCATTGACTCAGGAAATAATTTTGAGCATGGAAGAGCTTAGAATATCATGTCAATAATAACACTAGAAATATATGTTGTAATTTTTTCACATGGGTTTATATTTGTTATGAACTCTAAATGGTAGAAACAATTTGGGTAATAGAAGGATGAGCCTGTGGCCTGACAGGCACAATGGGCTACATTATCAGGTAAATAACATAAAATACAGAGGCATATTTAAGGCTGTGCATTTCAGTAATGGAGGATGATGTATCCCACTGATTTAAACTTTGTTATGGGGGACACACAAAACTTAAGCAGTTCCTAGGCACTTCTATACAATTATGTGTTGATCCTAGGCTGCAGACTTGACATTATTGCCTCTAACGCTTTGTGTCATTGTTACTTTCCTAACCCAATTAACCCTTCTCTGTAGGCAATTATTGTTTTGTACTAATACTGTGTTTATCTGATTTCATTGTTCTAGCCAGCCAAGCCAGGGACCTTTTATCAAAGATGCTAGTCATTGATCCAGCCAAGAGAATATCAGTAGATGAAGCCTTACAGCATCCATACATTAATGTCTGGTATGACCCAGCAGAAGTAGAGGCGGTAAGTGAGGCGTGATTCCTTACTTCAGACTACTAAATGCAAATGTGATTCATAGATTCCTGCTGCTTTACAGCAGCTTGATAACGAGTGTGCTGAAAAGAGACAATGTTGTGACTGTGGGGGTCTTTGGATTTACATGAAATGATATCTGTAGGGACAGGAGATATCTCTTTGTTAGATGAACTGACAAGAGATTAGAGAAACAAAACCACTTCAAGTATATGAAGCCATTTTCTGCTTTCTTCTAGATCACATGAAGAAAGGGGTTTGAATCTGTAGCTCACCTGGTTTTGTTAGCTATGTAAGTCAGTCTGGCAAAAGATACTGTCTTTCTCTCTAAACCTTTTCTTGTGGAAAACAGAAAACATCACTTCCTATGTTTGTGTTCAAGGATATACGTGGAGAGGTGAAGAATTAAACAAAATAATACAAAGTCCTGAAGTCAGAATTCCAAAAGATCTTGGCAGGATATAAGTTATTCCTTAAAATGAAGAAGGAGCTCATGTATTTTTTTGAGCCATGGTTCAATGTTCGCTATCATGTACACTGTGTGCAAACAGAAATGGAATTTTTCTTATGATCCTGTCATGCCCTAGACACCTCTCCACATACCTTGATGAGACTGGTTTTAACAGGAGTAAGTGCAGTCAGTAGGTACAGTTGTTCTCTGTAATACAACGTATTAAATGTATGAAAACAGTGTATTTCAACAGGTTTAGAGATCTTGCTTAACCACAACAGGAAAACAGAGTTGAACCTTGCAAAATTAAATCACTGCTGGTTTAGTTATATGCTCCAATTCAGTATGTGGTCCTGAAAGTGCAGTAAACTTCAAAAGCAAATGGAATGCACAAAACCCCATCAGATTTCACATGTGCAGGAATTCTGCAGAGTATGTTACTTAGGAGTGCTTTACAGGGAACGGTTCTGCTATAGAGAGCCTTTAATTTTTATGTCCTGTTTGGTTTTCTTCAAGAAGAAAGTTTATCAGTCTGAAGTGCAAACATTTGATACTCTGAAATATTTTACCAGCTGGCATGGACATTTTAGTTTCGCATCCTTCTTGAAGATGTCATTCCATTCCCAGATACTTCTGTTGTATTTCTATGGATTTCTTAACTCCGCTTTATCATCTACTCTGATGTCAGAACTCGGATTTGTCTCTCTCTTTAGATGTGCTTTACCTGTGAATTTAACCATGGAGATCCACTTCTGACACAGAACAGGAAGGGAATTTGGTCCAGTGGGTGTTTTGATGTAATTGTTTGCCCAAACGTATGCTTTTAGTTGTGTTTCAGATTGAAGTAGAATTCTTGTCATGATGAAGTTGCCCTTTTAGAAGGAGAAACTTCCCACACACAACTAGAATCACAGCTGATATTGAACCTTGTATTACTGTCCTCTTATGCAGACAGAGATCAGGGTACTTCTATGGTTGAAAAGACAATGATTTAATTTCCAGTTGTAGCATAGAGTCCTCAAATAATCTAGAATAAACCACATCCTTTCTCTGAATCATGATTGTAAAACAGGAATAATAATTATACTTTTGGCCAGCTGAATTGACTGGAATTTAATGAGCCCACTAGCTTTCAAAAGCCTGCAGTAACTATATTCTAGTTCATTGAGGTATTAGTCTCACAGGCACCTCCTGTCACCATAGATACCTGCACAAACATTGTGCCATATGCTGTCAAATCACATTCTTCGCATTTTCACTGTTGTCTGCATTTTATTGCTTAGTAAATGACTACAGAAAGTGTAAAGCAGCAGAAAACCAAGCTGTCATTCGTCCTGTTGAATCTCAAAGAATAGCACCTTGAAAGTTTCAACTTCCAACAGCTCAATGTTGTCTAAGTTTGCATCTTTGAACTGAATTTTAGATACAGTTCCTCTATTCTCTTTACTCACCTTGTTCTCTGCAGTTATTGTGTAGTTAACATGAGCTGAACATCAACATCCTCAGCTGCTTTCTCTGTTTCTCTTAGCTTCAAAGTTTTCTCTTTGAAAACATGCTATACCTTGTCAATAATATACTGTAGAATCATACCAATACTTTTGACATGAGTGTTTTGACAGTGATGTGTTACTGAATTTCTTTGACCTCAATCACACTAGTGTGCAGAGACCCTTCTCCTTCATGGGACCATATCATGTTAAAAAACAGGCAGGTTCAGACTGTGTGCAGTGTAACCCAAATAGAAGAACATGGGGTTAATAAATATTCATCGTATTTTCTCAGAGTGCTAGGAATTGTAGAAAGAGCCTGGCTTGCCTTTAAACTCGTTATTTTTCCATTCTCATTTTCAGAGGGAAAGTTAAACTGGAGGACTCCTCTTTTTTTTTTTTTCAATTAACAGTTATTTAAATTCTAAACTTCCACCTGTTCGTGCTGACACACCTTCAGTGGCTAGCTGTGGATCATTTACTAATTATTTTCTGGAGAAAACTTAACTCGTGTATTCTTTGATTCAGCTGCTGAAGTGCACTCAGTCTGTGTTTTTCATTGGCATTGTCTCAATGATGGAGTAACTTTCTTAAACAGATTCATGGGAGATTGGTGGCTTTCTGTTCTTCCTCAAAAGAATGTCCTGAGGTTCTGGGACTGCTACTAACCAAGGCAGTGTCTCTACAAGGGGTAGTTATTGCTACACTGGAAAGAAAGTTTTACTGGTGCATCTGTGTTAAAACTTACCACTTCTGGCTGAACGCTTGATGTCTGACCAGCTGTTAGTTCTTTACAAGACAGCAAGGTACCTGTATGTGATAAACTTTTCTTCTTCTTCGCAGACTGCCCTGCAAATGTGCAGGCTGGGGAACCTGACAAGACCCTGATAGGATCAGAAATTAGGATACAGAGATATTAAACAAGATGGTGTTTTGAACCAGTATACAGTTGGGTGGGATTTAGTTAACTTAGTTAACTTGGGAGCTCCTTCTCCCCAGTAAATGGCTTCATCAAAACAGGCACTTGTTGTACAGTATTCATTTGGTTCAGAGGCCTAAGATGGCAGGTACCTGAAAGCATTTAAAGTGACAGGACTTTTTAAGTGATCTATTGCAATGTCATGAAATGTCAGTGTGTGCTGGAGTAGACCATGAAGAGCACTGAAGACAGCACTGGGAATAAGCAGAGAATTTGATGTCAAAGTTTAACCTGGAGATAATGACCCTCTAAGTCTGCCCAGATTTACAGCATTATGAATGTGAGGGTATTAGACAAAATAGCCCTGTCCTGACCTGTTAAAAAGCAGACTAGTGAGACAGTTACAGCTCCTTTTTATAAGTCTATTAAAAGTTTATAGTCTTTCACAGGCTGTAGGGGGCAATAAAACCATTATGTCTCATTCTAATGGGCAAAGACTATAAAACAAATGGGAAGTGGTAGGAATGCGATACCCTTTACACCAGTATGTAACAGCATTAAACTCTTCTGGCCAGCCTTCGATGCCATGCTGTGATTCCCTGATCAGAGAAGAAGATGATGTTATTAAACGCGGTACTTGCTATTCACTAACAGGAGGAGATTACACAGACAACACTGTGACTCTCCCACAGACTTCAGCATGAAAGCAAACCACATCCAAAGTCCTCAATAGCTTTGAAAAAATTAAGAGGTTTACATTTAGAAACAGGCCTTGTGTGGTTTTTAAGATTACCTGCAGAGCGAGTGGGTAAGCTACATTTTGGACTTAGTGAAAACTCTTATGTCTAACATACTAACCTGTTTAGCCAGCTGCTTCTGAGATTACTCAGCTTGTTGCAGTATCTTTTATAATGAAGCCACAGTGTTGGGTTTGGTAGAGCATCCTTGCTCTGAAATTAATTTGAATAGTATTACTCACAGTTAAGGTAATTTCTGTATTCAACCAATTATAACTGCAATATGTTTTTTTTTTTTTAAATATGCAAATATGCACATATGTTTATGAATATGTGGAATTCCCAAGATTTTTACATGCCTTTTTACAAGGGCATGTAGTGACAAGACAAGGGGGAATGGCTTTAAACTGAAAGAGGGGAGATTTAGGTTAGATATTAGGAAGAAATTCTTCACTGTGAGGGTGGTGAGGCACTGGCACAGGTTGTCCAGAGAAGCTGTGCCCAGAAAAGACCCATCCTTGGAAGTGTTCAAGGCCAGGTTGAATGGGGCTTTGAGCAACTTGGTCTAGCAGAATGTGTTTCTGCCTATGGCGGGGGAGTTGGCACTGGATGATGTTTAAGGTCCCTCCCGACCAAAACCATTCTGCAATTTTAGGTAGTGTTGAAATCTGTTATCATTTGTCACACCTAGGTTATACATAGGGAAACCAGAGTTCAAAGGGGAAAAGTATTATTTGCTAATGTTATGCAGGAAACCTACTGTAAAATCAGAAGAGCAGAATAGGAACCTATAAACCTTACTTCTCTGTTTTATACTTCAGTTAAAGGTTGTTTCTTCCTGTATCTTATATGTAGAAACTGTTTTGAATCCACTTTTAAACAAATATTATGCGTATTACCCTTTTGCTATATTTACTTTACATATATAACAGCATTTGGGCTATTACAATGAATAAATGACACATACAATACCTTTTCTCCTTCAAAGTGCTCTTGTTCTATTTTTAGGAAAGATGACATTTTTAACATCTCTTGCCTCCATATATAGACTATGCCTTTTAATGTAGACACTCTTAGTATTTCCCTGATGGTATATTAGCTTTTCTGCTTTCTTGTCTGAAAATGCTATGTTTTAGACATTTTCTTTTACACAGCTGTCTTTTTTGAAGTTGCTATAAGTTCTTACCCATCATTGAGAAGATCTGTGAATAAATCCCAAATCTGATATTTAATTTTTCGCATCTCCCCATATGTTTATGTGATGCTGCCTATATGTGAACGGAATGGTTTCCTAGATACTTGGTTTAGAATAGTTTTTAGCGTTGCCACGTGGTGGCTCTGGGTGGCTCTGAAATCAAGTATCATTAAACTTGTGCTGGTTGTTCGCTAGGACTGCATTGGCTTGAGCTGCCTGGTCTCCAGTCTAATTCCTTACCTATTGTTGACATTAGAAATCATTTTGAATGGGAGAGATGCCTATTTATTGGTATCAATGTCACATTTTTATGCAAGACTGTGGCTGCTTTCTATTCGTCCCCTGAACTTTACAATTATTACATTCTTTCATTAAAAAATAACTGAGTAGTTTCTAGCCAAAATTATTTTCTTGTATCTTTCAGGAAGATGCTATCTTAGAAGAATATTTGCTATTTAGGGGCAATTGTTTAGGACTTTATCTTGTACATTTTTTTCTTCATCTATAAATGACTTCATTTTGGAACTTTTTGAGTATCTGTGTGATCTCATATTGGTTCCTACTTGGGAACAGTATTATTCCATTCCATAGGAACAAATCTATTAGCAAAATTTATCATACTTATCTGACATTTTTTATTAACTGGTTTCAAAATTCATCTTAGATTCTACTGTTCCTGCAGTTATTGCTTGTTATCTGACACGTCATCAATTAGAAGAGAGATATCCTAAAAAACGGAAAGATCAGATGTTGAGAACATCCCTTTTAAGCATATCTTGATGTTGACAGAATTTTACAACAGTGATAGGTTTTGGGGGTATTTATTTCCTGGAATTCACACTGCTTTGGTAACCAGTTTTATTTTCATAGGATTTGTACTTCACTGGGGTATCACTGCATCTAGAACCACCCATGAGGGGCTCAGCTGTGAATTATCATTCTTTTTTTGTGCATGCCAATTTGTGTGTTATCTTTTATTAGTGTGATGCTGTTTCCTACAATGCTTGTGAACAGAGCTTGGTTTGTGGTTCTCAGTCCAAGATCCAGGACAGAAACTGCTGCTGTATTGCCTTAGCTTTGTATAAACTATCTGTGACCAGTGGTTACATACAACCTGTTCAAATTACTTTAAAGCTTTATAGTTTGTCATAAGGAAAAAAAAAAAAAAAAAGGAAAAAGAAACAAGTCTCTTATTTTACCTGCGAGTGCTCAGCATCCATGACAAAGGACAAGCAGTTCTGGAGAGTTCTGTGACCTTGGCAAATGCCACTTCAAAGAAGGTATCACTTTCACTACACGTGACACTTCATAGCAAAATCAAGGCTGTCAGGTTGTGCTTCTTTTCTGATATTCTTTTCTCTTGCTCAGCCCCTTGTGTAAAGATATTGTATCTAAACTCTTTGGTGATCTGCCACAGGGATTTTTTAGGCATCAGTTACAGTGTTTGGTTTTCTGCTTTGAAGTTGATGGTGCCCATCTGTTGTCTCACAAAAGAAGTTTACAGCTCTGCTTTATTTGCACTGATTACAGCTCTACTTTATTTGCACAGATATTTCCTCTAGTGAGTGACATCTATCCATTTATAGCTGATTAATTATGGAAGCTGAGTACAGCTTCTACAGCAATCTTTCTTTGTTAATGTCAGTGAGAAGTAGTGGTTAGAGAAGAAAGAGGCGTTTCTTTTTTTTCTTTTTCTTTTCCAAATCAAACTAAAAAAACTTTTTCCAGCATACTGTTGTACATACCTGCAAGCTGTTTGTAGCCAAGTAATCTTGACTCCTGATGCATGGTATCCTTACAGTCCAGCTGCTCAGAAACAGCTCAGACCACAGTTTCTTTGATGGATTCTATCTGTGGAGTTTTACAGAAGGCTCTCCAAAGAGTCCAAGTAATGAATGGGCACAGAGGCATCTCTTTTTCCATATCCATAGTAAAGATCATGGCCAGACCATTGTGGAGTCCCTGAGCAATAGAGGGTGAGATCCAAGATGACCCTTTACACCTTGCTCTCCAGCTAAAGACACTTCAGGCCTCGGGCAACAGCACACTGGTGTACTTCATCTTGCACTGCAAAAACAAATATGTAGATGGTATCAGTAACACAGTCTAGGTTGTAGCAAAACACAAAGGAATTTTTATATTCACCTATTATGAGCATCTAAGCCATTTAAATTGTTTAACCTCATACCATTAATTTTTACAGCCTCCATTGCCTCCATTTATATATTGCTAATTCTATTGTTGCTTTGCATGCCATTTCACAACTACTGCTCCAGACACAGTGACTCTGGGAACAGATGCAGAGTCAAGCCTTACTCCTGCACAGCTTTCTAAAAACAGCTCATCCCAAGGTCTTCACTGTGCCGGCACTAGCTCTGCAGAGGCAAGGACAGAGATGGCAAGATTTATTCAAGTGTGAGCTCCAGCCCACTCCTTTTTCGCTTTCTAGCAGTGTCATACAAGCTAATCCATGTTGCTTTGAGAAAGTGAGAATACATCAGCCCCAACATATGTTTTCTTCTTAGTGTACATCTCTTCTTTGCCTGATATTAGAAAGGTATTAGAAAGAACTACTCTTAACAAATCCAGTAGTATCCTGATGTTTACCTAACCACATGAAAACACTGTCTTCTGTAGGTTTGGGAGTTTTTGTTGTTTGGGTTGTTTTAGAAGAACATCCATGTGGATATTTTCTGGGTTGGTTTTTTTGGGGGTTGGTTTTTGTTTTGTTTTGTTTTGTTTTTTTGTAACTTTTGTTCTACTCAATGAATGGTAAATTTCATGCAAAAAAAATTTTTAGATCAATTTGTAAAATAGAAAAGCTGCTGAAACACCACTGAAACAACAAGTTGTTATTTTAACATGTACTAGAAAAATATAATGAATTCCTTCTCTTTTGCATCCAAAAATAGATTCTGTTCTTTTCTATTGTTGCCAATGCAATTGCTTACAAATAAATCTTTGGGGAGAAAATGGCTACCTCAAATTGAAGCTAGATGCTTCCACCCTTAGGCTTTATCCACACTCTGCTTTGATTGAATGCTAGTTCATACTTTTTCTAAAACCTGTACAGGTTATAGGAATGTCTATAATACTGCAGCTGCATTCACCTAGAAAAATCATAATGATGAAATCAGTCATTTTCTATGGCATTTGAGTTAGGAAGCAAAGCCATTTTTAGACCAACCTTTGCACCAAAACTGCAATTGGATGCCCAAGTATCACAGCTGCTCTTTCTGCTCCATTGGTACAATATTTGTGTTAAAAACCTCTCTTCTTCCCTCTAATTTTAGAAACTTGTAAAAAAAAACCCCAGAACAAAGAAATTAGCAAAGAATGGGTGGTCAGCCTGTAGGTTGATAACAGTGTATTAAGTTTTGTGGTTCTCATTAAGATTAATGAGAATCATGGGAAGATAAATTAATTCCTGAAACTTGTGGTGTTCTCAGCTCAGCTCTGCCTTGAATCAATGAAAATGTGTCTTAAGGGCTCATTTACCTTTATCAGGCAATTCAGATGGGAAAGCTTCACTTCTTCCAGCATAAGAAGGCTTAGCCTTTCAGCAGAGTGCCATTCACCTATGTTCTGCACAAACTTTAGAGGTTATAGATCCTGCCAGTGTGAAGAGGAGGAATTTATACATGTCATTATCGCGCTGAGTATTTGTGACCCTTGGTTCCTGCATTCCTGCTAAGAGCCATGTTTTATTGCTGTGGGTTATGCCAGCTCACAAATAAAGGTCTGCAGTAGAAATACCAGTATAGCAGTAGTGCTGTGCAGGTGCAGTTTCTGCCATCCTGCGGTATGTGAAGTACAGTTTGGTTGCTCTCCCTTGTTTTCATAACAGAAAAGGAGTTTGGTAACAAATGAGATAATTCTGGACTCTCTCCTCCCTGCAAAATGTCTTCATTTCCAGAATGTGTTAATCTAGGAAACAATTATTGCTGCTTTTCTTATTGTCTATTAGCCAGCTATGCCTACTTAAGACATAGCTGAAATAAATTAGAAGACACATAAGCCAAGGGGTTTATGCTTCTATGAACTGAGGATGGGAATGTACATCTGATCACTTGTTCCTCTTGATTCTGTAATTTGTGAATTCAAGCAGTGAAGGAAACTATCCTCTTATTTCGGGCTGGGGGAGAAATACCCCTGTTTTTCTATGGAAGGTGTAAAAAAAGTGTTTACACTTGGTAAGAGCTATTTTACCCACAGCCTGTGCTCTTTGTAAGCCCCTCCCTGAAGCTTTAAGAAAGAAAGGGACTTGCAGGAAATTCTTGTCCAATTTGGTTTACCTGCTTTCCTTCCACCTGACAGAGAAGCAGTGGTTCAGATCACAGGTCAGGCAAGTGCCTCCCCTACTGCTACCATGAAAAGCCAAGAGCCAGCTACGTAGTGGAACTGACAGGCCCTGTAAATCTCCTGTAAACTCCTAATGCCCCAGGATTTCCTTGTCTTTGCCAGCTTTCTCTGTTTTCCCCCAGTAGGAAATGCATGCTGTAGGGCTGGTTGAGTAGCTAAGCAGTAGTGCAGCAGGCTCAGCTGGAGGGATGAAGCAAGCTTACCACATCCCACAGGTCAATGGTGAGCTCATCCACACTCTCCTGCAGCTTTCAGCTCACTGATATTGGAGTCATCAGAAACATGAAGTCCCCACAGAGTTTTTTACCGATTTTGGTTGAATATATCTTGAACTTCGAAACTCACTGGAAGGGTCCAAGAAGAGTAGTTAATGCTGAATAAGAGAATAGATGCATTAGTTTTGGACTCAGACTTCTTATCTGATTGTGTCTTACCTTACTGATGTAGCAAAACCTCAGGTACCCCTGCTGAGGCCTGGCACTCATGTTAACTCATGGTATATGTTTCAGGTTCTCTCTGCGCTTTCTCAGGTATGAGACTTGGCATTCCACGACTTCACATAATTCCCTTGTCTTTAGCCCCAGTACAAATGTCATGCTGCAAGAAGCTGTCTTGTTTTCAGTACTTGTCCAGTTCAGCTATCATATCATTTTCCTGGTCCACATTACATCAGTTTCTCAGTTGTATCTGTTAGTATGCAAATAGCTTAATGGACTGATGGTGTTAAGAGTCTTGAGAGCAAATTCTCAACTTCTAAGTGAATCAGAAAGCAGCTTGGTAAATCTGCATTTAACAGTAGAATGTTTTGAAAGGGATGCAATGGTCAAGCGCCCAAGATGAAAGTCAGAGGAAAGTTAGAGTTGTAGATATTTTCATCTTCATTAAATACTCTTACTTCAGATGATGAAGCTTCTTGGAAGAAGCGAGGAGGAGAGTCCCCTGTCTTGCTTGTCTGCTGTGTTTGGCAGCTAGCATCAGAAGAGATGATGAACACACGGTTTAGTCGCCCAATGAAAGCAGGTATTCAGGCTCTTGGAAATTCTAGTTGCTTTTGTCTCAGTAAATTACAGAAATTCCAGGATCTACTACTTCTGTAACACTCTCATCAACTAAAAAATACAGTAAAACACACAAACAAACAAAACCCAAACCAAACACACCTTTCTGGGAAAAGTAAATGTATTTAAAAATATGTATACTGAAAAGCTTCGGAATTTGGAATATGGATCAGAAATTCTGGCAGAGATTTACTTCAAAATTAGAGTTACTCTGAGAAGATGTATAACAGTGAGTATGATGAGTATGATGTTTAAAGGGCAACTTTAATATAGTAATCTTGCTACTAATTAATCAGGGTTGGTATTTGTCTGTTACTCTGACAGTACTTTCTCTGCCAGTGCAAACAATCTGAGTGGGGTTCCTGGTCTCAGCGTAAGCCTAATGACATTGTTGACCTGGGTTCTATTTTAAGTGCAACTGTAGCTCTTGTTTTAAAGATTGTTGTATATTGATTTCTTCTGCATAAAGAGTTGAATTCCAGAAGTGTTAATCCCTTTAATATTCCAGTGTGTTTCATGTGTTTTTTCATGTACAGGATAGATAACTAAGAGGGAAAAGAGAATTTACCTTTACTTAAATAATTACTTCTAATTATTTACAATTTAACAATTGAATAAATAGGGTCTTTTCTCTCCTGCAGCCGCCTCCTCAGATATATGATAAACAGCTGGATGAAAGAGAACATACAATTGAGGAATGGAAAGGTAATTACAGTTTAGAGTTATATGGGAAGGGTATTTCAGTGGCCGTGTCTCACTGCCAAGTGTCTGTGTAAAACTAAAAGAATTCCTTTGACATGAAGAATTGACACTAGTCCTGCAAACTGGTGCTTTGGTAGTGAAGATGTAAGAAATGTCCTGAGGATTAGCATCATCTATGTTAACACAGGAGGTGTGGATTGCACTGCTTCATTGAAATCTAAGGATATCATCTGGAGATCAGAATACTGTTCAGCAGGATGATACATCAGAACTTTAGCTACAGTAAAAAGCACTGTATTACCATGCTGCTTTATTTCTAGACAGTGTTGCATTAAACAATAAGTGTTGTGTTTAACCCTATTTGTCTCAACTCAGCTCCAAAAAGAGATGATAGGAGAGGAGGGGAATGAAAGAGAGAGGTCTTAGGTCAGTAGAGCTTCAGACTTGTGAACACAAAGTAGAGCAGACCCAGGATGCCCATCAGAGCGCTACAGCACTGTGGTTTTTGATAGTAGTTTTGTTCCTGATCATAGGCACTGGTTCCTCTTTGTAACTGCTACAATTCTCTCTTCCAGAACTCATCTACAAAGAAGTAATGAGCTCTGAAGAAAAGACTAAAAATGGTGTAGTAAAAGGACAGCCTTCTCCCTCAGGTACTCAGCCCCATTGAATAGCTTTGATGTGTTTTCTGTACTGACAAAAAGTGAATGGAAATAGCTGAAGTACTTGGCTACACTTGCAGTTACGTAGGCCAATTTAGAAGTTCTTGTGTAATCCAGTGCTTCTAATGGGATAACCTTGATTTAATTGTGCTCCGGTGTCATGTTCGTACTTAAAAATTAGTCTGCTGGCTATTTGAGATATTATTGTCTTAGCATTTTCTATGGAAAGATCTGTGGTTATAGATTATATTCCTGTGGGTGGGGAGGCTTATCTCAGGTTATTATTATTATACTGCTTATGGATAATTGAATTAATACTTTGTTAATTGATAGACAAAATCGGTGATGTTAGCAAGTATCCACCTGCTGGACATGTATGTGATACAGCACCCCTCCCACCCTCAAACAAGCATCTGGTATCTACTCTGGTAGTTTATCATTTCAGAAGTCTGATAACATTAGATCAGCTTGCTGACAAGCTTGATTGACACCTCAGTGAGAAGGGAAAGTTGTCTTCAAACAGAGATTCTTAAAGTCCTGTCAAAAAATAAATTAACAACTACATTTTAACTGAGGAAAATACACATCAGCAGTCTTTTCACAGAAATGCACCCTGTGACTGCCAGTACACAGAAATACATAGAATCGTGGAATCATAGAATAGTTAGGGTTGGAAAGGACCTTAAGATCATCTAGTTCCAACTCCCACATATTTGTGAAGGTATGCTTTCATTGGCAGACTTGGAGTGCCCAGCTTTTGAGCAGTGTTCTGGTAGTGTTTATCGGGGAAACTACCTTCTATAACGCCTTTTCTCAAAGTAAAATAATTTAATTCAGTGTTTACTGCATATTTTCACAGAGAGATTTTTTGCATTCTCATTTTTCACTTGCTGCTGAGCCAAATAT
The DNA here is from genome assembly GCF_963264785.1 of Psittacula echo. Taxonomy (NCBI): domain Eukaryota; kingdom Metazoa; phylum Chordata; class Aves; order Psittaciformes; family Psittacidae; genus Psittacula; species Psittacula echo. Next base: position 62,661,273 of record NC_137735.1, read on the forward strand.
ATGTTAGAACAAGAATGCATCATTAGTAACTGGCAGGACAAGGAGAAACATGGCAAAAGTGGAGGAAGTTGATGGAGTGCTGGGTGGTAATATTGGAGCACTAGTACTGCACACGGATTTTGACATCTATGATGTCAGATATTGTGGACTATCCATTGTGTTCTTGCTGAGTAGCAAACAAAGTATAGGACTTGCAGAATTAATTTACCAAACTTCTGTACCACCACCACTGGAAAGAAATCTGGGGTCCTGACAAGTGTGTTGATAAATCCTCATTCTTAAACATCTCTCAAAGGATGGTGTTTGCAGTCTCATTTATGATCAAGAAACACTGTAGTTGCTGGCTTCAGGAATTCACTACCCAGGGATTTCTTTATGTATTCTATGTTCTATTTTTCCTATGTGAAAGGTTTTTATTGTTTATATAAATCATTTCGGAATACACAAAATTGCCATTTCTTGCTTGTCTTTCTTCTGCTGTTTCCGTTTGACTGGTTTTGGATTGTTAGGCACCAACATGTATTGCAACTACTTAAATGCTCTGAGATGAGGTTTTTTAATGAAACATCAGATTTCCTGTTTTTCATCACTTCATGCATCTGACTTAATTTTTTTCCCACTGAATGAAATACCAGAAGAATGAGATGACACGAGTCACCAGTTCTGAGCATAAGAGAAATGAGGGAGACTACACACACACTGCTTGCTTTTCAGTGTTCTTGGCGAGAATTCAGCAGGCTAAGATTTGGCCTCTATAAGTAATCACTACAGGCAAGCTGGAGATGAATTTCTGTGGTTACTTGGTAGAGCTTTCAAGGAGACAGCTGATGTTGACAGCACCAAGGATAACCGTTGCCCATAGACATTTTAGGCTGCTTAGAGTGCCTGAGTATCAGAGTATCAGTCTAGGCTGCTTAGAGTGCCTGTGTATCAGAGTGTCAGTCACTTACTGCTTCCTCTTGTCCTATGAAGACAAGAAGAAGCTTGAAATGTGAAGCCTTGGGAGAACCTCAAGTGCCCCTCATGCTCATGTCCAACAAATAAAATCAGCTGTGCCTGAAACTGTTCACAGCAGATACTTCTACTGCCTATTCCAAACAAATCTCTGTAGGCTACCTTGTAGACTTCCAAATAGTTTTTTCTATTGTCTTGCCTAAACCTTTTTTCTTGCAGTTTAACTCTGTTATTTCTTGCCCTGTTTCCAGAGAACATGGAGAACAGTTCCTTCCATCTTTCTTTCTGGCAGCTTTTAGTTCACATAAATTCCATTATCACATCCCTAATCAGTGTTCCTTCATCTGAACTGTAGTACCTGCATCTTTGAATTTTTCAAATTTACTGCCTTTTTTCGCTTTATCTAGTTCACTTCTATCTTTCATAGATCACAGTGTCCAAACCTATCTGCTTAAGGCACTAGTAGCGCTGATTTAAGTGGAAAGATTTGTGTGTAGATGTGTATATATGCGTTACTTAAATACGTAAGCAATGCATGCAAACAACACCTGCATGTACACCAATATATGCATGTCCACATGTACACATAAACATTGAATTTAATCTTAGATGGTAGTTTGTGCTTTTCTGTGTTTTCCATGTCACAGAATTGCTAAATGGATCTGTTTTATTTATAAATTTAGATGCTATACCACTTACCAACATACTCACTTTTCCAAGGGTCTAGGCCATACCTGGGAGAATATTCTCCCATGGCTGGGAGAATATTAAATACATGTGAGGAATAGCCACTACTTTTAATCAACCTTCAGGATTGTTGAATAACCCCTTTCTTGCTCAAAATTGCTCTTTTATTCTTCCCTCCCTTCCTTTTAGTTGCTGCCTTATTTGGTCAGTTTTGTTGCTATCACCCAAGAACTACAGGATACCCTTAGCAGCCCTCTTCTGTCATGTGCAGAGCTTAAATTAAGAAGCTTGTGGACTTGCCAAGCATTGAGACACTGGATATCAAGAGTTACTAATGACATGATTTACAAGAAGCTGAGCAAATTCCCAACGCAGACAGAAGGCATATTTTTGGAAACAGCGAAAGCTGCATTTCTCCTTTCATTTTTTTCCCCCCTCATCTGTACCACTTTGCAGCTGGATTCTTAAAGGCACTTCCATAGATGCTAGCTAAATAGGGCTTCATGGGAAGCTTCCTCTGAGGAAGGAATCTCTACAGCATGGAAATTGATGTGTGGCTTAAAAGAGCAGACGTCAACTCAATGGCAGAGCCAGGAACAGATCCCAGGAGTTATTTTTCACCTGCTCTGACCTTTTTCTCTTTCCTCAACCCTGTAACCAGTGAGAAGCTTCCTGCCAAACAGCAAATTAATACATAGGGCTCTCTTTCTCTTTTGAATGTGCCTTTTTCAGTTCTGCACTGTTTCATCTGGCATCCATCCCTTTCAGGAACAAGCTGTTGTAGCACCAGACAGGTGATGCACATAGCAAATTAAGCATTAAGTGTTGACTAGGACAGCTTCTGGTTGGGTTTCTGAGTGTTGCTGTGGCTTTGTGCTGCTAAAGTCTTTAATTCTGTCATTCGGGTTTTGTGTGGTTTCCTTTGGCTTTGTGCTGAAAGATAGGAATAACCATAAAAATGCACTTTCCAGAAACTAGAAACTCAACTGGGGCTGAGTTGATACTTGATGAAAGGAATATAGCAGGGTTTATTGAATTCAGTGGTGCTGAATCAGACAGAGTGTAACAAAATATTCACCTGTACAATTTCTGCAGCTATTTCATCAGTTATTTTGCCTAGCTAAGTTGATTGCACATTCATCAAAGAAAGCTGCACAGCAACAGTTTGCTCAAAAATCAATCGAACCTACTGGAATTCTTTCTTTCCATTTGATTGGATATCTCATAGCAGCCTTCCAGTATCTGAAGGGGTCCTGCAAGGATGCTGGGGAGGGACTCTTCATTAGGGACTGTAGTGATAGGACAAGGGGTAATGGGTTCAAACTTAAACAGCAGAAATTTAGATTGGATATAAGGAAGAAATTCTTTACTGTGAGAGTGGTGAGACACTGGAATGGGTTGCCAAAGAAGCTGTGAATGTTCCAGCCCTGGCAGTGTTCAAGGCAAGGGTGGATGGAGTCTTGAGTGACATGGTTTAGTGCAAGATGTCCCTGCCCATGGCAGGGGGGTTGGAACTGGATGGTCTTAAGATCATTTCGAACCCTAACTGTTCTATGATTCTATAACTCCTGGGACAGTATCCATGACTTAATGGCAGGCTTCTGCCCAGCACTGTAAACATTTAGAAAGGTAATATATTGTTTAGTCATCAATATCATTAAGTTCAGTCATATTTTGGCTATGTCTAAATGCATTTGTCTGAACTGACTAGTATTTTCATAAAATGTCACGTGATTTAATAACATGTAAACATGAGAGAGTATGGAGGATTGGGTTGTTTTTTTAAACCATCTTGGTGGGGCCTGTGTGATCCTAGCAGGCATCTGATTTTTGGGTGTTTTGTGGAAAAGAAGTGGCACGAGAGACACAACATGAGCTAGATCTCTTCAAGCCAGACTGTTGAGGGAGAGAATTTCCCGGTAAAAGATTTGATATTATCCAATGCCTAAAGTCTGCATTGCCCATTTTATGCTAATATTTGCCATTGTTTAAAATGGTCTCTGTACTTACACGCCTGTGGCCACAGGGTAAGCATCCCTTGCTTTTTAAACTGTGAGAAGTCCTGGGGTTTCAGGTTTAATCACGTTGGTGTTCATTTTCGTAGCACAGGTGCAGCAGTGAACAGCAGTGAAAGCCTCCCTCCATCCTCATCTGTCAATGACATCTCATCCATGTCCACGGATCAAACACTGGCGTCTGACACAGACAGCAGCCTGGAAGCTTCTGCGGGACCCCTTGGTTGTTGCAGGTGACTAGCCGCCTGCCTGCGAAACCCAGCGTTCTTCAGAGGATGATGTAATTTAGGAGGAAAAATTAACAGGAGTTAAGAAATGAAAAGGAAGAGAAATAAAATACAAAGATTTAAGCGAAACAAACAAAATCTTTTCAGCCTGCTTCTCCTACAGAGTTATGTAATGCAGCTAAGCTCAAGCGTATATTTAACTTATAGTTGCTCTGCTTTGGTCTTCTTCCAGTGATGCTTACTGGGGGGAAAGGAAAAAAGGAACTGAAAAATCCTTTTTTTAATCCCCTCCCCATAAGATGTAAAATTAATGGCTGCAAAACCAGCAACCTGCAACTGTCCTTTTCACACTGGCATGACAAGGTGTGCAGTAGTCACTCTCAAACATACGAGTGTGTATCTGCCTTCACTCTCTGTTCTGTCGTCTTCTGCCCAGTGATGCAGATAGGGATATACATGCATTGTTTTTCACATACCAATAGCACATACACACAGGTGCCAATAGAATTCTGTCAGCGCATGCAGCTGTGTGCCTGTAGGAACATGCACATCTGCATACGGACTTAATGTGCAATTCAAACTATAAATGGCCCATTTCAGGTGAACTGCATAACTACATCTGTGATATTACTGGTATATATTATATTTGTTTAATCATTGATGAGGTTGCATTACTTGTATGAGGATTTGTGGAAGTGTAAATAACCACATCAAACTGTGGCTCCCTCAGACACTTGAAGATGTAGCACCAAAATTTCTGTTGAGATTTGTATATATATTTTGAAATAATAAGCAGTTTGTATTGAAAGAAGAAGCCAGAGAGCTTCATAGAAAAATGTTCGTGAATGTTAAGACTTGTTATGATTTTTAAAGCAGATATGCCAAGCTAAAACCAGGTTAGAAGGAAGCACATGTATCTTTGCAAGCTACGGGGAACAGAAATGAAGGGGTTTTTATGCATGTCTAAGCCCAGAAGGATTTATCTCAGTAAGCAACTTTTCCTGCCAATGTTAAGTGAGTTATCATCTTAGTTCATAGATAGGTTTGCTATTATGAATTACATGTATTCATAATACATGTGGCTTGTATGTTAGAGTGGGATGACAGGGTTGAGAAAAAGGCAGAAAAATATCAAAAGGTCATGCAACAACTTGTTTTTATTTTACTTCTATGTCTTTACTAGGTTAAATATTTGCAGACCACTCTCTCTCCAGTGTACATTTGCAGCTTAGAGGGGTTTTTTTCCCTTTAAATAATTCCCTTGCAGGGATCTCTACTGCTAAGATGACAGGCCTTCTCTAGGTGCTTTTGGCTGTTCCTTTGCTTGTGACAAACCATCTGACTCCTCCAGAAAGTCTTATCAGCTGTGTTACATGAGAAAGAACCACAGAGTGCATGGGTCTAGTATTCCTGTATTCTGAGTAATAGCAGAGGATATCAATCAGCTAGTGTGCTGGGCTGAAATGGTCTCAATCAGGGGTCTTAGGCAGTTTAGACAGAAGAACCCAACAGTGACTGAAATTGATTTTGCCAGGTAATAATACATAGGATTTGCTGTGGTAAGTAACAGCAAGTGTTTTTATCAGAGAATGGCAAAGAACCACCCAGAATGTCAGAACAACTGAGAGCTAAAACATCAATTAGCATTTTCCAGTGCAAGGTCATCATCACCTGAGTTGGAAGATAACTAAAATCCAAGTCATCTCTCCTCTTACAGGAGTATTCCATGTGAACTGAAATGAGCTAAATCATACTCCAATGCTTTTCCAAATGTCAAAGAGAGAAACTGTTTTGACTATATTAATGGATATTTTGAATTCATTGATTCTTATGTATTCAAAATTCTACCAAAATAAGACTGTTCTATTAGGTAGCTTACAAGCCTGCTATTTGTGGTAGGAAAAAAAAGTGAGTATTAAGTCCAGTTTTGCTCAAAGGGAAGGAAACAAAAGCAAGAAACATTCTCTCCAGGGTGAGGAAGAGGGGAGGTAAAAATTAAGTGGATATGAAATAATTTCAGACTTGGTAGGCCTGAGCTGTCTCAAAATTGCTGTAGGAAATGTTTTGTGTTTTTTTTCCCCAGGTATACTTTTGGTAGATTTTTATAGAAATCTTTTTGAGAATAAGATTAGGTTGATAATGTTCTAAAGTAACTGTAAAAGCAATAATTTACTACTGCTAAAAATATTTAGCAATATTCTCTCTTAAGCCATGAAATACCACGTCATTGTCGAGTGATGTGACTCTCACTTCAAAGCCAGTGATCACAAATGTAATGGAAGGTAAACAGCAACGCTTTGTAGGTATGAAGGCAATAACCCCAAGGGTGACTTCTTAGCAATAATCAAATGTATCATTTCCGTATTTAATTCACCACAGATATTTACTAATAATATTCAGGTAACTAGTGTCTGCTTTACATTCGTTAGTGCGCACCATTTGAGTGTGTTATTTAAACAAAAAAAAAAAAAGGTGTCTCGAAGAGGCAAAGCTGTATGTAAGAGAAACTGCAAAAATACCACAAATGTAGACCATAGAAACTTGGAATAATCACAGTTCATTGACAGTGATATTGTGGAGATATGGCATAGGCAATAGCAGAGAAGCCCATTTATGGTAGACAGATGCTTACAGATCTCCCATATTTCATTGATCAGAGTCAAAAAATGTGTTCTTAGTCCCTTGATATTCAGACTTGTTTGGGTTTGTGAAGTGCAAGTGAAGAACCTGTCACCATGGATGTCCTAGTGATCAGCACTAAATCAACCCACAGCAATTATATAGCTTTATTTCCAAAAGCCCTGATTCCACTAAGCACCCATGCTTGTACAGACATTTAATGGAGACTATAGGGATGCATACATAATTTTAACTGGCATATGCTTTTGTCCTTTGCTCAGCAGTGATCAACATCAGCATGTGCTTAAGTGCCTTGCTGAAATGGGGCTTAAAAGAATTACTGCATCTCTTTTTGTCCTCAGATTAGTCTCCTTTATGAGAAGCTTTATCTGGCGGAGGAGACTTGGGCTGTCCACATTGGACACTAGAAAAAAAAAAAAAAAAGCCATTAGTGAAGAAAAGCAATAGTTCTTTACAGTTCTAGTCCTTGTATGTTCAAACTGAAGTAGCGACCGTCGAACAGGAATAGTATCCTTTGTTCTGCTTTGTGTCAAGAAGTTGGTGCTGTCAGCAGATTCCTTCCAAGAATGCATGTACTCTTGAATGAAAGGTTGTAATGATGATGTTCTGTAGCTGTCTTAAGGTAAACAATTTTTTACTTTTAGATTCTAGAAGTTTTAGATACCCTTCTCTTTAAGCCCATTCTCCTTTATTCCCATACTCTGTCAAGTCTGATAATGCTTTTCTTATTTTTTCCCAGTGATCTTTTAAATCTACCTCTGTTTAAAATATTACTGAATAGTACTTGAGTAACAATTTTCAGCTCATTCAGAGGTTTGCAGTTGTAAGCATAATTGCCACCACTGGAGAAATGTAGGAAATTGGAAACCCAGAGATCTATGTACAGATGTTCCAAGATATTTAGGTATTAAAGGAGCCATCAGAGAGCCTGTGCCAGAAGTGGCATATCTTCCATCAGCATGAATGGCAGCTGGACACCTTGGTATTTTTGAAATTGTACCTAAGAGCTTGTTGGCATCTTAAGTGCCTGAACACATGAAGAAATTCTGTCCCAAGTGGCTTAAGTCATGCAGATAGCCATCAGCAAGATGAGGAAAATGGCAGAAGTATTTTAACTATCAGTAGCTGCTCAGAGCACTAGATGCAAAAGATAGCATTGATACAGTAGAGAGAAACGTTGCTGCAAAACATTCCTGCTTTATTTTCAGATGGAGTACTTCTGGATAGCATGAAAAACTAGAAAAGGAAAAAAAAAAGTTGTAATTATTCTTAAAAGACACTTCCACAATTTTCCTTCTCCCTGATGAACTTGAATGAGGGTGAGGTATTGATTTACTTCAAGTCGATGCAAGGTTATGCATGTTTTCAATCAAAAAATTTCTATATTCTTTGAAGTCAGTCTTCAAATGGAATCGTATCTTGTGAGTTTTGACTATATTCCATTAAAAAGTAACAGATCTTTGGAGAATTCAGATATTTGAGCTGGTCATACACTGATTTATATGAATCACATTGTGGCTGATAATCCTCCCATGCTATATAGAATGCCATGGCAAAGATAAATTCAGAAATCTTAGCAAGCTTGCATTGTATAAATTGAAGCTTAAATTGGAGTGCAAGTGTGGTAACTTGTCAGAAAAAAAAAAGCTACAGAAAGCTTCATCAGATACTTACCTAATGCACTGGTTGTTTTCCTCCAGAAATCACCAGTTCCTGCATAATATTGGCCTCCAGAGATGACACAAGACAGATGATCATGTCACTGTATCACTCTTCTAAATTTATAACTAATAGATTTGTATATATGGTTTTATCTTCATATATATTGCTTTACCTTCAAGCTTTGGGCTAACAAGACTGAAGGTATTAGACTTGTTGCAGTACCTTCAGGAAGTTTTCCAAAGTGGTGCTACTTAACTGATTTGGATTATATTCTAATGTTTGTCAGTAAACACGAGTGATTTCTTTTACACCAACATATTTTCTCATGAAAAATATGCTAATAGTTAACTTTAGAACTGCCTGAGAGAGTAAATTTCAGCAAATCTCCCAGATTTCTTATTAAAAAAAATAAAAAAAAGTGTTTTGAATATCCTGAAATAATTGTAAAATGTAATTGGAATATTTTAATTCAAAATAAGTTTTAACAGCCAATTCTAATTTATATTACAAACCTTGCAGTATTTCAAAGGATCAAAAAATATTTTAATTTCAGATCTATCTATAGTTCTTCACGATTATTGACACTTTAAAATTGTGTACGAATTCAAATATGCAAAAACAACAACAGCAGCAAAGGAATTCTGCAACAAATTCTGAGTGATTCCAGGGACAGCAGTATGAAAAAAAAAAAACCTGCAGGGAAGAATTAGACTTTTCTGTTCAGTAGTCCAGCAAAAAAGTCTAAGTTTAGCCTTCTGTTTGTCTTTGCTTCCATATGCGCATGTAGGAAAGAGAGGGAGTGCATCTGGAAGTGACTTTTTGAACCTGTGTTCTATTCATATTTGATCAAAGTTCTCAGTGTGGCTAAAGAGTGTAATTGTAACGTAATCACACATCTTCAAGAATCTGATGGCTGTGCTTATTTGAACTTCCACCACTTTACAAAGGACATAGTTAACCAATTGGAAGCTTGAGGTAATCTTTCTCACACACACACGCACACACGCACACACAAAGAGAAATTCATTGTGCAGCAGGCTTGAGTATTCCACAAATAAGTAATGTCTTAATTAGTAAGATGCTTGGGGGAGGCAGGGAAATGCTGAATATGTTATCTTCACTGATAAGCCAGAAAACAGACCTGTCCAGTGGAATTTAATGGAATCTGCTGAGTATACTTGCCAGTGTGGACTGATTTTTTATTTTCTTTATTTAAAATTAACTATTGATTGCAAGAGGTGAACTGTTTAAATTATGTTCAGGTTCATTGACCCATGGCAAGTCTGAGTTTTAAAGAGGTTTTGATTCAACAAAGGGATGTTGAAAAACTTCAGCTGAGGCTAATAGTGCCTTTTATCTGAGAGAGAAAAGCTGAAAAGCATGTATTGAAGGAAGACACAGCCAATTTGGGAAATAAATGTATCTCTACCATGCTTATTATTTCAGACAGGTAAGCCTGTCTTTCTTGCTAATTTTCACTGAACAGGGCCATTCTTGTCTTCTGGAAAGCAAGATATTTATAATGTAAATAGTTGTACTCATTTTTTTTTCTCTCCTTTATCTGTAACTAATATGTAATAATCCAACATGCTATTTCTGTTAAATCTTTTATGATAAGGTCACTGTATGCTTAAATATGGTTGACCTCTGACCTTTTCCTAAGTCAGTCACATGCTGAAAAGGTGGGTGCTGGAGGTTCTAGTGTACATACAGAATCATGTATATTTAGTAAATTGAGCAAGTGGGACTTATGGCCAGTATACATTAAGCCACAACAGTAACAGAGCTCCAGATCTTAACTAGCAAAAACAACTGTTCACCTTGCCATGTCCATTCTGTAATAAGATCTAAGTTGCACCTGCCTGTAGTTCTGCATGATCAGACTTCAAAGTATAACTAACAAGATCTGTAATGTATCAGTGTTGATAAACGTAGATGTAAAAAAAAAAAAAAAAGAAAAAAAGAAAAAAAAAGAAAACCAACAAATGGAAATCAACAACAACAGTTCGGTATCAAGACTGGAAGATGAGACATGCCCGATTTTGTTGCGCAAAAAGATAAGCTGAAAAACCAACCAGTGTCAGTCAGCATAAATGGACTGCAGTAGTGACATTTGTTAAAGAACCAACCTTATTTCCATATTGTTTTGTTCTTACCCTGTTTTCCTTTTACCATCTGTTGTTCCCTGGGTGTAGTACAGGGGAGAACAGGACCTCAGTCATCAGTGTTTTATGGGTCAATGTTGCATCAATGATTTCTGATTTCTGTTTGTTTAGCAATTACTGAACTAAGATGGAAATCTCATGTTCTCCCACGTGTCAAAAGGAATCCTATCAGAGCTTCCTCATGAGGATACTCACTGCTGTCTTGACTCCTGTCAGTTGAATGACTTTGCAGTGTTCCCAATAAACAGCACAACACAGTAAACCATATTGATTGAGGGCTTTATTACATGTGTTGTGCATTTGTAATTTCACAGGGGCTCAAAGTCATGCAAGGACAGGACTCAATTGAAATATGGTATGTACTCTATGCATGACGCCTATATTACACCTTTATGACCTTATAGTGGTAAAACTGCTGATCTTTACAGATGTGGATTTGGACCATCTTTTTTTTGGAGGAAAGTTGTAGTGAACCTCGGTCCTTATCCCACAGGCCAATCGCTCCTATCCAGAGCAGCTAAGTGGAAATTAAAGTGGTGCGAGGGCCTGCTGGGGGGCCGTGAACAGGGGTGAATTTCATGCTGTTTGAATGTGATCTTGCCAAAAAGCCTGTATGTCTAGCAGGGGAGACTGTGACTGTTCTATAAGGAGTGTTTGTGTTGTTTATTTTAAAACAAGCTTTGCTAATTAAAATAGTGTATTCTGGAGTCCTATTTGAATGGCATGAAGGGTATCAATGAAGAAGATACAAAGTATGCTCACACAGCTCTCCTGGCTTTTCTTTTTCTTCATCCCTTGCTAAGTGACACAGATGAAGCCACAAAAACGTGTAAGTTGCCAGTATTACAAAATCCAGTCAGTGCTTCTGATGTGCTTAATCTTGTATAACACCAGTCATTTAAGAAGCATTTACAGCACTACAGAAAGGTAAAGCAAATCTTATTGCATATGAGAGCAGACTTTTTGTCTTTAAGCAGCTTAAGAGCTTATTCCTCTGGTTAACTGCGTAAAAATATGGGAGGGAATTTGACCACATGACTGGGCAGAATGAAGAAAAATTCTAAGTTATTCCCTATCCCATCTCTTTCCCCTTAAAAAATGTAAAACAAAATCACAGCACCACCACACAGCCCGAACCAAACCAATCAACCAACCAAACACATAAACAAAACCAAAAAAACCCCAATCATACCAACTGCAATTACTATTTGGGGACTGACTTTTCACAAAGTTGAACATCCTTCAAGTGAAAAAAGAACAAAAAGGAGAGGGTGCTGCCTTTTGGGAAACATTGCTGTTTTTCTCAACTCTTGCACAAGCTATCTGTCCCCATAATATTTCCAAGCAAGTCAAACCATAATACACAAAGGACATTTTTATGTTTGGATTTATCATGTGCAGAGATGAAAAGAAAAATCACAAACAGCCTTCTGTTGAAGCAATTTGAAGCGGAGGAGCTATAGAAAAAATCAAATAAAGCACCTTGTAAGCACTGTAAAGAAAGACATTCTTACAGTTGTTGATACTTAAATGCCTTTTTAAATATACCGTGCAGAGCTCATACTCTTGCTCTACTTGCTAAAACAGGAAAATTTTCAAGGCCTGCTCTTGTCCCAGTTTACATATGCAATACAAATATAATACAAAAGTCTGACTTACACTGGCAAGGGAATTTTGGCTTTGTGATTCTTACTGCAAAATGGGAAGGATAGGGACCAGCTTTTTGTTTTGCTGGTTTTTGTTTTCAGGCCATTGAATATTCACCTTTTTTTGAGAGGTTTGCCCTTTTCAGGAATCAGAAATTTTATGATTGCATTTCAGTGATTTACACATCATTGAACCCAGATCTGAAGCTGTAACTGTGATTTAGCTGCTAAGAACTCGGAGTCCTAAATTCCAGAAAATCTATAGTTCTTATTTGAACAGGATGGGTCTATCTCCTATAGTGCTTCTTGGTATTCAATGGAAGTACCTCTTGTAACAACAGACCAGCAATGGATTTTTTCTTCAGTCAGCTTGCATGATGGCCTAAACATCTCTTGTTTGGTAAGGGGGAGTGCATGTTGCACACTGACGAGCTGCAGCAAATCAATGGAATCATCTGTGTGGAAGCAGAATGAAGGAAGATCACAGCCTCCGTGAAATTTCCCTCCCTCTCCACTTGAGGCAAACAAATGGGATGAAGGTCAGTGAACAACCTTTGTGCTCAAACTGATAAACATACACTATTATGCTGTATATATATATGACATATATATGCCTGTGTAAATGCTCTGAGACCAGTTCATGATCCCCTTACAGTATGTATGGCTATTGTGATCTGCATGTGCGAGTCACTTTCCAGTTTGGTGACAGAGCTGAAGTTTCACTTCCCCTATGGAACCCTCTGCTGGAGGCTGTTGAGTTTTAGCCCTGTTTCTATGTGTGCTGATGCTTAGAAAGCAACAATACTGCAGGCTCCATTCACTATCCTGTGGCTGGAACTCTCTTCAAGTACATACTGATAAAGACTGAGATTATCTTGCTTTTCAACATGCTCTTCCAAACCCTTTGTTAATGGTATAGCTTGGAGCCTGAATTGCAAATCTGCTCTGCCTCCAAGAAAACACGATTATCAGTATAGTGTAAGGAGACGGGGATGAAGTTTAGCTGGTTTAATTAATGCTGATTTCCCAGTGTATTTGTCTTATTTTGAAGTTGACTGGTAGGAAGGAGTAAGCGTTGTTTGTCTCCTGATGTTTCTGTATGATGTTTTGTCCACATTCCAGGAGCACTCATATAATGGAATAGTAATTAGGGTGCTGGAGAAAATGGCTCTCTTCCTGAATATGTCTTTTTAATGCATAGACTGAGGCTTTTGTTAACTAAGGCCCATTACAGGAGTGGCTGACTGTTGCTGTCTGGAAGATTTTAGCCTTTCTTGTACCATAAGCCTGGAACTAACAATGGGGACATTTAGTATTTCTTTAGGCTAAGTTTGAAATGTGTGAATTTATTCCTACCTCTACTTCAAATATAATGTTGGAGAATAAGGGGAATTGCCCTTGATTCTTACAAATGCATGAGGCAGAAATTCTAAAGAAGTAGCTGCTGCAGCAAAATACTCCTTTTATTTTTCAGAACAATTAATGATTTAACGTGTGGATGAAGGAAAAAGCTGTACAATGGCCTCTTCCTGTTGTCAACCCTAGTTAGACAAAGACATGTCTGATGTTACAAGATTACCTTGTGTTAGTTATTAAGAAATTGATGGGAGATACTATAAAAACATCTTTAAGCCTTGATTTGCCATCAGGAACCATTTAGAAAGATTACCTCTGAATTTTTTTGTCTTGGGAAGATATGTTTATGCCCATCCTTTCCTGGATTTGTCCTCAGCATTCTCTAGATGATGTTCCCGCTCTTGGAGAGGTTTTACCTTTTCAGTTCAGTTGCGTCATCTTAGAAAGGAAAGGACATGTTTTAAGTATTCTCATCAAGCTGCTAAGTCACAGCTAGAATAAATGTTCACTTTTTTGTTTTCTTCTTTACATGAATAATTATCTTTGGTACCTCAATAATAAAAGTCTAGAGATATGTCACCACAGGGTGCTGTTAAATGTGCCCACTCACACCTGTTTTGCAGAAAGTTGCCTTTCAGAGAAAGATCTGTGGATGTAGGTATTAGGGGGAATGGTGACTCTTTCTTAATGTCAGTCTCAACACAAAATTAACAGGATTTGAACACAGATGTATTTCAGGTATGTACAAAAATTCTCTTTGGTAAAATTGCAAGTACTCTAGGGCCCAGCACATAACTGAGTGGACTGAAGATGAAGTTATGGTTTTAAAATCAAAGAACATTATGAGATGTAGTTCAGGAATAAAATCTCATGTGTGAATACCACTGAATTTCAAAGTCCCAAGTGGCCAAAACATTGTCCAAATTCTTTTTCAAAAGTCTAATGCCATCTAGCATATCAGAAGGCTTAGCTATATTCTCAGAGCAGGAGTCCTCTGAGTGTATGTCTTTCTGAAATGTCAGTTAGTTCAAGGATTGCTGTGACACTCTGCATAAGGGAAAACATTTTATCTTTTGGGGTTTTTTTCGGCAATGTACAGAACTCTTCTCTTTTTCTCACTGGAAAGGAGAAAAGTAACATCTCCTAGAACAGCACTGCAACACAATAGCATGCTGCTGCTGCCTGTGGATCAGTGAGAGAATGTTGGCCAAGTGTCAGCATGGTTGTAGTCATCGATTTTAGCTTTCTGACTCCATTTTGTCACAAGCACAAGACAGGGTTAGTGGACATGGCAATACAATTACACCATGTATTGTTAAAATAATTCATTTGCCAACACTGTTGTGTCACTTTTTGGCTGTAATTACTAGCATGAGGAAATCAACAGGACCACGAAGCTGTTCATTGGTTTTAGCACTGGGTTTTTAGGCAGTTAGCACAAAGGTAAAGACTCACATATACTGCAAAAATTCACCACCACTCCTACACAACACTGAATCCAGAGAAACTGTGATTCCACATCACATTTTTTAAAGCTGATGGAGGAAGGCAGCAGTAGTTATCCAAGCTTCTACTCTGTGTTAGATCAAATCCCTTATCTCTGGTTAATGTTGCACACTCATCTTACTCCTCTTACTCCTCCAATATGGTATTGCAGAGCTATACAGACAGTTTTCTTCAGCAAGGAAGTGCGATACAGGTGAAGAGTGCCACCTAAAGGCAAAAATGCTGAAGGCTCCAGAAGGAAGAAAACTGAGCCAATCCTTCAGCCAGTAATGATCTGCTTGCTGCATTTCTTCTCCAGCCAGACTGACCCTGGGGAATTTGTCGTGTACTTGATGGTCTGGAGCATTTATCAGACATAGCATAATTCCACATTTTCTCTAAGTTTTAGTTAATTTTTCCTTCATTTTCCAATAACTTTTGTGTATGAATGTTTGTAAACAACTCTCTGTAGCACTGGGGATGACAAGAAAGATGGTCAAATGAGCAGAATTGAAGGGTAGATAATGGTGGTGCTAAACCAGGTGCGGATGTGGCCATGATCAGTCTCTTCAAAACTATATGGAGTCCTGGAAGTAAAGGGCCACAAAGAATTTAGGCAACTACCTTTCACGAATTTTCAACTGTCTGTGGCAAACTTGAAATTACATAGTGAAAACTTCTTCCAACAGAGAACACAATGCTTCTTGCTTCAGAGACTGACAAGTCTTATGTCCAGTGTGGTGTTAACTGCTTTGATATCCAGGAACAATCATAGAACCATTAAATAGTTTAGACTGAAAGGGATCTTCAAGGGTCATCTAGTCCAGCCCCCTTCAACAGGCAGGGACATCTTCAAATAAATCATGTTGTTCAGAGCCCAGTCCAACCTGACCTTGAATATTTACAGGGGTGGAGCATCTACCACCTCTTAGGACAGCCATTCCAATGTTTCACCACTCTCATAGTAAAAAATGTCTTCCTTGTATCTAGTCTGAACCTACCCTCTTTCAGTTTAAGACCATTATTGAAGCAGGCACTACTAAAATGTTTGTCCCCATCTTTTTTGTAGGCCCCCTTTAAGTACTGAAAGGCCACACTAAGGTCTGCCTGAAGCCTTCTCTTCTCCAGACTGAACAACCCTAACTCTCTCAGCCTTCCTTCATAGGAGATGTGTTCCATCCCTTTGAGCACTTTTGTGGCCCTCCTCTGGACCTGCTCCAAAAGGTTCATGTCTTTCCTGTGCTGAGGACTCCATAGCTGGATGCACCAGGAATGCTCCAGGTGAGATCTCACCAGTACCACCAAACTGCAGAGAGATCAACTTTGTCATAATATTTATTAGTTCTTATCTCTATAACAACTTCTGAAGTAGTGGAAACAGTCAGGAGTGCCAGACTGAAGCTGGAAGAAATCACACATGACTACTGTGAGTGATAGTGCATTAGGCTAAACTTTCCTTTACATCTATGCAATTGAACCTCATGCTCCCACACAGAGCAAACATTTGAACCTTTTACAAAACATTCATCTTCCCAAGTGATACAGTTTGTATCTTCTGGTTTTAAGCTCTAGTGCATTTATTTATTAGGGGCTACTCCATTAGCTCAGGAAATGAGCTTTCTTAAAGATAACAGTATTCGGTAATTATCACATCTCTCATTTCACCATGTCAGAGAAGCTGCTTAAAATGATTACATCCAAATTCCCACTACAGTGCCAGCAAGAAGTGTATTACAAGTAAAGAAAAAGATGTTACTGCATCAACATTGCAATTTTGTTGTGAGGAGCTAATGACTTTGCACTTTATAGTGAAGTGCATGCAGGGAATTAATATTTTAATTGATTTGATGGTGTAGGTGATGTACAGTTAATATGTAGGGAACAGCTACATAATACAGCAAGAGCACGTATAAGCATTTTTTTTTTTTCTTCACAAAAGAACATTAAGTGGAGAGCAGTCAGAGCAGTAACAACATAGAACTAAATTGCAATTAATTCACCAAGCTAAATAGAAAATATTTCCTTACTAAATTTTTTGTAAAACAAAAGCCAGTAACACCTGTCTCAGGTCATGAGCTTCTACCAGTTTTTTCTTCAAGTATAAATTACCTACCAAGTGTGCTATATGTGTAAGTCGTATCACAATGCTTATTATGTCCAAAGGCTAGTTAGGAAAGTAAATTACATTGAATATAGGCAGCAGTTGATTTAAATTAGTGTGGTGTTTAGGGAAAATATCCCTGGAAACATTTTGGCACCGTAGCTGCCTTTTTCTTTTTTTTTTTTTTTTTTGTTACAACACAACACTGAAATACGGCTGTAGACTTGCCCCCAGGTCACTGCAATGCAGAGGATAGTTTATGTTCTTTTCATTCTTCTAACTAGTGAGGAGTACAGTTGTCTCAGTAGTAGCAACAAATCAATCTATCATAGTGGCTTTGCTCAATTATTGAAGTCTTCATGTGAGAATGCACTGGATGTTTTTAGGAGTTTTTATGTTGAAAGAAAATAAAGAAGGTGGTTAAGAATGTGGAGCAATCATATCAGCCAAGCTGTGTGAATAACCAACACTAATGACCTGATGTACTACCAGACTGCTGAGCAGCTGGTTGAAACAGCTCTGACACTGTAAGCAATTCAGATGTTAATGCTGTGTTCAGCATTTTGAACTGATGAATGAACACCTGACAGCCATGCTCGTTACAGTCATCACTCTTTAGGAAATAACAAGTTTAATGAGCACCACAGCACAAAGTCATACCTGTTAATTGGAAATAGTCTCGCTGTATGCAAATGGTTGTAAATAACACCAAATCAGAACTTCACCTTTAGCCCAGGTCAGAAGTTGATTCAATACCACACGCGCTGTTGGAGCATCAGGCTTTTGTAACCTCGTGTAAGATTGCCTTTGACACACACACACACACGAACATCAGAGTAGAGAAGAATGGAGAGCTGGAAATGTGTATTGTCCCATCAGGTGAACACAGGCATGCTGCTTTTGCAGTGCAGAGAGCAGTGAATTCCCCATCATTCCTCTCTGTGCCAGGAGGACTTCTCCTTTTTCTGCACAGTGTTCTGAAAGCAGTTGGTGGTTTGGGTGTTGTGGCCTTTGATGTCAAAGAATTTGACTTGAAGGCTTTGCTTTGGTGCATGATGTTTTCCTTGAGGTTCAGTAATGTGAACTGGAATGTTTATTGTCACACAGGCTAAGAACTAGTCTTTGGTTTGCCTGTGGGAGGCCTCTTCTAACTAACTCACATAGCTCTGACCTACTCATATGGATAGTTTCAGACTTGAAAGACTCAGCTTTTAAGACTGGGAAAGAAAATTACTGTTCCGCAACTGAGCAGGACTTAAAATGGCAATTAAAAGAACTAACGTGATGGTGATCAAGTATAGAAGGTGTACTTTTAGCCTTTAAAGTACCTTTTAAATTTTAACCCTTTCCCTCCATGTTCTTGATGCACTGAAATCTCATCTTTCCCTTTCAGGACAAAAATCTTGTAGGACCAGAGTTCACTAATGTGATGCACTACAGCCTCCTTTTCATCTCAGCCACGAATGCCACAGCAGTGCATAGTTAAGACTTCCGTGAAAAAGGGAGGTGCAGCTACTTGCTGCAATCACTCCTGCACTGCAGATCCCATGTGTACATTCTCTTTTACCAAAAGCACCCACACAGGTCCAAGGTTGTTTCCCTCATTCAGGCAAAAAACTCCTCCTTCACTGTCTAAGAGGAGTTTTGGCTAAACAAGGTCAGAATCAAAGTCAAACCTTATATTTGGATGGAGGCAGAAAAAGAAACTATTTAACTGGTGAGACTAAATGTAATTATTTTCTGTAAAATAACTAAATAAATAGCAGCTCAAGTGGTTTTGATACATTTTCTTTTGTACCGATTGTGAATGATTTTGTTGTGGTGTGAGGAGGAGTTAAATGCATGGTTTCTCTACAGCGGTGCGGTGTAAGAGTTTGACAGCTCCATTCCCTTCACTGCTCTCTGAATTTCAACTCCAATCACCACCAGACTTTACAGAAAAGTATAATAATTTTAGGAAATTACTTACTTGTGTCTCCTATCCTGAGCTAATTATATTTTTTTAGAAGGAAGAACCAAAAAGACACTCAAGATTTTAAAGTTCCTCTGCATCAAAAACTACTATATGTATGTGATTGAAAATAAAAGCAAGTCTTTAAAATCAGACCCATAGTGTGGCTTGCTTCATAGATTTTCACCTCTCAAACCCTGATTTTCAAAACTAGTAGTATTACCAAGTGCAGTGCAGCGCAGCTACATTTGGCAATTGCCCTCTGGAGAGCACTGAAGCAAATAAAAAAACCTGTCTTGCAATTTGGAGATACTGGATGTAGTTACTTTCTGTATTGTGGTAGTACTCTGGCTTGTGGTGGTAGCCATTTGACATAATACTTTCAGCCACTTCCTTGACAATAGAATTAAAGATTAAATAATATACTGAATTAGAAAATAATCTAGTGCCAGTGTTAATTCTGGTTTGTTTTTTTCCTAATACTTTGGTATTCAGGAATGGTATAAAAATCTTATCTATACTTACTTTAGTGCTTTGATTACAACTGTTTATCTAAGAATTCAAATCCATTTACAACCACAGTGCTGAAGAAAAACCTTGGTTTTCCTCCAGACATTGTTCATAAACACATTTTATACAAAGCTGTAACCTTTACGCAATGAGAGATTGAATTAGAATGGAAATAAGAAAGCACTCTGATTTTTTAAAAAAAAAAAAAAAAAAGACAAAAAAGAAATTGTGATTTTCCTGTTTTATCTTGGCTAATTGTTATCTTACAGTTTTGGTTAGGATCCTAGACATAAATTATCTAACATTTCCAACGGTGTTCTGAACTTCCAACACCACCAGGATATTTCTTCTGAGCAATAAAAATTAAATCAAATTTTATGGAGGGAAATCTGAAACACATTATATATTACTAGATTTTTATGAAATCATTTACTTTTTTTTTTTTTTTTTAGTCAGGGACAGATCTATTGGCACAAACAGCACAGCCACAGTGTACGCTATTGTTTTAATAAATAACATTATATATATAGGTTCTTCAAAGTTGTTAGGTTGACAATTTTGTTGTCCGTAGTGTGCCCCTACAGACACGTTTCATGAGTTTCTGTCTTATGAGTGCTGCTATACACTGAGATTGACCATTTCCATAAATGCTATGGCTCTTGTTACCTGTAGCACCATGTGATTCCTCACTTGTCTTGGTAGAAATGCGCAAATTAGGACTGCCATCGGTGAGCATACCTTAAAAAAGTTGCAAATTCAGTTTCCTGTGTTTGGAGCGAAAATTCCCAGGATGGCTACATCATGCACAGAAAAACAGTATCTACTCTCTCTTCCCCACCTGTTTTTACCAGAAATAAGAGATCATCAAAGATGTTGCAAATGATACTAAGATGTCCATTAAGGAACTTTTTTTACGCTGATGATGCAATTTCTTTATTATCCTGCACACAACTTGAATCAAAATTTTCCTGGGCCTCTCTGTATTTAAGGATCTCTAAAGCTGGACACTAATTCATTATCAGCTATAAAAAGATAGCTTGCATTTCTACAGAATGGAGAAATAGAGGTAAGAGATTTGTTATTAACTCATCTGTGAACGCTAAGTGTGCAGGAGATAGCAAGAGACTGAAGGAAAATTAATTACAAAGAAAGTAAAAAATGGCACAGAGAAAATACATTTATAGAAATATTTTGAAAAGGGCCTACAAGGATGTGGGAGAGGGTCTCTTCATTAGGGATTGAAGCACTAGGACAAGGGGGAATGGGTTTAAACTTAAGGAAAGTTAAGGTTAGATGTAAGGAAGAAGTTAGTTACTGTGAGGGTGGTGAGGCACTGGAACAAATTGCCCAAAGAAATGGCAAATTCTCCATTTCTGGCCGTGTTCAAGGCCAGGCTGGACAAAGCCTTGGAC
This sequence comes from Psittacula echo, assembly GCF_963264785.1. NCBI lineage: Eukaryota > Metazoa > Chordata > Aves > Psittaciformes > Psittacidae > Psittacula > Psittacula echo. Next base: position 62,682,084 of record NC_137735.1, read on the forward strand.
GACATAGTCTAGTGTGGGGCATCCCGGCTCATGGCAAGGGGGTTGGAACTAGATGATCGTAAGGTCCTTTCCAACCCTAATTATTCTATGATTCTATGAAACAGCATTACAGGAGCACAGATTTTGTGGAGAAACATGCTATTCCAGAAAGCTGTCTGTTCTGGTGTTTTGAAGGAGACAAAGGTTTTGGTCACAGCATCTATACTAATGGCGTACCAGCTATGCCAAGAAGGTATTTACTTTAACAATGAAAGAAAATGCTCATCAGACTGCAGTTCATTGTGTAAGGAATGCATTTCAGTTCTGCACCATTGCTAAGATAACATTAACAAAAACAGCTGAGTTTCAGATTTGTTTTCTTGAACATTTAAGTTTCTTGACTTAAAGTGTATGTGGAATAGTCTGTGCTTTACAGTAAAGAGTGTTTCTGGGACAGAAAATAGTATCTACAGTGTTAAGTCAGTTACAAGTAAGAAATACATTAAAATACCTGCTTCTGGATTAGTGTTTTGTTAGTAGTCTGTAATAGAAAGCACTCCAGCAGTGCTGTAAAAAATATCTTCTGGACCCCTTCTTTAGTAATAATTAAACAACTAATGGTAACAAGGACTTTACTCTGAACTTTAGCAGATGTAGTTAATCAGTGCAGCTCCACTGACTTCGGTGTATTTATGGCAACATCAGTAAATAATCTTACTTGCAACATCTCTCTTCAGAGAAGTGGCATTCTGTTTTCTAAAGCAGAATAATTCTTGTTATGTTTCATATGCTTCCTTCCATATTTCGGCATTGGAATTTTTAGGAAGAGAGATGAGTTACACTGTTACTGGAGTAGAGTAGTGCACTTAAACAGAAACTTCTTTAAAATAGGTATAAAATAAAGTGGATGCTATACTGTTGGGGAAAGCAACTCCCAGCTAGAGCAGGACAGAAAAGAGAAGGAAAGAGATGAGCTAGTGTGTGGAAATATACAGGATGTTTCAAGTCAAAAGTGTGAAACAAGCCTGTAGAGAATCACACACAATCAGCAAGATTTAGTTGGGCACAGAAATGGCTAAGAAGGCAATCAAGGCAAATGTCACCTCATACCAACTCCTGGAGCAAGAGTGTTGTCGTGTCACAGAATTCTAACCTCCCTGAATCTGGGAATACTTAGGAAAGCTGCAAGAAATGAGTGTGCATATAGGACTGTCAGGACAGAGTCTAAAAGCAAGGATACCATCAGACAGGCAAGACAAAGATCACACTGTCACTTCAAGTGGGACATCAATTGTAAGTCAGCCAGTTATCTTCAGTGGAGTAACCATGTTAATTTACACTAGGGGAGAAGACTGCAGGTGTCGGCATATAACAGAAAACATCTGCTCTTGGTTGGTGTTGGTCAAGAGGAAGTTAATGTGTACAACTCAAATGACTGCTCATGTATATGATATTCTTTTTTTCTGAGTACCATTTAATGCATAGTGATCCTCAGAAAATTACAATTTAGGGCCCAACAAGCAAGAAAATCTTGTTTTTTTCTTAACTACAAGGTACATGTGCTTTTAGCCCCGAAATTTGGATTGTCTACTCATGGAAGAGCAACCACAGTGTCTGACTTCAGTGTGAAGTCACTTTTTCTGCTCGACTAATTCCAAAGACTGAATAAGTAGCCAAACTTTGTTTTGAACAAGTGTGAGCCCTCCACAGGCTCATACTTACTACACGCACTATTGATCAGACTATTTAAAAGATAAGTTTACAATTTACATGCAGAGGAATCATAAATCAGACGGGAGACTTCTCCAGCTAAAGACATCAGAAACTTTTTGAGCTAATGAAGCTTCAATTCTCAGCCTTGTCCCACTCACCAGGTAAGCTTCCTGAACATTGCTAACATAGACTAGCCTACTGTCAAAAAGAGGATATTTGATTTCTATTAAAATCAAGTAATGTATGTCTGTTTCTCTTTAGAAGAGAGAATAATGTAATTATAAAATTTGTCAGGGTTATTTATATAAAATACTCTGTACATATTGGTATAAGGCAGCCATACCAGCAGTGAATACAAATCATACAGACTATTTTTAAAAATACCAATATATTTCCCCAGGGACTGTGGAAAAAAAAAAAAAAAAAGGTCTTCAAATTTTCAGTGATCTCCAGATAAATTCATTTTCTATAATTCACATTTTTACTCTTACTCCTACAAAGCCTAAAAATGTGATTATTTCCTCTGGCCGTTCCATATCTAATGTATTCCTGTGGCTATCTAGCAATAGTAAGTTCATTCAGGTTAAAATAAGAAATTAAAACTGTATTTTTTCATACTTTGTTTCCTCTGTGTGCATAATGTATGGGTAAGTTGGCTCACTTAAATCTCTGCCTGATAAGCCTTGGAGACAATGGTTCTATTTAAAAGTTGTAAAGGAAATAATTGACACCAAATAGTTTCCTGTAATAGAAAAGAGACTTCTCTCCAAATGCAGCCAGCTATGGGCTTGGATCAGCGTCTGATACAATAATACATACTAAAACCTAAGCTTCTTTTTAAACTGTCATACTAACCAGGTAAGTTAGTTATAAGCTTGGTATCATTGCATTTAAGGGCATTTCCCTAATTTATGTTTTTTTAAACAGGAGATGAATAAAGGGTGCTAAACACCCTCTTAATTTTCTTTCACCTTGGTTTTTTAATTCGTTTTTCTCTGTAACAGTTGCATGAAAGCTGGCCAGCTTCTACCTCTGTCTATGAGGCTTTCAAGTTGAGTCTCCACAGGTTTTTAAATTACAATGACTCCCTCAAACCCTTAAAGTACTAGAAATTTCCATATTGCCAGGCAAAGACTGTTTAATGGGCAAGCCTCACAGAATTATCAGTATGCCAAGATTAGGCTTCTTCAATTTTCCAAGTTCACCCCTGGCTAAATACAGTCTTGTCACACAGAAGGATGTGTCCATTTAATTTGTGGGGGGCAGCTGTCAAAGTCATGACAGCTCACACCTCCCTTTTACTGACTGCAGACCCTTTATCACGGACAACTGCTATCTATCACATGGGTGTGGAGCTCTGGTTCTCCCAAGTCCATGGTGCTGGCTCTCTAGAGGACCATTCACTATTGATTGTCTGTAGAAAGCACAGAGATTGTCTCTACTAAGGAAGAACAATCTCTGAACACTTAAATGAAAAGTTCAAATCCTAGTTCAAACTAGGGAGAAATGAAGGAAAAAGTAGAGCATCCACTGGCAGAAAAACAAAATACCAGGTAGTCAGAAAAAACAAGTCATCACAGAAATGGGCTATGTCTATATAAGTCTGCTGATGGAGAAGGGTCAGTTTTCCTTAACAAGATACAAAAATTCAGTAAGAAGAAAACATATTACTGTTCTGTCCCCAAGCCCAGAAATAGTCTCCTGTTCTTGAAATTATCAAGGTATGGATTTTTGGTACATGAGAGAAAAAAAAAAATGTTGTACATAAATATATGCCAATATTTGTCTCTATAAATAATGGCAGTTTCCCAATTTTGACCTCAGGTGGACCTACTATGAGATGTATCACAGGGGACTAAGTGCTATCTGAAATTGTGCAATAGTATAATCCAAGTAATAAGAGCACTCCATAATGACAACCTCTATGTATTTTATTTTTTTCTCCAGCTTTAACTGGTAATGTGGTTATGATTTGCTGTCAAGGTAGGCTGTATGATTTGAATATACCCCTTCAACGTATCTTGCATTCATGATACCTATGCCTTCCCTGGGGCACTACTATTTTCTATTTCTACGCAATGGAATAAATTAGAGGGATGTGAACAACACAATCAAATCCTAGCACAAGAAACAGAAGAATCACACATTTTCTGCTTAAATAGAAGTTAAACACTTTAAAAAGCTTCTTTAAGGACTATTATTTCAGAATTATTCTTCACATGAATGGCAACCAAGGATAATGTCTCATTAGTGGCTCTGTTTTCTCATCAATCAAATGTCATGGCACAGACTGTGCTGTGCAGACACACAGCAGACACTTGAATTAGGAGACTTTCCCATTCTTGATTGTACGTCTATCATGGATGTGCCTGACTCCAGAGCTGCTGTGAATGTGGCAGACAAGCACTGTGCCTCAAGTTTTGTTACCAAGTAAGAGTCTGTCTGGGACTCCCTGACATGCTCCTCAGCCTCTTGCATCAATCCATGCTCTGACCCCAGTGACACAGCTCTGCTCTGCTGTCACAGGCTTCACACCCAGCTCTCCCATACACATATCTCTCTACAGGCCACTGGCACACAACCAGCTCAGCCTCAGACACTCAAATTCCAGCTAAGTGCTCTGACCTTTGCAATGCATTTTTCATTATCTATGTATCTAGCCCCAGCAGCTTTTGCTTTCAATCAGCAATCTTTATATGGGAAGGAAAGCAGGTAGAAGGAGCAGCTAAGGCTTCTTACCTGTTCAGGGATACATGCTGTCTCTGATGCATGATACAGGAACACTTGGTTGTTTTACTGGTGTACATCTCTGCCACTGTTCATTGATGATACTGTGCCATGGACTGCTCTGGGTCACTGGGGGAAGATGTATAAAGTCCTTGTGAATTTAATGATACTATGAAAAGGAAGGTACCATTATATACTGTTGCATTTGTCCACTCTGCATTGCTGTTTCTCGTGTTTATGGATTCAGCCATTGTTGAGTGGTTAATGACAGTGACTGATTGTAATTGACATTATAAAATGCATTCCATGAGTACAAACTAGTTGGATTATAATGAGTCATGTGATAAGTATACATGGTACGTTTTATGCTTGGGTTCTTGAAAATTCAAGCTTCCCAACAATGAGAATGAGTTACAGTTTCTTTAATTTTTAGGTAACACACGTAAATTAGTTAAAGTGGGGTCAAGCCAAAGAGTTGCAACAATGGAAGTTACTCAAAAGATCAGAACATTCTTACACTCTGACTGCTCTTGTACACACTAAATTCTGATGCAAATGTAGCCTGAAATGCCCTGTAATTTCTAAACATGCTGAGCAAAGGTTTTATTTAAAAGCATAAACTAGTGGTTCCACCATAAGGAAGTATTTTACAAAGAAGCCCTTTGAAATTTAAATGAGATAGTCTTCTACCTAACAATCTCCATAGTTGCAAGGAGAAAAGGGTATGTTTTAAATTCAGAATTGTACAGGACGTATTATGAAACGTAGTGAAATTAAAATGAATAATTATTGCTATGTGTAGCCAGAAGAAAACCTTCCAGAGATTAAGCAAGAGTCTGACTCCTTCTGGGCTACCAGCTGTTCTGTAAGAAGACCACAGGACTGGAAGTCAAAATTTCCCATGCTTTGCATCAAGTTTTCTGTGTAACCCTGAATACAGCAGGTCATGCTTCAGTTTTTCCTTCTTTGAAATGTGATTTAGCATATCAGTACAGTGACCTCCTTTGAAAGCTTCAAGAGGCAGGAGTAAAAAATGTCAAAATATTATCAGGTATAGAATGACACATGAAAATATATAATTGAGATTATGAAGCCAGAATTGAAAATTCAGCATTTTATTAACACTTGATCCAAATTGTCAAGTGTTCCCTTTATAGTGCTTAAAACAACTACCTGGTTTTTAGAAGAGAGAGACTTTTCCAAGGGCGTGTTCCTGTTACAAACTGTTTTCCATCTCTGCTTGCTCTTAAATTAATTTATGGCCAGGGGATACTAAAGAAATTTCTCTTTTGGTTAATGACTGTTATAAATTCTGTTAAGATTTCCAGTTGTGGAAATACATAGTACAACAGCAACTTAAAGAAGACTGTTCAACATACTGCTTCCTCTGCTTCATGCTTCAAAAATAACTTCCAGTTAACAAAGCAGTAAAACATTATTGGAACAAGTAATGTGGCACAGCTAAATAGAAAGTGTCAAAAAATACTACATAATTATATTAATCAATATAATTTTTTTATAATCACAAAAATAAATGTGAAAATAAATTCACATGCAATTCTGACAGAATCCAGGTAGAGTAGCTGTCCTATGTATAATTGAAGATAAAATTGACCAGAATAGTGGGATGCCACTTACTCTGTATAAGGAGTCCTATTCTTCAAAAGGGAGTATATTTCAGTTTTTTAAAGACTCTTGATTTAAAATCCATGAGAGCAAAACTAATTTGTAATGAATACAAAAGAAGGACCATTACCATGAAAGTGTGTTGATTACAAGCACTTAAAAAACCAAAGACCTGAAAAAATGCCTGCAAAAATATACAGGCATGTACCATTATTGCAATAAAATTAAAAGTAAGTCACTTCAGTGGGCATAACTGTGTGAAAAGGCTGCAACTTCTGAGGCGGAACTCAGTCCCTTTAGTTTGACAAAATAAGCTTTGTTTGATTAGATACAAAACTATAACCAGATATCCCAGCACATTGCTTTTTAAAAGCTCAGTTTTGTACAACAACTTAAAAATAATATCCTTATTCCTACATAAGAACAAAGAGAGATTTCTTAGGAACAAAGCAGCTTTTTGGTCAAGATAATTCACAGGTTTTTATGGCAAATGTTAGTAGAAATGTAAATTACAGTAGTTTATAGATTAAGTAGGGGAAACAATAATTGTCCCTTACAGAGTCAGATTATGGTCACTATAACATTAATGTAAATCTGGAGTAATTAGGCAGATTTCAGTGTAATTACTCTGGATTTACTCTGATGGAACTTTTGTAGAGAATTATACCCTTAAAAGATATACAGACAGATAGAAGAGATTTTGGTAAAGATGGAAACAAATTCTGGCACCATTAGGGAAAATACAATAGTTCTAAGGCACTAGATGCATTTTCTTATTTTTGTGTTCTTTTGACTCTTTGATAGTTCTTATACTAGTTTTTACAGGGATTCTACTTTAATCCTGTGATTCTCTCACCCTGTTTCCCTGGAGCCTTTCTTCAGCCGTTTTTTTGGTAGTTGTTTCAAACATTTAATGATGCAACAGACATGTTTGCATTATTGTCTCGTATCACTACTTCTTCATCCATAGATATTTTAACCTTTACCAAGATATTTCATCACCTGTAATGTCTGCCATCTCTTTATGTATGCTTTGCATGCTAAAAAGTTTTGTCCCTGAAACGATAGTACTGGGAATATAAAAACCATAAAGAAAATACTAAGCACAATTTCCAGGAACAGAGAGGTTTTTACACTGTTGCTAGAGCCAGTAGCAACAAAAACTCCAGAAATTTCTCTTAGATGTCAACAAAGAGAAACAGTGGTAAAAGAGTTATGGAAAAAAAGTTGAGTTATATTAACTTGGTTTGTATTTATTTTACTTTTTTTTCTACCTTCTAATGAAAAGTACTGCAATTAATATATTCAGTTCCCATACCTTTCAATTAGGTTTAGGATCATACATCTGAATATTTGCTAGTCAAAACCAGCAGAACTGTGCAACCCTTAAGGATAAGGATTAATTTAGCTTCCAGTCATTTCTATCACTTTAGAAAAGTGAGATTTGATTAAACAGAAAAGGTTATGTGAGGAGCCTTAGGAATTTCAGCACTTCTGGAAGTGTAATAAAATAGTGCACAAGCTGTGCATGCTGGATCTACATGTTAGATTGCTTGTCTGCAGACATTTGCTTACTGAAACTGTCATTTTGCAACTTTTATTGCATGACAGTAAAAACAGAAATAAAGGATGACCCCCAAATTATAGAATTTAACAATAGATAAGCAGAATTTCTTGCTGACATACAAATATTAAAGATCACTGCAAAATGTAAAGCTGTCAGTTCAAGTCAGAGCCTTCTCCATTTAAGGGAACTATGAAGGTCATACTGCATTCAGCGGAAGTTGTACTAGCAATCGCAAACAGAATATTGCTAAGCTGTGTTGCAGCAGCAGAGCAATGCACTCATTGAAGATAAGCACAATGCTTTTACATGTCAGGGAGCTATAAAAAAGAAATACTCAAAAATCTTGTCTGCCTGGCCTTTAAAATTTCATCAGCCGAGAGTCATCAATTATGGAATTACAGAAACACTACAGTTTGGGGGGAAAAAAAAATCTCTCTTCTCCTTGCCCCCACCCTCAGCAACTTGTCTAGACTTTGGTCTGCCCCTCCACACAATCTAGCTACTGTTGATGTGAGAGCCTTTTCTTCAAAACAGGCTGTAGTCTGGGACAGCCTTTGTGTATTTCTTAGCCTCGGTGACCCTTCATCTCATTTCAAATCTCAAATAAAATCAACTCCTTTTCTCCTCCTCTCCCTATACATTTTAATGTCTCTCTTCCGCTCCTTTAACTCTTTACTCTAATATCCACAAACAAAACCTTCATTAAGATAGACTCCAAACTTAAATGCAGAGGGGACCTGTTTGAACAAGTAGCTTCTGTCTGGGCTGTAATGTAGATTGTTCTCTACTGTATATTTACTACTATTTCAACCAGTCTGGTTTTAAGTATCTAAAGCTAATTATCTTCTGTAAATTGGACTTCCTTGAAGATTATCCTCAAGAGCTGTAAGTCTTGGTGTAAGAAATACTTTTCTAGTAAAATCTCTGTTGTTTTTTTCCCTTTTTCTGATTTACATAGTATGTACGGCTATACTCCCAAGTATGTTTCAGGTCTCTTTGCTGCAACTGTACCTATACAGAGCCAAGAAGCACACTTTAATCCTCACTGTCATTAATCTACCAAATGGATTTTATTGTAGATGGAGATCAAAAATACTTACTTCTTCTCACTTGATGATAAGGCAGTCTCATCAAGCGTAGGCAGAGTTCTCCCTGTCCCTTGATTGTCATTTGGCCAAAGAGCATAAAATGGCTAATAGTTCTAAAGGGATTTGTGAACGAAGCTGCCAAACTTCAGACACCTCTTATTGTGCACTTTTTGAAAGTAAGGTCCCTGTTTGGGCACCACAACTGAGACGCCCAAAATTAATTGTTGCTTTTGAAAACCCCAGACAGTCCTTGTACTAAATCTTAATTTCTCAGAGATGTAATCTTCGTGGTAGCTATTTCTCTTTGCTGCTTCTTTCTGAGAAACAAATGTAACCTACTTAGGATCTTCTAGATAACACCTAATGCCCTAATATTCTAAGTCAAAAAGAAGGTGCTTTGCAGACCAAGTTGTGTGTGAATTGCATATGATGCAGCTATGTTGGGCTTTTTTCTTCTTTCCCTTTTTTTATGGTTTTCCTTTGTCACAAAGTGTGATTAGGCAAACTTAGCCTTCCTCTAACATGACCTTTACATGTACATTGCAGATTGCCACACGATTTTTGACTCTTCAGTTACCATAAACATGAGACTACCTAAGGGTTATAGTTTACGTACAGGTTTTATTCTCAAATGCAGTCAAGTTATGGCCAGACATGCATCCCAGACCAGGAACTCGAAGGTGCTCTTGAATTCCCCCGTTTAGACACAGATAGAGTAACACCTGTTTATTAAAGAAGTTTTAACAAGAAGAGTAGATAATGTAATTTAGCTTTCCCCTTATCCCCCCATAAGCAAAGTTGCACTACAGCAAGCAAAATCTATGAGTAAATGATGCAAGATTTTGATGGTGGAGTAACTGAAGTATATTTATTTGCCAGACACTCTCTGAGGGGAAAATTTAAAGCTTGAAGTCTTGTTGGCATGGAAAATTCCTCTGAAGAGCTAAGGAAAAAGTCACACTTGGGAATCTATTAGGTACTGGCATGTCTGTCTTTGCAGTACCTGTACGTTGTGTTCATGACAAATGACAGAAGTACCACACTGACAAATGCCATTTCTTTTTTTCCACAGTGGAGGCAGTCCAAGGCAGCAGTCTTTGTGCACAATGCGTTATGCCCTTTTTTTAGTCAATGATGTAAGAAATTTCAAAAGTTATGACAGTGTTTACTATATATTTGCATGCCTGTAAAATGCACAGTAGGTGAAGATGGAAATTGTATTTTTCATTGATCCTAAGCTCTATGTTTCCTGCTGAAGGCATTTAATTAAAAAAAAAAAAATTCAAATAGTATAATGAGATAATTGTCAAGACATTCACATACATTTACAAAGCTAAGGAAAATGCTGTCCCATACAGTTGCTTATTAGTAGAATGAAGAACAAGGAACTAAACCTTCTTTAGATGAAAGTAAATTACAACCAAATTTACAGTCTTTTAAAAGAGATGAGTTTTTGGGGAGGAGACTTCTATATTCAGAGGCATATTCTAACACAAGAATTGCCTTATATGTAGGTTGGTTTATAACATATCTGTAAGTCCTGTTTTACTCATTCTGTTTACTTGAATTAATGATGTATCTTTGCAAAACCCCCATATTTCTAAAGAGAGTTCTTTCTGTGCTCTATCTTCAAATACAGTAAAAAAGATAGAATATATAGTAACATGGGTGACAGCAATTATAAATTGACCTGAGACATGGAAACCAAGTTTTAGGATAAAACCTATTACATAAACATACATAAAAGTATTATTTCAGTAAGACATAAACCTGCAGAAAAAGGGGATGGGCCCTTGCTGTGGAATGTATAAATGTACAGAGACCAAAAAGCTTTTTGGAAATAGCAATACATTCAGTTCACCTTAAAAAGTAAGTAGATAGTTATCAACTTAAGGAACTTGTATTACAAGAAAATAATATTTAAATTACATAACTAACAATGTCTCAGATTACTGTAGCCTCTTAAAATGTTAATTAGTTCTACTACTCATCTTTATTTTTGTTATGACTTTCACAAAGTCACTGACAGTATTACTTATGGCAGACTCACTTTCATGTTGAGTCCTTAATACTTTAGTGAGTACACAGGAATTGGTATTTAGTTTATGGAACAGTTACAGCCAAGCATTTCTTATTTATTCTAAAGCAACTGTTTCCACACACAGGCACACAAAAAATATTCATTTTTTTTAAACAGAAAAGATTATTCTAGACTGTCCTTCTGAAAAAGGCTATTTTCACATAGCCTGAATTTCAGGCCTCATCTCTGTGACAGTATTCTTTGCAACTAAGAGTAATTTTCCTACCCTGTGACTACTTTCTTTCGCAGTCTGTCTCCACAAAGGTGGGAGCTCATGCAGAAACCCCACAGGAACCCACTGGAGAAGCCTCAAGCCCACTGTACAACTGGTCAGTGGGTCCCCAAAGTGGATTGCACATTCAAAGTACAAAAAGAAGTGTCTGCCAGCCTAAAAACAATCGGTTGTATCTGAAACCTTTGTTTGTGCAAGTTTGCTTTGTGCAAATTTGTTGTGTTTTGTTTGTTTGTTTGTTTTTGTTTGGTTTTTTTGTTTGTTTTTCTTTGGGGTTTTTTTTCCCCAATCAATGTAGCAGCGGTTGGCTAGCGATGGGAAATGAAACGTCTGTCCATGGGTGGCTCCCCAGCTTCCCCATCCCTTCCGCACCTTCCGGGACGGGAGACTGTACGAGACTGCTGTAGCAAAGAACCATGACTCTCAGTTTAAGCGCCACGTACTGGGAGCAGCCAGAAGATCATCCGCCTTTGGGGCCAAGAACAGGATGCCGTTATCAACGCAGTAGCTTATGCCCAAGCCAGCTTCGAGCTCCGGCTGTACGCTGAGGGCGGGAGAGGCCGAGGCCGAGCCGAGCCGAGCCGGGCCGGACCAGGAGCTGAGGGCCGGGCCCGGGCGGGGCCGGGCTTGTGTCAGCAGCTTCCCTGCCGCCTCGGGGGCGTGAGGGAGGGAGCGGCCGTGGGGTGGAGAGGCGGCTGCGTGGCCGTCTCCCCGCGCTGCTGGCGGCCCTGAGGGGGCAGCGGCCGGCGGAGCCGAGTGCTGAGCGGGAGGGCCGAGCCGCGCCGCAGCTGTGGGTATCCGGGTCGGAGAGGGGCTGCTGGCGGCAGGCCGGCCGTGCACATGGGCAGAGAGGAAAGGAGAGAAGGAGGGAGGGAGGGAGGGAGGGAGCCGCGGGGCGGGGAAGCTGTGCTGCCGTTCCCGCCCTCTCCGCGCCGGGGCTGGCAACCGGTGCGGGAAGAGATGCTGCTCTGCTCTGACTCCCTCCCCGTTCTCCCTTACAGGCGCCGACTACAACCGTACGGGAGCGCTGCTGCGGGGAAGAGCGAAGATCTGGGCTCCTCAGTGCCATCACAACGCTGCATGCGCGAACGGCGTCTCCAGGCTGGTCGGTAGGTCCGCGGCTGCCAGGGCCGCTCGCCCCTGCGCGCCGGGGAGCCTTTCGCGGCCACTCTGGAGGTGCGTGGCCGTTGCGGGGCGAAGAGGCCTGAGGGGAGGGGGTTCCGCAGTGGACGACTCTTGGTGAGCATTTAATGGTGTGGGGCAGCGGCGGTGCCGGCGCTGCCAGGTGAGCGGGCTGTTGAGGGGAGGGCGGGTTTCGGGCTCCGCGGAGGGGTGCGGGCAGGGTGAAATACGGCGGAGGGTAGCGGCCCCGTCCGCGGAGCGCGGGAGGAGGAAAGGAGAGGCCGCACAAAGCTTAGCGGAGGGTGTTGGTTCTCCCCCTGGACTTCCTGTCCGGGTCGCCTTTGGGGGTTGAACTGAGCGTTCAGTAACTGCAGTACACGCGTGGGGGTTTGCGTGTGCCGGCGGCCAAGGGCTCATTTTTGCTTACGCAGACCAAACAAAGCAAACTCCTTCCCCCCGAACTGCTTAACAGAGGAAACTTTTTGCCTTATTAATGTTTTTGTAGGAACAGAAACGAAGTATAAATCTGTTGGCTGGTGATGAGAAATAGCGTAGGTTTCATTGGCTTTTTATCTCTAGCAATCGACACCTCCGCAGACCGCAGGATAATCTCTCTCATATTCTAGATTGTGTCATTCTCTTTAAATTGCATGTTTAAAACAACAAAGACAGTGACTTCATAGGGAACCGCCAAGAGCTGCTCTGTACCCCTCCTGTTTATTGGGGAAACATTCGGGAACCGGTTTGGTTTTGTAGGTAGGATCAGAAGTGAATGTAGGACATGAAGACTAAAAGGTTGTTTGCAGGTAATCTGTGTCTAGCCATCTTATTAAGGTGTGAGTTTTGGAGAAGGGAATATGAAAGTCTTTGCATGTGGAACTAGCTGGGGCAGTAACCGTGATCAGTTCATGAAGGCTTTTCAGTGGGAAGAGAACGTGGTTTATGAAACTACAGTGAAACTGGGTCAGAATATGCAGCCTTTCTCCTGGGGGCAGAACCTTATGTGAGAAAGCTGTCACTGACTATATATGTTCCTGGGTGTCTTGATTCCCAGGTCATTCGTTTGGGCTCCGGCTAGTGAAGCGATGACATTTTTATACCTGAAGTAGTGACTCCAGACCAGGACTACTTTCTGTGTTCAAATTATGCACCAGGCCTCTGACTGATACTCTGCCTGAGCAAGTGTGGTTTTGGATGACCAGAAATACATTTTAAAGATATTTCTGCAGGAGTTAGAATCAACCAGGATAAAGATACAAAGAGGAAAACAAATAGTTCAATTCTTGTGCAAGAAGTACTGATGGGGAAAGAATAAATCTAGTCTTAGAATCTTTTCGTAGTGCAGTTACAACAGAATTTGCTACCACTCCTTGTGCTATCAAATGTACCTGTCCAGCTTTCACATTTGGTATATGTACTTCGTCCGAAGTGTCTCTTTTATCTGCCAACAAGCACATATTTCCATAAACAGTTTTTGAATATAAGCAATAATTTAAGGAAAGAAAAGAATCACAGCGAGAGATAGAAAAACCTACAGTCTAACCTTTTAGGATGTTTTATCGCTTGTTTTTAACTGAACAGTCCTGTCTGATGACTGGAAAAGCACATAGCATATTCCTCCAATAATGAGACTTCTTGTTTTCTTTTGCTGGTGCATGATAAAGTTGAACCTTCTGCAGATGAGGGGTTTTGTGCTATTTTCTATTCAGTGTGATTTTGTTTGTTTGTTTGTTTGTTAAATGTGAAGTAGAAGTAAATACTGTTGAATATACCAGATGTAAGAAGGCACAGGCTGTATCACAGGGTATCGTTATAATGACTTAATTAAAAAAAGTCTTTTTGTCCTGAGACTGTTGTTTAGTGGACCTGGAGGCTGTGACAGCCCTGGCTTGAGGACACTTGAGTGGATGGAAAAGCATGCATGAAACAAGGAAGTATCTGTGGGAGAGTGCTAAGGGATAAGTGAGCGCACAGCACATATTTTCACCAGGATAAGAGTGTATGGAGAGGATGTGACCCAGTAATCTATTCACAGCTTCACAGGCCTTGGAAAGTTTAAAATGGGCTGTGATATGGATGAGTGGTAAATAACCACTGTAACTGGTCATCTTGAGCCTGTGATAACTTGTGCATAGCATTTTCATTTCAAATGCCTTAAAGGGAAGTAGTGAACAAGGCTAGGAAAGGAATGAGATTACATTCCTGCAGGTGGGAAGTTACCAGGGCACAAATTTGTTTTCCTGTTCTAGTGGAAAGGAAGATATTCTGTTTCTTGGCTTGTTTTCCCTTTACGGTGGGTTTATTTCAGACGTGTAGTTCTTATAGAGTAAGTATCATAGTGAAAGTCTGCAAGTTAAAATGCAATCTTCTTATCTGTTTACTTTTAAAGAGTACAGCAAAGCAATTATTTTCACTTTTATATGTGGAACAGGCATTATTTGGCACATAGCTATTTTCCTCCCAACTGAATGCAGGTATGAACAATAATAATTAGCAGTTGTACAGTACAATAAATCTTCAAAGTGCTTTCAAATCTGAAGCAGCAAACCTTAATAGCATGCTATTCCTGCAAGAGGTAAGTAATTAGGCAGATAAAATGAGACTGGGCAGACTTTTAAATGGAGTTTATCGATGAAGAGCCAGTCAGTTGGACAAAACTGCTCTTTATCACTGAAGTCACTGAATACTGGTGTACATTAAATGGCTTCAAATATTTATATGTTGAAATACACGACAATGTGGCCTAAAGGTCCTGGTTAATATAGGCATCCTCTTGTTCCAAGTTCTTCGCAGTTGAGAGTTACCTTACACTCAAGAGTCTCTCTAGTGGTTGTTCCACAGCACTTGTCAAGACTTTCTAACTTGTATGGGAGTAAGGTCAGCTCTTTAAGGGGGATGATTTTCTTTTGAAGAGCTTTCCAGTTTACTCATGCAATGGGCCTAGAACCTTTAGTCCATTGGTGATATTGGTAGAGATCAAAGTGATTTGGCAATGAGACTTTTAAACCTAAGAACATGTAATATTGGTTTGGCTGCCACATTTTGGCCATGTGAGAGGGAGTGTTGATTAGCAGCCCAATGCTGTCAGTCACCCTTTGGTTTTTTCACTTGCAGAAAAATTGGATGGAATTTTATGGTTTTAAAATGAGCTAGTCAGTGAGACAGACTGAAAAGCAAGTCTTGGGGTAGTGTGTCATGCTGCAGAAAATATTTGTAAGCAGTTACCTTGAGCTGTGCTTACTGTGGGGCAAGCATGGATGGAAAGCTATGAATACCAGAGTAAGTTAATGTTGTATGTCACCAGTTAACTATTAATGAAATCTGTGCATGTGTAAAGAAGGGTGGAACTTTTGAAAGAAGTGTTTCCCAGCCCCACCTCCTCCTGAAGTGAAGGAAGCTGGCATTTACAGGTGGGAAGGGCGGAAGACTCTTTGGTGCCGTTTTTATTTTGTCCAGGCTTCTCTTTCTCCTATGCCAGTTAAAGACCTGGTGAGCAACTAGGCCTATTCTTTGTGCATCATTATCTATTAAAATACTGTCATAAAAGGAGTGAATTTAGTAGGATGCCTTGGGACAATGATACGTGTTATGAGTTTAAAATCCAACTACCAGGATAGAGATCTGCTCCAGTTAGCTTATGAAACTCCATAGGAAGAATAACAGAGGTGAGAAGGCTTTGTTCTCAGGGTTTCATCTGTTGTTCTTTATCTTTTATGTGTAAATTTAATATGCCACAGAAATGTTTGCAAGTAATATATCAAAAATTAAAGGAGACCCAGTATTAAAACTGCTGATTTCTGACTGATGTTACTTATAGGAAATAGTGTAGTTTTGTAGGATGTTGAGTGTTATTAAGGATTTGTAGATGATGGGGTAATGAGCTGCTGTGTCAGCTCATTGTTCCTGCTTCAAACAGTCTGTCATTAGCTGAGATGGGGTGCTTGGAAATAAAGCTTCCTTCTCTTCGTGGCTAGAAGTAAAGCACTGGGAGAAGAATTGAAAGACTTAAAAACGATGACAGTTTAAGTGCTCAAGTTTGGAATTGAACACAAACCTGTTTGTGAACTAATCTGATGCTGTTGAAAACCACATTGCTTTTTTCAGTAGGCCTGAAAAGACCTTCAATTCATGTGTGCTTATGCTTTGTCAGAGGAAGGACAAGTTTTCTGGGGTCTTCTCACAACTCTGGATAATGATTATATTTTGTTTGTTTCTTGAAAATTGTCTTAATAGAGAACATTTGCCTGTATGGGAGAGATACGGAAAGGAATTTCCTATAGAGTTTGCTGAAATATTTGGAAGTAAGTCTGAAAATGGTTTTTATATGTTGCTGATGCATATCTTTTGTAACTCAGTGTTTGTGTGTAGTTAGGTACTTGTTTTCATGCACATGTGCAGAAATGTTGTAACTGAACTCTGTTATATTCAGGAAAAAAAAAATCTTGTGCTGAAGGGCTACTTGGGTGACTTTTCTTGAAAAATGACATCGCGAGTGATCTGTTTTTTGTGCTGTAAGGTTGAAATTGATGCTGAGTTTAATAGGAAACATTTCTGTTTATTTCTTAAGTAAAAGCTTGAACAGAGGCTCTTTCCCATGACATTTTTTCCTGAAATCTAGTTTTGTTTGTTGCTCTAGAATTTGTTGAGTGGAGAAGGCTATTAGATCATACAGATTCCTCATGTTTTAAAGGTATAATGTGCTTTTCATTATAATGAATGACAGACTCTTATTGGATAAATAGTGGAAACACCAGGTTCACCTGTGTTTCATACCGAGTATTAAAACAGCTGTAAAAGCAGTTTTGACTACAGTTTTTTATATACATATGTAGGTGTAGCTGATGTTCTCTAGGAGCCAGATGACAGTAGTCTTTTTAGCAGGTTCCAGGATATCCGTGTGTGTTGGAATCTTATCACCACTGCTGTGTGCTGTATGAAAGTAACAATACTACTTCATTGCAATAGCATGGTTATGCCAATGTATTAGAAATTGTTGCATTCTGTATTGACTGCAGTCTATTTTGGAACAACAATTCAGAGCTGTTAATGTAAATAATGTAATAAAGTTGCATGTTTGGAGATGTAAGCTTCTCTGAGTCTCATGTCCATTCTGCAATCTGTCTTTATTTTTATTCATGTAATAGCTAGTGTTGTACTCAGGTAGTGGACAGGCCCTTAAGACCTGTTACAGAAATTCCCCAAGGACTGAGTCCAAAGGCTTTTCTAAGTTATTACTGAGTAGAGGCAGAGCATGGCTTATCTCATTATCTCAAGGGCTATAGACACTCTCATTTACAGCTCCTTGTTTGTGCAGGGGAATCAGTTCCCAGTGATTAATTTTATGTTTCAGATTAGGATTTTTCCCTTTTTAATATTAATTTATTTAGCATCTCTGTAGTGTGTAGATTGACTACTGTATTTTCAGGTTTTCAGACAGAGGTGAATGACTACAAGGAGGGATAAAAAACCTCAATAAACCTGTGAAGCTGGCGGTTCCAGGGCTTTCTTAAGGTCACCAAGGAAAGGTAATGAGACTTTACTTGTAAAGCCACATCTGCTGCGCAGCAGGTATTTATAGAGCCTGTAGAAAACGGCTTTTGAAATACTAACTATACAATTTTAAACCTGTAAACTGCCTTATTTGGTGTTAAATGTGTTCCACTGTTCTCGATGGAGCTGTTGACTTTTTCTGCTAACTATATCCATGTATGATAATTTTAAAAGATTAAATGGACTGAAGAGGGAGCTAAATTAGTTTGAAACCTTAAACATTAGAAATAGTTGTACTTGCTGGCAAAGTCATGCCTGGTTTAAATGATGAAAGATTTGGACTTGCACATTGTGAGAGGCTCTCACAATAGAGGTGTGAAAAAACCGGAATATTTAGATGTTTATCCATGTCATAAATAAAAAGTAAAACTTTGATGAGGAAAGTAGGTAGAAAATTTTATGTAGAGTATCAGTTCTGTAGAAGAACTTGCTGATTCTTCTTGTCTTGTCAAAATGCATCAAGGGCAACAGTTTTACTGATTTTGCCCATTTTCTCTGTGCATAATTTAGTGTTTCAGCACAAAGAAAAGTTAGAGAAGGGAAAGGGAGCAGATGTTTTGCCTTCTAGTATCTTTACTGTAAAATCAGTAAGTGGAAAATCCTTTCCTAGTGCTTAGGGTTATGGTCAGTGAAATAATAGATAGCTTTGTACTGACTTGACAAAAGCATTATTTGCCTTCAATGAGTTAAGTTGGGAGCTTGAATTCCAGGCAACCAAATGGTTGATACAGTGGTACGAGTGCTACTTTTATTCTTTACTTTTTAATTTCAGTGAGCAACAACACGTGTTACTTTGAGAGACATCTCTGTAGTATACGTTGCTGACTGGACAATTGTGTGGTTAGGTTTATGCAGAATTATCCCTCCAGCAGCCTAATTAAAGACTATATGTAACTTCCTTAAATGGTATGTTTCAGCAGGTGGTAAATACCGTTTTCTCCTTCAGAAGTTTTGTTATGGTATTTCTTTCACTTGCCTTAGTCTGGTATAACTATTTTCCAGTGTTTGAGGTCCATTTTTTGTTTGTTCTTCCGAAGCCACTTTGCTTTCGTCTTTGTAAGGCTTAAAATTGGCCTTCACTTTAATTTGACTTATAGGAAATAAGGGAGTGCTGCCTGTATGCATGTGTTAATCAGAGATTTGTTTAGCAATATGCACTCTGCACTTCTCACTAAAGCATTTATCATCTCAGGCTTTTAGGAGGAAAGAGTTTCTGTCCATCCTTCATAGATTCTGTCTTTTAGAAATGACAGAATCTATGAAGATATTTTAGAATCCTGTTGTATATCTTCAGTCATCTTTTCTCTGTTCTTAGACCACTGCCCTGCACTTGAAGGAATTTCCTCATAGCTATTTGAAGGAGAGCTTCAAAAAAGCTTGCAGTAAAAGTTAGCTTATTGATTATGGTTAGAAATCTGTTCAAGGAGTAGCAGCAAAAAATAACAACACGTCTAATGAATCCACTGAAATACTAAAAAAAAATTGGTGTTATCTAGGGAAAATTAAAATTTTCATGATTTTTTTCCATAAAAGTAACATTTGAGATTTGTGCATGCTGGTGTTTGGCATCTGAATAGTTACACCATGAAGAGCAACGAGAATCTCCCTGCTAACTTCACTGGAAATTTGAGTGAGATGCAAGCGGAATACAAATGCTGTTGACATTGTTATCGATATGTACCATTACGGTAGACACTGCAATATAAATTTGTACGTAAATTAAGGAATTTTGGTCCTCATGCCTTTGTATTTGTAAGGTTGTTTAAACTCCAAAAATCAGAAATTGGCTTGGGAAGTCTGCTGTAATGGTCTGATTAGTAAGATTTGCAAGACACCAAGTTTTTTAGGAAACCCCAGAGCGTTAGACTTATGTTTCCTGAAAGAGGTTTCTTCTGATGCTATTTGTTTGACAAATATATACATTTAGCAACACAAGCTGATTCCCAAGAAGCTTAATTTTTGAATAGCTTGATTTTTCAGTGTGCCCTGTCATTGCAATCCCTTAAATGACCTTAATAAAGAATTTAAAGATTATCTGCTTGTAAAGATTTGCTATCTGGCAGCAGTGAAAGTTTGCTTCATCAGCTATATAGATTCATTTATTGAGTGGCTTTGCAGTTAGGTTATCACATGTGTGGAACAGCCAAATCAGCCTGGAGCTTTAAGCACGTGGGCTAATGTGTAGAATTGAGTTACTGAAACAGCTTTGCAAAGCTCCTTCATGTCAAAATAAAATGTGTGTGCTCACCGTGATTCTTACAAGCCTTTGGTGTTTCAGAAGAGTGTGATTGTAAATTGTAAAAATGAACTATTTTGTTCATGTTTGTTTTCAGTAGGTTTTGATACCGTTGTATCCCATTAGCACTAGTGTTTGCTTTAAACAATTGGCAAACAGTTCCAGCAAGCACAGTTTTCTCACTTTTTCCTTGCTCCCTGGTTCTGTCCTCTATGAATTTGAGGAATATGATGTATAAAGGAAGAAACCCTTAAGCATACTTTTTGTTATTTTGTCACGAAATACTAAGGAAAGCCTTAAAAAAGGTTATTATAATTTTGTAGGTTTATTTGCATATTTTATCTTCAGAATAGAAAATATTTTGTATGCTAGAAGATTGTTGTTTGTATTTGTCAGTTACTGTGGTGGTAACTGAGCATAGCACAGTAAATGTGGATGGAAGAAAAGTTTATTCTTGGTAGCTGCAAACATTTACTGCAGAGTGGTTGGTAAAAGTTGAGTGACTGTGAGGCATTATGGGGTCCTTCAAGACCCTTAGCATGTTCTTCTGTAGTAAGATTTGAGAAGATAAGCTAATATCTTCACAGCAAACAAAAGAAAATACTCCTTGTGAACTGCTTAATTACAGCTGTCTTACTGGAACAAAATGTGCTGGAAAAGTGTGGATGTGTTCAGGAAGGGATTAGGGAAATTAACAGAACAGAGACCATTAGTGACTATTAAATTTGACTGTGCACTTATAACCTTTAGCTCAGGAGTTTAATAAACTGGTGATTGCCAAGGAAGGGTGATAGGAGGGGTGGTCTGATCCAATATAGTACTACTTGTATTGAACATTGCTTATACTTCCATATACTAAAAAAAATGGGAAGCTCCTCCAAACTGAAAACTTCTTTAATAAGACATCTTTTGTGATCTGCCTTTAAAGCTCATGTGTGTCCACAGGGGCTGACTTGCTGTTCAGGAATAGAAGGCATCCAAACAGTGGGAACCACTGCGTGGCCCAAGAAAATCTGCATTACAGCAGACTCCTGCATTTGTTGCAGTTAGTTCAGTGCTCTAGAGGCATCAGCAGTGGTCATGCCTGTTCCTGAAAATGGAGAGAAGTTCCGACCTAGCTGAAGAAGTGTAAACAAGATGTTGGGCTGGCTGGTCAAACTGCAGTTCCTTGCATGTTTTTTCATCCTTTCTGTCATGGAATCCTTATTCTCTTTTATTCAGATCTGTTAAGGAAGGGTTAAGTAATAGATAGTCAAGTAATCAGAGGGGTTAATTTTTGTGCATAAAAGTCTAGAGTAAAAATAGTTGCTCAGTAAGAGGGGACAAAAAGACAGGAGAACCTTGATGATAGCACAAAGTATCTGTACCAATATTAGCTGTTAAAGAGGAAAGTGAAAATATACTACCTGATGATATAATAAAATAGATTATATAAGTAGTTGTCATTTTAATTGGTTTCATATGAAATGCACAACAAAAACAACTTGTAGAGACTGAAATAGCATGTCATCACTCATCTGTAAAAGAAATCAAACTATTTAAGAACTGAAGGACGTTCTGCAATGATAAAAGGCATTCTTTTTGTTCTTGCTTGACTCAACATCATATTATTGTTCTCTGGTGCTAGTACATGTGCTCTTTTGTTGGGTGCTTTGGCCTTGCATACTGAAATAAGCATAGAATAATCAAAAAGCATTTTTCAGTGCAAACCCTTTTGTTCTGTGATACCAGATACTGATGAAATTTGTATCTCTCAGTACTGAGTATTAAAGAGTGGAATAGAATCAATAAATTATATTTAATGTTGTATGTGAAAATTTCCCTGGTGCTTGCACTGTAGACAATATAGTTGGCAATATCAGGAAATATTTTTGTGATTCATATCAACCAAACTCTTTGATATGTGCATTAATTCTCACCAGTTCTGTCCCACCTATTGCCCTTGCTTTGAGAATGTTAAAGAACTGAAGATCACAGAATTAAACTTTTTACCGTAATATGAACTGCTGGTTTGGAAGTCTGCTGATGATGCAAAATCTTGTTTGTTCTGCTTCCCTCTTCAGTGGTTTTGGAGAAGTAGAAGAGAAACTATTGCCTGTCTAGACTTTAATAATTTATATATAAATTTACCTTTTATGTAGACAACATTCGTTTCAAGGCTTATGATGTATTTTCAATGCTAGGCTATAAACACCAGTTTAAAAAAACCCAAGCAAACCAACCTAACAACACAACACAACTGTTGTGCCAAGGAGTAATATGCATCTAATAAGAGCGATTTCATTTTATAATAGTTCTGGAACCCTGAGGTATGTGGTCTTTAAACTGTTTTCAAAGGATTTGTGGAACTCAGATTTTTTTGGAGTGACAAAGGCTCTAATCATTGGCCAGCAGGCTCTTTGATATAGAGCAATTGTAAATTGTGTATGACTTCTGGGTGAGGAGAGTCTTAAGTTTCTTTCTTCTTCCTTTCCCCCCTCCCTCTCCATCTGTCAGTTGGAGAAACCTTTTGGTGTTTTTATTTTTTGTAGACTGATGGTGTAAAATAGTGTTAAGTCTTACAGCCATTTTTATAGAAGTCTGATTATTGTGGAAGAAGATTGCTAAAAAAATGGAGAGTGTGTGATTAAAGGCAAAAGCAGATTGGTACCAGCTGTCTTCAGTTGTTGTTTTTTGCCAAAACTCAAATTTTTAATCTATAAATCTGTAGTTTAAAAAAATGCAGCTTGTGAATAGTTCTATGCCTTTATTTCCCATCTAAATGACTTGGGTAATATTCTGCTTCTAGGTAAGTGGATGAAAAATGATCAGTAGTATAAATCAAATTGTAAAAATACTTTAAAGAATTTTGTGAGGGAAAAGTATTTTTCATCTCCAGTTGATTAGTAATGGTCCACAGGATGCCTTAAGTCTTCCAGTAAGATTTGGCCTCTATAATGATTTATTAATTTATTTTTCTTATGTGAAAGATTCCAATGTCCCTAGCTGCTACTTTGTCTGTAAATTGGGTATTTCTTCCTTGGCGAAAACAGTATGTGTATGCTTTTGTGCAAATATGCTTTCTTTCTGTTCTAACTCTACTGTCTGATGAAGGCTTCGTTCTGGTCTCTCTGCATCTGCACAAGAAGGAAGCTATGGATTATTCCTCCCACCATGGACTGTGAAGGTACTGCGTTCTCCTGTCCTTTAGACTTAAATCTTAAGATTGTAAAATTTTGTTCTTTCCCTCCCTGTTTGCAGTTTTTTTATTGGTTTGTTTTTTTGTAACTCCTTGCCTTCTTTTGTTAGTATCAAATTGTGTATTTCTGTAAGTGGTGAACCCTTGAGGCTTCTCAGTCATTACTAGTACTACTGTTTCTCAGATAAATGTATGGAGCTTGAGGTAAACCAATACAACTGGTCCAGTTTGATAAACTATCATTCAAATTCTGTATTTTATAATCAAAGTTTATAGGGAATGCATTGTAGTGAAACAACATATATCAAAACTGAAGATGTTTTGAAACTGTTTATAAAACATTATAAAGTTTTGATATCTGTTTCAGCCTACTGCCCAAATGCTTTTTACAGAGCCTCATATTTATGGCTGGATGTGCTGTATCAATGAATAATCTCCTTCACTTCTTTTCCAGAGTATTTACTTAGCAATGAAAGACGGAAATAGGAGTTAAAGAGCTTCAGCCCATCTTTTTTTCTTGCACAAAACTTTGACATTTTTTTCCTAAAAGCAGCACTTTCTATTAGAAATTTATGCCATTTATATACTGATAATGCAAATCGTATTTTTTTATAACATACCCATTTTTTTAAGTTTGCAAGATGAAAACTGAAATTCAGGACTGGAAGAAAATTTAGATTTGTTTAAAAGTTTTAGCCATTCATGGAAAGGATGGAAGTTGGTATGTTGTATGCAGACCATATTGTGTAAGACTTGAGCTCATAAGTTTTGGAGGGATGGAATTTTCTGTGTGTGTCGCTGTGGTGTTTCTGTTTATTTTAGGTGGTTCTATGGGTCTATTTTAGGTGGTATTTTTGGGTCTCCATGAAATAAAGAGTTGGGGTTAAGCTGCTGTACATGGAATTATCAAATTGATTGAGAAGGCAGCGCAAAATTTGATGTATTCTTTAACTGTGGTCTAACTCCCTGTGGTCCGGCTGCATCAATAAAAGATTCAAGTGCTGTTACATTATCCTTCTATTCTCCTTTCACTTAATCCCTCACTAAGGCAGTAGGTTCACATGTTAATACAACCTTCTTCTTGGTTCTTTTCCAGTCCAGCAAGTATAATTGGTACATGGGTATTATCTGTGTATGTCCTCACTCTCACTACCTCTCCATTATAATTCACATAAGAATGTTCTTAGGGAAAAAAAAAGAAAAATGGTGCTGTAACTTGCTTTCCTCTCACAGTTCCTAGGCCTGTGGAGGAAAAGTTTCTGCAAGCTTGTCCTTGTTATGCAGCCAAGGGTGTAATACGTCTCTTTGTCCTGTAAGTCTACTAATATGAATGTATTTATCATCCAGACAAAGCAAAACTTCCCTGAACTCTGATTTTGGCGACAGCAAGCTTGGCATTGTGTCATGGGAGGAGGCACTGATGTCTTGTTTTTCCTGTTTTATTGGAAATGCCATCTTCTGTAGCTTGTTCTGTCCTGTCATTTCTCCAAGTACCAAAATATTATGGAGTGCAGATAATGATCAGATGGAGTCTTCATCCATTCTAGTGTGTGAAGCTGAATCAAATATATTATATTGTGGACTATCTCTCTGTCTTTACTGTAGATCAGGTAGTCTGATTTGCGTGGAAGGTCTCGTTACAAGGTCTATAAATCACCCTTACATATTTTTTGTGTTGCTGTCAAATGGTACCGAGGCTTATGTTCTTTGTGGTGAGTGTCCTTTTTACACTCTGAATCCCATTCACTTTCTTGTCTCAGAAACCTCAAGCTTGGTTTGTTTTGAAGCAGGGCAGCAAAAAGAGGTAGATGCATCTCTTGCAAAAAAGCAATGGCATGTTTTCCCATATAAATGAAAGGACTAGTAATCATATCATCTTTGAGGGCAGTTAAGACATGGAGAATATCATGGTTGTAGGACTGAAGAACTTATGCATAGCCTCTGCATTTAAGATGAATCATACATTGGGTGTGTGTTAGAAATTTGTTCAAGGGGCAGTATAGTCAATTTAACAATTGTTAAGTTGTGAACAGCAGACTGAATCATGCAGTATATAATGATATATTCTGCTGAAGTGCGGTGAACAGAGTGACAGGCTGAGGGACCGTAGTTAACCAGTCAGATCCTGATTAACTTGTATAATTTTGGTACAAAGCCATATGTGCTTTGTCAACTCATGTTTTGGAGCAAGATCCTCATTTCCTAACCATAGGCATTCTAAGTCTTCAAGTGGCTTTGTCTACTACTTAATCTGGAACTAAAACCTCCTAATTGCAGGATTTAAACTAGAGTGTGTAAGCTGCTTGGGAAGGTGTTGGCCTCCATAATGAGCTCATTTAGAAAGCAAGCATCTGTGAGCAAAAATCTTAATGTTTTGTGTGGAATCCTTCAGCTGATAAAGTATCTGTAGATATGCTGCTAAATTAGTTGGTGATAGTTGTCACATGGACTATGCTGTTGTCAATACTTGGTCTACATCACATCTACAGAGTTGGGTGAAGCAGATGGGCAAACAGTAGGTAAATCTTGATGTATGTTATCAGTTGCAGGAAGTGGATTAACTGTGGGTGGTTGGATAACAAAAGTCTGCCTTAGAAAAAAAAACAGTATTAATTCAATATCTGCAAGATGGTGGTGGGTTACATGCTTAGAAACCCTGCTAAAAATAGATTTAACAGAGAACCTAAACAACGTGAGAGCTTGAGAAACACTGGAGTATGGAAATACCAGCAGCAGATGAGTGAGAATTTTGTGAAATCATAGAATCATAGAATAGTTAGGGTTGGAAAGGACCTTAAGATCATCTAGTTCCAACCCCCCTGCCATGGGCAGGGACACCTCACACTAAACCATGCCACCCAAGGCCTCATCCAACCTGGCCTTGAACACTGCCAGGGATGGATCATTCACAACCTCCCTGGGCAACCCATTCCAGTGCCTCACCACCCTCTCAGTAAAGAATTTCTTCCTTATATCCAATCTAAACTTCCCCTGTTTAAGTTTGAACCTGTTACCCCTTGTCCTGTCACTACAGTCCCTGATGAATAGTCCCTCCCCAGCATCCTTGTAGGCCCCCTTCAGATACTGGAAGGCTGCTATGAGGTCTCCACGCAGCCTTCTCTTCTCCAGGCTGAACAGCCCCAACTTTCTCAGCCTGTCTCCATACAGGAGGTGCTCCAGTCCCCTGATCATCCTCGTGGCCCTCCTCTGGACTTGTTCCAACAGTTCCATGTCCTTTTTATGTTGAGGACACCAGAACTGCACACAATACTCCAAGTGAGGTCTCACGAGAGCAGAGTAGAGGGGCAGGATCACCTCCTTTGACCTGCTGGTCACGCTCCTTTTGATGCAGCCCAAGATGTGGTTGGCTTTCTGGGCTGCGAGCGCACACTGCTGGCTCATGTTCAGTTTTTCATCGACCAACAGCCCCAAGTCCTTCTCTGCAGGGCTGCTCTGAATCTCTTCTCTGCCCAGCCTGTAGCTGTGCCTGGGATTGCTGAGACCCAGGTGTAGGACCTTGCACTTGGCATGGTTAAACTTCAGGTTTGGCATCAGGTTGGCATCAGCCCACTTCACAAGTACATCAGGGTCCCTCTGGATGGCATCCCTTCCCTCCGGCGTATCAACTGAACCACACAGCTTGGTGTCATCGGCAAACTTGCTGAGGGCGCACTCAATCCCAGTGTCCATGTCACCGACAAAGATGTTGAACAAGACCGGTCCCAACACCCATCCCTGAGGGACACCGCTCGTTACCGGTCTCCAGCCAGACATGGAGCCATGGACCACAACTCTTTGCGTGCGGCCATCCAGCCAGTTCTTTATCCACCGAGTGGTCCACCCATCAGATTGATGTCTCTCAAATTTAGAGACAAGGATGTCGTGGGGGACAGTGTCAAACGCTTTGCACAAATCCAGGTAGATGACGTCAACTGCTCTGCCCCTGTCCATCAGTTCCGTAGCCCCATCATAAAAGGCCACCAAATTGGTCAGGCGGGATTTCCCTTTAGTGAAGCCATGCTGGCTGTCACCAACCACCTCCTTGTTTTTCATGTGCCTTAGCATGCCTTCCAGGAGAATCTGCTCCAAGAGTTTGCCAGGCACAGAGGTGAGACTGACTGGTCTGTAATTCCGTGGGTCATCCATTTTCCCCTTCTTGAAAATGGGGGTTATATTTCCCTTTTTCCAGTTGTTGGGAACTTCACCTGACTACCATGATTTTTCAAATATGATGGCCAGTGGCTTAGCAACTTCGTTTGCCAGCTCCTTCGGGACCTGTGGATGGATGTCGTCAGGTCCCGTGGACATGTGTGCGTTTAGGGTTTTAAGAAAATCATATGATGAACCAGTAGGGAATAATGTAATAATACCCTTCTTATAAAACTTCTTTTCCTTTTTTCTGGGCAATGGGTCAGTTTCACAGCATCAAAGTATACCCTGCATGTTTTCTACTTGCTGTCAGATTTTTATGTGCCCTGCAATTTGATTACTGGTTGGGAGTGCATATGAAGAGAGAGTATGTGCAACTTTAGTCTTAAATTAATTACTGTATGCATGAGTATGAAAGGAAGTGCAGAAAGAAAGCGATCTGCAATCTGATAAGATAAATGATTGCCTTAGTTGTCACAAATTCTGTGCTTGGGACATGCAGGTGTTGAGCAGAAGAAGGAATCTTGATGCTTGCAGTGTATGCATCTAACTCAGAGTTCAATTTTCCTGTGTGTTATCCAGTTGGGGGGTTTCTTGTTACTGGCTTCACTGAATACTGTTTAATATAGTTGATGTCTGGACCTTATTGGTAGTTCACCTAATTTACATTACATTGACAGATTATCAGTTACTGGGTGAAAAAAATGAGATGTATCCTGTTCAAGGACAATGTAATGATTTTCCAACAGTCTGCTTCTGAGCTCAGCATCACTTCAGGAGGGGAAAACATCATTTGTTTCTCTTGAACAGCAACTAAGTGCTTTCATGAAGTAATAGTTAAATAGGTTATTTTTTCTCTGGAAAGCTACTCACTCACAGAGAGAACTTGCCGTGAGAGTCTCTTAAGGACAGGTGTATACACAGATGATGAATGCTATTGAATTCCTTCTCAGGAAATGGTTCTACCTGTTAAGACTTGTTAGCACTATGCTTGCAGTACCATACGCATAGAACAAAGAGCTGGAAAAAAAACCAGATGGAGGTCTGTTACTGCAGTTGCAGTCCATCTGCTGGTATCAAATCTGGTCTTACAAGTGCTTACAGAATCTTACTTTAAATCTGCCTTGGCCAAAACCTTTAATAGGCTTTAGAGACCCTCTAACAAGGCTTTCAGGTAGTTGACTTTTCAAAATAGGTAAGTGTTCCTGCCCATTTAGAACTCTGTCCTTCAGGGTTTTTCTCCTTTCCTGCAGCAGAAACTTAAGCCACAAGTGAATTGCTTAGTGTACAGGAAGTACACACGTTCAGGCAAATGCACATATAAATTTTATAGAGGCAGGTGGTAAAATGTGTATATGCACATATATATGTGAGGACACACACACACTCTCACATGGGTGTTTACGAGCACATCCTCCCTGAAGGTTACGTAAAAGTTCAGAGGCAGATATGTAATCTCACTTGACAGTGCTTCTCATTTTCCTTAGTATCAGTCTGCCTTCATTTGAGGCAGCAGCTTATCATTTGTTGTCTTTCTAATTGCTCTGTGTAGGTTCTGAGTTCTGTGGACAAGTCGAATCCAGCCAGCTGCCTGTTCATATCTCTGGTGTTCCCTTGGAGCATACCTGTTTCCTGATTGGGTCTTTGTATGAGAATGGGATAACATCAGATACCTCTGTTTTGAAGAGGTAGATCTCTTGAATTTGGTGCTTACTTGGAAATATCTGAAGTTACTTTATAAAGTTAGACACTGATTCCCGCTTAAAATTTCTTTAGCATAATCTTTGTATACATTTTCACACCTAACATAAGGACAATATATCACAGACCTTTTTACTTGCATTTTTGAGCATACAAAAAGTATAAATCTTACGCCTTGTCTAAGTAGCTAAGAGCTGTCTGAAAATGTAACTACTTTCATTGCTGCTACAGAAAAGTGAAGAAAATGCAGTACTCAGAATAAGACTTGATATTTGCTACTGTGCTTGAATTAACATTTTCTTCAACTTTCAGATAAATAGAGTAAGGATCTCTCAGCTTACGCCTTGGTCCTAAAGATGTGGCTGCTCTTGTGTACACACTTCTTGACAGCTGAAATGTAGGCCTATGTTCTGTCTTGTCTGTTTTTCAGGGTATAAATCCAGACTTTCACAATAAGAATTAGTCATCACTTGTGTGAGTAATAGCTTTACTCCCAGACAGGTGAGTTCACAGATAAGATATCCATGGTGTCATCCAGCTGCAGACCTCAAGGTCTGTTCAGTTCCTTATGCCATAGCTCCTTTTTTTTTTTTTTTTTTTCTGTCTAAATATGAACCAAGAAATTGCAAGTGTCTGGATTGCCAGCACATTTCTTTTACTGCTGCAAGTCCTGGGATTCTGTGGTGTTGCCCATGTTGTAGAACACATGCAGTCACTTAAAGAAGTCTGAATTACCAAGGACTTGGAAATGTTACTGTCTGGAGCATCAAAGACTGAAGAAATGGTGCAACATAGACCCACCCTCCACATGGGTAGAACCCTCAGGCACCCTAAAGTTTGAGAACATGATCACTTCCACCCGGAGCTGTAGGGCTGCTTCAGAATTGTTCCTATCAGTCACCAGGAACTAAAACATCACTCAGGGTCATGGCTGAGGAGAGTGTTGTTATTCAGGAGATGGTCCATCTCCATCAGTAATTGTTGACTCTCATCAACTGTTTTCACCAAGAGTAATAAACGGTAAAAATGTGAGTGAGAATGTAGATTGACTTGAGTAAGAAAGGGCAAGAAAGCTAGGTGTTGCGTAAGACTAGGGTATTAGGTAAGAAAGCTATTGGGCTGTTTGTAGCAACTGCTTAGCCAAAGAGAACATGTGCCAGGTGGTAACTTTTAAATTTACTGGGGTGCTTTTCCTTTTCATAGCAAAACTAGATATGTACAAGTGTAGTTTAGTGGAAGTATTGGTAGGTGGGATGACCTATGTGGGAGTTTAACTCTCTTGTTGAGCTAAGTTTGTACTTAAACAAAAAAATCCTTTATTGCAGTAGTGCAGCTTCTTTGCCTCCATGTGCCTATGGTAAGGCTGGAGGAAGTGCTGGAGGAGTTGGATGCAGATAGGTGTTACTTTCAGACTTGTTCTGTCACTTGGCCAGGTTTTATTCTGTTGTCAGATATTGTTTCCTTCCCAGGCAGTACATATGAAGTAGTTGTTAGTATGAATTGTCCTCTGGATACTAGAGTTTTATGGAGTATACAAGTTACACTTCCTGCTAGCAGATTGCTTTCTTGTCATAAGTATGCAAGGGTGCTGCTTTTGAACTAAAACCACAGCAGAATTGTTTCTGAAACTGGTACTTTTCTCACATGAGTACCATACATTAGGTTGTTCTAGCTGTGGAGAAACTGTTTTGATGCCACAGTGACGGATCTCTTCTAATTTCTTTTTCCAAAATGTCTGTTAGTTAAACACATGAAGCTGGCAAGGATTTTTTGTCTCTTATCTGTCCCACCCTTCTCTCACAGCAGAAGAAATCTAACAAAGTGAGCCCCACAGGTCACCCACCATAACAACAGTAAAAGCCATTTGTTGAAGGTTTGGCTGTGCATATATAGAATTAAAATCTGGTTTTGAAATAATATTTGATGGGGTCAGGCTTTATACTTGTTGAGAGTATGTTGACTTTAACAGTGATTTACAAATATACTACAGTCCTAAACACTCTTCTTTATTGCTAAAGTTGGTGGATATTAGAAATATCTTTCCCAATATTTCAGCATGTTAACATCATGATGTTTCTACACTTATTTGCAAGTCAGCAATTTTCTGATGGGGGGGGGAAGGGAGAGAGAAGAAACAGGAAGAAAAAAAAGCTGTAAAGCTTCCTGAAATTCACTTTTTAATGGCGTATCTAAGAAATTTGAAGACCCTTACTCTGTTGGCATATCATGCTTAGTTTTTTGCTGATCTGGTTGTGCTGCCTTTGTTTACACTGGTTATTATGTTTCTGCAAGGGGCTGTCATGCTGAGAAGAGACATTTTTAAAGCAAGGTACTCTGTTACTGTGAGTGTAAGGATTTATAAATCTATCAGAATCTGAACCCTTCAGTACTGGAGAATTTATCTAATACACTAAAATTTGTATCACTTCATTGCCACAGGAGAGACCTTAAGTTAAGCTTTTAAAAACCCACTCTAGAGTAAATTTATCCATTAGCGAAGTTATCTGTTGGGGAATGCTGGCTTAATTTTTACCTGTTAAATCAGTGAAACTTACTTGTACAGTCACTGAGTTTCTAGTCTGTGGCAATTTATATCTTGGTATTAAAAATTTGATCATTATTGTTCTCAAACACTGGCCTTATTATGAAGAAAATTGTCTTCATGTGATATGAAAAAGCAGTTACTCTGTAAAATTACCACTACTTATTTGAGTTGTTTATCAGAGCCTGATAGTCTTACTTGTAGATACCTTTGAAATGTCACAGATGGTGGGAAGTAGTTCTTATTGACAGGATAATGGTTCCTACTGACTCTGTGATATTTAAATCGTATGCGTGCTACTGTTTCTCCTCCTCTGACCACAGCTTTCATTCCCTCTTCAGCTCTGCTAAAAGCTGCAAGTGAATGAGACCAGACTTCAGTCATGACCTTTTTATAGTATGTGAGGAATGCGTAGTTCATTTGCAACAATGGAATAACTGCTGGACTAAAGCTGGAGGTGCCATTCTTAATTTCTCTCAGGGTAGTGTGTCCCTGCCGTGGCAACAATGCATGAAACCCACATAGACCTAGCAACAGTTGTGTACCCTGTGTACTTCATGAAGAGCACTGCTGTACTGGGCACTGAAAAAAAGCAGGATGGAGGGATGCCAAGGAAGGCATCTTCATTAAGACTGCTGCAGAGTCTGAAATTTGTCTGTCATAAGTGAAGCTGTATGATAGATAGTGCATCACTACATCATGAAGTTATGTTGTCAATAGTAAGATGTATTTTGATTGTGATTATTTCATGTCTTTAGAAGAATTTCATCTGCTATGTGTGAATAAGGGTACTATTGGTTGATCTGCTATTTGAAAAGCATTTTTCTTGCCAAGCTGGTTTGCAGTCCTGAAATTTCTGCTTCTCCATTTATAAAGCTTGTCTTAGTCACAGGTCCTCTGTTGCTACTTAGCAATTAAAATGAAAGTTGCAAGTGTGAGAAATGCACCAAGGAGACGTACCTCTGCAAGGTGGAGCAGATCAGCAGCAAAATAAGGGAGTTGCCCAAGGATGTTACACTGACAATTAAACTGAGAGAAGGATACAAGAGTCATGCCCTGATTTATGTGGATTAAGCTTACTTTGTAGTGATAATTATATACTCTTCTGAATAAAATTTTAATATCAGATGTGAAACATCAGCTACCCTAGTGTATAAAAGAACATTCTACAGTTGCCTAGAAAACATGACTTTCATTATTATTATATACATTTTGGACTGGATTTACTAGTTTGCCTTGCACGAAGCCTCAGATAAACAAGTTTATCTGGTTCTGGTGATAGACAGAAGAGCAAGGGAAGGAGTCAGCAATAACCCTCGCTTGTCTTCCATTGTGAGTTCAGTCCAATGCCAAAAGCTGATTTCTTTCCACCTTCCAGGAAAGAAAGCAAGCATTTCTCAAGTAAAATAAACACTGGTTGCCCTGGAGGTGAGAGCCAAGATTCTCAATGTCACATTCTTCTGTCTTCCAGACATGAGAATACAAGACTGATTTAAGGCTTTGGAAGGAGAAATGCTAATATCTCATCTGTTACAGTGGGTGTGAGAGCATCACTATGCTGAAATAAAAGGCCAATAGTGCCATATACTTCTGAGAGTGCCCTTGTGTTCTTTGTGTTTTGTCACAGATTTGAGCTACTTTCTTTACTTAGGAGGCTTGAGCTCAAGCAGCAAGCTCTCTGTTTGAAGAGGAGATGCAGATTTAAAGAAATTCTCTTGTTATAGTTTGAAGATAAGTCCAGAAGCATGAGACTATTTTGCTGACATTTCATCCAGTCTGCCTACAGGAGACAAAAAGAGAACCCGGAAGGAAAAATAGGAGTGGAAGAAGCTAATCTCTTCCGCAATGGGGTGAAGTTCTTGGGTGGTAATACTATTCTCTGCTGACCTCTCCAAAATGAAGGAATAGTACTTATCAGGTAGATGATTGAGTGAAAAGTGCCCCAGAAGTGTGTGGTTTTGCAAAAACTTAGATTCACACAGTTTCTGGCAGCTATTTAGAGGAGAGAGATGGGATTTACATCTTGGGGGGCTTCTTATCCCCTCTTCATATCTATAGGAGAAGTGAAAAAAAGTGGTCATGGCACAAGGGTTTGTTTCCTTATCCTTCAAGACAATAAATGAGAATAATGTGCAGTAATTCACTTTAGAGCAGGATTCTGAAAAAAAAAAAAAAATTACTTAAACACAGTGGACTTGATTAGCTTTGATTATATCTCCCTTGATTGTGTGCTTGATTTGAATATTTGCAAATAATGCCTTGTTTTCTGAGTAGTCTGTGCAAATTGGACCTGCAGCTATAGGAAAACCACATTTTATGTGCACACTTCCAAGTATGTGCATATTTGAAAATCAGGTTTCAAAGATTACTGAAGCACAAGCTTTCTAACTTGTCTCCAGGGTTCTGCACTTAAGCAGTTTCAGCAACAGTGTTATTGAGGATAAACTAATTGATAGATGCATGCCAGGTCTTCTTCAGGGGTGTAAGATGTGGGTCAATGTAAATAAATAGAAGAGATGCCAGCTTTCTGAAATTACAGGGCATGGTAATGACTGCAGAAACTTAGGCTCTACAATGGGAGAGGCCAGACTTTCAAAACTCTTCAGGTATAGCTCCAGTTTGGTTTCACTGAGATTCATGCACATTGAGTGCTTTTAGAAAGCACTTCACACTTTCTAAAAAAGAAAAAAAAAAAGGTGTCTTTTATCTTTATGGAGCTAATCATGGCTTTAGAAAGGTGATTTTTAAGAGGTTCTTTTGGACAGAATTGTCTTTTTAGAGAGGAGAGGCTGAGAGAGGGCTCTTTGCTTATCTGCTAGGAGGAAAGTGCTCCTTGGAAAGCTCCTTTGCCTAAGTATACCTGTGGAGCAAAGGAGCAATGATGCTCCTGTTTGGGACAGATAAACTCATCTAGTAATGTTGTATATGGGAGAAGTAAGGTGCTTTTTTTCACCATAGAAAATATTTTGGATGCATATAGAGTGTGTGACTAAAGCAGCTCTTCTCCATGTTTGTTGGCAGTGTATTCTGATGTCAAATAAGTATGAGGTACTGCAGGTATCTTAGCTGATGTTTTTAAAGCAGAGCTTTTGACTTAAAGTCTTGGTTCTGAAGTTACGACAGGGAAAAATGCTGATGCAGAAGGCAAGGAAAAAAGCAAGGGATATGTATTACTAAAACCAAAACACAAAGCTGTGAAGCAGCAGTTAAGTTGAAGTAGTTTAGCCTTTTGACTTTCAGCCTGTTTTTAGGAACTTGACAAAATTACTGACATTATAGTCTTTACTAAACATAGTAATACCAATAGCTTCTTAATTCAGTAGCTGGTAAGAATTCAATACAATCTGGAAAGAATAAACCATTAAACTTTTCCTAATTCTTGGTTGCTGTTAGAGACCTTAAATTTCAAATTTAAATGCATCAGGGAAAAAGTTGGTGATTGAGCAAAACCAGAATTTTGAGCAAGGTGTTTTGAAAACTGCAATTTATTTGGGGGTGAGGGAGGAAATGATACTTTGTGAATAGTCTTTTTGACAGTATTACTGGGTGTGAGGTGCTGCTCCTGTTGTGTTTTCCCTCTTACCTCGAACTGAGAAAGTGTCAAGCTCAGAAAAATGTCGGCACCTCATGCGCCGTGTTGGTGCTACCTGGATGTTCCATAGGTGGTGTGCTTTTAACACAGGTTGTTGGGGCTGTAGAGGCAAGGAGGTTAGTGAGCTTGCTTTACAGGCAAGAGACCGAACTACCCATCCCACTCATCAGGGAATGTATAAGCTGTCTGCCTTAGAGGGAGGAGCTGGCAGTTGGTCCTCATGAGGTAAACAGCCTTTTTAAAGGAAGTGTTTGAGATAAGGGAGAGGCCTTTGGCTTAAACAGCATTCTTTCTTGGAACTGTGCTGCCTGCTTGGCTTAGGGCTGAATGGTGTGGAGGGTGAGAAATTGCACTCAGGGCTTGTTGATACAAATGATTTACACCTGAATTTACTCTCTTGTCCTCCAGCGAAAAAGAGCTGCCTCCACATGATGTAACTCCTTTCCTGTGGAAATAAATTCTGTCTCAGAACAAGCAAGCTGAAAGTAATGTTCATGTAACCTGGGATTCTATGATTCTATATGCTTCTCCAGTGTTAATTGTTTTAGTTTGTCTACTGTGTTCTCTGCCGTGTGAATGTCCCTGATTGGATGTTATGTGACTATGATTGTGTGTGGGTTTATGATTGTGTGTGGGATTTGTGTGTCTGATACCAGACACTTTGCCAGTCAGCTTGATATACTGAAAACCACAGGAACTGCCAGGAACATCTTTGGAAATCTGAAGCAGACTGGTTGGTACTGTTAGTACAAGAGAAAAGTCTTTACTTAACAGCTTTGTGTGCTGTCATTTCATTCAGCTTTCCTGAGATTCACTCATATTCTGTCCTTGGATTAGCCCCACTTTGCTGAATTGAAATGAGCTCAAAGTTTACCCTTAACAGGGAGAACTCATTTTTATTTTGTCTTTTCTTTCCTGCATTTTAAGAGGTTGGTGTTCTTAGTCTGCTGTCCTCTGTTGCTATCACCCGGCTTCCTTTCTCCGAGTTCTTAGAAATAGGAGTTTAAATACACTTTTTAAATCAGAGAATCACAGAATGGTTTGGATTGGAAGGGACCTTAAAGATCATCCAGTTCCAACCCCCTGCCATGGGCAGGAACACCTTCCACTAGATCAGGTAGCTCAAAGCCCCATCCAGCCTGGCCTTAAACACTTTCAAGGATGGGGCTTCATGAAATGGCGATAGGCTGAGAAAGTTGGGGCTGTTCAGCCTGGAGAAGAGAAGGCTGCGTGGAGACCTCATAGCAGCTTTCCAGTATCTGAAGGGGGCCTATAAGGATGCTGGGGAAGGACTCTTTGTCCTCCCCTAACAAGGGGCTATAGTGATAGGACAAGGGGTAACGGGTTAAAACTTAAACAGGGGAAGTTTAGATTGGGTATAAGGAGGAAGTTCTTTACTGTGAGGGTGGTGAGGCACTGGAATGGGTTGCCCAAGGAAGTTGTGAATGCTCCATCCCTCGGTCCATCAAGGCGAGGTTGGACAGAGCCTTGGGTGGCATGGTTTAGTGTGAGGTGTCCCTGCCCGTGGCAGGGGGGGTTCGAACTTGATGATCTTAAGGTCCTTTCCAACCCTAACTATTCTATGATTCTGTGATTCTATGATTTAATTGGAAAATTAGCATTACACAATGTTATATAGCCATGAACATAGCTGCAATTAGAGGGTTAAGATGTGAAGGTACAGTCCATATGGTTTTGATAAACAAAAGCTTTGTTTTTCTCTTACATAAGTTATTTCATACTGTCATTATGTTGCAATTTACCAAACTTCAGGCATTGCACAAACACCAAATCTGTTGTAGGTCTTGATCACTTAGCACTTCAGCTTCTTTATTAACAAAGGACCAGACACTTTATTGAAGGCTCTGAGAATTTGAGACAGCAAATCCAGAAGAATTGTGCATTGTAAATATTATCATTCCTACAAATTTCTCCTTTCTCCATGTGAAAAACATCCATTGCAAACAAACTGGTGGGGAAGAAGTATGTTTTGAGCTAGGCACTTTCACTGTCAGCTTCATCATGTTAAATTAGTGGTACTTGGCTGCTAACAGATAGTACAGATGGAGAACTCTGGCCATGCATTTTCGCAAAAACACTTCATTACAAGTTGCTTCAATCAATTCCTTGATTGCAGAAATCCATTTCACAGAAGCTTCTTTAATCTTCAGACCTGTTGGTCTGCTCTTTGCTGTGTGACAGTCAAGCACTGCAGCTTTAAGATAATTTTGAGGAAGAAAAGCAACAGTTACCAAAACAAAGTTACCAAATAATTACTAAAACAGGCTACAACTAGACTCCTACTGCAATCCCAACTTGTGCCATTTTTCATGTGGCTGTGTTTGTAATCATTGATGTTTTGTTGTATTCTTCTCATGGACCAGAAAAGGGCACCGAAGCTGGTGAAGGGCCTGGAGCACAAGTCTGATGAGGACCGGCTGAGGGAACTGGGGTTGTTTAGTCTGGAGAAGAGGAGGCTCAGAGAGGACCTTGTCACTCCCTACAACTACCTGAAAGGAGGAGGTGGCTGGTCTCCCAAGTAACGAGAGATGGGACAAGAGGAAATGGCCTCAAGGTGTGCCAAGGAAAGTTTAGACTGGATATTAGGAAAAACTGCTTCACCAAAAGGGTGGTAAGGCATTGGAACATGCTGCCCAGGGCAGTGGTGGAATGACTGTCCCTGAAAGTATTCAAAAACTGTGTATATAAGGCCCTTAGTGATCTAGTGGTGGACTTGGCCATCCTGGGATAACAGTTGGACTTGATGATCTTAAAGGTCTTTTCCAACCTATTTGCTTCTGTGATTCCAAAATGAATGTGGAATGTTTTGAGTTTGGTGTGTTGTGATACTTGTTTTTGTTTGTTGAGCTACTGCTGTCTGTGATATTCAAGCAGATCTTACTGCTTACACTGCTACAGCTCATGTCTGCATGGCTGGGGAGATATGCATACACTTGTTACTGTGATCAAGAAGTGTGTCTTCTGTAGAATTCTTTTAGTGTTTATGTGGCATGTTTGGGAGTTTGAGCAGACACGCTTATGGTTTCTGGAGTGATGTTAAATAGGGAATCAGCTTATGTCTGTTACAGAACAGTCCACGCTATTAATCATAGTTGAAAAGAATCATGATTCTGCAGGATGGACAAAAGGGGAGCGGCAGAGAAGGATTTGGGGGGGCGGGGTTATTTTCAGTGGTGTGCTCAGCATACTTTCTTTAGAATGTTTCACATAAAAAGTTTTCATTTTCAGATCATACATTTTTAGTCCCTAGGAGAAGATGAAATCTCTTAATCTGAATAATCCAGTTTGATTCTGGTGTACATACTGAAATTTGAGACAGTACAAGGAAACCGGAAAATTCCCTGGTATGGATTATAGATCAGACACTGTGCCAGATGTATGTGGATCTCATACTGACTAGAAAAATGTTTATCTCTGACTTTTCATCCATTTATGACAAGTCTGTAGCAAGTCCCTAGCTTTCCATTTTGAATGGTGTATTTATTTTTGTCTTTGGGGATTTAGATTTCATCTTTCTTTTGAATGTGGTATGGATCTGGTTTTACTTCCATTATCTTTTGACTTTTGAACATTAATTGTTGAAAATGTATCTGGCTTAGTAAAAATGCAGAATAATTGAATAGCAAAAACTTTCAAGCTATTAAGGAAAAATAAGTGGTCTGTAATGCTGCCAATAGTATGTAATTTTTTACTGTGTAGTATTGAATTCCAGCTGAAAAGGCTCTGGGTAGTACTTCAACAAATATCTTCAAAGCCCATCTTTTCAGCTAGAAATTGCAGAATATTCAGCCTTTTGTATTGCCATTGTATGGGTATGAGCCTGGTTATCTGAAAGTAAAATAACATGGAAGGCATGAAACTGCCTAGACAATTTGGAAATGAAATATAACTAGTCAGCCTGTTCTGCTTGCAGATTGTTAGATTAATAGCCATGAGTGACAGTGACATCTGAGCCAGGTTTGTATGCTGATGGGGAGACTCCAGATAGCTGATTGAGAGGAAGGGGGAGGACCTTCCAACAGTACTGTTGGGTCATCTAAAGCTGTTGGTATCAATTACTGATCTCGGGCCAGTATGCATTGCTTGTGGAACTGTGGTTTTCATTTTCAGCAACAATTTTGGGTCCTTTTAGACCTAACAAACTTGTCACTTGTGATTGACAGTATACCTTGGGCTCGTGCTGCGGCTCACTGTCTCAAGATTTTATTCTTTGGGCTTTAGAGAGAAGCAGAGAGAGAAGCGATTGCAGCTGCATCTCAGTCAGAAATATAAATTACTGCAAGTGCTCAATCTCAGAGCATTTAGTGTGTATAGACAGCTGGAGTAATTAAGCAGACACTTGATGCATTGGCTCCTGAGCTTACTGAAATGATGAGGCTTTGACTTTCTCAGAATATTTAGGGATGCGTTCTTCAGTTTTCAAAGTGGTTTTGGACAATTGAATGTCATATTGTGGTATGGTGAAAATGCTTTAAGTCATTGGAAAAATACTAAGGCCTGACCTCTTTTAGCTGGGGAAAGAAATCTTTATTTGTTTTCTGGTGATGCAATATGTAGAGTGCAGCTTAACCATTTTACTTAGTTTTCGTAAATGTATGAATAAGCTGAACAAAGGAGATAACTATCAGTTCCACAGCTAGCTTGCTTGCTTGCCTGTTTGGTTGTAAGACAGTATAAACAGCCCCTTGAAAATATATTGGAAGAGCAGTTTCCTTTCCTAACAGCAGCTTGACTTAAGCCTGTCAAAATAATGTTCATAGCTGATTTATGTTAGTAACATGTAACTACTAATCGTTCTGGGGGTTTTTTGGTTTTAGTTTTTTTTGTTTTTTAAACAGAGCAAACTCTTGCCCATAGCATGCAACCTTGTTGAGTTGATTCCTTAGTACCCTACAGTATTAATATGGATCATTGTTGTTTTAACCTAAGTTTTTCTTCTTCATAGTAGCAGGTGCTCAAAGTTCTTTATTGCCACAGTGACTGTTTTGAAGTATTTATATTTGATGGTTTCTTTTAATGTTAGAGATTTTTTTTGTGACTGAAAGTTGAACATGGGTTATTACTACTTGAGTACTGCATGCAAGGAGAAAATAACTCTTAAATCAGTCTGTCTCACTTCCCAGGTAACATGCATGTGTCACTGGCAGAGGCTCTGGAGGTTCGGGGAGGGCCATTGCAAGAGGAGGAAGTATGGGCGATTTTGAATCAAAGTGCAGAGAGCCTTCAAGAACTATTCAGAAAAGGTAAGCATTTTTAGAGACTGAT
Source organism: Psittacula echo (assembly GCF_963264785.1). NCBI lineage: Eukaryota > Metazoa > Chordata > Aves > Psittaciformes > Psittacidae > Psittacula > Psittacula echo. The sequence goes on from NC_137735.1 coordinate 62,722,452, forward strand.
ATATACTGAACTGGAAACATTTTGGTCTGTCTTGTACCTTCACAACCTCTGAAAGTGTTCTCTGTTAGATACTTCATAAAGATTCCAAAGGGATTCCAAAGGGAGATGTGAACAGAAACTGTCACACAGCATTTAATTTCTGATCAAGCTTGACTTAGCATTATAAATAGGAAATTATATCAAGTTCTCTGAAATATTTTTTTGGCAGGCAAATTATGGGTAGTTTTGATATCGCAGACAAATTTCCCTTTTCCTCTTTACCAGCGAGCTCACAGCCCATGCGTGTGAGGATTATTCCTTATTAGGAATGCTGAGTTTATTGTTTTAATTTGACTAACTGTCCTGTCCCTCTGTTTCTTGTATTGCAGGAAAGGGAAAGCTGGTATCTTATTTCCTCTCTCTTTCTCATCTCAGAGAGAACCAGAGGAATGATTTTTGTTTGTTTGTTTGTTTTTTCTTAAAGAGGACAGGTTGTTGAGACCAAGTGAGACCTTGACTTAAGAGAGATCTTGAATGATTAGAGCTTTACTCTTGTACACTTTGCAAGAATCAACACGTTGAGCTCCATCTTGAAATCTACCTGAACGATCACAAGTCTATAGAGCAAAACCACTTAAGACATTGTCCTAGGTCTAAATTCTTTTTGAGAATGAAGTCTCCACTGAAAATAAGAGCTGACCCTTTCTTGACATGAGAGCAGTGCAGAAAAGAGTTATCGTAATGACTCTGAAAGCTGCATGCAGGTGTTGATAATGAGAACACAACCTTCCTTCAGAGGGACAAGTACTGAAAGATGAGAGCACAAACTGGGAATCTGCCTTAGGACTTCTGGTGTGTGCTTTTAATGTAGGGCAGTGTTTGTCAGCGGTGGCAGAAGCTTCTGGTCTTGCCTTCCTATCAGCGAAGACCAAAATACAAATTCATATAAAATCAGTGCCAGAAGAATCTGTCTCTTGTTGGAGGTGAAGCCGTTTTATTGAGTTGTTTTTCTGTTATTTCAGCAAACTATTTTTAGTTTCATGCTATTAATTAACCTGGGATATAGCCCTGTGGTAACGTGCACCTCAAGAGACACCAAATGAAAGAGGTTTACTATATAGCTAAGGCTGACAAAGGCAATATAATTGCTCCCAGCAAGATTAGAATAACCAGATAGTCTTTAATGAAGATTTGGCTTCGCAAAGGAAACAATCTAGAAACTTTTTTGGTCATCTTGAATATCAATTTCTGTGCTGGCTTGTAAAGATGCATTGCAGAGATGCAGGAACAGGGAATGCAGAGGTTCCTGTAGGCTTGTCTGACTCAATTTTGTTCTTTGTTTGTGGAGGACTTGTAGCGAACAGGTGTCCTAGAGAAATATGTTTTCCTTGGTCAAATTTCAGACCTAGCATACAGCACGGAAGAGCTATTTTGTGGCAAAGGGTAAGTTTCCAAAATTTTTCAGAACTGACCAATTGCTCCTTGGCAGAGATCAATGAGCAAGCTTTTAGCTCCTGCAAGTCCATAGCATATTTGCTTTGACTAGTCTTACAGATGCTCGTTCTCATTGTATAGCTCTGGAGTTCGTGAACATGTTGTTCTGTAACAAAATCTAAGTTTTCAGTGTTTTCTATATTAAATTTCTTTTAAAAAATAAAATAAGGCATATTGTTCAGCAGTCTGTTGCCCAACTGTTTTGAAATGAGGGGGATAAAAAGGACATAGAAACTACCAACTCTTACATTGCTGTCTGTTGCCAGTCTCCCTGCACAAGCCTCACAACCACACACACTTAAAGGAAATACCAGCCCCAGTAACCATTTATTTATTTATTCAATCATGGAAGAGTTTTGCCAGTCTATTTGAAGTTGAGAATCCTTGCTAGTACTCCCATCAACTGAGAACATATTCTTCAATTAATTTGCTACTTAAACTAGTTTCAGGAGAACAGGCAAAAATGCCCAAAACCAACCTTTTATTACAGATTTAATGACTCCTTGACTTATAAAATACTGCATGTGTTTTAGTGAGTATATTTTCTTATCCAGCAGTGAGTAAATGAAGCACATAATGAAAATCCATGTCTTACATGGTTAATCACATGCCATACCATGTCTAATTCAGTGACTGGTGCAGAAATGGGCAGGATTTTATGCCTATTTGGATTTACAGTTCTAACAGGTGTTGAATTCTTCAAAAACACTTTACAAACTGATTTCAGTTGTTACAAGAAGTGAAAGATTAGCTTGAAATGCCCAGTTGCTTGTCACTGATTTAGAAGATCAACTCTGGTAGCTGTCTTGTCAGCATATTGTAAGCTGTTAAATGGCGGAGAAAGACAATCTAGCACTCAGTTGCAGATCTGACATCAATTGGACTAGTGATGTTGAGATTAATCTGGAGATTTGAAAAGGCCGATACCAGACCTGCCCTTCTCTTACATCTGTTTAATTATCTGCAATAACTATTTTGTTGTTGAGAGGGTGTATCAGCTGGTTTAGACATGCTGTATCATGTACAGTACTCCATGAGGTCAAAGGAACAGGTCTTTGAAGTTAAGTGTCTCAAATGTGAGCATATAAGAAGCATGTAAGTGTGCTCTCTGCTGCTGTGAATTACAAGCCAGGTGTCCCTCTCATTTGGGAGGTTTAACTGGAAAGGGTTTATCAAAACTGAGAGTGATAAAGACTTCATTTGATGCTTAGGCCACTCCTAATGCTAAAGCGTGTATTGTGGATTCTGAAAATAGCTGGACCTTATGTTTCAAGGCGTGTTTAAAGGCGGAGTGGGGGCGCGGGGAAGAGAAGAGGAAAAAAGTCTGTTAATAAAAAAGTAGGTTGAGCAAAGAAAGAGACATTTTACAAATTGACTGTCTTGCAAATTTGTATATGAGAAATTATTTATGTAATGAAAAATGTTTTGGGGGGCACCTGTGTATCTTGTTGACAGTCATAGCATTGTATCTGCTTAGCTTGGGTAAGTATAATGAAGCGAAGGAAGGCAGAGTGTGAAATGTGTTGATGGGCAGTAGTGCTGGGTCTTAAGTAGTTGCGGACCTAGTTGAGATGCAAAGGGAAATGCCAATTTCAATTGGCAAGAGAGAAAACACAATGGAGGGGGAGGGGGAATCCACATCACTTTCCAGCCACTTATTTCTGTCAGCTATTAAATAATTGGTTTTTTCCCTTTACCAATAACTGTTGAAGAACGATTTTTTTTTTTTTTTTTTTTTTTTCCCCACCTTCTGGTAACCTTTGATCTTTTGGTAGCTGAGAAGGAAAGAGGTCAGGCTTTTGTGGGTCTTGGTGTGGTTTTTCTGGTTTTGTTTCGTTGTATTTTTTTTGGTGTGAGTTGTTTGGCTTTTATTTTATTTTTATTTGGATTGTTCTGTGCTCTTTTTAAGGTATTGATTTTGTGTCATGGAATGAAATGTACATCATTTAAAATCTTTTTTGCTAATGGCTGTGGCTTAAGAGAGAAAACAAAAGTGAAGGAGCTTGAATTGTATCCTATATAGTCTGGGAATTCAAAGTTACCTGCCATCTATATTGTAGAATGGATCCATTTTAGATTTCTACCTGAACTTACTGTCTGTTATAATGTAGTGGGCTTTTTTTTTCATCTTTGGCTACTTGTATCCTGTTAAATCACTTAAAAGACTGTTTCATAAGTCTTTCATTTGTTTGGCAGATGTAGCTAAAGATTATTTTAGTTTTTATTGCATTCAAAACCAGTTCACTGTCTCACTTCAAGTAAGAGCACATTATCTCTGTCTTGGCGCTGCTTGATAAAACTGTGCTCTCACAAGTGTTTTGTTACCAAGTTGCATAGTTCTGGAGTTAACTGGGAAGGCTGGCAGTACTAGCGCAATTCAAAACCTACTGGATAGAAAATTGGCCAGGATCCATATCCTGAATTCCAGTGCTTTAACCTCTTTTGTTTTGTTTTGGTTGGTTGGTTGGGTTTTTTTGTTTTTGTCATTTCCCCCTAATACGTTTCCCTTCCTGCTCTTGTAAATTCTTCTGAAAGCCTGAACAGAAGATTACATGATTATTATGGCTGCAAACTAGTTTCTCGTGCTTCCTTATGATCCCAAGCTATTTGATGCATTGCATCTTCGATACTTTCTTTTCTTAGGTTAAATCTGCATAGTAGGAGCTTTGAGACAGTTGTTTTGGTTTGTGATGCATGCCTTAAGGAAGGAAATGGAGAACAAGTTACTTTCTTCTCATCCTTTGTAACAGCAGATCAGATTCCCCGACTTGTGATGTAGGCAATATGATCTGCTATATTAGTTAAAAGCTACTAAAAGAGGAAGCTAAGAAAATGTCAACAAAATTAGCTTGGCAAAATCAGCCCTTTTTCTAAACTTACAGTTAAACACATCCATTGTACATGGCTTCAGATCGTGAAGACTGTGGACAGAAATACTGTATGTGGATAAATAAATTCAGCCTCTACATCTGTAGGGGACAAATGTATGTTCCAAAGTTTGTTTAAATTAATATTGGTAAGATGTCAGGTAAATGTGGTGGGGTTTTTACTGTCTTAAAACTAAACTGTGTTTTATTTAGTTTAGCTTATATTGACATCCACAGGTTTATCTAACATGCCTTTCAATTTCATTTACTGAAATAGAATAGAAAAAAACCCCTTAGATCTTGTCTTCTGTGTATAATAGAAATACTGCTGTGTATGGCTTCGTGTATTAGGTGGTTTTTAGGGTGGTTTTGGGGGGTTGGGGCTTTTTAAAATAACAGTCTCATTGTTTCTGTAGTATGTTTCAGAATATGAAAAGTTCATAAGTATTTAAAGTCTTAGTCATATAAAACATTCACTTAATGCTAAACCCTTAACATTACTTGAAGGTTCTCTATTTGGGGCTTTTAAGCAGATATCTTGTAATTTAAAATATTTAATTTTTTATGTCAATGGTCTATAAACACAGAACTAGTAAATAATCCAGTAGTTACTAACAAAGTCATTTTTGGAAGTTGATGGCCAACTAAGGTGGTCTTTCTAAAAATGCTTTGCTATATAGTGTGATATTTTCATATGCACATATAATAGGAATGGTCTTCCCATCTTCACATTTCTTTCGTTTGGTATCTGAAATTATTGCCACAACAGTGAAAGGTAGTTGTTCTGTTTGTGGAAGTGGGGTTAGAGATATAGTGCAAAATGGAATTTCTTGAGGATGGGAGGAACTGATAATGCCATTTTCATTCTTAATTCAAATTCTCTTTAATTCAGTTGATGTCAGTCTTCACTACTTTCACCATATGTTCCATTTAAAGGTCTTGCTGGAGGAGTTTTTATCAGCTCATCTTATTTTTAAGTTTACATATTTGATAGCTATTTCACAATATGAGATTTCTAAACTCTTTGGTTTTGAAGTTGGCTAAGCTAAGAGAAGGTGTCTGTAGAGGTAATATCATTTGCCTCATGCCAGGTGTCTTGCTACACTTCCTGGTGACACCATGATCTTGGACATGATTGATTATTTTCACTGCTGTATCAAGCAGATATTTTTGTCATAGCCATTAAAGGGAGTGATTCCAGACTTAAATCTTTTTGTAGCTAGGAGTCAATTGGATTGCTGTGGGGAAGAGGGAAAATGTGTACTGCAGTGTACCGATTGGTAATTAATGTCAGCATGAAATTTAGAATTTCTTTTCTTGACCAAATCCATACAATGTTAGTGCATTTATAAAAAAAATAAAATCCAAGCACCTTGATAAATTCAATAATTAGAAGTATTTGAAGTCACACTGGTGGAGGTCTAGAAGCGTAAAGAAACTTGTATGACTTGTTTGTTGAGCCATGTTTTATTTAGTTTAGCTTATATTGACATCCATAGGTTTATCTAACATGCCTTTCAATTTTACTTACTGAAATAGAATAGGAAAAAACCCCTTAGATCTTGTCTTCTGTGTATACTAGAGATACTGCTGTGTATGGCTTCATGTATTAGGTGGTTTTTAGGGTGGTTTTGGGGGGTTGGGGCTTTTTTAAATATATACATGTATGACAGAGAACTCTGGTTTCCATGAGGAGCTCAGCAGTTCTTTGTGAGAGCTTAAATTGGTTTACCCTTGATGATCAGAGATACTATCCATCAATCACTAATTTCTTATGGACCAATGGGAGAAAACCAGATCAATGAAACACATTTCCAGAAGTCAAAAAGACTGAGCCTCTCTCGTATATTGTAAAAAGCAGAGCAGGGAGAAACCAGTTCTGTACTGTGAATCCTAAGCTTGTCATACTGGCTTTCTGGAAAACACCCTGGCTTTTTAAAATCTGTTAGAAAAACTGTAACAAACTTCTTTGGTTCTCAGGGGATTAAACAACTTGAAATAGCTACTTGAGTACAGTCTGTAGGATGTTTCCGTTTCTAGAATGTTTGTTGCTCTCCATGGCCTCTTTTCCTTTGTAAAGCAAAATTCTGCATAGCAAGTCAAGATATTCAGAAAATTGTGTATGTTAGTCTTAGATTGAAAAATTAATTATTGGGTTCTCTACGGAATGGTTTCTCTTGCACATGTTGGTAGGAGGGGAAACTTTCGGAGCTTCAGGACCTACAAGTTGGGAATGTTTTTCTGGATAATTGTACTACCAAATTATTAATATGGTTTTGCTTTGGCATCACAGAATGTAGAAAGCTTAAAAGCAATTTCTTAGCTTCTCTTGGAGGAAGGGGAGTTGAGAAATTGAAGGACTTACTTGGTAGATCCTTTTACATCTGATACCTGCAAGCAGTAATTTAATACATTTCGTAGGAGATTAGAAGTATTCTAGATTACAAGATAATTGAACAAGCTAGGAACCAGAACTGTAGGAACATCTTGAGCTGATAGGAGAGTGGAAAATTTTGTTAGTGGTGAAGCTGAAAGAGGAAATTATTATTCTGCTGTTGTTGCTTACTGTGTAGAGGAAAAAGAAATACTTGTCCTTTAAATGTATGTTTCCTCAAGTCTTTGATATATATCATGTAGCAGAAAACAGACCAACTGCCTCTTTGCCTGTAGAAAATTAACAGTTAACTTCTGTTTCTACTTAGACAAAAGCTTATGCCTCCTTCAGTGAAACTGAGCTGATTTACTGTTTGAGGCGTAGAAAAAAATATTTTGACTCAAGGAAATGGTCTTTCTTTTGCCTGCCTTAGTTAACTTTTACTTTCAAGGTAGGTTTTGGGGTTTAACACTTTCCCCTGCGCATGTGGCTTGTGTTTCCTCCTTCCTCCCCTCCTACCCTTATTTTATTTTTTTTAGGAGGCCTGTGGCCAGAAGCTTGACAGCAGTGTTATCAGACATCAAAAACACAGCTGGCAGATTATGTATTTGTGCTGTAGGAAATTTTCTGTCACTTTTGGTTGACTGATTTCAGTGCTAGTTTTGCTGTTTTCAAGTGTTATAAGCAGGATTTGAATGGGCAGTCTTAGTAAGGTTTTAGTTTTCTTCTTTGCCTGCTTTCACTGCTGCCTAGAATTATTTTTTTCCTCCTCCCTTTTGAAATATTTTGTTTTCCTTTGGGCCAAAAAAATACTTCTGTGCCCCAGAACTTTTCCATTTTTGTCCAGTTCTATCAGCTACTCTAATAAGAATTTCCTTCTCTACTAACTTTGTCTTCTCTCTTCAGATTATTGCTGTTGCAGCAATGATATATTAGTAAAGCAGTTAATTCCTACAATAGGAATGGAGTTAGCCTTAATGACATGTACGGTAGGAAATGTGATCATTTTATATATCAACTGTAATATAAATGAAACATCCTGAGGACAGGAGTCCTCGTGAGTATTGTAGCAGCTTGCTGGTATGATAATAGCAAGGAATAGTCAATAAAGATAGGTGCTACTCTTTAGTGTGATTAAAATTGAGGTGGTTACTGTGGTTATGAAGCTCCACAAGTGGAAAAGGAAGCATGAATCTATTCGATTAATAATCTGTAGACTGGTTATTAAGCATGCCTTTGAGCAAATAAAGTAACATCAAGCAAGAACATCAAAGAACGTTGCTTTAATTTCATTTGTCTGGTTTTTTTCAAATACAGCTGATCCTACTGCTCTGGGATTCATCATTTCTCCATGGTCTCTCCTGTTGCTCCCATCTGGCAGCATAACGTTTACAGATGAAAAAGTCTCCCAACAAGACCTGCGGGCATTTACAGCACCAGAAGTTCTGCAGAACCATTCTCTATCATCTTTGTCAGATGTTGAAAAGGTAGAGTACCTCTTCCTTGGCAAACAGTAGTTGTCTATTGCTGTTGATCCCTTCACAAAGTAGCTTTAAACTGTCCTTTTTGGCTCCCTATGTTTCTTGATTTGTATGTATAATTCTAGGTTTCTTTTGTGAGAGGAACAGGGATCCTCCTGCTCTTTCTATAGAAGTGGGATAGTGATTATAATTATATGCACTGAAGAAGTGTCTGTGTGTAGGTCCCTGTCACATGTGTGCTACTGGCAGCCATAGTTGGGCAACATCTGCACAGAATAACTGACCATCAGTTAGTAAGCAACATTTTGCCTTCTTTTTCTAAAAAATTACAGCAACACCATGTATTTCAATTTTTTAAAATATTTTTTACAAAATGCATCTGAGAGATAAGCAAGGGAATTTCTCAAGCACAATTCAGGGCTTAAAAAAATGAGTGTTCCTACACTGATCTTGGAAGGAAAAGTTTGTTTTAATTAACCTAAGTATTCCTCAGTTGTGTGCAAAACACAAGTCCTTTCCACCTTCCTTTTTTAACTCTTCCCCAAGGTTAGATGTTGAGGCAGGTAAGGGTTGTATGTGTGATCTTCTCCAGGTCATTGATGTGCCCAGTCAAAATGACTAGCTTCTCAAATCTTTTTCTAACAATAATTTGTTGCAAACGGTAATGCTTTCCCCAGAAAAATATTCCCTTGGCCTTGTCAAAGATATTTAATGTGTGGGAGTAAGAAAGAAACTGAGCCCTATTTCCATCTCTTTGGCGTCTCTGGATCGATAACCCTTAGGGAAGGAAGCTAGCCACAACCACTGTTGTAATCTGGGATCAATTATGACATTGGGAAGAACAGCAATGTACTCTTACTCCAGAGGAAACTGGATTGGCATTGATTGCTGTTGTGTGCACAAGGACTATTGAAACATGGGGGAGGTTTGTGTTGAATTTTTTGTGTTTGCAGCTTTTTTTCTTCTAAACCTTGTATATAGACAGTTTTCTTTAGGACTGTATCACCAAATACCTACCAAAAATCACTGTTCCCTCACTTACTTGCAAGCCCTTCAGACATCCTTTTTGCCCTGCAATATAGTCAAAGTTAATGATATAATAAAATATGTATATAATTTTATCTATGACAAAACTATAAAAAATTAGCAACCTTGGTTGAAAATTTTAATAGAGAAATAAAAATAAATTTGACATCAATGCAAATTCTGGATCAGTTATGTAGGATGCAGCTGCCAAACTCTGTAGTCATACTGTTGGAATTGTTTATCCTCTTTCAAGAGACAACACTGTTGAAGACAGTAATGTTACCTCTAGTGCCAACTCTGAAGTTAATATACAAAACAGGCCTTTAAAATGCCAGAAAACAGTTTTGAACTGACATTGGTGTGACCTTCATTAGAGCTGGTTGCATTCTTTGTTCTGTGCCAGTATTCATTCAGTATGTTACTTTTTTCAATAAACAGAGAACTGTTACTATTAAAAGCCATGCTCTGATACTTCTTTATCTTAATCTTTAGGCAGGAAATACTCAGATGGGCCACTGCGGCCTGTAAACTCCAGCACAGAGCATATCAATAGGCGGCGACCAAATACTGGGCTTCTGCACATAGGCAGCGCTGATTGATCCTCACTGATTGTGGCTGTGTGACTTGATAACAGTATAACCTTGTTTGCTGGGAGCTGATAACAACATTGAGACTCTAGACTGCAGCAACTGTGTTTCTGTTTTCTTTGGGAAACAACTGGATGTGGAAATAGGCAAGCTTTGGCTTTACATAAGCAAATTACTCATACAGTCATGTATAAACTAAATAAAATCCTTTAGCTTGTGCTATTCAGCTTTAGCTTTAGGCTGAAGCTTCAGGCTTTGGGCTTGAGAATAATTAACCTGTATTATGTTTGAACTCTACTTGATTTTCTGTGTGTGTTTTGCACGCACTGGTGGAGGAAATTAACTGTTCTGATAGCCTGGGATGGTACAAAAACATTTGAAGAGAACTTGCTACTACCATTCTTGTTCTTGGTTTAAAGCCTTGTGGAAAATCACACAGCTGTTTTCCCATTGTGGTAGTCATGTCTGGGTGCAGTGAAGATAATCTCAAGATAGGATCTGAGAATTACTCATCCTGCATGTGCTCATATGAGACCCTCCAGTTGTATTCTTATGAATGTGCCATTAAGAATTGAACTCTTTTCATGATGGCCATGCTATATACCAGTACATGTAAAAATAATCTCTAATAATGAATCAGGAAAAATACCAGAGCATCTGTAACACTGGTCTATAATCCCCTGGTTGGGAACTACGCTGTGTAATGCATCTGTGCCAAATGCCTCAAACGTATCAGTCCTTTTGGGTTTATTTGCTTACTTGCTTGTATGGAAGTAGACAGCTACCTGAAACATAGCTTTGTACAAAAAATTTTGTCATATTAGGGCTTGCTTAAAGTTAGTAAGGCTTGTAAGCAGCTTACGTATGCATCGGGGTTTTTTGACTGTCTTTACATTTGTATTAAACTGTGTGTTGGATGGTACACTGGTTATTTGTCTTGGTATGTTGGCTTCTTCTTTCTTGTATCTTGCTTCGCACATGCTGACTGTGGTAATTTTTAACTTTTTCCTATCACAACTTGCTGTAGTTCACTGAATTCATTTACTGGAAATTTTCACTGTTTTCCTTTTTGATTGTTATTCTGAAATCAGACCATGTCAGAAAGCTGCTGAAGGCAGAAAAACATCTTAATGCTTTGTAACACAGTGACAGGGTTGCATTTGTCTTTTGAAGTTATGACTTTACTTGCTAACACAAAGTAACAGTGTATTCAAGTAATACAAAAAGTTATAGTCAATGAATACCCTTTTGATTCCTAGACACAGTCAATTTGAATACAAAATAATCTGAGGTAGCTGCAAGCTCATTGGAAATAGAGTAAGCAAACCATACAGAAAATTATAGTGAAAGATAAGAGATAGGACAAGAGGAAACAGCCTCAGGCTGTGCTAGGGGAGGTTTAGGTTGGATCTTAGGAAAAATTTCTTAACCGAACGGGTGGTCAGGTATTGGAACAGGCTGCCCAGGGTAGCGATGGAATCGCCATCCCTGGAAGCATTCTTAAGCTGTGTAGACAAGGCCTTCAGTGACATTATTTAGTGATGGGTTTGGCAGTCCTGGGATAAAGGTTGGACTTGATGATCTTAAAGGTCTTTTCCAATCTCATTCATTCTGTGATTCATTTTGGAAATTAATTTGATGTTTGATATTCTGTGGAAAATATTAAAAGTATCAAAATAGAAAAATAAGCTAGAATTTTTGAAGAGATGCTTTTATTTTGAAAGCTGTTTACAGTAGCATGTTTTAGTCTAGAGGTCTGATTTGAAGGGTTGTATGGTAATATTTTTGTTGAGGATGATGCACTTCTTGGTTGTTGAAAACACCTTCCATTATGTTGAAGCTTAGAATCATAGAATGACAGAATATCCTGAGTTGAAAGGGACCCATGAGGATTGTAGAGTCCAACTTCAGACTCCACAGAGAGCAATCAAAAAGTTAAATACATTTAAGAGCATTGTCCAAATGCTTCTTGAATACTGACAAACTTAGAACCATGACCAGTTCTCTGATTAGAATTAATAATTTTGATAACAGACTTTTTAATTGCTTTTTTTGCATTTCTGGGTGACAGGAGGAGTTGGGGGGCTTTTTTTTGGGGGGGGGGTTGTTTGTTGTTTTTCATTGTTGTGTTGGATTTTTTTCACAACCAGATATGGAACAATTTTCTCAGTATTTAAAAGATAATGTTTCTGGTTGAATGGGGTGATGGTATTAACTGAGAACCCTTGAGTTACAGTGTCTGTGACTTCTGTCCTATTCTGTTCTTTGTATGGAATAGAGAGACCCTGCTTTGGCCAGTGCTTTCTTTCTGGGAGAGGAGGTTGAAGGATGGGTGAGCCCTTGTTAGGTACACAGTGCTGGCTACGTATTTGTGTCTAGCATACAGCTGTGTTTCAGTGTTTGTCGGATGACTGGACTGTACCGGTGAGTAACCGTGTGTCAGCAGTATCTGGTATATCACTGCCTTATCCTGATGGAACCTTTCTGTCCTGCACTGACTCATATGCTATGCTAGATAGAGACCGTCTGACAAGATTTAAATGGCAGAAGTTTAGGACCGGAGTGCTTCTCAAAGTACGTTGAATTCCAATTTTCTATGAATAAAGCATGTTGAATTTACTAGTGCAACTTTAAGACATGTTGCTTCCAAGTGTATTTAGTAATCCCTTCCTTACCCTGTTACAAAGCTGTGCTGCTCTTCCAAATTCATAAAAAGGAAACTTTTTTTCTGCTTTACAACAGAAATATGAAAATACATCATACTTGTGTTTTGGGGTTAATTCCTGGCACAGTGGAGTAATGGTATAATGTCTTTCAAATGGAGTGGTCTAAAATGGAAAATATTTATGCATCATCCTTTTTCTGAGTCTTTGAGAATATATTTTGTTGTCTTGAGCAGGCTAAGAGATTTCTCAGTACAAAGATGAATTCTCCTGTAGGACCTTAAGCTATGCCTAGATGATTGATTTTTAACAACTCCATGTATTATAATATGAGAAGAAGAAAATTATTATTCTAATTTTGTAAGTTCTGTTGAGACCATCCATTACATTTGTATACTCAATTTACACTTAATTTTTTTAAATCTCTATATGAAGTACCCGAGTCTGGACAGATCTTGTCAATACATATTTCTAGGACTTAAGTTAGATGTTTTGCTTTTAGTTAGCAAAGAGGCTGACTTAGGCAAATTGCTTTTAATTTATTGCTGCCCCTGTAATTGCTGTTCATCACCTGCACAGTTATCTAATAAGCTTGTTGCTTTAAGTAGCACAAATTTAAGTAGTACAAATATTACTAATAACTTGGTAGAAAGAATTATCACTAGTGTATGTTACTTACACAGTACAGAAAAACTGCCTTTTTTCTGCACTTGTTTACCTGTTCGGTTTTCACAGTTACCTACAGGGGAAGTATGTGTTTGTGCTCTCAATTCTGCAGTATTTAAAGGTTTTATACCCTGTCCTGATGGGCTAATTATGTTAAAGATATATTAATGTCATTAATGCTGATATTAATCATTAATTGTGCATGTAATGATTAATGTATTTTAAAGTGTCAATAATAGGTTACGGTGACTGCTTTCTATGTTGATGCTTTTATGTTCGTTCCTTTTTTTCCTTTATCCCAGTCTTGGGGATCTCTTGACAGTAGTAGCCTGCTGTTTGATTCCTGCTAAGGTCTGCCTTGCGTTTAGATTAAAATTTAAGGACCCTTGGACAAAGCAATAGAGTGTGTACCCCACACCAGGCTGATAAAAGGGATTACATGTGCTTGTGGCTTCAAAGTGAGATGAAAGCTTAAAACTGAACAGAGAAGACAGAGGCACTGGTTAGATGCAGTATATTTATTTCATAGCAGTAAGCAAAGGAGAAAAAAAATTCGAAAAACAAGTGAGCTTAAATACCAGGACTAAATGATACTAAATACCAGACAAAATGATGCTGTTAGTTGTTCTGTTTTAAAGCTCTGCTTTGCATTTCAAGTCCTGTTCAATGAGTTTATGTCTCGTGCCTTATGACAGGTCCATATTTATTCTCTCGGTATGGCACTCTTCTGGGGAGCTGACCATGAAGTTCCTCAAAGTCAGGTAAGTTTAGCTTTCATTTTGTTTAATATTGCAACTTCAGACTTGATAGTTTGACTGAATATGCATTTAACACGTAGGGTGTCATAATGAGACACTGCAGAGGAAGATTTCTTTCCTGTACTTGGAACTTTTTCCTGTGGAGTGTGTGAGGGTGGTGGTATCTTGCAGAAGGAAGGCGCTGATACTACCTTTCTGTTAGTTTCCATGAAGATATATCTGGGCTAGTTTATCCTGTAGTGTCACAGGGTAAAAGACAACAGCTGAAGCTGCTAACAAAGGAGAAAAATATTTGTTTTGGTTTAGGCTTAGATAAAAACAAATCTTTAAATACTTTACTAATAATACAGCAACTTGTTCTCTATGCTGCTGCTTCAGTGAGTCTGGACTTGGCACATAAAGATACTTACGTTACACAATGGCCAAGAAAGGGTATGATTTGTTTGGAAGAGGGAGTAGACTCTTGCTATTCACTTGTCAGTCAATGCTAACACAGTTGCAAACTGCTTAGAGATGAGTGTTACTGCTCAATGGGATTATTTCACACACCCAGCAGAACTCTTAGGCTGGCTCTACAAAACTGACTGAAGATGATGTGATTCATCATCTTCCTGGGTGCTCCTTCCCTGCCCCCAAATAAACATTCAGAAGTCAGTATGCAGAAGAGTGAACATAAGATGAAATGCATCCAAAAAAGTGTTTCATGATGGACTTGCAGTTGCGGGATTTGGCAGAGCATGGTGCAGCTCAAGGAGCTGTTTCTGTTTCATACTTGAGTTCAGTCCCACTAGTTGATGTTATGTGTAAGGGTAAGGAAGAAACTTTTGAAAGGCTCTTTGGCAATGTAAGTGTTCAGTTCCTAGTGCTAGTTGGGTTCTCAGTTATACTGATTTGGAAATAGCTGCCCAAATGCAAAAGTCAGAACAATTGAAGCGATGACTGTTTTAAGGGTACTTATTTACAATGCCTACACTGCCTGTCCCAAGAGCCCTAATATTTTCTTAGACTGCTATGCCCTTTCTTTGCTCTCCCATCTTGTAGGAAATGAAAGGAGCACTATTCAGCTGTAGTGAGTGATTGAAGGTAGGTAAAGGCAGGTGTTGAACAGAAAGTTGGCATGAATTTTAGTCATCCCTTTGCTTTGTTTCTTCCTTTTGTGTCAGGTTGTAGCAACAATTTCACAGTAATGCAGTGGGAAGGAGTACTCTACTTTTTGATATAATAATATTTTTCTAAAAGACAGTGAGGTGAGGTATGCCTGGAAAGAAAGAGAGAGTAGAAGTCTAGAATTTACCTTTGGGATGTGTCATGTGCTGCATGTGTCCAGTGGCGTTAGTGGGGGCAAAAGGACAGTCTGCATATGGCATTACTTTTAACTGTTAAATTGCACATTCAGATTTTCCTGTATTTAAGGGGGTTTTTTTCCATATTTGTCTGCCTGTGTTGGCTAGTGAGCTGCTTCTCTGCTGGGAGTGTGGTTGAATATTGAGTGATTTTTGCGACTAGTTAAAAGTGCTAAACAGAGAGATGGGAGAAGCCTGTGTTAATTGAACAAGGGTCATCCAGAACCCTCTTCTTTATTTATTTTTTTTTTAAGGTACAGCTTAAGAGTACTAATACAGGGAATATTGGCAGATTGTAATGGTTTGAAGTGCTCTCTGATGCAAAAAGCACAACCATGCTTGTACTTTGTGGGTAACCACCCACTTTGGGATAGTTGCGGATCAGAAAGTCTCAAGTGCCTGCGGCATCTGGGAACAAATGTTATTGCTCATTATTGCATGCCCTGAGGAGTGATATTCCACATACATGCTGGATTAGCTGAATGGGTAGAGGAGAATTAATTCTAGATGGTTCTTAACTGTATGGGTGTTGTCTTGCAACTGTGAAGCTTTGCTTCCTTAACTAGTGGCTTTCCTGGTTTATTCCTTATTTTTTTGGTTGGTACTGTTTGCTGATGTCACTGCACTTTGGAAATGCTAACACAGCTGCTGCAAAATGTTGGTGAGGTGAGGAACTGTAGAAAATGAGCAGAGACAGTTATGAAATTGCAGAATGTTCAAAAACAGCAGAGAAAATTTTCTCTGAACCTTTCTGCCAATCATTAAGTCCTTGAGAAAGGGAAGCATTAGTGACTTGAACTTACAGATCAGGCAGCTGGTTTTAGCCAGTTTGTTGTAGAGTAAGAATCTAATCTACATGATGAATGCCTATCCTGATCTACAACTGCTATTTTTTCACCACCTAGATGGTGACTTTCAAACTGGTATTCAGATAATATAGGCAAGTAAGTCTCATAAATGGTTATTTTACTGTGCTGAATGTCTTTTGTCTCGGTGTATACCACAAGTCACTGATAAAACTGGTTCTCCTATCTCTCCTGTGTTTGTTTGTCACTAGCCTATCAAACTTGGAGATCATCTCAACAGCATACTCCTCGGCATGTGTGAAGATGTCATTTATGCCCGTGTATCTGTACGGACTGTTCTGGATGCTTGCAGCGCCCACATAAGGAACAGTAACTGTGCCCCTTCTTTTTCATACGTGAAACAGTTGGTCAGACTGGTTCTGGGAAGCCTGTCTGGGGTAAGTCTCTGTCAGCATTTGAAGAATAATAGAGATGAGCAGGAAGAGAGCAAAGCTGGTAATTCAGAGTCACTCTGCAGTCATTCTTCCTCTTGTTTTATGATGTTGCAATTTTGATAAGGGTGAGTGTTGAAAGGAGAGAATTCCTTTTCTCCCCCTGTAACAATTTGTGCACTCGACAGTTCCTCCTGGAATATGTATTCATGACTGCTGTTTCTGAGGAAGGTAGTTTTGTGAACTGTTCGTCTTCATTGAAAGTAACGTAGGGAAAAACGGGAGAACAAAAACCATGATGAACTCTGGGGCAAGCCTTAGCATTGTTGCTACTTGAAATGCTTCAGCAATGATTTCTGTGAATTTTGTTTTTTAAAGCTATGCTTGACTTTTGGAGAGTTGTTTATTAACAGGAAGAGGTACATTTTAGGCAGTGTGCCAGTTCTCTTGCAGTTCTGCTTTTGGATATGATAATTGTGGAGGATGTTACTGTCTAATGATGACAAGTGCATTAAACTGTTTTCAGAAGTAAAAGGAACTACATGAACTCAGGTTGCAAAGTTACTGTTCCTGACAGGCAACCTCTCCCTTCACCTAAACCATTGCAACATAACTTCAGAATAGTTAAATAATTTCAAGGCTCTGAGTAGGAAGGAAGGCCATCAATTATTGATACTGTTACATTGTTCTGTGACCAATACTTGCTTTCCTTCTGTTCTGTTTATAATTAGAAGAAATAATGAGCTGTTTATTACTGCTGGAATGATATTCCATGGTGGTCCTGAATTTTATCTGGCTTTATATCATTGAAACTCCTTTTTTTATCTCATAGGGGATATGTGAACGTAAAAATTGGTGTCTAGAGAGACAGCACTGTAATTGCAAGAAAAATGTTTGACTTGCTAATGCTTCCTTGTAAAAAAATAATTGTTAAGATCTAATAGTTAGACAGTTGTTCATAAATCTGGTTTGGAAACACTTGCATGAGGTGAGAGGTCCCTGCATTTGTCTAGTATTTGGCAGCAGCTGATTACGACAGGCCTCTGGAAATAATGCTGAGCCTGAGCTCCACAAAGCATTGTCTAGTCTGTGAGGTTATGTCTGTCAGTCCAGTGCTCCTCTCTGTAATATCTGAAGTCCTGTGTAGTTGCCAAGAAAAGCAAGTCTGTCATTCAATGAAATAAAGGCCTACAAGGCCTTAATCAGTGAAGCTATTAAAATAAAGATCCAAACCTAAAATCGGGCCACACGCTACAGAAAAGGCCACTATGGAGAGTGAGGCATCAGTCTCCAAGTTCCTAAAGGCCCTTTCTGCTTGGCAAATATTTCACTTTTCCTCATCTTGTTCTTATCAGTAGGCTTTCAGAGGGAGTGTGACATTAGTGTGACAGAATAATATAGACTGACCTGCCAAAGACAGCAATAGTGGTCCCAAATGTACGTACTGAATCCAGCTACTGCGTTCCTGCCTCCTATACCATGCTCATAATGAAAGAGCAGGACTACTGGCAGTTATCCAGTGCTGAAGTTTTGCTAACCTTATCGGTTTCCTCTACCAGTAACCTAATTCATAACGTGTTGCTGCATTGGCTTTGCAAGAAGACAAGAACAAAACAGCCAAATAAAACTAAGAGTTGACAGAATAACAACGACATAGCTGTGCTGCTGTGTTTTCATACACTTCAGCTAGCCATCCCTGCTGTTTTTAATGTTTAGTCCTCTGTATGTGTGCTGGAATTCTTAAGTTAATAAGAAAAGCATATAAAATTGAGTTTTTAGAACCAAAGTACAGCTTGCTATTCTAAGATCAGCATGCCTCCTGTCTTGCGTGGCTTTATCAAAGGCTAGAGAGATCTTAGCTCTGTAACTGATCAATTGGTGCTCTGTAAAACACAGCTGAGGCTGTGAGAGGCCCTGTTTGAATGTTTTCACTTTCCATGTTCCACACTTTGAAAAGGGCAATATAGCACAAGACCAATTCTGTCTGCTTAATGTTAATTGAGTTGCATTGTAACTGTAATGGATAGAAGGCTGCTTGATTTCTCCTTCCCACCTCCCAGCTAAGCCACTGTCCGAGTTAAGCCAAGTCCCAGCATATCAGAAGATCTCACTAAAGATTCTTTGTTGTAGCAAATAAGCTCTTCTTTGAATGATTGTACATGTGGGAAAATGCCTTTTTTTTTTTTTTTTTTTTTCTTTTAGAGAACTAGTGATTAAGAAAATAAAAAGTTAAAAGTCTGGGACTAGTTAAGCCTCACACACAGAAGGAACGTGCCTGAGGGGCTAAAGAATAGGCTACTGACAAATGCATGAAGATTTTGCATGTGTAGTAAATTGTGTGAGGTATCAACCTAAAACTACCAAGTACAAGAGAGTTCTTCCTGTTACACAGAAAGCTCATCTTACCAATCCCAAGCTCCACTCATGTTGCAGCTGTGGAACATGGTTTTTGAGTGTCTCTTCAGTTTGCTATAGGGGTGGGATGTATTTAAGTTACAAACTTAATTTACACATAGTGGAAAAAGGTAGGCCAAATATGTAGTAAAAATAATGCGTGGATTATTTAAATATAGATAATTCTAGGGGGTCTTCTCACTGATGAATGTGTTTTTTATGAAAAAATTTGAACTTCCACTAAACTGTTTGGCACTGACTTATATTGTGCGTTTACATAATGGAAACTTATTGTTGACATCTTTCAATATTTGTGTTACTGGTTGTTTGGGTTTTTTTGCAGGTGGATCAGCTTTCTTGTAATGGCGATAGAAAATTGCAGCCAGACAGAAGCCAGGCTATTCGAGAGAGGCTGAGGGGAAAAGGACTTCCCACAGGTAAGTACTTTACTGCAGTAAGGGTTATGGCAATAAATACAGCTCTGTGGAAGACCAAGCTTGGGTTGATTTGTGCAGCCAAAGAAACTGAATATAGGAGGACATGCTGACATTCACAGAACTATGATGGTTCAGTGTCTAGCTGACTGTTGGTGATGGTGACATGAAATAATTGTTTCAAGAAAAAACATGTCTTTTTCCAGTTCAGTCCTGATGGTAGGAATAGGTTTTAAAGGCTCTTGGCCAAAAGTTCTGTTTCTGGAGAAAGAGAATCTTTAGCAGAAGCTAGGTCAGCTAGAGGAACAAGAAGCAGCTTTTCTTAGTTCCCTCTTTTGGACTCTGCTTTCTGTGTATAGAGAAGCACACAGCCTCTTTCCCTGCTTTCCAAGCAGACCTGGACTCTTTCTCTGCATGCAAAACTTTTTATCTCCAACTTCTTTTTTCCATCACAGTTCTGCTGTGCTTTGACGGTGAGGTGGATATGGAGACCAGGTAGGGTTGTACGATTACTTCAGGGAAGTAAGGAAAGAGTGAACTGGAGTGAGGTGGGGAAAGGCAGGCGCAGGGAGGAGGTAGACTGTGGCTGTTGCCATTGTGGAGGAAAAAGGATAGAGTGATGTAACCCCTGACAGCTGATGCATGACTTCATTAGATGTCCTTGTTTAAGGTCAGTGGGAGCATCAGCTTTGTGCTAGGCTTCTTGGACAAGAGGATGTGTTCTTCCAAAGACTGGTCTCATATTTCTCTGGAAGAATTAAGGAGCTGGAAAAGAGCATTTTATAATGCATCAGATGGGACCACTTTAAGTAGTTATAATGAAGGCAGTGAGATGTGATAATGAGGTGAGGCCATTCTTGCCTAAAAATGTTCATCTGTAAATGGAGTATGTTGGTGGCGGAATACTACATCACCCACAAATACTCAACACTGTAACTCTTAACAACACAGGGTTTTCATCTGTCCCACATTAGCTGTCTTTCTATTTACCATCACTAAACTTGGAACAAATTGTATTGTTGATGTGCTAAAGTTACTCCTCTATTCCTCAGTTTTGTGTCAAGCAACGGTGCAGTGAATTGCAGAAACCAGAATTATCTATGGAATTCTTAGTGGCAATACAAACTGCAAATTAGACACAAGTCTGGCAAGGCATTGTTGGTTTTCCTTTATTGAATCTTTTGAGATGTGTCCTAGATTAGGCTACTTTTTGATATAAAAACCTTATGTCAGTGGTTGTCAGCCCTTCCAGTACAGCACTATGTATTTAGGAACAGTTTCTGGTACAAGCTGTCTCTTCGTTTTCTGGCACCACTGCACTGTTCTGACTGCTTTCTCAAGAGGCTTTGTTTTCTTACTGGCTTTTTTTCTTCTTTTTCAGAATATTTCTGTAGCAGTAGGAAGATCTGTAGGAATACAGGGTTTTGGACTGAATTGATGTAGTTGACTCTGTAAAGCATGTAATGCCTTTCTTTTCTCAACCTCCTAAGCTTTCTTAAAACGAATTCTTTCCCTGGTTCCCACCAATTTTATAAGGGTTGTAGCAGAACCATATTGTTCTGATTGTTAAATTTTTAGTTTATTCTTTAGCTCTATTCCCAATTTTCAGTGCTGTCAGATTCACAGGTTTTTTACATGCCTATTCCTTGCCTTTTTTTTTTTTTTTTATCCCCATAACTTTATTTGAGCACAGTACCACTTGGCTACATTTCCATACCCTCTTTCCATCATCTGTTCTGGTTTTTTATTCCATGATTATAATAAACTGCATGTTTTGGTAATGGTCAGAATATTTGCTAAGTTTTGGAGACTTAAGGTTGTCTTTAAACTCTGGTCTCACTGCATTAGCAATCTTGATTATTCTTTTTTTTGTTGTTTCTAGTTTTGTTTTCACTAGTACAACTGAACAGTCTTTTGCTGGTTTGCTTTTCATTTTCTTAGAAAATCCTTAAATTCTTTTTTTAAATGTTTGTGTGGTTTGAGAGGTCTTGTTTGTTCATTTATTTTCCTAACCCACAACTTTAAGCTTTTAGCAGATAATTCTCTCTACCAAAGTAATGTTTGCCCCCAAAGTCTGAAGTATATCGTAACAACAAAGCTTTTGTTTTAGGTTCTACTAAATTTTGGAGATGAATGTAGTAGCTCCAGCCAGTATCTCCATGGTTTTCTGGCTCAGTGTTAGGGTGAATAACATCCCTGTAATGCCTGAAACTTTCTCTGAGGAGTATGTCTTTGACTTAAAGGGTATAGACTAGGTGATCTAATTGCTGCTTTTCTACTGTATCCTCCAACTTGAAAAAAGTGTCACGGCTAGAATATTCTTTCCTCTTATCCTTGTTTTTTTTTAATTGTTTAGTATTTATGACTTTGCTTGTGAGATGGTTCAAAGGTGTTGCTGTTTATTTTGATTTCCATAAATTTCAGTTAGGATGCAGTTTCTGAATCTCTGAAGGGTTGTGGAGCTGAATGCTTGTCTTGCTGTTGGTGTGCTCATTTGCCTTCTGCTCTGCCTAGGATTTCCAAAGTGCCAAGTAGAGCAGGTTCCCTGCAGTGTGTGCACTTGTGAAATCACTGGGTCAGGAAACAACAACCAGTGTTAAGGGTTCTCTGAGACTGAGGAGTCCACTTGACACAGCTGCTATCGACCAGTAAATTCAGCACAAGGTTTTAAGCAACTTCAGTCAAAATCACTTTTGTGAACAGTTTCTCTTTTTAGGTAACATTGTCTGAAGAGATCTAATTAAATATAATCTTTACTTAAATAATCTTTGTGAAATGAGTGAACTTGATAACCTCCAGACTATGAAGTTGGCTGAATAGTCCTCATCCTCTAACTGCTGTTTCTCTTAAGTTGATTGAAATTGCATCCATGCAGAGTGTTGCAGATAACGTGTGGCACCACAGGTAATGAATGTTTGTCCATCACTGTTCCGGTGCAAACATTATTTTTCTCTCCATCACTCCAAGCCTGGTCCTGAAGGTACAAATTTTTAATGAGATGCTCTCGAATACTTGATTTTTTTCCTATTTTTTTTGTCAAGATGAACTGTCAACAAGCAAAAATATTTTTCAGTTACTGTGTGGGTTTTATGCTGCTTTGGTGTTATGCTTCTTCCCCCTATCCCTAGAAGTAGAAAATATTTTTCTGTGTTCTGTTATTTGAGTCTTTATTTTCAGAAAGTAAGATAAATTGCAGTCATTTTTTTTATTTTGTTTTTGATGTTCTGCCTGTCCTGCTTTCACTTAACCTGTCTCAGTTTCTCTGTATCATCTGTGGAACTCTTGTTATTATTCTCCTTTTCCCTAGAGGGTTTACAACCCCCTTAGCTTCCCCAAAGCCTTTGCCAATTCTACTTCCGTTATTAATCCCATTTCGTGGCATGTCTTAATGGCACCATCTTCTCTATATTTTGACCTTAGATACATGCCTTGATCTGCACTTCACTGAGACCTCAGGGAATATGGAGTATCTGTAAAATACGAAAACAAAGCAAAACAAACTCCCCCCAACTCCGAAACAAACCAGCTCTAGCTGTTTTCAGTTCCACTAGTGTGCTTATGTATACTGAGTTATATATCTGAAAGTTAGTGAGTGTCTGATGTAAAGGAGACACAGCTCGCATTTGATTCAGGGCAATTTAATGCTTGGTTATTTCTTTTTCTGTAATGGTGTGCTGATTTGCTCATGCAAATTTTGTCAGTAACAGCACGCACCAGTTGCACTGGGGACTCAGCTTTTGGATTTCTGGAAAAGTGAGCTGTGGAATGTAATACTACTTTTACCAATTATAACCTCGTTGATTGAGGGGCCACAAGTAAGAGACCAGATGAAGGTTTAAGAAAAATATGAAATGTAAAAGTTTAAAAAGAACAAACAAACAAACAAACAAAAAACTAAGGAAAGCATAGAGTCCTTTTTTCCTCTGCTGAGACTGTACTATTCTGCTGCTGTGTGCAGTTGAAATACACACCTCTTATTCCAACTGCAAAATGGCAAACGCTTAGAAAGGTAGGAAGCTGCCAGGCAGGATTATGATTCTGAGCCAACTATCCTTCTAGTAAGTCAGATGTTATGTCAAATGATAAATGTTTGGGTTTAACTTCCTCTGAGAAGACATTTAGGATCCAGTTTAGCACAAGGACAGGGGAATGGGGGCGCACATAAGGACATATTTTATCAGTCATTTTACCAGCATATTTAAGGAACTATATATAGTGAGTAGAAGTTTTCCCTGGAGAGGACAGAAGGCTTGACTGAGGTTATGTTCTGTTGAATCATTCTGAAAAAGAGAATTTTCAGTGAATAGAATAGCAGTCATATGGAGAAAAAAACAGCATAAAGGAAAGGCATTTATTATGAGCTTAAAGAGTATCAGAATGTTACTATGAGTATCTAACTTAAGATAGCTGATAAATCATGCTCAGTTCATGAATATAGGGATGGTTCAGCAAGAGATGTGCTCCTAGTTGCATAGTAGCCAACTAATACCTTAGATATTTGTAGTCTTTCAAAAATGCTAAGATTTTTGCTTTACGTCTTTGAAAATCATTAATGTCAAGATCAGTTTTCCATACTGTGGTCATCAAAATTATAATTGCTGGGACTTTATTGTTGTCTTAGGACAAATGTTTTGAAATACTTTCCCACTTCACATGTTTAAACTGGATATTTTGGTCTCCTTGCATACCAAGTTTGGATATTCTCAGCTATTCATTTCCATCTTTATGTCTTGAAGATAATTATTAAGTAATAGCTTCATGTTAATATTCTCCCCAATTAAATTTATTTTTGTCTCTTTCATGACTCACTTTCTGTGGCCATCTTGATGAATGAGCTTTATGGTACGGCTGACTGCAGAAGTAATTTATTCTCAATTAATAATACAGAATGTTTGCTTGTAGTCAAGTCATACTCGAAACGCATTATTTAGGAACTGACTTAGCCAGCAGAAATGGAAGTGATAAAACGTGGTGTGAGTCATCTGAACCTATGAGTGTTATTTAAGTTTCATACTCAAAGCACTTCAGACAGTAAGACTCTTTACTTACAGAACTATTTGTGGAAGTTGCTTGATGAAATTATTTTGGTGTGACGGAAGATCAAGTAACTTTCCAACTCCTCCAAACATAAAGCAAGAATTAATTCACGGTGTTACTCTTTGCCACAAACCATGGCGCTCACCCTTCAAAAGAATGCACAGTCTATTTGAAGCCCAGTTGGAAACTCCACGACTTGTACTGCATGGCAGCCTGCTTCCCAACCCTCTAGTAATTGAAATCCTGCACCTCTTGTGTTTATTTACAAAGTTCCAACTTACATTGATGATTTGTGAACACCAAGGACAGCCCTTTGTGGAGATACTTTGTCTTTCGAAGAGCTCTAACTAGCACATGTCTTGGCTTTGCTTTCCTACCATGAGGGTCTCTGATTTTAACTTGACTTGTGCAGTATGGTAGACTGTTATGAGTTAACCTTGTACATGACAGTACTGCAATTGTATCCTGCAAAATTCTGACCTTCATCCCTGCCAAAAGAATATATGCCACATGAATAAAGGCTTGAAATGAATTTAAGTGATCTTTAAGGTTCGCCTTAACTGTATGTAGAAGGAAATACTTGGAAATAACTGAACAAAATACTCTGTCAGGTGCAGCAAAAAATGGTATGTGTTGTAAAGTGAATAAAAGATGCTAAGGCTAAGTTAAGTTGCTTTTAATTTTAACAAGAAATTCTAGTGTTTTGTTATTATTCTTTGTAATACCAATTACTAAGGTAGCTGCCCAGCAAAAACTCTTAAGACTAAAGGGAATGTACCATTTTACTTTTGATCCAGGGAAATGATTGTGACTTGTGTTTCAGTTCCTGATCTGGGTGAAAATGAAGGTTTTAATCTATAAAGAAATGGTTTATAGTGACGACCTCCATGTGTGAACTGAAACAGCTTACTCATTTTCGTGCTAAATCCAAGCACACAGATTTTAGCTTGTTGAAAAAATACAGCACAAACTTAATTCCATTGACTTAAAAGTCTCTCATCTGGAAATGTAATTTTTTTTATTTCTCCTGTCTCCTTGGTACTAGAAAAAAAGAACTGAGTAGGTGGAGAATAACTTCCAGAGTTCAGCAGAACCAAATGGAAGCCAGATGAAGATTTCTTGTCAAAAAAAAAAAAAGGGAAAAAAACTCCCACAGACCCCCCCTCTTTAATTCTTTCACACTCCAGAAACCAGGTCTGTTTTCTTACAATAGGTATTCCTGTTTGCATCTGCCAGTACTGGTGGTTGTTGTTGGTAGAGAGCTTGTAAGTGTAGTTGCTACTTTTTTACTGAGCTTCCAGCCTGGTATTATTGGAAGAGGTGATGCTGAGGACAAACTGAGAACTCTAAACACAAAACAGGAATAGACACAAAGATCAGTGAGGAAACCAAACCAGAGAGGTCAAATGCTGTCTCTGTGCAGAAAAGGAGCTGTATCACTGAGCTTCTCGTGGGGTATGCACAAATCAAGGAAGCGAATACCTGGGTAGCCCTTTGCCTACCTGGTTGAGAAATTTGCCAAAAGAATTGGCCCATAAAATTGAGTAGGAATGAGCAAGGATGCCGTTGTCTGTTCTGCAGAGGTGCTGAGGAACGGAAGAGGTGAAATACTGCATTTACAAAGTGCTACTTGGCAAGGTTCACCACCACTGTTCTGACCAAGATGTCTGGTTTCTGAAGCTGTTCGGGTTTTTTTTTATAGAGGAGCCATGTCAGTCCAAAGCAGAATGCAAATTGCTCTACAGGATTTATAGCTTGGCCATTACTTGAAGTGTTTTCAACAGTCCTTGTGTCCAGTTTGTTTCTTCCTTCACAAAGAAAGCATTGTTTTAGTAGTACTTCCATCTCAAATTGGATTTTCTCAACAGCTTAATAAAGTAACAGAAAGGAGGAGGTGCCAGTCCTAGCAGTCAACCCACAGACCACATCTGGCTTTGCTGTCTTCTCTTTGGCTCTTAGCCTTCGCTGAAGGGATTGCAAGCCAAACTCCTCCATCAGCTACCCACTCATATTTGAGAAACTAGGCGCATTGGCTTGGGATAAGGAGTTTTTTTCTTTCTGTTTTATGCAGAAAGATGGTGTGGGCGATGTTTTTTAAACTCCTGTATAATAATTTCTTTCTTCAGGCCTTCCAGTTTGGCGATGATTGTGTGTACTTTCATGTGAATGCAGGCAATCTTTCCCTGAACCCCCAGCCCCTGTTCCTCCCTCCCCATGTGTATGCGTGTACATATGTATATATCCGTAAGCTTTGCTAAAATGGAGCTGAAGAAAGTATTCTGTTTTGTGTAAACAAAAGAAGGGGCAACCCCAAAGACTTTAAAGAAATTTGAACTGGGTTTATTCAGTAAAAACAGATACAGCATGTGATGGCACTACATTTGCACCTACATAATATTTGATTAATTGCCTATATGATCAAGCTGGTACACAAGTAATTGCAGCAGGCTGAATTTAGGTAAGACCAGAAAACAGCGCTCTTGCTCAGAGGAAAATCAGCCAGGTTGTTGCCAGTGTGAGTAAAAGATGGTTCTGTTTGTGAATGACACTGGTGTCAAAGAGGGTGTAGTTTCATTCATAGCTGAAGACATGATAGGAAGAAGGAAGTAGTTCCATGCAGCAAAGGCAACATCTGCCAATTGAAGGTGTATGGAAATCTAGATTTTCATTTTAGCACCACAAGGGAATTTCATTGTGAACTCTTGGTGATTAATTGCTATTTTTATTGCATATATTCCCTCACTATGCGTTATACTTTGGAATCATGCAATTACTATAATTGCATTTGAATTATTTACAGCAATTATAAATAATGGCACTAATGTAACATCAAGTAGAGGATAAACACCCAAGGGCGATGTGTGAAATCAAGAACACAGGTACATGTTCATGAAGAAAAGTTTGGTTCAGCAGAGGAGTAACAGGGGAAGGGGAAAGCACGCCTTTTGAAGTTACTTGCGTACTGTAGTATCTTAATTGCTAGTGGCTTATTCTGTGACCATCACTGATGAGTAGGGAAGGATTCTCTTTCCTGTTATACTCTCTTGGGTAACTGAAGCATGGAGTAACTTTGTGTGGTCTCAGGCGAGACACTCAACGTCTTTAGTGGAGCCAAGGTATTTCAGATAGGTTTCCAGAGTTTCCGTTACAAATACAAGCCATTATTTTTCAAAGGAAGGTCACAACATGAGTCTTTCCACCCATGTTAAAGATACAGAAGTTCCATTATCCAGTCAGGTTCCTTTTGATCGTTAGTTGGATCTTTATTCTTCATACATATTTTTTTTACTGGTAGTTCTTCCCTTCACTTTCCCACACATTTTATCATAAAAGCTGGGGAAAAAAAGTTGATAGGTAAACTATGTATTGGTTTAATGGATTTGGACTTGTGTATGCCATTCAACTGAAAATGCATGTATTAAAGAAGGGCATATAATTCCAGTCTCCTTTATTCTGGAGGTGTACCCTCACCTGAAAGCTAGACATGTGAACCTTGTGCTGAAAGAGACTTAGTGCCATCATTTAAGATCATTGATCTAAGTAAAGCTGAGGAGTATATTGAAGTTTGGGATGGGAGAACAAAACAAAAAACCTTAACAGTTGATTTTGTGACTTACAAAGTTTATAATAGTATTTTAAAAAAAGTAAGTAGAGATTACTTAAGTTATTAAAAAATGCTAAGTAACAGACTTAAGTTATTAAAAATAAAAGAATTGGCCTGTACTGATTGCTGGCTGCCTAATCCCATTTTTTCACTGGTATCTGTTATTGAGTTGCTTCTGAGAAGTCTTGCCCTTAATCATTGACTTCTGCTCCCTGGTGCCAAGAGCAGCATGCATTCTTGGCTGGTATGAAGTATGGATTTGAAAGTTGTGTACTGCTGCTTTGTTTCAGTTTGTCTTCTGAGGATGCCCAACTTGAGCAGACCGTGCACCTCTTGCCCCCTAGTCTCTTCAGTAACTTCTCTGAGGATGATTCTTAAGCAGCTCATGTTGACACTGTGAGCCAGTTTGGGGAGGGCTTGTTAAAATGACACTGTGTAAAGAAGAGTGGGTTTTGCAAAGGAGGGAGAAGTTCCAAGGCTGGTGAAAAGCAGAATTCTGAATGGGGAGAGTAATAAAGAAAAGATGAAAGATGTCCAAGAGGATTTTACATTCTCAAGACTGAATACTAAGACCAGCTGTAGATTCCTTTTGGTACTGTGCTAAAAATTCATGCTGGCTGCATAAGTCAATGTGGATATGAGTTATGCCTGTAGACATCTCCATTCAGCAGAATGGAAGAGCAATGTGAAAGTGCAGTGCCTCCTGCACTGCTTCCTAATGGGACAGCTCATCTCGTGTCTCATTCTGCAGTTAGCTGAATGAGTGTCAAAGCTGAAGCAATGAGTATTTTCCCACTCACTGCTGATGAGAGAGTGTTCATAGCGTTGACATTCATGAGGAAGCCCCAGGTGGGTGGATGACTTGGGGAACAGAAAACATTTTTTACATGCTGAGGCAAGGAGCTTATGTCTTCTGAGCCTCTTCATGAATTGGAAGCAGCTTCTATTTATTACATCTAGTCTGAATGCTGCAAGTTCATAGAAACTGCAGCTTTGGTGAGGAGGATGCTCCTTCTTCTCTGGCACTGTCTTTCACTGGTGGCTGGGCTCTTTCACTGCAGCTGTCACCAACATGCCACAGATATATTTATGTCTCTGAGTGTGCTTAGGGTGAGGATTACCCACTGGTACTTAAAGTACATTGTGGCTTTTTTGACTGGATATGATCCTGAAACAAGGTAACATTTCAACAATGCACAGACATCCAAATGATCTTTGAAGCAGGAATGTTCTTCTGAATCTTGACCAATGATATACCAAGTAATCCTGAATTTGTAGCCTGCTACATTTGTGTTGTTTTTTTTTTTTTCTTTTTTAAAAAATATGTGAAATGAATGTGTAAAGGAGGTTGTCTTGGGGTTTTTTGTCTGCCTGAAATTATCTTGGAACTCTCATTACTGGGGAGGATTCTCAGAGCTCTTTGGATTTGCGTTTTTGTGACCATTTTAAATACTGCAGTATTTTGTTTTTTATCTCTTACAAAAAACTGAGTT
The DNA here is from genome assembly GCF_963264785.1 of Psittacula echo. Lineage (NCBI taxonomy): Eukaryota > Metazoa > Chordata > Aves > Psittaciformes > Psittacidae > Psittacula > Psittacula echo. Next base: position 62,751,889 of record NC_137735.1, read on the forward strand.
AAAATGTTATTTAGGAATGTCTATCCTTGATATGCAGGTATGTGAATGTGAATTACGTGTTTGCAGAACAGATATCATCCCAGTGCTTTAGGTAGATGCTGAGAATTTCACAGTGAATGGCTATTTTTAAAAGGCTTTTTTGTGTGAGTGAATATTATACATAATTCTCTGACCTTATGAGTGATGTACGGACTGAGAATAAGATAATAACATAAGATGTACCTGACCACAAAGATAATTATGTTTGCTTGAGTTTAGGATTCAAGCCATATTTGTAAAATATGAAATGATGTGTCAGATCCTTCCAGAAGATTAGTTCATTCTCATTGGCAAAGTGTCTAATTTTGCTCTCTTGGCTGGAACATGTGGGAACTGTGTAATTTCTTACAAGACACTTTTTAGACAATCCAAACCCTAACATTTTATGATCATCTATTTGTGTGTTGGTAATCATATGTTTGTGTGTTGTACGGTTATGAGCATGCTTAGTGTTCTGTGAAACTCAATTTGAAAGGGTAATAGACTGTAGATAAATATCATCAGAAGCCTACTGTGCAAGTGAGGTGGTTGATTTCAGTCAGCTTTGGAAGAGCAGCAGGCAGCATTATAGAGCCGTCTTTAAGAATAGTAGATACAGTGCACTAATTTACTTAGGGCTTACAAGTGCTTTCTTTTGTGAGGATGTCTTCAAGCCTGCTGCTTCTTAAAGACAGACATGGTAATATCACAGTAGAGAGGAAGCTAGCTCGAAGAAAAGCATCGCATGCCATACTGATGCCACTAGGGTGAGCAGACGTTGCTTAGGCAACCCATCATGGAATATTTTCAGTTGGGTTTTCTTATCAGAAGTATAATTTTGAGGTCGGGATTGCCATATTAATGCAGTAGATTGGAAAGGTTAGACTTCATAGTAAATTTTGCAATGTACTTGGTCAAGTGGAGTTATGAGTAATTAACTGCCTGTGTGATATCTACAATAGACTTTGGATTTTCACAACTTTAATAATGCAGAAGCATTGAAAACTTTTGTTAACAGAAAGTAAGTAGCAGTTGGGTATTCTTTGATACTAGTTGTTCTCTGGGATGTTCCTCTTACAATGGTTGTAATCCTTTTACTCTGATCCCTGGAAGGCTTAAGAATGTGAAAGGTAAACTCACAGGTCGTCTGTTAATAATAAGTTTGATTGTCCTTACTGATGTTTGTAATTAGTTTTGTAAAATTGGGCTAATCCTTTTGAGACATACATGCTCATCAAAACTTCTTGTCAAGCTATTCTACAGAGAGCACATATTTCTTTTATATTATTCCACCTCTGACTAGTTTCTTTTATTCTAGAAGTAATTTCACAGTAAAGGGTTGGGAGAAGAGAGTGTGTTCATTAGTATTGGCCAATCCATTTATTAATGAAACATGAAGTGTACAGGCTCGTAGAATCGCTTTCATCTTAGAAGCTTTGCTGGGTTTTGTTGTTTTCAGAGTATTCTTTATCTGGAGAGACTGTCATCACTAAAAATAGTTATTAAAGAAAGATCCAGGATTTCTAAAATTCCTAACTATACAGTCATTCTTCTCTCACTACTGACACTACTGCAGGGCATCTGTAAATCTGTAGAACAAACCTAGACTTGTCGTTAAAAATTGTAGGTGGTGTCTTCGGGTGTGAGACGTGAGAGGAATGGCCGATTTCAAATTAATCATTAAACAGTACTTTTGGTGATAGTCCAGACTATTGTAAAAATAAAACTAATGAGAAAACAACTTTTAGTATCTATGTGAATATAATTTTTTATGTAAATGCTGAATTATAGTAAGCCATAATTTCACTTGAGCACTTCACAAATAAAAGAAAGAAAATGCCTGTCAGCTATGAAGTAGTTTTTCTGTCTTTGTTGACTGAGACAGCCCTTTAAATAGCCATCTCTATGTTTTGCATGGCAAAATCAAGCCAAAATGTGTGCTCAATATAAACTTTAACAGGAAGTAACTTGTGTTGCACGCTTGTGTATTAAGTACAAAATTACATATATGAAATGTCTCCTTATTCCAGGAAAAACATTGGCGGTTGATGCACCTGAAGGACACAAAACTCACTTCTCTCAACAGACCATGCTTAACAAAGGACTTAGCAAATCTATGGGATTTCTGTCTATTAGAGGAACACAAGGCGAGGATGAGTTTTTCCAGGGCATTTCCACAGATTACAGCTCAGGGCAGGAAGATGTTTTCTGTCCTCATAGATGTAAAACCAGTGAGTTTGAAAAAAAAAGTCACTTTCATACTGATGTCACTCCCAAGCGGAAAGTATGGGCTTCCTCCACTGACTTGCTTTGCACAACTGACAAAGCAGCTGAGAGGAACCATGCTGGAGGCTCTCATGGGCACAGCTATCAATGTGAAGCATTTACAGTACGGACTTCTACTACCAGAAACAAGGAAGCAAGATACTCTGATGGGAGCATAGCACTGGATGTCTTCGGACCACAGAAAATGGACCAAATGCACCATGTGCCTGAAACATCAACTTCTGCAGCAATATCAAGTGCCTTTGACAGGATAAGAGAGAGACAGAAGAAGTTGCAGCTTCTGAGAGAAGCTATGAATGTAGAAGGTCAGTGAAGCTTTTTGATTTTCTGAATATTCCTGTCGTTAAACAAAGATTTCTCTTTATGATAAATCTGAGTTCTCATGTAGCAGCTCTTGAAACTGCCAAGATTGTTGCTTCATCTTCTTTTTTTTTTAGGTGAAGTGAAAGCGTTAGAACATCTGTTGCCAAGGAGGATCAATGTGCTTGTCCAGATTGCTTTGCTAGTAAAAGTAGTTGATTTTTCTAAATCAGGCAGTATCAAGTTCATCAATTAAAATTAGAAAAAGAGAAAAAAAAGTTGGTGACAGCCAATTGTCAAATAATTTTCCCTGAAGGAAGCCCCTCATCTTCAGACATTAGAAATGGATTTATACCCCAGAAGAAAGGGAGAGTTTAATCTCCAGACCACTCAGGTTTTGCACTCTATACCTCTGGATTTAAGCCCTTAAATATGAATTTTCTTTGGACTCATGTTACTATCTTTACCTCAGTGGGAATACTTGACAACAAGTTAATTAAAAGAATGCATGGCGGGAGGAGTCTGTGTATTTGTTCTGTGGAGACTTTTAAAATGGTCTTATGGAGGACCTTATAAGGGAAAGTGCATGCTTGCTTGCTTTGCAAATGTGATGTGATTTTCAGGGGTTATAAATTTGTGAGAGTTGGGTAGAAATTGAGAGCAAAGTTGGATCCTGCTTGTGATGGCCATAACTTGGTCATCTGAGGTATATATGTTAGGAGAGGTGTATGTACAGAGCTAGCTCAGTCATTTAGTCAGGTACATTCAAAATCCATACAGTTGAAAAGTTATGGCTGCCTGTCTGTTTTGTGACGCAGGTAACTGGGCAGAGTGGAGGGGGGAATCAAACCACTTCTGCCTTCTTTTCCTGCACTGAGGTATAAACATCTAGTTGTTAAGGAGAGATGATGAAGCCTTTTGTCAAGGTTGAATTTCTGAAAATGCGTTGCTGAAAATCCCCTTGTGGCCATCTCCGGAGATGCAGTTAGCATGGGAAGCAAATTCTTCCTCTCTTGTTCATGAAAGCCTTTTGTCCCAGAAAGGAGTGTTACTGAAATACCATAGGCAGTTTAAAAAGCTACTGTGATTTCTGTACAAGCTGTACAGACAACAGCTGAAGTTTTCTTTGTGCTATCAAATTAGCATCTTCCTATGAGGGTTACGTTATAATGGGATGGAATGAACATAGATGGAATAGCACTGTGGAGATACCATCGTTTATCTCAATAGACATTTACCATCTGTCATTATCTACTGAGATGGCTGATGAGGTACAGGGGAGGTTGGTTGGGTTTTGGTTTAAGAGTCTGAAATTGAAGGGAACCAGGTCGAGTACATGAGTCAGCTTGGATCTCTGGAGATAGGCAGCTGACAAAGTTTAGGAGGAGGCCACTCCCTCCACTGGGGAAGCTCAATAGCCTTGTTCAGGAGTGCAGCTTTGTGCAGGTTTGTGTTGCACAACAGCAAAACCAAATCTTGGCCAAACCCATTGATGAGCAAGAGCTTATCATTCTTATTCAAACGGATTGGGAGACGGCTGAAAACATAACATGTCTGTGCCTTGCAAACTCAGATAGTTCAGATATATGAAACTACTTAATTCATAAAGGGAATGGGTGAAAGTGTAGTCAAAGTAAACCTGGAACTGGAGCTTAATAGTCACAGGAGGTGAGTGACAAATCTGTATAGGGAAGATTGAGGCAATAGCTAATGATTCACTGCCCATCCTTCTGAATTCAGAATCATTACTTGCTAGAAAAAAATGAAGATACTTTCTCAACAGATAGGTAGGTTGCATTGTTCTTGCTTCTGAGTTTTCTGCTCTCAACAGAGAGGTATGTGTCACTCTTGAATTGAAGTTAGGAGTATGTGTTCTGTTGTTTTATTTTAGGCTTTTTTGCTGTTGTTGTTTATTTAAATGTTTTGGGCCAGAAATTACTTACAGATGTGACTTTTTAATGAGAAGCAGTCTAAAGGAGTATTTTAGCAAGATGGATGAGTAGATGCAGCACTTAGGTACATTATTTAGTGGTGGTCTTGGCAGTGCTGGGTTGACAGTTGGACTCAATGATCTTAAAGGCCTTTTCCAACCTAAATGACTCTATGATTCTAATACTTTTTCACTTAGGAGTTAGCTGCTGTTGTGTTTTACAGGGCTTGAGAAGCCTGACTGTGAAAGTATTCTATTTCACCTCAGTGAGCAGAATCACAAGAGCCTTGATACATAAAGTCTGCCAGACCTTTCCCTTTTTCTTTTCCTGTTTTGTTCCATATATTTTACTATTCTTTATCTCACATCTTGTTTACAACAGACAAGTCCTGTGAGATCTTTCCTAAAAAGAATGTATTGCTTGTTTCAGCTGTCAAAAAAAAAAAGAAAAATACAGTCCAAGCTTTTTGTGCTTTATTATTGTATGTAATTTTCAAGCACTTGGTTGGTATTTCCAAATGTTGAGTGTTGTCAAGTGTGTGTAGAATTGCTCTTCTGACATAAACCCAGCCTAGCTGAGAGAGATGAACTGTGTAGAAAGCTGAGGTAAAATGTCACCTATTTTGAGAAAGGTGGCATTTTTTTGGGCAGCACTTGATGGAAGGTTATCTTACTGCCTATAGCTGGTAGTCACACAGCGGATAGGCAGACAACAACTAGAAAGGGAGTAAAAGGAAGTCCACAGGGAATGTCAGCAGCTATTGTTCTTTCACTGTGTGGGGGACACCATAACCTCAAAGAAGAGGTATTGAAAGGAAAAACAGAGAAAGAGAGCATCTTTTGAAAGCTTGTGTAGTTGAGATAAGGAATATTTTCAATTTGGTTGAGTCTAGGTCTAGGTTACAGTTAAGTCTACGTAAACTGTAGTAAGCCGCCTCTGCTTTTGGCTGTTTTTCAGTTTTTTAATTGTGAAGTGGCATTGAACTCTGTGTGGGTAAAACTTCCCTCCTCAAACTACAAGGGAACTTAAGTGACATGTGGCTTATTTCTTCTGTAACTTATTTTGAGTTAAACTGGCAAACTTTTTTGTTATTCATAAAACCTTAAGGAGTTGACTGTCTTGGAAAAAGAAAATGTTGTGATGCACAGGCTCTACTCTGCCAGGCTTTCACTCAGAACACATTTTTATCATCCAAATTATAAAGTCATGAAAAGTAGAGTTTATAGTGGAAAGAATGACAGAACTTTAATGACAGCTGTGCTGTAATAGAGTAGTTTGTAGTGAGCTGCAGATCTGAACTGCACTATAATCTACAGTTGGAACATCTCAGATTTAGCCTCACAAGCCTTCCAGAGACGGTGTCATTGCAAGTGTCTTTCTCATGAACTTGATGTTTTATATGTTTTCTCTTGTACAGTTTCAAGGTTGAGGTTGTTTATCTCCTGTATACTAAAGATGATTGTTTATGATTAGGTGCTGCTTAGCCAGATGAGAGAAAGATCAAGGGAAAGAGACTGCTTTTTCACTTCAGATGTAGCCAATTCTGAATACTGAGAACAGACTTGAAAAATACGTGTTAATCTTGCCAAGAGATGGGAGAGTAGGTTCTGTATCTCTGATGTTATTATTAGTTGTTGGTTTTGTTATGGTTTTTTTATTATGGTATTTGTTAAGGTTTTGTGAGCTAAGGGAGAATTATTTACAGTTGTGAGGTGTTAAACCCAAGCAGTTTGTACCAGGACAGCAGATTGTGGTTTTGTTGTTATTTTGCAGCTTGGAAATTGCTGCTTGGCACCAACTGATAGTGCCCAATTTCAGGGAGAAAATATTCTAGCTTTTACATTTTGCAAGCCTGCATTGCCACTCAGGAACATGAAAGTGTCTCTGTTCTCCCTTGCTCCCAGCTTGCTTTGCCTTCTCACCCACAAAACTGATTGTGTCTTCTGATAGTTATGAGGTATAAACATACTTCAGCTTTCACATCTCAGGCCAACTTCAAATGGCCCTGTAGTAAGGCACAAGGGTGAGAGATGGTAGCCTTGTATGTATCTCTCCCTTCTATTTGCTTAAGAGGATTTTTTCCCCCCTTATTTTGAGTGTATGCATAATTCAAAGTGAATTGGTTTATGTGTTACTTGAGTGAATGTGCATCCTTCTTTTTTTATGTGCAGTTTTGCTTGCAAGGCTGCTGTAAATGAGATGCAGGAGGGAGCAAGATATAAAGACTGCCATTGTCCTGCACAAAACCAGTTAGGAGAGTAGTAATGTAGCTAGCTGTGGGTTAAATAGCAGATAGTGAGGAAAAAGAGAGGAGGATACCAAAAAAGCTGATCTTGCGGAAGCTTTGGAATGCTGAATCCAGGGGTGGGGGAATGGGGGTGGTTTGGGAATATTCTCAGGCCTTTGTTAAATGTTTTTGCAGTTGGGAACCATGTGAATCCCAGAGCCTCAAACTGTGCTTGTCTTTCTCTCTTTTTACCTTTGATTTTTTCCAACAGAAAACCCAGATGATTAAGTACTTGTTTTGGTAGTCTGTGTTTCTAGAGATGGGTTTCTACCTCGTAAGTTTTCTATGCCTATCTCATAAAACAATGTTTTCTTTAGCTACCCTGAAGACCCATCTGGACTCTGTTCATAAAACTTCTATATAGCAACTGCATGTTTTTAGGTGGGGTGTTATGCTTAGGGATACTCTAAATGTCTGAATTTTAAAAGCTCTCTTAGTCTGAAGCTGCTGTTTCGAATAAGCAAAAATTTCTGCAGGTAATCAGGCAGCTGTTGGTAGTAAATTTATCCCAACAAATCAAGCCCCAGGGATTTTAATTTGGGATCTTTCTATAGACGTGCATTAAATGGGAGGTTGGATTTGGGGCAAAAGATGAATAGCTGAGTTACAAACTTACGTCTGTGAAGTCAGTGAATTGTGTATATATTTTTTCCTCTTGAATCATGTGTGCTCAGTTCATGTGTAGGTTAAGAAGAGGAAATGCGAGTCATCCACAATAGTGTTATCTGTTTGCATGTGAAAGCAAATTAAGGCTCAGTTTACACGTCTTAGGATCATTGTGCTGCAGTATGATTTAAATTCACTGGTGGCGAAATGGATTCTCATGTGGTTGGTATGTCCGGTATTGATTAGGTTCAGTTAGAGCAATGTTCAGAAGTTGTATTAATGAAGCTGAAGGGTAGAATAATGAACTGATACTATTTTAGGTAGAAAACTTTCAGTTAATTTTACTGAGACTACTGAAGTTGGCTTTTCAAGGAAAAAGAAAGAAATGTTTGTGGGATTTCTGTAAAACAAAAGTACTCTGACATAACCCACTATTATTTTGTTCTGAATTACATAGTTTAACATGAGGTAGTAAAACAGCTCTTACAATCCCATAATTGCACAGCAAAGTGGCATCTGCTTTATAGAGCTTTCAGCAGCTCACACAACCTAGGATTACCAATTTTTAGTCAACGTATTACATTAGGAGTTGGTCAAAACATTTAAATTAAAACAAACAACTAACTTTATTAGCCATACTTTCAGACTCTGTCTGTGTCCATTTATGCACATTATTCTTGATGGCATAGTCTAGGAAAGAAGTGTGTCTAAGTACAACCCACTGAGTTCTTACTAGACCCTGGAGTTATTTTTAATGTTGCTGTTTTCCTTTCCCAACGTAGCCCTGTAGGTGTGTGATATCTGCAATTTTAGAAGGCTCTGTTTCTTCCTGTCACCCAGATCCTGCTGGACCCTTTGCATCAGATGTCTATTAGGCTTTCTGGGAAGTCCCCTGGAGGGCTGATGACTCAGGCTGTATGCACCGTACAGCTTTTTCATTTTAGAATATGGGTAGTGGAAATCTTGCAAGTTAAAATGAACCTGCCACCTTGGAAAACTGAATGGATTTGTTTCCCTTGTGCACTTGTTGGATATGAATCTGTACCAGAGATTTATTCTGGATCTCTGTGTTCTTCCTGTTAAACCTTTGCTGCCTTGCATAAAATAGTTTGAGTTTTCTCATAAGAAATGAGGAAAAATAAAATTAAATATGACCCTAACCTATTGGTTTAACACTTGTGAGAGCAGCAAGTCCCAGACTCACCTAAAGGGCAGTTAATGTGTTTTAAGTGGTATTACATTAACACTCTTGCAAAATAGAGATGCCCACCAATAAACTTCAAAGAGCAAACAAGAGCTCCCTCTCTGTCCTGAAACTGTCTAATGCTGCCATCTTCTCTGTCCTTTTCCTTCTCTGTCCAGCCAGAAATAATTCTATCATAATGTGTATTTGAAAAGCTGTGTATCTAATGTGAGTCATGTGTTCAGGATAATGAAATTCCAAGCTAAATGTGGTTCTCTGATTTCTGTTGAAGTTGGCTGAGAAGAGGCTTTCTGTAAATTACTTGTCTGGGCTTGCATGTCTTGCCTTGCGTAAATAGTGTGTTTTGTTATTTTATGCTGCATTAAGGGCCTGTAAGGTTGCACTCTGCTGGCTTTGATTGGGAATTTGAAAAAGCAGCAGGGCAGCACAGAGATTCTTCAAGTTGTAATGCTTTATTCATTTCTGCATTGTGGTGCTACCCTCATCTTAACTTATTAGTACAAGTTTTATGTATTCATTCTAGTTATGGACTCTTAAAACCTGCTTAAACTCAGGTTTGTTTTTCTACTAAGGCATGAAATGACTTGTGTTCTTGTAAGAGACTGTAATCTAAACACTGGAACATTAAGAAGAGTAACTGGTAAAATAATTTTTGTGATAATGTGCTTGACATTTCTAGAAGTTAAATCAATTCTGAAGTTTCCAGTCACCAAACATCATAAGTATGGAAGATGAGTTGTTTTACTGTTGTCTTTAGCTTTTATTAATGTCATCTTTCAGTTCCTTTCCCAGCCAAACAGGCTAGAAGTTTGTCCTTGTTTTTTAAATTTTTGTATGAAAAGCTTAACTTTAACTTGATCCCAAAATTGGGACTTCATGACCTTTGGAAGGCAGTTCTTAATTAGATGTTTGGCTTGAGCATGATCCAAGTGCCTTCTCTGAAGTTAAATCCTAATATGATATCCTAGACTTGAGGAGAAATTGCTGGTGGAGAGGAGACGGCATAAATTATTTCAATAATTTTGTGAACATTATAGAAACAAGAGTCTCAATATTTGCCATTTAATTGAATGCTTACAGGTCTGTAGTGGATATCCTGTCCATGCCCTGGAAAAGAAAAGTTTGGGTAAAAGGAGGTGCTGTGTTGGGGCGATTTGTAGTGGATGTACGTAGACGTATACATAGAGCAGTTGAGAACTGGAAGGTGGTCGTCAAAGAGAAGAAGCCACAGCATCAGACAGTTTCACATCTGTACACAGTTTACCTAAAATAAGCAAAGTGAAGAAAACTCTACAGGATTTACCCCAAATTTGAAGCTGTAGCTTCTTAATTGCCTTTAAACTTTTGTCTCTAGGCTGAACAGGCTGATAGTCATTGATGCAGCCCCATTTGGAAAGGTTGTAAAATGCCTCTGGAAGATGAGAAGAATACCTTTGCTTGTGTTACTGGGATAAGTTGTATGGTCTTGCTTAAGAGAAAGATGTGACAAGAAAGGAAGGTGGTCCCATCTCTGTCTCTACTTGTGAATGCTGGGAGAATAAGTTTAAACTTAGCTGGGCCTCATGTGGAGGTTTGTGAAAACACTGAGATAAGCAGTGATTGGGAATCTTGCTTTATGTTTCTTGGCTCATGAACTTACCCCTTGGTCTACAGCAGGGTGCCAACTCCCGCTAACAAAGATGAGTCAGGAGAAGTCAAATACCCTGCAGAGTCAGATACCATGCCACATACAAACATTTGTTCTATGGTTTAAGTGCACATCTCTGTTTTGCCATTTCACGTGTTTTGTAAAATTTCATGTCTTGAAGAACCAGGATGGAGCCACAATTTGTGCAAGAGTCAGGAAGCACAGGCTGCTGACTACGTGGAAAAAATAAATCTGTTTAAAATCTCATGTCATAATTTATTGTTCCCTCTCCATCCTCTTGCTTCAAAGTCAGTTTAACAGGCTTAAAAAACCTACAGCTAATAAAACTATTGGGAAAGAAGAGATCTGTTTTCAGTTAGATGTTTCTGTACTGTAGCTCCAGTGTCATGTTTGGATTGATGCCTCACTTGAAGGGCTGGGAGCATTTTAAAAATACATCTCCAAAAGCTACCCACTGAATTTGGTTTTTATTTCCCTTGTTAGGCAAGTAATTGCTAGATTGGCGGTAGATTTCTTTGTAGTAAAATCCAGAACAAAGAAAACAGCCATTGTGAAAGACTGAAGGAACTCCACCCTCCACCACCACAACCACCACCACACCCCCTCCAGTGAATTCTCTTCATCTTGCTGTAGGTTGGTTTGCAAATGTGCAAACCATATTGCTAGTTTCTGAGAGTAATGTGAAATGTCCTTAAGATTAGTTGGAATTTATGCTGCTAAACTGTGCAGCTGGTATGGGCTGGCAGGAGCAGTTGGTTGATTGGCAACTTTGCTTACTTTTCCCAGTTTTCTTAAAGAATCTTGTATTTGGTGGGACAGTAGGGACCTGCATAACCCAAATGAATTGCTAGAAACGGGAGAAATTCTGTCTTTTACGGAGGAAGGTTTTGGAAACAATAGAAAACTAACATGAATTAGCTTGCTGTACTTCATTATCTTGTATCTTCTCATGCATTTTTCCTATTTGGAGTTTTCCTTGCTTCTGTAGAAAGTCTGAAAGAGTAGTGCTGTTGACTACATGCCTGACCTCTGTCCTCTGACCTAATAACATGTTATGCCACAGATTTAGTGTTCTCACAGGATTTTTCACTGAGCGTTCTGTTTTCTGAATGTGGGAAGTTGGAACATCTGATTTCCTTTTTTGCAGCATCCAGATGCATCTGCTCATATATTCCCCATTTTCTATTCTTATATTTTATTTTCCTTGATGAAGTGATTTATAATTGTCTTCAGAAGTTACATGTGTTTTCTCTCTATCACCATTTTTGTTTTCAAAAACATTAACTGTAGTTGGACCAGAGACAGCCTTCTCCTAATAGATAACACCTGAATTTTTCTCTCAGACAGTGAAGCATTGGTAATCCCAAAATGTGGGTGTTTTTTTGTTTTGTTTTCTGCTATTATTTACTCTAGTTGGTTGGTTGGCTTGTGCACAGGAAAGTTTCGGCAGATTGTTGCAAATGTCCAGTACATACTCATTCTGTGGAGTCCTTTGCTCAAGTATGTTATTTAAAGAATCCACCGAGGGTCGGAATTGAGACTGCTGCATTGACTTCTCATCACATGCATTTAGCTGTTCTGGTTAATTAAATATCCTGTAGGGGCTTATTAATTGATTGTTAATCATATTTTTTGCATGTTGCTTTTGACACGCAAGATGTGTGCACCAAGTGTTTTCATCAGTTTTGTTTGCAGGACGGATTGGTTTTCTCATGCATTTTGTTGGGTTTTTTTAAATATTAGTTTTAGCTTGGAAGTGATGGTGAAAGTGAATTTCAGAGGAGGTGGCTGTGTTAGGATAGCCAAGAGAGGCCAGGCAGACCACAGAACCTCAGGCGATGGAGACAAAATGTGACTGCACAGCATCCACTGAGCGTTCCGCTTTCAGACTCCATAGGCACAGATGTTTTGCATTTTAAAATGTTCTGAAAAGATTTCAAAAACTTCAAATGTTAATTTGTGTTTGATTTTTGCATTAGAACTGTTGCTCTCTTACTCTTCTGATTGAAACTTTCAGAGCCGTTGAGAAGGTACAAATCTTACCACAGCGATGTTTATAGTACTTCAAGTGAAAGTCCATCTGTTATTTCTTCGGAACCAGATTTCAGGCAAGGTAAGGACTGTGGTTATAAAATAATAAATGAAAGCAAAGACCAAAACAAACAACAAAAATCCTAAAGAAAAAAGTTCAAGATGAAAAATAGATGCCAGAACTGTGACGTTAAATCTTTAGGAAGAGGCTTCATAATTACCACTTATACAAAGCTGTAAGATGATCTCATGTAATTACAACATTGTGTACAGTTCGGCATAGTTGGTAGTCTGTTCAGAAACGAGTTTGATATTCAGCGTTCTGGAAGGGGACTTGGTAGGAAAAGTTGGAAATCATTAACTTTTTACTGGAGTGCTTGTTTTAAGTAACATGCTATCTTCAGAAATGCAATGATGATCAAGTTGTTAATGTACAATAACAAAGCTTTATATGGGACATACATAATTTAATTATTTTTGTATCAGTGGGTTTTACTGTGAGTGTTAAATGGTTGATAATTTACAGGCTAAGGATTTCAGTGTAATGCAAAAGTAGTACGTAGTACAGGCTGTATGGTAAATTTAAGTACTGTGAAATCAATGGCTTAGAAAAGCAAGAGATAGTGTGAAGGGTTGTTTGCTGATAAATGGCAGGAAGTGTTTTCTTTACACAGTGGCAGCACAGCATGGAAGGAAACGCTTGGAGCATTTTTTGAAAGAAGTGCTAGAATGGTGAAAAGAAGTCAAGAGGAAAGCACCGTTGACGGAACAATCAGCTTCACAGAATCACAAGTGATAGAAACAAACCATTTGATGAAAATGAGGGAAGAAAGCAATATTTAGGAAGTTAGAGTATATCTGCACCATATTCTCTATGCACAGAGTTCCAACCCAACCTTCCTGGGTTGCTCACTGCTCTCAACCTTCCGTATCTTTGTACATCCTTCTACTTCCTAAACCAGAAGCCTAAGGAGCAGTAATAAGTAGCAAGGCTCCTGTAAAGCAATTTCCTTCATTTTGATTACATTTATAACAGGTTTTTTGTGTTCTGCTGCAAAGTTAACTTCTCCTAAGTTTGTACAGGCAAGAGAGAGCTGCTTTCTGAGTAATAGTAATCGTATTGCTGGACTTGGTGAAATGACTGTCAGAACTATTTCTGAATCACTGTGGCTGTAATGTGTTCTGTGAGAGCTTTCCTGCTAGCTCTGTTAATTGAAGGCACAGTGAGAGATGAAAGTGAAGTAGTTAGCAAAATCAGGCTCTTAAGTGTAGGCTCAGGTGCTGCTACAGGAAGACATACCAGCAATGAAGATAACTATTACAAAAAGAACAGGGTAGTATATTGCCAAAAGAAGAAGAAAAACCAAATGTGTATCTATAAGGAGTCAGATTCCAGGAGAAACTCAGAACCTCAGCAATATATATACTGGTTTCTGAACTCCGTTCTCGTGAACTGGATGCGTAATTACCTAGCTGCTCTATTTCTGTTGTGGAGTGGTTTTGTATGATGTCTCTGCCATATATGTGTCTCCACTCATGGCTGACAAAGAAATGTGTTATCTTGGAAAGGTGTCTGTGCAATTGTGTGGGGTTTTCCTTCAATTGTGGTTTCTTCTAGGCTTTCCTTAGTATTCAAAGGACTTGTGTAGTGCAGCTATCTTTGCTGGAGGAGACTGTAAGATCACATGGAAAACAGAAATCAACTTTATAACACTAGTTTGCCTAATACTGTAATGCTGTTGTGCTGAACACATGAATCTGATTCCTTTTTAAGTAATCTCATGTGACTGATAAGTCCTTGATTTTTAGACAGGATTACTCTGTGTGTGTTGTGTTCCAGTCAGCTATTAATTTGTCTTTTGGTTTGCTAGTGAGAAGAAATGAAGGTTTCAAGAGAGATGATGCCAGTGGTGCTTTGCCGGGTCCTGATGATATCTCCACATCAAGTCAAGCTAATTCTCAGAGAGCAAGGTAAACCCTGTGGGAACAATATGTCTTGGAGTGCTTTGTCTTTGTCACAGAAAGTATTCTAAATCCACAAGCAAAATTTTTACTCTCATCCCAGTTTCTGTTTAAGGTTAAAAAATGGCATGTTGTACTTGAAAGAAAATAGTATTTCATAATTACATATTGAAGCCTGAAGTTAAAGTCTAATGGTGCACAATGGTATAGAGGTAGGTATACCAGTTAGGAGTACAAATTCAGTTCCTGTTTTTAATGGAGACTGGGTTGTACTCTATCAAGTTTTTGTTTTTTGTATCTGTCAGAAGGTGAGGACTTATGTTCAGCTTGGAAATGTTTAAATAATTTTCGAAAAGTTTTGGGAAGAATGTTAATACTGATTAATTTGCCTTTTTTAAATTTAATAAGGAAATGCTAGCATGCTGATTTCTTTGAAATAAGCCAAAACCCATAAATTTGGTTGTGTGTTCTGGCAGACTCTTAGTTTATATTGTTGTGTTTGTATTTGGTTTTTTTCTTTAATACCTCAGCACTGATTAGGCAGGTAAGTTCAGTAACAATACACGGGTTTTGAATTTCTTTTTTTCCTGTGCTATTTACTTGAATGTTACATGTGTTTGAGTTGGTGGTGGTGTTTGTTTTTTTTTCAAGTGTTGTTCATCAATACTGCTTTAAAAAGTAGGTTCTGATTTGTACATAACCTTAATACAGCATCTTTGTACAACAGAAATGTATCTTGACATATCTGTTAGGTTTTGAGAGTGGTTCCATTCTGAATGTTTCAGAATTTTTACTGATACTGACCTTTTGGAGGGAAAATTTTTCATGTAGTCTCTGCCAGATGCTGAATCACCTTGGAATATTTTATCCAAATAATTCAAATCATTTTTATAGTGGGGGACGGAGAGGGGAAACAAACCCACTCATGTTTTCCTCCTCTTCCCTCACCACATTACAACAACAGATCCTTCTCTCAGCAGCTTTTTGTTTTGCTTGGGGTAGATCAGCAGAAAGATTGCTGCTGTGCTCAATATTTTAGAATATTTTTATGGTTTTGGCATAAGTTGAATAGGAATCCTGCTCTAGCCTATTAAAGAAGCTTAGAGATATCCGAAGATTGGAACTGTTGCAGGTGATATGGCAAGGCTGTCAAAAGTGTCCATTGTGTTCATTTAACATATAAGGTTATGTGCAGTGCGTAGGGCTTAGCGCCGTCCATTGAACACGGAGATGAAAATAAATTAACATCTGCTTCTTGCACTATATTGTGTGCTTTAAATGGATATGGGTGGCGGGTGAGCTGTATCTGAGTGCAGATGAACAAGAGAGCAGTTACTTGGAAATCTTGCAGCTTTTGGTGACCTGCTGAGCAGCAACATTGGTTTTATTACTACCTGCACTTTGCCTGAAAAATGCGGTCCTCTAGAAATGTATATATTGGTATTTCTTACAGGGGAGAAGTATTTAAGCATTACTTAGCTGGGTCAGCACTGCTTTATTGGCAGGAATGTGGTATGTATTCATGTAATAGCATATATGATGGACTGCAGTGTCCAAGCAGTGTTACAAATCCAGCCTTGCTCAATGTAAGAGGATTTTGGCTAGTATCTGAGTATTTAAGGTGAATTTTGAAGGACTTGGGTTGCAGGTTTATGTTCCATGCAACCCTGTCAGAGATGTAAATTTCAGCTTCCCAATTAATGCTGTCTTAGCACCACACTAAAATGGCAAAGTAGGCTATTACTACTGTGTGTACAGAATGAGCATGCAGCTATCTTAACTTACTTGCCTTTGTTTTATTTTTTTGCTGAATACTGCTAAGTCAACCTTCATTCTTCTTTGACTTGAACCCAGGAAAGTTGCCAATTCAACACTGTAGCTACGCTTCGAAATAAAACAGCAGTAATTTGTGGATGCTGATAGAGAACTTTTGTTCCTATTTACAAAACATTTCAGAAACAGAAAGTAGTGAGTTACATTGTTTTAAGTTAATTGTTTATTATGCAGGTGAAAATGTCTTGGTAAAGCGGTACATACTTTCTCATGGTTCGTTTTATGTTATATTGCTCCGTTAAGACTGGTACCTTTAGTGGACGTAATCTGTATGTGTGAAATCTAGAAGGAAAATACTGGTTTGTAAGTGCAGCATAGACTCGCCTGTTATGCTTAGCAATGAAATGAGTTTTACATGTGTACGCAGCTATGAAGTCTTACTTCAAGGCTTAGTATCTGACTGAATCTCCTGTTTCTGCTGGCCTCCTCCCTGTCCCTTTGTGAAAAGATACAACTCTGTACCTACACAAAAATGCCATGGTAGGCTACCACACATAGTTCTTCACTGGCTTTCATAGAATCATATAATCAATTATGTCTCCATTTTCCTAAGATGAAAAAGCTTTTATTTATTTTTTTCTTTAAATCAAAGTACCAGACTAATAAGTATATCCAAGACAAAAAATGAGGCTGAACTCCTAAAAGCTAGTTTTACAAGCTTTTTTTTGTAGACCTATTGAGAAACAGGAAAGCAGCCATGAGCAGAATTTGATCCTAAAATAATACTTATATAATATCTGTTAATTATGTGAACTGAATAGAAAACAGTGCGTGTGTGCTCCGTCTTTCTGTAACAGCTGTTAAAACTTCCCACTGCTAACAAGTGTAAAAAAGGAATACTGTCAAAGATGGTAGCTAGTTAAGCAGGGAGATTTCTAAGAAAGTAACAGAGGTTGGAACTAGATGATCATAAGGTCCTTTCCAACCCTAACTTTCTATGATTTTTATCCAGAACATTGAATGTTACTGCTTTAAAATGTCTGGTGTTGCAGAAGACCATGGCTTTTATAAGTTTAGAAACATAAGCTCTCAAAGTAAAACTTTTTGATAACAGTTCGAAGGAGCATAGTCTCAGTTTACGTTTTTTGGCTGATTGTTTGATTTCAGGGTTTGGAGAAGTTTATCCAACTTGATCTGTTACTTGAATTCCACCAGCACTTGGGAGCATGTTTCAGTCTTTTTCTCTGTGTTCAGAGATACCATCTGTACTTCAATACATATTAAATTTACTGCTCCTGTGGCATGTCCTTAGAGGCAGTCTGCTTAATTATCCTTGTAAAACTGAGTTGTAAATCAAATAGGCGGATTTGGATTTGGATTTGACAGAGTCTGCCACCAATGATAAAAAAACCCCACCAACCCAAAACCAAACGAAAACCAGACAGTGAAGCTGTTCAGAGTTATCAACGAGCATGATTTGTGCTATTGTGGTGGGCTGGCCTGCTCTTAAACTAGCAGAAGCAGTGGGTTTTTCAGTAGAACACTCAGCATATACTCAAACCCTTCTCATGTTCTGTGACTGTTGTTATCCTTTAAACTTCTTAGAATGCTTTCCTCATGGCAATGGATACTTGTGTCTGTGTTTCCTCTTTGCTTCTTGTATTCCTTATTTCCCCTTCCTCCGCACTCGCCCTTTTTTTTTTTCTTTTTCTTCCTTTACTTTTTCTTCCTTTTTCTCTCCAGGAGCAGCAGCCGACATGGAGCTCTTCCTTCTGTTGCCTTTTCCTTCCACTAGATTTCATTTCCATATTGTTCCTACCTTACCAAAAGGCACCTGTCTTTCTCAATCTATTCCTGACCTTTCCACTGCACTTTATCATTAGAGAATGCCTACCTGCTTCCCTTCTTCCAGCTTTCTTCTCTGATCCAATACTTGGTAAGTACACTAGGTGAGGAGTTAATTCACTTTCCTCTCTTACAGGAGTCAGCCTTCCAGGTGGCTGCTCAGGATAATAAGTAACTCTGAAATTCTGGTTTGCAATCAGACATTGATAAAAGTACAGAGTAGCAGCCAAGTACTTGTCAGATGAAGTACCATAGGAAGCTCACTTCTATGATCTTGACTGTTAGGAATGTAATTTGGACTTTTGTTTTTGTCGGAGTAGTAATACTTGCATATTCTGAGCCTCACAGAAGAGATCTATCAATAGTATCTCTTCTCCTGTAGAATGAGAGATGCGTTCCTTGTCTTGGAATCTGAAGAGTGAATCATGCTTATGCCTTGCATAGAAAATTGACAATCTGACCCAGCCATAGTTGGTTTTACTTACCCAGGATGCTGAAGTGTACTGATTTCTGGTTGGTGACACTGACTATGCACTAGGTTAGAAAGCTTTTTAAACCATTTGGGTTTTCAACTTCCTCCCTGGAAACACCATACCCACCACAATTTGCAGAGAAACTAATAAATACCAACAAGGATGATAAACCAACATAGTGATTACTGCTTTATGCAGTAACTTTTGATTGCTCCTATTGCACTGAGCTGTATGTTGTTAAAAAGGCAAGGGTTTTTTTTTTCTGCAGTAGGGGTTTTCACATTAGCAAGTGTTTTCAGATGCAGCCAGTTGCAACATGTCTATCTTTTTCATATCATCTTTGGAAGTTCGTAGATATTTATGTTCAGAAAGTGTTTGTTTTTGTTTTATTTCAGAGCCCATCCTTAGATCTTGATCTGAAACGTGCTTGTGGGTGTATTTAGCTTAGTTCATTGTGGATATTCCCACATATGTCGATCTTAATAAGCTTCCTCTTGGTGAAAAGCTAAGCATGTGCACAAGTTTTTGCAGGTCTGAGGTCTTTTCTTACTACTTCGTCCTTTTAGGTGCACATTATGAAGTCTGATGCAGAAAAGAACAGAGAAGGGAGAAAGGAAGCCATGCTTTGAAAGCCCTGCACAATGGAAAGGATAATGGGCTTACATTAATACATTTTTCTGTAACTACTCTGAACTTCCCTGAAATTTCATTAGAAGAACTTCAGCATTGTTTTGCTCAGTTTGTGGTGCAGTAGTGGCACTTTATTGTTTGGACTTCCATGATAATGTAACTCTTCTTATTTTAGTGCTGAGTTTGTATGCTAACCAATGAAACTTCAGCATTAAAAAAAATATAAGAGATTGCAGTGCACTGTTCACACCGTTGGCATTCATTAGAAATTTTGCTGTAAAAAATGAAAAAAAAATCATGTCTACCATTTAGCCTAGACAACTAATGTCTAGACAGGTGCATTTTCTCTTAGTTTATTAACTAATTTGTTATTCACCAAACATATCTTTAGGTCTTTTAAAGGGTAGTTACTTAAATATAATGTCTTTAAAAGTCTGTAGATTCTTTCACTGTGAAGGACTGTATGTCAGTGCCAGCACAGGACTTGCTCTACATTTATCTGTGTTCTTAAACTTCAGTGCAATGATATGCAGGCTTCAAGTAAACCTTCTTTACTCTTTCATGTTTTTCATTACTCCAGTATACCATAGAATCATAGAATAGTTAGGGTTGGAAAGGACCTTAAGATCATCTAGTTCAACCCGCCTGCCATGGGCAGGGACACTTCCCACTAAACCATGTCACTCAAGGCTCTGTTGAACCCGGCCTTGAACATCGCTAGGGATGGAGCATTCACAACTTCCCTGGGCAACCCATTCCAGTGCCTCACCACCCTTACAGTAAAGAATTTCTTCCTTATATCCAAAAATATATACCATCTAAACTAACACTTAGTTTAGAATTACTGGAAGTGGTTTTTTGGTGGATGGAAGTCTTGTTAGTTTCCCCTGTCCATTTATGTTTAAAAATTGCCCACGTATAGTTACATTAACAGAAAGAGAACATTGTTTTGACTTGTTTTAGGATTTCTAAAACAAGTTGGTTGGTTTATATTTAGCTTGAGGTTTAAAGGTGTTTTTCTGTAAGCGTGGAACAGAGGGAGGGGAAGTAGGTTTCATTTTTCTTGGATTTCTTCATATTTCCTAACCTCCTGATTCTCAAATAAAAAAATGGCTTTTGTTCATCAAAAATGGGACATGGATTTCTTTCCTTCTACAGAGAATAAAATTGGCAGGACATTTGGGATCCATACCTGCTCAGCAAAGAACTGGAGAATAGATGGCTGTGTTTTTCAGACATAGTGAAAATCTGGGAATAAATAGCAGTGCTATGCGAAGAGTTTGTAAAGAATTGCTACAGAGAAAGTGATTCGAGAAATACTTACTTATATAAAGTACACTTATTTTTTTTCTTTAACAGCGTGGTTTTGAGCACGCCTTTTTCACAGTCCCTGCTTGAACCGAGGAATTAAGAGATTTTCAAAGCATTAATTATTTTTCTTCCTCCCGTTCACTGGGTTTGTATTGATTCACTGGCTTTGTAATGTCAAGTATTTTTTAGGCTGCAGCTGAGCTTTTACGTTTGTATGAATAAATGACAAGCAGCTGTAGAAACTTGGCAAGTTTGCTCATTTTCTGTATTGGTGAATTACCGTAGAGGGCTAACCTCCTGGCTGCTAAGTGTTCTGTTTAATGATGTATTTGATAACTAGTTTTTGTGTTCTGGGTTTCTACTTAAGGGCTTAAAGCGACAGAATATTTTAGGCCTACCTACTAATGTCTTTTATCCCCTCTGACTATACCATAGGCAACATGAAGCACCATTTGAAGGCAGTCTAGTAAGTCAAGAAGTGATGCTTAAACGTCAGGAAGAAGAAATGATGCAACTGCAAGCTAGAATGGCTCTCAGGCAGTCACGACCTAACCTCTACCCAGGAGATGCAATTAGGTCCTCCATGCTTGACATCACCAGAGATCCACTGAGAGAAATAGCCCTGGAAACAGCCATGACACAAAGAAAACTGAGGGTAATGCCCTGATCTCAGAGGAACTCTTATTTGTGTTGAAACAGAGCAGTATCTTGAAAACTTAATATGTGGGATTCGTAGACTATGTCCTGTAACAGTCATTATCAGATTAAATACTAGGTGTCTGGTCTTGCCCTGATAGGAAGGACCTACTGTCACAGGGTAAAATTCTGAGGTTTTGTGGCATTAGTGGCTACATAGCGTAAAGCAGTATCCAGAGATGCTTAAATAGATAGCAAGCCTTGACAAAAGATTGCACTGATTAAACAGTGTGGCGTCCTAGCAAAGGTAAGGTGTAGTTTTCTCCTATGTTCTGTGGTGTTTTCAGCCACTTCAGTTTGCATTTATTTCTCTTTCTGGAATGTGAATGTATCCCACCAGCATCAAAAGTTATTAAATGAGCAAGTTGGAAAGGTAAAGAAAGGCAGAAAGGATTCATTTGGCCTTTGGGTTTACCCTGAATCACCATGCAAACTCCCCTTTCCTTTCCAAGCTGTTTTGGTATGTGGATGAAATACAAGATTACAGGGAAAGAAGGAGACAGAAGCACAGGTAAATATAGTGGCTGGTGTTTAGACAAGATGATGAATGATGCCCTCTGCTGCTGCTTTTAGTGAATTGGATTTATTTATTACTATTTTTTTTAAGGATGGGAAAACTTGGAAGAAGACTCAGGTCTTGTTCCTTTAACAGTTTGGATAGGTAACCTCCTGTAATTTACGGGGTGAATTAGTAGGATGTTTATTTGTCTACAAGCAGACAGAAATTTCCCAGGATCTCTACTTGAACCCAACAGGTGGAATTAGGCTGAAATGTTTCAGCCTTCAGGAGATGAGACTTGTGTGTCACGGGGACTTGTTAAGGCTGCCAATGCAGAAAACGTGAGTAATGTCAGGCAGTTGCTTACTGAGAAAAGCCCAGATGGTCCCCATATGCAACCCCACACCCTGTATTTTAAAGGGGGACAAATAATATTACAGTGTCAGCTTTTGACCAGCAAAGGAAGGAGCATATGCAGTGTAATAACGTCACTAACACTGTAGCTTGCCAGCAATACCTGGCACACATGCTGGCAAGATGAGATTTGTTACATACCGGCTCATGGGAGGAATTCAGTACAATTTCCTAGTTTCAGTCTTTGGTTCCTCTTTGGCATTTGCAGGAGTTACCTGTGCCTCAGTCTGTTGTTCCAGCCACACAGTGTTCACTCATACTTTTGTGATTTGCAGAATTTCTTTGGCCCTGAGTTTGTGAAAATGACGATTGAGCCATTCATCTCCTTGGATCTACCAAAGTCTATCTTGGTAAGGAAGGGGCTATTCAGCAATCAGTGACAGGGAAAGTACATTAAACCAAAAAATGTGCTTTTGTCACAATTGTGAATGTTGGTATTTTTTATTTCACAAAATGCAGACTAAGAAAGGGAAGACTGATGACACTAGGCGAAAAGTAAATGTCATGCTCCTAAGTGGGCAGAAGCTGGAGCTGACCTGTGATACCAAAACAATATGTAAAGATGTCTTTGATATGGTGGTTGCCCATATTGGCTTGGTGGAGCATCACTTTTTTGGATTGGCTACTTTAAGAGGTAAGAAAAATGATTTCATGTAATTGACAGGTACAGACTAAGAATAATTGGCTGCATGGTGTTCTGAAGATAAGCAGAAACTCTCTGGCATCTACAAAGTGTCTACTTTGAGTTATGTTCTGTTGTATTGAGGCAAAATACATTCCTCAAAGAACACCTTTGCACAATAAAATTCTACGTTTGTCAAAATTATGGCAGCTCATCTTGAGCAGCCTGTTTCCTGTGGTTGCTAGTTTTCTTTCCTGATGTTTGTTGCCCTCACTCTGATTTGTACCTCTCAGAGGACATGAATGGGTTTTGGGTTCTGTTAATATGCCATAGGCATTGTTGAAGCCTCTCATGGAGGCAGACCCATTGGGAGGCATAGGAGGGCCCTAGTATAGATGAAATTGCCTTATATAAGAAGAACTTGCTCCTGAGCAATTTAGTTTTTTGCTATTAGAAGAGGCTAGAATGTTGGATTTCCTATCGGATAAGAAATGTTAGAATTTTAAAGAACCCCTGGCTCCTATTTTGTAGCTATCATGGAAAATAATTTTTATATATAGGATAATACAGATTTATAATATGATAATGTATTATAATATTATTTATATGGTTTTATATCCATATGCTTCCCTTTAACATTCATGGCAGACAATGAATTTTTCTTCGTTGATCCTGACATAAAGCTAAGTAAAGTAGCTCCTGAAGGATGGAAAGAAGAACCAAAGAAAAAGAACAAGCCCCCTGTTAACTTCACTCTGTTTTTTCGCATAAAGTTTTTTGTGGATGATGTCAGTCTTATACAGTGAGTATATGAATATATTTTTTAACCCTTTAAGCTCTGAATTTATGGATAGAAATTGGATAGTAATCAAATAGTGGAAATTTGATGTAACAGGAAGAGTACCGAAGATGATATGGGGTTTTTAGTGGTTTTTGGTTTGTTTTCCTATTCCAGGCATACACTGACCTGTCACCAGTATTATCTACAGTTGCGGAAGGATATTTTGGAAGACAGGATGCACTGTGATGATGAGACAGCCTTATTATTAGCATCCCTAGCTCTCCAAGCTGAGTATGGAGATTACCAGGCTGAGGTACACCATCAATTTCACCTTGGAGAAACTATGTTCTTGTTGCATAATTAAAGAATAGCCTGTGAGCTGCCACAACTTGGGCCTGGACTAGAAGCTCAGCTGATATGCTGTTGGCTATTTTTGCTGTGAGCAAGGATTTTTTTTTCTTAGTCTTATAACACAGGGCTGTTGCAGAATCTGTTTCAAGATCTGGGTGTTAAATCCTTTATTTTAAGTGGAAGTAAAGAAGGGCTTGAAGAAGAAGAAACCATATGTGAAATAAAGCTCTGAGTCAGGGTTGGGATTCTTACTCAGAAGCATGTGGTTCTCCAGTTGATTTGCAGTGTATGATTCTCTGTAACATGAGTATTCATGCTTCATTTGTGCACATAGAGTAGTATGTGGAGTTGCTGCCACATATATGTTTTGTGTTGTAGGTGCATGGCATGTCCTATTTCAGACTAGAACACTATGTCCCAGCTAGAGTGATGGAGAAACTAGATCTGTCCTACATCAAGGAAGAGCTGCCAAAATTACATAGCACTTATGTGGGTGCATCTGAAAAAGAGACAGAGTTAGAATTTTTGAAGGTAAGTGGGCAGCAGTTTGCTTCCTTAATCTGTGATTTAGGAAATTCATTGCGGGGAATATGGGTGTGTGGACTTCAACCAAAAGCGCAAGAAAACTGCTCAGGTTCTGATTAACATCGAAAGGAAGAAAGCTGAAAAAATATTCTCAAATGACATATCATTACAAGGGAGAAGAAACTGTAAGAGATGGGAAGGAAGTCCTTTCACGTTTTTTTCTGATCAGTAGTCTTCTTGCTTTAGCTCAAACTAGATAAAAGCAACTATTGATCCTTACGTTTACCCTGAAGGAAGCTATGATTATGAAGCAGCACACCCTGCTTTTCTTATGCCCTTTGTTCTTTCTGTTGAGAAAAAATATATTTAAATTATGAAAAGTTTTGTTGCAGCTAATACTATTTATGGTGCTTGGTATGAAGCAAGCCAGAAGTATTACCAAGCAGACTTCTGTGTGCAGGTACAAGGTCCGATGATAGGAAAGCTGTAATCACAGCTATATTTGATTTGTTCTAAAAGGACCCATCAAGAAATGTAATCATGTGTTTTGCTGCTGTTGCTCTAAGGTAACGATCAGGTCCTGCCTTGATACAATGGCTGCAAATGACTTCAGGAGGTGATGTCTTGCTGCTGAGATGCTGGATAACCATTACACTGTAATTCCACAGTCATGCTGTGGTTCCACAGTCTCTTGAGAAGGTGGTGGCAGAGGCACTGAGCTGACTTTGCCCCTTCTAAGGCTTTGGCTGAAGTGTTCTTGTAACTTAAGCACAGAAAACAAGAACAGGGGCCTTGATCCTAGCTGGATATAGTCTGTCTTGGGGGGGGAACAGCACTTAGATTCCTTCATTTGATTCATTACATCAGTCCTGTATGCCAGTACTGAAGAAACACCAGGAATTAATGACTAGGAGTGCAAAGTGAGTGAAACTGCATCTTTTAGCAGTTACAATACTTTAATGTGATCACAGAATTGCAGTGTTAATCTAATTCTGCATTTAAGAAATGGTTTGATAACAAGGGCATCTGGCTGGTTACAGTTTGTTGCCAACAACTGGTTTGTGCAGGTTTGATTTACTCACAGGCATTCTTGGTTCATGCTTTCATTGTCTGATCTTAATAAATGCTATTTTAAGTATAAAAACTTGTAATAGCCTTAATTTCATATTCTTAGATGTTTCATTGTATTGATCTGTATAGTTGTGTCAGAGGCTCACAGAATATGGGGTTCATCTTCATCATGTGTTGCCTGAGAAGAGATCCCAAACAGGTATCCTTCTGGGAGTGTGCTGCAAAGGAGTTGTTATTTTTGAAGTTCACAATGGTGTCCGCACGCCTGTACTACGCTTCCCATGGAGAGAGACAAAGAAAATATCTTTTAGTGTAAGTTGGTCTCTTTTCCTCTGTCTGTACATATCTATATTTGTATGTTCAGGTACTGTGTGTTATTCCTGCAAATTAAGCGGCTGTTCTCACTGTAGTCTGACTGCATTTTGGTTTGCTGAGCTGTGTTGGTTTAGGGGTTTGAAAGAGGAGTTTTGAAATGTCCAAGATTTTTTGTTTTTTTTAATTAGCTTGCCTCCTATGCTGCTGAGGTTCCAGCCTCATAAGAGAGTTTACCACCTGTGTTTTGGTTTGGCAGATCTGTAGTGATGTGAAACACGGCTTCCCTGCCTTGTAAGGAATGAGCCATTATGGAGATAGATCAAAGGCTACTCCTATAGGGAGAAGCTTCACCTATTCACTGCATTTCTGGGCATCCACCCATGCTCCTGTATGGGACATGGGTACTGAAGGAGCATGGGAGTGAGAATCCTGCGTTAGAGGACTGGGTATTGGGAAATGCCAGTACTGAGCGTGATTAAAAGATTCACCTATTTTGCTTTTAAATTATTTTATTTTTAAGAGCAGTTAACTTAAACAATAATGGTTGACAGTGGCTGACACTTGATCTGGACAATACCAGACAACTTGAGTGGGTACAGCATAATCTGGTGGTCATGTGTCAAGTTTTTAATGAGGTGTTGAGCTTCAAGTACTTACCTTGGTACAGATATTGAAAACAGGACTTCTAACTGTCTGATAACTTACTGAAAAGCTACAGCCTGTTTCATCTGTGATATGATTTTTACCTAGAATTGGTAAATTGAAGTTCTAAATTTATCTTTTCAGTGATTTTTAGACCTGGAACATTAACTGGTAAGATTTCATAACTGAATGGGTATCTAGTTATTTTTCTTTTGAGTGGCAACACCCCTTGTGACATTATTGGAGGCTTTTGAAAACTCCATCCTGCAAAACGTAATAGTGCTGTTTGTCATTAGTCAGCACTAATAGTAACAGAAATGAATTAAATAATAATAAAGTACCATCTCAGCTAGCCCAGAAGTAGCTTTAAAGTGCTACTTTGTAAATCTCAAATTACTTTCAACCCCAATTTTAATAGAAGTCTCTCCCATTGGTGCATTTTTGCTTCAGGAAGGTTTGAATGCTGTAACTGCACAAGCAAATACAAAATTCTTTGTAAGCTAAAAGTAATCATTGTCTTTAACTTTTTTATTTCTCCATTGTGTAGAAGAAGAAAATAACTTTGCAGAACACATCAGATGGTATCAAGCATGCATTTCAGACTGACAGTAGTAAGACTTGCCAGTACCTTTTGCATCTCTGCTCTTCCCAGCATAAGTTCCAACTACAGATGAGAACCAGGCAGAGCAACCAAGATGCTCAGGACATAGGTAAGGACTGTGATGTTGTGTTAGTTTTTAATAGCAATCTATATGTATTTTTGTAAGGAGAAAACTGAACTTGAGCTTCAGTAATTCCACTGAGTGCTACGTATGTGTAGCTCTACATCTGGAGGGTTTGAACTATAAAGAGAATCTACTAAGTAAGTTTGTTCAGGATTTGCTGGGGGGAAAGAGTTGGCAGGTCACACAAGAGCCTCACACAGCAGCTCCTCTAAAGTAAAAGGAGACTAAAAATAGGTCACTATATAGTACTTTATGATTAGATTAATGGCTTTTGGCTTTTTTCAGAAAGAACTTGAAGATACTAAGTAACAGGATTTTTACATTTTCCTTAACGTGAAATGAATTGCTTTGATGATGTGGAATTACAGATAAAATGGTGTGATCATGAGAGGGCAAATACAATAGGGAGCATTTCATGATGCTGCATCTGTAAGCTGTGGGTGTAGCTGTCTTTATTCCACTTAATGTTTGGTGGACTCAGTAAGGAACAATGCTGATGTTAGTCAATTTTCTTCAGAAATGCCATTTAATTTGTGTGTATAATATAAAATCTAAAGGTGTTCTTTTAGATAGAAGATATTAATTGGAGAATGCAATCCTTTTAAACACAGTCTGTACTAATTTCTTCACAATTTGAAGCAGAGCTCACTTGGCTGGCTGGCTGGAAGTGCTATTTTGGTCAGTCTGCCTGCTCATTCTTTCTTTGTTCCCTGTTTTTATCTATCTGCATTCCAGTTGATGTTAATCCAGACTTCCACCAGCATAGCTGAGATAGAGTTTGACCCCACTGCTGTGGAGGTTGTGACCGCTAATTTAAAAAAGGGGGGGGAAGGGAGGAGAGGCAATGTGGCAACTCTGCAGCCTTTTTTCTATTCTGTTGGGTTCAGCCAACTCAGTGAAAGGAACAGGACCAAGCCTTTGTACCATTCTCTAGCTTAGTGCTTGCTTATCCTGAATGGCAAAGAAAAGCAGCACATGAAAGGCTTTCTTGGCTAGGCAAACTTGATTGCTCTTACAGATGCTGTATGTGTTGTGCTTTGGGAGTCTGGAAAATAATAGTTTGTTTCTATGCAGTGCAGCAGATAACTTGCAATTCAGAAGTCTCAAATTTCATCAGTCATCTGTAAGCAGAAGGAAATAAGTCAGTATTACTGCTAATTCCATTACACTTGGTTATTAAAAGTAAAAACACTTCCAAAGCTTTGCTTATGTCATACCTTTACTTACCTAAATTGATTAGCCCTGTTTCTCTTTCCTTCAGGAATATATGCATAGAGCAATAGAGTTACTAGAATACTTTAAAAAAGAGAAAGTATTGTAATAAAGGTAAGAGAAAATGATGAATCAGCTAGCCAAAGCAGCATATTAATTAATTAGAATCACTGCTTTTTTTAGAGCAGTGAAATCCCAGGCAGTATTTGGGAAGCATTATTCTTGGCCTATAGAAGCATCAAGTATTTTTGGTGTGGTTTTTTTTTTTTCAGAGCCCTTAAAATATCAGTAAAAATGGTGGTTAGAAGCAAAACAGTAAGCAAAAGGGAAGGTGATAATATTATTAATTCGAGGCTGATCACCACAGGAAGTGTATGTTTTGAAGGTTCCTTATTTAAAGATTGGGCTAACAGCACAGTGAACTCAAGCGCGTGCCGATAATGCTTGCATGTTCATGGGGAGAAGTAGCAGATTTCAGAAGATTAACATACTTTGGAAGATTCTTTAAATACAGTATTAGCGTCTTGTAAGACTCACCTTGATTTCAGCCACTGAATGGAAAAAGTGTATCAAGACAAGGGAGAAGGGCCTGACATGCATAGTGGTGGTGAACAAATTTTCATTAAACATAGCAACAGAGGATGGAGGCATAAGGGAGAGCACCTTATAGCCCCTGTGATGTATGTACCATGACATGTTTTTCATGTGTTGCACGATGTCTTCAGTGACCTGGGAGAAAACATTTTAACACACGTAAATCAAATAGGAAGAATTAGGTTTGGAAAATAAAAGGAAATTGCCTCTTGAGTAACATTCTTACTGCTTGAATAGAAAGAGATGAGACATAAAGTTAACTGAGCACTGAGTTTTAAGATGGATATTTGGATTCCTGAAAGGACATATAGAAAACCACAAAGATGGAAGCAAGGGCTAGGTCAGCCTTATGCAGGGCAAGTTACTGTTGTGGCTAATTCTTGCCCTAGGTATTGAGGGAGGGAATGCCTTTTGGAATGGAAGTGCTGAGGTTGTATTTTCCAAATATACTCTTCTATGGGGAATACTTCAGCATGGGGAATACTTCAGCATTTAGTAAAGCTAACAGGTGATGTGTACCAAAAAGTAGCGTTTACATTTTGAGTTCCGGTGCAGCTTCCTAAATCAGCTTATTTCCTAGCTGCATGTAGAGTTTAAAAAAACCCTATACTAGTTAACCCTAAATCAGAACTATATATGCAGTTGGGGATTGCTTTTTCTCAGACTTCCTTGTGAACTGGCTCCAAGACATCAGTGAAGTTTATGAAGGGTTCAGGTGGCCTGATTTCCTTAAAGGCTCTACCAAGCAAACATGTTGCTGCAGCTTATCAAGTTTCTGTGCAAGAGCCAAGCCACAGGAACTTAACTGCTAGCCTTAGGAGGCAGTTAGGCTAATAGAAATGAGCCCTGCTCAGCTTTGCTCTGCATTAAGAGGGGGTTAGGCTCAGCTGTATTATCTTGCATTTGCTTTCAGCTAAGAACATCCATCCAGACAGTTCCCACGACTCAGCTGACAGTAATTTAATTACAAACCCAAAACCTGTTTCCCTCTGCTGCTTAAAGGAATACTAGTTCATGAGTCAGAAAAGCGTGGCAAAGGCCAGTCAACACTTTCTGTTCTGTGCTAAAACATTTATGAATGTTTCTGGCAGGGGAAGTCTCCAAGTGCACCTGAGTGAAGCAATACTCTTTAACCAGGTAGAGGTGCTGCCCCATAACTTTGCAGCTGTATAGTAACTGTGTCAGGGGCTGAGTGAAGAAAACTAAGTGATTGATGGATGGAAGTTGGGTGGAAGTAGGGGAGCCCTTTTTGTTCAAATTCTGGAGATTTGTGTGAGCAGTTTAAGGGAAGTATAGTCTTCCAGGTCACTTGGCTTGAGGACATTATTTGCTTTGCAGAAAGAGATTATGTGCCTATATATAAGGCACTTAATTTTAACAGGAAATGTAAGTCTTCATACTAACAAGAGGATAAGTATTCTGCTATTCTGTGGTTTTGGACTTCACTGTACTAGATGGTCAGGTTAGTGTAATGTCATGAACTCCAAGCTTTGCTTCCTGAGCAAACTACATGATAGTTATTTATATGTACCTGATGATTGTACATACTTTTGAGCATCTAGACAAAATACATAGAGAAAATATTTGTGCGAGTTGGTTGTTTTAAGATGCTTGCTTTACACAAGGAGGTCACACTAACACTGCTGTATAACTTAAATTTGTTTTTTGTTTAAAAAAAAACAAAATCCACAGAAAGGGCTTCATTTAGGAGCCTAAATCTCCATGCAGACTCTGTCAAAGGCTTCAACATGGGACGAGCAATCAGTACCGGTAGCCTGGCCAGCAGCACTTTGAATCGACTTGCCGTTCGACCTCTGTCTGTTCAGGCAGAGATTCTGAAGAGACTGTCCTGCTCTGAGCTCTCACTCTTCCAGCCACTTCCAGGCTCTTCAAAGGACAAGAATGAGAAGACTCCGTGGGAGGAAAGACCCAGGGTTATGAGCAAGTCATTTCACGATCTGAGTCAGAGCCA
This sequence comes from Psittacula echo, assembly GCF_963264785.1. Taxonomy (NCBI): domain Eukaryota; kingdom Metazoa; phylum Chordata; class Aves; order Psittaciformes; family Psittacidae; genus Psittacula; species Psittacula echo. Next base: position 62,782,613 of record NC_137735.1, read on the forward strand.
CATCTCGGTTTACCCCCCAAGGAAAAATATCATTACTGCTTTGGACTCTTCCCCCAAAAAAATAGAAGACATAATGGGCAGAGTCTTTAAGCAAATGCCAAAATTTGATACTGGATCAGCAGCAGGAGCATTAAAACTGAGCAAGTAAGAGTCTCTCTGACTGCCCTGCAATATCTTTGTGTACAGTCAATGTACATTTTGCACCAGTTTTGATTTATTATTCATACCATTATTTTATTACATTGATCCTTCCCTCTCCCAACTTCCTCTTCCCTCTGTCTGGTTCCCCTTCTCTCCTTCTCCCCTTTAAGTTCAAAATCTCATGCAGGTTTAAGTAGAAGCCCTGAAAGACAGAAAAATGAATCAGACTCATCATCCATTGAAGATACCGGTCAAGCCTACGTTGTAGGTCAGCATGCAAAAAATGATATTACTGTATTTACTAACCAACCTCTAAAATTGCTTTGGGTGCAACGCTTTTTTGATATATTTATTAACTGATAGTAATATTTTGACTTTAAAAAGGAAGCAGAGTATCAGGTGTTAAAGTAATGCAGGCCAATTGCCTGTTGCTCCTGAATAATTGTTGCAATTAATCAAAAAAGTCCTCCTTTGGACAATACCTGTCTATACACAGGTGTGTGAAGTATTAGTACTTGACAGTAAAAGTTGTTCCAGAAAGCATCTTCCATTTTGTCACTTCACAGTGACATTTTATTGTATGGGTCTTTTAATATTTGCTAGTTTTCACAGTCTGTTTGTCAAACTTGAACTTTTTTTAGTGCTTTCTGTTTAAGGGTGTAGGGAGTCATTTTTAGAAGTAGACTGAGTTTGGCATAAGCTGGCTGTTGTCTAGTACCTCTGAGCAGTAACGGCACAGCTCTTTCTTGTTTGGTCTCATTTAAATATAATAAATGAGGGTCAATATTTTTTTGTGGTGCATTGAGTGTTTCACAAGAAAACTCTTGTAATGAGCTAAACCAGACTTACTTACTCCATTTTCAGGGCAAGGATTGGGTTGCACACAAATAGTCTTACTCTAGGCGGTGAAAATACAGAATCTGCGTTTAAAAAAATAAAAATCAGAGCCGCTAGGTAGACTTAAATTCACACATTGAATAATTGTGTGTTAATTTTTAATATATCTATGTTATGGTTTCTGTTTATAGAAGGTTCCCTGTTAGAATACTAGAAATTACAATGTCTGAGGCGTTTGGCAGCCTTAGCTTGCTTTTGATACTTTGCTTTTGCTTAATATTAAATATATTGGTTAGCTACAGAATATGAGAAAAAGTAGAAGATCAAGGTTATAGAGGTCAGATAAATGTACAAAAAAAAAAAAAAAAAACCCACAAAAATTAACCATACCCCCCCCCCAAACAAGCAAACAACAACAAACAACACCAAACAGTGTGACATACAAACACTTAGCACATCTGTCCCTACTGCTCTTGAATCCAGGACTGACTTGGGAGCCATACTTTTTCAGTACTGAGAGCATAAGCCACTGAAGAGTGAGATGGCTTCTGTATGGAGACAGGCTGAGAAAGTTGGGGCTGTTCAGCCTGGAGAAGAGAAGGCTGCGTGGAGACCTCATAGCAGCCTTCCAGTATCTGAAGGGGGCCTACAAGGATGCTGGGGAGGGACTATTCATCAGGGACTGTAGTGACAGGACAAGGGGTAACGGGTTCAAACTTAAACAGGGGAAGTTTAGATTGGATATAAGGAAGAAATTCTTTAGTGAGAGGGTGGTGAGGCACTGGAATGGGTTGCCCAGGGAGGTTGTGGATGCTCCATCCTTGGCGGTGTTCAAGGCCAGGTTGGATGAGGCCTTGGGTGGCATGGTTTAGTGTGGGGTGTCCCTGCCCATGGCAGGGGGGTTGGAACTAGATGATCTCAAGGTCCTTTCCAACCCTAACTATTCTATGATTCTATGAGACATACAGTTTCTGTAGTAACTGGTTGCAGCCATTTACCGTATGCTTTTAGCTTTACAATTAGTGTTATCATGTGCTTACCCATGATAATTTGGGCAGCAGTTACATGTCAGATAGTCCTGCTGAATCACATTGCCTGTGCTGGGGGACAGGCATTCTTTGCATGATGAAACTCATTAGCTGAAACTTCAGGGTTCAGAGGCTTGGGAAAGACCAGGACTGCTTTCCTAAGAAGCTTGAATTCTCTTACCTTGTTTACTTTCGTAACTTAATACACTTATTATTTTATCTTCTTTAACGTATGCCACATTTGCTTGGCATTGATCATTCCAAAGAAAATATGATTGTATGTGCAAACCAATTAAAATAGAAATACTTGATACAAATTGCTTGTTACTGTAGCAACTTATCTGTTACTGTACAAAATCTGACAAGACCTGTGTTGGTTTATTGGGTTAGGCATAATAATGCAATCCTATTTAGAAAATTTAGTCTTTGACTTAGTTTCTTAAAGATCCATTATTTTTATCTGAAGTTAACACTGGCTGTAAAGGCCAAACCTCTGTCCTTTGCTTAATTCTTTGCTTTTGCATGAGCTGCCATCTATCTGAACCTTGAACTACAACCATAGTATGAGTAGTTTGGCTTTGCTAATCCAAAACTACTCCTGTGTTTATTCATTTTTAAAATAAGTAATCTGATACGGTGAATTTGCTCATGTGTACTGTGTAAAGGCTGAAATAGACCTTGGTAGCTTTCATATTTAAAACAAAAAAACAACAAACAAAAGACCTAATAACACTATCTAATATTTTCATTCATATCACAGGAATTAGCATGAATACTTCAGGAAATCATCTGTCATCAACGCTATTAAAAGAGAGTGGTAAGTTGATAAATAATATGCATGTAGAATGAATTCAGTCAGTTTGTGAAGCACTTTTCAAGTGCTTCACTGTTCCACCTGTCCTATTTCTTAAATACCTCTCCCAGTTAGTTGAATAGAACATTCTCTTAAATACAACTCCTTATATTTCTTTTGGTTTTCTTCTTGAGGGAGAGAATTTGACATCTGTGTGTAATATTTTTCAAATATGAATGGTGCCTGTTTAGTTTGAGACTTGAAAGGTGCTATCACCTAACATGCCATAGTCTTTAAAGCTCATTTCCCTTACTTTGAGGTTACAGATTCTGTAGAGCCTGAGAAGACTGTTTTCAGTTCATTTACTCTTTAGGTTTAATTTGGTTTAGGAGAAAAAACTCTTCTTTCAGTGTATTGCACTATCTTGCACACTGCTTTATGCTCGTACCAGTGTGTAGAGCTCAGTAGGTTTCTGCTGGTTTTGAACTTCATGTTCCACTTAGGGCAAAAGTATCTCAGGTACTCCAGACCAGAGGAGTTGTATCTTTTCTAGGTAGCAAATTCATGAGTTCAGACTTACTGTATGTTCCATTTTCTGAAAGCTTGAGGAAATTGGCTTTTTCCAAATCATGCTTCTGTCTCTAAAGCGTGTGGGTCTACTTCAGCCTGTTAGGAACTCTCCGGAATCACCTAATTATGTAAATCTGTTGTTCTCAAATTTTGGAACAGGCAGAATCAGCAGCCTGTGGAGTTGCAAATGTGGAAATAAATTTAAATGAGAGGAGTTTTAGTGGCTGTTTCTTGAGTTGGTTGTTTTTTAATGAAGGCTCACCATTAAGAAAATTTAATGAGTAACCTTTTAGTAACTTCATATAATAAGCCTCAGTTTCACTTTCACCAACATCCTGCCTACCTGAACAGGGTGTGTAAACACAGATCTAAATACTTTGCTGAAACAAGACTAATAAATCTGAAGATTCTAGAGCTCAATTGTATTGTGATTCCAAGAGACTGTGCTAGGTGCTTTTCTTAGGAGGAGTAAAAAATTTTAGCTGAAGATGGGAGTAAGTTATAATGATGGTGGTTTTTTGTTTTGATTTGGTTTTTTGGTGGATTTTTTTAATTATTTTAACATGAAAGTTGTAAGTTGGACCCACTTGTTCAGAACAGCTTTTCAGGTTATCAGAAAAGTGATCTTTTTAAATGGAATAGAATCATAGAATTGTTAGGGTTGGAAAGGACCTTAAGATCATCTAGTTCAAATTCCCCTGCCATGGGCAGGGACGCCTCACCCATGTCACCTGAGGCCGTGTCCAACCTGGGCTTGAACACTGCCAGGGATGAGCACTCACCACTGCTTTAGGCAACATGTTCCAGTGCCTCACCACCCTCACAGTAAAGAACTTCTCACTTATATTAAACCTGAACTTCTCCTGTTTAAGTTTAAGCCCATTACCCCTTGTCCTGTCACTGCAGTCCCTGACAAAGAGTCCCTCTCCAGCATCCTTATAGGCCCCCTTCATATACTGGAAGGCTGCTATGAGGTCTCCACGCAGCCTTCTCTTCTCCAGACTTCAAGGCAAGCCTGAAGGGAAGCATTCAGATAATGTCTGTTGGCTTTTCAGTTGATTCTCTGCAAACAACACACAACAGAGTTGCCTCTCCAGAAAGAGAGATCACTTTGGTGAACCTGAAGAAGGATGAAAAATTGGGCTTAGGTAAGTGGCTTTAAAATTGTTGTTGTCATGACTCTTCCTAGAAGTCAAAACTGAATTTTTCAGGTCTGTATTTATTGTAGGACTGAGGAAAGCAGTGCAGACAGTAGCTGGATGTTAAAGGTATTCAACATGTCAAAGCCTGGACTTATTTGATAGCGCCTGCTTCTGATTTGTTGAGTGTCATTAACTAAGTCCATTTCTTGTTTTTTCTATATTGTAAGTGTAAGATAGTATTTTTATTGTGAATTAGTTATCCTAAAAGTTGGCCTTTAAAAGTTTATTTCTGTGTTCAGGCACAAGATTTTGTCAATGTGGACATCTCAGACTTGTGTCAGTTTGAAGGGTTTAAATGAAATAAAAAGGCATTATAAAGCCATTATGTGCTAATTGTGGAGTGTTTTTCTTACTCTTATAATATCGTCAGATGGAACACTAATTTGAGGTTTAAGGAGCCTGGAAGATGAGATATTTGCATTCCATTCTTCCTTCTACCACTGAGTTTTTTCATAAACCCACATAATTTTTCCCCATATGAGTAATGAATAATTTGGTGTCAGTATTGTGCTTTAGAGAGTCTCTGTAAAGTGTCCTTAAGGACATTGTTCTGTCTGTCATTCAGAATAGGACTTGTGTAAATTTGAAGAGGTGGGAAAAGCCTACAAGACAATAATATTTAGTGTTTACCCTGCACAGAGTTGACCAAAAAGGAAAGAAAATCATATGAAATGCACTATTTCTTCTCTTTCTTTCCCATGCAACCTGTGGTACTTTGCTGTTTTAGCTAGAATAGAGAAGATCTGATACCTTCCATTTTCTTTTCTTCATCTTGAACATTCTTTCCAAGTTTACCTCATAGAATTAGCCCAAGTAGATGAAAAGTCTAAAAAGAAAACAGAGACTTGAAAAACTCAGTAAGGTCAGACATTTAGGTGAAGCATCTGACAATGGAGAAACCCAGAAGTTTTTAAGTAAGAGAAAATACATTTCATCTGGTCAGCGAATGTGCATTTAATGTCACGTGTTTGTGCATGTGTTTCTTTTGCCACAGTTGTCTTCTGTAACCTTTGCTGGAGTTTTCTGGGAAGCCAGCTAGACAAAATCTGTATTGCTTGCTCAAAAACAGAGAATGCATTAAAAATCCATCAAAAAAGCTTTACCTCTTATTTTCATGTAGACTTCTCTGAGGTGTACAGTTTTCTTATATTTTTCATTTATTAGAATGACTGAGGTTTTACACATTCTGTAATACAGACCTGTGTTAAGTTACACTGTGGTAACTAATATTTTTGCCTGCTTTGGACTTTTTTTAATAGGCTTTCAAATAGTCGGTGGAGAGAAGACGGGGAAACTTGATCTGGGAATTTTTATTCATTCAGTTATTCCCGGAGGGCCAGCTGATTTGGAAGGATCTCTAAAGCCAGGTGAATAGCGTAAATAAGAGGAGGTGTATACATGTAAGAAAAGACCAAACACATATGTAGTATCATTTCCATCTCTGGCTTCAGGCATCCCATTACCTTCTGGATAATTTCTGAAAACTGCTGATACTTCTTTGTTAAACTATACAAACACAAAAATAATATGAATCAAAGTAAAAATTATAAAGCTTGAAGTAGCAGAAAATTAAAGTTACATGTAAAGATAAGGGGTTTATTTGCCACTGTCTCTCTATAGATGCTTTGTAATTTAATTTTTTTAAAACTCTAAATGCATACTTTGAATTTGGAAAAAGTGAATGTAACCATATAGCTGGGGGGGGGCGGGCGGTATTTCGCATCTGGTTTATTTGTTTTGGGTTTTGTTTGGGGTTTTTTTTCCATTTTAGTCTGTGCCTTGAACTGAGCTGCATATTGCTTATTTCACTTCTTGATTTTTGCTTTTGTGTCCATTTTTCTTATAGCAGAACAGAACGTAGAAATAATAATATGGAAAAGTTTGGCAGGTTTAAAAGAGGAAATACTCATAACCAGTTCTTGTGGTTTGTTTTGGGTTTTGTTAGTTTTTACAGGGGGCTTTGGGGATTGGTTTGGTTTTGTTTTAGTGATTAGGGTTCCATATTCCACCATCACTTGTGAATGTTAATGATTTTTAATCCGTGCATTGTGTAGAGATTTTCAGACCTGTATTCCACGTTCTCATTGATGGATAAAAATGCAGATGTTAGTTTGTATCTGAACAAACCCTTTTGTGCAGGACATCGACTAATATCCGTAAATAGCACAAGTTTAGAAGGCGTCAGCCACCATGCAGCATTAGAAATTTTGGAAAATGCACCTGAAGACGTGATACTTGTTATCTCTCAGCCCAAGGACAAGCTATCCAAAGGTATGGAACTTCAGTTACTTCTGTAAGCAACTCCAGCTAGTATATGCTTGAAATTCTGTTCTGAGGCTGAATGAAGAAGTGTGTAAAACTTTTACTTGGTTGTAAGCTGAGAAGTTTGTGTCGTGCTGCAGCTAAGAAGGTTACCAGCTATTGATGACTGTCTTTTCTCCTGGTTTTCAGCATCATGTAATGCTGCACACATCAGTAATGGAACCAGGGGTTATTTGAGGAGGCCATCATCGGTGCAGGACAATGAGGCAGAATCCTCTTCAGAAGAGCACAACCAGTCTCATGGTCACCAGAGACCTGTTTCAGGGAGTTTGTCTGGCTTCTCAGGTGGCAAGCGGGATGGAAGTGTGAGCTCCCAGGATTCCAGAACTGAGAGTGCCAGCCTGTCTCAGAGCCAGACAGCCGGCTTCTTTGGCAAACGTGCAAGTGGTAGAGCCCAGCAGGATCCTCAGCATTACAGTGATTCCCAGTCTGGGCTTTCTAAAATGAACGAGAAGAGAAGATCCTCGTCAGACAGTACACAAGCAAAAAATAAAAGGCCTGGGGTAGTGGAGCCTGTGGAATATTCTGATCGAGGGGATTCTGACATGGATGAAGCAACTTACTCCAGCAGTCAGGAGCAACAACCAGCTAAAAAGGCATAGTGTATTTCATATGAATATTTCCAATCAATATAATAATGGTAGTGAAATATCTGATTGTGGGTGTGAATAAGGGGAAAAGATGGGGGGAAGGACAGCCTAGCCTGAAAGTTATCCTTCTAATGGGAAATGCTAATAGATAGCTTCTAATAGTTTGGTGATTTTGTTAAAAAGAATTTATTTCAAAAAAATAACTTGAAATAATAGCTTTCCAATGTCAGGAGGTGGCCATGTCTTACCAGAGGCAGATTGTACCTTGGGATGAATGTATAGTGCACTTGCTGATTCTGTAGAAAACTTCCTTTCAATTCTGTGTATTTGTCCAATATGTTCATAGTCTAGTGACCACCCCTAGAGGTAAGTTTATTCACCTGACAGATGGTTTTAAACTAAGTTTTTCCTAGATTAAAGTAGTAGTGATGCACCTGGAATGGGTAGCAACAGAATTAATTGTCTTTTGGGATTGATCTAATCCATGGAAAACTGCTTTTGCGTAGTTAAGTTCAGCAGTGAACCATGTGCTCTGAACAGAGACAGCTTGCTGTTTCACCTTTCCAAAAGAACACAATGGCAAGTACTACAAATTAATTCATAACTTGCAGTGATTCCTTTTTTCAGCTGCTGGAGGTTATTCAGTCAAGTTGTGGCAGCTCCCGCAGATTAATCGAACAGACTCTTAAGCTGCTGCTGTAATACTGAAGAGCTGCAGTTTCTGTGTTCTGTGACCAACTTACTTTTGACAATAAAGACTCAGCTGCTGAAGGCCAGACTCATTTCTGTGCTAAACCTGTTCAATGGCAACAATGGAAGAGTTAATGCAGTGAGCCTTATGAGCCTTACTAAATGGTACTTTGCCATGTGGACTCCTTTTGGCTGCATCTGACTCGAAAACACACCCTTTAGGGTCTTAACTATAAACTTCTGTTCTAATGGCAAATCATTCTCTCTTTTTGTTTTGTTTGTGGTTTTGTTTGGTTTGTGTTTTTTTGTTATTGTTTTGTTTTTGTTTTATTTTTTTAATAAAGGAATCTTCTTCAGCGAATACAGCAAACAAAATGAATTCTAAAAAGGTTACTGCAGCACTTCTTAAACCTGGAGATATCTTTGAGGTTGAACTAGCCAAAAAAGATAACGGCTTGGGAATAAGTGTCACGGTACTGTTTGACAAGGTTTTTAGATGTTTTCTCTTTTTCTCTACTCCCAGCAACCCATTAAATTGATATATTACAAGGAAGCATATTTTCTGGAATCACTGTTAAGTATATAGTTTTACTGGTGTGTGATTAATCTTACCAAAGCTGAAAAGTAAATACTATTTTATATCCCTTTTCTTGTCATCTGCCCTTTTAAGTAACTCTTGTTTGTTGTTTTATGGTGAAGCCCCAAAGTCCTAATAGAATCTTATCACAGACGCTGCTTTGTGAGTACAAAAAGCAAGGTTGTCTTTGCCCCCTGCTACCTAATAATGTGGCAGATTTACAATGGAGAAAAATAAGACCTTCCCTGATTGGCATCACAGGCTGTCGAGTCAGTAGTGTGACTTACATGAGTATCTGTGCACATCCACACATATACCATGTGCAGGGTTCTCCCTCTGCTGGATAAAAGGCAGAAAGCAAAAAACCCACTTAAATTCAAGTCAGACCTGGCTGACACTGCTTTCTTGCAGTATGAAACAAAAATATTTTTTTAATGCACTCATTTCTCCTCAGGCTATAAAATTTTCAAGGGAGTTTATGTTTAGGGCTCAACACGGTGCAGAGTGGCACTTCAGAGAAGAAAAGAATGATTTATAACAGAGATGCACACATTTTTCACTGCTCCTGTTCTTGTGTTCAAAAATATATTTTGGTACTTTAATGTAGAGATATCTCTGGTTGATTGGTCACCAGACTACACGATAATTTAAAAAAGGAAAAATTGCTTAAATTATAACAGTAAAGAGCAGTTATTAGCTCAAAACTGATGGCTTTCACTGCCTGTTTATAAGTTGGCCTTTTCCCACATGTGGCCGTAAGCCTAGACATGTAGGTGTAGTGCCAATTCGCAAGCCTAGCACTGTTTTCATATATATGGCTAGTATTGTAAAAGGAGCAGCATGAAACTTTATTATTTTAGCATCCCAGACTATCCAAAGTCATATTGCTTTGCCAAGCTTGTAACTTGAGACAGCTGGAAGAACAAAGCTCAGCAGGAGTTGGTTATAGAATAGAATCAAGCCTAGTGTATGCATGCCAACCAATGCAAAGATTTCCCTTAAATGATGACTAAAGGTTGAAAGGGACCTCTAAAGATCATCAAGTCCACACTTCTGCCCCTGCAGTGAGCAGAAAGGCTAAGGCCCTCCAAAAACAATGCCATTTGAGCTTGAGCAGATTTTTTCAGCTTAGACTTTCAAACTTGTATGAGCTGAGAGAAGGCAGCACTCCTTAGTTTCCTATTACATGAGTTTGGAGTAGAACACTGCATGGGTATGCATCTTCTGCTTTAGCATGCTGTGTTCTCACACATACCTGAGCTTCGATATGCATGTAAGTATGTAAAACCTGGCATAATGCAGACATGCTTCTGCTGAAGAACATTTATTTGTTGTAGGAGCATTTGCATTGTGATGCCTCATGTTTTTACAATCTTCCCACCCCAACTGAATTTGTAATAAATTGCATGACTGCAAAAAACATGCTTTGGGTTGTTTTGGTTTTAATAGTTTGGCTATTCTTCTTACATGCCAGTAGCCCTAGTGCTTCCTGAGTAGTTTTCCTTGTGTGCCACTGTGTTTGATGAGTAAGTATTTTAAGTGCAAGAAGACTAACATCCTGTTTTTGCTTTCCATTTAGGGAGGTGTAAATACTAGCATAAGGCACGGTGGTATTTATGTGAAAGCGGTTATTCCTCAGGGAGCAGCTGAAGCAGATGGCAGAATAGAAAAAGGTAGTATTTCAGTTCTTTCAGTTGGGACTCTTAATGTGAAAAAAGAGCAGATAACTGTCTGTGATGGACTTGACCATACACTGTGACCTAGAAGCTAGAAGCTGTATTTGCCTTCTTTCATTGTACCTTTTTAGCTGGGAATAAGAGCTGTTTTTCTAAGCTACTGCATTTGCAGTTGTCATTTTAAATATTGCCTTTATTAAGTGTAGAACAAGCGCAGAACCGACAGAAAACTGCTGAGACTCTGGAAGGGAAAAGTAGGAGGTAGGCTGTAATAGGGGGAAAAAAAAGTACAAAAATCCTGCAGCCTGTGTTAATAGAGAACATTTCTCTGTTCCAGCCATGGAGAGAGAGGACTTTGTATTACTTGTGGCCTTCTTGAATGGCATGCTGGGCAACTCAATACAGAAAATTGATGTAATTGTTACGGCTTTTCTTGTTTGAAAGCCAGGCCACATTCCTTATTGAAGTAAGAATTCCCACTGTAGACTTCAGATTTACTTTTAATAAAGTGTCTGAGCTTTGTTGCAGACTATCATTCTGATGGTTAACACTAGCTTTGACGTGGGGTTATCCCACAGAATCATAGAATTATGTAGGTTGGAAAAAACCTTTAATATCACTGAGATATTAAAGTGTATTCACTATTCAGCCATATAATTTAGTTGCAAAGTTCTCTTCTTGACTCGGCGTGTGGAGGGGAAGGAGAATTTCCTTCAACAACTGTCCTTGTTAGCTGAGACTTGAAGGTTTCTGTGCATCAATAGGTTTTACAGATGATGTTCTGCCTGCTTTTTCTTAAATTATCAGTCAATCATTTGTAGGTGACCGTGTGCTCTCCGTCAATGGGATTAGTTTGGAAGGTGCTACCCATAAGCAAGCTGTTGAAACACTGAGAAACACTGGGCAGGTAAGTGGCTGCTGGTTCTACTCCTATGTATAGTAAACCACATCTTCACTCATGGAGAGAGGTAAAAGAACCTGAAGAAGACTGGAATTCTCCCTGGTGTCCTGGTTGCTTTACGTGTGTTTTCTTAGACTCCTTGGCTGCCTGGGCCTTGAGTCTTGCTGCCCACTCTAGTGAAATTCTGGCTCTGTTCAGGTCAGATTTCTGTATGGAATTAGATTTTCCTTCTCCCTGAGCTTCATAGGAAGGAAACCCAGGTGCATGGGTTGGAAAGCAGCTGTAGCAGCATGCTACAGACAGGTCCCAAATCTGCCTGAGGAGATTTGTGAACCACTGAGGAGACAAGGGCCTCCATATATGCAGCAGTGCTTGCATGCTGTGTTGGTAGCTTTATTTGAGTCTGCTTTTTGGATAGCACTTGGTTCTGTCAGTGGTACCTCCTCATTTAATAGTGTTATTTATGTCAGCTGCTTCATATGAGGAGGTACATGCACACCTGGAAATAGCCAGTGAATGTACACATTCAGAGCTGCTAAAGACTGCTATTTGTGCTCGCTTTACAAAATGCTCGCATTGTAAAACTCTATTCCCTTAATGCATGTGAAAATGACACTTTCTTTGATGCTTCTTAACCAACTCACAGCCTTATTGGAAGAAAACCCTGTGTTGGCAAATACCTTGCCAAGTCCTTTAGTGTATTCTGAAGACTGTCACAGCCCTTAAAATAAGGAACAAATGGAAGATGTATGGGGAGAGAAGTGTCTATAAAGTTTGCTCCTGCAAAACTTAGGGCCCTGACAAGTTAGAAAGAAACACATACTCTAGACTATGCTATCTGCATGACTGTTGCTAGTTGAGAATGTTTCATCTCTTTAGGTGGTGCATCTGCTGTTGGAAAAAGGTCAGCTTTCAGTGGCCAAGGTTCATGCTCCAGTAACACCACAATGCACACCTCCAAATCAGGTGGGGCAATGTGAGCCACAGGAGAAGCCAGCGACCAAAACTACAAATGCCAAAGAATACAGCTTTGTCACTGCAGGTCAGGTCACATAGGACAATTGTCTGAACTTTCAAAGCATCCTTTGGTTTTTGGAATATTTTTCTTCATATCTTCTGTAGAACAGAAAGACAGACAAGGAGAAAGAGCTGGTAGGAATCTTTACCAAGCTCCTGCACATAATGCAGTCTCTTCCTTTTTGTGCTGTACCATTTGCTTTTAAAATTTCCTTTCATATCTTGGTAATTGTATTTAGTTACTGTTAACTGTTCACTATCTCACAGTTCCTTGTTTTTTCCCAATTTCACCGGTCTTGCAGGCAGGGCTATGGCACAGTTGGAATAAAAAGGGTGCTGCTAAGGAGTGCCAAGGGGAGGTTAAATACTCGTATATAAATGAGAGATTCTGTAGGTCCTGCTGTTCCTGTCTAGGTGAGAGAAAATACCAAGAGCTGGATGAAGAGAGACAAGGGATAGCTGACTAGAGTTTGGCATATTTCAGCACCTCTTGCTGGAGACCTGTGAAAGTGGAGGGAAGCCTACCCAGATGGGGAAACCACTGCAGATACCTTTTGGTCTTCCTGCATGGGATTTATCCTGTCTGCCAGGAGCTCTGGTTGCTGCTCTTAGTAATGTCTGACCAGTGACTGAGAAGGCTGTTTCACTCTGCTTTAACAGGCTCCTTAGTGGACTTCCTGGGGAACAGTATTTTGGAGACACCCTGGCTTTCTGTATAGTGTGGATGCTGTCAGGACAAGCCAGCAGTCATAATCAACTTTTTGTTCTCTTTAACTTGGAGGGATCTTCTAGATAATTCTTGTGTCCAGTAAAGTGGAAGAACCCTGTGAGGAGAAAAGTGTGCATCCTCATGTCTGGAGTAAGAATGCCAGACGCTTTTTATATGGCCAGTGTGCTGTCAGAAATAATAAGTTAATGTTTCTTTTGCAGAGAACACATTTGAGGTAAAGCTGTTGAAGAACAGTTCAGGCCTTGGGTTCAGTTTCTGCCGTGAAGATAACCTTACCCCAGAGCAACTGGGCTCAACTATTGTGAGGGTGAAAAAGCTCTTCCCTGGGCAGCCTGCAGCAGAAAGTGGGCAAATAGAAATTGGGGACGTCATTCTGAAAGTGAATGGGTCACCCCTAAAGGGTTTATCCCAGCAGGTTTGTACCTTAGTAGTGAAACTTACGCTGTGATAGTCTTGCAAGTCTTGGGGGTCTGCATCTAATAACAAATCCCATTGTGGCCATAGGAAGTCATCTCTGCTCTGAGAGGAACATCCCCAGAAGTCTCTCTTCTCCTTTGTCGACCACCATCTGGTATACTACCAGACATCGATCCTTCTTTATTGGTAAGGTGTATGGCATATGATGTTTATGAGGGGTTTTAATGGCTATTTGTAAGGTCTGGCGGGTGGGTTAGTTAAATGGATAAAGATGGGGAGGGTGCTCACAGAAACATGGTCCTTAAAGTAAATCCCTGAGGCATGTACTAAGCATTTTGTGGAAATGTGAAAAGAATGCGGGACTTTACTATTTAATTTCCACACAGAAACACCCCCCCTCAGTTTTGTGGCTTAAGACACTGGAAATTGGCTTAATGCACTGATTTTGTGTCAAAGGTTTCTTTGCAGCCCAGTGGTTTGAAGTTGATCTCAAATAGAAATTCAGTCTTTCTGTAGCCTATGTTAAGAATATTCTGTGAAACACCAGGTTGTCTGATTCTGATGCACGTAAATCCAGGGAAAAATAAAATATTTACTTACTGGAAATTAAAGGTGTCCCAAATAATATTTTAAAAATGCTCCAATAACTAAATTGAAAGAACAGAAGGCCACTTTCAGATACTTGGAAGACATGGAAATTAAATGTGTTTCAGCAAAAGAGAATGTAGCAGGTAATCTGCCTGAAAAGTAGGCTTTCCATAATACAAGGAAGTGTAAAACTAAGGGAGACAAATCTTCAGTGTGTTTTAGTATTATTTTCAAACAATCAAAACCATTCAAGTCTGATGACAAACTTAAATGTACCAATGCAAATCTAAGTGAAGTTAAAATAGGAGATAAACAACTGAACAAACTAGTAATGCACATAATTAGTCCTGTAATTACACTGTTTGTAGTGTGGAATAACTTTAATAAGACAGTGCATATATTAAAAGAAGAGGAAAAAATAAACAAGTGGCAATTTTTGTGTATAACATTATCAGATTGGTGTGTTCATGAACACAAGAATTTGGCCATAAAAGCATAAATGAACCTTTTAAGCTTCATGTGTCTGCTAGCTGACATCATTCTTGGGAATTTGTGATTATTAGCAAAACTGTTCTTCATCCTCAAGGGAGTCAATAACTTGCCTGAACAGTCTCCATTGGACATAAATTACCATAGGTTTTGTAGTCTATTATGTAGCTTTTTGCTAGAAAGGTTCCATATTTCCCTCCTGTGTGAGAATTATTCGACTTCAGTTGTCTTTTAAGCATCAGCAGTGTATTCTAGTTGTAAGGGATTTCATGGTCGTTGCCTATATGACTGCTGGGCATGGCTTAAAGACATCTTGTCGGTAGGCTCTCCAGTACTAAAGCCAAGAGAATATTTGTTTTCCTTAGATGAATTTGCAGTTCTGTAGCAGTATATGTTTCAAGGGTTTACAAGCTTTATCTTGGCAAAGTTGTGTTGAACTTGGTGAAACTGTGCTATGATATGTTTATACAGTTTGGGCAACATCTGAATGGAAGGAGCCACTGACTATTTGGCAATTTTATGCAGTCTTTGCAACTTCATTTGTTGTCAGAACTGGAACTTCATGAACTATATGTCCTTGCTCTCTTTAGACTCCCATCCATTCACCCCAACAAGTATTTCCTGATGTCAGCAGAGAAGTTTCTGGTCCATCAAATGGAGAACAAGGTGACAGCTCAGATGAAAATGAAACCACTGATCTGAGCAAGAAAGGGCTAAAATCTTCCTCTAGAAGAGACAGCTACAGTGACAGCAGCAGGAGTGGTGATGAGGAGGTGATAGACTCGCCAGCACAAGTGGGCCTTGGCTGGAGTTCTGCGCTATACCAAACTTCAGATGAAGCTATGACACAGGCGTGTAGTCAGTATGAGGCACAAGGTGGTCAGGAGGAGGCTGTTCGCACCATCTCATATCCTGATCCAGAGGCTCCTAGCAAGTCAGAGCTTGAGAACAGGTATGCTGTTTATAATGATATTTGTAATATTGAAGAAGGTGTTTACAAAAGTAGTTTATTGGACTTTTATGTTTTGCTTTTTAAATCTGCATGAAGTCAATATTGGTCCATATATTCATTTATGGTTGACAGCCTCATTGTACAAGCTGATCCTTGGGTTTTTTGCTTGTTTATCTGTAGTGATTTGCCACTGGATTTGCCACTGATCCCAATCTGTAGAACTGTTGCTGATGTTACCACATCCATTTTAATAAATGACTGTTATGGTACTGCTGCTTCTGAGCTGACTCCGCACCTGGGAGAAGTGGATTCATTACTCAGCCAGTTGGAAAAAAATGCTGAAGAATATGAGCCGGTAACTTACTGTTTCTGTCTTTCAGTGGCATAAATGTACTTACTGCTGTGGCCAACTGAAAGTTGTTTTAGCCTTGGCATCAGAATTGAGTGAATAGCAGTTAGGCATATTGATTTACAAATAGGATAGTTGTAGGCACATTCATGTGCCATTTATAACTGCAGCTGCTTATACAAATGTCCACAAGCGTTTTCTGTCTGGACTCCAGAGGAGCTGATATATTTCCCTATGTGAAATTGTAGGCATCCATATGTACATAGTATATGTACCTGTGTATATGTCTATCTCTACATGTAATTTCTACATGTGTATATGTCTATTTCAGGTGACATTTCAGCCTGGAAAATTTGGCATTAAATATGGAACCACCCCGATCTATGTACTCAGAAAAAGCTTAAATGGCAGATATCTTGCTTCTGCCCTGTTAGTTTTTTGTGTGGTTGTTCAGAGATTGTAAGACAAACTGGGGCAGCGGGGATACCAGGAGACTGTTCCTTGGAGCATTTATATCTATGAATCTCAAAGCCTTTCTGCTCTGCTTCAAAAAGCAGCATATTTTTGAGACTCTTCTGAAATAGCTTCTTGCCACCCCAGAAATGTCTTGTGTATCAGAAGGAACTTCTGCTTCCATATGTTCACATACTCTATTCACAGATGGAAAAAAATGAAAGTTGAGCCTTGATACGTCTCAATTGTGAGGGTCTTTCAGGGTTACAAACCTGCTTTAGCTCATACTCCGTTTTGACAGGAAACTGTCCTTCTCTTAATCCCTTTTTCAGAAGGTTTTCCCAAACCTTCCTGGTGCTCTACGAGTTTCTATGCAAATGAGGCAGATCTATGTCTTTCAAATCAAAATTAATGGAAATTAAAATAGGAAAAACATGCCCATGTGTTCAGTTCCAAGATAAGCTATGGTACTGTATCTCACTGTAGGAAAATACATGCACCTGTTTTCTTCAGTTCAGCAATTCGTAGAATCGTAGAATAGTTAGGGTTGGAAAAGACCTTAAGATCATCTAGTTCCAACCCCCCTGGCAAGAGGAATGACACCTGATCATCCTCATGGCCCTCCTCTGGACTTGTTCCAACAGTTTCATGTCCTTTTGATGTTGAGGGCACCAGAACTGCACACAATACTCCAAGCAAAGGTCTCACAAGAGCAGAGTAGACCAGAGCAGGATCACCTCCTTTGACCTGCTGGTCACGCTCTTTTTGATGCAGCCCAGGATACGGTTGGCTTTCTGGGCTGTGAGCGCACACTGAAGCCGACTCATGTTCATTTTCTCATCAACCAACACCCCCAAGTCCTTCTCCGCAGGGCTGCTCTGAATCTCTTCTCTGCCCAACCTGTAGCTGTGCCTCAGATTACTGAGACCCAGGTGTAGGACCTTGCACTTGGCATGGTTAAACTTCATAAGGTTGCCATCAGCCCACCTCACAAGCGTGTCAAGGTCCCTCTGGATGGCATCCCTTCCCTCCAGCGTATCAACCGAACCACACAGATGGTGTCATCGGCAAACTTGCTGAGGGCGCACTCAATCCCACTGCCCATGTCACCGACAAAGATGTTGAACGAGACTGGTCCCAACACTGATCCCTGAGAGACACCACTCATTACTGGTTTCCAGTCAGACATGGAGCCATTGAGCACAACTCTTTGCGTGCGGCCATCCAGCCAGTTCTTTATCCACCGAGTGGTCCACCCATCAAATTGATGTCTCTCCAATTTAGAGACAAGGATGTCATGTGGGACAGTGTGAAATGCTTTGCACAAATCCAGGTAGATGACATCAACTGCTCTGCCCCTGTCCATCAGTTCCGTAGCCCCACCATAGAAGGCCACCAAATTGGTCAGGCAGGATTTCCCCTTAGTGAAGCCATGCTGGCTGTCACCAACCACCTCCTTGTTTTTCATGTGCCTTAGCATGCCTTCCAGGAGAATCTGCTCCAAGATTTTGCCAGGCACAGAGCTGAGACTCTTCCTGATTGATGTGATTTCCTGATGTGAATTCCTGATGTGATGTCTTATATGAAAAACACAGAGCCATTTTTATATATGGCAGCTAGTTGAGGGTAAAATAAGGTGTTGGTTTTGGTGAGCACCTTCACTACTTTTAGATTATAGACCTTTGGCCCAAGGTTAGCTCCATGCAAAATAGAAGTCCATCTGAATTCATTAGAAGCAGCTAAGCTGAGCCTGCTAAGACATATATTGGTACGGTCCAGGCTTATGTTCCACTTAAACCAATAGGTAGAACCATTTTCTATTTCTAACTGTCTTAAATTCAGTAAAGTGTTCAAATTGCTTCTGTTTGTCTGTTTAAAGTGCTCTTTTCTTCTCGTAGGAAGTAGAGCTCCGAGTCACTATGACAAAGTCGGAAAAGGGCAGTCTGGGTTTTACGGTGACCAAAGGTAGCGATAATGTTGGCTGCTATATTCATGACATTGTTCAGGATCCTGCCAAAAGTGATGGAAGACTACGACCTGGAGATCGACTGATAAAAGTGAGAGGGTTAATGTTTTCAGATACAGGGATTGCATGAAAAGGACAACTTTGAGTCAAATGTGGTTAAGGAACAAAGGCATGCACCTTCTGAGAGGCTTAATTTGATAGCACTTAGATAAAAGAAATACAAGTATGACAACGTGACAAGATTGCTGAAGGGAGTTATGGTATGTCCCACAGCTAGGCACATGTGCAACTACTATTCATGACAGCAAAAAATAGTTTAAAGAGAAAAACATTCCATTGATTAAATAAGATGGTTGCCCAGATATGTGGAGGAGTTGTTGGTTAAATACATCTATGGCTTGCATATTGTTCAGAAATAAAATTTAAGAGTCTTGCTGTAGAAGGGTTTACTGGGTATGTATCATCTAGTACAGATGTTCATCATAGAATCATGAAATAGTTTGGATTGGAAGGGACTTCTAAAGGTCATCTAGTCCAACCTCCCTGCAGTTAGCAGGGATATTTTCAACTAGATCAGGCTGCTTAGTGCTTTATCCAGCCTGACCTTGAATGTTTCCAGACATGGGGCATCTACCACCTCTCAGATCAACCTGTTCCAGTGAACTTCTTCCTTATATCTAGTCTGAATCTACCCTATGCTAACTGTTTTACTCAGAACCTAACATGGAGATCTGTGTTGCTTTTATTTTCCCAGGTTAATGACATTGATGTCACTAACATGAGTCACACCGATGCAGTAAACTTTCTCCGCACTGCCCCAAAGACTGTCAGATTAGTGCTAGGGCGTGTTTTGGAGCTACCGAAGATGCCAGTGCTGCCTCATTTACTGCCTGATATTACACTAACGTGCCATAAGGAGGAGCTAGGTAACACAGTAGTATACTGGGTTTTGCTCTAAAGCAACTTTTTCCCTTCAGTTACAAAGAATAAACCTGATTTCCTCCTCTCCCCCTTGTTTCCTGCAAAGGTTTGCTGTTAGCAGGTGGTCATGACAGCCTTTACCAAGTTGTGTATATCAGTGGCATTCTCCCCAGATCGGTTGCTGCCAGAGAGGAGAGTCTCTGTGCACTAGATATTATCCATTATATTAATGGAGTAAGCACACAGGGGATGACTCTGAAAGAAGCCAAAAGAATGCTGGAAACTCATCTTCCAAAAGTGGTGCTTAAAGTGACCAGGTATGTTTTGGAAGCAAATGCATCCCTGTACTCTTTGTTTTGATTGCAGGATTTTATGACTGTATGGGCAAAACATGTTCCTAGTATGACAGCTAATTCACAAGAGTGGTACTAGGTAGCATGCTATTGAGGGCTGATGCCACAGAAAGGGTCTCTGTTCACAGTTGTGCTTCAGTGGAGCAGAATGGTACTTAAAAAGTATTTGCTGTGCTTTTTATTTCTCTGGAAAAGGGTGTATTCCAGCTATCGAGTGCAAGTGTTCAAAATACCATTTTCAAAATATGCCACAGGTGACTTAAAGCATGATCAGCAGTTGTAACAATAGTACATACTTACATCAATATCTGATTATTACCATGATTTATTTATTTTTTTTAATAAAAATTTCTGTTAACATTTCTTTTTATAGAGATGGTCATGCAGTGCTTCCAAAATCCAAAAGCCCTGACAGCTCAAATCCATGGCCAGTGAAAGCTAATGGTAAGATTTGCTTGCTTACTTAATGCAGGTGAATTGTACACGTTAATAAAAATGAAGGAACTGATATGGGCCCTCCACTTAAAACTGCCTTCCTGTAGATGACTTGTCATGCACATGTTCATGACAAGATAAAAGGTTATTTTTAGGTTTCAGTTATTTCATCTACAAGTTTCTTCCTTTGTAAAAGCACAATGTATATGAAAACCCAAAACTTCACTAGTAGCTAGGTATATAGCATCTACTGGTTCCATTTTCACAGAATCATAGAATAGTTAGGGTTGGAAGGGACCTTAAGATCATCTAGTACCAACCCCCCAGCCATGGGCAGGGACACCTCCCACTAAACCATGTCACCCAAGGCTCTGTCCAACCTGGCCTTGAACACCGCCAGGGATGGGCCATTCACAACTTCCCTAGGCAACCCATTCCAGTGCCTCCCCACCCTAACAATTTTGTCTCATTTATTATACTAGTAATGGGATATTTAGGATAGTCAGTAGTTCTCTGATATCATAGTATCTTTACCAAGGGAAAGGTACCTTTGAACAAGGACCCAGATGTCAGATAATGTTAAACAAAAAATAACCCCCAAAAGCTAGTAACAGGTGACCATGAGCTTGTGTTTTGTACATTTCAAGGGAAGAGAAATCATGCCTTTTTTCCACTGTATGTTTTTAAGCTGTTTATCATCATTTCTCTTTGCTTAGCATTGATTACTTGTAATAGCATTCATAACATGCATTGAATGTAACATTCATAAAACTGGTAGAAAGTATAGTCCATCAGACATAAGTTTGGCAGTGTCCAGCAACCAAGCAGAAATGTTACTCATTTCATAACATAACATTAAATATGTTGTTTCTTTAGTAAAAATAATTGCTTTGGTCTAATTTAATTTCTGTGGGAAAGTTCCTGTGAAATTGTTGGGTGGTTTGTTTTGTTTTTTTTTCATTTTTGTTTAGGTTGTTCCTGTAGTGATTCCTGTGATAAAACAGAAAAGACAACTGATGCTTATGGGTCCAAGGTAAATATTACTCTATTGTGCCTATTGTCGTTAGAAAATCTACTTTACCAAAATTTTAAAAATGAATAAATAAAACAATCCATGAATGGCGAGATACAAACCCACTGTCAGTGGGTTTCTCAATTGATGTGAATCATCAAAAAGCTGATCATAATAAAATACGCCAGGTTTTTCAGTTGATCTTCTCCTTCTTTGGAACTGCTTTATCAAAAGACACACGGTCTTATGAGAAGAACGCAAGGCTCTGATCCACAAAACTCCATTCTGTTCACAGTTTCTGGAGATGTTTTCATGGTACATTCACTAGATGGTTTTCTCCCCCGCTCTCTCCCCCACCCCTTATTTTTTCCTGAGAAATAGTGTGTTGTGGGACCAAAAGTATTGAAGCCTGAATGTGTTTTGTAGAGGTTATAATAATGTTAAATGCATCTGTAAATGCAATGTTTAATACATATGGAGGGTTTTTTAGTTGCCCTAAATTTTTTTCATTCTTTTCATGTGCAACTTCTAACACATTAAAGCTGCCTACCCATCACTCAGCTATCTCAGATGAGAATAGGGTTTTGTATTTGTTTCTAAGCAGAGCAATGAACATTTTAAGGCTTCCTTGCTGCATCAACAAACTGCCAGACTCTTTAAGAGTTAATTTGTATTGTTCTTTGCTTTCTTAGATAAATGGCAATGGCTTCCTGGGGCCTTCCCAGACAAATACAGAAAACAACATCCATCACACAAAAGGACTAATGAATCTCTCGGGATCTGGAGATGCACCTTCCCTTGGCTTTACCAATCAGATAGCAGACTTTTCTGAACAGAGTGACAGATCAGGTAAGAGGAGATGAGGTGGGGGACAGCATTATTCAGTCTTTAGTGTATACGTGCAAGTGAGTCAAGGCATTGTTTGATATGCTGAAATAAGTCAATATTAGGCTGGCAGTCAGTTTTAGAAGATCATCTCCAAGTTGCATGCTTGGCTTCAGAGAAATTAGCTGATGTTGGAGATTGGATTCTGTGTAAGACAGAAATGAAGGAAAGCCATGATAAAAGTTAGAAATAATGCAATGGTGTCTGCCTCTATTTTTTCTGAGAAAACATCCTATATTAGGAAAACTTGCCTTTTTATACTGCTCTCTTTAAAAACAGAGGTTCCAGATGATGAGTATTACGATGAGGATGATCACAATGAAGTTGTCCAGTATCTGTTGGATGTTGTAGATGAGGAAGCCCAGAACCTCTTAAATCGTAATAATGTGACCTCAGAGGCTCAGAGTCTTCTACATCTCAAGAAGGCCACATCAGAAGATCCCTTGCCAGGTAACATGAGCCATTAAAAAGGCATATCATTGACAGCAAAATACTTCTTGAAACAAGGTGCCAAAGAAATTGATTTGGCAGGAAGGAGAGTTGACACTTAATTGGTGTGTGAACTGAAAGTTTCCCAAGTAAAACACAGACAAATGGTTGCTGATACCAGTGAACTTCAGTTGCAATTTCATAAGGCAAGCTCTGGTTTGATAGATATGGATTTTGCTCTAAGTAATCTGGGAAAATTAGTCCCGTACAGGACTTGTCTTTTCAGTGGAGTTCATGCTATTCTGCAGTTAAAGTCATGTTGAAATGCTGAAGCGTTTCAACATTTCATTGATTGCTGATAGCACAACTTGGAAATGCGTTGAGTTCTCTCAAAACAAAAAAAAAATTGCCAACCTGCTCTTTTAGAAAGACTGCTGTTTTCGGAACCTGTTTCTGTACACCTTTCATATCCATTGTTCCAGCTCCTCAGCTCCAGTTGTTATTAACTGAAATTTAGCATGGAGCAGGATTTGTAGTTCCTTTGTGGTCTCACGATATGTATGCATGCTCCAAAAGTTCAAGCAAGATACTTGCTATTCCTGTAGAGATTCCTTGTAGAACTCAAGATATACCTTCCAGAATTATAACTACTTCAGCTCTTTCACTGCTCTCCAAGTTCACTGGGTTATTGTTATTGGTAATTACATTAGAAATCAGGGAACACTGAGGTTCTGGCTGTGCCAGGAACTCAGCTGAGGAATATTTATTGGAGCTCCACTACTTTCAGTTTCCTGTAGGTAGAATCTGGCCTTTGCAACTGAAGATGAATTGAATCTGTAAGATACAGCAGCAGAGAACTACTGTAGCAGACAGGTACAAGTCATATTTTATCTGGCACACCTTGACTAGGTCTTGTTAATACAAAGAGCAAGTAGAATCCTGGTTTAGACCTACTACTGGTCTAAATGTAACTGAATGGAAGAAACATTATTGACATGGGAATCTGATCGCTTCTTAGCACTAGGCTGTTCATCCGTTATGCTGCGGCACAGATATTCTGTTAGTTATGCAAACCACTTCACATGGAATGACAGATGTTCCAGTCAGAAAAGAAAGGAGCCTAAAGTCTGATCATTCTATATGTTTGGACCTCTCTTCCAACACACTTAGCAAAGGGACTTAATAGATGTTTCTTGGTTATTCTGGTACCTGTATTCCCTGTGTGGTGCCAGACAGGTGTAACAGGATTTACATCTATGACAAGGTGACTCCTGGGCATCTTTGGGTGTGTTTATGCTGTATCTCCTGATTTTCCTGTTTCAGCAGAGATGAATGGAAAGCTGACAGAAGATAAGTCTGAAGACACAGACTGTGATGGGTCATCTTTGCCTGAAGATTTTTCAGAGGTGGGATGGCAAGAAGCTGGCAGGCATTTGTCTGCTGATTTTGCTTTCTCAGATGCTCTTTTGATTTATTGTTTTCCTTATTGGCATAGAACTTGTGGAAATAACTTCGTATGTCTTTTAATTTAGAACATCTTTGTCTGTAGTAGCTGTAAATGGTGTACAAACATTTTTTTAATTGTATAAGATTACCGTAAATTAATTATATAAGAGAGCAAAGCATAGTGTTATTTTATACTGTTTCTCATATATTTTTTTTAATAAAGGGCTAGAATAAACTACCTTGTTAATGTTACTTTGGGCATTTAATCTAAAAGATCTGCTTGATTCCTGCTTAGGGAAGAGAAGTAGTCACAATGAATGCTGTGTAGACTTAGGTGTCCAAAATCTAAACTGGAGATTTCTTTTCCTCCTACTTTTTGCTAGGGATCTGTTCATTAATTTGAACATCTATATGGGGCTTATCCTGCATTGCTGTTTTGCATCTGTCACTAGATGCCTGGGTTTCATCTCAATATTTGAGATCAGCAGAACACTGTCTGTCCAGCACATCCTGGCTGTTGCAGCTCTCTGTCCAGCTACTAAAACTGAAGAGTCAGATCAAGTACCTGGCTCTGTATTGGTGTGCTCTAGGAGGCCAACAAGTAAAATTTTCTGAGTATGGCAGTGGAAACTTGCAAGCTGGCTTAATAAGTATAAATGGTTTTGTACAGTTTTTTTTCAAGGGGAGGGTCAAAATGCTGCCTTCTCTGCTGAGTCTTCATCATCTGTTGAGGAAGGCGTATTTCTATGTACGCCTTCCTCTAAATACATTTAGAGGTAAAGCCCTGTTCTGCTGTATATAGGAGTGGTGGCTTGTGAGAAGGCAGAAGTTTTCACTATCAAACTTACCTCATAAAGGGTTTTTATTATTAGAAACAAAGTAAACTGGAGAAAAAATAGATGGCTCTACTGCTGCTGTGAGCAGGAATGATTTTAAGGCAGCTTTTTGGCCTTGTTACAGTAAAGCCTCTTTTCAAGCATTTAGTGTTCTTGTCCTCTCTTATTTAGTGTTAATGAGATGTCTCAAAGGGGAAAGTCTTTCATTATGTGCTGCTTTGAGCTTAGTACCCTTCAGAAATAGTCCATGTAATTATTGTTTAAAATTTACAGTGGGTGAGTGTTATAACTCTGTCCTTTAATGCATTTTGAAATATTTCTGCCACTAGCTAACACATGTAAATGGATGTGAAGACTACTGTGAAGTAAAAGCTATGCCAGAAAGGTAAGATTTCTTTACTAGTGTTGCTTGAAAGCAAACCTGTGAAGTCTGAAACTCTGAAGAGAGATACGTTATAAAAAAAAAACCAACTCAAACTAAAACAAACCCAATGAAGTATCTGTGCGAAGCCTTGTTGCATTGCTCTCTGCCTCGTCTTGTTATTTCAAAGATTATAATTTGTGGGAATACTAGTCAGCCTTATGTGGTTTACTATGTGGTTTTATTTATTCCTTTGATATGTGGTTATAACAAGTAACTGGGCTGTGTTCAAATGGCACCAAATAACTTAATTTGCGTTGTACTAACAATTTGGTACTTGCATGTGAAGAAAATGTTCAAACAATGCTGCCTTCAGTTTGAAGCTTTACAAGCTTCATTAATATTACTTCTTCTGGTTTTAGAGCACAGAAACTAAACTGCATAGTTCCACTGGTCCTTCTGTTCCCATCTGAGTATTTAGGACTTACTTTTTTACATGGAAAGCTTAAGTCAAAGTGTATATACTTCTTTTTATAGTTTGATGTTGTTTCTAGGAAGTTTTGGGTTGAGGCTTGGCACAAGCAGCATCATTATGACCTAAAATACTTAATACGTTGTCGTGGTTTAAGCCCAGGCCGTAAATTAGAACTACGCAGTCTACTTCCCCCCCCACCTTTCTTCCCCCCACTCCTGGAGGGACGGGGAGGAGAATTGAAAGAATGCAGCTCCCACGGGCTGAGATAAGAACAGTTTAATAACTAAGGTATAACACAAATCACTACTGCTACCACTAATAATAGTAACGATAAAGGAAATAACAAGGGAAGAGAATACAACCGCTCACCAACCGGTACCTCACCCCCACCCCGCAGTGATCGAGCCCTTCTGGGAACTCTCAGTTCTACATCCTGGGCATGTATGTACACCTGTGGTATGGAATACCTCTTTGGCTAGTTTGGGTCAGGTGTCCTGTCCCTGCTTCCTCCCAGCTTCTCCTCCCCCCTGGCAGAGCATGAGACTCACAAAGTCCTTGGTCAGTTTAAACATCGCTGTTATCAGCTCTGTTCCCAGGCTGAAAGTCAAAAACACAGTGCTGCAGCAGCTACTAAGAAGGAGAAAAAATGACTGCTTCTGCTGAACCCAGGACATACGTTTACCACCATCCTCAAAAAAGCTAGTAAATTTGCAATTGAAAATAGATATTCTACTGTATAGGTAGTGGAATATTTGAATGGTCCAAACCTGGTTTTGGGTGTTCTTTCACAGAATCACAGAATGGTTTGGATTGGAAAGGACCTTAAGATCATCTAGTACCAGCCCCATGCCACGGGCAGAGACACCTCACACTAGACCAGGTTGCCCAAGGCTCTGTCTAGCCTAGACTTGAATACTGCCAGGGATGGAGCATTTACCATTTCTCTGTTTAGCCTTTGAAAAGTAATTGCAGTGATAGCTATGACCAGATTCCTGTCTTCCTGTCTCTTTTCCCACTGTACCTCTTTTAAATCTCTTTAGGACTTTTTTTGTGATTACTGTTATGGATACAGTCCAGAAAATATTTGTAGCTATAAATTACTTTCTGGTGATTTTTTTTATTAGGTTGCAAATGTGTTGGTATTTTTCTAGGTGTTCTTTTTTTACTTCCATACCTTGTCTTCTTATAGGTCGACTCCACAACCTCTTTTGAGTCAAGCAGATGAAGATGAAATCACGTGGGGAAGTGATGAACTGCCAATTGAATCAGTCAGCCAGGAACGTATAAATAAAGGCAAGAACTTTAACGGATCATCAGTGGAAATCTGAGGATCATGTTAAATAGAGAAAATGCCAGAATTGAATTCTAAAATGTCCTGTTTTGAAGGTGTAAAAACACATGTGATGGGAAATCTTAACAGCTCAGCAGCCCACTGGAAAGGATCTTTACAGCTTTGCATAATAAATGTGCAAGAGTTGATATGAACAAGTATTGGCAACATTGCACCTATACTTGTAGTAGAGTTGAAACCAGCTGAGATGCTTTCTTCCATAGCATCTATCTGAGAAAAGCTGTAACTATAGATATTTGACTGTGATCAGATTGATATATCACGTGCTTTGCATACTCCATGCTCAAATTAGGCAATATATTTTCTTTGTCATGACTCTCATTCTTCCGCTGCTGCTCAATGTGGCAGAGTGGAACACTACTCAATTTGACGTGTTTGGCAGAATCTAGTCTTTACTTCTTGGGATGGCATTAGTAAAGTCAGTTCCTGAAATTCTTCTACAGCTGCCTTTCATCTGCATTCATTAAAAGAAAAAAAGGATAATCTGTGTAAACCTTTAGACTAAGTCTAAATTAAGGATATTTTTAATTATGATACTAGAGAGACTCTTGGCTTATTAATTTTGTTGTACTTCAGAGAAACAGTGAAGGCCTCATAGAAAGCAAGCTTTATTGGAAAAAAAGATTTAACCCATCTAACAATTACGTCTTGAAAGACATGTTAAATGTAAGTGCTAAAAACAAAGTCACAGGCTGTTATATTTAAGTGAAGAGTTCTGAATTAATCTCTGTGTGCATTTATCAATTTTGTAGTTAATTGAGTGAAGAACTTGCATTTAAAATATGTTTGAACTTTGTTTCAGTGTTTTTTTGGAAGTTCAGGAAAATAGTCCCTCTGGTTCCTGGATTTATCAAAGCTGATTTTGCGTTGTGCTGATTTTGTTAGTTAATGTGGCTTTGCTTGTCAAATTGAGAGGACATCCATGTATTCTCTCTGGTGTATTGAGGCAATCTAGAGAAAACTGGTAGTACAGTGGTGAACAGCAACAACGAAATCCAACATTGCACTGCAGTTTCCCTAGTTTTGGCTGGTTTTTATTTATATCAATCAGTCCTGTTGTTCTGCTAGATTTCCCTTTAGTGACAAATGACGAGATCTCTGCACTCCCTACTGTGAACGTGCTCCCTGGTGGCAGGTACTCAGGAGCTAAATTGAAGTCAGTGATCAGAGTGTTGCGTGGATTGCTGGAACAGGGAGTACCTTCTAAAGAGATTGAAGTGAGTAACTACTTGTCCTTTAAAGTCCTGTTTTCTAGTATGAAACAGTTAGAAATAGAATGGTTGGCTCATCACTGCCTTAAATACCACAGCTCTTTAACTGGCAGCTCTAAAGGGATTAAAAGACTTCTCTTACCAAAAACTTCCCTCCTTTCCCCCCTAGTAACTGCTGAGAGATAAGATTAGGTTGAACTAGGAATTCAATTCAAAAGTGTGTTTACGTCATTCTTTCTTCTGGTAAATTACCAAGAGAAAATGATGTTAACAGGCAGAGACAAGGTAAATGCTGTGAAATCTACCTGCAGAATGTGAAATTAGTCTTAAATCAACCAACCATGTTACACAGTCTTTTTTGAGAGAATGAGAAATTATTTACTGGATAATAGTCTTGTTTGTTTCATTTTCTTAACTATGTGAAATTAGATTCCTTCCTGTGACTGAATTATTACTCATCTCTACATTAGGATTACTTATTTCTTAATGATTCTGTCTGTTAAGTACTTGGTTACAGAACTACTCTTTACACTTGTTACCATTCAGCACTTTCTAATGTGTGTGTAATTGCTTCTTTACAGAACCTTCAGGAGTTGAAACCTTTGGATCAGTGTTTGATTGGACAAGCCAAGGAGAACAGGAAGAAGAACAGATATAAAAACATACTTCCTTGTAAGTTCTAACTAATCTGAAGTTCACTGTTGATATTTCGTTACCACCTGTCTGATCAGATGAATTGGGTTAGAAGTAGCACGTCCCAGTTGTGCTACTGCGAGGGGAAAAAAAATTGTCTGACACTTATTTTCCACACATTTAAAGCAAGCAGTTGTAAAACAGTTTAAGATGAGTGAACAGTAAGCTACTGTAGTAGGTTGGGATGGATGTTCACAGATTCTTCAGTTGTTTCAGCAGATTCTGTGTCTTAAACGTTGTATACATATGGAGCCAGATAAGATTTTTTTTCAGTTTTACCCGTGTGAAACTGGAAAACCAGACATGTGTACTATTGTCAGTAAATTTCCTGCAACAAAATTCTGTTTGTTAGGTGGGAGATGTGTGGAGAAACAGGAACTGACAAATGTTCTGAATGAGAAGTATTCAACCTCAGTTTCAGAGGTGCTACAGTTTGAATCGGATATCCTGCCTGTCTGCTGATCTAGATTTCTCCCCTAGCTATTTTTTTCTTTACTCAAAGAGAAGTATCCTAAAGCAAGTATTGTAGTGATTTTTAATCTTTTTTTTTTTTTTTTTAATAAGATCTGGAAGCATCTGTGGAGATAAGTACTATGTGAGTGTGTAAGGCTCAGCATCTCTATTGTTTGAAGGTCTTAATTATGTGCATGCATAACATGAAAGTATTTTTGTTACGTGGAAATTGCAGATGATACCACTAGAGTGCCCCTTGGGATTGAAGGTGGATACATCAACGCCAGCTTCATTCGCATGCCAGTGGGGAATGAAGAGTTTGTTTACATTGCATGTCAAGGACCTCTCCCCACGACTGTAGCAGATTTCTGGCAAATGGTTTGGGAGCAAAACTGTACTGTGATTGCCATGATGACTCAGGAGGTTGAAGGAGAAAAGATAAAATGCCAGCGTTACTGGCCAGATGTACTCAATAAAACCACCATGATAAATGATAGACTACGGCTTGCTCTTGTAAGACTCCAGCAGCTCAAGGGCTTCATCATTAGAGTGCTGGAGCTAGAAGAGATTCAGGTAAGTGAATCTGCATGCTCAGATTTTTTTTGAGTGTTGGCATTTTTATCCTCATACTTCTGGCTTGCCTGCTTTCAGTTGCAGTGTCTAATCAAGAGGTAACTTGGGGCTTCTCCTTTTTGCCCAGTGATCATTATTAGTCAACATTTCCTCATTGCAGCTTGTACTATTCTGTGACCTTTGTAGAAGGCAGCTGGACCAGGAGATTATTTCGTTATCCTAATAAGACTCTAAATGTTGGCTTCTTAGGTGCCTTTGGCCACATAAACATTTATAGGGATATGAAATTCACTGATAATTCAATCTGGCTGGTTCATTCCTTTGTGTGATCATCTCAGTCTGCACAGTGTACCTTACACTATTTAATTATTTGCTAGTTATTTTCAGTTTAGCTCATTGTTTCTCTTGTTTTATGGAACTACAGAACATCTTCATTAGGCAAATACCTCTCTTCTGAGACTGTTTCCTTTGAGAACTTACTTTTGGGGTTTTATTCTTCCCATGTGTTACATTTTGTTGGTTTTTTTAAACCTTAGACAGGTGAAGTACGGCACATTTCCCATCTAAACTTCATTGCCTGGCCTGACCATGACACCCCTTCTCAACCAGATGACCTGCTTACTTTCATCTCCTACATGCGTCATGTCCACAAATCAGGACCTATCGTAACTCACTGCAGTGCAGGCATTGGACGGTCGGGGACCCTTATTTGTATAGATGTTGTTCTAGGGTTAATCAGCAGAGACCTCGATGTGAGTACCCAAGAGAATGGTCTAAGCTATGCTTTTGACTTGCAGGAAATGTGTTCCATTGGATCTGTCCAATTGTTTAAAGAATATGCTAAGCTTTTCAGAGTAGCGTATCTTAATGGAACTTGAATCGGGATGCAGAAGAGCAGTACTTGTGAAATGCTTCTTTGTTGGTAATCCAGGGGGTGGGGTGCTCAGAATTCTGCTGGTTCTTGGCTCAGGGAATCTTCTTGTTGGTCTTGGTTGACAACTCAGCAATCCAACATTGGTTACTGCCACTTGAGATATCAGAGTTTATGTTGCAAGAACATTTCCTGCCATGGCAGACTTCTGGTGTATGGCTTGGGAACAACAGTGTGTTGCCATGATGACTTGGGCAATTGAAGGAAAAGCTAAAATGCCTGCCTTACCTGGCTGGATGTACTCAGTGGAAGTATTGTGTTAAATGGTGCTAGGGCTGAGAGTTGCAGCACTCAGCTGGTCAGAGATCCATGAACTGTTGGAGGGCAGCTAGAAACCAACCAACCAACTGAATCAAAAACTCAATGTACAGACATATCAGCTGGAGACAAGGGTATGTAAATTAACTTTTCCAGCACAACCAGGGATATGCATTTTAGGGTGATCCACAGGACGGTGCTAGCTTCCTTATGTTTATGTTCTTCAGTGTCTTGGTGCATTTGTAGAGAAGATGAGCTTTGTTGTGCTTAGCTTAGTGGGGTTTCTAAGAACACACAAAATGTCTTATAACTTTATAAACCTGGGGAAATAGTGTTTTCTTAGGTTGAACTGAGGGGCTCTATCTTCTGCACACTCAGCTCCCAGTAAGAGTAAGCACAGAGAAAGAAAACAAGAGAAAGAAGGTATCTGATGTAGGAGGGCCACATCCATATTGCCCAGAGACAACACATACTGGTTATCTACCAGACATTTGTAGGCTATAGTAAATTGTTACTTGTTTCACCACTAAATGTTTAATGCACCTAGTTGGATTCCTTGGTTTGATGCTGGGAATATTTCCTTTATATGCATGTAAGTCTTATTTTTAAAAATGTTTTAACTTGTGGTTTGTTTTGGTAGTTTGACATCTCGGACCTGGTACGCACAATGCGTCTGCAGAGACATGGGATGGTTCAGACAGAGGTGAGTCTGACTTCCCCAGCTATATGATAAAGGAAAGACTGGAATTCTAACTCTGATGTGCCAGGAAACTTCGCACACAATGGTTGTCTTTGTGTCTTACAGTGTAACATTTGTGTTGCGAGAATTATATCAGATGTGTACCAATAAGCAGCAGTATGTATTTAACAGTTATAAACACATGCAATTTTTAACATGCTCTGCTGTTTTCCTCTGTGTTTTTTTTTAATTAAAAAATGTCCTGAAATCCCCTCTGGGGAGATTTTCAAACAGAAGTTAAATTAATGTTTTAGGAATAATCTAGATCTAGAGCCAATTAACTTTACCTTAGACATAGACATCACAAGGTCTTGTTAAAATCTGCACTTTTTCTTTGAACATGAAGGAATTGTCAAATCATAGTTTAAAAAACAAGCAACCACAAGAAAAAAAAAAAGAAACCACAAAATTATGGGCCCCATATCACATCCCAAAATATGTATTATTCCCCCTGCTTGTACTGCTGAGATTAAGATAAGTTGCACTGTTAGAGTTCTGTATTAGTTGGTATTGGTGCAAGACCTCTTGAAATTCACTTGATGTTTTCATTCCTACTTATATAAAGTACTTAACTCTGCTTGAGGTAATTTGAGTGTGAAAGAAGGGTGAATGTCCCATATAAAATATACCTTTAGTGGCAGGGGAGTGCTTGCCTTTATTTTAAGTTGAGGTTGCATATTTCTCCACTGTGGGTTTTGTTTTCTGGGTTGTTTGGGGTTTTTTTATTTATCTGTAGAATTATGATTGAAATCGAGTGCTGTGCAGGTGAGAGTGAATTGCTTTGGTGGTGCAAGCATTTTTCACATGTTCTCTGCTTTCCTTTCCCTTACAGGATCAGTACATTTTCTGCTATCAAGTTGTTCTTTATGTCCTGAATCATCTCCAACAGGAAGAACAACAGAGAGACAAATGAAATAACACTGAAACAGAAGTGCTTTTCAAATAAGAAAGCAGGGAGGTCTAGAGGCTCTCACATGTTCTGCCAATAGTTTTTCAGTCCCTTTCTTCAGTTGCTGTCAAATGTCTTTTCTATAAAGCCTCTCCATCATTCCAAGTAAGGTATATAGCTATAAGGAAAAGAGATAGCTCATATGGTACCACTAATGTCTTCAGTCGCATGGGCACATATGTGAGATTTTTGTATAACAGTAAATAATATTTAATAAAGCTGCATTTTTTTTGCAGCTTTCTTAATATGTGGTAAAATAATGAAATAAATATTATTTTAATTAAAAAAAGTAAAGAAGAAGAAAAAAAAGTAATCTTGTAATGCTTCCTGCAGTTTTGCAACTGTTTTGGGATATTTGTTTCTTATGGGATGGGGGAGTGGGAGGGATGAAGCAGTATTTTTGTCCGGGCAAACATTATTACAAAGACATTTTAGTAGTCTCTTTTAAAAGCTTGTTTATGGCAGATTTTTTGCCCTTTTAGTACAGTTACAGCTATTTTATAGAGGGTATCTTGAAATCTGCATTTAAGCTTTGAGATACCTGTTAGCATGAGAGTAGTGAATGTTTACTGTATCACGGTTAATAATGTTTCCTTCATAGAGTGTCATGTATATATTTATACACTTTTACAGAAAAAGCTGAATTATCAGGTGTCTAACCTTATAACTGATTAGGCATCTCCTCTCTGTAAATAAAAAATGCACCTAAAGTATATTGATGAGTGGGTCTGGGTATTTTTGTGTCCTTGTGACTGATTTTTCTTGGCCTTACAGGTCAGCCTTATCCTTCATTGTGACTCATGCCCTTAAGAAATTTGCAACGAAAGGGCTGTGCATGCTTTAAATTTTCAGTGTTCTGTTTTTCAGTGTCTTTCTCTTCTTTAGTGTCCATTTGAAAAAGCCTTCAGAACTGCAGGTTCCTTTCTGAACAGTTTCTATGCTATGGTGAAAGGAAGAGGATATTTTCCTTCCCTCCTTGTTTCTCAGCATACCTGGGCATTGACACCTGTATCACATTTTTTGGGGTGTGTTTGCACCCGGATGCTATGGCAGTGATCTGACAGCAGTGTCATCTACAACCAATTTCAAGGTGGGAGGTAGGATATCAGGTTTGAAGTAAGTCAGTGTTTTTGTGATATTGTAAACACTCAAAGCTGTTTTCAAAGGAAATCCTCATTTTATGCTTTATGGGAACCTTTGATAATGAGTAACTGCTCTCACCCAGTGCAGGGGACCACTAACGGTTTTCAGCTGTATTCCTGTCGCAGCAGTCCTTACCAGAACTGCAGCTTGTGACTTGTGCTGTCAAGGAGGGTGTAAGAGTACTAATTTGACAGCATTCTGCATTGCAGTGGTGGAAATAAGTTCAGAGGCCTGTGAATATCCAAGATTTTCACTGTTCAAAACAGTAGCCCAAAGTGTTGTGGTTTCCCAAAGCTGAAATTGTCACCATCTTACTTGTTTAATGGTATTCTAGCCAACAATACATGACTTAAAAAAGGAAAATAGCCCTTTTCATTTGCCATAGTAATACTGTGGGGTTTAGTCCTTCCAGCATGCCAGCACAGTTAAAAAATTGTGCATTGTTTCAGAGCAGTATAGTTTGAGGAAAGAAAACTGATTCTGTGTAGACAGAAGCAAAGGCAAATTGACTAGCCATGTTGACAGGACACCTGTATGAAGGAGCTTTAAAACAAAGTCAGAAGATATTCAACAGAAGTTGCCAACAGGCAAAGTGAGTAAACACAGCTAGTTGTTACGCTGCTGCTACTATTGTAATATTAATAGTGAGTTCAGAGGATTTGGGTATGCCTGGTATTTAGAAACAAAAAAATGGTTATGGTAACTAGACAGCATGGTTAAAGCAGTTGAATTCTTCAGTTAGATATTTTCAGATACATGCCAAACAATGCAGAAACAGAAACTGATTTTTTTGTATAGTTTGCTACATGAAGCCCACTTTGGTACAGTGCAAACAATTTGTATCAGAATATAGCTTATAGGAAACAGATCATCATGCCAAGATTCCAGGATTTGCTGGTTGTCCTCTCATATATGACAACCTCTGGCATGGTATTTTATACTCAATTGGCTTTTAATGATGGGCACACAGAAAAGCAGAGGATAATTAACTTGACCTAATCTCCCCATTCTCTGAAAAAGGAACCTCCTCCCCTTTCCTCACCTCTCAGTCTTTTCAAGTTTCTCCCATAATTACCCTTGGAAGGTGAGCATGTCATTAGTGTATAGATAGACCTATCTATTTGCCCGATAATGTATTGTATTGTATTGGTTATACATTGTAATGTATGAGGTATTGTATTGGACCCCAGTCCCAGAAGTCCAGTTGGAAAACCCAGCTATCCCTACTCACTTACTAACTATTCTAACTCTTCTTAAGAAACTTGTGGAGGAAAAGCATCCCTGTATGAACAAGGATAATTGTAGCCCTTCTTCGTCCACCTTCAATCTGTTTGCTCCAGCTCCTTCCATCTGAAATCATCCTCCCAGTACCATCAGTATATACCTGAAAGCAAAGTCATGCAGGAATAATATGGAATTCCTACACTGAAGTTTTCTTGGCCAAATTTCTGACCTTATGTTAATAATAATGATACCCTGATTTTATGTTAAAACAGATGGGCCTCAATGGGAAGCATTCAGGTTCCTAATAAGTCATGCCATGTATGGTGAAAGGTGGCATTGGCCTCTTCTGAGAAGTGGTCTGAATTTCTTTGGGTTTTTGTCTCAACCTTGAGTAATGGGATATCTAATGAAGATGGAGTCCTCCCTAGTCTAATAGTTGTTGAGGATACTGGGAGGGTAGTTTTTTTCTGCTGAGCAGGTGAAACTTGCCATCTGTGGCACATGACGTGGTCAGTTTGGTTGAAACAGACCCCACAGCTCAAAACTGATTACAAGAAAATGGACATGCTTATGCAGTGTGATTGTTTAAGCTCAGTTTCTATGGATTCCAGCTTGGAAATATCCACCAATACTTATCTTTTTCTCCATAAAAGTAGACTACCTAAAATTTTTATACTCTCTTTGAAGAAATAAGAAGAAAAATTACTGATACGCTATCTCCTTGAATGGTGTGCTTTCTTAGAATGCTGACTATACAATCTGGGGAGTGGAGGGGAAGGCAGAAGAACACGCTCTGCAGCTGGCATTCAGGCCTGAATCTGAGCATCACCTGTGTTTTATTTCTGCTGCTTGGTGTCAGCCAGCCACGTGAGCTCTGTAAGGAGCTTTGTTTCATAATGAGATGTTAGGGAAGGGGTTCTCAGGTTTGATTTAATAAAGTGCTGGAAAGCTGGCTAAGAGAAAGTGATCTGGAGGATAAATCATTGGGCTGAGAACAGATTTAACTGCCAGTTTCCTCAAGTGGGTCCCAGGAAATGGGTTTTGTCTTCTTTGCACTGTGTTAACCTCCATAATATTTTCTTTTCTCTGGTAGGGCTCTGTTACTTCAGTATAATAGCCAGGTTCCCAAACAAAGTGGAATCACTAAACAAACGAAGCTGATCACAGAATCAGCTACGCGCTCACTAACGAGGAACTCTGTATGGACTAATTTTGTTTCCCAGCTCCCTTTAATGCCATACTGGGTATTTCCACAGTGTTCTCAACAACAGATCCACTGGGATAATGTATAAAAGACTACATGGCTTGTCCTACAGCTGTCTCTATAGATGCACTCATGGTTCCCTTGTGTCACATGCTGCCGAAGTGAGTAGCTCCAGAGAGGCGCCTTCAACCCCGGGACGAGGGGAAACCCCGTGTCCAGCAGCCTCAGGTCTGACCGGCGAGAGCCACCAGGGAAGCCTCGAACCCCGCGAGGCCTTGCCCAGGAGCCGGCAGCTCCGCTGAGGCGCGCAGGGACTCACAGGGGGCGGTGCCAGGAGGGACGGCCCCGCCCTGAGCGAGGAAAACCCGCCCCGGGGAGCGAGCGCTCGCCTCAAGGGTAAGGCGGTGTCTGGGGGCTCTGCTTTGGCTGCCGGGGACGTGGCAGCGTCGGCCCCAGGCAGAGCCGGTGAGAGGGCAGGCTGCAGGGCGGAGTCCGGGGTGTAGAGTGCCTGCACTCGTCTCGTGATGCGAGGGTGCGCTCTGGTGGAGGCCCTCCAGCAGCGGGGGCTGAGCTGCGGGATGCTGTCAGTAGCTAAAAGATGTCAGGGAAGCTGAGAGGGAACTGGACTGCTTGCAGCAGGCCCGAACTGCGAAGAGGCCACAAGCGTCCATCACAGCACATACGGAAAAGGAGGGCAGTAAAGGAGGGCAGTAATCCAGGAAGTTGGGAGCTAGCAGCAAAAAAAAAAAAAAAACAACCAGATAGGAACAGCCTCACGCTCACAGGCCCTTGTTCTCATGGGGGACTTCAACCACCCTGACATCTGTTGGAGGGAAGGTACGGCCCAGCACAAGCAATCCAGGAGGTTCCTCGATTGTGTGGAAGACAACTTCCTACTGCAAGTAATAGAGGAGCCGACAAGGAGAGGTGCCGTGCTTGACCTCGTGCTCACCAACAGGGAAGGGCTGGTTGGAAATGCGATGCTCCAGGACAGCCTTGGTTGTAGTGACCACGAGATGGTCGAATTCGAGATCCTCGGGACAGTGAGAAGAGTCTGCAGCAAGCTCACTGCCCTGGACTTCAAGAGAGCAGACTTTGGCCTCTTCAGGAGCCTGCTTAGTAAGGTTCCATGGGATACAGCCCTAGAGGGCAGGGGGGCCCAAGACTCTTGGTTGTTATTCAAGGATCACCTGCTACAAGCTCAGGAGTGTTGCATCCCAACTAGAAGGAAGTGCAGCAGGAGGGCCAGGAGACCTCCTTGGATGGATAAGGAGCTGCTGAGGAAAATTCAAAGGAAAAAAGAGGCTTATAGAAGGTGGAAGCAGGGACAGGCGGCCTGGGAAGAATACAGGGATGCTGTCCGGGAAGCTAGGGACCGGGTTAGGAAAGCTAAGGCCCAGTTAGAATTGAACTCGGCTAGGGATGTTAAGGATAACAGGAAGGGATTCTCTAGGTATGCAGTGAATAAAAGACAGACTAGGGACAACATAGGCCCCCTCTGGAAGATATCGAGAGAACTGGCTACCCTGGATTTGGAGAAGGCTGAGGTTCTTAATGACTTCTTTGCCTTGGTCTTCACTGGCAAAGGCTCTGACTGCACCACCCAAGTCTTGGAAGGCAGGCGCAGGGACTGTGAGAATGAAGACCCTAGGCCCACTGTAGGAGAGGATCTGGTTCGAGACCATCTTAAAAACCTAAATGTACACAAGTCCATGGGACCTGACGACATCCATCCGCGGGTCCTGAAGGAGCTGGCGAATGAAGTTGCTAAGCCACTGTCCATCATATTTAAAAAATCATGGCAGTCAGGTGAAGTTCCCGACGACTGGAAAAAGGGAAATATAACCCCCACTTTCAAGAAGGGGAAAATGGATGACCCAGGGAATTACAGACCAGGCAGTCTCACCTCTGTGCCTGGCAAAATCTTGGAGCAGATTCTCCTGGAAGGCTTGCTAAGGCACATGAAAAACAAGGAGGTGGTTGGTGACAGCCAGCATGGCTTCTCTAAGGGGAAATCCTGCCTGACCCGTTTGGTGGCCTTCTATGATGGGGCTACGGAACTGATGGACAGGGGCAGAGCAGTTGACGTCATCTACCTGGACTTGTGCAAAGCGTTCGACACCGTCCCACATGACATCCTTGTCTCTAAATTGGAGAGACATCAATCTGATGGGTAGACCACTCGGTGGATAAAGAACTGGCTGGATGGCCGCACGCAAAGAGTTGTGCTCAATGGCTCCATGTCCGGCTGGAGACCGGTAACGAGTGGTGTCCCTCAGGGATGGGTGTTGGGACCGGTCTTGTTCAACATCTTTGTCGGTGACATGGGCAGTGGGATTGAGTGCACCCTCAGCAAGTTTGCCGATGACACCAAGCTGTGTGGTTCGGTTGATACGCAGGAGGGAAGGGATGCCATCCAGAGGGACCTCAACATGCTTGTGAGGTGGGCTGATGTCAACCTTATGAAGTTTAACCATGCCAAGTGCAAGGTCCTACACCTGGGTCAGAGCAATCCCAGGCACAGCTACAGGTTGGGCGGAGAAGAGATTCAGAGGTTGTTTTAACTTCTTTTCTCAGAAGTGTTTGATTCCTAACATCTGTAAAGCAGTTTCTTTCAGAACAGGCTGCATCCAACTTAGTCTTCTGTTGTTGTTAAAGTTGTTGGGGTTTTTTAATTCTTTCAGGTGTTTTATTCAGTTTCTTCCCTTTGCCTTGCTGCTGCTCTAGCCTCACCGTAGCTATGCTGTGTGGTGAAATCTAATTGCTTTTCATGATTTGCCCAGCAAGGATGTGCTGCTGGCAGTCAGCTTTGGCTCTGGAAAGTGCTAAGTTTTAAGAAAGTGCTAAAAAGCAAGGCTATGTAAAAGTGCTTTGCTGGTTCAAGGTCAGCAGAGAGTTTTGCTGCCTCAGCCTTCTTCAGACTTGCCATTGCTTACAGCACACAGCTTCATTCACCTTGTTAAGCTGGTTTTTGTGTATGCTTCCACGTATGGGTTTCTGAATTTTGCTTGCCTTCCAACTGTATTTGGAGGCAGAAGTTTGGGGATCAGGTGAAACTATTTCTCCAGATACATGGAGCCCTTAAAGTTCTATGGTTTATGGTTTCTAACCTGTGCTTTACAGTAGCACAGGCTGCATGGCTCGTTCCTCGCCTACTAATGGAGAAAGACACAAGATGATCAAGCCCCTGACAAGTTTGTGTGGGGTTTGGGGTTGTCGGAACCTAAGCAGCTCTTTAAGGATTAACCTCTCTGCAGGCATGTGGCTGTTGGTTTTCTGTTGAGGTAGCAAGGAGATACATGGAAGAAGAGTGCTGACAGCTGGGAAGGTTCTCCTGGTGCTGAGAAGTTAGGAATTGTCCTGCTGGTCTGGGACAGCAGAGCCTTTATGAACCATGGCCTTTTGACCTGGTGCAGAAGTCCGGTTTGCAAATGAAAGGCTGCCTGCAGCTACTTCAGGCCAGGAATCACAATATCCATTTGACCATTTTCACCTCCAAATGTGCACAACTCATCAGTGGCAATAAATGACAGCAGTATGGTGGATTTCTTGTCAACAGAGCTGGGAGAACACATCTTAATTAAAGGACAGCAGTGACTCCTGAAGGCTGAAAGTAAACAGGTGTGCCTGTTTAAAAAAACCTGATGCAGTACACTGCAATGAAATGTTGTGAAAAGCTTGGTAAGGGCATGAATTTGACATATTTCTGGGTATAAACAAATTCATGTTCTACTTTAGAACAAATAGATTTTAGGAAAGCTTACTAGCCATGTATTTAATGATTTTAATATAGTTTGGTATCTATTCATTGGTACTCTGCTTGATTGTTTCACAATACTTAAGCTTCTGGGATTTGCTCCAGAAACTGAATGGGTTATCATATCTTTATTAGTATAATGTCATACAGCATTTTTTTCTTGATGTAAGGGATGCTGTATTCCCCTTTGAACAGTCCCTGATTCGATTTTGTTGGAATCTTGCAACCAAAGCTAGGTACTGATTGCTACTGTTAAGTTTTTCTTTTTGTTGGTGTTTG
Organism: Psittacula echo; assembly: GCF_963264785.1. NCBI lineage: Eukaryota > Metazoa > Chordata > Aves > Psittaciformes > Psittacidae > Psittacula > Psittacula echo. The sequence continues at coordinate 62,822,819 of NC_137735.1, forward strand.
TTTTATTTAATGCTTCTTGAAAACAACAATGTGCAAAGATTTATTTCATAGTATTACCCCCATGCATGCCCACCTACCCACCCAGCCCCCTAAGTAGCATTGTAACAGAAAAGACCCAGGAGCAAGGAAATTTCACAGCAGGTGAAAATTACTGACATCCCCAAGCTCTGGGGAAATGCAGAAAACTCTCAGGTGCTTCAGGAGGAGTAAGTTGAACAGAGGAACAAGGGAAGAGATTTGAAAATCCATGGGTGTGTGAGGTGAGTAGGACGGAACCAACACTTGTGGCAGACACTGTTCAAATGGAGAGCAAAGCGATGCCAAACTTCCTTCTGTAAGTACTGGTTTGGGCAATGTATCAGCACCTGCACTTTATATGGAGATGTTGTCACTTTATGCTTGAAACCTCCAAGTCTTTTTTTTTTCCATGTAAAATTGTAAGTATATGGCCAGGTCAGATGGTGCTGTGTACATAAAATACATCTCAATGTTCCCACATCCTGTGCTTTATCACTGATGCCTGAGGTCAGTAGTTGGGCATTTTCAGGAATTCAGAATTGAGAAACAACGGCATCCAGGTTGCCTGCACACATTTGCTTGGTTTTCTGTTGGATTTTAATTTCTATGCAGTGTTTATTTAAAGCAGAGACTTTATCTCTGGAGAACCCCATTTTTATTCAGTGCATAAGTAGATAAGAATGGATCTTCTAAAATTCACATGCTCATAAACAGCTTAAATACATTTGGAATTATGATCACCTGTAGGAAGCTTTTCCTGTTAGGTTTTTCAGAAGTATTACTTTGGTAATCCTCTTCACCTCAGAAGTGCCCTTTTGAGTTTATGATAAGCTGCAGAGTACAAAAAGCTTATGTTATTGGTTTGTTTTGTTTGCATTGTACCTAATGGGGTCAGTTTCCTTCACCTGCAACACATCTTTCAGAGACAAGGACCTGCAAAAGGGGACACTTTTATCCCTGATCAGTGAATGAAAACACAGGTGGGAAAAGCTGCAGTCTGCTAATGTTGAAAAGAGATGCAAGGGAGGGGTCTACAGGTTACAGGATATATTTTGGCAGAAAGCTTTCTTCAGGGAAACACTCATTTATCAGACTTGAAATGTTCTCCAGGAACTTAGCATTTTTCATCAAGTCTTGCAATGAAAATGGCATTAATTTTGTTGTTGGAGCAATGACATCAGTGAGGTAGAGGCTTGAGGAACAAGACACGAAGAGCTTGTTATGACTGTTAACTCCCCTTCTTTTGTAAGCAGGTATTTCACTCCCCGGATAGGTTTGTCCAGAAGACTACCAGTGGTTCATGGTCATGTGTTGGTCACTGCCTGGGTGTCAGTGATGCTAACAATTCTTAAGTGCTTGCCTTTGCAAAAAAGTAATAGCACCCTTTTCATCACAGTGTATCTGTTTAGGGATATGCTAAAAAAAAAAGGCCAGCAGGTATTTTTGTGTCATAGTTCTATTGTGTCATCCGTTTGATTATTTGCAGGTTTGCAATCTCTTCAGAGCCTCAGCAGAGGTCTCTGCTCTGTGCTTTGAAGAAATTGATGGTAGGCAGTGTGAATCATAGAATAGAATCATAGAATTGTTAGGGTTGGAAAGGACCTTAAGATCATCTAGTTCAAATTCCCCTGCCATGGGCAGGGATACCTCACACTAAACCATGTCACCCAAGGCTCTGTATTTAACACTTTAGAGCAAACCAACAAAAGTAAATAGTGGCACATGTTGTTACAGTATTTCCAGCTTCCTACAACACACAGACATAGCCCACTGCGGGTCTTGTTTCCACAGGGTTTGGAGAGTGGACTTGCCGCTAACCTGCAGGTTCGAGGAAGCTCGAGCTGTTGCTGTGCACTAAAAGGGGCACCCCAGCCATTGTGGTTTTCTTGTCATCCTCCTGCCTCGAGTGTCTGGGGGGGGCTGAACTTGATGGACCAAATCTGGAAAAAAGCATCCCGCCGAGGCCCTTCCCAGTGCTTGCAGCTCCTAATATACTTGCCTTGCCTGTGTTTGTTATAGACTCCCCATAGTGGCGTTGAGCCATGACTGGTGAAGTAGTTGGGCTTGGTACAGTTGACACACTTTCACTATTGGTAACTGAGGTAGGTTCTTTTGTTGAGTTGAGAAAACTTGGCTTCATACACCCATAAGGTAGAGGGTTTCAGTGCTGTACCAGTGGATCTGGATAGGCAAAATGTTGCTGTAGTGTTTCAGAATTAAAGGTTCTGATCTATAGGCCACTGGATCTGTTGGGTGAAAAATATTTAATAAGCGGTTACAAATTGTTTGGAGCAGAATATGGTCCTGACTACCAGAGTTTCCTGGACGGATGCCATGCAATGCCAGAAACATTGCAAATGGAGATCCCATACAGAAGAAATTCTCTACCTTAAATTTTAAGACAGGTGTTTCTGATCTGGTGGATACCTTTAACCCACGTAACCTCTCTCTTAATCTCTTTCAACCCGTTTTTAGTTATGTGAAGTTCTTCAGGTAAACGTTGCTCTTCATAGCTCATCCAGCAGTCTTGAAGCTCCTCCTCTTCCTTCTGCACCAAGTGTTCATAAAATCTGACTGAGTTCCAGCCAGTCATGATGTTGTAGGTGATGACACAGCCCAGTGAGTGGGACACAATTGAGACTTTCCCTCCTTTCTCCTCAAACTCTGGATTCCGGGCACAGATGAGTGTGCATAGCCAGTTCAGCTCTTGCTGCAACCCTTTCACTAGTTCATTTCTGTAAAGAGGACTGGTGTAATACATCATATCCATTGCACTGCTGTTCAGCATATCCCTTAAACCTTGTACTTTATCTGGAGTAATGGAGTCCACAGTGTCTTCATCGAGGGTGAGTTTTGATCTCCATTCAACTGGAAGAAATTCAGCAAGCGTTGAGAGATCAGAAAAATACTTTTCTTCTGTTTTTCTTGCAGCATCTCTCATCACAGCTGTATTTTTGATGATCCTTCCTTGGCCCATTTTCTGCTCAATACCATGCACAATAAACACAATGTGACTGACTAATTTGTGGTGGCTTGGCTTATAATGTAGCTTCTTCTACATACCCTCTATGTAGCCTTGTCCCACTACTTAAAGTTTTGGAAAGTTCCAGCTTTTGTGTAACAGTTCTTGCAATTTTAGATGTTGTTGCATCACTGTAAAGATAAATCCACACTGTGCCAGTCCACGTGGTTGCGACTCAACTTCAGACTATGAATAGCTTCCTTCCTGTCAACAGGTTTTGCCTGTTCTTCTATATCAAAGCTCTCCTGCAGTTGCTGGCCTTTGAAGCAGTTGAGATGCTCCTGTTCTATTAAGTTACCTTCCTCCTCTTCCAGAGGTTGCCATGTGCCATCAATAAACCACTGCTCACGCATCACAGGGATCTTTTCTGACTGGTTCCAGTAGACACAGTAGCACTCCACGTTGGCTACGTCCACCTCATAGATCCCATGCCTCACACAAACTGGCTCCACTGCTGCCATCTCGCCCTCCCGCGATTTGGGTCCAAGGGCACAGTAGGCCAGCTCAGTCCGCAGTGAGTCATAACTGATGAAGGACTTCCAGGGCTTCCAGTCCTCCCGGTAGAACCAGCACACCTACTCAGACTCAGCTCCCTCACCATCTCATAGCAGGGCCGGCCGCCGATCGGCCGCCTCCTCTCAGACAGCCGTGCCACCGCCAGATGAAGCAGGGTTAGATGTTTTAACTGTCTCGCAGGGTTTCATAGGCATTAGTGAGACAAGCACTGAAATACAGAAGTTGAATAATGGCATGGAGAAATAAGAAATGTAACTGCATTCAGTATCATATTGAAAAGCCTGGCTTCTTCCATGACTTACATGACTGATGACGCAGGAAACCATTAAAGCATTGACTCGTTGAGAAAACGTGTGTTTAAAACTCAGACCACAGAGCAAATGCAAGACTGCTGCATACATCTAGAGGGGGTGTAGGTACAGTTGGCTCGCTGCATTGCAATGCATTTCTTAAATGCCGTGATACTGGCTAGCGTATGTTATGTCCACACCTAGGATTGGACCCTGCTGCAAGCCATATGACAAGTCACCCCCCTTGAAATTCCCTAAGCAGGGTGTCTGTGTAGCCTGTACAGGCAAAAGCTTTGCTGAGTTGTTATTGTGGTGGTGCCTGCAGGGGTGGCTTCAGTGAGAAGCTGCCAGAAGCTTCCCCCATGTGCAGTGAAGTCAATGCCAGCTGGCTCCAAGACAGGCCCACCAAGGCCAAGCCCACCAGCAACGATGGTAGCGCCTCTGGGCTAATGTATGTAAGAAGGGGAAAAAGAAAACCCTGGCCACTTCAGCAACCTTCAGGTTTGCTGGCAGGACTTGTGACCCTATGGGGGCCCCACACTGAAGCAGAGTGTCCCTGAAGGACTGCACCCCATGGAAGGGACTGATGCTGGAGCCGTGCCTGAAGAACTGCCACCTCTGGGGAGGATTCCCATTGGACTGTGTTGCCCTGGGAGGGACCCCACGCTGGAGCAGGGGAAGAGTGTGAGGAGTCCTCCCCTGAGGGATCTTTCCTTTTGGGTCAAAGATGTGGAATGGGAAGAACCCAAACATTTTCTGATTGTTTTTACATTGTAAAACTATGTACTTAAAATTGTATGTTTTATGTAGCTTTATGTAGAAGCTTTATGGAAGTGGCCTTTTAAAATTGTAATTTATTATTTGCTATAAATGGGGTATAAACTGTTCCCTGGTTACGTGCCGAGTGCTTTGATGCAAGTTGTGCTCTGAACCAGAAAATGAGGAGTGTAACCTTGTTTCAGTGCTGGTTTAAATCTCAGCTGTGCTGAAAGCAGTCGAGGGGATGTTGGGCAGATGTTTGGTTAATTACTGGTTGAAAGGAGTTGCAGGAGCAGTTTGGTTTTATCGTTGTGCCAAGGAACACGCAGAGCAAAGGACAGGCATTGCTGCTTTGGAGTGAGTCTACAAACCGCCACCAGGCCTAGAGCCCAGCAGAACTTGGGTGAGAGGTTTCATTTTTCCCAGGTTTCTTAGCCTGCAATTTCAAGTAGGGGCACTTGCAACTTTAGCAGCAGCCTCAGCTTTGCTTTTCCTTCGCTCCGTCTGCGCAGCCACGTGCGTTCTGTGCTCGCTTTTGAAAACGCTAAAAGCGATGCGAGCCTCTTTTCCTCTACAAAAGCAAGCAGACGTTGCACACCCATACGCACACGCCCCAGCCCCTGGCAGGGATGCGGCAGAGGGCAGGCAGCCGCCGCTCGCAGCGGTATTCGCGGTCTCCCCAGAGCGCCGGCAGCAAGCGGCCCGGCTGAGGAGACTCGGGCGCCGGCGGGGCCGCTCCGCTGATTGGCTGCAGCGGCAGCGCCCTCCCGCTCCTGTCCAATCGCGCCGCTCTGCTGCGCTGCCAGAACAACCTGCCCAATTTAGGAGGTTGGGTCGTACCATGACAGCGCTGCTAAAAAGGGTGCTGGGTGCCCCCCAGTGCGGGTACCTGTGGGGGCAGTGAGCTGCTGCCAGACCCGCTCCCCATAACGCGGCAGAGGACTAAAAGAGCAGCGGGCCGCGGCTGATGTTCGCACGCTGCGAGCCAGATCTTGGTTTTTCATAGCGGGTTGTGTGGTCAGGTCCCCCCCGTCAGTTCCCTCCTGCCAGCTGCAAGTGCCGAGGGCCGCATCATGCTCCTCGTCGCCGGCCGGGCATGCCTGGCGTCGGGGCAGGGCGGGGGTGCCCGGATGTCTGTCAAGATGAGTGTGAGGCAGCCCGGGCTCGGGGCGCCGGGCTGCGGGGAGAGAGGGGTGCGGTGGCGGCTCGGAGCCGCACGCTGACGGGCGCCGGGAGGAGGGCGGCGCGGCACCGCCACATGGACGAGGAGGCGTTGGCAGCAGGGGAGAGCCTGGGTAGCTGGGGAAAGAACTCCTGGAGAGAAGACACTTGGGGCGTTAAACTTGGGCACGGCTGCCCAATGGAGGTACGGCGTTCAAGAGCTTGTGTCGCTGTTGGTGTGGTAATGATGCCTTCACTCCTTGCCAGGCAGAGTTTGCTGTTGGTGCAGTGTGTGTGGAGACGCGTCCTGGCTGGATTCCGTTGATGCGTTTCGCTGGCTGAAGTGCCGCTGCCTCAGCTCAGCATAAAGTTTCTTTTAGCAGGAAACCCAGGGTCTTAATTCTCCCCAACAAGTTAACACCACTTGGAAACTGATTTTCTCCTCCCTTGCGGACTTGTCCCTGTCTGTTTTGGTTGTTTTCTGCTGTAGCCAGCCCAGCCTAAACAGGTTTCTGTGGTTGCCCGCAGCAGTGTTTGAAGAGGTGGGAAATGGTTTATGTTTGCTTGGGTCGGAGAGCTGGCAGCGTCAATGGGAGGTTGCGTCTGCCTGTGTGCAGGTCTGCTGGATAGGTGGGAAATGGTTGTAGAGAAGAGTACGAAAAAGGAGGGTCCGATGTAGTTGCTGTCAGGGAGTAGAACTGAAGCGACTGCAGCAATGGCGGTGAAATCCTTTTCGGTTGACTGTGTTCTCCCTGCTGGAGGGCGGGGGGCATCCTGTCTAAAGTGCATTTCGCCCTCAGCATGGGGGGGGGAGGCGGCTTTTCTTAAGTCACGGTATGGGATGAAGCAGTGCTGGTTAAGGTACCCGTTAAATGCCTGTTAGCTTTTACGAGGCTTTAACGAGCGTTTCCGAAATGCCACAGGGAGAAACTCCTCTCGTTGCTCTTTAGCCCCCTCCCACCCTGCTCCCCTGTGCTCCATGCGAGGAATAAGTACAAGTAATTAAAACTGGTGGTATATCCTGCACAGCAGTCTGGCGCCCCGCAGTGTGTTTTCACGGTGGTGCTTTTGTGCAGGCTTGAAGCCAAGAGACGGCTTTAAATTACAAAGTGCAAGATGACGGAGCCCTGAGGTTTGGGGAAGAAGGATGGGAAGATTGATTGCTTCGTTAACAGCTGAACTCTTCCCTAGCTCTGTCTGCCTGCTCTCTCTGCATGTGGGGAGACTGGGAGCACTTAAAGTGGCAAAGGTTTAATTTTGCAGCATCCTTTCCCTTTCCCTTTCCCTTGTATGATCACTTACTCGCATGATTTACTGGCCTGCAGTATCAGCGCGTTGCTTTAATAGGCTGCCTGCTAAGAGAGGCTACAGCATAAATGTTGGTGCTGCTGGCTGGCTGTGAAGCTTGGCTTGGCTCCAAGGCTAGGGTCATGCTTGATGTCTCGGAGGTCGCACAGCCATTTTCCTGGGTGGCAGGAGGGCACATGGGAGCAGGGCCTAGCAGTACCCGCCAGCCTTAGCAAACTGGCCGAGAAAAGGCAAGTCTGGCACTGGGGTCAGTGCAGCGCATCCCAGACGTGTAAGGTGAATTGTAGAGAGAATGCAGTTCTCTACAGTGCATAGCTCACAGTGACCGTGAGGAAGAAGGAGCAAGGGCTGAGTCCTGTGGGGTAGGAGAAAGGAGCATGCCCCACAGCTGCTGTTTGAGGGAGGCATGGAGACAAGATGTGCACCTGCCATTCTGTAGCCTCCCTCCTCCTCCTCATGTGCATTGGCTTTTCATTTGTGAGGATGCTGCTTAAGCTGTAAAATTGCATCAGAGAATTTCAGCGTAGTGAATAGGAAGGAAGCCTCTGTATGCTTGAAAATCAGTGGTAAAGGCTCTGATTATTGCTCCTTTTAAGACATTTAAGAGAGAGTGGGAGTGAATACAGCAGCGGAATTTAACTCTTGCAGGAGAAAGGTTGCACTTGACAGGAAGCCTGGTGCTTGTGGTATTTCTGTGGTTTTGGTGGCAGAGGTCAGCAGGGGTATCCATCTCAGTCCAAGAGATTTCAGCTTTGTGGGTGTGTAGAAGCTTTTATTCAACAGTGAAGGCTGAACGAATACTCCCAATAAATAATGGGAATTATACTGTATGGGACTGAGAGGTCACATGTCTCCAGAATCCATTTGGCACAATGTGTTGGAGGGTTTACTCTGCTAGGTAGCTGGCAAAAATTGTGGGTGAAAATTTTTGTGTTCATTTCTCCTTTGGAAAGAACACCCTTTCTGCAAGCTCAGTAAATTACTGAGGAGGTGGTATGATACAGAGCACCACAGTGTTTTGGGTATTGCTCTGTAGGAGGCCTTTGGGCACTCCTCCATCTGCTTGGGTTTGTTATTTCTCACATGCTGTATGTTTCAGCTAGTGAAAGGGGCGTGACATTGGGGATGACGCTTGTTTGGCAACAGGAAAATCCTACGTTTTTTCTTCAGCTTCAGTGCTGTGATTTTGAGGAGCTCACCTTGTGTGTCTGGATTTCACTGCTCTGAAGCGTGGAAAGGCAAGGAAAACAAGGTGAGAAACCACGGCTGTTGCTACTCTTCAGCATTTTGACAACTGTAATAATCATGACTGAGAAACTGACGTGCTAATGTGCCCATCTCTCTTCTTCTTCCTTCTTCATTAAAATGTGTGCTCTGCTGCAGCAGTTGCAAACTGAGGATCTTCAGATGAGTTATCTGCACACCCTGTCAGTTACAGTGACTGAAAATTGGTGGATAAATATTTTGTTGTTATGGATGCTAAGAATTTCCAGTTGTCTCCTAACTTGGCTTTCAAAGTGGCCATGATTAGTACGATTGCAGGTATGCAGAATGAATGCCATTTCCTAATCTTGGTACGTAGGCGAATCCAGTAGCATGGTCAGAGCTCTCTGAAATGTGTGTGTTGTGCTGGCGTCCCTGCTCTCTTCTCTCAGCCCTGCAGGGAAGGGTAAATGATGGACAGCAGTCTGGGAAGCCCTCTGTTCCCACCCCTAAAGCCAAGTCTTTGCAGCTAAACCCAGAAGAGTCTTGAAAAGAGGCTGTACTGCTCATTTTGGTAGAAAAAAAGAAGGTGGTGCTGTGCAGAAATAAAATATGGCCATATCCGCATTTAAAATGCTGTAAATGCAGCAGAACAGTTTCTTCTAAAGGGAGTAACACCGAGGCTTTTCCTTGAGCTTCTATGATGAATGATGCAGCTTGATTTCATTCCATGCCTTTTTACAGCTTTCCAGAGCAGGTCTAAAAACATGTTCATAACTAATTTGTTTTGCAAGTCCTATTGATAGAGGCAAATTGGTGATGCTGCATTGCCATCAGCTGATGTAGGTGAGGGAAGGTCTGAAACAACGTCTTGTTGGAGTTCACCTGTCTACTGAAAGCTAAAACATCCTGTGAACACCTGTCAGTTTTGCTGGTACACTGCTACCAGCCCTGCTTGTAGAAACGCAAGCCAGTTTTCTCCAGAGCAAAATGCCTAGCTGATCCGCGGCATGTTTTGTGGGCTGCCAGGGATGTTTAGTTCACAGTTCCTTATTGCCTGGACTTTCTGAGCCTGGAGTCTGTTGCCTTGGGACAGGCCTGCAGCCGAAGCTCCCTCACAGAGAAGAAATGCTGACAGGGAAGTGGATTTTTCAAGTAGGTTTGTTGGGTTTGGGTTTGTTTCGTTTCTTCAGTGGGGGTTCCAAGTTGTAATAGGCCCTTGAAAACTTTACTACTGTCGTGGTATACCTGAGCTAGTATAGAAGAGAATGTTTTCTTAGATCACATAATTTTCCAGGGTCTGAATCTGTACTGTAGAGAGAAGCATCTTCTCATTGCTTTTTACGTGAAGATGCAGCACAAATGGCAGGAACCAAGCTTTTAATGAATGACATAAATTCTCAGCACCATTTTTCTGAGCACAGTTATAGTGAATGACAGCATGAAGCTTTAAATTGCCTTTAAAATATAACAGAAAAGCTGTCTCAGTATAATACAGAGGAGTGCTACGATGGCATTCGTGAGGTGTCTACAGTGAACTGGAGTTCCCCGAGTGCAGGGTGTCTCCTAAAGCCTGACTCAGGCGCAGGGTGGTCAGGAGCCCAGAGGCTGGTTTACTGTCTAGCTTTGAAGCAGCATGAGGAAATAGTTACTTTAATGGAGAGATACCCGAGCCTCAGAAAAGAAAAGGGGAAAGTACTCATCCTGTTCAGGCTTGAACACAGCATGGAGATTTTTTTTCCCTAGTGATATGTTGTAGTGAAAATAGTACTGCTTATGCTGTTTTGCAGTTTTGGCTGCTGCAGTTCTTCTGTGTCCTTGATAAAAACAAGAAGACCCATGTAGTGCTGGCTAGGTAGGAGCAACTGGCTGGGGCAGATACCATGCCAAAATGTATTGTTATCACAGGTGGGTTAAGAGAGAGCTGCATTGCTCCAGCAGAAGGCTTTTAAGGGAAACAGACAAAGAGCTCCTGCCTGTGCTATGAGCATATTTTCCACTGTTGCATATTTGCAGACAATTTGGGGAAGAGAAGCTGCATTCTAGATTTGTACAGAATCAAGGTGCTGTGGAAATCAGTGAGAGGCAGAATCCTTCATGCCCATCTTTCTCTTGGCTATGATGGGTGCTTTATGCAGAGCTAGTCCACCACTCTTGTACACTGCTGAAGTGCAGAAATTGTTGATGCACAGGTTTTAAAGTGCCTTTCTTTTGCTGCCTTGTTCTTGCAGGGGAAAGGAGAGGTGGCAGTCAGGGAGAACAAAGCAGGTGTGTGGGTACAAAAGTGCACATGAGGAGGTGCAATGTTAATACTGTTCTCAGCATTGTCAAGCTGAGGTGTCTGGGCGGATTTGAGTAGGCAACCATCTCGGATGCCATATGTTTCATGACGGTGTTTGTCTTCTGGATTATTTAGACTTAGATATTGCTTAGTGGGTAGTGTTGTTGGTTTTAGTTGTTCTGAGTGTTTATTGTAGCAGTGACCTAAAGTTTTCCTTTAGCATTGTTTTTGCAATGCTGTCCCTTATGTCTCTGCTTTAATTTTTAGGGAAAGTTCCACAAACAAGTGGTTAATGTTTAACCTCAGAGAAGACAGTAAAACTCATTCTCAGAATGGTTAAAAATACGGGTTTCATTTTTGTACTTGGGGGAAAAGGGGGGTGGAGAAGGGAGGCAGCAAAACCCACCACCAACAAGCAACAAAGGACAACAAATAACAAAAGTGCCCTTAACCCCCAGTTCACCAAAACCATATCAGGAAGGGTACAGCAGAAGGCCTTTTTAGAAAGAAACAAAAGAGCAAGCTCACAAGCATATGGTAGTGTTTTTATTCTATACATTTTTTGCTTGGAATACCATATACCCTAATCTGTAAGCAGCAAATGATGTATTCATCAGTGTATGAACCGCTCCTTCATGGCATGGTAGTGTTTAGCAGCTGGTTTGTGTATGTGAGGCATTTGCCTCTTCACTGAGCTGTGGGCATTACAGTTTGAAATACAGGTATCTGCTAACATCTGAAGTCGAAATGATTTAGTAAAATGTATAGCAGTAAAGGGATATTTACGTCTTTAGAGTGTTGCAGACATGTGGTAAGAAATTGCTTTCAGTATTCCTGTGCTTTTGCAGCTTGTTAGATTTTGCTTAAGAAGATATTATCAAGATAATTCATCTTTGCAAGCACAGCTCAGAAACTCGCTCTCACAACTGGTCTGCAGCTGCTTCTCAGGAATCCTCTCCCCCCAGTAGGCTGTTTTGGAAAAATCATCCTACTTTGAAGACTGGGAACGTGCTGGCAGTTCAGAAGTGCTTTGGTGAAAAGCTTCTCTTTTCCCTGTTCCCACAGCCCTCGACAGAACAAGCTGGTTTAGTAAAAGTTGTTTTCCTGGTACCAGTAAGGCTGTGGTTCTGATAAGAGCAGGCTGTCAGTCTAAGGGTCTACTTTTTCATACCTTTGCTAAAATAACGTGTGCTAACGGTAAGGCAGCATGGGCTGGCCATGCTGCAGAGAAGGAAGGTTTGCATGGATTTTTTTAAAGACTGCCTTAGTGTTGCCAGTACTGAGAGGACCCTGTTCCCGATGGCTACTGTGTCTGTCACTACAGCTTTAATTCCTTCTTTACTGTGAAAAGTTTTGCTGGCATAGCTAAAAGTACATGCAACAAATATACTGCAGAAGTGAGATAACTGTGTTGGCCAAAGGTTAATGTAAACTCCATGATGCAGGTGAGTAAGGCAGCTTTTACTGGCATGGGAATGGGCATGGGGTGGTGGATGTGAGCTGTGTTGGTTGAAGAGCTCTTCTGGACCAGCAGACTTCATACCACATTGTGTCTTCCTGTGCCTGTGGATATGTTTTATGCACATTCATTTTTGAAAGCTCATTATTTTCAACTGTTTAAATGCTCTGTGTCTCAGAAATATTTAAATAGAAAGCTTTGGATTTGATTTTGGATTTCTGATTTCACCCATGATATTCTATAACTTTAATTCTGGAAGCAAGATGAATGAGTCCTTAAATATTTAAAGGGAATGTGATCGCTCTCCTGAGGTTTTGGAACACCATTAAAGATCTTTATCTGTTTGCAAAGCCCTATCCATTTTACATGGGCTGGCTTTAGCAAACTAATAGAAGGTTTTCTTTGCTTAGCTGTTTTCCTAAAGAGGGGATGCCTGGTCCTGTGTCATGGACAATAATACTAGCCTAGAGCTTAAGAAATCCTGTGTAACTGCACAAATTGGGGAGAAACTAGGTAGAACTGTGGTCTGTTCTTTGGGAAAGCCTAATCTGCTTTTAGAAACACTGTAATAATGAGGTGTGGTTTTCAGAGGCATGAGGGATTTTTCACATTGCCTTCTGCATGGAAAGCGGTTGACTCATACACCGAGGCATTAAAGGTAATAGACAAAAAAAACCCTTCCTAAATTGGCTAACTTGGCAAAAATCAATAACTCAGTGTTTCACTTTTGAAAAAAAGACTTTTAGTCATTTAGTCAGTTAGATGCCACAAAGCTTTCCCTTTAGGTCCTTATTTATTTGGAACCAAAGTGGCACCAGTAACTCCCAGCAGTTTCTGTTAAAGCGTCTTCTGATAAAGCAATACCTGTATGGCTTTTGTTCTAAGTATAGGCAAGCTACTGGGATAAAAATGTTGTGATGTATGAAGGAGCTGGCAGAAATTCTTCCCAGCTGAGAAAACCCAGAGTTTGTAAGTTAGATTTCACAATGTAATGAAGAAACGGCAAGTAAGAAAGCTGAAAGGAATATGGATGACACTAATAATGCTGTAAAGATGTGCGAACTAGCTGAAAGAGTGGGTTTTTTTTCCATAATTTACTTATGGAAAAGCCCCTTATTTTTAGCTTATGGTTCAGCAGGTTTCATTTGGGGAATTTGCTTTGCTTTGTAGGCTTTCCTAGCAGGATACCAGTGTTTGTATTGAGCAGTTCTGTAGCTTACTGGGGAACTTTTAGTAACATAAAATCATAGAATGGTTAGGATTGGAAAGGGCCATTCTGTGTACCTACCTTAGCATGTTGCTGAGCATAGCTTTGTGCTGCTGCTTGGCGCTGTGGTGTACGGACGGTACAACTCTGCACAAGCAGCACCACAGTGGATTAAAGTGGATGGATAAAGTAGTCTACAGAAATGGTAATGTTAAAACTTGGCTCTCAGGCTGCTTCTTCCGTTACTTAAATATGAATGAGTCTGGTTCCTAATGATTTGGGAAGTGTGTTTCTTTCCAAGTCAGTTAAATAAACTGGATGAACTGTCCTACAGTAGATAAGTTTCTCTCATTACCCATCCCTTTTTCAGATATCGTTGGAGGGACAGACTGAATTTATGTGCAGGGAGCCTATTGCTGTTCCTTTCTCTTACAGCATAGACAGCTGATGTAGTCTAGCACTGCTTTTCATGGCCAGAACCTTCTTTCTGTAATTCTTAAACAAATGAAAGTGTTTTGTAATGATAACATAATCTTGTAATTGCAACCAAAACCTTCTCAGGCTTTATTTTGCCCGCTGTCTTGGTGTGTGTTGCTGTTGTTTTGCTATTTGAACAAATGATGAGAGAATTTATCATGAAGACGTAGGACCTTGCTATTTAAAAACAAAAGAGCCCAAAACAAAGAAAAAAACCCCAACAAACCCACATGCACGCACACACAAAAATACCCCTGTCCTGGAACATTTATGAAGCCCGGTGTGATCTGGGTTAATCTTTCAATCTAATGAGCTTTTAGTTAACATTCTGTCCTTTGGACTGAACCTTGGTTTGTTCTGTGGCCCAATACAGTTGTTTCAGTCCTTACCCTAAGAATCAACTTGGTATCTGTGCTGTACATGTATGGAGCACAGAGTCTCAGTCAAGAGTATTGCATTCAGTGCGTTTCCACTTGGCTCCCTTAGGAATTCCTGTAGCTTTCTGATTTGGCAGTAATCATTTGTGCTAGCCAAAACAGTAGGGAGGGTGAGAAAAAGTCCCCTTTTCTTTAAGCTATAGCAAAAGAAAACCTCAAAAGTACAAATATTTAAAAATACTCCCCCCTTGAAAAAGTCTGGTAGAAATGCCATGTAAAAGAAGATTTTGTGATGCAAGCTCTTGTCTTTCTGTGACCCAGCCCCAACTTTTGCTATTCTTTTGATGGATTTCGGTATCAGCTGTTCTTTTATTTTTTCTCTCAAGTCCCTTGCATACAAGCTGTTCATATGGTGGGTGAGGAGTGCTTTGCTTGGGCAGGTGAAACGTAGGCAACTTACAGACAGGGGAAATACTGGGAAAATTACTTCTTTATTTCCCTGTTGCTTTGGGCATTGATAAAATATCAAGTTAATGGCTTCCTCTTGAAAAAATTGCTTCCTTGAAAGCAAGCCATCCTCCTCCCTCTCAGCCTAATGATGGAAAGTACAGGTGGTATTGATAGAAGCTAAGTTTACTTGAGTGTAACAACTTTAAACACTGTTTATGTACAGTAATCTGCCAAGCAAATGATGATTATTTTTCCTTTGTTCAATATGTCTGTCTTTCCCCTAGAGAAGTGCCTGAACACACAAGAACCAGAGCGTGAGGGCTGAAAAACCAGTAGCAGTCACTGGGTTTAATATGATGTATTTAGAAGGTCTTTAAGTCATGTAGTTTTCTCAGAAGGTCCTTGAACTATCCTTTCACCCATTCTTCTTCTCTTTTGTTTTGTTAAGTAAGATGGAGTGCAGGTGAGGTGTAAGCACTGACTAGGTACAGATCTTGGATCCTGCTGACACACAGTGGAGTCTCAATGGAAAGCAGGAAACTAGAGGAGGGTTGAAATGGTCTGTGCAAGTTCAGCACTGCCAAGGGTGTGCTGGAAGCTGAGGTGGTGGTGAGAGGCAAGTCGCCAGGGCTCAGCAGGGTGTATGTGCAAGGGGGTGTTAGAGCTGCTGCTTTGAATTTCATGGCTTCCTCTGGATTTTTCTCCATTCGTCTCATTCAGGCCAGATTGTAGCCCTCAGTATGTACACTCGGTTCCAGCTGATTTGTTCCTTCCCCATCTTTTGAGAGAGTTTAACTTTGTACTACTAGGCAATGAAGTACTTTAGTGAAGGGAGAAATTTAGATCAGTATCTTGTTTTCTAGTTTCTGTTGGCTTTAAGCTTTCAAGTCCAATTCAAGAAAGTGTTCCTGTGAAAGAACTGTTCTCGAGCTTGTGCTCAAAATAAGTTCCTGACCGGGACCATTTACACGGAGGATGGCTTTAGCATGCGTTGTAAGCAGGTACTCAAAATGGTTTCCTGATTCACAGCTTGAAACTGAGGAATGACTCTTACATGTGTGCATGACAGACAAAAAAGGGATGTGGAGGGGAATATTACCCTTGCCATTTCCTTTGTTCTTTCTCTGTTCGTATTGCTACAAGCATCATATTTCTAAGTAGGGCTGTGAAGTGAAAAAATGTGCAGCTGAGGCAGAATATGCAGGCCCAGAAGGATTCTACGAGTTGTTCTGGGCATGGATAAAAGGTGGAATAGGAAAATGAAGACATTAGTGACTCCTTCTGTTCTTTCCTTCCTCCCATTTTTCAAGTGGCTTCCAGAAATACTTACACAAAACACGTTTGCTGTGCAAAAAAAAAAAAATCTACTCTTTTGTGATTGCATGATTAGTAATTGTGACAACTGAGTAACTGTGTAAGATGGAGACGATACAGAATGTGTTAGTCTGCGCTACATTTGTGTGCTAGAGTTTAGGGAGCTTTAGCTGTCCTGTGGTTAAAAAAAATAAGTTATTCCAAATCCCCAAATGGACAGCTTGCATTTTCTTGAAAGTAGCTGGCTTTCTATAGATGACTTGGCTGGATGTTACTTGGGGTTATTTGGGGTGTTAGCTGATGTTGGAGTAGTTATTCATTGTGCTTGTGAACGCTTCATTAATGAATCTGTGGGACAATGAGAGAGATGAAGCAATCCAGAAGAAGCGTGTCCCTGTGGTGACACAGGAAGCTGCCTGGTTGGAAGCGGGTTATTTGAGAGTCTTACCCTGCTTGAGACTGGTTGTAGCTCCAGACACAGTCAGGGGTGAGGGAGAACAAAGCAGCCTACATATAAGAATGTAAAATCTCCAAAAGTTGGATGCAATGGTTACAGTAGGGCATGCATCTGCTTGGTTCCTCGGGGAGGGAAGCGCAGCCCTCCTGCCTTGTGCTGAGGGCAATGTGTGTCATTGGGAGTGTGTGTAGGAGGGCAGGGGATGAGGAGCTCCAGGGAGAGGCAGACCTGATTCATTCTTGCAAACCTTATGTCGCCACCGTGGCACCGAGGGCAAGGACTCAAAGAGGCTTTTGGATGTTACCTTGAATGTACTAAGGGCAGAGAGTCTGATGGAATTTATCAGAGAGGGTGGTGTATCCCTGGACGATGTCCTGAGTCACTGCTGAGCGAACAAAATGCTGCATGTGCCTGTTACTCCTGCAGCCCTTTGGTGTAATTTTCCAGCCTTGGACTCAAGCTTGGCATGAAATAGCCAGCATAATTGTCTGGCAGATGTGACTTCCTTCAGGAGTGGTAGTTTCCCCATACAAAAGGACAGCCAGTTGAGAACAGTCTTGGAAAGAGACCTATAAGATTAAAACTGGAAACAGAATTCTGGGGAATGTGGAAGCCAATTAAATAGAAAAGCTACAATGTAATTAACAGGTATGTTGACTGGTTGCCCTTTACCAGTTGGCTGTCAGGTTTTGCTCCTTGAAGAAGGAAAGAAAAGTTACTGTGATGTGACTGTATGTTCTAATAGCTGAGACAGGCATATTTTTCATATGACTAAAGTAGAGCTTCCTTTGTAATTTCCATTTGCAGGAGCAATGTCAGTTCACTCCATGCACTTCTGCCAAGGTCTGAGGAAGAGCATCTTCCTAATTTGTAACAGTCTTTTCAAGGACTGTGCTGGTACTGACCATTGCCGGGGCTGAAACTGCACAGGTGACAAAGAGGGGCTCTTTCACCAATAACCTCTGGTTCTCATGGGCTTAAAACACATCAGGAATAGGGCAAGGAGCCCAATGGGGGGGATGAGAGGAACCACCCACAAAAGCATCAAACGTACTTCATTATCCACCTTTTCTTGGTGATACATGCACTGACTGAAGATGCTACCTGTCCTCTCCCTAATTTTGGGATCCCAGATGAAAGGAGGGTATTCCTGTTGACCCATGAGCACTGCCCGCCCTTCCTGAGCTGCTTAACAGGGGTTCTGCCTGACAGGCATGCACTCGTGAGACTTGTGGTTGCATTACATTTGTTGCTCAATTGTTTAATGAAATGCTTTGAATGGAAATGTGAAACTGGATAGAAATACAAAGCCTACTAGAATAATCTCTTAATTGCAGTGCTGTAAAAGATCATTCAGCACATGATTACTGTACTTGCAGGGGGGACAGCGGGGAGGAAAGAATATTGAATGAAAGACACTGAACACTTCAGCTGCTAAGAACGATGATTTATTGCCAGTCTGATCTTCAGGCTAAGCAAGGCAACTAAACTGACAATAGTAAGTGCTTTTGGAGGTAGAAATTGCCTCATTCAGGGTATTCAGTGTGTGAGACGTGTAAATTCTACCGGGATAAATGCACAAAGAATGATTAATTAATAGCGGCGAGATGCTCATGCATGCACTGTCCTTAGGCAACCCAGAAAAAGTATTAATCAGCACACTGCCCGATTACTGGCAGATAACTCCTGGTATGTAGGAGTTTGCCATTTCAGCTAGAAAATTCATTGTCCCTCTGCCTTCCTGTAGAAATCATGGCTTTTACAGTGTGATGTGGTTCACAGAAAATAACTCGTGTTTTTAAGCAGCCAAGGAGAAGTGCTTTGAGGCACATTTGCATTATCATGTTTTGGTATTGCTGCAAGCCTTTCAAGACACAAATCCTTGCAGAAGCTGTATCTGTCTTTCAGATATCTCACCCAGGTTAGGCAACAGCAAGTAAAAAAACACTAGCTCTGTACTGAGCTAGCAGTCAACCTGGTGTACAGCTGTGTGCTTTCCAGAAGAGAGTATGGTTATTAGGGAGTATTGTTCCAAGGGCACATGCTGCTCAGGAAGGCAAAGCGAGTGTTTTGGAAGTGGCCTTACTGGTTCCCACCAGCACTCAATTTCCCAGTTTGCTGCATGATTTCCCCATGCTGCCTAAGAACAAGGAAGGACACCTGGCTTCATCTGCTTGCAGAAGCCCCTCTGTTGCTCAGGCCTTTCTTTACGTATTTTGGGACATGCCAATGTGTCTGTTGGACTGTCTCTGGTGCACACAGACGCTAAGCAAGTGCCGTGCCCACATCAAGCAAGTTGGAGAGATTTACAGTGTTTGCCGTGGGTCTTTGTGCTGTCAAACCCACGCTGTTGTCCCATGGGAAGCAGAGCTAGCTGTTGCTTTTGATCTGAGCCAGAGTGATGTTCCCATTGACCGCATGCAAGTGTTGCTAAGGATGGTAAAGCCAAGCAGTTTGCTGTTTCTCATCCGTCTTCCAATACAAAGTGAAAGATGTGAGCTTTTCGAACAGAGGCTCAGATGATGCAAGGACAGTGTTTTGGCTTACTGTTTTGGTTTTTATTTTAATTGGAAAACAGATGTTGAATAAATATGTTCAGAACTGAAAGTTAAACGTATTCGCAGCTTTTTAAATTATTCTCTTAAAGGAGTAGCTTCTTGTAGTCGCTAAAAGTAATAGCTTGTATAGAATGAACTGCATGTAAATATTTTTAAAAAGCAGGAAAAAGGGAAGATAAGCTACTTCAGAGTGTATTTTGGAGCAGCATATGCCTTGCAGTGAGGATTAGGCATGCATCAGTACCTGCCTAATGCGTCCTGTCATGGATTATTGCTCTTGCATGTTTGAATGCTTTCCGAGTCCTTTTGAATGACAGTGAGATGCTTTGTTATATGGACATCAGGCTGATGATTTGAATGCAGTTTGAAACACCACATGGAGACTTACTCAGATAAAGGACATGTGTGCCTCTAATAAAATTGAACAACAGTTACAAACCATACGAAAATTAGCAGGCACTTGTGTGCATAGATAGAAAAATTGGGAAATACTTCTGGAATAACTATAGTGTGGCAGAGGGTGCAGGAAAGATTAAGTTGGCTTTTCGGTATATAGACAGATCTTTTCTGCAAACATTGCTAATCTCTTTCTGTTCCTACTTAGTCCTTGCTATACAGATAAGACTTGTCCAACCTGTTACTCAGTACGTGCTGTTATGTAAGTGGAAAACTCAAAAGAACTTTTTCATTCATGCATGATTTGTTTGCTGCTAATTCCTATGAAAGTACGAAACAATCTTTAATATTACTTCAATTTTTCTTAATCTCGAATGAGTTACAGTACTGTTCTGTTCCTGTTCATAGCACATTAGGTCTGAGTTAGGCAATTGTTTTGGGAAGGATTTTACACACAGATTATGTTTCACAAACAAATATTACAGATTTGCTGATGTGCTCAATAGGTTGCAGGGAGTTAAAGATTCAGAAGGCACAATTGCACATATCCTTATTTTTGAAACAATTTCATATGCTTATATTTGTAGGTTTTGCTTTTGTTACGGTTCACAGCAAATTGAACCACTGATAGCATTTGATGTGTAGTTGAAACAACTTCAGGTTTGCAGTGATGAAAGGAAGAGATGTGAAGGCTGATATTACATTCCTTTTTACATTGGGCTTGATTTGCATTAAGCTGTGGGACTTCAGGAGTACATATTTGCCTGCAGATGGGATGGTAGCAGAGGGTAGAAAGGAGGACACTTCTGAGTGTGCAGGAAATACAAGGTGAAAGGCTCTTGGGTTCTGCAGCAGTGTCGCTGGCATGCCAGCCTTGCAAACTGTCTGACAGCGTTGGGGAAGGGCTGGGTGAAATCGGGCCTTTGGAAAACACTGGGCCTTTTTGGAAGTGTTTAAGGAACAGGCTTACATGTGCTACAATGATATGAGTGGCTGTGTTGCCTTAAGAGGAGAATTGATAAAAGATAAGTTGAGGTGTATATGTATGTATTTGTGTGTCAGTAAAGCAAGACAGTGCTGAAACTGGTGATCCACCTGCATGACGTGGTGTGGGGAGGGTGCAGAGGCTGTCCATGGAGAAATGGTGCTGAAGCTGAACTGAGTGTGGAATGACAATGTGATGCAGCGTGTAGGAGTAAATGTGATGTGGCACCTGTGGACCACAGGACAATGCCGCTGATGGACTTAGGAGCTGCTTGCCAGAACATGGACAAGGTTAGGCTCCTGGGGAAAACTAGTGGCATATTCACTTGGCTGGATGTACAAGGGATGTTAGCTATGTGAGGATGAGTATTATGTGAGATTTAAAATGCAGACACATGAAGCAGCTGCTCACTAAACATTCTGGTTTCTTTTTCACTAACTATGTATCTTGCTGAAATTCTTCTTTGGTGTAGCAGAGAACAATGGTGGTGGGGTTTTAACAGCATTTAGGAAGCCAGTTCTATAAAATCAGTGAACAAAAGGCACATCTGCTTGAATAATTTTAATGTAGCCTCAAAGTAGAAAATTTATTGCATTTGACATCTTGCATCTGCAGTAAGCATTTAGTCAGCATAGTCAAAGAACTTGAGTAGAAAAATAGATTGTAAGACTTGAATCCATGATTTAACTTGCTCGTTTTATTGAGTACTTATATGCTAGGTCAGGAATAAAATGTTGGGACAGTTGGTGTGAAGAAACAGTAGGTCTAAGCGATCATAATTTCATTTTCTACAGTCAGTAAGATGGAAGTATGTGTGTGAATCCAGTCTTGTAGTTGTGAGAAAACAATAATTAAAATAGGTCTTTCTCCAGCAGCACTAGTTTGAATGGCCTTTTTAGCTAATATCTCACATCTCCAAGATTTGCCAGTTAAAGGTGTTCTTTTAGAGGCTATTTTAAAGAAATAGAAAGCTGACTTGATTTTTACATTCCATTTTTTGTCGGTTGCGACTGTGAATGCGCAGTTCTCTTGCTGCCTTTAAATCTATCAACAATAAATTGCTTTTATGGAACAAAACTAACAACAAAAAAAGCATTTCAAGACCAAAAGCAGATGACCATGTAGGATAGGTTTTATAGAGGGTAGAATGTAGGTTTTACCCTACATATTTTCCCAGGCGGATCTGGAACAGCTCATCCAAGGTGCTGGATTTCTGCCACTAAGAGGAGGAATTCAGAGGCAGATGGGTACAGTGGGAGATTTCATGCCGCACTTGGCTAAGAAAGCCTTCAGAGTGATTGGGCAGCAGCTGATAACCACTTCTGTTTGTTCAGGTATGCCTTATCAGTGTTAGGAACAGTGATATTGCTAGTGGTGGGTGAATGGGTAAGATACCACAGTCATGGCCTTTGTGTTTCTGCTGTAGACATCTCACTGTGCTGGGCAGTTTTGCACGCACATGCATGCAGCAAAAGACTAACCCTGCTCTAAAAGGCTTGCTGCTTACCATGTAGTAGTTACCCTGTTCCTGTGCTCATAGAACTAACTTAGAGCTATAAGACAAAGATTTAGCATGGAGGTAATAGCTGACGCATTGCACTGAAGTGCAGAGTGCTAGAGGATTCAGCCTGGCTTAGCAAAAACTTGAGTTCTGGCACTCTTCCACGAAATTTACTTCAGTCACATCATTTTCCTGAGCTAGGGTTTGTAAGCTAACTCTCAAGTAAGATTTATTCATGTGTCTCAGGCTCACTTAAACAATTGGGAGAAGTGCACACTTGTATTTATTATGAGTGGCATGTAGATAATCAAGAGGAAGAAGCATTGTGGGAGGGGATAATGCTGCACAGCAGTCTGTTCCAGAGCAGTGAGAGCTGTGCTGGGTGCTGCAATCCTGGTGGGGAGCAGAAGGTGTCAAGCTGGGTCTCTTGATGGGTGTACTCACATTGAATTTTCTTGTTGCCTTCATAACTGTCTGAACACTGACTTATCCAAACAAATTACCACTGTGCTGCACTAATGTGGCCACATTTGAGTTCATTTGTACATTCTTAATTCATGGCAGTTGCTAAGTGCTTTACCCCTGTTCTCATCAAGGGGAATAAGAAAAATCACCTTGCAGCAAGCTCTAGGTGCTGCAGAGGCAGGGTAAGTACCACCAAAAGAGTTACCCTGCTGCCAGTGTTCCTGGGCTTGCTTTGTGGCAAGTTTGGAATAATACAATAATGTTTATTGGTGATGGGATGACATTTGACTTTTAAATACATAAAAGCGGGAAGAGGTCACTTCTGAGAAAGTAGAACTTGATCTTGTGTTCAGGATGTTTGCATGTGAAACAGTTGGTTTAAAAGCTGAACTCTAGTTACAGGAAGTACAGTAAATTTTTAACAAAATCATAGTGTAGGTAGCACCCTTCAGAGAAAGACTGGTTACTTTTTCAGAGGGCTGTGTGCTATGAGAACAGTTCTTTTGCAACCCTGGATTGCTACAGTACATGTGTGGTCACTTAAACACACATTTTTCCTGGCAAGGTTTGATCCTAGGTCATTTCCTTTTAAAGTTACTTTATGTTTTTGTTGTATTGTAATGTTTAGACTGGGTGGAGCAAGATCAGCCCTGGAAAGGGAATGTGTTTTTCAACTGTCTCTATCTTTCTCCTCCTTATCTGAGGCAATCAAAATGAGAACATATCATTAGAGATGATTTCTCCCTTGCCCATTGACACGGGATTTTTTGGCAGATTTCTCAACTTTCTCTTCCTCTGGAGGAAGAAGCACTGGGGAAAATTGTCACTTATACCTCTCTTTTTCCTCTGTTTTTTCATTACTGTTTCCTTGCATCATTTTTCCATTAGTTCTGTAGAGATGTTCCTGACACTCGGTGAGGGCTTTGTGACCATTTGTGTGTTTGTGTGTGTGTATAATACTTCATGGAAGTTTGGAAGTCTTTGGTCTGGAAATGTGTCACAGTTCTTACGTGGGAGCTCAGCTGGCTTCAGGAAGGCAGGTAAAAATATGTTCATCTTCATGGGTGTAAGTGCATTTGGGCATGTGTCTGTCTGCATCGTGACTAAGCTAACTTTTCAGTCCTTGTTGATGAAGCGAGAAGAGACATGGACAGGCTCCTCATACCTGCAAAAGCTGCTCACATGTAAGCTCAGTCTTGTCACAGTTGGGTCACCACAATCAAAGATGCTTGGTGTGCAGCTCCAAGGGGGGCTCCTGAGCCTAGGAAATAGTCCCGCACTCAGGTCCCATCCAAGATGACCACACAGCTAGAGCTGCTCCATCAGTGTGGCAGTTGAGGCACCATCAGCTTTATCTGAATCTTTCTGTCATACTTGATTGCTGCAATAGCACTTGAGTTGCAGATCTTTCCTCACCTACCCAAAAAGACATGGTTGCCTTCAGGGCTGAAAGGCAGTTGGACCCCTTACTTGGTTTGGGGAAATCCCAAGCTATGTGCTGATGATTTAGGCTGCTGTATACAGCATGCATCGCTTCTCAGAGGTGAAGCGCTTGGGATTTTTCATTGCACGTACCTGGTGATTTAAAGTTTTCACATTTCCTCCTTTGCCTGCCACATCCAGATCAAACAAAGCCTTAAATTCATCATTGTTCGAACGCCTTGTCTACTGTCTTTGTAATTACACTCCATGCATACACACTTCTTAGAAGCCCTCCTAGTATATCTGCATTTAGATGGAGAATGACAGCTTTTTTTATTCTCTAACTTCGAATTGACACCTTTTCTGACAGCATTCTTTTAACATCAGCCTACGTTGGGTGAAGTTGAAAGCCTGGGTTTCTTCAGAGACTTGATTTCTGCAGCATCACACGTGAAGAGACTGCCTCTTGGTTTGTTCAGGTGCTTCCACTATGGCAACAGAGTTAGATGCCCTTACTGAAGCCGATTAAGTGAAGGTTGTGTAAACTGAAGTAATTGTTACATTTCTCCAAATTTTCTGCGTTGCTGTTGTGTGCAGTTATTAAGTGAGGCTGGCCTTCAGCATGAGCTCCTGCTTTTTGTTGGGAGCATCTTTCTGCTAACAGGTTCTGTTTGCAGGCTGTATTCTGACCTCTCAAGGGTTCACCATTTTGGAAGCAGGTCGCTTGTGTTATATAGTCATCAGGAGGCTTTTTTGCCTCTTGCAGTCGAAAGCTTTCTGCTTGTAGGGTACATGTGTGTGTCTGTGGAGACTGAGGTTTGGTAGAGGTGAGCATGAAAGCTCCTGTCCCTGTGGAGGGGAGGAGAAATAGGATGCCCTGCTGCTTAGGAGAGCACTGCAGCTTGGAGCGTTCCTAGTGGACGCATTTCAGATGGAGAGTGTCACACCTTCTTTGAAAGTATCCAAGGCCTGTCTAGTGTAATATTGCTAGAATGGATTTCATTTACGACGAAGTAAAGGTTAGATTGTAACCATTGGTGCCTAAAGGAAAATCCAAGTCCTAAACCTTTTGTTTGCCTTTTTTGAGCAGGCAGAGGTTGTCACCATCAGTTATTTGCATATTCTCACAAATCTTTTTCCTCTTCTGAGCCTTCAATGGATTGTGGACCGTAGGCTGAGGAATACTGTTCTGAATCCCAGGGTGCGTTTTTAAGTGCACAGCCATTTGAGGATTTGGAGGGTGTAGGCTAAATTCTAGGAAGGGTTTATCATGTTTGAAGAACATCTGAGAGTTGCCAGTTCCTGCCAGTCACTGGGAACTGCAGGGCAAAGCTCTTCTCAGGAGATGTTCAGGCTGACTACTGGGAACTGCTTCATGAAAAAAATCTGATTGATGCTGAAAGGAAGCAAAACCCTTTTAATGGCTGAGTAATGACTGTATTTTTGAACTTGGCAACAGCAACAAGAAACAAATAAGTAAGAATTTGGATCCAGAGATTACCATAGAAAAGGCAGAGTGAGAAAATGCTCAATGTTACATCAATAGAACTGATCTTTTATTCTGGCAAAAGCCAACTTAGCTTCTTCTTAAGCGACATGGCACTTTCCTGCTGTTACAACGTTGCGTCCATTCTCCACTTCAGTCTTTTTAGTGTGACTTAGAGGGCTGTGGTTTTAAAATATCGGAAGAGGTGTATTGAGTTTTTCCATATGGTTTGAAGGAAAGCTTGCAGCAGTACTGGGTTTTCTCGGAACATAATTTTTGTTCAAAAATATTTGCCAGGTTTGTTACAACCATTGTGGAAGTAGAGATGGGCTGCGAGGGGTTGAGCAGCCGAGGCGTCTTGCTCAGCGGTGTAATGCTATCATACAGTCAGTAAGCAGGGGTGAATATACTTGATGAGTTGGAGGAGGCAGAGGAATTAAAAACTTGCAGAACCAATTCAGCTCATATTTCTCCAGTGTGAAGATAGGTATTTTTGGAGTGTATGTACCAAAGTGGAATGATCGTGATGCAGAAAATAATTGACTAGCTGTACCATCTGTTGCACTTCTGCCATCTGTTTTTCTCTTCCCGTGTTTCTGTTCAAACTGTGTATGTTCTGAGAAAGTGTTTGATGTGAAACAGAACTTAAAAATACCCAGCGAGTCACAAGCTGATGATGTTTCCATAAAGAAAAGAAAGCAGAGGTTGGGATGTGGCATTTTTGATGCTGTCTGGTGTGAGCTTTAATGTTGTCCTTTCATCTGCTTGTCTTGCAGTCGCAAGCTGCTTAGGTGATAGAGTGTGAGAGCTGAGCACATCTGTGATGCTCGTTAGCTTTGTGCTATGCATTTATCCACGTTTCTTTTCGAAGGGCTGATGAATGAGACTGCATATTTAATCTTTGTAGATGTGATGCTGGCTGTATAAACTGGTGGCAATTCTTCTGTGGAGACTTAGAGCGGCAGGGCTGGGGCGCTGCAGCAAGGCTGTTACAGTGCATTCGTGTGATTTGTGTTGGACCATTTTCTGGGGGCAGTGTGCCTTGCCTTGAAATTAACCAAGAATGTGTCTCAGCCTTGAGAAATGTTGATCAGCAGCTCCTCAGGATAAAATAGAGTCGATTTTAATGACAAAACAGCTTCAAGAAATGTGTGATTTCCCGCAGTTGTACTGAAAGGAAATGTTCTCTCTTGAAGTTTCGAAGGAAAAGGCTTTCTGTG
Source organism: Psittacula echo (assembly GCF_963264785.1). Lineage (NCBI taxonomy): Eukaryota > Metazoa > Chordata > Aves > Psittaciformes > Psittacidae > Psittacula > Psittacula echo. Next base: position 62,849,151 of record NC_137735.1, read on the forward strand.
CGCTCAGAAGGACATGAGCGTTGTTTGTGTGTTTGCTTTTTGGCCTTTCTGTGCTCCCTTCCCTGCCGCTGGAATAATTCCTTTTGGAAGCCAGCAACAGATCTTATAGCAACTAAAACTAAAGCAGGTTTTTATTTTCATTTCATTTTCAGTTAGAGAACACGCAGGACAGGAGGAGAGGCGGAATTTCTCCCTGCACCAGTCTGTTTTCTGAAAGCGTTGTCATGGGCTGGATTGTTGGGTACCAGCAGCGCTTGAAACTCTGTAGTAAGAATTGTCACTGAGAGTGGCTTCAGAGCACGTTGGTGTTTCCATGGTTTCTGTTACAGACCCAAGCGTGGATGATGCCATGGGTCAGGGTGCGTGCTTTACTGAACTCTGTGAACCAAGTGTCTTATTACTGGAGTCAGTGGATGACCTTCTCCAGCATGGAGAAGTATTTGACTGTCTGAGTGTGTAGCAGAACATGATCGGGATGTTTTGGGGGTGGTTTTTTTGGAAAATCTAAGTATGAAAGCTGCTGATGTGGAGAGGAGCAGGGCTGACCCTGCAGCTGTGGCAGCAGTGGGGATGTGTGAGGGACAGCTCACTGGAGCCTGGCAGGCAGCTCCACCGCACAGGTTTCCTCTGGCGGCGCCTGGCAGGCCATGCAGGCCTCCTGTCCTCCTGGCACGGGCCCATGCAGGCCTGAGCCGGCTGTGGTTCTCCAGGGCTTTCTGCAAGGCTTTCTAACCCTGATCTGGGGAAACTGGGCAGTGTTATGAGTTACAGCATAGCCCAGGTTTTCAAAAGCTTGGAAGAGCATATTGACATGTACCCTAAATGGTCACGTTACTGGTGGACGGAAAAGGTGTCTCCACAGATGTGCTCTCAACTGCACGATCAAATAAGCAGCTACTCTGTGTTTATTCTCTTCTCCTTCTGCTTTTAAAACTGTCTCCTTCTGCATGCTGAAGTTGTAGGAAAACTAGGAGTGGAAGTTGGTTTTATCCTTTTCAGAAAGGAGGCAGAGGGACAGTCATCCTGAACAGCAGCGCATGGGGGGCAATGTCAGCTGTGCATGGCCAGCAGCCTGGGCCGTTAGTAACCATGACTGCACAGAGAGGCCTGTGGTAGCACCAGTGCATGACTGACCTTGTTGAGCAATGGCCCAGAGACCCATACGTGTGAGAGCACCCGTGTCTGCCAGGCTGACCCAAGCAGGCACGTTTGTCCTCTTTTCAACTTGCAGGCACTGGCATTATGGCAGAAAGGCAGCGTCCCTTCCCCTCCACTCCATCCCTCCTGCCTTTCTCTTCATGCACTCTTTAGAATGAATTTATTGCTGGGAAGAGAGCTTGGGGTCAGGGCAGGTTGAGGGAAAGAAAAGGCCTTTAGAAGTGTTACAGCTGCTGTTTTTGCAGCAAGCAGCAGGTAAGATGTTTTAAATTCAGTGTTGGGATGCCTATAGGAAAGACAGCTACTTCTCATTGTAAATATCATTGTTGCAAGAGACACAAGTTAGAGTTGTATAGGGTTTGCCTTTTGTTGGAATATAATCAGAACCTCGGAGCAAAACAGCTTGATTGCTCTGAATTTGGATGCTTGCCAGCCTAGAAATAGAAGGATATCCGTAATCCACATGGAAATAACACAATATTTTAGTAGAAAACAACTTGCAGGGCCATGAAGTGTGGTGATTTTTTGGTGTGTGTTTGGGTTTTTTTTCTGCTGTTAGTTTTTAAACTCTTGCTCGAAGTTGAGATCTAGTGAGATGTTCACAGCAGGGCATAATGCAAAACAAGAACCTGCGCTGACAGCAGATCTTATCCTGGAAGAACAAATACAGATAGCCCGCAAGGTTTTCCACAGTTCTTCCTCCATGTCAGACTGATGTCCTGCTTGCCTCCTTTCCAGTCACATTTTGCTGTGCTCATGCCTCTGTGTGCACACACATGTTCTGTTTTGTCCTAATAATTAAGACTTGATGTTAGTGTTAAGGGACATTGTGGCAAAGAGGATGAAATATGAACAGCTGTGCTAATGCATTGGTTTATGATTAACATTTATGGACTTGGATAGGCTTTTTTTCATCCAAGTTCATAATCTTTTAATATTTGAGGACTGTTTGGGCTTTTGCAGGGAGCTGTGGGGTTTTGCTTTGAGGTTTTTTTGTTGTTGTTTGGGGTGTTTTGGTTTCGTAGTTTATGGATTGTTGGTTTTTTGGTGGGCTGGTGGGTTTTGGGGGGGTTTTCTGCAAGGTGCAGAAGATGAACGTTGTGAGCTGGTGTGTCGTGTCCCAGTGACGGCTTCCCTTCGTTTTGCTGGAGGTTTGCTCTTGTGTGCCGGAGGTCAGGCCTGTTTTGCACGACTGAAGAATGAGCTCTCATTGCCTACCACAAGGCTCATTGAAACCAATAATAATTGTTTTGGCAATTGCAGTGAGCTCTGTCTCACCCTCCTCATCTGCAAATTGAAACAACCAAACAAAACACAAAACCTCTTGGTCAGAATTTCCACTTACTTGTTTCTCAGCAGAGCCTCACTGTGCACCTCTCTGTGCTCTTCCAGCCAGGGAGATACACGCGTGGTCATGCCAATATTTGTGAATCGTCACTAATGATTTTCAGTCTCGGTTTAGTGCTGATAGTGGCATGCTGGTTTTTATTTTCGCTCTAGAGCAGTCATCTGAATAGTTTACAGCTCCTGCCCTTTCAATACAGCAACCATAGATAAAAAACCCCAAACAGTTAATACCAGGTCATGTTCTGTGACGTTTTACTATGCAAAGGGAGAAAACAGATAAACATGTGCATCCCCACTGACTCCCAACATCAGCCTTTAGTTGTGTGGAAATTATACCCAGCTTGTTAACCAGATCCGTCTGAAGTATTGCCTGTCTTTGTTGTTTGTTTGAGAAAGTTGATCTGCATTATCTCCTTGCCAATAAATTTTATGTTAAGAAGCTGACGAGGGAAACAAATTTTAGATTCCTGTTGCAAGCTCAGCAAGCAGGGGGTAGTGAAGTCATTACAAGAGAGGATGCATGACCAGTGGCATGCTGAAGCTGTTACTCAAAGTCACAGTATCACAGTATCACAGTATGCTAGAGATTGGAAGGGACCTCAAAAGATCACCTAGTCCAATCCCCCTGCTGGAGCAGGAACACCTAGATGAGGTTACACAGGAATGTGTCCAGGCGGGTTTTGAATGTCTCCAGAGAAGGAGACTCCACAACCCCCCTGGGCAGCCTGTTCCAGTGTTCCATCACCCTCACTGAGAACAAGTTTCCTCTCAAGTTTAAGTGGAACCTCTTGTGTTCCAGTTTGTACCCGTTACCCCTTGTCCTATCATTGTTTGCCACTGAGAAGAGCCTGGCTCCATCCTCGTGACACTCCCCCTTTATATATTTATATACACTAATAAGGTCACCCCTCAGTCTCCTCTTCTCCAGACTATAGAGACCCAGCTCCCTCAGCCTTTCCTCATAAGGGAGATGCTCCACTCCCTTAATCATCTTTGTCGCCCTGCGCTGGACTCTCTCCAGCAGGTCCCTGTCCTTGGAACTGAGGGGCCCAGAACTGGACACAATATTCCACATGCGGCCTCACCAGGGCAGAGTAGATGGGAAGGAGGACCTCTCTCGACCTACTGACCACCCCCCTTCTAATACACCCCAGGATGCCATTGGCCTTCTTGGCCACAAGGGCACAGTGTTGGCTCATGGTCATCCTGACGTCCACTAGGACCCCCAGGTCCCTCTCCCCTACACTGCTCTCTAACAGGTCATTCCCCAACCTATACTGGAACCTGGGGTTGTTCCTGCCCAGATGCAGGACTCTACACTTGTTATATTTCATCAAGTTTCTCCCTGCCCAACTCTCCAGCCTGTCCAGGTCCCGCTGGATGGCAGCACAGCCTTCTGGCGTGTCAGCCACTCCTCCCAGCTTAGTGTCATCAGCAAACTTGCTGACAGTACACTCAATTCCCTCATCTAAATCATTGATGAATATATTAAATAATACTGGTCCCAGTACTGACCCTTGAGGGACTCCACTAGATACAGGCCTCCAACTAGACTCCGCTCCATAGACTACAACTCTCTGGCTTCTCTCCTTCAGCCAGTTCGCAGTCCACCTCACTACCTGATCATCCAGACCACACTTCCTCAATTTAGCTGTGAGGATGCTGTGGGAGACTGTGTCAAATGCTTTGCTGAAGTCAAGGTAGACCACATCCACCGCTCTGTCATCAATCCATCCACCGTGTTATTCCCTCATAAAAGGCTATGAGGTCCTCAGTGCTGTATAGGAATGGCCACTACTACCAGAGTGCACCTTGAAAGACCTCAAGTATTCCAGTACTATTGCATGTGCCTTACTAAATAATAATGCAGATTATAAAGTGATGGATGTTAAAGAGTTTTTGAAAGGTAACTGAGATTGTTAGGGAGGCTGGGAATGGGTCTTGTAGAAGAGAAGTTACTCTCTCAGCCTTGACAGTGTTCCCCAAGAGGCTTGTGTTCAACCCCATGGCTTTTGGGTCTTTCTCTGTCCCCTCTGAAGGAGGCAAACCACCTCTTACCTGGGAAGGTAAAAATGAGATTCAGTCATTTTAAACCAACCTGTTTTTAAAAGAGATGGATTGGCTGTGGCTTTTGTCCTTAGGTATTGTTTAGATGAGCATTTTAAAGTGCCTTCATTTCTCATCAGCTTGGGCTTGAGCAGCGAGCTGTGCCAGTGGAACAGCTTGTCTGCAGGAGGCCTGGATCTGAAGGGTGCTGCAACAATCTGCAAACTGCAGTAACAAAATGTACCTGGGGGAAAGCTAGCATATAATATCTGTGTGTGCTGTGTACTCCAGGCAACACTGTCTGGTGCCGTGACTCGGATAAGGAACGGTGGGCTTCTGTCCTCCGGGGAGGCGCCCCGCGGCAATCCGCGGCCCCGCGACCGACAGCCTACCTCGCCTTTACCGACGAACCTAAATTCTAGAATAATGAGCAAAGGAGAAACCGGTAAAAATCCCATAAAAATTCTGTGCACGGGAGTCCGGACGAAGACGCAGGACGCGTAAGTATATTGCGAATTTTTTCGCGGGTTTACCGTTCGGGCGGGATTGGTTTTCCTGAATTATAACGAATGAGAGGTTCGACCTACTGAACCAAGCGAGTGCGGACCCTTAAGTACTGCGTTTCCCATCTCCCGCGAGGGACTGGGCCAGGAACAAGGGGAGAGAGTGAGTGTGTGTTTGTGGATAATTCAGAAGATGGGGGCGAAGGGCAGCAAGCCTTCGACTCCCATGGGAAGGGTACCCACTGTACCTAAGAATACCCCTCTGGCATATATCTTAGACAATTGGAGATATTTTCCTGGAACCCTAGGGAAAGATAAGCAGAAAATGATAGAATATTGTACTAAGATATGGGGAGGGAAGAAGATTTCTAAAAATGTCTTTTGGCCGGTCTGTGGGTCAGAAGAGGATTGGGTAAGACAACAATTAAACCTCTGGGTTAATAATAAAAAACCCCTTAACCCGGAGGAAAGTCAGTATGCAGAAGTGTGGCTAAAAAGACCAGGAGCTAGACTTTATCCACTGAATGAAGTAAAAACTAAACAAAAGAAAAAGAAGGAAGAGTTAGATGAAATCCTTCTAACCCCCCCCTCCTTATATTCCTCCTCCTGCTCCCACAGCCCCTCTAGAGGTCCCCAGAGCACCCACTTCCCCACCAGAATCAGAACAAGGGTCTCCCCTTCCCCCTAGACGTGTGACTAGAAGTCAAAAAGGGGCAGCTCAGATGTATCCTTTAAGGGAAATGCCCATGGGGGGACCTCAACCTGTGATTGGATATATTTCTGTACCCCTAAGCTCGGCAGACCTACGAGATTTTAAAAGAACCGAGATGGGAAACCTAATTGAGGACCCACTCGGAGTGGCAGAAAGATTAGATCAATTTTTAGGACCAAACCTTTATACTTGGGATGAAATGCAATCTATCCTTGGTCAATTATTTACTACCGAGGAAAGAGGCATGATTAGAGGAGCAGGAATGAGATTGTGGGATGCTCAACATGCTCAGGGACCTCAAGCAGATATTAAATGGCCACTCCAAAGACCTAATTATACAGATATATTTCTGTACCCCTAAGCTCGGCAGACCTACGAGATTTTAAAAGAACCGAGATGGGAAACCTAATTGAGGACCCACTCGGAGTGGCAGAAAGATTAGATCAATTTTTAGGACCAAACCTTTATACTTGGGATGAAATGCAATCTATCCTTGGTCAATTATTTACTACTGAGGAAAGAGGCATGATTAGAGGAGCAGGAATGAGATTGTGGGATGCTCAACATGCTCAGGGACCTCAAGCAGATATTAAATGGCCACTCCAAAGACCTAATTGGGATAATCAGGATCCGGTGCATAGAACTCATATGCAGGACCTAAGAACTATAGTAATTCAGGGGATTAGAGAAGCAGTACCCCGTGGCCAGAATATCAATAAAGCATTTAATGAAATGCAGAAGAAAGATGAAACCCCTACTGAGTGGCTGGAACGACTGAGGAAAGCCCTTCAGCTGTACTCCGGGGTAAATCCAAGACGACCCTTTAGGGCAAGCGCTCCTCAAAACTCAGTTTGTGGCAAAATCGTGGGAGGATATCAGAAAGAAGATTGAAAAGTTAGAAGACTGGCAGAATAGAGGGTTAGATGAATTATTGAGGGAAGCTCAGAAAGTATATGTAAGGAGAGAGGAAGAGAGCAGCAAGCGACAGATAAAAATGATGGTAGCAGCGGTCAGAGAGGATCGTAAAGGGCAGACAAATAAACACAGATCTGCTGAAACGAAACAGGGGAACATAGTAGTAAGGAAGGAACAGAGATTTTGTTTTTATTGTGGAAAGAAGGGACATATAAAGAAGAATTGCAGAGAAAGGATCAGGGATGAGGAAATATCAAAAACGGAATAGGAAAGTCAGGGGCTTTATATCTTAGGGGACCGGAGTCATCATGAGCCCTTGATAAAATTAAAAATAGGTCCCCATAAACAAGAGTTCACCTTTTTAGTAGACACTGGGGCTGAAAAATCGACTATTAGAAAAATACCCGAGGGATATAAAATTTCCCCTGAAAAAGTACAAGTAATTGGGGCAAAAGGAGAACCCTTTAAAGTAAGCAAAATAAAAAATGTAATATTCGAAACTGAAAATAAATTTGGAATGGGTGAACTCTTGCTTGTCCCTGAAGCAGAATTTAATCTGCTGGGGCGAGATTTAATTGTTGAATTGCAATTAGAAATTAAAGTAAAAAATCAAGAGCTAACAGTGTCTGCTTATCCTTTGACCGTGGATGATCAAAAACAAATTAACCCCGATGTCTGGTATTCTCCGGACACAATTAGTAGACTGGAAATCCCACCGATTAAAATCCAAATTTCTGAACCCCACATACCAGTGAGGGTAAAGCAATATACCATATCCCTAGAAGGACAGAGAGGATTAAAACCAGAAATTGATCGATTATTAGCACAAGGAATCTTAGAGCCTTGTATGTCACCCTTTAACACCCCCATTTTGCCTGTAACGAAACCAAATGGGAAATATCGGCTCGTGCATGACTTAAGGGAAATAAACAAAAGAACTATCACCCGGTTCCCTGTAGTGGCAAATGCATACACACTGCTAAGCAAGCTAGGACCCCATAATTCCTGGTATAGTGTGATTGATTTAAAGGATGCTTTTTGGGCCTGTCCACTGGCAGAAGAATGCCGTGATTATTTTGCCTTTGAATGGGAAGATATAGAGACAGGCCGTAAACAACAATTGAGATGGACCGTGCTCCCCCAAGGGTTCACTGAGTCCCTTAATTTGTTTGGCCAGGCCCTGGAAAAGCTCTTGAAGGAATACCAGGTACAAACGGGAAACGTGCTTTTACAATATGTAGATGATCTGCTCATAGCAGGGAATAATCAGGAGGATGTAAGAAAAGAAAGCATTCGACTCCTAAACTTCCTTGCACAAAAGGGACTACGGGTATCACAAGAAAAGTTACAATTTGTGGAGGAAAAAGTGAAATATTTGGGGCATTATTTGTTTAACGGCAAAAAGATATTGGATCCAGAGCGCATTAAAGGAATTCTGGAATTACCTATGCCTGTCACTAAGAGGCAAATTAGGCAGGCATTAGGGCTATTTGGGTATTGTGGACAATGGATAGAGAACTACAGCTTTAAGGTTAAATTCCTATATGAACAACTGTCTAAAGACAAAATACCCAAGTGGACCCCTCAGGATCAAGAGCAGTTTGCCAGTCTCAAAAGGGAGCTAAGTCAAGCACCGGTTCTAAGTTTGCCAGATTTAAAGCGGCCATTCCATTTATTTGTTAACATACATGAAGGAACGGCATTCGGAGTATTAACTCAGGAATGGGCCGGACAAAAGAAACCGGTGGCATACCTATCAAAGCTGTTGGACCCTGTGAGCAGGGGTTGGCCGAGTTGTTTACAGATCATTGTTGCCGCTGCCTTATTACTTGAAGAAACAAATCGTATTACCTTTAATGGGGAAATTGTCCTATATGCGCCTCATAACATAAGAGGAGTGTTACAACAAAAAGCAGAAAAATGGCTTACAGATAGTCGATTATTGAAATATGAAGGAATACTTATAGAATCCCCTAAATTAACTTTGAAAACTATTGGAGCAGTTAATCCTGCTGAATTTTTGTACCCAGGAGAAGGTGATGAACTATTGCACAATTGTTTCCAAACAATTGAACAGCAGACACGCATTAGGCCAGATCTAGAAGAAGAAGAACTACAATGTGGGGAAATATTATTTATAGACGGATCATCACGAATAGTAGAAGGTAGACGATTGTTTGGATATGCCGTAGTTAAGTTGGAAAAAAGGAGAATTTAAGACAATAGAATCAGGCCCCCTGAGTGCCAGCTGGTCGGCTCAAGCCTGTGAACTGTATACATTGTGGAAAGCATTAGTATCACTGAAGGGAGAGGATGGAACTATATATACAGACTCACGCTATGCGTTTGGAGTAGTACACACTTTTGGAAAATATGGGAGGAAAGAGGATTTGTTAACTCACAGGGAAAAGAACTGATACACCCGGAATTAATTCGGCGAGTTCTGGGGGCATTGAAAATGCTGAATAAAATAGCAGTTGTACATATAAAGGGACACCAACGAGGTACAAGTTATCAAATTAGGGGAAATAACGCAGCTGATACAGAAGCAAAACAAGTGGCAGGCAATTATAGTATGATTTTGACTATGCAACAAGTACCTGTTAATAAAAATTTGAGTTTTGAGTCTGCAGAAAAAGGAAAACTAAAACAAATGGGAGCTAAGGAACAAGATGAAACAGCTGTCCGGACTGCTCAGCGTGGATGGATACATGCCAGTCATGTTAAGGGACCAGTAAATCCTCCACAGTGGAAGATTGTCAGCTCATCTGGAGACACCAAGCTTGTGTTAAAACGATAAGCAGTAACCCTGAAGAGATAATGCAATGATAGAAACTTTATTTGATTATTTTGCCACATTACCCTTTGGTATAAAGTGTGTATTGTTGTTTATAGTTGCAATAATTATCTCTCTTTATATATTATATGTGGAAGTGTACAAAATGTGCTAAAGGATGCAACCACACAATATTGAATATAGAAGATATGCTGATACAAATAATATATATGTATTTTAGACATACGAATTAGATGTAATAATTCAAACTGCAACTGTTATCCATTTGCTTGTTTCAGGTGTAAGGTATGTCAGGATAAATGGTGGACACACTGTGAATGTGGATATCCTCCAATAGGAATTTGCACACAGTGTTGGAAAATCCAAAGAACTCTCACTGAGTGGAAATTAAAAACAATTAGAGTCTAGACAAGAAATTATTCGGGAATCCTATAAGTGGTGGGAAATTTTTGCTAAAGGAATAAATCCTCAATATTATTGTTACCACCCCAACGAACCAGTCCCCTTTATAGCTGAAATTTTGGCTATAAAGTGCAGAAGGGAAGTACTAACTGTGTCTTGCTTTGCCCCATTAGTTAAAGCTGCAAAGTGGGAAGCCTATATAAACAGGCAGAAAGCCCGAAGCAGCTGTTCTCCTGAAGAATTCCCTTGCTGCCGAGAAGATGGTACACCCCCCGTGGCTCGAAGCAACCGAGTCGACGGGCGAGGCAGAGGAGGAACAAACTGTGGAGAAAAGAACCAGAACAATGGGACACAAAAGCAGCAATGGCCGAACTTCCCCAGGACTGGTAAAAATATACTTAAATTGGCAAAATTGACAGACACCCTTTTTCCTGGTATACCGTTAGTTTTGTTATTGATAATAACCCAAGCAAATGGAAACCCTCATGAACCTATGGCCTGGAAATTATATAATTTACCAGAGTCAAAATTAATTCAAACTCAGATCAGTCCAGGGAAGTGGAATTTCTCTGTGAATCTATATTCCCTGATACCTATAGAACAAGACTCCCCTGTTTTTACTCCAGATCTAGCAAAGCTTCAGGCCCAATGCAAGGCATTTTATATATGTCCATCAAGTAACCCTGGCAGAAGTTATTGTAAGTATCCAGGTCATTTTTACTGTGGCTATTGGGGTTGTGAAACTATTGCTTACAGTACCAAGAATGAAAGTAGCCTTTAATAAACAATAATAGAATAAAAAGAAAAAGGGGGGATTGTGAGAACTATAGAATAGGATATTGTTTATTAAGACTTATGTGGGAAACTATAGAATAGGATATTGTCTATTAAGACTTATAACTCAATGTAAAGGACAGATAACAATGAATGTAAAACACTTGAGCCAGCAAAAACCGACGCCTGCTTATCTCTTAAGCAAACAAAACTGACACTGCTTATCTCCCTAAGCGAGCACAGCTGGCGCCGCTTATCTCTTAAGCAAGTAAAACTGACGGGGTTAACCATAGGACCAAGGAGGAAGATTTCTGAATCCCTAGCAACTGCTGGAACAGGAGCAGAGTATCTCTACCACTATATGAACGCGGAAGTCAGGATGTATAAAAAGGGACAGTCTGATTTACTAGGTACGGTAGTTGGCGGAGCGCAGACTCCCCTGCCGTCCAGCGCTGTCTTTGCTCATATTCTACTTGCTACAATTAATAAAATTGTAATTGGAATTACGATCCATTGTGGTCTCAATTTATAACAACTGTGAGTAATTTAATAAGTACTGGGGAGAAAACAAACAAGTATGTGTATTTGATGTTGCAGTTGGATTGCAAAGTACTGTGTAGGTCTGACTTTTGGCATTCATGGTGTGGATCAAGACAGAAATAGCAGCAGGGCAGGCTGAGATGTCAGCAGCATTGTGCTGACCAAAACACACACATGTATCAGAAGACATGGAGTGGGAGAAGGAGCTTTGGGTTGATGTTAAAGTGAAGGGGTCACACAAGTAGATCCCCATCATGTCTTTTAATTTCCCGTATGTTCCTCTGTCTATCAAATGCTGAAAATTATGGCTGAAGAACTGATGGGAAAAAATGACAGGGAAAACAGCTGATGCTGAGGGAGGAGGAATTAAAATGAACTTAAAATTGTCCTTTTGTGTCATCACCATTGCACTGAATACTATCATTGGGCTCAAAAGCATACTTGGTGGTAGCTTCGAAAAATTGGGGGGGGGGGGCAGAGGTGGAGCTGAGCACCTTGTTGCAGTAGGTGTTGATTAGTCTGAACATATCAGAAGAGCTCCTTGCAAGAGAGTTGTATAATTTGTTAAGGTACTGACCACAGGACAAAGAGGCTGACAAGAAGCAAGGGCTGCCACTTGCCCTCCCTGCTGTGTTGGCTCAAGCGCTCGTGCAGCCACGGGGGAAATGGACTAGGGACCGGTGAGGGAAGAGGAGCTTAGTGATCCCAGCTAGGTTAGAGTCATAGAATAGAATCACAGAATCAAGGAGGTTGGAAAAGACCTTTAAGATCATCAAGTCCAACCATCGTTTACAGAATAATTTTATACTTCCTGGAATGTTTGGAGAATGGTGTTTCATTGAGTAAAAATTTTGCAGATAACTCGAACAGATAGGTTAAAAAACTGTGGTCAACTTGAAATGCATTCACTTAAAAAATCATTCTTGCAGGCACAATTTCAAGTAGTAGGTGTAGCCAAGATTCCTTCTAGTTTGCCTTATAATTCCTCTTAGGAATTATAATTCCTCTTGGGAATTATACGTCTTGTGCAGTTGGTATCTCCCATGTCTGGCAGCACAAAGCTTTCCTGGCACGCAGGGCAAGCGATCAACTAACTGATTATGTATATGAGATTGCTGATGTGCAAAATGACATTAGGTGCAGAGAGGAAATGCTTCTCTTATACATTGTTTGTAACAGAAGGATTTATATTTATTGGTGTATATTTACTGAATCAGGGATCTGTGATTCCTTCTTTTTTCCAAATTGTTTGCAGCAGCGAGGTATAGGAGAGCTTACTGGACACTTCCGGTTTGCTATGTTTGGAAACAGCTCAGCAGTAACAAAGTTAGAAACTCTTTTAAATGTGCCCAGTCTAACCCTGAATATGTTTTTCAGTCTTAGTGGCACAGTACATCCTTGCTGCGGAAGCTGCATAAACGGAAGTTTGCCATCAGACAGCATAGTTTTCCATAGCTCACCTTGTGTCAGGAAACCACTTCTGCAGTAATTGGACCTCTTGATGAACTGTTTCAGGAAAGCCGGTCCTCTAGCTCGACTTTCAGTAGGTGCTCATTGGTGTGGGATTTGAGAAGATGTCAGTGGTGGGGAAGGCAAGGCTCTTCCCTTCCAAACTGGGACGCTCGAGAAGTTGAGCGTACTAAGAAGAATACAGGAATTGCATGTGTGCAGTAGAGTGTGCAGTAGGGTAGAAAGAGGAGGGAGGAGAGAAAAATATGCGTCCACATAGCGTGCTTGCGAGTAGAGTAGAAATAGGAGAGGAGGCCAATACCTGCATCCACATACTGTGCCTCCATGCTGCTGCTTGACAAATGTCCATAAATATTCCCATATTTTGCAGCAGTATTTCACAGAGGTGGTGTAGTTTAAAGGATCTGGCTTCCCATGAAGTTATTCTGCTGTGCATGTGACACAGCTTTATTGCTGTTTTGATGTGGGGCTGGTGGAATTGAGTGTATGCATATGTGGTTGAGGAGGAACAGGGGCATTTGACCTGGTGCTTTCCAAATTTCTGAGACCACCACTTTAAATACATTTGCATGATTGCTTTGAACGCAACTGCACGGTTTGGCAAGTAAGCAGCTTTCTGACTGCCCATTTAAAGTAAAGACTAAGTTTCCAAGCCTGTTTATAAAGCTGGCAAAGTTCCATCTCTGAAAGCGGCAACACCTTCCAAATAGGAGATTCCTTTTTACTCTCAGGTGAAGAGTCACACAGAATCACAGAATCCTGAGGGTTGGAAGGGACCTCTGGAGATCATCTAGCCCACCCGCCCTGGCAAGGCAGGGCCACCTAGAGCAGATTACACAGGAACGTGCCCAGGCAGGTTTTGAATGTCTCCAGAGAGGGGGACACCACTACTCTCCTGGGCAGCTTGTTCCAGTGCTCTGCCACCCTCAATGTAAAGAAGTTCTTCCTCACGTGGAGGTGAAACTTGTTGTGTTTTAGTTTATGGCCATTGGTCCTCGTCCTGTCGTTGGGCACCACTGAGAAGAGTCTGGAAGCAGTGTTTCACAATTCCATGGATGGCTAGTTTTTCCCTTCCCACCTTTCTTGATGTATGCTGTCAAGAGTAGAAACTGCTGAGAAGGATGGCTGCGGTACCTTGTATGTATTATATTACCATGCGGTAACATGACATAACTGATTTGTCAACTCTAAGCATCCTGTTCAAAATGGCTTTCATGCTGGACGTACACTGTTGTCTGGAAAGCACAGTAGGTACTTGTTGATAACAGTGGTGTAAAGTGTTAACCGTCCTTTCTTTCTCTCTTTCCTAAAGCTTATACAATGAGGTCAGAAACCTGCTGCGTGCTAGAGAGAGAGGGGAGGCTCTGCAGGAGAAAACCAAGCTCCCTGAGAAGCCTCCGCTCTTTGCAGCACCCTATAAGGTAATGGTGGGGGGTGTGGTGGAGGGAGAGGAGGAAAGGTGGCTGGAGCTTTAAGAGCAGAGCTGTGGCTTCTGCCTATGGTGTAGCAGACTTGAGTATGATGCGCGCAGAACCAGCATCTCCCCATCTGCTTAACTTAAACTCATGCAAGTATGTGTTTAAAGCTCTGAAGATGGTGCAAGCGCAGTAAGGTCTTTGGGCTGGGCAGATTCATTTGGGGGCTACTTCCTGTAGTTTGGGAGTTTGAGGGGAGAGCACCCAAGAGCAGCTTGGCTGCCTGTCTGTGTGCAGCGGTGGTGGAAACAAACGGTTATTGATGTTAGTGTTCCTAAATGTTATTTTATTCTTTATGTTATTTTATTTTATTTTTATTTTATTTTATTTATTTATTTATTTTATTTATTTATATATTTTATATTTAATATTTATATATATTTATATATATTTTATATTATTATATATTATTTATTATTATATTATTTAAATATATATTTAAATATATTTATATATAATATATTTATATTTTTTATATATTTTTATATTTTTATATATTTTATATTTAATATTTATTTATTTATTTTATTTTATTTTTATGTTATTTATTTTATTTTTAATGTTAGATTACTGATGTTAGTGTTCCTAAAGACTGCAGGCCCATGTACAAGTTTGGCTCAGAAGAACTAATACTGAGTAGAGCAGTCCCACTTGCTTTGGAGGGACTGCGCTGCAGGATCAAGATGAGCTTGCATAACTGTGCTTGTGGTGATACATGGTGATGAAATTAAGATCCTGAAGAATCTCTCTTATGGAGCTGAATCTCTTGAAGTTGAGGGTCCAAGCTTTTTCCATTTCTGCCTCTGTTCTTTTGTTGCAGACTAATAAAGGAGATGACTTGTCAAACCAAATTCGGAACGTGCTGGGCAACTACGAGGATGTCATGGGACTCATCAACTCCCAAAACCAGAGGAATTTCCTAGGGCTTCACGAAGTTCTGCCACCGGTCTCACCTGAAGCACCTCATTTCCCACACTTCCTTGATGAAAATACCAGCCTTATATCATCACCTTCATTCCATGACACAACCATGACACCCACTATGGCTGTAAGTGCTCCTTGTGCTCACCACTCAACTGCCTACGAAATGGTACAATCGAGAACAAAACCAGATTCAGGTTTGCACGTCCAGAGTGGCAGCTCATCCAACGGTCAGAGCCACAGTCACGAAGGCAGTCATGGTGGCAAGGAAAGTCTTCATCACAAGGGAAATGACAGGCGTGTGGCTGGTGAAGGTCGTGCTGATGATCTGGGCTACTGCGTTTTCTCATTTTCTTCATTTCTGACACCTTTGCCTCCTCCACTGGAACCTCTGTCACCTCTACGTTCCCACTTGCACGTCAGTTCCAAGTCAGAAATGAGCAGCAAAAGCCAGGAGCTGCCCTACAGTCAAACAAAATCATTTCAGGACCTAGTGACAGGATCAGAGGAAGAGGAAAGTCAGGACAGCTCAGACATTAACCTGAGCAGCAACACTCGGCCTTCCTCTCAGACTTTTCCCATAGCTTTGCCATCAAACACCAGTGCGATGCAGCAGAAACCAACTGCCTATGTCAGACCAATGGATGGCCAAGACCAGGCACCAGAGGAATCGCCATATCTCAAACCTCTCCTGGAGGAATACCATAGAGAGCCCTTTGAAAAGATCTCAGATTTCAAGGTGGATGCCAGAGCCAAGCTATCCAAATCAGAAATCCCTTCTGAGCCCATAAAGGTGAGTGCCATTGTGGGGGGGGCTCTGTTGCTGGCAGGGTAAGCTCAGCTATGGGAGAGCAGGTCACCAGAGGGCAGAGACTACGAGAAGCACTGATGGCTGTGCACACGTTATCATTTTTAGAAGGTGTATTTTGAGATTGCCTTTTGCCGGTACATCTGAGGGAGATACCTGGATGGTGAAAATGCAGCACTTGACGTGATTCTGTGTCTTTTTTTTCAGTGAGGCTGCAGCAGGCCTTATGGTTAGAGAGATTGCTTCTGTTGCTATGATTTTTGTTTTGCCTGTAAAGATTGTTGAAAAGAAGAAGGGGGAAATGATACGCTGAGAAGGTCAAGGGGTGATGTACCTACAGTTAGTGCATGCAGAGCGTCAGGACTCGGTCTGAGTGCTGGTGAGTAGAAGTCCCATATCTTCACTGAGTACTGGGACAGCTGACTGTGCAGTGAGTTCTATGGTCACTCAGTAGGTTGAAGGTTTTTGGGCTTTTTGGGGTTTTGGGTAGTTGTCTGAACACCACAGGGTTCTCCTAAGTAAGTTTGCAAGATGTAACTGTAGACCCTCAGGAAAGCATCAATGTAAACAAAAAAGATCCTGAAGCTTTCTACCAGATGGACTTAGCCTTGGGCAGCATGACACCATTCTGCTTCCCGCTCCATCGAATGCTCTTTGAGCAATTTCTTGAAGCAAATTTAGTGCCAAAGTAGAATTCTAAGTCATAAACAAGATCCTAAAAGCCCTCTAACATTCTGCATTCAGGGAAAGACTGCAGGCTCTTTCCTGTCCCCCAGCTATGAGCAAAAGGAGCAGAACTCGTTTGTGTTTGTTGTTGTAAGCAGAAGGCATCCTGGGCAGCAAGCTGGAGCATATCTGCGTTCTAGTCACTACACTTGTCCTTGCTCTGTCAAGGACTGAGACCTAAGGCAGCTGGGCAAGGAGAGTGGTGGAGGTAGCTTTGAGATTGTATTTTGCCTTTGTAATAGAAAGGGAGAGTGTGGGTGCCATCTGGGTTTTGTGGAAGAGGGAAGATCAGCTGCAAACGGCTGTAGGCAATTTCTTGTGGAAAATGAGAGGAAAGGGGCAGAATGACATTGATGAGAAGTTGTGAAAATCCTTTAATGCTGAGAGACTTCATTTGCTTCAAAGTAGGCTTGGCAGTGCACATCCTACCTCAAAATAAGGAAGTGCACTATGGCCTGCATTTCATTATTTGCTTGACGGGGTATTTTACTCCTGGGGGAGAAGTAGTGCAGGCGCTTACCTTCTTCATTGCAAAAAAGGTAAAAAGCATTTATGGGTTTAATATTTTAGATAGGGCAGCATTATCTATGATGCCATATGCTAAATGAAGCTCCTTTCTCCCTTTCCATTGAGCACTTTAGTCTGAATACAAATGCTCAAAAAAATCCTACAGCTGCCAGAGCACATGTAGCATTACTCATGCTGGTGCAAGAGTGCTATTAGATCCGTGGCAGTATAAAAACATAATAAAAAGGGATTTCAATATAAAGAAATGGTTTTGCACAAACCAGTCGCCTGGATATACTTATATGCTTAGTCCATTTCGAAGGTGATAGATGAAACCTTTCACAAATGCGCTGGAATGATCCTCATTTGAGGTATCTTACAGGCTGTGACCTCTGACTCTTTTCTGTGTATAGGTGTTTTGGATAATGGCTCTGTAAGCTCTAGTGAAAAAAACATTGCATCAGCTTCTGCCTGTTTCAGGCATGTCATCGTAGTACTTACTTACTCCTGTTTGACTTAAATGATCAACATATATTTGATGATACAGTCTTTCAGTGCGGAAGGCTGGAGCATGAAGAGTAAGAAACAGTGTAGTTGAACACCTGGATATATTCCTTGTGTGCTGGATGTACAGTACAAAAGAGGTGACTGAGGAACAGAGCTGGGCTGATTTGCTTTTAGGAAACATCCAGTGAGTTGTGTTTGCAGGTGAAAGATCTGTCCAAAGAAAGGATCTTGGGAAGGCTGAAGAGGGGGTCCCTCAGCTGAAGAGTTGGCCTTACCTTTTGGTTTTGGTGGAACAGGAGCTGCAGGGAGGTTCCTGCCCTCCCATGACCCTGACAGTTAATAGGTCTAGAATAGCAGTCTTCCCTCTTCCAGTAACTGGGAGCATGGTTTTATAAGTTTCATTTAAACTGTTCGTCCCCGGTTGTACTGAACAGCCACATGCCCAATACAGTTTTTCTCATCATTCCTCTTGACATCACTTAGGAAAACCATTTCCTCTACCTTGTGTTTTTTGGCTAATTGAATTTCTAAGGCATGTGTCACCTGCAGCTGTGAATTCACTATTGACAACTTCTGTTCATGGCAACACTGACAAGTTAAGCCTTCCAGTCTGAATATACAAGCAGATTCACTGCAGAGTGAATTAATCCTCAGTGGCTAACTGTGCAGTGATTCACTTTGCATTCACATAAAGAAACTGAACAGCTCTTTCCCCCCTCCCCCAAATAAAAAACTTCACTTTCAAACATCTCTTTAAGGCATCTTTCCAGATTTACTGTGAGATGACTTAAAAATATAGCATACATGAAACTTAGGTATATCTCTTCTCCTAATGTGCCAGGTTTTACCTCTTCCCCCGGCACCTAAACAAAGATGCTTTTAAAACATCTTTGCTTAAATTCTTTTCATGTCTTCAGAAAAGCACAGCACCAACAGAGACTGTGATGTCTTAAAGGGAACTGGCTGGACAGCAGGGCCAAGAAGTAGTGAGGCTAGTTTGAGAGAGTGTGTTTATAAATTCTCCATAGGGCATATTGTCTGGAGGAATGTATAGCACTTGACGCTCACTGGAGATTTGGCTTTGTTTTCCTGTCAGTTTTGTGAATATTAGGGAGTAGCTCCTTTTTATCTCATGTAATGAGACTTCATTGGACTCTCCTCTTTCACCTGCAAACTAGGAAGCAACCCACTTAAAAAAACAAAACAACAACGAACAGTGAAGAAGCCCATACATGTGAGGTCTGTCTGGTATCGCTGTATTATACTTTAAGCACAAGGTACACACAGAGATCTCTGTGTTCAAAATGGGATTGCTGTCATAGAGTTCTGTTCACCTCATTTATGAACAGTCACAAGTTAAAACATGATTGTTGCTTAGTATATAGTAATGACTCAATACCTAGAAGGAAGTTTGGATGACAAAAATAAAGTCCATTCTAGAAAAATAACTTTTGACTTCTCTCAATGGCAAGAGAGCTTTTCTACTGGCCAGAGTGGTCAGACAGGTGAACCCCGTAAGCTACAAATAAATATATTGCTTTAATTCCGCATCCTTTAAAAAGGAAAATCTTAACAAATATATATAGGACTGTTCTTTGGTCTTACCTAATGAGTACCTAATGAGTGTTTAGCATTAAGCTAAATAGTTGTCTTTTTACCAACATATTTGTTATGATTTATTGCATTTATTCATATCATTTATCATATATTTATTATCATTAATAGAAGAGAGATTGGCCTTCTATTTCCCCTCTCCCCTTTGTATTCCTTTGTAATTATTATTTCTTTCTTCCCCCCCTCTTTGCACCAAGAGAGGTAAGTAACTTCTCTCCATAGAGCAACTCTAGGCACCATTGCAGAACATTTGTCTAAATTTGGTTGTTAAATCCATCACTTTGCAAAGCAATGAGAGACTGAGAAAGAGTAGTTAGGTGGCTCCTGCAGAGAGCAAGAGCAGGATAGATAAGGTCAGACAATAATTTCCATAAACTGTGTTGCATCTTTCCAGATGATTCAGAAGTCAGTGTCTCATCCAGACTGCTGTGGGAAACTTGGGCTTAAACAATCTGTCATAGCATATTAATCAGTGGGAAGGTTTTTTGGTTGAGACTTTTTTGCTTCTTGTTCTTCCTAGGAAGCCCTTGTGATCAGCGATCCTTGCTGGAATCAGATATGATTCAAGCACAGCATTTAGGCTGTTGCCTTTCTCATTGGCATCTGTAAAGACTGCTGTGTTTAAAAAGGAGGGACAAAACCTAACCAACCAAACAAAAAATCAAACAAGGAAAAAAAGGGAAGAATCCTGTGGTCCTTGGTAGTTTGCAAAGTCAGAAGCCAACAAGTGAATTGAAAGAGAACTTAAGAGCACTTCTGGTTTTAGTTATCATTGCTGTACAGAACAAAATCAGTACTTGTTAAATGTTACGTGTGTAAACAGCTACTTCTTTTCTGTACTAACCCATTTTCAGTCAATGGCTTTATGTTAATGAGGAAAATTAATATCCTGCAGTTGTGGGTGTGAGTAATTTTCCAAATCTTCATCTGTACTATGGTGACTAAACCACAAGTTTTATAAAGGTATGTGAATAAACATGCATACAAACATTCCAATATAGTACTGTTGAGAAGGTATCAAAATCAATAGATAATCCTGTCTTCAAAGCATGGTCTTAGTAGTGGGCTCTGGTAAGTCAAGCAAGAGGCAATAGTTTGGAAGTGAGAGAAAAACCAGGAATTGCTATAAGCTGCTCTCTAAAGCTCCATCTGTCTAACACAGCAAATGGCAAAACAGCCTTATGACACAAATTTTTACTTTTCTCCTGAGTGCTTGGCATTATCAAGTTAATATTCTTGAAATGCAGGGCAGCAGGAATGAGTGGCTGGCTTGTGAGCCAGAGTGGAAAATGTCAGAGAAAAGGTTTTGCTTTAGGAAGTCAAGGAAGAGGGCCAGGAGACCTGCGTGGCTAAATAAGGAACTGCTGGGTATGCTCAAGTGGAAGAGGAGAGTTTACAGGTCATGGAAGGAGGGGCTGGCCACTTGGGAGGAATATAAGGCTGCTGCTAGAGGATGTAGGAAGGCAGCTAGGATGGCTAAGGCCTCCTTAGAATTAAATCTGGCGAGAGGGGTCAAGGACAGCAGAAAGAGCTTTTTCAAGTACATGGTAGATAAAACTAACACCAGAGGCAATGTAGGCCCACTGGTGAACGGGATGGGTGCCCTGGTGACAGAAGATACAGAGATGGCAGAGTTACTGAATGCCTTCTTTGTCTCTGTTTACTCTGCCGGAGGCAGTCCTGAAGAGCCCTGGACCCCTGAGACCTCAGATGAAGTCAGGTCAGTGGAGCAGTTTGCCTTAGTCGATGAGGAATGGGTTAGAGACCAGCTGAGCAATCTGGACATCCATTAATCCATGGGTCCAGATGGGATGCACCCGCGGGTGCTGAGGGAACTGGCGGAAGTCATTGCTAGACCACTCTCCATCATCTTTACCAAGTCCTGGGAAACGGGAGAGGTGCCTGAGGACTGGAGGAAAGCAAATGTCACTCCAGTCTTCAAAAAGGGGCAAGAAGGAGGACCCGGGTAACTATAGACCGGTCAGCCTCACCTCCATCCCTGGGAAAGTGATGGAACACCTTATCCTTGATGCCATCTTAAGGCATGTCAAGGATAAGAGGGTTATGAGGGGCAGTCAACATGGCTTTACCAAGGGGAAGTCATGCTTGACCAACCTCATAGCCTTTTATGAGGAAATAACATTGTGGATGGATTGATGGCAGAGTGGTGGATGTGGTCTACCTTGACTTCAGCAAAGCATTTGACACAGTCTCCCACAGCATCCTCACAGCTAAATTGAGGAAGTGTGGTCTGGATGATCAGGTAGTGAGGTGGACTGCAAACTGGCTGAAGGAGAGAAGCCAGAGAGTTGTAGTCTATGGGGCGGAGTCTAGTTGGAGGCCTGTATCTAGTGGAGTCCCTCAAGGGTCAGTACTGGGACCAGTATTATTTAATATATTCATCAATGATTTAGATGAGGGAATTGAGTGTACTGTCAGCAAGTTTGCTGATGACACTAAGCTGGGAGGAGTGGCTGACACGCCAGAAGGCTGTGCTGCCATCCAGAGGGACCTGGACAGGCTGGAGAGTTGGGCAGGGAATAACTTGATGAAATATAACAAGGGAAAGTGTAGAGTCCTGCATCTGGGCAGGAACAACCCCAGGTTCCAGTATAGGTTGGGGAATGACCTGTTAGAGAGCAGTGTAGGGGAGAGGGACCTGGGGGTCCTAGTAGACGTCAGGATGACCATGAGCCAACACTGTGCCCTTGCGGCCAAGAAGGCCAATGGCATCCTGGGGTGTATTAGAAGGGAAGTGGTCAGTAGGTCGAGAGAGGTCCTCCTTCCCCTCTACTCTGCCCTGGTGAGGCCGCATGTGGAATATTGTGTCCAGTTCTGGGCCCCTCAGTTCCAAGAAGGACAGGGACCTGCTGGAGAGAGTCCAGCGCAGGGCAACTAAGATGATTCAGGGAGTGGAGCATCTCCCTTATGAGGAAAGGCTGAGGGAGCTGGGTCTCTATAGTTTGGAGAAGAGGAGACTGAGGGGTGACCTTATTAGTGTATATAAATATATAAAGGGGGAGTGTCACGAGGATGGAGCCAGGCTCTTCTCAGTGGCAAACAATGATAGGACAAGGGGTAATGGGTACAAACTGGAACACAAGAGGTTCCACTTAAACTTGAGAGGAAACTTGTTCTCAGTGAGGGTGATGGAACACTGGAACAGGCTGCCCAGGGGGGTTGTGGAGTCTCCTTCTCTGGAGACATTCAAAACCCGCCTGGACACATTCCTGTGTAACCTCATCTAGGTGTTCCTGCTCCAGCAGGGGGATTGGACTAGGTGATCTTTTGAGGTCCCTTCCAATCTCTAGCATACTGTGATACTGTGATCCTTCGGGTTTCCTAGCTTTTTCAAGCTGTGATTGTCTAGTGCCAGCTGTGTGAGTTTGTACACAAGAGTGAGAGGAAGGTAGCGTGTGCCACTGAGGCTGCAGTTACGTTGGGCTATTTTCCTGCCTCTAAAAGACTATTTTTGGCTCTTCCAGAAGAGTCCCATCAATATAATGTATATTGATGTTGAAATAGCATCTTGAAGGCGTGACCATTGCTGTCATTACTTAAACCTGTGCTGCCCTTCTTCTCCCCGCAGAGATGATGGTAAAGTCCTTTGCAAACTTAGGAAAGTTAGATCTTGGCAGCAGGACCTAGCCTGGAGACCAGCACGAATCGCCGGATCCTGAACAGTATTCTGAATTTGAAGCCAAGCATTTAACTGCACCTTGCAGGTGGTTGCTTTATAGCCAACTTTTTTACTTCTGAATAGCAAGGAGACTAATTTTAGTTGGGTGAGTGACAAATGTTACTGCTTCTCTAGAATTGGCTTAGAAGAATTTTGGAAACTATTATTTCTCACTTTTTAAGTTAATAACAGTTTCTGTGCAAATATTTTGAATACAGAGGCAGCATCTGCTTTTGCAGTCAAAGCTTATTTGCTTTGATAGCAACTTAAGGAAAGCAAAATTCAGTGAAGGGAGTAGACTGCAGAAAAATAATTATTAAACAGTTTGGGAATGGAAACGGTGTTTCTTGAATGTCAAGCAGCCACTGCAGTTGCATTAGCATTACTGCTTTGTGATGCAGCTTATTTGGGATAGTAAGTTTGCAAGGGAGAACTCTTAACTACCAGCTGCTGGGGTAGTATGTCAGCAAGGGGTTGGTTGGTTTTAACTGTTTGTTAAGCTGTAGTGGTGGTTTTCAAGCTCTTGTGTGGACAGTAATAGCCTGACACTCTTAAAAATCTGTGTGGAAACAAGCAAGCTGTGTCTTTGGTTATTGTTCATATGGGGTCTGCTGGTATGCAGCTCTGTTGTCATGT
Organism: Psittacula echo; assembly: GCF_963264785.1. Taxonomy (NCBI): domain Eukaryota; kingdom Metazoa; phylum Chordata; class Aves; order Psittaciformes; family Psittacidae; genus Psittacula; species Psittacula echo. Next base: position 62,872,688 of record NC_137735.1, read on the forward strand.
AGTTGCATCTCAAGGAATTGTGGACAAGAAACAGCAGGTGAAAATGGAAGTTAAGTTCCTTGCTTGTGGGGTTCACATCATGAACAAAATCCAAGAAGGTTGTGATTAGCAGCAGAAGCATTACAAGAGGCATTTCATGCTAATATGGTGGTTGTTTTTATTTATGACTAGTAAACAAGAAAAGTGATGTGGGAAGCCTGAGGAGAAGGCTAATAGCAGATGACAGCCAAATCTTCCAACAAGACAACTTCAAAGGAAGCACTGAAGGAGGGAGAGGTGGCAGGCGACACGCATGTTAATGAGCTTAAAACAAACACAGCCACTGACAGCTTATCACTGCCAGTTTCAAAAGTAAAGCCAGACGTTTATCTCTGAGGAGTAGGTGACTGTGGTGGCCTGCAAGGCCCATTGTGGCTCTTGGAAGTGAAAGCAGTTGGTACCTTTTATGCTTTTACATAAATTTTATTTCTTTTTCCCCTCATTGGCTGTAGCAGCTGCATTGCAGGTACGTCTGGAGGCACTGACCCTGGTCATTGCTGCTTGGGGTGGTTTCATTGACACAAGCAATTTGACTGAACTCTTCTGGTTATGAGGTCAGGATTGCATACAGCTTTTGCATTTTTAAATACAGATTTTGGCCTCTTTATTTATCATCTCACTTGATGTACATGCAGTATCTTAGGAGGAATGAAAGTCAATCCCAGTGGACAGGGTAGAATTATATGGCAGTGCTGTGTTTTGGTTTGTTGGGTGTTTTGTGTTCTTCTAAACCAAGCGATAGCATGCAGGTGTAATTATGTGCACAGAAAAAGCTCCTTGTTGTATTTGATTTAATGGGTGAGTCCCACTGGATGTGAAAGACTTTTTTTTTTTTCTTTCCCTTGTGTGTCTTTCCTTTGGAAGAAAAGACATGGTTTATCCAGGCTGTAAATAAACCAGCAATAAAATGCCAAAGCAGCTCTAATAGCTCACACAAAACATCCTCCACCAACCTGTTTGTAGATTTTGGAAACTCTCTGCACCATTTCTTGCACAAGTGGAAAGTGCCAAAGGGACAGATGTTGCCAATTTGAACCATACAGGGGGAAGGCAAATATTGCTAAGCAACCGTGTGCTTGAGAGAGCGTTTTTCGGAGAGGAGCCAAGGGAGTTATGCCTGGGAGCACTCACAGCTTCTCATGGCTCGGTGCGAGGGAAGAGATTAAAAGTTCTTTCCTGTCAGGGCTGACGCCGCCAGCACAAAGGACACCATAACCTATCGACACTGATTAGGGCTGACAGGGGAATGGATGAAAACAGGAAATCTCCCCTGCCATGTAGGAAGGCAGTAAGGCATGTTCACAGAGGTAAGTGCACGACGCAGATGTGACTTGGCACTAAGCTGCTTCTGCCACGATGATACCAGCACTGGCTTCACTGGGAGAAGGTGAAACCCAGGCAGGCAGCCAAGCCCTGTGAAGCCAGGAGGGCATTGCCTGGGTCCAGCTTTCACATCTGGCTGGGAGCAGGTTTCTGAAAGGGAAGGGTTGACAGGGCCAGGAGGCTGTTTTCAGTGAGTCCTGTAATTGAAGGCTGCCTCATGTAAATTAGCTTCTCTACTGAGTGTGAAAGAGCTACATGTATATAGTTGCACTCCTCCCCACCAGGCAGCACTTCATAGCTAAGTGTCAGGCTGGAGATCATCCTCCAGGTGGTCCTGAATGCCACTGCAGATGTTTCCTCAGAAAGTGAATTTGCCTGTTTGAAGTCTCTGAATCATTTTGGCAATATGCCTTTAGTGTCTTGTTCAAGAGATGCGTTTTCAGGAATAAAACATAGATTTGTCTTCCTCCATTGGACATCATGTTAATACTCTCCTAATGAGATTTTGAGCACCTTCTGTTCTTTAATCTGATTCTTTGCGTTGTTTGAGTGACAGGAAATGGTATATGCTTTGTGTTTTTTTACTTCACGGGATTTTTATTGGACACCAGTGAACTGCAGTGGAAGTAGCATTTTGCAGCTTAAGGATGCTCCATAGGCATCATCTGCATCAGGACAGCAATGTTTGTTATGAGTCTGGTGGTACTGCTCTTGCTTCTTGATCTCTGTTGTGCTTAATTGTTTTAAGAGGCAGAGTGTTTTAATTCTGAATTGGAAAAGGTGATATTCCTCTCTTTTTTTTAATCTGCTTTTCAACACGCTGATTTCTTTATAAACTGTGTTAGCAATGTTACATTTCCTTGCCAATTGTTCAATTGGTCAAACAGTTCATAAATGTCACTAGATAGAGACATGTTCTTTTTGCATGCTGTCAGGTGTAGCAAACCATGTGAGACGTGATCTTGGCAGTCCATCCTGCTCCAAGCAAAAGGTCCGGGTGTGTTTTCCAGAGAGGCTCTACTGTCAGCCCAGCTGCCTTTGCATGTACCTTTGGCAAGCAGACTGCAGCTGCCTTTGCATGTACCTTTGGCAAGCAAACTGCAGTTGTCCAAGGACATGACTTAGTGGTGGTAAGGTAAGGGCTTGATGCTGCTGAGTATCCTCTGTCTCCTCCTTTCTGTGCAGCTACCTTCATCTAATAAAAGGCATTACTGCTTTCTGAGTCCTCCTTCTCTGGGATACTGAATTTAAACACTTTAGCCTTTCTGCCTATTCTAAAGATGGAGCTTTCCTTGAATCAAAGGAGGAAGGAACAAGTGTTATGTTTGCCTTGGCTGCTAAGGAAATAATGCTCAATATATCAGTAAAAAGTGAAACTTCCCCTAACATCCCATTACTTACAGAAACTCCAGTTTGAGTGACTTATCCAGATGCTCACTTTCCTGTCAAGATAAATAGTAACTATTGCTGTTCAGTTACTGCATAGCTTAGATTATGCCACAGCCAAAAATATTATCTTGGCTGGCTTATTAAACTTAATTAAGTCAAAAGAAAAATGTGTCCATTAAGAAGAAAAACACAGTTTTCAGATCTCTTTTCCTTTCACTGCTTGAATTTAGAAAGAAGAGCAACAGTATAGCAATACTCGCTTTTTCTTTGAGAAATGTTGAGGAAATTTTGTGTACTAGTATAATTTTGAGATAATTTATTCCTCTTGAATCAGAGCCTAAATCCAAATATTTGTTTTAATGCGCTATTGAATTCAATAAACAAAGCACTGCCAAAGGGAAAAATTCCTAAAGTTTAGAGATCAACCCACAGAGATGCAGAAGATTTTGAGTGAGCAGTTCCCCATGTTTACTAACGCTAAATGCTATATATATATATCTACAACTATTTTTCTGTGTCGCTAGAATGAATGCACTGGCAGGGTGACTGCACATGTTAAGTCTATTACAACATAAACTCATGCAGAGTGATTCCTTATTAACACAGTGGTATATATTTCTTTTAAAGCTTGAAGTTCTGGTTATTTTTTTCTTTAACATGGCATAAGAACACTTTTTTTTTAAACATGCCTTATGCGCATAGCATTTTGAATAGCAGTAGCTTATGAAGAATGCTGTAGGTTTTGGAAGATGGAGGGTGAATTCATGTAACAGGAAATAAAGTTATGTCAGATTTGGATCCTGCCAACCTACTTCTCATTATACAAGGAATATTTTGGTTTCTTTCATCAGCCAGTCAGCTCATTGCACTAAGTTGTAATTCAGACTTGATTGGATGCCATCTGTTCACTAAAGATGGAAGGTGCAGTATTTTCAGCCTGAATGTTTTCACTTGAAGCAAGCATTTTGCTAAAGGTGCTTTTGGCTGTGATGTTGCTTGTCTATTTGCAGTTTTGCTTTGTTAATCCTTGGCTGGATATGCTGAAATAATACCATCTGCACTTTACCAATGCAGAGGACAGACTGGCTTCCCTTGCCTCCTCAGTTTTCTGCACTGCAGAGCAGAATCAGCTCCGTTCCTTCCCCTCTCTGCTAATACAGCCTTCATTTAACCACAGTAGTACTACATGTTTCCATAATGAAAGCAAGAAGAGAAGCAGACTGGTACTTATTTTTCTGTTTGCTATGGTAGCAGTAACCCCTTGGGTATGTGCTACTCTTTCCTTAGACATCTTCTCAGAGTCTTAGAGCCCACAGCCTTCTGAGGTGTGCATGTAGGGGAACAACTGGTCTGGCTTGCAGGAGGTTGTTTGGGGAGTGCATGCAAAACTATCCCAATGTATAGACTTTGCCTGAGGGGGCATAAAGAACAAATTGCAGTACACAGGGTGTCAAACCCGGTCGATCATGTGACTGCTAATTACTAACCTTTCTCTTGCATCCCAGAAGTATTTCAAATTTGAGTAATTTGCCAGTGGTTAATGGAAGCTTTTCACACAAATATTGCCATCATATGGACAATTTTGTAGGAAGGAATGTATAGCCAATGAAACAGTAATACAGAAAATCTGGAAATGAGCATAGTGATCAAGACCCACAAGTAATTAAGTCTTCTCCAGTTTGCTGTCCCTAAAAGCTGCTTCAAGGAAAGATGCAGAAAGCTTTTCATTAGGCAGAGGTTAGCTGGGTCATGGTAGTTCTGGAACCATCTCCACTTGGCTGGATTTTAATTATAAGCCATTCAGACAGTGTGTTAAATAAGCAAAAAAGCTGCCTCTTCCCTCCAGATTAGGCAGACAAGGAAAGAAACAGTGAACTGACCCTCTCCTGTCCTCTCAGCATTGCTTAGTTTTCTGACAGCTGGAAGGCTGAGGGCTCATAGCCTTCCTAATGCACCTGACTTAAAGGGATCATTTCTCAAATGCCAGCCAGGAACATAAGCTCAGCATACACTGCTTAATAATAGTAATAATAAGGCACTTTGTCCCAACCCTAGAACATCAAATCTAGAAGTATTTTGTTTCCATGTGGGTCAGTTGTAAAACAATGGCCAAAGTTGCCTTTACAAGCACAAGGGTATCCTGCTATTTTGTTCCTACAGGTCAAGTTCCTTGGTTTGAAAGTATTTAAAAACATTTCTTAAATTTCCACGAAGGTTTAAAAATAGCACCTACACTCTCAGTTAAGAACTTTGCTTTCTTAAAAGAGTGAGGTAAACCCCCAGTCCTCTCAGCATATGTGTTTTCTTCTTTTTTTTTTCCCTTTGGGAATACTTTCCTTGGACCTACTAGCAAGCATCCCTTCATTTACTTCCCTCCCGCTTTCCTTTCTCTGTTGATGCACAGGTGGCTGATGCCTTCCAGCTCCCTTCCAAGTTGTGCGGCTTGTCCCAGGCAGCAGCACAGAGCTGGTGATGCTACTCCAGGCTCCAGCCTGCCTCTTCAATTCCTTTGTTTTCCAACTTTGTATTTTCAGTGGTGGCAATGCAGAGAGTTGGCATGCACTAGTGCTCTTCAAAAGAGACACTCAAATAAAAGGTCTCTGTCAGAAAAGCAGTCCTGTTAAGTAATAAAACAGTGCAAGAGCCTGCGTCTCTAAGTCTCGTTTTCCAAGTCATTAAGGAAAGTGCACCAAGTGTCACCACTGCCATCATAAATCTAACTAGGTTCATTTTCCAAAGGGAAAGTGGTGTTTCAAAAGGGAAACAAACTTAAGGGAGGTGGCAGCAGTTAATCATCTGAGGTGATTCTCAGAACCATAGGACACCTCTCACCACTAAAACCCCTTTTTCCTTGATGGTCCTAACAAATGTAGTTACTGTTTTCTTACCTTTTTGTTGAACTCAAATGCAATTACGATTTACCATCATCTCAAGTTCACATCAGGGGATCTGGAAATTAAGTATACTACCTGTAATAAAGTAATGCTTACTACATTACAGTTTTCCGTACTAGTGCCAGAGTTATTGCTGACATCAGAAATTAGCCTACTTGAAGACTGTAGTTCCTATGTGATTTGAAGTTATTTCCAGTATGAATACACAGGGGTTGTATAATTGGCACCAAATGTCCTTAACAGGTACAGTGGTAATATAGACTGGGATGGGAAAGAGTGGGAGTTTAGGAATAATGTGTAGGCTTTCAAGTGGTGTTCAATTTTTTTATTTTTTTTTTAGTGAAAGCAGTTGATTCGAGAACCAAAGTGTATCCTTTGTACTCGCTTGTATTGTTAACAGGTACCTTAATGCACAGGATTAAAAACAAACAAGTAAAAGACACAAACTAAACCCAACCAAACAGTAGCTATGCTCGGTTTGGATCTAAGTGACTAGCATTCAGTTGCAAAATGCCGTTTGGTTTTAATAGCCTGATGCCTGCTGACCTGCAGCAATGCATAAACCCTCAAATGGTTAAATCACTTTAGGAAGTAAAGCTAGAGCTTCTGAGAAACTTGGAACCTCAGAAGTGTGTACCCCATCATTTGAATCTCCCAACTTGTGCTGCATATTTATGTAATTATGGCACTCGGTGGTTTTCAAACAGCTTTGCTATAGTGGATGTATCACTTCTGCGTATATACGTACTAGTCTTAAAACCATTCCTACTAATGGTCGTATGAAGTTTTGCAGGTGACTTTGCTGCATGATATCATGCTCTTTTTCTTTAGAAAAGTATTAGAAATCAGTAGCTTTCTACTGAGCTGCCTGAGCTCTTTTCCCCTCCAGCCCCTAGAATAATATCAAAGCTGTGATTTGTCCTCCTGCCCTGCTCCTTTCCTGTGATTATTTTACATTAACAAAAATTCCTCTGTAAATTCAGTTGTGTCAGCAGAGCACAGATTTATTTTATTTATTCAGCTGACAGATCTTCTCAACAAGAATCTCCTGTGACATGAATTTTCTTTAGCTCTGCTACTTGTCCAGCTTTATCTGGACCAGTTAGAGTGAGCAGGTTTTTTTCCCTGGAGTAGGCAAGGAGTCAGCTATTCAAAGTACTGTGAAAAGTACCTAGCCAATTGACAATGTGGTATTAGAAATGAGAAGATACCTGAAATCATGGCTTACTGCTTTCACTCAAATGCTTTTCATACCTTCCACACTTGTATTGCAAAACCCCTTGTGCTTGTTGTGAAGGGAATAAAAGGACACAGAGTCAGCCTGTTACTGACATAAGATTTATAGATGCGTATTAAGCAGTATTAATTATTTACCGGAGAGAACTTAAAGGGGGCAGTAGGTAAGAAAATTTTGCGGAATTAAGGGGTCAGAATTGGGTGATTGAGAGGTACTGTACAGACGGTAGTAAAATGGGGAGGTGTTTTTGTCCAGAGGCTGTTTATGTAGAGCAATTTCCTAGTGAAATAATCAGCTTTGGCTGGTGTTCTGGTTTACATGGCTATATGCAGGTGATGCTGCATTTTAATTTTCATGTTTAGGTTGTCTGGATTTCAATTACGCTATTATTAGATGAAGGCTGACAAGGAATTGCTTTCAGCAACTCCAGATTTTTAAAGAATCCTTCATTAGGACATATCAACAGTCTGTTCCCCCAGAACACAAACGCTATTGCTCCTTCAGGCAAAGGAAGACCAACCGGTGATTTTTGCCTTTTCTCTGAAGAAGCTCTTTGAACACAAGAAGGAGGTCCATGCGTTTAGTTTTAGATTGAGCAAAATAATCCATCTCGGAGTTAGAAAAGCGTGTAAAATCTTTAAAGAATGTTTTGTTTCCTCCAGGCACCCAGGCAGGAACAGGACAGTGCAACCATTGTTTACTGAGCATTTTGATGTAAAATGCTTCCATTGCCAGGAGCCTTCAGTGTCAGCTGAAGAAAGCAAGAGTAAAAGTTCATGGAAATGGTTTGATTTGTTTTCAAACCTGCAGTGAGGGTGGTGGCAGGCTGGAGCTGCTGTCTTGTCTTGTGAGTGGGGCTTCTGGGTTGATGCTGGGACAGAAGCAGGGAAGTGCCTGGAGGTACAGCATTGTTTCGGTGACATAACTTTAGCGTTGCCTTGGGAAGGAGAGGAGCGGACTTGAATGGGTTAAGTGTGCTTGTGAAATCATCCGCAGGGGACTTGGCTACATGCAAACTGCTGGTTAAACTGGGGCTCACAGAAGACCTGAAATAGCACCCAGATAAATTATTTTAGAAGGCTCCTGTGGACTTTGAGACTGGTGGATTTGATTTGTAGTCTGCCATCAAGTCTTGAGTGTCAAAACCAAGCAAGCAGCATAAACACAAATATGAGACTGAGGAGATTTTGATGTAACTTTAAAGATTTCTGCCTCGCTGGATGAGGCAGAGCCCTTCTGTACATTTCTGTGGTGCCTCAGTATTGCTTTGGTGTGCATAAAGGAAAAAGTATAACGTGGTTTTTGTTTTTCATGAAATGCAGAAGCGAAAGTTAATGCTGGGAGCAATGGCAAGCAGATGTACTTTAGCTTTGCTTTGCTGGAATTGTAAGAGTCTTGCTCCATGACAGTCAAGAACTAAGTTGGTGAGAGGGGAGATGTAGGATGTGTTGCTTGTTTCTGCTCCTCCTGCACTGCTAAGCCCACCCAGCTGGCTACCTGAAGCTAGAACAGAACTTGAACAAGTGCATCCCCAAAGGTACATTTTACAGCTGCTGCAGTGTGCGGTGCCTTGTTAGTGCTGCACTGGAGCCGAGTTTCTTCTCTTTCCACAAAGACAGTCAGATGAGAAGGTTTTTTAAAGTTGGTTTTCTGTTTCAGTTTTCTTTGAGTTTCATTTTGCCTTTTCTTCTCTCTCTTCCACCTTTTGTCTTGTTTGTTGTGGCCATTGTGGTTTTGATGAAATGAGGTGAATTTTCTGTGCTAAAAATGGTGTGTCTTGCAGTAATTATTAACCCTCTGTGAAAATTAATCCTAGTCTTAGGCAATCTGCGCAGAAAATTGCCTTCTCTGCTCAGGGGTTTGTCATTTTAGCTTCCCGACTTTCCTAGAGCAGCTCAAGCTGCTGTTACAGGGCCTCTGCTGCCAGAGAGTGAAGAAGTGCGTTATTTTGCAGTAGCAATATAACCTCGGGCAATTTCCACTTAACAAAATGGCCTTTAAAGTCTGTAGCTATAATTCATGGAGCAGTTATGAAAGACATATTTAGCTCTGTGTAATTTGAGGTTTTAAATAAATTGCATCAACAGAGATTTTGTGACTAGATAACAAAAGTCCCTTTTTAAGCTTCTGATTTAAATGTTTTTGAGCCTAATAAAAAGCACCTAGGGAAACCTAAGGGTTTGCAAGTATCCGCACACTAAATTCAGGGAAGGGATACTAATCCTTAAAATGCAGCTTGTTTCAAAGTCTATGCACACTCTGTCTGATTTGTTATTGACTTAATGCAAAGCCCACAGGCAACAGTGCAAAGACATCTCAGTAGGCTTCAGCTCAAGTTCCATTTTTTCCTTATAAAAAGACTTATAATTCTTTTTGCCCAAACTTTAAAAAAGAAACAAATTAAAAAAACAACCCCTACAATTCCTGAACCTGAAAGAAGCCAGAAGAAAATCTTGTATTAACTACCTGCCTGCACCTCCCTTTACTTGATGCAGTTTTGCTGCTTTTGTTTGCTCTTCACCAGTGTTGCAGTTTCCCCTGTGTAGCCAGTTCTCCTGTGGTTTGCAGGGGTCTTTTTTCTGCAGCAGCTGCCATAGCCATGGTTTCCCTTTGCATATTCTTGTGGAACCACACGTTTATACATGCAGATGACGCATCGGAATCCTTTTGGCTTTCATGTATGCGTGTTTTGGGTCAGCCTTGGAACTGGCTTCCCCTGCTTGTTCCTGCATCCCCACCAGTGACAATGGTGCAAGGTTTGCTTTTGACTTCAGGTTGTTCTGAAGGAGCCCACCTGTGGGCAGGGAGGTTGGCATGGTAGCAGATGATGAAAAGCTGTTTGGCTTTTCCCTTGGTAGGTGAAATCAGGTTCACCTAAGTGCTTGGTGGTGCCAGATCTGAACAAGTTGCATGCTATTAGAAGGAGTGGATGCTGATAAAACCTGTGGGTTGAAAATGAAAATGTGGGTTTATGCCCCTGACAGCTGTTGAGGTTCATAAGTTCCAACAGCATGTCCTGCACTTCAAAACCAAGTCATCGCTTTCTTTTGTTTCCAGTCTGTTTAGCTATAAGCAATGAAATACCCCTGCTCCATAGTTCAGAGTACTGAGGCAAAACCAGTGCCTTGGGCTAGGTTAGTGTATGCGAGAAAATGGAGCATCATGACACAGTCTTACCTGTTTGAGTGCTTTCTAGGGAAAAGAAAAATTGCTGCTAGCAAAACATACATTGATTGAATGTTTTTCTTTGTGTCTTTTTGAAAATCTAAACTCCCCAGTTCAGAAATATTTTAAATTATTATGGTATGCAGGTGTATAGGAGGCACTTCAGATTTGTAAAATACAAAGAATTGTAACATTTTCCACTGCAGTTCATGGGACTTTTACCAGTGCAGGAGCAGGTTTGAGCTGTGAACTGTGTCTTCCAGAAATAATTTTGCCCATAGGTGGTTGGCTCTGGATCCAAAGGGTTTACCAGACATTGGAAGCTGTGTCAAATGAAGACCTTTGGTCCCTCGAGGTGTGCTAAGCTTTTGTGGGAATGCACTCTCCATCGTCCTCAGCTGCACCACTTCTGGTATTCATGTGGTGCTGTGGCCAGGTGATCAAAGGAGTTGGATTGACAGAAAAGGAATGACCGTCTGCCAGGTTAAGTCCTGGACTGTGTCAGTGCAGGCTCAGGCCAGTGCCAGGGGAAGGGCAGGGTGGCAGAGGTGTGCCTCTGGCCAGGGACTGTGCAGTCACTTATCCTGGCAGCCACTTAGGGCTGCATTGCCTTCCCTGTGCTGTCAAACCTCACCCTTGAGCCTCAGAGTTATTTCTGCTTCAGAATTACTTTTGTTTTGACTCCTCCTCCCTGGTTCCCACTCAAAGCAAAAAGCTCAAAAGCAGAGTCCTGCTTTTAGTGATTGTACTGGCAGCTGACTTGCTCACTTGAAAGACTTTTGGGGCTGAGTGTTTACCTTGAGGCTGCGGTTTCAGGTGGGATTCCTTTATAGCACTTCCTTTTGTGCCTTCTACCGGAGCAGAGCCTTACTCACTGTAAAGTTCATGCTTCCTGCTGGCTGAGATCAGTACAAGACAAATCTAAACGTAAAGCTCACAGGCATGATAATGTTAGCATTGCTATCTGATTAGTCTTAGTTTGTATTTCTCTGTGTGTGTGTTCCCATTTTTTTTCTCTAGCAAATCTGAACAGTTGTTATTCATGGGAAGACAGTTGTGTCACTTTGAGTGGGTACTGTTTGAAGGGTTGTAAGGGAACCTGTCTGACTGCAAAATAAACCATTAGCTGGTTGAGTTGGAAAAACTTTTTGTTTGCCCTCTTAAGAAAGCGTGGACATTCCCCATGCATGAAACACTTCTGGGAATCGGTGAGCGGGTGAAAGAAAGAGATCTGTTGAACAAGTGTACTGTGGCTGCAGTAAACTATAAACATCTCTTAAAAACATGCTTAAGGACCACCCATGCTGATAGTTTGCTTGCAGGATGGTGCCTGCCTGACTAGAAATTATTTTAATCACAGGTATATTCACACAGTCTTCGTGTTTGTTCCAATGAATGCTCTCCTGAGTAGGTAAAACTAGGAATGGTTGCTTCAGCTTTCCCCAAAAGCAGCTTAGTCACCACATCCTCTAAAAAAAGGTGGATGGAGTAAGCCATGTTTCAGATCGTTGGACCTGTCTTTGTATCCAAGATGTATTTTAATCTCTTCAGTGATAATGGAACATTTAAAAATCCTTGGCAGAGAAGCTGCTTTGGTGTCTGGTGTTCCTTAAGATAGCCTGCAAAAACCTGTAGGGATTTCAGTGTTTATGTGTTTGTTTTGATCAAGTTGATTCTAGCTTCAAATTTTGGCAAGGTTTTTCAATACACAGCAGAACATTATTGCATCCATAATCAAGATTATTAGAGGCTTGGTTAAAATACATACTGTCTCTTTTGTTGGCTGGGTCATTTTGGAAGCGTGCTCTGTGTGTGTGCATCCTGCATCTCTCTGTAGTATCAGAGGGTAGATTTTCACACAGAAATGCAGGCGGAAAATCACTTTGAAGAGTAAGCTAGTGTGTTATTCCTAGCATGACTTGTGTGGGAATATAGAGTCCATCTAATATGCAAGATCTCCTTCTGCTCTGAGCTAGCGAAGCACGTACGGGTGAAGTGAGGACAGGATGGTAGGTTTTGGTCTGATCTTGCCCTGCCTGTTCTTTCCAAACTAACTCTTCATTCATGCATATGCAGTTTTGTGATCCCTATTGCACTTAAGTGGCAAAATCCCTATTGCACTTAAGTAGCAGTTGACATGGGAAAATAAATTTATAACCAAATATTTATATTAAAATATAGTATTAAATTGGAAGCAGGTGTAAATGTGAAACTTTTTTAGCAGCCTGAAGAGGTGACCTTCTCTGCTGATAGTTGATAGCTGCAGTGGCAAAGCTCTCATTAGGAAACAAAGAAAACTGACAGCAGAGTGAAGGGCATGGAACTCGAAATTGGCTTTTCTTATCCTGCTCGCTTGGGTTTTCTCAGCACTAATAATTTAGCCTGAAACCAGGCAAAGAGGAGTAGCTGATATTCTTGAGCCACACACACATTGCAAGTCCATTTCAATTAGGAGGAGATAGCAGGCAACCTAGGAAATGCCTGCATGCTCTAGCTATTCTTGACCTACACTGCCTGCATATCTGCAGGCACCAGTTTCACCTGAGGTGAAAGGGACTTAGAAGCAGCACAGGGCTGGTGTGTGTCAGAAGGGCAGCTCTACAGGGGCTGTGACAACAGAGGCATACAGGTAAACAGTCAGGTGGAAATTACTGAAATGAGAAGGAGCAGAAAGGTCTTCAGGACCTTCATGTTTGTCTGATATGCAGCCTTTATCCATTCCAGTTAATATGTGCTTCCAAACCTCCTGTCCTCATCTTTGCGCAATCTATACGCTCTTAACGCCACTGGCCTTGGTTGAGCTCTGACATCTCAGCGGTGCTGCTCGGTGACTTCTGAAATAATGCATGGCCAGCTCTCTCCGGGATGATTTTTTTGGCAGCCTGCTTGAAACCATTCTGCCACAGCCTCCTGACCAGGCAGGCTGTTTAAAAATCAGGGAGCAAGCTTCAGCCCTCTACTTCCACATGCGAGAGCTGTGTGGTCCTTCAGCTGCATTTGGCACACGTGGCAGAGTGGAATAAAAATGTGTGCTGTAAATTCTAATGGAATACCTTTTATAAAAAGAAGCAGCCTTAAAAGCTCTTCAACCATTACCCAAAAAAAACACTGCTTACTCCTTGTAGTATCTACGGCAAAACCTTCTTTTCAAAAAGATGCCCAGTTTTTGAGTTTCCCAGCTTTGGCGAGTGTTGACTGCATTGTGCAGAGAGGAGAAAGCTGGGCTTTTGCAAATATTCTCTCAATGCTTCTCGTGCTTTCCCCTTCCGCCCCCAGCTGTCACACTGAGACCAAGAACAGGCTACTGGTCCCTCCTGCTGTGTGGCTGTAACTGAGTCTGCCACAAAAGACCGCAGTGCCTGGCAGGTTGATGCTGTCCCTGTCTTGAGTTACTGCCTGGTTGGGGCACTGCACTGCTTCTGGTTGGTGGGTGGGTGTCTGGCCCACATATCATGGCCAGTGGGGCATCTTATTTGTGTACCAGGTAGTTCCTCAAGCAATTTAGTTTGGTTTTGGGTGATTCTTATTATCCCGAGTTCCTTGTTCATCTCTCTCTAGTGTGTCTAAGAGATCTCTGCAAGCCTGAGGGCATGTGCTTATGAAAGTGTGTGGGTTTTTTTGGAATTGCCTGTGGAGAGAGGGCTTGGAGGTATTTCTGAGAGCTTTGTCACACAGTTGCTGTGCAGCTTGAATAGAATGCCTGTGCATTTCTTAAATTGTTTTCTAAATGAAAATCTCCCTCCCTTCTTTTGCGGGTGTGTGCACCTGTGCATTTGTGCAAGCCTGTTGTATTAAAGGCAGACTAGTTCCTCATCACGTTGCTCTAACCCAGCGGTGCCTTCAAGGTTTTATCCTGAACTGCGCAAGTTAGTCATACCGCTTTTCATTTTTTCTAATCACAGCTGGTGTTCCCTTGAGTCCAGGAGCTGGCATTTAAGAGTCTAGTGGGTTATTCTTCCACTTACAGCCACCTTTACTTTGCGTTCTCCAAGCTTAGGGCTTTATACTGGCTTCTTATTCTGCTGAGTGCACATGGGTGCATAGAAGAACACAAGTTATGAAGCAAGGGGAATCCTGTCAGCTGAACAAGCACCATTGTTTAATGAAATCTCTTTCACTTCTAATAAAGATGAGAAAGACTCAATCTTCTACTAAAGACTTGAAAACAACAGGCTTTGTAGAATAAACTGCCCTTCTGTTGGGGCTCTTTAGCCTTTTATTATTAATGGACTCCCATGGCATTTGGAGAACTGTTGGTAAGCAAATGTTTGATGAGTGCATCTGTTTATCTCATGTCAGTTGGTAAACAAACAAACTCATGCTGCTTCCTTCTTTTTATTTCCTTGTAGCGACCCTTCCACTGTGATGCCCAAACCGTTAATGACATTTTGCAGGTAGGTGCTCTTAAATAATAGATCTCCGTGTTTGTCTTTTGTACACATTAAAGTAGTGGGGGGGAGGAGGAGGAATATCCCTGTGTGCATGGCACTGCTGCTGGGCTGTGCTTCTCCGTCACTGTAATTATAGTCCATTTGCGCAAAGCTGAGCCAGCTCTCAAGCAAAACCGTCCCTGTAACCTGTGTCAGAGATGGCTCTGTGGGCAGTGCACAGGCTCCCAGTGCTCAGCTGGGTCTGAGTACATGTGACCCTTTCAGTGAGCACAGAGTGAAAATAAGGTAACTATTCGAGGAAAGCAGTGAGGGTGGCAGGCCATATGAATTCATTTATTTCTGGGGGTGAGTATTACGTTCTTCAGGATTTAAACTTAATAGGGAGACAAGAAAAGTCTGTCTTGTGTGATTTCGACCAAGTGGTTCTGAATTTCTGAGCCCCAGCTTCCCCAAAGGCTTTGTCTAGATTAATGCCCATTAAGGTGTTTTAGCGTCTGTTCAAGACAAAGATCCTTGTCTGTGCTAGGCTGCTCAGGCTGCAACTGTTTGTTGCAGTGCCAGCCAAAGCTTTAGGCCAGTCACCTGTGTCCAGCTGTGGTGCCAGAAGAGGCAGGTTGGAGGTTGATCCCTATCTTGTGGCTGTGGTCTATGTGCTCTGCTCTCACCTGGACCACGGCTTAGCCCAACAAGCTAACTCTCACCTGGGTGAGAGTTAGGGCAGGGCAACAGGGCGGAAAGGCTCTGAAAGACGTAGCCCATCAGGCAGCCTCTCTCTTTGGTTTGAAACCATGTCTTGGACCTCGCAGCAAAGGCATCTTGGTCAGTCAGAGCAAAAGCCAGTGTTTCAGGTGGAATAGCGTGAGGAATTGCTGGCAGTCAGAGCTCCCTGGCTGACCTCCTTGAGTTTTGAAAAGCCTTTCACAGTGTTGTTGCTGTAAGGGGATATAGGAACTTCCCATAATAGGAAGCTCCTGAACTTTGAAGAAGTCCAGAGCTACACATTTACAGCTTTTATGTACTTTTGCCTTTATTAAATCTGATAGCCTAATCCTGCAAACATAGTAAGTATTTAACTCTCTACAAGCTTCACTGAGATTGCTGCTAATTGGGCAGTGCAAGTATGCTTGGAGAAAAGGAGCAAGTCCTCATGATGGTCTGGCTTGCTGAACTCAAAGAGGGCTTCTTGCTGTGGTATTGCCTCTTGGGTTTACGATGGGGTCAGCTTTTTTTTTGTACATGAATATAAATCTCTTAAAGGTAAAACTTCAGCTGCCTGTATCGGCAAAAATACTGTAACCCACTTCTGTCATTCGCTTTCCAGGAAATGACCCAATCATGGCCACCTCTTCTGACAGATATTCCTCCTCCTTCTACTGCAGAGCCTTCCAAATTTCTGAAGGTAAACACCCTCTTTTTGCCAAGGCTTTTGATAAATTAGAAGAGAGCTTTCCAGCTCTTGCACGTATTGTCCTCTGATTTTGTCCTCCTTTCCTAGGTAAAAGCTTTTAGGAGAGATTATCTTTAGAGGTCACAATGGATTTTGAATTGTGTAACGGTTACTTGCAATGCATCGTTTTCCTTGAGTGATTTTTCTTCTGAGCAATTGTTTTCGAGTGGGCTCTATGGTAGCATAATTATCTTTCGTCTTTCTTATGTTTTGAGCAAGCTGTCTATTTTTAGACTTGTAAGGTGTTTGAGGGGGGATGAAGAAATGAAGTTTCAAGGACTTAGATATTCAAATGTGGGCTTCAAATGTGACTGCTTTTCAGAAGTATTTCAAGCATCTCATTTTGTTACCGACCGAAGCATTTTTTGGTTAACAGAAACATTCGCTGTGTTCAACAGAAGTGTTTGGCAGCTGTTTTAATTTGGTTTTTTTTAGTATTTCTTCAACAATGCACATACCACTAATGGGCTAGCAGCAGTAGCACGTATCATTTCTGTCCAGGCTAAGGTACGTCAGGCCAGCTTAGACTATTGGACGCTTCGGAGTTATTCTTTGACAAGTTGCTCAAAGTATCGATTACGGTAACAAACACAAGGAAATCACATCACTGATACACTGCTATTGAGAGATGATGTATTTTATTCTCAATTTGCACTTTGTCCTTTCTTTGTAGGAATCATGGCATGTTGGATGTGTAGCACAGAATCAGAGTAAGTAGAAATCCTAAAGAAAGCACACTGTTATATATATGTTGACAGATAGTTTTGTGTGTCATACATTGAGAACATCAAATGTTTCCATTGATGAAGGGGCATGATTTGCTGTGCTTTGTTAAACATTGATGAATTTAGAAAACACTTAAGAGCCTGTATGCATTCCTTACCTAGAAATAAAGGCAGCAGTTCAGCAGAGAACAAACAGTATTTCGTTAGGAAGCCCCATTTGAAGTGATAAATAATCTCAATGCAATCAGTTATGTCCGGGAAGAAAGTGACTTTCTAATCTGATGCTCAGAGACCATAGCTTAAAATACGCTACAAGTGAGGCAAATAAACCCCACTGATTCTTTTTTGATTTACAGAACAGTACGATGGACCTTCAGATACGTTGCCTCGTTGTCAGACAACAATATCGTAAGTAACCAGGCTCAGTTACCGTCTCTACTGTGCAGTTACTTACAAGAACGTGAAACTAGTTAAAACGTGGTTTACTTGATAATTCCAAAGAGTGCGGTTTTATGGGTCTGATTTTTCCAGAAAATTTCAATGCAGGGAATTTTTCACCAACAGAAGTTGGTGGATAAGTAATTTGGTGCTGACCTTGTAGGTGACAGTGGTTACCTATTTATTAGGTTAATTAGGTTAATTAGAGAAAGGGCTTGAAAGTAGTTTTGTGTGGGCTGCCATTAACCTGTCAGGATTAATCTGTCCAGATGGCAGCAGCGATAGGTTCTGAGCCCCGAGTAACAAATCGGAATCTTTCCATGTGTGGAAGACTAAGGGGCCTGTATGCAACGTAACTGCTGAGCCATTACATGCCTATCAGTTCATGTGATATGTAAAGATCTCATGTTACTCCCTACTACGTTGTTCCATGGAAGGCTGCAAGCTACAGGCTACAAAGCTTGGTTTCCTTATCCTGACCAATTTAATTAAAACCCCAAACAAAACGGAGCCAGTCCCAAATGAGGAAGAGCACCTCTCCATCTTGGTTGAGATTGTACAGTCTTGCAGTCAAGCTCTGTAAGGTCTGTAAAAATCAACCCTTTTCATGCTGTTCCGACATCCTGCAGAGGAGCCTCCCCTGGCTGGTAGTGTGGGATAGTGTCTTACTGAGTAGTTAGCTGCTGCTTGAATCCATTCTTCCTTTTGCTGCTCCTTCTTCCACCCCAGCTTGCTCCTCCTGAATGACTTCTGGGAATTTTCTTTGCACTATTAAACATACTCGTTTCAGCTGCTCCAGCCTCTGCCTTCCTCCACAGAGAATCTTTTTCAGCTCTTCTCAGCTGCCTGTAAAAATCCCTTTTGAGCTTTAGTCAGTTTTCCAGGCAGCAGAGAGAGAAGAGACTTTTACTGTGGACAAGAATCTGAAAATACTCCTTTCTTAGCGCAGAGGTCCAGAATTGTAACTTTGGCACGGTACATACCTCTGTCCTTCACCAGCATCCCCTCTCTGCTCAGTGTCCTTGCGGGCTCTTCAGAGCCAGTGTACCCACAGTCAGCAAAGACAGTTGAAGAGGGAGGAAGAGGGTGGCTTCAGCTAATGCCCAAAGTGGAGTCAAGAAAGATTTCCCCAGGGACTGTCTCTACACCTTTCCCTTGAATTGATGCATCCCTTCTTTTTTGTTTTTTTGTTTTCACTCGCACAACAGGGCTTGCTTTCTTTGCTGTTTAAAGCACATGTGACTGAAAATTCAGCTGCCTGGAGTAGCTTGCCTTACCAAGTGTAGCTGGCTGCAAACAAACAGCGCTTGTGCTGCTTAATTAGAAGTTGAAATCCCAGCGCGTTTGTGTGCCCAAATTAAGCATTCGGCCTTACAGAGCATGATTTTAGTGCTCTTTCTCTCACCAAGAGGGTGTTTTAAATAGCGTTAGAGGGAGATTGATGGTGTGTATCTAAGCTGCAAAAGAACAGGTCCTGCAAATGAAAACTTGGCATCTATTAAGTCATGAGCTAATTAAGGCATTTTAATTGTTGAAACAGATCTATTGTCTTTAACGAGGCTATTTAACAATTTGTTGAAACCTTGTTTTGGGGAAATGGGCTTTGTCTGTCCTTGCAGAAATAGGACTTATTTGAAGTTTTAGTGTTCTTCCTTGATCCTAACTTGAACTGAAGTAGTTGCAATATTCTTTTATGCCGATACATTTTATTTACCAGCAGCTCAGGGGAAAGGCAGACTTTTTTATTACGAACAGTTAAATCAGATTTAAAAGAAGATCTAAGTAACATTGCTTTGCATTATCCTCCTACCTCTAAGGGAAATGTGTCTTTGGTCTACAGTTCTTAAAACAAGCCAAAATCACTTTCAGAACATTTTAGTATCTCTGTCAGTTCATTCATTATCATTTTGAAGAACTGTTTCCCTTAAGGAGCTGGAAAAGAAAAGAATTCATAGAGATGCCAGTAGACTTTTGGCCAAACTGCCCAGAAGCGGCTGTGTTGTTGCTATTCTTGCTTTTTGCTTTTTGTGTCTCGGTGGACTGGCAGCGAGTTTCTGCTCTAGCCCATGTGTGAAGTTGGAGCGTGCAGGGTTGCTGCAGACTGTGTGCCATTTGCCTTCTGTAGGAAGTTCAGGGGCCTCATTTTCGAAGGTGGTGTCTCATAGCTCTTCCCTTCAGTGTTTACTGTAAAAGAAGAGGCAAGAGGTGAATTCCACTGAAAAGGTGTGTGAGGAAACGAGGCAGAGGAGACTGGGGGATGGAGGAGGACAGCCACAGGGCAATAGCACAGCCCAAATGCAAAGAGAGCGCAGTAGGTCTTTGGGTGTAATCAAAGTCTGTGTGCACAGAGAACCTCTTGTGCATGAGTGTAAGGTACTCAGGGACTGTGGGGTTGGTACCTTTTAAAGAGGCATCATCTGTGTGGGAAGGGTTGGCTCTGTACTGGTAGACACGGGAGACCTTTGGGGTTTCTTCGTGCCGTCCTGCTCCCTGGACAAGAGTGGATTTGTCACATCTGATTTCTGGAATTGTTTGTTGTGAGTCCGTGGTCAGCTTTGGCAGTAAATGTGGTCCTGTTTCAACGAGAGTATCTCCATCCATGGCAAGTGCTTTGGTGTGACTGTAAAACAGTGTGTCTCTTTTGTGGGAGCTGTGCTTAAATGAGGGAATCGCTTTTTTGACTCAAGGCTTTCACTCCTCTGATGACGCAGAATCAGGAAAGCAAAGGTTACCTCAGGGTCATCAGAGGTGACCTCCAGAGCTGTAAATGTTTTTTGCTTTGTTCATACTTGGACATGAAGGCTTGAAAGAGCGTGAAGTTTTGTGTAATTTTCCTTTTCCCCACAAGTATCAGGAACACAAACTCTGCCCCCACGTTTCCAAGGTGGACGTGGTTTACTGGGAATCTTTCTTCCTTGTTTTCCTGCTCTAAAATGTGTTGTCATGAGGGGTTGGAGGCTTACATTTTTCATGTGGGCATGAGAGAAATTTCTCACAGAAAGCCCTTAGTTGGAAATGAGGTTGAAACAAACACAGCTTTGACCTGATTGATCACAATCCCTCTGTCAGTCCCCAAGCTTTTATCCCATTTTGAAATGACACTTGTGTAATTCTCTGGGTTGAGGAGCTGCTCTCCAGCTAGCTTCAGGATTTGAATCCCTGTACTTTTGAATAGCAGGAGTTTTGCCTGTCTGTTTTCCAGCTCCTTTTGGAATGCCTGTGTGATTTCCAGAGGAGGATAACACCTGGGACAACGTTGGGTCCCTGCCCACAAACCCCTCCCTTCCAGCCTTTTGAGGACTTCAGTAATACATTGAAATGGCAAGCAGTAGTTACCATCTGCAGACAGAGGACTAAATTATGCTTCTGGAAACATTTGCAGGCAGCCTGCTCTCTAGCAATAGTAAAAGAGAGTGTGTGGCTCCCCCCTTGTAAGCTGCTTGGAGTGCCTGAACTGCTTGATGTTACAGTTATTGCTGCGGTGTGCAGGAGCATCAAATTCATTGTGTAGAGAAGAAATAGGAGGGAGGCTTGCCCTTGGCATTTACTTGCATACGTACGGTAGAACACGTGAGCAGCAAAAAGAGAACCGCTGTGACAGAAGAAATATTTACAGCCCCTGAGAGCAGAGAGCATGAGCGTGCACAGGTTCTGGTGCACAGATGGTCCTTTCTGTCCCTTGGGGACTCAGTGCAGCCTAATAGCGTGCCAGTCTCTTAATGTACAAGGCTCAGACTTCTTCCGCCCTGTGGTGCTGTGTTAGTGTGCTAGATAAACTTAAGCGAGGAGCATTCCCCTCACAGAACTTCATCTTTGTTGTGTGTAGATGGCAGCCAATGATACTGACATCCTTTTCAAAATGTCCTGAGATTAGTTGAAAAGTACAATAAAATATTCCTAGGTTGCGTGTTACCATTTTATCATTCATTCAGGTAGTGGGAGGGTTTAGCAGATAGAGAATGCCAAACATTCCTAAAGAATGTGGGAGGTTGGTTTCTTTTGACAAGGCCAAACCAAGTCTTTTTCAGTGTCTGGTACTTGAAAGTGTGTCAGCCTTGGCTGATACTTATCTTCTGGTTGTCTTTCAGAGTGTCGCTCCAGGAAGACCTGCAAGTCAGTGATAGCGAAGACAGTGACGACAACCAAGTCAGTTTTAGACGTTGTACACACTAGGCACACAGACATCCCTTTAAATCCTCACGCCTTGTTGCGTTGTTCCGAATGCCTTAAGCTAACCTTTACTCTCATTCTCCTCTTTCTTTTTTGTCAACAAAACAGGTTGCTGACAATCCACTTGCTCCTCCAAGGTACAGATTTGTTCTCAAACTAATAGCTAGGCTAAATAAGGAGGGAAAAACAAACTTCTTTTTAATATATGGGGTGGATGGGTAAGGGTTCTTGGTTTCTCCTGTTGATACAGGATTTGGGTTCTAGCTGCCCGAAGCTGCTGTTGAAAATTGGCTTTAGTTGTGTGGGGTTTTACAGAAAGCTCCGATGAGAAATGAATAATCCAGAATTCGATAGCAACTAGAATCGTATGAACCAGGTTTCTATTTCCCCAACTTCTCTTCCCCTCCACCAGTGTATCTGGAGATCACACTGGAGCTAAACGGATTCTCAGTTGCAGTACTGGTGGGTGAGGTGTGAGTCCAGCTTTAACTCAAAAGGAAGCCAAAACCAGCCAAGCAGGTGAAGAACAGAAAAGTGTTGGGTAGACTCACTGAGGCTGTTTCAGCTCCTCCTGATAAGTCAGCTGCTTATACGTAGTTCCTGCCATGTATTGTTAGTCAGAAGCAACATTTGGGGTAGACTTAACAGCCACTTGCCAGTATTAAAAGAAGTGGAGAAGCACAGATTTTTCAAGATTTTCAAGAAACTTGCCTCCAATCCATACAAATGCGTTGATTCTGATGTATGGGACAAGTTTCAAAGATAAAAGAAAAAATTCGTAAGCCTATTTCAAAACAAAGGAGCCTGTGCATGGAAGTGATGGCTCTTCCTCAGTTCCATCCACTCCCATTGCCAGTGCTGGAGGAAAACACTTCTGAAAAGAGGAGAGTATTGCAGAAAATGCTGCTGCTTGACATGTCTGTTAACGAAGCAATTCCAGCACCTTGCCCAAGTAACACAGATGAATTGAAAACTTTAGGGGAAGAATACAGAAAAGAGAAACCATCCTCGAATGGATGTTTCTGTGTTGTTAGCCTTTATGGCAACCTTTTCAGGGTTGAGGCTTTCAGAAAAGCACTTGCCAGTTTTGGTTCCTTTTTCAACTTTGGTTGGCTAAATGCAGCTGCAGACTGCAGCAGTCCTGCTCACAGATTTCTCTGACCTGGTTATAGAGTTGGAAGTTTTATTACTTCTAGAGGATTTTTATTCTGGTGCTTTATCTTTTGAGCATGGCACTGTATTCCTTGGCCTCATCCTTTCTCCTCTCAGTGCCAAAACAGGGGGGTTCAGTTTTATTTTTGAATCTTGCCATGTCAATATAATAAGAAACTTCACCTATGCTGCTTTCTAATTTTATTTCATGGTGGCCTTGCAGTGCCCAACAGTCCCAGCCCAAGATTGTGGCATCAGCACATTCCAGCAGCTCGGAGTCAGGGAGCACCAGTGACTCAGACAGCTCTTCAGACTCAGAGGCAAGCGGCAGTGAAGCCAAGGAACCTTCGAGAGCATCAGCACCTGAGGTGAATGCAGATAAAATGCAGAGGCTCCTTAATACAGCCTCTTGCCTCAGACTCCCTGCTGTCTGAATGCAGCCAGGACAGGAGACCTGAAATACTGTCATGGTTCAGGTGCCCCTGTGATGTCTATGCTGCATCATCAGACTTTTCCTGCCCTTGCTCCCCTTCTAGAGTTTATCAATTCAATAACCCTTAGTAACAGCATAATTAGAGTTTTACCTGCTTAACCTTGAAGAGTTTGTCTAGCACTCCTTGAGGAATTAATGACTTCACTGGCAAAACATAAGGAAGGCGCAGATGAGCAGCACAGCTTGTCTGGCGTGTTTGGGACCTACCTCTGCTCATGCAGCTTTTCTGGGTGCTAAAGCTACGGACTGCTTCAGGATAAGACCAGTTTCCTGATAGGTTAAGAGGAGCCACTTTCTCAGTGCAGCTCCTGTGCACAAGTGACAGATTGAGCTTCTCCCAGATTGCAGCTGAAGTGATCAGGCCTGCAGGAAGGGCTGGAATGTGCTTAGACTTGCTTCTGTTGGATTTGGCTCAGATAGTGCTGCACTGGCAATTCTGAGGCTTTTATTGGGAAAAGCAGAGAAACAGAATGTGGTGCCTTCAGGTTTCATTGTTGAGACCATGCATTTTCTAAAAGTCTGCTGCAGAAGTGCTCCTGTCCCATGGTTTCAGACAGTTCCTCCAGCTTGCAAAACATTCTCAGGACAGTGGGAAAGGAAGTGCATGGCTATATCCTATGGACCACAGCTGATGTAAAGCAGTCTGCTGACAGTTTTGAGGTACTCTCACAAAGCCCAGAAACCCTGCAACTTATTTCTTCCCCTGTTCCCCAGCCCTAGCTTTCCTGTCTTTTACCTGACAAGTACCTCAGCAGGGAAAATGTTACGTGCAGAAAACAGACTTTGAAAAGGAGTATCTTTCTCATCTTGCATCTACGCACTTTACCATCCAGCGGTTCAGTTACAGACTTTGCCCTTTGCAATGTGGATGTCTTTGGAAGGAAGCAGGTGTTACGCTTCTCTTCTTTTGCCAAATGCTGTCTGCTTTGTCCTAAGAACACTCCATGGTAAGACCATGATAAGGCCCAAGACGGTTGACATTCAAGAATTGCTTATTCCGAGCTCAAGAGCAGAGCATCCCGACACGTAGGAAGTCAAGGAAGAGGCCAAGAGACCTGCGTGGCTAAATAAGGAACTGCTGGGTATGCTCAAGTGGAAGAGGAGAGTTTATAGGTCATGGAAGGAGGGGCTGGCCACTCGGGAGGAATATAAGGCTGCTGCTAGAGGATGTAGGAAGGCAGCTAGGATAGCTAAGGCCTCCTTAGAATTAAATCTGGCGAGAGGGGTCAAGGACAACAGAAAGAGCTTTTTCAAATACATAGCTGATAAAACTAACACCAGAGGCAAGGTTGGCCCACTGGTGAACGGGATGGGTGCCCTGGTGACAGAAGATACAGAGATGGCAGAGTTATTGAATGCCTTCTTTGTCTCTGTCTACTCTGCCGGAGGCAGTCCTGAAGAGCCCTGTACTCCTGAGACCTCAGATGAAGTCAGGTCAAGGGAGCAGTTTGCCTTAGTCGACGAGGAATGGGTTAGGGACCAGTTGAGCAATCTGGACATCCATTAATCCATGGGTCCAGATGGGATGCACCCGCGGGTGCTGAGGGAACTGGCGGAAGTCATTGCTAGACCACTCTCCATCATCTTTACCAAGTCCTGGGAAACGGGAGAGGTGCCTGAGGACTGGAGGAAAGCAAATGTCACTCCAGTCTTCAAAAAGGGCAAGAAGGAGGACCCGGGTAACTATAGACCGGTCAGCCTCACCTCCATCCCTGGGAAAGTGATGGAACACCTTATCCTTGGTGCCATCTTAAGGCATGTCAGGGATAAGAGGGTTATGAGGGGCAGTCAACATGGCTTTACCAAGGGGAAGTCATGCTTGACCAACCTCATAGCCTTTTATGAGGAAATAACACGGTGGATGGATGATGGCAGAGCGGTGGATGTGGTCTACCTTGACTTCAGCAAAGCATTTGACACAGTCTCCCACAGCATCCTCATAGCTAAATTGAGGAAGTGTGGTCTGGATGATCAGGTAGTGAGGTGGACTGCGAACTGGCTGAAGAAGAGAAGCCAGAGAGTTGTAGTCTATGGGGCGGAGTCTAGTTGGAGGCCTGTATCTAGTGGAGTGCCTCAAGGGTCAGTATTGGGACCAGTATTATTTAATATATTCATCAATGATTTAGATGAGGGAATTGAGTGTACTGTCAGCAAGTTTGCTGATGACACTAAGCTGGGAGGAGTGGCTGACACGCCAGAAGGCTGTGCTGCCATCCAGCGGGACCTGGACAGGCTGGAGAGTTGGGCAGGGAGAAACTTGATGAAATATAACAAGGGAAAGTGTAGAGTCCTGCATCTGGGCAGGAACAACCCCAGGTTCCAGTATAGGTTGGGGAACGACCTGTTAGAGAGCAGTGTAGGGGAGAGGGACCTGGGGGTCCTAGTAGACGTCAGGATGACCATGAGCCAACACTGTGCCCTTGCGGCCAAGAAGGCCAATGGCATCCTGGGGTGTATTAGAAGGGAGGTGGTCAGTAGGTCGAGAGAGGTCCTCCTTCCCCTCTACTCTGCCCTGGTGAGGCCGCATGTGGAATATTGTGTCCAGTTCTGGGCCCCTCAGTTCCAAGAAGGACAGGGACCTGCTGGAGAGAGTCCAGCGCAGGGCAACTAAGATGATTCAGGGAGTGGAGCATCTCCCTTATGAGGAAAGGCTGAGGGAGCTGGGTCTCTATAGTCTGGAGAAGAGGAGACTGAGGGGTGACCTTATTAGTGTATATAAATATATAAAGGGGGAGTGTCACGAGGATGGAGCCAGGCTCTTCTCAGTGGCAAACAATGATAGGACAAGGGGTAACGGGTACAAACTGGAACACAAGAGGTTCCACTTAAACTTGAGAGGAAACTTGTTCTCAGTGAGGGTGACGGAACACTGGAACAGGCTGCCCAGGGGGGTTGTGGAGTCTCCTTCTCTGGAGACATTCAAAACCCGCCTGGACACATTCCTGTGTAACCTCATCTAGGTGTTCCTGCTCCGGCAGGGGGATTGGACTAGGTGATCTTTTGAGGTCCCTTCCAATCTCTAACATACTGTGATACTGTGATACCTTTCTTGCTTTAGTGAAGTTATTTGCCACTGTTTGCCAATGATCAGCTATTTGCCACTGATCATTTATCCTTTTTTTATACAGCAAATTGTTCATCCATGATGCTCGAGGAGCAAGTTAGTGCACACGGCCTGTTTGTTTATAGGTAGTTCTTCCCATGCAAAAGCACAGACTTTGACCTATAGACAATACTTCCTTCTCGTTTTTAAACAGAAAAAGAAGTCTTGTGTTTGGAAAACCTAATGAAAACCCCTAAATCCATGGGAAAACAAACTGGGTTTTAAACCAGTTTTCTAGGTAGATTCACTCAAAGAAAGTTGAGGACATGTCTTGTTTATCCACATGTTCTGCAGCGAGTTGAATGTGGATGGAGAAGAAAATCACAGCGGAAGGGACCCAGGAGTCTTGGAAAACCTTTCATGACTGACTCTAGAGGCCTTCAGACCTCGGTCATTGCTTATGCCTTGCTTGGTGTGGAGGAAAGTGTGTGTTGGGCTGTGTAGGCAGAGGACTCAGAAGAGGCTGGACTTGATGTGCTATACAATTCTGGTAAATGGTTTTCTGATGGTTAAACCACAGGAGCCTGACAGCCGACCTGTCAGCCTGCAGTCAGATGTGACAGCTGGCACAGCTTCTTGTCACTTTGAAAGCAGTGCTGCGTGCAGAAAATTTTGCATGAGTGTTGAGAGGACAGCACCTAATCTGCTGTTACAATTGATGCTTTTTATATATGTTGTCTCAGTTTGCAGCAGGGTTGGTTAGTGGCAAACAAAGATGAAGCTTTCATGTAGACTGGTCTCTTTACTGAGTGACAGATGGGCTAGCAGTGATCCAGGAGTACTGTGCAACACGTTTGACTGGGGTCTGTGTTTCTGAAGCAGATGTTGATGTGCACAGGCTAGAGCATCCCCACTGTCTCATGGTCTCTCAAGCTCTTTCAAACTGTTGAAAGAGGAAATTTTCCTGGGTTCTGGTAAGCTGTGCTAGAAGGGAAATAGTTCATGAAGACCTCAGTCTTTCATCTCTCCTTCCTCTTTTTGCCTGCAGCCTGACCCACCAACTTCTAGTAAGTGGCAGCTTGACAACTGGCTAACCAAGGTGAACCCACCAGCAGTGCCAACAGAGAGTCTCCGTGAAATTGCCCACAGGAGTAGACGTGAGAAGAGCAAGGAGCAGGGAATTAGCAGCAATTCTTCCCAGCAGCATGCCAAGCCACAGGAGCCCAATCACGAGAGCTCTGGCCAAGTGGCCAGGGCTCCTCAGGACACTCGTCTTCCAACTAAACAGAATTGCCAGAACTCTTCCGTGTGTGCTGAGGAGCCCTCACTCAGGCAGACTGTGGGTATCCAAAAGCCCAGCAAGGCCCCGGTGCACGAGGAGCCCAAGGGAGGCCTGAAGGTGAACAGTGACCCTGATCCTCTCAAGATCAGAGACCAGTCTTCCAGAGACAAGCCAAAAGCCAAAGCAAAAGAGAAGCCAAAATTCAGTGACAAAAAAGACCCAAAGCCAGCACTGCAACAGGAGGACCCTGAGAACAAAAAGCACAACAGCTCTCACAAGGCCACCGACAAACCCTTCTTGGGCCCCAAGCTCAGGAAAGACATTTTGCCTGGCAGTGCCCAGGAGCGTGCTGCTTTCAAACCCCCTCCTCAAAGCCAGGGCACAACCCACACCAGCGCTAGCAGCAACAAGCCTGCCATCGCGGCTGAAAAGAATTCTCACAAGGAGAAACTTCCCTTGCCCATCAAGGAGAAGAATTCGCTCTCACCAGTGAAGGACTCCCCTGACCTTGAGCCCCTCCTAGTGAAAATAAAGCTCCCGTTCTTGTTAAGAGTCCCCCAGCCCCCTGGGGAAGGCAGTCAGCAGAAGACAGCAGAGGCTAAGGAGGTCCCTGGTGCAAGGAAGCAGGACTCAGAGAGGAAAAGCATGGACATTCCCAACAAATCCCTTGAAAAGAAGAAGGTGAGTGGTGGAGGTTGGTTTGTACAAGGGCCAAGGTGGCATTTGAAACACCCATGCAGAGAGTTCATTTCTGCTTTATAGGTTGGGAGTGGAATCATTATGCTTCTCCTGGGAAAGTGTTACCAAACTACTAAAGGGAATGTGAATCAAAACTGTCCACTGATCTTTCTAGTTGGCCACTGATCCTGTGCTGAGCAAATGAAAATCTCTGTAAGCTAACAAATGCTTTGGTGTTTTAAAATGCTTTTTTGCTGTGTTTTCTTGAAAGATTAGTTTTCGCAGACAGCAAAACCCCAGCTTTCCTGTGTGGGAGGAGCTTTTGGCAGCAGCCTGTGTCGGCATGCGGCTGGCAAGCCTCCCTGGGCGCATTTTTGGGTTTCTCCATCAGAGCGTTTTAGGGCTGCGGTACCCCTTCTCCCTGCAACCCATTTAAAAGCAGCACAGTATCTGAAATGCTTCCTAGAGTGTGCAGTCATTTGTGCTACCCATTTAATGTCTGTCATGGGAAAGCACCTTGTCTGCAGTTTGTGGAGGTGCCTAGAAGAACTAACCCAGCCATCCCAGTTTGTGGTTTTCAGTTTTGTCCATGTATGCACCTTCTGCTGCCATTAGCCAAGTAACCTCAGTCTGAGTAGCATTGCCTTTTCTTGTGTGGAGTAGCTTATTTCCATGAAAGAGTTGTGATTGCTTGCTTCCACAAAGAGAAATGAATTCTGCAGGCGTGAAGTGTGTTGTTACTTAGGGGTGATGGTAGAAGCTTCATGCCTTTTGCTTTTCCATAAATGCAGACTTTTAAGTGAACCAGGTTCACTGATAGTAACAACTGTCCCTAAACCCTGCTTTGGATCTCAGTGCTTGGATAAATACATAGAAGGTTTCTTTGGCTTTCCCTGGAGCTGCTGTGGTTCTAGCAGTAATGCTAAGGCTTAAAAGATGCATATATCCACTAAGGGGCTTTCCAGACACGCCTTTGCAGAGTCCTTCAGCTATAACAGTTTCTTTCCTTTGAATTAAAGGCAGCCCTTTACTTAGAGAAAATAGTAATTGCTCACACGTGGTTTTTGGAAAGCTATCTCCCAAAGGGGACTGTGAATAAACTTCCAGCCAGCCACACAGAAAGTTGGCTGCAAGCATTATGGTGGATGGGTATTCGCTATGGATATTTCTGTGCCTGTATACCTTTTTGGTGGTCCGCACCAAGTGGGTAGTTTAGCATGTGTAGGTGAATAAGCCTGGTTCCCATGTGGGTTTAATTTAGTCTTGTCATTTTCTGAACTTCCCATAGTTTTAGGGGAGAGAATTCAGGAGGGTGGGGAAATAGTGAAGACATTTGAGAGACCCCAGCAGTCCTCCTCGTGCAGAGCAGTGGGAGAAGGGTGACCAGGCAGTAAATCTGTCACTTCTCCTGCTGCCTCAGAAGACCCAAGGGAGTTGCTGTTTGATCTTAGACATGTCTTGCTTTCAGTCTGAGCATCTGACTTCAGGAAAACCCACCTCAGAGCCTCACTGTCTGTATTATGTCAGCATGCATCTGTCCTTGGAGGCTCATCACAGCCAGCTAGGACAGTACAGCTGTCAGACATCTTTTGCAGCAGTGTGGAGCTCAACCTGAGAGACAGTTTAAGGTCATGATCTGGAGCCTTGCCGTGAGCACACTGCCAAAGGTAGACTCAGTGCTGCACACAGCCCACTGAGCTCTGTCATAGTGATACAAACCTGGATGTACTCTTGGAAGGGACACAAAGTCCTAGCATGCTTTGGGCTATTGAGAGCCAATGGGTAATGCTGACTGATAAGTGCAGTTTCTTTTACATTTTCTTGGCTTGTAGCAAATTATTCTGAAGTTTTTTATTCATGGGAGCTGATGATTTTTGATATCTTGTACTTTTCCATCTATGGAGTGTAATTGAAAAGTAGTATTCATTACCTCTCTACCTTAATGGTTCCTGTTCTGGAAGACAATGGCAGCAATTTTAACTGACTCTTAAAATTTCATCTATATCATATTTTTGTTAATAAACCCCAAAACCCCTGCACATCTGAATGCAGTGATTTCCTTGCCTCTGATAAGACTTACCAAAACCCACAATTGTTTGCAGTTCATGACTACATCAGGAGGAATCTGAATACATTTCTGTATAATTCATACCAAGTAGAAGAAAAAAAGCCCATGCAGAACAGATGCAGTGCTTATTTTGAGCAGTGGAAGTGCCTTAATTTTGATTACTATTAGCAGCAAGAGGTTGAGCAGTTCCATCTCTGCCACTACAAAATATCCAAGCAGAAGTAGATAAAATGTCATTTTAGGATACTGGTCAGTGAACCTGAAATCTGTATCTGCTGTGGTCTGGGTTTCCACTTTGTTAGTTCCAGTATCTTTTCAATACTTTTAACAAGAATTGATCAAACTTAGCTGTTTTGCTTTATACTTTACATGAACTTTAAAAACCTGATTGATTTGGTTTTCTTTCTTCCTGTTAGAGGAAAGCAGTGGATGAAGAGATGAATAGGAAGAAAGTGAAATCAGAGAAAGAAAAAAAATCATTGAATTCTTCACCTAAGAAAGACTCCAAGAAATTGAAGTGAGTATACGGGGGTGGAATGGCAGCAAGATGCACGAAAGTGAGTCTGTATCTTCTGTCCTTATACATTTGCTTATAACATAATGTGCTCCTGAAGCTTAATCTGCTGAAGAATTGTCTTTAACTCCTGGAACCGACCATGTGGCTGTGGGAATGTAATTTCTTCAGCTTTTTATCTGTTGCAGATGTGAAGTGATACTTGGGTGTCACCTGTTTCCAATCCCTTCTTAATGCTGAGGATTATGGTTCTAGTCATTCAAGAATAAGCTGGTCGTCCTCCCATTCTTGCTGTACACTGCTGCACAAGTGTTGACTGTTGTGCCATTTGTCCAGATTTCTAACCATTGAGGTGGACATGATTTTAAACACTTGTCCATCCTGCAGCTTACGTTGCCGCATGCTCTGATCCTTATATTACGCGTAGCTCAGGAAATCTGTTTACGCTGCAGGAAATGTAATTGCTGGTTGTGCCTGTATCATTTGTCCTTTGAAGCTGGTAGGCAGCCATTTGCACTGCTGTCTTTTGGACCAGATGCAGGAAACAAATTTGTGCAAAACAAATTTGTTGGTCGAGTTGCATACAGTGTGGTAGACTGCCTAGGGGCTGGGATGCAGGAGTCATTCCCCTTCTCCAGACCTCAGTGGAGGCAGTCTGTCAGCAGGTGATTGCTCTAGATGATGTGGGGGATGGCAGCTGTTCTACAGGGAGTAGCGTCCGCTTGTTCTGCGTGATAGTTGAGGTGTTTCAGGGGATGGCAAGAGACCTTGCCATCTAGTTGAAGATGTCCCTGCTCACTGCAGAGGAGTTGGACTAGACAACTGTTAAAGGTCCCTTCCAAAGCAAACTATGATTCTATTCTGTGATATTTGAACTCTCAGAGAGTTCATTATTTCTGCTTTCATGAGAAACGGAAGTAGCTTTAAAATGCTTTTTAGGCAGCTGGAGAGCATTTCCCTTCTCCACTAAAATCATCTTGGCTTTTTGTCTTTTTGTGTCTGTGACTTAATGGACACACAAGTGTGTGTTTTGAATCATGACTCTGTGTGGAATTCCAGGTGGCCTTTATGGCCAGGAATTTCTCCTTTATTCCAGCATAGCGTTTACAATGCTTCTAATGGATGTGCTGCAGTTCCCCTATAGGATATGCATAATTTGTATTGCCAGCATTTTGGCTACATCTTTGCTAGAGCAAATGCTTGCAGGAGCATGTCTTCAAGTGGGAGGCTTGTGCATCAGTCATGGGCTACTGCATTCAGTTCTTGCTTGTGGCTTGAATTCGAGGCATTGACTTGGATTGGTATAGTGTTGAGGTTTGTGGCCAGAAAATATGAGAAAACTGCTTTTCTGCAGAGAAAATAGAGACTCTTAAACTCTTAAAGCACTGAAACGTTGGGCTAACATTTAGTTGGGTGATATTTCAGGTGGTATAATAATGGAAGGGCTTTGACATTGGGGTTCATTCCTCCCTTTTTCTCAGTGAAAGCAAGGCCCATGTTCTGGCTTTTGGAGTGAAAGGAGAAGATGTATTTTGGGGGAGAGAGGGCGCTGGATCAGGTCAGAGGGTGCTGCTGTGCTATGTGTAAAATAATCCTCTCTGGAGCTGTAAGAAGGAAGTGAAGCTAGGGAGCATGAGTGCAGTGAGTAGGGACTGTGCCATGGGAAAAGTGGGTTGTGGAACAGGGGAGAGGACTGTCCCATGCACAGCAGAATGAAGCCAGATGTGCAACATGACACTTCAGTCTTTTCACTGGGTTTAGCTTAATTTCCTCCTTCTGATGTTGCAGTCCATGAGTTGGAATGCGCTGCTCAGTCTTTTTGTGGAAACTTTGAGAAGCTGAATAAAAGTGATGTCAATGAGCAGTTGTGAAACAAGGTTTAGAGTTATTTGGTGTTGCTTAAAGCTGTGGAGTTTTCCCTTGTATTCCTAACTTCAGATGATCAGAAATCTGATATGCCACCATATTCTTAAATGTGATAGTCCCTGCCTTTCAAAAAGTGCAACATTTTAAGTCTCTGACTTGAACCCTCTCAATCTTGTAAGTGTTGTCTAGTTGAGGAGGCAAGTCTTACAGGAACAACTCAGTTTAATTCTGTCCAAGTATGTACAGGATCAAGTGTCAGGGTGAGTGTCTGTTACCATAGAAGACACCTTCTACCATAATGGGGAAAGAGAGGCAGTGCTGCAGTTTATTTGCCTTGTTGGGTGACTTCTCCCAGAGAATTGCCTGTCTCCGTCTTTAAGTGAAAAGGGGCTGTGTTGGAGGGATGCCTTTTTTGCACTATCCTGCTGTCCTGGTTACAAGTTTTTATTCCAAGGACAGCTCCTGGGGATTAATGCTACTTAAAAAGCAACTTGCTTGTCTGCTGTTAGCAGCTGAAGATGTGGTATCTAATGCACAATGAAGTTTCATTTTGCTTTTGTTGGATTCTTAATGTCATCTTTACTTCCAGATATATTTAAGCATAATTTGTACGTGATGCAACTAAGTTTTTAAAAACTCACTACAATATAGGTACACCATATTCATCCCTATTGCTGAATTCTCTTCCCATCTCCAGAGCGTCAAACTCCAAAGCTTCATTTGAATACCAGAAGAGAGATTTTCTACCTCCACCACTACCACCAGTGTCTCCTGCACATCCTGCACCAAAGTCAACGAAGGTGGCCAAAAAGAGGCCAAGAAGCGAGAGTGATGAGGTGACCACCATCAATAACACCAGCAAGAATAAGAGCGACAACAAGGATCCTTTGTTCTGCAACCACCGCAAAGTGGAGAGTAACCAAGCTGAACTCTCAAAGGATATCAAAGTAGGTATCTATTATAACTGACAGGAAGTTTCCTGCAACCAGTGGGCGCTGTGTGATTCTCTTTAGAAACATGCTCTGAGGATATAGAAAAGGAAAGAAGATAAACCAGCCACCACAGAAAGCTCTTTGAAGCATTTTGCCCCTTTCATGGCTATCTGTTACCATATGTCACTAGCCCACAAGCCTGCATTGTAACTTCTCTGCTGACTTGCCATCATTTGTTTTCATCTCCTTTAGTGAAGCATAGTGAGAAGAGGTGCCTATGTAAAAAACAAAGGCATCATGTTGATGGCAGTAACTGTTTCTGACTGTAGGCAACTGCAAGTACAATGTTGGTGTTATAAGATAAGGGTGTTTACAAAAGGGAAAAGTGATCTGCTTAAAAATAGGAAACATACAACCTGGGTATAAGGTTTTCATAGTATCGTAGAATGGTTTGGGACGGGATGGAGCATTTACCACTTCTTTGGGCAACCTATTTCAGTGCCTCATCACCCTCACAGTAAAGAAATTCTTCCATCTCTCTAACCTTAATCTCCCCTGTTGAAGTTTGCTTTATAGTTTGCTCATAAAATTGCTAATGAACCTTGCAGCTGGATCTTTGCATTTTGGGGTTGTAAAATTCAATTATCTTGCTATTTACTAGTGACTGGATCAGTGTGGTCTAGCGTGTTGTGTGAGTCAAGCCCGACTGTGCTCGCTCTATCAGCTGGCTTCTAACTGCTTGCTTTTTCCTTATAATGTAGTTTGGTAATGGAGAATCAACAACTGTGTGGTTAAGCTGGAAATAAGTGTGAATGGATATTACCTATTGCTGCCTTGGTTAGTGAAAGGTTTCAGGAAACACCGTGAAAAATGTGCTGCTTGCAGCCTTACTGCTATCTTAGCCATTCTGCAAGGAAAGCTGCTACGTAATTTCTCCATGCTTGGGAAAAGTATGAATGAAATGAGTGGTATTAAGCCTTACTAGCAGTCAGGTAAGAAGTCAGGTTTCCATTTCCATTATTGGAGGTGGTGCTGGAGGTAAGAAGACAGGTAGAGCCTGGAAGATAGACTATGCCTGGGACAAAAAACTACTTCCTATTGAGTTTTAGGAAAGGCAAGCTGTGGAATCGTTTTTGACATATCTCTAACCAGATTTATCTGTGTTCTGTGATTTGTCAGGGATCTGCCGGACATGTCAAAAAACTTTTCCCAGTGCCTTCTTTGCCAAATGGTACCTCCAAGCCAAAGAGACCTCAACTCAAGTTTAAAAGGTAAGTTTTTGTTTGACACCCCTCATCTGTACTTTCTAAAGATGCCAGGCTTGGCTGGCCCTGCAGCCACCCTGGCTTCTGCTTTAATAAGAACTTCTTTGAGGAGGAAAGAGAGAAAGAGAGGTGTCAGTGACTTGCCCTGTACTGCCTTCTCATGTCTGTGGCTTACCCCACCTACCACAAAGCAAAGGTCTAACTACAACATTTCTTGTATCAGAGCCACTACTCTAGAAATTAGTTTTTCACTCTGAGAGGAGGTACCTCTTGTGCCTGCCTACAAATGACAGGTTTTGATTTGCCTGATTCTTGGCAAGTTGTAAACTACTCTGTGCCAAGGTGCTGGGCAGGCAAGTAACTTTTTCTGAGAGGGCATGACTCTTTACTTGCTCATTTTGTTAGTGCACAACTGGTTGTGTGCCATTTGCACGGGGAATAGTTTATCTCACTGCACAGAAATGTGTATGTTCCAACTTTATCCTTGTTTATGTGTTGATTGAGACCAAGACTGGTAAAAGCCTCGGTGGCAATATCTATTGTAAGCAGATAACTTGAATGCAAGGTCTTCTGGTCTGAGATAAGTGTGTGGTACTGCAAAGTTTACTGTAGGTTCCAGTCAAAATGTATTTGTGGTACAGCACTTGAGGAATGATAGAAAACTACTACTATCTTTCCATGGGAGCTAAGAAGTCAACTTGGCCTCATAATAGCCTAATCTCTGGGTTTTTTTATTTTGAAATGTAACTTTTCAAATTCTAAGATACATTTTTTTAAGAAATAAATTAATTTCATTAATTTAATCAAGCAATCAATGAATGTTGCATTCAGCTGCTGTGTATTTCTGAACATGCAGACAACACTTACTTAGTGACTGTCATAGTTTAACATGTTCGATAAGGCTATAAACAGGCTCACCAAAAGGGTGTTTGTACTCGGAGCATCCTCGAGATAGGAAGGTAAAATTGATAATCATCCTATGCCTTTTCTCTGTTTTCTGTTTTTCCTCTCTCTGTCCCCAATTCAGACGTCTGAAGTATCCAGCAGAATACTACATAGAAGAGGCCAGGAGGCTGAAACACAAAGCTGATGCAATGGCAAGTTTTGGTTCTGTGCTAGAAATGTAAACCAGCTCATGCATTCGGAGCCAGTATTTGTGTGCATGTGAATAAGGATTCACTAGCTAAAATGACTTCCATACTCTAAACTTGGAGTCTGTTCAAGTCCCATGTGGGGATGCTGTCTTTATTTCCCAAATGTTCAGGCATTTCCCTTTGTTTTAAACGCATCTAGAGAATATGCCCCAAGAACAGGATTTAGAGGGGACGTTGTCTGCGGTTAGCAGGCCACTCTGCTTTGCAGAGCTATGACAAAGCCCTTCTCAGAACAGTTTTAGAACAGTTTACTCTGAAATGTGAGGATCCTGACAGTGATTGTGTTGCTGGTGGACAAGACTTGGAAGCGCCCTTTGCAGATGTAACCAGCTCTCTCCTCTAGGTGCACTTTAACAGTGTACATGAAGTAGTGTAGTTTTTGCTAGTTATGCCTCAGTCAGATAATTTACGTATGCTACTCGCCGTTTACCTGTGAAAATGAAGTGAGGGAATCTGCCTTTCGCAAGGCAGGCCTCCAAGACCAGACAATAATATCCAAAAACCGTGTAGATAATAAATACTTGGGGAAACCATTGGTCAGGAGGAAGAGACACAAATAGCCAGAGCACACAAAGGCCACATTAACTGTCACCTGGAGGCCTGGCCTGCATCTTTTTCTTTCTTCAAAACCTGACTTACTAGGGAGAAAAAGGGGAATTCAGGTGCACTTGAGAGAAGCAGTTATGGTCTTAGTCTAAAAATGAGAATTTTCTTCCCAATAGACTGACAAGATTGCGAAGGCCTTTCAGTACCTAGAATCTGCCCTTTCTTTCATTGAGTATGGAATTGCCTTGGAATTGAATGCACAGAAATTCGCCTACAAAATATTCCAGGACACCATAGATTTCGTCAAGTAAGCAGTTTTCAAAGCAACATGTTTGGAGGGGAAGGGTTAGTTGCATTGCTTGTCTGCAACTGTGGCAGCTGTGGGTTCCCACCGTGGAGCAGAGTTCAGGTTGCTGTATAAGCACGAGACAGACCATGCAAGGGCACCAGAGACAAATCCTTTGAAATAGTTCAGCATTGTTTATCAGAAGATGTAGGCACCATGTCCTCCTGAGCATTTGAGCCTTGCAGCTGAGGTGCACCAGAGAACACTGGTTATGACAAGAAAGGACATGAATTTTCCTTTATGCAGATCTGAAGATGCTTTTGCATGTGAGCTCAGTAGCATTTCCGTTTTAAAAAGCAAAGCAACAACACAGCATGTGGAAGAGCAGTCAATGCCCCAGAGGTCTTGCAACTTGACTGAAGGCAGACTTTACTGGTTTCTGCCATGTGTTTTTCTACCAGTAGGCTTTACTGGGGCTTCTTTTAGCAACCTTCCCCGTTTAGTTTCACAGCCATAGTAGATATATGCAGGAAGTATGACATACACAGGCAGTGTGACATACACAGGCAGCACAACCTGAGAAACCATGTATTGGATAGGAGAGAGACAGGCGTCAGTTTATTCATATTGAAATTAGGGGATGTATGAGTGTGTTTGAGCATTGATTTGATGCCTTGCCTCAGAGCCGAAACAGCTGTCGGGTTTTTCTGTCACAGACTACAAACTTTTAAAAGGCATTGTTTGCTTTCTGCTCTTGATGGACTGTATTCCCCAGATGCTGCTGTTGCTTTGCTTTCAGGAAGGAGATTTGCTTGGTTGGTTTTTGCCAAATGAAACATTTCCTCTAAGATGTCTGTCTTGTCCAGAAACACTTGAATTAGTTTTTTGCTCTCAGTGCTGGGGGCATGTCTTATGGGCCCCGGGCCTGTAGGTGGCCCATGGAGAACATCTACTTGAAGGGGTGCTGCCTGTTAAATCGTGTAAGAGGAGAGTGAGTCATATAAGAGGCTGTATCTATTCCTGCTGCATGGAAAACAAGGCATTTTGAGACAGTCCTGTGCTCAAGATCATAAGAAAGCTCTTGGTGCCAGGACTAAGACCTCAGGGCAGGTTTCCTGACTTTTGGACCAGCGTTTGAGATAATGGCATGCACTGTTTTTTCATATAAAGAGGGGGCCATCAGATCACTGATGGCTGACAAGGTTCTCCTTCTTTTGTTCCCTTAGATTCATCATGACACTAAAATACTGTATGAGCCCCTCAGCATCTTCACGTGAAGAAATCTTTACCGTGTTATGGTGCGTAACTGTTTTTCTGTGCCTTCCTACTTTTTAGTCTCGATCAAGTGAAAGGCTCATTACTGTCAGGGAAAAGGAATGAGTGAAATATGGGAATCAGGGTTCTGCAAGGAAGAAAACCTCACACTATAAAATCCAGACTGAACTGGACCATCTCTAGTGTGAGCCAGTATAATCACAAGGGACCGCACGTGAAAGGCACAGGCTCTAAAATCGGATCTGCAGGTAACTTGAGAGCACCTAAGGGCTTTCACCTAAGGTGAAAGAATGCAATGTGGCTGCTCATATTGGAGCCATGTAACTGAAGCCGTAGCTTGACCGTAGCTGAGGCACGTAGCTGGATGGGGGCTTACTCAGCCTGTGGCACCTGTAAGAGGCTGGGCAGCTGCTGATATGAAAGACCAGACCCCCCCTCGTTTGGTTTTTTTCCCCTTGTGATTATTTCACAGTGACTTTTTTAAAGATGAGCAGAAGGAGGAGAAATCCGGAGCTTTCTTGACTTTGCAGTAGAGCTGAGGCATGCCTGCCTGCCTCCTACAAGGCTGGTGACTGCTGAGCAGGCAGCAGCAAGCATGAATATTGACCAAGCTTGGGCGCGTTTCTGTTCACAGCATGCGCTGCCTGTCCCTTCTGAACATGGCAATGTTCCGGGACAAAAAAGAGACTGCAGTAAAATATTCCAGCATTCTGAATGAGCACTTCAAGGTAGGACCCATGTAACTGAGCTGCCAGATGGACGGCTGCAGTAGTTGCTGATGTCAGCTGAACAGCCCAAGTCTAACAAGAGTTCTTTTCCTTGCTGCAGAGATTGCCCACAAAAGCACCTTCTCCATCTGTTGCAAGGTAAGATTTGAAAATACAGGTGTTGTAATGTGCCCATAAGGGTGTGAGTGAAAACAGTAGCTGGAGTATTTGAGTTGCCAGCTGCATGGGAGAGTGCCTTACCATTTGCTCTTTCTTGCCACCTGAAATCGTACTGTTAGGGGGCATGAGTACGTTTCTGCTCTCTCTTTCCCATCTCTTCTTGTTGGGAAGAGGTTTTCTTTGTTACGAGGTCCAGAGTTACCGCATCTCAGGCAGAGCAGTTCTTTACCAAAGAAGTGGTCAGAGGAGCAAAGAAGGTATCATCAGTATGCTGTTTCAAAGCCCTTGTTGTCATCTTTGTTCTGTTAGAGATCCTTTGATACTTAGTGAGATACCCTTCCTATCTTCCTGGCCACTGTCCAGTAGGGTCATGCCTTCACCCTGTGGCAGCATAACTTTGAGGTAATACTTCAGTATTTGTCTCTTTAGCTCAGTCACCAATTAAGAAACTCATTTTCTAATCTGTGAGTTCTAGAGCATGTTGTCCTTTCTAGGTATCTGCAGCAGTGTTGCTGTGTATGTGGCAGCGAAAGTAAAAGGCAAGCTGCCACCTGACAGTGTTTGACCCAGCAGGCTGGGCCTGTGGTTTAATGACAGTAAGAAAGACTTTCTCTATGTGCTGTGGTAATTGCATTTGGTAGATAGCTACTCGGCTCCACATGTGTCCCCTTGAAACTCTGCAGTTGCGATAGGGTTGTTTGGTCTTTAAGAGTGGTGCTGAAATTCCAGGTATTTTTCTGCCACCTTGCACAGTATAGTTTACTGGGTCGTAGGTGGTCTCCCAAGAGCAGTGGTGGAAGCCCTGTCATACCAGTGATACCTAACACTAGGTTGGTTGAAGTGGTGGAGGTGAAGCACTGTGATGAAGCCAGCCTGTGTCTGGAAGGGGGGGAAGCTGACTGCATTTAGCTTCTCTAGGTCTATAAATAAGTGTGTGTGGGCTGACCTGGCTGCTTTGACTGGCTGTCAGGAAACTCCAGCCTCTGTAAGTGGGGACTTTCAGCGTGCCTGAACTGGAAGTCATTAGGAAAAAGTACTTAGATAACCTGGTGAAGGCCTCTACTTCCTACCTGAAGTAGGTGTAGATTCTGGCAGGTGGGTGTATAGCCCTTTCTGTTACCTGGTTGCGTGTTTTCTTTTGTCAAGAGGAGTCCTTAGAGTTGCAAATCGCTTCAGAAACCTTGGCCTTGCACTCAGAGGACACTCACTTGCTACGTAGCTGAACACATCTCGGTTTTCAACGCTCTGCTCCATTCTGCGTGCCTGGATGATACCGGGTAGCTCCTGGGATAAGACAGTCTGTGGCAAGGTTTTAAACTCTGAAGTTAAATGTTCATGATGGTGTTTGTTTCTCCTGCAGGAGCACAGGCATGCCTTCTCCATTTGTTCCAATGCTGTCTCCTACCACTTCTCAGCCGGGAGCTAGCAACTCCAGTGGCAACAGTATGTGCTCTTCAACCACTGTCTCCTCCAATATCCCAGACATCACCTATTCCTATGTCAACATCACTTCCTATGTTCTCTCTGCACTTCATAAGTGGGAACGAGCTGATGCACTGATCCTGAAGAATAAAGGTAAGTTTTGCCCTCTGGCTTTTCTCTGTCTTTTGTGTTGTGTTTATGAGTATGTGCATGCTTAAATTCTAACAGTATAGCAGACATCACACCTAAAGATCAAAGCATTACATACAGACAGCTATGGCATGTTGGCAGATTCTTGGCAGAGACACTTGATGATGATATATCGATGAGTTTTTCAATTAAAAGGTTGGCTTGGCATCCTCAAATGTCTAAGAGCTAAGGGGTGAGCGTATCAAGTGCAGGAAACCAGCCAACTCGCGTTTCCTGGTAACACAAGAGGCATAAGGAGATTTTTGCTGGTTACTTTTCCCTTTGGGATGCTTAGGTTTGCCGAGTGGGTTCACTTTCCCTAGAAACATTTTGGCCTGCAGCCCTGTGCTTTCGTTGGTCAATCTTCCAGGTAGTTTTGTCTTGAAAACAGTGGGGCTGGCATCACTCTGTAACAGGGAGGCTGAGAGGCCCTTGAACTGGAGTTCTTCTGGGGCGCATGATGAGTATTTGCCAGTAGCATCTCCTAACATTGCTGCTACTTTTTGTATTTCAGAGTTTTGTTGTTAAAAATATCGTACTGTCCTGTGGTACAAGCAGTGGTGAATACACAAAAGCCCTAGATTGGGTGCCTTCGGTCTGTAACCTGCTATTCCACGTGGCATTTGCAGCGTCATTTTCTGTAAACCACGGTTTTCTGAGCTGCTGTGGGTGAAGGGATGGATTGTCACAATCTGTTGGCAAACTCACAAAAAACCAAACAGACCGATGTGCCTGGCTCAGTTGCTGGAAGGTTGTAAAAATACACTAATGAGGCAGCGGCTGGAATTCAAAAGGCTTTGCAAGTCACCTTTGAATAAAGTAACTCCAGCTGTTGGCTGTCCTCTGAGCAAATCTCTGCTTGCAGCAGAAATTCATGTGTAGTACTTTGGATTATATCCTCAAAAGGTTAATAAAAGACTGTCACGTGGAAGGAGGGGTGGGTGCTGCTGGTAAGCCAGAGGAATGAGTCTTGGAGGAAAACTTGTGGGGAAGGCAGCCTGAGCACCATCTTGCATCAGTCAAAACTAAATTCAGACCTGCTCTGTGTTGCTGTTTCAGTGTAGGGGAATGATAACTGGGGTAGCAAAGACTCCCAAGGGAGCGGATTTGTGCAGGAGAATAGTAAATACTCGTGTAGGCTGGGCAGTTGTTGTCACTGTTCAGGTCAGTGGAGGAGTTTCAGAATTTTAACTTGTTGGTATTCAGTACGGATGCTAAGAGGTACAGAGAGTAGATACATAAAACTAAAGGAAAGGCCACATCCTTGATTCTTTTAGGCAATTCATAGGGCATAAGAAGAGAAGAGCAGCTGGCTTCAGCTATCGAGTTCCCTTAAACAGGGAAGTCACAAGTTAGTGGAAAGCAGTTAGTTGTAACTGATGTCTGAGTCACTTGTGCAGAGCTGACATGCTTTCTGGAGGATCCACAACCAGGTGCAGGACCCAGCTCCTTGCTGGATCATGACTGTGATGCTGTAAGAGGTCATCTACCAACCTCTGATATCCCACAGAGAGGGTAAGCTGAGGTTGCAGGCTTGCATGTGAAGTGACTCTCCTTTGACACAGTGCTGTGGTCACAGATCATATTATCTGCTATTTACTCAGGCAGGGGGTTTAGACTCTTTGCCTCTGCTTGCAGCTCTTGTGTTCCCAATGGAGGGAATGGATATCCATTTTGTAAACAAAAGCAGGAAGATCAGAGGCAATGTGTTCTCTGCTCCTGAATTGGAAAGTATTAGAATTAAAGCATTGTGTTCTCTGCTTCTGAAATGTTCCTTAGACAGCCGAGCAGAAGTTTTCAGCCTCCAGTCTTTGTGTGTGAAAAAGGAGAGCTGAAAGGTACTCTGCGACATGGTTGAGACTGGAGGGACTAAGGGACTGGGATAAGCCCATGTCACTGGAAGGCAGGTCATACAGGAATGTCTCAGAAAGGTGACTGGGAAGGAATAGGTGGGCTGATTTCCCATAACTTGCTGTCACCTGCAGAGAAGATTGCCAGCACAGAGCTGGGGTGCAGCCTGACAGCACCTCCCAGCAGGCTCAGATAGGCTACAAGAGCCATCTGCTACCTGTGCAGGAGAAGGAGCATGGTGCCTGAAGTTGGTGGGAGGATAGGAGAACTACCTTAAACCTGCCTGAAGGGCCCAGCTGAAAGCAACTCAAATTAGAGCTGTGTAGCCTGTCAAGCTATAGAAGTGTTTAAACCTGTTCAATTGAGGAATGATGACAGCTCCAAGGTTTGAGGATGGCTGAAGGGAAGGGGCCGTTCTGACAGCTGTGTGTGCTTCTGGGCATCATTCAGAAAGACAGTCAAATCTGGCCTGTTTAACATCTGGAGGAGCATGTAGCAGGGACTGGGGTGTGAACACCCAGACTTTTGCCCATGGCCATGGAGTCTCAATGTCCTTTTACAGCCAGCACTGGGGGAGGTGGTTCAGTGTGTATGCAGGTGTGAGTGCCTTTTCCTCTCATATGCCCTGCCGTGCATGCTTGTTAACACTTCCCAGCCTTCTAATGCCACTGAGCTCTCTGTCTTAACAATGTGTTTAACGGGACTTCCCAAGTGACAGCAGTGTGCTGCTGTTGTCCCTCCGTGCCTCTTGTGTGAAACCAACCAAATGTTTTTTCTCTTTTCTTCCAGAGTTTTTTGGGGAACTCGATGCAGCATCGGACGAGCTGTCACTGACCAGCAGCTTGATCAGACTGGTCCACTATGTTAGACAGGGTTTACAGTGGCTGAGACTGGAAACAGAAATGCCTTAACTGGTGCTCAAGTTAGTTGAGTTGGTTCTTCTTCTTCTTAAGTACCTGGAACAACTTCTTCTTAGGTCCCTGGAACAACATGTCATGTACCTCGACCAACTTCTTAGGTACCAGGAACAACTTCTTAGGTACCTGGAACAACTTTTTCTTCTTAAGAACCTGCAACTTCTTTTTCTTACTATTATTATTATTTATTTCTTGTTTTTTTTTCTCCCCTTGGGGTTTTGTTTGGTTTTTTGCACTTTCTAAGTCTCAGCCTCTCTTTATTGAATTATTAGATAGTTCAGGTGTTGAACTGTTCAATTGTCAGCTACAAAGCACCTGCAAAGGAACAGGAATCATCGTGGGATAGATCTGGATACACTGGAAAAACTTTAAGCTGTTTTTAGGAGGAAAGGCACAGCGTTGATGGCACCTTCCTTTAAAAAGACAAAGTGCAATGAATTGTCTGAATGGCTCAATGTATTGATGGTCTACAAACATTTCTATGATGAATAACCAGCAGAACAATAATTATGCATGAGGAAGTGCCGTCAAGGAGGAAATCTTCCTGCAGAGGTTATTATGCAGCATCCCTCAGTTTGCAACAGCTGTCTGCCCAGAAGACATCTGAGAGAAGTGTTATTGCAAGCACAGGTGCAGTCTTTGGTGTCTTTACCTCTGCATTGGCAAGTAACAGCCTCATCAGCGCCAGGCAGCGTTATGTTATAATAAAAGCCACAAAAATTACTGCCTTGCCTGTTTCCAACCTCAGCCTTTTGCATTTGTCAGCCACCCGCTGTCCTGAGAACTGGGGGGAAGCCACTGCC
Source organism: Psittacula echo (assembly GCF_963264785.1). Lineage (NCBI taxonomy): Eukaryota > Metazoa > Chordata > Aves > Psittaciformes > Psittacidae > Psittacula > Psittacula echo. Next base: position 62,916,529 of record NC_137735.1, read on the forward strand.
TTCAGCGCTGCAAGTTCACTCGAGTCATCGCTGCTTTGTTCCTCCTTGCCACGCACACATGCTCTTAGCACTTGAACTGTGTTACTTAGGGTCTTGTTTGGTTTAAACCTTGTAAGCCAAACACAGTTGGGGTGGCCAAATGACCAAGTGTGGTTGGAAACAGCTCTGCCTCTGCTGTGGTGAAGGGACATCACTGATACTGAGGACTCCTTGTCCTGTTGCTTTTTGCCATTTTGGTGGGTGGGGGTACTTGGCTTGTACTGGATCGCTGTGATTGTTTGGACACTGTTCTGGGTGCGAGAGCTTACATGGGGAGGAATCACTTCTCTCTAAGGAGGGACTGAGTGGTTGAATGTGGAACATAAGACAAATTCTGTGTTTGGGAATTTGCCTGTAACCGTTGTTGGTGTCAGTGAGTCTCTAAAGGCAGGATTTGGTACCCAAGTAGGACATCCTTCATGTGGGAGGTAACTCGCGTGCTCTTTCTCAACCAAACTATAGGATGGGCCCAGCAACTCCAGGAATTTGTCAGGGGAACACCAAAGGGAATAATGAGCTGTTTGCAAGCAGTTTTTCCTTGTTGGGGGCTGCATTTTGAAAATGTGATTTTGCAGGTGACAGTAACTGTGAGGGCAGCATCTGCGGCACTTGTGCGTTCAGCAGGGGGACACCATTCTCTGCCCAAAGATTTCCTGTTGTGTGACGGCAGCATCCTGCTCTCCTCGTATCTCACAGTGTGCCTTAGCCCTTTGGTCCCCTCTCGCATCCCTTGCCCTGTCTCGGACAGAGCTGTGGGAGTCGTGAAGAGCATGGTGCCCTAAAATAACTGTACTTACAGGAAAGGATGAACTCCCTTTTCCACATGATTTCAGGATGGAGGAACAGGTCTGCGTGTGTGCAGCGGTATTTTGTAAGTTACCTGCTAGTAGTCTGGGTGGTCACAAAAGTGGAGAGCAAAAGGTCTGCGTTTCCAAAAGTAGTTTCTGTAGAAATGGCCTCTGCCATCGGGAAGCCTGGAGTCCTCTCGCCTACCCTGGCATTGCGGGACTGCCAGGATCCTGGCTGGGTCTTCCTGTACCTTCACGGGACTGTCCTGGTGTGTTCACTTTATTACAGGCCTTAGTGCATTTCAGGGATAAGCTGTCCTAACCAGTGGAAGGAAGGTCCATGTCCCCCCCTCGCTCTTTTACCTATCAAACTTCACTTGCGCTCCTTCTCCCTGGACTGCCCTGGGTGAGCCAGGGACAGAGAGGGGCTCAGCATTAACTGTTTTGCCCTCAGGAAGCATGGGGATGGCCAGCCAGCCTGAAGGCTTGACATGCACTTTGGAGCTCGATTCCATCCTAGGGGGTCTATGCCGCCTTCTGACTTTGTCTTCAAAGCAATTTAGCAGTTTTTAGGATCCCCAGCTGAGGAGGAGGAAGGAAGGAAGAAAGCTTTATTGAATCTGAAAACCTGTGTGGGAGTCTGCCAGAACCTTAGCAGAGTGTTAGTTACGGGTCAGCACAAGGTGAAGCAGGGACACAGGTCCCCTCGGGCCTGTAATTTTGCGTACACCCCTCTCTCTCCCTGCTGCCAGACCGTGTTCCCATTGGAGAGCCACTTGCCCACCGCAGGGGAACCGCCTGCTGCAACCTGTGGGTGCACCAGGTCCTGTCCTGGCCGGCCCTTTAGGCACTTTGCTGCCCAGATGGTGATCATCTGTTGCCCTGGAAAGCTCATGCAAGTGCATTGTGTGAGCAGAGTCAGCAAGAAGACACCTGGTGAAGGCAGATGTGCCGGCATTTGCCTCTTTACAACTGGGAAAGGGCACGTGTGCTCTGCTGCCGTGTGGCAGTGGTCATGCAAGGACTGCTCCCACTGCCAGGGCAAACACCCCTGGGATTGGAGGCAATGGGGTCATGGGCAGTTCATGTCACAGGTATGCAGGGCGGTATTTGGGGGCTTTGGTTTCAAAAGCAATCTGAGGAAGCATCAGCACCAAGCTACATAGGAAGCTGTGCTTTGTTCCAGGCCATGGAGGAGACTGTTTACATAATGTTTTCAAAGCTATCATGATTCAACCTCGAGCCACGTCAGAGGCCTGTGAAGGGTTAGGCAAGATGCTCATCATTTTCACTGGGGCCTGTATCAGGTCTTAACAAGTGTGAAGGAAGGAATGAATGAATAAAACCAAAACACGTAATAGTGGAGGAAATAACATTTGCCATTGAGGAACAAAATCATGAATCCAAGGGAAACAGGTGATGGTGAAGTCCCGTAAGGAAAGGAGGCAGCTCTGGTAGCAAAGCGAGATCGTTTCCATGCCCTATTTATTTAGAAGAAATAATGCATGTGTTGAAATTGTCAAATGTTCTATTTTTAAGATGCCATTTATTTAAGAGTTGAGAACCCCACAGCAATCTCGTCTGTAAATGAAGGTCGAAGTCTGACTGCGATGTCCTTGGTTTTGTTTTGTCCTCTCCCTTCCCTCTCGGTTCCCATTATCAATCTGTACATCTTAAACTTATTTTGGGGACTGGTGCCCCTCTTGTAAATGATGTTTTCTGCCCTGTGTGTGATGGAGTTTCTGAGATGGTCGATTCATCCATGTGGGGAAATAAACAATAAAGGAAGTAGCTTGCTTGTTATGAGTTGCTGTAAGCGTCTTCATGCCTCTTGGAGAGAAGTTGCAGTTTGCCTTTTCTCTCTGAATGGTCTTAGTGTTTCCCTTCTGATGAGGTTTAAGTATGAATTTATGTACAAGAAGTCTCCGTTTCAGTTGCTGCCCTGTTTGTCACCCCTTGCCCTTTCCTTTAGGAACAAGAATGTGTGCAGGCCTAGGTGCTCAGAGTGGCAGGAGGGTCACGATTCAAGGCATCAGCCTCTTATCCTCCTGAAATGGACTCAGGGAAGACTGTGCAGGAGTCAGCCTCTGGCAGCCACCGGAGCCTGGCTCTGAGCACTCGCTGATAGGGAAATCCCATTCCTTCAGGGAATCCCACAGGGTTCCATGCCCCGTGGTAACTCTGCTTCTCGTGGGTTGTGTGAGGTGAGCTCTTTGCAATGGCCTTAACAGTTCTTGTGTGGGGCTTTTCCCATTATTTTGTTTTATGTTGGGCAGTGTGACTGTGCCTTGGAAGAATGATCTCTGCACGTCTCTATGCACTATGGTGATACAATGCGTGCATTATTCAGGTCCTTTCTGCATCAGACACTGCGCCAAGGATGTTTGCTAACAATGGATGTGGTTTTCTAACACAGCCTGTAAACTGCAGAGGATACTGAAGCCTGTTTGTAATACCCACCAGACAGGTTGCTGTTACAGATGTTGTGTATCAAATGTACGCTTTTGGGGGGTTCAGTGCACTTTTTTGCTGCACACGTAAAGCCCCAGTGGCAAAACTGGTATTGAAGAAAGAGTAAAGGAAAGAAATATCTCATTAGTAAAAAAAACCCCAGGTGTGAAACGTCCCCACGTGAGCATTTGGTGGGAATTTTAGTTACAGACTTAGACAGGAGAAGCTTGGTGGTGCCTTTGCTCAGGCAAGGTGGGACTGGGACTCAGTTCCCTGCCATCAATCAGTGTTTCAAGTGGCTGACAGCAGATCTGCCCCAGGCCGGTTGCAAGATGCATGGAAGGTAAGAAGAGGAGCGCAGGAAGGGAGCTCGTGGTTGTGGCCGTACATGTGTGGATTGGGTTCTGGTTCCGGTGGGGAGCAAGGGTGAGTTGAACACAAGCTGCCCTCTCTGCTGGCCAGGGTGCAGCTGCACCTGTGTCACTCACATCCTCTGTTCCATCATTTCCCTACCCCTCACACCCCAAAAGGTTTGTTTCCTACAATCCTTGCTTGGGGCTAAAGCAAGGAGGGTTCATTTTGGAGGTGGGATGGAGATGGGGAGTGGAAGAGGAGGGATGCAGCAGGAGGAGGAGGTGTGACGTGCCAGCAGGGAGGTCATCTCAAAGCCAGGGAGGGCAAAGGGGGAGCAGGAGGCCGTGGGGCTGCAGCAAGCGTCCATGGCCCTGCTCAGCTTTCTGCCCAAGGCAGTGGCCCCATCCCCAGATAAAGCAGACAAAAATATGTTGGGGTTGCTTTGCCATCACCTTTTATTTGTTTGTTTATTTATTGAGCCTTTCTTGACTTAATCTCATTTTGCAACTGTGTTTACTCTTTTGAGGTTTGTTACGTGCCATAAACCCTTTGGCTGTCGCTTTGGCTTGGCTTATCCTTTTCAAAGCCAAATGTTACATTTGGCAAAGGAGCTGCATTAAAGTTGACTGCATTTTCTCATCCCTGTGCTGCTCTCCGAACACTAAAATAGCCTGTTGGCAGCCTGTGCTTGCTTTATGCTAATGGCACTTTTAGTGACCCATCACGACCTGAAACCAGCAGTGTTCTTGGGCCGCCGTTTTCTGTCAACTTTATGCTCCTGCAGTGAGGACTTGGCCGTGTTACAACCCATGTTCAACACAACGGATGTGTTTGGTCAAGGTACGGGATTGCTGGGATTCCCACTGCTTTTTCTCCTCTCCTACTCCGTATTACTGAGGTTAATGTTTCTTTGGGTCCAGCGTTCCGTACTGTAGCAGTGTGGCAATATTGTCCACTGTCATCCAGGACAGGCAGCCTGGGAGGAATACTGAGGAAAAGCCAGGGCAGCCAGGGATCGGGTTAGGAAAGGTAAAGCCCTGACAGAACCACATCTGGCCAAGGGCATTAGGGATAACAAGAAAAACTCCTATAGGTGTGACAACGATGAAAGGAAGCTGAGGGAAAACGTGGCCCCCTTCCAGAAGGAAATGAAAGACCAAGTTACCTGGAGCATGGAGAAGGGACACTGAGGTACTCAGTGACATTTGTTTGCTTCAGTCTTCACCAGCAGGAGCTCCAGCCAACTGCCCAAGTTACAGAAGGCAAAGACAGGGACTGGGAGAAATGTGCCCATGGGATGCTGTGGTGGATGCCCCATCCTTGCAGACATTCAAGGCCAGGGTGGATGTGGGTCTGTCTGGGCAGCCTGATCTCGTTGATGTCCCTGCTCATTGCGGGGGGGTTGGACTGGATGGGCTTTGAAGGTCCCTCCCAACCCAACCCAATCTGTGATTCAGAAGCCAGGCAGGCAGCCGCAGGCACACGTGTGTTCTCTTCAGCGCAACGCAGTGCACATGCGTCTGATCCCTGTGAGGACACTGCTGCCCCACCTACCATAGGTTGTGTGCGCTCCCTGACAGCCTGAGTCACCGTTCCGGGGGCAAACTGAGGGCAGGTATGGATTGGCATGGGCTTTTTGCCTGGAGTGATGGAGCACCACAAGGCCTGCACCCCAGGCAAGTCAGATGGCAGGAATCACATAGCTTCCTGTTGGCTTCTCTTGCGCTGGAACAGCTTTGAAACGCAGCAGTCTGGAATCTAGGGAATTGTGTTGGAATGCCACGAAGCGGCAGCAACACCACCAACCTTGCTGCCAGAGCCAGAAAAGAATTGCAGATCTCAGTGTCATCTCTTGGCTAGAAGCGCTTTATTTGCTGCCAGCTCCCATTGAGAGAACATGCAAAGGTTCAGATAACAAATACAGATGTGGTAACAGCAGCCAGCAAAAAATTTAGGTGGAGCACCTGGAATAAAGTACTTGGGTTTGCAAAACTCTGCAGTGCAGCAGTGCTGAGAACAGCTCTGGAAGCAGCTTCAGCCTAATTCAAGACAGAAAGCCCCATTTAATGGTGGGAGCCATCTGGAGTCCCCAGCCACAATCATACCTTACTGTTAACCTTCAAGGGGGCTTGTGAGAATTTGGCTGTGCTTTCACAGCTTTGAATACTTCTTAATGTTGCTCTTCCCCAAAGGCATCTCATTGCTAACAGAGCCATGCTTGCAGCACAGCTGTTCGGATTAGACAAATCACTGCCTGGCTGGGATCAATGTCACCCCCTGCTTCCCTGCAGCAGCCTGTCGGCGATGGCCTGTTAGTTACCATGCATGAGCACGGTGGGCACAGTCCCCTGCGAAGGCTGCGTTATGTGCAGGGCTGGATCCCCCTCTGCAGGCGACATTTCAGCGAGCTCATTTTCTCCCAGCTGGTGTTTCACCAGGAGGAGCCTGCACTCTTTCTGACGGAACTAACAGTGCATGCACACGTTTGGTTTCCGTTCTAAACTATGCAGGTGGTTCGTTGTTGTTTAAGCCCAGTTGGCAACTCAGCCACGCAGCCGCTCACTCACTTCCCCCTCTTTCTCCCCCCGGCTCCCGGAGGGATGGGGAGGAGAATCGGAAGGATGTAACTCCCATGAGTTGAGATAAGAGCAGTCCAGTAACTAAGGTATAACACAAACCACTACTGCTACCACCAATAATAATAATGACAAGGGAAATAACAAGGGAAGAGAACACAACTGCTCACCACCTGCCGACCGATACCCAGCCCAACCCGAGCAGTGATCTAGCCCTTCTGGGTAACTGCCCCCAGTTTATATACTGGGCATGATGTGCTGTGGTATGGAATACCCCTTTGGTTAGTTTGGGTCAGGTGTCCTGTCTCTGCTTCCTCCCAGCTTCCCCTCCTCCCTGGCAGAGCATGAGACTCGGAAAGTCCTTGGTCAGAGTAAACATTACTGAGCAGTTGATACACCGGAGGGAAGGGATGCCATCCAGGGGGACCTCAACACGCTTGTGAGGTGGGCTGATGCCAACCTGATGAAGTTTAACCATACCAAGTGCAAGGTCCTACACCTGGGTCGGAGCAATCCCAGGCACAGCTACAGGTTGGGTAAAGAAGAGATTCAGAGCAGCCCTGCGGAGAAGGACTTGGGGGTGTTGGTTGATGAGAAAATGAACATGAGTCGGCTTCAGTGTGCGCTCACAGCCCAGAAAGCCAACCGTATCCTGGGCTGCATCAAGAGGAGCGTGACCAGCAGGTCGAAGGAGGTGATCCTGCCCCTCTACTCTGCTCTCGTGAGACCTCACTTGGAGTATTGTGTGCAGTTCTGGTGTCCTCAACATGAAAAGGACATGGAACTGTTGGAACAAGTCCAGAGGAGGGCCACGAGGATGATCAGGGGACTGGAGCACCTCCTGTATGGAGACAGGCTGAGAAAGTTGGGGCTGTTCAGCCTGGAGAAGAGAAGGCTGCGTGGAGACCTCATAGCAGCCTTCCAGTATCTGAAGGGGGGCTACAGGTTGCTGGGGAGGGATTATTCATCAGGGACTGTAGTGATAGGACAAGGGGTAATGGATTAAAACTTAAACAGGGGAAGTTTAGATTGGATATAAGGAGGAAGTTCTTTACTGTGAGGGTGGTGAGGCACTGGAATGGGTTGCCCAAGGAAGTTGTGAGTGCTCCATCCTTGGCGGTGTTCAAGGGCAGGTTGGACAGAGCCTTGGGTTGCATGGTTTAGTGTGAGGTGTCCCTGCCCATGGCAGGGGGGTTGGAACTGGATGATCTCAAGGTCCTTTCCAACCCTAACTATTCTATGATTCTACGTGTTACGCAGCGTGGCTGTTCTCATTGGAAAATAAGCTAATGTGAAAGGAGTTCACCTCAGCACAGATAAATCATCAGGAAGACAACATCCAAGGCTTGTCAAAATGGGGCCTAAGCTAATACAAAATGACACTAAGGCAAATTCACTGTAGGAGCTGTAGAAGCACCTCTGGAGGCATTTTGGTCTTTGTGAAAATGCCTAAGTGTGCAACAGAGGAGTATAACTGTGTTAGTGGCGAGCTCAAGTCTCCCATTTTCATAGAACAAAGTCTGGAATAATTAATTCTTCACTCTTTCCTCTGCAAAGTAACCCCACTCGTTTGGGCATGTGTCTGTCTGCATCGTGACTAAGCTAACTTTTCAGTCCTTGTGGATGAAGTGAGAAGAGACATGGACAGGCTCCTCTTGCCTGCAAAAGCTGCTCACATGTAAGCTCAGTCTTGTCACAGTTGGGTCACCAGGATCAAAGATGCTTGGTGTGCAGCTCCAAGGGGGGCTCCTGAGCCTAGGAAATAGTCCCGCACTCAGGTCCCATCCAAGATGACCACACAGCTAGAGCTGCTCCATCAGTGTGGCAGCTGAGGCACCATCAGCTTTATCTGAATCTTTCTGTGCCTACCTATGTGAAATACGAGCTCACTCCTCTAATAGAGATGAAAGGGTTTTATTGAGGGACAAAGTCAATAAAGCAAAAGCAACAGTGCTGGGCGCGTGACCGTAGCCAGAGGCACGCTGATTAGCATTTGTTACAGGCTTATATACTTTCACTATTGCGTTAGCTATATACATATTCATAATTTCCCCGTATAGGCGGGCAATACTGTAACTAGCTCCAGGAACTTATCACAAGTCTCCTCCTCTTGGCGTCTGCGCACTGCTCTCCGGTGCTTGTGGGCAGGGGTCTTGAGGATGAAGTAAACAGTCTTTCTCATGTGAGTAGGGGCCTTCAAGAGGAAGTAAGCAGTCTTCCTCACGGTGTACTTTTCACCTTTGGCACAGTTGGATGCCTCAGTAATCACAAAACTAGCTGAAACCAGCCATATCTGTAATTCTTCTGATGGCTGGCAAAGATTTAGAACAGTGTGACCTTCCTGCAAGATTTATTGCAAGCGAAACAGGAGGGGCAGACAAGGAGTATCCAGAGATAGCGGATGTCTGGGAGGCACTGTCTCTGAACTGACTGGTAAGTAGAAGGATGGTGTGAAGTAATTCACTCATGTTTAGTGGGGCCACTAAATTCTGTTATCCCACCACAGACTTACAAGGCAAACATTGTTCTTTATCTTCGACCTAGGTTAAGCTAAAAGCACTTTAACCCTATGTTTTCAGGCACTAGCGTTCCTCATATCAAGCCGCCCCCCCCCCCCCCCTTTTTTCTTTTACCTTTACAAATTCTTTTGCTATGTGACTCCATTTTGCTCAAGAGTTCTGGCCACTTCCAACTTGTTGTCTTGTGTCTTTAGCAAGCTTTGCGAACTCATGCAGCTACATCCACATAGCAACACCTATGATTTGTGAAAGCCAATACATTTATGTGTTTATCACAGTTCCCCTCTTTTTCTCAATCTATTTGGCTTGAGCCATAATTTCCATTTCTGGCTTTTCTCATTCATTCATTTTGGCGAAGATTTGTTTTGCCTCCTCAAACGGATCATCACGAGACCGAATTTTTAACGTTCTGATTTTTGATTCTGCTCCCTCAGGAGTAGTTATTTCAAACCGTAATTGCTCTATGGTCCTATGGACCATTCTGCTCATCAGGGGAACAACACAAGGTACAACGAGTAAACCAGGTATTAACAAAACAAAACCCGGCAGGGTTCCTCTCAACCCCCCAAAGTTCCACCAGTTATCGTTCCACCATTTTTCCATATCCAAGTTAAACCCTTTCCAGGTTTGAACAGGAACACGTGCGACCTTTTTCATTTCAGTAATTATCTTTTCGATAGCTTTTCCTTCGTCACCTATCTGTAACCAGCAGTTGGATAGACTGAATTTCCCACCCCCACCCCCCCTTCCTGGGCTAAAAGGTAACCCAGGGCTAAGCGATTTTGAAATACCGCGGCATGAATTTTGCTACTCTGTTTGGCTAATATGGTTAATGCATCACCAGCTTTGTTAGTCACAATTTCCAGGACTGCTTGCAACCTAATTATGCGGTTAAACATATATATAGGAGTCCGGTATCCCAGGAGGCGGGATCGTAGTATGCAATAATTCGCTCCGGGGGCCACTGATCATCTTTCCAGTTTCCAATCTGTAGGTCCCTTTTTGCCCCCGATATTTCAGATACATCAGAAGAGACTGGCACCCCTAATCGTTCCCCCCTGCATATCGGTAAGAAAAAGAAACTTGGCCAGATGGTTCCCAAAACACGGTCTGGTCCAATTCCTGGGTAAGTCAGAGGATGCATATTTACCACAGATCCAATATAGTCCTTCTGGAGCTTCCCACTTATCCCCAGGATTCTTATTTAAAGTTCAATTTTTCCCTTTATCTGCAATATCCGAAGGACGGCCCCAAGTTGTTCATTTTGTTATTGTTTCATTCCAAATTCTACTGTTTTCACAAGTTAAACTCCCCACTGGCTTTTTCCCTTGTCTCCCAGGGGGCTTTTGCCAGCAGGTTTCACCAATGATACTCGTCTGTAGTGGACACTGTTTCGCTCTCTGGACTTTGCTTGAGTTCCATATATTATTGTTAGTAATATTCACTTCCTTCGACTCCCAAGGCCATTGTTCCCCCATATTCGTACCCCCACAAACATAACAATTACTTATATGGAGTACTTTTGCTATATTTTCTGCCAAGTTCTCAAACAGATTTCTGGCAACTGTGGGAATTTCATATTTGGCCCCAGTTTCCATTTTGTGCCCAAGCGGCTGGCCCATAGGTTTTTATTATCCGCTCTGGGGGCCATTCATCCTCTCCCCATCTTTGGGATCCTCTGATTATCGATTATTTGTTTCTTTTTAAATTTTCATGTACTGGTACTCCCAAATCATGGCCTTCCTGGACCGGTAGTAAGAGAAACCCAGGTTGTATTATTCCCAGAGTCATATCCATCCGAAATACCCCAGTGCCCTGCTTTAGTAAAACATATCCGTTCTTCTCCTCATGGACAACCTATTCTCAATCTTATTCCCCTTTTTCCCAAATTTTTAGCTACCTGAAATTCCTGTTTTCCCATGGTGCAGGTTTCCAGTTTTCTTGAATCGTAACAGACCTTATTTATATGTGTGTGTGTAATGAGGTAATTACCCTGTATGCCTCTAATATAGATGTTTTATCAGCACTTATTGCAGGATATTGCCTGCATTCCCAAAGGGAAATACCATAAGAGGACTAAAAGAGGTCCAGTATGACTTATACCCCCGCCTCCCATGCCTGTGAGGTTCCTACCAACAGCAGGTATATGTGATCTTCACGACGGCGAGTACAGACGTCAGTCTGGTCTTGCCCTCTATTATCCTTCATTTATTTAGGTGCTTTACAGTAAGTTTTTCAACTTTCGGGGCAAATTTCCTCTTGACACTTTTCCACAATGTTTTCCACTCTCCTTCCGGTATAGTCCAATGTTCAGGGATAAACCTCATTTTTCCACACACAAGAGTAATAACAGAGGCCCACTACATCCTTGCTGCGGAAGCTGCATAAACGGAAGTTTGCCATCAGACAGCATAGTTTTCCATAGCTCACCTTGTGTCAGGAAACCACTTCTGCAGTAATTGGACCTCTTGATGAACTGTTTCAGGAACGCCGGTCCTCTAGCTCGACTTTCAGTAGGTGCTCATTGGTGTGGTATTTGAGAAGATGTCAATGGTGGGGAAGGCAAGGCTCTTCCCTTCCAAACTGGGACGCTCGAGAAGTTGAGCGTACTAAGAAGAATACAGGAATTGCATGTGTGCAGTAGAGTGTGCAGTAGGGTAGAAAGAGGAGGGAGGAGAGAAAAATATGCGTCCACATAGCGTGCTTGCGAGTAGAAATAGGAGAGGAGGCCAATACCTGCATCCACATACTGTGCCTCCATGCTGCTGCTTGACAAATGTCCATAAATATTCCCATATTTTGCAGCAGTATTTCACAGAGGTGGTGTAGTTTAAAGGATCTGGCTTCCCATGAAGTTATTCTGCTGTGCATGTGACACAGCTTTATTGCTGTTTTGATGTGGGGCTGGTGGAATTGAGTGTATGCATATGTGGTTGAGGAGGAACAGGGGCATTTGACCTGGTGCTTTCCAAATTTCTGAGACCACCACTTTAAATACATTTGCATGATTGCTTTGAACGCAACTGCACGGTTTGGCAGGTAAGCAGCTTTCTGACTGCCCATTTAAAGTAAAGACTAAGTTTCCAAGCCTGTTTATAAAGCTGGCAAAGTTCCATCTCTGAAAGCGGCAACACCTTCCAAATAGGAGATTCCTTTTTACTCTCAGGTGAAGAGTCACACAGAATCACAGAATCCTGAGGGTTGGAAGGGACCTCTGGAGATCATCTAGCCCACCCGCCCTGGCAAGGCAGGGCCACCTAGAGCAGATTACACAGGAACGTGCCCAGGCAGGTTTTGAATGTCTCCAGAGAGGGGGACACCACTACTCTCCTGGGCAGCTTGTTCCAGTGCTCTGCCACCCTCAATGTAAAGAAGTTCTTCCTCACGTGGAGGTGAAACTTGTTGTGTTTTAGTTTATGGCCATTGGTCCTCGTCCTGTCGTTGGGCACCACTGAGAAGAGTCTGGAAGCAGTGTTTCACAATTCCATGGATGGCTAGTTTTTCCCTTCCCACCTTTCTTGATGTATGCTGTCAAGAGTAGAAACTGCTGAGAAGGATGGCTGCGGTACCTTGTATGTATTATATTACCATGCGGTAACATGACATAACTGATTTGTCAACTCTAAGCATCCTGTTCAAAATGGCTTTCATGCTGGACGTACACTGTTGTCTGGAAAGCACAGTAGGTACTTGTTGATAACAGTGGTGTAAAGTGTTAACCGTCCTTTCTTTCTCTCTTTCCTAAAGCTTATACAATGAGGTCAGAAACCTGCTGCGTGCTAGAGAGAGAGGGGAGGCTCTGCAGGAGAAAACCAAGCTCCCTGAGAAGCCTCCGCTCTTTGCAGCACCCTATAAGGTAATGGTGGGGGGTGTGGTGGAGGGAGAGGAGGAAAGGTGGCTGGAGCTTTAAGAGCAGAGCTGTGGCTTCTGCCTATGGTGTAGCAGACTTGAGTATGATGCGCGCAGAACCAGCATCTCCCCATCTGCTTAACTTAAACTCATGCGAGTATGTGTTTAAAGCTCTGAAGATGGTGCAAGCGCAGTAAGGTCTTTGGGCTGGGCAGATTCATTTGGGGGCTACTTCCTGTAGTTTGGGAGTTTGAGGGGAGTGCCCCTAAGAGCAGCTTGGCTGCCTGTCTGTGTGCAGCTGTGGTGGAAACAAACGGGTCTGATGTTAGTGTTCCTAAAGACTGCAGGCCCAGGTACAAGTTTGGCTCAGAAGAACTGAGTAGAGCATTCCCACTTGCTTTGGAGGGACTGCACCGCAGGATCAAGAGGAGCTTGCATAACTGTGCTTGTGGTGATACATGGTGATGAAATTAAGATCCTGAAGAATCTCCCTTACGGAGCTGAATCTCTTGAAGTTGAGGGTCCAAGCTTTTTCCATTTCTGCCTCTGTTCTTTTGTTGCAGACTAATAAAGGAGATGACTTGTCAAACCAAATTCGGAACGTGCTGGGCAACTACGAGGATGTCATGGGACTCATCAACTCCCAAAACCAGAGGAATTTCCTAGGGCTTCACGAAGTTCTGCCACCGGTCTCACCTGAAGCACCTCATTTCCCACACTTCCTTGATGAAAATACCAGCCTTATATCATCACCTTCATTCCATGACACAACCATGACACCCACTATGGCTGTAAGTGCTCCTTGTGCTCTCCACTCAACTGCCTACGAAATGGTACAATCGAGAACAAAACCAGATTCAGGTTTGCACGTCCAGAGTGGCAGCTCATCCAACGGTCAGAGCCACAGTCACGAAGGCAGTCATGGTGGCAAGGAAAGTCTTCATCACAAGGGAAATGACAGGCGTGTGGCTGGTGAAGGTCGTGCTGATGATCTGGGCTACTGCGTTTTCTCATTTTCTTCATTTCTGACACCTTTGCCTCCTCCACTGGAACCTCTGTCACCTCTACGTTCCCACCTGCACGTCAGTTCCAAGTCAGAAATGAGCAGCAAAAGCCAGGAGCTGCCCTACAGTCAAACAAAATCATTTCAGGACCTAGTGACAGGATCAGAGGAAGAGGAAAGTCAGGACAGCTCAGACATTAACCTGAGCAGCAACACTCGGCCTTCCTCTCAGACTTTTCCCATAGCTTTGCCATCAAACACCAGTGCGATGCAGCAGAAACCAACTGCCTATGTCAGACCAATGGATGGCCAAGACCAGGCACCAGAGGAATCGCCATATCTCAAACCTCTCCTGGAGGAATACCATAGAGAGCCCTTTGAAAAGATCTCAGATTTCAAGGTGGATGCCAGAGCCAAGCTATCCAAATCAGAAATCCCTTCTGAGCCCATAAAGGTGAGTGCCATTGTGGGGGGGGCTCTGTTGCTGGCAGGGTAAGCTCAGCTATGGGACAGCAGGTCACCAGAGGGCAGAGACTACGAGAAGCACTGATGGCTGTGCACACGTTATCATTTTTAGAAGGTGTATTTTGAGATTGCCTTTTGCCGGTACATCTGAGGGAGATACCTGGATGGTGAAAATGCATCACTCGACGTGATTCTGTGTCTTTTTTTTCAGTGAGGCTGCAGCAGGCCTTATGGTTAGAGAGATTGCTTCTGTTGCTATGATTTTGTTTTGCCTGTAAAGATTGTTGAAAAGAAGAAGGGGGAAATGATACGCTGAGAAGGTCAAGGGGTGATGTACCTACAGTTAGTGCATGCAGAGCGTCAGGACTCGGTCTGAGTGCTGGTGAGTAGAAGTCCCATATCTTCACTGAGTACTGGGACAGCTGACTGTGCAGTGAGTTCTGTGGTTACCCGGTGGGTTGAAGGTTTTTGAGGTTTTGGGTAGTTGTCTGTGAACACCACAGGGTTCTCCTAAGTAAGTTTGCAAGATGTAACTGTAGACCCTCAGGAAAGCATCAATGTAAACAAAAAAGATCCTGAAGCTTTCTACCAGATGGACTTAGCCTTGGGCAGCATGACACCATTCTGCTTCCCGCTCCATCGAATGCTCTTTGAGCAATTTCTTGAAGCAAATTTAGTGCCAAAGTAGAATTCTAAGTCATAAACAAGATCCTGAAAGCCCTCTAACATTCTGCATTCAGGGAAAGACTGCAGGCTCTTTCCTGTCCCCCAGCTATGAGCAAAAGGAGCAGAACTCTTTTGTGTTTGTTGTTGTAAGCAGAAGGCATCCTGGGCAGCAAGCTGGAGCATATCTGCGTTCTAGTCACTACACTTGTCCTTGCTCTGTCAAGGACTGAGACCTAAGGCAGCTGGGTAAGGAGAGTGGTGGAGGTAGCTTTGAGATTGTATTTTGCCTTTGTAATAGAAAGGGAGAGTGTGGGTGCCATCTGGGTTTTGTGGAAGAGGGTATGGATCAGCTGCAAACGGCTGTAGGCAATTTCTTGTGGAAAATGAGAGGAAAGGGGCAGAATGACATTGATGAGAAGTTGTGAAAATCCTTTCATGCTGAGAGACTTTATTTGCTTCAAAGTAGGCTTGGCAGTGCACATCCTACCGCTACATAACTTTTTTTCTGGTGAAAGCAGTTGATTCGAGAACCAAAGTGTATCCTTTGTACTCGCTTGTATTGTTAACAGGTACCTTAATGCACAGGATTAAAAACAAACAAGTAAAAGACACAAACTAAACCCAACCAAACAGTAGCTATGCTCGGTTTGGATCTAAGTGACTAGCATTCAGTTGCAAAATGCCGTTTGCTTTTAATAGCCTGATGCCTGCTGACCTGCAGCAATGCATAAACCCTCAAATGGTTAAATCACTTTAGGAAGTAAAGCTAGAGCTTCTGAGAAACTTGGAACCTCAGAAGTGTGTACCCCATCATTTGAATCTCCCAACTTGTGCTGCATATTTATGTAATTATGGCACTCGGTGGTTTTCAAACAGCTTTGCTGTAGTGGATGTATCACTTCTGCGTATATACGTACTAGTCTTAAAACCATTCCTACTAATGGTCGTATGAAGTTTTGCAGATGACTTTGCTGCATGATATCATGCTCTTTTTCTTTAGAAAAGTATTAGAAATCAGTAGCTTTCTACTGAGCTGCCTGAGCTCTTTTCCCCTCCAGCCCCTAGAATAATATCAAAGCTGTGATTTGTCCTCCTGCCCTGCTCCTTTCCTGTGATTATTTTACATTAACAAAAATTCCTCTGTAAATTCAGTTGTGTCAGCAGAGCACAGATTTATTTTATTTATTCAGCTGACAGATCTTCTCAACAAGAATCTCCTGTGACATGAATTTTCTTTAGCTCTGCTACTTGTCCAGCTTTATCTGGACCAGTTAGAGTGAGCAGGTTTTTTTCCTGGAGCAGGCAAGGAGTCAGCTATTCAAAGTACTGTGAAAAGTACCTAGCCAATTGACAATGTGGTATTAGAAATGAGAAGATACCTGAAATCATGGCTTACTGCTCTCACTCAAATGCTTTTCATACCTTCACACCAGTTTAGGCTGGGAACCCGGGTTAGGTGGAAGGAGGCTGGGCAGTATTGTGTCCCCAGTCAGTACAGGCAGCAAAACGGTTACTTGGGCTTTCAAGCTGGAAACGATGGTGCAGTTTTGATTCCGAGTTCAGGGCTGTTTGATGCATCTCAAGTCTCCTGTAGGAAGTGCTGTACTGAAGATGAACTGCTCCATCAGCAAGCACAGGTTCAGCTGCACCAAAATGAAATCATCCAGGCAGTATGCTTTGGTTCACGATCTCATGACCGTGGCTCTTTGAGGAAAATGCAGAGGAATGTGGAGTTGTGTGTGGGGAGATTGAAAAGGAGGCAGCTGAACACACTGCGCAAGGCACGTTACACTCATCTCCCATGGAACAGGCTGGAAGCTTGCTTTGGTTTGTGCACAGGGGATGGAGAGAAAGACCTAGAATTCTTGTTAATTTCTATGACTTTCGATGCGGTATCCTTTTTGTGAAATAACAGCATTCCACTATTTATGCGTGCAGAGCCTCCCCCAGGAGACCAGTCCATCACCCAGCAGCGCTGGTACCTGGAATAACTTTCTCTTCTTAAGAACCTGCAACTTCTTTTTCTTACTATCATTCTTATTCTTATTTCTATTATTATTATTTATTTCTTGCTTTTTTTTCTCCCCTTGGGGTTTTGTTTGGTTTTTTGCACTTTCTAAGTCTCAGCCTCTCTTTATTGAATTATTAGATAGTTCAGGTGTTGAACTGTTCAATTGTCAGCTACAAAGCACCTGCAAAGGAACAGGAATCATCGTGGGATAGATCTGGATACACTGGAAAAACTTTAAGCTGTTTTTAGGAGGAAAGGCACAGCGTTGATGGCACCTTCCTTTAAAAAGACAAAGTGCAATGAATTGTCTGAATGGCTCAGTGTATTGATGGTCTACAAACATTTCTATGATGAATAACCAGCAGAACAATAATTATGCATGAGGAAGTGCCGTCAAGGAGGAAATCTTCCTGCAGAGGTTATTATGCAGCATCCCTCAGTTTGCAACAGCTGTCTGCCCAGAAGACATCTGAGAGAAGTGTTATTGCAAGCACAGGTGCAGTCTTTGGTGTCTTTACCTCTGCATTGGCAAGTAACAGCCTCATCAGCGCCAGGCAGCGTTATGTTATAATAAAAGCCACAAAAATTACTGCCTTGCCTGTTTCCAACCTCAGCCTTTTGCATTTGTCAGCCACCCGCTGTCCTGAGAACTGGGGGGAAGCCACTGCCTTCAGCGCTGCAAGTTCACTCGAGTCATCGCTGCTTTGTTCCTCCTTGCCACGCACACATGCTCTTAGCACTTGAACTGTGTTACTTAGGGTCTTGTTTGGTTTAAACCTTGTAAGCCAAACACAGTTGGGGTGGCCAAATGACCAAGTGTGGTTGGAAACAGCTCTGCCTCTGCTGTGGTGAAGGGACATCACTGACACTGAGGACTCCTTGTCCTGTTGCTTTTTGCCATTTTGGTGGGTGGGGGTACTTGGCTTGTACTGGATCACTGTGATTGTTTGGACACTGTTCTGGGTGCGAGAGCTTACATGGGGAGGAATCACTTCTCTCTAAGGAGGGACTGAGTGGTTGAATGTGGAACATATGACAAATTCTGTGTTTGGGAATTTGCCTGTAACCGTTGTTGGTGTCAGTGAGTCTCTAAAGGCAGGATTTGGTACCCAAGTAGGACATCCTTCATGTGGGAGGTAACTCGTGTGCTCTTTCTCAACCAAACTATAGGATGGGCCCAGCAACTCCAGGAATTTGTCAGGGGAACACCAAAGGGAATAATGAGCTGTTTGCAAGCAGTTTTTCCTTGTTGGGGGCTGCATTTTGAAAATGTGATTTTGCAGGTGACAGTAACTGTGAGGGCAGCATCTGCGGCACTTGTGCGTTCAGCAGGGGGACACCATTCTCTGCCCAAAGATTTCCTGTTGTGTGACGGCAGCATCCTGCTCTCCTCGTATCTCACAGTGTGCCTTAGCCCTTTGGTCCCCTCTCGCATCCCTTGCCCTGTCTCGGACAGAGCTGTGGGAGTCGTGAAGAGCATGGTGCCCTAAAATAACTGTACTTACAGGAAAGGATGAGCTCCCTTTTCCACATGATTTCAGGATGGAGGAACAGGTCTGCGTGTGTGCAGCGGTATTTTGTAAGTTACCTGCTAGTAGTTTGGGTGGTCACAAAAGTGGAGAGCAAAAGGTCTGCGTTTCCAAAAGTAGTTTCTGTAGAAATGGCCTCTGCCATCGGGAAGCCTGGAGTCCTCTCGCTGGATCAGGATCCTGGCTGGGTCTTCCTGTACCTTCACGGGACTGTCCTGGTGTGTTCACTTTATTACAGGCCTTAGTGCATTTCAGGGATAAGCTGTCCTAACCAGTGGAAGGAAGGTCCATGTCCCCCCCTCGCTCTTTTACCTATCAAACTTCACTTGCGCTCCTTCTCCCTGGACTGCCCTGGGTGAGCCAGGGACAGAGAAGGGCTCAGCATTAACTGTTTTGCCCTCAGGAAGCATGGAGATGGCCAGCCAGCCTGAAGGCTTGACATGCACTTTGGAGCTCGATTCCATCCTACGGGGTTGATGCCGCTTTCCAGGAAATGACCCAATCATGGCCACCTCTTCTGACAGATATTCCTCCTCCTTCTACTGCAGAGCCTTCCAAATTTCTGAAGGTAAACACCCTCTTTTTGCCAAGGCTTTTGATAAATTAGAAGAGAGCTTTCCAGCTCTTGCACGTATTGTCCTCTGATTTTGTCCTCCTTTCCTAGGTAAAAGCTTTTAGGAGAGATTATCTTTAGAGGTCACAATGGATTTTGAATTGTGTAACGGTTACTTGCAATGCATCGTTTTCCTTGAGTGATTTTTCTTCTGAGCAATTGTTTTCGAGTGGGCTCTATGGTAGCATAATTATCTTTCGTCTTTCTTATGTTTTGAGCAAGCTGTCTATTTTTAGACTTGTAAGGTGTTTGAGGGGCGATGAAGAAATGATGTGTCGATGACTTAGATATTCAAATGTGGGCTTCAAATGTGACTGCTTTTCAGAAGTATTTCAAGCATCTCATTTTGTTACCGACCGAAGCATTTTTTGGTTAACAGAAACATTCGCTGTGTTCAACAGAAGTGTTTGGCAGCTGTTTTAATTTGTTTTTTTTTTTTTTTTAGTATTTCTTCAAAAATGCAGATTTTTAAAGAATCCTTCATTAGAACATACCAGCAGTCTGTTCCCCCAGAACACAAACCCTATGAACTTTAAAAAAGATACAAATTAAAAAAACAACCCCTACAATTCCTGAACCTGAAAGAAGCCAGAAGAAAATCTTGTATTAACTACCTGCCTGCACCTCCCTTACTTGATGCAGTTTTGCTGCTTTTGTTTGCTCTTCACCAGTGTTGCAGTTTCCCCTGTGTAGCCAGTTCTCCCGTGGTTTGCAGGGGTCTTTTTTACTGCAGCAGCTGCCATAGCCATGGTTTCCCTTTGCATATTCTTGTGGAACCACACGTTTATACATGCAGATGACGCATCGGAATCCTTTTGGCTTTCATGTATGCGTGTTTTGGGTCAGCCTTGGAACTGGCTTCCCCTGCTTGTTCCTGCATCCCCACCAGTGACAACGGTGCAAGGTTTGCTTTTGACTTCAGGTTGTTCTGAAGGAGCCCACCTGTGGGCAGGGAGGTTGGCATGGTAGCAGATGATGAAAAGCTGTTTGGCTTTTCTCTTGGTAGGGAAGCAGGCACAATGTTAACCCTTTATTCCCAGGTACCAAAATGGGGTCTGTGTTTCTGAAGCAGATGTTGATGTGCACAGGCTAGAGCATCCCCATTGTCTCATGGTCTCTCAAGCTCTTTCAAACTGTTGAAAGAGGAAATTTTCCTGGGTTCTGGTAAGCTGTGCTAGAAGGGAAATAGTTCATGAAGACCTCAGTCTTTCATCTCTCCTTCCTCTTTTTGCCTGCAGCCTGACCCACCAACTTCTAGTAAGTGGCAGCTTGACAACTGGCTAACCAAGGTGGACCCACCAGCAGCGCCAACAGAGAGTCTCTGTGAAACTGCCCACGGGAGGGATCAAACTCCAAAGTTTCATATGAATACCAGAAGAAAGATTTTCTACCCCCCACCACCACCACCAATATCTCCTGCACATCCTGCACCAAAGTCAACGAAGGTGGCCCAAAACAGACCTAGAAGCCAGAATGACGAGCTGGCTGCCATTGGTAACACCACCAAGAACAAGACCGATGACAAGGATCCTCTGATCTGCAAGCACCGCAAAGGGGAGAGTAACCAAGCTGAACTCTCAAAGGATATCAAAGTAGGTATCTATTATAACTGACAGGAAGTTTCCTGCAACCAGTGGGCGCTGTGTGATTCTCTTTAGAAACATGCTCTGAGGATATAGAAAAGGAAAGAAGATAAACCAGCCACCACAGAAAGCTCTTTGAAGCATTTTGCCCCTTTCATGGCTATCTGTTACCATATGTCACTAGCCCACAAGCCTGCATTGTAACTTCTCTGCTGACTTGCCATCATTTGTTTTCATCTCATTTAGTGAAGCACAGTGAGAAGAGGTGCCCATGTAAAAACCAAAGGCATCATGCTGACGGCAGTAACTGTTTCTGACTGTAGGCAACTGCAAGTACAATATTGGCGTTATAAGATAAGGGTGTTTACAAAAGGGAAAAGTGATCTGCTTAAAAATAGGAAACATACAACCTGGGTATAAGGTTTTCATAGTATCGTAGAATGGTTTGGGACGGGATGGAGCATTTACCACTTCTTTGGGCAACCTATTTCAGTGCCTCACCACCCTCACAGTAAAGAAATTCTTCCATCTCTCTAACCTTAATCTCCCCTGTTGAAGTTTGTTTTATAGTTTGCTCATAAAATTGCTAATGATCCTTGCAGCTGGATCTTTGCATTTTGGGGATGTAAAATTCAATTATCTTGCTATTTACTAGTGACTGGATCAGTGTGGTCTAGCGTGTTGTGTGAGTCAAGCCCGACTGTGCTCGCTCTATCAGCTGGCTTCTAACTGCTTGCTTTTTCCTTATAATGTAGTTTGGTAATGGAGAATCAACAACTGTGTGGTTAAGCTGGAAATAAGTGTGAATGGATATTACCTATTGCTGCCTTGGTTAGTGAAAGGTTTCAGGAAACACCGTGAAAAATGTGCTGCTTGCAGCCTTACTGCTATCTTAGCCATTCTGCAAGGAAAGCTGCTACGTAATTTCTCCATGCTTGGGAAAAGTATGAATCAAATGAGTGGTATTAAGCCTTAATAGCAGTCAGGTAAGAAGTCAGGTTTCTGTTTCCATTATTGGAGGTGGTGCTGGGGACGTAGGTAAGACAGGTAGAGCCTGGAAGGTAGACTATGCCTGGGACAAAAAACTACTTGCTACTGAAATTTAGGAAAGGCAAGCTGTGGAATCGTTTTTGACATATCTCTAACTAGATTTATCTGTGTTCTGTGATTTGTCAGGGATCTGCCGGACACGTCACAAAACCTTTCCCAGTGCCTTCTTTGCCAAATGGTACCTCCAAGCCAAAGAGACCTCGACTCATGTTTGAAAGGTGAGTTTTTGTTTGACACCCCTCATCTGTACTTTCTAAAGACACCAGGCCAGGCTGGCCCTGCAGCCACCCTGGCTTCTGCTTTAATAAGAACTTCTTTGAGGAGGAAAGAGGGAAGGAGAGGTGTCAGTGACTTGCCCTGTACTGTCTTCTCATGTCTGGGGCTTAGCCCACCTACCACAAAGCAAAGGTCTAATTGCAACATTACTCTTTTCTCTTCTCCTCACCTTGGGTTTTTTGTTTGTTTTTTTGTACTTTCACAGCCTCAAGCAGCCTCTCTTTATTGAATTGTTAGATTGTTCAATTGTTGAACCATTGCATTTTTGGCTACAAAGCATCTGCAAAGGAAAAGGAATCATCATGGGATGGATCTGGATACACTGGAAGAACTTTAAACTGTTTTTAGGAGGAAAGACGCAGCGTTGATGGCACCTTCCTTTAAAACGACAAAGTGCAATGAGTTTTCTGTTGTTTTCAGTCTGGCTCAGTTAAAAGGTGATGAGAAGTCTGCAGATCAGAGACACAGTGTTTATTTTGGCACATAAAACCTGCTTCTTGACACCTGGAGGGTTTTCCGTGATGATCATTAAGCAAGAGGCACACAGTTCACAGTGTTTCTGTTGCTAGAGCAGGAAAAGAACAGCCACAGCCAGAAGCAGTACTTCTCCTTGCTCTTTCTTTCTGTAAGAGCACGATTTGCCCGGGATCAAGTGGAAATCACACGCTGCAATTGGGTAGCTAGAACTGCCATGGTACAGTGTGGACATCTTGCTGGTGCGTAAACTGCATGTTGTTTTTCTTCACTGGTTCCTTAGGACTGCACAAAGAGGAGAGAGAGTGCAGCGTAAGCGGGCACTGAGCGGTGATAATGGGAAATGGCAAGCTTGATTGCAAGGACAGTTGTGAAGAAATAAACGTGGATTGATTTATTTTTTCAATACTCCAGCATTCCACCTGGGCACTCAGGAGCTGGTGTCCTTGAAACCAAAACTGCACGCTTAAAGCTGAGGAGGTAGAAAATTCCACACTCGTTAAACCTTGGATTTTCTTGCCACTGACTGCAGAAGTTCAGGCTGGGAACCTGGGTTAGGTGGAAAGAGGCTGGGCAGTATCTCCTGTAGATACAGGGTTTGGGTTCTAGCAGCCCAAAGCTGCTGTTGAAAATTGGCTTCAGTTGTGTGGGGTTTTACAGGAAGCTCCAATGAGAAATGAATAATCCAGAGTTAGATAGGAACTAGAATTGTATGAACCAGAATTCTATTTCCCCAACTTCTCTTCCCCTCCACCAGTGTATCTGAAGATCACACTGGAGCTAAGGGGATTCTCAGTTGCAGTACTGGTGGGTGAGGTGTGAGTCCAGCTTTAGTTTAGAAGGAAGCCAAAAACAGCCAAGCAGGCAAAGAACAGAAAACGGTCAGGCAGACTCACTGAGGCTGTTTCAGCTCCTCTTGATAACTCAACTGCTTATACGTAGTTCCTGCTACGTATTGTTTGTCAGAAGCAACATTTAAGGTAGACTTAACGGTCACATCCCAGTATTAAAGGAAGAAAGGTGGAGAAGGCCAGAACTTTTCCTAGAGGAGAGCACTGACGTACATGTTTCGCTTGATTCGTGTACTCTTCAAGCACAGGGTAATGGTCTACAAAGTCAGATGTGCAGAAGAGCACGCCGATTTTTGCCACAATCTGTGTCTCTGCAAGCTCTTAAATGCAGAAGTTCAGGCTGGGAACCCGGGTTAGATGGAAGGAGGCTGGGCAGTATTGTGTCCCCAGTCAGTACAGGCAGCAAAACGGTTACTTGGGCTTTCAAGCTGGAAACGATGGTGCAGTTTTGATTCCGAGTTCAGGGCTGTTTGATGCATCTCAAGTCTCCTGTAGGAAGTGCTGTACTGAAGATGAACTGCTCCATCAGCAAGCACAGGTTCAGCTGCACCAAAATGAAATCATCCAGGCAGTATGCTTTGGTTCACGATCTCATGACCGTGGCTCTTTGAGGAAAATGCAGAGGAATGTGGAGTTGTGTGTGGGGTGATTGAAAAGGAGGCAGCTGAACACACTGCGCAAGGCACGTTACACTCATCTCCCATGGAACAGGCTGGAAGCTTGCTTTGGTTTGTGCACAGGGGATGGAGAGAAAGACCTAGAATTCTTGTTAATTTCTATGACTTTCGATGCGGTATCCTTTTTGTGAAATAACAGCATTCCACTATTTATGCGTGCAGAGCCTCCCCCAGGAGACCAGTCCATCACCCAGCAGCGCTGTGGGGGATCAGACTATCGTGACTGAAAGCTTTCTTCAAAAGGAACCTGACACAAGATTTGCCCTTTCCACAGATAATCTTCAACCAACCATCACAGAAGACTGTGGAACTGGCAGGGAATCTCAGAAACTGAGTTGCAGGGATCAGCTCTCACCAAGCCATCACCTGGTGAGTAGTTTTCAGCGTAGGGTTGAGCAAATCCTCTTGTTCAGCAAACGAGCAACTTCTCGAACCGATAATTTGCACCGTGTCAGAGATGTGTTCATTTATTGCTTTTCAGATTAACAGTGTGCATTTGACTGAGATGATTTAATACTGCACTCACAACCTAATGGGGTTACTCAGCAAAGCCTGCCGAAGCTGCAAGGGCTGCTGTGAGGTCTCCACACAGCCTTCTCTTGTACGGGCTGAACAGCCCCAACTCTCTCAGCCTGTCTTCATGTGTTGTGGCCCTGTCTGCACTTGCTCCAACAGCTCCATGTCCTTCTTACACTGAGGACAGCGGAACCATGCACAGTGCTGCAGCTGAGCCGAGTGAGGCCTCACAACCCTCCCCTTCTTTTCTTATGGGGTTTGTTCTTGGGGGGTTTTTTTGTTTGTTTTTTTTTGGGGGGGGTGTTAGTTTGGTTTTTTTGTTTGGTTTTGGGGTTTTTTGTGTTTTGCTTTTCTCATCCAATTACCAAAGAATTTAGAAATGGCTTTGGAAGCGCTCGCAGGCTGAGTTTCGCAGTACTGCCCCTTAGCTGTCACGCACAGGAAAGAGAGGCAGATCTCTGGCCTGGATCTCTGTGCATACAGCGCAGAGGGTAAGGGACGCTGCACCCCGTGACTCTTTGCTGTTCTTCCAGCAGTCCCGGATCTCTCTCATTTCATTTCTAGGAAAGACAAACGCTACCGCAGCTTCAGCTCCAAATCCTCACTCGTGTGTGTGCGCTCTGTGAGACCGCCCGAAAGCGCTCGCTCCGCTGCCGCCTGCACCCGGCCGGGTGGCCATGGCCGCGCGGCGCCGCTTCCAGAACTGGGGCGCGTTCCGTGACGCCCGGGCCCGCTGCGTAACTGAACCCCGCGGCGCGACGTAGCTCCCATTGTTAGCTCCCGTTACTCGCTCCCCCTGCGGCGGTACGGGGCGGCTTTCCGCGTCAGGCCGGGGCGCCGAAGCGCGGCCAGCAGCGTTGTCACGGAGGTGCAAGGTAAGGCGGACGGGACCAGCTCCTTCCCGGCGCTGCCCCGGCGCCTGCCTGCAGCTGCCGGGGACAACCCGCGGGGAAGGGCGGGGCGGGGCGGGGCGGGGCGGCCGGGGCCAGCAGCCGTTGGTGCTCCCCGCAGCCCATCCTGGCTGGGGCCGTCGGGCGGCGCCCTGAGCTCTGCCACCTCCCGTTGTGTGAGTTAAGACCAGAACAGTTGCTCTAGAGCGAGACAAGACCTCCTGACTAAATTAACCAGCTAGGCCAGAAGGCATCGGGGAGGACAGCTTGTGTTTGCATACCCAGCTTGTTTGCAGAAAGTAAAAGCAAAGGCGTTCATCGCTTGTTGAAATAGGTTACGTTAGTAATGCCCGTGCAACCGCAAATCCATGCTGCATCAGTACGGTTGAAAAGCTGGCCCTGTGAAAGGCACCTGCAAAACTTGGATTGTTCAGTGGAATCCAGATTTTACTGCTGGACACTCACATGCTTCACAGCCACATTAAGGATAAGTTGGTGACAGAGCGGGCTTCCCCAACAGCCTGCTTAGTCAAACATGGGCATGCGTCCCTCTGCGGATGTTATTACAATGTGACATCCGCGCAGTGGCTGACCGCTTGGAGACCAGGAACGTAGAGTTAAAGAAACAGCAGTTAAAAAGAAGTTGGAATTCTCTCAATATGCGCTTCCTGCTTCTCCTGCCTTTGTTTCTTTTTAAATTCAAGTGGACCTCTTGTTCTTTTAAGGCTGTTCATTTACCAGCAAAAGTGACATTTTTCATGGTGCTGAGCAGGGAACAAACATTAAGGGTTTGTTTGCTTTCAGATCTGTAAACTTAGTATGCACGTCTGTTACTTCGTCTCACTAGCTGCAGGTTGAGGTGGGTGCCTGACAGGCATCGCATCTTTCCCATCCGTATCTTTGTATGGCTTTGGATTTTTATTTGGAGTTACCTTTTAATCTGCAGCTGTATTTTTAATGCTTGTTTTTTCTCTTCACTCCTTCCCCTTTCCACAGCTGTTTCCATGCCTCAGAGGGCTATCTGGTTGTCTGAATGGAGTGCCCTAATGGCATATTTCTTCTTCAAGTTGAACTAACTGTACTGGAGCCTATGGCCTGGCTTGTCCTATTGTTGGCCAAGCCTGTAGTTCTCCTTAAGAGCTGACCTGAAAGGCAGTGTCACTGCTGGGGGAAGGAGAAAATGGATATCTTGGTTCTCCCATTCATCCTGGAATTCCTGGGATGCCAGTGGGACAGCCCAGGCTCTGTGCAAAGCTCCCTGGAGATCTTGACCCAGAGCCCTTGCTTTAGGCAGGTATTGATGCAGCTGCCATGTAGCTCCCTGGGTTGAATGATGAAGGGCTCAGCAGAGATTGGCACAGATGCTGGCTTAGGTAGCTGCTCATCCTTTGGGAAACCTGCCATGAGAGTCAGTGTCACGTGGGGGCTCCTGCTGCCTTGCTGTTCCAGAC
Organism: Psittacula echo; assembly: GCF_963264785.1. Classification (NCBI taxonomy): domain Eukaryota; kingdom Metazoa; phylum Chordata; class Aves; order Psittaciformes; family Psittacidae; genus Psittacula; species Psittacula echo. Next base: position 62,943,160 of record NC_137735.1, read on the forward strand.
AGGTGAATACTGAACGTGTTTTGTTGTTCCTAAACAGCTAAGGCCAATCTCTGCAAACACTCATTACAATATAGTGATGAGTGTTTGTGGCTTGTCTGTGGCTCTAACAGGTCTCTTTGAAACCATCAGAAGTGTTTACGGGAGCATTCCCAGCATTTACAAGCTTTTCCAGAAGTCAGTGTCTAGAACTGTAGGTGTGTTTGATGCAGAGATTGTGCCTCAGCCTGTCAACATGGAGGATTGTGGAGGAATCTGTCAAACTAGTGAACCTCAGAAATACAAATGATTTGTTGTCTTGGGTAAGAAATCTGTTCTTTAGGTTACATCTGAGCTTCCTGTTGTGTAGTATTTCACACCGTCATCCTGAACGTAACTGAAAGAGGATTTAGACTGCTAGGGAGAATTGAGGGATTCACAGAACTGGGAAATACCTGCAGGAGAGTGCAGAGGGCTGAGTGTTGTGTATCTCTTAAATTTTGCAGTGAAAAATAACTTTGGAGACTGTGTGCACAGACACGCACCGACAAAGGAAATAAACAGTGGGGGGTGATGTTTTGTTTGCTGTAACGGGCATTCTGGACACCACTGTACTGTAATGAGTCGCTGCTTTGGAAACCAAAGAGTTTTCATGTTTGCTCATTTGACTTTCTCTTTTTTCTCTCTGCTGACTCTGAGGAAGAATGTTCCTGGCTTGGCCTTTGTGACTGTTGAAGCACAGCTTGAGTGACATCTACTGAGTTCAGTGCGTTGTTCTTTTGTAAAAAAGATGTTCAATATCCTTTTTTCCTCCTCCAGTTGAAGATACTCCATTAGTATTGACGTGACTCACCTGAAGGCGTCATAATGGACGAGAGCAGCAGCGATAGGTATGAATAATGTGATGTATTCCTGGCTTCCCAGGTGCTGTGACAAATCCTGAGAGGTTTGAAAACAGTAATCCCCCCCATCAATGCAAGCATCATAATGACTGAGTGGGAGAGGAGTGTAGTTTCTGCTACTCGTGTGGTGAGGGACGGAAGCACCAGTTCCCTCCGAACTAGGGCTGAGACATAGAGCATTCACGGAATGCGGGTCACCAACGGTTTATTGCGCGGTTACAACTCTTTATATTTGCCGCCCAAGCACCTTCCCAGGGTCAGCTGGTTCCTGTCCCTCCTAGTAGCTTTCCGTTACATCGCGTGATCTTCCGTGCGCCAATCCCTACATCTCCCCCGCCTCAAGATTAGAAAACTTTGGGTTTCTAGATAACAACTTATTTTTCTAATTAACCAATTAAGAAAGGTTCGTGTAACTAAATATTCACACATGGTGCGTAACTCCAACTAAGAAAGGTTTGTGCAACTAAGTATTCACACACAGTGCATAACTCTAATTAACCAAGTAAGAAAGGTTTGTGCAACTAAGCATTCACACACAGTGCATATTATATAATCAAACAAGAAGAAACAAACTTAAACTCAGGGCGTCAGCCTAAAGGGGGCCTAGACGCGGGTGTTTCCGGCCTGAGAGATGTCGTATTCAACAGCCGGCTACAAAGTTCGTAAGGCACGTCGTGACTGGATCCGTGAGTGAAGTCATCTGGACACACAAGGGCCATGGATGTCATTTCACACCTCTTTCCATCACTCTCTCCCAGATACAGCCGAGCGCCAATCACCACCTGTGAAACATAGCTCAAATACAAACTTACAGACACAGCTACAAATACGGTAATAGTCACTTTGTCGGTACCCAGCGTAGCCCAGTCTCACCCTCTACACAGGCACAGCCCCGTCCGTGAGCACGCAGGGCAAATGGACCTATCTTACCCTTTTCCGGATCTTTCACCCGTACCTGTGGATACAGGGGTTTGTCTAGAGGTGGAGCAAAGTGCGAGCTCATCGGGGATTGTTCACTTGATCCACGCGAGAATTGATTTAAACTAGTCAGCGCAGAAAGTAAAAGTCGGCGCACACGGACTGCGGGAGCTCTTCCGGGTACAGACTCCCCTGCCTCAAGATACATAAGGCGAGCTCTCAGAGTCCGGTGCGTGCGCTCGACGATAGCTGGGCCAGTGCTGTTATAAGGACAACCGGTCTTATGCTCAATGCCCCACTGTCGTAAAAACGAAGCCACCAGTTGACTTGAATATGCTGGGCCGTTGTCGGTCTTGATCTGGCTAGGGACTCCCAAAATCGCCATGACCTCGTGCCAATGCAAAATGGCCGCCTTAGCGTCTTGCTTGCGTTGTGCCATAGCCAAGATGACACTGCTACAGGTATCAACTGTGACATGTAAATAGTGCATAAAAACTGGAGCGCAACAGTCAGGGACTGGCAGACCTTGTGCAACACGGTCTGCACTATTGTTACCTTCAGCTAGGAGTCCAGGGATGTGCGAATGACTATTGCAGTGATTTGTGCAAATTTCAGCAGCTCGCTCAGACAAAGCCTGAAAAAGGACTTGCGCACACTCCATCGTAGCCTCAATGGCTAATGGGGTCCGCAGACCACTGTCGTAGCACAGTAGCTACAGTATATGCTTCCAGAAATTGAACTGCTATTGGCTAGACGTAACCAATATAGATTGTGATTGGCTCAGAAGTGCAGTCCACACATTTTGAAGCAGACAACAAGCTAGCTAAAATTATCCATTCGCTACCTTTCTCACATAACTTGCAGTTTCACCATCCCGCTCCCACATCTTGTTAGCCTTGAGCAAATGCCAAGTTCCTTATTCTACTGCACATAACTGTCCTTTAGTAACCAAAGGCTAGGCCTTGCAGCCTGGGTAACTTGAGTTCAGGCCTTGCAACTTAACTCAGAGTTTGGCTAAGACCAAACAGCTGGGATTGCTCACATGTCGATTGTTCAGCTGTATTCTTGATAACCACCATCTCCTAAGGCTGACATCTGGGTTGGTCACGAAACGTCCACCATCCCTCAGCCACTCCACAATTCTCTCTTTTTGTCTTTGAGCAAACCAGACAGATGTTACATTTTTCTTAACTATAGACATCATACACCACAACATATAACTTGCTACTAATACAAATAAAACTAACACACATAATATAGTTACCCCATCCATCATCTTTCGTTAGCCGTTTAACCCCCTCCTTCAATTGTTGTATACTCTTATAAATTGATTCCAAATGATCTGACAAATTCATGCAGCACATCCCCTCAAATTCAGCACAACCATGCCCCTGTGCCAACAATAAAAAGTCGATTGCTGCCCTATTTGTAAGGTGGCATGACGAACACTATCAACAGCAGTCAAGAGCCCACTTAGTGCAAGCATAGTAGCATTTGTCAGTTCCTTCTTATCTTGCTGGGATTCCTTCAGCTTTTGTTGTCCCTTGATTCATGTCCGACTCCACATAGGCACTTGCTGATCTGGGTACATGGCCGTTCTTTGCCAGAAAGTCATCCACATCTCTGCCTTTTTCTTTCTATACAAGCCAAACACGCTTTGTAGCACTCATAATCATTCGTTGGATACATTAAAGATACACAGCAACAAAATCAAAATCGTTAAAATGACAATAAACACCATTAGTCCACCTTTTACTAGAGCAACCAGCCAACCTGTCAGTCCCCATTCACCTAACAAATTGTCCAGCCAAAAGGCTTGCTCATCCTCATACACCATGTGTAAGATCTTAGCATGTTTCCATATTTCTTCAGCATAGGTCAATCACAGGCTGCTGGGTCTGCCCTTTTTCTCCTGGATGTCTCTTTGATAACAGGGGAGGCCATCCCCTCCCATCAAGGTCTGGCATGGCATGTGCCTCCACCGCCCCCCGGCCTCACAACCATTGGATGCAGTGGCCCGCTGGCTCCGAGTTTATCGCCTTCGGCAACCCAGCTTGCTGCACGAGGGCCTCCAGTACCTGTACCACGTGGCTCACATCCATCGCTATCACGTCGGGGTCACCACTTGTAGTTTCTCGCCACTCGTGTGGTGAGGGACGGAAGCACCAGTTCCCTCCGAACTAGGGCTGAGACATAGAGCATTCACGGAATGCGGGTCACCAACGGTTTATTGCGCGGTTACAACTCTTTATATTTGCCGCCCAAGCACCTCCCCAGGGTCAGCTGGTTCCTGTCCCTCCTAGTAGCTTTCCGTTACATCGCGTGATCTTCCGTGCGCCAATCCCTACAAGGAGGAGTTTCATATCTAACATTCTGTCTTTACAAAAGGCATCAATTCTTTGGTAAACCAGAATCTGTTGCAAAACAGGCAATGTTTAACGCTGGATATCAACGTGAGCCTCATGTAGATGTAGCGCTCAGGGACACCTTTCAGTGGTGGACATGGCAGTGCTAGTTAATGGATGGGCTGCATGATCTTCATGTCCTTTTCCAACCTAAATGATTCTGTGATTCTCACTGATGAGAGCAGTCCCTTGTCCCATGGAAGCTACTCATCACAGGGAGTTGAGGTGTTTGCTTACAACACACCTTGCCTTGATCCTTAATGCACCAGCCCCACTGCTTCACATCCTGTCCTGTTCACAGCCTCAGCATAGCAGGGAGCAATGTTGCCATCCCAGTGATCTGTGTGAAGCAACCCAGCCCTTAAAGTAAGGATTTCTGCACGCATTTGGATTGAGAAAAGCAATGCTGGTTCATATGGTTATGGAGTATTTTATGGCATTCAGAGTGGTAAGTGAATAATGCCAAGGAAGATGATGCAGATTGCTCCTGATGGCCGCCCAAAGCTCGCAGGGCGCAGCCGCTGCTGCAGTCCGGTTCCTGGGAGAAGGTGATTTCTCTTTTAAGTCTATTTTCAAGTTAAATATTGAAGGACAAAGGGTTGTTTTAACTTCTTTTCTCAGAAGTGTTTGATTCCTAACATCTGTAAAGCAGTTTCTTTCAGAACAGGCTGCATCCAACTTAGTCTTCTGTTGTTGTTAAAGTTGTTGGGGTTTTTTAATTCTTTCAGGTGTTTTACTCAGTTTCTTCCCTTTGCCCTGCTGCTGCTCTAGCCTCACCGTAGCTATGCTGTGTGCTGAAATCTAATTGCTTTTCATGATTTGCCCAGCAAGGATGTGCTGCTGGCAGTCAGCTTTGGCTGTGGCAAGTGCTAAGTTTAAGAAGGTGCTATAAAGCAAGGCCATGTAACAGTGCTTTGCTGATTCAGAATTAGCAGAGGGTTTTGCTGCCTCAGCCTTCTTCAGACTTGCCATTGCTTACAGCACACAGCTTCATTCACCTTGTTAAGCTGGTTTTTGTGTACGCTTCCACGTATGGGTTTCTGAATTTTGCTTGCCTTCCAACTGTATTTGGAGGCAGAAGTTTGGGGATCAGGTGAATCTATTTCTCCAGATACATGGAGCCCTTAAAGTTCTATGGTTTATGGTTTCTAACCTGTGCTTTACAGTAGCACAGGTTGCATGGCTATTCCTCGACTACTGATGGAGAAAGACGCAAGGTGTTCTACTTTAGAACAAATGGATTTTAGGAAAGCTTGCTAGCCATGTATCTAATGATTTTCATACAGCTTGGTATCTGTTCCTTTTTCATTGGTACTCTGCTTGATTGTTTCACAATACTTAAGCTTCTGGGATTTGCTCCAGAAACTGAATGGGTTATCATATCTTTATTAGTATAATATCATACAGCATTTTTTTCTTGACGTAAGGGATGCTGTATTCCCCTTTGAACAGTCCCTGATTCGATTTTGTTGGAATCTTGCAACCAAAGCTAGGTACTGATTGCTACTGTTAAGTTTTTCTTTTTGTTGGTGTTTGTTTTCTTTAATGCTGCTTGAAAACAACAATGTGCAAAGATTTATTTCATAATATTACCCCCATGCATGCCCACCTACCCACCCAGCCCCCTAAGTAGCATTGTAACAGAAAAGACCCAGGAGCAAGGAAATTTCACAGCAGGTGAAAATTACTGACTTCCCCAAGCTCTGGGGAAATGCAGAAAACTCTCAGGTGCTTCAGGAGGAGTAAGTTGAACAGAGGAACAAGGGAAGAGATTTGAAAATCCATGGGTGTGTGAGGTGAGTAGGACGGAACCAACACTCGTGGCAGACACTGTTCAAATGAGAGCAAAGCGATGCCAAACTTCCTTCTGTAAGTACTGGTTTGGGCAATGTATCAGCACCTGCACTTTATATGGAAACGTTGTCAATGCAAGACTGCTGCATACATCTAGGGGGGTGTAGGTACAGTTGGCTCGCTGCGTTGCAATGCATTTCTTAAATGCCGTGATACTGGCTAGCGTATGTTATGTCCACACCTAGGATTGGACCCTGCTGCAAGCCATATGACAAGTCACCCCCCTTGAAATTCCCTAAGCAGGGTGTCTGTGTAGCCTGTACAGGCAAAAGCTTTGCTGAGTTGTTATTGTGGTGGTGCCTGCAGGGGTGGCTTCAGTGAGAAGCTGCCAGAAGCTTCCCCCATGTGCAGTGAAGTCAATGCCAGCTGGCTCCAAGACAGGCCCACCAAGGCCAAGCCCACCAGCAACGATGGTAGCGCCTCTGGGCTAATGTATGTAAGAAGGGGAAAAAGAAAACCCTGGCCACTTCAGCAACCTTCAGGTTTGCTGGCAGGACTTGTGACCCTATGGGGGCCCCACACTGAAGCAGAGTGTCCCTGAAGGACTGCACCCCATGGAAGGGACTGATGCTGGAGCCGTGCCTGAAGAACTGCCACCTCTGGGGAGGATTCCCATTGGACTGTGTTGCCCTGGGAGGGACCCCACGCTGGAGCAGGGGAAGAGTGTGAGGAGTCCTCCCCTGAGGGATCTTTCCTTTTGGGTCAAAGATGTGGAATGGGAAGAACCCAAACATTTTCTGATTGTTTTTACATTGTAAAACTATGTACTTAAAATTGTATGTTTTATGTAGCTTTATGTAGAAGCTTTATGGAAATGGCCTTTTAAAATTGTAATTTATTATTTGCTATAAATGGGGTATAAACTGTTCCCTGGTTACGTGCCGAGTGCTTTGATGCAAGTTGTGCTCTGAACCAGAAAATGAGGAGTGTAACCTTGTTTCAGTGCTGGTTTAAATCTCAGCTGTGCTGAAAGCAGTCGAGGGGATGTTGGGCAGATGTTTGGTTAATTACTGGTTGAAAGGAGTTGCAGGAGCAGTTTGGTTTTATCGTTGTGCCAAGGAACACGCAGAGCAAAGGACAGGCATTGCTGCTTTGGAGTGAGTCTACAAACCGCCACCAGGCCTAGAGCCCAGCAGAACTTGGGTGAGAGGTTTCATTTTTCCCAGGTTTCTTAGCCTGCAATTTCAAGTAGGGGCACTTGCAACTTTAGCAGCAGCCTCAGCTTTGCTTTTCCTTCGCTCCGTCTGCGCAGCCACGTGCGTTCTGTGCTCGCTTTTGAAAACGCTAAAAGCGATGCGAGCCTCTTTTCCTCTACAAAAGCAAGCAGACGTTGCACACCCATACGCACACGCCCCAGCCCCTGGCAGGGATGCGGCAGAGGGCAGGCAGCCGCCGCTCGCAGCGGTATTCGCGGTCTCCCCAGAGCGCCGGCAGCAAGCGGCCCGGCTGAGGAGACTCGGGCGCCGGCGGGGCCGCTCCGCTGATTGGCTGCGGCGGCAGCGCCCTCCCGCTCCTGTCCAATCGCGCCGCTCTGCTGCGCTGCCAGAACAACCTGCCCAATTTAGGAGGTTGGGTCGTACCATGACAGCGCTGCTAAAAAGGGTGCTGGGTGCCCCCCAGTGCGGGTACCTGTGGGGGCAGTGAGCTGCTGCCAGACCCGCTCCCCATAACGCGGCAGAGGACTAAAAGAGCAGCGGGCCGCGGCTGATGTTCGCACGCTGCGAGCCAGATCTTGGTTTTTCATAGCGGGTTGTGTGGTCAGGTCCCCCCCGTCAGTTCCCTCCTGCCAGCTGCAAGTGCCGAGGGCCGCATCATGCTCCTCGTCGCCGGCCGGGCATGCCTGGCGTCGGGGCAGGGCGGGGGTGCCCGGATGTCTGTCAAGATGAGTGTGAGGCAGCCCGGGCTCGGGGCGCCGGGCTGCGGGGAGAGAGGGGTGCGGTGGCGGCTCGGAGCCGCACGCTGACGGGCGCCGGGAGGAGGGCGGCGCGGCACCGCCACATGGACGAGGAGGCGTTGGCAGCAGGGGAGAGCCTGGGTAGCTGGGGAAAGAACTCCTGGAGAGAAGACACTTGGGGCGTTAAACTTGGGCACGGCTGCCCAATGGAGGTACGGCGTTCAAGAGCTTGTGTCGCTGTTGGTGTGGTAATGATGCCTTCACTCCTTGCCAGGCAGAGTTTGCTGTTGGTGCAGTGTGTGTGGAGACGCGTCCTGGCTGAATTCCGTTGATGCGTTTCGCTGGCTGAAGTGCCGCTGCCTCAGCTCAGCATAAAGTTTCTTTTAGCAGGAAACCCAGGGTCTTAATTCTCCCCAACAAGTTAACACCACTTGGAAACTGATTTTCTCCTCCCTTGCGGGCTTGTCCCTGTCTGTTTTGGTTGTTTTCTGCTGTAGCCAGCCCAGCCTAAACAGGTTTCTGTGGTTGCCCGCAGCAGTGTTTGAAGAGGTGGGAAATGGTTTATGTTTGCTTGGGTCGGAGAGCTGGCAGCGTCAATGGGAGGTTGCGTCTGCCTGTGTGCAGGTCTGCTGGATAGGTGGGAAATGGTTGTAGAGAAGAGTACGAAAAAGGAGGGTCCGATGTAGTTGCTGTCAGGCAGTAGAACTGAAGCGACTGCAGCAATGGCGGTGAAATCCTTTTCGGTTGACTGTGTTCTGCCTGCTGGGGGGCGGGGGGCATCCTGTCTAAAGTGCATTTCGCCCTCAGCATGGGGGGGGGAGGCGGCTTTTCTTAAGTCACGGTATGGGATGAAGCAGTGCTGGTTAAGGTACCCGTTAAATGCCTGTTAGCTTTTACGAGGCTTTAACGAGCGTTTCCGAAATGCCACAGGGAGAAACTCCTCTCGTTGCTCTTTAGCCCCCTCCCACCCTGCTCCCCTGTGCTCCAGGCGAGGAATAAGTACAAGTAATTAAAACTGGTGGTATATCCTGCACAGCAGTCTGGCGCCCCGCAGTGTGTTTTCACGGTGGTGCTTTTGTGCAGGCTTGAAGCCAAGAGACGGCTTTAAATTACAAAGTGCAAGATGACGGAGCCCTGAGGTTTGGGGAAGAAGGATGGGAAGATTGATTGCTTCGTTAACAGCTGAACTCTTCCCTAGCTCTGTCTGCCTGCTCTCTCTGCATGTGGGGAGACTGGGAGCACTTAAAGTGGCAAAGGTTTAATTTTGCAGCATCCTTTCCCTTTCCCTTTCCCTTGTATGATCACTTACTCGCATGATTTACTGGCCTGCAGTATCAGCGCGTTGCTTTAATAGGCTGCCTGCTAAGAGAGGCTACAGCATAAATGTTGGTGCTGCTGGCTGGCTGTGAAGCTTGGCTTGGCTCCAAGGCTAGAGTCATGCTTGATGTCTCGGAGGTCGCACAGCCATTTTCCTGGGTGGCAGGAGGGCACATGGGAGCAGGGCCTAGCAGTACCTGCCAGCCTTAGCAAACTGGCCGAGAAAAGGCAAGTCTGGCACTGGGGTCAGTGCAGCGCATCCCAGACGTGTAAGGTGAATTGTAGAGAGAATGCAGTTCTCTACAGTGCATAGCTCACAGTGACCGTGAGGAAGAAGGAGCAAGGGCTGAGTCCTGTGGGGTAGGAGAAAGGAGCATGCCCCACAGCTGCTGTTTGAGGCAGGCACGGAGACAAGATGTGCACCTGCCATTCTGTAGCCTCCCTTTTCCTCCATCGTACGCATTGGCTTTTCATTTGTGAGGATGCTGCTCAAGCTGTAAAATACAGCAACCATAGATAAAAATCCCCAAACAGTTAATACGGGGTCATGTTCTGTGAAGTTTTACCATGCAAAGGGAGAACACAGATAAACATGTGCATCCCCACTGACTCCCAACATCAGCCTTTAGTTGTGTGGAAATTATACCCAGCTTGTTAACCAGATCCGTCTGAAGTATTGCCTGTCTTTGTTGTTTGTTTGAAAAAGTTGATCTGCATTATCTCCTTGCCAATAAATTTTATGTTAAGAAGCTGACGAGGGAAACAAATTTTAGATTCCTGTTGCAAGCTCAGCAAGCAGGGGGTAGTGAAGTCATTACAAGAGAGGATGCATGACCAGTGGCATGCTGAAGCTGTTACGCCAAGTCCTCAGTGCTGTATAGGAATGGCCACTACTACCAGCGTGCACCTTGAAAGACCTCAAGTATTCCAGTACTGTTGCATGTGCCTTACTAAATAATAATGCAGATTATAAAGTGATGGATGTTAAAGAGTTTTTGAAAGGTAACTGAGATTGTTAGGGAGGCTGGGAATGGGTCTTGTAGAAGAGAAGTTACTCTCTCAGCCTTGACAGTGTTCCCCAAGAGGCTTGTGTTCAACCCCATGGCTTTTGGGTCTTTCTCTGTCCCCTCTGAAGGAGGCAAACCACCTCTTACCTGGGAAGGTAAAAATGAGATTCAGTCATTTTAAACCAACCTGTTTTTAAAAGAGATGGTTTGGCTGTGGCTTTTGTCCTTAGGTATTGTTTAGATGAGCATTTTAAAGTGCCTTCATTTCTTATCAGCTTGGGCTTGAGCAGCGAGCTGTGCCAGTGGAACAGCTTGTCTGCAGGAGGCCTGGATCTGAAGGGTGCTGCAACAATCTGCAAACTGCAGTAACAAAATGTACCTGGGGGAAAGCTAGCATATAATATCTGTGTGTGCTGTGTACTCCAGGCAACACTGTGAGTAATTTAATAAGTACTGGGGAGAAAACAAACAAGTATGTGTATTTGATGTTGCAGTTGGATTGCAAAGTACTGTGTAGGTCTGACTTTTGGCATTAATGGTGTGGATCAAGACAGAAATAGCAGCAGGGCAGGCTGAGATGTCAGCAGCGTTGTGCTGACCAAAACACACACATGTATCAGAAGACATGGAGTGGGAGAAGGAGCTTTGGGTTGATGTTAAAGTGAAGGGGTCACACAAGTAGATCCCCATCATGTCTTTTAATTTCCCGTATGTTCCTCTGTCTATCAAATGCTGAAAATTATGGCTGAAGAACTGATGGGAAAAAATGACAGGGAAAACAGCTGATGCTCAAGGAGGAGGAATTAAAATGAACTTAAAATTGTCCTTTTGTGTCATCACCATTGCACTGAATACTATCATTGGGCTCAAAAGCATACTTGGTGGTAGCTTCGAAAAATTGGGGGGGGGGGGCAGAGGTGGAGCTGAGCACCTTGTTGCAGTAGGTGTTGATTAGTCTGAACATATCAGAAGAGCTCCTTGCAAGAGAGTTGTATAATTTGTTAAGGTACTGACCACAGGACAAAGAGGCTGACAAGAAGCAAGGGCTGCCACTTGCCCTCCCTGCTGTGTTGGCTCAAGCGCTCGTGCAGCCACGGGGGAAATGGACTGGGGACCGGTGAGGGAAGAGGAGCTTAGTGATCCGAGGTAGATTAGAGTCATAGAATAGAATCACAGAATCAAGGAGGTTGGAAAAGACCTTTAAGATCATCAAGTCCAACCATCGTTTACAGAATAATTTTATACTTCCTGGAATGTTTGGAGAATGGTGTTTCATTGAGTAAAAATTTTGCAGATAACTCGAACAGATAGGTTAAAAAACTGTGGTCAACTTGAAATGCATTCACTTAAAAAATCATTCTTGCAGGCACAATTTCAAGTAGTAGGTGTAGCCAAGATTCCTTCTAGTTTGCCTTATAATTCCTCTTAGGAATTATAATTCCTCTTGGGAATTATACGTCTTGTGCAGTTGGTATCTCCCATGTCTGGCAGCACAAAGCTTTCCTGGCACGCAGGGCAAGCGATCAACTAACTGATTATGTATATGAGATTGCTGATGTGCAAAATGACATTAGGTGCAGAGAGGAAATGCTTCTCTTATACATTGTTTGTAACAGAAGGATTTATATTTATTGGTGTATATTTACTGAATCAGGGATCTGTGATTCCTTCTTTTTTCCAAATTGTTTGCAGCAGCGAGGTATAGGAGAGCTTACTGGACACTTCCGGTTTGCTATGTTTGGAAACAGCTCAGCAGTAACAAAGTTAGAAACTCTTTTAAATGTGCCCAGTCTAACCCTGAATATGTTTTTCAGTCTTAGTGGCACAGTACATCCTTGCTGCGGAAGCTGCATAAACGGAAGTTTGCCATCAGACAGCATAGTTTTCCATAGCTCACCTTGTGTCAGGAAACCACTTCTGCAGTAATTGGACCTCTTGATGAACTGTTTCAGGAAAGCCGGTCCTCTAGCTCGACTTTCAGTAGGTGCTCATTGGTGTGGGATTTGAGAAGATGTCAGTGGTGGGGAAGGCAAGGCTCTTCCCTTCCAAACTGGGACGCTCGAGAAGTTGAGCGTACTAAGAAGAATACAGGAATTGCATGTGTGCAGTAGAGTGTGCAGTAGGGTAGAAAGAGGAGGGAGGAGAGAAAAATATGCGTCCACATAGCGTGCTTGCGAGTAGAGTAGAAATAGGAGAGGAGGCCAATACCTGCATCCACATACTGTGCCTCCATGCTGCTGCTTGACAAATGTCCATAAATATTCCCATATTTTGCAGCAGTATTTCACAGAGGTGGTGTAGTTTAAAGGATCTGGCTTCCCATGAAGTTATTCTGCTGTGCATGTGACACAGCTTTATTGCTGTTTTGATGTGGGGCTGGTGGAATTGAGTGTATGCATATGTGGTTGAGGAGGAACAGGGGCATTTGACCTGGTGCTTTCCAAATTTCTGAGACCACCACTTTAAATACATTTGCATGATTGCTTTGAACGCAACTGCACAGTTTGGCAGGTAAGCAGGTAAAGACTAAGTTTCCAAGCCTGTTTATAAAGCTGGCAAAGTTCCATCTCTGAAAGCAGCAACACCTTCCAAATAGGAGATTCCTTTTTACTCTCAGGTGAAGAGTCACACAGAATCACAGAATCCTGAGGATTGGAAGGGACCTCTGGAGATCATCTAGCCCACCCGCCCTGGCAAGGCAGGGCCACCTAGAGCAGATTACACAGGAACGTGCCCAGGCAGGATCTGAATGTCTCCAGAGAGGGGGACACCACTACTCTCCTGGGCAGCTTGTTCCAGTGCTCTGCCACCCTCAATGTAAAGAAGTTCTTCCTCACGTGGAGGTGAAACTTGTTGTGTTTTAGTTTATGGCCATTGGTCCTCGTCCTGTCGTTGGGCACCACTGAGAAGAGTCTGGAAGCAGTGTTTCACAATTCCATGGATGGCTAGTTTTTCCCTTCCCACCTTTCTTGATGTATGCTGTCAAGAGTAGAAACTGCTGAGAAGGATGGCTGCGGTACCTTGTATGTATTATATTACCATGCGGTAACATGACATAACTGATTTGTCAACTCTAAGCATCCTGTTCAAAATGGCTTTCATGCTGGACGTACACTGTTGTCTGGAAAGCACAGTAGGTACTTGTTGATAACAGTGGTGTAAAGTGTTAACCGTCCTTTCTTTCTCTCTTTCCTGAAGCTTATACAATGAGGTCAGAAACCTGCTGCGTGCTAGAGAGAGAGGGGAGGCTCTGCAGGAGAAAACCAAGCTCCCTGAGAAGCCTCCGCTCTTTGCAGCACCCTATAAGGTAATGGTGGGGGGTGTGGTGGAGGGAGAGGAGGAAAGGTGGCTGGAGCTTTAAGAGCAGAGCTGTGGCTTCTGCCTATGGTGTAGCAGACTAGAGTATGATGCGCGCAGAACCAGCATCTCCCCATCTGCCTAACTTAAACTCATGCGAGTATGTGTTTAAAGCTCTGAAGATGGTGCAAGCGCAGTAAGGTCTTTGGGCTGGGCAGATTCATTTGGGGGCTACTTCCTGTAGTTTGGGAGTTTGAGGGGAGTGCCCCTAAGAGCAGCTTGGCTGCCTGTCTGTGTGCAGCTGTGGTGGAAACAAACGGGTCTGATGTTAGTGTTCCTAAAGACTGCAGGCCCATGTACAAGTTTGGCTCAGAAGAACTGAGTAGAGCATTCCCACTTGCTTTGGAGGGACTGCACCGCAGGATCAAGATGATACATGGTGATGAAATTAAGATCCTGAAGAATCTCTCTTACGGAGCTGAATCTCTTGAAGTTGAGGGTCCAAGCTTTTTCCATTTCTGCCTATGTTCTTTTGTTGCAGACTAATAAAAGAGATGACTTGTCAAACCAAATTCGGAACGTGCTGGGCAACTACGAGGATGTCATGGGATTCATCAACTCCCAAAACCAGTGGAATTTCCTAGGGCTTCACGAAGTTCTGCCACCGGTCTCACCTGAAGCACCTCATTTCCCGCAGTTCCTTGATGAAAATACCAGCCTTATATCATCACCTTCATTCCATGACACAACCATGACACACACTACGGCTGTAAGTGCTCCTTGTGCTCACCACTCAACTGCCTATGAAATGGTACAATCAAGAAGAAAACCTTGGGGTTTTTGTGGTTCTGGATAATTGTGAACACCACAGGGTTCTCCTAAGTAAGTTTGCAAGATGTAACTGTAGACCCTCAGGAAAGCATCAATGTAAACAAAAAAGATCCTGAAGCTTTCTACCAGATGGACTTAGCCTTGGGCAGCATGACACCATTCTGCTTCCCGCTCCATCAAATGCTTTTTGAGCAATTTCTTGAAGCAAATTTAGTGCCAAAGTAGAATTCTACATCATAAGCAAGATCCTGAAAGCCCTCTAACATTCTGCATTCAGAGAAAGACTGCAGGCTCTTTCTTGTCCCCCAACTATGAGCAAAAGGAGCAGAACTCGTTTGTGTTTGTTGTTGTAAGCAGAAGGCATCCTGGGCAGCAAGCTGGAGCATATCTGCGTTCTAGTCACTACACTTGTCCTTGCTCTGTCAAGGACTGAGACCTAAGGCAGCTGGGTAAGGAGAGTGGTGGAGGTAGCTTTGAGATTGTATTTTGCCTTTGTAATAGAAAGGGAGAGTGTGGGTGCCATCTGGGTTTTGTGGAAGAGGGTATGGATCAGCTGCAAACGGCTGTAGGCAATTTCTTGTGGAAAATGAGAGGAAAGGGGCAGAATGACATTGATGAGAAGTTGTGAAAATCCTTTAATGCTGAGAGACTTCATTTGCTTCAAAGTAGGCTTGGCAGTGCACATCCTACCGCTACATAACTTTTTTTCTGGTGAAAGCAGTTGATTCGAGAACCAAAGTGTATCCTTTGTACTCGCTTGTATTGTTAACAGGTACCTTAATGCACAGGATTAAAAACAAACAAGTAAAAGACACAAACTAAACCCAACCAAACAGTAGCTATGCTCGGTTTGGATCTAAGTGACTAGCATTCAGTTGCAAAATGCTGTTTGGTTTTAATAGCCTGATGCCTGCTGACCTGCAGCAATGCATAAACCCTCAAATGGTTAAATCACTTTAGGAAGTAAAGCTAGAGCTTCTGAAAACTTGGAACCTCAGAAGTGTGTACCCCATCATTTGAATCTCCCAACTTGTGCTGCATATTTATGTAATTATGGCACTCGGTGGTTTTCAAACAGCTTTGCTATAGTGGATGTATCACTTCTGCGTATATACGTACTAGTCTTAAAACCATTCCTACTAATGGTCGTATGAAGTTTTGCAGATGACTTTGCTGCATGATATCATGCTCTTTTTCTTTAGAAAAGTATTAGAAATCAGTAGCTTTCTACTGAGCTGCCTGAGCTCTTTTCCCCTCCAGCCCCTAGAATAATATCAAAGCTGTGATTTGTCCTCCTGCCCTGCTCCTTTCCTGTGATTATTTTACATTAACAAAAATTCCTCTGTAAATTCAGTTGTGTCAGCAGAGCACAGATTTATTTTATTTATTCAGCTGACAGATCTTCTCAACAAGAATCTCCTGTGACATGAATTTTCTTTAGCTCTGCTACTTGTCCAGCTTTATCTGGACCAGTTAGAGTGAGCAGGTTTTTTTCCCTGGAGTAGGCAAGGAGTCAGCTATTCAAAGTACTGTGAAAAGTACCTAGCCAATTGACAATGTGGTATTAGAAATGAGAAGATACCTGAAATCATGGCTTACTGCTCTCACTCAAATGCTTTTCATACCTTCCACACTTGTATTGCAAAACCCCTTGTGCTTGTTGTGAAGGGAATAAAAGGACACAGAGTCAGCCTGTTACTGACATAAGATTTATAGATTCGTATTAAGCAGTATTAATTATTTCCCGGAGAGAATTAAAGGGGGCAGTAGGTAAGAAAATTTTGCGGAATTAAGGGGTCAGAATTGGGTGATTGAGAGGTACTGTACAGACGGTAGTAAAACGGGGAGGTGTTTTTGTCCAGAGGCTGTTTATGTAGAGCAATTTCCTAGTGAAATAATCAGCTTTGGCTGGTGTTCTGGTTTACATGGCTATATGCAGGTGATGCTGCATTTTAATTTTCATGTTTAGGTTGTCTGGATTTCAATTACGCTATTATTAGATGAAGGCTGACAAGGAATTGCTTTCAGCAACTCCAGATTTTTAAAGAATCCTTCATTAGGACATATCAACAGTCTGTTCCCCCAGAACACAAACGCTATTGCTCCTTCAGGCAAAGGAAGACCAACCGGTGATTTTTGCCTTTTCTCTGAAGAAGCTCTTTGAACACAAGAAGGAGGTCCATGCGTTTAGTTTTAGATTGAGCAAAATAATCCATCTCGGAGTTAGAAAAGCGTGTAAAATCTTTAAAGAATGTTTTGTTTCCTCCAGGCACCCAGGCAGGAACAGGACAGTGCAACCATTGTTTACTGAGCATTTTGATGTAAAATGCTTCCATTGCCAGGAGCCTTCAGTGTCAGCTGAAGAAAGCAAGAGTAAAAGTTCATGGAAATGGTTTGATTTGTTTTCAAACCTGCAGTGAGGGTGGTGGCAGGCTGGAGCTGCTGTCTTGTCTTGTGAGTGGGGCTTCTGGGTTGATGCTGGGACAGAAGCAGGGAAGTGCCTGGAGGTACAGCATTGTTTCGGTGACATAACTTTAGCGTTGCCTTGGGAAGGAGAGGAGCGGACTTGAATGGGTTAAGTGTGCTTGTGAAATCATCCGCAGGGGACTTGGCTACTTGCAAACTGCTGGTTAAACTGGGGCTCACAGAAGACCTGAAATAGCACCCAGATAAATTATTTTAGAAGGCTCCTGTGGACTTTGAGACTGGTGGATTTGATTTGTAGTCTGCCATCAAGTCTTGAGTGTCAAAACCAAGCAAGCAGCATAAACACAAATATGAGACTGAGGAGATTTTGATGTAACTTTAAAGATTTCTGCCTCGCTGGATGAGGCAGAGCCCTTCTGTAAATATCTCTGGTGCCTCAGTGTTGCTTTGGTGTGCATAAAGGAAAAAGTATAACGTGGTTTTTGTTTTTCATGAAATGTAGAAGCGAAAGTTAATGCTGGGAGCAATGGCAAGCAGATGTACTTTAGCTTTGCTTTGCTGGAATTGTAAGAGTCTTGCTCCATGACAGTCAAGAACTAAGTTGGTGAGAGGGGAGATGTAGGATGTGTTGCTTGTTTCTGCTCCTCCTGCACTGCTAAGCCCACCCAGCTGGCTACCTGAAGCTAGAACAGAACTTGAACAAGTGCATCCCCAAAGGTACATTTTACAGCTGCTGCAGTGTGCGGTGCCTTGTTAGTGCTGCACTGGAGCCGAGTTTCTTCTCTTTCCACAAAGACAGTCAGATGAGAAGGTTTTTTAAAGTTGGTTTTCTGTTTCAGTTTTCTTTGAGTTTCATTTTGCTTTTTCTTCTCTCTCTTCCACCTTTTGTCTTGTTTGTTGTGGCCATTGTGGTTTTGATGAAATGAGGTGAATTTTCTGTGCTAAAAATGGTGTGTCTTGCGGTAATTATTAACCCTCTGTGAAAATAAATCCTAGTCTTAGGCAATCTGCGCAGAAAATTGCCTTCTCTGCTCAGGGGTTTGTCATTCTCTGACTGCAACTTCCCGACTTTCCTAGAGCAGCTCAAGCTGCTGTTACAGGGGCTCTGCTGCCAGAGAGTGCAGAAGTGCGTTATTTTGCAGTAGCAATGTAACCTCGGGCAATTTCCACTTAACAAAATGGCCTTACTCACTGTAAGGTTGGTGCTTCCTGCTGGCTGAGATCAGTACAAGACAAATCTAAACGTAAAGCTCACAGGCATGATAATGTTAGCATTGCTATCTGATTAGTCTTAGTTTGTATTTCTCTGTGTGTGTGTGTGTGTTCCCATTTTTTTTCTCTAGCAAATCTGAACAGTTGTTATTCATGGGAAGACAGTTGTGTCGCGTTGAGCGGGTACTGTGGGTTGAGTGGGTTTATTTATACTGGCATCTTATTCTGCTGAGTGCACTTGAGTGCATAGAAGAACACAAGTTATGAAGCAAGGGGAATCCTGTCAGCTGAACAAGCACCATTGTTTAATGAAATCTCTTTCACTTCTAATAAAGATGAGAAAGACTCAATCTTCTACTAAAGACTTGAAAACAACAGGCTTTGTAGAATAAACTGCCCTTCTGTTGGGGCTCTTTAGCCTTTTATTATTAATGGACTCCCATGGCATTTGGAGAACTGTTGGTAAGCAAATGTTTGATGAGTGCATCTGTTTATCTCATGTCAGTTGGTAAACAAACAAACTCATGCCGCTTCCTTCTTTTTATTTCCTTGTAGCGACCCTTCCACTGTGATGCCCAAACCGTTAATGACATTTTGCAGGTAGGTGCTCTTAAATAATAGATCTCCGTGTTTGTCTTTTGTACACATTAAAGTAGTGGGGGGGAGGAGGAGGAATATCCCTGTGTGCATGGCACTGCTGCTGGGCTGTGCTTCTCCGTCACTGTAATTATAGTCCATTTGCGCAAAGCTGAGCCAGCTCTCAAGCAAAACCGTCTCTGTAACCTGTGTCAGAGATGGCTCTGTGGGCAGTGCACAGGCTCCCAGTGCTCAGCTGGGTCTGAGTACATGTGACCCTTTCAGTGAGCACAGAGTGAAAATAAGGTAACTATTCGAGGAAAGCAGTGAGGGTGGCAGGCCATATGAATTCATTTATTTCTGGGGGTGAGTATTACGTTCTTCAGGATTTAAACTTAATAGGGAGACAAGAAAAGTCTGTCTTGTGTGATTTCGACCAAGTGGTTCTGAATTTCTGAGCCCCAGCTTCCCCAAAGGCTTTGTCTAGATTAATGCCCATTAAGGTGTTTTAGCGTCTGTTCAAGACAAAGATCCTTGTCTGTGCTAGGCTGCTCAGGCTGCAACTGTTTGTTGCAGTGCCAGCCAAAGCTTTAGGCCAGTCACCTGTGTCCAGCTGTGGTGCCAGAAGAGGCAGGTTGGAGGTTGATCCCTATCTTGTGGCTGTGGTCTATGTGCTCTGCTCTCACCTGGACCATGGCTTAGCCCAACAAGCTAACTCTCACCTGGGTGAGAGTTAGGGCAGGGCAACAGGGCGGAAAGGCTCTGAAAGACCTAGCCCCTCAGGCAGCCTCTCTCTTTGGTTTGAAACCATGTCTTGGACCTCGCAGCAAAGGCATCTTGGTCAGTCAGAGCAAAAGCCAGTGTTTCAGGTGGAATAGCGTGAGGAATTGCTGGCAGTCAGAGCTCCCTGGCTGACCTCCTTGAGTTTTGAAAAGCCTTTCACAGTGTTGTTGCTGTAAGGGGATATAGGAACTTCCCATAATAGGAAGCTCCTGAACTTTGAAGAAGTCCAGAGCTACACATTTACAGCTTTTATGTACTTTTGCCTTTATTTAACTCTCTACAAGCTTCACTGAGATTGCTGCTAATTGGGCAGTGCAAGTATGCTTGGAGAAAAGGAGCAAGTCCTCATGATGGTCTGGCTTGCTGAACTCAAAGAGGGCTTCTTGCTGTGGTATTGCCTCTTGGGTTTACGATGGGGTCAGCTTTTTTTTTGTACATGAATATAAATCTCTTAAAGGTAAAACTTCAGCTGCCTGTATCAGCAAAAACACTGTAACCCACTTCTGTCATTCGCTTTCCAGGAAATGACCCAATCATGGCCACCTCTTCTGACAGATATTTCTCCTCCTTCTACTGCAGAGCCTTCCAAATTTCTGAAGGTAAACACCCTCTTTTTGCCAAGGCTTTTGATAAATTAGAAGAGAGCTTTCCAGCTCTTGCACGTATTGTCCTCTGATTTTGTCCTCCTTTCCTAGGTAAAAGCTTTTAGGAGAGATTATCTTTAGAGGTCACAATGGATTTTGAATTGTGTAACGGTTACTTGCAATGCATCGTTTTCCTTGAGTGATTTTTCTTCTGAGCAATTGTTTTCGAGTGGGCTCTATGGTAGCATAATTATCTTTCGTCTTTCTTATGTTTTGAGCAAGCTGTCTATTTTTAGACTTGTAAGGTGTTTGAGGGGCGATGAAGAAATGAAGTTTCAAGGACTTAGATATTCAAATGTGGGCTTCAAATGTGACTGCTTTTCAGAAGTATTTCAAGCATCTCATTTTGTTACCGACCGAAGCATTTTTTGGTTAACAGAAACATTCGCTGTGTTCAACAGAAGTGTTTGGCAGCTGTTTTAATTTCTTTTTTTTAGTATTTCTTCAACAATGCACATACCACTAATGGGCTAGCAGCAGTAGCACGTATCATTTCTGTCCAGGCTAAGGTACGTCAGGCCAGCTTAGACTATTGGACGCTTCGGAGTTATTCTTTGACAAGTTGCTCAAAGTATCGATTACGGTAACAAACACAAGGAAATCGCATCACTGATACACTGCTATTGAGAGATGATGTATTTTATTCTCAATTTGCACTTTGTCCTTTCTTTGTAGGAATTCTGTAAATATCTCTGGTGCCTCAGTGTTGCTTTGGTGTGCATAAAGGAAAAAGTATAACGTGGTTTTTGTTTTTCATGAAATGTAGAAGCGAAAGTTAATGCTGGGAGCAATGGCAAGCAGATGTACTTTAGCTTTGCTTTGCTGGAATTGTAAGAGTCTTGCTCCATGACAGTCAAGAACTAAGTTGGTGAGAGGGGAGATGTAGGATGTGTTGCTTGTTTCTGCTCCTCCTGCACTGCTAAGCCCACCCAGCTGGCTACCTGAAGCTAGAACAGAACCTGAACAAGTGCATCCCCAAAGGTACATTTTACAGCTGCTGCAGTGTGCGGTGCCTTGTTAGTGCTGCACTGGAGCCGAGTTTCTTCTCTTTCCACAAAGACAGTCAGATGAGAAGGTTTTTTAAAGTTGGTTTTCTGTTTCAGTTTTCTTTGAGTTTCATTTTGCTTTTTCTTCTCTCTCTTCCACCTTTTGTCTTGTTTGTTGTGGCCATTGTGGTTTTGATGAAATGAGGTGAATTTTCTGTGCTAAAAATGGTGTGTCTTGCGGTAATTATTAACCCTCTGTGAAAATTAATCCTAGTCTTAGGCAATCTGCGCAGAAAATTGCCTTCTCTGCTCAGGGGTTTGTCATTCTCTGACTGCAACTTCCCGACTTTCCTAGAGCAGCTCAAGCTGCTGTTACAGGGGCTCTGCTGCCAGAGAGTGCAGAAGTGCGTTATTTTGCAGTAGCAATGTAACCTCGGGCAATTTCCACTTAACAAAATGGCCTTACTCACTGTAAGGTTGGTGCTTCCTGCTGGCTGAGATCAGTACAAGACAAATCTAAACGTAAAGCTCACAGGCATGATAATGTTAGCATTGCTATCTGATTAGTCTTAGTTTGTATTTCTCTGTGTGTGTGTGTGTGTTCCCATTTTTTTTCTCTAGCAAATCTGAACAGTTGTTATTCATGGGAAGACAGTTGTGTCGCGTTGAGTGGGTACTGTGGGTTGAGTGGGTTTATTTATACTGGCATCTTATTCTGCTGAGTGCACTTGAGTGCATAGAAGAACACAAGTTATGAAGCAAGGGGAATCCTGTCAGCTGAACAAGCACCATTGTTTAATGAAATCTCTTTCACTTCTAATAAAGATGAGAAAGACTCAATCTTCTACTAAAGACTTGAAAACAACAGGCTTTGTAGAATAAACTGCCCTTCTGTTGGGGCTCTTTAGCCTTTTATTATTAATGGACTCCCATGGCATTTGGAGAACTGTTGGTAAGCAAATGTTTGATGAGTGCATCTGTTTATCTCATGTCAGTTGGTAAACAAACAAACTCATGCCGCTTCCTTCTTTTTATTTCCTTGTAGCGACCCTTCCACTGTGATGCCCAAACCGTTAATGACATTTTGCAGGTAGGTGCTCTTAAATAATAGATCTCCGTGTTTGTCTTTTGTACACATTAAAGTAGTGGGGGGGAGGAGGAGGAATATCCCTGTGTGCATGGCACTGCTGCTGGGCTGTGCTTCTCCGTCACTGTAATTATAGTCCATTTGCGCAAAGCTGAGCCAGCTCTCAAGCAAAACCGTCTCTGTAACCTGTGTCAGAGATGGCTCTGTGGGCAGTGCACAGGCTCCCAGTGCTCAGCTGGGTCTGAGTACATGTGACCCTTTCAGTGAGCACAGAGTGAAAATAAGGTAACTATTCGAGGAAAGCAGTGAGGGTGGCAGGCCATATGAATTCCTTTATTTCTGGGGGTGAGTATTACGTTCTTCAGGATTTAAACTTAATAGGGAGACAAGAAAAGTCTGTCTTGTGTGATTTCGACCAAGTGGTTTTGAATTTCTGAGCCCCAGCTTCCCCAAAGGCTTTGTCTAGATTAATGCCCATTAAGGTGTTTTAGCGTCTGTTCAAGACAAAGATCCTTGTCTGTGCTAGGCTGCTCAGGCTGCAACTGTTTGTTGCAGTGCCAGCCAAAGCTTTAGGCCAGTCACCTGTGTCCAGCTGTGGTGCCAGAAGAGGCAGGTTGGAGGTTGATCCCTATCTTGTGGCTGTGGTCTATGTGCTCTGCTCTCACCTGGACCATGGCTTAGCCCAACAAGCTAACTCTCACCTGGGTGAGAGTTAGGGCAGGGCAACAGGGCGGAAAGGCTCTGAAAGACCTAGCCCCTCAGGCAGCCTCTCTCTTTGGTTTGAAACCATGTCTTGGACCTCGCAGCAAAGGCATCTTGGTCAGTCAGAGCAAAAGCCAGTGTTTCAGGTGGAATAGCGTGAGGAATTGCTGGCAGTCAGAGCTCCCTGGCTGACCTCCTTGAGTTTTGAAAAGCCTTTCACAGTGTTGTTGCTGTAAGGGGATATAGGAACTTCCCATAATAGGAAGCTCCTGAACTTTGAAGAAGTCCAGAGCTACACATTTACAGCTTTTATGTACTTTTGCCTTTATTTAACTCTCTACAAGCTTCACTGAGATTGCTGCTAATTGGGCAGTGCAAGTATGCTTGGAGAAAAGGAGCAAGTCCTCATGATGGTCTGGCTTGCTGAACTCAAAGAGGGCTTCTTGCTGTGGTATTGCCTCTTGGGTTTACGATGGGGTCAGCTTTTTTTTTGTACATGAATATAAATCTCTTAAAGGTAAAACTTCAGCTGCCTGTATCAGCAAAAACACTGTAACCCACTTCTGTCATTCGCTTTCCAGGAAATGACCCAATCATGGCCACCTCTTCTGACAGATATTTCTCCTCCTTCTACTGCAGAGCCTTCCAAATTTCTGAAGGTAAACACCCTCTTTTTGCCAAGGCTTTTGATAAATTAGAAGAGAGCTTTCCAGCTCTTGCACGTATTGTCCTCTGATTTTGTCCTCCTTTCCTAGGTAAAAGCTTTTAGGAGAGATTATCTTTAGAGGTCACAATGGATTTTGAATTGTGTAACGGTTACTTGCAATGCATCGTTTTCCTTGAGTGATTTTTCTTCTGAGCAATTGTTTTCGAGTGGGCTCTATGGTAGCATAATTATCTTTCGTCTTTCTTATGTTTTGAGCAAGCTGTCTATTTTTAGACTTGTAAGGTGTTTGAGGGGCGATGAAGAAATGAAGTTTCAAGGACTTAGATATTCAAATGTGGGCTTCAAATGTGACTGCTTTTCAGAAGTATTTCAAGCATCTCATTTTGTTACCGACCAAAGCATTTTTTGGTTAACAGAAACATTCGCTGTGTTCAACAGAAGTGTTTGGCAGCTGTTTTAATTTCTTTTTTTTAGTATTTCTTCAACAATGCACATACCACTAATGGGCTAGCAGCAGTAGCACGTATCATTTCTGTCCAGGCTAAGGTACGTCAGGCCAGCTTAGACTATTGGACGCTTCGGAGTTATTCTTTGACAAGTTGCTCAAAGTATCGATTACGGTAACAAACACAAGGAAATCGCATCACTGATACACTGCTATTGAGAGATGATGTATTTTATTCTCAATTTGCACTTTGTCCTTTCTTTGTAGGAATTCTGTAAATATCTCTGGTGCCTCAGTGTTGCTTTGGTGTGCATAAAGGAAAAAGTATAACGTGGTTTTTGTTTTTCATGAAATGTAGAAGCGAAAGTTAATGCTGGGAGCAATGGCAAGCAGATGTACTTTAGCTTTGCTTTGCTGGAATTGTAAGAGTCTTGCTCCATGACAGTCAAGAACTAAGTTGGTGAGAGGGGAGATGTAGGATGTGTTGCTTGTTTCTGCTCCTCCTGCACTGCTAAGCCCACCCAGCTGGCTACCTGAAGCTAGAACAGAACTTGAACAAGTGCATCCCCAAAGGTACGTTTTACAGCTGCTGCAGTGTGCGGTGCCTTGTTAGTGCTGCACTGGAGCCGAGTTTCTTCTCTTTCCACAAAGACAGTCAGATGAGAAGGTTTTTTAAAGTTGGTTTTCTGTTTCAGTTTTCTTTGAGTTTCATTTTGCCTTTTCTTCTCTCTCTTCCACCTTTTGTCTTGTTTGTTGTGGCCATTGTGGTTTTGATGAAATGAGGTGAATTTTCTGTGCTAAAAATGGTGTGTCTTGCGGTAATTATTAACCCTCTGTGAAAATTAATCCTAGTCTTAGGCAATCTGCGCAGAAAATTGCCTTCTCTGCTCAGGGGTTTGTCATTCTCTGACTGCAACTTCCCGACTTTCCTAGAGCAGCTCAAGCTGCTGTTACAGGGGCTCTGCTGCCAGAGAGTGCAGAAGTGCGTTATTTTGCAGTAGCAATGTAACCTCGGGCAATTTCCACTTAACAAAATGGCCTTACTCACTGTAAGGTTGGTGCTTCCTGCTGGCTGAGATCAGTACAAGACAAATCTAAACGTAAAGCTCACAGGCATGATAATGTTAGCATTGCTATCTGATTAGTCTTAGTTTGTATTTCTCTGTGTGTGTGTGTGTGTTCCCATTTTTTTTCTCTAGCAAATCTGAACAGTTGTTATTCATGGGAAGACAGTTGTGTCGCGTTGAGCGGGTACTGTGGGTTGAGTGGGTTTATTTATACTGGCATCATATTCTGCTGAGTGCACTTGAGTGCATAGAAGAACACAAGTTATGAAGCAAGGGGAATCCTGTCAGCTGAACAAGCACCATTGTTTAATGAAATCTCTTTCACTTCTAATAAAGATGAGAAAGACTCAATCTTCTACTAAAGACTTGAAAACAACAGGCTTTGTAGAATAAACTGCCCTTCTGTTGGGGCTCTTTAGCCTTTTATTATTAATGGACTCCCATGGCATTTGGAGAACTGTTGGTAAGCAAATGTTTGATGAGTGCATCTGTTTATCTCATGTCAGTTGGTAAACAAACAAACTCATGCTGCTTCCTTCTTTTTATTTCCTTGTAGCGACCCTTCCACTGTGATGCCCAAACCGTTAATGACATTTTGCAGGTAGGTGCTCTTAAATAATAGATCTCCGTGTTTGTCTTTTGTACACATTAAAGTAGTGGGGGGGAGGAGGAGGAATATCCCTGTGTGCATGGCACTGCTGCTGGGCTGTGCTTCTCCGTCACTGTAATTATAGTCCATTTGCGCAAAGCTGAGCCAGCTCTCAAGCAAAACCGTCTCTGTAACCTGTGTCAGAGATGGCTCTGTGGGCAGTGCACAGGCTCCCAGTGCTCAGCTGGGTCTGAGTACATGTGACCCTTTCAGTGAGCACAGAGTGAAAATAAGGTAACTATTCGAGGAAAGCAGTGAGGGTGGCAGGCCATATGAATTCATTTATTTCTGGGGGTGAGTATTACGTTCTTCAGGATTTAAACTTAATAGGGAGACAAGAAAAGTCTGTCTTGTGTGATTTCGACCAAGTGGTTCTGAATTTCTGAGCCCCAGCTTCCCCAAAGGCTTTGTCTAGATTAATGCCCATTAAGGTGTTTTAGCGTCTGTTCAAGACAAAGATCCTTGTCTGTGCTAGGCTGCTCAGGCTGCAACTGTTTGTTGCAGTGCCAGCCAAAGCTTTAGGCCAGTCACCTGTGTCCAGCTGTGGTGCCAGAAGAGGCAGGTTGGAGGTTGATCCCTATCTTGTGGCTGTGGTCTATGTGCTCTGCTCTCACCTGGACCATGGCTTAGCCCAACAAGCTAACTCTCACCTGGGTGAGAGTTAGGGCAGGGCAACAGGGCGGAAAGGCTCTGAAAGACCTAGCCCCTCAGGCAGCCTCTCTCTTTGGTTTGAAACCATGTCTTGGACCTCGCAGCAAAGGCATCTTGGTCAGTCAGAGCAAAAGCCAGTGTTTCAGGTGGAATAGCGTGAGGAATTGCTGGCAGTCAGAGCTCCCTGGCTGACCTCCTTGAGTTTTGAAAAGCCTTTCACAGTGTTGTTGCTGTAAGGGGATATAGGAACTTCCCATAATAGGAAGCTCCTGAACTTTGAAGAAGTCCAGAGCTACACATTTACAGCTTTTATGTACTTTTGCCTTTATTTAACTCTCTACAAGCTTCACTGAGATTGCTGCTAATTGGGCAGTGCAAGTATGCTTGGAGAAAAGGAGCAAGTCCTCATGATGGTCTGGCTTGCTGAACTCAAAGAGGGCTTCTTGCTGTGGTATTGCCTCTTGGGTTTACGATGGGGTCAGCTTTTTTTTTGTACATGAATATAAATCTCTTAAAGGTAAAACTTCAGCTGCCTGTATCAGCAAAAACACTGTAACCCACTTCTGTCATTCGCTTTCCAGGAAATGACCCAATCATGGCCACCTCTTCTGACAGATATTCCTCCTCCTTCTACTGCAGAGCCTTCCAAATTTCTGAAGGTAAACACCCTCTTTTTGCCAAGGCTTTTGATAAATTAGAAGAGAGCTTTCCAGCTCTTGCACGTATTGTCCTCTGATTTTGTCCTCCTTTCCTAGGTAAAAGCTTTTAGGAGAGATTATCTTTAGAGGTCACAATGGATTTTGAATTGTGTAACGGTTACTTGCAATGCATCGTTTTCCTTGAGTGATTTTTCTTCTGAGCAATTGTTTTCGAGTGGGCTCTATGGTAGCATAATTATCTTTCGTCTTTCTTATGTTTTGAGCAAGCTGTCTATTTTTAGACTTGTAAGGTGTTTGAGGGGCGATGAAGAAATGAAGTTTCAAGGACTTAGATATTCAAATGTGGGCTTCAAATGTGACTGCTTTTCAGAAGTGTTTCAAGCATCTCATTTTGTTACCGACCGAAGCATTTTTTGGTTAACAGAAACATTCGCTGTGTTCAACAGAAGTGTTTGGCAGCTGTTTTAATTTCTTTTTTTTAGTATTTCTTCAACAATGCACATACCACTAATGGGCTAGCAGCAGTAGCACGTATCATTTCTGTCCAGGCTAAGGTACGTCAGGCCAGCTTAGACTATTGGACGCTTCGGAGTTATTCTTTGACAAGTTGCTCAAAGTATCGATTACGGTAACAAACACAAGGAAATCGCATCACTGATACACTGCTATTGAGAGATGATGTATTTTATTCTCAATTTGCACTTTGTCCTTTCTTTGTAGGAATTCTGTAAATATCTCTGGTGCCTCAGTGTTGCTTTGGTGTGCATAAAGGAAAAAGTATAACGTGGTTTTTGTTTTTCATGAAATGTAGAAGCGAAAGTTAATGCTGGGAGCAATGGCAAGCAGATGTACTTTAGCTTTGCTTTGCTGGAATTGTAAGAGTCTTGCTCCATGACAGTCAAGAACTAAGTTGGTGAGAGGGGAGATGTAGGATGTGTTGCTTGTTTCTGCTCCTCCTGCACTGCTAAGCCCACCCAGCTGGCTACCTGAAGCTAGAACAGAACTTGAACAAGTGCATCCCCAAAGGTACATTTTACAGCTGCTGCAGTGTGCGGTGCCTTGTTAGTGCTGCACTGGAGCCGAGTTTCTTCTCTTTCCACAAAGACAGTCAGATGAGAAGGTTTTTTAAAGTTGGTTTTCTGTTTCAGTTTTCTTTGAGTTTCATTTTGCCTTTTCTTCTCTCTCTTCCACCTTTTGTCTTGTTTGTTGTGGCCATTGTGGTTTTGATGAAATGAGGTGAATTTTCTGTGCTAAAAATGGTGTGTCTTGCGGTAATTATTAACCCTCTGTGAAAATTAATCCTAGTCTTAGGCAATCTGCGCAGAAAATTGCCTTCTCTGCTCAGGGGTTTGTCATTCTCTGACTGCAACTTCCCGACTTTCCTAGAGCAGCTCAAGCTGCTGTTACAGGGGCTCTGCTGCCAGAGAGTGCAGAAGTGCGTTATTTTGCAGTAGCAATGTAACCTCGGGCAATTTCCACTTAACAAAATGGCCTTACTCACTGTAAGGTTGGTGCTTCCTGCTGGCTGAGATCAGTACAAGACAAATCTAAACGTAAAGCTCACAGGCATGATAATGTTAGCATTGCTATCTGATTAGTCTTAGTTTGTATTTCTCTGTGTGTGTGTGTGTGTTCCCATTTTTTTTCTCTAGCAAATCTGAACAGTTGTTATTCATGGGAAGACAGTTGTGTCGCGTTGAGCGGGTACTGTGGGTTGAGTGGGTTTATTTATACTGGCATCATATTCTGCTGAGTGCACTTGAGTGCATAGAAGAACACAAGTTATGAAGCAAGGGGAATCCTGTCAGCTGAACAAGCACCATTGTTTAATGAAATCTCTTTCACTTCTAATAAAGATGAGAAAGACTCAATCTTCTACTAAAGACTTGAAAACAACAGGCTTTGTAGAATAAACTGCCCTTCTGTTGGGGCTCTTTAGCCTTTTATTATTAATGGACTCCCATGGCATTTGGAGAACTGTTGGTAAGCAAATGTTTGATGAGTGCATCTGTTTATCTCATGTCAGTTGGTAAACAAACAAACTCATGCTGCTTCCTTCTTTTTATTTCCTTGTAGCGACCCTTCCACTGTGATGCCCAAACCGTTAATGACATTTTGCAGGTAGGTGCTCTTAAATAATAGATCTCCGTGTTTGTCTTTTGTACACATTAAAGTAGTGGGGGGGAGGAGGAGGAATATCCCTGTGTGCATGGCACTGCTGCTGGGCTGTGCTTCTCCGTCACTGTAATTATAGTCCATTTGCGCAAAGCTGAGCCAGCTCTCAAGCAAAACCGTCTCTGTAACCTGTGTCAGAGATGGCTCTGTGGGCAGTGCACAGGCTCCCAGTGCTCAGCTGGGTCTGAGTACATGTGACCCTTTCAGTGAGCACAGAGTGAAAATAAGGTAACTATTCGAGGAAAGCAGTGAGGGTGGCAGGCCATATGAATTCATTTATTTCTGGGGGTGAGTATTACGTTCTTCAGGATTTAAACTTAATAGGGAGACAAGAAAAGTCTGTCTTGTGTGATTTCGACCAAGTGGTTCTGAATTTCTGAGCCCCAGCTTCCCCAAAGGCTTTGTCTAGATTAATGCCCATTAAGGTGTTTTAGCGTCTGTTCAAGACAAAGATCCTTGTCTGTGCTAGGCTGCTCAGGCTGCAACTGTTTGTTGCAGTGCCAGCCAAAGCTTTAGGCCAGTCACCTGTGTCCAGCTGTGGTGCCAGAAGAGGCAGGTTGGAGGTTGATCCCTATCTTGTGGCTGTGGTCTATGTGCTCTGCTCTCACCTGGACCATGGCTTAGCCCAACAAGCTAACTCTCACCTGGGTGAGAGTTAGGGCAGGGCAACAGGGCGGAAAGGCTCTGAAAGACCTAGCCCCTCAGGCAGCCTCTCTCTTTGGTTTGAAACCATGTCTTGGACCTCGCAGCAAAGGCATCTTGGTCAGTCAGAGCAAAAGCCAGTGTTTCAGGTGGAATAGCGTGAGGAATTGCTGGCAGTCAGAGCTCCCTGGCTGACCTCCTTGAGTTTTGAAAAGCCTTTCACAGTGTTGTTGCTGTAAGGGGATATAGGAACTTCCCATAATAGGAAGCTCCTGAACTTTGAAGAAGTCCAGAGCTACACATTTACAGCTTTTATGTACTTTTGCCTTTATTTAACTCTCTACAAGCTTCACTGAGATTGCTGCTAATTGGGCAGTGCAAGTATGCTTGGAGAAAAGGAGCAAGTCCTCATGATGGTCTGGCTTGCTGAACTCAAAGAGGGCTTCTTGCTGTGGTATTGCCTCTTGGGTTTACGATGGGGTCAGCTTTTTTTTTGTACATGAATATAAATCTCTTAAAGGTAAAACTTCAGCTGCCTGTATCAGCAAAAACACTGTAACCCACTTCTGTCATTCGCTTTCCAGGAAATGACCCAATCATGGCCACCTCTTCTGACAGATATTCCTCCTCCTTCTACTGCAGAGCCTTCCAAATTTCTGAAGGTAAACACCCTCTTTTTGCCAAGGCTTTTGATAAATTAGAAGAGAGCTTTCCAGCTCTTGCACGTATTGTCCTCTGATTTTGTCCTCCTTTCCTAGGTAAAAGCTTTTAGGAGAGATTATCTTTAGAGGTCACAATGGATTTTGAATTGTGTAACGGTTACTTGCAATGCATCGTTTTCCTTGAGTGATTTTTCTTCTGAGCAATTGTTTTCGAGTGGGCTCTATGGTAGCATAATTATCTTTCGTCTTTCTTATGTTTTGAGCAAGCTGTCTATTTTTAGACTTGTAAGGTGTTTGAGGGGCGATGAAGAAATGAAGTTTCAAGGACTTAGATATTCAAATGTGGGCTTCAAATGTGACTGCTTTTCAGAAGTGTTTCAAGCATCTCATTTTGTTACCGACCGAAGCATTTTTTGGTTAACAGAAACATTCGCTGTGTTCAACAGAAGTGTTTGGCAGCTGTTTTAATTTCTTTTTTTTAGTATTTCTTCAACAATGCACATACCACTAATGGGCTAGCAGCAGTAGCACGTATCATTTCTGTCCAGGCTAAGGTACGTCAGGCCAGCTTAGACTATTGGACGCTTCGGAGTTATTCTTTGACAAGTTGCTCAAAGTATCGATTACGGTAACAAACACAAGGAAATCGCATCACTGATACACTGCTATTGAGAGATGATGTATTTTATTCTCAATTTGCACTTTGTCCTTTCTTTGTAGGAATTCTGTAAATATCTCTGGTGCCTCAGTGTTGCTTTGGTGTGCATAAAGGAAAAAGTATAACGTGGTTTTTGTTTTTCATGAAATGTAGAAGCGAAAGTTAATGCTGGGAGCAATGGCAAGCAGATGTACTTTAGCTTTGCTTTGCTGGAATTGTAAGAGTCTTGCTCCATGACAGTCAAGAACTAAGTTGGTGAGAGGGGAGATGTAGGATGTGTTGCTTGTTTCTGCTCCTCCTGCACTGCTAAGCCCACCCAGCTGGCTACCTGAAGCTAGAACAGAACTTGAACAAGTGCATCCCCAAAGGTACATTTTACAGCTGCTGCAGTGTGCGGTGCCTTGTTAGTGCTGCACTGGAGCCGAGTTTCTTCTCTTTCCACAAAGACAGTCAGATGAGAAGGTTTTTTAAAGTTGGTTTTCTGTTTCAGTTTTCTTTGAGTTTCATTTTGCCTTTTCTTCTCTCTCTTCCACCTTTTGTCTTGTTTGTTGTGGCCATTGTGGTTTTGATGAAATGAGGTGAATTTTCTGTGCTAAAAATGGTGTGTCTTGCGGTAATTATTAACCCTCTGTGAAAATTAATCCTAGTCTTAGGCAATCTGCGCAGAAAATTGCCTTCTCTGCTCAGGGGTTTGTCATTCTCTGACTGCAACTTCCCGACTTTCCTAGAGCAGCTCAAGCTGCTGTTACAGGGGCTCTGCTGCCAGAGAGTGCAGAAGTGCGTTATTTTGCAGTAGCAATGTAACCTCGGGCAATTTCCACTTAACAAAATGGCCTTACTCACTGTAAGGTTGGTGCTTCCTGCTGGCTGAGATCAGTACAAGACAAATCTAAACGTAAAGCTCACAGGCATGATAATGTTAGCATTGCTATCTGATTAGTCTTAGTTTGTATTTCTCTGTGTGTGTGTGTGTGTTCCCATTTTTTTTCTCTAGCAAATCTGAACAGTTGTTATTCATGGGAAGACAGTTGTGTCGCGTTGAGCGGGTACTGTGGGTTGAGTGGGTTTATTTATACTGGCATCTTATTCTGCTGAGTGCACTTGAGTGCATAGAAGAACACAAGTTATGAAGCAAGGGGAATCCTGTCAGCTGAACAAGCACCATTGTTTAATGAAATCTCTTTCACTTCTAATAAAGATGAGAAAGACTCAATCTTCTACTAAAGACTTGAAAACAACAGGCTTTGTAGAATAAACTGCCCTTCTGTTGGGGCTCTTTAGCCTTTTATTATTAATGGACTCCCATGGCATTTGGAGAACTGTTGGTAAGCAAATGTTTGATGAGTGCATCTGTTTATCTCATGTCAGTTGGTAAACAAACAAACTCATGCTGCTTCCTTCTTTTTATTTCCTTGTAGCGACCCTTCCACTGTGATGCCCAAACCGTTAATGACATTTTGCAGGTAGGTGCTCTTAAATAATAGATCTCCGTGTTTGTCTTTTGTACACATTAAAGTAGTGGGGGGGAGGAGGAGGAATATCCCTGTGTGCATGGCACTGCTGCTGGGCTGTGCTTCTCCGTCACTGTAATTATAGTCCATTTGCGCAAAGCTGAGCCAGCTCTCAAGCAAAACCGTCTCTGTAACCTGTGTCAGAGATGGCTCTGTGGGCAGTGCACAGGCTCCCAGTGCTCAGCTGGGTCTGAGTACATGTGACCCTTTCAGTGAGCACAGAGTGAAAATAAGGTAACTATTCGAGGAAAGCAGTGAGGGTGGCAGGCCATATGAATTCCTTTATTTCTGGGGGTGAGTATTACGTTCTTCAGGATTTAAACTTAATAGGGAGACAAGAAAAGTCTGTCTTGTGTGATTTCGACCAAGTGGTTCTGAATTTCTGAGCCCCAGCTTCCCCAAAGGCTTTGTCTAGATTAATGCCCATTAAGGTGTTTTAGCGTCTGTTCAAGACAAAGATCCTTGTCTGTGCTAGGCTGCTCAGGCTGCAACTGTTTGTTGCAGTGCCAGCCAAAGCTTTAGGCCAGTCACCTGTGTCCAGCTGTGGTGCCAGAAGAGGCAGGTTGGAGGTTGATCCCTATCTTGTGGCTGTGGTCTATGTGCTCTGCTCTCACCTGGACCATGGCTTAGCCCAACAAGCTAACTCTCACCTGGGTGAGAGTTAGGGCAGGGCAACAGGGCGGAAAGGCTCTGAAAGACCTAGCCCCTCAGGCAGCCTCTCTCTTTGGTTTGAAACCATGTCTTGGACCTCGCAGCAAAGGCATCTTGGTCAGTCAGAGCAAAAGCCAGTGTTTCAGGTGGAATAGCGTGAGGAATTGCTGGCAGTCAGAGCTCCCTGGCTGACCTCCTTGAGTTTTGAAAAGCCTTTCACAGTGTTGTTGCTGTAAGGGGATATAGGAACTTCCCATAATAGGAAGCTCCTGAACTTTGAAGAAGTCCAGAGCTACACATTTACAGCTTTTATGTACTTTTGCCTTTATTTAACTCTCTACAAGCTTCACTGAGATTGCTGCTAATTGGGCAGTGCAAGTATGCTTGGAGAAAAGGAGCAAGTCCTCATGATGGTCTGGCTTGCTGAACTCAAAGAGGGCTTCTTGCTGTGGTATTGCCTCTTGGGTTTACGATGGGGTCAGCTTTTTTTTTGTACATGAATATAAATCTCTTAAAGGTAAAACTTCAGCTGCCTGTATCAGCAAAAACACTGTAACCCACTTCTGTCATTCGCTTTCCAGGAAATGACCCAATCATGGCCACCTCTTCTGACAGATATTCCTCCTCCTTCTACTGCAGAGCCTTCCAAATTTCTGAAGGTAAACACCCTCTTTTTGCCAAGGCTTTTGATAAATTAGAAGAGAGCTTTCCAGCTCTTGCACGTATTGTCCTCTGATTTTGTCCTCCTTTCCTAGGTAAAAGCTTTTAGGAGAGATTATCTTTAGAGGTCACAATGGATTTTGAATTGTGTAACGGTTACTTGCAATGCATCGTTTTCCTTGAGTGATTTTTCTTCTGAGCAATTGTTTTCGAGTGGGCTCTATGGTAGCATAATTATCTTTCGTCTTTCTTATGTTTTGAGCAAGCTGTCTATTTTTAGACTTGTAAGGTGTTTGAGGGGCGATGAAGAAATGAAGTTTCAAGGACTTAGATATTCAAATGTGGGCTTCAAATGTGACTGCTTTTCAGAAGTGTTTCAAGCATCTCATTTTGTTACCGACCGAAGCATTTTTTGGTTAACAGAAACATTCGCTGTGTTCAACAGAAGTGTTTGGCAGCTGTTTTAATTTCTTTTTTTTAGTATTTCTTCAACAATGCACATACCACTAATGGGCTAGCAGCAGTAGCACGTATCATTTCTGTCCAGGCTAAGGTACGTCAGGCCAGCTTAGACTATTGGACGCTTCGGAGTTATTCTTTGACAAGTTGCTCAAAGTATCGATTACGGTAACAAACACAAGGAAATCGCATCACTGATACACTGCTATTGAGAGATGATGTATTTTATTCTCAATTTGCACTTTGTCCTTTCTTTGTAGGAATTCTGTAAATATCTCTGGTGCCTCAGTGTTGCTTTGGTGTGCATAAAGGAAAAAGTATAACGTGGTTTTTGTTTTTCATGAAATGTAGAAGCGAAAGTTAATGCTGGGAGCAATGGCAAGCAGATGTACTTTAGCTTTGCTTTGCTGGAATTGTAAGAGTCTTGCTCCATGACAGTCAAGAACTAAGTTGGTGAGAGGGGAGATGTAGGATGTGTTGCTTGTTTCTGCTCCTCCTGCACTGCTAAGCCCACCCAGCTGGCTACCTGAAGCTAGAACAGAACTTGAACAAGTGCATCCCCAAAGGTACGTTTTACAGCTGCTGCAGTGTGCGGTGCCTTGTTAGTGCTGCACTGGAGCCGAGTTTCTTCTCTTTCCACAAAGACAGTCAGATGAGAAGGTTTTTTAAAGTTGGTTTTCTGTTTCAGTTTTCTTTGAGTTTCATTTTGCCTTTTCTTCTCTCTCTTCCACCTTTTGTCTTGTTTGTTGTGGCCATTGTGGTTTTGATGAAATGAGGTGAATTTTCTGTGCTAAAAATGGTGTGTCTTGCGGTAATTATTAACCCTCTGTGAAAATTAATCCTAGTCTTAGGCAATCTGCGCAGAAAATTGCCTTCTCTGCTCAGGGGTTTGTCATTCTCTGACTGCAACTTCCCGACTTTCCTAGAGCAGCTCAAGCTGCTGTTACAGGGGCTCTGCTGCCAGAGAGTGCAGAAGTGCGTTATTTTGCAGTAGCAATGTAACCTCGGGCAATTTCCACTTAACAAAATGGCCTTACTCACTGTAAGGTTGGTGCTTCCTGCTGGCTGAGATCAGTACAAGACAAATCTAAACGTAAAGCTCACAGGCATGATAATGTTAGCATTGCTATCTGATTAGTCTTAGTTTGTATTTCTCTGTGTGTGTGTGTGTGTTCCCATTTTTTTTCTCTAGCAAATCTGAACAGTTGTTATTCATGGGAAGACAGTTGTGTCGCGTTGAGCGGGTACTGTGGGTTGAGTGGGTTTATTTATACTGGCATCTTATTCTGCTGAGTGCACTTGAGTGCATAGAAGAACACAAGTTATGAAGCAAGGGGAATCCTGTCAGCTGAACAAGCACCATTGTTTAATGAAATCTCTTTCACTTCTAATAAAGATGAGAAAGACTCAATCTTCTACTAAAGACTTGAAAACAACAGGCTTTGTAGAATAAACTGCCCTTCTGTTGGGGCTCTTTAGCCTTTTATTATTAATGGACTCCCATGGCATTTGGAGAACTGTTGGTAAGCAAATGTTTGATGAGTGCATCTGTTTATCTCATGTCAGTTGGTAAACAAGCAAACTCATGCTGCTTCCTTCTTTGTATTTCCTTGTAGCGACCCTTCCACTGTGATGCCCAAACCGTTAATGACATTTTGCAGGTAGGTGCTCTTAAATAATAGATCTCCGTGTTTGTCTTTTGTACACATTAAAGTAGTGGGGGGGAGGAGGAGGAATATCCCTGTGTGCATGGCACTGCTGCTGGGCTGTGCTTCTCCGTCACTGTAATTATAGTCCATTTGCGCAAAGCTGAGCCAGCTCTCAAGCAAAACCGTCTCTGTAACCTGTGTCAGAGATGGCTCTGTGGGCAGTGCACAGGCTCCCAGTGCTCAGCTGGGTCTGAGTACATGTGACCCTTTCAGTGAGCACAGAGTGAAAATAAGGTAACTATTCGAGGAAAGCAGTGAGGGTGGCAGGCCATATGAATTCCTTTATTTCTGGGGGTGAGTATTACGTTCTTCAGGATTTAAACTTAATAGGGAGACAAGAAAAGTCTGTCTTGTGTGATTTCGACCAAGTGGTTCTGAATTTCTGAGCCCCAGCTTCCCCAAAGGCTTTGTCTAGATTAATGCCCATTAAGGTGTTTTAGCGTCTGTTCAAGACAAAGATCCTTGTCTGTGCTAGGCTGCTCAGGCTGCAACTGTTTGTTGCAGTGCCAGCCAAAGCTTTAGGCCAGTCACCTGTGTCCAGCTGTGGTGCCAGAAGAGGCAGGTTGGAGGTTGATCCCTATCTTGTGGCTGTGGTCTATGTGCTCTGCTCTCACCTGGACCATGGCTTAGCCCAACAAGCTAACTCTCACCTGGGTGAGAGTTAGGGCAGGGCAACAGGGCGGAAAGGCTCTGAAAGACCTAGCCCCTCAGGCAGCCTCTCTCTTTGGTTTGAAACCATGTCTTGGACCTCGCAGCAAAGGCATCTTGGTCAGTCAGAGCAAAAGCCAGTGTTTCAGGTGGAATAGCGTGAGGAATTGCTGGCAGTCAGAGCTCCCTGGCTGACCTCCTTGAGTTTTGAAAAGCCTTTCACAGTGTTGTTGCTGTAAGGGGATATAGGAACTTCCCATAATAGGAAGCTCCTGAACTTTGAAGAAGTCCAGAGCTACACATTTACAGCTTTTATGTACTTTTGCCTTTATTTAACTCTCTACAAGCTTCACTGAGATTGCTGCTAATTGGGCAGTGCAAGTATGCTTGGAGAAAAGGAGCAAGTCCTCATGATGGTCTGGCTTGCTGAACTCAAAGAGGGCTTCTTGCTGTGGTATTGCCTCTTGGGTTTACGATGGGGTCAGCTTTTTTTTTGTACATGAATATAAATCTCTTAAAGGTAAAACTTCAGCTGCCTGTATCAGCAAAAACACTGTAACCCACTTCTGTCATTCGCTTTCCAGGAAATGACCCAATCATGGCCACCTCTTCTGACAGATATTCCTCCTCCTTCTACTGCAGAGCCTTCCAAATTTCTGAAGGTAAACACCCTCTTTTTGCCAAGGCTTTTGATAAATTAGAAGAGAGCTTTCCAGCTCTTGCACGTATTGTCCTCTGATTTTGTCCTCCTTTCCTAGGTAAAAGCTTTTAGGAGAGATTATCTTTAGAGGTCACAATGGATTTTGAATTGTGTAACGGTTACTTGCAATGCATCGTTTTCCTTGAGTGATTTTTCTTCTGAGCAATTGTTTTCGAGTGGGCTCTATGGTAGCATAATTATCTTTCGTCTTTCTTATGTTTTGAGCAAGCTGTCTATTTTTAGACTTGTAAGGTGTTTGAGGGGCGATGAAGAAATGAAGTTTCAAGGACTTAGATATTCAAATGTGGGCTTCAAATGTGACTGCTTTTCAGAAGTGTTTCAAGCATCTCATTTTGTTACCGACCGAAGCATTTTTTGGTCAACAGAAACATTCGCTGTGTTCAACAGAAGTGTTTGGCAGCTGTTTTAATTTCTTTTTTTTAGTATTTCTTCAAAAATGCACATACCACTAATGGGCTAGCAGCAGTAGCACGTATCATTTCTGTCCAGGCTAAGGTACGTCAGGCCAGCTTAGACTATTGGACGCTTCGGAGTTATTCTTTGACAAGTTGCTCAAAGTATCGATTACGGTAACAAACACAAGGAAATCGCATCACTGATACACTGCTATTGAGAGATGATGTATTTTATTCTCAATTTGCACTTTGTCCTTTCTTTGTAGGAATCATGGCATGTTGGATGTGTAGCACAGAATCAGAGTAAGTAGAAATCCTAAAGAAAGCACACTGTTATATATATGTTGACCGATAGTTGTGTGTGTCATACATTGAGAACATCAACTGCTTCCATTGATGAAGGGGCAGGATTTGCTGTGCTTTGTTAAACATTGATGAATTTAGAAAACTCTGAAGAGCCTGTATACATTCCTTACCTAGAAATTAAGGCAGCAGTTCAGCAGAGAACAAACAGTATTTCGTTAGGAAGCCCCATTTGGAGTGATAAATAATCTCAATGCAATCAGTTATGTCCGGGAAGAAAGTGACTTTCTAATCTGATGCTCAGAGACCATAGCTTAAAATACGCTACAAGTGAGGCAAATAAACCCCACTGATTTCCTTTTTGATTTACAGAACAGTACGATGGACCTTCAGATACGTTGCCTCGTTGTCAGACAACAATATCGTAAGTAACCAGGCTCAGTTACCATCTCTACTGTGCAGTTACTTACAAGAACGTGAAACTAGTTAAAACGTGGTTTACTTGATAATTCCAAAGAGTGCGGTTTTATGGGTCTGATTTTTCCAGAAAATTTCAGTGCAGGGAATTTTTCACCAACAGAACCATTACTGTTTCATGATAGAATCGTAGAATTCTTTTGGTTGGAAAAGACCTTTAAGATCAAGTCCAGGCGTTAAGCAGATGCTGCCAAGTCCGCCACTACGCTGTGTCATGATTATAATGACTGTGTTAAAAACAAAACAAAATCCCCAGCTATTAAAGTACCAGACTGAAGGGGGTTTTGTTTGCTCTTTTAACCTGCAGCTGCTTAACATCTTGTCACTTACTGCTCGCTATTGGAGCTACAGCTTTTTTTCTGTAGCTTTTTTTAACAGAACGTATATATTTCTGCTTCTCTTTCTATAGTTCTTCTTTCTCCTATCATGTATTCCGTCAGAAGAAGGCTTCTGAAAATTTGAGTCTCAGTGTAAGATGTTTGTGCATAATGGCTGCAAAGGTTTGACAAGGCTGGGAAGGAGTGCTGACTAATGAATGAATTGCTCCAGTAGAAAATTTTAAGTTGGTGGATAAGTAACTTGGGACTGTCCTTGTAGGTGCCAGTGGTTACCTATTAATTAGGTTAATTAGAGAAAGGGCTTGAAAGTAGTTTTGTGTGGGCTGCCATTAACCTGTCAGGATTAATCTGTCCAGATGGCAGCAGCGATAGGTTCTGAGCCCCGAGTAACAAATCGGAATCTTTCCATGTGTGGAAGACTAAGGGGCCTGTATGCAACGTAACTGCTGAGCCATTACATGCCTATCAGTTCATGTGATATGTAAAGATCTCATGTTACTCCCTACTACGTTGTTCCATGGAAGGCTGCAAGCTACAGGCTACAAAGCTTGGTTTCCTTATCCTGACCAATTTAATTAAAACCCCAAACAAAATGGAGCCAGTCCCAAATGAGGAAGAGCACCTCTCCATCTTGGTTGAGATTGTACAGTCTTGCAGTCAAGCTCTGTAAGGTCTGTAAAAATCAACCCTTTTCATGCTGTTCCGACATCCTGCAGAGGAGCCTCCCCTGGCTGGTAGTGTGGGATAGTGTCTTACTGAGTAGTTAGCTGCTGCTTGAATCCATTCTTCCTTTTGCTGCTCCTTCTTCCACCCCAGCTTGCTCCTCCTGAATGACTTCTGGGAATTTTCTTTGCACTATTAAACATACTCGTTTCAGCTGCTCCAGCCTCTGCCTTCCTCCACAGAGAATCTTTTTCAGCTCTTCTCAGCTGCCTGTAAAAATCCCTTTTGAGCTTTAGTCAGTTTTCCAGGCAGCAGAGAGAGAAGAGACTTTTACTGTGGACAAGAATCTGAAAATACTCCTTTCTTAGCGCAGAGGTCCAGAATTGTAACTTTGGCACGGTACATACCTCTGTCCTTCACCAGCATCCCCTCTCTGCTCAGTATCCTTGCTGTTTTTTGCTTTGTTCATACTTGGACATGAAGGCTTGAAAGAGCGTGAAGTTTTGTGTAATTTTCCTTTTCCCCACAAGTATCAGGAACACAAACTCTGCCCCCACGTTTCCAAGGTGGACGTGGTTTACTGGGAGTCTTTCTTCCTTGTTTTCCTGCTCTAAAATGTGTTGTCATGAGGGGTTGGAGGCTTACATTTTTCATGTGGGCATGAGAGAAATTTCTCACAGAAAGCCCTTAGTTGGAAATGAGGTTGAAACAAACACAGCTTTGACCTGATTGATCACAATCCCTCTGTCAGTCCCCAAGCTTTTATCCCATTTTGAAATGACACTTGTGTAATTCTCTGGGTTGAGGAGCTGCTCTCCAGCTAGCTTCAGGATTTGAATCCCTGTACTTTTGAATAGCAGGAGTTTTGCCTGTCTGTTTTCCAGCTCCTTTTGGAATGCCTGTGTGATTTCCAGAGGAGGATAACACCTGGGAGAACGTTGGGTCCCTGCCCACAAACCCCTCCCTTCCAGCCTTTTGAGGACTTCAGTAATACACTGAAATGGCAAGCAGTAGTTACCACCTGCAGACAGAGGACTAAATTATGCTTCTGGAAACATTTGCAGGCAGCCTGCTCTCTAGCAATAGTAAAAGAGAGTGTGTGGCTCCCCCCTTGTAAGCTGCTTGGAGTGCCTGAACTGCTTGATGTTACAGTTATTGCTGCGGTGTGCAGGAGCATCAAATTCATTGTGTAGAGAAGAAATAGGAGGGAGGCTTGCCCTTGGCATTTACTTGCGTACGTACGGTAGAACACGTGAGCAGCAAAAAGAGAACCGCTGTGACAGAAGAAATATTTACAGCCCCTGAGAGCAGAGAGCATGAGCGTGCACAGGTTCTGGTGCACAGATGGTCCTTTCTGTCCCTTGGGGACTCAGTGCAGCCTAATAGCGTGCCAGTCTCTTAATGTACAAGGCTCAGACTTCTTCCGCCCTGTGCTGCTGTGTTAGTGTGCTAGATAAACTTAAGCGAGGAGCATTCCCCTCACAGAACTTCATCTTTGTTGTGTGTAGATGGCAGCCAATGATACTGACATCCTTTTCAAAATGTCCTGAGATTAGTTGAAAAGTACAATAAAATATTCCTAGGTTGCGTGTTACCATTTTATCATTCATTCAGGTAATGAGAGGGTTTAGAAGATAGAGAATGCCAAACATTCATAAAGAATGTGGGAGGTTGGTTTCTTTTGACAAGGCCAAACCAAGTCTTTTTCAGTGTCTGGTACTTGAAAGTGTGTCAGCCTTGGCTGATACTTATCTTCTGGTTGCCTTTCAGAGTGTCGCTCCAGGAAGACCTGCAAGTCAGTGATAGCGAAGACAGTGATGACAACCAAGTCAGTTTTAGACGTTGTATACACTAGGCACACAGACATCCCTTTAAATCCTCACGCCTTGTTGCGTTGTTCCGAATGCCTTAAGCTAACCTTTACTCTCATTCTCCTCTTTCTTTTTGTCAACAAAACAGGTTGCTGACAATCCACTTGCTCCTCCAAGGTACAGATTTGTTCTCAAACTAATAGCTAGACTAAATAAGGAGGGAAAACCAAACTTCTTTATAATATAATGGGTGGATGGGTAAGGGTTCCTGGTTTCACTGCCTCTGGTGCACAGATGGTGCTTTCTGTCCCTTGGGGACTCAGTGCAGCCTAATAGCATGCCAGTCTCTTAATGTACAAGGCTCAGACTTCTACCACCCTGTGCTGTTGTGTTAGCGTGCTAGATAAACTTCTGCGAGGAGCATTCCCCTCACAGAACTTCATCTTTGTTGTGTGTAGATGGCAGCCAATGATACTGACATCCTTTTCAAAATGTCCTGAGATTAGCTGAAAAGTACAATAAAATATTCCTAGGTTGCGTGTTACCATTTTATCATTCATTCAGGTAGTGGGAGGGTTTAGCAGATAGAGAATGCCAAACATTCATAAAGAATGTGGGAGGTTGGTTTCTTTTGACAAGGCCAAACCAAGTCTTTTTCAGTGTCTGGTACTTGAAAGTGTGTCAGCCTTGGCTGATACTTATCTTCTGGTTGCCTTTCAGAGTGTCGCTCCAGGAAGACCTGCAAGTCAGTGATAGCGAAGACAGTGACGACAACCAAGTCAGTTTTAGACGTTGTACACACTAGGCACACAGACATCCCTTTAAATCCTCACGCCTTGTTGCGTTGTTCCGAATGCCTTAAGCTAACCTTTACTCTCATTCTCCTCTTTCTTTTTTGTCAACAAAACAGGTTGCTGACAATCCACTTGCTCCTCCAAGGTACAGATTTGTTCTCAAACTAATAGCTAGACTAAATAAGGAGGGAAAACCAAACTACTTTATAATATAATGGGTGGATGGGTAAGGGTTCCTGGTTTCACTGCCTCTGGTGCACAGATGGTGCTTTCTGTCCCTTGGGGACTCAGTGCAGCCTAATAGCATGCCAGTCTCTTAATGTACAAGGCTCAGACTTCTTCCGCCCTGTGCTGCTGTGTTAGTGTGCTAGATAAACTTCTGCGAGGAGCATTCCCCTCACAGAACTTCATCTTTGTTGTGTGTAGATGGCAGCCAATGATACTGACATCCTTTTCAAAATGTCCTGAGATTAGTTGAAAAGTACAATAAAATATTCCTAGGTTGCGTGTTACCATTTTATCATTCATTCAGGTAATGAGAGGGTTTAGCAGATAGAGAATGCCAAACATTCATAAGGAATGTGGGAGGTTGGTTTCTTTTGACAAGGCCAAACCAAGTCTTTTTCAGTGTCTGGTACTTGAAAGTGTGTCAGCCTTGGCTGATACTTATCTTCTGGTTGCCTTTCAGAGTGTCGCTCCAGGAAGACCTGCAAGTCAGTGATAGCGAAGACAGTGATGACAACCAAGTCAGTTTTAGACGTTGTACACACTAGGCACACAGACATCCCTTTAAATCCTCACGCCTTGTTGCGTTGTTCCGAATGCCTTAAGCTAACCTTTACTCTCATTCTCCTCTTTCTTTTTGTCAACAAAACAGGTTGCTGACAATCCACTTGCTCCTCCAAGGTACAGATTTGTTCTCAAACTAATAGCTAGACTAAATAAGGAGGGAAAACCAAACTTCTTTATAATATAATGGGTGGATGGGTAAGGGTTCCTGGTTTCACTGCCTCTGGTGCACAGATGGTGCTTTCTGTCCCTTGGGGACTCAGTGCAGCCTAATAGCATGCCAGTCTCTTAATGTACAAGGCTCAGACTTCTACCACCCTGTGCTGTTGTGTTAGCGTGCTAGATAAACTTCTGCGAGGAGCATTCCCCTCACAGAACTTCATCTTTGTTGTGTGTAGATGGCAGCCAATGATACTGACATCCTTTTCAAAATGTCCTGAGAT
Organism: Psittacula echo; assembly: GCF_963264785.1. Classification (NCBI taxonomy): domain Eukaryota; kingdom Metazoa; phylum Chordata; class Aves; order Psittaciformes; family Psittacidae; genus Psittacula; species Psittacula echo. The sequence goes on from NC_137735.1 coordinate 62,986,625, forward strand.
TAGCTGAAAAGTACAATAAAATATTCCTAGGTTGCGTGTTACCATTTTATCATTCATTCAGGTAGTGGGAGGGTTTAGCAGATAGAGAATGCCAAACATTCATAAAGAATGTGGGAGGTTGGTTTCTTTTGACAAGGCCAAACCAAGTCTTTTTCAGTGTCTGGTACTTGAAAGTGTGTCAGCCTTGGCTGATACTTATCTTCTGGTTGCCTTTCAGAGTGTCGCTCCAGGAAGACCTGCAAGTCAGTGATAGCGAAGACAGTGACGACAACCAAGTCAGTTTTAGACGTTGTACACACTAGGCACACAGACATCCCTTTAAATCCTCACGCCTTGTTGCATTGTTCCGAATGCCTTAAGCTAACCTTTACTCTCATTCTCCTCTTTCTTTTTTGTCAACAAAACAGGTTGCTGACAATCCACTTGCTCCTCCAAGGTACAGATTTGTTCTCAAACTAATAGCTAGACTAAATAAGGAGGGAAAACCAAACTACTTTATAATATAATGGGTGGATGGGTAAGGGTTCCTGGTTTCACTGCCTCTGGTGCACAGATGGTGCTTTCTGTCCCTTGGGGACTCAGTGCAGCCTAATAGCATGCCAGTCTCTTAATGTACAAGGCTCAGACTTCTTCCGCCCTGTGCTGCTGTGTTAGTGTGCTAGATAAACTTCTGCGAGGAGCATTCCCCTCACAGAACTTCATCTTTGTTGTGTGTAGATGGCAGCCAATGATACTGACATCCTTTTCAAAATGTCCTGAGATTAGCTGAAAAGTACAATAAAATATTCCTAGGTTGCGTGTTACCATTTTATCATTCATTCAGGTAATGAGAGGGTTTAGCAGATAGAGAATGCCAAACATTCATAAGGAATGTGGGAGGTTGGTTTCTTTTGACAAGGCCAAACCAAGTCTTTTTCAGTGTCTGGTACTTGAAAGTGTGTCAGCCTTGGCTGATACTTATCTTCTGGTTGCCTTTCAGAGTGTCGCTCCAGGAAGACCTGCAAGTCAGTGATAGCGAAGACAGTGATGACAACCAAGTCAGTTTTAGACGTTGTACACACTAGGCACACAGACATCCCTTTAAATCCTCACGCCTTGTTGCGTTGTTCCGAATGCCTTAAGCTAACCTTTACTCTCATTCTCCTCTTTCTTTTTGTCAACAAAACAGGTTGCTGACAATCCACTTGCTCCTCCAAGGTACAGATTTGTTCTCAAACTAATAGCTAGACTAAATAAGGAGGGAAAACCAAACTACTTTATAATATAATGGGTGGATGGGTAAGGGTTCCTTTTTTCACTGCCTCTGGTGCACAGATGGTGCTTTCTGTCCCTTGGGGACTCAGCGCAGCCTAATAGCATGCCAGTCTCTTAATGTACAAGGCTCAGACTTCTTCTGCCCTGTGCTGCTGTTAGTGTGCTAGATAAACTTAAGCAAGGAGCGTCTGCTGAAGATTTGTCTTTAACTCCTGGAACCGACCATGTGGCTGTGGGAATGTAATTTCTTCAGCTTTTTATCTGTTGCAGATGTGAAGTGATACTTGGGTGTCACCTGTTTCCAATCCCTTCTTAATGCTGAGGATTATGGTTCTAGTCATTCAAGAATAAGCTGGTCGTCCTCCCATTCTTGCTGTACACTGCTGCACAAGTGTTGACTGTTGTGCCATTTGTCCAGATTTCTAACCATTGAGGTGGACATGATTTTAAACACTTGTCCATCCTGCAGCTTACGTTGCCGCATGCTCTGATCCTTATATTACGCGTAGCTCAGGAAATCTGTTTACGCTGCAGGAAATGTAATTGCTGGTTGTGCCTGTATCATTTGTCCTTTGAAGCTGGTAGGCAGCCATTTGCACTGCTGTCTTTTGGACCAGATGCAGGAAACAAATTTGTGCAAAACAAATTTGTTGGTCGAGTTGCATACAGTGTGGTAGACTGCCTAGGGGCTGGGATGCAGGAGTCATTCCCCTTCTCCAGACCTCAGTGGAGGCAGTCTGTCAGCAGGTGATTGCTCTAGATGATGTGGGGGATGGCAGCTGTTCTACAGGGAGTAGCGTCCGCTTGTTCTGCGTGATAGTTGAGGTGTTTCAGGGGATGGCAAGAGACCTTGCCATCTAGTTGAAGATGTCCCTGCTCACTGCAGAGGAGTTGGACTAGACAACTGTTAAAGGTCCCTTCCAAAGCAAACTATGATTCTATTCTGTGATATTTGAACTCTCAGAGAGTTCATTATTTCTGCTTTCATGAGAAACGGAAGTAGCTTTAAAATGCTTTTTAGGCAGCTGGAGAGCATTTCCCTTCTCCACTAAAATCATCTTGGCTTTTTGTCTTTTTGTGTCTGTGACTTAATGGACACACAAGTGTGTGTTTTGAATCATGACTCTGTGTGGAATTCCAGGTGGCCTTTATGGCCAGGAATTTCTCCTTTATTCCAGCATAGCATTTACAATGCTTCTAATGGATGTGCTGCAGTTCCCCTATAGGATATGCATAATTTGTATTGCCAGCATTTTGGCTACATCTTTGCTAGAGCAAATGCTTGCAGGAGCATGTCTTCAAGTGGGAGGCTTGTGCATCAGTCATGGGCTACTGCATTCAGTTCTTGCTTGTGGCTTGAATTCGAGGCATTGACTTGGATTGGTATAGTGTTGAGGTTTGTGGCCAGAAAATATGAGAAAACTGCTTTTCTGCAGAGAAAATAGAGACTCTTAAACTCTTAAAGCACTGAAACGTTGGGCTAACATTTAGTTGGGTGATATTTCAGGTGGTATAATAATGGAAGGGCTTTGACATTGGGGTTCATTCCTCCCTTTTTCTCAGTGAAAGCAAGGCCCATGTTCTGGCTTTTGGAGTGAAAGGAGAAGATGTATTTTGGGGGAGAGAGGGCGCTGGATCAGGTCAGAGGGTGCTGCTGTGCTATGTGTAAAATAATCCTCTCTGGAGCTGTAAGAAGGAAGTGAAGCTAGGGAGCATGAGTGCAGTGAGTAGGGACTGTGCCATGGGAAAAGTGGGTTGTGGAACAGGGGAGAGGACTGTCCCATGCACAGCAGAATGAAGCCAGATGTGCAACATGACACTTCAGTCTTTTCACTGGGTTTAGCTTAATTTCCTCCTTCTGATGTTGCAGTCCATGAGTTGGAATGCACTGCTCAGTATTTTTTGTGGAAACTTTGAGAAGCTGAATAAAAGTGATGTCAATGAGCAGTTGTGAAACAAGGTTTAGAGTTATTTGGTGTTGCTTAAAGCTGTGGAGTTTTCCCTTGTATTCCTAACTTCAGATGATCAGAAATCTGATATGCCACCATATTCTTAAATGTGATAGTCCCTGCCTTTCAAAAAGTGCAACATTTTAAGTCTCTGACTTGAACCCTCTCAATCTTGTAAGTGTTGTCTAGTTGAGGAGGCAAGTCTTACAGGAACAACTCAGTTTAATTCTGTCCAAGTATGTACAGGATCAAGTGTCAGGGTGAGTGTCTGTTACCATAGAAGACACCTTCTACCATAATGGGGAAAGAGAGGCAGTGCTGCAGTTTATTTGCCTTGTTGGGTGACTTCTCCCAGAGAATTGCCTGTCTCCGTCTTTAAGTGAAAAGGGGCTGTGTTGGAGGGATGCCTTTTTTGCACTATCCTGCTGTCCTGGTTACAAGTTTTTATTCCAAGGACAGCTCCTGGGGCTTAATTCTACTTGAAAAGCAACTTGCTTATCTGCTGTTAGCAGCTGAAGATGTGGTATCTAATGCACACTGAAGTTTCATTTTGCTTTTGTTGAAATCTTAATGTCATCTTCACTTTTAACATTTAAACATGATTGGTACAGGATGCAACTAAGTTTTTAAAAACTCACTACATTATAGGTATACCATGTTCATCCCTATTGCTGAATTCTCTTCCCATCTCCAGCGCATCAAACACCAAACCTTCGTATGAAAACCAGAAGAAAGGTTTTCTACTTCCACCACTACCACCAGTGTCTCTTGTACATGCTGCACCAAAGTCAACAAAGGTGGCCCAAAAGAGACCCAGAAGTGAGAATAAGGAGTGGACTGCCATTGATACCACCAGCAAGAACAGGAGCGTCGAAAAAGATCCTTTGATCTCCAAGCATCGCAAAGTGGAGTGATGTGAGGAGATGGCAGTGCGCAGGCGTACAAAGGAGGGGAATAGTATTCATGAGTTCTTGGAACCAATGATAGCGATCTCCTCCTGCGCTTGTGAAATCTGATGAGTATGTATGGTTTTGTGTAATAAATATCTAACTTGTTGAGCTCTCGGTGTGCGAGTTAGGAGGAGCGATCCCCCTCGCACCCGGCACCGCAATAAACATACCTGCTTTATAACTCTTTGTGAGTTATGAAGTTGTGTTCCGTAAATCAATTTGGCACCCCAGATGGGACCCTCTCTGTCCGGCTGCGGGACCTGTTGAGGACGGGACTCCTCTGGGCACCCCCGAGGATTTCTCGGGAGGACTCCCCCACTCCCCAGATCACTGCATGGGCAGACAAGGACCATCTGGAACGGAGAAGGTGTGTTTTGATATTTGGGTATGGGCAACCTGTAAGTCGTGAGGAGACGTCCTACGTGAGGTGAAGGACTTCGTCCTGCCCTGGGTAGCTCGGCCGAGGTATAGGATAGTGGAATTCTGGAAAAACAGGTAACTGAACTTCTGGTAGACACCTGAAAGCTTTGACAAGTAAGGTGCCTAGAACCGGTTACTACATGTATTGTTTGGTAGACCCCTGAAAGCTTGGACAAGTAAGGTGCCTCGAACCATTCAATAGGGGAACATATTGTTTCTAGACACCTGAAAGCTTTGACAAGTAAGGTGCCTAGAACCATTCAATAAGGGAACATACTTAATTTCTATTGCTATTGTCGGGTCAAAGCTGTCATCCAACAAAACGTGGGAAAGAAGGATAAATTATTTGTTGATAGTTGTCTTGTATTTGGAGAACTTGTCTTGTGTCCAGTTTGTTGTCGTTGTTGTTTATATGTCTGACTGAAGTGTTTAGAATTTTTGTATAAGGTATGGGTATAATATCCCTTTCCACTTAGCATTGTGGAAAAGGTTTTATTGTTGTCAGTATAATTGTGCTGTGTGGTTAAACAATTAAGATGGGCGGAGAGCAGAGTGGGGGAATTCTTAAGAAAAGTCCTCTGGGGTGTGTTCTGGCACACTGGAAAGACCTGGGAGGACTGGGAGGTAGTGGCAAGAAAACTTTCATAAGTTACTGTAATCAGTGGTGGCCACTGTATAAATTGCAAGACGGTTGAAAAATGGCCACTTAATGGAACATTGAACTATGATACGTTATTATAGTTGACGTTATTCTTGAGGAGAGAAGGCAAATAAGATGAAGTTTCATATGCAGACATGTTCTTTACTCTCAGAAATCATCCTGAATGGCAGGCGGAGTGCAGTATAGGGGCTCCACAGGATCCGATAGTCTTAGCCTTAAGACCCACAAGGGGACCCTAATAGAGCAGTTCATCTGGGACTATTAAATGAGTATAGAAACTAGATTATTAACAGAATGTGAGTCAGAATATAATACTCCGATATTAGCTGTCAAAAGGCGGATGGAAATTACAGACTAGTACAGGATTTAAGGGCAATAAATAAGATAGTAGGAGATTTATATCCGGTGGTTGCTAATCCATATACTCTCCTAACAAAACTAAGCTTTGAATTGGCTTGGTTTACCGTATTGGACCTGAAGGATGCCTTCTTTGGCTTACCTTTGAGTACTGAAAGCCGAGTATCATTTGTTTTGAAGTGGGAAAACCCTGACACAGGAAGAAGAATACAGATGACCTGGACAGTATTGCCACAAGGGTTCAAACCCAGCCCTACTCTTTTTGGAAACCAGTTAGCAAAGGACTTGGAGTTGTGGGAAAAGCTACCAGGAGATGATGTGCTATTGCAATATGTGGATGACTTATTAATAGCCACTGAAACGAAAGAACAATGTATTATTTGGACAGTAAGTCTGCTAAATTTCTTGGGACTTAATGGCTATCGAGTTTCTCCGCAGAAAGCACAAATAGCCCAACAGCAAGTATCGTACCTAGGATATGAGGTGACCGCAGGACAACAGACTTGGGGAGCTGCAGGAAAAGAGACCATCTGCCAGACTCCACGGCCACAGATGGTCAAAGAGCTTCGTACATTCCTAGGTATGACTGGGTGGTGCCGCCTTAGGGTATACAATTATGGACTAATGGTGAAGCCCCTCTACGGAAAGGTGAGCACGAAAGCCCTTGTTTGGACTTGGGAAGGAGACAATGCGTTCAGAAATTTAAAAAGGAGCCTGATGGATGCCCCGGCATTGGGCCTCCCTGATGTTACTAAACCTTTTCTGCTCTTCTCCCATGAGAAGCAGGAGATAGCCCTGGGAATCCTGGCCCCAAATTTGGGGCCGTATTGGAGGGCTGTAGCTTAGTTCTCCAAACAGTTAGATGAAGTTAGCAAAAGATGGCCCAGTTGCCTGAGAGCAGCAGCTGCAGTGATACTGGACATTCAAGAAACACAAAAATTCACGCTTGGACAGCAAATGACAGTGTTGGTGTCCCATACTGTCTCTGCAGTATTGGAGGTAAAAGGGGGACATTAACTCTCTCCCCAACGATTCCTCCAGTATCAGGCTATCCTGACGGAACAAGATGATGTGGAAATACTTGTTGCTAACATTATCAATCCAGCTTCTTTCCTGACTGGAAACACAGGAGAACCCATCTCATGACTATCTGGAAACCATCGAAGCAGTACATTCCAACCGACCAGACTTAAAAAAAAAGGCAAGAGAATTGCTGAAGAAGGTGGTCTAGAAGTGCACGCCTTGGTCCCAGACGGTAAAAGCCAAATTGAGGATGAGCCTAAGTATTCTAAAGAGGGTAGGAAATTAGTTGGTGATGTAGGAGGACAAATAGGAGAAACTGGATGGGCTAAGGCCCCGGCAGGAAAATCAGTAGTTCCCTCCACATTATTATGGGCTATAGTCATGGCAGAACATAGAAAAAGTCACTGGAGAGTAGAAGTTCTATATGCACATCTACTCAAAATAAGGAGAGCTAGGAATATGTATACCTCCCTGAAGCAGGTAACACAGCAGTGTGAGATATGTTTGCAGAATAATCCTAAAGTGGGGCCCAGAGCCCAATTAGGACAGATAGGGAAAGGAGATTATCCAGGACAGCAATGGCAAATTGGCTTTTCGGAACTCCCAAGAAAAGGGGGGTTTCGGTATTTGCTGGTAATGTCTGATACCTTTTCAGGTTGGCCAGAAGCTTTTCCGTGTCGAAGTAATAAAGCCAAAAAAATAACAAAAATACTGTTACAAGAGATAATACCAAGATTTGGGATGCCAGCGACCATTTCCTCAGATTGAGGACCTCATTTTGTCGCAACAGTCATCCAGAAAGTAAGCAGACTTTTGGGAATAGATTGACAACTGCATACCCCTTATCACCCACAGTCCAGTGGTCAAGTGGGAAAGATGAACCATTTAATTAAATTGCAAATTGTGAAACTGGGACAGGAGGCTAATTTGTCCTGGCCGCAGTCACCGCCTCTGGCCTTGTTGAGAATCAGAATTAAACCAAAACTAAAACCAGGTTTAAGCCCCTTTGAAATTTTATATGGATGACCATACATTGTCCAAGAAGGGACTTCAGGGCAGAGTGGAGAACAATGCCTTAACAATTATGTCATAAATACGCAAAACCAACTTAGAAATATAGAAAAATTAGTCTTGGGAACTAGAGCTCGAGGTCTTGATGGACCTATACGTAACATTGAACCTGAAGACTATGGACATGTTAGATCTCTTTCAGAATCACTTCTAGAACTGAAGTGGGAAGGTCCGTTTCAAGTGCTGCTGACTTCTCCTACGACAGTTAAGATTAAAGAGCAAGCATCGTGGATTCATCACACCAGAATAAAGCAAGCCCCTAAGCCACGGTGAGAAACAACACCTACTGGAGCTCTGAAACTTGGAATTTGACAAAACGACTGCATTTTGCATAATGGGAATACAGCCCTGGAATCAGAATCTGTATTTGAGATTGATACAGAATGTGACCAGAGTTATAAATCAGAGTGATTGCTGGATCTGTACTCAGCTGCCTAATGAGGAGAAAAGCCAAAATTGGCCTCCCTATCCCCTTTAAAAACCAATTGAAAATCTGGAAACAAACTGCACTATTTCATGAGGTGGCCAAGGGTGACACCTCTTGGGGCTGTGAGGAGATAGGAAAAAACTAACCTCATGGTTACCAAATTTCTCCTGGTTGAGGCAACTGGTTGCAGAAATCTTCATACTCATTGTTTTAATACTGATTACCTGTGGCATGATGCAGTGTTCTTTTTGGTGTTGTAAAAAGTCCGTAACTGATTATGAGAATTGGAAAAGACGTAAGATAACGCCAGCAGGGAGAAAGTGGCAAATGTTTTTCCAGGACTCGAGGAAAAACGCAACAATACAGCAAAGGAATTTGCAAAGGTTATAGAAAAGGGGGGACTTGATGCGAGGAATAGTAACGGACTAAGGAAAGGGTTAAGAGTTTTCTTCAAACTATGTATTGATTGTGGTAACGTAGTATAGGGAACAGATACGTTCTTGTTCTTGCTAGTCTTGTGGTTAAACTATAACTCAGAATAGAATATGTAAGTGAAACACATTGTTTAAAATCAGGGACCCTTTTCCCTCAAGAGGATGAATGTCTGACAGGAACCTCTTTCAGCTAGTCTCCAAAAGACTTGAGGTTGCCAGCTCTTGACATATCTCTAACCAGATTTATCTGTGTTCTGTGATTTGTCAGGGATCTGCCGGCTACGTCACAAGACTTTTCCCAGTGACTTCTTTGCCAGATGGTACCTCCAAGCCAAAGAGACCTCAACTCAAGTTTGAAAGGTGAGTTTTTGTTTGATATCCCTCATCTGTACTTTCTAAAGATGCCAGGCCAGGCTGGCCCTGCAGCCACCCTGGCTTCTGCTTTAATAAGAACTTCTTTGAGGGGGAAAGAGAGAAGGAGAGGTGTCAGTGACTTGCCCTGTACTGTCTTCTCATGTCTGGGGCTTAGCCCATCTACCACAAAGCAAAGGTCTAATTGCAACATTACTGTTTTCTTTTCTCCTCACCTTGGGTTTTTTGTTTGTGTTTTGTACTTTCACAGCCTCAAGCAGCCTCTCTTTATTGAATTGTTTGATTGTTCAATTGTTGAACCATTGCATTTTTGGCTACAAAGCACCTGCAAAGGAAAAGGAATCATCGTGGGATGGATCTGGATACACTGGAAGAACTTTAAACTGTTTTTAGGAGGAAAGACGCAGCGTTGATGGCACCTTCCTTTAAAACGACAAAGTGCAATGAGTTTTCTGTTGTTTTCAGTCTGGCTCAGTTAAAAGGTGATGAGAAGTCTGCAGATCAGAGACACAGTGTTTATTTTGGCACATAAAACCTGCTTCTTGACACCTGGAGGGTTTTCCGTGATGATCATTAAGCAAGAGGCACACAGTTCACAGTGTTTCTGTTGCTAGAGCAGGAAAAGAACAGCCACAGCCAGAAGCAGTACTTCTCCTTGCTCTTTCTTTCTGTAAGAGCACGATTTGCCTGGGATCAAGTGGAAATCACACGCTGCAATTGGGTAGCTAGAACTGCCATGGTACAGTGTGGACATCTTGCTGGTGCGTAAACTGCATGTTGTTTTTCTTCACTGGTTCCTTAGGACTGCACAAAGAGGAGAGAGAGTGCAGCGTAAGCGGGCAGTGAGCGGTGATAACTGGGAAATGGCAAGCTTGATTGCAAGGACAGTTGTGAAGAAATAAACGTGGATTGATTTATTTTTTCAATACTCCAGCATTCCACCTGGGCACTCAGGAGCTGGTATCCTTGAAACCAAAACTGCACGCTTAAAGCTGAGGAGGTAGAAAATTCCACACTCATTAAACCTTGGATTTTCTTGCCACTGACTGCAGAAGTTCAGGCTGGGAACCTGGGTTAGGTGGAAAGAGGCTGGGCAGTATCTCCTGTAGATACAGGGTTTGGGTTCTAGCAGCCCAAAGCTGCTGTTGAAAATTGGCTTTAGTTGTGTGGGGTTTTACAGAAAGCTCCAATGAGAAATGAATAATCCAGAATTCGATAGCAACTAGAATCGTATGAACCAGAATTCTATTTCCCCAACTTCTCTTCCCCTCCACCAATGTATCTGAAGATCACACTGGAGCTAAGGGGATTCTCAGTTGCAGTACTGGTGGGTGAGGTGTGAGTCCAGCTTTAGTTTAGAAGGAAGCCAAAAACAGCCAAGCAGGCAAAGAACAGAAAACGGTCAGGCAGACTCACTGAGGCTGTTTCAGCTCCTCTTGATAACTCAACTGCTTATACGTAGTTCCTGCTACGTATTGTTTGTCAGAAGCAACATTTAAGGTAGACTTAACGGTCACATCCCAGTATTAAAGGAAGAAAGGTGGAGAAGGCCAGAACTTTTCCTAGAGGAGAGCACTGACGTACATGTTTGGCTTGATTCGTGTACTCTTCAAGCACAGGGTAATGGTCTACAAAGTCAGATGTGCAGAAGAGCACGCCGATTTTTGCCACAATCTGTGTCTCTGCAAGCTCTTAAATGCAGAAGTTCAGGCAACGCAGTGCACATGTGTCTGATCCCTGTGAGGACACTGCTGCCCCACCTACCATAGGTTGTGTGCGCTCCCTGACAGCCTGAGTCACCGTTCTGGGGGCAAACTGAGGGCAGGTATGGATTGGCATGGGCTTTTTGCCTGGAGTGATGGAGCACCACAAGGCCTGCACCCCAGGCAAGTCAGATGGCAGGAATCACATAGCTTCCTGTTGGCTTCTCTTGCGCTGGAACAGCTTTGAAACGCAGCAGTCTGGAATCTAGGGAATTGTGTTGGAATGCCACGAAGCAGCAGCAACACCACCAACCTTGCTGCCAGAGCCAGAAAAGAATTGCAGATCTCAGTGTCATCTCTTGGCTAGAAGCGCTTTATTTGCTGCTAGCTCCCGTCGAGAGAACATGCAAAGGTTCAGATAACAAATACAGATGTGGTAACAGCAGCCAGCAAAAAATTTAGGTGGAGCATCTGGAATAAAGTACTTGGGTTTGCAAAACTCTGCAGTGCAGCAGTGCTGAGAACAGCTCTGGAAGCAGCTTCAGCCTAATTCAAGACAGAAAGCCCCATTTAATGGTGGGAGCCATCTGGAGTCCCCAGCCACAATCATACCTTACTGTTAACCTTCAAGGGGGCTTGTGAGAATTTGGCTGTGCTTTCACAGCTTTGAATACTTCTTAATGTTGCTCTTCCCCAAAGGCATCTCATTGCTAACAGAGCCATGCTTGCAGCACAGCTGTTCGGATTAGACAAATCACTGCCTGGCTGGGATCAATGTCACCCCCTGCTTCCCTGCAGCAGCCTGTCGGCGATGGCCTGTTAGTTACCATGCATGAGCACGGTGGGCACAGTCCCCTGCGAAGGCTGCGTTATGTGCAGGGCTGGATCCCCCTCTGCAGGCGACATTTCAGCGAGCTCATTTTCTCCCAGCTGGTGTTTCACCAGGAGGAGCCTGCACTCTTTCTGACGGAACTAACAGTGCATGCACACGTTTGGTTTCCGTTCTAAACTATGCAGGTGGTTCGTTGTTGTTTAAGCCCAGTTGGCAACTCAGCCACGCAGCCGCTCACTCACTCCCCCTCTTTCTCCCCCCGGCTCCCGGAGGGATGGGGAGGAGAATCGGAAGGATGTAACTCCCATGAGTTGAGATAAGAGCAGTCTAGTAACTAAGGTATAACACAAACCACTGCTGCTACCACCAATAATAATAATGACAAGGGAAATAACAAGGGAAGAGAACACAACTGCTCACCACCTGCCGACCGATACCCAGCCCAACCCGAGCAGTGACCTAGCCCTTTTGGGTAACTGCCCCCAGTTTATATACTGGGCATGATGTGCTGTGGTATGGAATACCCCTTTGGTTAGTTTGGGTCAGGTGTCCTGTCTCTGCTTCCTCCCAGCTTCCCCTCCTCCCTGGCAGAGCATGAGACTCGGAAAGTCCGTGGTCAGAGTAAACATTACTGAGCAGTTGATACACCGGAGGGAAGGGATGCCATCCAGGGGGACCTCAACACGCTTGTGAGGTGGGCTGATGCCAACCTGATGAAGTTTAACCATACCAAGTGCAAGGTCCTACACCTGGGTCGGAGCAATCCCAGGCACAGCTACAGGTTGGGTAAAGAAGAGATTCAGAGCAGCCCTGCAGAGAAGGACTTGGGGGTGTTGGTCGATGAGAAAATGAACATGAGTCGGCTTCAGTGTGCGCTCACAGCCCAGAAAGCCAAGCGTATCCTGGGCTGCATCAAGAGGAGCGTGACCAGCAGGTCGAAGGAGGTGATCCTGCCCCTCTAACTCTGCTCTCGTGAGACCTCACTTGGAGTATTGTGTGCAGTTCTGGTGTCCTCAACATCAAAAGGACATGGAACTGTTGGAACAAGTCCAGAGGAGGGCCACGAGGATGATCAGGGGACTGGAGCACCTCCCGTATGAAGAGAGGCTGAGAAAGTTGGGGCTGTTCAGCCTGGAGAAGAGAAGGCTGCGTGGAGACCTCATAGCAGCCTTCCAGTATCTGAAGGGGGGCTACAGGATGCTGGGGAGGGATTATTCATCAGGGACTGTAGTGATAGGACAAGGGGTAATGGATTAAAACTTAAACAGGGGAAGTTTAGATTGGACATAAGGAAGAAATTCTTTACTGTGAGGGTGGTGAGGCACTGGAATGGGTTGCCCAAGGAAGTTGTGAGTGCTCCATCCCTGGCAGTGTTCAAGGCCAGGTTGGACAGAGCCTTGGGTGACATGGTTTAGTGTGGGGTGTCCCTGCCCATGGCAGGGGGGTTGGAACTGGATGATCTCAAGGTTCTTTCCAACCCTAACTATTCTATTATTCTACGTGTTACGCAGCGTGGCTGTTCTCATTGGAAAATAAGCTAATGTGAAAGGAGTTCACCTCAGCACAGATAAATCATCAGGAAGACAACATCCAAGGCTTGTCAAAATGGGGCCTAAGCTAATACAAAATGACACTAAGGCAAATTCACTGTAGGAGCTGTAGAAGCACCTCTGGAGGCATTTTGGTCTTTGTGAAAATGCCTAAGTGTGCAACAGAGGAGTATAACTGTGTTAGTGGCGAGCTCAAGTCTCCCATTTTCATAGAACAAAGTCTGGAATAATTAATTCTTCACTCTTTCCTCTGCAAAGTAACCCCACTCGTTTGGGCATGTGTCTGTCTGCATCGTGACTAAGCTAACTTTTCAGTCCTTGTGGATGAAGTGAGAAGAGACATGGACAGGCTCCTCTTGCCTGCAAAAGCTGCTCACATGTAAGCTCAGTCTTGTCACAGTTGGGTCACCAGGATCAAAGATGCTTGGTGTGCAGCTCCAAGGGGGGCTCCTGAGCCTAGGAAATAGTCCCGCACTCAGGTCCCATCCAAGATGACCACACAGCTAGAGCTGCTCCATCAGTGTGGCAGCTGAGGCACCATCAGCTTTATCTGAATCTTTCTGTGCCTACCTATGTGAAATACGAGCTCACTCCTCTAATAGAGATGAAAGGGTTTTATTGAGGGACAAAGTCAATAAAGCAAAAGCAACAGTGCTGGGCGCGTGACCGTAGCCAGAGGCACGCTGATTAGCATTTGTTACAGGCTTATATACTTTCACTATTGCGTTAGCTATATACATATTCATAATTTCCCCGTATAGGCGGGCAATACTGTAACTAGCTCCAGGAACTTATCACAAGTCTCCTCCTCTTGGCGTCTGCGCACTGCTCTCCGGTGCTTGTGGGCAGGGGTCTTGAGGATGAAGTAAACAGTCTTTCTCATGTGAGTAGGGGCCTTCAAGAGGAAGTAAGCAGTCTTCCTCACGGTGTACTTTTCACCTTTGGCACAGTTGGATGCCTCAGTAATCACAAAACTAGCTGAAACCAGCCATATCTGTAATTCTTCTGATGGCTGGCAAAGATTTAGAACAGTGTGACCTTCCTGCAAGATTTATTGCAAGCAAAACAGGAGGGGCAGACAAGGAGTATCCAGAGATAGCGGATGTCTGGGAGGCACTGTCTCTGAACTGACTGGTAAGTAGAAGGATGGTGTGAAGTAATTCACTCATGTTTAGTGGGGCCACTAAATTCTGTTATCCCACCACAGACTTACAAGGCAAACATTGTTCTTTATCTTCGACCTAGGTTAAGCTAAAAGCACTTTAACCCTATGTTTTCAGGCACTAGCGTTCCTCATATCAAGCGCCCCCCCCCCCCCCCCCCTTTTTTCTTTTACCTTTACAAATTCTTTTGCTATGTGACTCCATTTTGCTCAAGAGTTCTGGCCACTTCCAACTTGTTGTCTTGTGTCTTTAGCAAGCTTTGCGAACTCATGCAGCTACATCCACATAGCAACACCTATGATTTGTGAAAGCCAATACATTTATGTGTTTATCACAGTTCCCCTCTTTTTCTCAATCTATTTGGCTTGAGCCATAATTTCCATTTCTGGCTTTTCTCATTCATTCATTTTGGCGAAGATTTGTTTTGCCTCCTCAAACGGATCATCACGAGACCGAATTTTTAACGTTCTGATTTTTGATTCTGCTCCCTCAGGAGTAGTTATTTCAAACCGTAATTGCTCTATGGTCCTATGGACCATTCTGCTCATCAGGGGAACAACACAAGGTACAACGAGTAAACCAGGTATTAACAAAACAAAACCCGGCAGGGTTCCTCTCAACCCCCCAAAGTTCCACCAGTTATCGTTCCACCATTTTTCCATATCCAAGTTAAACCCTTTCCAGGTTTGAACAGGAACACGTGCGACCTTTTTCATTTCAGTAATTATCTTTTCGATAGCTTTTCCTTCGTCACCTATCTGTAACCAGCAGTTGGATAGACTGAATTTCCCACCCCCCCCCCCCCCTTCTTGGGCTAAAAGGTAACCCAGGGCTAAGCGATTTTGAAATACCGCTGCATGAATTTTGCTACTCTGTTTGGCTAATATGGTTAATGCATCACCAGCTTTGTTAGTCACAATTTCCAGGACTGCTTGCAACCTAATTATGCGGTTAAACATATATATAGGAGTCCGGTATCCCAGGAGGCGGGATCGTAGTATGCAATAATTCGCTCCGGGGGCCACTGATCATCTTTCCAGTTTCCAATCTGTAGGTCCCTTTTTGCCCCCGATATTTCAGATACATCAGAAGAGACTGGCACCCCTAATCGTTCCCCCCTGCATATCGGTAAGAAAAAGAAACTTGGCCAGATGGTTCCCAAAACACGGTCTGGTCCAATTCCTGGGTAAGTCAGAGGATGCATATTTGCCACAGATCCAATATAGTCCTTCTGGAGCTTCCCACTTATCCCCAGGATTCTTATTTAAAGTTCAATTTTTCCCTTTATCTGCAATATCCGAAGGACGGCCCCAAGTTGTTCATTTTGTTATTGTTTCATTCCAAATTCTACTGTTTTCACAAGTTAAACTCCCCACTGGCTTTTTCCCTTGTCTCCCAGGGGGCTTTTGCCAGCAGGTTTCACCAATGATACTCGTCTGTAGTGGACACTGTTTCGCTCTCTGGACTTTGCTTGAGTTCCATATATTATTGTTAGTAATATTCACTTCCTTCGACTCCCAAGGCCATTGTTCCCCCATATTCGTACCCCCACAAACATAACAATTACTTATATGGAGTACTTTTGCTATATTTTCTGCCAAGTTCTCAAACAGATTTCTGGCAACTGTGGGAATTTCATATTTGGCCCCAGTTTCCATTTTGTGCCCAAGCGGCTGGCCCATAGGTTTTTATTATCCGCTCTGGGGGCCATTCATCCTCTCCTCATCTTTGGGATCCTCTGATTATCGATTATTTGTTTCTTTTTAAATTTTCATGTACTGGTACTCCCAAATCATGGCCTTCCTGGACCGGTAGTAAGAGAAACCCAGGTTGTATTATTCCCAGAGTCATATCCATCCGAAATACCCCAGTGCCCTGCTTTAGTAAAACATATCCGTTCTTCTCCTCATGGACAACCTATTCTCAATCTTATTCCCCTTTTTCCCAAATTTTTAGCTACCTGAAATTCCTGTTTTCCCATGGTGCAGGTTTCCAGTTTTCTTGAATCGTAACAGACCTTATTTATATGTGTGTGTGTAATGAGGTAATTACCCTGTATGCCTCTAATATAGATGTTTTATCAGCACTTATTGCAGGATATTGCCTGCATTCCCAAAGGGAAATACCATAAGAGGACTAAAAGAGGTCCAGTATGACTTATACCCCCGCCTCCCATGCCTGTGAGGTTCCTACCAACAGCAGGTATATGTGATCTTCACGACGGCGAGTACAGACGTCAGTCTGGTCTTGCCCTCTATTATCCTTCATTTATTTAGGTGCTTTACAGTAAGTTTTTCAACTTTCGGGGCAAATTTCCTCTTGACACTTTTCCACAATGTTTTCCACTCTCCTTCCGGTATAGTCCAATGTTCAGGGATAAACCTCATTTTTCCACACACAAGAGTAATAACAGAGGCCCACTACATCCTTGCTGCGGAAGCTGCATAAACGGAAGTTTGCCATCAGACAGCATAGTTTTCCATAGCTCACCTTGTGTCAGGAAACCACTTCTGCAGTAATTGGACCTCTTGATGAACTGTTTCAGGAACGCCGGTCCTCTAGCTCGACTTTCAGTAGGTGCTCATTGGTGTGGGATTTGAGAAGATGTCAGTGGTGGGGAAGGCAAGGCTCTTCCCTTCCAAACTGGGACGCTCGAGAAGTTGAGCGTACTAAGAAGAATACAGGAATTGCATGTGTGCAGTAGAGTGTGCAGTAGGGTAGAAAGAGGAGGGAGGAGAGAAAAATATGCGTCCACATAGCGTGCTTGCGAGTAGAAATAGGAGAGGAGGCCAATACCTGCATCCACATACTGTGCCTCCATGCTGCTGCTTGACAAATGTCCATAAATATTCCCATATTTTGCAGCAGTATTTCACAGAGGTGGTGTAGTTTAAAGGATCTGGCTTCCCATGAAGTTATTCTGCTGTGCATGTGACACAGCTTTATTGCTGTTTTGATGTGGGGCTGGTGGAATTGAGTGTATGCATATGTGGTTGAGGAGGAACAGGGGCATTTGACCTGGTGCTTTCCAAATTTCTGAGACCACCACTTTAAATACATTTGCATGATTGCTTTAAACGCAACTGCACAGTTTGGCAGGTAAGCAGCTTTCTGACTGCCCATTTAAAGTAAAGACTAAGTTTCCAAGCCTGTTTATAAAGCTGGCAAAGTTCCATCTCTGAAAGCGGCAACACCTTCCAAATAGGAGATTCCTTTTTGCTCTCAGGTGAAGAGTCACACAGAATCACAGAATCCTGAGGGTTGGAAGGGACCTCTGGAGATCA
Source organism: Psittacula echo (assembly GCF_963264785.1). Lineage (NCBI taxonomy): Eukaryota > Metazoa > Chordata > Aves > Psittaciformes > Psittacidae > Psittacula > Psittacula echo. The sequence goes on from NC_137735.1 coordinate 63,004,075, forward strand.
TCTAGCCCACCCGCCCTGGCAAGGCAGGGCCACCTAGAGCAGATTACACAGGAACGTGCCCAGGCAGGATCTGAATGTCTCCAGAGAGGGGGACACCACTACTCTCCTGGGCAGCTTGTTCCAGTGCTCTGCCACCCTCAATGTAAAGAAGTTCTTCCTCACGTGGAGGTGAAACTTGTTGTGTTTTAGTTTATGGCCATTGGTCCTCGTCCTGTCGTTGGGCACCACTGAGAAGAGTCTGGAAGCAGTGTTTCACAATTCCATGGATGGCTAGTTTTTCCCTTCCCACCTTTCTTGATGTATGCTGTCAAGAGTAGAAACTGCTGAGAAGGATGGCTGCGGTACCTTGTATGTATTATATTACCATGCGGTAACATGACATAACTGATTTGTCAACTCTAAGCATCCTGTTCAAAATGGCTTTCATGCTGGACGTACACTGTTGTCTGGAAAGCACAGTAGGTACTTGTTGATAACAGTGGTGTAAAGTGTTAACCGTCCTTTCTTTCTCTCTTTCCTGAAGCTTATACAATGAGGTCAGAAACCTGCTGCGTGCTAGAGAGAGAGGGGAGGCTCTGCAGGAGAAAACCAAGCTCCCTGAGAAGCCTCCGCTCTTTGCAGCACCCTATAAGGTAATGGTGGGGGGTGTGGTGGAGGGAGAGGAGGAAAGGTGGCTGGAGTTTTAAGAGCAGAGCTGTGGCTTCTGCCTATGGTGTAGCAGACTAGAGTATGATGCGCGCAGAACCAGCATCTTCCCATCTGCTTAACTTAAACTCATGCGAGTATGTGTTTAAAGCTCTGAAGATGGTGCAAGCGCAGTAAGGTCTTTGGGCTGGGCAGATTCATTTGGGGGCTACTTCCTGTAGTTTGGGAGTTTGAGGGGAGTGCCCCTAAGAGCAGCTTGGCTGCCTGTCTGTGTGCAGCTGTGGTGGAAACAAACGGGTCTGATGTTAGTGTTCCTAAAGACTGCAGGCCCAGGTACAAGTTTGGCTCAGAAGAACTGAGTAGAGCATTCCCACTTGCTTTGGAGGGACTGCACCGCAGGATCAAGAGGAGCTTGCATAACTGTGCTTGTGGTGATACATGGTGATGAAATTAAGATCCTGAAGAATCTCCCTTACGGAGCTGAATCTCTTGAAGTTGAGGGTCCAAGCTTTTTCCATTTCTGCCTCTGTTCTTTTGTTGCAGACTAATAAAGGAGATGACTTGTCAAACCAAATTCGGAACGTGCTGGGCAACTACGAGGATGTCATGGGACTCATCAACTCCCAAAACCAGAGGAATTTCCTAGGGCTTCACAAAGTTCTGCCACCGGTCTCACCTGAAGCACCTCATTTCCCGCAGTTCTTTGATGAAAATACCAGCCTTATATCATCACCTTCATTCCATGACACAACCATGACACCCACTACGGCTGTAAGTGCTCCTTCTGCTCACCACTCAACTGCCTATGAAACGGTACAATCGAGAACAAAACCAGATTCAGGTTTGCACGTCCAGAGTGGCAGCTCATCCAATGGTCAGAGCCACAGTCGCGAAGGCAGTCATGGTGGCAAGGAAAGTCTTCATCACAAGGGAAATGACAGGCGTGTGGCTGGTGAAGGTCGTGCTGATGATCTGGGCTACTGCGTTTTCTCATTTTCTTCATTTCTGACACCTTTGCCTCCTCCACTGGAACCTCTGTCACCTCTACGTTCCCACCTGCACGTCAGTTCAAAGTCAGAAAAGAGCAGCAAAAGCCAGGAGTTGCCCTACAGTCAAACAAAATCATTTCAGGACCTAGTGACAGGATCAGAGGAAGAGGAAAGTCAGGACAGCTCAGACATTAACCTGAGCAGCAACACTCGGCCTTCCTCTCAGACTTTTCCCATAGCTTTGCCATCAAACACCAGTGCGATGCAGCAGAAACCAACTGCCTATGTCAGACCAATGGATGGCCAAGACCAGGCACCAGAGGAATCGCCATATCTCAAACCTCTCCTGGAGGAATACCATAGAGAGCCCTTTGAAAAGATCTCAGATTTCAAGGTGGATGCCAGAGCCAAGCTATCCAAATCAGAAATCCCTTCTGAGCCCATAAAGGTGAGTGCCATTGTGGGGGGGGGCTCTGTTGCTGGCAGGGTAAGCTCAGCTATGGGAGAGCAGGTCACCAGAGGGCAGAGACTACGAGAAGCACTGATGGCTGTGCACACGTTATCATTTTTAGAAGGTGTATTTTGAGATTGCCTTTTGCCGGTACATCTGAGGGAGATACCTGGATGGTGAAAATGCATCACTTGACGTGATTCTGTGTCTTTTTTTTCAGTGAGGCTGCAGCAGGCCTTATGGTTAGAGAGATTGCTTCTGTTGCTATGATTTTTGTTTTGCCTGTAAAGCTGGTTGAAGAGAAGAAGGGGGAAATGATACGCTGAGAAGGTCAAGGGGTGATGTACCTACAGTTAGTGCATGCAGAGCGTCAGGACTCGGTCTGAGTGCTGGTGAGTAGAAGTCCCATATCTTCACTGAGTACTGGGACAGCTGACTGTGCAGTGAGTTCTGTGGTCACCTGGTGGGTTGAAGGTTTTTGGGCTTTTTGGGGTTTTGGGTAGTTGTCTGTGAACACCACAGGGTTCTCCTAAGTAAGTTTGCAAGATGTAACTGTAGACCCTCAGGAAAGCATCAATGTAAACAAAAAAGATCCTGAAGCTTTCTACCAGATGGACTTAGCCTTGGGCAGCATGACACCATTCTGCTTCCCGCTCCATCGAATGCTCTTTGAGCAATTTCTTGAAGCAAATTTAGTGCCAAAGTAGAATTCTACATCATAAACAAGATCCTGAAAGCCCTCTAACATTCTGCATTCAGGGAAAGACTGCAGGCTCTTTCTTGTCCCCCAACTATGAGCAAAAGGAGCAGAACTCGTTTGTGTTTGTTGTAAGCAGAAGGCATCCTGGGCAGCAAGCTGGAGCATATCTGCGTTCTAGTCACTACACTTGTCCTTGCTCTGTCAAGGACTGAGACCTAAGGCAGCTGGGTAAGGAGAGTGGTGGAGGTAGCTTTGAGATTGTATTTTGCCTTTGTAATAGAAAGGGAGAGTGTGGGTGCCATCTGGGTTTTGTGGAAGAGGGTATGGATCAGCTGCAAACGGCTGTAGGCAATTTCTTGTGGAAAATGAGAGGAAAGGGGCAGAATGACATTGATGAGAAGTTGTGAAAATCCTTTAATGCTGAGAGACTTCATTTGCTTCAAAGTAGGCTTGGCAGTGCACATCCTACCGCTACATAACTTTTTTTTTGGTGAAAGCAGTTGATTCGAGAACCAAAGTGTATCCTTTGTACTCGCTTGTATTGTTAACAGGTACCTTAATGCACAGGATTAAAAACAAACAAGTAAAAGACACAAACTAAACCCAACCAAACAGTAGCTATGCTCGGTTTGGATCTAAGTGACTAGCATTCAGTTGCAAAATGCCGTTTGGTTTTAATAGCCTGATGCCTGCTGACCTGCAGCAATGCATAAACCCTCAAATGGTTAAATCACTTTAGGAAGTAAAGCTAGAGCTTCTGAGAAACTTGGAACCTCAGAAGTGTGTACCCCATCATTTGAATCTCCCAACTTGTGCTGCATATTTATGTAATTATGGCACTCGGTGGTTTTCAAACAGCTTTGCTATAGTGGATGTATCACTTCTGCGTATATACGTACTAGTCTTAAAACCATTCCTACTAATGGTCGTATGAAGTTTTGCAGATGACTTTGCTGCATGATATCATGCTCTTTTTCTTTAGAAAAGTATTAGAAATCAGTAGCTTTCTACTGAGCTGCCTGAGCTCTTTTCCCCTCCAGCCCCTAGAATAATATCAAAGCTGTGATTTGTCCTCCTGCCCTGCTCCTTTCCTGTGATTATTTTACATTAACAAAAATTCCTCTGTAAATTCAGTTGTGTCAGCAGAGCACAGATTTATTTTATTTATTCAGCTGACAGATCTTCTCAACAAGAATCTCCTGTGACATGAATTTTCTTTAGCTCTGCTACTTGTCCAGCTTTATCTGGACCAGTTAGAGTGAGCAGGTTTTTTTCCCTGGAGTAGGCAAGGAGTCAGCTATTCAAAGTACTGTGAAAAGTACCTAGCCAATTGACAATGTGGTATTAGAAATGAGAAGATACCTGAAATCATGGCTTACTGCTCTCACTCAAATGCTTTTCATACCTTCACACCAGTTTAGGCTGGGAACCCGGGTTAGGTGGAAGGAGGCTGGGCAGTATTGTGTCCCCAGTCAGTACAGGCAGCAAAACGGTTACTTGGGCTTTCAAGCTGGAAACGATGGTGCAGTTTTGATTCCGAGTTCAGGGCTGTTTGATGCATCTCAAGTCTCCTGTAGGAAGTGCTGTACTGAAGATGAACTGCTCCATCAGCAAGCACAGGTTCAGCTGCACCAAAATGAAATCATCCAGGCAGTATGCTTTGGTTCACGATCTCATGACCGTGGCTCTTTGAGGAAAATGCAGAGGAATGTGGAGTTGTGTGTGGGGAGATTGAAAAGGAGGCAGCTGAACACACTGCGCAAGGCACGTTACACTCATCTCCCATGGAACAGGCTGGAAGCTTGCTTTGGTTTGTGCACAGGGGATGGAGAGAAAGACCTAGAATTCTTGTTAATTTCTATGACTTTCGATGCGGTATCCTTTTTGTGAAATAACAGCATTCCACTATTTATGCGTGCAGAGCCTCCCCCAGGAGACCAGTCCATCACCCAGCAGCGCTGGTACCTGGAATAACTTTCTCTTCTTAAGAACCTGCAACTTCTTTTTCTTACTATCATTCTTATTCTTATTTCTATTATTATTATTTATTTCTTGTTTTTTTTTCTCCCCTTGGGGTTTTGTTTGGTTTTTTGCACTTTCTAAGTCTCAGCCTCTCTTTATTGAATTATTAGATAGTTCAGGTGTTGAACTGTTCAATTGTCAGCTACAAAGCACCTGCAAAGGAACAGGAATCATCGTGGGATAGATCTGGATACACTGGAAAAACTTTAAACTGTTTTTAGGAGGAAAGGCACAGCGTTGATGGCACCTTCCTTTAAAAAGACAAAGTGCAATGAATTGTCTGAATGGCTCAGTGTATTGATGGTCTACAAACATTTCTATGATGAATAACCAGCAGAACAATAATTATGCATGAGGAAGTGCCGTCAAGGAGGAAATCTTCCTGCAGAGGTTATTATGCAGCATCCCTCAGTTTGCAACAGCTGTCTGCCCAGAAGACATCTGAGAGAACTGTTATTGCAAGCACAGGTGCAGTCTTTGGTGTCTTTACCTCTGCATTGGCAAGTAACAGCCTCATCAGCGCCAGGCAGCGTTATGTTATAATAAAAGCCACAAAAATTACTGCCTTGCCTGTTTCCAACCTCAGCCTTTTGCATTTGTCAGCCACCCGCTGTCCTGAGAACTGGGGGGAAGCCACTGCCTTCAGCGCTGCAAGTTCACTCGAGTCATCGCTGCTTTGTTCCTCCTTGCCACGCACACATGCTCTTAGCACTTGAACTGTGTTACTTAGGGTCTTGTTTGGTTTAAACCTTGTAAGCCAAACACAGTTGGGGTGGCCAAATGACCAAGTGTGGTTGGAAACAGCTCTGCCTCTGCTGTGGTGAAGGGACATCACTGACACTGAGGACTCCTTGTCCTGTTGCTTTTTGCCATTTTGGTGGGTGGGGGTACTTGGCTTGTACTGGATCGCTGTGATTGTTTGGACACTGTTCTGGGTGCGAGAGCTTACATGGGGAGGAATCACTTCTCTCTAAGGAGGGACTGAGTGGTTGAATGTGGAACATAAGACAAATTCTGTGTTTGGGAATTTGCCTGTAACCGTTGTTGGTGTCAGTGAGTCTCTAAAGGCAGGATTTGGTACCCAAGTAGGACATCCTTCATGTGGGAGGTAACTCGCGTGCTCTTTCTCAACCAAACTATAGGATGGGCCCAGCAACTCCAGGAATTTGTCAGGGGAACACCAAAGGGAATAATGAGCTGTTTGCAAGCAGTTTTTCCTTGTTGGGGGCTGCATTTTGAAAATGTGATTTTGCAGGTGACAGTAACTGTGAGGGCAGCATCTGCGGCACTTGTGCGTTCAGCAGGGGGACACCATTCTCTGCCCAAAGATTTCCTGTTGTGTGACGGCAGCATCCTGCTCTCCTCGTATCTCACAGTGTGCCTTAGCCCTTTGGTCCCCTCTCGCATCCCTTGCCCTGTCTCGGACAGAGCTGTGGGAGTCGTGAAGAGCATGGTGCCCTAAAATAACTGTACATACAGGAAAGGATGAGCTCCCTTTTCCACATGATTTCAGGATGGAGGAACAGGTCTGCGTGTGTGCAGCGGTATTTTGTAAGTTACCTGCTAGTAGTTTGGGTGGTCACAAAAGTGGAGAGCAAAAGGTCTGCGTTTCCAAAAGTAGTTTCTGTAGAAATGGCCTCTGCCATCGGGAAGCCTGGAGTCCTCTCGCTGGATCAGGATCCTGGCTGGGTCTTCCTGTACCTTCACGGGACTGTCCTGGTGTGTTCACTTTATTACAGGCCTTAGTGCATTTCAGGGATAAGCTGTCCTAACCAGTGGAAGGAAGGTCCATGTCCCCCCCTCGCTCTTTTACCTATCAAACTTCACTTGCGCTCCTTCTCCCTGGACTGCCCTGGGTGAGCCAGGGACAGAGAGGGGCTCAGCATTAACTGTTTTGCCCTCAGGAAGCATGGGGATGGCCAGCCAGCCTGAAGGCTTGACATGCACTTTGGAGCTCGATTCCATCCTAGGGGGTCTATGCCGCCTTCTGACTTTGTCTTCAAAGCAATTTAGCAGTTTTTAGGATCCCCAGCTGAGGAGGAGGAAGGAAGGAAGAAAGCTTTATTGAATCTGAAAACCTGTGTGGGAGTCTGCCAGAACCTTAGCAGAGTGTTAGTTACGGGTCAGCACAAGGTGAAGCAGGGACACAGGTCCCCTCGGGCCTGTAATTTTGCGTACACCCCTCTCTCTCCCTGCTGCCAGACCGTGTTCCCATTGGAGAGCCACTTGCCCACCGCAGGGGAACCGCCTGCTGCAACCTGTGGGTGCACCAGGTCCTGTCCTGGCCGGCCCTTTAGGCACTTTGCTGCCCAGATGGTGATCATCTGTTGCCCTGGAAAGCTCATGCAAGTGCATTGTGTGAGCAGAGTCAGCAAGAAGACACCTGGTGAAGGCAGATGTGCCGGCATTTGCCTCTTTACAACTGGGAAAGGGCACGTGTGCTCTGCTGCCGTGTGGCAGTGGTCATGCAAGGACTGCTCCCACTGCCAGGGCAAACACCCCTGGGATTGGAGGCAATGGGGTCATGGGCAGTTCATGTCACAGGTATGCAGGGCGGTATTTGGGGGCTTTGGTTTCAAAAGCAATCTGAGGAAGCATCAGCACCAAGCTACATAGGAAGCTGTGCTTTGTTCCAGGCCATGGAGGAGACTGTTTACATAATGTTTTCAAAGCTATCATGATTCAACCTCGAGCCACGTCAGAGGCCTGTGAAGGGTTAGGCAAGATGCTCATCATTTTCACTGGGGCCTGTATCAGGTCTTAACAAGTGTGAAGGAAGGAATGAATGAATAAAACCAAAACACGTAATAGTGGAGGAAATAACATTTGCCATTGAGGAACAAAATCATGAATCCAAGGGAAACAGGTGATGGTGAAGTCCCGTAAGGAAAGGAGGCAGCTCTGGTAGCAAAGCGAGATCGTTTCCATGCCCTATTTATTTAGAAGAAATAATGCATGTGTTGAAATTGTCAAATATTCTATTTTTAAGATGCCATTTATTTAAGAGTTGAGAACCCCACAGCAATCTCGTCTGTAAATGAAGGTCGAAGTCTGACTGCGATGTCCTTGGTTTTGTTTTGTCCTCTCCCTTCCCTCTCGGTTCCCATTATCAATCTGTACATCTTAAACTTATTTTGGGGACTGGTGCCCCTCTTGTAAATGATGTTTTCTGCCCTGTGTGTGATGGAGTTTCTGAGATGGTCGATTCATCCATGTGGGGAAATAAACAATAAAGGAAGTAGCTTGCTTGTTATGAGTTGCTGTAAGCGTCTTCATGCCTCTTGGAGAGAAGTTGCAGTTTGCCTTTTCTCTCTGAATGGTCTTAGTGTTTCCCTTCTGATGATGTTTAAGTATGAATTTATGTACAAGAAGTCTCCGTTTCAGTTGCTGCCCTGTTTGTCACCCCTTGCCCTTTCCTTTAGGAACAAGAATGTGTGCAGGCCTAGGTGCTCAGAGTGGCAGGAGGGTCACGATTCAAGGCATCAGCCTCTTATCCTCCTGAAATGGACTCAGGGAAGACTGTGCAGGAGTCAGCCTCTGGCAGCCACCGGAGCCTGGCTCTGAGCACTCGCTGATAGGGAAATCCCATTCCTTCAGGGAATCCCACAGGGTTCCATGCCCCGTGGTAACTCTGCTTCTCGTGGGTTGTGTGAGGTGAGCTCTTTGCAATGGCCTTAACAGTTCTTGTGTGGGGCTTTTCCCATTATTTTGTTTTATGTTGGGCAGTGTGACTGTGCCTTGGAAGAATGATCTCTGCACGTCTCTATGCACTATGGTGATACAATGCGTGCATTATTCAGGTCCTTTCTGCATCAGACACTGCGCCAAGGATGTTTGCTAACAATGGATGTGGTTTTCTAACACAGCCTGTAAACTGCAGAGGATACTGAAGCCTGTTTGTAATACCCACCAGACAGGTTGCTGTTACAGATGTTGTGTATCAAATGTACGCTTTTGGGGGGTTCAGTGCACTTTTTTGCTGCACACGTAAAGCCCCAGTGGCAAAACTGGTATTGAAGAAAGAGTAAAGGAAAGAAATATCTCATTAGTAAAAAAAACCCCAGGTGTGAAACGTCCCCACGTGAGCATTTGGTGGGAATTTTAGTTACAGACTTAGACAGGAGAAGCTTGGTGGTGCCTTTGCTCAGGCAAGGTGGGACTGGGACTCAGTTCCCTGCCATCAATCAGTGTTTCAAGTGGCTGACAGCAGATCTGCCCCAGGCCGGTTGCAAGATGCATGGAAGGTAAGAAGAGGAGCGCAGGAAGGGAGCTCGTGGTTGTGGCCGTACATGTGTGGATTGGGTTCTGGTTCCGGTGGGGAGCAAGGGTGAGTTGAACACAAGCTGCCCTCTCTGCTGGCCAGGGTGCAGCTGCACCTGTGTCACTCACATCCTCTGTTCCATCATTTCCCTACCCCTCACACCCCAAAAGGTTTGTTTCCTACAATCCTTGCTTGGGGCTAAAGCAAGGAGGGTTCATTTTGGAGGTGGGATGGAGATGGGGAGTGGAAGAGGAGGGATGCAGCAGGAGGAGGAGGTGTGACGTGCCAGCAGGGAGGTCATCTCAAAGCCAGGGAGGGCAAAGGGGGAGCAGGAGGCCGTGGGGCTGCAGCAAGCGTCCATGGCCCTGCTCAGCTTTCTGCCCAAGGCAGTGGCCCCATCCCCAGATAAAGCAGACAAAAATATGTTGGGGTTGCTTTGCCATCACCTTTTATTTGTTCGTTTGTTTGTTGTTGCTGCCAGAGCCAGAAAAGAATTGCAGATCTCAGTGTCATCTCTTGGCTAGAAGTGCTTTATTTGCTGCCAGCTCCCGTCGAGAGAACATGCAAAGGTTCAGATAACAAATACAGATGTGGTAACAGCAGCCAGCAAAAAATTTAGGTGGAGCATCTGGAATAAAGTACTTGGGTTTGCAAAACTCTGCAGTGCAGCAGTGCTGAGAACAGCTCTGGAAGCAGCTTCAGCCTAATTCAAGACAGAAAGCCCCATTTAATGGTGGGAGCCATCTGGAGTCCCCAGCCACAATCATACCTTACTGTTAACCTTCAAGGGGGCTTGTGAGAATTTGGCTGTGCTTTCACAGCTTTGAATACTTCTTAATGTTGCTCTTCCCCAAAGGCATCTCATTGCTAACAGAGCCATGCTTGCAGCACAGCTGTTCGGATTAGACAAATCACTGCCTGGCTGGGATCAATGTCACCCCCTGCTTCCCTGCAGCAGCCTGTCGGCGATGGCCTGTTAGTTACCATGCATGAGCACGGTGGGCACAGTCCCCTGCGAAGGCTGCGTTATGTGCAGGGCTGGATCCCCCTCTGCAGGCGACATTTCAGCGAGCTCATTTTCTCCCAGCTGGTGTTTCACCAGGAGGAGCCTGCACTCTTTCTGACGGAACTAACAGTGCATGCACACGTTTGGTTTCCGTTCTAAACTATGCAGGTGGTTCGTTGTTGTTTAAGCCCAGTTGGCAACTCAGCCACGCAGCCGCTCACTCACTCCCCCTCTTTCTCCCCCCGGCTCCCGGAGGGATGGGGAGGAGAATCGGAAGGATGTAACTCCCATGAGTTGAGATAAGAGCAGTCCAGTAACTAAGGTATAACACAAACCACTGCTGCTACCACCAATAATAATAATGATAAGGGGAATAACAAGGGAAGAGAACACAACTGCTCACCACCTGCCGACCGATACCCAGCCCAACCCGAGCAGTGACCTAGCCCTTTTGGGTAACTGCCCCCAGTTTATATACTGGGCATGATGTGCTGTGGTATGGAATACCTCTTTGGTTAGTTTGGGTCAGGTGTCCTGTCTCTGCTTCCTCCCAGCTTCCCCTCCTCCCTGGCAGAGCATGAGACTCACAAAGTCCTTGGTCAGAGTAAACATTACTGAGCAGCAACTAAAACCATCGGTGTTATCAGCGCTGTTCCCAGGCTGAAAGTCAAAACCACAGCACTGCACCAGCTACTAAGAAGGAAAATGACTGCTACTGCTGAACCCAGGACACACGTGCATCACCTTCTGGGATCTTTGTCCACATCTGAACACTGCAGCAGGATGTTTAATCCTAATAGAGCCGTGCTTGCTTTGCCTTTGGCTAGGTGGCACAGCAGGTGATGCACTGCCCTTGGCAGCGGTGTGGTTTGGGAGGAACTGGGGAGCCACACTTGGAGTCCCGAGGTGAGGAGCAGTTTGTGCATGAAGGCTGCTGTGGGGCAGCAGGAAATGGAGCGGGCACGTCCCAGAAGCTGGGGCAGCAGTGGGACTCTGAAGTACTGGCACCTGGAGATACATGGCCAAGGGGGCTAGCGAGGAGTGGTCCGGAGCCTGGTCTCACTCCCACTGGGAAGCCCATCACGTGGTTCAAATTGGCAGGCTGGAAGCTTTGATGTGATTAACCGTGGCCACATTTGATTCTTCCAAAATGCTTTTTACCTCTGTTTAATGGATGTATTGATGGACATCTTTGGGTCTATGATTTTTATGGGTCTGGTCAAGACTTTTAGATGCAGAAAGAACATCATTAACAGAAGCAATAACAATGTCTGCTGATCTAGTTGAATGTCCCTGCTCATTGCAGGGGGTTGGACTAGATGAACTTTGAAGGTCCCTTCCAACCCAAACTGTTCTATGATTCTATTCCACGTTAGGATGTGCATCACGTTGAGGTGCAAGGATTTCATGACCTTGAATGTTTAAAGTCTTCGCTATTAGAAATCCCAAGTTTAAATTAGAAGACGTGGTGGGAGTTCAAGTCTGCTGCCCCTGGGGGGCTGCCTCACCACGAGGAACCAGTGTTGCAATGTTCCCTCAGCCTGAGTGGTGCGTGTTACTTCTTTATCATCATCCTATTGCCAGTACTGGAGGAATTAAAATGAGTTTGCTGGTGTTAAATCACAGCTAAGTCATTACAGTTGGTTGCCACAGTAATCCTATATACTTTGTTACTTTGACATCATTATCACATTTCCAGCAATAGTGTTTCCAACAACAGTTCTGCACAAAGTATTTGTAGTTCTGGTGCCATCTAAGATTAATAATGTGGACACCACTCTGCTGCCAACAGGGCTGTTCCTTGTAAACCTGTCTGCAGTCTTCCTGCCAGCCCTTAGTGACGTGCCACTGGAAGCCTGAGCACAGCTGATGTCGGGGGTGGAGGGGATGCAGACTGAAATGTCTTTCAATCGTGATCACTTTTAGTGCTATTTGCCTTCCAGCTACAGGGCCAACAGCAGAGCTTCTCCCACCAGTACAGAATCCCAGTGCGTTTGCTCTAGCCTCATTTCACGGCTGAACACACAGCCGTGAAAACTCTCCCTCTGACAGCAATCACCGTGCAGGCATCAGTGCGACCCAGATGTGTGCGAGTTACAGGCTGCACGCATGGGTGCTGGCACTTCCCCACCGGGCAGAGGAATGGATCAGCGGGCAAGCAGCGCTGGCTTTCACAGCCAGTGTTACTTTGTGGAAAACTTGACTTTATTTTTTCTGAAGGTTTCTCCTTAGGCAGAACATCCACAGCAGAACCTGTTCAGTTCTGTAGAGGGTACCTGGACCTTTTCTTACCGCCCCTCTTAGTCAGATCAAGAGCCACAAGGGTGACCAGTCCTTGCACAGGGGCAGGGCAGGAGCAGGGTAGTACAGTTTGCAGCTGTAACACAGGATTTTCCCTGCTAACAAAGGCTTCCGATTGGGAATTACAGAATCACAGAATGGTTTGGGCTAGAAAGGACCTTACGGATCATCCAGTTCCAAACCCCTGCCACAGGCAGGGACACCTTCCACTAGGTAAAAATACTCAGTGGTGTAATGTATCCCTGCAACAGCACGCTCCGATTGCACTATAAACAAGGTGCTTTGAAGTAAAAACAATTTATTGCAATGGTTCTTTATTTACAGTACCGTTCGCTTTGCCCCTGGGCACTACCAAAGTGCAAGCCACATGAAACAGAGAAGCTGAATGACAGTAACTCAACAGCAAAACATGCCTGTGCCTTGTGCTCTTGCTGTCCTGCCTCTGTCCTGGTACTGAATGCAGAGGAGTCCGCTGATCTTCCTGGTCACTTGAAACAAGCTAGTAAGGTGAAAGTTTGGTCAGAAAGGATTGTCAGTTGTTCTGTTCAAGGTGTGCAGGAACAGGAATCCGCTGTCTTTCCAACTGTACTTCACTCAGAATGCAGGGTTTCTGGCTTCATGCAAGACACCTTTGTACACAGCACTGCCGAGTTTCTACTTAACTTTTTTATGTAAGTACTGGTTTATTTCCAATTCTTTTTGTCGATGATTGTCTTTGGTTTACATAAGCTTTAAGTCATCCACCTGTTTTGAGGCTAAGCTTCCTGGCCTAACTCCCTTAAAAGAGCCAGTACCTCTAGAGTTAAGACTACTGGATACTGAAACTGGACATCTCACCTCCTGGAGTTGTATTTAAAGGTCTTAACAGAATACTGCAACTTTTGTGTTTCAAATTGTATAAAAATGGTGATTCAGACACCACTGAAGCCTACAGTTCCATACACTATTAGGACAAATTACACTGTTTACTTCAGGAATGATATCTGAACAGAAACTTGCCTTGGGTGGGGAGGGGCAGGAGTTACTACAAATTTTATTGAAGACTTGAGAATTCCAGTATTCCTGTGGCTAAATTCAGGCCAAGGATCTTTTCAGCTTTCTAACAAATGTATTACCTTGAGAAAGTACTTGGAAAGAGGTTTCAGATGGAAAAGATGCAATTTCCACTGCTGCCAGAGGCCCCTTGGGAGGTGGGCAGTTATCTTAGTGTTCAACAGGGATGCCGTTACCTTCCAAAACTTGAGATGCTTTGTATTACAAAGATCTTGTAATTAGGAAATGTTTAAGACTATATTCCTGAAAATGGGTTCTATTAAATGTTACTTGAGTCCTCCAGAAAACATGCGGCACGGCTGTTGGGTAAGGCTCAGCAGTACCACCTGCTGCCCTCTCTCCTCACTCACCCCATGCCTGGTTTACAGCTCAACAGAGTTCCTGCAGCAGCTGCCTCAAATGATTCTAAAATTAGAGCCTCTCAAAAACGGGATGATCGCAGCTCTTGGCAGGTTCTCTTCTGTGAGTCACACTTGTATTCTACGTTTTCACAGGCTTTTCTGTATCACTGTTGGTAGACAGCCACCAAAAGCTTTACAGTTGCAGAAGGTAACATTTTCACAACAAAAATGTATTGGTTTTATTTCTTAAGCTACCATACAAAACACGGTATTTAAAAGCTCTGCAGTGCCTCCCTGCTCGCGTTCCTCTGGAATTCGGAGGAGGCAGCAGAGCTCACATGCAGTCAACAACGTTGCTGGATCCCTGGCCCACGTCCCGGATCTGGCTGCTGAAACAAGAGCACACAGCCACCCCGGCCCCTGCCCTGCAGTGCGACACGGAGCCGACGAGTTCCCACCTGAAGAAGATGGCAGAGGAAACAAGAAAAGTAAGCTCCTGTCCTTTCTGAGTATTTCTTCTCTGTGTCAGAATCACAGAATAGTGTGGGTTGGAAGGGACCTTCCAAAATCATCTGAAATTCTATTATACAACCTAGCTGTTTACTCTGCACAATAATAAACCCCATTAGTTTATTCTTATTATTTCACTAGTAAATTTAGTGTGAAATCAGACTGAAACAATCGGAAGCATGTAGATTCTTACTGAAGGAAGGGAAGAGGACAAGGAACAGAGACGGAGGAAGAAGAAGGAAGTGCTCTAAGTATTTACAAGAAGAACATAGTGGCATAAATGTAGCTAGTCATGGATATTACTGAATTACTACCAGGAAACAGCAGCTAGACTCCTGCTGCATGCTATTTTTATTATGTTATGTTTTCATATAGGCTGATTTCATTGTCTTAAGCCAAATAAAGCATTTTAAGTTACCTATTCACTATGGGATCAAATGCCTCCACTGTATTCAGGTACACGTTGCCATTATGACCTCCAACCGCAAAGATTTTACCCATCAGTGTCGCTATGCCAACACCACCCCTCGGAGTTGTAAGCTCTGCTACATACTCCCATTTGTTACTGCGCGGGTCAAACCGCTCCACCGAGCTCAGCGGAGAGTTGTCGTCAAAGCCACCTACAAAGAATCATCACATTGTCAGTTTTAAGCCACTTCTCGTGCCAGTGATAGCCAGAACTGGCATTATCAGACTATTTTTGGCATTCAGTGGGCCACTGTCCAGCTCCAGCTCTTTACATGAATTTCACAAGCTTCTAAAAATTAATCTAATGGCCCTCCCTCCTGTCACCACGTAAGAATCATCCAGTGTGATAGTGTTCTACTCAAGCTGCAAGGAGAGGTGTTTCTATTATTTTCCTCCTTAAATGCATTTAGCACATCATTACAATGAAGCAACTTCTAATTTGGAACAGAAAAAACCTAAGACAAGGAAAAGGATGGGCCTGATTTATTTTGCCTTAAGCAGAACACCCTCTTGTGGTGGTTTCAAATCACAGCATTGCTGAACACTTTAGGGAAAAAATCCTCAAATTAGACTTCAGTGCTGCATTCCCCTTGCTGGGGCAGCTGGCAGAGGAGCATTTTACTCAAAGCTTTTTTTAATCACTTATGACAATACACTAGGCAGAACACTGCAGCTATCACTATGCTGTATCCATCTGGCATCTTCCTCCCTTAGGAAAGCAGGTAAATGCAACGTAGGGCAGATCAAGACAGGCCTAGGACAACAGGCTGTGGAGTAAGTCACTTTGTGAAAAAGCTACCATTTAAGCTCAAAATAGAAATAGAGTGCTTTGAAAGTATATGAACTTAATAATTTTCCTAAAGGAAACTCAAGATTAGTGAATCTCAAGAGGATTTTCTGTATGGACATACTGTCCTGAACAGTATAGGCATCCTGAAATGTGGGTTAGGAACTGCTTTTTATTTCCTCACTAACATCCTTTCATGTAAGCGTGCCACGGTTGTGCTCGCTTTCTTTTCCTGTCCAAGAACACAAAGCACAGGTCAGGTCTACCTATCAGTTCCTCTATCAACAACAGCCTTTTCCAAATGCCATGACTTGGCAGAAAAAGCACTACAAAATACCGCATCTCTACTCACCGACAACGTACAGGCAACCATGGAGCTCGCTGACACCATTGCCAGCTCTTCGCTGACCCATTTCTTTCACTTCTATCCACTTATCCAAATGGGGATCGTATTTCTCCACACTAGAAAGAGATGCTACGCCATCATTGCCACCCACAGCATAAACATGGTTCTGGAAAACAGTTGTATAAAGAAAGATTATGTGTAATGTATATCTATTTACTCAGCTTTTCATAAGCCTTGTTACAATTATAGGCAAATGTGGTATATCCATACAGCCCCAATTATTTACTTCTATGTAAAGAATTCCAGCAACAAACTTAATTATCTAATGATGCTCTCTTGCAAATAAAGAAGTGAAAAAGTTATGTAGTATTGTAGATATTTTGCAGAGTATACATAGTGACAGGGGGATTTAAGCGCAGATGTGTTCACTACCTTTAAACATAGTAACCATGACGAACCAGTTTTCTGAGTGAGACATGAGGCATTAGTCTAAATGGTTCGGCTACTTGCTCCCAGTACCTCAAACACTGCTGAAACAGGGCATGTAGTTCAATTTGATATGAGTATTATCCTAAATATCCTCACCTTGTGCACAGTTCCATGGGATTTTGATGACTGGAGGTTCTCAGACCCACCAGCTGCATTTTGGTTTGTGTTCTGCCTTGTAAAAGATTTGAAAAGCAGGTCAGCCCCTTGGTTGGCCCCACCTTGGGAGGAAAAAGTCGCTTACCACAAGGGCTACGGAGCCAACTCCTCCCCTGGGAGTGTTCATTGGGGCAACCGCACTCCAGCAATCGGAATCAATGTCGTATCTTTCCACATCACTGAAGCAAGTGTTGTCATCCAAACCTCCTATTGCGTAAATGGGGCCAACCAAAGAGGCAAGCGCGATTCCTCTCCTAAGAAAACCATAGGATCAATACCTCAGTGCAAATCCTTACAAAAAAGGGAATAGGAAAGACACATGAAGTGCAATGTTACCTGACTGGCACCTGCTTCAAACTATGGAGAAAAAGTACTGAAGTTTAAAAAAGTGCAGTTTATAATGAACAATGACCAGTCACTGTGGCAGGAACACCTGTGCCAGGCTTGCAGCTTTATCCTCAAAGTCTTTTCTATGTTGCAGCCTTCCACTGAGTTTTATCTCACCTTCACCTCAGCTTTCTCAGGTACCTGTATGTTACTGTGTGACCCACAAACAGGACTGTTGCAGCGAGAATATTTTTAGACTGCAAAAAGACAAAGCTCTTGTTTCAAAAATAATCAAAACCTAAAGGCAGGGAGGTATGGCATACTGTTTTGACTGCGTGTCACTTACAGCCCACGTCCTCTACTTATAAGGTTGGATGAGGCCTCGGGTGACATGGTTTAGTGTGGGGTGTCCCTGCCCATGGCAGGGGGGTTGGAACTGGATGATCTTAAGGTCCTTTCCAATCCTAACTATTCTATGATTCTATGATATAGGAGATTGTCGTAGTTACCTGGGTTTCTCCATGCTAGTAGTGAATTTGACACCTCGTATCTTTTTTTGTTGTATCTGATGGAGAACCAAAACCTGCTGGTTTTAACTTTGTTGGTATAGCTGCTGCTACGTTTTGGGATGATTTTTGGGGGGTGATATTGATACATATTAAAATGCAAACCTGTGCCAGGTATTCAGTAACTGACCTCTAGCAAGATTTAATTGCAATTTCTCCCATTCTATTATTTTTCAATAGGTCTGTCTTAAAGTAGTTGTCAGATTTTCTTTTTTATACTGAACGTACAATCAGTACTTCAAAATGAAAAGCATGATCTATAATGTAAGCACTAAGTTTGCTAAAAACATGCTCTGGGTGGTGGCAGAAGGGAGGAAGTGAAGCAAGAAGCCCCTTCTAGGAGTCTGGGTCTTTACTTTGACCAGGTCACAGCTTTAGGACTTAGCCATGCTCCGTATTTCAATCCTACTTTTACATGATGCTTTTACAAACAAGTAGTAACAAAATGGAATGTAGAATTAAGGAGGTTGATTTAAATGACAGCAGAAACAAAAAATTACAGATCTGTGAGTCCAGTAGCTCCTTAAAAAAATCTTAAATGTCAAAAGGCAAGACAAATCCTCAGGCTGACTTTCAATGTTTCAGTTCTTCGGGCCTTTTGTGGCAAAAGCATAGGCAGCTATTTGTTTCCTGGGCATGAAGTATTTCACTGTGCATGTTCTGCTGGCACTTGTCTTGCTCATTCTTAAAAAGAGCAAAAAACCCTCACAGAACCAGTTAGTCAGTTTTGAGTTCTTTATTAGGCATAGCAGAAAGGCCCGAGATATCAGAATGTAAGCACAGCTGGACTACAAAGAGCTCAGTGCTCCAAAAGCCAGCCCCCCAAGAAAAGGAAAAAAGAAAAGGAAAATAGAGCAATAAAGGAAAGCCAAAGCAGAAACATTATCACTGCTACCAGCCAGGGATTATGCAGTTTTGCACTGAAATATTTACAGTGTGTTACACACAACTTTGTGTTTGTGCAAATATGTGATAGATGCAAGTGTGATGCAGATTTGTGTTTGCTTTACAGCTAGTAAATCAAGCTGTATATTAGCATGAAGCCCCAGAATAAAAGAAAAAAAAAATAAAAGAATCCTAAAAATAGCAAAGTTTGGAAAAAAAAAGGCAGGACAGACATGATTATTTTCAGCATCAGCAGAAAATCATCTGTCACAGACTAGGGCTTAAATTTTGGATCATGGGACATGTACCTCTTCGTGTTCATTGATGCCTTCATCATCCATTTGTTTGTGAGAGGATCAAATACTTCCATGCTTCCCAAGTGTTCATTTCCATCATGTCCACCTACTGCATAGACTTTACCTGAACACATAAACATCTTTAGAAACAGATATTGCTTGGCAATATTTCACCTTTCATTTATGCAATATCTGCCTACCTGGAGACAAAAAGCTCAAAGGTTAACATTTTCAAATGTTTTCAGTATCAGGATTTTGACAAGTATGGACTTCATATTTTTAAATGCTGTATTCAACCAGAAATCTGCTCTAATGTGGACTGTTATACAAACCCTGAGGGTATGTAGAAAAAAAAAAATCCTCTTGAGTACTGCAGGTCAGATCATTTTTGGACATTTTTATCAGTCTCACCAGATTTTCTAGGGGGTGGTGGGGGAGACTGCTGTTCTGCTGCAGCAACACAGGGGCTACTATGTACAAGGAAAAATTGCATCATAAGCCCAACACAAGAAGGATATAGACCTGTTGGAGTGAATCCAGAGGAAGGCTATGAAGATGGTCAGAGAGGTGGAGCATCTCTCCTATGAAGACAGGCTGAGCTGGGCTTGTTCAGCCTGAAGAAAGCTCAGGGGGAGACCTTAGAGCAGCTTCCAGTATCTAAAGGGGGCCTACAAAAATGCTGAAAGGGACTTTTACAAGGGCATGTAGTGACTGGACAAGGGAAAATTACTTTAAACTGAAAGAGGGGAGATTTAGATTAGATATTAGGAAAAATTCTTCACTGTTAGGGTGGTGAGACACTGGCACAGGTTGCCCAGAGAAGCCGTGGCTGCCCCATTCCTGGCAGGGCTCAAGGCCAGGTTGGATAGGGCTTTGAACAACCTGGCCTAGTGGAAGGTGTTCCTGCCCATGGCAGGTGGGCTGGAACTGGATGATTTTTAAGGTTTCCAACCCAAATTCTGCACAATAATACACCCAGCTAGTTTATTCTTATTATTTCACTACCTTCCAACCCAAACCATTCTGTGATTCTATGATCATGGGTGCTAAGCTGCCCTGGACTTCATGGATCTCGTTTCAGAAGATGCAGACCCAAAAATAAAGGTAGGTCTCTCCTTGGAAGAGTTATGGTCTTAGTGACTTGACTGTATAGATTTAAGTATGAAGGGACCTAATATGGGCATTAGCAAATTCTGTGTAACTTTGCTGTAAGGCCATTTCTTTGTAAATGGATTCATAAATCACATATTAAGGCAAGAGGATGTATACAGTTCACAGAATCATAGACTAGTTTGAGTTGGAAGGCACCTTTGAAGGCCATCTAGTCCAACCCTCCTGCAATGAGCAGGAACATAGAATCATAGAATAGTTAGGGTTGGAAAGGACCTTAATATCCTCTAGTTCCAACCCCCCTGCCATGGGCAGGGACATCTTCAACTAGATCAGGTTGCTCAGAAAGCCTCATCCAGCCTGACCTTGCTCCAGGGATGGAGCATCTACTACCTCTCAGGACAACCTGTTCCAGTATTTCACCACTCTCATTGTAAAAAAAAAAAATCCATCTTCCTTCAGTTTATTTTAAAATAGGATCCCTTGTCCTATTGCTACGGGCCCCACTATGAAGCCTACCCCAATCTTTCTTATAAGTCCCCTTTAAGAATTGAAAGGCCGGAATAAGGTCTGCCTGGAGCCCTCTCCAGGCTGAACAACCCCAGCTCTCATGGTTTGCAGTAATGCTTTTTTCAGTAAGCCTGTTCTCAGATTGTTTCAGAATTAAAACCTCTTAATGGGAAGAAGCCTTACTAAATTGAGGAATATTCAAGTTAAACAAGTAAAGTAGTAGAAGTACTACAAGTAGTAAAAGTACCAATTCCACCAAACAAGTGCCTTTTGATCAGGATTGCTTGAATGGGTTTACTGACCTCCCACAGAGATCACACCCACGTGCCTTCTCCTGCTGTTCATTTCGGGGCCGAAGAACCAGCTGTTCTTACTGATAGAGTAGCATTCAATGCTGCGAAATGGGTCGCCTGATCCACCTCTACCACCAACACAGAACAACACACCTGAAGAAGACAAAACAGGTTTCCAGAAAACTAGCAGGAAGAAGCGGAATAAAGTTGTAGAGCAGAGTGAACTGAAAATTATGCAGTTTGGGAGAAGTTGTATTTCACTCCAAAGGGTATGGCTGCCCTCCATAACTGGATGCTGGATTTTGGACTTTGCTTGGCATGCTGCTGTGCCAACTAACTATCTGTGCTCTTGCAAAGACAATGTGTTTGTTAAATACGCTTTTTGTGATTTTGCTTAGAGAGATAAACAGATTTTGTTAAACATAACAATTAGGATTTGCAGTCTAATATTCATCACTTACTTTTGATGTAGGTTAGCCCAAGAGTTTAAAAGTTAGCTCAACCTTTTCACACCAAAAGTAAGTGTCTGTTGTTTTCAGTATAGTTTTGAGCATACTGCCTGGTCATACCATACTTAACGGTTCTGGCTTTAACGCAGATAGAGCTAATTAGGATAAATAATGATTTAAACAAAGAAAATGACTGCTAAATTTCTGCTAGGAAAATGCAGCACATTACCTAATTACCAGAGAGGTAACCAATGGCTTTCCCAATTTTGCATTAAGTCATTAACAATCATTTATACCAAGCCAGCTAACCCTGCACAGATGTGCTGCCTTTTCTCCATACCACTTCCTACTGGATAATCAGACACACATTTAATTACCAGCAGTCTGCTTCCTTGGTGTTGTGCGAATGGAGTACTCAAAGTCTGGCACTGCCCTGCTGCTCAGGCGAAGGTGGTAGTTTCTTGCTTCATCCAGCAAATCCCTACATTTTAGATTCTGCTTGACAATCTCTTCCTTTGCCACAACACCCATAAGGAAACAAATGGGCAAGAGAGGCAGCCGTACCTAACAGAAATGAACACAGTTGGAATAACTGGCTGAACTGACTGAGTCTCACCATTTACAGTGACACATGCATAACAGATGGAGGGAGCTTCTGAGTCAGCTGGCAGTCCCATACACTTCACTAAAAAGAGAGGTTTTCACTTTTTTCTCCCAGAGTAAGAGCGATACGAACAGTTCTTTTTTAGTGACAAATGTTCGCTACAACCATTTGCATTTAAGCAGCAGTGGAGAACTGTCCCATGGCCCAGGCACCTGCCTGGTGTAATGCAGGCAGTACCTGTGACTTTACCAGGATAGCCCATGTCAGGTTAGTCTGTGGAGGGTATGGATTTCCAGCTCATTGCTATGCCAGCAGAAGAGGTCTTTTGCTAGAATGGTTCATTTTCTGTGGGTGGCAAGTCAAAAAGGAAACATTATCAGCATGAACTAAGTTTCTATCAAGGAGGTATTGCTAGTGTAGTAACACCTTTCTCTGGTGTGGATTTGACTACAGGATTTAAAAAACAAAACCAAACAAAAAACCACCTTGAGAGCTAATTTTTTGTTTCTCTGTTTCCTTCCTGTAGTTTCCCAGAACAGAGCTGGTGACCAGGTGGAGGAATGGAAGGGTCTTTCTGGGTGCAACTACAGGTATTTACTGCCCAGAGCAATCCCCAGTGACAGGGCAGATCTGAAATAAGGTCAGCTTCTCCAAGACTGCCTTGAAATGTCCTTTTCCCTTTCCATTTATTTCAGCAAAGCTTTCATTTATCTTCACATTATCATGTGAAAGAAACAGTGAGGACTATGAAGTACAATCAGGCACAAAGGTGGGATGTGTGTTAGTAGGGGGAACTGAAGTAAACCACCATCTGACTTCCTAAGGTTTGGAGTCAATGCTGTCAAGCAGCTCCCAATCAGTTCAGAGGCAATGGTGAAGAAGTCCAGTATCTGCGGTGCTTCTCAGAGCAGCAGGATAGTGCTGTTATATGCCTGGCAAGTGTCCCTGTTTTCAAGTAAGCAAGTGTCTGTACCAGTTCTTCTTCGCCCAGTTGCTTTCAGTTCCACTTCTTCATTTACTTTGGCTCAGCTTATTTTAGGCTGATTAAAAGCACCACCATAGCCCTGCTAACAGACTTGTGAGGTTAGTGATATGGCAAGAACTCAAGGCCGACAAATTCAGAGCCTCATTATAACAGCAAAACCTGTAAGGCTGATTATGATGTGGATAGTAACTGTCAAGAAACCCTGTTATGTTTTCTCCCAGCAGTAACGTTCAGATCAACTGATGGCTCCATATACTCTGCCAAATAACCCGTATTTACAGGAAGGTGCTTACTTTTCCATTGCTTTGTTCTAGACTCTGGTTTTCATGACTAGAATAAAGCTGTAAATCCCTCCTGCTAGCATAATTGGGTAATAAAAATTGTTATTTTTTTAAATCTGAAATTACATTGCCTATGAATTTAATTACAGTGTACTAAAGAAGGGTTTTTTTGTACAAAAAATCTTATGCTTGTCTAGATGAAAGGCTTTGGGAGACA
This sequence comes from Psittacula echo, assembly GCF_963264785.1. Taxonomy (NCBI): domain Eukaryota; kingdom Metazoa; phylum Chordata; class Aves; order Psittaciformes; family Psittacidae; genus Psittacula; species Psittacula echo. Next base: position 63,027,123 of record NC_137735.1, read on the forward strand.
GTTAATATACAGCTGTGATCTTTTTACCAGGAAATGTGAAAAATGATGCATGAAGACAATGACAGCAGTATGTCAGTAGACCTCTCATTACTCATATGACATCAATATTAGCTATTCTGTCAAAAGCAAAATATTCAAGTTGGAGTTCAGTGACACCTAAAACAGCACAGTTGATCTTACTTGCTAAGATCATAGCACATTTTGCAGCACATAGCATGTACCTCGCTCTTCCCCAGCCCAGGTTCTCCATACCTGTCTCAATTACTGTATTTTAAACTCTCGTAACTAGCACATATAGAGCTTGAATAACTGAGGGAGTTCATGTAAGTTCAGCTGAGTGACCTTTTGATACCCGTGTTCCTTTCAGAAGAAGTGGACTTGTATCAAGTCTAGATGATTAAACTGCCAACTCCTTTCAGATCCTATAGGTAACCAGTAGTGCTAGTCTACTGAACATGGACGGGTCTAAAGTATGCTTCCTAGGCTGCTCATAGGGCTAACACATCTTGGTCTTTTGTTAATTAAATATATGGAATATTTTAAAAGTAGCACAACTAAATATGACACATCTTCATTACAGCTTTACTTTCCTAGCTATGTAAAAAAACTCCTCAACAGCTTTGCTCTCTTTTTTTAAGTGCTGATTCTTACTAGCAAGGGAAGTGAGTATTTCAGGCTGCAGTAGTATCAAACCAAGTGAAGTGATGGCTTTGCTCTCCACTACATGTAAATCTAAGGAATTTCTGCTCTAATGAAAATGCAGCTTTTTGTTGGCTCCCCACCTCCCAGCCATGAGCATAAAATGAATACTCTTCTCTACACAAACTGGAGAATACAGCTTCTTCCTGATATTCAAGAGATTTAACCTGCTTCCACTGTCAACTCACAACTGTAAATACCAGATGAGTCACCAACTGGTAAGAACATATTTAATCTTGAGATCTACCTAAATACAAACAGTTGATTTTAAATCTAAACCAGTGACGAGACAGACACCAGGAATCTTGGTCTGCCCTACCTGGGCAAGTATTACATCCAGCCACGTAGCATGATGCTGTGGATTGGCTAGCAGCCACTTGATAGCAGCACTGTAAACTTGCTTTTCATTTTCAATATTCAGGTCACTGGAGGACAGGAGCTTATGGAGGTGCTGTGGTGACACACTCACAAAGTCTTCGCACTCCACCACCTCTGTGAAATGTTGGCAAGCATACTGATCTGCCATTTCCATCAAGTCAATGCGGTTGTGACTCTCTGCAAATGCCCTGACTGCCAGGCAGTTGGAGGGATGGAAGTGCAGCTTCATGTATTCACAGCATGCCTTTGCTACCAGTTCCACCTGCAGAATGCAAGCAGCATACAGGAGAGACTGGACGTTATCCACCGTCAGAGTAAGCCGGGAGGAGTACACAAACTTCACTAGGTCTTCTATTGCATCGCCATCAAAGTCCCTGATCTCGATCACCGTCTGCTTGGCTTCAGCCATTTCTGAGAGGAACATGGCTCTGAAGTAAGGTATAACACAAGCTAGCACCAGTTTGTGGCAGGAGATAAATTTTGAACCAACCTGAAAAAAACAAAACAAAACAAACTCCAATCTTTTATGGGAATGTCAGTTTCAGCTATGAAAGGATGTACAGTTAAGCTGAAATAAGAATTCTGAACTCAATATGCACTGAGCTACTGTATTTTGTTCAAACAAATTAACTCCATTTGCCCTGTACTTCTGACATAAATCAATGTATCCCAATCAGATCTGAGTTGTAACTTCGCTGCCTGAGTAGGGCAGGGTGGTAACGCGAGAAAGCAATAGCACTGATGTGCTGAACTTTAAGAGCTGTGTCCTATTTTTTAAACGAAACATCCTTAGAAACCTTCTAGATGCATCTTGGAGACAGAAGACTGCTAGGCTCTTGTTTGTTTTATGTGTATTCAGAGATGGGGGGATTGTAAAGTGATATTTTTAGACTACTTAATTTAACCCTCACAACTTATATTACTGTTGAGGAATTGATAAAGCTGTTTATAGAAGCAAATTCCTGTAAAACCACTGTAGTAACAGCTATTATAGGAATTTCTGAAAGTTACCAATCACTTCAAGATTTTTAGAAGGTTTTAGCTTTTAGCTACAAAAGATAGAGTATTCCCCATAAAGAAAATGTCTTTTTCAAAATTCTGAACAGAAAATGTGCAAAATAAGCTTTTCACTAACAAAATTACAGAATTCAATTACATCAAAATGAGAATGTAAACACTGAAGGTAAATGAACAATCCACTACTAATTTGTATTACAGGAGTGCTTTCTTACAGCATTTGTCATTCTGCAGTCTGCACTAACATAAGCGGATGGCTGACTTAAGTAACCAGTTTCCCTGACAGACTTGAATTACATGTTCACTTTCAGATGGAGGTGTTCCTGAGCCATCTTGCAATTTCAAGAAAAAAAAAAAAAAAGGTATTACATTATACAGGATAATTTGGAGGTTTTTTTCTAGCTCTAATTCAATACACAGTAGCTCTACCCTTAAAAGAGTATATTATCACACATGTAACTTGCCTGGTGAGTAGTAAATCGAGTACAGAAAGCAAACACATATGAAAGAATACACAGATTAAAAGAGAGGAAAAAATAGATGGTTCAGTGTGAGTTAATCAGATCACTCCAGAAGGAACAATTCATAGACCTACCAAGTGAACGAAAACCCAAACCAACAGGAGAAAAGCAGATGGTATGCATCTGCCACTCTCCGCCTTCTAACAGGGAGCTGTTCATATGACAGTAGCATTATAGTAGGTGAAATTCCAGTTTTTAAACCTTTGGAGAAGAGGAAGTCTCCCTGTGTGCCCCCACAGTTTGTCACTGTTACAGGAGCACCCCAGCTAATTACAGTTCTGATGCAAAAAGATGCTACCAGCTGGTCTGCTGTATCAGGGAAAGCTCCAAGGCCATTTTCATCTTCAGAGATTTTTATTCTGCCCATCCTCCCACTCTCTAATTAGATCTTTCCTTTGAATTTTTGAATCTGTTACATTTAAAATATCTAGCATGTTCTTGGTATTTTGAAACTGGAATTCCCCTCCAGTTAGTAACTATCATATTTTAACAGCCAGCAGTTAAATCAATAATTGGCCTGACAACACCAATAACAGAACTGCTCACTATCAGAGGTCACGCACAAAAGCAGAAACTTCAGTAGAGAAGTAGTTATTCCTAAAACATGCGAAATGCCTGAGCACTACAGAAAGAAAAATCAAGCCCTCCAGAAAATTCTAGCTCCAGTTTTATTACTAGTTACTTGAAAATCACTGATTTCAGAAACTTTATGTAAGAGGTTCACAGCTGCTCTAGCCTCCATTGCTCATAGGCTCCACTTGTAGACTGGAAGCCAAGTCAAGCAATCTAATTCTCTTAAATTACCAAAGCAGCTCCACACGAATAATACAAATGGACATTAATACAAGCCTAACTTAGGGAAAGCTACAATGCAGCCACAGTAAAGTGTGTTTTACAAGCCAAGTTTCCCTAGCAGGAATATACATTTAACTATGTTTATAAAATAAGACTTTCTACTTTTTTGCAAGGGTGAGTGGAAAGAGAGAAAAGTGAGGACGAGGTCAAAAAAAGGTAAGAGGTCAAAAAAAAGGTCAATAAGGTAACTCTTAACTCTGTTAAGAGTTGTGACATGTACCTTCTTCCCCAAACCACCTTTAAAATGACATATGTAAAAAGACCTGATGATGAGCAGTCAGGCAAGTTCTGTTTCATAGCTCTCATGCTGTCTGGAGCAGCTTCAGTATTGTCATTCCATGTCCTATGAGCATTACCTGAACTGTTACAAGTCACTGCACCTTACTTAGTGCCTTCTCCGTGCCTGTGACCTAATACCTGTTGCAAAGCAGAGCAGAACAATGTTCTTGCTTATTCTACTCCTGTTGTCCACTGGAGCAGGAGGGAGAGATACCCTCTTCCTCGCACATATTCCCATTGTCTCCCAAGCATTTTAGAAAGATGAGCTGCCTACTGGGGAGGACCAGGGACACACATCTGTCAAGGGTTTTCTCTGTTAGTATCTAATAGCAAAAGTGGCAGACAAACGATTTCTCTTGAAGGCATCTGTCATTTGCTCTTGGAGCAAATCTCCTCCATCTCTTTTTCTTAAATAACTATTTTGCACTACTAAGATGCCCAGCTAACTAATACTTTGTAGGCATTGGCAACCACTGTTACAGATGCTAGATATAAATTTATTGTGATCAGGATATAAGTAACATACAGATGACTTACAAAGAATGCATTAAAGCAATGTTATGCAAGAATCATAAAACTGGTTTCCTCTTCCTCCTTTAGCTCCTTCATCAGCTGTAGACGGTAACTGACTGTTGGCTTTTCTATTTTTTCCCCCTTTGAGAATGCTGGAAGCTAATTTGTTCCAGAAATCCTGTTTGTCAGGAAAGATTTAGCAAAGCAATGCAGAATGCAAAAACAGACATAAAATTGGGGATGAAAGTGTGTCACAGCAAGGAGGTTACAAGAAGCTGAAACTGCGCAGTAATATACTGATCAACTGTGGGAACTTGTTCAGCAGGCAAATTGGGTCAAAGTCATGAACTTCCTCTCTCAGACTGTCAAGAACTTAAGTGTTTACATTTCAGTTGTAAACTTCCTAAATAAGAAAAAAACCCACAAACATATCTAGAGATGCCTCAGATTCAATAGGTATTCTATGGTTTCCATACCCATGCCCAAATTCACAGCCAGCTCCAGCATACTTATTCATAGCTTAATCTTCAGACTGTTAAATGCAATGAATGTATGGCAGTATCACCTTCAGTGTAACATCGCAGAGCTCTCCAGCTTCAAAGAAGTGAAGAAGAGAGCTGTGAAAATCCTTCCAAGCCTCATTTGCTTCAAATACAAAGATGTCATCTTCACCATCACTGTTGGAAGACCTAGTTTGCTGCTGCTGCCGCCTTTTTCCCTTTACCAGATGTTTTCCCTGCTCTGGGACCACGGATTCTGAAGCCATTGGCTGTTTCTTCTTTCACTGCATGAATCTTCAAAAACTCCTGTCAAGACAAAAATCCAGCCTATCAGGAATCAAGTCCTGAAATGCAGTTAAGTTCTGTTCATTTTCCTGTTTAAAAAACCCCCACAAAACCAAAGCCAAAAAACCCACAAAAAAAAAGCAGATGAAACATTAGGTACTGCTGGTACCTAACACTGTGATTACATATTATAAATATGTATCTATAATCTTACTTCAGGAAGGTGGGAGGAGAAGGGGGAAAAAGACAGAGTCATGAATCCTGTGCTTGTAGCTTTAGGAAAAGCCATTGTTTGTGAACTTGTTGCCCACGTTTCTTGAAAGAGACTATACTAAGAGTGTAAGTGACCATCAAGGAAAGTGACTGATCCTAAGGAAACTAAAGGAAGTGCCTCAATCATAACATCATCTATTATTCCTTCCAGACAGCTGCTTGACACTTTCCATGAAGGGGTAACTGTCTGAATAAAAAAAACAAAGCACACATTGTTTATAGCTCACCATTGTTTGCTGAGAGCAAGTCAGCAATCTTCTTGTTCAAGTTAAACATTTAGAAATATTGGTATGTCTGCAGTTCCCTGAGTGCAGCTGTTTCAGACTGCAGAGCTGGTGTTTTGGTCCCTAGCTATTCCTCGCTATCAAACTTAGAAAAGCAAGCAGGGATAGGAGGTCAGGGCACGAGCATGTTATCTTATATTTCCAACAATTCAAACAACAGTAAAATCCTAAATGAAGCAATTTCGATTCTACCTAAATCTGAAACTTAATTACATGTAAAATTCCTCAAGTACTTATGGTCAGCTGAGGTAAAATGCTTCAAATAATTCTGAAACAAAAAGAAGACATTAGACAGTGGTAGGCTGGTAGGACATGAATGAACATTGCTCTGTTTTCCCCTGTCATGAAATTAAACACCAGGAATCTTGGCCAAAAAGCCAACCTAGATGCTGGAGTACATGGCCTCCTCCCCCATCAGCTACACTGGGAGACAGTGTCCCAGAAAGAGGGGATCCTCCTTGTTCTTCCACTAACACAAGGGAGGAAGACATTTCAGTGACACAGAACAGAAACAAAACCAAGAATCCCTCTATAACCATGACTAGGATGAGAGGTATTATGATACCTATAAATCCACTATAAATTATGATACCTATAAATCCACTGCTTCTTATGAGCAGTGGTATTGAAGGTGGAAAAAAGAAGGCAAAACCCAGGAGAAATCAAGATACAGGTGAAGTTTCACCAACTATCCTGTATGTAATTTTGTTTATCCACCCATAAGATGAACAAAAATCACATCATGATCTGTGCAGGGAAAGGCAGGTAGCCTCACTCGGGAAACAAAAGGGCCTTTTAATTGAAGAAGATGAGAAATTTGCCTTCTGTAAAAGCGGAGTTTGTAGCCCTGTGATCAGGGAGGTTTTGGAAGCGACCCTAGTACAAACAGACCGCATGCATACAAATCTATACAAGTTTGTTCATGTGACTAAGTAAAACTAACTTGCCTAATATAGAGCCTGACAAGTCTCTGAAGGTAATTATGTGCTGGTCCTGCTGACCACAAGATTAGATAAGCGTATGTAGTGACAAGATCTTCTCCAATTTAATCTAGCTAACAGAACAAGTTGAGCTGTTGTCCTGTGTTGTACTAAGAAAACTTGAACATTTGAAAAGAGAGCAGCTGGCAGAGCTAAGGAAGAGACAGAGGGAAGGAACTCGGAAAAGCAGGAGGCAGCTGCACTGCAAACCACAGCCAAGCAGCAGCTCTGGCAGGGACTGCACAAGCAGCTGTTAGCTGTTCAGTCTGGTTACAGCCGCGTCACCCAGAAGGAACGTAGGGGAAAAAAACTGATAGATAAAAACAATAGTGTAGAAAAAACACAGTGCTCTCCCCTTCTCCAATCCCATCAAAGGAGTTACGGAAACCTCATGCAAAACTGCTCAGATGCCCATGCTAATTAGATCAAAACAGACAAGTTTGGAAAACATGGTAAAGTTCAAGCTTCAAGCCTAAGCCTACTGTACTTTTCAGCAGAAAGATAATTTAACAGGGGAAAAAAACCAGAAACCATACATCTAACTAGTTTAGCTTGTTTAAGACTACCAGGCTTTCTTCTGTAGAAATTCATTACAGATTTTCTTGAACAACACCAATATAAAATTTCTAGTTCCTGTCAGTATTCCAAAAGCTCCCTGTAGCAAAGCCTGATATGTATTACTGTTCCATTTTACTTGTCACATAGGTAGTTCAGAAAACAGTGAAATGGGTACCGTTGGCACCACCTTTCACCTGCTTCCATAACCAAAACCCCATCAGTGCTGTAGACACACAAACAGTGAATGAAGACTGCTCTTTCCTGGAAAAATGCAACAGTAAAAGGACCAAAAAGACGTTTTGTAGAGCATAAAAACCCACAGTCAGATAAAACATCAGTTTGGAAATAATTCTGTCTGGCAACCCTTTAATCCTGTTTTGAGATAGCTTTCTCCCTGCTTCCTTTGATCCAACATGGATACGCTCAACAGAGTTCTGATGAGGTTTAATCCCAGTTTCCACTGAAACTATATGGTATGTTATATGGCATGGCTATGTGTCTTCTGGGCTTTATGGGATGCCAGGTCGACAATTCTGATCAATTTTGCATAATCAAAATCAAACTATGCCATGATTTACTTACACTTGACTTACTTTTGCTTCAGAACAACCATCAAAAACCATCAGAAGCCCCAAAACAGTGAAGGACTCTGCTTTACAGATAAAGGTATTCCTTCACTTAAGAAGTGCTTTATTTATTCAGGGTAACCTTGAGAATATCCAAAGAGTAGAACATAAAACCACTGCCATTCTAGGGACAACAGTGAAGTGTTGATAGTTATGTAATAAAACTTCCACTTATTACTTTACATTCCCAAGAACACAGAACAGGCCCTTACCAAGGAGACACACTATTGTATTTTCTGAGGGACCTGTTAAAAAACAACAATAGTTTAATGGTATCCATAGCAGTATTTAGTTCAGCCCTTCCTGGGAAGTGTTAACAGAGTGTAAAATAATTTTTAAGTAACTTACCAGCTGCTCTTTATTCTGGACATGTAAGTCAAGGCACGGTACCCACCAGAGCATCCCAGAGCCCAACACCATTTCCCACATACCAACCAGCCCCATCCTCTCAGGGCTCTTTGCCTTAGCTGCCAACTATCATTGTATTCTCTCATCTAGAGTTGAGATTCACCGCGGCTGCAGCCTCATGTTACATTCACAAATCAAACAGCTCAAACCATGAAGCAGTATCATCTATCTTTTATCCCACAGCTGTAAGACTCCTAAAAAATCTGTTTGGAATCAGGAGGCAGAAGTAATACAAGATAAAAGGTTTCACAACCCAAGAAGCTACAGCTATTGATGCAGGAAACTATTATTACAAAATCTGTTTGCTGAAACCAGCTGAGGAAGAACTAAGATGTTGGCTAACACGGTGCTATGCTGCCTCACATCAAATTACTGGCAGTAATTACACAATGATTGTGTCCTCTTGTGACCACACTGATTAAACTTGTTCTTACAAATAAGTGGCCAACTAGAAAACTGAATGCTAGGCTCCTGACATCTTATTAACCATTTATAAAATAAACCAGATCATGAGTACACTGCTAAAGACATGCTGCACTGAAACTACAGGTACAATCTTGGCACATTTCAAAGTGGACACATTTTCTTACATAGCACACAAAGATTACAGGGGAATCAGCCCAAACTAACTCAAAACCCTCAGAATCAATTGCGTAAAGAAGGTGTCTGAATCTTTTGCAGCTTACTCCCCATTACAAGCAATCAAAGCCTGTGTGACACACGTGTTGTTATTTTAGCTTAACATTTGATGAGCTGTTTTACCTACTGAGGTACTTTTCTACTGTCACATATGTGAACAGTTTCTTGATTATACTGCCAGAAGCCTTTGCAATAGGCACAGAAAGTTAGGTACCTCTTAGTTTTATAACTTTTACTGCAGCAGAATACATAGGAACAACTAGGCAAAGGAGGAAATGCGGATCTATGAACTACCAGGCTGTATTTGGTTTGTGAACTACCTCCATACCCCTTATGGATAAGAGCTTCATTAACTGATACTTCCCAGCAGCCAGTAAGCAACTGGCTTGAGTGGATATGGGCAAGTGGCATCTATCAAAGCAGGAAGGAAACTCAAGCAGGCAATATAAAGAGCTGGTGGAGTTGTGCATCTGAAATTCTTATCTGAGAAGAAAGAGAGGGAAGGGGAGGTTAGGAACTCCTAAGACTCTCCCAACTGGCAACAGGTAATTTCTTGCTGTTTTTTGAAACAAGAAATATTTGGCTTGGGGTAACTTAAGTAGTTCTGATACAAGATGTCAGCAGTAAGCTCATCAGTGCACTGGTTTCTTGGGCTGCAGGCTCCACAGCACTGCATTACACGCAGCATCTTGAAACATGTGGACTCCCAGCTCTGTTTATTTGTCTGGTTTTGTCTCTGTGCTGGAATCTTATGGCAACCATAAGATTTAAGAGCTCTGTAAGCACAGGACTACATGTGTGCCTCGCACAGAATAAGCCCACCGACGCTGAGGAGACTAGCCTGGGCAGCGTGCTGCCCTTGAATACTCTTGCAAGGGGCATAATCCAGCCCCGGGTGACCTGAATCAGTTCTAGGTTAATTCACAAGAAGTCACGCTCGGTTTGGGTCTCTGAAGCCGGTTAGGCCAATACTTTGCAGTGAAAGGGGCCCGGGCCCACTGCTGCTGCGGCCGAAGAAGCGGGGTCCGGCCGCCCTACCGTGAGGCGAGCGGGTGGGCGGGCAGGGGTGTTCTAGGGGGCTGTAAGGAGGAGAAGGCAAAGCCATCCCGACAACTCCCCGCGCCACAGCAAGCAAGACCGCTCCTCGCTACACCTGAAGGGAGGGGCGTGAGTTACATAAAAGGCAGGGGGGCAACACACCATGGCGGCGGCAGGCCCTGACGGAGGACGAGCGGGGTGCGACAGCGAGGGGCGGGAGCGCGAGCGCGGCCGCGGGGGAAGGGCCCGGGAACGTGGGGTGCAGCCCCGCCGGGTGGGACGAGATACGCAGTTCCCTCCCGCTGCCCGCCCCGCTCACCTGCCGCCGCCGCAGGAGCCGGGTCCGGCTGAGTGCCGCCCGCCCGGGGGGGTGGGAGGAAGCGGGACGCGGGGCGGGGCGGTGTGCCGGGGCGCATGCGCGGCCCGGGGAGGGAGGAACGGCGGTTGGGGCCGCCGGGAGACGGAGGGGTAGCATCTACGCTGCGCGGTGCAGTGGGGGATCGGCAGGGGGTATGTGGTTTCCGTCTCGGGTGTGCGACGTTGTGGGGTACCAGCGGTTCCCACACAGTCCCCACCAGCCCCGTTATGAGACTCATAGCATCAGCTGGCTAGGAAAAGACCTTTAAGATCATAAAGTCCAGCCGTTGCCCATGACTGCCAAGTCCACCACTAAACGGTGTCACTAAGGGTTCTGTCTACGCAATTCACAAACACTTCCCTGGGACAGTGATTCCATCATTTCCCTCGGCAGCCTGTTCCAATGCTTGATTACCCTCTCTGTGAAGAATTTTTTCCTGATAATCCAGTCTAAACCTCCCCGGCACATCTCAAGGCTATTACCTCTTAGACTTGGGAGAAGAGACTGACTCTATCTCACTACAACCTCTTTTCAGGTAGTTGTAGAGAGTGATAAGGGCCCCCCTGAGCCTTCTCTTCTCCAGACTGAATTCCTCAGGTCCCTCAGCCAGTCCTCATGACATTTGTGCTCCAGACCCTTCACCAGCTCAGTTTCCCTTCTCTGGACACACTCCAGCACCTCAGTGTCTCTCTTGTGCAGGGTTTGGAACTGAACACAGGATTCAAGGTGTGGCCTCACCAGTACAGGGGACAATCACTGCCCTGGCTCTGCTGGCCAGGCTATTGCTGATACAGGCCAGGATGCTGTTGGCCTTCTTGGCTGCCTGGGCACAAGCTGCTCATGTTCAGTTCTGTCATTCAGCACCCCCAGGTCCTTTTCCTTTGGGCAGCTTTCCAGCCACTGTTTCCCAAGCCTGTATCCTTGCGTGGGGCTGTTGTGGCCCAAGTGCAGGACACAGCACTTTGCCCTGCTGAACCCCATACCACTGGCCACAGCCCATCGATCCAACCTGTTCATATTCTGCTGCAGAGCCTTCCTGTCCTGCAGCAGTTCAACACTGCTGCCCAGCTTGGTGTTGTCCACAAATTTACTGAGGGTGCACTCAGTCCCCCCATCCAGATCATTAATAAAGATATTAAACAACACTGGCTGTGATACCAAGCCCTGGGGGACACTGCTAGTGACTGGTTACCACCTAGATGTGAGAAGGAAGGGTTTGGTCTGTGTCCGAGCTGATTCAGCATTTCTTGTGTCTCTTGGCATTTCGCTGGAGCTGTGCTTTATCTGACCAGGCAGGAGTTTGGTGCTGTGAGGGCTGGAGCATGCTGCGGCAGCTGGAGTTCAAGGGTTGTCTTTGAACAAACATGGGCAAAAAAAACCCACACTGAGGGAAGACAGCTGCATGTGGGGGTTTGGAGAGGGGAGAAGGCAAGCTTTGCAGTAGAAACGGGAACATGCACTCCATTACTATCTAACAGTGGGCCAGCAGCAGGGTTTATTTTGGCGCAGGCAATTCATGGTGATGACACAAAGCAGCTCCTGCTGCTCCAGGGGGAGGCTTTGGTGCAGTGTTGCTGACAGGAGTTGCTCTGGCTGTGCTTGGCTTCATCTTGTTGAACAGAGGAGAAAAGAGGCTGGCAAGAGGCAATGACTGCATGGGGTATCTAATCCTCTGTGCCAGCTCCACTTGTATCAAGTACCATATAAGAATAGTTACTCTTCTTGCTGTATTTGGTTTCTGACTATTCTCTTTCTGTTAAGAGAGTGGTTTCTGTGGAAAATATATTTTCCAGGCCAATTTAAAAAAACCCCGAGATTTGCACGAGTAAAAGCACGCGAGTGCTGCTGGATCACACACTGTACTACCCAGGACAGGTTCATTGTGAAAACGGGTCTGTTGGCTTGCTATTTTCTCATAAACGTGTTTCCCTTTTCTGCTTCAATGCTATGTACCAAAGTGTATCTCCTTTCCTCTTGGCATATGAAAAAGCTGCCATTCAGTGGCAAGCAAAGGCAGGCAGAACAGTTTCTGAGAAATACCATCACCCTCACCCCTCCAAATCCAAACTAGTGCAGTCTCCTAGGTAATACAGATCAGAGCGATCCAGTTTCAGATTTTGCAGGAACTGCTCTCTATGAGTTCAGAGAGAGAGAAGGATCTAGGAGAGAGAGGAAAAGGCTGTACCAGCTCCTTCCTCCCCACCTGTGCACCCAGTATGTATATACATATCTCACACAGTGCTGCCTTACACCCACTTCAGTGCAGGAATAGATTTCCACATTAAACGCTTCCCCTCAGGTTTGTTTGAATCTCTATTTGTTTGTAGTCTCTCTCTCTGCCTGTGGAGCAATAAGGGTAAGCCTTAGTCCACTTTTGCTTAAAGCTCAACTTAAGAACTTGAAAAGAGTTAGTTAGGAATATTTTACAGGCTGTTAGAATCAAAGAAAGACCTTATTAAAGAAAGACATGCCCTGGGAGGTGCATTCTTCTTAAATAGCTGCCTTGCACAAAAGCAAGCACAGCTAGCCAACCGAAAATGCCCCTCTGCCTCCAGCCCCGCAGCTAAATAACTGCATAGTTTTTCCAGCTACATAGTGAAGAGTTGGCAGCTGGAATCTCATGCTTCCATGCTGAGTTCACCTCTATAGATACATGTAATAATCCTAGGTTTTGCTTTTTTCCCAAATACAACACAATTCTGCTGAAAAGCAGGAAAGTGTTTTATAAATCCATGCTTATCTAAGAGTGAGTGGCTGGAGGTTTACAGTTCCAAAGAGAATGCACATACACTATGATTAGGAGGAGATGCACGTTTATTTTGGAGTTTTTAAAGGCAAAAAAATGTTCAATTAAATAACATTGCTATTTTAGCTGGCCTGTTTGAGAAAGAACCAGAACACATCCATGGGAAAATGGGGATAATCATTACTATCTAAACCAGAACTATTTAATGAGTTTGGGTTTTTATTCCCGCCACCCCCCACCCCCGTCATGTATTTCACAGAGGTATTTCAAAGGTGGTGAAAATTCATTAGCAAACAGGTGAAATAATTACAAGATGGGCTGGACTGCCCAGAGTACACCAGTTTTGATCAACACAAAGCATTTTACGTTTTGCATAAATGCATCTCAGAAAATTAAAATTCAGCAATGCCTTAGGGGCTATTTTCCTGAATACAAAACCCAGGCAGACCTCCCCAGACCTATCCATGTGTTTGAAAGGTACCAACCTCTATGTGCATGGCAGAGATACTGCTAGCCATAAGCACATACACCTCTGGTCAGAGGGTTAAGAAGGTGGCTTCCCAGCAAGCCTTGGGAATCACAGGCACACAGCGGATGGTCTGATAGGAACTTCAGTTTGTCAGACCTTTGTGTTTTCCAGTTTTCTCCTTGCCACCTATCCTAATGTGCACTATTATTCTTTACTGGCCTCATAGTTGCTACATTGTATGCCCATGATGTCCAGCCTGGCAGCTGCTTTACTTCCCCAGATTGGTTCTCTTCAAGATGAAAGCTTGACACTGAAGAAGTTGTGCGAAATCTTACCTTCCAGCTTCACGAGATGAACACTGGGGACTGGAGCAAGGTTGTTCCTGTGTTCTGTAAAAAGATAGGAGGAATCAGTGGGGAGACTGCTATTCTAAATGAGAAACTATTGCTTTTGTGCTCTTACTTCTGGTTAAAGAGTTAGTGATACTGCTTTGTAATGTATTGTGGCTGTCATCCAACACCCCTGGAAATCATCGAAAAGGCTCCCATTGACTTCAGTAATAGTTTGATCAGGCCTTCATCCACAAAGACACCATTGTTTAGGATTGCTGCCCTTGAGGGCTTTGGCACAGTACTCCCCTCCTGCCCTCAGATACATCTGTCTACTAAGTCCTTGCAAGTAATGATTTATATGTGTAATGTGTAATCTCAGATGACAGGAAGAGGTTACCTTATCCTGAAAGGGGAGAGACTTTGAGGCAGGATACTGGGCGGTTTGCTGTAACCGTTCTGGTAAATGCTTCTCCTGTCTTTTGTTAGTAAATATAAAATAAGTTACATCATGTGGTTCTCTTAAAGACTTGAGTTTAAAATTATACTGGCTTGTTGGGTTAGCAATTGTAGAATCAGAAAACATCTTCTAGAAAATACAATTAATACTTATAAAATTGCACTGGTCAAAATTACATTTTAGGAAATGGAAATCTGATAGGGACCTAATGCATTTAAGCTTAGACAGCCATGTCCTTAGTTTTGCAACAATAATTTTAGAACTCAAAAGACTAGCTTGTGTATGCTGTGCTGCATGATGCATATTAATAGTGAAAGGGACCTTAGACTCCCAAGGTTTGGACTGTGTCTGAAGTTGGGCAGTGTAGAGCCTATGGAATTTGAAGTTTCATAGCAGGATTGGTGATCATTTAAAATAATCTGCAACAAAAGAATAAAGTCTAGATTGTTACTAGGCTGCTTTGTTGGTTGGTTGGCTTTTGAGAGATCTGTAAGACTTCGATACTTTATCTCCTTGCTGTAAAGGCTCACTTATTAAATTGAAAAATTCAAACATAGATTCTTAAAACTGGCCTTTATTGTCATGTATATTTCTGCCATCTATTTTTAATATATCTTGTATCCAGGATTAATGTTAACAAACTAAGAAATAGTTTCCAACTGTGCCCAGTCAGGCAAGGGATAGAGACTGTTTATCAAACAGAGATGATTTAGGAACAGGAGTGCCCTCTGAAAAACTAAGTTTAAAATATTGCTGTTCCCTAATAGTAAACTTTCTCATAGAGGGAGAGAGGGAGAGAGAAGCAGATACTTGACTTGAGAGTAAACTGTGAAAGCTTAAGTAGCTGGGTTTGTTGTTTGGGGTTTTTGGAGGGGTTGTTGTTGGTTCTGGCTTTTGGTTGTTGTTGTTAGGGTTTTTTTTTTTCCCCCAGTGTTATGCTTGAGGGCGGAAAAGGAAGTTCAGTTGGTTCAAAAGAGAAATCATGATCAGAGAGGTCAGAAACAGGGCATAAGCTTGCGTGAAAAGGATCTTTGGGTGTTGAGTAACTGTGTGCTAGGCTCAGCTAAATAGCATGTATCAGATATGCCTACAGGGTGAGATCCCACAGGAGCGTAAACACCTACCTTGAAGAGGCTTTGGGTACAGACTGAATGCCAGATAATTGTATCTTGCCAAGAAGGTGTTATACACTGAGTATAGGTTTGCAGCATGTCACCTGGCATCGTCCACAGATTGTCGAGTTAGCTGCTGAATGAAGAGCATTCCCTTTCCCAGACATGTTACCAAAGAGCTGCACTAACACAGCTGCACTACTGCTGGGCTCCAAGGCAGCAGATAAGCACGGGGCTATCTATATATGCAAAACTCTCTTTCTCAGTGCCTTTGAGCACTGAGTAAGCTCAGCATCACACAGCACAGACATAATCTAAAACTGCCTTTAGAGTTTGGAGGATCATGCTTTAGGATTTGGTTGTCTTTGAGCCATTTATGTTTTTTAAGAACTTGAGAGGATTTGTGCTTTGTGTAACTGTGTATGGAGCATCCTAAGTTTCATGACTTCTGAGGCTGTAGATGTAAATACAGCATTGTATGTGACAGGGCAAGACTGAAATAATACATGGCTTGAAAAATAACTAGCTGAAAAATTTGTGCTATTGCCTTGTTATAGGCCTGGGGTATACATGGACTTATGTCATCCTGCTAAGGGAGAATACACCTCTGTTTGGCACATGCTGCCATTTCTTCCTTTCTGTGTGTTCCTTCTCCTGAGGACAGAGAGCATGAAATGAGCTACAGCCATTCCTGCCCCTACATAAGTTACTGATTAGCCATATGGGTTAGGAACAAAATAATCCTTATAAATCAAAGACTTCGGAAAAGATGCAGCAGAGACAGTCTCTGAAGAAGTATGCTCAGACTTAGCTACAGGCTCAAGTGCTGTGGGAAGTTTTAATCTATGCTATTAGAAATTCAGTAAGACTTGATGTGACTAAGGTGAGATGAAGCCACTTAGAGACTGAATATTTCACCTATCATGACGAAGATGGTAATTATGTTAAATATTGTCATTAAATATTGTTAAAAGCTGAATGAACCTCTCAAATTTCTGACCAGTCATGTCTGCATATATAGTGGGCAAAGAGAAACTATCACAGCTGCTCCTTTGTGTTATTCAGTGTTGACTTGGATGGTGTCCTTGGAAGGCTTCTGTGTCCATAAACTTCCACTCCTCTTCCAAAGCAGATGGTCTCACCCACACTGCGTGCCCAGCAGTTCATAGCCAGGGATGCATTGCCTCCAAACTATGCCCCAGCATGCATTGCCAGACACAGCATAAGGGCCCCATAAGGACCAAAACTATGCCAGGAAGCATGCTAACACTTCGACAGTATGGATGACAGCAAAGCAGTGGATGAGCGTGGTGCCTGGCCATATAGCTTACAAACACAGCCACAGGGTTTGTGATACTATTGGTTCTCTTTCCTGCCTTCTGTGCTGGGGAACAGAGCTGCTGTCAGCTATCAGGGCAGTCACAGCAGTGGCAGCTGCTTGCTGAGAGCTCATGGAATACACAGTGCATCTGGTACATAAAACCCCTGTGGGGTCCTCACTTGCCTGTGCTTTCTGAAAAGGGAACAGCTGCAGGAGCTGGAAGGATCTCCACAGGCTTCTGGCCAATGTGCCAGTGCTTTAGCTGTGCTGTTGCTCATCTTGTCTGCAGGAGACTGGGTCAGCTCCAGCAGAGAGATTCAGAGCAAGGCACTCCCTAATTTTCTCTTGGAACTTAGCTCTGTGCTTAATTAACACATCAGAGTTTGGGCCAGACCCCAATTGCACGGCTCAGCGGTGCTGTCGTTTTCCTGGCAGGGGGCTCCAGTCAGTGCTATGGCCAAGCCAGAGGAGGCAGAGAGGGCAGAGAAGCACCGACTCTAAGAGATACCTCAGAGGGAGGCAGAGCATGAGGCCAGAGTAACCAACTGACTCATAACAAGTCCTAAGCCATGATGTGAGCTTCTGTTCTTCAAATTTGGGATCTAGCTGTGGGCAGCTATATAAAGCTTACTTGCTTAGGTTCCTGCTAGGCAGCCATAATGACCAGATTTTGGTTGTCTGTTGTGACCAGAAAGAGAACTGAAGAGCCTGGGAGTCTTGACGATTCAATTCTGTCACTGGTATTCAGGAGATGAAGGCTTAAACCCTTGAATTTGTCTCTGTTTCTTTATGCCAAACAGAAGACTGCGAGTCTCAGGCAACATTCAGAAGAGCAAGAAGCTCTCAGCTGTGACAGGCCTGACCTCTTAGCAAGAGCTTTACATATATATCTCAAATAGAAGCTGCATAAACAAGGAACTTCTTTCAGAGTAGACATTAAATCACTGCTCCTGATTTGGGAGGTGCCTCTGAGGCAAGGAAAGCAGACTTACAAAATAACTCACTGAGGATGCTTGTCAATTGGTCTCCTTTATCCTTTGCGACTCAAAGCATGCTTCTCTCTGATGTTTTGGGGTTTGGGGGGTCTTGGTTTTAAATACAGAACATGTCTAATGCTCTTTAATTGGCTTTTAACTTGTTTATTTTTTCTCATTCCCTGAAATTAGCAAACCCCTTTTTTCTTTTCCTTTATTTGGTACAGGAATCTTGCCCTGTAAAACAGAAGTTCCCAAGCTGGAAACTTGGGCTTTGGCACAGCCTGAATGTCCTCTTACATGAATGTTCTGTGAGGAAAAAGGGAACCTTTTTGTATCATCTAGCACATTTAGCAACCATTCGTGCTGCTGGCAGGACAAACCGCCACCTGAGAGCAAGAGGAGATGGATGACAAGGACTCTCCCCTTCCTGAAGAACCTCAGTTTCCAGAACAACATGAAATTCACAGGTGAGTGGGATGGATTCTACTGGAAGCCACCCATCTCGTCTATGCCAAAGGTGGCAGCGTGTTGAGGCCTCCCTTGCATGGCTGTGAGCCAGCAAGTGCCTGGTGCAGCTGGGACCTGCACAAGTAGGTGGAATGATAGCGTGCTCTGAAGAGATCTTTGACCTGTGTTTTATCAGGTGCTGTTCTCTTGTACCACAGGCCACAGACCTTTGGAGGTACTGGTCAAGGTGGGTCCTGTCAGAGCAGGCCACTGGCTTGTGATGAGGAGCTGTGAGAGGGCTCATCTGGAGCCTTTCTCTGTGCTCCTTTGTTCCCAGCCTGGCACACACCCCCTTGCATGGGTTGCGCTGTCGCTGTCGGTGTGGCATGCCTGGGCCTGTACCTCGCTGATCCTGATGTGGCTCTTGGTGTGACTGGGGACCTGCCTGTCCCTGCGGCCTGGTGTGGTGGTGGGCAGACTCCCGCTTAGCCTTTCACCCTGTGGCTCGTGCTCCACCATCCTTGATTAGGAGCAGTGGGGCAGTGCCCCATCGGTGAGATTTCCGCCTCACCCCAACCTATGGTACCTGATGTACCTCCTCCTGCCAAAAAGCCCTCCTCCAATGCTCCCATGCACCTGCAATGCAGGGTTGGGAAGGAAAAGCTGGGGATCACACAGGGATGTTGTTGCTGCAGCATCTTTTCCAGTCAGTGAGACAGCATTTCAGGAGTGGAATACATAAACCCTCTGCTGTCTGGTGCATGCTTTTGTACATGGAAAACACATGCAATATCCAGTGTCTGTATGGGTATAGCTTTGTGTTATGATGAATGTTAGATGAAATGAAGATGTATTCAGCCCTTCTCTTGCACTGTACACAGACGCAGAGGCTCTGTGGACTTCAATTTACACTCAACTGTTATGTGTGAACGAAGGCTTTCCTAGCTCAGCATAACCCTGCTCTTCTTTTTCATAGATGAGTCTGACTTATGAATACTGAAGCAGATGGTCTGCAGAATTTTTATTAGGTTGGATTATTTGCCTTGTATTGCAAAGAGAAAAATAGTCCAAACTGGTCTGTGTTCTCATGTAACAAGTAGTATTCACTGGCATGCATGAAATACAGGAAGGAACTTGGAAATTTGTAGAGAAATACTGCACTGTTTTCACAGGAAGGTGTTTCAAAGGTGTCTGGCATTTGCAGATGAACAGTGTGAGAAATGATACCGGGAAAGGGTGTATTATTTGCTACTGTACCTTAAGTGCACCTCCAGGACCTGGTTATGACTTTGACTGCCAAGAGACACCTTTGGGTTGGAGAACTGTATTTATTCAGAATAAGGCATATTGATGGTGCTATTGCAGAACTGATATTCAGTGTAATTAGGTCGTATGTTGCAAACAATGCTGTATTAAATCATGTACTTGCTACAAAAGCACATGGAATTCAGTGTGCATTAAAGCATTTCTTAAATTAAAAAGCTAAATTGAGGTGAAACAGGCCACCCATGTCCTCCATACGCTGCTACTTCCAAGATGCCTTTGCTCAGATATGGGGCCAGACGAACATACTCTCAGGCAATCCCAAAAGTGCACTGAAGTAGTGCCTTTGTGGGAATTTCTGCCTGCGTCAGCTCTAGGAGATAAAGGCGACGTGATGTACAGCCAAAGCAGCCTTTACACTTCTAGAGCTGCTTCTCTGCTTTGTTAACACTCTGAGTTATGCAGGTATGTCCCTGCTGCATGTGTGGGATAAACACCTGGGTGTGCTTGGAAGTGGTGGCCTGGAAGCATCTCTCTTAGTTCCACTCTAAATCAAACCAGCCCATGTTCTGTTTTCACTGGTGCCACTGGGAAGTGAGAATCAATTTTTGCTTTTCACTGGGTGCTTCTCTGCCCAATGACTGCATCAAATTTGACATTGGTGAGCTTTTTCAGGACAGCCAAGGCACGTTCTGGAAGCAATCTGAAAGGAGTAACAGGAAATTTAATTTAGGATAAGAAACTGTAGAAGTTAACTGAAAACTTAGTTCAGATGTTCTAATGTTAATTCTAGCGTTAAAATGGTGCTCTGGTAAAAACACTGCCTCAGCAGAGCTGCTACACTGGATAATAAAACCATGTGAAAGGACAAATCTTGCTGTGTGTGGCAGAGAGAAGCAGTAGAGCCCTTTTGAAGCAACTTCCCCAGCCTCTGACACCTCAGTCTTTGGTGTTTACATAAAGAAACAAACAGTAATAAGCAGCAGGTTCTCAGCTCTTTCTGGAACTATTTTGGGGCTCCTGGTAGATAAAGCGTTTCTGGGCAAAAGGGGAACAGCAATCTGGAAAGAAAAGGTGTTCTTTTATTCTCTCCCTTCCCTGCCTGTCAGCCTGTAGTGCATTTCCACTGTTTGGTTACACTCTGGTGCATTCTAAGCATTTTGATGTTGCATATTTAAGGGTGGTACACTCAGCAAGTTGTATTCAATACATGGCGAGGGGTGTTTAGAAGAGAAGTTTTGGTGTTGTTTTTTTTTTTTTACATACCTTTCAATAAGTAAACCAACACTTTGCTGTGGTGGAACAAAAACCATTTTCTTGTTGGTCAGTATTCCTTCCATCAGGGCCTCAACAACTTCCTCAATCTCCAAAATCTTCCCAAGCCTGCACAGGAAAGCGAGCATGTAAGAGCTGCACTGGTAGAACAGGGGAGGTAGGAGCTGATGTATGATGCTTCACATATGCACATGCTCAGGTAATCCAAATGCAACTGTTATGGGGGTTAAAGGCAACTGCAGCTTTTCTTTAGCCAATGCTACAACTGTTTCTATACAGTCAGTTGGAACACAAGCCCTAAAGCTGGTGCTAATGTGTAGTGTGTTGGTTCACAGAAGGCAGTGCGGGAAAGCAGAGATTTGATAGTTACCTTGTACTGGGGTTTTTGACAAATCCAGTGTTTATAAAAACCGGGCAAAGACATGTAGTTTTTATTCCATCCTTTCCGAGGGTAGACAGCTCCTCTGTCAGAGCTTTATGAAATCCAACTGCCGCAAACTTGCTTGAACTGCAGGAATGGGAAAAGCACAAATGAGAAGGCAGAAATACTAGTTCTAACTTTCTACAACTGGAAATGGCCTAAAAACCTGACACAGTCCTGACTAGGAGGCAACAAAATACAATTTTGTTGAGAAACAGCTGAGAAACGGGGCGCAGAGACTGCTTCTAACTGCCCCTGGACCTGAGCATAGTGCTGGATTAGGGGCAGTAACTGTGGAACGCAGAGCGGTGCCTTTCAGAAGTTGCCTTTGCGGTGAACAGGCAGACAAATGTCAGGAATTCTTAAAAAATGAGAACCAACGTGCACCAATTGATGGCCTTCCTGGTTTTCCCGTGTGAGGAGATTCTTCGGAGGCATGCAGCCTAAAGCTCTGATGTTCAGAAGGATGGATGGGCAGAGTAGAAATGGAGAACAACCCTCTACTGCTCCACGTACCACACAGGAGTGTCTCGTGACGGTTGTGTGTGAGTGTTGGAATAGAAAAGCATTATGTGTGCCAAAGTTGAGGAACATCTTGCCACAGAAATTGGTGCAGGCCAAGAGTATGAATCAATTCCCAAGCAAGTAAAACCAGTTTATTGACTGTTACTGATTTGGACGGTGTAATTCCTATAAAATCCCTGGCACAGGAGTGCTCATGTTGCCAGCAGTGAGTGACTCTCTAAGGAGGAGTGTTCCTAGGGGAAGATTGCTCTTCCTGGAGCTGCTATCATAGAGGGCTGGGTCTGATGCAGAATGACAATATGCAGTCCGTCAGGCTTGCTTTTCATGCACCATGATTTTCTAGATGCGTTTCAAGTAGAAAACCAATTTTATCTCATGATGGCAAAATTATTTCTATAGACTAATCACTACCACAAAGATAGAAAGATCAAAATTACTCATTGGGAGTTTTCTTTCCAACATTACAACAAATCACAGAAGCAGTACATTTTCAGAAAGACAAGGGAAGCTAAGTCAAAGCTACTAAGAAACTTCTTGTGCAGCTCCAGGTATCAATAAGTGCTGGCAATTGGGCTTTTCTCCTTAGCACAGACCTCAGCCCATACTGTATTCAGTAGTAGGATTATTTTGGTTATTTTATGCTTTGTAACAGAGAAGATACTATTATAAATAAATAATGAAGAGAGCTGGTTTTAAACTCACTTACCAGTAAGTCACCATGTAAGAAAGAACAAAATGACCCGCTGCTGAAGCCACTGTGACAATGTGACCGTGGTTGTTTTTCATCATGGTTGGCAGAAAAGCTTTTGTGGTCTTGACATCAGTGAAATAAAGAGAGATAATTGCAGGGTGGAGAAAGGGAAGAAAGAACAATGTTCTCTTAGGCGTATTCAGCACTGACCCTGACTATCATTAATTAAGTGGCAAATGCTATCACAAATGCTGTGTGCTGCACAGCACCTCAGATTCTGAGAGCCACAGAGATACCCATTCTCCTCTCAGCTGATACAAGGAGCAACCTATTTCCCAAACAGGAATATTTCAGGAAGTTGGCTGTCAACAGGAGCTGATTCTCACATCTGTCCCAGGCTGCTTTTTTAGGTGACACTGACAATGCTGCCAGTGTCTCATCCCAGCACATACAATAAAACACTCTTCAATCTGTTGCTTCCCTTTTCTCCCACTGCAAAAAAGAAATCCTTAACACCTGGCCAGGCTCAGATGAGCAAGATGTTAATGTAGGTCCCGAACAGTCAGTCCAGCTGATGCCCCTGTGCTATACGTATCTGAAAGATGCTTTTGTAATTCACTGGTAGCTGAAAAGAATTGTTAGCCTAAATATGTGTCCTGAACAACACTCCCCAAAAATATAGGTATGAAGTTGGTGGTGGCACTTACCCACATGTGAGCAAGAATGTTGACTTCAAACATTCTTTCAATCTGGTGGTCCTGAGTTGAGAGGAAGTCAGCAGCTGTAATCACACCAGCATTATTCACCAGGATGGAGACATCCCCGATTTCCTGTTTCACCTTTTAGACAGAAAAAAAACCCAGAAAGTTTTGTGTCATAAGTTTTGGGTTTTTTTATGGAGAGGACGATAGTGCCTGATTTCCAGAGGTGGTAGGAACTGTTGCAGCAGTACCATGAAATAGGGTTTAGATCTGATGCTTCTCCCTTTTAATTACTGACAGTATCTGCAGTCTTCCACACATTGCCTACAGACACAGTATGCTCTGAGTAGTTTCAGTTGGGACTATGGACATAGAGACTGTTTTGAGCCAGCTCATTTTATTTAACAACACAATGCCCTCAGTGCTCTCTGTTTGCTGTTTAGGAAACTAAAAGGCAGAAGTTCCCTCAGGAGTTGGACATCTAAAGAGCAAACCTGCAATGACATGTGATATGCCAGAGCCTCACAGAAGAGGAAGAGAGTGGCTGCCATCTGGGAAACGCTAATTTGCTCTCCGTACTGAAATCAGCAAGAAGTGGGCAGATGCCAGGGGCTGTCATGAATTGCATACCACGCCTCTTCTCTTGATTTCTCAACCTTTCTGAAGATGAAGCACGGTGGGTAAGTCTTTGGAAGTGCCCCTGCTCCCCTACCTTCTCTGCAGCACTGTAGATGTCCTCCCTTTTGCTGCAGTCCACCACGAAGGCTTGTACAGTGGCTCCCAGCCTTTTGCATTCTGCTGCTGTTTCCTCAACACTGTGCTGTAAAGGCAGAAATGAAAGACATATGCAACTGTACCATTGCACATGTATTGATGCTTGGGCACTGTGCACACCAGTTGGAGACAGACTACCAGAAAGGGTATGTGGCAACAAGAGTGAGTTTGCCTTGGCAAAGCACACACAGCTGGAGGAATGGGGCACTCGGTGGCTTTCCCACCACAGCAGGCAGACTCCACAGCTGAAAGCAGAGCTGTAAAAACACAGATCCTGGTGACCCTCTTAACTTCCCCCCTGAGATGTAAAAATGGCCCTTTGTGTTCCTGTGTTCACAGACTGGCTGTGAGAGGAGCAGTTTGCTCCAAAGGACACAGTGTAGAGAGACTTTTATGAGAACAGCGTTCAATACACACACAACAGAAGGTCCCCTAAGTCATTTGATCTACCCACTAAGTGAGGGCAGAAGTGACTTTGCTGTATCCTTGTCCCCAGGAGCCAGAAACACATGGCAATGGGAACCTGAGCTGTCACAGATGACCTGGGACAGCTTAGAACCTGACAGAATCTGTGCAGGTCCAGGGTGACTGGGTATCTCTGCTCAGCCCAAACTCCTGCTTAAGGCTGGTGGCCCCCAGGAATGGAGCCTATGTCAAGGCAGCTGGACTGGAGAGGTATGTTCTTAAAACCCTTGGGATCCACCGCCTCTTTGAATTGTATTTCAATGCCTGCTTACACACATCATTACAACATATTCCCTACAGCACCTAGGCCCGGTATAGCTTGCTATTTAAGTTTACTCCTTTTCACCCATTCCAGTGCCATGCTTCCTCTCACCCACTCCAGACTCTGGTCTTAGCCATCATGGGTAGCACAAACAGGCACAGAGAATGTTCTACAATATCCTCCCTATTTATAAATCCCCTTACACTAGGCTTGGCTTGGCTTGGGGGTTTATTTTTGTTTGTGGGTGGGCTGTTTGTTTATTGCAGCTTCAGGATGACATGCTGAACTCCTCTGTACCTTCTGATCCACTGTGTCGGAAGCCCTCCCCACACACAGCTGCCCACCTACTCAACCCCAAGTACAGTCAATTGCTCCTACAAACATGCCTTTGCCTTGATCCCCATCGAATGACATCCTGTGTGTTTGTACCTGTCCACCCTCCACTTGCCAAGGTCTTTTGCATTTGGGCAGATTTGTCAACGTCTGGTAAGGAGCTGCCTACACATGTAACTGCGCCAGAGGGCAGCAGGGCTCACCCATAGCTCAACGTAGTGATTCCCCTGGATATGACGGGGGTTGACAAATGCAACATATGCATAATCCAGCAACATACGCAAAATATCTGAGGCCAGGGAGGCAGCGAGCAGGTGGTGAACCCGCTTCTCTGTGGAAACAGGCTGCTGGTCTCACATGCCTCTTCCTGCCAGCTCAGGCAGCAGTTCCCACAACACCTTGCTGACCCCTGCGCTCCCTCTTGCAGGTTCTCCCTGCCGTGCTGTGGATACCACCTCGCCGATTAGCACCGAGTGACTGTGGGACCCAGACACTGACATCCTCTGGTGCAATGGGGCAAACCCTGGGCTGGGGCTCAGCGTCCCCGCTCGAGAGCCTGCAGGAGCGACCGTGGCAGCAGGTGTGTGGATGCAGTCGTGTGCCGCCCTTCCCGTGCTATTAACCCCCAGTGCCTCCCTCGGGGACGAACGAGCCAAGACACGCGCTGTGCCGTTACCTTGCTGATGTCCCACAGCACCAGTCTGCTCTGACGCTTGGCAAACTCGAAGGCTGTCGCTCTCCCTACACCGTGTCCAGCACCTGTGATGAGAACGAGCTCTCCACTGACAGACTTTCTCTTCACAGGGATAAAAAGCTTCACAAACGCCTCTAAGTAGGAGTAGATGAGCGTGACCACGAACAGGAGGATTTCCACAAACAGATTCATGCTGTTGCTGTCAGTCCTTTGGTTGTCTGGCTGGACTTTAGCCTCCCCTGCTGAGGACACGGGTTGTTGATTCACCAGCAGCCCGCTGAGCACACACCGCCCCTGCGGTCAGTTACACCGCGCAGCTCCAGCAGGCACCTACCACCTCCACGGTCCAGGAAGGGCGCCCGCGACTTCCAGACGGGCCGCAACAGCCAATCAGAGAGCTGTGTTTGGGACGGGGCGTGACCATGGGGAGGACAACCCAGTGGGCTGGAGGCGGTCAACGATTGGCGGCGCTCTGTCAATGAGAGGCGAGCTTGTCACGAAGGCTGTAGCGCGGGTGCTTTGCTGTTCCTTTGCCCTACCCTCGTGTAAGCAGGCATCAAAGCATGTTCTGGTGTAACTTCTGCTGCAGGTGGAAGAGAGACGGGAGTGGCAATGACATTGTTCCTTCAGTTACTGGCAAAAACCCGAGAGCTTCTGAGGCGCCCTTCACCTCTGCGTTTCAATTCTATCTCAAATGCTGCCGCGTGGCTGCCCAACTGCTCAGTCTCCTGAGGTCCTTAAGCAGTTTTCTTCAGGGTGAGTCCAAGTCTTTCCTTTGAAATACGTGTGCATTGTCAGCAGTCTTTGTCCCCTACCTTCCTCTTCCATGTCACTTAATGAAAGCATTCAAGCGCAATCCCTTTCAACGCGAGGTACTCCATACGTGAGATCTTGGCTGCCTGCTCCCCCTTTCTCTGTCTTTTAATTAGTTAGCTATCCATACGCATATCTTCTATCTTTTGGCTGCTTAGTTTCCTCAAGTCCTTCAGAAAATGACACTGACTGAATAAATTAGGTCATCCTTATTTAACTGAGTCTGAATTGTACAACTCACATTTGAACTTGCTTATGTGTAATGGAGTATACAGAACCTTAACCAGAACAGGAATGCTTATAGGAAATAGGATAAAACTAATTTCAAGAGGTTCGTCCAGCTCTAAGAACATAACTGTATGGTCTTACTTGAAAAGGATTGATGGCAACTCCTTGACTTTTCAGTTAGAAAGCTAAATATGCCTAGGTCATGTTCATAATTTTACTTCAGGATATTTCCGAGATGCTTGGGAAAGAGTGAAGGATGCCTGAACATCTGTCCTCTGAACAAGATCGAACTAAAGTTAAGATCGGAGTTGTTGGAAAGGATTTTTTTCAATTTCCCGATGGTCTGGCTGCCGTGTTTCTCATCTTGTCTGCAGGAGACTGGGTCAGCTCCAGCAGAGAGATTCAGAGCAAGGCACTCCCTAATTTTCTCTTGGAACTTAGCTCTGTTCTTAATTAACACATTGGCATTTGGGCCAGACCCCAATTGCACGGCTCAGCGGTGCTGTCTTTTTCCTGGCAGGGGGCTCCAGTCAGTGCTATGGCAAGCCAGAGGAGGCAGAGAAGCACCGACTCTAAGAGATACCTCAGAGGGAGGCAGAGCACGAGGCCAGAGTCACCAACTGACTCATAACAAGTCCTAAGCCATGATGTGAGCTTCTGTTCTTCAAATTTGGGATCTAGCTGTTGTCAGCTATATGAAGATCACTTGCATAGGCTCCTGCTGTGCCTAAGGTGGCAGCATGTTGAGGCCTCCCTTGCATGGCTGTGAGCCGGCAAGTGCCTGGTGCAGCTGGGACCTGCACAAGTAAGTGGAATGATAGTGTGCTCTGAAGAGATCTTTAACCTGTGTTTCATTAGGTGCTGTTCTCTTGTACCACAGGCCACAGACCTTTG
Organism: Psittacula echo; assembly: GCF_963264785.1. Taxonomy (NCBI): domain Eukaryota; kingdom Metazoa; phylum Chordata; class Aves; order Psittaciformes; family Psittacidae; genus Psittacula; species Psittacula echo. Next base: position 63,054,534 of record NC_137735.1, read on the forward strand.
GAGGTACTGGTCAAGGTGGGACCCGTCAGAATAGGCCACTGGCTTGTGATGAGGAGCTGTGAGAGGGCTCATCTGGAGCCTTCCCTCATCTCCTCTGCCCCCCAGTCTGGTACCCATGTTTAAGCACTCTGTTTCCCTGACACTTGCATGGGCTGCACTGTCGGTGTGGCATGCCTGGGCCTGTATCTTGCTGATCCTGATGTGGCTCCTGGTGTGACTGGGGACCTGCTTGTCCCTGCAGCCTGGTGGGGTGGTGGGCAGACTTTGGCTGAGCATTTCACTATTGTGGCTCCTGCTCCACGGTCCTTGCTTGAACCTGATTACCACTTTTATTGCCAAGAGCCACCTTTAGGTTAGAGAACTGTATTTATTTGTAATGAGGAGTGTTGATGGTGCTAATGTATAATTGATACTTAATATAATTAGGTAGTACGTTACAAACAAGGCTGTATAATTTCAGTACTCACTACAAAAGCACACAAAATGGAGTGCTCATTAGCACACAATTTCTTAAATTAAAAAAGCTAAATTGAGGTGAAACAGGCCACCCATGTCCTCTGTACACTGCTGCTTCCAAGATATCTTTGCTCAGATATGAGGCCAGACAAACATACTCTCAGGCAATCCCAAAAGTGCACTGAAGTAGTGCCTTTGTGGGAATTTCTGTCTGCGTCAGCTCTAGGAGATAAAGGCGACGTGATGTACAGCCAAAGCAGCCTTTACACTTCTAGAGCTGCTTCTCTGCTTTGTTAACACTCTGAGTTATGCAGGTATGTCCCTGCTGCATGTGTGGGATAAACACCTGGGCGTGCTTGGAAGTGGTGGCCTGGAAGCATCTCTCTTAGTTCCGCTCTAAATCAAACTGGCTGAACTACACTCAGCCCATGTTCTGTTTTCACTGGTGCCACTGGGAAGTGAGAATCAATTTTTGCTTTTCACTGGGTGCTTCCCTGCCCAATGACTGCATCAAACTTGGCATTGGTGAGCTTTTTCAGGACAGCCAAGGCACGTTCTGGAAGCAACCTGAAAGAGACAACAACAGGAGATTTAATTTAGGATAAAAAAAAAATCAGGGTAAAAGTGGCACCACAAGTTATGGAAGAGCTGGTCTGGGAGTGGAAGTGTCCACACACAGACTGAGACCAAGGCTTAAGGCAGGTGTTATTTCTGAAGAATACATAGCCTCCATTAATCTCTGCCTAGTTTAGTTCCAGTCCCGGTCATGTCCTTGAGATTTCCAAGTCTGGGTATCTCCTTGATAGTATTTGGGTTGCAATCCTGCTGCAGGACCAAAGAAGGTCAATATCAGGTGCATATTGAATGTGTTATGCTGTAAAAAGCAGCTGGCCTGTGGAAGGATGAGATGTGAAACTGAGGAGTGGTTTCCCCTCTGAGGATTTCTTCTTTTACAAGTCATGTCTCTGTGTCCTCCCTCTCCCACATTAAGACACAAAAGCAAAGTTATCCTAAGGGCTTTGACAGCATTAAGTTTGACTTATCTATGCTTCTGCAACTTGCACTGTCAGCATGCAGCTCTTGGAGATGCAAAAAGACATAAAAGCTTTTTTCTACTCTCTGTGCTGGGTTTTGCAAATAAGATATTACCAAGTGTCTCATGAAATACTGTAGGAGTTAACTGAAAAGTTAACTTAGTTGTTCTGATGTAATTTCAGATTTGGAATCTGTGCTCTGGTAAAAACACCTCCTCAGCGGAGCAGCTACACCGGCTACTAAAATCACGTGACAGGACAAATCTTGCTTTATGTGGCAGAGAGCAGTAGAGCCCTTTTGAAGCAATTTTCCCAGCCTTTGTGACCTCAGTCTTCGGTGTTGATATGAAGAAACAAGTACTACTAAGCAGCAGGTCCTCTTTCTGAAACTACTCTGGGACTGCTGGTTCAGAGGAACTGTTGTTCACAAGCCCAAGGGAAATGGCAGTCTGTGAAGAAAAAGTTTTATCTTGTTCTCCCTCTCCTTCCCTATAAACTGGTAGAACAGGTGAGTTCTCCACTGGGACAGTGAGCAGCAGAGAGTGGATCACAAGGACCTATGACAGGGCTAAAAAAAGCACCTTTGTGTATGACATCTGCTGTTGTCATTCGAAAAACAACACTGCTATCTCATTACTTCTCATGTGCTTCTCATACTAAAATATTTCAGATGGGTGGTTGTTTGAAAAATAATACTCTCTTCTGCAGACAGCTACACATTATCTAGTTACTGTAGGCATAATAATGTCAGATTTGGACTAGTAACTGTATAGTGATGTCAAACACTTAAGACAACAGAAAATAATTGAAACTGGTTTGAATATGAACTTCCACTGTGCAGGTGTCATTCCACTGTTTCTCTATGTTGCCAAACCATATTTTATGTTAATACATAGGTAAAAAATGCAGTTTCTCATAAAAAGTAATCTTGAACCAGACGTAACAAGTTTGATGCTTGTATACTCATGTAGTTAGCACTGATATATTCCCTCCTCCCCCTCTCATCCCCTTTTTATTCCCCTTTTGCTACTTACATTTCAGAGAGTAAAGCAACGTTTAGATGTGGTGGAACAAAAACCATTTTCTTGTTGGTCAGTATTCCTTCCATCAGGGCCTCAACAACTTCCTCAATCTCCAAAATCTTCCCAAGCCTGCACAGGAAAGCGAGCATGTAAGAGCTGCACTGGTAAAACAGGGGAGGTAGGAGCTGATGTATGATGCTTCACATATGCACATGCTCAGGTAATCCAAATGCAACTGTTATGGGGGTTAAAGGCAACTGCAGCTTTTCTTTAGCCAATGCTACAACTGTTTCTATACAGTCAGTTGGAACACAAGCCCTAAAGCTGGTGCTAATGTGTAGTGTGTTGGTTCACAGAAGGCAGTGCGGGAAAGCAGAGATTTGATAGTTACCTTGTACTGGGGTTTTTGACAAATCCAGTGTTTATAAAAACCGGGCAAAGACATGTAGTTTTTATTCCATCCTTTCCGAGGGTAGACAGCTCCTCTGTCAGAGCTTTATGAAATCCAACTGCCGCAAACTTGCTTGAACTGCAGGAATGGGAAAAGCACAAATGAGAAGGCAGAAATACTAGTTCTAACTTTCTACAACTGGAAATGGCCTAAAAACCTGACACAGTCCTGACTAGGAGGCAACAAAATACAATTTTGTTGAGAAACAGCTGAGAAACGGGGCGCAGAGACTGCTTCTAACTGCCCCTGGACCTGAGCATAGTGCTGGATTAGGGGCAGTAACTGTGGAACGCAGAGCGGTGCCTTTCAGAAGTTGCCTTTGCGGTGAACAGGCAGACAAATGTCAGGAATTCTTAAAAAATGAGAACCAACGTGCACCAATTGATGGCCTTCCTGGTTTTCCCGTGTGAGGAGATTCTTCGGAGGCATGCAGCCTAAAGCTCTGATGTTCAGAAGGATGGATGGGCAGAGTAGAAATGGAGAACAACCCTCTACTGCTCCACGTACCACACAGGAGTGTCTCGTGACGGTTGTGTGTGAGTGTTGGAATAGAAAAGCATTATGTGTGCCAAAGTTGAGGAACATCTTGCCACAGAAATTGGTGCAGGCCAAGAGTATGAATCAATTCCCAAGCAAGTAAAACCAGTTTATTGACTGTTACTGATTTGGACGGCGTAATTCCTATAAAATCCCTGGCACAGGAGTGCTCATGTTGCCAGCAGTGAGTGACTCTCTAAGGAGGAGTGTTCCTAGAGGAAGATTGCTCTTCCTGGAGCTGCTATCATAGAGGGCTGGGTCTGATGCAGAATGACAATATGCAGTCTAACAGGTTTGCTGTTCATGCACCATGATTCAATTGCTTCTAATAGAAACAGGCAATATAGTGACCTCTGAGATTCATCAGTTAGTTTGCTGACAACACAGTAGTATTGTTATGTTTTTACTTTCACAGTATCACAGTATGCTAGAGATTGGAAGGGACCTCAAAAGATCATCTAGTCCAATCCCCCTGCTGGAGCAGGAACACCTAGATGAGGTTACACAGGAATGTGTCCAGGTGGGTTTTGAATGTCTCCAGAGAAGGAGACTCCACAACCCCCCTGGGCAGCCTGTTCCAGTGTTTCTTCACCCTCACTGAGAAGTTTCTTCTCAAGTTTAAGTGGAACCTCTTGTGTTCCAGTTTATACCCATTACCCCTTGTCCTATCATTGTTTGCCACAATGTTCACCAGGGCAGAGTAGAGGGGAAGGAGGACCTCTCTCGACCTACTAACCACCCCCCTTCTAATACACCCCAGGATGCCATTGGCCTTCTTGGCCACAAGGGCACAGTGTTGGCTCATGGTCATCCTGCCATCCACTAGGACCCCCAGGGCCCTCTCCCCTACACTGCTCTCTAACAGGTCGTTCCCCAACCTATACTGGAACCTGGGGTTGTTCCTGCCGAGATGCAGGACTCTACACTTTCCCCTGTTATGTTTCATCAAGTTATTCCCTGCCCAACTCTCCAGCTTGTCCAGGTCTCACTGGATGGCAGCACAGCCTTCTGGCGTGTCAGCCACTCCTCCCAGCTTAGTGTCATCAGCAAACTTGCTGACAGTACACTCAATTCCCTCATCTAAATCGTTGATGAATATATTAAATAATACTGGTCCCAATACTGACCCTTGAGGCACTCCACTAGATACAGGCCTCCAACTGGACTCCGCCCCATAGACTACAACTCTCTGGCTTCTGTCCTTCAGCCAGTTCGCAGTCCACCTCACTACCTGATCATCCAGACCACACTTCCTCAATTTAGCTATGAGGATGCTGTGGGAGACTGTGTCAAATGCTTTGCTGAAGTCAAGGTAGATCACATCCACCGCTCTGCCATCATCCATCCACCGTGTTATTTCCTCATAAAAGGCTATGAGGTTGGTCAAGCATGACTTCCCCTTGGTAAAGCCATTTTGACTGCCCCTCATAACCCTCTTATCCTTGATATGCCTTAAGATGGCACCAAGGATAAGGTGTTCCATCACTTTCCCAGGGATGGAGGCGAGGCTGACTGGTCTACAGTTACCCGGGTCCTCCTTCTTGCCCTTTTTGAAGACTGGAGTGACCTTTGCTTTCCTCCAGTCCTCAGGCACCTCTCCCGTTTCCCAGGACTTGGTAAAGATGATGGAGAGTGGTCTAGCAATGACTTCCACCAGTTCCCTCAGCACCCACGGGTGCATCCCATCTGGACCCATGGATTTATGGATGTTCAGATTGTTTTGTGAAAGGTAATTTTACAGTCAAAAACCATTTTATCTCATGACGGCAGAAGTATTTCTATATACTACAGTCGCTGCCACAAAGGTAGAAGGATCAAAAGCTATTCATTAGGAGTATACTTGACAACACTACACAAACTTACAGAACAACTACTTTCTAAGAATGAGAAGGGAAGAAGATACCTTTTTTTTTGCTAAGCGAAAGTCTGGATCAGTGAGGAAAAGGAAAAAGAAGCTTTCATTAGTTATGTGTCATATAATTATTCCTTCATACAAGCATTGCTCCTGATTCAGTCACAGCTAATAAGCAAATTAGTGACAACCTCCAGGCATCTGTAAGTACTGGCAGTTGGGCTTCTCTCCTTGTCACAGACCTCAGGCCATACTGTATTCAGTAATAGGATTATTTTGGTTATTTTATACTTTCTGATGGAGAAGATGCTATTAAAATAATAATAATAATAAAGGATCTGATGATAAAGTCACTTACCAGTAAGCCACCATGAAAGAAGTTACTAAATGACCAGCTGCTGAAGCCACTGTGACAATGTGACCATGGTTATTTTTGATCATAGTTGGCAGAAAAGCTTTTGTGGTCTTGACATCAATGAAATCAAGAAAATCGCAGCAGGGAGAAAAGGGAAGAAAGAACAATGTTCTCTTAGGCGTATTCAGCACTGACCCTGACTATCATTAATTAAGTGGCAAATGCTATCACAAATGCTGTGTGCTGCACAGCACCTCAGATTCTGAGAGCCACAGAGATACCCATTCTCCTCTCAGCTGGTACAAGTGCCAACCTGTTTCCCAAACAGGAATGTTTCAGGAAGTTGGCTGTCAACAGGAGCTGATTCTCACATCTGTCCCAGGCTGCTTTTTTAGATTTCAGGTGACACTGACAATGCTGCCAGTGTCTCATCCCAGCACATACAATAAAACACTCTTCAATTTGTTGCTTCCCTTTTCTCCCACTGCAAACAAGTCCTTAACAGCTGAAACCCTCCTGCTAAGTAGCGTTTGCTGGCAGCTGCCCTATACCTGTACTTGCAGGGCGTGGTGCTCAGCTGTGGGTGTCTAACTACCCCATGCAAAGGGAAACCCCAACACATTTCCGATAGAGACAAACCCATGCTACAGATGAGGCTGTGGCCAGCTGGCTCTTGCAAAGACAAGAGAAAATGAAAATCAGGGCCAGGCTCAGATTAGCAAGAGGTTAATCAAGTTTATACACATGTGAATGATGCTTTTGTAATTCACTGGTAGCTGAAAAGAATTGTTAGCCTAAATATGTGTCCTGAACAACACTCCCCAAAAATATAGGTATGAAGTTGGTGGTGGCACTTACCCACATGTGAGCAAGAATGTTGACTTCAAACATTCTTTCAATCTGGTGGTCCTGAGTTGAGAGGAAGTCAGCAGCTGTAATCACACCAGCATTATTCACCAGGATGGAGACATCCCCGATTTCCTGTTTCACCTTTTAGACAGAAAAAAAACCCAGAAAGTTTTGTGTCATAAGTTTTGGGTTTTTTTATGGAGAGGACGATAGTGCCTGATTTCCAGAGGTGGTAGGAACTGTTGCAGCAGTACCATGAAATAGGGTTTAGATCTGATGCTTCTCCCTTTTAATTACTGACAGTATCTGCAGTCTTCCACACATTGCCTACAGACACAGTATGCTCTGAGTAGTTTCAGTTGGGACTATGGACATAGAGACTGTTTTGAGCCAGCTCATTTTATTTAACAACACAATGCCCTCAGTGCTCTCTGTTTGCTGTTTAGGAAACTAAAAGGCAGAAGTTCCCTCAGGAGTTGGACATCTAAAGAGCAAACCTGCAATGACATGTGATATGCCAGAGCCTCACAGAAGAGGAAGAGAGTGGCTGCCATCTGGGAAACGCTAATTTGCTCTCCGTACTGAAATCAGCAAGAAGTGGGCAGATGCCAGGGGCTGTCATGAATTGCATACCACGCCTCTTCTCTTGATTTCTCAACCTTTCTGAAGATGAAGCACGGTGGGTAAGTCTTTGGAAGTGCCCCTGCTCCCCTACCTTCTCTGCAGCACTGTAGATGTCCTCCCTTTTGCTGCAGTCCACCACGAAGGCTTGTACAGTGGCTCCCAGCCTTTTGCATTCTGCTGCTGTTTCCTCAACACTGTGCTGTAAAGGCAGAAATGAAAGACATATGCAACTGTACCATGCCCACGTATTGCTGCTTGGGCATTGTTCACACCAGCCAGAAGCTAAAGACTTCTGTCTATTGCATTACCACTGCTAAGTCCCTGAACAGTTCATAGGGACCAAGTGAAAGAGCTGCAGTAGGGGTATTGTGGCAGGACCAGTATTCCAGCCTCAAATTTTGGACCTGTGTAGAGTAACTGCCAGAAAGGGCATGTGGCAACAAAAGTGAGTTTGCCTTGGCAAAGCACACATAGGTAGCCTGCAGGAAGGGGACACTCGGTGGCTTTCCCACCACAGCAGGCAGACTCCACAGCTGAAAGCAGAGCTGTAAAAACACAGACCCTGATGACCCCCCCGAGATGTAAAAATGGCCCTTTGTGTTTCTGTGTTCACAGACTGGCTGTGAGAGGAGCAGTTTGCTCCAAAGGACACAGTGTAGAGAGACTTTTCTTATGAGAACAGCATTCAGTACACACACAACAGAAGGTCCCCTAAGTCATTTGATCTACCCACTAAGTGAGGGCAAAAGTGACTTTGCTGCAGCTTTGTATCCACACAGACCAAGCAGCTGGTTAAGGCTGATGGCCCTCAGGAATGGGGCCTCTGTTAAAGGCAGCTGGACTGGAGAAGCATATTCCTAAAACGCTTGGGATCTCCCACCTCCTTTGGACTGTATTTCAGTGCCTGCTTACACACACCTTTACAACATATTCCCTACAGCACTATATCATTCACCAATTAAGTTTGCTCCTTTTCACCCATTCCAGTGCCATGCCTCCTCTCACCCACTCCAGACTCTGGTCTTAGCCATCATGGGTAGCACGAACAGGCACAGAGAATGTTCTACAATATCCTCCCTATTTATAAATCCCCTTACACTAGGCTTGGCTTGGCTTGGGGGTTTATTTTTGTTTGTGGGTGGGCTGTTTGTTTATTGCAGCTTCAGGATGACATGCTGAACTCCTCTGTACCTTCTGATCCACTGTGTCGGAAGCCCTCCCCACACACAGCTGCCCACCTACTCAACCCCAAGTACAGTCAATTGCTCCTACAAACATGCCTTTGCCTTGATCCCCATCGAATGACATCCTGTGTGTTTGTACCTGTCCACCCTCCACTTGCCAAGGTCTTTTGCATTTGGGCAGATTTGTCAACGTCTGGTAAGGAGCTGCCTACACATGTAACTGCGCCAGAGGGCAGCAGGGCTCACCCATAGCTCAACGTAGTGATTCCCCTGGATATGACGGGGGTTGACAAATGCAACATATGCATAATCCAGCAACATACGCAAAATATCTGAGGCCAGGGAGGCAGCGAGCAGGTGGTGAACCCGCTTCTCTGTGGAAACAGGCTGCTGGTCTCACATGCCTCTTCCTGCCAGCTCAGGCAGCAGTTCCCACAACACCTTGCTGACCCCTGCGCTCCCTCTTGCAGGTTCTCCCTGCCGTGCTGTGGATACCACCTCGCCGATTAGCACCGAGTGACTGTGGGACCCAGACACTGACATCCTCTGGTGCAATGGGGCAAACCCTGGGCTGGGGCTCAGCGTCCCCGCTCGTGAGCCTGCAGGAGCGACCGTGGCAGCAGGTGTGTGGATGCAGTCGTGTGCCGCCCTTCCCGTGCTATTAACCCCCAGTGCCTCCCTCGGGGACGAACGAGCCAAGACACGCGCTGTGCCGTTACCTTGCTGATGTCCCACAGCACCAGTCTGCTCTGACGCTTGGCAAACTCGAAGGCTGTCGCTCTCCCTACACCGTGTCCAGCACCTGTGATGAGAACGAGCTCTCCACTGACAGACTTTCTCTTCACAGGGATAAAAAGCTTCACAAACGCCTCTAAGTAGGAGTAGATGAGCGTGACCACGAACAGGAGGATTTCCACAAACAGATTCATGCTGTTGCTGCCAGTCCGTTTATTCCCGAACGGTGTGACGGCAGCGCAGCGCCAGTGCCGGTTTGTGTGCGCTGCTGCCCGGTTAGCCGGTACCGCAGGGGGCCCTCCAGGCCCGTCCCTCTCCGGTCGTAAGTGGGCGCCCGCGGCCCGCCTGAGCTCTCTCCGTCTGTTCTGTCAGTCACAGGCAGGGACTGCTGCCTCGCTCCGGCCCGCCCTGCTTTGCCCAGCCCTCGCCACCCGGACTCCGGGCTCTCCTCGCCGCGCAGGGCTCCGTGAGACGCTAAGACTGCAACCGCCGAGGCCCGGCAGCAATTCACGCGTGAGGAGCAGCAGCCGCCACCGGCGGCCCGATCAGCCACACCTCCCAGCAACCAATCAGAGAGCGGCGCTTGGGGGGGCGTGTCTATGGAGAGGACGAGCTGGAGGGCTGGAAGCTCTCCTGATTGGTGGCGCTGGCCCAATGAGAGGTGAGCTTGTAAAGAGGGCTGCTGGCGCGGCGCGGCACGGGGCTGGCGGCCTGGCCTGGGTTCTTGTTCGGCGGTCGGTCGGTCGGTCGGTCGGATGTGTTTGAACCTGTGGTCAGCTCTGCTCAGCCGAGGTGGGCCGGTGTCGCTGTCAATGCTGCTCCCTGCCGGCGCCCTGCGTGCAGCCACGGTGCCCGGTGTGTCTCGGGCAGTCGCCGTGTTCACTTTCGCTGTTGCGCTCTCCGCCCCGCCTGCCTGGTGTGTTCTGCAGCGCCGCCCGCCCCTCAGGTACCGCGGCTTGGTAAAGCTGAGCAGTAACCAGGCTGTCGCTCCTTGGGCTCAGAGCCTGCCTGAGGCCGTGGTTCTGTTGGTGTTTGTCCGTTTGAGGTGGTGCTCTGTTCCCCAGGGAGCAGCCACCCCGTCGCTGGGCCAGGACCTCAGGGTTTTGCCCCCCCCTGCCAGCTGAGGGGATCTTGGCGCAGGATGTGCTGTGTAGCCGAGGGTGTCCCTTTGGGACCTGGCAGAAACAAAAATTGGGGTGTTCTTTAAATTGATGAGCTCACTGAAAAATACAGAAGCAGTCTAACGTTAATCTTCATGTGGAGATCGCACTTGATATCAAGTATGCGCTTTTCCCCATCTCTGTTAAAGATGTTGTGAGCCTCAAGTGGTTTGTGAGTTGTATTGTGCTCTTGAGAATACTGTCTCAGCAGTGTATGTGAAAGCATGTGCATGCTGTAATTGTGACCAAGGAATTCTTGACTTAAGTGTTCTAGATGCACATGAGTATATCATAGAATCAGTGAGGTGTTTAAGAACTGGAATTGCTGGTTTTGAAAAAGCCTGGTCTGTTCTGCTGATTATAATCCAATATTCACCTCTGGGTTTAAACAACAGGGTTAATACTTAATGTATGAGTTGCTTTCTTCTTATTTACCTGAAACTCATCGGTCTCATCATCACCTCGCTCAGATGTCATGTTGTTAAAACCTGAATGTATTTTTTAAGGGAATGTATGTTTCCTTACATGCTGGAAGTGATTCTTTTTCAGAGCTAGTGATCAGATACTGTAATGCAATCTGCTGGTAAGTATTTTATTGTTAACTAGTCTTTCAGCTCCCAAGACCCATGGCAGAATAAAATCACTAGAGGTATCAAGTATTATTTTTTTCTGTTAACTTACTGGTTTGATAGTTCTGGCCTTCTTTAAAATTGAAAAAGAAGGTATGTGTTATCCTATTTGGTATTGCACAAAGTGATATTTTTGGTGATCACAGCAACTTGTAGAGCTGTGTTACTCAGGGGTTTGGATGTTTCACTCTTGCTCTTACCAGGCCTACCACTAGATGTGAGAGCAGGACTCTTGTAAGGCTGGGTTGGTTTGTTGATGAAATGCTCACATGGGGATTTAATGTTCAAGCAGGCCTTCCTGCTGCATTTACGGTAAGTATCTTTGAGGTTTTCATTGTCTATGATTAATAGCTGGTGAGTATTCCACAGTCGGGAAGGGTAGTTGTAGTTCTCAGCTTCTCACTCATGCTATGAAGTTGTCATGTGTGTCTAGTAGAATACTCTTCTGCTTCAAGAAGTTGAAGGTAAAATTCAGAATTTGTTGGTGCAGGCATACATTTGCATGATACCTGAAAGAAGTAATAATATACTACTGAGAGCTGTTTTATGGAAAAAGCCTAGTGTGTTCTGCTTGCTATGATGTACTATGCAGGTCTGGGATTAAGGAAGAGGGTTAAAACCTAACGAATGAGATGCCTTTTTTTTTTCTTTATTTCAGTAATCTGTCTGCAAACTGTTGGTCGCATCTTCATCCTGTTAACATGCTCAACAGTTATAATGTTAAGCTCTACCACAGCAAAGCTCTCACCTCCCCGTATCCAGGATCACATGTGGAGCGTAGCCAAGTTCCTGCAGATAAAGTGGGCTGGTTGACTGAGTGGAAAGATTATAATCCTGTGGAGTACACTGCAAAATCTGTTTTGGCTGGACCCAGTTGGGCAGATCCCCAAATCAAGTGAGTGTCATTGTTTCTCTTTTTTGCTGTGAACATGGAAGCAGGAAATAGTGATCAGCTGAATTAACAAAATCCTCAGCTTAAGTGATGTGATTCTATAGTGATGTGTGAAAGTCAAGATCTAGAAAGATGGTGGTTAGAGAAATGGAATCATTCAGATTAGCTCTTAAGGACACATGATTTTACAGAGCTAAGAATAATGTTGATTGGAATAATGCACATCTGTTAATGCTGGATAGTGCTGCTTCTGTGTCTTGTGAGATGAGTAAAAATTTCTTAAGAATCTCTTCATTCTTAAGAATTTGGGAGAACATTTTCGTGATATGCTTGTTCACAATTGAATGTTAGATGAGAAAAGACTTAAAGTAGACTTGTAGTTCTTGAGTGCTCTGACTCAGGAAATGTGACAGGTTGAATGCATGATGAATTCTTTTTTAGTGAGTGTGTGTATTCATTTTTATTGATTCTGTGAATATGTTCTCTTCTCAAGGAGTGCTGTATGCTTCTTGCCTAGAAAGTTAGATCCATGCATTTAGTGTAACTTGTCATAGTGTGAAATGGTGATTTCTGTGCATGCACATCTGTGTATAAAGATCAGAAGATTGTGGTACTTGAGTTTTCAGCCTTACCTTCCTTGGTTCATTTTGCTGTGTGCACGTATGCTTCTATTTGCTCTTAATTTGGGTTAGTATTCAGGTGGCACATACAGGACAACCAGGTGACCAGGCCCAGTTAGTAGGGGTTTATGAAAGGCAGGTGCTGCTTGACTTACCTTGTCTTCTTCTGTGACAAGTTTTATAAATTACCTTTTTTATTCTTTTCCACAGTGATAAAGGGTTTTCTCCCAAATTCAATGAGAGAGATGGAGAAGTGGAGAGGAAGAGTCTCAATGGCACATACATGGTTGAAAATGGGAGGCCCCGGTGAGTATGTTCTTTGTTCACATACTCATTTCAGTGATGTAGAGCTCTTACAGGTCTATCAGTTTTGATGCATGGCACCTGCTAGAACAAAGTCAAGATAGTCATTCTTAGAGACAGGGAAAACGATACTTCAGGGCCATGGAAGAAAATTTTGGCAGAGAGGCATTAAAGGTAGCCAGTACTGCCACAACAGAGCATTGTGGTGACACTGGAGTCAGAGGAGGTCTAACACTGTTAATAGCAGGATCTGTTGAATCAATTGTTTCCGCAGTTTGCCCAGATGTTGGGTTCTGAAGCTTTTGTAATGCTTGTGTGCTGTGGTAGAGCAGAAGAGTATTTCCTTCTGCTGATGAATCTTGGCATAGCACAGATGGGTAATCTCACCTAAAAATAACATCTTTTATTTCTGTCTTTCGAATGTAATTGAATGCTCTGTGCATCCGTAGTCTTGGAAACTAGATTCCATTTTCAGACAAGGTTGTGGGCCCAATGAAAGTAATGCTTAATCAGGAGTATCTTGGGACACAAGATCTATGAAAAGGTAGAGCCATTTTGTATGTTTCCTTTCCCTGTACTATCAAAAGACAAAAGAGATTGATAAAGGTGAAAACCATGCTTTGTCTCTGTTGCTCTTTAAAGCATATGGTAGCACTGAATGTATCTTGCTGTCCTTTCCTTTGTTGTTTAGGCTTCTTTAAAGCTGCTTTTTTTAAATACTTGGAGCATATTTTGAACATGGAGAAGTAAATGTGTTTAATGTGCCACTTATTTCAGAAATCCAGTGGGAAGGACTGGCCTCACAGGCAGAGGATTGTTAGGGCGCTGGGGACCAAACCATGCTGCTGATCCTGTTGTAACTAGGTAAGGGCCAGGTGACAGAAAGTTGCCCTGCAGTAGAGCTAAAAACCCCATGCGTTTTGCTTTTTGCTTGCATCTCTGGACAGGCTATTACTTACCATAGGCCTTTTGTATGTGTTCATCTATGTGTAAGCTCATTCAGATATGGGTATCTGAATGGAGAGATATATAGACATCTGGAACAAAAATTTCCTAATTTTTTTTTCTTAGCCTTGGTCTCTGAAGAAGAATAAGGACTCACTGCTCATGACAAGCAGTAGTTTCTGAAATGCTGAGGAAACAGATTTAAAGGAAAAAAACAGTACAGGAGGCTTAAATAGAAATACATTTTACAGATAATCTTCAGTAATGAATGTAAAAACTGAAAGGATTATGTGATACTTCAATACTGTATACATAATATGTCAAAAGGCCTTAGGTGAGGCATGTTCAATTACAGGGATAGGTTTTTCTGTTACAATGACTTAACTGCAAACAAAAGCGATGTGCCTGCTTTTGCTTTGTGAGGAGTACTAACTTGGCCTAGTATATTATAGGAGGAGGTGGGGTTAGCCTCTTCCTTTTTTTTTTTTTAATACATTTTTGTCAGTATATGCTCTTTTAATGGTGCTTTTACTAGCCAGATCTGTATGTGCATGCTGATTGTTTTGCACAAAAAAAGCATTCAGAAAAGATTGTGTAGTTAACGCAGGTGCAAGCGAAGCAGTGCCATGCTGAAGATGGAACCATTGTGGAAATTAGCCTTATGCATTTTCCTTCTTTCTGTTTTCAGAAGGCTGTCAATGCTACCAAGTTGTTTCGTTGAAAGTAAAAGAAATGGTGGTTTGATTTTTGTGTTTTTTTAGACAGCTTTTTGCTTTAACTATGAAGTTATTTAAGTTCTTTACTGTGAGGGTGGTGAGGCACTGGAATGGGTTGCCCAAGGAAGTTGTGAATGCTCCATCCCTGGTGGTGTTCAAGGCTGGGTTGGACAAAGCCTTGGATGACATGGTTTAGTGTCCCTGCCCATGGCAGGGGGGTTGGAACTAGATGATCTTGAGGTCCTTTCCAACCCTAACTATTCTGATTCTGTTGTTAGTTCTACTATTGTCTTCAGTAAGGAATTGTTTGTGGCATTGTGCTGGTGCTGGGCATGAAGTTCAGAGGTGGTGTTGCAGCCTGCACGTACATTCAGTTTTAGCAGAAGGCATGCTTAACCCTCTCATTATGGGTAGGCACCAGGCTTGGGGAGTGTTGCAGCTGGATGTGCTGGAGGCAGCTCTCAAAGGAGTGAGAGCTGCTATCACTGTGATTACAGAAATGTGGCTCTTGGGCAGTTTCTGCTCTTCTGGCTAGGGAAAATGTAGTTGATAGAGGCATGCAGAAAACAAAGTGGTTTGCCCTGGGTTGTGATTGTGCCAGACTGCATCCATCGACTGCATCCCATGACTGTTCTTTTTCTGCTTTGTTTGCTCCTGCACAGATGACAGTGCAGTTGCTTTGCTGTTGCTCTGCCAGGCCCTCATGTCAAGAGGCAGAAAAGCATGTTCTTGTTTGTCATTTGCTGCAGGTGGAAGAGAGATGGAAGTGGCAATAAAGTTGCTCATCCAGTTACTGGCAAAAACATCTTGCAGTTTGTAGCTATCAAGAGGAGAGACTGTGGGGAGTGGGCCATTCCAGGGGTAAGAACAAAACTCTGGTGACAGTAGACATTTTCCTGCTGGCAAGAACATGAGGCGGTAATGTGTGTGTGTAGTAAAAGCATGCCTTCTGGTGTGCAGAGGTGAGGAGAAATGCTCCTTAAACTGGCTTTGCCCAAGCATCAGGTGGGATGCCGTCTGCTGTTTCTGCATTACAAGGCAATATTTGTATTTAATTCTGACCATGTCTTTTGCTTAATGCGGGCATAATTTAATCCATTGCAGGTTTTGAAGGATGTACATGCTCACACTTTACAGCTAAGTGTACAGTGCCTCCTGTGTCCAGAGTATGATGCAGGTGGATGTAATATACTAAGAGCCAGTTAAAAGGGATTAAGTCCAAGTGGAATCTGAGGGATAGTCACGGTTTTTTTCTTCTTTTAATTTCTCCCCTCCCCTTTAAGGGGATGGTGGACCCAGGGGAGAAGATCAGCACTACCCTGAAGCGAGAATTTGAGGAGGAGGCCTTGAATTCCTTGCAGAAATCACCTGATGAGAAAGCAGAATTAGAGAAGCAACTCCACAAGCTGTTCAGCCAGGAACACTTTGTGGTGAGCTCTGTCTCTCTTGTGATTGGCCTCTTGAGCTCTGCATGTAACTCACAGCTGTGTGGAGCTTGGAAAAGTGTTGCTAAAATGGAAATAAGCTGTGATGCTCGGGTTGTCATGGTGTAGGAAGTGACTATTGAAAACTGTGTGAGGGCAAATGTATAGGAAGGAAAGAAAAAAAAACCTCTTATTTATTCCACCTTGTTTGTTGTGACACTGAGCTTATTTTGGTTTGTTTGGGGCCTTAGGTATACAGAGGATATGTGGATGACCCTCGTAACACTGATAATGCCTGGATGGAGACAGAGGCTGTGAACTATCATGATGAAACTGGTGGGTGTCTCCATGTGTGCTTTTAGTTGCCTTTTACTCTGTATGTTGGTTTGAAATTGGGATGTATGAAATAAGGATGGAACATATGGACTTTGCCTGAAAATCATGTAGGTGTTTGTTAGCTAGTTCTAAGCTGTGGACTTTGTGCCTTGAGAAGCTCGATGGAGATTGGACATTGGACAAAGGTTCCTTCTTGTCACTGTTTACCTTGAATTCATTTAATTTCCTTTTTAATCTGGGGTGGGAGGATGGTGTTTCTCTTGATATGTTTTCTTTAGTAGCTAGTGTGTGCTTCAGGAACATTCCCTCTGGCTGCTGGCAGATTCTCACTGCATTTATTGCTTTGTTGTTGTAGCTGCTCTGAGACCTTTTATCTTGGTTACTGTGCCAGAGTAACTGTTAGACCTTATTTTATTTCTATAAATCAGTAGAAATGGGCATAGCATACACTGCTAGCTCTTAGATTGCTGTTAACATGGATTCTAATCTTTCGCCTTTAAGATAAGTCAACCTAGTTAGGTGAACAAGTCAGAGACTTCATCTAATGACATTTCCACTGTGTGTTCGGTAGTAGATACCAGTGAAGTTTCACATGTCACTGGTCCTTGATTTATCAGCACTCAAACTGAGAAGATACTGTTCCTTTTTGTTTCTAATACACATTTTCTAATACTTTTAAAAGCCTTTGTTTGGTTGTTGTCTGAAGTCCTTGGGATTCTTTTTGGAAACAGAGTAAGAAGCTTTGGAGAACAATTCAGAAGCTTCTCTGCATCCCTCCTTAAGTACTGTTTTTGATTTTGGGGCCTTTAGTACAATTTTAATTATTCTGGTTTTCCATAAGCATGTATGTTTCAGAGTTCAGTTGGTCCTGTAGAACAGTGCCTGAGAAAGGAAGCAGTCAGATGTTAGCCAAACAAACAAACAAAAAAACCAAGGCAGAGGGATTAGCTAAACTTGTGGTAGTGAGTACATGTTGTCATAATGATTTCTATTAACTTATGCTGCTGCTGATACCCCAGGAGTGGTGACAAGGTATTAACGCCATCTCTGCTACTCAGATTTGGTTTCAAATAGTGCAAGCATGAAAAAAGGTTTCTGGCACAGAAGCAGTAAGCAACTTGATTGATTGAGAAGTAGTTGAAGATTGCTGCCTGTGAAAGAGCCATGTGGAAGGGTGGAACTGATCAGTTGTGAGAAGAAAAAGCAGGAAAGAAGATGCAGTATCATGTCCTAACT
Organism: Psittacula echo; assembly: GCF_963264785.1. Classification (NCBI taxonomy): domain Eukaryota; kingdom Metazoa; phylum Chordata; class Aves; order Psittaciformes; family Psittacidae; genus Psittacula; species Psittacula echo. The sequence continues at coordinate 63,071,894 of NC_137735.1, forward strand.
CTTATTCTGTGAACAGGTGAGACATTGGATAACTTGCCCCTGGAAGCAGGTGACGATGCTGGAATGGTCAAATGGGTTGACATCAGTGAGAAGCTCAAGCTGTATGCAAGTCATAGCTACTTCGTTAAGCGTGTGACTGAGAAACGGGGAGCCCACTGGAGTGAAAATCGTGGTTCTGAGTGCCATGAGTGATGTAAATGAAGAACCAATGAACACCAAGGGGAGAATACATTTTACAGCTTTGAAACAGATAACGGTGTCCTTTTCAGTGACAATTCTGCAAAATCCAATCTGGCAAAAACACTCGGCAATGATAAATAGAGGCTTTTTCAGAGGCTTCAGATTGCTTCTTTTGATGTGTGAAATGATGTGAATGTAGAACTGTTACCTTGTTTTGCTTTGTCTTCATTATTTGCAACCATTTCATAACATCTTCCGATCTGCATGAGAACACAGAGATTCTGACTGGTTGTAGTTCAGAGGCTCTCCACTTCAGCTCTGTATTTTTGCACTCATTTCTTGTCAAGTGTATAAATCCATAAAGGATGAGAGACTTGCGGGAGGATAGCCTGAATAATAACTCGATTGAAGTGCTACATAATAAAATGACATTTCTTTTCTGAGTTTTGCTTGATGTGTCCTTTCAGTGGTTTGCTGAGAGATTAGTTTTCACATTTACTTGCTCTCTAGTTTAAAGTATGGATGGTATTCACATCTGAATGTCTGACCATGCATCTATCTATAACAGTATCTGTTGGTGGATGTAACTTGATGACTAACTTCAGGAGCTGGATTTTTAAGGTTTCTCTCTTCATACTGCTTATGGCTGTTAGGAAGACTGTGCCATGAACAGGATCATTGGAAAGAGAAGCCTTAAAGTATAATCTTGTAAATTGTGGTGGGGTTTTTTTGCAGTTTAAGTAATGTGAGTCACTTGCAGTCAGGAGGCTGATGTGGGCCTTCTGTGGCATTTATGCTAGTAACAGTAGCTGCTGTTGCAGCTAACAGTTGCTGACATGTCTCCCTATGTTTTTATTCCAGGAGTAATTGCTGTTAATTGTGTAAGTGTCAAGAGTTGGTGACAGTAACAGCTTAATTTTGTGGTTGAGACCTGGGGAGGGGATCTTAATGAATTTTGAGCCATGCGTTGAAGTTAGATGGTGGTAAATGTCATGGTCTGGAATTACCTTCTCTAACAGTACTGTGATGCTAACAGTACTCTTAACAGTAATGCTCATGTATTATTGAGACTGTTGGCCACGTCCTGCTTAACTATGAATGTTTTTAGGGCTTGTTCCTTTTCAACCCCACTTCTTCCCAATTAACTAATGAAATCTGGAGAAGTCATATGCATTTATATGGGGGGACACTGGGAATCTTGTACAGTTAAAGTATGTTACTTTCTAAGGAAAAAGTAATGCTAAGAGTTACTAATTTTTCTTTCAGTCCTTGCTCACCTCTTCCTGCACATTTGGTTTCTTCTGTGGTCTTACTAAAACATTATAAGTGCTTTAATCTAGGTTCATTTAAATCTAAATGGAAACAACCAAGTCTACAAAAGGTCAATAAAATCATCCCTATCTATCTTGTCTACTTCACAAAATGAAGAAATAATAAAGATTAAAATATTTATAAATTAAGATAGAATAATAACGTAGTTAAAGTATGGATGGGAAAACTTGCTTTCATTTATCATACTTAGTGCTCTTGTAATTTGTAGATTAAATACTGGTGGTGTTTGCCCCTTCACAGGCTACATGAGCTCAGGTGAAATTTTTTCTTGTACTGTGACTGTAGGTAGCATCTATCTCTGCATACATTAGCAAATTCTCCTTTTCTGTGCCTTGCAATGGAAAAGCTGAAGCGGCAGCATCACTGAGAGTTTCAAAACAGGTTGGGTGAGACAGAGAATATGCTTTTGTACATGTAATCGAGGTTGATTTATGTGCGCTGCTGTGTGATGTTACAGAGTGTGAAGTGGGTGATGAATCTGGCTTATAGGAGAAGCTGTTAGTGAAACTGCTTTTGGAGAGAAATAATCTTTTGCTTTTAAGAAGTTCCTGTGTTGAAAGTAATCATAGCTTGATTCATTGTCTCCCAGAGCATCAGACTGGAGCTGTACGGGTTAGCAGTCCTTGCTGGTTTAAGAACAAACTAGCAAGTGGCAAGCGGATTTCCACTATTTAAGCTACTGAAACAGCATTTCTGAATTCCATTTTCTTTTCATTGAAAGGTGATGTGCTTCAAGTGAAAGGTGTTTTCTGACCTTCCTTTGTAGGAATAGCATTTGGGGGTTTTTCTTCCAGCAGAGCATGCCTAGAGCACTTTTAGTGAAGTGCTTGGCTTAAAATCACAATGAGAATGGGATTCAGGAATAATCTCATCCTGTCATGGTTTTTATGCCTAAATTGTGTCTGTCTTTAGGAAAGAAGAAGTTGGGAGATGGTGAAATAGATAGTTAGCATTTCTTTCTCAGGAAAAATGGTAGCAGTAGTTGCTGTTTCTGTGGGAGGCAGGAAGAATGTGCCTGCTAAGGAGAACAAGGAGGTGTTGAAGCTGTTTATATCCTCTGTTCCTTGTGATGGTGAGCCTGTTGCCTGTCTTGACACACATCAACATGCTCATGCTTATTACACAGTTTGTCAGCTGTGTGGCATTGGTACTATTACTGGTGCATTTCAGAAGGTGTGGGAAGAAGTATTGAAACAGCTCTGGCTTTTGTTCATGCATTTTAGGAATTATGATTTAAGGACTGGTGTTATATATGATGTACCCTCTAGTTTCTTCACTTGCCTTAAATCTAAAATTAAATTTCCATTGAACTGTTGCCTTGATACCTTTCTTTGACAAAGTTCTGACAAAACCCATGTATCTAGGTAGACTTTTATTTGAGGCTTCTATGCAGAATGTTAAACTGACGATACAGTAAATAAAGGAAACAAGTCCTATTTCAAGTTAACTTTCTTAAGTGTACAGTTAAATCCACATTCTACTGAAGGGGTTTATGAACAGCTTAGCTATCAGTACTGTTTATTGGTTCAGAGAGATCATGAATACATATGGGGGAATGCTTATTTATCTATGAACCACTTGGAGTAGTTAATTTTTTTTCTGTGGTTACTGAATATAATACTTTTTTGCCTTGTGTTAGATAAGAATGCAATGAACCTTACGCCACTTGTGTCTTGAAAACTCTGAAGCTGTTAATTACAGAGACAGAATTCGCCTATTTCACTGATTTTAGTGCAGCACTTGGATTCTATTCAGCCAGGCTCAGAACAGGAGATTTTCATTTATGTCTTCTGCAACAAAGAAGAAAACTTTATTAACATTTGATGCCAAAGAGACATTTTTATGCTGTATCACTATCAAGAAAGTGATACACTAAAGTTTCAGAGGGCTCATGTAGGGGAATGGTATCCCTAACAAAAATCCAAATATGCTTGCTGCTATTATATCCAGGAGCCATCCATTTACACCCTTCTAGATAGGTGCTTTTTTGTTTCTAGTGCTAGGTCTCCTTGATCTATTTGTAAGACAAGAATCCCTTCCACCCCACTCTTCACAAATGACTGACCCTAAACCTCTCTTTGGATGAACAATCGTTGGCATAGTACATGTATATTATGATTAACGCCTCACAGCTTACTTCCATGTGTGATTTGTGACTGGTAAATTGTTATCAGAAGACCTGGAAAAATTCTGGGAAGAGTGAAGGCTCTGCATGTCTGACTGGGATCAGCCTCCACTTAAAAGCAGCGAGTTGCTAGTAGGATTTTGAGCACATTACTTCAGTCTGCATGTTTTTCCAAAGGCCTTCTGTCACATAGCTAGCCTTGCTAGCTGTGTCACCAGCTACCCTTGCTGAATGACTGGCAGTATTGTTCAGCTGTCACTCAGGGTTAGACCAGAAGACAGTGGATTACAAAAGAATGTACTACATTAAATGTAGGTATGTAAATCTCAAATTGTTATCTTGCCAGCTTCTGTTCAGCTGCTGCCTAGTTCTAGAGACATGACCAGCACAGTGGTATCTAGCTTTTCACTTTCCTAGAGAAGTCTTGATGTGGATTGAGCTGAACCAAACATATGCGTAAGTGCATTTGGGATCCAGAAACTGACACTGCCTCTGCCTAAGCCTACTGATGCGTGCAGTCTGGTGGGCACCATCTAGGTGTGTGTTGCGACTCATAGATAGGTGAAGTAGGTGGTTTAGCCTGCAACTGTTGTGTGATGACAGCGTTTGTGTTGTATATAGCAATCTAGAGGTAAGCATAGTTACTTGATCAGTGAGAGATCTCTGTTGTTTTCCCTGCTTGGCTTGAGGTCTTTAAAGGCATTTTCAATCAGTATGTTTTGATCACTGATTTAAAAGCACACGCTCACTTTGCCTTTCCTTTGGCACCAAGGAGTAAAATAGAGTCTTCTAAGAGATAGATATGTTGAACATATAGGTTCAGGCATCACACAGGAATTATTTGATATTTAATACAAACTACCTTCTGAATTTTTCCTCATGGAAAAGATGACTTTTTCCTATCTTTATATAACAATTCAGAACCTTGAACCTTTTGCAGTCTTGCTACTGTTCGGTTGCCTCTCTGCACAACAGCCATGAGCCTCTGGCTACAATCCCATATGTTGTGGTCTGAAAACGTGTCTAGTCTCGATAGGAACATTTTGTCCTGTTCATCTGTCTGTTCTTTTAGGTTTACCTTCCTTAATCCCAAAGCAGTGGCACCATTCCTTCAAAGCAATGAGTTTATCACGGTCTCCATCACACTCTTGGAAGAAACGGGTTATGCAGTGTTCCATGGGAACAAGGGAGACTCTCAAAGGCGCGAGCTCCGAGTGTGTTAATAATCTGAAAGAAAGAGCAGTATGTAGAGCTGTATTTCATTAATAGATCATCATCATCATCAAAGATGATCTAAACTGCTAGAATATGGCTGGTGGCTTTGACACAGGTGCTCTGGTGGATTTCGTTGTGGTGCTTCCATAGTGAATCTGTCCCAGGCCATTACAATACCTGATGATAAACTAAAATGTTTTTACTGCTATTTGTTTGCTAACACTTGTTTTTAGAAGAAGTTGTGGAGTTTTGCTGTTAATCTTCAGGAGATCAGCTTACAGAAGTGCTTAGCTATGTTCTAAGACAGCAGATATGATCAGCATGAGGTACTGGGAGTCTGCAGCCTGGAAACATGAATTCTGGCAGCGAGTAACATGACTAAAAGCCTGACATCTGAGTCACTTTCTCAGAAGCTGGAGCCTTCCTCTGAACTGTGACACTGGTGCTGTCTTACCATATGTGTTCCTTAAACTGTGAGACTTCTGTAGCATTATTTGAAAACTATGGGTATCTCACTAGTGAATTCTTCCTGACAGGCCTCTGCCCTTTGTACTTAGCCTGTTGCTCTTAGCTTCAGTAATAACAGAATCTTGTGAGCCTTGTTTTCTTTCAGAATCAGGGCATTAGTAGCTATGAAGACACTATAGAGCCTAAGGTGTAATGTATGATGATTATGAAAGGCAAGAGGGTACCAGATTCTGACCTAAGACATGGCTCCAGAAAGACAATGAGGGAGGTTCTGTGTTAGATGGATACCTCCTTAGAAAGAGGGGGATATGGGCTTCTATCAGCTGAGGGACTGGTCCTGCAGATAGAGAATCCTTTGAGTGGTTTAGAAAAGTGAAACAGCCTGAGCTTAAACAGCAAATCAGAACTGAACCCACAAAGATCTTTTTTTACCTGTCAGCAGGGTGCTGATCAAGCTGATGGAACTGCCAGTGCACGGGATACACATACATGTGATAATTTTTCTCAAAGTCGTGCAGGAGCAGCTCAACAGTGTGGTTGCCAGCTGTGAGGCGCTTGTCATTCTCGTAGATCTTTTTGACCTGAACACAAAAGAGAAATTGGCGGGGTTTTTTATTTAAGGGTGACAATCTGTCCTGAAGACAGCTGTCCAGCAAGGAGGTGGTTTGGAGAAATGAAACTTGATAAAATACCACAGCGGAAATAGGGTTTAGTGTTTGTGACTAGACACAGCATGAAAAGCTTGCCTCAGGTAGTTTTTGTTGCTGTCCATGTCAGCTTTTGTAGTAAGTAGAAAGGAAGGGAAATTCCTGTGGTCTAATTGTCAGACTTGGCTAAGCAGGGCAGTAGCCTCAGTTTGGTAGGAGATGAAACCAATTTTACCAGTTCTTGATCTTCTGTCCTGAGGCAAGCAACTCAGCTTTTGGCATGAAATAAGCCATTTCAGAAATCATCTAGTTTGTACCATTTAGTATGAGATGTTCCGAGTAGGTCAGTGTCCCTCTTGGTAACTGTATAAGTAGTCTTTGGTGTTGCTCAGGCATATTTTGTATAAAACTGCTGTGACCTACTGCATGCATCTCCTACTATGGACTTAGAGCAGCCCAGGTCTTGGTGTAAATTAAACTATTTCTAACACATACAGCTTTTTAGGCAGTTATGACGTCTATATCTTCAAAACCAAACTATTGTCAATTCAGTTGACTTAAATAATTCTCTTTAAAACAAACAAACAAAAAGCACAATGGTGTAATAGGTGCTTATTTCATTTTAAGCCAGTGTAGCATGATGCTGCAGGTCTACTCGGATAGTCGAGAGCAGCTCTTTTCTCTTAAAACTGAACATCAGACTTGTGTAATTTTATAGCCCTTAAATATCATGGTGTAGATGGTGTGGCTGGATTAAATAATGCAAATGATACCCTTAACTGTTGAGTCTATTTTCAGGTAGTTTTGTATTGATGGCCAAGTACAAGGTATGTCTCAAGGACAGAAGAGGAGCTACTTTTGGTCAGTTCAGCACAGGGATTCCCTATCCCATGAGGCTCCCCTGAACTCATGTTGTATGTCTTGAATCCTTGTGCGTGACTGCCCAGTCTCCGGAGATACTTGAGCAGTTTCTTCCCAGGTGAGTCTAAGTCCTTCCTTCCTTCCTTATTTTGGAATACCTGTGCATTGTCAGCAGACTTTGTCCCCTACCTTCCTTTTCCAGGTTACTTAACAAAAGCTGAATGGCACAATTCCTTTCAAGTCGTGGGACTCCACATGTGAGCTCTTGGCTGGCTGTTCCCTCTTATTCTGCATTTTAATTAGCTATCCATACCTAGATCTATCTTCTGGCTGCTTGGTTTCCTCAAGTCCTTTGGAAAATGGCACTGACTGCATGAATTGGGTCATTCTTATCTACGTATTAGTTGATCTTTCCAAGAGATCTGTCACAAAGAATTGTGCCTGAACAGGAGCTGTTTGGTGTCTTTTCAAATGAGCAATGTTTATCTAGGTATGCGCTAATTCTGACTTTTCTGCCTCTTGTCTATACACACTGACTTCAAAGTAATATAATTGGTTCTCATGCGCTTGGACAAAAGGAACATTCATAGCAGAAATGTGTCTCAGCTTAAATGCGTGTGAGGGCACGTATAAATGTATTTTGCAACTTTTTAATCTAATTGAGTCTAAATTGCCCTAACCAGAAAGGGAATGCTCATAGGAAATGGGAGAACTCATAGAAATGGGAGAAGATGTGAAATCCCTTTTTTCACATTGTTAGTCCAGCAATGTTACTGCATGTGAAAAGGATTGCTGACCTTATTCCTTTGCTTTTCAGTTAGAAATCCAGAAGTATCCAGATCCCGTTCATAATATTGCATGAGGATGTTTTTGAGCCAGTCTCGCATCCGGAGGGGGAACTGATCCACTTCATAATCAGTACAGTGTGGGATGTCTGTGGCAAACAGGAAAGCTTTTGTTAACAAGTGATCTGTTAAGTCCCCATTCAAGCATTTCTGAGCCAAGTTAGATTTGATTCTCACTAGCAGACTTCCAGTTAAGCTTAAAACTGGTGGAGCTGTTAATACATAAAATTGGGAAAGCAACCTGTGCGTTCAGTCATAAATCTATAATTCTTCGGAGCACATGCTTAACCAGTTGCGGATACCACAACTTTTATATATCTGTACAGCTTCTGAGCAGAGATGTGCAGTGAAACTCTTATCAGTCAGTTGTGTGAAAGCAAAGTTCTTGACAGAAAAGGAATAGTATGGCTGAGAGTGCACTTTCCTCCCAGGGTATGCAGCAGTTGAACAACTTGGAAATCAGTTCTGGATTTTAGATCCTGGTTTCTGTGTCTGGCATCTAAGTAGTTTTGGGATGTTTTGTTGGTTTTTTGGGGACCTGAGATTATAATTTTTTAACTGTCTGTAAACACTGGTTTTCTGGTCAAGATATTAAAAAACACCTTCAGATGCAATAGCAATGGGAGCATGTAAGACAGTGCAGGGGGAAGACGGGGTTGTCAACAAATCAGTCTAAGCAAAAGCGAGATGTCTTTAATACCCTTAATTACAGAAAAGGTGACATTTTAGACATGTTTAAGGTTTGAAGGTCTTAATTAGCAGATAACTGATGCAGAAGGGGGAGAGTGGAGGAAGAAAGCATGTAAGGTATGGCTAGCTGGTAGTTAAGAGTGCCGGCTCTTTATACCTAGGTGAATTTTTCACAGGAAAACAAGCCTTACATTTGCAGGAGCCCAGATAGTCTAGGTGCAGCTGGCGTCCCATTTTTGTCCCTTCAAGTTGACATTTGGTGCCAAAGAGTTGACATGTGCCATCATAAGTCTTATTATCTGTACCACAAACCTAGAGGAGGAGTGAAAAAACAAACCCACCCCGCCACCACCACTGTTGAGAAAAATTTTGGTCACTCATATAGGCACTGCAATAATAGAAATATTGTTAACCTATGGGGTAGCACTTGGGAATACATGTGATCAGAAGTATTGAAAACTGTAGTTGTTATATGCCTACATAAGGATCAGTTGTCTGTACTTACACACCCAGTCTTCACACACTTGGAATTTATTTTTGTGTGTTAGTAATATACTTTCTGAGGTAGTACAGAATTACTGCACTAGACACCTACTAGTGTTTTGTATATGCTCTAAAATACCAAATAGATAAATAGAACTTATAGCGACAGGGGAATCTATGATCCCTGAGAGACTAAGTGAAGCAAATCACTTTAGGTGCTAATTAGCTACATGTTGTCCTACTATTCTCAAGCTATAATCAGTGAGTTTGGGTACTTTATACATTTACAATTACTGGAATCACCCAGACCCACTGCATGCTTTTTAGGGTAGAACTATTCTGAATAATAGCAAGGGAATGTGTTATCTTTTAAACATTTTAGTTGGTTTTTTTCCCCATGCTGTGCACTGAATGAAATACTTACGTGCTCATAGTCTTTGGTGGAAGGGCAAGCAGCAGGATCTTGGCAAATACAGCTGGGTTTCCCCTGTTTGTCCACATGGCACACTTTACCTCTTTTGCAATGGAAGTTCCTACATGGGTCTAGGGATCATAGCAAGAAGGAATAGGATGAAGCCAAGCATTTCTGTGAGGTACTACTGACAGTCAAAGCAAAATACAGCCAAATATTCATCAAGAAGTCAGGTATTTTATAAATTTTGTTAAAATTCAACTGATCTTGTAATGAATAAAGCAAGCCAAACTTTAATAAGGATTTTTTTGTTTGTGAGACTGTGAACAGTCCCAATTTCTCACAAAAAGGAATTTCTTCTATAAGGACTGACATTCACTTTTGGCTTCCTTTGAAACATATCTTATCTGTCCTTGCTGAGTCTAGTACTGGCACTTGGCCCACTCCAAGCTGAATTCAAGCTACTGTTCTGAAACTGAATATTTTCAGTGCAAAATAATTCTCACTTCTGTATAACTGACACAAAAATTTGCGCACTGTCTACGAATGATTTTCACAAACAAATGAGTAAATCCAAGGGTGTATGGAAGGGATTCTCTTGTAACATAACTGCGATGCGGGATTATGCACAGGTCAATCATGTGAAATCATGTGCTGCCAAAGGCAGAAAAGAAATGCAGACCAGCAGATTCCCCAGCTGCAGAGAGTTAGCAGTTACATGATGGTTTTGCTTGTGGCTTACCCAGGAAAGCCATCTCACTCCTGTTGCTTGCACTTTTCATCTCACCATAGGAACCGCCTGTAGACTTAACCTGTGCAGTCACAGAGACATAAGCAGAAGTTGTGGTAAATCCTGGGAAGAAAAAAATACTTGGACAATTTTTTTTCAGGAACAAATAGAAAGCTGACTGAAGCAACGTTTGCTCTGCTTGCAGCAGAAAGGGGTTGCTATGCAAAATGTGCGAGAAGTGCATGAAGCCTCTGGTAGTATTAAGGTACTCTGTTATTTGAAGTGGGGTGGGGGAAGTAGGGGTAGACAGTAAGGAACAGGAGCTTAGGTCCTTATTTAACAGCAATAGAAAAACTCATTCCTTTCTTTTTGAAGATGATCTTGATAATCCACTGGTTGCTGATGGGGATATGGGAGATCTGGATGCAGCATCCTTCTTTGAAGGGACAAAGCCCACATCATTCATCTTGTGCACAAGTGCTCTAGCCACAGGAATTATTCCAGGAACTCTAGCCCTGCCTTTCCTAGTCATAGAATCACAGAATGATTTGGGTTGGAGGAGACCTTAAAGCTCATCCAATTCCAGCCACCTGCCATGGGCAGGGACACCTTCCACTAGACTGGGTTCCTCATAACCTCTTCCAACCTGGCCTTGAACACTGCCAGGGATGGGGCATCCACAGCTTCTCTGGGCACCCTGTGCCAGGGCCTCACCACCCTCACAGTGAAGAATTTCTTCTTAATATCTAACCTAAATCTCCTCTCTTTCAGTTTAAAGCCATTGTCCCTTGTCCTGTCGCTACATGTTCTTGTAGATGGCTTGAGACTGAGTTCCGGGTTTTATATCTGTGTATCCATATTTATCTGTATATTTTGTTACACAGCCCATCTGGTCTGGAGCTTTTACTTCCTTTCTGGTACAATTCATCTGAATGTTACATGTGAAGTGACATAGCATGAGCTACTTGGATAGTGAGATAGAGATGAGACTTCTGTATATCAATTATTACACCTGGTTTTATCCAAAATATCATTTCAATCATCAGAAATTTAAATTTGGGACTCACAGTGTCATTCCCCCCTCCTTCTTGTAGTACTCAGACTTTATTTTAAAGAGAATTTACCTTATCTTCACTTTCCATTGAATTCATGCTCTGAACAGAGCTAGTCGCTTCTAGTTGCTGGTTGCTGTCAGAATTACGTGGCTCATGATCATAATCATCTTGTTCAGAATGAATAAGGTCTTTAATCTTGACATCTTTGTAATCCTCAGTCTCTCTAAGAACTGCAGCGTCATCTTGGGTGGTTTCTTCCCCTTCATGCTCAGTACTGATGCTCTCCTGGTCATTACTCTGGATTCTCTCCTCTTCCTCATAGGCTGCTTCTTTCCAGATAGTGCTGAGATATTCCTCACTATCAACATCACCACTGTCATGACCATCATCATCAACATTATCGTCTTCCATATCTTGTCTTTTCACTACTGTGTTGTGATCACTCTGATAGTTTACTTGAATATTGTCTTTCTTCTCTTGGCTTTGCCATTTGTCATCCTGATCTTCATTGCGTGTTTTTTGAGAGAGGATTTCTTCTTTATAGGGCTTTTTCTGGCTGTTCTTCCTCTCTTCTTCCTCTAGGTCAAATTTCTCACCATGTCTCTTGGCTATCTGGGTTGGTTGACTGGAATCTTTCAGGCTTTCATCAGATTGCATACTGTTTTCATTTTGCTGTATTTTGTATTGGCTACCTCGATTTGTTTGGTAGCCTTTGTAATTTGTATCTCTGTAATCAGTTTCTTCACCCCATTCCTCCTCCTCCTCTTCCACGTGTTCTTCCTCATCACTTTCACTGTTATTTTCAGATAGGCCAACAGTATTTTTATTGTATTTCCATGTGTTATGCTCACGATCAAGACTGAGAACATCCACTGGATTTTCTGCATTGCCCAGAACATGTGGTTTAGCTATATTGCTGTGTTTCTCTTGCCTCCTGAACTGGTAATGCTCAGAGCTGGACTGTTGTCTGCTGCTGCTTCCAGAGTCACTGTCCTGCTTATTGGAAGCCAAACTTGGTTTCTTGTGCATTGCAAGGAAATTGATGCTTTTTAGGCCATTTTTCACTTGATGCTCACTACCGGTTCTTCCTTGTTTTCTAGTGGTCTGGAGCTCACCTATATGCTCAGCATCTGGTACCGATACTTCTGGATTTAGGCTTTTGAGGCTGGACAGCAAATCACCATTGTCAGCATACTCTGTGATCTCTTCCTTTGAGGCTTCAAGGTGAATATCTTCAGCCTTTAAACAAACAAATAAAAAAACCCAAGTAAATTAATAAATTGTAGAATTTATTTAAGTCAGTGCAGTTTCATTTTTGCCTTGTATTGCAAAGCATGACACTGACTTTGTTTTCCTTATAAAAGCTCCTTTTAAGCTAGCCCAGAGCATGAAATTCATAGCTGATGTCACTTCCATTTCTCAGCAAATTTGGTTATCTGTCCCTTCTTTGATTGATGGAGTTTCTAGAGGGATCTGTGCAACTCTGTTTAAGATCCCATAGAACATAGATGCATATGGGTGTCTTGTGAGATCTCAAAATGCTTACTAATGTAGTAATTTAGTGTTATAACTTCAGGCACTTTCAGGCTGCTGTATTGTCTGTTACCCCGAAGAAAGAGGATGTGATGCTAGTCTTTCTTCACAAATAAATAGGAAAAGAGCATCAGGGGGAGGCACCACCTTTCACAAGGTGTCATGGTAGCAGTTCCTGAGGAGTGCACTGCATCTTAACTATTAATCAATGTATTAATCTACTTTGAGCCTGATACATAATTACTTCCTAGTTGAATTCATCAGGAACTATTGTATTTGGTGGCAACTACTGCATCATAAACTCACTAAGCTCATTTCTACATGCTATCAACCCAATGGCACAACTAGTAACTTCAGTGAAAAAGGTTCAAATGCTCAAGACAAAAATGGGTATTAAAATGACTCGTAGCTCTTGCTGCAGCAATTGCCTTTCTGATGTTAGCATTACAGCAGCTGCTGGGTGAGTATAGGCACTTCCAATAGCAGCAATACCAGATGTATTTCTGAATAACGTGTGGATATTTAGTGTTACTTATTGCTTACTACAGTATGGCACCTGATGCTGATATTCATTAAAGCTTTGGGGAGGGGTGGGGGGGGTGGTGTCTTACTTATGAAGATGAGACCTTCCCAATGCCCAGGTTGCTGGAATAGCATCTCCTTTACCGTGAGTAGAGTCATGACTGCTTGGAAACGAACACTAACAAATAATTACAGAAATTTAAAAACTTGTAGGGTTAGACACATTAATATGGCCCTTGGCAGATCAGTTGTATCCTATTTCCTAAGGTGAAGGTGGCATCTCAGTGTGTTACAATTTTGTGTTTGCAACGTGTATTCACTGTCATTTCCCACGCTAAATTTTCAGGGAAAGATTGTATGTTTGCTCAGATCTAACAGAAATTCAGTGAAGAGCTTTTCCAGATTAAATGCACGTTTCTTGAAGACCTTACAGAAAGTGATCTGTGTGTTACCAAGCATGTCAAGCTGATGTGAAAACCCTTGAAAATTAAGTTTCAAGATCAGTTTTTGAGTTTTTTACATGTGTTTTGTAACTGCTACTACATGAGCTTACATGAGTTTGGGGCACTGCTTCATACAACTGTTATATGTCTTTAAATTTCAGCAAAAAACAGTCTTCTGTGAAGGGCTTCCAGTTCTATAGAATTACAAACTTTATGGCAAAACAGTCATTAAGATTGTCTATTATGTGTGTCTGTATTTGTAGCAGAAGTTTGAGGAAGATGTGGCTCATGTCTCCGCAGGCAGCCTCATTATGTGCCACAGCCTCAAGTCAGAGCTGTGCCTAGATGTGGCTTTCAGCTGCTAGTTTTTGTTAGACCTTTGTCCCCAGGGTATAATAAGAGCTCGATTGCCTGTGAAGATACTTGAGTCTTAATAGGATGGTAAATTTCAGTCAATCTATCTGTAATTAGCTACTGTTAGGGGACAGCTGGCCTTTAATAGATGTTGCATATTGGAACTGATGATTTGCTCAGTATTGCAATGTTTTATTTTGACGCAAGTGTCTGATGTATAAGCTGTTTCTGGGAGATAGCTGTAGGCTGCACACTAGTGTATGTATCTTAATTTGTTCTGCAGAATACTTCATTAAGGAAAGTGAGGTTTTGTTTTTTAAAATGCAGAGCCTCATGCGGATTGACATGCAATGCATCTGGAAAGCTGCCCAGAGTGGGATATAATTGATAATTAAAGAAAAAGGTGAACATGGGAGTTGAAATTTTGCATTGCTTACTACAGAGCATGCTCTGAATATTGTTGTTCCAAAACATTCACTGGCTTGGAGTCAAGGTCTATTGTGTCTGAACCACAAATGCACACTAGAATGGTGCAATAAAAAGGAATTTTAATTTGAATCAACCATGAATGCAAAAGCTCTGTCATTAGGATGCATATATGGCATGGGGCTACTGAAGTCATCTCTCTCATTACCATCAGGGCTGTGTATCTGGCTTGTCAGCCAGTGTACTTTTCCAAGATGAGCTGTATCCAATGCTCTGTGTTGTGAATAATTAAGCTTAAGGTGGATAAAATTATGTGTTTGAGACTGCATTTGATCACTTGGTGTGATAAAGTGAGGATCGCATCCTCCTTGTTCACTGAAGCAGTGATAACCACGAGTTCGACCGCCAGTGGAGCTCATAGTTTGTACAAATATGGGTGTAATGATTACATGTGAGGATTCATTAAAAGTAACTTTTTCAAATTAGTGAAACTTCTGTTATGAGCTTTAGATTTTGTCCTATTCTGTTTCCAACTATTTAAGCGTGAGACATGAGTTGCTTGGTACTCATTCATGTGGTGAGGCCCTACATTTTTTTTTAACCTAAAATTTGCGATCACTCCATATGTGCTAATGTGTTTTAAATATTTGAGATTCGTTATATAGGCTGCCCCTTAATGTTTAAAGAACAAGAGGAGTACCTTTTCTAGAGTCTTCTGTCCATGGGTTCCGAGTTTGTAGTTTAAGGGATGGCTCTACAATAGACAAATATATTCATTATCTGTCAATGGGATAACATAGAATATTCACAGAATGGGAAATTAAGTGCCTGTAATAATAGTGTGATGAGGACTTACTGGAATAGCAAAAGCTGATCCTACAAGACAAATGAAGAGAGCTACAGTCTTCATGCTTTTCAGATCTTGTAGAGGACAATAGTTAATGGTACAGTGGTAGGGTTTAGAGGTTTCCTTTCTGCAAATAACATGAGAAGAAATAAAGTTAGGATTTAGGTATAGTGGTCTATAAATGACTGGTGGAAGTAATGTAGTGGCTGCTTTAACTTGCTTAGTCTGAAGACCTGCAGAATTTCCACGTAGTGTTCAGTTGTGTGTAAACTCAGGTATGAGACCAGCTTGTCTAAAGGATACTTTGGTTTTAGTTCTCTTACAGGGCTTAAGCTGTATGCTGTGTTCACAAACTCTAGTGATGTTACTGGAAGGCAGAGTTATGAATGTACACAGATTCAGCTCTGTAAATCCTTATGTACTCAGAAGCTACTTTGTGAAAAATGGCCCTTTTTATTTACTTCTGAGACAATACCTGTTTGTGGCTTCTCTGTGGCCAAGGTGTCTCCTGCCTGCTCTCCTTTGTGGCTGCAGTAGGAAGAACTGAGTGGTGAAGTCCCGCTCAGCAGGTCTCAAAGCCCAGAAATGCTGTCCAGGCTGCTAGATGGATGGGTGCTGTCCTGCTTTGGAAGCAACAAACCCAACTCTGGTGTATGGCAGTGTGCAAGACGAGTGGCTGGAAGAACGTGCAATGCACTAGGAGTTTCTTCAGTCTATTATCCTCATGTGAGTGAAAGACAAGCACCTCATTTTTATCTTGGATGTTACCAGCAGATTTTCTCTGCTCTTGCAGTGCACATGAACTGGAAAAATCTATGGCTGTAGCTGTACGACTGGGAAAAGCAAAAATAAACAAGTCTTATTGTTTCTGTCCCCTGTCCCCCTCCCCTTTTGTTTTTAACTGTATTGCTTTCTTATTCTTTGTAATTTCCTCCTGTTCTTTTTCTCTGTATTCAAATGGAATCAGTAGCGTTTTCACCCTGCTTCTGTTTCTTCTCTCATTCTACCGCCTGTGCTTCCTTGGAAATTGTCTTCTCAGTCTTCACGCCCCACCCTTGCCCTTTGAAATATTTTTGCTTTCCACGTACCATATGTCCTTGTTCATTGCTTCCGCCTTTCCTAATGAAATGGGTATCACCATGTCCTTACTCGAAGAACATTGTGTGTTTTGCTGGTTAAACTCCCTGACATATGAAGAAGCTGGCAGTGGTTTCAGCCAGTTAGGTGAACCTTATTTAAACACAGGAGGCTCATAGTATGGTTTTAAAATGTTTTTTCTTGGGGAGGGCAAGGAACCCTAAGCCCCAAAAGGAGAATTCCAGAGGAGCTTGTGTGTGTGGGAGCCAGACTGGCGAAGCAAGAAGCAAGGACTTTAAACATTACAGTAATTTGTGGTGTAGAAGCTTGAAAAAGCATCCTAGCTACTGCTGTGCTTAGATTTGAAAGGTCCCTGTGTTATACATGATTTAATGTCAATATCTTTTAGTTAATGAAGAGCAAAATACTTCATTAGTCGGGCATATGTGGTATGCAAACCATTATTCTTGCAGTTAACTGATTTAGTCCTCAAATTGTCTCTTATCTGATTATCTATTATCTCTTTGGCATCCACAATTAGTTGTTTAAGATGTTTTCAGAGGGAAAGACAGAATACAACAAAGCCATTAATGAGCATATGCAAAATGCCTCACTGGGCTGTTGTATATGGGCAGTCGCTTCAGCTCAAGGCAAGTTTTGTTAGACTGAGGGTCATGCAGGCAGCTTGCCAGAAATGCAGGGGCATAATCCCCATGGAAGGGACCCACACTGGAGCAGTTCATGAGGAACTGCAGCCCATGGGATGGACCCACGTTGGAGAAGTTCATGAAGAAAGGCCTCCTGTGGGAGGGACCCCAAGCTGGAGCAGGGGAAGAGTGTGAGGAGTCCTCCCATGAGGAGGGAGGAGTGGTAGAGACAGTGGGTGATGAACTGACCACAACCCCCATCCCCTGTGCCCCTGTGCCACTGGAAGAGAGGAGAGAAAACTGGCAGTAAAAAGTTGAGCACAGGAAGAAGGGAAGAGTGGGAGAAGGTGTTTTTAAGATTTGGGTTTATTTCTCATTATCCTACTCTGATTTGATTGGTAACTCATTTTCTAAAGTTGAGTCTGTTTTGCCCATGATGGTGATAGGTGAATGATCTCTCCCTGTCCTTATCTTGACACACGAGCCTTTTGTTGTATTTTCTCTCTCCTGTCTTTCTAGAAGGGGAATGATAGAGCAAATTCAGTGGGCACTTGGTGTCTAGCCAGAGTCAGCCCACCACACTATGCCCTCCACACCACTTTCAGGGTTCGAAAGAAGAATGTGTTTTGCCTGAAACTTGGAGGAGGCAAAAGTTTTGCAGTGGGTTCCTATCAGGGATAAAAGTAGCTCCGCTTAAAATAGCGGGGGAAGCGAGCTGCTTGATGCAGATGTGATAATTTCTCTGACTAAACAATCCCTGAATGACCCTGTTTCAGAGGACAGTGCACAGATGCTGAGTTGAGATGGTTCTAAGGAGGCCCTGGTGAACTCAAGTCTTACTCAACACAGATACAGTGAGCCATGTTAGACAGCCTTCATGTACAGTCTGCCTCCTGAAGGCAGACTTCGTTTATAGTGAAGTACATCCAGCTTGTGAGAGCTTCTGCCAGAACTTGAGTGGAGTTGCTTTATGAAGAGGAGTTGCCTCTCTGAGTATGGGCAATGTACAGCAGCCCTGCATTGTCATGTCTGTATGCATCTGAGGGCCTGCCGACCATGGTGAATGTCAGTCCCAGTCTGTGATCAGACATGCAAAAGTCTGCAAATGATGAAGTTACTGAATGATTATCCATCTATGTGGTTTGCTGAACTTGCAAATACTAACATTTTTCCCTCCAGTAAGGAGAGCTGGAAACACAGCTCCCAAATTCAATGTTAGTTTAGGCAAGTGCTTTAAAAAAAAGTCCCATTTAAAGATTCATGATTTGGTGTCTCCTCTTGGGAAACCCAAAGGTTAAAACTCATTGGCTCAAGTTTTCACTGAGATGACTGCTTGTGTCCCTCAGCCTTCAGTTGCGGAGCTTACTGCTCAGGGTTTGTGTCATGCCTCACGGTTCTGCAGTTGCTGGTATCTTTGCTGAAACTCGGGAAGATTGGAGATCAAAGAGATTACTTCCCCAACAGGATGACTGCACAAGGGCTGCCATTCTAATAGTGTGTCAGCAGTCACTTGAAATACTCATCACTGACATTATTTTTGTCTAGAGGGCTTGGGGTGCTGGCATCTGGCATGCCTTCTAGTCTTGCCTATCCTTCTTAGCTATGCTCAATCACATGTATTTTATATAGCAGTCTAGCTCAGTCACTCGGGAATGTCACCAAGGTCTACTGCTTCTCATTGCTCGTAGCAGGGAGTCTGCAACTTTAACTGAAAATTAGAGAGAATTTCAGGAACAGGTGCGATGCCACATGCAGTCTTCCCTGCTGCCTCTGTATTCTGTTTCAGCATTGTCGTCAGCCACCAAGATAGCAAGCCTAATGCAACTGAGATCTAATAGGGTCTCTCACTTTTGGAAATGCCACCCAGAAATGATGAGCTTGCAAAGGCTGTACCTGAAAGTGACAAATGCCTCATGTTTCAACAGAAGAAATCACACAGACTGACCTACTTTCAGTTCTAGCTTTGGCAGAAAACTGCAGAGGCTTTTGTCATTAGACCTAACTCTAGAAGATGAAGCTGCCCAATCCCCTGCCATGTAATGTGATTTTTCTTAAATTTATTTAATTCTAATTGCCCCATTGAAACTTTCTGGACTGCAGTAAATTGGATGTCTTAGAATTGTTGCAAACAGTCTCTGCTTGGTGCTGTGTCAAGCTTGTTAGCAAGAAAGGCTGATGCCCACAGCCTCACTGATAAATGCTATGAAGATCTAGTCCTCATAGCCAGGGGATGATCACAGCATTAATACTCTGAGTGGATGGAGTTTGTGTACAAGTATTTGTGTACAAGGGAAAATTAATGAGTGTGGAAATGGAGAATTCTCCGTGCAACATCCATTCTTTCTATAACTAAGATGTATAAATGATACTCTAAAATAGTGTCTGGTACAGTACATTCTTATATCTAGGTCTGTTTTAAAAGCCCTTGTAGGAGCACGTGTGTGCATACGTGTTATTTATGTGTATAAAGCTGGTTCATGGGTGTACATATATAAAAATAAAAGGCAGAGTTTGAGGCAGAAATCTGATCTGAGTACCAGAAGAGATTGTCATTAGAAAATAAATACTGAAGCATGAAACTACTCCACTCATTCTGTACCAGTAAATAGCTGCTAATGAATATTAATCCCTCTGATGCTACCAGTTTTACAGCTGCAAAAGCTGAATGCACAAAACCCCAAAGCAAAGTATTTCAGGACATGTTAAAACAGTTTTAAAATAAATTACTCACATTAACTTAATGTAATTGTTTGATTTGTTACTTCCCTTCTGCTGTTTGATTTTGTTTTCTACATGTTGAGATCTGAGTTTTTTTCAGATCTAGGTGTTTTTCAGAGCCCTGTGTAGTTTAAATCCAGTTCAAGCCTAAAGAGCTGCTTTGATTTAATTAGAAAAAGGTTCAAAATGAGACCTCTTTAGTGGCCAGAAGTATTTTCTGTATTTGATATCAACTGCTGGGCTTTGTCATATCCCAGAATCTGCATTTCTTTCATGGATGCCCTGTTCAGTGGAGCTTTTTACCAATTCTAACAGTACTCTTTGTGAAAGGCTTCTCCAAAACCAGCCACAGTTTCTTTCTCTCCTCTCCATTATGGAAAAGAGAAGGATGAATCTGCTTTTTGTGACCTTGTTAATTCGATTAAGATTGCTGAACTGACGTTACATGAGACTGTGGCAAGTGTTGGGAAAGCAGGTTTCACTGTGGCTTTCAGGGTATGGCTGTACGCTTCTGCACAAGGCATGTATCTTGTTTGACTCTTGACCATTGCATAATGCTTTGTGGCTTTGCAGGACCACAGAGAAAGTAATGGTCCCAGCAGTAAGATAAAGGACACGTCCCTCAACACAATAACGATACAGTTGGTGTTTTATCTTATAAAGAACATTTCTTCTTGTTCTAGACGTTAATATCTGAAATTATTTATCCTTAAAACAAACAGTGGTACTCTATGAAATAGAGTACTCAGCCATTTCAGAGTAAGTGAAAAAAGCTTGCAGAGGGTTAGGTACAAGAGCATTCTAAGGTTTTAATTGAAAATAAAGAAACAGTACCATAGCAGTAGAAGAGGTGCTCCTTCTTGGTTAGCCACTGATGAACTGGAAATCCTTGAGCCCTGAAAAATCTTACTGCTTTTCCTGTGATGAATTTTGGTGTCTGGTATGGAGTGTGTTTTGCTGTGAGCTTCAATGAAGGAAGACGATACTCTTGGTAGAACTAGAGGAAACAGTCTCCTAGACTTCCATGGGATGAGGCAGGGGTGTAATGGGCTAGTGTGATTCTGCTGAATTAATTGAATCAGAGGGACCATTCAGTGTTCACAGGCTCCAGGCCAGCAGAGCTCAGCCGTTGTGTGGGAAGGACGTGTCTAGTCTTTTGTGGGGAGGGGAGCCAAAGGGAACGGGTGCAATAGTTTCTGCTGCATTGGCTGGCCCCAGAAGAGCTGAACTAAGGGATCAGTTGGGGCAGTCATATTGTGGGCCTCAGGGAAAGTAAAGTACAGAGAATGCTGCCCTTGCCAAACTTTTCAGTGTTGTTTTGATGTACTGTACATGGAAGTGTAAGCCTGTAAAGAAGAAGAAGGTGAGAAGTGAAGAGCCAAGCTCTAAACTAAAAATGTAAAAGAATAGGATTGGTTGGTGTGTCTTGCATAAGTCTTAGGAGTTAGCTATTTTGAAGCTGTTGCCATGGCTGTGCTGCCTGTTTGATAGCGATGGTGTAGAGCAAGTTGGTGTAAGTGTGAAAACTTCTACAAGCAATCCCTGTCTGCAACAGATGCTTTGTGGCTCTTGCGTTTGTAATGATTCAGCAGTAAAGAATTTAATCTTACTTTTTTATTTCCCATTTCATTATTCCATAAAGTACACCTCCCGAACTGGAAAATTTTCTGGGAGGTTCTCAGATCAGAAATAGGGGATAGAATGCACCAGTGTAAGAACAGAGGCACTTCCAGTGGCATGTGCAGTAAAGTCAGCAGATAGGTCTCCAATTTCCCATTCTGCCAGTATCATGTCTTACTAATGAGGATGCTTTGCTTATTGTACTGACACAACTGTAAGAGATGTCAAAGTAAAATGAAATAAAGTGTATGGATGGTAACAACAATAATGCAAATGCTGAAAAGTCACTCATTTTAGATAATGTTTTAACTTTTTATTTTAAGGCTACAGTTTTAATAGCTTGTACTCTGTTCATCCCCAAAGGCAATAGACATTGTGAAGATGGTTAGATGAGATAAATGAGTTACAGTGAGAAATGTATGAAGATTTACCATGTTTTATGTGGCCAATAGTGAAGCGCATTGTTAATAAAATAATTAAAAGAAAAAAAGAGGCTGAAATCACAGCTGAGCTCTCTCTCTGTAGACCAAGCACAAAACAAAACTGACAAAACCCCATAAGAAATTCTTTAAATCCTTTCCTCTTTTATCTCTGCTTCTTTGCCTGGAAACTAATTCATGCCTATTGGAGTTGAAATTGTGCTGGTCTGTCAGCCAGTCAGCGTCTGAAAGGAGCAGTGATATTTCAGAACTTCCTGGTTGTTTTTTCTTTCGTTGTGCATTACTAGAAGATGATTGGTTTTATCTGTTCAAAACTTTGTGGAGTGCCAGGAGCATCCCTCTTTGTACTAGCAGATTAGCTTTATTGGAGCATCAAAGATAAGTGGGTTTCTGTGATTTTTAAATATTCCAGGTGTGGACAGATACTTAGATAATAGAAGAAAGATATTCAGGTAGCTCAGCAGAAATTAGGACAAATGCACCAATGCTAATCTTACACTATCTAAGTATTTAGCTCTTTTTCTCATAAGATTTTCAGATAATGGCTGTTAACATTGCTTTGAAATTGTAAATTCATAAAAAAGGTGCCGGACTGCCAAGAACTGTGCAAGAACTTGAACCTGAAATTTGTCGGGTTTGAAGGTTATTGTTGGAAAACATGTATGTGATTTCTAAGCTTTGCCTGTTTCTGTGTTGAAACAGCTTTCTTGGGGCTTATAGGATGGTAGGGGAGGAAGTGTTTCGGTTTTGAGGCTGTTGGAGGATAATACATTTTTTATTAAAGCTGTTGCATGTTTCTAAAATGTTTCATTGAATTAAAATTTCTGGGTTTGCCTTTGATGACAAAATGCTTTGGCCAAGAAAAGATGCCTGGTTGTCTTCGGGGTGTCATCAGGCAGCTTGAGCTTGTCTCAGAGCCATCAGTACTAGCAAGGAAGTCTGTAGCCTTTCCCACTGTGTCAGGCAGTGTAACTTTTGGAAACCCTTTCATTTGATGCATTAATAGTTCTCTACCAGAAAGAGGTGCTGTACCATCATGGTAAAGTATAGGGGTGAGGGGGAAGCCAAGTTGTTGCTGTGCAGGAAAACTACAACCTAGAAATTATTGTTGTGACTCATTAGAGGATTCCATTTGGAAATAGAGTAATTATATCCTATCCTCACCTCTGTTTTATTTGGGAGGAAGAACTTGAGCACTAGTGTGTTTGACAGCTAAATAACCTTTTAGTGAGGTATATGGCTGCGTCAGTTCTGGCTTGACAATAGAAGGGCATGAATTCATTTAATACCAGTATTACGCCATAGGTCCTGGCTTGATCTTTGCTTTGGTTTCCATTCATGTTTGTGCTGTGCTTGTAGCCTGTGTGCTGGATACAAAAATGAGGGACACATCTCAGCACCTGCGTCAGTGGAGAGACACTTTCTTATTTTGTTAGACTTTGGTCTAAACCCCGATTTAATGAGTTAAGACTAGATATTTCCCCAAATTACCTGACCCATGCATTGCAGTTAGCAGTGAACATGAGAGCTTCTATCACCATGTGCTTGAGAAGTATTGATGTATCACTGTGAGTGGTGCATCAGCGAGTCCCATTTTGGTTGTCTGCTGTACTGTGCAATTATTGATGTGCCTCACATGAAATGCTGGGTCCATTTTAGACTTGGCTCTTCAATTGCAGCTGTTGTGGTTTAAGCTGAGCCCAGAACAGCAGCCTACTCTGTTAGGGTGAAGTCATGCATTATCCAGCAGGAAGGTGGAAAAACTGGACATGTGGGGTTCTCCTTAAGAGTATTTTCAGGCAAAATTAGTGCTTCCTGGTGAATATTAGTAAGTCTAACCTGTAGTGAGGAGGAGTATGGCTATTGGAAGGAAAAAAAATTGCATGTAGAGGAAATCAAAAGGGAGAATATGCAGCAAACAATGCAGAAAGATTAAACATGGAAGAAAAAAGACAAATGAGTACAGAGAGGTGAAAAAAAAGTGATTTCTCATTGTCTCACTGTAACAGCTGCTAAATGGGCACTTGAAACAAAGAGCGAAGGAAAAGCTCTGAGAAGTTCGCATTGCATTTATTAATATGCCTGTCTTGCCTTGTATTCCCTGGCAGAACAGGTCTGTGGGCATGACTGACTACGGGGAAGAGGAAGTTAGACTGAAAAGACATTTGTTTTTATTGGAGCCATCTGCACATCTACATGCTTGGCACAGCCATAGGCCTTCAGATCTCTGCCCACAAGAGAGTGGTGTTGAGCCGTCCACTTCCATACCAGGTACAAGGGTTCAATTTATGTTACTTTAAAATGTAAAGTATGTTTTAACCTTGGTGCTAGTTCTCATTCACAAGTAAAATTTGACATTTCCATCAAATATTCTTTACCCTGAAATGAAAAAATATAAGCAAATTGGAATTCAGGTGGGGCTTCTACAGTAGATGAAGAAACTGCATGTACAGTGGCAGTTGTATCTGTGATACCCTGCTTACCTTATGTGTCCTTGGTTTTTCTTTTACTGAAGGGGAAAAGAAAGAGCCACAAAACAAGAGACAGACATGAAACGGAGTCTGATTACAGCCAGAGCTGATCATGCAGTGCTGATGTGTGTGTGCCATGGCTTCCCAGATTGTTAGGTTGTAGTCTGCCAAATGGTGTTGATAGGGCTCTAAGCACATCTGTGGTTGTCTGTTAGTTAAACTAACAGGTGATTAGGAAATTAAGGGAAATCTTTGTGTAACTTCCTTACCAAATGGTGCACCTTCCTTACCAAATGGTGCACCTTAAGCCTTTTGTGAGCCTGTGAAGTGGCCTTCATTTTGGATACCTATACAAATAGTTCAGATTCTCAAAAGACCGCAGCCTGTGGCAGCTCCAACTAGAAATGTTGACATCTACTGCTCATCCTTTCCCATTGGAAATACTTGCTTGTGTTGGTGTGAAACATAAGGGCATTTTGTGCAGAGTTTAGTTTTCTTGAGAGCTAGCCAGGTAGAAAAACTGGTTGGAGACAGTGCTAGGAAAAGGAGGCAGCTGGTGCCTCCGACCAGCTCTGTTCCACCTCAGTTCAGTTGTGCTGCACCAAAGGAATAGTGAGAGAGGTTTCCTGAGCCTTACTCCTGAGGAGGCAGGAGATTGTCTAGATATGTCAGTGTATTGCCAGTTGTGGCTCTTTAGGTATCTTATGATAGACATCCTGATAGGAAAGTTTGCCCAAGTATTTTGCATGCATTGCTTTCTAAATTATCTACTGAAAATAAATCACTGATAATTATAGTATTTATACAATATATATGTGTGGGTGTATATATGGATATATATTACATCCTCTGGACTAAGTAATATTAGTACATTATTTCTTCCTTCTATTTTACCTCAAAATAAAGAAAACTTGACTGCCTTCAGAAGGTTCCTTGTACTGAATTTGGACTGAAATATTTATACTATGAAAAACTGAATTCCAGCACAGCTTTTTTGACTCTAAAAGCTGCCCTTCTCAATTAGAGGTAACAATGTCCTGGGTCCTTTCAAGATTAACAAGCATCTCTTAAGATTGAGCATAATAATAAATGTGTATAAGCTGATGATATTTTGAAACTGAGCTACCTCCTAAGAGGTTTGCAGTGAAAAATCTCAACAAAGTGTGGTATATCATTAAAAACATTAAGAAAATCACAGAGAGACTAAGTTAAAAGTCCTCTTGTGTGTTCTTAGCCTGTTTTTTGGTAAGCTCTGCATCTAAAAACAGGTTCCAGAGCTATACAGACTAAGTGGTTTCACAGTTTATTTTACACACTACTCCAGGAGCACTCCATCATCCGTATAGCAGGGGTTCTGTCTTCTTGCACATTATAATTCCTTTATTACATGGTGTTTTCCAATCCTTCAGCAATCCCGATTTGTCAAAACCATATATTGCTTTTCTCAATATTGGTGCTCTTTATTTCTTGATCTATCTTTATTAAATGCTGTACTGAATGTATTTCTGTGTATGATTTTCACAATGCCTGAGATAAGAACAAGTGCCAGCCAGGACTCTTGTTGCCTGAATGTATGGACAGAAGTTGCACTTATAATAAGAGGGAACTGACTCCAAAACAGGACAATGCTCTGATGAGGCTGCCCATGTAATGCTGCTAAATCAGGCTTTCGTCTTTCAAGGCGTGATGCAGTGACTGTATTAGAGACTCTCATCCTGCCTCCTGTGAGCTGCTGCACTGGACTGTGTCATATTTGACCACATTGCCTACATAAGCTGAAATTAAATGTTTAAAAAAGAGGGAGAGCAATAAACATCTGTCCCAGCCAGGGAACGTTTGACTCCCATTGGGGAGGAGCTATTTTAAAGCTCAGACTGAGGGATGGCTATTTTTGCCTTTCAGACAGACAGACTCAGCTAATGATCTGTATTGTTCAAAATGGTGTGTTGTTTTTGCTTTGGTTTTTTTTTGGTGTTGTGTTGTTTTTTTTTTTGATCAAATTCTTAAAAAGAAGGAGTTAAAAAGAACAGGAAAAGTCCTTAAACCATCAAGAGGTAGTCATGGTTCTAAACTGTAAAGCTTTTATCTTTTATTTGCTTTTAGCTTTTATTTGCTGTAATAATGACACACACAGATTGGAGGTATTTTAAGGGCAATTCTGCTGAAAGCACTCATGTTGCATAAGTTGCGCAGTCTTCAGGTGTGGCTCGGGAGGTGGTGGTTGTTTCACTTAATCGTTGCAGACACAAGTGCAGTTAGAGGCTTTCGGGGAAGGGTGACGCAGAAGCAGACAGTTACACAGTGGATACTGGTGTCCGAACAGGATCAGGTGGTGGTGTGTCTCACCTACCTTGCAGCTGATGTTCCACTGAATAAAAGCCTGAAGTCTGTTTGTGTAGAGGAATTCAAGTCTCAGTGCAAGGGGGTCAAATGCTTTTCATATAATGGATGGATGCCATTTCATTCAGTACGGAACCCGACTGCCATGTGAAGCAGCTCTGCAGCTGTTTGGCAATGCCATGAAAGAAATGTGAGTGGAGAAAAAAGCCATATCTGCTTGTGAAAGGGAAGTTGATGTAAAAAGCACGTCAAGACTCACAACGGAATTTGTCAAGACAGCTTGTTTAATAAGTGCTGTGATCTTTGGTGATGACGAGCAGCAATGCCTTTGTCCGTAAAGAGACATGAAAATTGTGTAACATTGCACTGAATCTGTTCCTTGTTGATTCAGGAACAACATGGCCTTAGCCTGGACTATCGACATCTCCTGTTGTGGTCCTGGTTCTACTGCTAATATTCCATATAGCCTGCAAGTGGCTTATTTCAGCTCTAATGCTGCCTCCCTTTTGCTCAGGAATTGACAAAACCCAAGTATGGTTTTGCATAGCTAAAGTAGCCAGGCCCTGCTCTTGGGCCACTCTTACCCTGCCTCCAAGGTAGCGTGCCAGGGAGCTTTCCTTGCTGCTGGGAGCTCTGGAGTGGCATCTCCTGGGGGTTTTTCACTTGGCTGAAGGCAGCCAGGCAGTGCCCTGGAGCAGGCAGCTGCTCTCAGGGGTCTGCAGGGCACAGGAGGGTTTCAGTACCCGCCATGGCATGGTGCCCCCAGCTTCTGCCCTGGGTAACTGATCCTGTCTTCCCTCAGGTCGTTTCCTTGTCATGTGCATCCTTGACTTGGCACAATTGCCTTTTCCTCAAATAGAAATGAATACCGAGGAGGGTGTGTTGTTCATGACGGCGTGAAGGTCAGGCTTCTATCAAATGTGCCATCTGCGTGTGTGATGTCTCGCTGCCTACAGCCTCTCGCAAGACAAAGAAGTGTCTGTGGGTGGGTGGGTGTAATGTCTGTGTTTCAGGGAGCGATGGGCTTAAAAATACCACTTGTGAATTACCTGATGGGAGCAGTTTTAGAAGGCAATCCACGCCCTGCACGTTTTAGTTCTCTGGTGGGAAATGTTTACTTCAAAACAAATTAACTATACATGAAGGGAACAGGACACCAAGAGGAGATAGATATCTTTCAGACTCGGGCAGCATCACTGTGTTACAGAGTCTGGTGGTTTTTATTGCGGCGCCAATGCCTCTTTGGAGTAGCTCAGGTCACTGAATTAGTATCAGGGAGAGGGGAGCAAAGGGGAGATGGGGTGAGCTGGGAGTGGAATAAGTAGGTGGCAGAGACCTTCTGGTGGGAAAGGAGGAGTGAGGAGAGAAAAACACTCTTGCCATAAGATGTCCATTGTCTCTAGCTCCCCCAGCACCAGAAATACAGAAGACGTTTACGTGGGCCTATTTGCCCTTTAGGCAAAGTTTCAGGGTTAGGGAAGTCTCGATGTAGTTGAGCTGCTTTAAGATGTGTGTCTGACTGGTCCTCAGTCAATTCCTTGGATTCTTACAAAACCATCTCACCTCTTTTGTACAGGTTCTAAATTATTTTTTGAGTAAAGGCTTTGTGGATAACTCCAGATGGTTGTGTTTGCCCTGCATATTCAAGATATGTCTCACATTGTAGAACTTTGATTTCTATTGATATCTTTTTCTTGTTATTTTCTTTTATTTAAAAAGCTTTGTTCAGTCATTTCCTTGCCATTACAGAAAGCCCTTGGTAAATTATACAGTACTGTTATAAACGTGGCTTCATTGTCTTTTGCCGAAATGAAGGCAGGATAAAGGATTAAAGCATTCTTTTGATAGGTCTTTCTTATATGTCTCTTTAGGTATGTTTTATTAAAAGGGTTTTAGACGTCTGTCTTTTAATCAAAGACCAGTGTTCATTTCCAAATACCCTTCTCTAGTGCTATAGCAACAACTTCCTGTCTGAACAAGTCATACTAATTTCAGTGCTGAAAAGCCAAAAATAGCTGTTGGGAGAGGAATCAAATTATAGTTTTACCATGGGATGAGGTGGTGGGAAGGAGAGGGATGCTGCACCTTCTCCCTGTGTGGGCACGGGTGCCTGACTTCCTGTGCTCAGGACCTGAATGGGGAGCAAACAGAGTTCTGTGCAGGCACCACCTTCACTATGCTGCATCCCTGTGTTGGAATCGTGGCCATAAGCACTTGTTCAGCTGAAGAAATGGCCATCACAGCTAAACCTAGTTCAACACACACTGAAGACGAGTCATGGAAGGCTCAGCCAGAGCAAGCCTGGCTGGTGTTGGTCCCCCGCCCATGCTAGCTCAGCAGAAAGCTGATGGCTGGCTCCAGCACTGGTGATGCTGTGCAGTGAGTCTGCCCCTGTGCAGCACATGGGCTGGGTTTACTAATGGATCTACACTAGGAAATAGGTTTTCTTGAAAAGTTCACTAAAGTGAGTGTTTTTTGATGGTGCTTGTTCAAGCATACTATTTGCATTAATGCTCAACTAGCTCTCGTTAGCTTTATTTTGGGTTTTAGTTTCATTAAAAGTTAAAATTTGGAGGAGAATCAAACTGAAACCTCCCTTTATTCCACCTGTTTTTCAGTTGTGCAAGTTGGTGTTGGAGTGAATGGAAAGTCTGGAACTTTACCTGCTGGAGCTGGAGCGCATTAGTCATATGAAGAGATGACAGCTGTGGGCATGGGCAAGATTCGAATGTGGGCTGTGTAGTGAAGTGCTTAAGCCCACAATGCTGAGAGGACTATGGGTGAAATGAATCAGTTTACTTGAAGCTGGCCTAATTTCTCCAGTGAGCAGTCAGTTGGGCCCAGACCCCGCTGAAGGCAGAGGATGCCCTGGTACATAAGCTGAGGTGATGTTTCCAGGGATCCACCCTGCATGGCTGGGCGGACAGAGGAAGTCCTTACATGGCTCTGCATTCCCATTTGGGCTGCCTCTGGAGAGGTGCCTGCCGGAAGACAGAGGTGATGATGCCACTTCCTTATAGAAAGCCACGAAGTGTACCATGTAATTACATCTGGGCAGAGCAGCACAGGCGACTTACAGTTAGCATACGTGACTTGAGAAGGCAGGCAGTGCCTGGACTTGCAGGCATTTCAGGAGGCACAAATAGTAGAAACCCTCAGGAAAGCTTTTGTCAATGACTTGAGCCCCGAAATTACTAAAAAAGTAATAAATCGTGGTGGTGTCGTGTACCTGCTCCAGCTGTGGGACCACATAGGCTGGGAACAGGCAGCAGTTCTTGACCCCGCTACCCCAGCCAAGACTGGTTTGCATCAGCCTTCCTTGCTTGGTTATCAAATCTCCACATCTTTTTTGTTTGTGAGTGTTTATGCAAAAGTGTTACTTATGTGCACAAGGGTAATTGCTTATCGAGTATTCATTACTACCAGCATTTTTAAGATTTCTGCTTGCTTTATCTCTTGTGTGATATTATTCCATGTACTCAGTGGAGAAAAAAAACATTGTGTGATAAGAGGA
Source organism: Psittacula echo (assembly GCF_963264785.1). Lineage (NCBI taxonomy): Eukaryota > Metazoa > Chordata > Aves > Psittaciformes > Psittacidae > Psittacula > Psittacula echo. Next base: position 63,101,889 of record NC_137735.1, read on the forward strand.
GTCTCCAGTGGGAATAGTGAAGAGGAAATAACCTGAGTCAAAAGGTTGCCATCAGCATGTGCAATCACATGTGTGTAACTCCTTGGAGGTGTATCATTGAATTCAGCTGGAATTTTAACAGAGTGTGAATATACTTGTCCAGGAGGATTAGTCTGTTGTATAAGACTTCAGTCTGTCATTTACAGTGTGCTCGGTTAAGCTGGTTGGTACAGAATTACAAAGAACAATTGGGGGTGGAGGGAAGCTTTCTTCATGAATAGATCAAACAAGGAAGAGTGTTAAAGTCACCATGTTATTGAGAGTGAATGGTTGGTCCAGTCCTATAACCAGTATCTGAATTCAGTGAACTGATTGCTCGGGTGAATAAATAGAATGTCTTCTAAATCTAGGTCTTAAAAGCAGCAAGATTCAGTTCCTACTGCAGTCTGTGTGAATGTGGAGCAGAAATACGGATTCCTGTCTCAGGATCAGGGATGGCTGCTGTCAAGTGCTGGGGCAATATTCCTGAGCTGCCTTTTAGTGTGCTGCCAGTGCAATGTGCACAGGCCCCTTGGAATATGCACACCAGCACTTTGGCTGCTGGTGGAGCGTTCATATGGCTTTGTCATTTGTCACCTACAGCCTTGCATGCTTTTTTCAGGGAAAGTATTTCCAGCTAACCATTCCAGGTTTTCCTTTGTCCCTCTGACTTGCAAAACACTGTTTCCTCACCCCATCAGTATTTAGGCACTCTTTTAGGAACTAAGGAAAACCAAGAAACATTTCATTGGATTTAATACTTGTTTCTTACTGAAAGCAGTTTAACATAAGCACATACATTCCTGCATAATGTAGAATAACTTTTATGGTTTTTTTTCTTGTATAGACCCTTGGACAATATGGAATATCATGAAAGATCTGGCTACAAGAGTTGTGTAACAATAGTTAATAAGAAGTTAGATCATCAGCTAAGTGAGGAGCATTTGCCAAAACATCTGTGAAACGCCTTTAGGGTTTGCTAAGCATCTTTGCATTGGAAATGAGGCTGTTCCTGATGAATCAAATAGGAACACTGTGCCTTTCTGGCTGGAGAGGGCAGAAGGGCAACAATGGGGTTCCTTAGCTATTGGAAAGCTGTAGGCTTTACACCTGCCTAGGGTAGTTGTGGGTAAGCAAGGAAACATCTGTGTTCCTCCTTCCTCCCCCTCCTCTGTCCTTCACACTCCAAGGAAGCAGGCAGCCTTGGACTTCTCCTGCCTCTTCTGCCCTGGCCATCTTTCCTGGAAGGTTTGTCTCCCATCTTTGCTGTGAGACAAGCAGTTTGGCTGCGCACGGTGTGGATGCTGTGCTGAATGAGCTCAGCTTAAAGGGAAACTCACCCAATGCATGATGTGGTCCTACATCTGGGCTTGGACTGGATTTTGAACAATGAGGGTTCAATTACTTTGTAAGCACTGAGGAAATTTGCATATAAAGTAATAGGTCTTTTTGAGTGTTGGAAAGTGCTTCTGCTGTCCCAGAGATTTAATATCTTCTGTCTTGCTTTTATTTTCTATGGCTGTATTTAAGTTGAGAATTCTCTGCTTTCTGGGGGGGGTTGGGCTGTTTGGGTTTTGGGAGTGGTTTTTTGTTTTATTTTTTGTTCTTTTTTGGTCTTTTAAAAAAGTTATTAACATTTTGAAGATTAAAGGAAGATGATTAAGGAAAATGATGTTGTCAGCATTAGGGGAGAAAAATCTCAGCCCAAGCATTTCAGGGATTTAGCTCATTGCAAACTGGACAAATTTAAAGACATATTTTTTCATTCTCAGCCACAGTAGGGATCTGGTAACCTTCTTTCCAGTGGGGCCTGGCATAGAACACATATGCAAGGAGTGCACAGACTTTGTCAACGGATGATGCTTTGATTATGAAGCAGGCTTTCTGCTCACGTTTAGTCAGTGATGAGGACCGTGTTTCTCTGTTGTTCTCTAATAGAGGTTTGTGTGTTGTGCACCCAGAAGCCTGGCTGAAGGCTGGGCTGCCCCAGCTCACAGCTGCTCAGCAGCTTCACATGATGAAGCTTATAGTGGGGAAAATGCTGCAAACTGGCTTCTGTCCTTTGGAGGTATGAGCCAAATTGCTGCTGGTCTCACTCAGGGCTGCATTGATGGTGTCTATCCAGCTTTTCCAGGCTCCCAGGGGATTGTGGTAATGCTTCCTGTCCAGCTACACCAAGCAGTGATAAATTTAGACCAAGTGAGCCATAATGACGGTACAGGAACCAAAGGAGTGCTGACCGCCCTTCCAGGAGGAGGGTCGGGCTGTCCATACAGATGTCTTCATCCCTCGAGCTGCCAACCCTGACCTGACCTCTCTGCCCACTGTGGGCAGCCTGTGCCTCCTCATCACCCATTTGCACTCATGGTGTCCCTGTTTCATACAACCATATCAATCAGTCATTTCCTTCTGATGTATTTTCCCCCTCTGACAAGAGATCAGGGTACTGTGAAGCTCTGATGAGCACACAGAGTGCTGCTGGCCGTATCCCAGACCTGTGGCTCGGAGCAGGTCACCCCAGCTGCCAGCTGATGCGAGGGCAAACCTGGCCCCAGGTCATTGCTGTGTGTTACTTCTCAAGAGCACTCTCACTGTGCTGCTTTGCCGGAGTCTGGCACAGATATCTGCAATTCCAGTTGGAGCGGGGGCGAGCGCAGGGTAATGCTTGGAGAGGGCTTTTCACATTAAGGCTCTGTTATTGTTCCATTCCCAGCTTGTGATTGACAAGTACACACTGCTCCCACCTCCCAGTGGACTGACTTCTGAGCAGGGAATGATTGTAGAAGATATTGTACTCTGAATGAAATTTTAGGAGCCGTAATTATCCATTGCTGTCACTATGATTACTGCTGTCTCTGCTGAGCTATTGGCAGCCCAGCCGCACTAGACTGCCTAGTACCTGTGCCAGCAGTGTCAATGGGATGGGGCTTCAGGAACTTGCCTTCTATGTGTATTGGGCAAGAGCATGGTGCATCTTCTTGATAGGACAAGACCAGCATGCTGGTCACCCTCCTTTGGCATTGTCACAGAGACCTCAAACAGTCTGTGATGCAATTCAGTCTGAAATAGGTGCCTGAAAAAGGGCAAATGATGTGTGACTTTAAAGTGCTTGTTTTCTCTGGCTGTAAAGGAAGCTCCATGGTAGACACCCAAGGGTGGGTTAATGATCCTACCCTTGTGCGGAGGGCTGCTGGTCTTGTGCAGGGGTCTAGCATTAGTGGGGCCCTGTGTGTGCCTGTAATTCAGAGCTCCAGGACTCAAGCACCTAAGATGTGTTTTTCTAGCAGTGAGAAGAAATAGCAGATTTTAAAGGCTTAGCATGAACCAGTATTGTTGGTGCCTCCACGCTGTGAAAAACATGATGTTAACTTCCATCTGCCATGTACCACAGTTTTTGTAGCTTTGAGGCTTGCTGCTGGGGGGAGCTGAAATATCAATGCTGTTCTTCAGACACCTAAAATGTTACCATTATCTACTGCATTATGTGTTACATTAACGCTGTGAAACACAGGTAATATTTATTCAGACTTCAGGGAACAGACACGATGCGTTTGCTCAGATCCCTTGCATGTGCGGAGGAGCCACAGCCAGGCTGCTTCTCCCCCTTGTGCCCGCAGCCACCAGCTATGGCCTGTCCACCTGCAAAGCAGGTTGTGACATGGGAAACTGAATGCTTTGCAAGGCTAAGCACCCATTAGAATAGCAGTGTGTGAATCTGTCCTTTGGGATTGGGCACTGGGTAATTCCTGGTGCTAATGTGGCATGTACATGGAAAATGAATAGGAGGCATTCCTGCCTGCTCCCAGTTGAAAACACAGCCCTGCACTGTAGTAACTGTCACCAGCAAGTGCTTGGCAGCGGGATTTGGATCTGAGCATAAGGCAGGAGCTGGTGTTGAGTGTTTGGGAAAGGGCCAAAGATGTGTGCTTTGAGTTGTGCTCTCATCCTGGTCTCTCCCCCTCCAGTTCACTCATTGATCCTTTTCCTTTCGATGATGCTGTCAAAACCCATGGGTATCATCAAGAGTAGTGCACCAGCAACATAAACACTATGAAAATACCTTCGGCTGAAAAAAAGAGGGAACAGTGTTTTGGTTTTTTTTAAAAAAATACTTATTTCTTGAGCTTTCAATGCTGAGATGGCTCAGTTTGTGGAAGACAGCAGCAGTTATGTGCCTCTATTGTCAGTTCCCTCTCTGCAGTGCCGATTTCTATCTTGGTTTTGCATCTCTAATCTGTCCTGCTGTCTGTGCTCATATCTTATCTCTGCCTTATGAACACTGCACAGTCCAACTTGTCAAACAGCAGAGTGATATTCCTGTGTCTTCTCATCAGCCCTGCCAGCCCTCTTCTCTCTGAATTAGCTGCCTCCTTCTCAGTAGCCTGAGGGTGCCAGCCTGGCCAGGTTTCCCTATGTTCCTTGCCCTGCTGCTTCTGATCCTGGCTGCCTCCAGGGACCAAGCATCTCAGGCAAGTGGGACTTGGGGAAATGCGAGGTAGCATTTATAACACTGTTCAGGCAGCACCTCCCTCACCCCTAGCCCATTTCTCACCTATGGTGTAGCAAACAATAATCCTCAATATTATTGTTTAAGAGGTTTGGGGTTTTTTTTAAGCCTTTTTGTAAGATTACAGTGTGTGGGCTGGGCTTTCCTTTCCTTGCAGAACAAAGGCAGAGCTGCTTGGACACTCTGGCTGATGATACGGGATGCTCTGTGGAAGGGACTTAGGGGCAGATCTTGGTCTTTCAACCCAGGACTATTGGAGGACACAACGACTTGGGGTCTGGTCGGGGTTCTGGCAGCGAGTGCTGTTGCATGCACTGGTGCCAGTTTCAGGGCCACTGGAGAGGAAGAAGGTGACTTGAGGGTGGGTGGCCGGAGGGGTAAGCAAGTGACCCGTGGTATAAAAAAGCCAGGTACGCAGAGCTCAGTGTTTATGCCCTTCTTGCACAGCTTGGACATGAGGCAGCAGCAGGCCTTTGGGGGCTAAGTTAAATGTAGGTTTGACATAAAAAAACCCAACACAACAAAACACGGTAATTGTTGAAGGTGCCTAAAAAAGGTTGGCAACGTGAACTCATATCTGGCCGGGGACAGGGGTATAATTTTGTCACAGGTCAAGAGGAAAACACATCCCACAGTATCTGCAGCAGGGGTTGGGTAGTGAAGAAGAGGGAAAACATCTGCTGAAGGTGTACGCATGTGTGAGAGCGAGCGGCTTGGCGTTACCCATCTTGAGGCCGAGGGGCTATGGGGAGAGCAATGGGGCTGGGTCAGCACTGGGACCTCCCTGTGTGGGGAGCAGGAGGAAGGAAAAAAAGGTGTTTGTTGCACTTTGCACCTCTGTGGTCCCTGCGCAGTCCTCACAGGGCAGGTATGCAAGTTCCCCTGGCAGGTAATGATGGCAGTGGGGGGGAAAGCAGGAGATCTTCAAAAGTGAACTTAAGCAGGCAGCCACAACAGCAGACTGCCATGTCTGCTTTCACAGGATGCTCTGTTGAGCCATGGTGGTGTCATAGCATGGAAGATGCTTCCTGGATGCTGTTGTCTGCGGATGATACATAGAATCATAGAATAGGGTTAGAAAGGACCTTAAGAGCATCGAGTTCCAACCCCCCTGCCATGGGACATCCCAGGTAAATTCAGGTAATCTGCAGTTCACAGAGCCCAGGCTCAATCCAGACCCTGCTCAGGTTTCTTTAATTCATTTACTTTGCAGCACCAGCATCTTCTATAAACCTCCAGCACTTGCCCAGGGCAGCAGAAACACCTCCTCCTACCTGGAGGACGTGCAAACACTCCTCACAGAGTATCAATGCTGTCATTTACACTTCCTTCCCAATAAAACACCTGTAGGCACCCTCCTCCTGGCCCCTCGCCCTGTGGTTGTGCCCATAATCCGCAGCTTGGTCTGTGTGAGAACCGAGCTTGCAGAGCAGAGAAGCACTGCCTACTTCAAAGCAATCTATTTGCACTTGTGGTGTGTTTTTATTAGCAGAGAGAGGGTACTGTGGGCACAGAGGATTTAGCAATGGCCAAATGCAGGCAAGGAAGTTGCCTTCCTTCCACCCAGACTTGGGCAGAAGGAAAAGCTGGGTGTAAGGCTGAGGCGTGCTGGTCCTCACCTAAACCGCATGGTCAGAGAGGTGCATTTGCACTGTGTCAGGATGTGTGTGTGTGTGTGTGCACATGTAGGGGTTTGCAAACTCCCTCTCACACTGTGAGCAGGTAGAGGATATCTGCACTGCTGGGTTACTGCGTTGTTTGGAGTAGGTAATCATCGAAACTGAATGGTTTGGGAGGGAAAGGACCCTAAAGACCATCCAGTTCCAACCCCCCCTGCCATGGACACTGCCAGGGATGGCATAGACGCAGCTTCTCTGGGCAACCTGTGCCAGTGCCTCACCACTCTCATAGTGAAGGATTATTTCCCAATACCTCATTTAAACCTCCCCTCTTTCAGCTTAAAGCCACCCTGCCTTGTCCTGTCACTACATGCCCATAATCCATGCTACACCACATGGTATATGTGGTGTGTGTGTATGTTTTCATATGTATGTTTGCATGTACATGCCCATGTATACACATGCCCGTACACATGTGCATGCGTTGTTGCCTGTGTTTTCCAGAGCAGAGATTTCATCCCCTGGCCAGCAGCTGGAAGAAGCTCTGGGAGTGCCACAGTCCCCTTGTGCAGGGGGTGGGATCCTCCCTGTGCACCTAGTTAGTATTTCCTTTCTCCCTTGTACGGGTGCAAATGTGGGCAGGAAAATAAGCATGTCCTCTCCTTCTGTCACAGTGGTTTGTGCTTCTGCCCCAAGGCGCAGGAGGAGGCTGAGTGGGAATGGTCCCACGCAGGTTTCAGCACCACGGCACAGGGCACATGGCGTTCCCAAGTGCATGCCTTCGGAGGATGCCATTCCCGGGACAGAGCCGGGTGCTCGGCGTGGGCCAGGCCGTAGTTGTTTGTGTGTGTGTCACAGCGGGAAGTGTGTGAACGGGACAAATTTAGCAGTGAAAACAGAGGCCGGCGCAGTCGGTCATTAACTGCCAGCCCGGCTCGTCATCCTGGTCATCCTGCAACCACAAACAGCTTTTTTGGGGCCGGCGTCCCAGCGGAGGCCGGAGGAAGTGTGGGAGGCCAGTTCCCGGTGACACCTCCACGCGTGGCCGCGCTGCCTGCCAGTGCCATTGGCTGCCCCCTGCCCGGGGCCGGTGCCGGGCAGCGCTTAAATGCCTGCACAGCCACGCCAGGGCACACAGCACGGGGCATCCCAGCACAGGCAGTCAGCCCATCCCGTCCCAAGCACTGAGGAGACACCCGCTCGCACAGTGCTCAAGGTAAAGGTAAAGGTTTCTTTGGGTTGCTTCGGCATTGCCTGGAGAGAAAAGGGTGATGTTTGGGCAAGAGAGGTTGTAGATTTCCTTGTAAGTTTTGGCAGAAAGCAGGACACTTGTAAGCTGGGAAGTTGGTGTTGCTTTTAAGGGAAGAATTCGGGAGCTCTTTGCTCCAGTGTGTTTTGAGTGCAAGATGATCATAGAATCATAGAATCTGCGAGATTAGAAAAGACCTTTAAGCTCATCAAGTCCAACCTTTACCCCAGGACTACCAAGTCTACCACTAAACCATGTCACTAAGGGCCTGATGTGCAGTGCAGTCAGTATGCCCTGTGGGGATGCATTGCTGGGCTGCTTATTGCACTTGGAAAATGATAGCAGAGCTGGAGGAAAGCCCCTTGCTGCTTCACCTGCCAGACCGAGCCAGTGGCCACAGGGAGTGCAGCTCTCCATGTGGTTATCTTACCAGGGGCTCCACTCTGGGCAGCGGGGGGTTTTATGGGCTGTAGGAACCACACCAGGGGGGAGGCATAGCTGTGTAGCCCACTGTCTTATGGTGCTGCCCGTCTGTGGTGCCTGCTCCCATCACTGCCCCTGATCTCAGCTGGGTGGCTGGTGACATTTCTGTGGGAACAGCGAATTTGGAGGAACTTTTCCACTCTTTAATGATGCTTAGACAAAATATCTGCAGGAACATGGCCAGTTATTTAAAATCCCAAACTAAAAGGAGGTTTCTGCACAGAAGATGCCAGGAGGTGGCACAAGGACAAATCCTTGGCTTGTTTTATGACACACCAGGCTGAGCACCACGTGCAAGGGTGGCAAGGCTGTATCAGCTGGAAGGCTTTTGTAGGGCCAAGTTGCAACCAGGGGCATCTGCCAGTGTTTTCCTCTAGTGTGCTAATACTTAGCTCCCTGTTGCAGCCAAGGGGACCACAACTGACATGAGGGCTGCATTCGTGGTGCTGCTCCTCTGGCCTGTAGCCTGCGCTTACCCTGTAAGTACCCATGGACAGGTACTCAAACCCCAAACCCTGGTGTTTTGCCCATCCAAGGCACACCGGTCACTCATCAGATGTCTCCTGGATGTGTTTAGGTGCCTGCCCATGAGCCCGCCCGCTCTCGCCGCAGTGCCCAGCAGCAGGTAAGCCATGGGGTGCCCTGGTCCCATAAGCAGCATGCTTGTAGGGCAAGGGATGGGGAGCCAGCCCCAGGCAGGCATCCTCGAAGCAGGCACCCTGGGGGAAGACCTGCTGCTTCTGTGGGTCTTTGAGCTTTGCCCATCTGCACAGTCTTCTCTAGTCTGGGTTGGTTTCACCTCATTTTGCCTTGTTCCCTTGTGCACATTCCCAATTCACATTGTGCGTTCTGCTGTGTTGGTCCTGAAACAAGAGTTTCTCTGCTTTGAACTGTCATGGTTTGGGCTTTTCTGTGTTACCCTTTTGTTGGTGGCTACTTTTTTTTTGCATCAGCAGAAACAACTGAAGGGTTGAGGTGGAAGCAATAAAAAGAGGCTTGAGTACTTGCATGGCTTAGGAGTGATATATCATCCCATAGCAGTAGCAGTAAATGTGCAGTGGTGTTCAATAACCCAAAGCACTGTGTCATGTTTTGTATTCAGGACAGAGCAAATGAAGATTACATCAACAAGCTGGGCAACCTCCTGAATGGTGAAGATGGCAGACATCCTCCTGTCACTGGAGAGATGGGGGACAATGCCCTTGCCAGGGACACAGCAGTTGGGAACGCTGTGGGTGAGGAGCTGGGCGAGCATGGTGGCCATGGTGGCCAAGACAAGGGAGGCAGAGCTGGGGAGCCTCAGTACCTGAACCAGGTGGACCATGAGGATGCGAGTGCCCGGGAGGGGAACAGCCTGGGTTTCCTGGTGAGTGAGCAGAGAGGGGTGTTTTGCTCTGCCAGGAAAGTGCGCATACCACCAAATCTGTGTTGGTCAGGATAGCACTTGGCCTGCATGTTGAGCAGTGCTGTTGCCTGTGACCAGCAAGCCTTTGCATTCATTTCCATTTGTCATCTCCATAGGAGGAGGATGCACGCGATGCTGATGACGGTGACAATGGAGAGCACCATGGCACTGGAGCCAATGGGCTTCCCTCCCATGCTGACAGGCTCCTGGATGAGGAGGATGACAGTGGAGATGACACCTTTGATGAGAACGGGGCAGAGGATGGGGGCGAAGGTCCTACCTATGTGGCAGTTCCTGATGGGGCAGGCGAACACGACCATGATGCTGGCCATGGGGACACTGGGGCTGGTGGAGGGCACAGAGACAGCAGCAGCAGTAGCAGCAGTGAGAGCATGGGGGCAGACCACCGGCAGTACAGGAACTACCTCGGCAGCCGGTATGAGTGGACCTACAGGCACGGAGGGGGCAGCAGCAGCAGCCAGGAGGAGGAGAGCTACAACTTCGAGGATGAAGCCATGCAGGGTGATGACCCCTCTGTCTTCGATGGCCCAGTCAGCAGCTATAAGGGGCGTCGTGCTGGCCGTCATGCCCTGGGCAGCAGCTGGGGGGCTGGCTCCCACCAATGGGAGGAGGGTGACAGCACGTCCCCAGAGGTGGAGGATGCTGACTCGGGAGAAGACAGCCCATCCACAGAGGAAAACAGTCAGTCAGAAGAGCCCGACACCAGCCAGTCAGAGGAGAACAGCGCAAGCCGCTCCAGGGAGGACGGGGATGGGGAGGACAGCCCATCCAGGGAGGATGAGGACAGCGAGTCCAAGGAGAGCACCGCTGAACAGTCAGATGAAGAGCCAGGGGAGTCCCCAGAGGACATCTCCAAGGAGGAGGTGAGCACATCAGGTGAGAACAGCAGCAGCCGGTCCCGGGAAGGGCAGGAGGACCAGGAGTCTACCGAGGACAAGAGTGCCCCATCCACACCTGACAGCGAGTCCAGGGAAGATGGTGGCGACCAGAGCCTGTCCACAGAGGACACTGCAGAGGAGTCAAAGGAGGATGAGAATGACTCCAACCCTGATGGGGATGAGCCGAGCACATCAACCGAGAGTCAGAGCGCATCACCAGAGGACGACGGCAGCCAAGAGGATGATGCGAGTGAGGACAGCAGGTCCACAGAGAGCAACATCAGTGAGTCCCAGGAGGATGATGATGATGAAAGTCACTCCCAGGAGGACGCCACCCGCGAGTCCAGCAGCCGTGGGGACAACAGCTCGCCGCAGAGCCTGGAGAGCGGGAGCCGCAAGCGGCGGCTGGGTGCCTACCGCAACAAGCCTGCTGCCGACTACGATGACAATGACTGCCAGGATGGGTACTGACACGTGTCACACAGGCTCACTGGTGATGGGGGAGTGCGGGGGGAGGAGGGTTTAATTTATTTGCTATTTAGCCTGGCTGACTTCTTCCTGAGGAGATGCTGTGGGTAAAATGGAGGCGGATTCGCCATGGCTCGACCTGGGCACACTACACAGGGCGTGAAATGGGAGCGATGCCAGACACAGAGAAAACTCCAAACTGCAATGAGAAAAACCATTTCCTAAACCAAGAGCTCTGAGTGCCAGCAGGGTGATGCTGCCCACTTGCCACATAGGCACAGTGGCAGCTCAGCACTCTGGGAGCTGCGCCTGGGCATGCTGGGCAGGAAGGTCCCTGTGTTCACCCCTTGTATTTACCTACCACTGCCCTAACAGCATCTGTCCAGACTCCAATGGGAGCTTTCTGTTAGATCCATGTCCTGCACATAAGGAGGGAAAGAGGAAAAGCTATAGCTGGTGTACACACATGGTGCATGGGCTCAGCAGTGTGTGAAGTACCACTTCAGGATGGAATGTATGTAATATTTTGTAAGAAATGTACAGAAAACACTATATTGTATCCTTTTTGCACTTGTATTTCAAAGCTGAAATGTACCCTGTTGATTTCTCTAGTTACCATTAAAACCATCACACTCCATAGTAGCGTGGTCTGAAGTGTTGCTGGTTTTCTTTCCGGGGGGGAGCTGGGTGCTGAGATTTGAGGTTGGACTGGAGCGAGCGAGGAGCAAGGACCAGGCTGTTTGCACAGGGAGCCACAGCATGCTGGGGTGAGGGGGAAAGCAGAGGTTGAGACATGCTCCCAACCCCGATTTCCAGGCACCCCAAGGGCCACCCTGCCCTGAGGTGACCCAGCAGTGGGGTGGAAAAGCAGGGAAAAGGTGGGAAAAGAGCCAAATGAGCTGGGCCTGGGGCTTTGCTATATCACGGCCATCAACCTGCTGCAATGTGAGCAGGGGTTGTTCTGCTCTTCCTGAGGCACTATGAAAGCGATGCTCCAGGGCACCACTGGCTCTGGGTGCTCACGGTGGCTCCTGATGCCAGGTCTTCCGCAGCACAGAGCTGGTGAGTGAGGATAAAGGGGTTGTTGTGGGCTCGTAGATCATGGGTAAAGCTTCTTTTACTCAGTGTGTTTCTTTTTTTCTCATGCAAGTAAACAACACGTTATTTGCTTAAAATCCCACCGAGGCCCTGGTTGACGTGTGTATGATGAGTTGTACAGTCATCAATGGGTATCGATGCTGAGGGGGGAAGCTGTGGGCTGTTGCGTAGCAGCACAATTTCACAGCACAGAGTTGTGGCTCTGCAGGGCACAGTCTCCAAGGGGTCAGCACAAGTGAGTGCATGCCTTTCGGCTGCCTTGGATGTCACTGCTGAGCATTGCAATGCCAAATTCAAGAGACAATAAAGAAATAATTTGTTACTACTTCTAGCAAAACTACACTTAATTTGTAGGCTCTTTCCACCACTAGAAAAGCTGGGAGATGAACAGCTCCTAGGTTTAGTGGAATTTGTATTAATTTCCACCCTGTGTAAGCCCTTCCTGCTTCTGTATGAGACCAGCTCTGAAACATAAAGCTTCTCCACATTGCTGCCTCTTTCCTGACCCCTCTCTCCTCTGCCCCCCTGGTCTCCACTTCACAGTGGCTACCTCAGCTGTGTCTTGGCCCTTATTTCTTGGACCCTTTGCATTAGATGTACGAGGAGTTTGGTATGCCGTGAAGTTGATGATGCCTGTCAGAGTCGTGGGTACCAAAATGCTGGTGCACAGCCCCATCGCTGGAGTGGAAGACAGCAAGCACAGGTTTGGCTGCAGCCCAGAAGTGCAAAAAGAGCTGGCTGACAGCTGCTGCTTTGTTTTAAGATTGTAGCCATGATGCGTTTGCTGGCCCCTCTGCGCAGCGGCGTGGGTAGTGCTGCTGTGAAGTCTTCCGCGTCCAGCAAGCGGTGCTGCCGCGCAGGCAGTGGGAACGCTCCGGCTGCTGGCTCGGTCACGTCAGAGGTGTTTGCATGGGGACAGCGACTGGGGATAGGCGCTGGGAGGGGTTTTTGCCGATGGATGCCTTGCAGCTCTGCTGTGAGCCCAGCCCGTGAGCAGGAGAGCTGAGATGTCGCAAGGGTGAATGGAACAAGCTCTATGAAACTGCTTCTTGAGCGCCGTGTGTGACTCTCTGCTTGTCCTCACCCTTGAGTGAGCGGTCTGGGAAGGGTGAGGACAAGTGAAGGGGAGGCGAGCGCTCGTCCTCCTCTTGGCTCATGCATGGAGAGAAAAACTGGGTTGATTTGCTTTAGCTTGAGCGGGAGGGGTATGTGCATAGCAAACAGCCACGCAGCACCCGCTGCACCCTATGCTTGGGGGTAGCTGGCTGTGCTCCCCTTCACGTGGGTCCCCTCCACGTGCCTTCCCAGGGCTCTGCTGTGGTTACACACACATCCCCACCAGCAGCGCCAGGATTTGCCTCCCGCTGGCTGGCTGCTCCCCAAAGGCTGGGGAGCCGGTGCCAGAGCTGGCTGCTGCCTGCCAGTCGTGCCGGGATGGCTTCCCATGGGACTGTCCCTCCTGGCATACTGGGAGGGGGGGTTGCCCTCCTGTGCCCCCTGTGCTGCACCTGGCAGCACTTGCCTGAGAGGACAGGCAGGTTTTGGGGGACACTGGTGGCACTGGGCAGTCCCCATCAAATGCTGTTCATCTCTGTGTGAGCAGGGCTACCCTGGTTGTCATCTGGAGGGCTTAGGGTGCCAGCAGCACTTCACAGCGTGAGGTTTTGGATGGCCAGAGATCATCCAGTTCCAGCCCACCTGCCATGGGCAGGGACACCTTCCATTAGACCAGGTTGCTCAAAGCCGCATCCAGCCTGGCCTTGAACACTGACAGGGATGGGGCATCCACACCTGTGCCAGTGCCTCACCACCCTCATAGTAAAATAAAAAGATACTTGCTTTGAGGATTTTAAGTCATTTTTAGCAGCATCCCATGCGTATGTTTTTCGCAGTGTTTGCTGTATGCAGTATGCATCTGAGGGGAGTGTTCCCACTCTCTGCTGTCAGGCAGGCAGGAAAAGTGGCTGAGAAGGTCAGCTGCAGGCTCTGCCATCACTGGAGGTGTTCCTGCATCCAGTTTTCGGATGATTGTCCAATGAAATCATAAGGATCAGCAAACTGGGTGGGTTAGGCAAGGACAAAAAAATGCCCACGTCAATGTATGCATTTTCCTTATCCACCCACATGGCATTTTTTTGTGCATTGGGGGTGGCCTCTAAAGCTAATGCAGTGATTTACCCAGGAACCAACACTGGGGTTTAAAGCAGGTATTTTTTGGTCAAATTTAGGTTTGCGAAAACACCAGTCTGCACCATCTTAAAAGAGAAGTTTCTTGTTTGGGTTCTTTCTGTCCTTTCCAAGAAGAAAAAATTCTATTTTTAATAAGTAGCTGGTGTGGCTGAGGCGGTGGGAGGCAGCAGCACTGAGCCCTGCATGGCTGCTGGATGTGGGTTGCCATGGCATGCAAGTTGAATGCGTTCAACCCCGTGATTTTCCTGGCTTGGGTGGGAGAGAGATGCTCACGACCCACAGAGCACCTCTCCATCCAGCAGCGGCTCTTCTAGCAGCACAGCCAAGTGCCCTGGGCTTCCCATGGCAGGCTGAGTGATGCAGCTGGCTGCAGGGCTTCTCCTTGGCCCCTGTTTGCCTTACCGAAATGGGAATATCTGTGGAAGAAACAATCAGATGGGATTGTGTCTTCTGTGCCCCCTGTATGGATTTCTGTGACGGTTTTCTGCACCTCTCCCATGAAGTCAGGCTGAGAGAGCTGGATAAGAGAAGGCTCCAGGGAGATCTTAAAGCAGGCTTATACCTAAAGAGGTCAATAAGAAAGCTGGAGAGGGACTTTATACAAGGACACGTAGTGAGAGGACAAGGGGGGATGGCTTTAAGCTGAAGGAGGGTAGATTTAGATCAGGTAGTAGGAAGAAATTATTTTCTGTGAGGGTGGTGAGGCACTGGCACAGGTTGCCCAGAGAAGTTGTGTCTGCCCTGTCCCTGGCAGTGTTCAAGGCCAGGTAGGATGGGGCTTTGAGCAACCTGGTCTAGTGGAAGGTGTCCCTGCCTGTGGCAGGGGGTTGGAACAGGATGAGCTTTAAGGTCCCTTCCAACCCAAGTCATTCTATGATTCTATGATGAGAACTGCAGCTCACCAATTGAGACCAGGAGAGTTTGTGTTTCTCTGCCCTTTTCAATGGGGAGGAAAAACTGTGATGGAATCGCTGCTGCCGTCAATCTGAACAAAAGAAATGTCTCAGCCGTGGGAAAACGAACTCTGACCTCAGTGAAACCCCAATATGTTACAAACCTTTTGAATGCTTTAAGGAATTTTTGATTCCAGCTCCTTTTATTGCCATGCACTTCAATAGCAAATAACTTCCCCCCAGTCCCCCAGCACAGCCATGTCCTGGGAATTTTATGGTCCTGCCAGCACTGCCCCAGCACTGAGTTGGGCACATAAAGTGCAAGCATTGGCATTCATCTGCATGGCACCCCCAGAACTCTCTATGGAGACCTTCAAGAGTGAGCAAATGGTTTGCAGTTCAGGTTTTTCTGTTTTCACACCCTGAAATACAAAGTGGCAGTGCGCGCTCGCAGCCCAGAAAGCCAGCCATATCCTGGGCTGCATCAAGAGGAGCGTGACCAGCAGGTCGAAGGAGGTGATCCTGCCCCTCTACTCTTCTCTCGTGAGACCTCACTTGGAGTATTGTGTGCAGTTCTGGTGTCCTCAACATAAAAAGGACATGGAACTGTTGGAACAAGTCCAGAGGAGGGCCACGAGGATGATCAGGGGACTGGAGCACCTCCTGTATGAAGACAGGCTGAGAAAGTTGGGGCTGTTCAGCCTGGAGAAGAGAAGGCTGCGTGGAGACCTCATAGCAGCCTTCCAGTATCTGAAGGGGGCCTACAAGGATGCTGGGGAGGGACTATTCATCAGGGACTGTAGTGATAGGACAAGGGGTAACGGGTTCAAACTTAAACAGGGGAAGTTTAGATTGGATATAAGGAAGAAATTCTTTACTGTGTGGGTGGTGAGGCACTGGAATGGGTTGCCCAGGGAGGTTGTGAATGCTCCATCCCTGGCAGTGTTCAAGGCCAGGTTGGATGAGGCCTTGGGTGACATGGTTTAGTGTGAGGTGTCCCTGCCCATGGCAGGGGGGTTGGAACTAGATGATCTTAAGGTCCTTTCCAACCCTAACTATTCTACGATTCTATGATTCTATGAAAGCTGCAAGAGCTGTTGTTTTGTTTTAGCAGGAGGTATCAGGTGTCTGCATACAAGAGCTTAACCTGCAACTGGGGAACTGAGGCAGCACCTACCTTTCCTCTTGCAGACTTGATGCTGTTTCATGCACAGAGCAAAAATTAGGTTCATTGTAGCATGAAAACTTTCAAAACCTTCTTTTACAGAGTGCCTGAGTGTTAAGGTGCAACAGCTATGTACTTGCTTGTGTGTATGTGGATACATATGCAAGTGGTTTACAACTCGTGTACGTACACAACACAACAAATACCCAGTGCAAGCCAGTGGTTCCCTGCTGACACAGACCTCTGCTGCAAATGGCAGCTTTTTAAGCCCAAATGCAGAGATCTTTGAGAAGGGCCTGCTTGGGGGAGAGGTAGGCAGCCATCGCTGGTGCCTTCACACCAGCCAGATGCCTGAGTGATCAGGGACACTGATTTGACTTAGGCAGACAGCTCAGTTCATGAGCTGGGTGTGCAGGTTATCAGTGGGTACCTCTGTAGTGGACCTGGGCTGTCTGACTGCTCTCCTCCTGAAAATAGGGGCTTTTGGGGGGTTTATTTGGGCTGTTTTGCTCCTGTTTCTGTCATGTGGCTGTGTTTGAGGGCGCTCACACACACATGGAAGCAGCAGCCTGGTGGTGGGACCAGTCCTGGTAACTCACTCTGTCTGGTGCGTGGTTTCTTCCTCCTGAAAAAAACAAACCAAGCAAAAAACTAGAGGAAATATGATATACAGGTATTGCTGAGACACGTGAGGACCTGGGTGGTGGCAAGTGCTGGGATTTGCGATAACGCTGTGACCTTGCCCAGGTGATTTGCTGGGTTTCTGTTCCCCGGAGTTCAGGCCACCTCAAAGTGCTTGCGTTACAGAGCTACTTGTGGCCCACATTTTGCCAGGCATGTGAATAGAATTAATTTCCTTTATCTGGTTTATTGCCTCAGAAAAAAAGGAAAATAGTGTTAGATGTTTAGTTGCAGAGGGCCAATATGCAAAGGTTGTGTACTGATACCGGAGGTTGACATGTGGTGTGTTTTAGGTGTTTTCTCCTCCTGCTTTTATTCTAAAATTGACTGCCTGCAAAAAAATAACAAGCTGTATGCCCAGCTGATGTTGGTTTGTGTTCAGGTTTATGCCATGAGAGGTAAGGGAGGATAAGAGAGGGATTCTTATGCTGTTGCTGGGACACCCTCTGCTTGCTCATCACTTCACTCCGCAGTTTGTTACCGTGACATGCACGCTCCTGTCTCTAATAGCACATGGGGGAGAGGTGGGAGCTGGGGTGAGCTCTGCCTCTGGTGCTTTCTCCCCTCATTTTGGAGGTGCCATGGCCACTGGGCTGCATGGCAGGGGTGCCCCTTTCCCTGGCTGCAGCAGCACCTTGGCCTCCACGCTCACTGTGTCTTTCTGGCTTTGTTTTTCTTTGCTTATTTTTGGCCCTGAGGTTTCCTTCCAGAATAGCTCCAGGGCGTGGAAATAGGCTGGTGCAGCCCCAACCACAGCCTCAGCCCCGCAGCGGGCCCAAGCAAGACGGGAGCAGGCTGCTCTGCTCACTTACCGCCCTGCAAAAATAACAATTACGTTTGGACACAGGAGCCGTGTCAGCCTGCGCCAGGCAGGGACGCTGTGACCAAGAGGTCTCCATGGGCTCCGGCTCCTTCATCAAAGCCACAGGCAGTGCCCTTGCGGGGCCATGCTGGGTGCAAGCCCACCCAGTTGCAGCACTGAGCTGGTGTCAGCAGCTGGCATGAACCCCACCAGCGCTGGGACACGGGATTGTAATTGTCGGCTGTGCGAGGGCAGCGATGTGCCTGTACAGGGCTCTGGGAGCAGGCTGCTGGCCTGACCCCTGCTCACTCACCAAAGCATGTAATGAGCATGGCGGTGTACTTGTACACAGTGAAAAACTGATGGGGGTGAGGAAGGGAAGCCATTGCATTTACACACATGTGCTGCATGCTGCACACCTGCTTAGAATCACCTGGGTTGGAAAATGCCTTTAAGATCGTCAAGTCCAACCATTACCTCAGGACTGCCGTGTCCACTACTAAACCGTGTCACTGAGGGCCTCATTTTTGAACACTTCCAGGGATGGTGATTCCACCACTGCCCTGCGCAGCCTGTTGCAATGCCTGATCACCTATTCAGTGAAGAAATGGTTCCTAATATCGAGAGTAAACCTCCCCTCGTGCAGCTTGAGGCCATTCTCTTTTGTCCTATCACTTGTTACTTGGGAGAAGAGACCAGCCACCTCCTCTCTCCATCTTCCTTTCAGGTAGAGAGTGATAAGGTCCCCCCTGAGCCTTCTCTTCTCCAGACTGAACCCACCCACCCACTTCCCTCAGCCATTCCTCATCAGACATGTGCTCCAGGCCCTTCACCAGCACTGTCATCCTTTGGACCCGCTCCAGCACCTCAATGTCTCTCTTGTAGTGAGGGCCCAGAACTGAACACAGCATTCGAGGTGCAGCCTCACCAGTGCTCAGTACAGGGGATGATCGCTGCCCTGGCCCTGCTGGCCAGAGCTATTGCTGATACAGGCCAGGATGCTGCTGCCCTTCTTGGCTGCCTGGGCACAAGCTGCTCATGTTCAGTTCTGTCATTCAGCTCCCTCAGGTCCTTTTCCTTTGGGCAGCTTTCCAGCCACTCTTCCCCAAGCCTGTATCCTTGCGTGGGGCTGTTGTGGCCCAAGTGCAGGACCCGGCACTTTGACTTGTTGAACCTCATACCATTGGCCACAGCCCATGGATCTAACCTGTCCAGATCCCTCTGCAGAGCCTTCCTGTCCTGCAGCAGATCAACACTCCTTCCCGTCAGCTCAGTGTGGCCCTGAAAAATGGAGTTTTGCTACTGGGGTTTTGCACATCTGCTGGAGGCAGGTGAGCTGTTCCATGTTCAGTTTCTAGCTGCAAAGGCAAGTTTATTTTCATGAAGCTGCTGAAATCCTGAGATGTGATGCCTTTTAAAATGTATTTATTATTATTCTTTCAAACATGAACATTTTGGACGTGTTTGTCCAACTTCCCTGCTGTTGTCCCTGCATGGTGCTGTGAGGTTGCTGCTGCCGGTAGCCTGCACAGGCAGCACACACTCCCTGGCTCAGGGGCTAAACATAGGTGCTGGCTTCGGGAGCACTTCAGCACACGTTAATTATCCTTTTTAGGTGCTTTTTAGGGATCTTGGGTGAAATACACATTTTTTATAGTCAGTTCTCTTTTTTTAAAGCAGCCTGCAGTAGCAGCCCTTTAATTACATTAGAAATTGCCTCCCACCAGCACTCTCTGTTCCTCAGCTCTGATGAAATTCAACCTCAAAGCTGCACACATGCTCGCAGCTCTGCTGCACAGGGCAGCCCATGGGGCAGTGGGAAGCGGGGCAGTGGGAAGCAGGGCTGTCTCTGTCTTCTGCCCCCCATCAGCCCTCCAGCCTCCCCAGCTCCATGGGGATGGGGGATGCTGAGCCCCTCACGATGCTGGTGCCTGTCTTTACTGTAGGCTGCTGTGTTGGCATAGGAAAACTGCACAGCTCCTTTTTTTTCCCTTCTTTTCTTTTTTTTCCTGGTGTGTGTGGGTTTTCCTGGCCCGAGGTGCCAGCCTAAAGCTGTGGCCAGCTACAGGCCTCCCTTGTAATTAAGGCTCCTCTCACTGACACAATGGGCTTTGAAGCCCCTGGCGCAGGCACTGCTGAGCCCTGCACCCCCAGGGGTTGCACAGTGGGCACATGGCCTGGCTTGATGGACCCCCAAGCGGGCTCAAGGGACCTCTTGATCTCCAAAAGCATATGATGTGCATGGTGTTTGGTCAGCAGTTAGCAGCTTCCCACCATGTACCTGTTGATGTGGTGATGAGCAAAATAAGCCAACATAACAACAAAAAAACTCCACTTTGTCTTTCTGGTCCTGACCTGGCAATTTGACCAACTGGAAATCCTTTGCTTCCTAATCAAATTCAAACTCAAACTGGGCTTCCCTGGATGTGAGAGAGGCTTTCAGCCTCTGATTTTGAGCAGAAAAATGAGTGTTTAGTTCTTCCACTGCAAAGAGGATTTTTCTGCTCTAAATAACCAGGGTTTGATCACTGGCTAACCCGATCATGAATCAACCTGCATTTTCCAGCACTGCTGTTCCCTCTCTGGGGGTTGTAGGGCTGAAGGCATCAGGAGGGATTTGCAGTTCTCCTTGCCACTTTGGTAAGCAAAGCAGCATTCGGTGAGGAGTCATTTCCCTGAGCTACTGCAGCCCAGGCACATGCATGAGGAGGAAGGGGCTTTTGCCATCATCAGCGCATCACTCATGCAAGAAAAATCTGGAAAAGAGGGAGCAGAGGTTCACTGGAGAGATGAATGGCTAAAAACCAGCAGGATACAGTAAATATAGGGAAAGGATGTCTCTGCAGAGGTGAGTGCCAGGGGGCACTGCAGCATCCATGTGCCCCCATCCCCTGCCATGAGGTGCAGGGCAGGAGCTCTCCAACCACTGACTGTATCCTGCCACCAAGGTCCCTACTGAGCTTTGGGCAGCCATGAGGGTGGAGGTTTTGGATCTCTTTTTTTTGCCCCAGGCAGTTATTCTGCTTTGCTGGGGACATGTACAGAGCCACCAGGTTTCAGCTGGGGAACACCTGATTATGCAGAGCCAGGCTGGCCCCTTCATGGATCTGTGTGGTTCAGGGGGCATGAGAAATGAAGCAGATCTGCATTTTGTAGCATCACTGTGGCAGAAATGGCTCTCAAAGGTGGACTGGTAACACCTGTATCCGAGTCCCCTTTTCTTTCCCTGCCCTTCCTGAGACCCATTTCACCTCTACAGACAGCCTGGAAAGTGATTTGTTTGGATTTAGCCTTTTTTTGTCTTTAATGGCTATGCCCAAATGCCTGTGGAGCTAGGCCTTTGAGGTTGGTCTTTTTTGTCTGGTTGAAAAAACAGTGACAGAATTTCCCAAAAAGGGAGCTAGACACCCCCTGAGAACAGATTTCCCAATATTTATTTTAATTTAAACCCAGGGTGTTATTATACTCTCTGGCCTCCTCTGGCCGTTGCTCTGAGGCCAGACCCTCAATTAAGCAACACAGTGCAAACCTCCCCGGGTTTGGCAGCAGTGTGGCCGCTATGTTTGTGCACCAAATCTGCCGGTGCTCAAGTTTGGGGGTTTTCTGGTGCATGCTGGAGGGCTGGCGTCACTCTGGACAGGGCGGTGACTGGCTGGGGGAGGGGGCAAAAATAGACCTTATATCCCAGTGGGCAGCAGCGTGAGGAAATCAGTGCTAGCTGACTCCACGGGTAGCCATCGGTGCTGGGGCTGGGTAAGCTTGCTGCTGCTTTTCCCAGCCGGGTTGTGCATTGCTGCCTTCTTTCTTTGGGGATGGAGGGACTCGGCTTACTGGTGGGGCTGGATGCTGCTTTTAGCCTTTTCCTGGGTCTGCGGCTTCATGGAACACTTGGGTGGAGGGGATGATCATCCAGAGCCTCACTGCATGGCCAGGGAAGGTGGCACGTGGCCAGCTGTTTTCTAGCCTGAGTTAAACAAAGATGGGGAAAATTCAAGTGCAGATAAATATAATGACTCCCCTGCCCTCCCAGAAAACCTCAGCACAACTGATGGTGGGTTTAGCTGAAGGAAGAGTAGGAAAAAGGAAGGTTACTGTGCCTGGCTGGTGCTGAGAGCATCCCTCCCTGGGATGCTGTGGGAAAGATCAGGCGTGCTCCTTGCTGGGGCCATGATGAAGGCAAGCAGGCTGGGTTTTGGTGGGGCTTAGGGGGTGCAGCTCAGACCTGCCTAGAGCCAAGCCTCCCCCCCCCAGATAATGCCTACAGCAGGCTTCTTGCATTTGTGCCTTGCCAGTGCTATTTTTGTCAATGCAGACTGTAGAAGCAATTATATTCATTTCTTTGCTTGCGTATTTATTTTTCCTCCATGAGGTTAGCTCTCTGTGGTGTAATTCCCAGGAGCATTGCTCCCTGGGCAGACTCTGAGCAGGTTGCACGGCTGTGGGAGGGCGGCCACAGTGGGCAGCGCTCCCGCTGGCTGCTCCTGTTCCATCTCCAGTGGGGATTGGCGTTCCCCACTCACTTGGAGGCAACGGGGAAGTAGGAGTGACTGGTCCTGCCCAGGGAAAGCAAGGCATCCACTACTGGGTGAAACTTACTCTTCTGGCTTCTTTCCAAACTAAAATGTAGATTTATTCAAATATAAAAAGAAGGACTTGGATCTCTGGAGGGGTTGGGTGACCCCATCAAGAGGTTGCTGGAGATCAGCTTTTCTTCTCCCCACTCACCCATGTGGACGCAGACATCTGTATAGTTTGGGGTAGCTGGAAAGCAAGTCCTTGCCGTGTTTTGCTGTTTCTAGAGAAAGCAGCCATGAGGACTGCCCTGGTCTTCGCCTGCCTGGTGGGGATAGCATGTGCCTTTTCGGTGAGTGCCAGGCAGTTGGGGGGACACGCTGGCACCCCCTGGCCTCTCTGGGGCTTGTGTGGGACATGTGCCAACCCACCCTTTCCCCCAGGTCAAGAGCTGGCTGCGGCGAGCCAAGTTGGATGACTCAGAAGAAAACGCGGTAGGATGTCCCCCATCCCACATGCCCAGCCACACGCAGTGCTGCCCTTGAGGATGGGGACGTTTCAGTCACTCAAGCCCCAGCCTAGTGGGATTTACCCCCTTCTTCTCTCGATAGGTGCTCAAGAGCAGGCACAGGTATTACCTGTACAGATATGCCTACCTGCATCCCCCTCAGCAACGGTACCAGGTGGGTGCTTCAGAGAGGCTGCTGATGCTTCGCTGCCCACCGAACGTGGAGATTCTGACCCAGATGAGCTGGGGACACGGTCTGCCACTGCCTTGCGGGGCAAGCGTCACAGTTGATGCTAATGGAGATCCTCCAGTCTGGCTATCTACAGCTTGGTTTTCCATCTCCTTAGGGCAGTGACTCATCGGAGGAAGAGGGGGACGGCTCAGATGAGGAAGAGGAGGAAGGGGGGGTGAGTACAGCAAACCAACAGCCTGCAAAACAAATACGGGAATTTGGGGACTTTCTTTGGTTTTGTAGTCTCTGCTCATCATCTTTTGTGGCTGCTGACCGCCCACAGTCTTGTGCTCTGGATGAGACTGGATTTGCTACTCTAGGCTTTATTTGATTGTGTTTTGTATGTTTTCTCTTTTTTCTTCCTTTCTAAAGAGGATAGGCACAGGATGCACCAACAACTGAGACAAACTTTCTGGGTTTCCATTTTCAGTGGCTCAGAAAGGAGCAGGACAATCCAAAGGCCAGAAACAGGGAGGCTCACACAGGCAAAAGGCACTGTTAGGGACTCCTCTTACCTTCTCCTTTCAGGGTGCATTGCCCCCATAGCACTGATAATATTGCTGTGGGAAATACAGTTATGCTTTGCATGTGTCTGTGTGGAGGGACACGAACTGATGCTGTATTAGGAAATGTACATCTGTACCAGCCCAGCTGGAAATGCTGCTCCTGTCTGCTGGGTCAACATGAGATTGGTACCACTGCATCTGAGAGAGTCACTCAGGCCCAGAATTAAAAGCCAGGGATTACAAAGGTGTCTTGTGCCCCACCAGGCTGCAAATGCTCACAAATAATCCAATAGTCTCAGGCATACAAGTGCTCTGAGACAGGGATTCAGCATACTCAGAAACCTATGCGTCAGGTGTAATCACCTCTTTTCTCTTCCCGCCCCCCCAACTTTTTTTAGTGATTTGAATGCCAGTTTCAGAGGTCTTTTTAACAGGAGTGTAAGCCTGGGCATCTGGTCTTGAACCCCCTTTGCAGGCCTGCCTGGGGATGAGGCGCAGCGGGAGTGGCCTCTGCACCTCCCTGCAATTTGCCCCTTTCTGCCCGTTGCTCTCTCCTACCACTGAGATCATTAGGGATAATTTCAAGTAGTGAGATGAGACAGCCAAAGGGGGAATTTCATTCCTGAGGAAGGAATTAAGTGATACGCATGAATGCAGCTGCATCTGGGGAATGCAGCCTGCTGTTCCGGGCAGCCCCTTTTGTGTCAAGGGCAGCAGAGCAGTGGCTGTTCTGGAGCAGGGATGCAGGGGATGGTCAGCAGGATAAATTACAATTAAAGGCCCAAGGTCTCTACAAACCGCTCAGGTATGCAAACAGCACGGTTATATTGACTACTAGATGGGGGGCATCCCTCCTGCAGACTCACTACAGCTGGCTTCACCATGCAATTTGGTGGCTCCTCAGTGGAGAGGAAAACAGCCTGAGTTTTTTTCTGGCTTCAGATACACACATATTTTAAGTGTCTGAGTTGGCCCAAAACACCAGAGTGAGCATCCTTGGTCTTGGCACATGAGCAATGGGGATTGCCCTGGGCAGGGGATGGCAGTGACCCTGTGTCTCCCTGCCATGCCTGGGTTCATTTGCTGGTGGCAAGGTGCTCCAAGGGCTATGGAGAGGGTGAGCTGCCCCACCGTTCTGCACTGGTTGCTCCAGGCTCTGCTTGCATTTGGGTTATTCATTACCTCTTTTAGCAGCGTGGACTGCTGTGCACCCTGCTGAGGGACCTGCTCTGCTTTGTGGTCCCTGGGGCTGAGTGGTGCTGATGGTTTACTGCTGGTGGGGCTGGGGCTCATGCCTCACTGTCACTCTTTTGCCATCTATCTACACCTTGTGTATAGTGTGT
The DNA here is from genome assembly GCF_963264785.1 of Psittacula echo. Lineage (NCBI taxonomy): Eukaryota > Metazoa > Chordata > Aves > Psittaciformes > Psittacidae > Psittacula > Psittacula echo. The sequence continues at coordinate 63,126,467 of NC_137735.1, forward strand.
CTGCAAGTAGTGTGCCTGTGGCTTTCTTTGTTTGTTGGAAGCTGGGAGAGGTAACTTCAAAAGCAAACCTTTAGATGCTTCTTAAAGCAAAATGTGTAGCCAGAATGGGAACACCCAGCTCCCGCCACCACCACTTAATTGCATGGCTGGGGCTGCCCTGCTGCAGCTTCTCGATTTCAGCCTAGGGCGAGACCCGTGGGAAAGAAGGAAACTCAGAGCAGTGCCAAACACCATGCAGGAATGCTATGTGCCCCCCTCACTGCTGGGAGGGCTGTGCTGCATCCCAGTGCTGACCACCCACCCTGTTCTCTCCCTGTCCTTGCAGAAGCCATCCCATGCTGGCACCAAGGCAGACAGCCACCTCATCGGAGCAGCCCCTGGAGACAGCAACGGTGGGCTGGGAGGAGACCTTGCATGCCCCCAGCAGGTGTGGTTTGGGAGGCTGGAGGGGAGCTCCCATGGACGGGGATTATGTTCAATGCATGTTTGCTTGCACGCATGGGATGCCCTGCACCCCTTTTCTGCTTGACGGTCTGCTGTGCAAGATACCCACAGCTGGACCAAGCCATTAACTTGTCAAGAGGGTTGGAAGAGGCACCCCACAAAGGCAGTCTCTTGCCATTCAAGGGATGGGGGTGATGCTCAGCTCTGCCCACACCTGCCCCATGTCATGTGGCACCAAAAAGCTGTAACCTCCCAGCACCCAACTAAAACTGTGTTATTTTCACCTGCCAGGGCAAGGGCTGCCAAGGACCCCTGAAGGCTGGCCGGAATGGCACTGTGGGCAAGGGGGGTGACTCTGAAAATGAAGACAGTGATGAGAATGAGGAGGAAGAGGAGGAAGAGGAGGAAGAGGAGGAAGAGGAAGAGATAGCTGAGAATGAGAGTGGCATCAATGGCACAAGCACCAACACCACTGAGGGAGCAGATGGACCTCATGGCAATGGCACTGCAGTGGCTGAGGAGGGCACTGGTGCAGCTGAGGAGGAGGAGGAGGAGGAGGAGGAGGAGGAAGAGGAAGAAGAAGAAGAAGAAGAGGAGGAAGAGGAGGAGGAAACTGAAGCCACCACCATTGCTAGCACCACCAATGAAGAAGGGCTGACCCAGGCAACCACCACAGGAGATGTGGCACCCACGTATGCCACCACAGCCGGGGAGCAGTGGGAGTACGAGGTGACAGTCGGGAGCCATGGGCGGGGGGACGAGGGCACCACTGACGGCAGCTATGGGGAGCAGGATGAGTACGCCCGTGGGGACAGCTACCGGGCCTACGAGGATGAGTACGGCTACTACAAGGGGCACGGCTATGATGTGTATGGCCAGGATTACTACTACAGCCAGTGAGCAGGGAGTGAGAGGCAGCCCCAGTGCTGGCTCCTCCTGCCCCATCCCACTCAGGAACATCCATCCGCATGCTCCCTGCAGCTGCTGCGTGCCAGAGGGGATGCTGGGCAGCTTGTGGTGTGCACTGGCTCTGTCCCATGCTTTTTTTGTATTTTACAAAGTGAAACGAAATAAAGCAACAGAACTGAGCTTATTGGTGACAAAAGTTTTGCTGCCAAATTCGCTGGGGTCAGCGGGGCAGCACAGCACTTGATGGACTTGAGGGGCTGCAGGTGGTCATGCTGCTCAGGGTTAAATCTCTTTATTCCAGCCCAGGTGCACACAAAAGGAGGGAGAAGCAGAAAGACTAACTAGGAATGCCTCTGTAGAGTCCCCTCCAGAAAATGAAAGGGCATTTTCAGGGTCACTGCTGTGGAATTACTGCCATGTCTTACGTAGAGTTGGCGTGAATTTGCAATATGTGGGTGATGATAACTTTACATCTTCCACTCCTTGGTAGCATGCCTCCCGTAGCCTGACCACACACCAGGAAATATTAATAAAGGTAATGACGTTAATTTCTCTTTTGATGCATCACTAGTTGTAAATACACATCCCTGTAATGACAGCTTTGCTCCTGCAACTCTGAGCCAGGCATGTGGATCACACCAAATCCAGGCACCTTGGACGTGTGCTTTGGACATGAGTGCTGCTGCCCAAAACAGTCCGCATCTCTCCCCATCACACAGTCTCATCCCCAGGGCAAGGTAGGGATGTCACAGTGGCAGTGGTGCCTCTACTTGCCTCCTGTATCAGGGATGGGGATGCCTGGCTTGTGGTCCCCAGATCTCTACCCAGAGTCACCTCTCCATGTGAGCATGGGCCCAGTCAACTGGGGATCAACACCAGGGATGGGGAAGGACCAAATTCCTCTGGGTTCCAGGCAGGTGCCCCCATTTATGAAAAGTGATGAGTTACGGCAGGTACAGCGCTGTCCTCGCACTCCTGGAAGGGAAACCTGCGTTCAGCTCCCAATATAGATCAAACTGTAGATCAAGTTTCTATTCTCCACTGCTGGCCACTGTACAAAACCACCTCCATGTGCCAAAGCTGGGCTGCAGCCACCAGGGTGGCAGGGGGTGCTGCCTGCAGGATGGGAGCCCGGATCCAGATACCTGTGGTGGCACTGGGGAGCCCTGCAAGCTCTTGTGGTAGGGGAGCCCCATTGTCCACATCCCCAGGGGTGCCCAAAGACGTCAGGGAACCAGCAGGGACAAAGGGCCCTGGCACTGCCGAGGGCCAGGTCCTGCTCCCACGGAGTACATGATCCAGTCCCATGTGCGTCAGTCTCCACAGGCACCTGGCCAAAGCTCTGCCTCCCTGAGCGAAAGGGTGCTGGCCACTGCTCCAGCATCCATGGGGCTGCATCTGACCGCAGCTCCCTGGCCTGGTGGAAAGGGCAAGTTTCCTCCTGGCCCTGAGATTTGCTCCCACCTGAGGCTGGATGCTGATGTTTTGAGTATTTCTGGTGTTAATGTTGTGCCCACTCCCAGGGTTTGGTTTGAGGCAGAGCGTCAGGCGGGATGGGAGCTGTTGTCACCATCACCATAAGTGAGCCGCCTAGCCAGGCTGGCCACAGCATGGGCAACCCCCCTTGGCATATGTGTAGGTGACCAGCAATACCACCAAAGAGAGAGAGTGCAGGAGTAGAGTACGTATGTTGTGCACATCCTTGTAGCACCTTCCTACAGCAAAGGTGGGCTTGAAGGTACCTGTGCAAACCCTGCATGAAAAATATACCTTTTTTTTTAAACCACTCTTCTATTTTGCACTTGCACCGGGCTGAGGTGCTCAGCCTAAAGGGGCTTGAGGTTGAAACCCCAAAAGCAGACGTCAGAAGCTATGGTGTAGTGGCAGCTCTCAGCTTGGCCAGCACTGTCCCACAATGCCTGTCGTAGCTGTGACCAGGACAAGCTCATTGTATCACCCCTCTGTTCCTGCAGCCCTGTCAAGCTTTCCCATGTCAGTCACAGTGAACACGTTAAAACCCCCTGCACCCCATCTTATCAATAACTAGGCTGGACATGTGCCACACTAAGATCTGCGCTAATCATCGAGCAATTTCGCCTTCAGAACAGATATTTATAACCCCTGCTTTCTGTTTATCCAGCCAGGTGGAACATTTGATAGCTGTCTTCCACCACAAACACATTTTTAGCTGGAAATTACTCCCCCTGGTTATCTGCGGGTGCTGCCAGCCCTGACAAATGTCCCTGGGCAGGAGCTGATTGGCTCTGCACACCCAGGGCCAACTTTAAATTTCAGCAAAGTGTGCACAGCCTCCACGGTCTGCTGCTGGGACCTGCCTCTGACAGCAAAAGGTAATCTCCTTACCTGCTTTGCCTGGCCTGTCTCTCCACAGTCCTTTGGCTCTGCTGTCTCTGAGCAGGGCATCTTCTGCTTTCGCTCTGGGCAAGCCTTGGTGGGGACAGGGAGATGGCCCCAGCCCTAGCTATGCGTATCTCTGTATTAAGCTCTCTTGAGCCTACATTGCTTTGTACTGCTGATCCTTATGGAATCATAGAATCCTTGTACATGAATTTCCTTCTGATGTTTTCTGTAGCAGCTCTTTCATGGTTGAATATAATTTCTGGGCTAGAGCTGCGAGCCCAAGCCAGGGTGGATGGGTGAAATGAGAATTATTAGCCAAAAGAGCTATTGTCTCCTGCCATTTATCTGTGCTGTTAAAAACAGCGTGCAAGTGTCTTAATTCAAGCATATGACGGTATGGCTTAGCCTGCAGTGGTTTTGGTGGTCATTTATTGCAAATATCCACCCAAGGTGTTTTGACACGGCATGTTAAGAAGCTTTAACAGCTAGTGTTAAAGTACCTAGTGAGTGCTGCTGGCCATGCATGTATCCTCACCTTGCTGCTGTATGCACATGGTAAGAGCATTGCCTTTGCTGCAAGGAGTGCAGAGAGGCACAGTGATGCTGAGGGCCACTGCAAAGGCTGGGGAAAGCCAGAGTCACTGGATAACCCTGTGCTGTGGGAGTTGCAGGAAGACAAACTTCAGTGATGCTTTCCTTTGTGTCTCCAGGAGCTGCCCAAGATGCAAACAGCCCTCGTGTGCCTGTGCCTGCTCAGCACGGCCCTCTCGATACCCGTGAGTATGGCTCTCCAAAACTTCCCAACTTGCTGCTGAAAGCATGGGGTGTGCCATCCAGTGTGCCCCACCATACTTTCAGCAACAGGAAAGCATGAGTTGTGCTTCCACGTAGAACCTCTGGGGGTTGGGGTGAGGGATTTGAGGTGCTGGTACAAAGCTGAACACAGCAAGAACAATGTATGTTAGTACTGAGGAATATTTAATACTGAGGTGCCTGAGCTTTTGGCCTGGGAGCAGCCTGAGCAGAGGACTGAGAAGAGAGGCACAGGGAGGATTCTCAGCTTATCCATGTGGGTAACAGTGGTCAGAGGGGTGCCTGCAATTGTATTCCAGCTCTCCTAAAGTGGAATTCAGACAGACATCACTGAAACAAAGGGCAAACTAAGATAAATATAATAGCAGTCATTTTTCTCTCTGTAACTGCTTCCCAATGTATTAAATACACAGCTAGAGTGAAAATCTGCTCCTAGTGAAGGCATGTTTTTCTGGCATGGTAGAGGAGGAGGGAAGCCACATCTTCCCTGAGGGCTCGGCCCCAGTTGTTTGTCCTTTAGCCCCCATGGCAAGCTAGCACAAGCAGGTCTGTTGTAGGGTAGCAGGGGGGGAGGCAATAAATCAGGACAGATTTGATTTTCTGATAGAGGCACAAAAAAAGGCCAGGTAATACTCTGTTGTGTAACCACGGCTGTAATCAAGCCTTTGACATTGTTCACAAGCAATAGAATAATTCCAGAATATTTAATACTCTAGGGTGCATTTCTGCCCCTTTCAGCTGTGCTCAAGGCACTTCAGTGGCTGATTTTGTTGAGATTGGAGGTGGCCCAGGGCCACATTCTCATGTAGAGAATGGCTTTGTGAGCCTCACAGAATGCTCCCACCTCCAGGTTCCCCATCCCTGAGGGATACACTGGCCAATACATCCTAAATGATGCCAAGATAACCAGAGGAAGTCAAAAGCTTGTACAGAAACTTGGCTGTGGGGGCATAGCTGTTGCTGCTGAGTTTGCCCAGTAAACACTGAGAATCACTACTGGTTAAACCAGCTTAAGGCTCTCATTGCAGCCAGATCCCAGACGTAAGCCACAGCTCATTGTGGTGTGAGCAGTGCTCTGCAACGAAAATACCCTGCAGCATAATCCAGGGTATTTGCAGAGCAACAATATACCATTAAAAGTAGCTGTATCATATAAAAGCATGCTGTAGCAGGATTTGCAACACTTTTCAGACCCTCAGAATGGGGTTCTGACTTTTCCTACTACTGCTGGCTTTGAGCCCCAAGTAATGCCTTAGGATTTATGGGCTTATCAACAGTTTTCCCACCCTTTCCTGGACGCCATGGCATGCCTCTCACACCGGGCAGGGAGAGCGGCTGGCAGTGGGTATTGGAAACTGCCTGCACACCAGGGCAGCATTTGACACCTCAGCTCTCATTTATGTTTTGCTGCCCACAGGTACCACCGCCACCATCTGGGAGAGCTGCTGGGAACTGTGCAGGACAGCACCGGGTATGTCTCCCCTGTCCCATCCAGACCCTATAGGAGAAAACCCCATTTTTGGAGGGCAGCCCTAGTGAGCCACAGAAAAAGAGACTGGCTGTCCGCTTCCATCTGAGCAGTCCTTATGAAGAGCAGGGGAGGAGAAAGGTGTGATTTGCTCAGCAGAAGAAGGGCTTCCTTCAGCACCAACTGCTCCTCTGCCCCTGCCCAGCCCCAGAGCATAAATGCTTGATGTACTCTCAAGTGAGGCTGCAGAAGTCCCAGGCCCACTAAAACCCTGCTATAGGGTTGTTTTTATCAAAGTGTATCAGTGTAAAACGCATCAGTAGTAAAATTCAGATGAGTAGTGTGGGAGGAAATGTCTGGTTTTGCCTATTGGAAGCCAGCTGCTGTCTTTCCAGCACTTTAGTCACCATCAGTCCCATCACTTAATGTCTGATGGGACCATCAACCAGGTTGTTCATTCAAACCATAAGCTACCCTGAGCCCAAGGGAAAGCCAAACCCTGGAGATCAGGAGGCAAGCACATGAATCCTACCCAGGTCCCTGCCCACAATGGTAGCTATAAGGTAGTGAGAGCTACCTTCTCAGGGCTCCAGTGGATGCTGGCAGGACCCTGCTGCAGTGCCAGGTACAGCAAGGCGAGCTCTTGCCATCACATTTACTAAAAAAATTGTGGGGTTTGCTTCTTTTCTTCTCCACCAGATACTGCTGAAAGGCTGCAATGCCAATCATGGCTTCTACATCTTCAAATACGTCTACTCGTTTTCAACGCGGAGGAACCAGACGCAGATAAAGGTGAGGAGGCGTCTGGGTGGCACAGCAGGACCTCAGCATGGCTGCCGTGCCCCATGCAGCTGGCAGCTGGCAGGCACTGGGGCTGGCCCTGATCTCTCCCTTGTTGTACTGCACAGAAGGAAGAGGCCGACAGCCAGAGTGCCATCCCCCACCGTCAGCTGGGTGAGGATGACGCCAGGCAGGTGCTGACGGATGATGAGACAGCCCCAGAGCATGGTGGCAATGGCAGCATAGTTGTGATGGAAAATGGGACCAGTCTCAGGCCCGAAAACCGCAGCACTGCAGGCACTGGCAGGGATGCTCACAGACCTCGCCCGGGCACTGGCACACGAGCACGCGGTGGTGTCGGCATCGCAGGTCCCACACCAGCCAGCTCAGAGGGAAGCGGTGACCTCGATTTGGTGCTTGAAGTCGACGGTGGTGTTTCCATTGTCCCCCAGGAGGGTGGACGCTCTGGTGAGGCTGTGGCAGGGAACAGGTCCAGTGTCAGGAGTGAGGACAGGGATGTTGGTGCCCCTGCGGGTGTGCCAGTGGAGGGGGCCATGGCAGCTGGCAGGGAGAGGGCCCCTGCCACAGGAGGGGCTGTGGATGAGGGCAGCGGCGGGGCCACCATCCCTGTCCAAGGGCAGGAGGGTGCCATGCAGGGCCCGGGGACAGGAGGCGCCGCTCTTGCTTCTGTCACTGAGAAGATGGAGGACGTCCAAATTGATGCCAAAGGTGTGGATGAATACGCTTACATCCCTGACTCGAGCAGCATCACCATCACTCACGGGAAGGTGAGCAGCACACCAAGGGCCACCAGCTTCACCCAGATCTCTCCAGACAAGGACGACGAGGTCAACATCTTCATTGGGAGGGCAAATATCCATGTGGGAGAGCAAGAAACCACCCACGCCAGTGACACTGTTGGCAGTGAGGACAATGGCATCCCCACTGCAGCAACCAGCAGCCCCCTGCCCAGGCTGGACGTCCCTGTGGCACATGATGGCAATGATGATGATGGCATCCCTTCTCACAGGCAGCCTGCAGGACTGGCCACCACAGCCACCCCAAGCCATGGGTACAGCATCACCAGCAGCCCCAGGTATGGGCGTACTACAGGAGACGATGAGGATGGTGGCACCACCATTGGTGATGGAGAAGGATCAGTGACCCCTGGCCCCTTGGGGTTTGCTGGTGGTGACGTTACTGTCCCTGCGGGTGCTGGCATCCATAGGAATGACGATGATGAGGCGAGAGGTGGGGGGCAGAGATTTGATGGGAGGCCAGGCCTCCTCGTTGTCACCACCCCACAATCAGAGGGCAACGAGGAGGCTGATGCCACCATCCAAGCCGAGGGAGCCAGCATCCGCCTGGGCACCACCGTGGCCTCCCCTGGGGTGAGCGAGAAGGACTGCACCACCGCCCTGGAGACGGCTGGTGGCCATGAGGCAGGCGAGAGCACTGTAGCAGAGAGAGAGGGGAGCAGGGAAGTGGGGTCAGCCACCCCAAAACCTCGCAGGGAGGGACAGCCTGGGGCAGGGGTGAAGGTCTGGCCGGGGGGAGCAGGGCTGGACAAGACCCCCAGGAAGGACAAGGCGCCATCCCCACGTGGCAAAGCTGGTGGCCGGGCACCAAGCAGGGCCCAGATGAAGGCTGGCAGCCATGGCGGCGATGACAGGGACAGGCCACGTCCCACCGCAGAGAGGGGCAGCGCCCCTCTGCCGGCAGGGCAAGGCAGGGGCAGTGTGGCACCAGGGGAAGGCCAGGAGCCGGAAAGAGGTGTCAAGGCAGGATCAGCAGTGGTGGGCGCTGGTGCAGGCCGCCTGCCCATGCGCCATGGAAGGAGGTTGGGGGCCGGGGCGCCAGGCACGTTCGCAGCGCTGGGCCGTAGCAGGCAGCTGGACCAGACGAAGCGTGCCGACGAGCTCCATGTCCGCGAGCAGGCTTTCTATGCCCTTGGCGGGGCGGGCGGCGGCCCCCACGGCCCCTACGCTAGCCTGGGGAGTGCTGACAGCAGCCAGTCCTCCGAGGGGGAGAGGGGCAGCCGCAGCGATAGCCGGCAGGCGGGACTGCAGCCCTCAGAGTGGGGAGCCCCCCATGACCATTGGAGCAGGGGGGCCCTCTGAGGGGCTGATGGTATTCCCCCCGGCGGGCTCCAGCAGTGGAGCTGCAGGGTCCCATGTGTTGTCCTCCCTTCAGCATCCCCACTGCAGGCACTGCTCTTGCCTGGTTGAGGGGCAACCTGCACGTCGCTGTGTGGTGCTTTGCAGTCCAGGAGCCAAAAATCATTGGTTCATGCAATCCTGCTGTTAACTGGAGGGGGACTGCATCCAGCACTGTGACAGCAATGTATGGGTTTGCTGTGCTAGACAGCCATGTAACAGCAATCGTGCTACACGGCATAGGGTAGCGTTGTTCATGCACTGATGCGAAGCAAGTTAATAAACGGTGAGAAAAAGCCTCTGTCCTCGCGGTTTCATTTCCAGCCTAATGGAGAAATAAAGGCATTTCTGTAACTAAGGCTCTGATGACTCTGGTGTTTGCAGCAGGACTTCAGGCAAATGCTTTGCCACTAGCAGCATGGTGTGAAGGGTCTGGTCCTTGGGCACGGGAGGATTTCTAGCTCCAGTACATCCCTCACCCATCTATCACTTCTGGGGCAGCAATTTGGCCAACTAGCCCCACACATCCATCCCCATAAACCCCCCCAAACTGAGGAGAACAGTTTGTCCTTGCTGGGGAGCCCCACAGAGCATCACCCACCCCTCAGCTCATCCACCTCCTGCATCAAGAACTCCCCATCACACCCTCCAGCACCCTGCCAGGGCACTTGCCATCCCTGCCACCCTTCTAGCACCACCATAATGCCCTGTCCATGCCGCCACCATTCCCACCACTGTCCCCGGCACGTGAGCCAGGCTGGGCTTCGACACGCTGGAGCCGTGCCGCCGGGGCCCAGAGTTAATCACTGTTTATGCAATTGCAGGTTGCTTTTTCTGTCTGAGAAGCTGCTAAAATGGGTGTGATCAGCAGCAAACTGCACAGTGGGAGCAGCATTCGAGCCTAGCTGGGATAGGTGCCACCCTCAGCATGAGCAGGAGGACACTCCCCACCGGTGCTTCACGCTGCAGAGAGAGGAAGTGGGAGCACCCTCCGTGCTGGCAATGTACCACAGAATATCTGCTCCCCTGCCCTCTGCACGGCCACATGTGGTGAAGTGGCATGTCCTGTTTCAGGCCATAGACTTGGTTCCTGGGCATCATGCATGAGTGACTGATGCTGAGACCACCAGGACAAGGATAACATTGCACATCTCTGGTGCTATCAGTAGTACCAAATGTCAGAGCTCTGCCTTGCCAGAAAGGGGCAAAAATTGCATGTGCCCACTATGCCCCACACCAGGGCGTCAGGCTGCAATGGCCCCAGGGGAGATGTGCCAGGCAGCCTGGTTTAAGGTTTAAGCAGTCTGGGGCAGGAGCTTGCCTGTAGCTTCCCAGGTGTGGGGCAGCATCCACAAGACCCCCAAAGGCTCAGGGACCTCCTGTGTTGGTCTACCCGGGTAAGAATGAAAAGGAATACAGGGCTGCTGGCAGCCTGGGCTGGAAATTTGCATCCAGAATTGTCATGGCATGTCACACTTCACATCTGATGGGCCACAGTGATGCTCCAGGGAGCTGGGGCTCAATGTATGTTTCATTTTGCACGGCAAAGGAAGGGGATGCTTTCTGGGGTCTCATCGCTGTCAGGGCTGGGACTGGTGGCTTTGCAGCCCCATGGAGACCCCAGCGTGGTACCCGAGCACCTCCTTCTCCAGTCCGAACCTCATCCTTGTCTACGCCTTTAAGCAACATCCATGAGCAAGGTGTGGGCACCACCTAGTGGAGCAAAGAGCCTGCTGCTGGGAACGTTCTGTGCCTGTTGAATGATGCCCCCCTCTGCCTGGTGCCGGGATAGGCACTGCTTCCCTCTTGCTCCTCTGCTTCCCCGGCCTCCGGAGGAGCCCTGCCTGGGCGGCAAGGTCAGGTATAAACCTGTCTAGCTCGAGTGCAAACGGCATACATTTATAAACCAGCACTACCTCCTTGCACAGCTGCTGTTAAAGCACCTGGAATTTTTGTGCAGTGACTGGCGTTGCATCCTTGGGCACATGGCATCCTGGAGTGCTCACTCCAAGCCCCCTCCTCACCACCACTGTGGTGCCCCTGCTCTTCCAAAACTCACTTGCCAAATAGCACAAGAGGCCACTGAATGGGCAAAGTGCTGGTTTCCTGAGAAAGGGTTTTCCTGGAGTACTGGAGCAAACTGGGGAGCGGCTTTTTCCTTGCAGCGAGGGCTGGTCTGATAAGTGCTGATGAGCTTAAAAAATCCCAGCTTGCTTCACAAATCCTAATTGTGAGGATGTGTCCAGGTGAGTATGGCTGTTTATCCAGGTGAATGTTGTGCTTAGAGGAAACATCTGCTATTGTGGGCTATCACTAATTTCCAGAGGCTAAAAGCCTTCCACATGAGGTGCAGAGGGGTTTCTGCAGCAGCCATGGCAGTGGGAAACCCCTCAGGTTTTGCAAAGGTGGATTTCTGTTCATGTTCTGCTTTTTCAAGTGTTCTGGTACAGGCAGCAGTACTGGGAAAAGCTGGTGCTGGGTGAAAAGTGGTTCAGCCAGCCAGATAAGGGTAGAGTGAGCCATGACCCCTAACTGGGGATTGTCACAGCAGGCCAGCTGGGCAAGGCTCTGGTTAGGTCCTTTCCCCAAAGCACACAAAGGTTTCCCAGTGATATACCTTGAAGTAGCATCCTCATTAAGAAAAACTGCTAAACCCAGACACCTTACCTCCTCCAGTAGGGCAGCAGTGGGCTGTGGGCTACTTCTTGTCTTAGGCACTGGTACCAGCCCCTTTGCAAACCCAGCCCTTGAAGGGGAGCTGTGGGTGCCAAGGTCATCAAAGCAGGATGGGAGCCGCATCTCGCGCTCCTGGCTGTGGGGCTGGCAGCACTACAGGTACCAACACCAGCGATGAGGTGTGAGGGGGGCTGTGCCTCCCTGGGTTTGCTGGGCAAAGGGGAAGCAAGGGTCAGCCTGCCCTGCTCTGCTTTTCCTGAGCATTCCTGCCAAGGGCAGGCTTTTACCTGGGCAGGTGAGGGACTGGGAACCTGGCTGACTCCACAGCGCCTTTGCTGTTAATGGGAGCAACAAAGAAATGCACTAAACCGTTGGTACATGTCTTAAAAGTAGTTCTCTTTGTAATTACTCTTTGTGGCTTTATGCCTGGTGGCTGCATCAGGGCTTATATGATGAAGCGAGCTGCTCTGCCATGTGTGTTTATTATGCTGCAGCTGGACCTTGAGTGGCCATGGGCTTGTGGGCACCTTGCAGCCATCCTCGGATCCCTGGGCAAGCCAGTTGAATTATCACCTTTCCTCATCATCATGGTCTGAAACCTGGCCTTAGTCACCTCCCAGTGCCTTGTTAATCTAGCAGTGATGATGTTGTAACCTTGGTAATTCGGAGCCTCTTGCGGTGGAGCCATAGGTCTAGAGGACCTTGAAGCCTTGGACAAATAGGGCAAATGAATGTCAGTGGGGTTTTGGAAAATGGTTATTAACGTGCAGCCTGTTTCAGCTTTTAGAGGATACAGAGACATTTTTATAAATTGAAGGGCTTTCACCTGCCTTACCTTGTGACCTGTATAGCCCTGCTGAAGTGAGAATTCAACCATTTCGCCTCCTGGGGGGGAGCGGGGAAGTGCTTTTTCCATAATGAGTGTGGAGGACAGAAAAAACTAAAAAGCTAGCAGAGGCTTGAGTGTGCAGCTCCAGGTAATGGTATTAAGTTCCCCAGCCTTTAGGAGGAAATTCACCTTTCTCAAGTATTTTTGCCAGCAATTTCTGCCTGTCGCTAGCACTCACAAGGCTTGTGGACTGCGTTGTGCAAGGCAGCTGTGTGAAGCTGCCGTCCCTGGAAAGGTGTTTTCATCTGCGGTGACAACTGAGGTCCCCTGGGTGGGACGATGGGTGTGCTCACTGGAGGAAAGCCACAGGGAAGGTGTGGAAAACCCGTTGTTATCTCTGGAATCTCAGAGCCCACATGGGAGCAGCTGTGGACAAGCCCTCCCTGCCCACCTGCACTTCATCTCCTGGTAGATCATAGAATCACAGAATGGTTTGGGTTGGAAAGGTGCTTAACGACCCAGTCTCCCTGCCACGGGTAGGGACACCTTCCACTAGGGTAGGTTGCTGTGCTGGAGAAGGCTGCTGCCTGCAGGTCCTGCATGCATGGCCGCTTTACAGTCCCCCACCCACCAAAAACCTGATCCACAGGCAGCTTCTGGGCACGAAAAGTACACATTTAAGGAAACCTGGAAGGATGGCAGTTCTACTTGGCTTGCTTTGTAAATAAATACTAGGCGTGTGTAATGTGATAGCACGTATACTTGGCTCCAGCTGGGCTGCTTCTCTAAAGCATGTTGTTTTGGTGTGTGTTCTGCATCAGAAATCTGTAGGTTTGTTTTTGTACCAGCGACTCAACCACTAAACTGCTTAACCTTCTCCACAGTCAGCGCCTCAGGAAAGCCAAACGCGAGCAGCTCGGACTGTATGAAAACATGAGCTGCACGCTGGCCTGAAAGCCAAAATGAAAGCTGTAATTTACTGGAAGGGAAGGTCCTCTTTAAATTTACAGAAAAGAGAATATATAGAAATCTAACAAAAGCATGTAATGGTTGTCTGGCAGGGACCAGGGGATGCTGCTCTGGGAAGCAGTGATGTGGATCAGACATCACATGTTAGACACAGTTTGTTTTGGTCAGGTCGTAATCCCACATCCTTGCTGAGGAGCATCTCTTCCTACTGCTAAAAATGCAGAGGTGCAGTTGGAAAAGCAAAAGCTCAGCTCAAACTGAAATTGGCCAGAGATGTCAAATACTACAAGGAAGGGTGCTTCAGGTATGTAAACAACAAGCAGGCACAGAAGGAAAATACTTGCCTGCTGTTAAGCAGTAGAAGTGAATTAATCACGCTGAAATTAATTAACGCTGAAAAGGCAGAGGTTCTCAACACTTTCTTCACCTCATTCTTTACTAGCACTGTTGGGCTCCAGGGATCAAAAATCCAGGTTGATGCAAACACAGACTCACTGTCAGGGAAAGAGGAGTTGGTCTGTGAACTGCTACAGGAGCTTGATCCATACAGATCGATGGGCCCTGGCAGTATCCAACCAAGCTAGCTCTGCTGATGTGTTTTTGAGGCCGTTCTCCATAATCTTTGAGAAGTCATGGAGACTGGGGGACATCCCAGAAGCCTGGAAGAAGGCAAATGTCACCCCCATCTACAAGAAGGGCTTAAAGGGGGATCCAAGAAATTATAGTCCCATCACTTGTGCTTCAGTCCTCAGGAAGGTTGTGGAACAAATCCTCCTGCAGGCTATCACAAGTCAAATCAAGTACATGACTGGGAAAAGACCACCAGATCCACCAGGGGCAAATTGTGCTTGACAAACCTGATGGCCTTCTATGACAAAGAAACCTGCTTGGTTGATGCAGGGCAAGCAGTGGACATTGTCTACCTGGATTTCTCCAAGGCTTTCAGTACAGCTTCCCACAGCCTCCTCCTGGGGAAGCTGATGTGTTATGGTCTAGAGAAGTGGTGTGTGCGGTGGTGGGAACTGGCTGGCAGCATACACCAGAGGGTGGTGGGGAATGGCTCCTTTTCAAACTGGCGACCTGTTGCTAGTGGGGTCCCCCAGGGATCAATATTGGGCCCAGTGCTGTTCAATGTCTTCATAAGTAATCCGGAAGATCGGATCAAGTGTACCCTGATGAAGTTTGATGATGATACCAAGCTGAGAGGGAAGTGGGTATTTTGGAAGGGAGAGCCATCCTGCAGGAAGACCTGGATAGGTTGGAAGAGGGAGCTAACAAGAACCTTATGAAGTTAAACAAAGGTCCCTTCCAACCTGGTATTCTATGATACTTCTGTCACCTGCTTTACCCCACCTGTAGCCAAAAGTTATGAACAGAGGATTTAATGTTGCTGGCTGCAGCATAATGCATTGATATGTCTGCAGCCACTAATTCCTGTATTAAACACCTAACTTCTGTCCCATGCTTTGGGAATATATATTAAATTCGGATTTTAGATGGAGTGTTAATTCTTAAAGGCCAAAATTTAGCACTGCGAAGCAGCAGCTTAGAAAGCAACTTGCTCAATTGAAAGTAAAGAGAGGGTTAAATCTGCAGGGCTGGAAATAGAGACTTGGCTGGAAAGGAGATGCTTATGCTTGGGCAGGATCAGTCACGCAGCTAAGGAACACACTGGCTTTTGACTTTTCCCTGTTTATTTTCTATTAGAGCAGCTGAATGCATAAACAATGGCAGCTGTGTCCTGAGCAAAGTGGGACTGGGCTGCATCCCTGCAGGCAGGTGATGGTAGCTGGGGGTACCCAGGAGGGCTAGCACAAGGTGCCACGTTCCTAAGAGCCTGTGCAGATATGAGGTGATGCTCCAGCACAAGGTTTGCTGGCATATGACAGAGGACCAGGATCAGGGTGCTGGTATATATGGAAAACACCTGGGAGAAATTGGATAAGATGGTTGTAGTTGCAACATTGTTGAGTGGAGTCCTGCTGACAGTGTACGTTGTAAATGTCAGTAACAGCAGGGGCACCTTTAGGTAAGCTATGGGAATTCAGAGTGCTGTGTTAGCACCAAGGTTTGTGCCAGAAATGGTAGCTAAGTTTACACTCTAAACTTTTAATGCAGATCACACTGAGCTCTGAGGCAGAGCTTGCAAGCTGATTCCCTGAGGATAATATATAAATAAGTGATCAGGCTCATGAAACCAAAGCTGATGCAGGAGTATAGGTGCTGGCAGACCTATGGTCCAGCAGGGACCATTACCACAGACTTTGGCAGAAGGCTGTGCAGTGCTGGAGGGAACTGCATAGGCTGGGCCTTGCTCTTTCCCTCTGCTTCAGCCCTGCCTCTGACTAATGAGCTCTGCCTTTTGGAGTGGATTCCTTTTTCTTATTTTTTTTTCCCTGCCCCCTTTCCAGCTCAGTTTCCTCAGCTACCTGTGCTTCAGGCCTTCTCCCCTGCCAGCATTCTGACTACTCGATTTCCATTTTTCCCCTTAGGCCTTTTTTCCACTCTTGTTTCTCCAGCCTTGCCTTTTCCTCTGTGTGTTTCTACCCTGGTGTTTCATTCCTTCCTGCTCTGCCCTCTCCCAATGCTCAGCTCCTCTGCTCCACCCTCAGTAAACTGGTGCTGGCTTTTTGCTCTGACTGTCCAAAATCCCCAGCCAAATGGAGGTCAAAGAATTCCTTAATGTAATTCCTTAGGTGTCAGGTTTGTGGAATAGTCTCCTGCTTATTCAGTGTATCTGTGCTTCCAAGCTTCGTCTTCTGCTTTTTGAAATGAGCCAGAACAGGGGTGAAAGGAAGATGCTGTGGGGAACACTCAAGAAACCCACTGCTGCTGTGGTCTGCAGACCTTCTCAGAGTCTTGTTTGCTGCCTGGAAAGTCTTTGCCTTTATTCCTGTTTATCATTAATGTGTCTGAATGAAGATCATTAGTGCAAAGGAATGGCTCTTGCTGTGAAGCAGTCATCCGTAAAACGATAACTAACTGTTATACTGGTGATAAGAGAAGTCGGATGTCAAAGACCTGTAGATTATTTTGCATAGGTCCCATCTCCACTTAGAAGGTGGAGGCTTGGGCTGCAGATAACCAGGGACCTCTGAGGCTGGGTTTCCCTGGATGGGCTTTCTGGGTTTCACAGACAGCTCCCATGCATGGGGGTTAGGGTAGAAGAATGTAAATCACTGACAGGCAGGTATGTTGGTTTCCAAACCAACTGCCCAAAGCAAAGTTGCTTGAGGTGAGTCACAAGCAGCTGATGGTTTTGTCACCTCGTTTGGACCTAGTGACCTCCTGCTGCCTCCTGACTTGCGTGAGCTTCCTTTGGTGGCTGGAAACCAGCTCTGACACATGCCTGGGGGCAAGATGGGATTTGCTGTGCAAGAACTGGGCAACAGCTGCTGCTCTCAGCACTTCCCAGCAATGAGTAAGGCATCCTGGAAATGGGTGTCGGGAAACTGCCTTTC
Source organism: Psittacula echo (assembly GCF_963264785.1). Taxonomy (NCBI): domain Eukaryota; kingdom Metazoa; phylum Chordata; class Aves; order Psittaciformes; family Psittacidae; genus Psittacula; species Psittacula echo. The sequence goes on from NC_137735.1 coordinate 63,143,333, forward strand.
TCCTGGGGTGAAAAATGACCTCTGTCCCCTATGAATACTCCCTCCCTTGTCACCAGCCATGGCTGTGGTGCGCACCAAACGTGTTTAAGGCGAGATGCTGACACGAGATCTAACATATTCTCACCCTCTCCCAGCTCCCTGCTCAGGAGGATGTCTCTGCTCCCTGTTGTCATCCACAGCCCTCGATGCTTCCCTGCTCCCATGTTGTCCTGCCTGCCCTCACTGCTGTGCTCTACAAAAGGGGCTTTTGTGAAGGTATGCTCGAGGGAGGTGGTTAATTTTTAGCTTCCTGTTTGCTGAGCCAGGAGTAAGATTTTAACGGGGGCTGTGCTAGACCAGAGCTGTTTTGCTATTGCTTAACTAGTGCCGCCTGGCTCTGGGCCACACAAAACAAAAGGCCAGACCCCAGAAAAGAGCAGAGCATCGCTATGGTCACTGAAAAAACAAAACTGGTCCCTTTCTCCATCCGGCTCAAGCAGTGCCCAGGCCTGGGGTTTCAGAGCTAGAGAAACCTCCCCCAGGTTGGTAGGTGGAGGTGTTTGTTGGGGTGGGGGCTTGTGTTTCTCCACTTGAGGATGTGGAAGGGAAGTGAGGGGTGTCTGTGTCATCCAGCAGGGTTTTGTGGCAAGGGAGAAGCTTTCATTCCTTCTGCAGCAACCCATGGCCACTGCATTCACTTCTCAGTGGGGAAACTGAGGTGCTGATTCCACAGGGACTGAGCTCTGTGGCCAGGCAGTGTCCTGGGTGGTGCTGTCTGGGCAGTCTGCTGTGGCACACCTAAAGAGAGGGGAAGGTGCTGGCTGGGTTTAGCAGCAGCAAGCTATGCACCACACTTCATCCCTGAACATCCTGTTCGTTTAAAGGCATGAATGCAATCTGAGAGTTCATGGCTAACTAGGAAATGAGATTAAGTTAACAACGCATGCATTATGACACCAGTGAGATTAAATCTCTGGGGTTTTAAAGACAGAAATAAAATACTTCTGCCTCATGGTACGAAAGCTTTATGAATAGCTGATGTTAGCTTCTGTTTCCCTCCTGTTCAAAGAACCTGCTCTCAGGGACAAAGTGTAGCACACAACTTCATGTCTTATCCATGGCACTACAAAGGGGGAAGCAACGGGCCCACTTCCCAGGGATGCTGGACTTGGGAGGCAGATCTGTGCATGCTCTGGCATGGACTTGCTCTAGTAGGCTGTTTTCAAAACAGCTATTGTGCTTCTCACAGTTTGAAGGGGATTTCCAATAGCCATGAGGACCGTGGAAAAGGTTTTTAAGGGCTCAGTGATGTAGGAGGTGCAACTTAAAACCTAACCTCTTAAAGGGGAGATAAAGCCCTGATGCTGTAAACAGCTCAGCATGGGACAGCTGGATCTGTGTGCAGGTGACAACGCAAGTACCTAGAGATCTAGAGCAGCACCATGATGTGCTTTCCCAGGACATGAGAAAACTGGGAAAAGGAAAAAGAAAAGATATCTTACTTGTTTTCTTTCTCTTTGATCCTCCACTGAAGCAACCAGTCCCTTGGTGTAGTTTCTATCAGAAAGGGAGTGGTGATGTTGCATGTTTCTTGTCCTATCTGCACATAGGATCTGTATTTCCAAAGCCTGCCACAGGCTCTGACCCTTAGCAAGAGCCAGTGGCCAGTCAGCATGCCAGGCACAAGGGGAAAGTTTTGCTCATAGTATGGAGCATGGCATGGTCCTTTTACCTCCTCTTCTTGCAGTAACCATAAAGGAATTAGTTTGTGGTGTAGGTAGCAAAGCGCTGCTGTAGTTCAGTTCATGTACAAGCACCTACTGATAGCTACTCATGTTTTCCTAACACTGCTGGATATTCAGTGTTTGTGTGCTTCAGAGACTTTTACTTGGGGTTGCTCTTGTCTTGTAATGATGTGCTGTCATTAAAGACCCCCAGAAAGGCAAAGCTTGTACTGGAAGATGTTCCGTGCCTAGTGTAGAGCATTTTTCTCCTATTTCAAAGGAAGTAAAGCATTGCTCAGCCTGGAGCCTGATCCCATGAGGGTGAGCAACAGAGAGTTTTAATCCTCTTTGCTGCAAGAATTGACACACCTTGCTGATGTGACAGGTAAAATGTGATTCACAAGCCACCAGCCTGGCACCGGGGGGTGATGGAAAATCCCAGTTTAAAAGCTTTACATGTTACTGAAACAAAGCAGTTTGTCACACCTCTGGAGGTGCTCAGAGTTAATTTGTATTTCTTTGTGTTTTATGTACAAAGGGGCAATCTGGACCTCATCTCTTCCCGATGGTCAGGTGGCAAAAGTCAGTGCAAAACACAGCTGGACCTTGAAACCTTACCAAGTGTTAGGGCTGGTTTAGGATTTGGTGCCTTGTGTATGTGGCTAAGGAAAGAAGTGACTTATGCGCTTGTGACTGGATTTTCCTTGCTGGTTTGTGCTGCCTGACAAGAGTGAAATGTGTCTGATGCCTCAGGCTGCACGCAGCTAGCTGGCACTTGCCCAGCCATAGGTGGACAGGAGAGCAGCTGCTCGCAGCAGCACCCTGATGGTGCTTTGGGAGGGTGGAGGTATGCATTGGCTGTGAGAAGAAGCAGTCTTAGCACCTCTGTCCTTGACATTGGCTCCTGACATAATGCTAGACCTGTCACAAGTTCCAAAACAGAGGTAGAAGAGTAATCTGTTGCTAAATACTCACTGGAAGTGCCAGGTCTCTGGGAGTACCCTTGCTTGAGCCATAGCTGACAATGTTGTGTTTGACAGTAAGTTGCCAAACTGAATGGGTCAAAACATTGTAAAACAGATGTGAGGGGACACCTTTCGGGTTCTGGGCTTTCAGCAGGAATTTGATTCAAGAAGCTCTTCAGGTTTTGTCCAGTGGCGTTTGTGCAATTACCTAGAAATCAAAATATTTCATCTTCTTTCCACATTCCTTTCTTTCTCCTGTGTTGCTCCTCTTGTCTTGAAAGACGTGGTTTAGATCTTGACAAGCACCTTCCAGGTAGGATGGGGATAGCTTCTGATGGATACCTTGGCATCTTCTGATAGCAGGAAATTAATTTTAAAATCATATGTTATGTGCATGTACCCCTTCTGCTCAGCCATGTGCCTGTAGCCTTCTAACACACATCTTGGCTGCTGGGAGAAGCACCCCTTGATGTCCCTTGGTCACTTTGCCACCTCCCTGGGCAGTGGCGGTGATGCTCAGCACATTTCTCACCAAGATGTGCGAGTTTGTCTGGAGCCCCCAGCCCCTGACAGCACAGAGGGACAGACAGACAGACCCTGCAGGGAGAGAAGAGGGCCAGAGCAGTGCACTCCCGTGTTAGAGTGTCAGGAGACAGCAGCTCTTGGGTAAATGGGTATTGCTCCCATGTGGTCCCTGCCAGACCAGCCTTGTTTCACTTCACCTGAGCCACATACAGTGTGAGAAGTTTGCTTGTGTGTTGTTTCTGCCTGCTTTTGCCCAGTGGTTTGTTCAGCCATGACACTTGTGCTGCAGTGTGTTTTCTTATGGATGGAGGCTGGAGTATTTACTTGTAAATTCCTGCAGTGACTTAAGAAAATAAGGTAGGAAGCAGCTGATATTTTTTAAGGTACGTTGGCTCAAAAAGACTATTGAGCCCAGATCCAAACAAGTTCAGTAAGTGTGTTATACCTACTAGTGGGGCTTTCCACTGACAAAATGTTTTCATTTTTGCTTAATGATTGACCTTGTTTGGAGAGCAGGAGAAACTAAACCATTTGTTATTTCAGTCCTCTGTTTCCGTCTTGGATTATACGTTTTGCATGTAGGGACACGTTGCAGGGAATTACCCATCTGGGTAAAATGCTCTTTGGCCAGGAGGTGCCTTACCACTGCTTTCCTAGGCTGCAATGTTGCAGCCACATCATGCTGCTCTCCACTTCTCTCAACAGCTCCTGGGGTTCAGTTGTATGTGTGTTCAAGTGCTTTGCCACCTCAAAAGCACTTGCAAATACACAGTGAAATGTCCCATGGTCCCATGTTTGGTGAAGTTCTTCCATAGTTAGGAACTGCCTTTGCAGAGAAAAGTTTGACTCATTTCTTTGACTTTGAAGGACTATTCCCCATCTTCCTGTGAGCTGTGTATGAGAAAGTGTATGTGTCAGGTTTGTCCAAACTGAGTATTTTTTGTGTAGATTTTAATATTATTTGAAATCAGACCAGGGTTTGCCATGTCAAACAGGATCACAAAGCATGTGCATGTTGTGGCATATGTTCAGTCTTTGGAAAACTGCATTTATAGATTGGGGGAAACAAGTTGCTCTCGGTGAGCTAACCATCATTATAGGTTATGGCCGCCCTTCCCAGACCACTGACTTAAACAGGAAGGGAGAGAGACGTCTGCCCTGTCTTCAATTTGACAAACCAAACTGTTCACAGTATTTTGATGCACAAACCATCGCCCAAAATAACCCCATTCTTGTGTTTTGGTTTATATTTCAATTATGCTTTACAACTGGAATAAAACTGTGTTGATTACATTTCACAGAAGAAACATTTCTCGTGTACTTTCCTAGAACGTTCTGTAGGGAGATTGCTATGTTGAAATAAGAAAACAAATAAACCAATGGCTGTTTTCATTGGAGAGCCTAGTTTCTGTCCTGCTGCTCCTCAGAGTAGGGCCTATGCTGATGAAGCCATTTCCTGGAGAGTAATAGCTGAATAACCTGTACAAAGAATTGCTCCTGCTGGGCACAGGCCCTGCATGATGACAATGTACAGAAGTGTTGGTAGCTCCAGCATAAGAGATGCTGACCCTACCAGTGCCTCATGGAGAGGGAGCGTGTACATGGGTGAAACCCCACTGAGGTGGATACCTCACACAGAGTGGTTGGGTTACATCATGCTGTGTAAGTTGAAAAGCTGTAGCATTGCTTCCTATGTACAGAGATGCTGAACAGGTATCAGAAAGGAAGGAGCCTCCACTTGGGAATGTCCTTCACACTTCTGCTTCAACTCCATTGAATCCAGAAAAGTTATTCCTCTGGATTTCTCTGACAAAAACTTGGAGGAGGATGAAAACACAGTGGACAATGGAGTTTGTACTGGAGTTTTGTACTCTCAATTGAGAGAGGAATGGAGAGATATTGTCACTGGTCACTTCCAGAACTAATTTCTAGGGTTTTTTAATACCTGTGTGTTTCTGATCCCTTTTCCATCAGTGGCTCAGCTGCTTTGACCATCTTGCTGCCTTCCAGAGTTGATCACTGGCAGGAGAAATCTTATTTCCAGAAAGTCAGGAGATGTCCATGAGCCTAATGGTGCTGGGGGAGCTCCTATTTTGCAGGAGAGCACAGACCTATTCATCATAAGTAAAGGAAAGACTTCTTGGGCAGCAAAGTCTGAAAATGGAGCAGGGTGAGAAGCCAGTGCTCTAGGGAGGCCTTCTCAGCTTTGAGGAGAAGGAAGAACCTCACCAACATTGCCATCAGAGTTATCTCTGTTAAAACCAGAGTATCACTTGCTAATCCCAGTACTGGAGAGTAACCTGAATTCAGGAGGAATAACTGTGTTTGGTTAACTGCAAACTGTTAAGCTCAGTAGTATCTGGAGTTGGTCCTTCAGTCTGATTTGTGCAGGGGGTCAAAGTGGAAGATGGTCTCTTTTAACTTTGAGAATCCACAGATCCTCACCTTCTGTTATGTACCATCTGTATACGGTGGTAATGGACTCTTCTAGTCTGTCTGTACTACAAATGCAAGCCTGGCAGAATCATTGGCCTTCCAGGAAAGATCTTCTGGGCATTGACCTGCGCCCATGGATAGCCCAAGCAGCAGTCCAACATGTAACGATGGAGTGCACGGGCTTGCTTTCACCCCTGTTAATTGCTATGCAGGGATGGGATAGGGAAGAAGAGCAGCCCAAGCAGACAGGCTAATTGTCAGCAGGCTGTATCGTGGTGAAACAGGAGCAACCCTGCTGTCTTAAGCTTCAATTTGCAGTCTGTGTAGCCCACGTAACAAAAAAATAGCTGCTCTCTTTCCCTGACTCCAATGTACAATCTGTGTATGTGCAGACATAGCTGTTTTCCACTGAAGCCTACGGGGAAGACTTCCTGTTAAAGAAAGACATTTTAAACCTACTGCCAAAGAGTGCAATTATTTGGCCAGGTTATTTTTTTCCCTATTTTGCCTCTGTGTTGTTCCTTGCTTTCCATGACAATAGTGATGGGAAATCAGTGTGTTAAGATAAATGCTAACATAACTGTGAATTCAGAGCATCTGATGTGTGTGTGGTTTCAAGCCAGGAGTTGATAAAGAAAATGGGGAAATTCTATTTGCATCGAGTCTTAGAGTTGCCTCCTTTTTTAACTATATTTAATAGTCTTTACCCAATAACTGGACAAAATCAAGCACTTGACTGGGAAAAGCCAGCACGTATTCACTAGGGACAAATTGTGCTTGACAAGCCTGATGGCCTTCCACAACAAAGAAACCTGCTTGGTTAGCGTAGTGCAAGAGCTGGACATTGTCTACCTGGATTTCTCTAAGGCTTTCAGTGCAGTTTCCCACAGCCTCCTCCTGGGGAAGCTGATGTATTACGGTCTAGAGAAGTGGTGTGTGCAGTGGTGGTAACTGGCTGACAGCATACACCAGAGGGTGGTGGGGAACAGCTCCTTTTCAGACTGATGACCTGTTACTAGTGGGGTCCCCCAGGGATCAATACTGGGCCCAGTGCTGTTCACTTCATATCTTCATAAGCGACCTGGAAGATGGGATCAAGTGTACCCTGATGAAGTTTGATGATGATACCAAGCTGAGAGGGAAGTGGGTATTTTGGAAGGGAGAGCCATCCTGCAGGAAGACCTGGATAGGTTGGAAGAGGGAGCTAACAAGAACGTTATGAAGTTAATCAAGGAGAAGTGTTTCTTGTACCCAGAAAACAATCCAGACTACAGCCCAGGCTGGGATCTACCTGGCTGGGGAGCAGCTCAGTGGAAAGAGACCTGGGGGTCCTGCTGGACAAGCAGCTCAATGTGAGTGAACAGTGTGTTGATGTGGCAAAGAAAGCCAATAGGATGCTGGGATGCACCAATATGGGCATCACAAGCAGAAATAAAGATGCCATTTTCCCACCATACTCAGCTCTTTTCAGGCCACACCTGGAATCTGTGTTCAGTTTTGCTCCCTGCTATGCAGAAAAGTTGTGGACAGGCTGGAGAGGATCCAGAGAAGGGCCACAAAGATGAGCCAAGGAGTGCGAAGCCTGTTGTTTGAGGAAAGGCTGGGAGAACTGGGTTTGTTCAGCCTTGAGAAAAGAAGGCTCAAAGGAGACCTTATCAGCATGTTCCAGTATTTACAAGGTGGCTACAAAGAAGATGGAGACTCCGTTTTCACAAGGAGGCATATGGAAAATATGAGGGTAATGGATACAAGTTACTCCTGAGGAGATTCCAATTGGACACAAGGGAGATTTTTTCACAATGAGGAAAATCAGCGTTTGGAATAACCTTCCCAGGAAGTGGTGGATTTCCCAACACTGAACACTGTTAAGATTCAGCTGGATAAGGTGCTGAGACATCTAGTCTAGGGCAAGGCAGATGATCCTTGAGGTCCCTTTCAACCTGGCATTATATGATTCTGAAACTGTATGATTAATAAGAGAAAGCTTGTGCCCATGCAGTAGCTTTGCAATATCAGAGCCATAATGACTATTATTTTTGCTGAAAATTATTTAAGTCACATGCTAAAACATCAGTGTGGGATGGGCAGGTGTAGTAGACATGAAGTTAAATGAAAAGCTACTTCAAAAACATCTTGCCATGGTAGTTCTCATTTCTTATTATTTTGATGCTACTGGGCTTTTCTTTAGTTATCATTGGAAAATCTGTATTATTCCATCATCTGAAGAGCTTAAGCCAGCAAGCATGCCTTGTAACTTGACTGTAAAAGCAGCAGTGTTATATCACAGGAATGACACTCATGGCACTGGCCAAAAAAGCCTTGGTGAGCGTTCCCAGGACAGCCCACCTCCTCTCATCCTTGCTCTGAGACTCAGTGCAGCATTTCCTGTTGTAGGTGTCTGTCAATGGGACTGCTGCTGTGCTACACAGCTCTGATTCATGACAGCAGCCACCTAGCAAAGAGGTGGGATGAATGAATCGACTGATCTGAAAGATTGGAAGGTATACCTAAAAACGCCTAGTTTGTCAGCCTGACTTCTTTGCCTGGGGCAGAGGCAAAGGAGACACCCATGGTGGTGAATATTTGTTGAAATTAAGCCCTTCTCTTTCCATCTTTATCCAAGCCCGAGCTGGGAAGCTCAGACTGTTCCCACTGGGACTTTTGCTGTTGATTTTGGGGGTATTTTTCTGTTGCTTCCGTGTGATTTGGAGTGCCAGAACTTCATTTGGTCCAGAGGGTGGAATTTAAAATGTTAACTATATGTGCATCTGTATGTTGTTACATATGTGCATCTGTGTGTGGCAGGAAGCCTGCTCTGATCAGACTTTCAACCCAGGATGTAATTATGCCTCTAATTTTCAACCTGCAAAATTCCAGCCACCTTGCGTGTGGAGGCAAACACTGAGGGGTATTGAAGCCTGTCCCGGGGCTTTTTGCAAAAGGTGCATACAGAAGCACCTTGTGCATTCTGCACAAGTCATTTACCTAAGCAGCTTTGCTAGCTGAATGCTGACCTGAAACCAGCTCTGGGTTTTGCTGTAGAGAGCACACTATTCCTTTTTCTCTGTTTAGCACACCCAGGGAGCCTGGTGCTGTGCTGATATACAGTTGCCTGCACTATTAGGGTAGCGCAGGAGTAGGAAGTGTCAGGGATGCGGGCAGCAGTGTGGTCCTGCACGGCTCAGACAGATTCCATTGGGAACCTGTGACTGTGTCACTGCCAAGGAAGGTGCAAGTGCCAGAGTTTCTATAGTGCTTCTTTCAGGAATAGGGTGCCACAACAAATGCTTTTCAGCCCTGCTGAGGGCACAGGGCTATCTGTTTACAACCTCCCTCCTTAGATCTGTAATTTCCGATCTGTCCCAGCCCATGTGTCTCTCCCCTGTTACTGCCCTGCTGCCTGAGGTGAGACCAACACAGCTCCAACATGCAGTTGCACTTCCTCATTTTGTCTAATCAATTGCTTAGATGAGATTTAGTGTGGGTTTCAACATCAGCTATTTTGGGTACAGCAGATCAAGTTTCTCCATACAGAACGGATGTTGCTTCCCAAAATTGCTTGTCATTCTCTGTGTTCACATTTTCCATGGGTGAGGAGAAGTCATTTGACTTCTTTGTGATAAACAAGATTCAGTGAGCAAAACAGCAGTTCTGGTTTGTTATTTACCAACTGGTAATGTTCTTCCTAATGCAAAAAGCCCTGATGCTGCATATGCCCCTCAAGATCTAGCTGTCCAGTCAGCTGTCCCTTCTTATTGTTTGCTTCAGAGCCTGTTGGTTAAGCCAATTTCTTACGCTTTCCTCTAGTTAATGTATAGCTGCAGTTTGTTTCCTGCTTTGCATCCATATGCCAACCACAGTTTGCCATTTATTCTGCCAAATTTGTAGCTACATGCTCAACCAATAATCTGTCTAGGTAGCCAGTATGAATTATGTGCAAAATGTTATTTCCTAAATCTGGATGTGATTATCTCTCAACTGCATATTTCCAAAAATGCTTCTCCCTTCCAAAGGGAGCTGGTAAGCCAGGAGGGAGAGCAAGGGCTTTCCAAGTGTTTGTGCTGCTGTGCTCCTGTACCTAGCCGGCTGTCTATCCTCCTGGCTAGCCAAGCTCAAATGTGCCTCCATGCAGTTCCATCTTACCACGGGCTGCTGGGCTCTCCTGATCCTCAGTGCTGGGCAGAGTTCTGGACTGGCCGGTCTAGGAGGTGAGAACTGTGGGGAGGAAGGGCACCCACCCTGTGTACAGGAGCTGCCAGTTCAGCAGACAGTACACAGGTACTTTTCAAAACAAGGCATTTTTGCATTCAAGTCCTGCTAAAAGGGAGGCCAGGAAGGAAAAGAAAACTCACTGAACACGTATGAAGGCAGGGGGAGAGGGGCGGGAAGGTACCTCTCTTGAAAAGAGACCTTTTTACTTTTCCCCAGGCACTTGTATTACCCATCATCTGAACTATTCTGTGTATCACTTTATCCTATTTACTTGAGAAATTATGCAAATAAGAAAATTAGTATCTCCTTTGACTCGCTGATGGTAATACCTGTTAGGTGTGTGTTACTGCTTCCCATTCCATCCAAAACAAACCCCAATTTTTGAAAGCTGAAAGGATTAGTACAATTTTAATATGCAAAACACAAGGAAAAATTGCTGGGTCTGAGTGATGTTCTCTATTGGCACGTTGATTGCTTGTTGTACAAGAGATGGCTACCCCAGTACCAATTAAGATGAAGTATCCTGACATGCAGGAGTTTTCCCAGCTTTCCAAGCCAGAATCAAAATGGTCCATTGTGGCAGTGAAGCCTGGTTCCTGAAGGGCTCCTGCCTGGATAGGCTTCGAGGGAAAACAGCCTCACCTCTGAGTTTGAGCAAACTGTGGGGAATCTCTCCATGACTCAGTCTAGACGGCAGAGGCCTTGACCCTGGCCTGCTGGCTTTTGGTTCCCCCACAAAATCAAATCAGCTTCTCAGCCAAACAACTTCCTCCCCAGATCCAGTCCCCAACTCTTTAATTTCCCCTCATCAGGCCCACAGATGGGTTTTTCCTCCCACTCCACCAGCAGGGGCTCCACACCCAGTGGGAGATGTTTGCTTTCACACTGACTCAGTTCTGTATCCATCCCACCTCAGACCACAGCAGCCAGAGATTGAGAGTTAAGAAAGCAGCTTGCAACAAAACCTGAAGCCACGTGAAATCCGAAGGGTTTCTGGTGTGTAGCCCAGCCTGGGTCTGAGGTCAGGTTTACTGACAGGGTCACAATCTGTCCTAGCAGTCCTGCACTACTTTTACAGCACATGCTTCATCTTCCCCAGATCTTCTGGAGTTACAGAAGTCAGGGCAGGCTGCAGAAAAGATGCCTTGTGTACCGATAACCACAGATATGCAGGCTGAGATCCTGCATTGCGTAATGCCTGGTGCCTCTCCAAATTGTGTTTTGTGCTGACCCCTTCCAGGATGCACTCATAAAGTCTGCATTGTAAAAAGGTTTGTATCTGGGACTGGTAGCAACCTTTTCTGGACTCTTTGCTCCTCATGTTGTGAACTCTGTGTGGTTGTGTTGGAAACAAGCCATAAGCTCAACATGGTATATGTGGAATGCAAAATCAAGGCTGCTGTGTGATAAGGATTGCCAGGACAGAGTTAGGACTCTATCAGGCAGTATAGGGTTGCAGTGCTTATCTCAGTTATGCACAAAAGCAGTGAATGGGTGACTGCGGAGGAGGAGTTGGCCCATCACCTTCCCTGTCCACCTCTTCCCTGTCGTGCTGCGCTGTAAACTGTCCTGTTTCTTGCAGCAAGGAGGTGGCTCTTCATGCTTTGCTGGTGGTGCTTAGTGAAGATGCAAGCTGAGGGGTGCAGAATCATTCCTGTGGTGCCCTGCAAAAAGCCCCTGCACTCAGTGGAACAGGCATCTTGTGACTTTCCAACGGTTTCACAATGCAGAGCAAGAAGATGCTGTTCTTTCCATACCCATTCTGCATATTCAGATGTTTCCATTAGTGTCCTTTCTCTCTGGGAGGAGAAAAATTTGCAGTAGGATAGGAAACAGGGAACTGAGCAGGGGGAAAGAGAGGGAAACAACTTGTCACAAAGATTTTGCAATGCTTGCCCAAAGAGAATCTTCTGTGAAGCTATTTCCTACCATCAAATTCTCCTCAGTACTCAAACTCTGATCCCTGAGCTGGCAAACTGATGGTTACTTTCTTATGAGCATATAGAGGATTTAAGCATATGCATCTTACATGCTTTCCCTCATCCTGGAGCTTTGTCTCTGCAGTAGTGTTCAGACTTCAGAGCCAGGATCTTTAGAGAGTGGATTGCGCTCAGCTCTATTGAGTTGCTGAAAGTCTCATCCTCCTGTTCTCAAACAATTGCTTTTTGAGAGTTACATTCATCACAAAATGACACAGTAATGAACACATGACCTATACCATATATACTTTCACAGGCTGCTTTTGTTTCTAGTGGTAGCTCAGATTATTATTGTGTTTATTAAATTTTCAAATTGAAACTAATGCAATTCCTCTTCTACCAATTCAGAGCTGAAACACAGCCACAAAACCAGCACTGGAGTATGTGGTGTTTTGCTCTTCACGCTGGTAACTATGATGACCTGATAATAACCTAATGTTTCTGTGCTGGTTTAATTCCTGCTGCTGCTGCTCCATGGACTTCAGAATTAAAATACATTAATTCCAACAAGAAAAGAAAGATCTGGAAAATTTGTTTTTACTAGCCAGCTGTAAAAGCCAAGGGAAGAAATATCAGTAGGGTTCCATTTTAGGAAGCTACAGACAGCTGGACTGTATTTATGTTGCAAGTAGAAGCAGCCACTTGCCTCTATGAAAGCCGGGATCTGACTGAGGTTGTTGAGGCTCCAGGATTTGTGGGCCACAGCTGTATGGCAGTTTCTCAAATGTTTAGTTTTTCTCTTTAGCTTCCAAAGCCATTTCTAAAAAGGCATTTGGAAATGTCAACAGGTAGCAACTAGTCTCAGAAGTCAGAGACAAGCGAGTGGGGTCTCTTTATATGCAGAGGGCGGTAAGGGCAGCCCAAATGACTGTCGGACAGTGGCACTTTCTAATATGCTGACATTACGGTGGTGGAAAGAAGTCTCTGTTCCCAGAAAGTCTCTGTTCTGCTCTGATTGATTGCCTGCTGCAGCTCTAGGTCAGTGTTGTGCCTAGTTCTGCAACCAGGAACAGGAACAGCTAGGGTTGACCCTGGGAAAGTAAGATAACATAGCCCCTTTTATTTCCTGGATGAGGGTTAAATAGAGCTTGCCTTGCCAATTAGTTGCTGCACTGCAGATCAGAAGTGGCAGGGAGACTGGAAGAGCATGGTAGAAAGCAGAAGATACACAGTTGTGCTGCACAGCATGTGTGTTAATGAGGTGTCCTGCTCACACATGTAAGGAGCAAATCTCCTGTAATTTCTTTAGTGAACAGATCTGACACCTGTGTCCCTTGTCCATACCAAGTATGCTCCTCGGCCTGGGCACAAACACGATTTAAGAGGCAGAAGATTTTTTTTGAAGCCTAAGAACTGCTGAATGTAAGCTTTTCCCCACTTTCAAAGCTTTCATTGGGGAAATATAAGGGCTACATTGGTTGACATGCTGAGTTTCCAAGGCACTTTTTGGGAGTATTTTATGGTAGCAATGCAAAGCCTTCTGGCTTACTTTCCATGTTTTCCACAGGCACCACTATTTACTAGCTCTGCTCTTCTTTGGGACATTCTAGTTGCAGAACAGGTGTTTCTAAGAACACTACCAGGCTGGAGTTTCTCTGGGCTTTTACTTCATAGCATTCTTAGTGCTGCCGAAGAAATTAATCTCTCTCTTCCAGTCTTAATCTTCTCCACCAAGAAGATACTGCTCTCATCTTCCCCAGGACTTGTTTTTTGGTGAACAAATTTAAACAAAAGCCAGCTCTCCTCAAAGACAGAGCATTACAGGTCACTGCAGGCAGGCTGGGATTTCCCACACCAGCCGGAGATATCACCAGGCATTGTGCTGATGTCTCAGCTCAGGATCTTAGCTATGTGTTGGAGGTTTGCACAGGGAGGCACTGATAGTGCTTCTCAACTACATGAAACAGCAACCTAACTACATGTTCCCAATGCAGCCCAAGATGGAAGAAATTGTGGTCAAATGCTTTGTTTGACAGGATAGCCAAGTAGGAAACGTCACCTACATGCAGCAAATTACAGCCTGTCATGGCTGTGCTCTGCACAGACCCTGACAGCTCTCGAAAGGTGAAATCATGCACACTTCCACTTGTACAAATGCGAGCACAGCTTCTGCTGTGCCACTGTTACACCGCCAGCCAAACGTTCTCTCCAGAATTAGGCGTTTTAGTGTAGTAAGTGAAAAAGGTGAAAGTTGCTCCCATTTTGCCCTACTTGTTCTTTATCTCTGAGAGGATGAGAAGCGCTACCTCCTACCACGGCAAAGGATTTCGCAGCCAGACAAAATGATTTACAGATGAATAACCACGTAATGACAGGCATGAGGCAAATGCTAAATTTACTACAGCTCTGTACTGGCTGATCTTGCATAAAATGGAGCTATTTAGTAACAACTGTCGCTTCACGTCCTGCTTCTGGATTACTGCAAAACATCACTGTTATTCCTTAGTTCTTACAAAATCAACCATATAGCTTTGGCAATAGTGCTCAGAAACTCTGCCATCTCCCAGCACATTGGAAATATCAGTTGTCTGCCAAACCCAACTCCCTGGGGGTTACACAGTGTCTCTGGTGGGAGTCAAGTGTCCTAGGTACTGGGAAAACATTTGCCTTGAAAAGCCACAATAATAATTGACCTGTACAGGAAGGTCTTCACAAACTGCAGTAAGACTATGTTTCTAATGGCTCTGAGCTCTCCATCAGCATCACTGATAACTGCAGCTGAACTTGGTGAAACAGGTTGTTTATGAGTCCTGACATAATATGTATTTTCCTGAAAGTCTGATGGACAATAATGTGCCATTATGGAGATTCAAGGTGCTGGAAGGCTCTTGTTTTGGCCAAACAACAGCTCTAGGGGATCTTTCAGTATAACGGGTTTTTTTTCTGTGTCTCTTGATGAATGGCTGTTAGAGAAAGTAGGTTTTTGCAGACTTAAAATTTGAGCAAGTGTGTGTGTACAAGAAAGCATGAGCCAGCATACCCAGTCCCACATTCACTGGTGTGACCCACCAAGCTTCTCTGTGTCTCACTTTCTTGTCAGTTCCATCAGATGGAAATAGTTCTTTCTTACCAGTCAGGGGAGCTGCAAGTTGCACTGCTCGTTTTTATCAGTTTTTGGGATCAAAGGTATTTGGGTACCTAAGGGGCTGGTTTAGGGTTCGCTGGAGTCAGAAACAGTGGCCTTTTGAAGCAGTCCTAGTTACTAAGTAATAGTGATGTATTATAATCTGGGTGTATAAGCTACTACATACTGCTCAAGCCAAACTTATAGATAGCATCCATTTACAGCTTGAGTCCTGCATCTGCATTCAATGGCTTCTGTAAACTATCTGGTTTCCAGAAGCTCTGAGCTGCAGATACAATAGGAGATGATATAAGCTATCTAAATCTGCAGATCATGCTGCTGAAATCCTAGTTATTGAAAGCTTTTCTTTCTTGAAAAGTCTTTCCTGAGTTAGTACATAACAGTGTTCATGTAGCTTCAAAACTAGAAGCTAGGATAGTCCTCATTCAGGTGGACGCATACATGGGTTTATGGACATGCAGAATTAGTAATGATATACTATCTTTTTATCCAGTTCTCCTCCTAGGATATTAGAATATTCTATTAAGCAGACTAAGTTAAACTTCTAGCTGTTGCTCACCTCAGCTCAAAAATGTAATTATGATAGTTCTGTGTGATGGGCAGTTGTTGAGCTAACTTGGGTATGTTTCTTACGGTGTTTCTAAACATGTCACAGAAGAATTAGTAATCACAGGATAATTGGAAACATAAGCTGGGACAACAAGCTGTCTATTTTCTTGCTACTTGATGAAGGACACATCAAACATTAGCTGGGTATCAGAAATGAGGAGGAATATAACTGCTTTGAAGCAGTTATAAATATTCTGCTGTCTAGAAGGGCTGTTTGGCATGCTTTCCTGTGTTTGAATGACACCTCATTGTCATTTTAAAGAAACACTGAATGGAAGAGAGTCTCAGAGTCTTATGGCACATCACAGATGAGGCAGAATCTAACCAAAGCTTTTATGGTCATTCAGGCAAGGCACTGCCAGAATAGATGTTGCCTATCAGCACAGCCAATCCACTGCCCTGCAGCAGACATGGAATTCCATCCCATGAAGTCCTTTGCTTCCCAGTGCTAGCACAGCACTCCCCATACTAGAGCTACAACTTCCTTCCCCACCTCTTTTTCTTTTTTTACCTGGAAAAATATCTGGCAGCTAGCCCCTGAAAAGGGTTTGGGAGCAGGTTTGGTGCAGCAGGCAGCAGTAGCAGATGACTCAATCAAACCACCTGAGAGGCTCAGGTTAGACCAAAAAGACCCTGTCTTTGCAATTCACATTGTAGTATGTTATCCCTAGAGAGCAAATCTACAACTTTGTGGAAGCATTAACACCTTTTTGGGGAATTTTATGTTCAGATCTCTTTTTTTTATTACATTACATATTCCTACCCCCTACAGAACAGGGCATGAAAGGTTTCTGGGAAACTGGGCTCTGCCTTTTAACGAGAGGACAGATGTGCCCTGAAGACCTTCTACATGATACCAACCA
This sequence comes from Psittacula echo, assembly GCF_963264785.1. Classification (NCBI taxonomy): domain Eukaryota; kingdom Metazoa; phylum Chordata; class Aves; order Psittaciformes; family Psittacidae; genus Psittacula; species Psittacula echo. The sequence goes on from NC_137735.1 coordinate 63,159,710, forward strand.
AATGCTGTGCATTCAACAGACCTGCTGGTTAATGATCTTGCTCATAAGTAATGTTTTAACCATAGAGCAGTTTTTGTTTGCTTCAAAAGCCACAAAGCCAAAGAGGAAGTGTAGGAGAACGTGGGCAGGACGGTGGCCAGGAACCTCATGACCTCATCTGTTTCCGCCTCACAGGGATTGGTGGCTGTGCCTAGAACAGGGTTTAAATTCCCCGAGGTCAGAGATGTTAGGCAGACGGGGGACAAGGGGAGAAAGCCTAAGCTGCTGGGAACCAAGTGGCTGTAGCTGCTGCTGGGATCACTAAGAGTGCTCTTGTTGCAGTTGACTCCTCCAGCACCACAAAAGGTAATTTTTTTTTTCTCTTTTTACCTGATGTGTGCCATTTTGTCTGCAACTTTAGCCAAGGAAGCATTGGGCAGGAGATCTTTGAAAACTGCTTTACTGGTCAGGGATGTTAGATGTTTCTCTACGGAAAAAAGGTGTGCTTTTATAAGAGCAAGGTTGCTTTAGTGATGAAGGTACTATACATAATAGCAATTTAAATCTGAGTGCTGATAGATGCTGGGAGGAGATAGCTGAAAACCTTGCCACTGAATCAAGTGCTGGAAGCTCAATGCTGATACTTGAACACAGAAAGCTTCCTTCCTTGTGTAACCACTGCCTGGCAGTGCCCCTGTTTCTCTTGGCAGGCTTGCAGCTTGTGCTGCACACTACTGAATGGATGGGACACACACCCTTCTCTGTCTAACTCTTGAAATTGTAATACCTGTGATCAAGTGTCCTGTCTCAGGAGCAGCCTTACTAATGTATTTTAAATGCGCCCTTAGTAGCCTTTCTTTCCCACTATGATTTACTGAAGTTTTGAATGCCTCTTGTTCATCAGTAAATCAGTTTAATTTCTCAGGGATGTTCCTTATCCTGGGAATTGGTCTGTCAGCACCAGAATTTACTGTAGCTCAGCAGTCTCCTAATTTCATCATGAATCACTCATTTATTAAATTGTTAAAACTGCAATGTGAGCAGATATTTCACTTCAGCTCTTGCTTGGAAACACAGGTGATTCTGCTCAAACTTCTGGAGGGGGAAATAAAGGTCCATCAATAAAAGCAGTTTATGTTCATATAGACTGCGTTTACTCACAGCAACTCCAGTTAATAACCCTGAAAACTAGGTTTAAAATAACTGAAAAGAGAATCCAAGCTGAGTTTGTCTTGTCCTGTCTCTTCTGGCAAAATGATGTTAAATGAACAAAGATAAGCCAAAGCTATCTTCATAGCACTTTTTTTTTTCACAAAGCTTTTCCTTTGCCAGTTCAAGTCAGTAGATGACAGAAGGAGACTTCTCCCCTTCTGTGGCTACTCTCACCACTGCTCAGCACTTCTCAGTACCTGGTTTTAAAATCCTTGTAGCTTTTGAGTTGCTAAGTCATTACAAAACCAAGTGGATGTGAGGTGGTGATGGAGGACAGAGGAATAAGATTGGCAATGGAGAGGTTGAATCCTTAGCAGAGAGCTGGTCTCAGCACAGTGAAGTACACCAGAAGAAAGAAAAAAAACTATGGTATTTCTGTGGTATTTTACCTTGTTGACTCACTATTCCAAAATATTTTATAGGTCAAACACCACAATGAAGGTGGCAGTTCTGTGTTTATGCCTTATCAGCATCACTGCTGCATGGCCAGTAAGTAAATCACAAATGCATATCAGCAAACACTTGCATATTTTCTTTGTATGTTAGCAAGAAATTAATACTGACAAATGCTTTTTTCCTTTCTTCCTTGAAGGTGAGTAAAAGCAAGCAGCATGCCATTTCTGCCAGCTCCGAAGAAAAATATGTAAGCTCCTTTTGTCTTTCTATTCATTTTCTTTAATAAATCCTTTTTTATATTTTTATCCCCTCTAATACACATAGCCTGATGCTTGTTTTATGATTGTAGCTGCTTGCAGAACTTGTCCTCACCTAGCTGTTATGAGCCAGTTCCTCAGGTAGCCAAAGAGGAGAGCCACCAACCTCAGTAGAGTTTTGCCATGTTAGGCGTCCTGGCTGTGGACTTCTGTTAGTCTCTGGACCAGCACTGGAAATCTTTTCTCTTAATGAAAAATGTCAAAGCTGTCAGTTAAAAAGCAAGAAGGTCTACAACATGGCACAACTGTTATAACCCACATTCATTAGTGTGGATCAGATGACAATATTTGGTGTTGGAAGACACCAATCCAAGACTTTAACCCAATTCTCATTTTTTTTTTTTTTTTTTTGAGTGATGTGAGTGAGTTGTATTAATCTTATCTGTAGCTGTTTGATTTATACTCCACTGCTAGCTACTATCCATGTAAAATCAATTTTTTGTTTGGAGAACTGGCTACTGCATTTAGTTTCAAGTCTTCTTGATGTGAGAGATAAATCACTCTTGGGAAAAAGACATGAGAATTGGAAGAAATTATGGTCTTTAGAAATAGCTCCAAATTTCACTCAGTAAAAGTGAGTGAGGGAAACTGATTTGAAGTTCCCCAGATTCTGCCAGTGGGAGAGGCACATCTTCTGTATTATGTTGTTTGAGTCCTCTTCCTACTGCAGCAAATTGCTGAGGACACATCCTGTGCAGGAGTATGTATTGCAGATGCCACATCTGCCAGAAAACAGAGATAGTGATGCAGGCGGCTCTGCCTGCTCCTGTATGCTTTTGTGGATTTAACCCCCCTTTTCTTTTTCTCTTGAAGGACCCCAAGGGCCATCACTTACGCAGATACCACCACGTGAATTCTCAGTCTTGGGAGAGTGTGCAACAGCCACAGAATGACCTGGCATCACCTCAGCAGGTACAGGCAACTGACTGGAAGAGAAAGCAGAGCATCTTTCAGTTTAGGATTAAGTGCTAAAAGAATATTCAAAATCCTGATCAGCTCTACTGTACATGTGTTTGTGTGCTAATGGTGAGTTTTATGTTGTTTTCAGACTCTCTACTCTTCAGAGGAAAGCGTGGATGTCCCAGAACAGGTAAGTATTTTGAACAGTAAAACGTCAGTGGAGTGCTGCAGGACAGCCAGTGTGTAGCAACACTCATTTTCCTCAATCAATCATGGTTCTTGTGATAACATCTCTCTCTAAAAAAAAGCCCCCAGAGCTTCAGGGAGGGTGAGGGGAATAGCTCCTCAACACTGCATAAGCTCTGGGTGAGCAGAACAGATACCAGCCTGCACATCCCACGTAAGTGTTCATTTGCCTGATGCATAATAAATGTTTTCCAGCAGTTTCCTGATGTGTCAAGCAAGAGCCATGAAGATGTGGATGATGATGATGATGATGATGATGATAATGATTCCAATGACACAGATGAATCTGATGAGGTTGTCACAAGTTTTCCCACAGACATTCCAGTAACTGTACCATTCCCACCTTTCCCCTTCACCCGGGGAGACAATGCTGGCAGAGGCGACAGTGTGGCCTACAGAATGAGGGCAAAAGCCTCAGTGGTGAAATCTAGCAAACTCCACAAAGCTGCAAAGAAGGTAAATAGTGGTGAGCATTGGTACCCAGAGTTTGGAAAAGGGATAGTGAACTTGAACCTTTTGAAAGGACGTGACAGTTTTGAAAAGGATTGGTGCGGGGAAAGTAGGCACAAGTGAAGGAATGTATTTCCTTTCTCTGGATACTCCAAATCAGGGCCTACTGATGGCTGTCGGTGTGCTGAGATAGGAGTGTAGCCCGTTGCTGCAAGCTATGCAATACTACCACTTGCACCATCATGTTCTACTTGCACACATGAAATCTGAGGGCAAGTTCAAATTGGAATTTCTTGTTATGTGAAAGGTTCATGTAACTCCATAAAAGAACACAGTCTTTCCAGGCAGAGGTGTATCACGCAGGCTTTGAGTGCTCCAGCACCCTATGCAGTTTGCTTTGGTACGGTACGGCAGCACCTGTTGACAGGTCAGTTTCTCAGGAGTGGTAATGGCTTTTCCTTGTTTTGGTCTTTAACACAGCTCATTGCCTATGATGCCACTGAGGAGGATGAGAGCGCCCTGGACGCAGACAGCCAGCAAGTGGGGCTCTCCCAGGAGCATCCTGCTGCCCCCCGCTCCCTGGTGAAACACATCAGCAGGGAATGGGCTGACAAGAGCCACGGGCAGGACAGCAGTGAGGTGGACAGCAAGCAGCGTGACAGGAGCCTGGAAAATGACAGCCGGCAGAAGTTCGATAGCCATGAGGCAGACGATGATAGCAAGGCGGGTGTCAGAGAGGATAGCCACCACAGCATGGAAAGCAGGGAGAGCCAGGTCCGCGTCTCAGCCGAGATCCCTGACGATAACAGCAACCAAACGTTGGAGAGTGCGGAGGATGCTCGAGACCGTCACAGCATTGAAAACAACGAAGTCACTCTTTAAAGGGAGGCAGATGTAATGTTTCCCTCTTTTTTTCAATTCCTACCTATGGGGAGGGGGGTGTAGCTTCGTGTCGGGTAACCATTTGTAAATGTAGAGCGTGTGGTGACTTTTGAGGTTCGGGGCGGCTTCTTTTACCTGGTAACCTCCCCTTGGCTGCAGTTGCGCGAGGAAGTAAGACTGATGCTGTCAGGCGCCCAGAGCGAGCGTTACCTCTCTGGCATGCTGCTGTATGTACTGCCAGCCTGTATTTTGCTGTAACTTGATTTAAATAAACACACAAAACCCTGTAGCTGTAGGCTGCGTTACTGTTTACTCCTTAAAATTAAATGGCTGACATTTTATTTATTAAGTAGATAAAACCTCTCCGTGGGGCTTTTACCCAGGGTGAGCGGCGTGCCGGTGTCGGCCCTTCTCCCGCTTCCACTGAAGCGCCCCAAGGCTTCGGGCTTCCCGCCTCACGGCTCCGCCTGGCCCTGCCCAATGGCCGCACCCCCCATGAGGGAAGGAGGCCGAGCAACTACATCTCCCTCCGTACCCCGGGCTTTCCGGGCCGGCGCTGGCGGGCGGGGAAAGGGCGGAGGCAGCGGTGCCCCGCCCCGGGCGGTGGTGGCGGCGGGCCGATGGCGGGCAGTGGGGGCTGCAGGCGCGGGAGGGAGCAGCTGGAGCTGGAGCGGCTGGGCGAGGCGGCGCGGGCCGGCTCTTGCCCGCCGTCTCCGCCGCTCTCCGCCTGCTCGCGGCAGGCCTGGAGCCGCGATAACCCGGGCTTCGAGCCGGAGGAGGAAGGAGCGGCGGCGGCGGCAGGGCCGGTGCTGGAGATGGACGTGGAGTGGGGCAGCCCCGCGGCCGGCGCTTCGTCGTCGTTAGGCAGCGGTGCGGCGGGCGGTGGAGGGCGGCGGCAGCGACGGGTCCCCGCGGGGCGCGGCGGAACGGAGGTGCCGAGCCGCCACCAGGTGCCACCCGACGGCGCCGCGCCCCACCGGGCGGCCTGGGCCAAGCGGCTGGCGCGGCGGCTGCGAGGTGAGAGCCTTTGGCCCTCCTGCCGGAGCAGTGCTCCGAGTCTTGCTGGGCTGCCCTTTACTGCGGACTGTCGCCGAGGGAACGTTCATGGGTTGTTTGTGGTCCCTTGTGCCTTTTCTTTCACCCACCCCTTTGCTGCCTGTCCTCTTTTTCCTCTATCCGTATTCTTTTCCCATCTCCCGTCAGTCCATCCGTGTTTGTGTCCCCGCTTCGTGCACGCGTGTATTCTCATCTCTGTCCTGGTTATGCCTCCCTCTCCCGTCCCAAATGCACACACCCCTTTCTCTTTGCTTTCCTCTGGAGCATAGAGCTCTGCCTCCCATGTCTTAGTCCTGGCTACTTTTTTAGAGAAGTTTAAAATGCCAGCGTCAAATCGTAAAAGGTTTTAAATGTAGGGTTTGCTTAAGTATCAGACAAAATCTGTATAAAGCTGCAAGAAAAGTAAGCCATATTTAGGAAATAAGGTTTCTTCTAAAACGCGAGTTTTCTGAAGTGATTGTACTGTTACTGGTTGGCACAGCATCAGCAGAGGTGTCAATATGAACTTGATTTTAAGCAGGGCTTTGTAAATTAGGCTGTTGTGTATCCTGTATGCTTCACTTTGGTTTTTCATGTGCATTCAGAAATCATTTGCTATAATGATTTCTCTGCCTCAGTCTTGCACCGAAGTAAGTCTGTCTTGATCATTGCAGTGTTTTACTTGGCTGCAAGTCAGATTTACGGAGATTATGGAATAAAGCATGTTTTCTTTTCAGCAGATTTTATTGAGAGAGTGTTCAATGAACTAAGTCTCTTCATAACAAGAGACCCGAATGGCTGGGGAAAAAAAAAAATGTCAATTGTAGAATGTTTTTATGTGTTCTGCATGGAATGGCACTGCTCTGGAGTTTTCGGAGGTGTGTTTAATTTAGTCTGTCACTGAGATATGTAAATGCCTAGGAAAGAAGCTGCTTAGCAAGGAGAAAGTGAAGTCCTTTCATAAAAATTCTTACCTAAGTAGACTTTTCAGATGCTCCCTTTGTACTGGTTGTTGCCAAGAAGGAGCATTCTGTATATGCTTTTAACTGCCGTGAAAAATAGTGGTGTTTGAGCATGAGGTGAGAGTGGCTTCATGACGACCTGACATGAGTTACTCCTGTTTCATCTGTGTCATGGTTTCTGCAGTAATGCTCAAAACAGATCATCCACACTAAGACTGATCTTGGTGTTGGTTTCTGAGCCGTTTTGAACCTGAAGGCAGAGCTTAATAACATGGGATTTGTGTAAGGTCAGAGTATTACAGATGGAAGGAAAATCTATCCCCCCCCCCATGAGATGTAATTTTGACAAAGGCTTCGTAAGATGGTTTGCTGAATCACCTATAGTTCATCTGCACTTAGGGGTGGTTTAGGGTGAAGGAAAGATGCTTATTTTTAGTATGCTTTTTTCTAGCCTTTTGTTTGTTTGTTTGTTTTAAGGCTATGTATGCATTTTCACCTTGTTTCAACCTTGTTCAGTTGAGCAGCAGAACCAAGAAGCAGAACAAAGAGAAATCAGCTTTTGGTCTAGCTGTATGCTGTGCTGGGCAGAATGAGCTTTCATCAGCATCAGGAAGATGTTGCCAGAGAAGATATTTGGCCCTGTGCTGACAGGGGCCTGTCGTGCTGCCTAAAAGCAATGTATCTTGGGCTAGATTAATGATGTTGGAGCTGATGAATGTCCGCAGCTTGAACTCTGAAAGATGAGAACCACCTTTGACGTGGTAATGTTATGCATCCTTTCAACTAGTGTTGTTCTTTTTACACTACTGAGTGTGAGCTGATTAATCAAGTGTGCGATGTGTGGAGAATGGTGCAAAGTTACACGTTATTGCAGTGTAGGAAAACAAATATTATCAATAATGGCCATGGACCAAGCTGCCTCTTGCTGTTGGAGACAGCGTACACTGGTAGTATTCTGTTTTTAGCTGTAAAATGAAAAGACTTGGTTTCATGTTCTGGGAATGCTAGGAATGGATTTATCCCTGCGGTTACTATCCACAGTTTCTGTTGATTCCTGACCTGCCTACATTTTGTGTTTATAGGGAAGTGTAGCCAAAGTTACTGTAGTAGACAGATTCTTTTCTGGCTCTTTCATGAGTATGTTGCTATTAATTCATAGGCACAGTAAATGGCTAGGTGTGACTTTATTGCTGTGGAGGTACTGCAGGGTGCTGTACTTGCCTGCTGCATAGATAACTAACCTTCCCTGAAGAATGCTATTGCTGCAGGCTACACAGTGAAAGGGCTTATTTCAAGCCTGAAATTAATATAGGGCACTTAAAGGATAAGAGAGGTTTTAATACTGGAAAGAGTACTCAGTAGTTATTTTGATGTTTCATCTTTAAAGACTTCATCTTTGAAGACTAGAAAGTGGCATATTTGGTATTCAGTTTTATTTCAAGATGACTAAAGGGAAGTTAGCATAGATTTATTTAATGAGATTCCATTTCACTAGACAAAATTCAACCAGAGGGATTAATCCTTTGGATATCAAAAGTGATAGAGTTACCATGGCTAAACAAGTTGCCACTCGTGAGCTGAAGGATATTGAATGACAGCTTACACTTTTCTTGCTGTCAGTTGTGAAATAAAAATGCAGAGAGGATTAAGGTGATGGGATTTTGGTAATTGCAGCTATAGGGGAGATAGCTAACATGAGTTCCTAAGTGTAGAGAAAGCTACTTCAGACTACCCGTATCTTAGGTTTTTCTCTTTGAGGGTTCTTTTCAGATTCTAACTCTTTAGCTTTAGCCCCCCTAGTTTTACAGATCTCTTCAGCAAATATCCGAGATGCTGAGAGGAGGGGAGGGGATGACTATTCAGTTCTGTTAAGGAGAAGGTCATCCAAAGTTTCGATGGGTAAGAGCAAAGTCCATTTCCAGAGCCAAGCTGGAAAGGTTTGTCCCTCAGAGTTGTACTTGGTCACCCAGTGCTACTGTGTCCTCATGTGTGTCAATACTAAGGAGTGTATGTGGGATATTTCTTGAAAGGTTTTCTTAATTATTGCTAAGTGGAAGCATCAGATATTTCCAGTCAGTCATTAATTGTTACTTTCACAAAGAATGCATTATGACATTTTTACTGACTTGAACTAGTGTAGGCTCCAACTTACTAAGGAATTTGAGACTGTATTTTGTTGTTGTCTGGGGGCAGAGCATCTTTGCCTGACCGTCACTTTCCTCTCCTTCCCCTAGCCCTGTTGGTTCACCAGCATCTGAATTTATGTGTAGACAGGTTAGTTAGCGATATATATCTTGGCTTGAGCACTTTCAGAACTTAACTTTCATATAAATCTGAATTATTTTATATGCACTCTGTACCTTATAAACTTGCCTTTATGATTATGTATATATTTAAGTACATACACATTATATGTGTGTATTTATATATTTATATAGCACTTTATATGTATAAACAGAAATACTTTAATCTCCTGGGTGCCTACTGAGCTAGACTTTATTGTAAGTTGAAATTTCAGCTATTTTTTGTTTGCATTTGATCGTTATTTTTTGACAACTCTTCTGAGTTCATATACTCCTTGAGTAAGCCAGTTGGACTGCAGAATGAGTGTGAGAGAATTGTTAGTTTCAGGTTTGTTTGATGAAGTGTACATAGATTTTATCAAAAAGTTGATGAATAACAAAGTTACGTAAGGAATGGACTGAAAATAATTAATTGAGGCTAGAAATGAAATGGTTTTGGTGCTTGCAGTGGATGTCAACTTAAATTCAGCACTGCTTACCACCACTGATCTTGATACATCTAAACCAATATTCTTATAATGCAAAAGGAGAACAATGTGTGTGTCTTCTAAAAATGTGGCTTGTAACTGACAGACAAATCCAGAGCTCATTTAACATGAAGTTCATTGTGTGATCTCTGGTGCTGGGTTTTGTTTTGTTCTTTTGTTCACATGTAACTTTCTGCTCCTTGCTGACTGAGTCCTAGCAATATTCTAATATGACAGAATTTGAGCTTGCAAGCTTTTTGCTCACCACATTTCTTATTGGTGAGTAATGTGCTGACAGCCGGGACTTGGCTCCCTTTCCAGCTTAGCTCACTGCCTGTTCCAGCCTTTTCTTCCTCTTTTCCATAATGTTTTCCTGCCTTTATTATGAGGGTTGCTAGTGCAACGTAGTGCTGTGCTAAAGGATCTATTTGTTGAGTTCTTTATTATGTGACTCTCTAAATGTTCTTGGGTTTGTGTTTCTGTCTTCAAGAATGACCTAATGGTGAGGATTTGGCATTCTGTGTAGTAAAGTTGCAGTCTTTATCTGTAAATTTCCAGGCTTAGAGAACAGCTCTGAAAAGGCTCTCTTGTCTGGGGGGCCTGACACTAGCGAAGGTTCTAAGTTGCTAGGGAATGTGAAGAGAAATTAATGCTAAGGCTATTAGTGCTTGCTGTGCCTATGCAAGAGAAGTTTCCTGGTTGACTTCATGGTTAGGTCACAACTTAAAAATGTGGTAGCTGAAAGGCTCCTAAAATCATCTGACACGTTATTTTTTTTCCTGAATACACGTCATATTTGCAGTTAGAGGGGAAGAGCTTCCTTACTCCTGCCTCTTTGTTAGCAATGAGATTCTACAGCAGGCAGATGAGCCCTTTGTCCGTCTAGTCTTACAGCAGAGGTTGCAAAGCAACTGAACTCTCGATTTTTCGTGAGCTTTATAATGTGTTTTGGCTATCCCTTGTTGCTGTTCCATTTGACTTAAGATTACTGTGGTATGTTTGATGGATCCAGGATTTTTTCCTAGGGAGTTTGAGGTTACTTCATTTCCATCTACTGAGAACATAGGGGACATTTTAAAAGGTTGGCTGTTTAAAATAGCTGCAAAGGAAAAGAGTGGAAGTTTGGTGTGCTTCTGTACAGTAAATTTTTATTTGTATATACTTTCTCTCTCACCATAAACTAAGGTCAAATCACCTTGCTTTATTTAAGCTTAGATGAAGAGAAGTTCCTTGAAGGTAGCAGTTCTGGTCTATGCATCAGCAGCTGTTCCCAGCTTTTTTTCTGTCCTGTATAAGGCACAAGAAATAAGTATGGCGGTTACTAACTGCTTTCTGTTTTCAGGTGATTGTTTCTTTTAGAGACACAGTTTAAAAGATCCTTTTGCTTTTCTGTAACCCTTTTGGACAGGATCACACAAGTTCAGTAACTTCTCTTACACTGTCTTGAGAATATGAAGCTAGTAATTGGAGGAAACAGTTCAGCTAATGCGGTTGCCCAGTTTTACAGCTAGACAGCAGTTGCTCATTTAGGCTGCTACTTAATGTTTCAGTGATAATCCTTTGATATGCAAGGAAAGAAATCATAGAAATACTCATCAAAGTCCCTCCTCTGTCTCTATTGGACATGCCTTGGCTATCTAGGAGAGGAAGGTTACAACTTGTTCTCTAAAAAATACATTTAGCTGACATAGAATCATAGAATAGTTAGGGTTGGAAAGGACCTTAAGATCATCTAGTTCCAACCCCCCTGCCATGGGCAGGGACATACCCTTTCAGATAGAAAGTAGTTAAGCCTCCTAATAAAATTTAAATACTGATCACGCCTTTTCATTCATCTAACAATGCTCTTCATTGTAAAACCCAAGCAAACCACAAAGAAAACCCCAAACAAATAATTTCTTGAAGGATGACTCTGTTTATATGTCTTTGTATACTTGTATTTGTTTTCCTACCATGTGGCTTTAAGGGACAGCACTTCTGGCAAATCTCCAGCAGAATCTGTTAAGAGTTCTGCTGAGCTGTTACTAGATTATTATGGTATCTCATGAACAGCTAATACTGTATCAGGCCCCATTCAGTTTATGGAAGAAGTTCTTGCTTCAGCCTAGGTCGGTTTAAAATCCATAGAAGAACCTGGAGCAGACATGACATAGGTTAAGCTTTCACAACCACTTGTCTACATAAGCAATGTAGTAAGATACCTGTATGCGTCATTATATATGTTTTCCTTTTAAGGTCTGTGGGGGACAAGACTCATGGAAGAAAGCAACACCAGCAGAGAGCGATACCTGAAAAGCGTTTTACGGGAGTTGATTACGTACATGATTTTCCTTGTGGTCTTGTGTGTCTGTAAGTACCATTCAGCACTATATGTATCCAGTTCTGTACTGCCTGCTTGCTGTGTGTGATTCCAGAATGAAGATTGTTTCAGTGATGTGGGAGAAGAATTAATGGGCAGGTGTATAGGCAAATACTGGGAATTAGTTCCTGTTTCTGCACGTGGATTATTGCTTGAGATTTAAAATACTGCAACTTTCTGTAACTTAACAAGTTTTGAACCTTTAAGCAGAGTGATAATATTTGGTTTTAAGGAGTATTTTTTTAATGTAGTACTACACTGCAGTGTAGTGGTTCTGCTACACATTTTGAAATCACTGAACAGAACTGTTAAAAGTGAAGAGTAGGAGTTATCATCTAGGACTAAAAGTTAATTAAATTACTGAGTTTTGAATTTATCTCCAACTTATGTACAGATCATTCTAAGAATAAAAGTTCTTGACAGTTGCTGGAAAGGCAGAGATAATGCCAGCTACTTAGAAATACCTAATAATTTGTGTTCGCATGATGCTGGACATTCTAAACGCATCTGTAACCTATATGTACTCAAGTGTATATGGATCACAGCTGGAGACTTCCATGATATAAGTGCATTATTTGTTTTGATGTCTATGGTATCATATGAAGTATTGTAACACTATAGAACACAGAACAGGGTAACATTCAACCTACGTATTTTTTTTTTTTTTGGCTTTTAAGTAGGTGATTGCTTAAAAGTAGGTGCTCTAGAATCGACACTGAATATTAGCAGGTTCTACTAAGTACTGACTTAGTACAGAAGTGAGGAGCGTGATGGATCACCAGTCTCGTACAGAATGATATTCCTGGGCCTAAATGGAGTTTAAGAAAATATCCTGAACAGAGTCTGCTGTTCTTTTCTTAGGGTGAAGAACCTTAGTGATGCTGTTGCAGAGATAGAGATTTATCACAGGCCTCACACAGCACTGTGAACAGTTGGTATAATGTATAATAGATATGGTATGATGTAAAGGGTCTGAGAGCAACCGCCTTTGGCCTTGGGAACTTGAAATGAGGCATGTTCATATATTTACACAAAAATTAGAAGTTAATGCAAAATAGAACTTATGATGAAGTGTGAAATAGATGTTTTATTTGGTTACTAGGAGAATAATCTGTATGCATTAAGTTAGTATATCTTTGGAAAGCCGGTATGTTTCAAGCATTCAGTCTTTAGTGTGGGCAGTTCTGTTCTAAATGCCTGAAATGTCAGTGACACTTAAATTGTCGTTTATGATCAGTTGTGATAGAATGGGGTGATGTTTTTATTTAGGTGAGAGAGAATCGTGGAGTGGAAAGGAAAAAGCAAAACTACGTTGGTAGACTGGCTCTGAGAGCACAGCAGAAGTCTAGTAAAAATAGTTCTTGTTCACATTTTCTTCCCTAAGACAAAATATTTCTATGAAATTGTCAAAACAGATGGAGATTGTTCGCTGTAGAATTAATCTTTGAGGCCTTGCTGAGTTTCTGTCACAAAATGGTTTTAAGTATTTATAAGCAGTGATGCTATTGGAGCCAGAGACCTCTCTCTGAAGCCATCTTGCCTTTGTATGTCATTTTATAATGTATGCTCTGGCCATCCTCAGCCAAGTGCTCTGCCCAGTGTCAGGAAAAGGGTAACACAGAGTCATGTGTTTTCTGTGGGGAGATTATCTTAGAAGTGCTGCATATCTTGGGTGGAGTTTCGTTGTCAACTGTAGGCAGCTAATGTAATTCACAGTGCCCAGCAATATCCTGGTTGACTTACTATCTGCTCAAGCAGAGCATAGTTTTCCTGAGGTCTCATGCCATCTGTGCCAGCTCTCTATGATGCCTTGGATAGTACAAGTCACCTAGAAGGGCACTCCTCAGGCTGCTGGCTGAATCATGCGGTTTTTTTTCCCTGAAGTTATCTTTTGTAGAATGAGGTGTGGGAAGGAGAACTGAATATTTTAAACTCATTGGTCAGTCTGTTCTTCACTGCTTTCTGTATCTTACTCACAGTTGAAAGACAAATGCCGCTTGGTGTGGATTTTGTTTTGCTCTGAAGCTTAAACTTTTTGGTGCAAAATCTATAAAATTTCAACAAAAAAGTAAGGTACTTTTTTTTTTCGTTTCCTTTTTTTTCTTCTTATCTTTCCCCTACCCTTTTCCTCTCATTCCTAACTAAATCTTTTGCAGTGACTTACGGGACAGTGAGTTCCAGTATGTATTATTACACAAGGGTCATGTCACAGCTCTTCCTGGAAACACCTGTATCAAAAACGGAGAAAACTGATTTCAAAACTTTGTCCACAATGGACGACTTCTGGAAGGTAATCTAAGCCCAAGTTTTTATCTCTCTTTTGCTGTGATATGCTTGTGCTGTATAACCTACCAGGATCTTTTTTCTAATATGGTAGTGGTTGTGCATGAAGATCTATGTGTCAAAGCTGTGGAACAGAGTTTCCCTTTAATACATGAAAGTTTAGAACCCAGGCAGTGCTGGAGAGCCAGGGTAGGGTAAGGTTATTGAATGTCTTTGGAGGACAGGTAAGGCCTTATGTCAGAAAAATTAACAGCTGCAATTCTAACACATCCATGGAATGAAGATCTATAGAAACAATGCTAGAAACATGCAAACTAAAATCCTGTCTTATTCCCCAGTTCACGGAAGGTCCTTTGCTGGATGGTCTCTACTGGGAAATGTGGTACAACAACAAAACCATGGCAGAAAACAAAAGCTTCGTTTATTACGAGAACCTGCTCCTAGGGGTGCCTCGCATTCGGCAGCTGAAAGTGAGAAATGGTTCATGCTCAGTACCTGAAGATTTAAGGGATGAAATCAAGGACTGCTATGATGTCTATTCTGTAGCTAATGAAGATACTGCTCCTTTTGGACTTCGAAATGGAACAGCGTATGTAGTATTCCTGTATTCACATAGCTTTTTTTTTTCTGATCTTGGTTATGCTGGATTACACAATAGGTCACTTGGCAGAGGCAACTCTGCACTTGTCTGTTCTGTCTGTAAAGCCCAGTAAAACAAGAGCGGTTGCCAGTTCTGCTTGTGGAGAAACCTTACTAAACTTGAAAAGCACTCTGCTCTTACCCGCTTCGGTTGAGGTGCTGCCATTGTACCATTTTTAACTTATGCATGGGAGACACGCTGTGGTCTGAGTGCAGCACTACAACTCGTGAGCGCCTGTTCTGTAATTCCAGATTGTGTTGCTGCAGTGGGTTTCACTGAGTTGTCTTTCCTGGCTAAAAATGGGAATAGCACTGCCTCTCTTGGAGGACAATTTGTGAGTTAACCGTGAAAGGTTTTGGGGGTGGGAAAGAATTTTCTTTCTTTCCCTTAGGACAAATTCTGCGTGACTGGATCAATGTATTTTCTTTTTGGCAATTAATATACTTGTGACCCATCTTTCTATCTTCATTTTGTTGTGTTAGTCAAAGGAACTTTGTAAGATCTTTCTCCAGTGTACATCAAAACTTGTCTACAAGTACCTCTTAAATTTAAACAGCTTTAAGTAACTGATATGGGTTTGGTTTTTTTTTGTCAGGTTTTGGTGGTGTCTGTTTTCTTAATGGTAAGTTGCTAATGGAAAGACTAGTATGCTCTGTTTTACTTCTGAACTAGCTGGACGTACACCAATGAGAAGGATTTGAATGGGAGCAGCCACTGGGGCTTGATTGCCACATACAGTGGGGCTGGTTATTACCAAGACCTCTCAAGGAACAGAGAAGTGACAGCTGTGCAGATTGCTAGCCTTAAGAAGAACCTGTGGCTGGACAGAGGGACCAGAGCAGCTTTCATTGATTTCTCCGTATACAATGCAAACATCAACCTGTTCTGCATTGTCAGGTACGAACACAGCTGTAAGAGTGTTCAAATTGCACAGTGTAAGTTGTTGACTTGGGGTTTTCTTGTGATTGCTTTGTTTTGAGGACATGGGTAAGTGTATGTTTTGCATAAAGGAGACAGACAGCTGAAGAGGGATGCCTCCCTATCAAAGAAGTGAGACTCCAAATGGAAGCTGTACTCATTGTGTGGAGACAGTTCTGGCTTTGCTGATGCTACAGTGACTTGGGTGCAGTTTGCAGGCAACTTCTCTAGAGAGTTGACTTATTAATATGTGGATACACAACATCAGTCTTTTGACAGCATGAAACAGATGCAGATGAAGACAGGTCTTTCTGTCTCTGTTTATCTCATTGTTCCTGAAATGCTTTGGGTTTTAGTCAGAATTGAGTGTGGTCAGGTTTACACTTTCTGTTCTCTGTAGTGTCTTTGCTGAATCAAATGTAGGCATTTGCCTGTTTCCATTATTTAAATAATTAATGGAAACAAACCCATGTATTTTTGCTGTGCTTTTCATCAATGCTGTGTGAATGAAATCTTTTATTCTTTGCCATTTTTTTCTGGTTTTTGATGCAGGTTGTTAGTGGAGTTTCCAGCGACTGGAGGCCTTGTTACATCTTGGCAATTTCAGCCAGTGAGGCTGATTCACTACATCTCCACTTTTGATTTTTTCCTGGCAGCCTGTGAAATGGCATTTTGTCTCTTTGTTCTTTATTACATGGTGGAAGAGATTTTAGAAATTCACATTCATAGACTGCACTACTTCAGAAGTCTCTGGAATTGCCTTGATATTCTTATCATTGTAGTAAGTAATCTTTATAATAAGGCTAAAATTACTTAATGAAATGCACTTTGTGAGTGACATTAATGACTCAGTATTGCTTTAAGGGATAGGGCCATTATTAGAAAGGATACTTACGGTCTAATGGGCTATTCAATCTGAATAAGACCATTTTAGTCTGCGTTGTAATGTTGATGTGTTTTGCAAACTTGCTGGTTCTCTCTTTGTTGGTTTCAACCTTCACATCCTGGTGAAAAATTAGAGTATGTCTCCAGTGTGCTTCCTCACGCTTTTTGACTATAAGGGTATAGTCTTTATGGGAGATAACAAACTTGCCCACATTTCTTTTCTACAGATCTGATACTGACTATTGCAGTGGCTTTCAAGTAAGAAAACCAGCTTCTTTAGAGCAGTGATTTATGTTTGGAGGAATGGGACTGAGATTTGAATATGTTTGCAGAGAACCACAAAGAGATTTAATATAGTATTAAAATACTCAGCAGCTAATACCAAGTTTAAAGAAGTGTCTCAAAATTGTAGAGTGCTAGCAGCTGTCAGGGCTGCTTTCTTGGTGAAGTGGACAACGTTGCACATCAGCAATCTTGGTGTAGCAGAAAATCATGAGCTTTGGTTTAAAGATACATATATAATTCTCTCTGGATTTATATCCAGCTATGCCTACTGAAAGAATACAAAGTAAGCAATACTGAAACAGATCCAGTCCCACGCTTGTTTTGTATCTTTAGGCTTGAATGTATCAGAGGTTTAAGTCTTGAAGCCAGTATTTGTAATCTAGAGAAATCATACTTGCATCACAGTGCTTTTTGAATGAAGGGCTGTTTGGGAGGATGTTTATGTGAACTGTGTGCTGTTCCTTATGTTTAATGACAGGGGCAGGAGTAAGATGCTTTAGTGTTACAGTCAGTGAAGTGTATTCAAGTGTGAGTATAAAATCCAGTTCACACAAAGGGTCAAAACTCTTTGTTTATACCTGGTCTGCTGGACATTGTTTAGGATTATGTACTTTATGACTCTGTATACGTGGCAAAGTGTTTTAAAACCCTAATCACCTTTTGTAAATTTGTATGTTTCTATTGTACTCAGCTCTCTGTGGCAGCTATAGGAATTAGCATCTACAGAACATCAACTGTTGATATGCTCCTGAAGAAGCTGCTGGAAGATCAGAACTCCTTCCCCAATTTTGAACCTTTGGCATATTGGCAAATGCAATTCAACAACATAGCTGCAGTCACTGTGTTTTTTGTCTGGATTAAGGTAACTCCAAGATGTATGTCCTTATTCTGACATTAGAATGTAAGCAGTATTCTGAGTGTCATGTGATTATATGACTTGAGATTTAGTCATGTAAGGCCAGGCTGGGTGGGACTTTGAGCAACCTGGTGTAGTGGATTAGGACTGGATGAGCTTCCAAAGGTCCCTTCCAAACTGTTATATGATCCTACGTTTCTCATAAAATTGGGCACACAGGAAAGAGCACAGGGGTAACTTCTTGCAGACTGAAAGCAAGGTTGTAATTTGCCATAAGTTTTAGTCAGCCTTAAGTCTCAAAGATGTAGTCAGTGCTAGTGCTTTATCACAGCAGAAATGTAAAGAAATGTTTTTATTATTCCTGAGTTAATAAGTCAGTAACTTACTGGATACTGCTTTTTCCTAGTCTGGTTTAACTGTGCCAATTCTATCTATTCAAAGCTTCTAAATCATTAGAGGGTTGGTAAAGCTAGTCCAATTCATTTGAAAACTAGATATATTACTTTAAACTTAGTATCTCTGGTTTTCTGCCTCCTTTATAGTGATACTTCTTTTCAAGTCCATATTCATTTCCTGTCCTCTGTATGTATAACATTGCAGAAGAACATTTAATTACTAAACTAGTAAATTGGGGAAAATACAAGACAAATGATAAATGAATTTCCACTATGATACTCCAAACTGATACTTAAGTTTATCAAGTAAGTTAGCTGTCTCTTGCCGTTTTATAATACAAAGCTGTGTCTATTTTGCATCGTGGTTTAAGGAATAAAGTGTCTCATTATAGGAAGTAATGGTAAACTGCAGAGTAATAGAATAATGCAGGGTGGAGGGGCCTCAGGAAGTCTCTGTGCACCTGCTCAGAGCTAGGTCAGGTGTAAGATCTGCTTTTCTCACATTTTACTACTTTGTAGCTAACACCTTCTTTGAAAATAAACAGGAAGCATTTTGGTTACACTTCTGTGAAGCCTGGCTGCCAAATACAGGAGTGAAAAACAAGCAACACCCTACAGCTAGACAAGAAGATGGCTTTCTCACAGAATTTTCTTCTCATTTCAAGCCTCAGTGTTTTTTAGGAAGGGGTGTATTTCTTAATTTAAATTATCTGACTTCATCTCCTGTCAAATTGAGTAAGACATCTAATATGTAAAAGGCTGAGAAACAGTCATGTTAAGAAATTGCTGTTTTCCTTGTCTTTACAGTTGTGTTTTTTGTTTTCTTTTGACAGCTTTTCAAATTCGTTAACTTCAACAGAACAATGAGCCAGTTATCCACTACCATGTCTCGCTGCGTCAAAGATGTTGTTGGCTTTGCTATTATGTTTTTTATTATTTTCTTAGCATACGCTCAGTTGGCCTATCTTGTCTTTGGCACTCAAATTGATGACTTCAGCACTTTCCAGGACTGCATGTAAGTACAAGAGTAAAAAGTGCTAAGAATTTCTCGGTTCATTGGTAAATAGATTCGATTGCCTCATGAGAGACAAATCCGATAACATCCATCTAAACAGATAAGCTACAGACATACCGCTGCTGATGTAACTCAGTATCAGATGCATGTTTTTAATAACATTTTTAGTTCAAAAACTGTCTTTGCTTGAGACTAAAAATGTGCTATAGTTTGATCAGTAAGCCAAAAATGGCAAGCTTTGGTTGATGGAAGTGACATGGGTTTTATAACAGTTGGTCACATTCCTAGATAAAGCAATAGCTCTGTCTTCAGAAGCTGAATCATTATATGCTTACTTATATTTCTAATGCTTATGGAAATGCTGTATGTGTAGTAACACTATGTTCCCGGTAGCATGTGTAGTTGTTTGACTCACAGATTCCATCTTAGGCAACTAGTAAATTTGTAAGTATCTGCTGGAATCCAGAGAGTGATTGGACTTTAATATAGGGTCAGTAATCAGTTGATCTGGTACAACACAACTTGATTCTAAAGGGGGTAATGTTCAGTTGTTGATTTCCCCCTCCTCCCTTACACTGGGGCAGTGTTGCAAAAACTTTTTTGTAGAGAGGTGAAGGAACGTGGAATATGATGGCAGTGCTGTGCAGTGCCAAGCCTCTTCCTGCCTTGGCACTGTACAGACAACGTGGAGAGCGTTGAGGTTGTATGCAGGAGGCAGAAGGGATAGGACAGGGACGGAGTGGGTCTTCAAGCTTCACAATGGTAGCCATTGGTTTGCTCTGCAATCTGTGGTCCCCATTATCAGTTTTGACCAGAAATCAGAAGTATCCACCCCAATTTTGTTCTGTTTGTGACATCTAACTGCAAGTTTGGTTATGCGTAGAGGTAGGATTGAGGAATTGACTGTTACAGTGCCTGACAAAGTATTACAGTAGTGCAGACCACTCTGCTGCCCATCAGTCAGACTGTTATGGTAAAATAGTTTTAGAATTCTTGCATGGCTCCAGAAGTGTTTTTGTTCAACACCTGGATGTGTTTTGTTTTTTAAGATTTACTCAGTTCCGCATCATTTTGGGAGACTTCAACTTCACAGAGGTTGAAGAAGCTAATCGAATTTTGGGACCAATTTATTTCACTACATTTGTGTTCTTTATGTTCTTCATTCTTTTGGTATGTACGCTTTTGTTTATGTGGGGTGGGTAGGTGGCCATTTCTGCATCTCTTGTTCTTTGATTCCTGCTGCTACTTCGGGTTTTTTTTTTATATTGGTGAGTGTGCAGTCCATATAGGGGCCTGACTGTTCCATGACTGGTCACTACCCTCCTCAGTTTTTCTTCATTTAAAATGAATTTGCATTGTATGTTTGTTGTCATTCCCATATAGTGCTTCACATTCTGGTGAGGTGTATTTATTTTTTTTCTTTCTCCCTTTTTTTTTTTTTCCCTAATTTATGTAATTTTATTATTATAAAGAATTATTTATTTCTAAAAGCTGAATAGTGCCTGGTTGACATACACAGCAAGCCTGTATCTTCTGGTGAAAAGTAGCTGTAATGTTCCATACATGTCCTTAGTTTATAAAGGTGCCCTAACACGTGGCTGGTTGTATTTACAACAGCCTAGTTTATGCGTGCAACGTACAGCTTGTCTGCTAGCAGAGTCTAATTCATCAGCAGTGCAGCGG
This sequence comes from Psittacula echo, assembly GCF_963264785.1. Taxonomy (NCBI): domain Eukaryota; kingdom Metazoa; phylum Chordata; class Aves; order Psittaciformes; family Psittacidae; genus Psittacula; species Psittacula echo. Next base: position 63,180,178 of record NC_137735.1, read on the forward strand.
TTGTCAGATATGCAGGTTTGCCTGCAAAGGCCTCTTTTCTATCCTCTTTTCCTTCTCCAGGGCAGAGTTGCGCCCTGTCTTTCTCACCTTCCCTGTGCAGATTACCTATGCACTTTCTGACAAACAGTATTGCAAGAAGCTCAACTTATCTGAGAGGCAGTATGTAGATAAGATTGTTTGACAAATAAATTCAAACAGTGAGTACATTGTGAGTGAGTACACATCTTTTGTAAATTCTCTGTTAATACTAATATTGAATCCATGTTAGTCTTTTTGATAATAGTAAGTGAAGGGAGGAGGCCCCTCTCTTAGAAACTTAGGAGACCAGGTAAATTCATTTTTATGTTGATATAAGAGAAGAAAGAGCCCCAGTATCTTCTACTTAAATGTAGTTTTCAGTTAGTTTGGTACTAACATTAATATGTAGTAATTTTGTTTCTAATGGTATCACCAGATGGAAGCTGTTATGTGAGCAAGAAGCCCTCAAGTGATTCCCCAAACTGTGTATCTTTTGGCGATTTGATAAGATGACAAGCCAGTAAAGCAGGATTTTACTAACCTGGAACAGTACAGCAGTCCTGTATCATCATAAATCTTAGAGTTATTTAATGAACCTTGTACTTAATGAGGCTTTTTATTAATCTTTGAAATGAGGAGAAATGACATTCAGATATTATTTGTGGGAGAAGACTTCATCTTGGCTAGTAAGGAAGCATTGAATCTTAAGTGTTCAGAGGGATATACCAGTTATCAAACAGAAAATAACATATGGGTCACTTTGGCCAGAGAAGTATATGAAGCAAGTTTTATATTTGCTTTGAAGCACCTCACAAGATCCAGAGGAGCAGAGGCTAGTGTTCAGCAAGGGAGAGAAGTTTGGTTTTTTTCCTAAGGGGTAGCAGAAAAGTACTAGAGTGTGAAGGCATGACCAGGTTATCCAAAATACTCACAATAATTTCTGTGCCTATCCACACCTACACATCCTGTCATTTGGAGTGAAATGTTGCTGTAAGCTCTTTGAGACTCGTCTGAGACCTGGAAACTAAGTTAGAGAAGGTGGCCAGAAAGCACCAGCTCTTAAGTTTCGGTAGCTGAAATCACAATATACAGTAGTCCAGTTACCTCTTCTCTGGTGTTGGACAATAATGCATAAAGGTACAGCATTCAAAGATTGTTATCCTAAAGCAATTTTTTAAGTCCATAAGGAATTAGAGGTTAACATTGCCTTTCTGTGTGAGAGTGGCACATTGAATGTGCCAGTGAATTGAGTAATTCTTCAACTTGAATGTCCAGCTTGCAATTCAGTCATATTTGCTCCATGTTCAGCAGGACCCTTTCGGTAATGACAGCATGTCTCAAGTAAACTATATGCTTGGCACAGGGTTAGTGAGACCTACTTTTTTTTTCTCTTTTCATTTGGGCAAGCAACCAGACTCTTTTCAGAGTTGGTGGTGTACATGCCAAATGTCTGATTGTAAGCTGTTCTGTTTTTATCTTAGCCTGAAATGCAAGCAGAGCTGTAACTAGGTAAGAAATTTGTGTTTGTGCTGGTTATTGTGAGATGAATAGTTGACTTGACTCCTCAGGCATTTTTGTTGTGTTGTCTAGCTTAATTAATAGTTGCTATCTGTGTAAGTTTGGCCTGGCAGATAGAAGGTCAAACTTAACCATATAATGTTAAACAAGCGTGGTTTATTGCCACTGCTGTGTGTAGGTGTGGACCGTCTCTGGAAAGTAATACTCCAGTTACATTAATAACCAGTAGTCTTGACTAGAATTTGTTACGCTGCAGTACCTCCCATTTCAATATTTCAAGCTCTTGATGTTAGTGCTTTGGAAAAAGCTCACCATTTTCTCCTGGCCTTTCTTAAAAGGTCATGTATATAGGTCTGCACATGAAGGTTGTAGGAGCAGGGCTTAGGCTTGTTGAAATTTCAGTTGGGCTTTTTCATTTCTCTCATGAACAGAACATGTTTTTGGCCATCATCAATGATACATACTCTGAAGTCAAATCGGATATGGCACAACAGAAGGCAGAAATGGAACTGTCTGACCTTATCAGAAAGGTAAAAGTAACATTTTGTTTGTTTTAACATTCCTCACATCTAAACTCCATAAATCACTACAAAGTGAAGCTGGCAGCAGCTGATGAATATACACATCTCTTAGTTAAATTAATCTGAGCTGCATGTAAATTAAATGAATGAAAACTTTCCATCACAACCTATTTTAGTCATCTGAGACTTTGTGTTGAATGATCAGCCTGCTGAATACAACATAAGATTTGACTGTCAAGGTACATACAGAAACGCTGAACTGATGAAGCTAAGCTGCTGTTTGGTTTGGCCACAGAGCTACCTCATTTTGAGCAATAAGTTTAGGCAAGTCTTGGATAATGCATTGGGAACTTCCAGGGGCAGCTGCCAGTAAGGCTATTGAATACAGAGTTAGGAGCTTGACCTGAATCCCAGTTTAGGAAAAACGTGCATATGCGTGTGCTCTGGCATGGATGCGGTGCTGTACTGTGATCAGAAATGTCTAACCACATACTCAGCATGAGCAGTAACTCTGAGTTTAAAACTTGGGAACTGGTTATTAAAACAGAGCAGAGAAAAATGAAACGTGCTGCTTTTTGGGATGAAGATTTTATGTCATTCCTACAATGGAAGCATGAGAGAAGCAGAATAACTGCAGGAAGTTGTACCTGTGTTGTCAGCGTTGTTTAAAACTGTCACTTACCTGTCAGTAACTGACTGCTAAAGGTCTTACTGGACAAAATACTCCATTCCTGCTGACCTGCAGTGCAAACTGAAGGGTGAAGGCCTTACTCTAACTGCAGAGGTATTTATATGTTGCCCATTTAAATGCTGAAATAAAAGATGGATAAACTGGAGGAAAAGAGAGATTCTTGTAGGACTTTTGGAACACACTGAACGTTAGTATACACTAGCTGATCTTTATAATGAGAAAGTTATTAGAAATCAAGTGTTAACATTTCATGACAAGTAAAACACAAAATATTACTGTTTCTTTTAGGGCTACAACAAAGCCATGATCAAACTTAAATTGAAGAAGACTACTGTTGATGACATTTCAGAAAGCCTGAGGCAAGGTGGGGGAAAGTTAAATTTTGATGAACTCCGGCAAGATCTAAAAGGGTAAGGAAGCTGTTACTTCTTACCTGGAAGAGTATCCCAGAGACATGTCATGTCTTTGATGCTTCTGTGAGAAGCAAGAGAACGCTGCATTGTCTTGTTGTGGGTAGAAAGGGCCTGAGGAAGCAGATATCTAAAGCATCTGAGGAAATGGTAATATTTCTATCTGAGCCACTGCAGGAGTTTGTGAACAGACAGGAATCCGAGGAAAGGGAACAAATCAAAGAGGTATAAAAGGGATGGTTGTGAAGGAGCAGGGTGCAGCCTAGGGGAGATTTTGTGCTATTGACTAATAAAAGCTGAGGGCTGAGGTGTTTCTTTGTTACCAGTGTTGTGAATTCATAGGCAGCACTAGGATCAGTCATGTCTTTGGCTGGGGGATGAAGGTCTGTTGGAGTGAAGTGTTTTTCTAATACTTGAAGTTTACTTAGCATCCAAAAAATGGGAAGTAAGGGAACTGTTTTTACTCCCTTTTCAGGAAGGGGCACACGGATGCAGAGATTGAAGCAATATTTACCAAATATGACCAGGATGGGGACCAGGAGTTGACAGAGCATGAACATCAGCAGATGAGAGATGACCTGGAGAAAGAGAGGGTGAGCTCAGCATTAGGAGTGATATGTCACCACTGCCATCAGCCAGTCTTCTCCCCATGCTTGTTTCTGGACAATTCTGCCCCAGAAGAGTCCTCGTTTCCCTTCACATTTGCTCTCATCCCTGCCTGTCTGAGCAAGGGGGAGCTGATGGAGGGCAAGAGGTCTTTGACCTTGACACCCCAATCACTCATGTACAGGTGAAACTCTTTACATGATCTTTGTCTGTGTCTTGTGTTTTCACAAAGGAGGATCTGGACCTGGATAGGAGCTCTCTGCCACGTCCTCTGAGCAGCCGCAGCTTCCCCCGGAGCTTGGATGACTCTGAGGAGGATGAGGATGAAGACAGTGGACACAGCTCCAGGAGGAGGGGCAGCAGCTCCAGTGGGGTTTCCTATGAAGAGTTCCAAGTGTAAGTTTATTCTTCTGAGAGGGACAAATCTGCATGGTGTTTGGGGTTTTTTCCCTTGTAGGTTTTCTTCTTTCAGTTCTAGAGTCTCCTGTAACTCTATTAATAAAATTATACATAAAAGTAAATGCTGTGTTTTGAAGGTTCTTAAGTCACTCTTTAGTGTCTGAACTGGAATTACTTTAGAGAGGCTGATGTGAATTAGACAGAAAACCAGAAACAAACCAACCAAACAAAAAATGCAGACAAAAAAGCCCCTGTCTTTAAAACCTGGTCATTGAAAAGACAGAGAAAATGGTCAAATGATACAATAGGGAACAGGGAAAATGATGCAATAATGCCAGAAGACTTTTCTAGGTTTTTTAGAAGTAAAACCTTGAGGTTGTTTTAGGTTCACTGAGAACTTCAGGTGTTGTTTTTAGTAAGATTAAGTTAGTTGTGAGTGTGTATTTTGTCTAAATTAATAGATCTCCATGTTAATTAATTTTAGCAACACTAGCTGAATGAAGAATTTCAGTAACTAGAACCAGCAAATTTTCATGAGGATGCCCTAAAAGCAGGGAAAACAGAGTGGAATATGTTTGGGTTTTTTTTTTCCCCGTCTGCTTTACCTCTGTGTTATCCTTTTGCTCTTGTGTACTTTGTCCCTGCCTGGACATTAGGACTGATTTGTGGAGAGTCAGGGACTGACTTGTGGAGAGTCAGATGCATGCTTGAATTAAAAGGCCGTCTCATCCTTATTTGCTTTGTGTGTTGGCATGCTACAATGATACTGACTCGGACAGAGTCACTGAAGCTCACACTTGTTGCCCTCAGACTCATGAGACGGGTAGATCGCATGGAGCATTCTATCGGCAGTATTGTCTCCAAGATCGATGCGGTTATTGTGAAGCTTGAAGCGATGGAGAGAGCCAAACTAAAAAGGAGAGATGTGTTGGGAAGGCTGTTAGATGGAGTGACAGAGGTAAGAAAACTGTAATACGAATTGTGCTGTCATCAGTGAAGGTGACAACCTGGGCATTGCATCACTGGAAAGAAAACCATTTACTGTAGCAGCAGTGTTTCTCCACTAGCCTGTGGAAACACTTGAGTGGTATAAGACTTTCCCATGTTTGTGTAGGGATTTGCTTAGGCTGTAGTTTGGAAGCTGAGCTTCAAGCTTGTGTCTTTTAATCTGTTCAGGATGAAAGACTGGGTCGTGACAATGAAATCCATAGGGAACAAATGGAGCGACTTGTGCGAGAGGAGTTGGAGCGGTGGGAGTCGGATGACACGGCATCCCAAATGAGCCATCGGTTGGGAACACCACTTGGACTGAATGGCCAACCTCGTGCAAGGAACTCTCGGCCATCATCCTCCCAGTCAGATGGTATTGATGGGGGAGGAGGAAATGGGGGGAATAACATCCATGTGTAAGGATTAACTTTGTAGGCGATTCTAAATGTTTCAGGTCAGTATTAAGCCAGCAAATACACTGCTCCGCTGTTTTCCCAGCATGAGGTGATCATCCTTATCAGACCACTAAGGACGTTTCTCGCTGATGGGCGAAAGTAAATATTCTCTTCAAAAGGCATTTTCAGACCTATGTAAGCCATGTGTCACGTTCAAGTTGCCAACAGTAAACTGTCAGCCTTGGAAATGAAGTGCAGGAGGCAGAATGGAAACCAGTTGTGACAAAATCTACCTGGCCGGAAGTTTGATTCCATACGTGTATTATGGGGACACTTCCAAAAGGGCATCAAGCTTCAGACAAAATAATGTGCTGTGGCTAAAACACTCCATTGAAAGGCTGCGAGTATTTTGCTTTCTGTTGGAAAATAGGATTTTTTTCCCAATGCTTTTAAAAGCAATTTTTAAACGAAGATGGCATCAATTTATTGCCTCATTCATTGTTAACAGCTGACACTTTTCAGAGGTAAAATAGCACTTTTTTACTTTGATTCTGCCTATGTTTCTGAGTTATTCTTGGTGTTACTAACATTTTAATCAACTTCAAATGTTCATTTCTTCCTGTTTTTGAGAAATACTGTGTTTCTTTAAACAGAAGAAAGTACACTCACTTTGTACAACTGTAAATCATGTATTCCATAATAGAAATGTACACATTGCATGGGTTTGTGCTCCATTAGCATTTCAAAAGCACTATTTGAGAGCTGCCTCTTCACACTCAATGAAAGTAATAATTTTGGGCTTTGTTGCAAAGTGCCCATTTTTTTATGCTGTGATTTCATGATCCAAGTGTTCCTGGGATAAACATTCCACCGATTCTTAGGTAAATATGGTTACTTTGCAGAAAATACATTCTTTCAAAGCTCACAAAATTGAGAATCAACTCTTCCGTGGGTGCGACAGGAAAGGGGGCAGAGAAGTTGCTGACGGTTTGGAAAGTCTGATCTTGTGCTGTGTCAAGTTGTAATCATGTCTCGACTGTGTAGTCTGTATGTACATTTAACAGAACTGCTTGTAATATTGTTAGGTATGTTTCTACATATGCTTCTCTGCTGAGGTGCAACACATGATGCCTTTGGAAAGGTGTTTGTAGTATAATCACTGATTTTTAGTGTTTAATTTCTTCTGCTTTCTCTGCCATAGAAGCTTTGTTTATGAAAGGACACTGAAATTAGGTTGGTTTCCTACAGAAAGCACTGAGGCATAGTGTTTGCAGTTTTGCCTAGCAACGTGTTCCCATCTGTGGAATACTGGTTTAGGAGGGAGATTCAGTTGTGCTTTTTTTCCTGAAGATGGCAGTTGTATTTAAAGACTTAGAGTTGCTGTAAATGCAGATGGAAAAGCTACACAATCAAACATGTCTTGGCTGTTAACAAGGTATATAGAGGGAAAAATGCCTATTTAACAAAGTATAAGTGGCATATATGTTATGTTGGTGGTTTTTGTTTCAAAAAGCATTTGTTGCCAGAAGTTAACACCTCATTCTTGTGGTAGCGCTGCTTAGGTGAAGCTTACACCTTGCATATGATCTTACAATTGCATTGCCTGGATGTACAGTGACTCAGAATTCTTTCTGTCTAACCAGAGAACTTGCTAGAACTAAATAGACTTAATTCTTTTCCCTATTTTTAAGTTTATAAGAAACCATATGTACAGAAACTGAATATAAAGTGGTGCTGGAGGAAGTTCAGTGCAGGGACTGGAATTTCTTAGTAGCTTTGGCTCGAGAACAGACCAGCGTGGGAAAACAGGTTGTGATTCACAGAACAGGTGAAGTGTTTATTCTTTCTGTGGGTTATTTTGTCCTGTACTAGGAAGAAATTCGTACTGTTTCACAAGAAACCCTGTCAGCTTCCCAAAACAGTGCACAGCACAATGCTTAGGGCATTTGTGTGAAACGAGACACTCCGACTAAGCTCTGTCTTGGCTCGATTGAAACTTTTTGGACCTTAGAACCCTTCCCGAGGAAAGCATTTCTGTGTTGAACTGGCATTTGTAACTTTAAACAAACCAACCAAAAAACACTAGCTGAACACATGGCCAGCTGGTGTGCGAGGAAAACAGAAAATACAATACAAAGCAATTTAAATATGTGTAGTCTTCATATCCAGAATGGGTAGTGTGTTGGTGTGTGGCATGACTTACAGTGTAAACTTCGAGGCATGCTAACTAATTACGTGTGTGTAACATGTAATTAATATTGTGTTTCTAGGGTCCAGAGTTACCTACATGCTAAAATAATATTTAATAATCATGTACTTAATCAAAGACTTTGGCCAAATGACCCAGCTGGAGTTGTCCAGCAATCAGGAGGAACCCTACTTGGAATACTTTGTGTTCAGGTTTGTGCCTGCAGCCAGTAAAGCTTGTGGCGTGCTGAGGTTTATGGCAGCAGGGATCTGGTGGTCATCTGTTGGTGAGGACGGGCCTTAATGGGGGAAAGAAAGCGAAACTAAACCTGTCAGTATGGTTTTAAGTAGGTTTATTGTAAAGGTGTACCTTTCAAAATGTACATTCAGTCAAACAGTTAATCTTTTTGTAGTATACGTTTATTCGGAAAGTGTTTGCATTCATAGCTGTATTTGTTGAGATATATTTCTGTAACGTGTCGTTACTTAATAACAAACTTCATCTTGAAGTGCAGTAAGTTTTCATGGGGTACCCGTGTGTGTTGACAGTGGCCTTGCAGTGAGTGCATGGCCACTTGACAAATGTTATAAACATTTTTATTATTTCATTTTTCCACTTTATATTATAATGCCATTTGTCATGTATTACGAAGGTAAGGTTTTTGCATAGTAATGTACAGTATTTGGTCTTATTAGGAAGCTGTTAATTATGCAAGCCTTCTACAATGATCAAGATTGTATTGATCTGTAAAACTGAGCACTTTACTTCCTAATAAACATTTTATATCATCTATAAAGCAATCTTAGTGCCAAACACTTTGTTTATAACATAACATTAAGAATCCTATGTTTTATTTGTGTGTGTTACTTCTGTCTCATACCTTATTCTTAGATTACCTAATCATGTAAAACAGGAGTATAGGGTGTAAATGAACAGAGGGGACTGGGCTGATCTGACTGCTTCATTGCCCAAGCAGTTCTTTTTTTAACAGTGTATTTCTCATGTGCATTTGTGCAAATGCACAGGTCTATTTTCTGCCATTTCAAGTAGCAGCTGGTAACTCTGTCCCTTTATTATGTCACAGTTGCTGTGTAAGTTAACTTCTCTACTCTTTTTCTCTATTTCCCTGTATTTTTTCCCTTTGTTTCAGGCAGTCCTAACCATCTGGAGAACTGAATGGTTCTTTGAAATCCCAGGCCCCTGGTTCTGTCTGGGCAGCTGTCTCACCAGGTCAAAAGTCCTATTAATGAAATTGAGTGCTTAATGTAAATCCATCTTCGTCTTTAATGTCTTGGAGAAGAGAAGGCTGCGTGGAGACCTCATAGCAGCCTTCCAGTATCTGAAGGGGGCCTACAAGGATGCTGGGGAGGAACTCTTCACTAGGGACTATAGTGATAGGACAAAGGGTAATGGGTTAAAACTTAAACAGGGGAAGTTTAGATTGGACATAAGGAAGAAAGTCTTTACTGTAAGGGTGATGAGGCACTGGAATGGGTTGCCCAAGTTGTGAATGCTCCATTCCTGGCGGTGTTCAAGGCCAGGTTGGACAGAGCCTTGGGTGGCATGGTTTAGTGTGGGGTGTCCCAGCAGGGGGGTTGGAACTAAATGATCTTAAGGTCCTTTCCAACCCTAACTATTCTATGATTCTATGCAGTATATATAAGGGTGTATGGAACACCCTTTTGGCTAGTTCAGGTCAGGTGTCCTGTCTCTGTTTCCTTCCAGCTTCTTTTGCCTCTCCTCAATGGCAGAGCATGAGAGACTGAAAAGTCCTTGATGAGGGTAAGCACTCCTTAGCAGCAACTAAACATTGTGTGTTAATCAGCATTATTCTCTCATATTAAATCCAAAATACAGCACTGCACCAGCTATTAGGCAGAAAATTAACTATCCCAGCCAAAATCAGGACAATGGAGAATGTGAAGGCCTCACTGCTATTTTTCCTAACTAGCCCCTAAAAATGCATGCTCAGCAAACTTTGGTGTACACAAGAATCATGTTGCACATACAAATACCTGCCTGCTTGTTAGGATACTAGGTTTATCTTGAACTGCACTCTGGTACTGGTTGTTATCAGTGATCTCAGTACTTGGCTGTGGACCTGGCCCAGTACAGCTGCTCCTTTTGCTCTTCCTGAGCATATTTGTTCCTTCCTGTAATTGTTGCCTTCAATTTGTCATTGTGGAAATTTATGGTTCTACAGGTTAAGAAGCATATAGATCATACACAAGTTATGTTACATTATATGTGAGTTTAACACAAAATAACAATATGTAATAAAATAAATGCAGATGTTGCATTTTCTAAAAGAGAAAAGCATAATATGTGTTTAACATTGGTCTTTTACAATAAGCCACAAAATGGGCCTTCTGTTCACATTACTGCAAATGACCAATGTCAACCAATTGAGTTACCATAACTTATGGTTCTTGGGGAAAGTAAGCGAGATTTTAAGAGCTCATGTTTAGAAGGTGTGGAAATTGCATGTGCAAAGAGTGGGACAGATAGAGCTACACAAAAGGTTGAATATTTATGATAGAGATTGGGGTTAGGGAGCTGAAAGTCATGTGTGCCTTGGAATGGCATACTGTATGAGTACTTGCCACTTAGCTTAACTACTGAACTGTGAATGGGCAAACTTTATGCATAAATTATTGAACAAAGGCCATAACAATGTGATTGCTTTACTGCAGTAGAGCTCAATGTTGGGGACGGGAGAAAACTTTCCATCTCTTCAAAGTTAACCTAACCCTCACTTATATTACTGTATTAAACACTTTAAGTTAAAACCCCCAAAATTAACCTTCCCAAAGGCTACCTTAGCAAAGGAGATGCAAGCATTGGGGACAGGCTGCTGGTATCTCAGTTACACACCACAGCACAGTGGGAGACTTGCCAAGTAGTGTAAAACAACCACAGCTGGCTTGTGTGCCCCCATGCCGATTAGCAGCCAAAGAAGGCAGTCTCTCCCGGGTGCCAGCAGTGTGAGCTCTCTATTGTACAGACTAGTACTATTGTAAAAGTTTAATGACTGAGGACCACTGGGAAGCTTAAGCACAGTTGATAGCAAACACAAAGCAACCATACATGCATGCATTTTTTCTAATCTTGATCAAATTCTGTATATTGTGCTTAGTGGCTCAGTGACTCCAGTAGACTCAACAGTCCAGACAGAAAAACAACACAAACATGCTCTAAAGAGATATTTAAATACATACTTGACATCTCTCAAAACTTCTTTATCAGCTGGTTTTTGACAACACAGGAACCCAGTCTTCATCTTCACGTGGTAGGAGATATTGTGGAAAGTGAGTATGCTTCCTCCCCTAACAGCTAAGTTTGCAGAGGACTGCTTTCTGCTGGGGGTGTCATTTGTATTCAAGTCTGACATCTGAATACTTAAGTGTGGCTGTCCTTCTGCCATCCTTCCTCTAGAAATGAAAAAACAAGGAAGGGGAAAATTCAGTTAGGTACAGAGAGGAAAGATGTGTCTGCTGGATCCAGTGTTCAGCACTGGACCTACTGTGAGACTTGTAGATGTCCATCTATGTCTCTTTCCTTCAGACATGAAGTTTGCATACTGTGGGCTCAGACCTGGAGATTTCACAGAGCTGATGAGAAGCTGGGTCTGCCATATTGCTACACACCCCTGCAGTATTAGGGAGGTAGAAGACTCTTCCTCTACCCTGATGATCAGTTGTGGCAGCTTGACCTTGATGTCCACCCACCTGCCCTCTTGAGGTGAATCACTGCTCCAGTGCCTGGAGCATCTCCTCCCTCTCTTTCACTGGCCTTGGTATCTGCAGGGCTGTTTCTCCCACATCTTCTCACTCCTCTCTCACAGCTGCTGCACATCATCTTTTACCCTTTCTTAAATAGGTTTTCAGAGAGGCACTACCAGCATCGCTGACACACTTGGTTTTGGCCAGTGGTGGGTCTGCCCGTCCCAGCTGGAGGCAGCTGTGTCCAGCGTGAAGCAACCCCAGGTCTTTTCACACTGACACCAACCTCTCCTTCCTCCGCTCCAGGACCTCACTGCGGCAGCATCTGGCCACGGGTACCAACTATGTCTATTCTCCTGGCACATGGAAATAGATATGTCTCACAGCAGACACTAGCATGACATTATGCTCCTTCTGGAGGGCTGCCCCTGACAGAGAGGACTGCATTCTTGTTGGAAACCACAGGTACAACAGGCGACTCACTGAAAGACTTGCTCAAAATTATTGAGGTCCAAAATGACCTTTTGCCTGTCCACTTCATCAGCCTTACTTCTAGTTTTGAATGTGCTTAATGTTTGCCTATTAGATACTCTTTTAAAGAGGTGGTTTGAAAATAAAGATGCTCCTCCAACCTTTAGCACTCCTGAGCAAATGTAACAAAATCTAAAATTGTTTGGTTATTTTTTTAATCCACATAATTTTGCTGACAGTATAAGAACATGGAAATTGACACCGTTACCAAGTAACTCTCTTCCTTGGATTTGCTTTCCATCTAATAACTAGAAGGTAGTTGTGGAATAATTAAAGTTAGCTCACCTTCCCTGTCAGCCAGGCTCTTGCCCATGAGCCATCCACCTGCACTGCAGGGGCATCACCTTGTGCAGGCAGACCTTTGTCTCCTTTGTGCTTCCTAAGTGTCGCAGGGCCATGTAGATGGGAGGCAGGATCTGGCCTCTCTTTATATATCATGTTGACTCACCTGAGTCTTATTAATCTAGCTGTCACTACAGCACGTTATTAATGCAGTAGTTCATTGGAACAGAGAGGGAAGATGAGCAGCTAGGAGCTCTGGGATGATCAGTCCTGTACCCTAGCTTGCAGCAAGGTAGAAGGCAAATTATGAGACTGTTCCAAAAACGTTGAATTAATATGAGAGCAGTTAATAAACTGAGACATAAAAAAAGGCTGTTTAATCTAACACAATCATATGATTGCATAAAAAACCAAGCCCTTATTTTATCAGTTTGCTAAGGTTGCCTGACAGACAGCTGAACTCTCCTTTGTGGCTATCAGCGCAGTTAAACCCCTGGAAGCCCTATTTTCAGCAACAGGCCTATATGCATGTAAAGGTGGGTTCATCTGTCTCCCAGTGATGCTATCCCAAATCTAGCCCAAGGTTGCCTTTTCTGTCAAAACTGCAGTCTTCTCTGCTGGCGAATACACAAGGTCTTACTGGTTTAGTAAGCAGTAATCCTGGCCCAATTTTCCTAGAATAAAAAGAAACTATGGTTGAAATATAATTATAATGGGTCTAGCTCTAATTTTAGCTAAAATGGATTTTAAGTAAATTGAACATCAATTAAATGTGCATGCAACATTTAAAGACTGGCGGCCTGTTATTGATAAACTGCCTACACTATTTTCTACTTGTGCTGGAGGAGACTTACCTACCTGTTAGGAGGGCAGTTAATATTTTTAGGCTATTTATCTAGCCATTTCTGGGCTAATCTGGCTGACATCAATCACTGGCATTTGAAAGGATGCTTTGGTAAAGCAGAGACGTGCATTCAGAACCACAGTGGGAACTGTCTGCTGGAAGTCTCACCACGCTGAGCAGATGTTTGCTAGTATGCCAAGCAAAGTACCAAACACTCAACATATGAGAACAGTATTTCACTTATCAGATTTTTTTCTCAGCTTAACTTTTCAGTATTGCTGATATAAAATCATGAGGCAATGGGGGACAGTGGAGTCTGACCTCTGGCATTATCAACAGAATAATTAAATTCTTCATTGTTTCATTTGTTAGTTGTTTTGTTGTTTTGGTTTCTTCTTTCACAGACCAGCAATAAAATCTAACTCAGAAAAGTTTTGCACAGAAATTGCAGAAATGCTCTTTAGAAAACAAACTTTTCATGTAGGAATGAAACAGAGTTAATCTTCCAGACTGAACTTGACTGGCAGACAATAAGCACAGAATCAGAAGCTATTTTCATAAATACAGGATCACACAACTTTCACAGTCATTCTTAAGAACAGACAGCACTTTGAAGTTAAATTTAATTTACCAATTGAGCTATGACTAGACTGTACACATCCCTGCAAATAACACTGCAGAAGTGAGATAAATGAGTTACGAGATGTGCATTTTAGGCTTTGGATACATATAAATTCACAGAGGTTGTAATCATACTTTTATTTCCTGCTAGTCACATGCACTTAACAGGGGTGTAGACTGGCCAGAGAACAGATGTGGGCACACAAAGAGGACAGTACAGTCTAGTACTGCCAGCCCAGGACCATACAGTCCTCTTCCTCAGGAACATGTGTAGGCTGTTAAAACCATTTGAGTAAAAAAGGATAATGCGATTCAGGCAATCTGTAAGTTAATTGCCAACTGATTTACTGGGGATTTGTAACCCACCTTTTGTGAAAAGAGCCCTGTGTGTTAATTAGGGACTGAGTAAACAGCACTGTGTGTGCAGGCATTTGCACTATCTGCAGTGCATTAACATGCATGGGCAAACTTCGAGGATGAGAGCTCCTGCAAAATATTCTAACTTTTCAGCTTTTTACTGGTTTTACTTTAAGCCTTGAGGCTTTGTCCCCCATTTATAAAACATATTTTTATTAATTTCCCTTGAAAAGCTAGGAAAATGTAGCAAGCGTTTTTCTGTGTTTTCCTTGGCTGCTGGAGGGAAACAGCTGCTGAATCTAATTCCTTAGCAGTGGCAGCATGCTTATATATATGCTTATATATATGCTTATATATGCAAATTTCATCTCTTCATAGATGAGAAAGCAAGTCACTATCCCGAATTAAATCTATCTATCTATCCATCTATCTATCTCAATAAAAGTGCTGAACTGCTGCTACCAACTCACTTACCAGCAGCAGGTCTGGGTCAGTGCTGCAGGGCTGCTGAGGGGATCGCAGAGGCGGTGAAAAGGGAGCGGGAGGCAGAGATGAGAAGAGCGTGGTGTGTAGGAAGGCAGCCCCGGTGGCTCGCTCAGCTTGCAGGGCAGGGCAGTTCCACCCGTGTCATCCCATCTGCTGCGAGACGGCTGCGAGGCGTGAGCTGGGTTCCCTGCGCTCGCTTACCCGAGGGAGTCTCCACCCTCTCCCTGCACCGCAGAGCTTCGTGGGGAGGGCAGGGCCAGACACAACTTTCACTTTTTTTACTTTTATCTGAACAAGTCTTTTAGGTGCCCTGAGCAAACCACGTCAGTAGTGGTGATGTCTGAATGAAGCACAGCACCTCCACTGCCACAGGGTCGCAGTGATGGCCATGTCTGGCAGAGCTGGCAGGGCATGATGAGTCACAGAATCACAGAATGGTCTGGGCTGGAAGGAACCTTAAAGTTCATCCAATTCCAACCCCTCTGCCATGGATAGAGACACCTCGCACTAGCCCATGTTGCCCAAGACCCTGCCCATCCTGGCCTTGAACACTGCCAGGGATGGAGCATCCACAACTTCTCTGGGCAGCCTGTGCCAGTGCCTCACCACCCTCACAGTAAAGAACTTCTGAATCTATCCTCTTTCAGCTTAAATCCATTAACCCTTGTCCTATTGCTACTTGCTCTCATAAAATGTCCCTCTCCAGCATTTTTGTAGGCCCCCTTTAGGCACTGGAAGGCTGCTATGAGGTCTCCTCTGAGCCTTCTCTTCTCCAGGCTGAACAAGTCCAACTCTCTCAACCTGTCTTTATAGGAGAGGTGCTCCAGCCCTCTTTAACATCTTTATGACCCTCTTCTAGACTGGCTTGCTGAATGCCAGCAGGGCATTTCAGACAAGGCACAGCTGGTTGTGAAGTCTTCTCTCCCAATGGCCTCCAGATGGTTACTACCTTAGTATGTTTTTCTTCAGCTGAAAATACCTGCAATAATGTGAGCGCTGTACTGAGTCCATCAGAGTGGGGTTTTCACATGATAACATGTGGGCATGTAAGTGATGTTATGGAGGGAACCAAAGGTGAGGCAGCTTCATTATACGAGGTAGGGGCATTGGTCTCTGGCACATGCTGTCTGCCTGTCCTGGGTTCAGCAGTAGCAGTCAGTTTTTCTCCTTCTTAGTAGCTGTTGCAGCACTGTGTTTTTGACTTTCAGCCTCGGAACAAAGCTGATAACACCGATGTTTAGACTGACCAAAGACTTTGTGAGTCTCATGCTCTGCCAGGGAGGAGGAGGGGCCGGGAGGAAGCAGGGACAGGACGCCTGACCCAAACTAGCCAAAGAGGTATTCCATACCACAGCACGTCATGCCCGGGGATGTAACTGGGAGCTACCCGGAAGGGCACGTTCTCTTTTCGGTCGGGCTCTTTTCCGGCGAGCGGTATCATATTTTCTTCCCTTGTTATTTCTCTTATCATTATTATTATTGGTGGCAGCAGTAGTGATTTGTGTTATACCTGAGTTACTGGACTGTTCTTATCTCAACCCGTGGGAGTTACATTCTTTCGATTCTCCTCCCCATCCCTCTGGGGAGTGGGGGGGGGGAAGTAGACTGCGTGGTTCTAATTTACAGCCGGGGCTTAAACCACGACACTGCCCAACTGGGCCCCCTGGGCAGTGCAGCCCACAGCTTTCCAGGAGCTGCACTAACATCTGGAGCAGCACTAATGACAGGCACACTACTTCTTCCATTTTTCTCCCTGACACAGTTTGGCTTGCCAGGACAGCTGTAGCTTCTGAGTCCAGTAAATCAAGATGAGGTTGGCCAGGCTCTGGAGGATGATGAAGAAAATCCTTCAGTTCAGACGGGCTGCCTGCCCTTGGCCAGCATCCCAGGTACCATCATGCAGGAGGGCTCTGCCACTGCTTTGGCAAAAGCAGGAATCGGTGCAGTCACAGTCATTCCCCTTGGCAGAGGGATGCAGAAAAGCACACATTACAGAGTTTCTAGTTAAAAACATAAGATTTATGCTCTCATTTTCCTATCAAGACTCATCACTAATTAGTAAACACCAAGGCTGCCTCTAAGAGCTGTCCAGGCCAGAACATCACAAGGCCAGCTTTTTCAGCTGGCTGTAACCTGGGATGGGTGAGTACTGAATCATTCAGGAATCACACTCCTGAGATCTTGTTCTTTATCAGTAATTTGATAATTAACTCTGCACTGTATTTATACCAGCCTTTTAAGTATCCTAGCAGGTAGCTGAAACCATTGCACAGTCCCAGTAGCATTTGAGAAGGTGCACATATGACCAAATAGATGCAAAAATACTGTTGTCTCATTCAAGGAGCATATCTTCAGTCTGGCCTGGAAATCTCAGCAAACTGTTCGTAGTGTCAGATCTGGGCTATTCCCAGGTGAGTCACAAAAAAGCAGAGCATTTGCACAGGATGCAGTCAGAAGTAGCTACTGATCTCATGACTGGCACTCATGCTGAAACAAAACAACAAAGAATTGAAATTAAAAACTACAGATGTTTTAATCTCACAGACATTTGCACTACTGATAAAACCTAATATGTTGTTTTGGGGTTTTTTTAGATAATTTCTGAGTGGATCAACCTGGAGGATCTAGGAAATTACAGGCCCATCAGTCTAACTTCAGTTAGACTGACTCCAGGAAAGTTATGGAACAAATCCTCCTGCGGGCTATCACAAGTCAAATCAAGCTCGTGACTGGGAAAAGACCACCAGATCCACCAGGGACAAATTGTGCTTGACAAACCTGATGGCCTTCCACAACAAAGAAACCTGCTTGGTTGGTGTAGAGCAAGAGCTGGACATTGTCTACCTGGATTTCTCAAAGGCTTTCAGCGCAGTTTCCCACAGCCTCCTCCTAGAGAAGCTGATGTGTTATGGTCTAGAGAAGTGGTGTGTGCAGTGGTGGTAACTGGCTGACAGCATACACCAGAGGGTGGTGGGGAACAGCTCCTTTTCAGACTGATGACCTGTTACTAGTGGGGTCCCCCAGGGATCAATATTGGGTCCAGCACTGTTCAATGTCTTCATAAGCAATACAGAAGATGGGATCAAGTGTACCCTGATGAAGTTTGATGATGATACCAAACTGAGAGGGAAGTGGATACTTTGGAAGGGCGAGGATAGGCTGGAAGAGAGGGCTAACGGGAACCTTATGAAGTTCAACAAGGACAAGTGGAAGGTCTTGTACCTGGAAAACATAATCCAGGACTGCAGCACAGGCTGGGGTCTCCCTGGCTGGGGAGAAGCTCTGTGGAAAGCGACCTGGAGGTCCTGCTGGACAAGAAGCTCAATGTGAGTGAAGTGTGCTGCTGTGGCAAAGAAAGCCAACAGGATGCTGGGATGCACCAACATGGGCATCACCAGCAGAAATACAGATGTCATTTTCCCACCATACTCAGCTCTTCTCAGGCCACACCTGGAATCTGTGTTCGGTTTTGCTCCCTGCTATGCAGAAAAGTTGTGGACAGGCTGGAGAGGATCCAGAGAAGGGCCACAAAGATGAGCCAAGGAGTGCGAAGCCTGTTGTTTGAGGAAAGGCTGGGAGAACTGGGTTTGTTCAGCCTTGAGAAAAGAAGGCTCAAGGGAGACCTTATCAGCATGTTCCAGTATTTACAAGGTGGCTACAAAGAAGATGGAGACTCCGTTTTCACAAGGAGGCACATGGAAAATATGAGGGTAATGGATACAAGTTACTCCTGAGGAGATTCCAATTGGACACAAGGGAGATTTTTTCACAATGAGGAAAATCAGCCTTTGGAATAATCTCCTTGGTGGGTTCCCCAGCATTGGACACCTTTAGCTTTCAGATGGACAGGGTGTTGGGACATCTTGTCTAGACTCTCCTTTTGCTAAGACAGGTTGGACCAGATGATCCTTGAGGTCCCTTCCTACCTGGAATTCCATGCCTGATTTTGTGAATACACAGTTGTTCCTGTCTTCAGACATAGAGAAGACTATCTAAAGAAAAGCCACAGCTCATGCTTGCAATACAGTCTGAAACACTGAGTGAAAGTTATTCAGCCTGTCTTTCTGCAGCTTTGGGAGGTGGCCAAGAGGTATTTTATTTCACTGTGAAGTTTTCTTTCTTAAAGTACGTGTACTAATGAGGCTGTTACCAACTCTGTTAGCTGCTGAAATGCTTGGCAGTCTTGTATAAAGATAGTATATAGCTATTTACATTAAAAATAGCAATAATAACAATAATAATGTTAGAACACGATTCCTTAGTGATAAGACTACAGATTTCATCAGAGAGAGTGCAGACTCTGCCATCTCATTGGCTTTATTATGGCAGAGGTCTCAAGGGGATCAGGTGAACCCAGGGCTCTTGTACTGCTGCAAGGCTCGAAACCTCCACCCACAGAAGTGACCACAAAGCTCACTACTAACAAATTCTACCCAAATAAATTCTTTTTTATCTTAATGTTTTCAAGGCCATGCCTGCCCCATCTGCTTGTTTGTCAGATGAGCATGCATTCGTAACAAGCATTCATAGATCGTTTCTCATCTATCTCTAGACAAACCTGTGGCCCCATCATAAAAATATTTAATATTAGTAACTGATTAAACCTGCAGTTCAACCTTTCTGACTTGTGTTTTGTGTTTCATCTGATTAACCACAGCATTCGTAACAAGCATTCATAGATCGTTTCTCATCTATCTCTAGACAAACCTGTGGCCCCATCATAAAAATATTTAATATTAGTAACTGATTAAACCTGCAGTTCAACCTTTCTGACTTGTGTTTTGTGTTTCATCTGATGTGGGGGCACACTGTTGTGGTTTAAGCCAGTCGGCAAGTCAGCCACACAGTTTCTACTTCCCCCCCCCCTCCCGGAGGGATGGGGAGGAGAATCGAAAGAGTAACTCCCATGGGTTGAGATAAGAGCAGTCCAGTAACTAAGGTATAACACAAACCACTGCTGCTACCACCAATAATAATAATGATAAGGGAAATAACAAAGGAAGAGAATACAATACCACCCCCCGAAACGAGCCCGACCGAGCAGAGAGTGCCCTTCTGGGTAACTCTCAGTTACATCCTGGGCATGACGTGCTGTGGTATGGAATACCTCTTTGGTTAGTTTGGGTCAGGTGTCCTGTCTCTGCTTCCTCCCGGCTTCCCCTCCTCCCTGGCAGAGCATGAGACTCACAAAGTCCTTGGTCAGAGTAAACATCACTGAGCAGCAACTAAAACCATTGGTGTTATCAGCGCTGTTCCCAGGCTGAAAGTCAAAAACACAGCACTGCACCAGCTACTAAGAAGAGAAAAAATGGCTGCTACTGCTGAACCCAGGACACACACCCATAGCACACAACTCACCTTTGGTCAGTTCACAATAAATAAGACACACCAAGAGTGGGATATAGCCTTATCAGACAGTGCTTCCAAATAGCTTTCATGTATTTGCATGTGCTGTTTAATATTAAATCTGGCAGAAGCTCACCACCTTGGCTGTCCATTAAGAAGTTCAGAAGCTGGAATGGATGCAGCCACCACACCAACCACAGCGAGGTCCCTGGATCTGCCTCTTTTTTGTTCAGAGGTGAAAAGGGCTCTGCACCTTCACCCCAGCACTTGGAGGCAATGTTTTAAATCTGTGATAATCAATTATGATTACAGGAAGAGGAGAAGGGAACACATCTTTTTTGAGAAATTGCTATTAAGAGACTTCAAGTGATGAACACTAGGAAAGACTGTGGAGTCTGATTCTAATCTTGGTTGGTAGGATGCTCACCAGGAATTATTTCTGAGCTATGGATCAGGCTGGCAAGGTACTGTACAGTACTTACAGCTTGGCATTATACGCAAATTTGTCAGGAGTCCCTTTGGTCTGCCCTATTATGAAACTAATATGATGGGCCTTTTCCCTGCAAGGGTCAACATTCGCACATCACATGATTACATCCATACCCCCGAAAAGCATCAGTTAAATCACTGCAGTGTTAACATCACACAATGTTTCACTGATGTGTTCCTCTTCAATTTATCCTGTAGCTAAAGTATGGGCTGGAGTCTCCTGCTCCATGGGGCTTCTTGGGAATGCATGAATGGTGGGGGTTGTTTGCTCAGCAGGAGGTGCTTGGAGTAGCCCCTGTACTAAGGTGGGTACCTCTGGCCCTGGCCTTTTAGAGGGTGGTTCCAGACAGGAGTTGGGTGACATTGCAGTACTGCAGAGGAGGTCTTCTGGTAGAAGTTTGATACTACTGCAGTAGCACTGTGGAGGTCTTACAGGAGCTGGTAATATTCTTGTTGACCAATATTAGGGCAGTGTTTTGGTGGTACTGCAGGGGGTATTGCAGTGTCACTGTGGTGGTTTTACAGTCTGAATTTGGTGGTATTGTCGTGTCCAACCAGAGGTTTTAGAGTCCGAGTTTGGTGGTACTGCACAGTCAGCGGGGAGGCTTAACAACATGAGTTGGGTGATACTGCAGTGTCTTTGGGGACGTAGCACAGGCAGGGCTTGTTGGTACTGTAGTGTCACTGAGAAGGTCTTGCCATCCAAGGCTGGTGGTGTTTCAGTGTGTCCTGATTTCAGCTGTAACAGTTAATTTTCTTCACAGTAGCTGGTGCAGTGCTGTGTTTCTGCTTTAGTCTGACAACAATGCTGATAACACACCAATGTTTTAGTTGTTGCTCAGTTGCACTTACCCTTATCAATGACTTTTCAGTCTCCTGCTCTGCCAATGAGGAGGGGCAAGGGAAGCCGGGAGGAAGCAGACAGGACATCCAACCTGAACTAGCCAAGGGGTATGCCATACCACAGCATGTCATGTTCAGTGTATAAACTGGGGGGAGTCACTCAGAAGGTCCAGATTGCTGCTCGGGTCTGGCTGGGTATCGGTTGGCGGGTGGTGAGCGGTTGTATTGTGCATCACTTGGGTTTTCTGAATGTTCATTTCTTCTCTTGTTGTTTCCTATTATTACCATTAGTGTCATTGTTGGTATTCTTCCTATTATCCTTTATTTTAGTTATTAAACTCTTCCCTCAACCCGCAGCTTTTACTCTTTCAATACCCCGCCGTTTTGCAGCAGGCAGCGGACGTCCCTAGAGGGCAGCACCTCTGCACACGGAGCCGCCATCTTTTGACATCGTCAGCCCAGGCCTCCCCCGGGACGCATTGACCAATTGCGCGGGCCGGGCGTCGGTGGGGCTGGAGCGCGGTGCGGAGCTAGGCGCGGCCGGCCAGCGCCGCCTCAGCCGGTGGCGGAGCAGAGGAAGGTAGCGGTTGTTGCCGCCGCTTCGCCGACCTGGGAGTGGCGTGGTCCTGTGGGCCGGGAGCAGCGGGAGTGGGGCCGCGGGGTCTCCGCTGTCCACAGGTCGGTTCTCGCGGGAGCCGCTGTCCGCGCAGGAGCCGAGTAAAGGGGGACCGTGTCCCGGGCGGGAGGGTGCTGGGTCAGGCGCGTTCGTGCCCAGGCAGACCCTTGCTAGGGATGCCTGACTCACTTCTGACATGGATGGTGTGTGAGGAGACTTGTCGGTCATTCTGGCTCTTGGCAGTGGTTTGGCAAGTACTGTGCTGGTAACACCTCAAAACCACATATAGGTGTGCCTGTAGGTACGTGATCATATGTATGTACTTGCTTTGTTAGTCATACTGTAATAAAGAAAATCACAAGCAAAGTTTCTGTGTCCTGGTGTACTACAGCATCGTACAAACCTGGTATTGCAACCTTCACACAGCTGGAGGTTGTGTCACCCTTGCAGGTTGTGGCAGTGACACAGCACAGCCTACTCAGCCTTGCATGGGGCTCCCATAAGGGTCACAAGCCCAGGGCTGCCATCACCCTGCTGCCTGGAGCAGTCATGCTCACCCCACAGCCCCTGTGCTGAGAAACTACCCTCAGAGGAGAAACATGCCCCGGGTATCGCTCCTTGTGACGCCCAGGGGGAGACAACCCATGTGGTGACACAGACCTGCTGCCAACCCACACAGCCCCAGCAACCCTCAGAGTGCGCCCCAGCCATGTGTGCAGCAACAACCAATACCACCACCTTTTTCTGTGGAGCAGCCAGACACAGCCCTGGCATGCTCAACCCACTGAGCTCTGCTGTGGGTGCAGTACCACCACCTTCCTGCCGCTGTGGCACAGCACCTCTCCTGCAGCATGACCCCAAGACCCATTCTTGCCAGCAGCTGCTTCGGGCATTCACTGGGCATCACCTGCAGTTTCTGCACCTCTAAGACTCGTCGGATGAGGTGAGCACTGGTGCCCCGCACCAAGGCTCAGGGCTGGCTGCTCCTGGCTCCTCACTGCTCTGCCACAGCATTGCTTGCAAGAATGAAGAGGAGGAGAAGGCTGCGTGGAGACCTCATAGCAGCCTTTCAGTATCTGAGGGGGGCCTACAAGGGTGCTGGGGAGGAACTCTTCATTAGGGACTGTAGTGGTAGGACAAGGGGTAACGGGTTTAAACTGAAAGAGGCTAAACTTAGATTAGATATCTTGAAGAAATTCTTCAGTATGAGGTTGGTGAGGCACTGGAACAGGTAGCCCAGAGAAGTGATAAATGCTCCATCCCTGTCAGTGTCCAAGGCCAGGTTGAATGAGGCCTTAGGCAGCATGGTCTAGTGTGAGGCATCCCCACGCATGACAAGAGGATTGGAACCAGCTGATCTTGAGGTCCTTTCCAACCCAAACCAGTCTATGATTCTACAACAAGAGCCCTGTGAGGATTCAGGTCCCTGCAGTATGTGTTGGGAGAAAAATAGGCCTGGAGAAGAGATACCATGAATAGGGATGGGCAAAGCCATAGGGGACCAGCAGCCCCTGCCATGATGGGCCAAGGGGTAGAAGGACCCCAAGCAGGAATGACTGTAGGGGGACCCCATAACAACCATTATGGTGGCAGGAGAGATGGGGGCACAGGGCTCACCTGCCACCGGAAAGAGGCAAACCTGGCACTCATGGTTGGGTAGTTTTGAAGATCTTGATCCTAGGAGCTCTCAGCTCACCCATGAGCTCCAGAGCAGCAGGGCTGTCACTGACCCTGCCACCCCAAATCACACAGCTGCCTGTGCCACATGGGGAGGCACAGATCCCATGCCTAACAGACTGTGAGTGACAGAGATTTGGGACCAGCAGCCAGGATTGAGGAGAGGTGACCCAGCAGGCCTGTGGGCCATGCACAGGCCAGCATGGCAACACTTGGACCCACAGCAACATGCACACTTTTCTGCTCCCTGCTCAGGCTGTCACCTTGCCACAGCCGCTTTCTCCTGCTTCTCTGTGCACATCATGTTTCAAATGTGCAAATGCACATGTACACACTGTCAACAGGGGCACAGCCTCTTCACACCAGGGGAGTTGTACAATGGGATTTGCAGCAGTGAAAACTGCAGATCACCCCCAGCCTGAGTTACCTCTTCATCATTCTTCACCGTGGCAGGTAATGGATAAACCCCTGCACACCCAAGCCCCAGCAAGGTTCAGATTGTCCCAGCTCTTCCACCATGGTGTATTACACCCAACACCTACAGCTGTGGGTGTCTCACCACACCAAGAACCCTGCTCCAACATGATGGACTCCTAGCAAGGTTTGTGGAGAGGAAAGTGAACGGGACTGCTATCACCACACCATCACCATCACTCCCTCACTGCTGCTCAGATGGTCCAGGCAGAAACAGAGATGGGTTCAATGCTCTCAGGCCTCTGAGCACAGAGTGATGCTGTCACCAGCTCTGCATGCTCCGGTGTCTACAGAGCAGCTGAGCTGTCCACAGCAGGCTTTTGGTTTATATTAACTTCTCATTGAAATTTGTGGTCTGGTTTTATCCCAGTGTAGGGCTGCAAGAGAAAGTCTCCTTTCTCTGATAACCTCAGCATTGCTCTGACCGCACAGCATACAAAAGTAAAATGCTCTCTTCTGGTGCTGCAGGAGGATGCAGAGAAATAAACTGTTGTTACACAAAGGCAGGAAGACAAACTCTGCTGTTTATTGATGGTGTTGCCCAGCAAAGGAGGAATTAACCACAATCAAGACAACCCCTCCATGGTGCATTTCCCAGCAGCCCAAGGCACTGGAGACTCCTGCCCGCAGCAGCTCTGCAGGGCGTAGTGAAGACAGCGACATCTGCAGTGGGATGAGAGGGGAAAGGAGAGTCAGGCAGTAGAGCCATTCCTTGCTACACCGTGTGTGTGTCCCAGCCCTGATGGTTGGCCCCAGGTGATGAGCCCTTAGCAGATCCCCCATCCTCAAGAGGTTCTCAGCAACATTTTGCTGAGGGACAGGTCACCCTTTCACTTGGCCGTTGCTGTTTTGACACCACAGCAACCCTGTGTCTTAAGTCAGGTGTTACTAGAAAGGGAGACTCTGGGAACACATTTGGTTCTGTGCAGCAGTGACTTTATAAACCAGCACCAGCACACCCACCTTACCAGAATATGCCCAGCTCCTTCCTCTGGTTGATATCTCTCTTCAGCTGGCAGAGAGCACACATGGGGCAGAACACGGTGGAGGCGAAGTCACGCAGAATGGAGCCCTGTGGAGCAAGGGACATTGAATAACCCCTTCCCACATCAGCTTTTAAGTGTTCCTGGTTTTCGTCACCAATACCCTTGGGCGGCTCACTCCAGCCCTGCAGCACACCGCTCATGCCCAGCAAGGGTTGGGATGAGGTGATGTGCAGTGGGATTACCAGAAGCTCACGGTAGTGATGCAGACGTGTCCCTGGCTTGCTGCCTATGGGGCTGCCTATGCAACTCCCCACCACTGCTCTTCCCCTTGGGCTTCACTTTATCCTCCCCTGAGCTCACACCCCAGCACCCAGCTTGTGACTGTCACTGCCAGCAGCGCATGCCTGGGTCACTGACCGGGATGTTGTATCTGGTGCGGTAGAGTGTTCTCATGGCCACGCTGGGGCCACACATGCAGCACTCATTCATGTCCTCAGCCACTTGGCACCCCAGGCAGGGGAAGCAGAAGGTTCCACAAAGACCTGTGGACAGCAAGACATGGGCTTGGCTGAGGGGTGCAAAGAAAGAGGAAAGGGGATAAAGCTGGTCGGGGAGCCAATGCTCTTGACCTCAGATGAGAGCTGCTTTACTACGGGTACCCAAAAAAGTGGGGTTTGCAACAGAGGTGATGCTGCAGAAAGAGTGGAGAAAACACCAGAAACACACTGTGAGCCAACACCAGGAGCAAGGGGTACATATGTACTCACACACGTTACAGTCGGAGCAGCAGTCCGTCAGCCCTGACTGCCACTCGCCTGCCCGTGGGGCCATTGAACACTGTGGCTGGACTGTGATCACTTGCTGAGAGGCCATTGCTAGCACAGGGTTGGGTCCCTCTAGGCAGTTTGTGGTCTGGAAAGAAAAGCCGTCAGAGAAAGATGCCACTGGTGTTTCTGAAGTGGGTTCAGGCTGCTGCACTCAAAGATTAAGAGAGCAGCACAGGTTCTCAAGGGAACTCCACTGTCAGGAGCTGCCACTGTCCTTTGCAGCAAAGCCCTCCACAAAACCAGCTCCCCACTAAAGGCAGCAGCACCACATTCTCCTGCCTATGCAAGTAAAATGGCTGTGCAAAGACGGAGATCCTTCTGCTTCAGAACCTCAGTGCTTCAACACTTTGATCCTGTCTTCTCGTCCCCAGTTCATCTTTCATCATTATCTGCTTAAAATAATGTTAGTATTTTTATGCTTGCAGTGTTCCAAAACTACTACAGCTCAGTCCCAGCTTTCCCAAGCTCTCAGTATTCACCCTCATCTTTGCTTTGTTCACCAAGCACCTCAGCCTGTTTGCCTTCCTCTCCCTTCCTTCTTCACCTGCTTTCTCAGCGGGCTTCAAGACAGTAGATTCTTCTTGTCCCTTTCCATCATTCTAAGCCCAATAACCAGTTCCTATAACTTTTCCACTTGCCAGTGCCTCATCTTTGTCCTCCTCTTTCTTGGGTCCCTGGAACCCCTGTACTGCCTGTCCTTTCCCAGTGAGTGCAAAGCACAATCCATAAACCCACCTGATCCATATAACAACTACGTCTCCACCTCTATCTCCACCTGTGGCCTCTTGCCTACCACCACCCCCTGCAAAGGACAACACCACCCTTTCCCATTCTCACTCCAGCTTTGGAGCTTTATATATTATAATAAATATTATTATAATAAATATTATAATAATAATAATAACAACAATAGTAATAGAGGATGCTCCCATAGGAAGTCCCATACAGATATACTCCCAGCCATGTGCCCATGCTGAGCACCACTCTGGTAAGCTGCATGTGAATGAGATGCAAAAGCTCCCATGCTTTTACAGCTGCAAGGGCTTCCTCTTCCTTCTAGCACACAGCCACGCATCCTCAGCAAAGAAATTATCAGCAGGAAAGCAGCCAGAGCTTTAGACCCCATAACTGCAGGCTGCTGCTTCTCTGCCCAGGAGGGGTCCTAGGGCAGCTCCCTGGGGAGGTTCTTGTCCACCACCACATCCCTGCACAACCCATGGGCATTTCTATGGTGGACATTATGTGTGTTCAACAGAGAACCCTTGCACATTTTGTGTCCTGCCTGCCTCTGCCCAGCTTTGACATGTTTATCCTGCCTGTGCAGACAGCACCGCTGCCTCTCTGGGTGACAGTGTCCAGGGGGTGCCTGTCAAGCAGCCCTCCCCTCCCTGCCCTGCAGCTCCCTGCCCTTGTGTGACAAGGGAGCGCCTGAGTTTCGAGCTGCTGGGAGGAGCAAAAAGAAAAACAGGGGAAGCTTCTGCATTTTGAAGCAAAGTATGATGGCATTAATCCCTGTAGAGTCTTTAAAAACACTCTAAAGGGAACGGGATTATTTTCACAGTACATTGTAGAATGACAGACTGGTTTGTGTTGGAAGGGACCTTAAAGACCATCCAGTTCCAACCCCCTGCCATGGGCAGGGACACCTTCCACTAGACCAGGTTGCTCCAAGCCCCATCCAGCCCAGCTTTGAACACTGCCAGCAATGGAGCATCCACAACTTCCTTGGGCAACCTGTTCCAGTGCCTCAACACCCTCACAGTAAAGAATTTCTTCCTAGTATCTAATCTAAATCTGCCTTGTTAGCACTACACATCTACACATTATTGAGTATTAAAGGCGATTCTCCAGGAATACGGTGGAACTATGCCCAGAACTCAGATGACTCCATCGAGTGCATTACCCGCATCTGACACTGTAGAGATACAGATTGCGTTTGTATTGACTATTGTCAACAGGTGGCAAAGGGGTTGGTGGATCTGCCAGCAGCTCCCCATCATTTACAGACTAGCCTGGACACATCTTTGCTATCAGACACAGCCTGTTGCCATATGGCCCACCCTTGTTCCCTGGTAGTACACACAGAGGAAAGGAGATGTTGGATTAT
Source organism: Psittacula echo (assembly GCF_963264785.1). Classification (NCBI taxonomy): domain Eukaryota; kingdom Metazoa; phylum Chordata; class Aves; order Psittaciformes; family Psittacidae; genus Psittacula; species Psittacula echo. The sequence continues at coordinate 63,208,122 of NC_137735.1, forward strand.
GCTGTAAGACAGAAGAAAGCTTGTAAAAATTCTCAACGTGATTTGCTCATTACTTTTTTCTGCTTTCTGCTGGCAGCAGAAACATGGCTGGGCTGACATTATCTGAGACACCAGTATCTGCTCCCATTAGGTGACGAGTGGCCATTAAGGGGGGACCATTACCCTGAGGGATTCTTTCCACCACTGGCCTCCACTGAAGGCTTAAAAGACAAGGGTGTTTTTCTGCTGTTACAGAATAGGGCTGCTGAGCAGTAAAAATGCTGCTGTGCTTTCTCTGGAGCATATCTCCTGGCTGTTGGCAGACACCTCTAGGGTGAGCACAGGCAACCCCACCACTCAGGGCTGCATGGGGGGCCATGGCACCCATCAGACGTCACTAGACATCTCCCACCTCTGCCCCCGTTCACTGTCCCTGCTTGTTCATGCAGAAGGCCCCAGGTAATTCCCATCACCTCTGTAGCCAATGTGACACCTCACAGCACACCAAAATGGCAGCCCCATGGGGAGCCTTGGCACAGGGTGATTTAAGAAGAGGCAGGAGCCAGGAAGGGCAGGGAAGGGGACAGGCCACAGGCTGGCCATAGGGATGCCAGTCAGGGACAGCACAGGGCTTCCATGCAGGGAAAGGGATGCCCAGCAGCAGGCAGGACTTCAGGGACCACAGGGAGAAGCATGCATGGGAGCAGCAGCCTGGGAAGGTTTGTGAACAGGATCCCACCAGCCTTCTGTGCCAAAGGAGGCACTCGCTCCCCACCAGACAACAAGATTAACAGCAGCACAGTGATGTTCAGTGCAGCCAAGTGATGTTCACTGCTACACACACACTGTGCCCTTTGCAGGAAGGGCTGACTTACCCTTCCTCTCGCCAAGTCTGAGTTCACCATGCCTCTGCATGGATGGAGGCTGTGGTATGAGCAGGCAGCAGCCTGGAGAAGCCTCCACTGCATGCTCCTCTCCTGAGAGGGTGCCTAGGCACGTCACCTTGGGTGCCCCCAACTCTACAGCTCCACAGCATGATCCTGAGGTGCATGCAGGCACATTTCACCCATAAGCAAGGTCATAAACTGGCATTTTGCTGTGGCACATGTATACATGCACAAATTAATAATACAGTGCAAAAGCTGCTATCCTTTACCTCTGCTGCCGCTTCTGTTGAGATGCCTGTCAGCAGCACCCAGCATGCTCTAGTTTAGCTTTGAAGTAGCTTTCCAGGTTGAAAATCTCACCTCCATTTCCACCCTTTCCCCTTCCCCAGCAACATCACTTCAGCCACGAGCAGTTCCCGTAGTTTTGCATTGCAGCTCTTGCAAAGCAAAGCCAAGCCATACATACCCAATGAGCCGTCTTTGTCCCAGGAGACATGTGTCCTTTTCCTGGTTCTCATCCTTTATATGCTCTGGGTGCTCCCTGGTGAATGACCTCTGCTGCCTCTGACTAACAGACCAGACACCGGCTTAGCTGCTGCTTTGCGCAATTGCAGCTTCCCTGATGATGGCAGCTTGCTGCAAGCTTGATGCCACTTCTGACAGGCTCCTGCAGCCGCAGAGCCCTGATGGAACATGCTGCTTTTGGTAGAGGACAGTTTGCATTCAGGCTCCTGCGCTGCCTTAATCGTTCTGCTGCTAAAGGTGCAGTGCCTTTTCTTCGTTAAGCCTGAGCATTAGCAAGAACTGACCATAACTGGGGATACAGGTGCTGCCTCGAGGTACAGCCACAAAATCAAGTCATGCTATGGTGGGATGAAGCAACAGCTTGGTGTTTCTTCTTTCCCCCTCTCCACTAGCCTTCACCTTTCAGGCTAAAAATGCAGTTTGCTGCATTTCCAGGGATCATTCATAGGACTGTCTGGGCTATCTGGGGTTTAGGCATACCATGATGCAGACCCACCCCACAGCACTGAGAGAGCTCCACCTGCCCTTCATAAAGTTTGTGGTGAAGACGGAGGTAAAGGGGGAAAAATATCATATTTTCCTTAGTCAGTGAAGATGGGGGAAGATTTGTAGGGATCAAAAATCCTTTAGCATCTCTCAGAGAGCGATGGAGAGAGGGGTGGATGCAACCTCCGCTTTTTGGACAGTGTATCTATCGCTAACAGCAGGCGGACGTGCTGTGCCTGGCTGTGGCCAGGAGGCGGCAGGGTTTGCCCATGGGGAGGAATTGGCCAACCCACGGCGCAGACAGGTTTTCAGTCACAGATCCACAGAATAAAAGAATGGTTTGGGTTGGAAGTCACCTCAAACCTCATCCAGTTCCAGCTGCCCTGCCACAGACAGGGACACCTTCCACTGACCAGGTTGCTCCAAGCCCCGTCCAGCCTGGCCTTAACACTGCCAGGGAAATGCATTTACTTATTCCTTGTCTGGAAGCCATTCTAAACTTTTGGTCATCTTCACAAGGCAGGTGGGATTTCCTGCTCAGGGTCCATAGAAGAACTTGTCTCTGCAACCCAGGAGATGGAATGGGGCCAGGCAGCTTTATGTTCAGACTGGCTAGCAGCCCTGGATGGCCACTGGAGCCATCGCAGCAGGGGCAACTCAGCACTCAGTGGCCTGCAGCCATCACTCGCCTGCCAGAAGTCCCGGCTTTGCCCTGGGACAGAAGTCACTTTACCAGATTTTACAGCTTGGATGAGTGTGTTGCTCATCCAAAACTGGCTCCTCCTATGCATTGAACATCCTTTCTAAAAGTGGAGTAATTAATGAATACAGTGAAAATCTGTCTCTGCAGCAGGCACAGGGAAATCTCAGCTGCACCAGGGGCTGCCAAGACAGGCAGAGCAGGAGAAGGATGGGTGCTCTCAGGTGATGCAAGAGTGACACACACACACAGGCCAGAAGACAAACTGCTGTTTATTGCTGCTGTTACCTGGGGAAAGGGAAATCAACCACAATCAAGGCAACCTCTCCATGGTGCATTTCCCAACAGCCAAGAATGCAATGACTCCTGCCCGCAGCAGCTCTGCAGGGCGCAGCAAGGACGGCAGCATCTGCAATGGGATGGGAGAGGAGGATCAAGGAGTGGGGCCATGCCCCACCACACTGTGTGTATGTCCTCAGTCCTCCCCACCCCTTCCTGCACAAGTTTCCCAGCAATATTGTGCTGAGGGATAGGTCTCTCTTGTTACCCGTCCATGGCCATTTCCCCACTGCAGTGACCCTGTGTTACATGTCAGGCATTGGCAGGAGAGACTCTGGGAAGCCGCATGGCTGCTTGAGGCAGTGTCTCTACAAACCAGTACCAGCATACCCAGCTTACCAGAATATGCCCTGCTCCTTCCTCCGGTTGATGTCTCTCTTCATTTGGCACACGGAGCACACGAGGCACCACATACTGATACAGTAGTCAGAGCAAATGGACCCCTGTTAGGAAGAAATTGGTTAGGGGTGGAGGCTTCCTAAAAGCCACATTTCAGCCAAGAAGAGGTTTAGCACACTCTAGGTTGTGTGTCCTTTGTTTTTGTCTGGCTGCAGTATCCTGAGTAGCAGATACTAAAAACCAGTGCTGGAGAACCCAGATGTAGTGGAAAGGAAGGAAAGAGCCCTTTCTGCAGGCTGCAGATAGCTAATTATCTTTTGGCTTCTGAGTTTTAAAACTGGGAGGGAACACACACAGAGAAGGAGATTTTTTTGGGGCACACTGGTTTTGGGCCAGCATGGTTTGTCTGGGGATGGCACGACCCCCCAGTTGGGAAGAAACCATTTCACTTTTGTACTTTAGGTGGCTGTCCACCTTTCTCCTGCATCAAATTACAGATGTTTATATGTGCAACTGGCTTAATCTGTTCTTTGGTCTGCCCACAATTCTCTCAAATCTTTCCCATCTTTCAAAGATTGGGGATAGCATGGGGACGCATCAACTGTGGTCAGCAGCAGCTGAAGGCAGGACTTGTGCCCCCAGTGCTGGGAAGGAGCTGTGTCTGATTAATGATTAAAGAGTGTTGTTGAACACCATCCCAGCGATCAGTGCACCTGAGGGTGGCCCAACCCCTGTCCTGTGCTCCTGGCATCATGCAGGAAAAAGAAGTAGAAAAAATCAGGGTGAGTGGAGATTGCTGCAACCCTATGCTCATCCCTCATGTGCAGAGAGAGGGGTCTTGGGGGCACGTCATATTCCAGCCCCACAGCATGGTGAGGGGCCGGTTAACCACTGACCGGGATGTTGTATCTGGTGCGATAGAGGGTCCTCATGGCCACGCTGGCCCCACACAGGCAGCACTCATTCATGTTCTCAGCGACTTGGCACGCCAGGCAGGGGAAGCAGAATAAGCCGCAGAAGACTGGCAGGAAGAGAAACACAGCAGCAGGTGAGGCTCTGCCTGCCTGCCCAGCACTCCTGCCATCGGGAGGGGAACTGAGAGGACCAGGCTACACAACTGTAGCTGTCACACCACCAACCCAAGCGGCCGGGGTGAAACAAGCATTCCGAGACACGCTTGTGAGGTGGGCTGATGCCAACTTTATGAAGTTTAACCATGCCAAGTGCAAGGTCCTACACCTGGGTCTCAGCAATCCCAGGCACAGCTACAGGTTGGGCAGAGAAGAGATTCAGAGCAGCCCTGCAGAGAAGGACTTGGGGGTGTTGGTCAATGAGAAAATGAACATGAGCCGTCTTCAGTGTGCGCTCGCAGCCCAGAAAGTCAACCGTATCCTGGGCTGCATCAAAAGGAGCGTGACCAGCAGGTCGAAGGAGGTGATCCTGCCCCTCTACTCTGCTCTCGTGAGACCTCACTTGGAGTATTGTGTGCAGTTCTGGTGTCCTCAACATCAAAAGGACATGGAACTGTTGGAACAAGTCCAGAGGAGGGCCACGAGGATGATCAGAGGACTGGAGCACCTCCTGTATGAAGATAGGCTGAGAAAGTTGGGGCTGTTCAGCCTGGAGAAGAGAAGGCTGCGTGGAGACCTCATAGCAGCCTTCCAGTATCTGAAGGGGGCCTACAAGGATGCTGGGGAGGGATTCTTCATTAGGAACTGTAGTGACAGGACAAGGGGTAACAGGTTTAAACTTAAACAGGGGAAGTTTAGATTAGGTATAAAGAAGAAATTCTTTAGTGAGAGGGTGGTGAGGCACTGGAATGGGTTGCCCAGGGAGGTTGTGAATGCTCCATCCTTGGCGGTGTTCAAGGCCAGGTTGGATGAGGCCTTGGGTGGCACGGTTTAGTGTGGGGTGTCCCTGCCCATGGCAGGGGGGTTGGAAGTAGATGATCTCAAGGTCCTTTCCAACCCTAACTATTCTATGATTCTATGATTCTACGGGACCGACTGCAGCATGTCACTGCTGATGGCTGAGAGATGGGACCACTCACACACGCCGCAGTCCGAGCAGCAGTCCATCAGCCCTGTCTGCCATATGTTTCTCGAAACAGTGGGCACGGCCATGCCGTACTGTGGCTGGATTGTCACAACGGTTGGGACAGCCATTCCTAGTTGCTGTTCTGAAAGAGACCAGAGGGGAATGGGACAGTTAGTAGAACAACGGCACTCGGTTTGGTCCCCCAACAGAGCTGGTCACCATCACTCTTCAGCAGGCAGCCTTTTGCCAGCTTCCTTGCTGCCACTGGATGTGTGGCAAAGCATGACCATATCTTACCCACATTTACATCTTCTCGAGGTTTTTGCATTTTCTGCCCTTTTATCCAGCCTTCAAAATAGCATCAAGCCACTGATGTTCCCCACTCCACCCCAGAAAGGCTTCACTAGCGCATAGACACAGTTCACCAATTTCCCTTGTGCCAAGCAGGGCTGGGCAGTGAACCTAGGCTAAAGCCAGTGACTCGGGCATTTTGATTGTTGAACTTGGCATATTTTGCACAAGACTGGTGTGGCATGAATAGAAAGCATGCAGGAAGCATCCATGTTCTCTCACTTCCTCATAACGAAGCCAGGCTCCATGCAAAAAAGATACTGTAGAAAACGAGTATCTCCGGTTTCTTGTCGTAGAGAGCCAGAAAGGCAGAAACTCAATGCAATGTCCCAAGTCTGAACCCCCGTCCTTGCCTTCCTGTGGTTAAGCAAGCAAGTAAACCCTGAAAACCAATAAGCCTGAGGTCTAAAGAAAAAATCAAAGCAAAAAGCTCTGTGTTCCTGTTCTCCCAGCCAAGGAAAAAACAGCACAAAACATTTGCAGATAACAATTACAAGTAAGTTTTGCCCTGAGGCCAGGTTCTTTTAGTTAAATACTAGTAGAAGAAAGAGGGAGGAAAACCCCAAGCCCCTGCCTGCTCACATTTGTTGAGACTTCCTTGGCAAAGGCAGAACCACTGCTGGGTGGTCTGGCTCCTCCCCACCAGCTCCTGAGCTCAGAAGACAGAATAGAAACCGAAATTGAGTGAATAGTGCTGGGAGGGGGGATCTGCTTCCCTCTCCATGTTTGGGGAAATGCATGCTCCTCCAGAAATCCCACTCCTGGCTCACCAGGCAACACACACCAGCCTGTGAGCCCGGTGTGAATGCAGGCAAAGGCACTGTATCAGGTATGTGTCCAGAGGGAAAGTGCAAGCGGGCATTGCCTCCGAGTGCTGCTCCTCTGCCTATCCACAGCAATGCCACCAACACACGGTAAATCTGCTCTCTACACCTTGAGAAACGCACAGTATACTGTATCCTGAGCATTATTCACATCCTTTCTTCTCTCATAGTTGCGAACATTAATGAAGGATCACAACATTAAGCTGCTCTTGTCACCAATAGCACATCCCATTGGAAAGCACAGCAAACACATAGGGAGAGGAGGCAGCAACATATAAAAGTGACTGACATCCAAGCCTCTGGCAGGACAGCAGCTACATTCAGCACATCCTCAGAGCCCACCAGGAAACACGTACAACAAAACAGCCTTGCTAAGAAGAATTTCATCTTAAGCGTCCATATAGACAAGAAAGAATTCAATTTAAACAGAGAGCAAAGTACCAGCAGTGTCATTTAATGCAGTTACACAATCCTGGAAGCAGGAGGAAGCACAGAAGAAATAACCTCTCCATAATCCAGCTTTTTTGCCTAGCTTTTTTTAATCCACCCCGTTTCCTCAAGTAGGATTTGCCATATTTTTGGCTTCAAAAAATGTCCCGGGCAGAAAAAAATTAATAAAAAAATTAAAAAACCCAAACCACAACAACCACAAAATCCTTTTGCACTATTATCCCACTCTTCCCAGGCTATCAGGTTTTTACCATTCCCATGCCTTAAGAGAACCAACCTTCTGGCGAGCAACCTCTGTCAGTGCCTTCTTCCTTGTTGTCTGGAGCCCTGCACAAAGAGGATCTGGGGAAGATGAAACTAAAGTTTCTCTTTCTTGGAGGCTGCTATTGGCAGCTAGCAGTGAGCAAGTGTAATGGTGGGAGGTAACTAGAAGGGGAGGTCAGGAGCTGTGCCCTTTCAGTACGGTTATCGATATTGCACAATTTTATTTCCCCCTTCCCCCCAGATTAAATCGCAGACTGCTATTTGTCTTTTAAAAAATTGATTGCATGTATATTGTCTTATTCCCTTAACTCTGTGTAGGTGAGGTTATTGTCTGGGGAGAACAGCTCTGAGTGATGTGTGCTCATTGGGATAGACATTTCCCCACTATTTTTCCCTAAAGGAAAAGCATACTTCTCAGATTCCAGGCCAGACTAGATGAACAGGACTGCAGGGTCCTTCACTCTGAGCTTTTCCCTTTTCTTGAGGAAAAGGTTTCAGATGAAGGGGTTGTGCAGATCTGCTTGCTTTCACAACCAGGCTTGGGCGATGGTGGGTGGGTTGCACTGAGGTGAAAGGGACAGGGGTGCCCAGAACAGCCCCTGCCCCAGCCTGCTGATGCAGGGGGCAAACCAGGAGGCTCTCGGCCAAAGCCAGCAACAACTGGTTCTGTTTAGCAACTACTAGACCCACCAGCATCACAGGGTGGCTCCCTGCAGGTCAGCACCCTGTGCCATGGCACTGTGATGTGGGGGGCAACCCCAGCCCCGACTGTCCTCCTCCACTTCTATTGAGCCCAGATAAGGAGGCAGCAGGATGCGATGGTAATTTTGCTTTTAACCCTCTCCTCCATCTCCAGCAGGCGTGCTCCCTGCTCCTTCTTAGGGATGCATTTGGGTTTTCATTTCTGGATTAATCAATATACCTCATGTGGAGGCTTTCTATAAAAATCAGGCTGGTTCCCTAAATGCTTGTCACAAGCCTCATAGCCCAGCTATTGTAAAATTAACTGAGTCCTTACTATATGCACATCCATTTTCCTCCATGAGAAACTAACGTTTACTGTTTCTTCAACAACATGCCCCAAATATTTAACCGCTCATGCCCTGTGCGAGTCACTGGCAGGTTTGGATACACTTCCAATATTTCGTAGAGAAGCTGACACACCAGGACAGTGATTGTTGTTTCCCAGCACAATGCACAGAGCGTGCAGACAGAGGGGTCTGAGCTGCTGCTTGGCAGGCGCAAAGCAAGTTCAAAGCTTCCCACATAAAGTGCTGATGGCACATCCCTTCCTGCTTGCCACCAGCAAGAAGAAGTTGGGGTTAAACTGCGATTTACCAGCTTTGTCAACAGGCTGGCATTTATGGCTATTAAAGTGGAGCCTTTTTACCAATAGTACTGCTGAGATAACAGTAAGCCCCGCCCTGAATGCTCCCCTTGGCTTCCAACAGCTCCAAAGTTTAACTGCAGCTATCACTGCTTTATGACGGGGCTGCTCGGCTGGCCCCTGGCTGCATTGTACGTGCTTTCCTTTTGATCTCTTTTTTCACATTTTTCTTTCAATTAAAACAAACAAACAAACAAACAAAAAAACAAAAAAACCAAACCAAACATTGCAAGGGGCTGTCGGAATTGAGGTTTGCAAAAAGTTGTAGTTCAGCCAATGCTTTCTAGAAGAGGAGATACCTGACATCCCACCGGCTGGCTAGACTAGGTTGGGAGTCTGCTGGGAAAGGAGGGAGATGAGAAGCTGAAATGCAGTCATTATGGGAGATAACGCGTTAAAAGGCTCATCAGCAACACCTTAGGGATTTGAACAGTCTGTTAAAGCTCTATTCAGAGCTGGGGTGACACTGACTGTCTGAGCAACCAGACCCTGCAAGTGCTTTTCTTCCACAGAAACCTGGAATTCCAGTGCATCAAGCTGTAAACTGCCCTTTGTCACTCTGAGAAACCACCACCAAAAACACCTACATCAACTCATTCCCTTCACCGGCTGTTTAAGTCTGTCAAAACACCCTGTAAATATCTCACCAGTGAAATCAAAACACGAGCTCCTGGAACTCAGCAAGAGCATCACCATCACCCAGCGCTGGCTCAAGTGTGCCCATCACTGGCTCAAGTGTGCCCATCGCCTCCCATCGCAGCCACCACAGGGCCTGACCATCTGCTTGTGGCTGGTGGCTGTGGTCCCCTTCATGTGCGGCTTCTCCTGGTCCATGAAGTGGCACTGCAGGAAGACAGGCAGTCAGCTGCAAAGCACTCCTCTCTTTGCCACAGCAAGGCCAAGAGCAAAACTCCTCAGTAGCCAGAAAGAAGCATGGCAACCAGTCCAAACCTGTAATGCGTTTTTCCACACAGTAAGAATAAAAGATTATTTCTGAGGAGGCAATGGAAAAATTCAGCTGAAATTAATATTCACCAATTTAACATGCATTACAGTAAATGTAATTTTGATAAAGACTCAGGAGTCTTTAAAAAAACCCCACCTCTTCCTGAATATCTTTTTGCTTTCTCTGCAGCGAACAAAGAATAAATTATGTGGTTTACCATTGTATTTTACAGGGACATGGCAAGCAGAAACTAGTTTATTCTATTCTATGCTGGCACAAACCACATACAGGCATTCCCACCTGTTCTTCGTACTACTTGAAGCCGCTCCACCACACAACTTCAAACAGTGCTGCAAACAAGCAGAGCCACCTTCCCCAGTACACTGCCTTTGTACTATTAGTTATACAAAGCCTAGTGTCTTGAGTGGCAAAAAGCAGGTTGTTCATTAACAGAGGGTCCACTGTAAGCTCACTGGTGTGCAGGTCAGGGGTGGCTGCTTGGTAGGAGGGTGCCTGGGGGCCTCTCTCCAAAGCTGTGGTCCCACCAGCCCTTTCGAAGGGCAGAGTAACAAGCTCAGGGTTTCATTTCAGATGCGGAGAAGGGCTTCTACGTATGACACTGGTTTATCCCAGTGTCTCCACTCGTTTGATGGAAAAGCCCCTCTCACCCAGACCGTGCCTCTTTCCCGCAGCTTGGAATGACTCAGGTGAAAAGGAATGACTCAGATGAAAGGGAAGTCCTTGTAACTATAAAAGCCAGAGGAGAAAGGAGCTGAGCAAGCGTTGGGGGAAATATTCACAGCCCTTAGAAAAGTAGCTAAGGGTCAGGTTCACATCTCATCGAAACCTGAGTGGCTACAGTTGGTACAAGGAGAGAACTGTACCCTGCCCATGCCTGTGTGTCTCTTGTCCTTCCCATGGCAGGGGCAGTGCACGCAGGGGAGTGGGTCTGCTCGGCTGGCTCATCAGGCACAACATAGTGCTGGGGTTATGGCTGGAAGACACCCAAACACGAAGTCCAGTGCACAGCAGGGAGCTCACAACTGGGGCCAAGGGCCCCATATCCTCATATATGTGGCTCATGCCAAGCACATCAGACCCAAAGGAAAGTAACAAGAAAGTGGTTTCACATCCATCTGTGATCACATGCTGGCTTTGCGCAAAGATTTGTCACAAGAGGTTTCACGCAGCCTGGTTGGGCTGCTTCCTGCGCTCATCTTCTGTTACTTCTCAACATCCTGTAAGCTACTCTTCCTCCACTCAGATTTACTGGAAAATGCCCCCTGAGAATCAGACTTCATCTGAGGAGCTCACGAGTTATAAAACAACTAAGGTAAAAACCAACAATCAAATCAGACTAGTTCAGTTCATTAGTTTTCTAAATTAATTCTCTAACTCACACATTCACTTCACTCGCACCCATGCACAAGCAGAATAACTACCAGAGAGTGTGAGTGTGGTCCTCCTGTCCCTATCCTCATGCCCAGCTGGTGGCTGGAAGCAGGAGAACCCCAGAAGTGTGGCTACCAGTTCCAGAGGCTTTTTTGGGTAAGCTGACCTGTGTCTACTTTCCACCTTGGGCATGTGCTCTATGCCATTTCTATGGCCTCCCAAGAGTTTTATCCCAAGCTGCCTGCTGCTGCCACCATGCTGCAGGGAACAATGGATCTTCCCTTCTCCTGTCCCTTGTGTCCAGCATACATGATGCCCTTGTTTTAACCTGACGGTGCTGCTCTCAGCATACACGAGGAACACGTTAGCCCAAAACCTGACCTGAGTGAGCAGCCACACATCGTGCACCACAAAGTTAATCCAACATTAACCATGGTATTGGCAGAATGACACCCAGCACACTTTGTAACAGAATTTGACATGCAACAAGTACTTTTAAAATGTATTAATGTTACTTAGTAGAATAAGTTGTGCTGCGGGTTAAAAAAGGCCTTACTACTCAATAGCAAAGATGCTTTTTAAGACAGGTGAGAGAAAGCGATCTGAGAGCTGGGCTGGATGATGTGCAAGCAGGGGAAGCTGTGTAGCTCCACACCTGCTGTGTGCACATGACCATGAGTCCTCCTTGAAGGAGAACTTTGCTCACCTTCAGTTCTACGGCAGTCTTGTTTCTCCCCTTATCATGTGTGCACATGATGCCTCTTGTGTATGATGGGATTTCTTCCATGTGACTTATGCAGCACGCAACGCACTCCTCTTGATAGCCTCTCATGATAGTTCCCTATGTGTCTAACCTCCAGTTTTAGGAAGTACCTTCTGACTTACCTTGGTGTAAATAAATCAGTACTGAGTAGCTCAAACTCTTGAAGTCAACTTTTTTGTCATCCCCCCGCCCATGCATTGCTATGATTTCTTGAGCAAGGCCTGAAGACAGAAGATACAACAGTCACCACCTTTGCACCTCATCTGTAGCAGATGGCTTCCCTGCATGGATGTCCCAACATCTCAGAGGACCCCTGACAGCACAGCATCTCATGACTGGACTCGGAGACACACAAAGGACTGAGAGGACTCTCCCCAGCCTGCCCAGCATATTAAAATGGGTGACTGGTCCCTGGGCTGTGCTGGCTGCAGAGACAACCCTTGCCAGGTAAAGACCCAACAAAGGATGAACCTGCCGGTGCCAGAGCCCTGCTTGGGGTTCAACAAGTGGGTCTTTATCATCTGTCACCTGGGAGAGGATGTATGCACTCCAGCAACACCAGACCTTCAGCCTGTCCTTTACCCCACCAAGTGATACCATAAAAGTCAGCAAATAAAACTCTCTAAGACTTGCATTGGAATCTTAGAAAGCAGTCATTCCTTATTGCAGAGCTGGAGACACGGAGATCCTTCCACCTAGCGTTCTCAAAAGCAGGAATTGTATGACAGTGATACATACATATTCATTAAATTTCCCAAGAAAGTCCTATATATATTTAAATCATTTCCTGGAACTCATGAATAACATTCCTCTTTTACCAGTGTTTTACCAGAATTTGCTTCAACAGGGCTTAGGCCAACACCCTTTGTTCTATCTTGCTTACAGAGACATCTATTCTCCTCTTAGTTAAACATTTCCTGTTACCTAAATTGCTCATCACAGAATATATAGAAGACAGCTCAGTTCATTGCCTGCCAGGCTTAGCCCACTCCGTAAAGATTAGCCCTTTATGGTCTGAGCAAGTTGAGTATCACAAGAGCAACCTCAGCCCTATTAGCATCATGGATAATGTGCTTAGACAGACTTGGATTTCTGCCCTGGGTCTTCATCCCAAGCAGGAAGGAGACAGGAGATCTCCCAGCCCCTCTCTCTGTCAGACACTGTCAGCATGACACCCTTTACAGTGACCTGCCAAATCTTTCATTTGTTGCATTACTATCTATGTCTGGTGTCATGCATGGGGAAGTTTGGGGGGTGGGAGAAAAGCATCATGCCAACACTATGCAAATAAAGTCTTTAAAGTCCCTTCCAACCAATGCTTAAATAAAGCACAACAGTAATGCAGGTACTGCCAAGAATCACGTTATGGTGTACACAAAGTCTGCGCTTCATTTTTCTCTGCAGTACTTTTATTTCCATTTACATATTTCCTGTAAAAGTGGTTAATAGCATGACAGCATTTGTGGGGAAATAAGCACTGATGAAGCTGGAAAATACATTTGACATATTTGGTCATGCTACAGCATGACATCCAACACAGGTCTTTCCATTAACCAGCCACTTAACACTGTTGAAGTCTTTCCTCAGAACAGTTCACTCATGCTGTACATGAGCTGTTGCCTGCAGGGTTAACTTGGAGGCAACATGTTTTCACTTCAATATACTTTTCATTCAGAGCTGAACAATACTTTGATGCCAGTCCAGGAAAAAAATCAAGGCACTGTAATGGACAGGCAGTTCCCTTCTCCCCCTGCCCTCTAGGCTTGCTAAAGGCTTGCTTCTGTTATGCAGCTAAAGCAACATATTTGTATTAGGTATTTCTCCTTGTTACTCTGCCTGTCATAGCCAAGCAGCTTTGCAATTTCAGTGACTTGTGTTCTGCTGGTGTAAACATCCAGGGGTGGGTTTGGGGGGTTTGGTTTGGTTGGTTTTTTCATTAGGGCATGGATTTTTCTGCTTGGTCTTCCAGAAACTAAAGCTGTGTTTATGGAAGTTTTGAACCGGCATTTGAAGACTGTTTCTGGTTGGCAGTTTTGTTTTGTTTTCAGTTGTATTAGACCTCTTCCTGCTTAGCTCAAGCAAAACCACAATGGACACAGCTACCACAACAGGTCCAGCTGCCTGGCTGGGGGTAGGACAGTGGTGTTTTTTAACCACCACAATTCAGGAGAAGTGCAAGCAAGATTTTTTGTCATTTCCTTTGTAATTCTGGTACTGTACCTAGCACACACTGTGCCAAAATCTGCTCTGGCCTTTTGCCTCCATCACAAACTACAGGGAACCACTGCAGGAAACTCACCTCTCCAGTATGCCAGGAGCTAGCACCTTCATACCCATAGCCTTCAGCTAGTATCAGAGCGTCACATTATCTATGGCTGGTTAACATTCACATTTTTCTTGTCAGCTTTGCTTTCAAGCGGTTTGGAACGGTTCTTCTCTCCGTGGTACTGGCACTGTGGTGTGTTTAGAAATAAGAACGGCCCTTGCCCTGTTTTCACCAAAAGGGGAAAACAAAGAAGCACCCACAAAATACATTCTCCCATTTCTGAAGAACTGGTTTGCCACACCAGCCCTTCTTCACATCAGGCTGTGCTTTCAGCATCTTCCTTGAATACTGGCTAACCACAATGCCATGCTGCTACAGGTGAAGGGTTACCTTAGTTTTCAGCCATGTTTTTAGTGACTTCAGCCCACAGGGTGCTCTGATCTTTCCACACGCTGGCACACCTTTCTGACCTTGAGTAAAGCCGCCTTCTTGTTTCCATGTCATGATACAAGTGAACTACAGACCTGGTGACTCCCAGTGGCTGGACTGCCTTCCAGTCACACTGGGTGTGCCATGTCCTGGGTCTGTGCTGTTTGCACACCACAGCTCCTGAGCTAGGTGCCTGCAGTGCATACTTTCCTGAAATCAAAGGGATGGAAAAACCTGACCCCCTTGCATTAATGATAACGTATTTACCAAGAATCAACCATAGAATCACAGAACAGTTTGGGCTGGAAAAGACCTTAAAGCTCATTCAGTTCCAACCCCCTGCCACAAACAGGGACATCTCACACTAGACCAGATTGCTCAAAGCCCCATCCAACCTGGCCTTGAACACTGCCAGGGATGGAGCAAACACAGCTTCCCTCGGCAACTTGTGGCAGTGTCTCAACACCTTCATAGGGAAGAAATTTTTCCTGGATTTTGCTAAGAAATACAAGAACACAGAATCATAGAATAGTTAGGGTTGGAAAGGACCTTAAGACCCTCAGGTTTCAACCTCCTGCCATGGGCAGGGGTACCTCACCCTAGACCATGTCACCCAAGGCCCTGTCCAACCTGGCCTTGAACACCACCAAGGATGGAGCATTTACCACTTCTTTGGGCAACCCATTTCAGTGCCTCACCACCCTCACAGTAAAGAATTTCTTCCTTATATCCAATCTAAACTTCCCCTGTTTAAGTTTGAACCCGTTACCCCTTGTCCTATCACTACAGTTCCTAATGAAGAATCCCTCCCCAGCATCCCTACAGCCCCCCTCCAGATACTGGAAGGCTGCTATGAGGTCTCCACGCAGCCTTCTCTTCTCCAGGCTGAACAGCCCCAACTTTCTCAGCCTGTCTCCATATGGGAGGTGCTCCAGTCCCCTGATCATCCTTGTGGCCCTCCTCTGGACTTGTTCCAACAGTTCCATGTCCTTTTGATGTTGAGGACACCAGAACTGCACACAATACTCCAAGTGAGGTCTCATGAGAGCAGAGTAGAGGGGCAGGATCACCTCCTTCGACCTGCTGGTCACACTCCTTTTGATGCAGCCCAGGATACGGTTGGCTTTCTGGGCTGCGAGCGCACACTGAAGCCGGCTCATGTTTAGTTTCTCATCCACCAACAGCCCCAAGTCCTTCTCTGCAGGGCTGCTCTGAATCTCTTCTCTGCCCAACCTGTAGCTGTGCCTGGGATTGCTGAGACCCAGGTGTAGGACCTTGCACTTGGCTTGGTTTAACTTCACAAGGTTGGCATTGGCCCATCTCACAAGCACGTCGAGCAAACAGCAAAATTCAAGCATTTTTCACCTTGGATGACCCTATAGCGAGTCCCTCCCCCTGAGTGAGTGTGAAAGCTCCCATGTGCTGAGTCAAAGATGCAGCCCCACCACAAAGGGCTGCTGATGCCTTGGCAACCTTTGCCCATATCCCGCAGGACCTAGCACCCCTACTGTGTACTACTACTCCTGCACAAAGAGCTGGTGTTGCTTTGATACACTTTTCTACAAAGTACAATAGGAGCGCACAAAGGCAAGCATTTGTGTTGGTTACAGCCTTCTGTCTCATTGAGCAACTGCCAGCACTTTTGTCTTTGCAAGGCACATTTGACCTTCCTGCTACCTCCAAAAGCATTTATTATCTCAAGATCCTGCAGAAGAACACTTGGAAAAGGAAGGGGAGTAGAAACTTCCAGAGGACAATGCTTATCTGTGCAAAAGCACACTAGCTAATAAGCAAGCTGCTACTTAGAAATATGTGTATTTGAGATTTATTTAACAGATGGTATCTAAATACAGCAGAGAGTGGCTTTGTGAAGTTTTGGAATAAAATAGCTTGGGAATGGAAGAAGATATGCACATATACTTGCCAGCAGATACAAACAGGGTTTTATCCAGGAAGTAGTTCAGCCTTTGTCTATTTTGCACTTAAAAAGCGACTTCATTTTTCTATGTACAAATCATAAAATGCTCACGCAAATGACACTATTATAGCCTAGAATCTAAACCATTCTCCGTTTCTCAGGCTATGAACCTAACATACAGCTATGGCTTATCTTTGTAATATGCATTTTGAGATGAATTTGGAAAACCCCACAGAAAACATGCAATGATTTTAACGTTTAGGACATGAAGACTGCTTTTATAACTTGAATTTCTACTCTATTTAGCTACTCCTCCTACTCCTTCTCATTACAAGACAAATGCTTGTGGCACATTGTCATTGGACAAAGGACACCACTAGGTCCAAAGCACTCAAAAAATACCAAATCTAAGCTACTTACTTCTAACATGTTAAGAACAGATTAATAACTTTTGCCACAACCTCTCTAAGGTAATGTTACAAGTATTAAGAAACCGATTTATACCAATTACATCTCAAAACTTTTTTATTACAAGTAAATGCCTTATAACCAAAGTTCAGCACAAAGCTGGATGCATCCAATTCTCCCTCTACAAAATGCAACTCATAATTACTCAGAAACTTATTATTCCTAATTTTTGAACTGCTTTTCTTCAAAGTAATACTTCCTCCACCCCAAAATCATAAACCCTATTGAAGAATTTCTGTGTAAGGACCAAGAAGGCCCTAAAAGCAGTTATGCTTCCTAACATTTTCACGTAGTTGTCTTATATGCAGTCAGGCTGAAAAATCTACTCTTTCTAATTTGCTCAAAATGCATTTATCATCACTGGTTTAAATAGTAGAAGGGGAAAAAACCAACTTTACAAGGCGTGTGTTCAAGAAGTGTTCAGAACACACAGGAGTCTGTTCCAAGGCCCCAAAAATGTTCTGTGACCAAAGCCATTGACTCATTCTATGCTTTCTCATTGCCGTGCAACAGGAACTTCTTCACTTGTTCACCACTGTCAGTAATGCAAAACTAAGTTAACAAGCCTTGAATGCCTGACTCTGAACTGCAGTGTCCAGCAGATATATTGGTTTAAATAACCTGAAAACGTAATACCCATCCTCAGAGCTAGAGCAGTACACAGCTTTTTTTTGGTGCCGCTGGACACACAGTTGTGCTACACCACTCAAGGAGCAGAGCAGACATTAGGAAAGCTTGTGGGAATACCATAGCGAGTTTGGCAAACAAACACTCTGAACCACCAAAACACATCCCCACATACAGGCATGCACAAAGCCACCTTGCATTGCTTGCCAGTGCCTACCAGTTTGTGAACTGAGATAAACTCCACCGTATCATTCTCCCAGAAGAGGCTTGTCCATTGCTCCTTCCACAGAAATTAATTCCTGAATATGCCATACAAGCTCTTTAACACCCTGAGTCAAAGAAAAGGTTAACTATAGTGCAAATCACATAACTGGGTAAGGATAAACTGGCTGAAAACATGAATGGTTTGGAGCAATGTATTTGTTAGCTTGCAGTTGCTATTTTTATTGTTTATAGGCATCCTCCTATAAAGAACTTCTTCCTGTAAGACTACAAATAAAACCAACAGCCGTAAGTCAAAACAAATACAACAAAAACCTGAAAATAAAAGTGAGGATCACTTTGCACAAGGAACTTGTAGGTCAGGGTAAGCCACCAGTCACGCACACTTTGCAACAGCTCTGGGCTGCTCTGTTTTCAAGTCAGAAATCTGTGTTCAAACCGTTCTTGATAAATGAGCTCAGCTCATTCTGTGCAGGAAACTTTGCAGAAGCCTGTTCTTTGCACATGAAAAAGAATCACTGCCAGCGATTACAGCAAGAGCAAAAGGTAATTTTAAATACTTCTCCTTTGACTTCGCATTCTGGACCTCACACACTCCGAGTCCTGACTGCTTCTAGACATGTCAGGATGAAAGTTTTTATTGCAGTTCTTGCAGGCAAAAAGCTCCAACTCAAAATTTATCACAACTGAAGTAACAGAAATCAGAACACCAAACACGTACAGATTTTATTTACATCTGTGTTTTCCCACGTGCTGTCACTAAGAGACATTTGTTTCATGTAAAACCCTGGGCTTGCAGTCTTGAGAGCTTGACAGAAGTTTGCCTGTACTGCACAGGACCAGCACAGCAGCTTCACTTGTTGAAGCTTCTAAGGAGGCTGAAGTCATTTAAGTATGATTAAAACTTACACTGTAGGATAACCTCATTCGCATGTTTTTAGAAACAACACTGTTTTCACCAGCTTTTATAAATAAACAGTATAAAGTAGCTACAGTTATAAGTGTGTTACTTCTTACAGTACTTTCACTTCAGCTGAACTATTTATAGTCATTTCAACTACCTGTTTTCTAAAGGCTCTTTTCCATTTTTTAAGTCTTTTTGTTTCCACAGATTTCCAAGCGCAATGCCTATGAAGAGCAGAACTCCAACAGTACGATTTGAAGCAAATTTCTTCCAGCAGTCTTCAGGTTTGTCTATGTCCAACGTGTAAATCTGCAAAAGCACAGTGTAACATTCTAGCATTAGTCTACAGACTTATAAATGCTTGACACATCACAAGACACAGTAAAGTCTGTAACTTCAAAAACTGAATCTCAAATTCTAAAGTCTACCTTTTGCTCCACAAGAAACAGGAATACGCTATGCTTACAAACGAATTTTTGTGTAACTGGCATCTACGTTTACTTCACAAATTTATTCAACATACAGCATGAAAGTCAAGGATCACATCAGGACACAATTCCCAGACCCTCTCCACGAAGGACTGTATGAACGGCCTGGTGTGTTGGGTTTGACAGTAAAAATTGTAAAAATTTCTGGGCATGTGTTGTGGTTTAAGCCCACTCAGCAACTAAGTACCACACAGCCACTCACTCACTCTCCCTGTGGGCTGATATGAGAACAGTTTAATAATGGAAATAGAGAGAAACATTATTATAATAATGACAACAGCAACAACAATAATAAAATGAAATAGAAGAATATAACGAACAAACAAAAAAGCCCAAGTGATGCACAATACAATTGCGCAACATCTGCTGACCAACTGATGCCCAGCCCATCCCTGAGCAGCTATTAGTCCTTACTTGCCAACTCCCACCAGTTTATACACTGAGCATGATGTTCAGCTGTCCTGTCTGCTCCCTCTCGGCTTCTTGTGCCCCTCCTTACTGGCAGACCATGGGAAACTTCAAGTCCTTGACTTAGTATAAACACTCCTCAGCAACAACTAAATAATTGATCTGTTCTCAACATTATTCTCAGACTGAAACAAAAATACAGCACAGAAAATTAACTCTATCGCAGCTGAAACCAGGAGAGCATGTAAGTCTTTTTGAGATTTTCCTCTGTAGGTAGCCAACTAATTCTTCAATGAGAACTTTAAATAAAATGAAGCCCCCCAAAACCTGCCTGCAGCTTTAAATCTCTGCTGCTAGGTGTTGCTCTATGTTCCGGTAAAGACAAGGTATTGGAGAGCCAGCACTGACTCAGCTAACTGGAATGCACAGGAAGGTGCCCAGCCCTGCCTAGTCACGCACGGCTGTGTCAGTCCAGTCCCTCTTAGCTATATCCATTCAACTCTCTTGCAAAAAAAGAACCAGGACACCTGCAACAACAGCTAGAAGTAAGGTTTGCCCAGCTTGGTAGCTATGTGCTGTGAGACATAGCTAAAGGTGAAAAACCAACCCACACAATGCAGCCAGAGCAAAGTTACTGAAAAGTATTCCTGGAAACAAAACTTGGTGAAAAAGTATTGAGAACGATGACAAGAGGAAGTGTTAAGCAAAATAAATGAAAGGGTTAATGGGAAAGTATCCCCCAAAACCTCAAAACTTGCAATTCAGCCTCTGAAGAAGTAAAACCGAATGTACTGGACTCAAAGAAGTAAAATCAGAATGTATTGGACACAAAGAAGTGAAATCTTCCTTGGAAAACCTGCTCCTCTGCCATGTGTAGTTGGACAGAGGCAACAGGTCTGGGTTTTGATCAAATAATCTGAAACAGTGCCACAAGCTTCTAAGGATGTTGTCCACACCCTTGAGAACCTGTCAGCCCCTCAAGCACAGGAAACTGAAAACACTGAACTGACAAACGAAACCCAAGAGCAGCCAAACCACGAGGTATACCTTCAGAAATGCGAAGTAAATAAAAGATGTTATTTTTCTATCAGTGAACTTCTTGGGTGGGATAGAAATTTGACATCTTCATGACCCAAACTCCTTTGTCTCAGGCACAAATTCAATGAATTAAGTAAAACTTACCCCTCATGCAGCATACTCAGCTTTCTGAACTCAGTCAGTTAAGAACACATTCAGAAATCTTCAACATGAAAGTAAGCATGAGGATGTTTGGCAGAACCGAAAATAATAATTCAAAAAGAAAGCTACTCCGTGGTACACAGAACCATGTGCTCTTGGAAATCCACACAATTGTTGTGCACATTTCACCACCTATATTCTGCATTCTCACTTAAAGAAACCCTACCTGAAGAAAAGTAATTTCCAT
This sequence comes from Psittacula echo, assembly GCF_963264785.1. Lineage (NCBI taxonomy): Eukaryota > Metazoa > Chordata > Aves > Psittaciformes > Psittacidae > Psittacula > Psittacula echo. The sequence continues at coordinate 63,228,947 of NC_137735.1, forward strand.
TTGTGCCAAAACTACAATGTAAGGCCTCTCTGACAATTCAAACTGTACGTGATTGTGCAACAGGTACTGAGGTAGATCTAGCTTGCAGCTGCTACTGGAAACGAAAAGAAAACCATTCCCCTGAGACGACAGCTTAACCTGAGGCAGAGTTTTTGGTTAGGAACAGACTGAAAAACAGTGCTCTACAGTCTGTGGACCAGTGGAGGTCTCTTCAAACAAAAGGTCTGCAAGAGGTATTTAAGTGAAGTAAGCTTATTGTCAGAAGAATTGAGTTTTCTATAAAGAGACTCTTTGTAGTTGGCAAATTGATGGGAGTTGAAAAGCACTCTGATTTCTTATCAAGAACTTCCACACAGAAGAAGCATGAAATCCATCAAACCTGATGTGCTAGGTGAGCCCCTACAGCAGCCACAGCTGAGTAATACGGGAATGTCTGGTCACAATTCATTCCTGCCATGCACAAGCTCAAGAGCATTGCAAGGCTGAAGCCACTGAGCCACTGCTTCGTATCCTTGTTGAACTGTAATGCTGTTGACTTCACACCGATCACGATGTCGTCCCTCTTATCCTAGAATGAAACAATGAATCAGAAACAAAATCACAACCCAACCACTACTTCACAAGGTAAATAAAAAGGGGGGCCTTGCTTAAGTTTCCAATGCTTTTTATTAGGAACCCAATTTAAGTTCACTTGTGGGTCCTTACATTAAAATTGAAATTAGAAGGTTGGTCATTAGAACTGCTTTAGCGGCCAAGAGCTAATACCAACACTGAAGTTATTTATACAATGCAAATGCATAAGCACACAAAGTGCATTATACTTCCAGCTTTCCACCTGATATATAAAACATGTGCAAGCAGACATAAGAGGTCTGAGTGCTGGGGTTTCTTTGGTATAGTTTTAGCTCAGCTGAGGGTAAAGAACTGCAATAGGTTAACACTGCTGTTTGACAACAAAGCTGTAAATTAAACACAAACACACAGTGATACGTAAAATTTTCTACTGCTACTCTACCTGGTGTGCATAAATGGTATCATACACCAGAGTCCACATTACTCCAGCTAAGTACAATGGCAAACACACAGACCATTCACATGACCCTCTGATGGCAGACCAGCCAAGAAGGGCTCCCCAATTAAATGTAAGTCCTAAAACCATAAAAATAGTAAAAGAAAAAAAAGTTACAAGATTGCCAGGAGCTATCTATATTGCACGTATATAATCCACTACTATTCGTTCCAGCGTATATCATATCAGTAGCTTTTTGTACATTACCGACATCTCTATTTTTCTACCACTTATTTTCAGGAAGGTAATAAATACAAGTAATTTGACATTAAATACTCTGGACATACAAGGTGAAATACATACAGCCATGCATTTTCCCCCAACATAATTTTTACTTCATTAGCACAGGGAAACATTTGTACAAAACTATTCCAGCATACCCATACAACAGGTCTAAAGTTACAAAACTTAAATGTCAGTATAACAAAAGATGTTAGTGTAACTGACTGCACAGCAACCAACTATGGTACTTCAAGGCTGAAAATGACAATTTTGGTTGAGAAAGCTGAAGATAGCCCTGGATTCACACAGCTGGAATGTGAAGGCCAAGATTCAAAGATACATTTTAGTAGCTCAACCTGAAATACCAGCACCATCAGTTTCTGCACAGGAATCATTTTAGAGGCTGAAGACTGAAATGCAGGACAAATGCATGTGTAAGAAAGGTTCTGAGATAACCCCAAAACTAAAGCTGATTCTCAAATGTCAAATATTTATTTTCTCACTCCTTTTCTCCCTCTCCCCACTCCATCAAATTAAGGAACTGATTTTTAACAAAAATCCTCTAACCCAAACATCAACTCTTATATGCATTATAAATTGCTTAAGAAGCTTCTGACACAACAGAATTTCATCTATAAGGTATTTTTATTTTAATATAAAGGTATACAAAATCAGATAGCTCAAGTTCAATTACTAATTTGTAAAACACCCCAAAATCTCAATCCAAAGAAAAAAAATAGCAAAAATATTTCCAGCTCACCCAAAACTAACTGTGGCCAATATGTTATTCTCTTCATCAGAGGGTAGGTGACCACAAGAGACAAAGAGGCTGCTCCCAGAATGATACTGTAAAACATACCAAGAGGTTTATCGTTTGCCAGTCTAAAGATCACAAGACACAGTGTAGCATTACAGGAGAGGTAAAGATTACTGTGTAATCTTTACTGTACTGATTAAAGATTACTATTACATTCTTTTACTTTGAAATACAACTCCACAGCTAACAACCTCCTCCCCCTGCCCCCAGCGACTTTTCTGCTGAAAACTCTGTGCTTGACTGTGGACCTAGAATCAAATTTTAAAAAGCAAAACATAACTTATATGTCACCTATAGTAATTCAGACACAGAAGCACACAAAGCGCCAAGCTTAGTTGTCCACCAAGAAAAACAAAGGATTGCAAAGTGGAGATATCTCCAGCTGCCAGAGGCCTGCTTGCCGTCCTCGCCACCTGAAAATAGAAAGAATAATGTTAATACCAAATCCAACATAACACATGCCAATGGATCTTAAAACTAAAAGTCATGCCATTAGCATATAGCAGAAAAATAAACAGAAACAGGTTACAGAATACACAAGATGGAGCTACTTCAACGATACAAACCTAGCATATCTTCACAGACATGAGCTGTATTTCTAAGCAGCAGTGCTTATACTAGAAGCATGCAGGCTTTAAAACCTAGAGCAGGAATAAAGTGCCATTTCTATGTAACAAGGCTGATTAGAAACACTGCAGGCATCTTGTATATGAATTTTATTACCTTAGAGGAAAAAAATAATCAATTAGACTTAAAAACTGAGCTGACTATCGCAATTTCAAGGAGCACTTCTGTGTTCAAACACTTTAAAGTGATTACTATGCAAAATATTGTAAAGATGCAGGACTCCTCTAACACATGTAACCATTGTTAATGACTGTGAAAGGACAATTAATTTAATGCAAGTTGGAGTACAGTGGAGTTTAGAAACTCTGCCTGGAATAAGAAATCATAAAAAGTAAACTAAAAGAATAAACAAATATCAGAAACAAGTTAAACTGAGTTATTTGCCAAAGGTGACCACTGCCAAAAGGGAAAAAATTCCACAGAACCCAAATGTCTTGCACGTTGACGAAAATGGTGTAAAGTCTATTCAAAGATGTTAAAAGTCCAACTTTTTACAGAATACTCTGTAGGCATAAAGTGTTCTGCACATTATTTAAATTCACGTTATTAAAGCAAGTTTTTCAGATTAGGTTAAATGTCAAATTCTGCTGCTGCAGTTTAAACATGCTCTTAACATATCTGTGACCAATTCCACTGCATATTGCAGCCAAACATGGGATGTTTCATTTGAACAGAAAAAAATATTTACTAAAGAATCAGTAACATAAAATGTAAAACCCCAACCCATTATCATCAGCACAAGACAACATCCTGCTACTGACCCAGCCCCTATCACACTTGTTTTAAAGATATCCTTTAAGATATGTAACACTGTGACAGGAACGTCAAACGCTTTACATTTAATCACATTAAGGCATAAATCAATTAATTATATTGAAAAGTCCCTATTACTAATCACACGCCCCACCCTGACAAATATTTTTAGCATACGTAGTTGTTAGTAACCTCCTAACACTAAACCATCCAAAACTGCCACAAAACCTGAACTGATTCATTCACTGCCTTCCCAACAGCACAGATACACCAGTGCTGTAATAACATCACGGGCTGGCTCATTCTCCTGTCTCTCACCAGCATCGAAACCCAAAGCCCCACACCAGAGGAACAATACGGGAGCAGAAAACAGGACAAGCAAACAGTGACGCATCGTCAGGATACTCCCCTCCAAGCCTGCACCTGTGGACATTACAACATCTGACACCGGGCACTGCCTTCTGCTCATTTCCCTCTTCTGAACAAAAGGGAGATGAAAAATACAACACAATGGAAGAGGATTAGCTCAGGGCTGGGCATGACACTCTTAACAGCCATTTTCATGAACAAGTTAAAAATACTCAAGGAAACCCGGCTCCTGAAAATTAAATAAACAAAGTGTTCCTTCGGTAGATCGTAATTAGCAAGTGTAGCCAAAAAAAAAAGTGTTATTTATTTTGTTCTGTCATGCAAAACCGTGTTGTAAAATAAACTTCAAGTACTACCTACAGCTGACAACCACATGTATTTTATCTTACACAGAAGTGCGTGCTCTAGAAGACTTACTACAGCCCTAGACAGAGAAGTGTTATACAAAATAAAATGACTTCTATTCTAGGAGGAGATGTAGACGAATTAGTTGCACACATCTCAGACAGAAGCCTGGAGGAATTACTGAATCTGGAGCCCTACGCCTGCACTCACCACTGGTGATGTGGGAGATGAGTGGACATGTACTTTGCACACAGATCCTGTCAAGCCCACGGGGTCGCTCTACCTTTCTGTCATAGTCGCGATCCCACATGTCGTTGATCGTGCAGCCGGCTCCGCGCATGAGCACCGCCCCGAGGCCGAACAGGGACAGCATGTGCCAGTCGGGGAGGCAGCCGGGCTCGGCCGCCAAGCCGATGCTCCATGTGCACGGCAGGTACAGCAGCCACGTCCCTGAGGGGAGAGAAGACCCGCGGGTAGCCTGAGGAGCGAAACGAGGAGCAGGGGGAGGCGAGTCGCCACGGTTACCGCGTCACTATGGCGGCGCCTCGTCGCGCTCACCGGCGGGCTGGTGCAGCCGCATGAGGCGCAGGTATGGCTGCAGCGGCACCGGCGCGGCGCGCACCAGCTCGGACGCCGAAAAGCTGAGCGGGCGCAGCGGTCCCGGCGGCGCGGAGGGGCGGCGCAGAGGCGGAGCGGCGGCGGCGGCGAAAGGCAGGCGGGCGGCACGGAGGCCGGGAGCGCCCCGGCACAGCCGCGCCAAGAGCGCCGCCATCTTGCCGCCGCGCTTCCGGTGACACATGCGTGAGCCCACCCCTCCCGTCTGAGGGAGTGGGGCCGGGCGTGAGCGGGGTTGGGGGTTGATGTTGCACTTCCTCGCTCCCGGGAACCGAAACCGCTCCCCGCGGCGCTGATGGAGCTGTTTCCGCAGGGGCAGGCAGAGATCAGCAGGAGTCGGTCCTGGCACAGATACAAAGGACAGTGGCCAAGTCCTGGCTCGGGGCGTGAGGGAGGCTGGAGCTTTGCCTGCCGTTAGGCTTCGAGAAGTGAATGCTGACAGATCCCCTGAGGGGGACCGATGGCACAGCAACAGGATGCACACATTTAATAACTCCTGTAATCTGTAGTTGCTGTACCTCAGCACCGCACAAAAAGCACGTGTGCTGGTTTTGCTATTACATTTCTGTGAAATCTTCCATGCTGTTCATTGACATCCCATAGGTGACTGTATATCATCAAATACACCATCATGTTCGTGCATTCTAAGCGTACGTCTCATCTCCTAAAACTTCCCAGACTGTAGTTATGAAAAAATACTGGGATTGTATAGGGCCTTTTGTGCTGGATTCAGTTGGGACAGAGCTCATTTTCTTCACGGTATCTGGTGTAGTGCGGTGGTTTGGATTTAGTCTGATAACACCGATGTTTTAGTTGTTGCTCAGTAGCTTTTTCCCTGATCAAGAAGTTTTCAGTCTCTCATACTCTGCCTATGAGAAGAGGCATGGGAAGCCGTGAGGGAGCAGAGACAGGACACCTGACCCAAACTACCTAAAGGGGTATTCCATACCACAGAATGTCATACTTGGTGTATAAACTGTGGGAATTACCCGGAAGGGACTGATTGCTGCTCAGGGTGGCCTGGGTATCAGTCAGCAGGTAGTGAGCCATTGTACTGTGCATCACTTTTTTGGAGGATGGGGTTTATTCCTTCTTCTCTCCATTTCCTAATGTTGTTGTATTGCTATAATTAATTTTATTTCAATTATTAAACTTTTTATATCAACCTGTGGGGTTTTACCTTTTTTTCTGATTCTCATTTCTGTCCCACTGCAAGGATTTAGGAGAGATGGGGAGTGAGTGTGAGGCTGTGTGGTACTTAGTTGCCAGCTGGGGTTAAACTGTGACATCTTTGGATTTCTGTCCTCGTTCACTTAGTTCTCCCAACATTTTTTGTGAGTTACTGCATAAACTGGGGAGGGAGAGGAGCTTTGGACAGAGCCATAAACATTTTGTCTTGCATGGTTTCAGTGATAAAATGTCCCCAACTTTGCTGCTGAAAGATTTCTTGGAGAATTCAGTGACCGTGTAGTGTGTAACTTCTCTCTCATTGCACACTTCCTTCAGTTTGAACACCTCGTACACTGACAGAAACCAAGGGAAACCATTTTAGACTTTCATTTCCCAAAAAGTTGACTGCCAAGAGGAAGTAAAACAATGTGATGGAGAAGAGACTTTCACGTTTTTCCACTTGCTGGAGCAGGATTGCACAGCAGTAACACAATTTGCTCAGGACCGTAAAAGAAACAGATGCTCAGCTCTAATGAAGTATATCTAGAATATTTTTTCTTGTGTGACCTTGGCTCTGTTTCATTCTGTTGAGGTCAGTCACTGTGTGCTTTATTCAGGTATGGATGAGTGCTTGAGGTGTGTTTGAACAGAGTATCTTGGAGGGCAGCAAAAAAGTCCCTGCAGCCTTGCACGCTTTGTTTCCCTATGTTTATATTCATTGTAAGGTGGCCTAGCTCCTCACTGAAGAAAAAAAAAAACAAAACCCAAACCCTCAAAAATCTAGGGAATAGCTCATTTCAGACTTGAAAAAAATCACCAAAAGCTATTAAGTCCCCACTGTCATTTTTGACTCAAGTCTGAGTCAATGGTCAAAATGTCCCTGATTCCAAGGAGATTATCAGTTTCCTTATTTTTACGTGCATTAAATGATCCCCTATACAAAGGTCTCGTGATGCAATGTACTCCACCTTCCAGGAACTGATACACAGTAGATCTAAGGTGAGCAATCCAAGCTCAAAAATGCAAAAGCAAATTGGAACGTGTGTGAGAGAATTGCTCCTGGTTTCAGATAAATCTGTCTCTGTGTGTGTGTGTGTATATATGTATGTGTATACACATACACACACACACACACACACACACACACACACACACACACACACACATATATTTAAGTTCAAGACCCCAAAATTTATAGCATTCACAGAGGGGAAAAAACTCTTGGATAAGGTGCTCATGGGGCCAGTGCTGCTGCAGACAGGGCCTGCAAGGGTGATATTCAGCTCTGGGTCTGACCATACCTGTCCTGCTGTGCTGGAATCCAATGTCTCATTTACTACGTTTGTCTCACTCCTGCTTTGTTTACACAGAGCTAACAGTAGCTATCAGCTTAATATACAACACTTCGTAAAGAGAAGTCACTTTGTGAAGAAGCTCAACATGACCCAGCAGTGTGTGCTTGCAGCCCAGAAAGCCAAGCATATGCTGGGCTGCATCAAAAGGAGTGCGACCAGCAGGTTGAGAGGGGTGATTCTCCCTCTGTACTCCGCTCTCATGAGAGCTCACCTGCAGTATTGCATTCAGCTCTGAGGCCCCAGCATGAGAGGTACAGAGCTGTAGAAATGAGTCCAGAGGAGAGTCACAAAGATGCTTCGAGGGCTGGAGCATCTATCCTATGAAGAAACGCTGAGAGAGCTGTTCAGCCACAAGAGCAGAAGGCTCAGGGGAGCCCTTACAGCAGCCTTCCAATACCTAAAGGGGGCCTACAAGAAAGCTAGAGAGAGATTTTTTATAACAGCAAGTAGTGATAGGTAAAGAGGGAATGGCTTTAAACTGAAACAGGGGAGATTTACATTAGATACTAGGAAGAAATTCTTCACTGAGACTTACAAAAGGTTGGATGGAGAAGCTGGAGCTGCCACATCTCTAGCAATGTTCAAGGCCAGGTTGGACGGGGCTTGGAGCAAGCTGGTCAAGTGGAAGATGTCCCTGCCCATGGCATGGGGTTGGAAATAAATGATCTTTAAGGTCCCTTCCAACACAAACGATTCTATGCGGCAAAGCCACCTGGGTGTGTGTAGAGCTTTTTAAGTCGAAAGTGGTTACACGAGCTGTGAATGATACCTCTCACCAACCCGCCATGTGAAGAACCAGACTGCATGCTCAGAGGAGACGTATCTGGGAGGGGAAGCCAGAGCAGCTGTCACTTGCGCACCCAGACCTCCCTGTACCCCTCCTAGTAGTTCTTGCATGCTAATCAGCCCGTGTACTGTGTCTGAGTCAAACAGTGGGGTGGAGGTGACCCCTCTGTCTGACTCAGTACAACTGAAACACACCAGCCTAGGTATGATTTCTTTAATTTTTACTTACTCAGGTTACTCTTGTTGAGAATCATGCAAAGTGCAGATGATGTGTGACCAAAAGGAATGGAGGGATTTTTGTGGTATTGGTATGTGAAAAAAAGCGTCTTGAGAAAAAGGCAAGTTGCCAAAAACCAGTATAAATCGCTTTAATTAAAACCTTCAAATATAAAAGTCACAAGCATTGGAACAAGCAAAACTGTTAGAAAAGTTCTAAAAAGAAGCTACCAGGCAAACAATCATTTTGATGTCTTAGTTGTAAATTATTATAATAATTCTATATTACTAACTTTAAGTGGACAGTATGTAAGACTTTCCACTTCATTTTATGCTATCTTTTCGTAGTGAACTTGGACAATATAAATGAATTTAGCATTCTTTATTCTCATTTCTGATCTATATTACCTCCTGGTACATAGCTCTTCGGAGAATGTGTCTGCACTGTGGGTGCAAACGCTTCTTTGAAACGCTGAACTTAAATATGACATCTTTATTGTGCAACTTTTCATCACGGCTTCAGAAGTTTGTCTGGTTTTAAAGTCTTCTTGTTAAAACATGTCCCCTCCCTCCCTGTGTTGAAACCCCGTGTAGCTGGTAGCATCCTCTTAAAGCTTAAGAAGTGAAATACAGTGGTGTGGTGTTGTTTTCCCCTGCTGTGCTCAAAATACCATGAGGCATTGACAGTGGCATGGGTTATATGTCTTCAAGAAAAGTAGATGCAAGTCAACACATGCAGGAGGAGCCCACAGGTATTCTCTGAGGGGTTTTGCTCCCCTGCAGACCAGCAGCCCGCATGGCAGAGGAAAGCAGTCAGTGGCACACTGAGCTGCAGCAGGGTGTGCATGGGGAAGGCACGGCTAGGGAAGAAAAGGCACCACCAACACAGGTTTCTGGCCAAAACTGGTGTTTGCCCTGCAGGAAGAATGTCAGCCTGATGGGCGGGTTTGTCTCCTGAATTGTCTAAGGCCACTGATGCCCCTCTGATGGTCGAGGTGGTTTGCTCAGTCTCTTTACTATCACATTTCCTTGAGGACCTGAGCGACTTAGGGAGTGTGAAGCAGAGCTCCACCTACAGATAGGGTCAAGGAAGTCCCTTCCAGCTGAACCTCCTGCGGGGTGGTGGAGGTTGAGCATTCCTTTATCTGCACTGATTTACCGCAAGCTCGCCTTTGGAAAGTACATGGCTATAGCTCCATCTTGTGACCGAACCTCCTAGCTTGGGACAAACGTAAAGTGCTGCCCCAATCACTGCCGAGGGCCTGGTTTCTCGGCAAGGCATTTTCCCCTGCAGCTAACCCCAACCTCGGTTTGCTTTGTATCTCTGCTTTCCACCCTAGGATGCCCTCAGCAATCACAACCCCTCCTTGGGCTTCCCCACGTGGTGCCGGCAAAATCACAACTGTACAGCTAAAATAAACCCCTTGCTCATCCTTTCTGAAAACAAGCTTTCAAAGGAACTGCTTTGAAAACTGAGCTTGCAGAAATGAGAGTGGAGGTTGCAATTCCCACCTGGCAAAGTCCCAAGGGCAGTGTGAGAAGCTGATGCAGCTCTGCACATGGCATGGAGAAGGGCCCTGGGTGCAAGTGCAGTGATCCAGGCTGGATTAAGAGCAAAACCAACACCTGCCTGGGCTTGCTCTACCTGGATAATTTTCCCAGGATCTTAACAAGCATCTTTCATGTACATATTACCCAGTGGGATCTCATGTCTTCCCCAGCACAGAGATCATACTGGTGCCGTCATACTTGCATCCCTTGCCAGAATTAAATCTCATGGTAGAAACGTGAATTTCTAGGATTAGACTTCCCTACTAGCCAAGTGCTTTACATTTCTCCTGTGTGCATTAACCATTTAAATGCAAGCAATAGCTTTGGTGTTTTTGATAACATAAAAGCCGTAAGAGAAGGCTGGAAGGCTGAGGATGCTGCCGGAACCAAGGGGTTTTTCAGTAAGCTCTGGCAGTGTTTTGTCATCCACCATCTGTAGCACATGGCCATTCAGCTCAATAGACCTGGAGAGGGACAGAGACACTGTTTTGGCAGCTGCGTTTTGTTTGCTATCGAGCACAAACAGCTCTGAATCATTCAGCTCAATAGACCTGGAGAGGGACAGAGACACTGTTTTGGCAGCTGCGTTTTGTTTGCTATCGAGCACAAACAGCTCTGAATCTGAGTATAAACATAAACTCAGCCCAAAGCCAAATTAAACTTCCCTTGAGGGTTTATGTGTGCACACAATCAGCATCTGCAGCACTCCCTCTGCAAGGACTCCATAGCACACGCAAGTTGAAAAGTATATGTTTCTTACTCTTCTAGTGAGGTCAACAGCAGAACAGGCTTTGAAAAGTACAAGTTTTGTTTTTTCTCCTGCAAATATTAAAATATCTTCTATGCCCACAGAGCAGATCCTTCCTGTGCTGACGCATTAGCAGTAACAATAAACAGAAACCACACAAAGCCTGAACACCTTGCTGTAAATGAGGAGCCAGTGCTTGGAAAAGCAATATACCTGTGCTTGTGGCAAAGAAAAAGGACTTTAGCAGCTGGTCCGGAGCCCTGAAGCCTGCTAGGAAAAAGCTTCCCAATTAGCATCAAACAAGTGTCCTCATACCTCAGCAAGCTTTCAGCAGCCTGGTTTTTCGGAGACCTGATTTAACAGAAGTCAGACCTTATTAGAAAAAGCTCCAGGTGCCCCTAACCATTCTATGATTCTGTGACTGAATGATAACCTCTTCCTGCCACCCCACACCTTGCACATCAAACAAGGTGAGGCTTCAGAGGACACTGAAGTCTACTCACGATCCTTTCTACAGAGACAGGAGGAATTGCACTTACCTGGAAAGGATATTCGCTTTGCCATGAGGCAGTAAGAGGTACTGATCCACGTGCTTACTTGATAAGTGATTTGGTAGCTGCAAATGTTGGGTAACATTGTACAGGTTTAAGGCAAACAGCGTCACATCCCCTTCTCTGTATTTTGGGCTGCAAGGCAAGAGTAGATGATGGTGTTGATTAGGAGAGAAAGGTTTCATAGATATATGGCATCCTTGTGCTGTCCCAGATTGCTTTTGTTGGCCTAGGGATGGCCATAGGCTCAGGTTCTGGGATATTTCACCCTTTCTGGTGGCTTACTGGAGGGGGTTTGTGCAGTGGAGGTAGACACGGAGTTTCCTCTCGTCGGCTCCTGTCAGGCCAACCTGCAGCACCTTGGTACCCACCAGCTTCTTGTAGAGGAGCGAGAGCCAGTAATCCTGGGAGGCACAAAACCACATGTGAGCACTTTTGTACATGCCAGATACTCCACACAGTGCTTAACAGCATTAATTTTGCTGGTAATTTCAGGTTTTTTTTTCCCCCATACTTTTTTTCCTTTCCAAGGTTTTCACCATATCTATTCAAGTTCCCACAAACAGCACAGCTAAAGAGAAAACCCTGCTCCAAGCTGCAGAGCAGCTGTGTTTACAAGGTACCTTGGAGTGATTTTTCACTTCACACGCAAATCTCTGTGGAGGAGAGACTGTCTGCACCTTGGAAACTCCCTTTTGCAGGGCACAGAGCACCTCAGGGCTGAACCCACAGGGGATAAGCTGCCCTGCCAGCAGGAAAGCTTGCGCCCAGTTCATAGGCACAATGCCAGGAGGCCCCCAACAACTTCCATACCTTTCACTAACACGGTGCTTTTGAACAGGTCTCAGGATTAATCGCTGAACACCAGTCATAGAGTTAATCCTCTGACACTCCAGGACAGTGCCTGAGAGCAGGCCCAGTGCAGGCTTATGTTTTTCAGGTCTGCTTCCTTTTACATCTTCACCACTACTTTTCCTCTATGAAGTCTGTGAGCTTGCATGCTCAGCTCCTCTGCAAGCCTCCTGACACTGCTGTGATTCTTCATTTCCCTGCTAACTAACACTGATGGAACTGGGTTTGGATTTCCCTGCCTCTAAAGCATTATTTGCTTGATTAGCGTCTGTACTGCCTGTAGGTGACGAACAAAGGCATGTCCTTTCAGTCCAAATTAAATCTGTTTTAAATGAGGAAATAAAAAGCCCAAAGTAATAAGCCTGGCAACCCAGTCCCTGGCATAGGGACCAGACGAACAGGCAGGACAGAAAACCCCTGAATGCTGGGTTTCGTCTCAGATGGTTGCTATGAACCTGTGAAAATCACAACTTAGAAGCAAAAGAATGAGAGGAAAGCTAAAAAGAAAGATGCTATCCTCTCACCCCAAGGTAAGTGCTACTAGCAGAAAAAAACATGCTGTTCAAATAATGATGTTTCATCACAGCAGAATGTTATTTCCTAATAAATCCAACTATACTAAATGAGGAATTAGAGATGTGTGCACGTCTACAGGGGTATGATATAGTAGGCATCACAGAAACATGATGGGATGGCTCCTACAACTGCAGTGTTGGAATGGAAGGTTATAGGCTCTTTAGAAAAGACAGGCCTGGCAGGCGGGGAGGGAGAGTTGCTATTTATGTTAGGGATAGGCTGGAGAGTATGGAACTCTGTCTGGGGACGGGTGAGCAGTTGACAGAGAGTTTGTGGGTCAGGGTTAAAGGGAGAACAGCTATGGGGGACATTACTGTGGGGATCTGTTACAGACTGCCTGATCAAGAGGAATCTGTGGATGAAGTGCTCTATAGGCAGATAGGAACAGCCTCACGCTCACAGGCCCTTGTTCTCATGGGGGACTTCAACCACCCTGACATCTGTTGGAGGGAAGGTACAGCCCGACACAAGCAACCCAGGAGGTTCCTCAATTGCGTGGAAGACAACTTCCTACTGCAAGTAATAGAGGAGCCGACAAGGAGAGGTGCCATGCTTGACCTCGTGCTCACCAACAGGGAAGGGCTGGTTGGAAATGCGATGCTCCAGGACAGCCTTGGTTGTAGTGACCACGAGATGGTCGAATTCGAGATCCTCGGGACAGTGAGAAGAGCGTGCAGCAAGCTCACTGCCCTGGACTTCAAGAGAGTGGACTTTGGCCTCTTTAGGAACCTGCTCAGTAAGGTTCCATGGGATACAGCCCTAGAGGGCAGGGGGGCCCAAGACTGCTGGTTGTTATTCAAGGATCACCTGCTACAAGCTCAGGAGTGCTGCATCCCAACTAGAAGGAAGTGCAGCAGGAGGGCCAGGAGACCTCCTTGGATGGATAAGGAGCTGCTCAGGAAAATTCAAAGGAAAAAAGAGGCTTATAAAAGGTGGAAGCAGGGACAGGCGGCCTGAGAAGAATACAGGGATGTTGTCCGGGAAGCTAGGGACCAGGTTAGGAAAGCTAAGGCCCAGTTAGAATTGAACTTGGCTAGGGATGTTAAGGATAACAGGAAGGGATTCTCTAGGTACGCAGTGAATAAAAGACAGACTAGGGACAACATAGGCCCCCTCTGGAAGATATCGAGAGAACTGGCTACCCTGGATTTGGAGAAGGCTGAGGTTCTTAATGACTTCTTTGCCTCGGTCTTCACTGGTAAAGGCTCTGACTGCACCACCCAAGTCTTGGAAGGTGAACACAGGGACTGTGAGAATGAAGACCCTAGGCCCACTGTAGGAGAGGATCTGGTTCGAGACCATCTTAAAAACCTAAATATACACAAGTCCATGGGACCTGACGACATCCATCCGCGGGTCCTGAAGGAGCTGGCGAATGAAGTTGCTAAGCCACTGGCCATCCTATTTCAAAAATCATGTCAGTCAGGTGAAGTTCCCGACGACTGGAAAAAGGGAAATATAACCCCCACTTTCAAGAAGGGGAAAATGGATGACCCAGGGAATTACAGACCAGTCAGTCTCACCTCTGTGCCTGGCAAAATCTTGGAGCAGATTCTCCTGGAAGGCATGCTAAGGGACATGAGGTGCCACAACAAGGTGGTTGGTGACAGCCAGCATGGCTTCACTAAAGGGAAATCCTGCCTGAACCAATTTGGTGGCCTTCTACGATGGGGCTACAGAGCTGATGGACAGGGGCAGAGCAGCTGACGTCATCTACCTGGATTTGTGCAAAGCGTTCGGCACTGTCCCACACAACATCCTTGTCTCTAAATTGGAGAGACATCAATTTGATGGGTGGACCACTCGGTGGATAAAGAACTGGCTGGATGGCCGCACTCAAAGAGTTGTGGTCAATGGCTCCATGTCCGGCTGGAGACTGGTAACGAGCGGTGTCCCTCAGGGATCGGTGTTGGGACCGGTCTCGTTCAACATCTTTGTCGGTGACATGGACAGTGGGATTGAGTGCGCCCTCAGCAAGTTTGCCGATGACACCAAGCTGTGTGGTTTGGTTGATACACCGGAGGGAAGGGATGCCATCCAGAGGGACCTCGACACGCTTGTGAGGTGGGCTGATGCCAACCTGATGAAGTTTAACCATACCAAGTGCAAGGTCCTACATCTGGATCGGAGCAATCCCAGGCACAGCTACAGGTTGGGCAGAGAAGAGATTCAGAGCAGCCCTGCGGAGAAGGACTTGGGGGTGTTGGTCGATGAGAAAATGAACATGAGCCAGCTTCAGTGTGCGCTCACAGCCCAGAAAGCCAACCGTATCCTGGGCTGCATCAAGAGGAGCATGACCAGCAGGTCGAAGGAGGTGATCCTGCCCCTCTACTCTGCTCTCGTGAGATCTCACTTGGAGTATTGTGTGCAGTTCTGGTGTCCTCAACATCAAAAGGACATGGAACTGTTGGAACAAGTCGAGAGGAGGCCACGAGGATGATCAGGGGACTGGAGCACCTCCCGTATGGAGAGAGGCTGAGAAAGTTGGGGCTGTTCAGCCTGGAGAAGAGAAGGCTGCGTGGAGACCTCATAGCAGCCTTCCAGTATCTGAAGGGGGCCTACAAGGATGCTGGGGGGGGACTCTTCATTAGGGACTGTAGTGACAGGACAAGGGGTAACGGTTTCAAACTTAAATAGGGGAAGTTTAGATTGGACATAAGGAAGAAATTCTTTACTGTGAGGGTGGTGAGGCAGTGGAATGGGTTGCCCAGGGAGGTTGTGAATGCTCCATCCTTGGTGGTGTTCAAGGCCAGGTTGGACAAAGCCTTGGGTGGCATGGTTTAGTGTGGGGTGTCCCTTCCCATGGCAGGGGGGTTGGAAGTAGATGATCTTAAGGTCCTTTCCAACCCTAACTATTCTATGATTCTATGATTCTATGTTTTCATTTAATTATTCTTCAGCCAGTACTGAGGGCTTAATATGTTCATGACCTAAGAAATGGTTGAGTCTTGACTTGATATTGGCTTTTTTTCACATGGGATATAATTATTATAATACCTCCTATCACTTCCGTTTAGAAACTACTCATCGCTCAGCTGAGAAGTACACAAACCAAAACTCTCCATCCAGAAAAAGCCTTGTGAACTCCACAAGTGATGCTCTGATTTGTATGCAGACATGTCCCAGCAATCAGCCTCTGCTATGCCGAAGACTAGCCACATCCCTGAGGTTACAGTAAACATCTTGTACCTATAGATATATAACACATGAACCTATAATGAAACATGGCCTAACTTTAGGTACAAGGATAACTGTGACTATCGTACAAAAAAAAGGTGATGTTAAAGTAGCTGACTTGTATCTCCACATCCAGAGTTGCCTGTGCAACACACACCATTCAGACGGCATTAGCGGAGTTGCATACATACCGGCAAAGGCTCGAAGTTGGCATCCACCAGGTGATAGGTCCCTGCCCCGAAGAAAACCTGCCTCATCACCACGTCAATCCCCTGCCTGGCTGAAAGCCCAAGTTTGTCCAGCCACCTGACAAAAAAGATAAGGCAAATATCATGCAGATGGAATTGCTGACCTCAGCTGACCACCATTGCCCCTCTCCAACCAGAGCCAGAAGTAGGAGAGCAAGAATTAGGGGAGGATACTGACTTCCTTAAGAATCAGACAACTGATTTCAATTCAAGTCTTGCACTGATTACCTTAAAATATAATCCCAGACCACCTCTGGAGGTCAGAGCTGGTGGGAACAGTTGCTCCGCTCCCCTGTTTGCAGGCAGTGGAAACTAGGAGTGGCAGTGGATGCTCCTGAACTGGGTAAGGGCCTGAGGGCTGAGAGAAATTATTACAACAGCAAGGTTGCCTGCTACTACCAGGCTTTGACTTGCTGACTCACAAGGCCCTGATGAGAATATCATCATGCCTCATAGGAGGGTGAAAAAATACATTGCATCCATGGTTTTGGTTCATTTTTAAAGCATGAATTGTACATTTTCATGCAATTTTATCTCCCTGAATCTACAAACCGACCAAAGTGATAAGAAAAGCCTGATTTCTTTCACTTCAACAGGTTTCTGCAACTGGAGTCCTTGGAGAGAATAGTTTTTATAGCTAAATTTCCATTGGGTTAGTTATCGCACAGTGATCAAAGGATGACTTTGGAAAAGGACACCCATTTTGTGAATGACTTTCCATAGTCACAAAAGGATGGAGTTTGCATTTGCAGATTCAAGGGCAGAAATACAACTTTCTAATGCTTCTTATCTCCCATTTGTCTTAGGAATCTGTAGGGAAGCACACAGGGAGCAGTGGGAGGATTATGATACTCAATGCACTCATTGCCTGTCCTCCCCGGGAAGCCTGAGGGAGGCATTCCTCCCATGGGGCAGGTATAAACCCCCTTCAGCATGTGAAATGTGACATTTCCCCACACCTGTGACATGGTACTCACATAAAGCCAGCAACATAAGTGTTGGACAGCCTGGGAGCTCCCCCTCCATAGGCAGAGCTCGTCTCTCCCAGCCAGACCTTCTTGTTGGGCACAGTCCCATCAACAATCTGGCCAGTGTGGCATAGGGAAGAAGAGGAAGGGACAACAGTTAAGTTTGTTGGCTATGGAAATAGTAGGCAATCAAAATTTTATGCTTTAGCCAGCCTGCATATGAGGTTTGCATTTAAGGGATTACACCAACTGAGGGGGATGTCACACAAATTTTGATCAAAAGGACTAGAAGCAGATTTGCTTTCTTCTCTCCAAAAATACCCAGATCTATGCATGTAGAATGAGGCGAACATTTCTAAAAGCCAGGTTCTGTAAGTCTTGCACTGAGTAGTGGTATACCCTAAGTTATACTGTTCTCAGGATCTCAAAATGCAGAGAAATCAGGGTAAGGATGGGGTTATGACCATAAATTACATCCCTGAGTAATAACTACATTGATAAATGAGAATGTTGTAGGTGCGTGATGCATTCTTTTGTTTTTGATTTACAGTGGCAGCAGCACCCAGGCTTTTAAGATCCCCATTTATCGCTAGTGAGAAACCCTACTTTATTCTGGATTCTCTGCTAATGCTCTGAAAGTTGAACATGGGAATGAATAAACAGGACAAAGCACCTCCAGGACTTCATGTACAGCTGTGGCAAAGGTATCCAGCACTTTAGGGCTCAAGAAATCCTCCCTTGTTGCACTTCGTCCATTCACATAGTAACTGGAAATGGAAAAAACCCACACAAAATGAAGAAAAAAATACCAGCACTGGCACAAAACACCACCAGAAGTATTTGGTTGCTTGATACATTTATCCACAGCACAGGTTTTCTGTTCAGTTCTTTTTCCAGATGTGTGTGTTGTTTGTATTTAAGGGATTATCAGGTATTACCTCGATGGAGCCAGGGTATCACAGAAATTTTGATCAGCAGAAGTAGCAGGGTTTTTTTGCATCAACTTATTTAGAACAAGGAAAATATCACTAACAGCCAGCTTCTGTAAGACTTCTCTTGCTGAACAGTCTGACACTCGTATGTGATTACTTGCTTTACTGTGTCAAGTTATATATTAAAAACCAGATCCCTCTTTCTGTCCCTCTATAGGAGTGTTTTGGCTATCTACCTGGAAGGGAACTGGAATGAGGCATCCTTGTGGGATGAAGGTTGCCCTCCACCATGAGCAGAAGAGCTTTTAAGTCTGGTTTATCCATATAAAGAACCGGAAATTAGGATCAGTGTGGTTTTTACATTTCATCACACTGACACTCAGTCCTACCAGAAGTAGCTGAAGTCTTCCAACCACAAGAGGAAGCTAAAACCTGATAATCCTAAATTAGTAAAGAAAATAACACATGCCCATTTAAAGCAAAGACAACCAAAGGGCAAGAACAGCCCAGGAAAGGGAGAGGACACATTTTATGCCTTGCTGGCTGCGCAGAATAAATAGATAAGTCATATATTTATACATATATATAATATAAGCATGTGCATCTTCTGTCACTGTTACTGACTGCTGCATATCAGCTCTGCATTCAGCTCTGGGAATAAAACCACCTTCACATAGAAATCACTTTCAAACACGTGGAGTTCATGGCAGGTGTCCTGGGGACAGCTTGCCCCACTGCACACCCGAGCACTTTAAAACTGCTTCTCTAAGCCATGACACAAGAGGAAAGGGCTGGGGCTTTGCCAGCGCTGTTTGCCCTGTGGCTGGGATGTGAGGGCAAGTTATACACACACAGCCCAAGCTGACTTGGAGAGCAAATGTAAGGGAACAGGAGAAGCTGCTAGCACTTTCCTATGGGTAAGGGTCAGCCAGACCTGCAGGGCTTTCTGTTTGTATCAAACAGATGTAAATATAGAGAGGAAAAGCAGTATGTAACGCATCAGCTAACACGGCTTCTGCTGTATTTTTTACAAGGAGTTGAGTGCATTTGCAGCAGGGTCATCGGTGACTCTCTGAATTTGTTTTTAGAGAGCAAAGCTTTCACTCAATTAGGTTCAAACTTTCTAATGCCAAGGAGAGCACTGATGTTAGGAGTACTGACTCCATTTCCAAGCCCAGTCACCCATGGGTTGTTTAAACCTTACGTTAAAAACTTTCTCTCGTGCAGGAGTTCAGCAGAGGCATCTCTGCCAAGTAAGTCTGAGCTACGCGCTTTTCTTTTCATGTGACACCCCCTTCTTCCCATGGGAAAGTGCATTTCATTTGCAAGGGTTGGCAGCTTGAAGCTTAGAGACAACCAGGACTGCTGCTCAGATCTCACCAGCTTTTGGTACATGTCAAAATACAGCATGTGCGAAAAGGCTCAACCATTGCAGATACTCTCATCATGCAGGGGAAAGCTGTGATACCCCCTCACACTCTTCTGAGAAATAAAGCTGCTGTGCCATCCTTTTCTCCACATCCCACTTATGTTTTTCTCAATGCACATATTTAGCAGGCAAAATGATGGTCTTGGACGTATTGCATTCCCTGCTGCTGTGCTTATGTTACAATCCTCCAGCACTGCTTTTGGGTCTGTGCACCAAGTAGACTCTTCGGAGACCTTCTGCATTTCTGTAGCGCTCCCTCAATCCCTCTCTTATTGTGAGTGGAGCAGTCTGAGGAGAGGCACCTGAGGAACTGCTGAAAGGGGTGTTGCACCCCCTCCTTCCTCTTGAGGTGCTCAGATTGACATTTTGCAAAGAAAACAGGCAGTAAGCAGAGCGAGGATGGTATCTGAGCATTACTTACTGGTGCCATGTGACAGAGTCGATCACCTTCCCTCCTGATTTCAGGAAGCTGCAACCAGAAGGGATGCAGTGGAGAGGTTAGTACTGGTGATGGGTCACAGCCACCCGTGAGCGAACTGCCCTGCACAGCCCTCTCCTCTCCCGTCAGCTGGCAGTAGTGATGGTGAATTGCCTTGGGGCCACACTTGTGATGGCTTTTAAATGGGCTTTGGGCAGCCCGGCTGCCTCAGCAGGTTGCTGGGAGGATGAATTAATGCTTGTGTAACACACAGAGATTTCTAGTATGAAAAGCCCTTGTTAACACAGCCACTGCTCAATTGAGAGGTGTGTGGGTCACTGAAGTACTGCTAGCATCTTTGTTCCAACTGGCTGAGCGTTTAAGCCTTGAGCTCATGCATGCAGGTAAGATTTCAGTCATACCCAGTCAAGGGAAAAGAAAAACAATCCATGTGTCTAATTCAAAGGTAAATCAGGAAATTAGTTCTCAAATAGGATGTATCCAGTTGTACATCCTTAGTATTGGTTTGGAACAGAAAACCCTCAAAACCCTGCCCCGATGCCTCCTCATGCCCATACTGCATCTGGGTGCAGACAAGCCACTTCTACCCACAGCTGCCCACCCCGGGGGTGCTGCAGGGCCCCGCAGTCCCACCTCCTCAGCAGTCTCTGTGTGTGCTTCCGGGGCTGCCCGACATCAGGACCGTAGAGCTTGGCGTGCCGATAGAGGGTATAGTTACTGAGGAGGTGGCGCAAGTGAATAAAGTCTTGCCCCAGCTGGAAGCCGTCGATGTAGACACCGGATTTCTTCCTGAAGCTGTTGGGCTCTGGAGAAAATACGTGTGCATCAGCGCCCTGCTCGAGTTTTGGGGCACAAAATAGGGCAGCTTGTTCCACTGGGAGAGTACCAACCCCCTATGCCTGATCTGGCATGGTGCAGGTGAGATGTTTGAAGGCAACAAGTGTGCTGCTCTCCAGTACTCTGTCCCAGGTGACATCCTGTACCTTGAACAGCATCATCCACCTCATCTCAGAGCAAAATTATTTCAATTGGCTCACTTACTGGGCCTTCTGTGCAATCCCTCCTCGCAAATTAAGACCTTACTGTTTCCCAATAAAGCATCACCTTGCCTTTATGGACTGTCATCCAAAACATCCAGAATTGCCAGCCCATACCCTGTGGTGGTGCCTTTCAGGTGACTGCTGGCCTGACCCACAAGCAGGCTTCACACTCACCATTCCCGAGCTCCCAGGAGATGTTGTACCTCCGCGAGGCGCAGTAGTCCAGCAGTGCCTGGGCATTGGAGCTGTCCCACTGCAAGCCATCTTTCCGCAACAAGGCATTGAGCCCAAAGACCAGGTGAAACCCTGAGCAGTTTGCAAAGCTGTAGAGAATGTCCAGGGTATTCCCTGCACAGACGGAAAAGGGGGGATGTTTATATCAAGGTTATGGTGTGCTAGTTGAGCTCCAGCCAAGTGACTATCTTTACTGCCTGTATTTATTTCGCCTGGTGCTGCAGATGCACCTAGCTCCCCCAGCTAGACAAAACAGCCCAGACTTGGCTACACATTGTCCTGCGAGGATATCCAGCAGGATACTATTAAATATGAGGTGGCAGGCAGTATAAGAAGATTTCTTTGAATATTTCCTTCAAGGCCAGGTTGGACGGGGCTTGGAGCAACCTGGTCCAGTGGAAGGTGTCTCTGCCCATGGCAGGAGGTTGGAACTGGATGAGCTTTAAGATCCCTTCCAACCCAAACCATTATGTGACTCTATGATTGTTCTAAGTGGGCAAAATGTTTATTTTACAGTGGCTTCAGCTCCTGACAGCCTATGACCCTTTTACCACAGGGCAGAGATTTGCAGCCCCCTGTTATAAACCCAAGCAGAAAAATCCACTGAGGTCTTACTTGTAATGGTGGTGTTTTTGTGCTTTTTCCGGTTATGCTCCGCAAGAATCAGCTTCTCCTGGCTGGGCCACTGGGCCAGCAGCAGCCTCTCAACAGCAGCAAACACAGGCCTCGAGCCACAAGCCTCTGTAGAGCAGAAGAAGGTTGATTGCAATTAAGTCCTCATGTTCACAGCCAGAGACCAGCATACAAAGAGACATATCTCTCAGGAGGAAGCCCAATGGCTTGATGCCAGGCTGAGAGCCAGTTGTGCACTTCAGTGAAACGCATCCATACTTCCACAATGTTAACCACATAGAAAAAGAGGTCTGGCTTTGTGCATAAATACATATTATAAATATATGGTGCATAAGTATGTATGTAATGTGTCTTTCCCAGTTTAGGGTGATGGAAATGGTAGAGTGGAGGAAGACCAAGCTCTGCTTCTGGAGGCTGCTATTGTGGCTACACAATAAACTGTTTTAGCTGGAGCATCAGCCGGAAACCCTTGTTCCAGTGAGCTGTCAAAGTATGGGCTGTCGTGCCCAAGGAGCAGATAAGCCACCCCAGCCTGCAGTGGCATGGCAAGGCCCACCTTGCTGTGAGCAGATACGGCACAATGCTTCCTGAGCTGCCTGTCTCCTGCAGGGGAAAGCACTGACTGCCCCATATGGCTCTTACAACACCACCAGCAGGAGTCATAAGACACCAGTTCTTCAAAGCTCATGTCTTTTCTCAGCATGTAAGCAGGAACAAGCCGTAACCAGAGAGGAAGGCATGATCTGGAGTCACAGCTTATGATCTCAGAGAGGAGGCAACCGCTCAGCAAAGTGGAACAGGGGTAAAAGTACCACTTGACTTCAAAACTGAGCATCACCATACAGTGATGTACAATTGTGCTGTCATGCAGGAATAGATGGGAATTTTTTCTCCTGAAACACCTCTAGAAGGGTTTATGTGCCTTTGCTAAGTTTAAAGAGTAATTGGACTCTAATGCAGCGGGAAATCTCATGCACCAGGACCAAGCTCGAGCAGTTGGCAGTGTTCCTGTGGGTTTGCATTGGCATGTCGAAGCAACAGGAGGGCAAGGCTGCGCCCCCAGCCTAGCTCTGGCTTTGGCCAAGATGGAGAAAACAGACACTCTGTTCTCATCAGATTATTCCTTCTGTCCGTGACTTGATTTTCACAATGAAACCACAGATTTTTGAGCTGGCCTTGACTGTGTCCCAGGGTGCAGGGGAGCTACCAAGGCTGCTGCACGGAGCACGGGCAGCAAAGGGGGAGTCCCAGCAGAAGCCAGGGTGGACATGACATCCCCCACACCCTTCCTGGCTTTCCCATGGCTGACACAGCTCCTCCCACTGACAGTGCTGAAGGTCCACAGACCCTCTCTCCACAGAGAACAATGCTGACTTTGTAGAGGACTCCCAGCACTGCTGCTGTGCCCTTGTGGCATCCCCAGCCTGCATCAAAGTCATCTCCTAAACCAAGGATGGTTTTGAGTCTAATACATTGATGCCAGGTTTACCTTGCTGGGCCTGAAGTTCCCAGATGATTCTTTCTTCCGATGTTGAATCCTTCTTGGGATCAAAGATGAGAAAGTCTGTCTCGGTGCCACCAAATCTCAGGAAGCCTGGGGACAGGGCTGTCGCCAGGGCACGCAGTTTGGGATTGCTGAGGGAGGGAAACCAGGAAACAGAAAAACACTGTATTCATGCAGACTATGGCTTTGGGGTAGAGACTAAACATGGCAAGTACTCAGAGGACGTGCTGCAGTAGGTGACCTGGGGTTACCCTGTAGAGAGAAGCAGATGTGGAACATCTGGGGAACACAGTCACAGACAGGGAGTCAAATCTTGGGGCAAAGTAAGGCCATACTCCAAAATAGGGGTTGAGGTTTTTGTGCAAAGCATCTTTCTCCCCTAGATTTTTTGGTTTTGCTTATACATACCTGCCCCATGAGAAGGTGGATGTATAGCTGACTTCACACCATCAGTCCCCATTTCCATCAATGAGACCCAAAGCAATCACTTTTGTACCCAAGAGAGATTAAAAGTCCATGCTGGGACACGTGTTAGCTTTAGCAAAGCAGGTCTGTAAAATAACTCAACACGCAGCACCGACACTGGCCTTCACTGGGAGAAACCACAAGGCATCAGAGAACACCAGGCACACCAGCACTATCTGCTTGGTGGTGACACACAGCAGATTAGAGACCACCAAGTACTTCCCGCTCCCTGTGGAGGCAGGGCGGGCCCCAAACCCAACCCCAAGGTGTTTGGTTGGGGTTGGAGACCCAAGTGAGCACTCTCCAATAAAGCTGTTTTCTCCCCACTTTGATGAGGAGGAAAGATAAAAGTGGTGGGAGAAGGGAGATCAGGACTGGAAAAGTACTGTAGGGTCAAAAAATGGGATCAGACAGACAAAAAGGAAAGAATTAAGATTGCCCCCCAAAAAGGTACAGTCAAAAGGAACAGAGTACAAAAAAAAACTAGAGAAAAAGCAGGGAAGAAAAGGCGGGAGGGGTCAGAGCCAAAAGAACAGGCAGGAACAATCATCACTTCGCAGTTTCAGCATTACCCAAGGGGATAAAAAAGGCTTCATTTTTAGGATCTCCTGATTCAGCTTTGATGGTGACAGATCTTCAGCATTTACTCGGCTTTATGTTGACAGCGCCCCGGCAAATGCCTGCAAAGCCGGGCGGCAGGGCTAGCAGCTCTGCCATTTGTAACCCTTCTGCTCGGCGGCTTCCTTCTCTTTTTCTGCTCGCAAAGCAGCTCCTCTCCCTAGTTTATCCCCGTGCTGCTTCCAGCGAGTACCACTCGAGCTGCGCCTTCCCTCCACCCACCGGCCCTGCCGTTCATTCCCCGAGCACTCACGGCAGGGACCGCCTTGCTGCTGCCCCGGGAGGGCGAAATCAGGGCATCCTGAAGCAGGGCGGATGCAGCAGCCGGCCCCAGCTCCAGGGATGGGGTTCCCCCTTTCCCCCCCCTCTCCCCTCTCCGCGGCAGCAGCGCCTTTGCCGACTCCCCGCCGGGATGCCCGGGCTCTCTTCTCCGTGTCTGCGGAGCTCTCCGCCTGCCCTGGACGGCCCTCCTGGGGGGACCCCTATGCTGCTCCTCATCCCTGGGTTACTTTCTCCTTAGCCCAGAAGGGGCGGGAGACGGCTCACCTGAGCAGAGCGACATAGCGCGGGTCGCGGGCCAGGCTGGCGTCCAGGGTGAGGGAGAGGAAAGCAGGGCTCACCTCGCCGCGGGGGGTGCCCCGCAGCCCCATCCGCAGCACCGCCGCCTGCCCCTCCGAGAGCAGCAGCAGCGGCAGCAGCCGCGGCAGCAGCAGCATCCTCCGCTCCCGGCCGCAGCTCCCGGCCGGTGCCAGCCCCTAGGAGGGCGGGCCTGTGCCAGGGTGTGTGTACTGGGTGGGTGTGCACCCTCCGCTCCCCGCCGGGACGGAGACACGGATGGAGGCAGCGTGAGTAGTGAGCGCCGGGGCCCGCCTCACCCTCTGAAAGGGGCATCGGGATGCAACAGCGTCTTAGAAGCGCAGCCCCGCTGCCGCGCGGTGTATCAAAGCAGCGCCAAGGCACCTGAAGCTCAAGGCTACTCTGCCAACACCTTCAACCATTACAAAACAAACCTGGGGTTCAAGCTGGTTCTTTGCCTGCTTTGACCTTTTGAACATTGCAGCACGACCAAACAACTTCTGCAGCTTTCTGCCTTGCCTGTGCAACCCTGGGCAGCTGCGTGCAAAAACAGCGGACTGGAAAATCACTGCACGCTGAGTATTGCTACTGCTACCACTGAGGGATGAGATGTCAGCCTGACATCCCAGCTGGAAACCGAGTCACAGTAGCACACAGCAAGCCTGTGACAAATAACACGGGGCAACCCTGGAGCTTCAGGCTGAAGCTCACTTCCCCCCCCCCCCCCCCCCCCCCCGCTGCAGCACTGTTGCAATAAGGGTATTTCTTAATTACAGCCAACATGCAACGTGGAATTGCTGTTACAACAAAAAAGACTTGGGCCTGCTTTGAATCTGTACCCCAGGGACTCCCTGCACAGTCCATCCCATGCCAAAACTCTTCCCCTTTGGACTTGGCAGGGAGCCCTGCAGGGAAACAGGCTGCTGCAGATTAATATGCATGCTGTTGAATCATTGGCAGAGTTTCTAAACTCTGGAAGTGTTTATCCCTGGCAGTGTTCAAGGCCAGGTTGGACAGGGCTTTGAGCAACCTAGTCTAATGGAAGGTGTCGCTGCCTGTAGCATCTTTAAGGTCCCTTGCAACCCAAACCATTCTATGAGTCTATGAAGCAATTACACATAACGCTATTGCATTTCCCTACCTGCATCAGTTCACCCTGAAGCATAAATGTTTCTTATCAAGTTTGTTTTGAAAACAGGCGCCTGCTGGAACACGCTGCAAATTGTCCGGTCCCTATCTATTACTTTATTCGGGCACAGTGCTACCCACACTCCCTGAAGTTGGGGTATTAATCAGTGTGGCTCAAGTGCTCCGTTGCCTGTCCCTTCCTGTTCCTGCTTGCTCTACATTTTTATGCTATTAAGTAACTTGCCACCAGAACGAGAAGAACTAGACCAAATGAACTCTGCTTTTGATAAACACAGCCATGGCTCTGCCAGAAAGGAAACACCAGTGACACTCCTGTCTCAGTATCTTAGCCAGCATAATGCTTCCCATTCCGGGGTACACCACCAATTATATGCCTACACCCACAGGAAGGGCTGGGGTGACTATCTGCCAGACGAATAATTCATCTATCAGCAGATGACTGGAGCACCACACTTAACTACCCATGAGTGAACCAAGGATTTAAGAATGCAGCTCAGCACGTGGCATATCACTGCTGCCAACCAGGTTAAAGTCATTACTGCAGGTACAGAAAATGTTAATAGCTGTCAGGTGAGATGCACCTTGTGCACAATTGTTTTGTGCTGGAATTCACTGCTTTTCCCTTTATGTGCTTCCTTGAAGAGAAGCACTTAGAATCACTTGCCCCTGTACCATATTTCTCATGGCAGAGTCACAAGGTGTGTGTTTCAAATAATCAGTGCTACATTCTGGATTCAATTGCTGTGTGCACATGTGTGTACAAAAGGTGTAGCATGTGCTATGCTTTCAGCAGCCCACAAAACTTTTGTATCTGGAACATAATGCCTTCCACCAGTAACACCTAAAGAGCTACAGGTACTAAATGGGAATGGGTAGCTTTTGCCTGGGCATTTTCCACGTTGTATTATACCCATTTTTAAATATGGCAAAGCAGGGGAGAAAAAAAAAAAAACAGAGGTATTTGGACTCTCATGGAAATTAGGGCAGAATCTGAGAGCTACAAGGGGAGGGTGTAAGAACCGGGACTAGGGTTAAACCCACATGCATGTTATTGGAAGCCAGCTCTGTATCAGTACCCGCTCCTGCTCCCGCACTCCACAGACCCAGCCCCTGCCTTGTGGTATTCAAATGCTGTGGTCACAGAGCTCCTATCAGGCAGTTGTGCTTCTCCCGCGCCAGCGATGCCACTAGCAGACACATTGTGCTGACCAGGTTTTCACAACTAGGAAGAGCTAAAAATAAAGCTTTCCAGGAATTTCAACGGCCAGCAGCAGCAGTGTGTTATTGCTAATAGCAACCCCGCTGCTGTTCCTAGGCAACAACCAAGAACTGATGTCTCTATCTATGCATATCTATACCCATCTTTCTGCTTTACCTGTGCATATTAAGGGAATTAGAAGGGAAGAACTGTCTGTATAAAAGGCAAACAATTCTTGTGACATAGCAGTGTTTGGGCAGATGAACAGGGGTGACCCATGTCAGAGTAGCACTTAATCTGTATTTCTGTGTGAGAAGCCTCAGGAAGATGAAATTAAGACTAAGCTTATGCCAAGAAAGCCTGAAAACTGTAAAAACAGAGAGATGTGTGTATCAAGGTGTTTTTTGTAAGCTATCCTTACTCCCTGCCCCCAAATCCCCAGCCCGACCTGGTCCTGACAGTGCTCTTTGGACTCTCAGCTGGTTTTATTTCTGAACCCAACTGGTTATGACTCTCAGATAGCACACACTCTGTTTCTTCAGAGATGAAAATGACACTTTGGGTCTAGGTTTTAGGAGTTGTCTTTGAAGTACACATAGCTTCATAGATATTGCTAAAAGACACTGTTTCCACTGAGTCTGCAGCTGAGAAATTCAGGTACCAGGGGAGCTGCTGAGCTCCAGCACACCAAAGAGAGCACCACAAAAACACTCAGCCTCCCTTCTAATCAAAACAAAACTTTTAAGTGATGATATCTGACTCTCAGTACAACCAATAGTCAGTGCTGGACCACCATGCTGAAAGAGATCAAATGAAGCTCTAAAAGAACAAAGTGAGAGCCGCCTAGGCAGGACTAACTCACTGGAAGCAGCTTTCCAGAATATAGGAATACAATAGTTCTTTTCACACAATGAAAGTGAACAGCTAAACGTTAACCTAAGCCTGACCCTTTTACCAGGCTTTCCAGAGAGACAGTTTTCAATAAGTTGTTACATTTCAGGCATTCCTGAAAATACAGAATTATGGACCCAGGGGAAGGAAGGGAAGGGAATCACACAAACTCAAGAACTAATCTGTGCAGGCATGTTGGGAAATAAATAGGCATAAAGACTAAGAAATATGCTCCAAGGTTTTTGGTCAGAACACTTGCTCTGTACTAGGTGCAGCCTGAAGAGACTTAAACACATTACAGTTCTGATCCAAGTGACTGTGGGTTATGAAGAAATTAACATGAACATCTTACAGAGCATATTTTTGCAACCTACCTTTGCTTTGAAGCGTTTACCATTTCACATAGATAAGCCAATAATTGTTGTTTCTTTCCCTTTAACTCAGGCTTTAGAATATAAACATCCCATTGAAGCAAGAAGTATTTGCCTTCCAAAACATTCTGATTCCATCCTTAGCACAAGCTTTAGTACATCCTTAGTACAACCACCTGTAGCAGACATTCACCAAACCCAGCATATACCATTCCGACACCTGCACATGATACAGCATTGTATGAACACAGGACTATACTTGATGCTGCAGCATATCAGCATCATACAGCAGCACAAAAACACTGACTAGCATCTGTTACATACTTTATTCCCTTCTCTCAGGGGAAAAGCCCAGGTAACAGAGCTTTCTGATTTCAGAAAAACAAGGCAAGCTACATATAAGCAAAGCTTTAGTGCAGATCACTGCAGTTTCACCTCTAACGTTATTAAAGGTCACAGAGAAAGCCTTGGAGGAGTTGCACTCATCCATCTGTCAAAGCACAGCCTGTAAAACAGAGCAGCAGAGACAACAAATGTCATCCTCTCTTTTCCAGACCAGCTTCACACAGACCTGAAACCACCTGCTTGTCTCAAACCAGCATTTGCTGTCATTTCAAAGGGACTCTACCATTTGTAGGGAATATTTGACTTCATTCCTAAACATGCATCTCACCAAAACCTAGTCTTGCAACAGTGCTGGTAGTTACAGTGATGTCCAAGCATGAGGATAGGCAGCTGACAACCAACAATCGACAGCTGCCAGAAACAATTGTTCCTCCTGTTCTCCTCTACAACATAAAACTAAAACCATACGCTTTAAAATTAGCATACAAGTACGAATCTCATGGGAAGTATTGTACAACTCCAGTAATTAATGTACCAATTATTGAACTATTTACCCAAGTTATTGTAATAACTCAGTACTCAGAGTAAATAGTTTTAGAGTAATTTGCTGTGGGTTCCCCCTCACCCCCCAAATCCATGCAAATGTTTCAATCTTTGGAGAAACACCTACATCGAGCACCAATAAATCTTTACAGCAACTGGTTGGGCTCTACAGGCATCACTGAAATTTTCCTACTTGCATCAGCTGCTTAGACACATACTCACGCTGGAGTGGGCATCATCTGTCTTTTGAAGATAATGCAAATAAACCAATAGAGAAATTCTCATTATTTATCATTTGGTCAAAAATATGTATCTCGATTAAAAGGGGAAGGCTTAGATAACCTCAAGTCATGGCAAATACTACTTCTGCACTTGAGGGCAAACAATACCTTGCTGTTAGAGCCAGCCGAACATGTTCTCATGTTTCCAAAACCATTTCTGCCTCAGGCACTTCAATAGCAGCACCAGGATTCCCCTGCAGGCATTGAATCTAGCAACGGAAATGAATCATGTTGCCTCTGAAAAAGTGCTGGTCTTAAATTCTTGACCCGGTTTAACAATGAATGCATTCAAATATCTCACTTATCCAAACTTTGTAAGCCTCTATAAAGTACCATAATTATAGTCTTAGAGGCATGTTTCTGCTAAAGAAGGCTTATAAAAATCTATTCAATTGCTACTTATGATTTCGTTAATGCAACAACAAAAGGAGCAGTAAAATACAACACAACCATAAATTGAGTAAAAAAAGACAGCTTAACTAAGGCTTATCTTAATTTTCCTTTACTGAGAAGGGACCCCCAAAATTTACACAGAAATGCCGTATTTAATTGTGCCTGCATGCTGGCTACCATGATTTAATTCAGCAGTCTATCACAGCTTTCTAGTTGTTCTTAACTTGCAGTGCTCTAGCATTGTTATGTACTACAGAGCAGCTTTGAAAAGGAATTCCCTGTATCACAATTGGGGAAGTTTCAAGCATCTTCAAAATAACTTTCACAAAGCCTAGCTTTATGCTAGAGCAAATCTGGTTCAGAGACCTTCTAAAATTCTAAGTAATGTGACTGATACATGCCTATGGAGTCTCAGAACTTAGAATCATGAATAGTTAGGGCTGGAAAGGACCTTAAGATCATCTAGTTCCAAACTCCCTGCCATGGCAGGGACACCTCACACTAAGCCATGCCACCCAAGGCCTCATCCAACCTGGCCTTGAACACCACCAGGGATGGAGCACTTACCACTTCTCTGGGCAACCCATTCCAATGCCTCACCACCCTCTCAGTAAAGAACATCCCTATACCTAATCTAAACTTCCCCTGTTTAAGTTTGAATCTGTTACCCCTTGTCCTGTCACTACAGTCCCCAAAGAAGAGTCCCCCCCCAGCATCCTTGTAGGCCCCCTTCAGATACTGGAAGGCTGCTATGAGGTCTCCACGCAGCCTTCTCTTCTCCAGGCTGAACAGCCCCAACTTTCTCAGCCTGTCTTCATACGGGAGGTGCTCCAGTCCCCTGATCATCCTCGTGGCCCTCCTCTGGACTTGTTCCAACAGTTCCATGTCCTTTTCATGTTGAGGACACCAGAACTGCACGCAATACTCCAAGTGAGGTCTCACGAGAGCAGAGTAGAGGGGCAGGATCACCTCCTTCGACCTGCTGGTCACACTCCTCTTGATGCAGCCCAGGATACGGTTGGCTTTCTGGGCTGTGAGCGCACACTGAAGGCAGTTCATGTTATATTTCTGATCAACCAACACCCCCAAGTCCTTCTCCGCAGGGCTGCTCTGAATCTCTTCTCTGCCCAGCCTGTACCTGTGCCTGGGATTGCTCCGACCCAGGTGTAGGACCTTGCACTTGGCATGGTTAAACTTCATAAGGTTGGCATCAGCCCACCTCACAAGCGTGTCGAGGTCCCTCTGGATGGCATCCCTTCCCTCCAGTGTATCAACCGAACCACACAGCTTGGTGTCATCAGCAAACTTGCTGAGGGCGCACTCAATCCCACTGTCCATGTCACCGACAAAGATGTTGAATGAGACCGGTCTCAACACCCATCCCTGAGGGACACCACTCGTTACCGGTCTCCAGCCAGACATCAAGCCATTGACCACAACTCTTTGCATGTGGCCATCCAGCCAGTTCTTTATCCACCAAGCAGTCTCTTGATACAGCTTCTCAAAAATCAGTTTCAAGCCTTTGTCTTTTAGTCTTCACATTTAGGCATGAAATTAAAAAATATTCAAAAAAACCCCATTCGCTTTGTTTGGAAAACTGCTACAGAAACATCCTGAAAATTCTCTCTTGGGAACTGCCAGAGACTGAATGTGAATTCGATATTCGCATCTTTTAACATGGCTTAAAGTAGGCATCAATTACAATGCAAATCCGAGACCACTTTGTCATGAATTGCAACTCACTCTCTCTTTCCATTAGGTTACACCTAGAGTACAGGGATTCCTGCAAATAGAAATTTTGGATTAGCTCACTCAAACATGTGTCCAATGTATACACATTATTTAAGTTAGCTATGAACCCAGCCTCTAAGCAGAAGTACACACCAGGCAGTTAGTCCAGTCCTCAAAGCACTCCAAGGGCTATTTCTAAAACCAGGAATGAATTAAGCGCATATCTTTTGATTCTAGCCTGTTGCTCAAGAGGTTCAATCAAAACCTCCAAATGAAGTCAACTTTCCAAGACACATTCTGAACTCACACTAAAATGAGGTATATAAAAGATATAAATATTTATTAGAATTACAGCAGCTTCACATAGCAAAGTTAAAAATTTTAAAATATGTCAATTTCTGCATTCATGATTTTTCTTCGCGGTCAGTAGGTCTCTGGGATATCTGTAGGCACCTTTAAGAGTTCTTCAACTTCTTCCTGTAAAGCCTCAGCTTTTTCACTCAGCAGCATCTATAATGGGAAAAAATAAAATGAACACAAAACCCCCTTGAAAATATGAATATAAGCATTAACTATAGCTTAGGTTCAAACACCAATGTTTCTTTCCAAGCTTGCATCTGGTCTGTAAAAAACTTCTATTGCTGCTGCTCACAGGACTACGGTACCTTTGCCTCAAAGGACCAAAATTTTCACAAGTACTACTACCAGCATTTTTTACTTTTTAGTGTATACCCATATGAAAAACACTAACACAAAAATTTATACTGTACACAGCTGGTTTGCTCAGTTCTGCCATCACTTAATATGCTAAATATAACAGAATACGAACAGTTTTGTCTAGAACTGTTAGCAGGAGCATCTACAACAGACATTTGTTTTTCACGCTGGAATAAACATCTGTAAGTAGTGCCTGCCAAGTTACCAAGTTCTTGCTTAATTCAAAATTTCTTACTACAGCATTTTACATCAGACATTTAGGGACCCCTAATATTAGGAACTATGTAATCCACTACCCTGAGCTGTTTGTTGCTGACAGCTGGCGTATAACAGTTCCCCAGTAGCATGTATAGCATAACACATAGAAGTATTCTTAACTTCCCAATTAGAGAAAACTCAATCAGTTTAATATCTGAGCATGAGAATAAGCTAGATTGCTGCATTTGGCACTGATGAGGAATCTGCTTATATCCTTTTTTTTTTTTTTTTTGGCTTATACAGCAACAAAAAAGCAGTAACGAGCCTACAACAACTATAAACAGCCATGATCTAAAATTACTTTTACTCCATGAGAATATATAAACCAAGACCTCACTTGGAGTATTGTGTACAGTTCTGGTGTCCTCAACATAAAAAGGACATAGAACTGTTGGAACAAGTCGAGAGGAGGGCCACGAGGATGATCAGGGGACTGGAGCACCTCCCGTATGAAGACAGGCTGAGAAAGTTGGGGCTGTTCAGTCTGGAGAAGGGAAGGCTGCATGGAGACCTCATAGCAGCCTTCCAGTATCTGAAGGGGGCCTACAAGGATGCTGGGGAGGGACTATTCATCAGGGACTGTAGTGACAGGACAAGGGGAATGGGTTAAAACTTAAACAGGGGAAGTTTAGATTGGATATAAGGAAGAAATTCTTTACTGTTAGGGTGGTGAGGCACTGGAATGGGTTGCCCAGGGAAGTAGCGAACGCTTCACCCCTGGCAGTGTTCAAGGCCAGGTTGGACAGAGCCTTGGGTGGCATGGTTTAGTGTGGGGTGTCCCTGCCCATGGCAAGGGGGTTGGAACTAGATGATCTTAAGGTCCTTTCCAGCCCTAACTATTCCATGATTCTATGATTCTAAGACTTTGCTATTGACTGCACAGTTTTTTCACACCACCCACCCGTTCATTTATTCTAGACATTCCCTTACTTTACCAAAAGGTCAGCAACTGCTCAATTTGTTACTCTTAACCATCTTTAATAAATTATATTGTCAAGAAAATATTTCAATATTCTTAATACATATTCTTATTTGGATCACAAATATCCACTAATGCCTTATTAGTAATTTGAATCCTTCACTTTTAATGTCATTCAAACACCCACTTTTGACATACTGAAGTTCTGAAGCAGGTTTTTATAGCTTTGTTTCTAACTTACCTTTGCAGATGAAACAATTTGTTTGGCTTGACGTCGTGACAAGTGATCAATCATCTTGACCAGAGTTTCAGGATCTGCATTAGCCAAGTGTGCTAAAGTTTTGTACCCTGCATTATAAAGCTGTTTTGCTCGTGCCTGCAAGTTCAAAAGTTGTGTTAGCTTCTTAGAATAGGCAATAAGAATTGCCATTAAGTGCCAACCTCTGTGCTAACCTAAAACATTTAATCTCTGCTTATTAATCCAATTCTGATTTATTTTTCTAAGAACACAAATACTCCCTGAGAATCATACCTCCCTAAAATACAGCTTTACTGCTGAGATTTATCTCCCAATACAATGTTACCCAGCTCTTCAGAATTCAGTTGTTGCCATTTTCTCTGAGCCTAAATGATACTGACTCTACCGTCCTCTTTTTGTTATCATGTTCTCTGCATTCACTACCACTGACAGGAATGACTGTCACATTATTTGATGATGTCCGAGTGAAAGATTTTGCCCATATTTCCCCCCCCCGAATTTTCACATAACAGAGCTTTCAGAGAGTTCCAGAAGACTATACTTCCCTGTTTCAAGCTTATAAATAATTTCTCTTTCAGTTTAACAGTATCTTTTTTATTTCTCTAGTTTCGTGCGAAGTCATGTCTGTGATCTCACACATAGCAGAGAGATACACATCACAGAAGAGACTGTCTAGAACTTGATTATCGCCAGTATAAGGGTTTGTGCACTATCTGCTTCTCCTGACTTGGTTTGATCCTGCTGCTATGTAAGGTAATCACGCAGTATTTGCTTAACAGAGGGCCTCTGGGCAAACATTTCCTTTGCAAAACAAGTACTGCTAGAACTTCACAAATTTTAAATTAAAATGCATTTCTACACTAGTAGTGGAGTAATTTGTATACCCAAGGCTTTCATATCCTGAGTTATGAAATAATACCCATCTGATGAGCAATTATTGCACCTCCACATATCTGGTCAATTACCTTTTGTTTTCCCTCCCTCCCCTTGCCTCTTTTAAAGACAAGGAATAGAAATACATTTATTTGATGGCATATGTGTTTCTTTAGCATCTAACAGGTAATGGCTTACAATACATTATCTTCCTCCAGGGTAACTGAGGACTATGCATGTTCATTGATGTGAACCAGGTGTCATTAATCTCACCAAAAATAGTAACTATTGCCAGCAAATATTTTCTGTGACCTATTTGGCTGCTATATGCCTAGCATGACTGACAACACAGAATCCTTCTACACTAATGACTTAAACCCCATGAAAAGGTTTTATATTGCTCTTTGAAAACTGTGCAAGTAAGCATGCAGAAAATAACTCTCTCTTTCAATACAGTAACCTCAAGATTGATTTTAACATTTCCTCCACAGAAATCTAAGCAAATTATGTCTGTTCAAGATGACAATTTATTCTGCTACAAGTATCAGCTGTGGCACAGTTTTAACTCCAGTGCAGAAATGCTTTAATTATAGCAGTAATTTTCAAGAGTCATCTTTAAAATAAAATTTTCGTAGAATCATGCTGTCGAGGCTGGTTTAGCCCTTACACAGAAATGTTCCCCTATGGACTGAGCCATCAAAAAACTACTTGCCTCCTGCATCTAATTCAGAAAATCCAATTACAAAAGACACCATTAAGCTCTAAGTCTTCACTGTTTTGCTCCTTGGACTAAAGCCTTACTGCCACCAAATTCAATGGTTGCTGACAAACTGATTTTACAACAGGTTGGACAAGCTAGTTAGATGATTTTGCAAAGGAGTCCAGTAATTACTTATAACCTTGCCCTGAAGTCCAAAAAGATTTTGTACTTTAATAGGAGTCTTTCATTCAGAGACAGAGTAAGCTTCTTACTTAGAACATATGCAACACTGCAAGTGATTGTAAAAGCCTAAGTTCCCAACAGGACTTCACATATTTCTGTGAGGATCTCGTAATGTAACTAAATATGTAAATTATTGTTTCTCTTTACTCAAGAATCCTTTACCACAAGAAACCTGGACTCTGTTTTCCAACTGAGTATACAGCTAGATTATTGTTCTGTTGCTGTGGTAGCAGCCAGAAGAAAAACATCCTTGACTCCAGCTCACATTTCCTCAATAGACCACTTTTCCCCCAATCTCCAGGACTGTTGTGGGATATCCGCACTATGCCAAATTCTCAAAAAAAACCCTAGCTTGGTCTTCCAGATAAGGGACAGTAACATATAGCATACTAGTTTATATTGGGAAAACCTCATAAAGCCAGGTTTACTAACCTCTAGAACACCTGCTACCTCCATCAGAGGGATGAGTTCTGTCTTAACACAGTATGTCAGCTGCTTGGTAAGTTCTGTCAGCAAAGCTTTATAAACCCAGAATTCTTCCAATTCCTGCAGAGATAAATAGAATTAAAAATCAAATTCTAAGTTCTGTATTGGGGGGTATGACTAATAAGAGCTCTGCTATGGCAACAAGCATATATTACAGGGGAAGCATTGCTATTTCTAGTTATCCTTTCAGAGTTGCAGAGTTGTATTCAGCACTCCTCAGCTGAACATCCCAAAGCTGTTTTCCTGACATTCCACAACCAGATGGCCTTATTTCCAAGAGAAAGCTAAAACCATCAGTGCACTATACACTTTGTATATTTTCTCTGTATATAAAGCTTACTTTTAATATAAGAAATATCACTGTATGAGCATGTTTTTCTGAATAGGAAAAATAAATTTGAACAGGAAAGATGAAATACAACACCTGCATTCAGTTCTAATGTAAGAGAACAAGACTCCAGATCTTGCAAATCCCAAAGAATTTATTGGAATCCATTAACACACTACCTCACAGAAGCGCAGAACACAGGAGGCGAATGAGGCAGCAGAATTAAGGAGATTTTGCACATATCCCCGGGACATATTAAATTTCTCTGAAACACTCCATATATTGGTCTCTTTCAGTAGCGCATAAAGGACAAATGACAGGTACAGCCTGTTTACCACAGCACTGTCCACATTCTAGGAATAAAGCAAGTCAGAATTCAGAGCCAATATCATATTCAAGATACTCTGTTAGCACTACAAGGAAGTTCTTTTCACCTCTACTCCTTCCTGTCTTTAAAACATGACTACATTATACCCCATGACATTAAACATTAAGAAAATCATCCAGTGAGGTTAAAAGAAACTTAATAAGTACAACAACAATAAAGAACACTAGCAGAAAAATAATCTAGAATTTGTAAATAACCAAATGAAATGACTAAACTGTGATCTTAGGTATGAGAAATCTCCAGCCTACCTTTCTGATGGCTTGACCAGAAGCTTTTTTTGTAATAAAGCTTTCGGGTACTCCCACAATATCTGCTACTTTTTGCTCTGCTCCACTTAGCTGGTTGAACTAAAATAAGATTTTATAAAGAATTTTCAGATATTTAATTCTCTTAATATTATAGAAAACATAAGTCTATTACTTGAAGTGAAATAATGTTTTGTAATATCTCTATATAGTGCTTAAGTCACTAGACTAGTAGAGTCACTAAAGTCAGATCGCTAACTTCTTTGCCTACTTGTTTGAATTACCTGTTACTGTCAATCTCTGAATGCCACATTTTAACACAATTAAATAGGTATTAGTGCTACCCTTAGTATACAGCACTTTACAATAAAGAGAGGAATTGAATTATGGTTGGATCTTAGAGTGTGCAAAACTAGGTTAATGGCTGTGCTGCTAGGCTGACATTAGCATGAGTAGCCTGTAGGAAGGTATTGATCACAGTGTAATAGTTGCAATCATGGCTGGAGTTAAGCATTAGACATATCAAGGATCAAGACTTAACATTCTGTAGCAGATTTGGCTCCCAAAATTACAGATTAAATGATTGAGCATTAGAAGGTAAATATGGCTCTTGATACATTTAATAGTCGTTTTCTTGCAGTCTACTATGATGCGGTTACATATAACTAGCTCAGAGGAAAGCACTGATTTAGGATTCACCAGACCTCAGTGATGGCAAGGCTAGGCCCAAGGCTAGAGTCAGGATTTGGAGTACTGGCAACTCAAAAGATGTGTTTCTGCCACTATTTCCCCCAAACAGGATCAAATATTACAGATGCAGAAGAGAACTTAGGTTTTTATGTAATAAAAGACAATACTTCTGTGCTGTGAGTGAAAATAAAGTAGCATATCTTAACTTTTCATCGAATTGCTACCCCACTATCTGCATTTCCTACAGTACAGTATTACTACATGCCCTGATGCAAGTTTGCTCGTAAATTCTCACCTGTCGCAAGTATATCATCCAATCTGGGCTACAGTTAGAAGTTGTATCATACGGAGTTGTCAGATACAGAAGATGAAGATTGCTTTCAAGAATCAGCCCTTCCAAACCTTTCTTCAGTTCTCTATAAAGAAGATTGCAGTATGCCAAGTCTATAGACCCTATAATAAGCACACAATGTACTGCAACTTTAAACAGGCATACACAGTTAATGTAAAAGACTTTAACATAGAATCAACATTTCCTTTATCTTCCACAACAGCTTGTTATGCCATCTGAACTGAAGATGGACAGTTGTAACCTGAATAATTGCTCCAACCTGAGCAGTGAAACAAGAACTGATGAAAGACAGTCATCTATTTCCATCTATGTCCGTTCAGGGTGTGGTTTTGGAGTGTTTGTGAATTGCCTTGGCTTTAAAGAAATCCTGGAACAAATCTTGCAGATTGAAGGAATCTGTTTCAGAGACTCACTCTATTCCAATGGCATTCCATACTTTGTATCTTTATGCTATGACAGGAAAACAGAACTTCCTGATATATTCACTATTTTATTACAACTGGTCTACATGTCATATGTTTCCTTTCCCTCCTAAGCTTCCCTCTAGGTCAAGAAATCCCCCTGTTCACCATAACTGTTCATAACAATGAATTATAAGATGAGGTTGTGAGGCATTTTGAGTACAACCACTAAATCAAATCTTTAAATCACTTTTTTTGGGGTAGAGTTCTGGTTTTACTCCCACTGTGATCAACGTTATTACATTTCATTCCCATCATGTTCAGCCCAGCACATTATTTAGCAATCAAATCTGTCTCTCTACAACTTATTTTTCATTACAGTTTCAGACTGAAGATGAGAAAACATACTAAACTGAAATAAGGCTGAGATGAAAGGGTATGTTGAAATAAAGATTATAATAAGAATAGAAAAAAAGTCTTACCTTTATATGTAGCTTTACCCAGCGGTGAGATTGTTAGTGTACATTTGGAATGGTTGTCCTTCTCAGATATTCTTCCTTTTAGGAGTCCTTTTTCTATTAGTTTTTCTAGCCCATCTTTAATTATCTCTGAGAGGCTCCTCTCTTTAGACAGCAGCTGCTTCTGAACACCCAGCAATGTACTGCACATAAAATTGTTGACCTCTTCACAGGTAACTGCTATCTGTATCAGTTTTGCAAGAGATTAGAATGTTAAAAGGTGTCATTTTACACATTCTGTAAGCTATATGAAAAAAACTGTCTACAGAAGCAGAGATATCCTGTTAATGTGTTTCTATAGAATTACATGGGAACAAATAAAAGGACAGACAACTTATGATGGACCTGATGGATTACTCTCTATCTGTTCTATTATTCTAGCTACTGCATCATGTTAATTTGTTTCTAGTTTGAATTAAGTATCAGAAATGGAAATGTTATTAATACTGCAACGTATCATAAGGTAGATTTGTTTTTTTACACATAAGGAAATTATCAATTAATTACGTAACATGACATCTGAGTTAAATAAGACTAATCAAATCTTTGTTCTTTTTATATAACTAGAAGCTGTTCTGAGCTTATAAGCCAATATGTTTAAAAAGTCTATTTTTCCCTAAAGAATCAACAGATAAGATTTTCTTTGTATTTCCAAGCACTTAAGTTACTCACACAGAAGAGTTAACTGATACCTTCAATCCAACCAAAGACAACAACAGAGTCTGCATTCCCTTGGTCAACTCCAGGAGAAGACTGCTGTAACAATTCTCCAAAGGACTGTTAATTAAATCCTGAACCTAAAAAGAGCAAGAAATAGTAGTTCAGAGAAAAGATTTATGCACTAGTTTCACACATTTAAAAATATTGATATGCATGATTCAGCTTTAAAGAAAATAAGTATAGGCATCTAAAAGTTTACAGTTCACACCTGAAAACAAACCACATAAAGGCAGGTTAGAGGTATTATTACATAAGTCAAATACATGCAACATTAAGAAGTGAACAAAAATTGAGCTAGGCATTTCAGCTCCTCCTGTTTATCCCACCAGCTTAATCCAACAATTTAAATTATCAATAGCTTTATAAAAATTACCAAGTGTTTGTCTTTCTCTTGCACTATGAGAATACTTTCTCCAGCACTGTCAATACCAGCTCGACCAGCTCTGCCAATCATTTGTTTATACTGGTTCTTCTTCAGGAAGTCATTAGCAACATAAGGAGCTCTGAGAATAACCCTGTGAAGAAGTCTTCAATAAGTTATGCTTTATATTAGAATTATTAAGTAGCAATAAAATTTTAAATACATTCTTTATATATGCCCCTTGCTTGCTAAATAATTAAAACCAAATGCATCTGTTTGAATAGAAAACCATTTAACAATTTAAGATTTACTGAATGACAAGCCATGTTTATTATGTTTTGCAGAATCTTTGGAACTAGTCTTTACCTCTACTCAGAGGCCTGAGTTTAAGATGAAAACCACTGAGATATGAAATAAACCCCACACAAAACATAAGCTACACTAACTATACATCAGTTACGCTAGTAAGACAATACTTGTCTATATTAATTTTTTGCCTTCCCTCAAATGCATCATTCCAACATACATGCACACAAAAATGAATTCTTAATAAACAGTCTTTGGTCAGAGTACAGCAGCCATGTCTTCAGCACTTGTGTAAGAAAAGATTGCATATTTTTTGTGTTAAAACATATTCAAACTGTATCTCCTTAGAAAAATGTCACGATTTAAACACTGTTCTTAGGACAGTAGCTAAACAAACCACCATGAATTCCTTGCTCTTCTGGATAACATTATAGAATACTGAAGCATATCCTCGATTTCTTCACGTTTTCTTAATTCATTTATGTAAGTGCCCTTCGGCTATGCATTCTGAGGGACTTGATACTGATTCACATTTTCCTGTGTAAAAGCTTTGCAGTCTTGTGTCCCGAGTTGAACACTAAATCCCCTATGGATCTAACTTGTTAGTAAAAGCAGAACATACTTTAAATAGCATCAATATTTCCAACTTACTAAAGAAACCTTTTTACAAAGCAAGAAAAATCAATGCAACAATTAAATACGTTTCAGTTACTAACCTTCTGGCTGGCAGGTTGACTCCAGCAGCTAAAGTAGCTGTGCAAGCAAGCAGACACAGGACACCTGCAGAATATGCTTCCTCTATAATTTTTCTTTCATCATTTGTAAGGCCACTATGATGATAGGCAATACCAAAAGGAATTGTTTGCTTCAGAACAGGACAGACACTTCCATTTCCAATATACTTTAGGTTCTTGATGAGATCTTGTT
Source organism: Psittacula echo (assembly GCF_963264785.1). Taxonomy (NCBI): domain Eukaryota; kingdom Metazoa; phylum Chordata; class Aves; order Psittaciformes; family Psittacidae; genus Psittacula; species Psittacula echo. Next base: position 63,270,425 of record NC_137735.1, read on the forward strand.
TCTCTTTCTCTCTGTGAGCTCTAAATTCTCTTGGAGAAGGAAAAGCATTTATTTAGACTTACCTATTTTTTCAGATCAATCATTAACTACTTAGAAAATAAAATTAAAAAATAAAATCAAGAGACATGCTTACTGTCTATTTCTGTTCATTACCCATTCCTCTAACATCTATGTCAGAGAAATAGTTATTCTCAGTAATTTTGAAATAGCAATACACAAGAGAGTGATTAAGTTGCAACAGAACTCTTTTCTTGTTTGTAAGCACAGGTAGAAAAGGGATTAAATTCTGACTGGATGTGATTATCAAGTGCCCTGAAAAAATGAAACAGAGCCAGTATCAGCTTGTAGTGGATGTTATAGATACATCAAAATGGTTTCAATTTTAATAGCGAGGGAGAGTTATTATTTATTTGAATATAATTTGTTCCTACATAAAATTTAACTCGGCTAGATCATTATGAGCTGATCAAATCACAATTACATGATATCATAATGTGAGTCTTACTTTCTTTATTAACAAAGCCTGGTTTAGATTTTACAAATTATATATACCAGGCTATAGAGAAAATGAAAAAGCCTGCAGAGACCAGTGCCAAAAGAGCCCAAGGTTAGATTAGTGTAGTATGCTTTTCCTTTTTCCTTTATTTGTTCTCTAATAACCATTTTATTAATTAGGGTTTTTTTAAAAAAGGAGTTTTGCTTGTTAAAACATTTGTTTAATAAGCCTTGAGCAGTTTGCTATCATTTATGCACTTAGCAACTTTACATGATTCCATATTCAAAATATTTACTTCTGATCACCAGAGAAAGTCACTTGCAAACTAGTGAAGTTATATCCTGACCATTTATTCCATATATAATTTAAAAAACCATGAAAGATACTTACTTCTTGAGGTACTTGCACACCATTGAAGCCACATTTTCACAGTTCTTTTTGGTGGGACAAAAGATTAGGCAGGAATATTTAGGAATAACTTCAGTAACCAGTGCAATAATGTGGTCAGGATCTGCTTTCTCCAGATTACTAGAATACTATCATAAATGGATATTGACAAACATTTAAACTTAGAAATTAAGTCATAAACTAAGTATTCAATACTTGCTCTCAACCTTTGCTAGAAAACTGTATTTGCATTAACACAACATAAATGCAAGAAACTGTGGGATAAGTTCTCCCAATCCTCACTTGAAATAGTTTATTAACACATGTATCTTGAACTGAAGAATACATGGACGTAAGAATCAAACACTTTGCTTTTTCCTCTCAAAACTTCAAATCATTTTAGCAACACCACAGTGATGTTACTTGTGCTATTACTGACAGCCTACTATAACACACATTTTTCTTTTTAAAGATTGAAATTAATTCATGCAAGGCAATAATGGAAAAAAAAACCCACCCCAAACAAAAAAAAAACCCCTGAAAGATGTCTTCTTTCAGCATCATCTAAGGTCAAGTACAAAAGATCAACTGGTGAGAAAATCTATCCAAAACCATAAAGCACTAGGTACCTATAATGCTCAAACCCATTCCTCTTCATATATCAAAATACTGAAAAAACCCCTACCTTAATGAGCAGTAAAGAATTGAAAATCAAGTTAAGTATTCAGTATTTTAAAGGAATTTTTTCTCACAAAGCCTAACATTTTTTTTCTCATATGTATTACGAAAGAACCATCTTATTTAAATAATTTCTTTGTAAAATATCTGTAAACAAATCTATGTAAAATAGTACATTTCATAACTATACTTCAAAGAAACTATAAGCACTTCAGGTTTACCTTGAAATTAAGGAGACGTGAAAAAGTAAAGCCATTTTCCGTTTTGCTGTCAACTGCATAAATGGTGTCTCGTATCTTTATGTATTCTTTTAATTCTACCTAGGGAGATAAAAGCCATGAACAAAAACTTTAGTTAAGTCTTTTCTAAAGGTTAAGCTATTACTGATGTCTTTTCTAAGCATCACATTTCATATACATACATACATGCATGCACACAAGAACACACTCCACCCATCAAGAATTTTTTTAGAGTTCATTGTTTTAATTGTTTGCCCTGAGAAAACATCTGACTATAATGAAGAATACAAGAAATGTTGTTTCCCATGAACTATTCATAAACCATTGTCATGGCAGTGTTCAACCACCAGTAGTACAAATTCTAGTTATATCAAATGAACTATAATGATATCAAAGTAGTTGTAATTTAGGAATTGGTTTAGTTAAACTGACACAAGTGGCTTAATATAAAGGTACTTGCATTTGTGCATTTACAAGTGCATAGATATTAGTACAACTGCAAGCATTAGCGGGCATTATATTACACTGTGAAATTAAGCATAAAGCGATACAATCCTAAATGGACATGATATAATTTTAAAGTCAAATATCTTTACTAGTTTATGGTATCTTGTATACAGACCGGTCTAAAATTATTAGTATAGTACTCCGCTTGCAGGAACTTCTGCAGGTCTCCAACATTATTTAAGGTTGCACTCATTCCAATGATTTGTGTGTTTTCTGTAAAACAGAAGTTGACATGAATTTATTATTGCCATGCTCACAATTTTAAACACTTCTGCTCAATACTGAATTCAAAAGCCTGCTTCTTTATTGTTAGTCTTCCTAAATGCCAAAGTAGCAAGTTTGAAGTGGGATATAACTAAGAAATATTACTCGAGATGTACACATAAAAAAGAAACCCTTCTCTATAGAAGCTTTTAACTGAAATGACTAAGAGACTCCTACAAAGAAATGGAAGGCATTTGTCAATACTCAGGATTTTCCAGAGAAGTATCAAAAAGCTTCAAAAACACCTGGTCCATCATTACAGGGTCAACTGACTAACAAATAAGTAAACACTGTTACTGCATGGAGTCATTCTTAGTTTTTCAAAAGCAGCCAGAACACCACAAACCCTGAAAGACAAAGTATGATATCTCTCTAAAGATGCCATCGCTACAATATTTTAGTAACATTAACTGCAGCTGTGACTTACTACTAGTGTAAAGAATTTTTGCAAGAGTCATTTCCAGTGTTGCTCCACGACTTCCCTCACCAAGCATATGCAACTGTGCACAGAAAGCAAAGAGAAAATGCAAGAATGTTACTGAGTTAAGAGTATTTCTACAACACACAACATTTTTTTAAAGTCCTAAATAAATATTACAGGACTGCCTATTACAGAGGGATTATCATGGACTTACTTCCTCATTATATCCCTCTGGCAAATTCTGACTGCCAAGCTCCTTCCACAAGTATAGCCTCACTGAAACAACATTTAATAATCATGGAAAAACACACCCAAGGGCAAACTCAGAAAACAAGATTTACCTTCCATTTAATTAGACCATAAGTGATACACTTAACTCCTGATAGTAAACAGTCAGCATAGAGACCTTTGTGTTCACCAGCCTCAAGCAAACTGTTTTAAGCAACGTTTACAGTGGAAGTTGATATAAAAAGATTTCTAGCAGTCAGCTACTTCCAGAAAAACAAGTTAATCCTTAAACTGTCTTCTGTTTCGAAGCTACTAAAGTAAGCTCAGTTAGGCTGAAGCATTCCATGAACTAAACATCCCTGTTAGATGTCATACATGTGATTCAACCCTTAGCAGCACAACTGGGCCGCACCACTTAAGAGCACAATAAGGGGCAATTCTCCCAGACAAATGTTACTTCATTCAGCCATTATTAGTACAAGTCATGTTTTCGACATTTAAGAGTCCAGTTGTGGGATTCATAAAATACATTCTCCATGACTATTTATGTTTCTAATCAATCAGAAATGTCTAACTGACAAGTACCTATCAGTAATTCATCACTAACAGTAGATTTCTCAATATAGAATCCATTGTCCTGATACAGCAACAAATGCTTCAGTTAAAGAGAAAAAACTTTCAATATTACAGGTTTACGTACCAATGTAGAAAAGTTAAGTAGTGATGATAAACACTCAAAGCAAAACCAAGTAATCAAAAAAATGCTCTTTGCTAATAAAGATAAAAGTTTGCATATTATAAATCTTAGTAAGTCTTGTAGCATACCTCATCTACTACAATGAGACCAAGGTCATCAATTCTTTCTGTTTCAATTAAAGAATTCACTAGAGCATGTCCTTTTTCTATAGTAGCAATATAAAGAGACTTTTTTATTCTCCTCTTGATTGGTGGAAATCTTCCTTTACTTCCTGCATATTCTTCAACCAGGAAACCCAATTCTATCCCAAAACTTGATAAACCCCTAACCTGTTTAAAGAAATTAAAAAAAAAAAAAAAAATATATATATATATATATAAAAAAAAAAAATTAATCAGCCAGCAAACTCACACTCTTGCATTTTAGAGCTGCCTCAAGAACTCAACGTGCATATGACCAACCCACACAATAATCAACTGCTTGGATTAGTGAAAACGTATTAGCTATGACTACCTTTTCCACCTGCAAAGCTGAAATACTTACAAATATTATCAAGCTTGAGTTACATCTATTCTCTAAATTAACTTTTCCTTTATGCCAAGAGGATAACTGCAGAACTTTACATAATATTGTAACAAGCTATTATTTCAGCATGCTTTATTAATTCAGCATGTCTTATTTTCTGGCTCAGCATTCTTACCTTTGTAAGTCTGTTTTACAACAAAATTACTGACCCTCTGAGCAGCATTTAGGAGAAAAGACTAACTTCCCACCATATATTTATAAAAGTCATGCAGTTCACTAAAATTAGTGTTAAAACCAGCCAAGTAGGAAGGCATAGCAGAGAATATGAGCAGTATCAGAAACACTGTATCCAGACCTTTTCCTGGACAATGGCAACATATGGCAGGATCATCAGAACATCTTTCTGTCTGCAGAGTAATTCTTGGAGAATTATTATTTCAGCTACAAGTGTTTTTCCACCACTAGTTGGCAATGAGTATATTAAATTCCTTCTTTGCTGTAGAGATTCTAACATTAAGCAATCATGCTGCCATTCTGCAAAATTAAGAAACAAGTATTAGCAGCCCCCAGAAGCATATTAATCAATATAAAAAAATGCCTATGCCTCATATAGACTACTTTAAGTCTAGTGTTTGAGTTTTTCTTCAATAGACCACTAAAAGCTATTAGTGACTGAGCCTTCTAAAGTATTCTATAGACTGCATCAAACTTTCCTACCACCTAAACACCCAAAATAACCACCTAATAAAAGAAAACCACCACTTTCCAACATGGGTTACATTAAATATTACCTTAACTTAAATATTTTTACAGTGTTAATGGGTAAAACAGGCAACTCTTCACTAGTATTTCTTTTTCTTTCTCAACAAACTCTTAGTTACATTACCATAAAGCATATCAATCCCTCGAAATTGCCTGAATAGATCTTTAACTTTGCTAGGTAATCCGTAGAAAGGGCCTATATCAACAGAAGAAGATTCAATAGTTTTCCTAGCAGCACAAATTTCTTCAGATAAAACAGCTTCTTGAAGCTGCTTGGTTTTAGAGACCTGCAGAGTCTGGGCTTTGGCATTTCCAGTCATAGCACTTTTTAGATGATCTTTAAGACTTTCAGTTTTAAATAAATCACTCTTGGAGTCTGAGCAAGAGTCAGTAGGTCTGTTTCTGTGTTCAGCATCATGACAAAAAGATGATGTACTCCCGATTTTCTCTAAGGAAGAATTCACACATTTATTCCTCCCTTCTGAGGCTGGAGATATTCTAGAAGCAGAAGCAAGTTCATCCATTTTCTCAAAATACAAAAGTTGTGATGATGGCAATTCATCTAAAATAGAGTCAGTCTGCTCTTGATTGTTATCCACTGCTTCCGTTTCACTCACTTGGAAAGCATCCTCCTTGTCAGCTTTAAGGACAACCATATTTTCTGGAATAGAAAAATTAACTTGTTCCTTCTGTGGAAGTCCTGGCTGAAGATTCCCAGGTATGATTTCTCCAGGTGCTGTAATAGCCAGCTTCTCATCCTGCAGGTATTTGTGCTCTATATCATCAACTTGAGCTAACAAAGAATCATTTCCACAAAAGCTGTCATAGTCACCAAACATATCTTCTTCGCTATCATTACTACACTGTAACAAAAAAAAAAGTATTACTACTCCAAAGTAACACCAAGGAAGGCAGCGTAACTTGCACAACACATACGAGATGCAAACCATTTAAGCTTTTCCCAACTTCAGAAGAAATGTATATGCTTTTCTGATGTTATGAGGAAAACCTAGCTTCACTTCTAAGTGAACTTGCAGTGAGTGAAGCTTAACCTGCAAGTAGGCATGATGCCGGCTAAAGCCAAACTACATCCCTTCTCATACAAAGTAAAGCACTCCCTGATAGACACCCGCTGGGCCAAGCCACCCTCCCAAGCAGTGTTCCCTCCACCTCGATACGCCTCCCCGTACCCCTCCACCCCCGTACCGAGGTCTCCGCCGGTGGCCCCTCTGCGGAGCTCAGTCTCTTGCGAGCCACCGGCGAGCAGACGGCGCTAGGCTGCACCGGGGCCCTGCTTCGCTTGCGGACAGAACCGGGGCAGCTCTTCCTCCGCACCGCGAGTCGGGGCTCAGCCATCACCGCCACCCCGTGAAGCCGGGGGGCGTATCGCCTCCGGCCGGCGCTACGAAAAAGCAGTACGGAGACCGTCACAGCCGCGGCAGGTTATGACAAGGGACGACCGAACAGCCGAGGGTAGATGCGACCGCCATGAGACAAGCGGAAACCCACCTACACCTGTAACAGGCGCCAACATCAATTCCGCCAATACACTGCTAAGACACGGAACCCGCGGCCAGGCAGCCACCAATCGCCTGCCCCCAGCTGGGCGGGCCGCGGTCCCAGCGAATCGCATTTGTGAGGGCGGTCGGGCAGGCAATGATCTATAATCGGAAATGATGCTTGTGGGCGGTAGGGGACAACATGGCGGCGCGGGTTGTGGCGGCGGGGCCTTGGCGGGCACTGAGGCCCGGTGCGTTCATTTGCTTTACTCCTTTAGAGCGAGTGGCTGTGGGGAGGAAAGTTGTGAGCTGGTCTCTTCTGCTGTGCTGCCGTTAACTATAACTCTTTATCCTTTACAGCCGCGTTGTGGGTGCGGCCGCACCGCCTGCAGCATGAGCAGCTGCCCGAGCAGTCCGACCAGGTGAGGTACCCCCTGACCTCGGCGTCCTCTGCCTGCGCCCGGGCCAGTGCCGCTCTCGCCAGGAGGGGCTAAGGTCGGGCAGCGGAGGTGTCCAAGAGTGCCTTGGTCTTCGCGTAACTTGGGCTCCTGAAAAGCCCCCCTGAACTCAAGTAACTCGGGCTTCTAAAAGAAAACCAGCTCTGAATTCAGTTACTTGGGGTGTTACAGAGCAGGGACCCAGTGCTGAGGGAAGCCACCAGGTATTCCAAGTGAAGATGCCATTGAGCTATAGCCCAGGATCTTAACTGTGGTGGTCATGTAAGTCAGCTGTCTGAGTAACACAAATGTGGAGCAAAATGTTTGGCAGAACTAACTGATTTCTTGCATGTAGCTGAGAAATAACGGCATGTAGTGATAGGACAAGGGGGAATGGCTTTAAGCTGACAGGAGAGATTTAAACTACATATTAGGAAAAAAATTCTTTATTATGAGTGTGGTGAGGCACCGGCACAGGTTGCCCAGAGAAGCTGTGGCTGTCCCATCCCTGGCAGTGTTCAAGGGCAGGTTGGACGGGGCTTTGAGCAACCTGGGCTAGTGGAAGGTGTTCCTGCACATGGAAGGGGGGTTAGAACTGGATCATCTTTAAGGTCCCTTCCAACCCAAACCATTCCATGAAACAGACTAAAAAGAATTCATTGCATGTGGTTATGTCATAAAAAAATGTTGTCCTGTACAAGCAAAATCTTTTAAAGATACTGTTTCTCTGCCCAATTCTGTCTGTGCCTGAATTTTTTTTCTTTCTCATATCTTGTTCTGAGGCTTGAGGAGCATTTCAGGGCTTAGTAAATATTTGAGAATCTCTTTGTTAAAGTGTGTGAACAGACAGAAGCTCCCTCAGGCCTTTTGCTTTGAATTGATATTCAGAAAAGCCTCTTCAGACTTACCAGGCGGAACTACCTTACTACCAGCTTCCGTAGATATTGCCTTCTAAAGTAAAGGGTGTAAGCACTATCTTATTAATTAGAATAGAATAGTTAGGGTTGGAAAAGACCTTAAAATCATCTAGTTCCAACCCCCCTGCCATGGGCAGGGACACCTCACACTAGACCATGTCACCCAAGGCTCTGTCTCAGCCTGGCCTTGAACACCGCCAGGGATGGAGCATTCACAACTTCCGTGTGCAACCCATTCCAGTGCCTCACCACCCTAATTAATTGGTTTGTTACATTATTACTAATATATAAAAGGCCGTGTAGCTATGTAAAGCCTTTTAGATTGCTAGATTTCAATCACTATGTTAAGAGAAATCAAGATAAGTTACTGAAAAACTTCACTGATGCACTAAATACCTCTTGCTTTCAAGGCGTGTTTTGCCCAACGAATAAAAATATCAAATACTTCTTAGTTTCTTGTGAAGCTTACAGGTGTTAATAAATCTCTTAATTTCAGCCCATACAAATGGAGAATCCCTATAAAGAGCCTCCAAAAAGATGTGTCTTATGTGGAATAAATGTGGACTACAAGAATGTGCAGGTGAGTTAAAAAAAAATCTTGTTCTTAAATGATGGCAACTGGTTTACTAATTTTTAAGTGTGTATAGGAAGTCTACCAGGATTAAAAAATAAGAATTTATTCATATGTATAGGGGTTTAAAACTTAAGAGCAAGATTGTGTGCAGATAATGGTCAAATAATGTAGTTGTGCTAAACTGTTCAATGTACTAGACCTGTGTGCTGATGTTAAAACTTTATTTATCAAATAGTCCTTGGTTCTACCACCACTTAAATGCTGTGGCATAGAAAATACTGTAGCTCTAATTATACTTTTTCTTGTCTCTAGTTTAAGAACATCAAAAAAAGAAAAACAGAATGCAAGTAATAAACTAAAGCTGTCTTAAAGTTCTTAAACTGATTTTGGATTTCTTCATTTTAAGTAGCTTCTTTCCCAGTTTGTTTCTCCGCATACTGGCCGCATTTATGGCAGGCATATAACAGGTATGTGAAATGTTAAATCACTAAATGCTAATGTTAATGTGTTTGTGAGTCAGAGTAACTGTATATTGGTTATCTTTTCCAGAAGTAACTACCAATTCCATACATTCTGTAAGAGTATTCTTCTTAGTAGCCTGCTTCAAGGAATGAAAATAGGCCTTAATTATATGCATTTCATATTCAATAGTATAAGCTCACATGCATTTGTCTAGGAAGACTTAGGCAAAGCTAGAGGGAATTGCCAGTAATATGCCTTTCACCCTTTAAACTAATGGTTTGGTGGTTGTTGATTTAAGAGGCTGACAATGATTCATCTCTTTAGGCTTGTGCAACAAGAAGCAGAAAGAAATTACGAAAGCCATTAAAAGAGCTCAAGTAATTGGTAAGTATGACTATGCTTTTGAGTTTTCTCAGTCAGGCTTACTTTTCTATTAAGAAAAACCTCCATCTTCTCTTTTTACAGGATTTATGCCAGTTATGTTTAAGAACCCAGCATTTCTCACAGACCCCAAGATATGTAATATTAAGTATCCAGAGTAATACACTGTAAAGAAATAAACAATAAAACTACTTCTCATGATCATATGCTTGTTTACTGGAAATGCGGTTGGCTAGTACAATGCATTGCTGACTGAAGGGTGGATGTCAGGTTTTGGGTTTTTTTTGTTTGGTTTTTTTTTTTTGGTTGGTTGGTTGGTTTTTTTGCTTGTTTTTTTATGAAGTGTCAAGTCTCTAAAATATATTGTCAGAAGTATAGAAGATGAAAGCAACAACAAAAATTGGCAGCTGCATGGACCGCTTTCTCCACTTCCTCCACAGGTCTTGCTAAAGTTCAGGTGGCTGTTCTTTCCCTTGTAGAATAGGAAAGGGGAGGAATAAACAAGTACTAGATACCTAAAGAGAGGTTAAAGTAGTTAAATTGTGACAGTCTATGCAAACAGAATTCTGGTAAGCATGTTACCACTTCTCCAGCAGCAGCTTCAAGTTGTATTACTCTGAGGCTGTATGTGATACGGTTATATTACTAACATACTGCTACTATAGTTTTTAAACCCTGAGAGAATACAGATCTAGCCCTGTAAGGCAAAATGAGGAAATGTCATCTGGACTTGTCTCTGTGCCAAACAGGATTCATTCACTGGAGTTTAAAAAAGCTGGTTTGCAAAAATGTACTATGTTACTTTCATCCCTGCAGCACTATAAATTGATATGTCACTTGAGTATGCTGGCAGTAGCTCTTGGTGGAAGGTCTGGATCTGGACAAATCTTTAATGGATCAGAAAGTAGGAGAGTGGGGGTATTCATTTCTGTCTCTCTTTTCAAATGAATCATCATCTGTTCCAGTAGTACTCAGTGTAAGCTTTCTTTCCTGGTCACTGTCCTCTTGGTCTTGAAGTAATTTTTGGTGAAGCTGCAGTGATCTGGATTTCTTGAATGACTTTGATCCTGTTGTGGTCCCTCTGACTTTACGCTTGGTTAAGTGTCTTGTTTCAGCTTCAGTGATGTCTTTTTCCTCTACCATGAGAGTTAGTTTGTCCTTGACATTAATGTTATGGTCAATGTTACAGCAGTTCTTTGGTATATGTTGCCCTTTGAAGGAAACAATACATGCCTGAAGTCCAGAATTGGGGAAAAAAGTTTGCAGTGCCTGACAAAGGAGAACATTCTCCTTTGGCTCTCCTGCGTAGTCTGTGACTTCTGGAAAAAAAGAAAGTACTAGAGTTGCAGTCCCTCTTGTACATTACTACCACTACTGTTTTGGCTGCCTCAATATCAGAATTGGCTTCTGCCAATTGAATCAATTTTGGAAGTCTTACTGAGACTGGCATTACATTTATTTAACTTACCTGAACAAGTCTGTTGCTTTTTCCTCTTGATTTCTTCTTTTAATTGGCTCACCTCTGCTAAGAGCTTCTCTACAGATCGTTCACTGACTTCTACTGTAGAGCATATTTTCTGCAAGGAAAAGAGCATTCAGTGGGATTAACAGTATTTGCAGAAGCTGAATTTAACCTTGTTGCAATACCCTTAAAGGTACTTGTAAGTTGGACACAAAGTAGTGAAAAGCTTAAGTAATGAGGCAGATTCTAGAGGTAACTTAAACCTTGTGTTGAATGAGGTGCAAGATACTTTATTTGTTTCATCTAAGCAAAGGAGATGTAACAAACTACAGGTAGTAGTCCATCAAAATAATCCTACTGTGAGAATTTAGTGGGCTTGAGGATTTGTCAGTGTACTTTTTGATCAAGTGCAAACTGAAGTCTTCAGCTTTGAGAACTTGATGTACAGCTCTTAATAGCAAATGCAACTCTCTGATCTTTCAAAGACAGCTTTAGTTCTTTAGTGAAAGATGGCATACCCTTTTCTTGACTTATTTTTATAGTACTGCTGAAAGTAACAGCATGTAACAGTAACTGACTTACCTTCAGTTCCTCCTGCAAGGTGGCATACATCTCATTTATCTTATGAACCTCTTGTAAGGATCCATCTTCGTGAAAGAATTCTGACCTGCAGACCAAGATGATAATTGTGTAATTGCAAGTTAATGATCTCAGTGCTTGCTTAGTAGGAGATACAATATAGAAAGAAGCTTTCTGAGCTTCAACAGTAGGTGCCGATGTTGAGCCAGACAGCTCTCACGACAAAGTATGGGACTGAACCAAGTACCTTAGAAAGGTAAATATTTGCAGGAAACAGGTCAAAAAAGTGAGCAGGGTATGGCTGTAGCATCTGCAAAAGCACTTTAAAGAAAATACTTTCATAGGAAGATAGCTGTAGCTTTCAGTGAAGTATAGTTATCAATGAATAAGGTATATATGGTACCTGTGTTGTCTCACTGCTCTCACAAACCCTGATGATACACAGGAGCCAGACACTGTTCTGTAACCCTGCTGTTCTGCCATACCCAAGTTAGTAACCACCAAAGGAACTTTCTGGAAAAGACTTAAAAAGCAGAAGTACAAAACCATGATTTATTAAACATCCAGAGGCCTCTCTGATAAGTTTCTTAACCATTAAGCATCCCAGATAGTTTTACAGTGTAGTCAGTTCTTGCTAAATGCATTAGATAACATGTAGATGACTACTTATGGCTAAAGGCAAACTGCAAGAGCAACAAGATCTGAGCAATGCCTCTAGCTTTTTTTTTCCGCATTTCTGTATAAGTCACAGACACATGATACTTGTTTGTTACACCCAGCCTAGGGGCAGCAGGTTTCTGAAGAAAACTGCAAGTTACCACCAGTTTAAATATTTCAGTGATATGTGAAGATGAACACCATGCACAGTCGAAGTCCAATACATTAAATTGATCAAGAACATAAATTGATCAATTATGTGCATAAAGTGTCTGCCTATTGACACTGGCACTACAAATAGTTATAAAGGAAAATCTCTGAATAGAGCTCCGGGGTAAGATTTCAGCTGGGCTCTAGCAATCTAAGTAGTAAGATTATTTAATGTATAAGTTTCAAGGGTAAAATAAAGTGTTACCAGTAATTCAGTTGCAATGAAGAAAACAACCTGTGTTAAGTTATAGCACATCTGCGCTACTGCTTCATTAAAACCGGAGAACAAACGAGTTACCCTTCTTGTGGCCGATGTAAGGCGTGTTCCAGTCTGTAAGTAGAACAACTTTCTGTCATAACATTAGAGGTTAATAACAGGAATACAAGGCCCTGGTTTGATAGGTGTGACTGTAAATTCTTATGAAGAAGTCTTTCCCGGAATGTCATGGTCTGGTCTGTGTTACGTCTGAATTTGTACCATCCTATTACATTCTGCAGGAAGAAGAAAATTTATTACTGTTGAATAATCTGCTTCTGTGTGTCATGAAGCAAGTTAGATGATTCAGTACAAAATCACAAATCTGAATTGTTCCATGCTGTGTACATATTCGAACATCTAGTTAAGTTGAAAACCTTAAAACATCTAACCTGAACTCTGGTATGACAACTTCCCTCTTTCCTTCAAAACCATGTGTTGAACTGCCTGTTTTCTGAGCTTGTGCTCAAGCTGAAACTCTGCAAACTTTGTTGTGTTATTTTGCTGTTTGTCTCTTTCCAGTTTGTACTTTCACCTTGAGAAACTATTCTGTGGAGAAAACTAACACTATTTTGTTCAAGTGGTGCTTAACCACTTGAATGAGCTGACTTCAACTGAGCTTAAGCTAGAAATCATTAGAACACCTTTGGGATATTTGAACTGTTTACTTGAAAAACAAATAAGAACAAAGTTGTGACATATATGCAGGCAAACCGTAGTCAAAAATAACCTCATCTGTTTGTTTTAGGGGTAAAAGATGATGCAGCTACCTTGACCAGCAGTGTGACTAGGTATAAAATTTTTTAAAAGGGGTGGGAGGGGGAAAGCTTGACTCCAGAGGTGTCCAGAATAGCTCTCCAAATCTGAGTGAGCTCCTTGGTATGGTTTAAGCTTGAAAACAAAATACCTTCTTACAGCCTGATAGTATTTTCTTCAGGGCAAGTTCGTTCAGTTCTCCTGCAGAATTATAAAAGCTAGAAGAAAATAAGGATAATTAGAGGAAAAAAGAATGCAACTGTAGAAATAATTATTCCCTAGCAGCCTGGCAATCCTCTCAATTTAATAGCTTTTTTTACCCTGTTAGGCCTAAAGATATGCTGACGCAGCTTCTTTGATAGGACAGTACAGTTAATTTAATTACTCAAATAGCTATGTAGGTGGTCTTGTACAGCCCAGATGCTGTCCCTGTATCAGTGCTACTGGGACACACTAAAGGTAACATCTGTGTTCTCTCAAACACAAAATAGTAAGATGCCTTCAATTTGATATGAAATGTCTTTCTAATAACATCTGGGTTTGTTAATTTGCAGAAAGATTTGAGGAGGAGACTGTTGTGATTCTGCTCTCACAGGGGTGTAAACCTGCCCTGCTGTATCTAAGTAACTAGTCCTTGAAACTACTGCCATGGCTCTAACAAGTGTTTTGTTTTCTGACTCATTTAAAAGCCTCTGGCTGATGCTTTTTCTTTTTTTTGTTTTTTTATGGTGACACATTGGGATGTATGGTTTTTGAAAAGCAATGCATTTTATTTATTTATTTATTTATTTTTAGTATGTTGACATTATTGTGTAGTTTATATGGTATCATAACTCACCAGAAGGTAGAGAATGCCATATCTCTTTCTGTATGCAGAGACAAACACCAAAAAGGGGCATGATAAACCAGAATAGGAATAACATAAGGCATTTCAAGAGGTTGATATGGCTACTGTAGTTACAGCCAGGTGATCTTCTCAGTAATGTAATATAAGTTTAAATCTTGAAGAGTTCAAGTTAGAGTTAATTTAAAATTTTTCATATCTGCTCATTTAAGTGTCTTACCTGAACAACTGGTAGCATGGAATATGCTTCTGTATATCTGGAAAGAGAAGGTAATATTACTCTAGGTTCATCAGTTCAAGATGTGTATTCTTCTGTGTACTATGATCAGAATTAAACTGGTAGAAGACAAAGAATTCTATATAATTTCTTAAAATCAAATACTTTGGCATCTGATTAAATAAAGTTAAGAAAGGAAATATTTAAAAAATATTATAGTTTTTCAAATGTAAAAGGAACCACTTATGAACTATTTTTAATACATTTTAAGTGAAAAATCAAATTGGGCAGTTTATTTTTCCCTTTGTTCTGTCCAGTACAGGAATAGCATGTAATATGAAATATTTCACTTGAGTTACTCTGCAGCAAGGCATGGATGCTGTTAGTGAGCTGAGGCTGGAGAACAGAAACCTGTAGCATAAATGGTGAGAACTGGAAGACTGACTACCAGAAGGAAAAACACTAAGTGATCTAATGGCATGATAAATCCTTTCCTTTACCTAAATTCACCACTTTCATTTTCACCTTTAACCTGATAAGGTACTTGGCAAATGAGCTATTAAAGGAACTAAGAGCTAGTAATTTTGTTCAATTATATTTTCTCCAGTAAAATTCTTTTGGTGCCTTTTTTTTGTGGGTGGGTTTTGTTATTTTTTTCCTGTGCAATTAAAATGTTACAAAATAATCCCTTTGGTGTTTTTTTGGGGTTTTGGGTTTGTTTTTTCTTTTTTCATCAACATGGATCCCAGGCAGTTTTGATCACTCTCTTAAGATGTTGACTGCCCTAACTGAAAACTGTAAGAAGTCATATATTTTGTGAAACCAAGCATGGTATTAAAAATGCGGACAGACTGACCGATTGTATACACAACTTCGACATCATCCATTTGTGAGTCAGTAATGCTGTTCTTGGCTTCACCTTTCACATCTCCAAGGAGAAAACCTTCCTTTATAGGGGAAGAGAAAAAAAAGTTCACATTAACAGCACCATTGAATGGGACTTTGTCTAATGTTAACAGTGTATGTGCCGTCTTTCATTCAGGAGAGGAAAAAAAGCTGTCAAGATGAACTGTTTTTCTTAGATTCTCTCACATTTTTCAGTATCTGCTCGTGTTTAAGGAAGAAAAAGGTGGAATGTGCACTCAGCTGCTTCCCATTCCTCTTGTTTTCACTCGCAAGTGAACAATTTGTGGCTACACAGGCGATGCCCAGCTCCGAGGCCTAGGCCAGGCAGCCTGACCAGCATTCCGGTCAGCCCTTTGCAGGCACGGCGCTGCTCCCACCACAGCAGCATTCGGCGGCCCGCACCCCCTCGTTTGGAAACAACCACGCTTTCCCGCCATTGTCAGCACGGAAGGCAATCTCCGCGGCAGCCGGGTGCATCGGGGAAGGAGAACGCTGCAACACCGAGTCCCCACCAACAGCAAGCTGTAAGGCCCTGCATGTTCGCGGGGCCCTCCCAGCACCAGGGTCCAAGCAGGCATCAGCGCGCCCGCCCAACGAGGACGGGTGAACCCGGCGGCGAGCCCGGCCATGGCGGCGGCGGCCCCTCCCTCCGCTCCCCCTCCGCTCCCCCCGCCCGCGATGTCCGCCCCGCCCCGTCCCCTCCCGCCTCTCCTGACAGAGGTGACCGCGGCACCCACCGTGTCCGAATCGGTGCTGAGGTGTTGGAAGGCGAGGGCGCCGAAGACGAAGCCCGACAACAGGGCCGACGTGCTCTCGCCCTCCATGCCCCCGACAATGGCGGGCAGAGCCGCCGCGGCGGGAGCCCCCAGCGGCCGCCGCCGGCAGGGCAGGGCCGGGACGGCACATCTCGTTCCGTGAGAGCGGCGGAGGTGGCCGGGACCCGGGCGGCTGCCTGGCCCGGGCCGATCGAGCGGAGGGGCGCGGGCTGTACTCAGCCCTCGTCTCCACCGTGCCCGCTTCAGCCCTCTCTGACTGTCCCGTTCTCTTCCCGCCACCTGCCAGGCGAGGCTCAGTGCAAACCTGCTGTTTCAGTTTGCCTTCAATGGCATAATTCTTAAGTCTACATTCCTGTTTTGTTTGTACTGTGTAAACAACGCTCAGATTTAGGAAGGCTGCTCAGTCGCCCTGCATTCTCATGGGTGGCTTCTGGAGGGAAGGACCTGAGGGCAGGGTGAGGTGACCTGGCCTGAGCGGTGCCTGCCTGGTCACCTGCCTGCAAGTCTCAGGACATGAAGTCTCCTTTCCAAAAGTCAGGATCTGAGCTTATTGGAAGCACCTCACTGATCTGTACTAAGAAGTTTAGTAAAGCATCACACCAGCATTTGAACAGAACTGCCTGGTCCACATCACCTGTCTGGGAGTGTGGGTGGAGAGACCTGGGTTCATGTCTTTGGAGTGAGAGGATTGTGTCATGCCAGCCTGCAATATGAAAAGGCAGGGCACTGGCTACTGGCACTCCTATCTGTAACAAAGTTGTACCTTTTGAAACAGGACAATGAAGCTGTGAGTATGTCTGGAGGTGCATTGTATTGTTTAGGGTCGTGGTGAGAGTCTTCTGAGTTAATAACCTAATAAATTGTGATAAGGAAGTAATAAAGGGAGAGACAAAAGTGGCGGTGTGCTTTGAAATGTGATCAGAGATCTAGTCTAAAGGCTCCCTTTCACTTCAGGAGAGCAAATGTCTGATTTCATCCCTCACCAGGACTATAGCTGAGTATATTCTTAGCCTTAGACTCTCATTTCTTGACTCTTGAAATAGGATGTGTGTTCTTTTGGTCTTTCAAGAGGTATTCCCATGACTTTGGGATCTCATGCATGTATTTTTAGGTTGCATATGAAATTGACCTTTTTAGTGCAATAAGAAATCCAGGAGGTTCCTGGATTATTACCTGGATATCTTCCTTCTCCAGGTGATAGAGAAGCCAATGAGAAAAGGTGCTATGCTGGATCTTGTCCTCACCAACAAGGAAGAGCTGGTGGGAAATGTGGCCATGCAGTGACCATGAGATGGTGGAGTTCAAGATCCTTAGGGTGGAGAGGAGCATGCACAGCCAGCTTGCTACCCTGGACTTCAGGAGAGCTGGCTTTGACCTCTTCAGAGATCTGCTTGGTAGAGTACTGAGGCATAAAGCCTTGGAAGAAGAAGGGCTCAAGAAAGCTGGTGACCCTGCCCATGGCAGGGGGATTGGAACTAGGTGATCTTTAAGGTTGCTTCCAACCTAAACAATTCTGTGATTCTGTGATCTCTGAATAAGGGGGTAATGAGTCTCCAGATGATACAGAATGGTGACAAGATTAATGGAAAAGAGCTAGTATGCATTTCTTGCAGTGCAGGCCATGTGATACTAAACAAATGGGTAATAAGTACAACACAACTGAAGTGGTACATTGCAACAAATGACTCTGCTATGACCCACGTTGCTATGGTGGAGGTAACAAGAACATATGGATAAGGCCAGCTTCCATAGCTGTTTGTGGAGAAAATGGGTGAATGCTGACATCTTTCAGAATTGCCTCAAGTGACCCTGTGCTGTGGTTGCAGTCACTCCTAAGCCAGAGGTGTAAGAAAATTTTACACATTTAATCAGTGCAATAAATGTTGGGCAGGTGCTGACAGATTATTCTATGGCATACAGCATGGATGATACACAAACCATATACAACATTTATAGTGACAATGTATGAGATACATACTGGCAGTCATGTACTGGCAGTCATGTAATGCCTACACATCTGATGTGTATCTCTGAGGCAAACATGCAGCGAGAACATGTAGTGGACTTCCCATTTTTGTGACACAAAGATGCAAGCTTACAAAGCTACAGAATATGATAAATAAGTTTCTGTAATTGTTGCATTTATCTTGTGTGGAAACAATAACACTTGCGTGGGCAGAGCTAAATGTGTTACAGTCATCCTGATAAGTGATACAATACTTAAACATACTTCTTCAGTGTTTTCCTAGTTCAACCGTTGCTATCCAAAGATAAACCATAAATAGCACAATCTTTTTGTAGTCAGTTATAAACACAGATCTGTGTAGATGGGTGATCATTGTTGATCAGTGGTATAGATGGGATCTGTGCAGGCCTGAAGAGCAGCAGACATAGATCAGTTAGAGTATGAATGCAGAGAAGGGAGTATTTGCACTTTAGTGTGTGCAGACAGAGTGCTTTCCATAAATGCATACTGCACCTGACATTGCTTACCATGCAATAGGTGAGCTTCAAGGTTATACTGTCCTTTTGGAGGGTTTTTCACAAGTGAAGCATGAACCTCAGTCTTGATATAAATGGAAACAAAACTACCAGAGAGGTCACCCTTGATTAGCAATCAGGTGAGGAGTTTGCTGAATGTAAGGTTGAAACATTGAGAAGATATAAACAAAAACCAAAAGGGCCTTTTTATTTATTTAGTTAGTTAAACAGCAGGTAAAAAATTAATTGAAAAGGAGGTATTCTGAGTTGTTTTCATGTGTGAGTACACACATCAGAATTACCAGAGTGTAGAGTGCTCTGGTCTGTTTGAAAGACTTTCCTATCCTGCAAAACATGATGTTGGTACCTCTGAATGTTAAGAGGAATGCTGAGGAATCAGCCCAGGTTTGCTTCCATAACTTTGTGTCATTGACTCAAAGGGTTTTTCTAAGTAGATCAGTCTGCTTTGCTGGCTTTGTAACATGGGAAAACTTGAATAGAAATACCAGGGAGCCCTACAGCTGAAGGCAAAAGAACAATTTTAGCAGTATTAACACCTTCATGTACCTACTGACAATGCTAGGGTGTACTTCTAGATACAAGCAGCTTTTAATCATGTTGCAGCTCAAAATGGGTAAACAATATACTGTGTATATTTGTGTAAAAAAGGTCAACTGATAGGAGATTGGCCATGATTGATAGTTGTGGAGCCTATTTTAATTGCCTTGGGTAGAAATACCTCTGTTAACCTGTAGAAGATGTATTACTTGAACATCAGAAACACCACCTGTGTTGTTGATGTGTCAGTGCTCTTTCAGAACTGTATCTGCTAGGGACATACGATGTTCCGGTAGTCTGATAAGAAAGGCATTACAAGAAAGCAGGCCAGCATCAGCTGCAGACTCTCCTCTCTGTGACATCCCTCCAGGCAGCTTTTGGAGTCACTGGGGTAGCCACTTCTGTTTATACCTGATTTAATCCTTCCATATAAGGCACTACAGATAGGCAGAGGTCAGTGCTGTGTTTACTTCTCCTTGCAGTGAAAAAATAAATGGGTCATAATTCCAGTTCCCTCAGACACTTGCAAAACATTGCCCAATAAGAAATTAATAGAACAACCTCAAGGATCGAGAGCCAAGAGTAGGCAGCTGACACCCACTCCATCTCATTTCCCTAGGAGACCAAGGATATCTTCATTTTTCCAAGTGAATTTCTTATGATCACGGATGTCAATTTGAGATTTATTAAATTGAAGGGAGCTTTTCTCTTAAATTACTCCTCTGTCACTAGCATGCCTTTTCTTCTAAGTTGTATTTCATTCTTCCAAATGAAGACAGTTTTGCACATTGTCTAGTGACTTTTCCTGACATATAAGGTACTTCATCATAAAGAATTGCTTGTAGTTATTTGGTAGAAATTCATCAGCTGTTGCTTACTGGATCTTAAAAATGAGCAAAACTACATTCTGTTGTTGCCAGTTTATCTGAATTATTTGCAACACCTTCACACGCCTGGATAAAGTAGCTCTTCCAGCTTCAAAACAGACACGATTACAGCAGGCTGGCTATGGGTAAGAGGGATAAATGCGGGAAGGGTAGAGGAATGACATGCAGAAGCTCTGTTTAGTTGGTGGATGGCAGAGCTAAATCTTAAAGAAGTTATTGTGCTGAGGAATTTCAGGTAGCACCATCACAAACTGTATTTATTCAGTCAACATTCATAGTGTTGGATGCATGTCTATCCATACTGGAATCTGACAAACATGTACATTTCAGTGGTTCTTTTGAAATAATAATAATAAAAAAATAAAAGAAATGAATCAGTGATTGTGATGGGAGCAAAATAAGCTATGCCAACTTTCTGACTGGAAAAGAGGAAGCAGTGTTATGAACTGCCTGGAGAAATAAATAATTTATTTTCTTCTTCACATTGCGAGCATGTGCATCACCTTCATACAGGACAGAGATACATTTCAAGTCCAGATTTACTTCTAATAGCAATCCTGAGTGCTTTGGAGTTAAGATATAGACCTACTTTGACCATTGTGTCTCAGTTGTTTCCATGCTCATGATCCCAAGAGCAGAAAGATGCTTTATAAGCTTTGCCAGCTACTTTTGGCAGAAAATTAACCAAGACTGAACTCCTGGAGTGCTGCTGGAGTGGCAGGGAATGTGACTTTGTAAGGGTTAGACATGCAGTGCAAATGGTAATGTGTCACAGGATGGAAAACAATTCTCCCTCATACAGGAGAGGAACCCCTCAGGGTACAGAAGTCTGTTTTTCCTTCTCTCCTTATAGGAAATATCCCTCTTTTGTGTGCTTAGGCTTATCGCTGAGGCATCTCATTAACTCAGTCAGTACACCTCCCTGGTGTGCTCCAGTTCACCCACCTTTCCTGCCTCAAATCAGGTCCCAGAAACTACCTCCACCCTCCCGCCTACAAAGTTTTTAGCGCCCAGCTGACACACATACCAGGCCCCTGTGCCGAGGCTGAAGGCAGCTCTTCAGAGATGTGCTGCCTTGTGCCAGAGGGTCAACACCCACTTACCCAGCTTTCTACTGTATGCCACCCTAGGGAACACGTGTTAGCAGGGCAGGCTGCTCGAGGAAGAGACCAGAAATGAGAATGTAAGGAATGTTAGCTAAACACAAATGGGTGAGTAAAGCTGCTTCACAATGAAATGTTCCTAGATAAGCCTAGAACTACAGCCTTTTGGTGAGGCAGGTGAGGAATAGTGGGTAATGGCATGCCTGGCAGCAGCAGTGTAATGGGAGAGAGGGGCTTGCAGTTGCCATTGAGAGAAAAAGCAATGGGAAGGCAGAAAGAATTAAAAATCAAACCTGTGAGGTTTTGTAGAACATACAGAAGGCTCAGAAACAGGTCAGCAATGGGAGGGAAGGTAAAGTAGGCAAGTAATGAAGAAAGATGCAAAAGAAAAGTCAAATTGCTGAAGAAGATGTGGTGTCGTTACAGAGACCTGAGGGATGGCATTCAGCAGCAAATCTGAAGGTACAAAAGCTACTTGACTCGTATGGCACAAGAAGCAAGTCATGGTATCATGTGAGCTTGCAACATCAAAAGCCTGCTTGTTGGTACCTGGGTACATGGCGTAAAGTAGAGGACTTAGTGGTGGTGCAGCTCACTCTGCTGTTTGCACTTCTGTTACTGACTGGAGAGTATTGGGAACTCTTTCTACAGAGGATCTTTGTGTGTGCTTTCATTTCTAAGGAATCCAGTGTGTGTGTACTGGGGCGGCTCCACAACACAAACTAAACAATGGTATGGGGATATTTTAAAAGGACAGCCCTGGCTTTAGACAGACATGCTAATGTAAGCATGTGCAAAGGTAAGATATTCTGTGGGCCTTTCGTAGGCTATCACGTGGATCTTTCGTGGATCTTTTGTAGCGTATCACTGTCTTAGAAGTTATGCCCTAAATGCTCATGCCACCAAGGTTTGTTAATTTATTCTGTGATAAGGCGGTAAATGAGCAGCTGGTTGGCTCCTCTTAGGTTCCAGAGATAGTTATTCACCTTTATTTCTTCTGTGATGCATACAAAAAGGCATGAGAGGGGTTGGTGTAATTGGCTGAACTGTGTGTCTCCTAAAAAAAATACTGAATTAAATTACTGGCATTTTATAGGGTAGAAGGAAACACATGCTTATGTATTGTATTTGAATTATGTAATCGAATAGATATAAAGGTGGGTGACTTGTTATTTCACCACAGTGCATTTTGTAACTCTGTAATACAGTTTGGCTAATTTCTTGTAGAGCAGTAGAGGGAACAGGTTTTATTGTATTGTCAGTTCCTGCCTGATGAAATTTACATCTTGATTACACAGGTGTTATTAAAATAAAATAGTTGATTTAAATATTAAACTGAAATTAAAAAGCCTGACTTGCACCTCAAGCTTCAGTTTGATTCCTTTGGTCAAATACCAAAACGAGGCAGCTATTTTGCTATGAAGTAAAAAGTCTGACTAAGTAAGTCACTGATTTGAGCAAATGTCAGTTTGAGAAGTGCTTCATGTGTATTGAATGAGTTTTAGAAGAGAAGATTTTAGGCAGTCTGAAGGCAACACATACTTGATTCTGTATTGTAATTCACTGGTAGGACACCTTGTGAAAGCTAGTTGACACATTGACAAGTTACTTTTATTGGCAGTATCTTATTAGTTAGCATATAATATTACTTATTATGGTTTTTCTTTCTTCTCCCGTGTATTATATCTGATAAGTAAATGCTTATCGATTAAAAAGTGGGTGGAGTTAGGGCGGGACAGGGTTTAGAAATTACATTATCGTTGAGAGCTTCTGTGGTGTCAGGCTTCAGAGGGCAGCAGCCTTCTCCTAGAGATAGCTTGGGCTCTTAGAATGTTCAAGTTTTATTTGTGTCTTGGAGCTTGCTGGATTCTCCACTATAGATGATCTCATATTGTCAGAAAGGCAGCAGGTTGGCATTTTGAAGAGGCAAACATGGAAGAAAATACAGAGGGCCATGGTCTTGCAGAGGGCGAGATTTTGTTTATCTGGACAATTTTGTTTGTGGTGTTAGTATTGTTGCCTTCAGTATTTCGAGTGTCACTGGGGATTGCTCATTTCTATGTGAAAATTCTAATAACAATGTTTGAGGTAAGTTGAGAATTGGGTTTAAAAGTTGTATGTTTGCCTCAGGACGTGTTTAATAAAAAATAAAAATCTGTACATTTGACATGGATGCCATAAAAGTCAGAAAGAATTCCGTTAACTTGGGTGTTTTGTTTGCAGCTTTAACTTACAGGATGGTTCTTTGAATGGTGTCTTTAAGCTAGTTATGCACCAGGTTATAACAAGTACCTTTCCATGTACTGGTTTGAAGTCTGCTTGGGTCAAGTAGAGATTCCATGTTATATTGCTCTTAGATAAAGCTGGTTAGAATACTTCATGACAAGTCAAATATAAATAAAAAGATGTATTAGTTTATGAGAATTTGTAATAAGAACATGTATTTTAGATGTAGATAAGTTTCAGTGGTTTTTGGGGTTATTTTAATGACATGGTATTAATGAATACTGTTGTAGGTTAGAATACTATGTGTGTTTGCTTCTTCCAGTTAAAATCTGAGGCATCCAGCAGTCAAAAGTTCTGCTGTGTGATACTTGAGGAATCAATGTAGCCTTCTAAAACTGTAATTTTTCTAGAGATGAACAGGTCATGGCTAAGATTCAGATTCTGCTGATATCAGTAGAAGTGTTTTGGAGCTTTTAATAAGGCAGAACTACATTTAATTTTTCAAGTCTGACTTTTCATATCCATCAGTGGCCAAAAGTAGGTGCTGTGAGTTCATCATATTGAACAGTGATGTATTTCCATTTTCCAGTAGATTAGTATTGTCTTTTTGGCATAAACCTTCTTTTTGTGAATATACGTTGTGGCAGAAAACTTATTACTAGTATTGTCACTATTATCAAGCTGTTAGAGCCATCTATTTGTGCAGTACAGCATGTCTGTAACAATGTGATATATTTAATATGATTGTCTTACCTTGCCAATTCTGTCTGATTTCTGTCTTATAATTCTTCTCTCTCTCTCAATACTAATTAAGTAAGAGCTTTGGGCAGGGACTGTCTTCAGCTGCATGAACGCCATTTAGCATAGTGTACTTGATGGCTAACTTGCAGGGTTACTTGTTTTTTCTGATACTGATGTCAATGGGAAATAAGTCCCTGCAGTGGCTATGTGTAATATTGGCTTTTATATGTAATACTTTTTTGTGTGTTTTAGATCAGCCAGTGTTATGCAAATTACATTCTTGCTGGTGCCCTGATTAAGAGGCTTGTGGCATTCAGAATTGATTTCATCAGGCGCCCTCATATCAAACACAAACCTGAGGTGTTGCTGGACAGCTTTGCTGCTGCAGTTGGCAGGCATGAAAATAATTCCTGTATTTTTGTTCCTCCTATGGATTTTCCAGCTTTGAAGGACTTGTGACCCACTCAGTAGTACTTT
This sequence comes from Psittacula echo, assembly GCF_963264785.1. Classification (NCBI taxonomy): domain Eukaryota; kingdom Metazoa; phylum Chordata; class Aves; order Psittaciformes; family Psittacidae; genus Psittacula; species Psittacula echo. The sequence continues at coordinate 63,295,035 of NC_137735.1, forward strand.
TTATAGGCAGGTACTTTATATAGACAGGTAATTCTCTTTGGAAAAGCATGTTAAATGTTTTTCTTTCCGCAGTTTTTCTAACAAGGTATGAGCATGAAGACTTTGTGTTCACACTGTGGAGGATTAATTTATCAAAAAAAGAAGTAATTAAGTTGTTGCATAGTCATCTGAGATCTTGCTAATGAGGTAATGCACAAAGACCATCTTTGGTTCCTGTCGTTAGCCTAAACGGTGAAATAAGATGCCTTACTGGACAGCTAGCTCAAAATGCTAAGGCAGATGCTTGATCATGTGTTAGCACACTACTTACTATATTGCAGGAATATCAGTGCTCTAGGAAGTATCAAACAACTGTTTGATGTTCCACCAATAATCCAGCCTTGAGCACTATGTCGGATTCTCCATTTCATTGCAGTTGTTTTAGTCTATTGCGTAGACTAAAAAAATTAGTACTGAAGTTCTTACCTTACACTTTTTATTTGCTTCTTAGAGCTGTAAATGACTATGCAAAATAGGAGGCAGATGGAAGACGTCTTATTTTCCTCACGTTTTGTCAATTTGGAAAAAATGAGAGTAGAGGCTGAAATCAAGGATTTTTAAAATCCAAAGATAATTTTTTCAAAGCTGTGTTTTCAAGGAAAGCATAGCTGTAGCCCTTTCTGAATTTGCTAGGAGCTCCAGGTGTTCTAGGATAAAGTCCAAGTCTGCAGATGTATTACTAAGCAATGAGTAATGGTGGCATATGATAAGTAATTTTGATTTCCTGACTTCACCGAAGTGTTTTAGCAGTGTGAGCAGTGACTGGAGCAAACATTGGGTAATCTATGTATAGCAATTTTGTAGTGATAGAACAAGGAGTCATAGGTTTAACCTAAACAGGGGAAGTTCAGGTGAGATATAAGGAAGAAGTTCTTTACTGTGAAGGTGTTGAGGCACTGGAATGGGTTGCCCAAGCAAGTTGTGAATGCTCCATTCCTGGCAGTGTTCAAGGCCAGGTTGGACAGAGCCTTGGGTGGCATGGTCTAGTGTGAGGTGTCCCTGCCCATGGCAGGGGGGTTGGAACTGGATGAGCTTAAGGTTCCATCGGGGAATCTAGATACTTTTGTTCTCTTTTGTTTGTTTGGTTGGTTTGGTTTTGGTTTGTTGCATTTTTTTAAGAGCAAACCAAGTTTTTTTACAAAAGCAAGACCTAAGCTTTCGAAAATTGGGGGGTGGTTGTTTCTATTTGTGGGGGTTTAGGTTTTGTGAGGTTTTTGTGTTTGTGGGTTTTTTTTCATGTTGTGGCTTTTTGGGGGCTCATTTTTCAGGTCATATGGATGGTATGATAGTAGAAGATCTCCAAGACAGTAATTTCTCTATTTCATAATTGCTAGCTCATAATTACTATTATTACCCTTCCTTTATCCATTACATATTTCTGGCAATGATAACAAAGAATTTAGTTTGTTTTCTGATAGGGTTATTCTTTCCCATATGATTGTAAACTTTTATTGTGAAATAATGTGTTTTCTCTAAGCTTTGTATCTGCTTGTCCATAATAAGGGTTGGTGGAAATGACACTATTAGCAAAACTGTGGTAGGGACATGATTCCAGCCCTTTAGCACTGCAGCTGCAAAAGAAAATATATTTGCTAGGATGAAATCTACACCACGATCTCGCAGTCCTATGGAGAGTCAAATGCACATGTTAAACAGCTGTAGCCCCATGTGCCCAGGATCTTCTGGAATTTCATGGGATCTGAGCTTCTGTAGGCAGTTGGAGTATTGTTGTTTCGTGAGAAATATGGATGTGTAGGAAAGACCTCAGTCAGCTAATACCTGTGGATTTTCTTTGAGCTGATAGCTCACTTGTACACTGAGGTAGCTAATATGCTGTAAACTCCCACTGCAGCATGGGCACATGTTGCAGACACTTAAGCTAGTGGAAGAAACTCACTGCTGCGCTTTCAAATACATGGTTATCCTGAGCTAGCCAGTGCATCACAACCATCTCAAACAAATGTTTGGGACCCTTCTCAACCTGTTTCATTTCCCTCACTAGAATGGCCAGGAGACTTGTCAGTGCTTTTCACTCTCTGATTGTGGACAGACACGGCTTGCACATCCCCTCATACATGCAGTATCATACACAGATCATTTGATCTGGGTTCCAGTCTGGGACCTGAGAGGGGAAATGACACCAGGCAGAAACAAGGTTGGATGAAAAGCTCATAAGTGCTTGATCTTAGGTGGTGATTTTTACTGACCTTCTGTTCGTATAGAAAGACTTTAAATGGAGTAATTGCCCCAAGGCCTTTGTCACACATGAGAACAAAGCCAAGAAAAGGATTGAAAAATCCCAGTGTAATGAGTGATTAGAAAAATCTTTTGTGATAAGAGGGAGAAGAGGCAGTAGAATGTGGGATGTAGAAGAAGAGAGGCAAAAAAGAATTATTACACAGCATGGAAAAATGGAATACCAAACAACACACTGAACTGTACTTGAAAGGAAAATGGGAGGAAAAAACAAATGATATTTTAAAAAATGAACATTCCATATTGTATAGTTTTTCATGTCATGTACTATGAAGAAAATAGTTTAATGAAGTATTTAGCACCCTTATTTTGTTCAGAACTTAATTACAGGAAGCCTCAAACAAATGGACTGTTGGAATTAAGCTGCCAAGTCTTCACAATTTCAGCTGGCATCACTCATTGGATGTTTGGACTTCTTGTGTCCTTATCACTTCAGAAATGGGAAGGAGAAAAGCACAGCACCTGAGTTCTGATTTGGTCAGCAAACTTACGAATTAAGTTGCTCCATTTAATGCTTAAATTCTGTGTTAGTTGCAACATCTGTGTTTTTGTAAGATATTTAAAACATCCTTTCATTACTGTTTTGCAACAAAGACCAGCATGGCAACTCTGTCTCAATGCTGTGCAAAACAAAGGTGATCGCAAAGCCTTATTTCATTTGTAAAAACAAATTGAGCATACAGATGCTACCAAATGCAGGACAGCATAGAAGCTGCTCTGCTGGGTCAGTGCAGAGTCTGATGCAGACCAGCAGCCTGGCTTTGACAGGCATCAACTCAATTGCTTGATGAAAAGCCTAAGAGCTGTGTGATTGTACAGTCCTATTGCCAGAAACGCCCTCCCAGCTGCTTGTTACTTCAGCCCCCAGTGCCAGTTCATGGATTCGGAGAGTTTTGTGTCCCATGATGATTTTCATCTGTGTTTTTATGTAACTCTTCCCATCTCAGGTGATCTCTGGCAATACGTCCTGGACAATGTACTCCATAACTTCGTTGTGTTTTGTGGAAAGATAGTACCTTTTTCTTGCTTATATATTCTGCCCAACACTTTCCTATGATGCTCCCCGGTTCTTGTGCTAGAAGAGAAAATGTTAACTGCTCCTTATGCACCTGCTTTGTGCCAGTCCAGATTTGTAGACTTCTGTCATACACTGTCTCAGCCAGCTCTCTTCCAAGCAAACAAGCTTTGTGTAAGCATTCACCTGTTGAAAGCTCTTTCTCATCTGCCTTGTCCTCTGCTTGACTGACTATTTAATTATACACTGCCACTTTTGTCCCAGTTTCTCTGTGCTATGAAGCAGGAGTTTTTATTTGTAAACTTTATAAATTTTTGTTGGTTTTGACTTGTCTTGTTCATTGGAATTAGCATATATTTGGTGAGGCAGCGGTCAGTGATTATCACCCTTTTCTACCTGGGATTCAAAAGCCAGCCTCCTTGATGTATTCCAAATAGTTTGAGACGGTATGAACAACCTCATTTCTGGCAGTGCTTGCCAACTGGCAGGTGCATAATCATGTAGGAGGATCATGATGAGCAAGATAAGAGTGGTAGACAAGAGAATGCAAAGCAGAGAGTAAAGCAAAAGGCTTTATTTGTCAACCTAGATGATTTTTATTTTATTCCTCCCTCATGTCATACAACTCTCCTAGAGGATATTTGGGAAGGGTTGAGGGACAACAGTGCATTATAAAGAAGTTAGGTTTGCCTCATGTCTGCCTTTACTCTCTTTTGCAACATCCTTGTTCCTCTGCCATATGTTCTTTCTTATCTCAGTGTGTGGGCTGCTGTTTTCATGACATCTTCTGACTCCCCAATTCTGAATGACTCTCCATGTGTTGCAAAAGACTGGGAGATGGTGTACAGTTTGCCTTTCCTAGGGAACAATTGGAAACTATAGATAAGGTGAAGATCTGTGGTGTTTGTTTGGTGGTGGGGTTTTTTGGTGGTGTGTGTTTGTTTTCAGTATGGTGCTGTAGTAGATAGTTTGCATGAAGCTTAAAATCATCACTGCCTATTCTGCTTACTCTTTTTTAATTTTCTTTTAAAATGGCAGGTAAAAAAGTCAGCTGAGGATAACTGTAATATCCTATTTATGCCATGATAAAGTGTTCCTTTTTGTTACTGACTTAAACTTCAATAGCTACAGACGGAGATGGTAGAAAGCACGTGAAACTTAACGATGGCGAAAAGCTAGTTGATGTTAGCATATGCAGCATGTTGTAATGTGGCGATGACTGTTTGAGGTCAAGCTTCATGGTAACTTAAGTGGCTGCGCATGTCAGTAAGAGGGAATAAACTGTTTAGCAAGAGTTTATCCTGAAACAAACAGATGTGTCCTTATCTGTTGTAGGTGGGAAGCCTGAATAGCAGGAATACAGGAATATCTAGTACTTATGAGAGCTACTATTTATGTCTATATAAGTATGATGAAAATATTCAAAACTATGAAAACTTCAAAAATTAGGCATATTGGTATATTTGATTTTGCTAATGGAGGAGTTTTATGCTACTCTCCAAGGGGAAGAGAAACTTTTTTTAACTCAGAAAGGTAAAGACAGGGAAAGGTGAAAGCTCATTACTAAAACTGCTACTTCAGAAATGCTATGGATACGAAACGCTCTCCCCTGTTTTCTGTTAACAGAAACTGCATGAATGCCCTAAAACTGAGGTAATCTTCTTTTATTATTCAAAATGAATTTTTAAATCTATTTTTTCCAGCATGTCTAATGTCAGTGATAGCATTTATCATCATTCTATTGCCTGAAGCTAGCTGGGGAAGAGAGAGTTTTCAACCCAAGGACCTCACAGAGTCTCTGAGGGAGCTCAGCGATTTGTGGGGCCCGAGGAAAAAAAAAAACTACCTGCTTGTGCCAGACCATTTTTCCTGAAAATGGCAAAAGGTAATCTATGTAACAAATGAAAAGGAGGCGTGCAGGGTAGCCTGCGCTGAAAATCTAAGAACTGGCTTCAATAAAAGAGGCTCAGACTATTCACCTAAGGTAATTATAGAATGTCTGGAAATGATGAAATGAAAACCATCAACATCTGCCTTTCTTGTTTTGGGAACAGTGGGCCACCCTGCAGATTGAGGAGGGAGTAAAAAAGCAGAAGGCGATGGCACTTGAAAATTTAATCTCCACTGGTAAGATCTCCGAATGAAGGTGACACAGCACTATTCATCTTGTTAAAAGGAAACTAGTTTAAAATCTTACCTAAAAAAGAGTAAACAGGAATATAAATTGCATCTGATGTTTTTTAAGTAAGAAAACTGGAATGGCGAAAATGGAGTTTGATGGGCAAATAACTGCTGAAGTAACAAACCTACAAGAGACTTTAAGTATATTATAAGCAAGGTAATCGGTAAATGGTTGAGTCTTCTGACTAAAAGTGTTATGGAGTAGTGTGGGTATAGAAAGATGTTACTGATAAGCATTTGAGAAGCTGTCCTTGTTTTCATGAGTATTTAGTACTTGACTCCATCAGCTCTCTCTCTCTCTCTGTCCAAGATTAGGAGGAATGAGTATTCTTTGCCTTTGACATTGCTCTGTATGGATTCTCTCTTGCTTCTTGTAACTTCTAGCATGCAAAAAGACAGGGTCTGTCAAGTAAAGGAGCTAACGATCCCACAGATCATAGTTACAATTTGCATCCTTCTCTAGGCATGGGAATAAAGTCTGAGAGAGTGGTAATTTTTTTCTCCCTAACTACTTTTCCTTTCTTCTTCGACCAAAGGGGACTGGGCTAAGTTCTCATAGTGATCCTTTTACTTGTACTGCCATGTTTAGTCTTGTAGAGTGCTTGGGTTCTCAGCTAGTGAATTTTAGGTCTGATGATTTCTTGGACATTGAAGGTTTGACTGAAGTGCAGCTGGATGAAAGTTTATGATTGTGATGGGGGCTAGTATGTTGGTTAAGATAATTTAAATGTACACAATGCTTCTACGTTACACAATGTATAACTTTGGGGGGGGGAATCTAGACACTTAGAAGTTTCTTTATAGTGAAGTGACTCTAAAGGAAAAAGGGTAGGGCAAGAGAGAAAAATATCAGAGGAAGGTGTTCGCAACAGCTGGGAAAAAGTAAAACTAAATAACAGCAATAGCAACAACACTGCCTGAAGTTGAGTCAAGGCACCAGGAGGTCTCTGGAGTCTTGGCAGTACACTGTTGCCATTTCTAGGTGTGTACATACATGTTGTAGGTATCGCGCCCAAGGTTTTATTCGCAGCTTTCTCTGAATGCTCTTTGCCTTTCTTCAATAATTTAGTGGTATTATATGGCCTAGGATTAGAGAAGTAACTTCTGGAATTAAATGCCAGTACATAAATGAGACATAATGATGAAATTATAGTGCTTGGAGTAGGAGGAGAGCTATTTCTAAAAAGCACATGTATTTTAGTCTCCTTGGAATCCACACTGTCCATGCCCCTTGTATGGAAGGAAGACTCATTTCCTCATGCAGGGATCATCCGAAGAGAGAAAACCTCCATGGAAGAGGAGCTTGCTGGCCAGCATGGAGGGCGCTTCAACCTTGCTGATGTTATGTACTTCTTCAAGAAGGGGTGTGAGGCAGTTGCAGAAGATGAAGTCACTCAGCGGTTCTCCTCTGAGGAGCTGGTGTCCTGGAATCTCCTCAGCAGAACCAATGCTAACTTGCAATATGTCAGCTGGCAACTGACCGTTGTGTGGGTCATTGGGATCCTAATTCGGTATTGCCTCCTGATACCCTTTCGGTAAGCCAGATGTAATTCACTGGGATCTGTTTTTCATGTCGCTTTTTACAAAAGTTGTGAAATAATACGCTATTGACTAGTGCAGAACGAAGAACCTGGCAGGACTTTATTTTCCCAGATGCCATCGAAACTCAAATATCCCTAAAAGAAAAAAAGGTGCTGAAGATGTACCTTTGTCATGTTCAGGATGTTAGTAATTAATTTGATTTTAAAATCCTGATATGTATAGAAATGATCTGGAGATCGTTTTGTTATGTGAAGGAACAACTGTTTCCGCTGAAAGGATCGGTCTCTATCTGTATGCTGAACACTTGGGATGTGAAGGAAAGGCAATGTTCAGGGAGCACAGGGCTGGATGGAGAGACATCCATACAGAATGTATTAGATTTTCAAACTTTTAAAATTGTCTATTAAGCAAACCCCATCCTTTATCATATTGACCAAACGGCTACAAGAATAACAGTTACAAAAATTCATGTGTTCTTGTAAAGAGCAAATGCTTTTAAAATTTCTTATTCCTTTGGGAGGATGGAATCTTTAAATCATACCAGTCAATCACATAGCAGAGCACATATCCTCCTTCAGTTTACATATGTAGCTTAAAAAGGCAACATTTATGTAGAAATGGCTTCAATACTGGGTTTGCTCGGTCGTTAGTAACCAATGTTATTTAATTTTCATGATTATATAGTAGCTTACTGCTTGGAGTGAAAGCATGTTCTGAAATTTCTGGATAGGTTTAAAAACTTGAAATGAACCGTCCCTTTTGGCACTGAGAAATCTCATCTGTGTTAAAGAATACCAGCACTACTCACCATCCTCTTTGAACACAATGGCTTCTTTACCATGTGAGAGCTTCAGATCAGGGTGTGGTGCTTTTTGGAAGATAGACTACAGGCAGCATGAGGTTTTGTACTCAGTGCGGAATTAATTGCGGGAAAACGTGCTCGTATTATCCTGTTAGCCTTAGCTGGTTTTTATTGCTATTTAGATGCTATTAGTGACAGAGGGAAACATTGTGAAATGGATCAAAGGGTTAAAGAAAATATTTTCTTGCTTGCTCTTCCAATTTTGCTTCTTGGCATTTGATTAAGATTATTTTCCTTCGTAGCATCTGCTTGGCTGCTTTCACCATCCTCTTGCTAATATCAGCCAATACAGTAGTAGGACAGTTTCCTAACGGGAGGTAGGTGTTTTCTGAGGGCTCTTTCCATTCCTTTTTTATTTCTTTAAAGATTTTAATTACTGTGTTGAAATATAAATCTGCTTGAGTCCAGAGGATTAATGTGGACTATCATGGGGTGACTTTTGCTCTACTGTAAACTCATAGAGCACTACAAGAGAGAGTATGGCAATGGCATCTGAAAGTGGACATGCAATGGAAGCCAGATAGATACTGCTGGAAGCATGTCTTAGAGTGGAAAATAGAATATGCTCTACTTGAGTCATAATAGGGCAAGTAAATCATCTGTCCTGAGCAATTCTATATTAGTCCTATGAGATTGTTATGTCCTGTCAGTGCAAAAAATGCAAATGTGATTCATCAGCTAAATATTTTTCTATTAAATTAATGTTAATGAATGAGTCCATAGTGATTATTTCCAGAGAAAATCTATAAAAGAAACTCATGACTGTTATCTTCTCTGCTTTGAATCCTGTGTGCTCAGAATAGATTACCGTAGAAGACTGAACAAGAATATCTTTGATACCTGATTAGCTTCTCCTTCATGGCATTGTTAGTGCAATGAATCTTAGTATGGTCTTTGTAATCACAGCTATTGGGAATAATCTGGGGAGCTTACATTATGTTGTTCTGTGAATGACTACGTAGATGTGGAAATGTATGTTCTTTTCATTTCTTTCAGAGTTAAACACTGGCTGGCCAACCAGGTTCAGATGATATGTGCCACATTAGGTGTCCGATGCCTGAGTGGCCTTGTTCATTTACACAACAGGTGAGTGGTGCCACCCTCCTCTTGTGGGTGGGTATTGATTTCTTACAGTACTCAGTGTCTCAAGTTGCAGAACGGGATTCTTATTCCATTACTGCACAGATACTTTGATGGTACAACTTGATCCAAGAAGCTATTTGGATCATCAAGACTCTGTCAAGATGTTTGTATGCACTACTGTGTTTTCTGTTGTGTGTTGGCAGGGTATGTGAAGGTGAAGTAGTACTATGTTCTCAATTAAATATTATACACTTAGACATTCAGCTGTTCTATCAGGCAGATTTTTTGGTAACTAGTTCTTCATGCTTCTCCTAAAGTAACTTATGGATGATATTTTAAGAAGTTTTTGTAATATCTTGCTTGCTTAGTGATGGAGCTTTGTGTAATGGGGGCTTCTGAACTATTTTTTGTTTACGCTTTAGAAAACAAGAAAAAACATGCTCTAGTGTCTTTGCTTTTAGAGTTTTAGTGTCCAACTATTCTTTGATATATGCTTCTGAATGTTAATTTATGCAGCTAAAATACCTATAAAAATGAAGTCTCACATTCTCAGCTAAAAGGAAACTGGTTTTGGTGAAATACCAAAACTACTGAAATATGAAGGGACTCTTGAAAGTACAAGGAAAAATGATTTATCTGCTGTAATGAACTGCCAGAAGTTTTAATATGTATTATACTAATATTTAGTATTTTAAAATGTTTTGTGTCCTTCTACTTCCTGTGGATCTGCAGAATAGCTGTATGCATGAAATACTTTTGTCAGTGACAGTCTCAGTTGTGGATGTACGCTCACTGAATGGATCACCTAATGGGTGTAGCCTGTAGTCTGCAGAATAAGCATTAAGTAATTACTTTTGTGGTTGTCACTGCAGAGAAAACCGACCAAAGGAAGGTGGCATCTGTGTAGCCAACCACACATCTCCATTAGATGTTCTAATCCTGGCCAGTGATGGATGCTATTCCTTGGTATGAACAAGAGAGTTGGTAAATATTGGTAATGTTGGTATGCTCTTAGACGTAGTCTTGGATAAGAGGATAAACCTGCTGGTGGAAAGAGTAGGATTTGATAGCATTCAAACTCGCATTCTGGGCTGCAAAATAATAGATGCAGGCAAGTGCGTGAACACTTTTGAGCGAGAAGATTGGTATAATTTGTGACTAAGCTTAGAAACTGATGCATTTGTGTTCAGAATTTTAACATTTATGTGTAGTAGTTATGCATAGTAACCAGTTCCTTTTGGGCTTGCAGGTTGGCCAGACACATGGAGGGGTTTTGGGACTTATTCAAAAATCTTGCATGCAAGCCACTCAGCACGTTTTGTTTGAACGCTCAGAAACGAAAGACCGTCATCTGGTGAGGAAAAAGTAAGGTAGTGAGGTGTTTGCTTAATTGTCCTCTCAGGTCTCTTAATGGTGAGGTCCAAGCCTGAGTTGAGGCTGTTCTCATCCTGCATCTCCCTTTGGTGGGCAGCTGCAGGTTATCATCAGTGTAACGTTTGGAACTACTCCATCAATGAAGGTGCAGGCTGTAGCAATCATCTGCTGAACTTCTGATTGTTTGCCTCATAACCTCTGGGAATTTCCACATTGCCACAGTTGCCTTGTCTGCCACAGGCAGGATTGAGGAATGTCAGGACAGAAATGGGAATTCTGTCAGTACACGTGCTTCCCAGATCATGCCACATTTTTCATCAGCTATGAACATTGAAGATGGTTATATCTCCTGTGAATAAAGGGTAAAAGGACGCTGACTGTAGCAAAAAAAACCCCAAACCAAACAAAACCCAGGAGGCTGGTGTTACCATCTAGCTGCTAGAAGCTGGAAGACCACCCTGGAAAAGTGTAGTCTGTTTGTTTAGTGCCTATACTGCTATCCAGGCCTGAAATACTGATTCTTGGCACAGACAGCATGTTGGACTTTAAGGACATGAACAAGATTGACAGCATGGCAGTTCTCACATTCTCAGGTGCTCACAGGGACTGTTCTTAGTCATCCTAAATCTTCATGAAGTAGAGTGCAATGCAGCTAACGTTAAGTAAATGTCTGTGACAGTTTGTCCTTAGAAAAATGGAGAGGGTCCCCCCATGCTTTTTTTCTTTTTGATATCTGATGTTTTGGTTTTGTTCTTTAACGCAGACTGGAGGGGAACTGCATGCTCTTGAGTCATAGGAGGAAAGACAGGAAAATGACAGATTTTGTATGTCAGTAACCTGCTTAGTGGTGATACATTTTTTTTGCTTTTAAGTGACGCAGCAAATATGGGAAAATAGTGTCATATTTCCACTATGTGTAGAGAATCATTAGATACATATAAAACTAATGATATGAACCTAGAAGATATGAAAACTTGAAATATGGCATATACGTCAGTCCAAAGAAGAATTTGACTGTGTTCATAGCTGAAACCTGTCAAAGATAAGGAAATGATTTTTACATGATTCAAGTGCCACCATTCTCTGGCTTCACGATAACTGGGTTAAAATGGTAGTTTTGTAAAAAAACTACTTTTGCAATTAGCAAGAGAGAACCTTGAGATAAAGACTTGAAACTAACATATATCCTGGCTGAGGCTAGGGTAGCAAAGGGCAATTGGGCAAGGCTTTTCTTGTCCTAAGTAAGAGGTAATGGGTGTTTAGGTTCTTGGCCAAATACAAATATGAAGCATACACTGAAATTTTATTTTCTCTCCACAGAATTAGAGAACACATTGCAGATAAGGCCAAATTACCCATTTTAATTTTCCCAGAAGGTAGGAAACAACTATATTGGTTTTAATGCTCTTCTCACTTTTTGCCACTGAGTGCAGTTTATTATACCCAGTCTTTATAAATGAGGTGTTTGGTTGGTTTTAGTCTGTAGAATTAATTAGCTATTGTGAGATATTAGAATTTCAGATTCTATTACTTTACAACAGCTTTTTTTGACAGTCTATTTTCTTTAGTGTATAATATGGAAGAGAGAACAGGCCCTGTGATTATGTTTCAGAACTAAAGCTTATTTCTCCTCTAGCAACTTAAGTCTCCGCGAGGACAGCTTTTAGGATTCATTTGCTGATACTATTCTTTGAGCGGATACAACTCTTAATCTGCTTTAATTCTGGCCAGGTACCTGCATAAACAACACATCAGTAATGATGTTTAAGAAGGGAAGCTTTGAGGTAGGAGGAACCATCCATCCAGTAGCAATCAAGGTAACGTATCTGCAGTTTTCCAAACATGGCAAGACTATTTGCGGAAGCTTCTCATGTCAGAGAAGCTGTTCATGTGTAAACCTCAAAAACGGGATTGTTCTGTGTGAATAAGGTACTGAATAAGCCATGAGAAAACGGAATCTTTTCATATGAGCAGTGTCTTGCAGTTCAGTGCAGTTTGGAAAATGTTTTGCTGAGTATCTTTACAGCTGGTTAGGAGCAACCTGAAAAGCAGAGTTGCAATTGCTGTGCTGCAGGTTCAGCTCGGCCTGTTCTTTCTGTCCTAGGGCTTCTTTCTCTTGTGTGCTTTGGGGATGAAGACACTTTTCTTGGCACTTCCAAGGCTTTCTGAGTAAACCTAGCTCTAGATACCTTAGTTGCTTTTTCTGCTACTGTAATGTTGCATTTCTTATGGAAATTCTCATGGAAATTGTTAAAACTGGTGTGAGCATTATCAAGGAATCCTTTGTATCCAGCATATCTGTAGATAACAAGTCTTTACATTTTTAATAGATCTGTTTTGTTGAGATGTTTTTCAATGTGTCTGTCACAGTTTGTGGTCTGTACTGCTTGTGGAGGTCAACTTAAAAACTTGTAATGAATGCTGAAATGTGGAGCTTTACTCTGAATTTACTGCTGCTTTTTGGAGGTGTGATGTGCCTCTAATTTAACAAGTTGAACTGTGACTTCGTGGCCAAAGAAAAGCAGCTTATGTGATTTAAACTAAAGTAGCAGATCATGCCCTTTTTGCTTATTCTTCTTGTTTTTCAGTATGACCCCCGCTTTGGAGATGCATTCTGGAACAGCACAAAGCATTCCATGATGACCTATATTTTTAATATGTTTTCCAGCTGGGCTATTGTCTGTAATGTGTGGTACCTGCCACCAATGGTCAAAGAGGTACTTATGCTATCATACGCTTTGAAAATGCTCGTAAAATGTTGTCTGGGAAGAAGTCTGCATTACTACGCATGGTGTGTTGGCATTATGTTTGCAAGTCTTTATTGACAGCTTAATGGATAAAGGCCAGAAAGCAACACTGTGGTCTGAAAATTAAATGAGCACAGATTTATGTGGGTTAGTTATCTTCAAGTAAAAATTACTCTTGCAGGTATTCAGACATTTCTGCATCATTCTCCCTATTGCTCCCGAACAGCAGCTGCCTTGCTTTCCTCTGCTTGCAGAGACTAGAAGAGATGTTAAAATGTGGTTTTATGCTGCAGGAGTCCTGCCCCTCAACCTGGCACAGACCTCCCTTTTTTACTCCACAAGTAATACATAGATTCAGGCCTTCTCCTCACTCCGTACGGGGGTGCTTTTGCCTAGTGTCCCCACAGTACCTCCATCTGCACAGCTTCCTTTTACTTCCTTGTTTCTCAGCCCTGGAGAATATCCAGCTTATCTTTTGCCAGCAGCTTTACACCACAGCTGAAGTACTGGGAGCAGATGTATCTCCAGTTCTGGCCAGACCTATGACCTCATGCTGTGTGTTGTTTGAGATTGCCCCAGAAAACAGAGCCTTCCACTTAGTTCTTTTTGGCATCAAATAGTAGCAAACCCGCCAGTGTTCCCTAGGACCAGCTGGAACTGCCCTGCAGGTCACGTTTGGCTTGAGGGCATGGCATGAACCCAAGTGCCTGCTGTCTAACAAGAAGTATCTCTGTAAGTAAGACACTAAATGTTTCAGTTGCAAAGCAAGTAATTCATTCTTTGTCAGGAAGAAGAAGATGCTGTTCACTTTGCCAACAGAGTCAAGGCTATCATTGCTGCTCGGGCAGGAATGTCTGTTCTTCCTTGGTAAGAAGCAACACCTTTGAGGTTGGGTTTAAAGCATTTTTAGGTGTTCTGAAATGTTATCTTGGAATCCTTTAAAAATTCTGCCGAATTTGCTTTGCTTGCGCTGTAGTCCATCATCCTTCCTGACTTTGAGTCAGAAAATACTACTTTATTTCTTGAACAATTCCGCTAGGATAAATAGAATAATAAAGTATAAAAAGAGAAATGGAGCTGACAGGTGAATGTAGCCAGGAGGTAGTATTTGGTGAGAAAAAATTATTTGCTTGTTAAATACGAGGTTAAATGCAAGGCATTGCTTGTGTTGTGTACATCTTTACAGTACCAGTCATTTAGCATTGTATTGCAAAAGCCAACATTTGGGGTGAAAACTGCTTTGACTATGTGGTCTAAACAGTGTGATGTTTTTCTGCTTTTTTCATCCTGAAGTGAGCTCAAGGCTGTTTCCTTTCTGTGTCTTTCAGGGATGGGGGACTGAAAAGGAAAAAGGTCAAAGAGTCTTTCAAGGAAGAGCAACAGAAAAAATACTGCCAGTTGGTAATAGAAAATGGATCTGTGGGAAATGGAAGTGTTTGTTAAATGGTATTTATTTTATCTCATTTCTTAAATTAATCTCAACCAGAAAATGGGCTATTTTTTACATTAACCTGACATGTTCTCTTTCTGTCCCTGTAAGATACTTTGCAAATGAGCAGGGAAACCATAAAGAGCTAATATTTGGTATTAAACAAAGATATCATTTATGTAAGTAGGAAGATTTACAGTATACTTGTAAAATTCTCACTGATGTGGAATCAGAAGAATCTGCAATAAATTATGAGGTTCATTAAACCACCTTTTTAAAATCTTTGCATTACACTGAAGGCTTAAATAGTAACTTCTGAACTTGTAATAGAACACCTCTGTACCTGGATTGGCGGTTTTCCTGTGAGCCACAGTCAGTGTTGTGCTGTAGAGGCAGCTCTCCTGATTTTAGAAGATATTAGGATATTAAGCAGTTTACCAAAATATGTTTTCCAAATTGCAAGTTGAAAAGAAGTGCTGGATGTCAAAGGGAAAGAGGCAGTCACTGACTTTACCCTCCACGTCACAAGACCAGGGATGGAAGCTGTTGCGGAACTGGTGGTTGCCTGCAACAGTGGACAAGATGTGTTAGAGAGACCCTCTCACACAGGAGGTTCAAGAAGGAACCCCTTGCTTTCCAGATGATCCTCAGATACTAGAGGGGCTGGGTGCATCTGGATTCAATCCTAGTCAACAGCTTATGTCTAAAAGGATTGTGTAGTGCTTGCACCTCCTTGTCAATATTTGTCCCGCACACCAATCAGTTTTACTGTCACGTTGCAAGGGGGGGTGTTCTCAAACCCTTTATGTTTGACCAGCCTGACAGTTTCCTAAGAAAGTTGGGGCTCTTGTGTCGACCAGCCCATTCAGTGTCTCATTATGGGGACCCCACTTTACAACCCACTAAATTGGAGCGTGATTCGACCAACCTATTCAGAGACCTGCACCGACAGCGTCCCCCAGTTAAATCCTTTATTACAACTATTCAAGTCTCTGGAGACTCATACAAAAGGGACTTCAGCTGGAGATTCATACAAAACACAAGTTTGTGACAAGATAAGGTTCAGAGATTGCAGGTGATAAGATACTGTCTGCAAAAACAAGCTTGAAGTGATACACAACCAGACTATAATCACTAACTAGCGTGAGTTAGTCATTCAGCGTGCATAATATAAAGTTCTTGCCTAAGAGGTGTCCCTGTGGGGGAGAAGACATGTTCAGCCCGTCGACTGATCCCAGAGGTTACAATGGAGTCTTCTCCAACTCCTCCCCTCTTCTATACTTCACTTTCAGGTGGAGCTTGAGTGACTGTAGTCATCCATTCTTTTATTATTGATGGGTATAAAATTCTCTCACTTTTAAAGATATAGCCAATAAAATATATAAAGTGCTCAGAGAGGGGTAGTCATACCTTGGAGGTGGGTAACTTTGGGTTGGAGGTGTGTGTTGCTTATTACAACAACATTATAATGAGCAAGGTTCACTTAAGGAAAGTGATTTTGCCATAGTTGCGGACTCAGCAACAGACATCTCTTATATTTCCCATTTGACAACTGTTATGTGGCTTATCAGCTGTGTGGTACCATCCAGGCAAGTTGTCTTGCCTATGGAACCATGGGGAGCAGATTCCATGCATACCAAGCATTGTCACGGAAGGGACTCAGTCGGAGATCAATGTGATCAGACAAAGCCATTTATTCTAGAAAACTAACTCTTTATATACTATTTCTTAAAGTTGTTTTCACTAACTTGGCACATTGTGATTGGATACATATCTGTGAGGCCCTTAACAACTAACATATAATTGGTTAAGCACAGGTGTGAGAACCTGACCTTCAAAGTTTTCCAACAGTCCTCAATTTAGCAACTCAGTAAATTCCAGCTCCTTCTTATCTTGCTGGGATTCTCACTCCCAGTGCCTCGCTCCCATCCTCCTTCACCTTTTGTTGTTCCTTGGTTCATGTTGAACTCCATGTAGGCACTTGCTGATCTGGGTATGTGGCTGTTCTTTGCCAGAAAATCATCCACATCTCCCCCTTTTTCTTTTTATACAAGCCAAACACGCTTTGTAGCACTCATCATCATTCGTTGGATACATTAAAAATACACAGCAACAAAATCAAAATTGTTAAAATGACAATAAACACCATTAGTCCACCTTTTACTAAAGCAACCAGCCAACCTGTCAGTCCCCATTCACTTAATAAATTGTCCAGCCAAAAGGCTTGCTCATCCTCATACACCATGTGTAAGATCTTAGCATGTTTCCATATTTCTTCAACATAGGTCAATCACAGGCTGCTGGGTCTGCCCTTTTTCTCCTGGATGTCTCTCTGATAACAGGGGAGGCCATCCCTCATATCAAGGTCTGGCATGGCATGTGTCCCCATCGCTCCACGCCTGCTGGGTTGCAGCCAACAGCGGAGCTAAAGGTTCTTCTTGGTGGCAAACACAGAGGCCAACCCAGTCTTGCCCTTGACTGTGGCAGCAGGCATTTGGTCAACCTCAGTTCTTGTACCTCGTTGTCAGTGCAGAGTTTCACCTGCTTCATGCAGTAACAAGTTGCTACTGTGGCAAAGCACACACACATTTACATTACCAGAGTAACTATTACAGGTTACAGCAGCATGTTGAAGATGCTGATGGCAGCAAGAAACCAGCCAAAGAATTTTCTTACCAGTGGAGTTCTCCCACCCTCTTAATTTGTTCCATTACCTGGTTTATAACACTACCATCATATTAGAATCTTTCTAGCTTTTGCCTTAGCATTTTCTAGCAACTGCTGCAAATTTGCATGCTCTAACATCTCTTTTACAAGTAACAAATCCACACAACACAAGGTATAGTTTCTCATTAGCAACTGGCTAGTAAATACAGGTGGTTTTATACACAAAATCACAGCCTCTAATAATAGCTACATTACAAGCACACATATTCAAGTTGTTACTTTTCAGCTGCCCCTAAGTGATGTCCTGTAATCATTCATTTTTTTCTTCCTCTATCTCATTCTGCTCGAGGTATTCACTGTCAGCTCCTATAGCTGAGACATTGGGTTCCTCCACTTGTCTGTCCAGCTCATGGCAAGGCTTGACAAACTTTGCAGGCAGCTGCCACAGACCTGTAGGTAGGAGAACACAAACACACCCCCTATCCCAGGCTATCAGCTCTTGAGAAGGAGCTGGGTTAGAGTGATTCAAAGGCATTCTGATGGGAAAGAAATGTGAAGCTACAGCTGCCTGCCTGGTTAGCAGCAGCCATAAATACCTGCTAGCAACCACACTTTTGCATTAACCCTTTCTTGCCCAAAATGTTAATCTGTTACCCATTAAAACTTTTACACAAACCCAACAACAAAAAATACACAGAACACTGTCTGCCCTCAACACACACACACATGCATGCATGGGATCCCACAAGCAAACTCCATACAATTACAATATTTGAAATACAAAAACCAGACAATCACTACTCCCACTATACGGTCCCTCATACGGAACGTGGCTTAAGGACCCTGTGAAGACAATCAAAAATCAGCTCCAAGCAGCATCATCGCAGTGTGAGGTGGCAGGCTCAACTTTAGCAGGCATCCCCGCAGAGGCTCTGCCTCCCCCACATCGCATTAGTCTTGGGCTTTTACACTGACCAAAATGCACACTCATTCCGATGCAGGTGGCCAGCCTACATGGGAAGAAGTGGTCAGCAATATCCATAAAAGTCTCCAAGGGTTGATAGAAACATGGATATACTTATATTTGCCATCTTCTAGTACATGTGGATCACAGAGAGACTATCAAATGAGTTGTATAGGGGGTCCCAAGTCCACAGTCCGCAACGGTACTCATATAACATGTTCAAAAGCCTACAAGGGTTAAGACTTGTTCAATTATTTAAAGGGATTCCTAATAATGGTGCATTAAATTGCTCTACATTTTCACACACCCAACAGTTTTTCACTTGCGTACAATTAACTACCTTTTCTGACAGATCTACATAAGCATTAGCCTTAAAAGCAGTATTAGCTATCTGAAACATAAGCATGAATATTGAAAGAAAGAATACTCTATTTACACTCATGACTATGTCTATCTTCATGCTTCTAAGCAGATCGCTTGGCACACCTTCGCTTAGTCCCCTCCCAATGCTCAGGAGGAATCTGCCATTTGTATGGCACCAGTAAGGGCTTTGAACATTCAAACTGAATAACGCGTATCTGCTTCTTCTGCTTCAATACCCGTCTCTGCAGCTCAAACTGCCCTTCAGAAATTCTAGGCGTGAAACCTGGCTCGTGCCTCTTCATCCAGCCGATTCATTCGCCGGCAATGAGGGTGTTTTGTCTTCTTTTGGCAACGCTGGCTCCTTCCAAGGTTTCACCCATCGAGCTGGTACCCAACGCGGACCAGAGTCTGTGATTACACACATATATTCTCTATCAGTTAGTTTTACTTCCACAGCACCCTTCCAGGTACCAGTTTCCAGATCCCTATACTGGACCAGTATACCCTGAGTCTTATTCACATAACCTGACCCTAACACTTGATATGTATTACAGCAGGAGGGTCACTAGAGTCTCCTACCAATCGCAAAAAGTTCATAACATACACAGCTTTCTGTATTCTTGCTGCTGGGGTAAGCCCTTCTTCCCCCGTTTTTTGTTTTTCTAACAATTGTTTCAAGGTCTGGTGTGAACGTTCAATAATAGCCTGACCTGTAGGAGAATGAGGAATACCAGTGATATGAGCAATGCCCCAGTTATTTAAAAATTTAGACAGCATTGAAGAAGTGTAGCTAGGTGCATTATCCGTTTTAAGCTGTAAAGGTACTCCCATAACTGCGAAACAACCACGCAAATGCGTGATTACATGGTGTGTGGTTTCGCCAGCCAGAGGGGTAGCCCAAACAAAGTGCGAAAAGGTGTCGATAATAACATGGACATACTTCAATTTTCCAAAAGATGATTCATGGGTTACATCCATCTGCCAAAGTTGGAGAGGCTGGAGACCTCGAGGATTGACTCCAAGGCCTATGCTTATTGTCTGGCCCTGACAATCAGGACAAGAGTGTACAATGCCTGTCAGGGACAAGCCAAACTGGCGAACTAACATTTTTGCTGATTGGTGAAAGAAGGCATGAAATGCTTGGGCTTGTTGAGAAATATCTACCGGTGGTCCTGCCCAAGCTGGAGCAACTAATTTATCTGCTTTGTCATTACCATCAGTAAGGCTCCCTGGGAGGCCCAAGTGACTGCGAATATGCATAATGAAATATTTACAGTTATGATTATTTACAAGATGTAACAGAGTTTTCAACAAAGTCCATAACCTGCAATTAACAACCTCCTGTAAAATTGCCCTCTCTAGATGTTGAACAATTCCTATGACATACAAAGAATCACAATGTTAAGCAGAGTATCAGGCCATCGCTGAAATACCACAACAATAACAGTTCTAACGTTTGTAAGAAATCTGTAGATTGACCAGGTATTTTCTGTTTCTTCCAACCATCTTCTGTTTTCCAAATGTATCCGGTTATGTGATTATTTCTGCTAGCATCTGTAAAAACAGTTATACCTGAAACAGGTCTGTCGGAGTAAAAGGTAACATCTTCATATTGGTTGTTTTTTAGCACGGTAAACAAGTTATGTGGCCTAAAATGTGTGCTAACTTGGCCAACAAAATCTACTAAGACAGTTTGAAAAACAGTGCTGGACTGCTGTGCCCACTCCAACCATATTTTGGTAAGGGGTAAAAAAATTTGTGATGGATCACTACCTAGAATTTCTTGACAACGTTCACAACCTTGCTTAATTAAAAGGGCAAAGGTTTCCAATCGTGTAGTAGCAGTTTTGCGCAACCAGTAAGGTAAGAAGATCTATTCCAATATACACAAGGGATTCTTTTTCTGCAGATTCCATTGTGCCAACAGGCTAAACGGATAATACTGATTGTTTGCAACAAACAAAGTTATAGATAAATCTGGGTTCCATTGGGAAGCATAAGAAGTAGATATTTTAGCCATAATATGGGCTAGGGCCTCATGCTGGATTTTTGACAGAGTTCTCTTTTCCTCTGTCTGTGGTTTGCTCTTCAAAAGAGGCATTAGTTCTGCCAAATCATTAGTAATTCCACATAAGGAACACTGAATATCACCTATCAATTTCTGCACATCTGACAAGGTTCTTATCTCCGTAGTAATCTTCATCTTCTGGGGCCTAACTTCAGTTCTGGAAATAATCCACCCCAGGTATCTCCATGAGGCATTGTGCTGTACCTTTTCAGGTGCAATCACTAAACCTACTTTTGCCAGTTTGGAGAGGTATCAGTTATGGTAAAATCTATTGCTGTTGCCATGTCCACTCCGGCACTCCCTGCTGTAGCGGAGGGGACGCGGTCCAAACACTCTGATTTTGTGTCATCGCGTGGGGTGGCATCGCGCTCACATTCAAGTTTCCCAACAGAGTTCCATCTTTCTTATACTTCGAGTGACATTCAGTTGCCCTATGGCCATGTTTGTTGCATCTAGTACAATCACCTCTAAAAACTGAAGCACCACCTGCTGAGTTAGTTTTCTTTACTCTACATTGTTTTCTATGATGTCCCATTTGCCCACAATTAAAACATCTCATGCCCTTCATACCCCCTCGATCACCTCGACCTTGCTGTAACAGAGGTTTGACAGCAGCGGCAAAGGCAGTAGCCATGTATTCTGCCTTTTCCTCGGCTGTGCCCACCTTAGAACAAGCATCCATCATTTCCTGCAAGCCAGCAGATTTCGGTAAAACATGTAAAATACACTTACAAGCTGGGTTAGCATTTTCCATGGCCAAGGACATAAGCACAGATTCTTTAGCATTAGGTGCCAAATCAATATTCTTTTCAATAGCTGCTGTCAATCTATCAATAAATTGCATATATGGCTCAGTAATGCCCTGTTTTATCGATGTATAGGAGGGATTAGGTTTTCCTGCTTCTGGCACAGCTTTTAAAGCAGCTAAGGCCAATTGCTGCGCTTGCTGTAACACCTCAGTTCTCATACGAGCCTGTACTGCATCAGGGTGAAATTGTCCCTTCCCTGTTAACATTTCATATGTAACACCATGTAAGGGATCATTAGGGTTGTGACTCAAATTATCATCAGCAGCTCTTTGAGCAAGCTCCTCAAACCCACTTTTAAAATGTAATAGCTGCGAAGGAGTTAACAGGACTGAAGCTACCTTAAGACAATCACTGGGAGTTAAGACCATACTAGAAAACAAGGCAGTTAACATTTGTTGTGTATATGGAGAAGACAACCCATATTGAGAAATTGCTCCCTTAAGTTCCTTTATGATTTTCCAGTCCATAGGAGTCCATTGGGTTTGTCCCTGAACATTCGTAATGACTGGAAATGCAGCAGGGATGTCAATTGGTAGAACAGTGCCGTCTATGATTGCGTCTTGAATAAGACCTCGCCATCTCAAGGCACTAGGGTTGGCTTGCAGAGGGGGCTTCGAGGGCGGTGGCAAGGGCGTAGCAAAAGGATTAACCTTGTTTAACTTTTCTGATTCATGCCCCTCTCTCTTTGCTTCAATTCGCTCCAATCGGTCTCGTAGGTCCTGTAAATTTTTATCTAAAAGCTTAGTCCACTGCCCCCAACCCTGGTCAGTTTTTGGCCCCGGTTGGGGCAGCGCTAACGGTGGTGTACATGGCACGGGTGGGTATAAATTCGGAGTCTCAGTGTCCTCCTCTGGATGTTCCCATTCTTCTGCATCAGGCGGTGGAGGGGCGGCGGCGGTGTAAAAGCGGCCGTCAGGCGCGGGGGGGGCTGTGAAGGCGGCGTGAGGAGCGGGCGGGCCGTCGACGTGAGGGGCGGGTGGGGGAATTTGGGGTCTGGGCTCAGGGGCGGTAGCGGCACGAAAAGGATTCGAGTTTGGCCTTTTTGGCGGTCCATCATCCTTTTCAAAATCCCAATCTCTAGTTATTGCTGCCGCCGGTGAAGGCATTGTCGGCACAGCATAGGGAGGATGCGCTGGATCCTCAAACAGTCGCACTCTAGGGTGCACAACCTTTCGAACCAGATGTTTTGCGCTTGAAGCGGCAGGCAGTTCCCCCTTAAGTACGGTGTCAGGTATCGGACTCGCAGCAGCCGGTCCCCCATGGTTTTGTGACGGCGAGTCAGAAAAAGCCGCAAAAGCTGACTTTACTACTTGTTGCTCAACCTTCATCATGCATATAGTTTCTTTTAGTAACCGCCACAGGGTAGCTAGAGATTTTGCTTCTTTAGACCCAAGGGTAATTTCGTCCCACAGGCGTGCCCCGATCTTTTCCCAAGTCCCAAGCTCAAAGGCTTCGCTGACCCCCCGGATTAAGTTTTTCTCTGTACTCCAGAGCAACAACTTTTTTAACATAGTCATCATACTCTATCCCTCTCGTAAAGGGGATATGCTGGAAAAGCTTAAATATTGCTGCCTTTTTTTTACTCAATTGAGTCCCCATTTTAATCCTCTTCCGAACACTCGGCTGCTCACCTGAATTCCACTGTAGTGTCTCTCAGGCTCAAAGGCTCCGTTCCGTTCCAAGGCTTTTGCCTCCCGGGCTCAAAGGCTCCATAGCATTCAGAGGCTTCTGCCTCCCGGGCTCAAAGGCTCCGTAGCGTTCCGAGGCTTCTGCCTCCCGGGCTCAAAGGCTCCGTAACGGTCCGGTCCTGCTGGATGAATCCCGGTCCTGCCAGATCGACTTCCCCGCGGCACCCCGTTCTTCGTTTTCAATGTGAAAAAGCCTGTTCGGGCACCATTTGTCACGGAAGGGACTCAGTCAGAGATCAATGTGATCAGACAAAGCCATTTATTCTAGAAAACTAACTCTTTATATACTATTTCTTAAAGTTGTTTTCACTAACTTGGCACATTGTGATTGGATACATATCTGTGAGGCCCTTAACAACTAACATATAATTGGTTAAGCACAGGTGTGAGAACCTGACCTTCAAAGTTTTCCAACAGTCCTCAATTTCTCAACTCAGTAAATTCCAGCTCCTTCTTATCTTGCTGGGATTCTCACTTCCAGTGCCTCGCTCCCATCCTCCTTCACCTTTTGTTGTTCCTTGGTTCATGTCGAACTCCATGTAGGCACTTGCTGATCTGGGTATGTGGCTGTTCTTTGCCAGAAAATCATCCACAAAGTGTCCTGAAAGGGGCAACTGTATTTAACCCCAAAAAGGTTTCTGTAATACTACAACTTCTGCCAGATACCAGTTTTCTCTAATTCCTCCCCCTGCACTGATTTTCACACAGACACTTTCCAGGGTCCCACTGACAAACAGCAGAACAGCGTCCCTGATGCCTGTGTGTGTGACAGTGGGATAAACCAGTTGCAGCCAAGGACAATGTCATAGCAAAATACATCTTATTTTTTATACTGTGTCTTCTTATTTTGCTGTATTCCTTACTGTGTCTGTTTGTAGGCATTACACAAATTAAAGAAATCCTGTGACTTGACCTCTGTTATCCTCTGTTGTAATTATTTCTGGATAATTTGTGCCAAGTGATAGGCTTAGATGGAAGAGAATGAATATTTCAGTGGATCAGGCACTCAAAAAACCAAGCCCAAACTTAAAAACCCCCAATCTGTCAGTGTAAGTAATGCTTTTTTGGTTTATCTATTTATTCATTTTCTAGCTGTGCAAGCTACATAGACAAGATGCACCACCATCTTAAAGAAGCCTGCTGCTCTGTCTTCTTCAAGAGGACAAACTTCCTCTACTGTTTACCACTTAATGTGTCTTCCTTTCAGATCCTTACCCAATGGACCCTGCACTTTTGACTGGGTGGCCTCTTCTCCAAATAAAACATGAGGGCCTTCTGATATCGCTAATCAGTGTAGGGGAGACCTACACTGTAAAGCACAGCCTTGCTTTGTAAGTTGGTGCTGCTTGCTGATACCTACATACGAATCATCTAAGTGATGCTAACTATTGCTGGAGTCCTTAATTCTCTTGACTCCAAATGTCTTTTTCTACAGCTATGTCTTCTCTTTGGGAATGTCTGAAATGCTCTTCCCTCTCCAACTTCTGCTGACCTGCTTTACGTTCACAGTATCACAGTATCACAGTATCACAGTATGTTAGAGATTGGAAGGGACCTCAAAAGATCATCTAGTCCAATCCCCCTGCCAGAGCAGGAACACCTAGATAAGGTTACACAGGAATGTGTCCAGGTGGGTTTTGAATGTCTCCAGAGAAGGAGACTCCACAACCTCCCTGGGCAGCCCGTTCCAGTGTTCTGTCACCCTCACTGAGAAGTTTGTCGTCGCGCACGGAGGGAACACATGCACAATCAATATGATTGATAAAAGTGATCCGTTTATTGTGCTCAAATAATGGGTATATATAGTGTCAAACTGCCACGTACACACAGCTTCCCGTAGTGATTGGTTGGCATATACAGCATTGGGTACATTCCAGGTGCATTTCGGTGATTTCCCCTGCTCATATACACATCCTCCTCTCAAGGTCTCTGCTCCTAGTTCACAGACAATTTTTAGCTACAAAGTAGGCCAGCTGGTCTTCTATCTCTATTGGTTAACTTCCAAGGTTTTTCCACTGCTGGCAACTGTACACAACTGGTGTTTTTTCTCACTTTCACAGAATCTGTGCTTAATTAAGCTCAGACATGGGAACATGACCTTTGCTTGCTAACCATGTCTCCACAATTCCCCCTTTTTCTTTTTCAGCAAGCCAAATGGACGCTACACCTTTCTTAAGCATTGATATCGCACATCGCAGCATACAACTTGCTATTAATACGAATAAGACTACCGCACATAATATAGTTGCACCTTGCATAAGCAAATCTTTAAGCCATCCATAAATTCCCCATCCTTTAAAGAGTTTTGTCAGCCAGTCCATCCCATCATCTTTCATTAGTCGTTTGACCCCTTCTCTTAATTGTTGCATACTTTTATAGATTGACTCCGAATGATCTGACAAATTCATACAGCACATCCCTTCAAACTCTGTGCAACCATGTCCTTGTGCCAACAACAAAAAATCTATTGCTGCTCTATTCTGTAAGGTGGCATGACGAATACTATCGACATTAGTCAAGAGTCCACTCATAGCAAGTGAAGTAGCATTTGTCTGTCTTGCAAGCCAACAGCCTAGTTTATTTAATGTTGCTAAAGCTTGAGCTCTAGCTACTTTGGGAGCTAAAAATGAGGCAGCTATTATTTCACCCAGGTTCCAAAAATTTACTTTGTCATCACAGCTCAAATGAAAAGCATGCTTTGACCTTCAAGAACACAATCCTCTTTTGTATATTATCATAGTGCTATTAGGGATAAACATGCCTAAGATACCTACTGTACATGGGCAATTATATGGGACTTTATACGGGATGGCACCTCCTGCCAGGCCCGATCCTGTGGCAACTAAGGCACAGACTCCGTTTCTGGCTACAAACAAAATCCCTTATTGAGTGAGCTTACAGGCTTTTATAGTATTCTGCCTAGCGGTTAGTAGTGGGTTAGTTCCTTTGGTACTTTTCCATCACGAAACAATCTTATTGATCACGCACTTTCTCAGCTAATCACATTACTGTCCACGCACTTTTGCTTGACCAATTATTTCTAAACATAGTTCTTTGCCATCACTACTCATTATATCGAAACTTTCACTTCCCCTTGACTACACATTCTTTATCATGTCTTAAGCATCCTCCTGTTTCCAAATTTACAGTCCTCAGAAATTATCTTGCTGTTCTCTCTTCGGTTCCACCCGATGTTCTTTCTCCGGTTCTTCCCAACTTGTCCCTTTCACTTCTTTCAAGGTTTGTGGTTGATAAGAGTCCAAATGTTCAGGCTCTCGTCCAGGTCTACTGGTGCAGCTTCTTGTGCAGCGTGTTGAAGACGGCTTTTTTTTTTTTTTTTTTTACCCTCTACACTACCATCGTACTAGAATCTTTCTAGTTTTTGCCTTAGCATTTTCTAGTAGCTGCTGCAAATTTGCATGCTCTAACATCTCTTTTACAAGTAACAAATCCACACAATACAAGGTATAGTTTCTCATTAGTAACTGGCTAGTAAATACAGGTGGTTTTATACACAAAATCACAGCCTCTAATAATAGCTACGTTACAAGCACACATATTCAAGTTGTTACTTTTCAGTTGCCCCCAAGTGATGTCAATCATTTATTTTTCTCTTCCTCTATCTCATTCTGGTTGGGGTATTTACTGTCAGCTCCTATAGCTGAGACATTGGGTTCCTCCACTTGTCTGTCCAGCTTATGGTAAGGGTTAACAAACTCTGCAGGTAGCCACCATGGATCTGTAGGTAGGAGGATACAAACATACCCTCTCTCAGCTCCTGAGAAGGAGCTGGGTTAGAGTGATTCAAAGGCATTCTGATGGGAAAGAAATGTGAAGCTACAGCTGCCTGCCTGCTTATCAGCAGCCATAAATACCTGCCAGCAACGGCACTTTGCATTAACCCTTTCTTGTCCAAAATGTTAATCTGTTACCCATTAAAACTTTTACACAAACCCAACAACAAAAAATACACAGAACACTGTCTGCCCTCAACACACACACACACACACACGGGATCCCACAAGCACACTCCATACAACTACAATATTCAAAACACAAAGCCCAGACAATCATTATTCCCACTACACAGTCCCTCATACAGAACGTGGCGTAAGGACCCTGTGAAGACAATCAAAAATCAGCTCCAAGCAGCATCATCACAGTGTGAGGTGGCAGGCTCAACTTTAGTGGGTGTCCCCGCAGAGGCTCTGCCTCCCCACATCGCATGAGCCTTGGGCTTTTACACTGACCAAAATGCACACTCATTCCGATGCAGGTGGCCAGCCTACATCGGAAGAAGTGGTCAGCAATATCCTTAAGAAGTCTTCAAGGGCTAATAGAAACATAGATATACATGGATATATACTTCCCAACTTCTAGTACATGCGGATAACAAAGAGACTATCAAATGAGTTGTATATGGGGTTTCAAGTCCACAGCCTGCCACAGTACTCATATAACATATTCAAAAGGCTATAAGGGTACTTTTTTTTTTTTTTTTCTTGTAGGGGCCAATTTGTCGTCAGCAGGGAGGATTCCCCCAGGGTAGGCTTTGAGGGTTGTTGTCGCTCGTTGTGGGGAACCTCCCTGTCCCCTGCCCTGTCGCACAAGGGGGAGTGTTACCAGGGCTCACAACACTCCACTTCCCAGTTTTTTGCTGCTGCCGCCGTTGTTGCTGTTGCCGCGGCCGCAGTTTCTGGCAGTCGCACTGCAGCTCCAGCGCTGTCTGCTCGGCTGCGCGGCCCGAGAGCTCCGGCCGCGCCTCCCAGGGCACCTTCTTCCACAGCTCCCGCGCAAAGGTCCGCACCCGCGGCTCCTCCACTCGCAGCACCTCGGTGTCCCGCAGCCGCTCCAGCAGCTCCTCTCCTGGAGATAACTTTCTCGATAGCACCCCACGTCTCCTTCCATAATCAAAGAGGGCAGTAAGCCCTTTTCCTAGATCCCGCTTCTCTAAGAAGCACTTAAATAAATCAAAGGCCGCTTGTCTTTCCATTTTTCACTACTCTCTCTTTTTTAAGTTTTGGTACCAATGCAGCTCACCAGCAAGCAGGCCAACTTAGCAGGCGGCGGAGGCTCCCTCTTTGTCCTCCAGGCTCAGAGGCTCCTATTCTCTTTCAGGATTGACCTCTGTCTCTTCTCCGGGCTTTACCTTAGGACAACTTAGTAGTCCGATTCTTTTTATTTTTTTTATCATAGGCTCCTCTTCTCTTTCAGGATTGGCCTCTTTTTTCTTCTTTCACTGCCCGTTCTCTGCCCGGCATCTTTGACCAGCAAAACTGAGCATTTTTGATTCTTTCAGCCCTCCGGATGCTGCTTCTCCGGTGCTTTCCCGCTCCGTGCGCAATTCTCCCAGCCACTACAGGTACCCGGGTTCCTTTGTTGGTCGCTGTTCGGGTGCCAATATGTCATCACGCACGGAGGGAACACATGCACAATCAATATGATTGATAAAAGTGATCCGTTTATTGTGCTCAAATAATGGGTATATATAGTGTCAAACTGCCACGTACACACAGCTTCCCGTAGTGATTGGTTGGCATATACAGCATTGGGTACATTCCAGGTGCATTTCGGTGATTTCCCCTGCTCATATACACATCTTCCTCTCAAGGTCTCTGCTCCTAGTTCACAGACAATTTTTAGCTAGAAGGTTGGCCAGCTGGTCTTCTATCTCTATTGGTTAACTTCCAAGGTTTTTCCACTGCTGGCAACTGTACACAACTGGTGTTTTTTCTCACTTTCACAGAATCTGTGCTTAATTAAGCTCAGACATGGGAACATGACCTTTGCTTGCTAACCATGCCTCCACAGAAGTTTCTTCTCAAGTTTAAGTGGAATCTCTTGTGTTCCAGTTTGTACCCATTACCCCTTGTCCTATCATTGTTTGCCACTGAGAAGAGCCTGGCTCCATCCTCGTGACACTCCCCCTTTATATATTTATATACACTAATAAGGTCACCCCTCAGTTTCCTCTTCTCCAAACTATACAGACCCAGCTCCCTCAGCCTTTCCTCATAAGGGAGATGCTCCACTCCCTTAATCATCTTAGTCGCCCTGCGCTGGACTCTCTCCAGCAGGTCCCTGTCCTTCTTGGAACTGAGGGGCCCAGAACTGGACACAATATTCCAGATGCGGTCTCACCAGGGCAGAGTAGAGGGGAAGGAGGACCTCTCTCGACCTACTGACCACCCCCCTTCTAATACACCCCAGGATGCCATTGGCCTTCTTGGCCACAAGGGCACAGTGTTGGCTCATGGTCATCCTGCCGTCCACTAGGACCCCTAGGTCCCTCTCCCCTACACTACTCTCTAACAGGTCGTTCCCCAACCTATACTGGAACCTGGGGTTGTTCCTGCCCAGATGCAGGACTCTACACTTTCCCTTGTTATATTTCATCAAGTTATTCCCTGCCCAACTCTCCAGCCTGTCCAGGTCTTGCTGGATGGCAGCACAGCCTTCTGGTGTGTCAGCCACTCCTCCCAGCTTAGTGTCATCAGCAAACTTGCTGACAGTACACTCAATTCCCTCATCTAAATCATTGATGAATATATTAAATAATACTGGTCCCGTTATTGGGAGACCCCTCTTTTTCTTGACTCGCTGTTGTTTTAAGATGTTTCAATAATTCTACATCCATGTAGGACGAGAAATGTGAGCAGCATGCCATCTAGTGGCATCTAGTTAGCGGTAGCGATCTCTCCCTTGCAGAGTTGCATAATTCCGAGGAATTAACCTTCATTTCTTCTACATTTCCAAAAAAAAAAAAAAAAAAAAAAAAAAAAGAAAACATAGAAATAACTCTGTATATCCCAAACACAGGATCTTTGATTATCACTCATGGTGTACCACCAGCAAATCATGTGCTTGTTCTAAGTTTTGGCAGCCTGTGTTCTGTGCAGTTTCCCCAGGCTGCCTTATCCCTGTGATAAATCTAAATCAGAAATGCTTCTGTCCATTAGTTGCTTCAAAATCAGGTAGGGATCTAATCTCCGACGTTTTATTTGTATTTTAAAATTCAGTAGAGCCAGCAAACCTGGGATGTTCCTGAGCGCAGTATGGTGCTTCATTTGCTGTCATGAGTTTCTTCAGTACCTTGACACTGTTTGCTCCTGATCAGGGGCTGGGAACACTGCCAGAAGAAAACTTGTTTTCAGGATAATGAGGCAGATGTTCTGAACTTGTATTGTACCTACACAGATTTCCTTAAGCTTTAGTAAGAACAGTGAGCAGTTAGTGCTGAATTCCACAACCCAGCATTTTATGCAAACTCTTCCTTGTGCAGCCTGCCTTGAGCAAAAGCAAGGAAAGCAGCTTGGGCAGCTCTTCATCTGTTGTTTGTTTTTAACCTCAAGGCACTTATGGGACATGTTTTAGTTATGTATGCAGTTTGAGGCCTGATTTCGAGTAGGCCAATGGAGATAGATCACAGATGCATTACAGGTGGGACCTCCAGGTTTTTCAGCCTCTCTGCAGGATTTGCTTTTGGCAATGTTTGTGCTGAGGTGAAATACCCATTGCTCAGGCTCTTTTGAGCATGTTTCCCAGCTGTGGTGCAGATTGTGGAGGTGGACTGTGAGGCATTCACAGGTTCATTTGATTTTGGAAAAGTAAGGTTAGAAGTTAGTGGACATAAAGTAGAGAAAGAGGCCTTCCTGGCTCATTGCTGTTTTATTGCTGCTGTACAGACAGATGGGAAGGATCTTAACATTTCTCCTCTCCCCTCCTCCTCCTCCTCTATTTATTATTCTATTCAACACTGGCTCCTCAATTAGTGTACCAGACTCCTTTGTGAGCAGGGTTCATTGTGATCAATTGTCATCAAGGCTAGCATTTAGTACATCCAATCAATGATGTTCTATGTAATGGTTGTGGTATTGACTGATTTTTAATTTTACAGTATGTTGAGCCCTGTTGAACTCTTTTAATATGATAATTGCTTTACTAATCAGTAGTCATGGTTTGTGTGCAATTGCAGATTATTGACATCAGTTGATATCCCCTGATATTCGTATTTGACTATACGAAAGATGCCTGACATATAATATCTACACAGTGACATATAGATGCCTAGACATATAATATCTACACAGTGGATATTAAATAGAGTAATATTGGGGAAAATACTGCATCCTTGCATATCAGACTTTTAAGAAATAGGTTATTAAGTAATTTAGAAAGGTATATTTCTTTTTATATGGCATGGCTATTAAATGCTATCTTCTAAGTTTATACAGACATCTATTAAACAACTTATTTTGTAACTACATCATAAGCATTCATTTGTTCATACATTATATACTGTGTTTATCAATGATATAATCGATTTAAACCAAAAGAAATGGTCATCAGATATGGCTATGGACAGTTTTCTTTACTCATATAATCTATAACTTTACATACGATAGAAGTATGTACACACGTTCAATAAAATAAACTGTATATTATACTTAGAATCATAGAATCATAGAATAGTTAGGGCTGGAAATTTAACTCCTTGTCCTATCACTACAGTCCCTAATGAACAGTCCATTCCCAGCATCCCTATAGCCCCCCTTCAAGATACTGGAAGGCTGCTATGAGGTCTCCACGCAGCCTTCTCTTCTTCAGGCTGAACAGCCCCAACTTTCTCAGCCTATCTTCATACAGGAGGTGCTCCAGTCCCCTGATCATCCTCGTGGCCCTCCTCTGGACTTGTTCCAACAGTTCCATGTCCTTTTCATGTTGAGGATAGCAGAACTGCACACAATACTCCAAGTGAGGTCTCACGAGAGCAGAGTAGAGGGGCAGGATCACCTCCTTTGACCTGCTGGTCACGCTCTTTTTGATGCAGCCCAGGATACGGTTGGCTTTCTGGGCTGCGAGCGCACACTGAAGCTGGCTCATGTTCATTTTCTCATCAACTAACACCCAAATAATTATACTTCAAATAACCACTCTGTTAGTCATGTTTATTATCATTTTATAAAATACACCTACAAGGGATTATAAGGACAGGTATCTATATAAAATGTACATTTATGTTAGATTTGAGGCTGATTTCTGTCCAGATGCTGTTTTACACAGTTTTAAGTAACTCTGTGCCTGTTGCACCCTCACCCTTTGCATTGTACTTGTGACACAGGCATCTGGTGGGTGCATCAGATGCAGACAGTACGCTGCACAGTCTGCTTCATATGTCAAATGGGGACGAGTGGCTCTTGCTGTGGACCAGGAGGTGGCAGCGCTGTATGCTTGGCTAACGCTGCCAGGTGAAATAGAACCTTACTTAATGCCCTTTCAGTAAGTACAAGCCTTAATATCACTTAAAAAAAAAAAATAATGAAAAGGTAAGTTAATTTACTGTACATTCAGCATGTTTTGTCCTTCCTTAAAGTACTGGCATGAACAGAAAAGTACAGTATCATTTTAAGTGGTAATTTTGTTATATGAGAAGCTTCAGTTGATACACAGATAATAAAGCTCTGGGGTAATACATAGAAAGTTTTTTTCTTCACTGTTTCTCCTCTCCAAGTGCAGTAGAAAGCCAGCCTGCCAGGCCTGGTTGTGGTGTGCAGTACGGTGCCACCCTTGTGGTGTGCTCCTTGTATTAATGCTACAGATTCTCATGTCTGCTGGGTTTACTGTAGCATTTTTGGCCTGAAGATGCTGTCTGCATCTCCTCCTGTGCTTGATGCAAAGATCCGCTCAGATACTCAAACCTCTCCCACATTAACAGAGTGGTGAAGTTTTCTAATTTCTAGGTGATTTGTTGAGTTGAGTGCAGATGCTTTTAAGGTCATGAAGGGGAAAACCATTGCTAAATTGCCTTCTGATGCTCCTCTACTACTACAGAACCAATTTCAGTATGCACTTATTTCGTCATATAGATTCCAGCATATTTGGTAACTTGCAGGAACAAGCACTGAGACGTCTCACTTTAAAATGTGCAAGTGTATTGCTTGCTGGAAAGGTCTCAAGGTCCTGTTTCCAAGACTAATGAGGAGTCTCAGCTGTTATGTTCCAAGTGATAAATCCTGCTGTAGATGGGAGGCCAGATGACCACAAAGCCTGTGCTTAGGGTATCCAAATGAAAAGTGCTGGATGCTGAACGCCTGGAAACGTTTGCTCCTGGGATTTGTTCATATGACCATTGCATTAGACCACTCTCTTTCTTCTCCCCACTTCAGCAGTACGGACTCCATTTCTCACTGAGTCACCCCAGCACAGGCACCTCTAAGACACCCAAGGCTGTGTGGGGCATTTGTCCAGTTTCTAAGGCCTGCAGTTGTCTTCACTGCAGTGTATTTACTGCTAGCTGTTTTAGCTAAAATACTCTTTGTTTCTGCTTGCTTCTGTTAACGTCCTTCATGCATGTTTACATTTTCCCTCTCATTGTAAGAAGAAAGGAAGCTCAGGTCTTTTAATAGGGTTTTAATTGTAGCTGTGTTGTTGAACTCCTAGAAACCTAGATTTCTAAATCATGGAAGTTAATTTTTTTGAGGTGGGGCATGGCTGGGTGCTGTGTTTATGAAGTGCACAGTGCTTATGAGCCCTTGTCCTTCCTGGATAGAGCCCACAAAACTGCAGCACTGTCAATCCACACTGCTAGGCTTAAAGGGTCTGTGGAAGTCAGGCTCCCTGTACTTATTTTCGGTGTAGTAACAACTAGAGGTCCATGACAGCAGAAGGTGAAATTCCACTTAGGTTACTAGATACAAAGTGAAGCTGAAAACATCTGACTCTTTGTATAAAGGGTATCAATTTTTACAGGAGTTATAGCAAATGCAGTGGTAGAGAGAAAGCACGACCTGCCTGCAGCCCGAAGACAGATGAGAGAGTGCAGAATTCCCCCGAGTGGTTTGCTGGCTACCTGCCATTCCTCAACAGCAGAAGATAAAAGGCAGTACCAGGATAACTAGCCTGACCCTATTTATTTCCAATAAAATACAGATATTTACATAAGATGAAACTGTTTTATATGCTGAAGCTGCCTGGCTCCAGTGACAGGAGACAAATGAAAAGCTGTTTTTTGTTAGATCTGACCTACTAGAAGCCAATAACGTGTGCATTAACTTAGCAAAGGGAGAGTGACTGCCACATGAGGTGACACTCTCCAGGCTCTCTTTCCAAGTCAGTTCAACAAGATTTCCCTCATCTTGGAGACCAGGTTTGCAGTGCTCCATACTGCCAAAACTTGGTCGTCTCTGATAAGTAAGCAGGATAACATAAGTGTAGCCATAGGAACATAAAAATAAATCATTCAGAAAAGCAGAGTGGTAAGACTGATGAGAATTTCACACATGCTTTTTCTCAGTCTTTGATTCAATCCAAACCTCTATTAAAATCATGCATTACATAATATAGCTGTGCATATTAAGGCAATAAATATAAATGCATTCTTACAACAGACATAAAAATATAGTATTACTAGTGTTCATAGAACAAAACTTAAGAATCTTGATAAGTTTGCATGAAGTTAAAAAACAAACAAAACCTTTTTTGATCCATTTGGAGCATGTGGTTTAGACAAACTTGTAGCATATAATTTTAACTGAAGCTTTTTTTGCATGCACTGTACTTTGTGAAATAAATTGAAAATAAAGATATATGAAAATGTTTTCTTCCAAGTTTATCAACTCTGATATATTCTCATGGGATGTTTCTTTCTCATGGCTTGCCTGTTTTACTGGAGAATACTCCACTAGAAAGCATGACCACCTGTAGTCTTTGTACAGAAAATAGGCCTTCAAAAAATGAAAGCATGGAAAATTGTTAGATCTAGCACTTTTTCTGTCTTCAGTGAAATCATGTTGTCTTACCTGTGCTGAAAGCATGGTCCTAGAGCTTGAAAGAAAAATGTTATCCTCTTAGGAAAACAGACTCACTGGTAAAAGTTTGGCAGAGAAATTGTGTGTTCTCGCAGGCTACAGCACAAACAAACAAAATGTAATGACAAAATGAATTCAAAACCAATTTATCAGTAGAGAGGTGATCAGTGGTTTATGACAGTTATATCTTTTTAGAAGACCAAGGCCAAAGGGCAAAGAAAGACAAAAAGGGCAAAGAAAGCAAGCTCTTTGGTTGTTATTTTTTAAGTCAGCCAACAGTTTTTGTGGTTAACAACCAGCTACTCTTTGATGGGAGCGCAAGACAGGTGCAAAGGATGAACTTTAGCACGTTCACAATAGGACTTTGCCTGCAGGTCTATCGCTAGGAGGAAGCTGTCAGGTTTTCTCCCTGCAGTCCCAGACAGAGAAGATGGTTCTTCAAGGAACTCAAAAACAGAATTGATTTTTTTCCTATTTAGCATTAATGGCTTTGTGAATTATTCATGCAAGTGTGAAGGGGAAACATGGATGCAATAAGACAAGAGTTTCTGTTTACATATAAGTCTTGCCTCTGTCCTGCTTCTGTTCAGCTTATACAGAATGGCTGCCTCCTGTTAAAATACCTTTTTGCCAGTGTTTTTTCCCCACTGGTGTATAATGACAGCAGGGATCAAAACAATCACCTTGTACTCTAAACACAAATGTTGCTAGGAACTGCTCATTTATGACTATCTGTTTATGCAGCCAGTGGACAGGGGCAGTAGGTCCACTAGCCAGGCTATTGCAGCAGAAAAGCCTTAATTCCATGTGATGAATGTTATGAGATGTTCAGAATTTTCCTTTGATGCTTCATGGACACTAGTGGATTTCAGCCTTCTGAGACTCAGGAATTTGTCATATGCCACCAATTTTGACATACAACGTGCCACCATGCTGAGTCAAGGCTTTTCTACATTTTACTAAAGCAGAGGTTAACAAGTATGTGGACTAAGTCAAACAAATTCTTTATTTTGAGTTTTCAAGATTTTGTCAGCAAACACAAAAAACTCTGCCTTGCCAGGATTATCTGTATTGCAATTCTTCTTTCAGGTGTCAATTTTAGATGAAGATATTGAAATATAATGGAGATTAAATCTGTATAGCCGCTACTGTATTGTTTTCCTCAGCAGCAAACCAGCATCTACTGTTGCTACCTGGGCTACATTTGCCCATTGGGTGGAGACATCTGCTCCTTTACGCCAGGTAAAACCAAACAAACCAACCAAGCCTTTGGGCTCTGCTATTTGCACCTCAAATGAAAATTCATGACCAAGAAGTAAATACCCTGTATCACTTCCTGCTTGTGAAGCAACAGACAAAATACAAATTTAAAATAAGCCACACAAGGGTGTATGCCTTGTGAATATCACACAGTTTGGAAAGTAATGATTTTTTGATTTGTTTCTATTCCAGACTTTGGACAATCATAATTGACTTGGATCCACACACCCTTGTAATGTTTGAAAACCACTGTAGTACAGCCCTTTGGTGTAGACATTCCTATGTGTATGGTACAGACAGGGTGCTGCCTTTAGTCCTAACTGGGCCTTTTGAGCATGATCATAACTAAACAGAGGGATGAAAACACTGAACTGCTGGTTGGCAGTGTGAGAGCTAGCTGGACAGTTGTTTCTGCGGTTGTTGTGCCCAGAGGCTTCATCAGGGGCCATCCTATCTCTGCCTCAGAGAAATTATCTAACTAGATGAGGCAGAGAGCGGGAGGAGAGGTGAGAGCCCAAGAGCAGAGAAGACTTGTCCAAGATGACACAGTGCCAGAGCCAAAAATAGGAGCCAGAATGCAAGGGCCTTGTCCACATGACTGCCCTAGAAATAATTCTTAAGTCCTTGGAGTCTAGTTCAGGTTTTTCCTTGGATCCTAAGCACTTGGCTCTTAGATATATTTCTGACCTCTCAAATATGGACAGGGAAATCAAATGTCTCTTTTTTAGAAAACCCCTATGAAAGATGAATGCGGCCACTAGTTTAAGGCCTTTTTCCCAGGGGATAATGTTCCTCCTTTCCAACAGGATGCTTCCGCAAGGCTGCCATCTTCAGCCTCTTTCAGCTAACACCGCCTTTTGTGTCACACCAAGTGCTACACAACTGCCATGTACAGGCCTGGGCAGATAATCCCTCCTTTAGCTGTTTCACAGTTTCATTTCTCTTGGGTGTGTGCCTAATACCTGGTAAGGTACACCCAGTCCTGGTCTCCCAGTGAGTCCCTCTTCCCAGCTCTAGGCATGAGACACAACACAGATGGACCATGTCTGCTGCTGCCTGAAATGCAGACCTTGCCCCTTTTTGCTTTTTAAACTGTCCTTATCTACTTTAGCATTCCTAAATCCAGGAGCGTTCCACAACTTTTCTCTTTTACTTCCTGAACTGCTGTTCTGGGGCTTCCTATGGCTTTTCTGCCCATGCAGCACTGCTGACGTTAGACCCATTTTTCCTAAGCGCGAAGTTTTTAGCGTGGACGTGGCCTGTTTTCAGCTGCCTTCCATCCCGCAAACATCACCTCCGAGGCGAAGCCCCATCTCCGTAGCCCTGTGCTGCCCAAAGGATGTGTTCTGCAAGCAGCACCTTCCGATCACGGCCGGAAAGTACTTATGAGACATATAAAGCAAACCCTCCCGTAGCCCTCTTTAACTTCACTCGGCGGCGGGGCGGTGCTGCCCTTGCCCGGCCCCGGCCGGGCGGAGCGGGGCGGGGCCGGCCGCGGGGCTTTAGGGCAGTGGGTGCCAGAGTCCGCCCTTTCAGTACCGGCGGCCTTGGTGGCGTCGTGGGGCAGTGAGCGCAATGGAGGACGTGTGGTCAGTGGTGTTGCGGGTGGGCGCGGCATGGGTGGCGCTGGTGTTCACTCTCATCGTGCTGCCCTCGGCGCTGGGCGTCTCACTGGGCATCTCCGAGACCTATTTGTGGATCCTAGTGAAGACGTTGGAGGTAGGTGGAGGTCGCCGTCCCCTCAAACGGGTGGGGGGACCCAAAATGGCGTCCCCTGTGAGGTGTCGCTTGGGGCCGGCGGGGGGCACCCCGGGGGGGCTGGGCCTGCCTACCTTTGCCGTGGCCCGGGCTGTTTCTCTCCGCCCAGTGGCGCCGGCGCGTTTGTGCCTCGTCCCTCAGGAGTCTTGGTGGGCTCCGCTCCCTCCGGCTGGTGGAAGCGTAATTGCGCCGCCGCCGCTGCCCTGGGCGTGAAGGCCCCGCGGGCAGATATGAGGGGGTGGGCAGCCCAGAGAAACGCAGTCCCTTGGGGACCAGGGCTTGGGAGGAGAGGAGTAGGTTATGTGCTGTCTGGCTGTGTTCCTCTGTAGTTTTGGTGTTCCGACCCTTTGGCAGAAACCTAAATGTGTATGAATTTAGTGGTTGTGCGGACTCCAGCGTGCACTCCTTTGGACCTGCAGGAGTATGAAGTAAACTGTGTTACCTAAGGCTGTACTATATGTCCTGGGTGTGGTTGTTTCTGCATGGTGTCAGTTGCACCCTACCTGAAAGAAACTGTACTAGGTCATGTTCTTGGAGGTCATAAATATCTGGCAGCATGCCCAGTGCCTGTGACTGCAAATGTACAGAGTGCTGATGCTCAGAGATCTGAGTGCCCATCCTGTTGACTGTGTCCAGCACCTCAGTCTCCATCTTCCCCCAGATTCTCTGGGGAAATGAGTTTCTCATGAAGGAGCTGCTTTCCCGCCGGGGTATAGTTCACATGTGTGTGAAAGTGCTCCCTCTGAAGCCCGGAGTGGTGGTGAGGAAGTGTTTCAAAGTAGTTGGTAGAAATGATCTTATTTAGATCTTTATTGTGCTTTTTCCAAGAAGGAGGAGAACCCAACCCAGCAAAACAGTTGTAAGGAGAAGTAAAATGGCACAAGGAACAGCCTATGGCAATGCAATATACATTGATGTGTGACTATGGAAAGTACCTTTAGTCTAATTTAATAATGTTCTATGAGCTTTTTCAGTCAAACCTCGCTAATGTTCTTCCATGCCTTCAGGATCATTGGTGCTCAGCAAAAAAAACCCACCAGCCACTAATAAAAATGTTGTCTGTTAAATGTACCTTTAAGTTAAAATGCTGTAAGGTATTGGGTGAGAATGAACCTGCTTGAAGTAGTTTCTGGGGCCTTGGATTGTATGAAGGTAACTGTTAGGGGTAGAAGACATAGCTGTTGTTGGAAGAAAAATTTTGGATAGCAGAAGCTGAGGTGATGAAGGTCACACTGGCCTGAGGGAGCAAGCCAGTTTGCCTAGTAAGATAATCTTGTTTGGATGACTTGCCTTCACCTGTGATTAACCATTTAGCAATTTACATTCTTTATTCTTAGATCATTAATAGGTATTTTTTAGTGTCATCAAGTGTTGCAACAAGAGGTGATTCAAAATGTCTTAGGCAGAAGTATGAAGAAGCAGCTGATGGCATATCAATGATAGTGACTTGTAAGAATTCTTGTGATGCCTAAGGGAGGAAGTAATGACTTATCTTGACAGTTGCCATTAATTTTTCATGACATAATTTCTGGCATTATGAACCATTCCTTCCTATATGAAAAATGTGATATTAATAAATAGTCTGTATAAAAATATCATATATAATATTATGTATATATAAAAGAAAAGCCAGTGACAAATTGGGAAGTGTTCTGAGGAAGAGAGTGGATTTGCTGCAGGAGAGTGAAGAAGTGCAATCCACCTAGGTAATCCACTTATCTCAACTTGGCCTTGCTTTGCCTGTGAATTCTTTATGCCCTCAGAATACCCGTAGGGAGAGAATCCCTGAAAATAGTGTTTTGGGGTGGGGTTTTTTGTGGGCTTTTTTTTTTTGGTGTTAAGTGCTTGCTGTTTCTTAGCTCACAAGTCTGCCTTGGTTAGCAGCCTGACAGAGACAGGCTGATAGTCTGCCAAGCAGTGCCTGCAAGAATGCCTGAAAATGTGTTGTCACACCTGACTTTTTCCCTGCCAAAAAGCACATTAACATCAAGCGTTAAATACATAGCTGCTAGCCTTGTGCTTGCCTGGGTGTCTGAAACTTCCAGGATGTTGAACTGAGTATGCAGGCTTTTTCTTGAGAAGCAGTGGTCCATTTTGTGGTTATGTTGAGTCATAAGATGCTGCAATATCTGATGGCTAAGACTTTTTCCAGCACACAGATTAACTTAATAGCTTCCCTGAGCTTCCAGCCCTGGATCTCTCAGGCAGTCTTCCTTGTCTTTTCAGGAGCATAGGCTCTTGAGCCTGCAGGACGCTCAGTAAGATGGTGATTGTGCTGCTGCCTTTGTTTCCTCTTTGGTGAGTTTTATCACCTGAGCTGTCTGCAGAGTGGTACATGTTTTTGCATGCCAGCTCAATGCCATGTTGCTCTCTGGCTTTGCCTGTTTATATCCCACATGTTGGCATAGTGGGAGGATACAGTGGCTATGAGGTTTGTTTCTTACACAGCAGTTGTCAGGTAACTATGTGTTTTGTAAAAGCTGATCTGTTGTGAGGTTCCAAGTCTGTCAAGTTGGGTACCATAGTCCAGGGACTGTGTAGATGGAATGTCTACAGTCTGCTAATCCACTGTCATGTCAGATGAAATAAGGCATATAAAAATGAGTTTGTGGTGTTTAGTTGTCATCTAGGCTGTGGTAGGGAGCAAG
Source organism: Psittacula echo (assembly GCF_963264785.1). Taxonomy (NCBI): domain Eukaryota; kingdom Metazoa; phylum Chordata; class Aves; order Psittaciformes; family Psittacidae; genus Psittacula; species Psittacula echo. The sequence continues at coordinate 63,335,595 of NC_137735.1, forward strand.
TTGAGGATGATACTGGACTTATACTTGAGGGTTTTTTTCCTGCCAGTAAAAATAAATCTGTTCCTGCAAGCATGGTCTAAGAAAAGGGAGGAGAAAAGCTTCTTTTAGGAACAAAGTGTTCTTGTACTTCGATTGTCTGATGTTACTGACAAGGGAGATCAGTTGGTGCACAATAGCTTTTTCTCTGTCCTGGGATGCGTCTGCAAGGCACATGCTTCTAAGCAAAATGGAGCTTGTGCAGATAGCAAGTGTTGAGGATGTGCTTCTCCTGGGTTGCTTTGGGGCTTGCATTTGACTCTGAAGTACTGTGCTAGGGATGACCAGCTTTATATAAAGAATATATTTTTTTTTTCCTGTGTGGTAAGAGGGGAAAAAGAACAGAAAAGGATGACCAGCTATTCCAATACAAGGAAGGCAGTACGACAGGCAGACTACTTGCTATTAGAAAACTGGCTTCCCCCATCACATTGGTATTCCTCAAAGTATATTAACTTGCTTCTGAATTGCCTTACCAAACTAAGCAAACTTTTAGGGAACTGCTCACTTGTGCCTGTGGGTTCCCTTTCTGTGCTAATAAAAGAATCTTTGGCACCATGTTAGCATGTTTGGGTTTTTTTCTTAAATGGTGAATTACTTCTGCAAAAGCATATCCAGCAGCTGTTTGTTCCTATGAGGAACTAGTCTGGGTTAGTCACCTGCCATGCTGATGCTTGTGAAATCACTTGCCACAGAAATCTTTATTGCTGAAGTGCTGGGGACTACTTCCTGCAACCATGCTGCATTTCTGCTTGTTTTTAAACATCATCAGATAGCTTCCAATTTTAAATTTAGTGTGTCTTTATCTCTTGGTCTCATTTTTCCTCTTAGTTAGTTTACTTTTTTATAATGTCTGGTATGAGTTAGGGCTGATAAGGCCCCTGCAGGTATGCCATTTGAGCTCTCTTGACAAGCAATGGAGAAATCCAGCCTTTCAGAAAGTGATTTGTTTCATTAAGACCCACAGAGCAGCTGCTACCATGGAGCAATCTGTTTCCATTAGTTTGTAGAAAATCTGTAGGACTAGTTTAGACTGTGTGCCAATATATCTGGTGATGAGTCCCTCCTGAGGGATGATTGCTGCTTCACAGATTGTAGCTCACCGTGTTAAGAACTAGTTCCAATACTTTTCTTGGGTTTGGTGGATTTTTTCTTTTAGTCTGCTGGGTTTTTTGGGTGTTCCTAGTTCCTTGAGATGGTAGGGTTGACTTGTCAGTCACACTTGTACAGACTGCCCTGCTTGCTTTTTCTAGTGGAAAAACATTTCTTGTTGTTTTAAACTGTGTGATGCGTGTTACTTGTGAATATTAAGAAATGAGCTAGCCTGAGGGAAGTGAAGTTGTTGAGTCACAGTTGTATTAAGAAACAGCCTGGCTATAAACTAACATCATGTTTTTGTGTATTTTTGGGCTAATGGTTTGCTGATGACCGCAAGCACTTTGAATGCACACACACCTTCTCTCCTCTCTGATCTCTTGAGGCTCGTTGACTGTGGGGCGTGCAGTTAACAGAAAAAAGCATTTCTTGGGTGGTTGGTTTTGCTGTAATGCGCAACAGATGCTTGAAGTCATAGGTGGTTTTTTTTGTGTCTAATCCATCTGGGTTTAATAGTGGCCCCTTGTAACAGAAGCAATTTCTAATAGCTGCTTATGAAAATGTACTTTTGCTAGTAAGGGTGTAACATTATTCAGTAGCTGGGAGGTGAAGTGAAAGTTAACTTGCATTGCAGATGACCCTGGCAGTGTTGCTGTCCTGTTTCAAGTATGTCAAACTACAGCTTCATCCTGTGAACCACCATCAGTATTGCAGGTGGTGCTGGGTATAAGGGTGGGGAAGGGAAAAGGACAATGTGTAAGCTAATAAATAAGTGAATCATTTTTGACTGTTTCCTCTAACTCACTGGCCTCTGAAGCAGGCTTTGCTGACTAATGTCATTGCTCAGTGACAATGAAGGCCTCTCTGTAATTGGTATCTTGCAAGGACTGCTGGGCAGAGGAGAAAAGGAGAGCTCTGAAGTGAGACAGTAACTCTGAAGGCTGCCAGCTCAGATGTTAACAAGAAGCATGTCTTGGAGATGTGCCTTACATGAATTGAGGCACCCTTGTTTACTGGGCTTGAACTGTCTTTCGTAATAGTATTTCAGCAAATCTGCTGCATGATCTTGAAATAAATCCCTGGGCTGTATTAACTTAGACCCCAGTCCTATGAAGGCCATTATGTGTGTTTTCATCAAGACTCCTCGAACATAAGTAAGGTTGGCACAGCTGGGATTGCATCACTAGTTAACACAGCATCTTTCTGGTTTGCAACTCTGATCTAAACTTGCTCTCAATTTCACAGCATGTGAATACTGGGATTTCTGATATTGTTAAGTAAATGCTGTTAAAATAACATCAGCTGTATACAGGGTTTGCCAAGTAACAGTTTGTGATGCTGGTGTAAAAGAAGCTGCTTGGCATTTCTGTTGCAGATCCCCTTGTTTCTTTTTTCTGCTGGACTCTTTATTGTTCTTTGGATACCTGTTCACCAGGAAGGACTTGTTATACAACTTGTGTGCAGAAGAATTTGGGAAGCTGCTTTGAGGCAGTGGTAAGGATGTCCCATCAGAATGAGGAAAAGATGTCATGGGAGACCACAAAGGACCTTTTGCTCTCTCAGGAATGGTTGCTCCTCTTGGTGGTGGTGTTTTCCTCTCCTCACACAAAACAACCCAATAATTGACATGCAGATTTTGTTGAGTTAATGTAGCATGGTGTGGGAGGTGCTATGAAGTCTTTGTTACTGAAATTTAGAGAGCCTTCAAGGAGGAGCATTCACCTAAACTGGCATATAAACTTTTGCTCTGAACATGACCTGGCAGTCCGTTTAAGTAGGGGTACATCAGTGATCTAACTCCGCATGACTGTGGATTTCAGTTATTGTAAATAATTCCTCTTCTGAATAATTGTCAAGCATTGCTTATTAAGCCAGAGGTGATGTAAAGGTGATAAATAGGGTGAAAGTCAAAGGTTCATCTGTTAGGGAAAGGTGGGAAGTTCCTGAAGTGTTCATAATAACTTGGCTTATGATTGATCCTAACAAAGTATCTCTGGATATGCTTTCATGAAACAGCATGTCAAACTTGCCTTTGGAAATAGTTGCCTATCTGATAACTATCTTATCTGGAGATGAGTTGTTTTGTTTGGGTTTTTTTTGACATCTCTTGTAAATAATCTGTGTATTGTTTTGTCTCTGTGATCCAACTGGGTATTTCTCAAGTGCTGCATAAAACCTGCATATGTGGGAATTGCTTAGTGATGTATAAATGACATTTCTTATTGGCTGTTTTGTATAGGCTGATAACTTGCTGTTTGATTGTTTTTATGGTGCTGATAAATTAGAAGCCTTTTCTATGCTTCTTTGCCTTTTCTAAATCTTTGCAGGGAAAGGTTCATGTGTTTTCCTTGCCTAGTGAAGTGTGGCGTCTTCAGACTGTGTCTTGTGTAATTAAAGCATTCAAGCTACTTTGTCTTGAGCGGCTGGAATACCAAAATTTCAAAATCAGACCTGTGGTGGTGTTTATGTAGTTTCTGTGATCATGCTGCTTTCTAACTTTGTGTTAGTTCATTGGGTAACCCCAGCCGCAGGACTATTAATCTGTTCAGGAGCCTGTTTTTTACTCATTACCCAAAACTGCTTCAGGAATCCATGCTAAAGACTTAGATCTGCTTCAGGGTATTTGGGACTGCGTGCTCAGCACCAGCCTGCAAACTGGAAGAAGCCACTTCAGATACCAGTCAATGTTACTGGTAAGTGATAAATCCAAAAGACCTGGCGGTCTGCTTTTGTTCATCTCCTGAGTAGAATGGAGTCTATGCCTTATTTTGTTCTGTGTTTTGATCTGTAATACATAAACACGTTATTTTCCTTTCTGTGTGATGGATCATCTTACATTATGATAGCTCTTTGTAGTATAAAGCTTTTCTTTAGTGTAGGATCCGGCTGAAGTGGTGATGGATGGTGCAAATTCATGTCTAGCAGGAAGGAAGGGAAATTACATGCTGCGTGTGGTGTCTCTCTTGTTTTCCAAACTGGATATAAACAAGCTTTTCACTTGATCAAATACCAAATTTTGGCTTTGATGATAGTGCCTTTTTTAGGTGCCTGGGAATAAGTGGAAGAATTAGTTTAAGTTAGGTAAAAATGTCTGGTTTGCTTGGTTGCTGGAACATACAGTTTTTGAAAATATGATGCAGGAAATATATGAAATTGAGGGAAGAAGAAAGCTGACATAGAGAACTTAAAACTCATTTGCTGTAGCTTCTGGTAGATGTGGGCCTTTATGAATCCTCAAAGGCTCCTGGCCAGGAGGGAAGCTGGTCTCACCCTTGCTGGTTTTATGAAGCATGCTTTTAAATCCCCAGGGAGATCTGGCACTAGAAGTAAAATTGCTTTAGCACAAGTAATCTGTCCCCTGGAATGCTCTGTGCAACCTTTGTACTAGATGCCAGACTGCTGTCAAGCTTGTGGTGGTGCTTGCATCTCCTGGGAGGTGTGTAGAGGTCAAAGGGAACTGCCTTTCCGTTCTTTCTCTTTGCCCCTATCCCTCCCATGGCCCAAGTGGGGTGCTGCAGCTTTCTGGAGTTATAGGAGCCAAAGGTCAGACTACTTTAGAAGCAATAGGGTAGATAAATGCATCTAAGCAGTAGAAATGTACTTGGGTTACATGACTCTGCAATTTCTCATTTTGGAGGAGTTCACTGCCTCCTATGCATAGAAAAATGTCAAGATACTACAGTGTAGTAGAATTTGCAAGCTTTTGAGACATTGCAAAGGCATGTTGCAATAGCTTGTGTCTTCATAGCTTGTGCTGGGGCTCAAACTTTTTGACACAATCTAATGTGAACTTGTAACGGCAGGATTTCTGCAGCAGGAGAGTTTTGTGCTTTTTCTGAGCACCAAACAGAAATTGTTCTTCCAGGTTTTACAGAGCAAAAGTTGGCAGTGCTAGGTTTTGATTACCAGTTTGAGAGGATTTGGAAGATGGAAACTTATTTTCTCAGCTAGTGTATATATGGCTGAGACGATAACCAAGTATGTTCTTACTCTTCTATGTAATAAGTAACTTACCAGCTTGTGGAGATTTTAATTCATTGAATACAGTGGCTCGAGTCTGGTCAGAGAATGATTGTGTAATGCGTTCATTGGTCTGCCTGTACCCCCAAATCCATTCAGTAGAAGAAATATAGAAATTGAGGTATTATGAATAGTTGCTTTCTTGAACAATATTTTGTTTTGGCATTTCCCAGAACTTTCATGGCCATAGCACTGCTGAGAATGATGTGTAGCCACAAAGTACTGAGTTACTCCTACAGGTAAAATTAGCTCCTGGAACTGCTGTTGCCTTAGCAGCAGCAGAACTGAAAACAGCCCCAAGTGAATATTTTGGCAGGGTAGGTTGGGATTAAGCAAGACCTGAAACAGTAAGCAGTCCTAGCTGCTGAGGAGTTACGTGGTGGAGGTAATGCCATGAGACAGGATACTGACTTTTCAAAAGATAATTGTGTCCCCAAATGCCCTACAGCTCTGTTGGAGAGGAGAGATGGAAACTACATGGTTTAGCATTGATCTGGGTCCTTTCCTATGCACACCAGCAAGGACCATCTGTACGCTGTTAAAACAAAGCATGCCTTTGATACTGCTGAAGTTGTTCATGTTTGAACGGGATAATATCCTGGTCTTTGGATGTGAGCTCATTTAAGCCAGGTCACCTGTCTTGGAAACACCTATTATAACAGTATTCCTAGAAATAGTATTAAGTCTCATGGGTGAGGAATTAATGCTCGTAATGAGGAACCACAAAGTCAGTCCTCTTTGGCTGAGCTTTCCATCCTTTCACAAAGCTGCCACATGGGGAAAGGAAGGATCCAGGTCAGAAGAGCTACTCTGTCATCATGGTCAGGCTTTGGGGTGGCAAAGGGGTTGTGATTGTTAACCCAGTAAAAAGGAGGCCTGATGTAGGAGGTGGAAAGGCTATTTAAAAGCAGTGTGTGGAACTGAGTCAGCTGAAGGTCAAGACAGCCATTTGGCCTGAGAACAGGTTGAACTGGCTCCAGCTGCATCAGGGCTGGAGATGAGAGGAAGTGTCCTGATGCCTGTGTGGCCCTGCAACAGAGGTTTGCAGTGAGCGTAGCTACTGGGAAGTTTGGACACTTCTTGGAGAGCAGAGCTTACTTTATCACCTATTTCAATCTCCCTCTTCCAGCCCACCTACTAGAAAAGAGCAGGTTAACCCCAGTGAGCTGGCAGCCCTTCCCAAGGGCAGGAGAAGGGACTCTCTGCAGCTGTACAGTAGAGGTGGTGATTTGTCCTGGTTTTCTGCTGCTCAGAGCTTTAAAATGCTAAGAAATGAGCAGCTGCAGTGTAAGGGAAATTTCAGTTTTGCTCAGCTTGGAAAAATATTGGGGCAATCCTATTTTAAATGCGACTGAACTTAAATGAGACTTCCTATGACTGCAAATGCTGTTTTGTTTTTTAGCTGAGTTGTGATGTGTCTGTTGGCTCTGTGAATTTGTGCTGTTGTGCTCAGGGGCTGGTGTCTTGCTCAGCTCCTGGAGCTTCCCATGCATCTATGATTCGGTGGCTGGTGTGAGAGTAGCAAGGCTGGCAGAGGCCTATCAGGCTCTTGGTGGCTGTGTATCTGAGCAGGAATTGCAACATCTGTGGAGCACAGTCAGCTTTGAAGGCTGCAAGCAGTTGGGAAGCATTGACTGGCACAGAGGTTCCTTTTGATTAAGTACACTGGGGCAGTGTTTCTTTGGAGGAACTGTGTGTGGACCCAGCTGAGGAAGATGGGTGATGGTTGCCTAGTGAAGATATTCTCTGAAAATCACAACCTGTCTTTGATTAACTGCTGCTTTTTTAAGTGGCTTTTATCTTTAGTGAAAACTGCATTTGTGAAATTAATGTTTTCTTTCTCTTCAACAGTGGGCAACTATACGGATAGAAAAAGGTGTCAAAAAGCCACAGCCACAGATAAAGACTTCTGCTACGAATGGTGAGAGCTTGGAGTAAAGTCATATTGATAAGTTTAATGTTTTAAAGTAGCACTGAGCCCTTTTCAAATGAAGGTAGATGTGTACCTGAGAGAACTGGAAAAGCTAATTCTTGCATTTAATTGTTTCGCAATGCTACTGGCACCAGAACTGTTCCTGCAGAATGATACACTTCTTTTACTGGCTTGTGCTGAATGGTTGAAAAATCAAGGGATGAGGAAATGAAGGGTATGAAATAACATTAAGTCTAACAAAACAAAGTAGAGCTTAAGATGGAGGCTGTCTTCAGTTGAGGGAATTTTTAGAGTTACAATACAAGCTTGGATTTTGTTTTGAACTCTTTAGGCTGCTGCTTGCAGGGCTGCTGGCCAGCTCTCTCTGTCCTGCATCTAAGTGTGCTTAATGTCTGGGAACATCTGAATGTTTAGTGGACAGCACTTTCCTTTCCCAAGCTCAGTGCTTTTTCTGTTGTAGGACTGTCGGATGGAAGTATGTGATATTACACTAGTTCCCTTTTTTCAGTTGTCTGCTGTTTATCTTTTGTCCTGTGGAGTTACTTCAGTGTTTGCCAGGCAAACTTCTTGCACTCAGCATTTGTCGAACAACAGCTGAAGAGTTGCTTCATGTTTCTTCCTTTAGCCTATTTTTGAAATTAGTTCTTTTACTGTATCCTAACCCATACTGTGCATGTTGTGCTAGGCTGTACTAGGTCAGAGTTGGCTGTAAGAGTTGGGAGCAATAAGCGCAGTGAGAGTAGTCTGAGTTTGCCCAGGAAGCATGAGGATGCTGAACAAGGCATTGCAGCTAGTGCTTGGTTATCTCCTGATTTCTGACTGCCTTGCTGTTGCTATTTGCTCATTTCTTGACAGTATTTAACAGCAGTGTCAGCATTTTCTGTGTGCCGTCTCATTAGGCAGCACAGCTGGAAGCAGGACCACCTTACCAGTTACTAGACAAGTCAATTGTTACCTGATTCTACAAATTAGTTCATGCAAACATGATGCAGTAATAGGGACTGAACTGCTGAACTGGTTGTATCCTTATCAATACTGTAAACACTGGTATTGCACTATCTGCAGGCCAGGCATGAAACAGGCTCTGATGGTAGCACATGCTACTGTCAGTTAGCATGTGTAATAATAAACTGAAGGTACTGCACAGCAGCTCTTGAAACAGGTTAAAATTTGTCTTATTTAATTACGGACTTCAAAGTGGCTTTCAAAGTATTGCTCATGAGTGTCCTGAAAGTTTTGGGGTTGGATTCATTCTTTTGGGGGGTGGGGAGGAGGTAAGGCAAGTGATCCTTCCAGATAATGTCAATGCCCTGCTATCTGTTTCACAGGTTGTCAGGGATGCAGCAAGATATCATTTTTCTTCCTGTAAGGGTGATAGTATCCCATCATGTCATGGGTCAGTTAGTGGGCAAGAGATGCAGATGTACTGCTTTAGCTGCACAGTAGCAGCTTTTGTCTTCTTAGACATCTGACCGTTCTGGCATGTAGCTTTTCCTTCTCTAGAAAAGAAAGGTAAAGGGAGAGCGACCTGGCTAGTAGTTTATGTTCTATGAGCTATCTTTCCATAAAACCACAAGTGTCTATTCCCCCTGTATGTGTGACAGAGTGGGTGTATAGCGCTAATATGTGCTATAGTTCAGAACTTAGATTAATCTGAGTGCACTCAGTTGTCTGAAGCATTAGTACTAGTTAGTAAAAATGGCTTGAAGTCATTTATATAGATTATTGCATGAAGGCTATGTTCAAGTGATCTTATGGATGAAGATACACAATTGCAGTGGTGAAGCACACTTTTAATATCTTTTTCATATTTGAAATTAAAAATAAAAATCTTTCTCCCCTGTAGATGACTTCCTGCAGTAAGCTGTTCCCTTTAACTATTCCTCACTTGAGAAGGTATGAGGAGCAGGGGAGATCTGGAGTCAGCAGTGCAAAGTTGCGTTCTGTATATTGCTTTTGGGAGCTTTTTAAGCGTAGGACTGACTTGTGGTTAGGAGTCTGGATTCCTGTATGTGGATGAAAGTACTTGAGGGCCAGGGCAGGTGTAGACCTAAAAGTGCAGTATATAAGTTGGCATCCCCTGAGGTGACAGAACGAGAGCAGGTGGAGAGGCCCAGTTGTGTTTTACAATATTTACTGAGGGAGAAGAAAATCCTGGTGATAATGAATTATGGAGTAGTGATTAAAACAGGGTGCATGTAAATGTCTGTGTGTGTGTTACACACGTGCTGAAGGGGAATGATAGCACCTCTTCAATCTTTCCTCACCATCCAGTCCTCACTAGGAGGTAGGTCAGTATAGTAGGGAGCATTGCATTGCATTATGCAATTTTTCTTGTTCCCAGGCAGAGCAGAAATGGAACTTCTGAAAGACCTTAAAATTCAGTGTCCCTCAATATGAAAGATGAAAGAGCATGACTGAGAGGACACTACCTTTCTCTGCAGTACCAAATCCAGTGTACTTCACATCTGTTGGCAGAAATGCAGCCAGTGCCCCTGTGTCGGAGGTGTGATAAGGAATAGTTCCAAGAAAAATAATGGCTGGTGTAGTTGCTATGTCGGAATTACCTGGTGCTGCCACCTTAAGGTCCCTTGGTGTTAGAGGGTACCGTGTTTATGTGCCAAGTCCAATGGTAGGTGGCTGTTGGCTGAGCAGGTACTGGGAGGCTAGAAGTGTATCTCATTGCAGCTAAATAACTAGGTTTCAGCTGTCAATGTGGGTGTTGGCTGTGTGGAAAGGCAGTTCTCTTGAAGTTGGTGGGTTTAAAAGCCACAAAAATGCTGTCAGGTCAGAGTTCTGAAAGTGACATCCACTAAAAGAAAAGCTTATGCAAATCATGTGGTTGTAAGTAGGTAGTGTAAAATTTGAGCCTGGTATGATTTAGCTGACTAGAGTGTGTGAGCTTTAAGGCTTGGGGCTTGTGCTGTGACACTGAATAAAGTAGCGGCTGCAGGCTATTTTGTTTGAGTGATGTTTGCTGTACTCCTGCATAATATACTCCTGTTGCTCTCATTTCATCTGTCTTTGGCAAGCTCAGCTCTCCTCATGGCCAAGGGATTAAAGGCCATTAAATGTTACTTCTGATTATAAGAAGACTAAGTATATCACGCTAGCAGCATGTGTGTTAATTCTATTCATAATCCCTTCAGGTGCTGCTGAAATCTTGGCTCTCTGAGTAACTTGTCCTAAGCCTGAAAGGCAGCTTGTGCATGGGGATGTTGCGTGACAGCAACAGTACAGGCTGCTGAAGCAAGGCATTTGAGCCCGTGCTCTTGGCTGTGCAAGCAGTGTGTTAAACTCGAACGCTGGGCTGGTTTCAGCCAAGAAGTAGAGCCAGGGGAGTGAACTGCTTGGTTGATGCTGAACTGGGGGCTGGATAAGGAGGAAGGATTCCCAGTTTTCCTGGGAACTGGAGAGAAGAGAGGTACTTTATACCTGTGTGATGGGTGCTGGAGAGTTCCCCTGATGCGTGTTTTGGCTATGACCAGTCTCCTACCCCAGGAGCAGCCTGGGGCAGACAAATTGGGCTGATTCACCTGCAGTTCTGGATGCTTCACAATGTAGAGATTTAAGGGACTGAAGGAGAAAAATGGAACCACAAACTAGAGCTCTGGTTTGGGTTTAAAATACAACACAAATGTACATCATCCTGCTAAATGCTTGATGTGATGCATGTTTGTATAATTGAGATCCCAAAAGGCATGTGGGTGTTTGGGTGTGCCATATTAATGATTTATATTTATAGGCTAGTGATAGAACAATGCACTGAGATTGTCTGCCAGTGGAGTTGCTAATTGTGGCTGTCAAGTTCAGAGCTGAAGGTGGTAACAGATTTTGTTGCAATGTGGCATCTCTTGCATGTTGTTCTTTAGTGTTTACCTCAGTGATCTGTGGTACTTGTATCTTGGAGCTTCTTGCGTTGCTCCATATGTATGCTACAATGCAATACAAAGATTTTCCATGTCACTTATAATTTAAATGTTGCATGTGATTTGCACAGCAAATATATTCACAGAATTTTTCTGCTGGCTTACATCCCCTGGGATGCAGATTTGCACATTGCGGGATATGTATTTGTAGGAAATGCCTAGTAGCTTGAAGCAGTTGGGTGCTTCCTTCTTTCCCATTTTTTCATCTCAACATGGAAGCACGGATTATGCAATTGGGCAGAAGGTGTCTGATAGAGTGGCAGCCTGGACTTGGATCTCTGTAATCCTAGTTGACTGTCTCACAGGATGGTTTTTCTGGTTAAATGTTACTCTAGATTTCTTCAGTCATCAATTTCTAGAACCAGACTTGATTGCCAGAAAGCAGCTACTTGATCTTTATATTTAGCTTACACAATTTATTCTTGCCTTTGAAAGCTCTTAGAAATTCATTCTTATCAGACCGTAAGTATAAAAAAAAAACAAAAAGGGAGAAGAGAGAATACTTGTAGTGCATTTCTGAACTCTCCAGGTTTCTTTTCTATTGCCAGGTTTATGTGGACAGAGTTCAACTGAAACACAACTGTTAGTGCCAAACTAAATTATATCAAGGCGCCACTAGGCAGAACTTTCTTTGACATTGTGTGTGTTGGAGTGTTTGATTTGAAATTAAACAAAAATTACTATGGTCCTGTCTGTGCTTACAGAAGAGACTTGTGCTGTGGAGGGAGAGAGGTGTATTTGGTTCAAAGCTGGTCCATGCACAAGTATGAGATAGCTGTTGCAGCTTGGGGGTTTGGCAGGTAGCAGCAGAGCATGTATCAACTGAATGTGGCTGTGGGACACCAGATCTGTCTGTTGTCCCACAACAGATCTTGTTGTCTAACAAGAGATGGGCCTAGGGAACAGGGAAGCCTCCATGGGAAAGACTGAATGCCCTTAAATACACAGAGCACTGGAAGGGAATGAAAACGGCAAGGGTTTGCTTGATTTCCTTTGGAAGCATAAGATGGTCTTGGATGAAGTTGTGGAGTTAAGGACTTGTCAGATGATGGGAAAGGCTTTGTTTTCTTGCTTCATCTTCAGTGGGCAATGTAACTTCGTATATTTGCTGCACAAGGTGTTCATGTGAGGAAGAAAAGCTAGATCTGGCCTGTTGAAGACTGTTCTGTGTTCAGTTACCCATCTGGTCTTGTTATCATAGGAGGGGCTCTGAGAGTAAATTTGTCTCCTTGAATAATGCAGAGTGGCAAGTGGTTTGGAGGATTACGGTTGCTGTATAGAATGTTTTCCTTACATATTTACTCTTTTCTTCCCAAGGTATCATTGAAAGAGATGAAACGCCTATGGAGAAAGAAATTGTGCATCCGCATCGAGTGGACTTTGAATTCTCTGACATATTCTACTTCTGCAGAAAGGGGTTTGAGGCCATTGTGGAAGATGAAGTCACCCAAAGATTTTCCTCTGAAGAGCTGGTTTCCTGGAATCTCCTAACAAGGACTAATGTCAACTTCCACTACATCAGCCTAAGGCTAACTATTGTGTGGGTCATTGGGGTTATAGTGCGATACTGCTTCCTGCTGCCCCTGCGGTAAGCTCATGAGTGCTGAGGAATTTTGCCAGTCTGGGAACACCTAATTTTGTGTTTTCTTGGGAAATGTCATCTCGGCTTTTTTGACCCAAAAGCAGCATTAGCAGATACAGATGATGAACCTGCTTAAACTCTCCTTTGAATGGTCAAGAAGCTATTCAGAACACTTTTATCTCACTGTTTACTTTTGACAATAAGGCTAATGGCCATTTTTTCTGTGAACTCTTTCTTAAGTCATGTGTATTGGCAACCTAAGTGTATGTTGGGTGATCTCTAAAACTCCCTGACAGCATTGGGCTGTCTGAATTTGCTGCCTCTGCTAGACCATGATTTTGAGCAATGTCAAGGAATTCTTAAGCAATGCCAGGGAACTACTGGGTTAAAGAGAACTGAGGAATAACTGAATTCCTGCAATCCCTTTCCATTTTAAAATCAAAGTGATATTAAAATGAACAAAACTACTTATCTTGATGTAATGTCTATTTTGTCTGTAGCATTACCCTTGCTGCCATTGGGATTACCTCCATGATTGTGGGGACAGTGATCGTAGGACAGCTGCCTAACAGCAGGTAGGTAGTGTATGTGGTATGTGAGGCGAATTTGCCAAGTTGCATCAGTGCAAACAGTTCAAGATTAGGACTGGGCAGACTTTGCAAGTCATAGACTACTGATAGTCTGCCCACAAGCTTGTGGCTTTGCTTTTAGTGATATTTTGAACTTGGGCTGAGGCTGATTTCTTGCCAGGCTTGGCACTGAGTTTGGTGATTTCTGATGGGCTCCTTTTGCTGTCATGAGAGACTCAAAGAGAGCACTGTAGGGGAAATAACAGTGCTGGGATAGAATATACACAGTGAGGAGTTGACAGCCTTGCCCAGGTAAGTGACACCATTGATATGGCATGTCTTGGTTGAGCTGCTGTAGCAAATGAGTAGTAGAGCTGGGAATAACCTTCTGCCCCAGAGTACTGGGAAAATTCAGCCTTGAGTTGTGTTGGATAGGCTGGAGAATACTGTGTGTGTCTAGCTGCTTTACAGGATGCTCCAGATACCTGTGATTTCTTTCAGTGTGAAAAACTATCTGAGTGAAGTGGTCCACCTCACGTGCTCCCGCATCCTTGTCAGAGCTCTGTCTGGTACTATCCATTACCATAACAAGTGAGTGAGCTGACCTTATGATAGCAAAAGTGTGTGTATACTTCTGTGTGTGTGAGTATCCCATTTGAAGTGGGCTGGTTCTTCCCTGATGTGCAGGTTAATGTCATGCTAAGTGTTGACTTGCCTGACAGCTTTATGGAACTGTTGTATTTGTAATGTGGTGTTTAGCACACTGGTAGTCTAACAAAAATGTATGTAATTGCAGGGAAAACAAACCTCAGAAAGGAGGAATTTGTGTCGCCAACCACACATCACCGATAGATGCGATTATTTTGACAAACGATGGATGCTATGCAATGGTATGAGGAGACCCATGGTCACCACAGCAGAGGGAGAGAGACCAGGAAAGAAAAAGATTGTGGGGTATTGGTTGTGGAGTTCATTACTGAGCTTTCACAGTAGAGATGTTAACTTCAACACTAGTCAGTGGGGAAAAGTATAAGTTATGTTGAAGTTGGTCTACCAATAACAAATTCCTGGCAGAGCCAATCCTAGGCTCTTCATCTGATGAAATACTTGAGATCAGGCTTCCATGCATGTGTCTAGATCCTTTCAAGTGAATGCATTTCAGTAGCTTTATGGGCACTGCCGAGGCGTGGTTTGCAGTGTGTTTGGGGTTTTTTTGAGGGGCACGAAGAAGAGAAAGTTCTGTTTTTCAGGTGCTTCACATACTGACATGCCTTATTGGGCTTGCAGGTTGGCCAGGTTCACGGTGGACTAATGGGAATTATTCAGAGAGCCACAGTCAAGGCCTGTCCTCATGTCTGGTTTGAACGCTCTGAAGTGAAAGACCGCCATCTAGTGGCAAAAAGGTGAGGTGTGGATTGGAGCCGGGGGATTGCAGTGCTAGTATAACTCTGGTACCTACCTTAGAAGCCATGTCCGGGTGTGTAATCCCCGTTGAATAATCAAAGACCCAGATGAGGAATTAAATCTTTGGAAAGACAGAAGCCAAGAAGCTAATGAGGTTGCAAATGGAAACGGGAAACTTGTACCCTTGGGATTTCAAGAGGGCAAGAGACTCACTTGCAAAAGCATCTTCTTTTAGCAAGAGCCATATATAGTTGTCTTATTCTAAATAATGACTGCTGGTTGTAAATACTAATTACAAAGATACAAGTTATCTGTAATTCCACATTACTGGAGGCTGGAGTGATGTGGGGTATTGCAAATTGGTAGATGTAGATAGGATTGGAAGCAATCAGTATACTAAGTAGCTCAACAGCAGTTCTTGAAGTGAGTTGGAGGGGTGGTATGAAGCAAACTGGATCATTCAGAATGACCAGAATGTGCTTGCCTGTGTGGGCTTTGGTTTGGTAAACTGGTCAAAATGCCAGGTTCCCAGCTCACCAATAAAGGCTTGAAGAGGTTATACAGGATGAAATGATTTAGACCAAAGGCCATGCAGACTCAAAACCAATCTCATTTGGGTAGCCATCAGCTTAATAGCTAATGTCTGATGTATTCAGATATACATTTTGAAAGGATGTGAAGATAATTAAAATTCTGTGACTTTCTTTTGAAGAGAAATACTGATAAAAAGTGGGCTTTGTGTGACACAAACTATCTTGACTTCATTTGAAACTGTGAGCCACTAGAAATAACAAGCATTGCTGGAGGGGGGCAAGAATGTGTCTGGTTATAAAACTGAACTGCTTACAAAGGGAGTTTACTGCAGAATGTCACCAAAGGCATACCCATGAACAGTGTAGCACCGTGACAGAAATTCTTCTGAATTTTTGAAGAACTTTTAGGTTAATTCTGACAGGTTAACTTCTTACTGGTCTCTGCGCAGCAGAACAGCTTTGCCAAGTCATCCAAGTATTATTTAAGTAGTGTGAGCTGTAGGCATTTAGGGGTCCTTTTTAAAAAATCTGCTGTTAAGTAAGAAGAGCCTGGACACATCACTGCACAAAACTTTTTTCTTATGTAGGCAATTTGTTGCAGGTTGAGTTGATCAGAGTTAATTAGACTGGCTCAGTGGCATACATTTGCTAGCTTCCCTGACAGGCATTAGTAAAATAACTTGGAGGAAAGAAAACAGGATATTGACTTAGTGTAATCTGGTAGGGACCTAAGGAATGGCTTGCACAAAGCTTCATGTTTGTTAGAAACACAAAAGCATGTGCAAATTACTGCCCAGTAAAAGGTTTTGGTTTTAAACAAATGTGTTCTATGTAAAGATATTTTTAATGCATCTGCCTGGGAAAAGAATAGTGGAAAAGAACTGTTTTAATCTTTCCTTTTGCTTCCACAGACTCAGGGAACATGTGGCAGATAAAAACAAGCTCCCAATCTTAATTTTTCCAGAAGGTAAGAAGCTGAAATGTTCCTTATCTCTGTTCAGTGTAGATGTCACGCCTGCTCCCTTTTCATAGCTTCTGTTGCTCGAATGTATCTTCACCTCTGGCTTAGATTTTATTAGCGCATTCCTATTTGTCATGTTTAAAGAGGTTACACAAAGATGACACAGTACTGTTCCAAGTTGTTGGGTCTCCTGGCAGAAGCTTTGGTTGGAGAATGGGAAGATTGGTTCTTTTACCCCATAAATATCAGTTCGCTGTCCTACAGATCTAACCTCAGCCTTGTGCTTTTTTTGTACATGTTCTGGTTTCATTCAGACAGTCACAAGACAAAGAATAAAAGCAAGCAGGGGAGAGATGCTTAACATACCCATAAAGGGTCTGCATTTCCTCCTCAGTGAGTCTAAGACCTGCTCACTGATGGAGTGTTGCTATCAAAATGTCATAGGTTGTGTGAAGTAATGACTCCAGTTTCTTTTCTGGACAGGCACCTGCATAAACAATACTTCTGTGATGATGTTCAAGAAGGGAAGCTTTGAAATAGGAGGGACGATCTATCCTGTTGCAATCAAAGTAAGTGGAAATAGCTGTCAGCCAAATTTCAGAGTTTGGGATCTGCTCTTGTCAGGGTGGTAGGAAGCTGTCTTGGTACAGCTGCTGATGAAAGCACAGGAGCTTTGGCAATTGGCTACATGGTGTGGAAGACTCCTAGAGTAGAAGCGGCTGAAATGGAAGTGAAGTCCTTCAGCCTATAGAGCGTGGTTGGTAAGACCTGGTGGGCTCAGCCTCTTCCTTCAGAAAGCTGGGAGGAAGGTTGATCTGGCTTGCCAGTCCTGAAGAGAAAAGAAGCTTGCAGCTTGCAGCATACTTAGCTCTTTTTGCTGTTAGGGCAAATGGTAATATGCTCCTGGTTCTGTAATGTAATCACAAGCAGCACTAATAAGCACAGGTTTATTGTTCTAAAGCCCCATTCTGAGCAAATGGATCAGTTGTCAATTTACTCTAGCATGTGACTGAAAGCATCCACCTCAGATCTGAGGTAGGCTGTGATGGTCTGTGAGGAAAAGGTTTTATTGTATGGTTTTTGTGATCTCTTACAGTATGATCCTCAGTTTGGAGATGCATTCTGGAACAGCAGCAAATATAACATTGTGAGCTATCTGCTGCGAATAATGACCAGCTGGGCCATTGTTTGCAATGTGTGGTACATGCCACCAATGGTTAGACAGGTAATGTAGCATCTGGTTGACTGACCACTATTTAAGAACCTGACTGTGTCTGCAAGTGCCTCTCCTTTTCCCCCAAACCGCTACCTACCCTGTGTTTCCAAATCAGAGTTTTATACTGGAGCTCTGTTAGTGTTGACTTTGTATGATAGGACTAGCTTTTCCTGATGCAGCTTAGCACCGTCAGCAGTCCATCAAATATGCAAAGGAAATGTAGTGCTGTTCACAGTAGCAGTGCTTTTAATGTTCCATCCTGTTGGAGCAAAATTTGCCCTTAATTTCAACACTTTAGGGGAAAAATGAGCTAAATCATTATCACACTAGAACATCAGATTGTGTTGGCATGATAAGGGAAGGATTGTTTGGTGGTGAGCTAATTTGATGAGGCAGCAAATGAAAAGTGCTATGGAAGTCTGTTTCAATTTACTTCTCTCTGCTTTGATCATGTTGAATTTATGACCCTTAAAGGAAGGGGAAGATGCTGTTCAGTTTGCCAACAGAGTGAAGTCAGCCATTGCTCGCCAAGGAGGACTAACTGAACTTCCCTGGTGAGTGATGCCATCCTTGTTAGAGTTCATGGACTGTCTGTTGTTTGATTGAGAGGGACTTCCTCCCTTAGCTTTGTGACAGATAGCATTCAATGTAACTTTATTCCACTCAGGAGAAAACAAGGGAGTAACTTCACATGTGTGTATGTGAAAGTAAAAATAAAAAAAGATGCATAAAGTCCTTGGAGCATGTAGCTCTTATGTAGTGAGTTTAACCTAAAGGCTTCATACTGTCAAAGAGGGCTCCTTCACAGTTGTTTCTCATGTTGAGGCTCATGCAAAGATTAAGGAGCAGTTACTCTGCAAAACTGACAGACAACAAAATGTGAAACACAGGGCTTGACTTTCTGCTTGAGCTTTTTCATGTCCTACCTCACTAAGTAGCAGTATAATGCCTAGATTTGATAGGATTGTATGAAGAAAACTTGAGAGCGGGATTCTGATGAAGAGAATCCACAAACCCTCTGAGTGAAGTAAGGCAAGAAACAACCATACTGTTGCACAAGATTGACTGCTTCTACAGTCTAGGGAAATACCATCCCGGATTGGCAAAAGATTTTGATGGTAGGTGCAACCTGTTATAAACATGAGTAGGTTTCTTTAATGAGCTAAACTCAAAATTTGGGCTGAATAAGCATTATGGCTTAAGGTAAATGTTTTAATCAACATGCTTAACTTGGATGTTCTAGAAGTTCCGAAGAAAGCCTTTTTACTAATCTAGGTTATGATTCTAGAATTGTCTTGAGATAATACTGTAGAGCTTGATCACAACAGTGGTAATAATCATGATGGGTTACTTTTTTCTGTTGCCCTGTTCCAGGGATGGAGGGCTGAAACGAGCGAAAGTCAAAGATACTTTCAAGGAAGAACAGCAGAAAAACTTCAGCAAGATGCTAGTGAGAAATGGATCAGTAGGAAACCTGTCTGCAGGAACAGAATCGGACTGAATGGTGGCTCTTGAAAACTAATTTTGCGCAACCAGCCTTAGCAAGAATAGTGTTTTTTAATTTAAAAACAAACAAAACCCACCACCAAAAAATAAAACCAAAACACAAACTGGGGAAACAAAATCTGTCATCACCTGTATGCATATTCTCTGTATGGCTGGTGCAGAGGCTGCCAAGGACAGTGTGTCTGTACCACCCCCTCCCTTCTTACTCTTCTTACTCTCTTGCCCCTCTTCTTGTGATGATGCACTGCAGCTCCTGGTATTCTTGAGCTGAATGTGTGGGGACTTGAGACAAAAGTTAAAAAGCATCAGTTTTTCTGAGCTTGTAAGGTGAAGGGAAGTACATTGAACAGATGCTGTTGGGACACTGGTTGTGAAGATACCTCTTGTTCATGGTACTTTGAAGGTTTAAACATAACAAAGTTTTGCATTTTCCTGTTGTTCACAGACTTCTAGTTGTAGATGACTTAATGTTCTTTAGGATGTTGTCAGAACTCTAATACTGACTTTTTTGATTTGCTTGCACCCAGATGTGCAAGGTGGGGAGGGAAGCAAGGGCTGCAGACCCTAAAGGGTGGGAAAGGAGCTGCCCTGCCAAAAGTGCAGTTTATGGACCATGGAGATTGTGGTGGCCTTATAACATGGTATTGCCTTTATTGAGAACTGCTACCTGAGGGAGGGAAGATAAGGGGCAAGTCCTCGATTTCTCTGTCCACTGCTACTGTCAAAATTGCTTTCTTGAGATCTGGAGCTGTAAAGTTAGGATACGACAAGCAGCTTTTAACATAGGCTATGACAGATTAATTTTTCAGGTGGGTTTTCAAGATTACCCTTCTGCAAAAATGGCTGCTAATGGCTTAAAGATCTCAAGAGAGCCACTCCAGAAACACATTTTGTGTTTATCTGGGCTAGAAATAGCTATCATAACTATAAACATAGGATCCATGTGATACAAGTGTGGCATATTTGAATCTGCAATATACTATTGTCTGAATGTAAAGAGAAATAAATTCTATATTTCTAATGAGTCTTGTGTGGTGTTTATACTTTTCTCTAAATGTGTGTAAATAAACCAGTTGTACTTCCTGAAAACATAAAATTAGGATCATGGAAATGTAAGTTACTGTGACTAAAGGAGTGACTGTTGTTGAGCTGTTAGCAGATTTCTAACCTGACTAGTTTCCTTTCCACCCCCCCCTTCCTTGGACAGTAGGGAACATACATGGCTTAGTGTTCTTTCTTTTTAGGGAAGGAATGACTCATCATGCAGACTGAACTTGAAATTACAACATGAAGTCACATCAGGTAGACTCAATTAATGAATCTGTAATTGACTGGAAAACAACTGTGAGCTTCTAAATTTGTAACAAACTGAATTAATTTTTAAGTAGTCTTTTCCTGTACCAAAGATACTTTCAGTTTAATGCTGAAAAAACCACAACCTGTTCCGTAGCTGATGATCGAGTTTAACAATCTGTTAGAACATATCTCACAGAAAAAGGTTCCTGATCAGTTTTCTGTTATCCTGCAGTCTCTGCACGTACACAAGGACAAATATATATTTATTCATTGAATATTATATAGGTATGTAGCATATCATGCCTTGTATTGGAAATCTGGTTGTGAAGCCTGATGGAGGTATGTGACCTTGGAAGAAACACATTGGGAAGGGCTCTTGGAGAAATGTTTCCAGGTTTAGCATGGCCTTTAAGAACAAGATTCTTTTAATGTGAAAAGGGTTAGAGTGGTAAGACAAGTGAGACAAAGGTTTGGGGTTTTTTTGCCTAATGTGAATCTAGTTCAACTTTGAACTGAATTATATTATTACTATTAAGATGAGTAAATTAAAATCTATTACATATAAGTACTCGTATGTATATAGAATATTTCTTCTAAGGTATACATTGTGATGTATTCCTCTGCAGATGGAATAGAAATTGGTTTGATGAAGGCTTAAATATATGCTTCTGAAGAGAATCTTTATAGTCAGTTTATGGACTGATGTCCCTCTTATTTCTTCCTGCTTTTGGAGCTGATGATCAGTAATTGAGTTGCAGTGTTTTTTGAAGTCTCAGCTGTGCCCACTTGATGCCCTGTTAGGTGGACATGGTTATAGGAGCAGGACTATGATCTCTCGGAGAAATGCTAAAGACTGATGTTTGCTTCTTGCTTAGGGCAAAATTGGCTTTCAAGGCAAAAAACTCTGCTTAAGTCAAAGGATGATGACAATATGGTAATACAATGACAATGAGGAAACTCCATTGCCAAACCAAATGGAGTTTTGTGACTTCAGAAACTGACTTAAACAGATTTACAAATAACGTCTACTGAACTCATTGTTAAAATCTGCCTTAGTTTGGACATGAATTGTCAAGAAAACGAATAGATTAGTTGTATAAGTGGTACTAAGGCCTGCGTAAGTTTGGTATATCTGTATGGCCATGAGAAGAGGCATCACTCAGTTGTTGGATGAGTGGAGAAGATGTAGGTGGATAAGCTGATGAGGTTTTTTGATCCTGCAGTTGCTCATGTATCTTTACTAAGCAAGATGTCATCTTGCTTGTTCTTAGACTCCATTGCTGGGAAGACTTGATAGGTTTTTGATGGTGTATCCCTTGACTTCTTACATATCTCTGAAAGTTGTGTTCAAGGAGGCTGTGTGAGCACTGGTGGCTACTAATAGAATGTTCTGGACCATATCACAGATTTGTTGCAGGTGTGAGATCTGTGTTCTTTGAGTGACTTGGAAATGTCTGTTAACTTTGGGGAAGTATTTTTACAGGGCAGTGATATGTATCATATGTTAGCCTATATGGCTAATAGCAGAAGGGCTAGAATAGGAGATAGAACTTGGCTCAATGCCAGTTACTTTCTGCTTTCTACTGCTTTTGGAAAGCTTTTTGTACTTTTTTTTTTTTTTTTTTTTCCTTTTCTCCTGACAAATGTGGGAAATGTTGCAGCTGAATTGGATCAGGAGAGGCAGCTCAAGAAATCCATGCAGCAGTTGAAGCTTGAAGTTTTGTTCCTAGTGCTGGGCACACAGAGCATTGATTCTTATTTAAGGACATAAGTACTATTTTTGTTCAGATTTAGAGGAAGACCTTTGAGTTTAGAGAAGGGGTGCCCCCCTTTCAAACTTTTAAGAAAACATGTATGTTCCTCACAGGGTTTGGACAAAAAAACCAGGTTGTTGGTGTTGGATGGTAATGGAATCCACCTTAAGTCATTAATTCTTTTCCTATTGCTGAAACCTAGGTGCTGTTTTCTACCTTGAGCACAGTTGGTGTAGCCAAGGGTTCTGTTTGTATCCTGTTAAGTTGTTCTGCCTCTGATACATTAAACATATGCAGGCTGTCATTATAGGAAACTCACATTTGACATGGAGACTAAAGAAAATACTGAAGAGTCCTTGGAAGCTTGTTATGAAAAACTCAGTATTGGCTCTGGAAGCTTCCAAACCAAAATCCAATTTATGTTTTACCGTGAGCTTTAAGGTACTTAAAAATGGCTCTGTTCTCTACACTACTAAACAAGTTGATAAAGGTTTCTGGTTAAGATTTAGGTCTTCCCTTCTGGCCTCTGGTATTTATCTGAATAGAGGATGAAAGTCTTGTAGAAGGCTCTCAGCTCAAGGCCAGCCAATGTGATGTATTCCTGCTCATCTTTGTTTTGACTAGATCTTCTTAAGAGTTGGATGGTTCAGATATTACCCAGTTTGCAAGGAGGTATGGAAAGGATTTTAAGCAGTATAGAGGTATTTAAGGAAAGGGTGAAAGAACAGCCTGAAGACATGTAATTAGGGTGAAAATGGACTTCAGCTATGAAGCCTTGTCCAAGGTACTAGTACCAGTGCCTTAGAAAGAGGTTCCTAGTTACTGATTTTTTTTATTTTTTTTTTTTCTGTGGATGCTGGACATTAAGTAACTTAGATAAACAAAAAAAAAAAAAAATCAGTACTAACACTAATGTAGCCTGATTTTATATGCAGTTGTGCCTCAACTTAGGCTGCAAGCTCTAATTGAATTTGTGGTATAATATGCTTTCATAGAATGGTTTGGAAAGGAAGTTTGAAGGTTGCTTGGTCCAACCCACCTGCAATGAGCAGGGATATCTTCAACTAGATCAGGTTGCTCAGAGCATCCTGTTCAACCTGATCTTGAGTGTTTCCAGGGGAGGGGCATCTGCCACCTCTCTGACCAACCTGTTTAAGTGTTTCACTACTCTCAAAAAAAAAATAATTTCATAGTATCTAGTCTGAATCTGCCTTTTGATAGTTTAAAACCTTTACTTCTTGTTGTATTACTGCAGGCCCTACTAAAAATTCTGTCCCTGTCTGTCTTAAAAGCCCCTTTTGAATACTGAAAGTCTGCAAGGAGGTCTCCCTGGAGCCTTCTTGAGGCTGACCATCCCCAACTTTCTTAGCGTGTCCCCAGAAGGCTGTAACACCTCTCCTGATCATCTTCATGGCCCTCCTCTGCGCCTGCTTCAGATGACACTAGAGGATGCCCTGACCCAGGTGCTGGGCTTTGCACTTGGTCTTGTTGAACATCATGGAGTTCAGGCGGGCACATTTCTTGAGCTTGTCCAGGTCCTTCTGAATGCATTCTGTCCCTTGGATGTGTCACTGCACTTGTTGGCTTGGTGTCATCCGCAAAGTTGCTGAGAGTGCGCTTGATCCCAGTATGGCATTGATGAAGATATTAGACAGTCCTGGTCCTAGCATGGTCCACTGAGGGACACTCTTGGGGCATGAACGTAGGCGATCATGTGCTGCAAAACATGGATATTGACTCAGCCATGTGTGAGCATATGCAGTTGGACTAGGAAGCTGCTAAAATATCTCTGGGATTTTTAATATTGATTTGGATGACAAACTAGCTCTTCAAGTGTAACAGTGAGGGTGAACTGATTTTGTGTCAGCTTTGCTTTTTGGCCCTGCTGCCCCTGCAGAATGTGTCCATCCATGATGTTGGTTTTGCCATTTTTTTTTATTTTTTTTTTTTCCCCCCTCAAATGAACATAATAAAAAAATGCAGAAATGTGGCCTCAAGAGTCAAGATACGGACTCCAATGATTGTTCACTGTCTCCATCTTTTTATTAGATTTTATGAGGCTGTTTTTTTCCCAGATTTGATGGATAAAATCAATACAAATGCAGTACAAGCACAGTCAGTAAATAATAATGAAAAGGTAAATTCATTTTACAGAGAAGCCAGTGAATGTAAGACATCATCTGGAATGATGGTGATTTTGTTGGTTTTTTTTTTTTTTTTCACTGATCACAAAGCTATTACAGTCTTTCAAAATTAGTATCTGGCTTTTAGGTCTATAATGGTTTGTGCGACCTCTTCTTCCCCTTTGAATAGTAAGGAAAATGATATTGGTTTTAAATACAAGATCAACGTAAAATACTGTAATTCCAGGGGTAAGACTGATACTTCTGTTCAATAATGTGGAATGGGCAAGTGCTTGGTCCAGTTTTCCAAATTGCAGACTGGTGGTGGGACCGCCTTTGGGGCAGGGTGGGTATGGAGATGTCTGTATCTGAGCTTCAGTGGGGCTGCCCCACAACATGGTGAGGAGGCAGAGAGAAATTTCCCTGCCAGCCTCCTACCTCTCCTGTGTAGGCCAGGCACAGCACAGGGGTAGAAACTCGGCTAGAGGTAGCTAGGTTGGAGTTTGTGCATCTCTGTGCTGGGAAGTGATACCTGGCCTAGACCTTGTCCCACTGATTTCCAGGATGTTTCAGCATTCCCGTCAGCAGCAGTGACTCCATCACATCCTTATGCCATGGTAGTGGACAACTTTACAGGCTGGTCTGTATCCAGTTTTTTCTTGCATACCAGATGATGTTCTGTGTGCACAGCATGTTTCGGAAACCTAACTTTGTTGGTATTTTGATTTCAGAGCATGAGAAATTAATAACCATTACCTGCCATGAATTGCTCTGTCATGTGATGTCTTGACACTATTCCACTAGTGTAACTTGGTTCATTTTTCTGGAGTTTTGTCAGTTTAAAACAAAAATGGATCTCAGGAGTGAGGTTTTTAGCTATACTTTAAATACGTATCAAGTCTTAGTACTTAAGCTTTTCAGTCCTGATAATTCCAGAGTTGTATCATGTAAAAACAAGTTGCACAGAAACTTAAAGGAAATTCACTTTGGAACCTTGAGGCTGTTGCCCTAATTCAGCCACATACTGAGTATGTTGCAGGAAGGAGACTTCCTTGCTAAGCAGTTCCATCTTTCAGCTGGAGATGGCATGAAGGTTTATTGAGTTTTGTGGTGTTTCCCCTCCCCCATCCAGGTTACATCCTTGTGCAATGAGTTGGCTGGGGGGAGGAGGGTAAATCATAACCTTATGTCTTTACAAAACAGTGAAAGTATTCCTGCTTTGGGTCATGAAAAGGGCTTTTAGGATGAGCTAGGATGGGAGCAGGGACTCATGCCTTTTACAAATGAGCCTTCCATGATGCTCTTGGAGTGTTTAAGTAAAAGGGGTTCTTACCAGAGCAATGTGACTGATAGTTTGGGGCTCTGTGTCTGACTAGACATGCCAAAACTTTCTGCCTCTCGAATGACTTGGTGATGTGAGCCAGAGCCTTACCTAACAGCAGTGGGGTTTTATGTGTGCTTTGCTCATTAGGATTTCCCACTTTGCCATCTTTATTGCCATGTGTTTGTTGTAACCTAGTTTTATTCTTTTTTAAATGTTCTATGGTTGTGCAATTGCACATCTGTTGATTTTTTTCTTTTTTTTTTTTTTTTTTTTTTTCCCCAAAAGAAGGCACAGGTTTTATCACTGAAGAATGATGTCTATGTGTACTTTCAGGTCTGATTTTCTTATATTGCTTGTCTGTGGGCTCTGTCTCTCTACCTCCATTCTCATACAATAGCAAGTCACTGTCTTCTGCAATTAGTTACACAGGAGAAAGATAAGATTGGCTCTGTGTTCTCCTCACTTCATCCTAGGATAATGGATTAGTAAAGATGCTTGACAGCATTGCATAAAGTAAGCGTGATGGAGTGCAAACCCATGTGGGGGCAGCTCCAGCACAAAACAACCCTTGCATGGCATACTGTAATTTTCTTCCTCATGCTTCATCTCATGCAGTGGTTCCACTTAATTATTGTGCTGTGGAAGTCAGCTGCCTGGGCAGGGATTAATCCTTTCCAACAATTGCAATCAAACTTCCACTCATGCACTCGACTCATAATGCTGGGTTCGTGCTTAGGGAATGGTATGGGAATTCAGAAGCATGGTCTCTTAGCAGCAGGAGAAATCTCTTCCTTGTCTTGCTCAACAATAATAATGATACCATCTGTTGGGGAGGGAGAGGAAGAATCTTGTTTAGGAGGTACTAAATCCTCAAGTTAGCCGTATGAAAGAAACAGGGATCAACTGAAGTACTAATCCCACCTGTTTATTTAGCTGGGCTGACTTATGTAAATGTTAAACATTTGGTCTGGGGTTTTTGGGAGGTATAGGGGAGTGAGGGAGATGTCTTAAGTTTATAGGTTTGTTAAGTGCCTTGTGGGTATTGGATGCTGTCTTGGAACATCTAAAACACTTGTACCTTAACCTTCAGATGCCGAAGTATCTTTGGAAATGGTTGCTGACACCTTGAGAAAGCTAGTTCCCAAATGTAAGTCTTCAATCTTGATAACTTAAAAAATTACACAAGCTCAGACCAGTTCTGTCAAGCTATAGATAACGTGTGAATTAAAAAGAAAATATTACTGGGGAGAGAGTGCAGTTATGGCTTCTGCTGCTCAGAAAAGGTAGTGCTGAAGCTAGACTGCATCCTTAGGTCTTACTCATCTCAGTATCTTTTGGAGCTCTGCTGGGCAGCTTAATGACCATCTCTTCATGCACCAAAGGGGCAAAACCTTTGCCTTTGTTTGAGCTTGAGATGTTTCCTCAGTTTTGAATGTGTTTTGATTGAGATTCACCCGTGCTCCTACTTCAGTCAGTGTAGGATTTACTGTGTTTCAAAGGAGCTTAAAATAAACCTTGAGAATGGCAGCAGTGTTTGTCTTGCGTCCCTCTCCTCCTTTGAAATCACATGCACTCATTTATCTCTTCAAGAAAACTCATGGGGAGTTGATAATTGCTGCTATCTCAGTGCTAGGACTTCCAATTTCCATAGACAAGTTAATTTCTGATCCTTAATTTATATGGACAGGGTATTTACTGCTGTATTTGCAGAGGGTTTCAAAGCACACTGAGAGGGCTGAAGTGGTTTGGCAAAAGGGCTAAGGTTTGTACTAAAGTCTAAGACTGAGAGTTAACTTTCACCCAGAGTGGCATTACTGTCATGTTACTATATAGTATATGAGAAAGATTAAGGTTAGATGCTTGTGTGCACTCTCTAGCAAGTACTAACCAGCCTGTCTTATTTAATCACCACTAGAGATGCCATCTCCAATTGTCAAAATTGAGGCATGCTGTTACTTTCTTTAAATTATTGATATTATTTTTATACAGAAATCAGCCTCTGGCATAACTACATTTCCATCAGATGAATTTCACATCATTTTAAACTGAATGCACTCCTCATTTTAGGTTCTTTTCAGATACTGCATCTTCCAGCAAGACATTGGATGAATGTCTGGCTTTCTTTTTCTCCATATATATGTGAGTGTGTGTGTATGTATGTATGTATATATATATATATATAAAAAAAAGCAGAGAGAGAGAAATGTGTTTCAAGTTCCACTTACTGGGCTATTTCACACAGTTTAAAGTGGTTATGAGCTGAAATCACTGCCAGAATCCTTTGGCAAAGTCTCAGACCATAAACTGTGATGGTAAGTTTTACTGCTTTGAATCCTCTATGTTTCATGAAAAATGAGTATGCCTTTGACATAAATATTGTTGTATGTGGTGTAAAATAACCAGGCTCCATTTTCACATCTTGCCTGATTGCTTAGCAAAAAGCTGCTGGAAAACCGTGTTGTATCTTTTTCTGATAGTACTCTGAGGTAAAGAAAATTCCTAAGTCACTGGGACCATTGAGATTTTTTAGCAACCTTTCCAGCTTTTTAGATAGACAAGTTTTGGGGCATGATTAGTTGTAAGTTTTCTTGAAAAAGAATAAAATAACTGTATGTCATTTGGTAAAAACAGATCCACATGCTTCTGTGTGGCCTCAACGCCTACACCAGTGATATTCAGATACCTGGAATCTCTTGAGGCTTTAGAAAAACAAAATCCAACAAATGCCCCTAAACCTCTGAACCCCAATTGTGTGCACCAATAATTTAAATACAAAAGTACAAGTAGTGTGGCAGAGAACCAGATACATAGGGAAATGTGGCTTTTCATACTATAGGGTTACTCCAATTTGTATGTATGTCATAGTTTAAACCTGAAACCAGGGCAACGTAGCAAATCGGTCCTTGCTTCTCTGATGAGCTGGGAGTTTGGGAATTTTACAGTCCTTGCTGATGGCAGCACCAGAACTGGTACCTGTGCTGCTTTGGGGATACTGCTTCACTCACGCTGGGCTTTACTTCACAGGAGCAAATGAGACGGTTTGGCTCCTCCTGGTGGAAATACACGCTAGCTTTTTGCATGATTGTATTACTTCTGCCAGTTCTCTGGCCTTGTTGTGAGCTTGTTGCTGTCCTTGGGTTTTTCCGCCAGAAAGGCAGTCTTTCTCATCTTATCTGCTGTTATGTTCTGGCTGTGGAGCATTTTTTCCTCTAGGCTTAAAAAAAAAATAGACAGGTCAGTAAATAGGTAAAGAATAAGATTGCTTGAATATGTCACTGTGTTTCTGTAAGAAGATGGACTCTGTAGGGAGTAAAATTCTGAGCCATTAAGAAAATTACTGTTTGGGTGGGTTGTGACCCAGAGAAAAAGCAGAAGAAATACATCCCAGGATGCGACAGGAGAAGTGCTGTCTCGAGAATGCCCTTGATAGCCCTATTGTTGGTTTGTTTTTTTTAATTCATGGGGATATGATGACAATTCCAGCAGACCTCATTACAGCTTACAGAATTTCCTTACTGCAGCATCTCAGACAGCCTTCTAATTGTGTGCATTTGTCTGCGTGTTCTGAAATGAGAGCGGACATTTTGCACTATTCTATCAGCAGAAAGGTAAAATAAACTCTTAAGGATACTACTTCAAGAAGGCTATTATGCTATGGAACATTATGTTGCTTTTCACAAGGATTTGCTCATTGTTTTCAAAACTGTCTGAAGAGGATGCTTTTTATTGCATATAGCTGCTTATTAAGTAATGAACCGCTTTTTTTCTCCACTTTTTTGCTTTAAAGGTTTCAGTTCTAATGCTTTCAGTTCCTGAAGTTAGAGACGTACAGTATTGAAACAGGAGTTTGTTTTTTTTTTTTTTTTTTTTAAGGCAAAAGTGCTAATGCCTGGATTTAGCTTAGAAATCAGTTACCTGCAAATATGTGAAGGGAGTGTGAGGGTCAGCTTCCTGTTTGGAGCAGTTGAACACTCAGGTTTGGCTTCTCACATTTCTTAGGTATGGGTATCAAGATTTAGTGTTAAAAGCAGTAATGGTTTGTCTTTCATGCTTCAAATACAGCATAACTATAATAATTATATTACAATTATTAATTATAATAAGTACATAAGTTATCAATATAACATATAATATGTAATACATACTATAGAATAAGTAATATAGGATGTATACTATAATACACAATTCTAATATATTACAATTATTAACTATAAGAATTATATTTATTATCTCTTTTCAAGGTGCTTCAAACCCCATCCTCCCCCAGCAACAACATGACTAACATAAAAATATCAATAACGAAAAAAAACCCGAACACAAACCCAAAGTACCCAAACACACACAGCCCAAAAGCCTGAGCCATGCTGTGACATCAGAGATTGATTCAACACCGTAAACAAAACTGGAGGCACTTGCGATCTTGAAAAATCACATACTTCATTTTAAGTCCTTCTGTAGCTGCTTTTATGTATTTTACCCCAAGTCCTGGCAACACTGACAAGTGTGGGAGTAAAGTAAGTATTGCATCATAAGTTTTAGGTAACCAATGGAAAGGTGGAGCTGTCTGTCAAAGTTGTCTATAAAGCCAAGGGTAGAGTCCTACTACATGGGCAGAAAGCCCAAGCTTTTGGCCAAAATTATACTTGGGCTATAGCCAGAGATCTGGGAAACTCAGTCCCTGCAGGTGACTCCTTGACAGCAATAATCCTGTCTGTTGTGAGCAAACAATGGGAAGATCACTCAGGACGAACAGGACCCAGGAAGGCCAGATTTTTGTGGATGCATGAATTGGATCTCGTGGTCTGGTGGGTGCATGCCCACTGCATGCATACAGTCACCATCCACTATGTGAATACTCCCATGTGGCTGGGGTATGCAGAGCTGTGGAACTCTGGCAGGAAAGAAAGGTTCAACTCTCAAACCACTTCACCGTGTAGCAGCCTCGTGTCTCCAGCCAGCCACAGTACATCCATTGCTCTGCAGCTGTAGCTTTGCTCTTGCTCTGTTTGCTGTACCTTTTCATGCACCGTTTCTTGTAAGTAACCTTGAATCTGCTTTCTAAGACACGTTTGTGGGCTTTCTGCACCTGAAATTACTGAGTAGAAAGCTGATGAAGAACGGCTATTGGGCACATTTGGTCTCTGCTACTTTTGCATCCCCTCCAAAGAGATCGGAATCGAGCTGGTATTTTGCAGCACACGCAGCTAGGGGCCAGCACTAGCTCACGTTTGCGTTTGCCAGACCAGTGTCTTCCTCAGCAGTGCTCTAAGCAAGAGCAGCTCCTCTATATAGTGAACTATTTGCATACTCTAACGAGATGGGCTATAATTGGCCTTCATCGATTTTGTTTTCATTGAGCTAAAATAGAGTCAGAGCTTCTTAGGCAAGAAGAGCTGATTGATTTGTGGTAGGATTCAGGACTATTCAGTTGAAGGAATAATTAATTATGTTCTTATTTAGTAATTGTCAGGGTCTAAGTTTACTCTTACCTTTCAAGTAGACACTGCTGAATTTTCTCTCTAGGCTGTGTCTCTCCTTTTAAAAGCTGGGATAAAGTGCCAATGGATGGAAGACAGTTCACAGGAAATGCTCAACTTGTTTCCTTCTCTGTCCCTTCATTGCCACTTCTTTTTCTCCTTGCTCTTACTCCCTACTTATTCATATGCATGCTGTTCTTCTTTCATGGTGTTGATTGATCAGCTCCATTCCCTGGTAATTTTCTTTCAAACGATTCCAATAAAGCAGCTTTTTAACCAAAACTTGGAAAACAAAAGAAAAAATAATTGCTTACGTTAGAAACTTTGACTGGTAACAGGCTGTTAAGATTTTTATTATTTTCTTTTTTTTTGAGTCAAGCTCTTGCCCTACTGAAACACTTTCTTGTGTTGAGTGTGGGTGTTAAACAAATACTGTGCATAGCACAGGAGCTGGGATGTGTTGATTGTGTGCTGTTACACACTCAAACTGGAAACATTGGATGTATTTGTGTGTGAGTGAATAATGGTCTTGCTGAAACTGGAAGGGCACTTGTCCTTCCTTGTGCTTTTCTTATGAAGTGTCCATTTAATTAAACATTAGCACTGTGTGAGCAGACAGTACTATATATGGCAGAGCCAGGGTTTATGAGCTGTTTCAGTAGAGTTGAAAGCAAGGTTACAGTGGCCACATACAGCAAAGTTAGCATTAGCACATATGTAACAAAGATGATGTTTAGTACATTTTCTCCTTATCTTGTGCTTGCAGCATAATACAGTGGCAACATTTGCTAGTGCTTTTTAAGTGGTGGATCGTATTACAAATATGATGTTAAGCTCTAATGAATTGAGTCCAAGCAGTTTCTGTGCTGCTGCCAGGAATGTAGTGCTCAGTAAGTACCTTGCACCAAGCAAGTACATGATAAAGGAACTCACTGGGCAAACAACAACCAAATGCAAGAGATTGTTCTTTGTAACAAATTAGTTCTTAAATGGAAGGGTCTTCCACTAGCTTCACTGGATGAAACCTCCTGATTCAATGAGTGCACTGAAGTGGACACAATTGTCGGTAATAAGTAGGACACAACCCCTGAGTACCCTCAAGTCCTTTGTGGTACGTGAGTTGTAGTGGTGGGAAAACCAGGGGAGAAATTACTGAAAACATAATAGGAGGTGAGGTTGTCCTGGCCACTGGCTCTGAGTAACGGGCCAAGTCTAGCTCTGAAGGGAAACCATCCAGCAGCTCTGGTCTCTGCTGGGCAGGTGAAGTCAAAGGCTATTTGGTGGCCTGTGCAGCAACTTCCATGTTAGGAACTGTGCTGTGACTGGGATACAAAGTTACATGGGAGGCCTTGGAGGTTGGAGTCTGGAAGAAAGAGAGTTTGAGGGGCAAAAGGAAGTAGGAGACAGCTGTGTGGTTTTGTGGTGGTAAATCAAAGTCTGTGCTGACCAGCATGTTCCTTTGAATTGGACACTCCTATTACATCATCTAAGTTGTTCTCTTTTTGGCAGTGACTTTTCTCTAAATAGTACCTTATATTACTTTGGATGGTCATGTTTTGAGAGCTTAAGTTCACAGGCTTCACCATTTCCATGGAATTGTGGAGTTTTTTTCCACTTCTCTTGTTGCTGACCTGTTTTAAGGAGCAGAGATGCATTGCATTACCTTTCTTCCTGCAGAATCTTTGTAAATTGTGATGGTTCATTGTCAACTACCTTTTTATTTATAAAGTGAACAGGCGCACCATGCCACAAGACAATTCCCATCACTTTGTGTGTGTGTGTGTGTGTGTGTGTTTTCTAGTAGGGAACTGGCTTACATGTGTACCTCCTGGGATTTAATCATAGAATCATAGAATAGTTAGGGTTGGAAAGGACCTTAAGATCATCTACTTCCAACCCCCCTGCCATGGGCAGGGACACCTCACACTAAACCATGCCACCCAAGGCCTCATCCAACCTGGCCTTGAACACTGCCAAGGATGGAGCATTCACAACCTCCCTGGGCAACCCATTCCAGTGCCTCACCACCCTCTCAGTAAAGAATTTCTTCCTTATATCCAATCTAAACTTCCCCTGTTTAAGTTTGAACCCGTTACCCCTTGTCCTGTCACTACAGTCCCCAATGAAGAGTCCCCCCCCAGCATCCTTGTAGGCCCCCTTCAGATACTGGAAGGCTGCTATGAGGTCTCCACGCAGCCTTCTCTTCTCCAGGCTGAACAGCCCCAACTTTCTCAGCCTGTCTTCATACGGGAGGTGCTCCAGTCCCCTGATCATCCTCGTGGCCCTCCTCTGGACTTGTTCCAACAGCTCCATGTCCTTTTGATGCTGAGGACACCAGAACTGCACACAATACTCCAAGTGAGGTCTTATGAGAGCAGAGTTAGAGGGGCAGGATCACCTCCTTCGACCTGCTGGTCACGCTCCTCTTGATGCAGCCCAGGATACACTTGGCTTTCTGGGCTGTGAGCGCACACTGAAGCCGGCTCATGTTCATTTTTTCATTGACCAACACCCCCAAGTCGTTCTCTGCAGGGCTGCTCTGAATCTCTTCTCTGCCCAACCTGTAGCTGTGCCTGGGATTGCTCCGACCCAGGTGTAGGACCTTGCACTTGGCATGGTTAAACTTCATCAGGTTGGCATCAGCCCACCTCACAAGCGTGTCAAGGTCCCTCTGGATGGCATCCCTTCCCTCCAGTGTATCAGCCGAACCACACAGCTTGGTGTCATCAGCAAACTTGCTGAGGGCGCACTCAGTCCCACTGTCCATGTCACCAACAAAGGTGTTGAACAAGACCGGTCCCAACACCGATCCCTGAGGGACACCGCTCGTTACCGGTCTCCAGCCGGACATGGAGCCATTGACCACAACTCTTTGCGTGCGGCAAATCACATTTCTGTGATTTGTGCTGCCATCTTGCTACTCATTCTGTGTCAGAAGTTGCAGGTTATTTCAGAGCAAGGAAGGCAGGAGGTGTGATATTTTGCACATGTACTTTATAGCTTTCATACACCAGAAGCCTGAAGCACTTCTTGCCTACATTTATTTCATTGAAGACAGCTTTCTTCACTGCACATGCATCTTTTAGATTGGATTCTTGTATATTTCTGCCTTGGGAGAGAGGTAGTGCTTAGGGGCAGACCAGTGCATTTGTAAAGGTTACCTGATGTTGTCAGTATTGTGAAACAAACCTGAATTCCAAGTGGTCAAGGAGAGTTTTCCTTTTGCTTTCCGTGGAAGCAGGATGAGACCTTAAACCTGTTTAAGATCAAACGTGTTTACAGGCCTCTTCATGTGTTTAAGGTGGGCCAGAGCTTCAGACACTTGTCATGTCTACTAGGCTGATTGCTTTGAAAAATGAAGAATTGTCTATACTGATATTCTCTGGATAATGAATGATCAGCTTAGAAAAGGATGAGCACCTTGGGGGTTGTAAGGATTATTGGACTGCCTTACCCTGGAGCTTCAGCTATTGCATTGTAAAGATAATAAATGATTAATTGATCTCATACTTTGTACTTAACTTAATTGGTATCAGTGCTTTGGCCGCACTGGCTGCTCTAGCAGCTTAGCCTTAGAGGATGTATTTATTCTGAGTCAAAAATATTAATAAAAAATTAAAAAAATAAAGTGAAGGGGCATGGACAAGTAACAGACAGTGCCACCTCACAGGCCCATGTAGTTGTTGTGAGTAAAATAGGAGTCAGGGGAAGAGCTGGGATAGGGGACCGCAGCAGGAATGCTCCCAGGTGGGAAGATGTGGAAACTCCCTTTCTGAAGAGAAGATGTTGCATTGCATCCTCCCTTACCAGTGGAGATCTCAGTTCTCTTTTCACAAGAATGCGAAACTATGTTAAATGTCTCTAGTTTCTCTCCCACGTAATATCGCTGTACCAGCCTCTATCTAGAAAGAGGCTGACCCAGGTGTCTCTCCTGGGTGTCTGATCCTTCAAAAATGAATTTATTGCAGCGAGCTCCAGCTACAAGGGCTTGTTACTGCTGTTGTGGTATTTCCTCTTCCTGGCATTACTGCTTACTTGTTCTGTGTCCTTGGTGGATTATTAAACCCTGTACTCCTGTGTTTCAAGGCATGACTTACAGAAATAAGTGGCTGTTAAAAGAAGAGATCGGCTACTGTAAGTCCATGTCAGACATGAAGTTAATTCCTGTTAGTCTTGCCTTTGTCTTTGTAATCAGTAAATCCCGATTTTCTGCCACTGTTTGTGTAGTATGCAAAATAACTTGCCAGGTCTAAAGAGAGCACTGGCAGCCGTGCAGCTCTAATCTTGTGTGCAACAAGGGAGAGTCACAATCACATTTTTCCTAACAGTCTGCCAGAAACCATCACACATTCACTTCACAAAGTGGAAGGAAAAAGCTCTGTAACTCCTCAATGTAAACCAGGGAACAAGCTGTAGAACTACAGTGCCTTTCCTCCTTCCTGATGTAAGGAGAAAAAGACCCTGTAATGACTCATATCAAAATAAGATACTGAAATAGATGTTTTCTATGTTGTTCACCGATCATCTTGCCAGCTAAACCTTAGTCTCGATGGAGGTGGTGGTAGTAGCATATAATGGTTAGAATTGTTCCTCTTGCTGAAATTTCTCACTACTTTGGAAAAAGGCTGAAATAAAGCTAGTGAAACTGCACCTGAAAATGAATATATGGACACTACATTGTGGATAAGTGGTTGGATGGGTGGAATATGAACTTGCCAATTCTTGTGCAGCAATCTTTATGACCAGGGTACAGACAAGCAAAAATCCTGTCTGTGGGAATATAAGTCAATTTTCTAATGTGCTGTTTCTGCTTTTGCAACATAGAAATAATTGTCAGTTTAAGAGTGGACAAAGTACAAGTGAGTATGCTATGGTGTTTGCAAATGGAGGTTATGTTAATCTTGGTATGAAGAGTCCAGGTATGTCAATAATGATCAAATAAAGTTGCTCATTAATAATCGTCATAAGTAAATTTATCTTCACAGCACTTTCCACCCAGATGCTCCAAAATGTTTCATGAAGCTTTGAAAATCACAATAAGATGAGGTAAAAAATTGTGTCTAGGCAGTGGGGGGGGTGGGGATGGGGGGCGGGGAATGAAATCTGGGGTCATAATGACTTGAAAAACTTCAGTGAACAAAGCTGAGTTGTCCTGAGAAGAACTGAGATTTCTTGACATGGTCTGATACATGTTCGCTGACCTTGCTGGAGAGTGGCTCTCTTTTGGGTTAACTGCAGTCAGAGAACTGCAACAAAACTTAGTAGCTCTGTGCACCCCTTCTGCTGCTAAGGAGCAACTTTTCTTTATATCTTCTTTGGCGTGTGTGATGCCCTCAGAAGATAGCAAGTATTGTGTATTTCATAGCAATAATGTGTGAAAAATCTTTTAGGCTGTTTTTTCTAGTTTGTATCTACTTCAATTAAGTTTTTAAACTGCATGTCTTGTCTCACAGAATGATGAACGCTTTCCAATTTATTGAAGCAACGGTTCTATAAAAGAACAATATGCTTGAGCAACTCTTTGTACTGATACATCATCATCAACCTTAGTAATGAGTGGGAGAGATAGGGCTGGTTTTGGCTCCATTGAAAACATTTGTAGATTTTATCTTGAACAGATTTTATTAAAATTGCAACAAACTTTATAAAGCCCAATATATGCTTCATTAAGGGAACATTACCTTACAATTATGATTAATTAGATTAAACTTATGAAAGTGTGTTATTTGTTCAAATCAAAAGGGTGGTGGGGGAGAATGATGGATGATGAAAGAGTGTGATAAATGAAGAAAGCAGCTGAACTAAATTGAATGTGTATTCATCCGTTTTCACTTCATAACTAATGATAAATTGAGCATGTCACATTTAACAATACATGTCTGAGCTTAAGCACAGTCCCAGCTCCTGTAGTCTAATGTCTTTTGTCAGGTAGCTGCGTTCAGGGGATGTGATATTTTGTTTGGAGAAACCTACACAGTTCATTATCTATCTGTCCCCACAGCTAAAATCACAAATGAAAGCCCTTGCTCTCTCTTGAAATAAAATCAGGGAAGTCTCAATTAGGATAGAGTTGTCTAGGAAGCAGAATCTGACTGTGAAGTGTTAATTTGACTCGAAAAGCAAGTGATGTATTGAAAATTGTGTGTTGCTGACAAGAATACGTTTTGGGATAATTGCGAACTTGAACAAGCCTGTGAGGATCAGAGTCTAACTCACAGGCTCACAGTCACTTGTGCAGCCACTTAAGAAAGGTGCTACTCAGCACCAGCTGAAATGTCTGCATTTGGCCCCAAAGACTCAGGGACTTTGTGTGGGCAATGCCTGGGTGCTTTGCGATGGCTTTGCAGGCTTCTGAACTTGTGCTGTGTTTTCTTCTGGGATAACTGATTTTTCCTTCTGCCAGTCAACCTAGGAAACAGTCTTTCCAATAGTAATCAGCAGTTCTGCTTCTATTCTTGGCTGTAATAGATGTGAAGCAGCATGAGAGCAACAAGTAAGTACTGTGGAGAGGATCTTAATTTTGTTATCATCAAAACCAAAAAGGAAAACATTTTGTTCAGGGACCACTAAAAGCTGCGGTTAACATTTTGTACAAGAAATGTTGTTTTAGCTGACTTTGTTGTTCTGTTTCTCTTCCAAAACTATTTGAACACGTTAGGCCAAATTTGGTGATGATGGATTGAACTGCTGAACTACACCACAGATGAATTTTGGGCATGAGATGGTTAGCATTTCCACAACCAGTTCAGCTGTGATCCTGCAAATCCTTGTGTGCTGTAGGTCAAAGAGTGAGAAAAGGTGGTTGTGTAGATGTATAGATTCGAGGAGCAACAGGAAGCAACTGCAGAAGAGCTGAATACATGAAATAATATCTGTAGTCTTCCAAAACTGAAATGGAAGAATGTCCTGCATGTCTTAAGAGCACTGAGCATAAAGAGATGTGCTGTAAACAGGTAAAGAATGAAACTGAGGAGCTAAGCATGGGCATGAATATCACATATAGCGATAGCTAAATAGTGTAGGGAAAGGGTATTCTCTTTCTCAGGCAATTAGGAGGGA
Organism: Psittacula echo; assembly: GCF_963264785.1. Taxonomy (NCBI): domain Eukaryota; kingdom Metazoa; phylum Chordata; class Aves; order Psittaciformes; family Psittacidae; genus Psittacula; species Psittacula echo. Next base: position 63,373,412 of record NC_137735.1, read on the forward strand.
GTATTGTAGCTTGACCAGAGACCGTTTTTGCTCTCTGTGCTGTTCCCAAAATGTTGTGCTGTCCGCTGCTTGTGATCAAGCCTCTTGACATGGGAACTGCACGCTGTGCCCTATCCTTGTCTCCTGCTAGAAGCACCATGTGGAGTTTGAATGACAGTCATATTTTTGAGCATCTGAGTCAGGAGTGAACCAAACTTCATTCCTATCCGATGCTGCCTGTAGACTGCATATTAAAGACTGTGTATTAAATGAGTCCTGGACAATTAAAGTAATTTTAAAAAGTGAGATTAAACTTTGCCAGCCTCTCTAAACTTAATTAAACTTAATGGTGAAGGAAAGGTGTTTGTGTGTGCAAAAGTTAAGAAAAAATCAAAGAGTACCAAATAAAGGGAAGCAAACTGTAATGTTAAACTTTTCAGTCAGTTTTAATAAAGACATTGTTCTCCCCTTGACTAACACCAGTGTTTAAAAAGGCTGTAGTGTTGTTGAGCCCTGGCCTCAGGTGGCTGGGCACTTTGTGGTTATGTGCCAGACATCACACCTGGATGGGATGGATGTGAGGGAACTCCTGTGAAGTTGTCTCTGCTTGTCCTTTATCTGTTTCCCAGGAATGCTGTAAAATGTTTTAGTTTATTTGACTGAGGAGTGCACTAGAGAAGTTCTTGGTGTGTAAAGAAGTAATTTATTTACACCTGTAACCACTGTCTATAAAACCAGAACCTGACTGTGTTTAACTATTAAAGTATTATCCTTTGAGTAGGCTGTGGTAACAGGTAGAATTGGCTGTAGCAGTCAGGTTAATAGTAGGATTCTATTTAAATAATGGGCTTTGTAGTGAAATTAATTCTGCAGTTTCATTGTGTAATTACTGGCAACAAAAGTTTAAGGAATGTAATGGAAGTCCTGGAAAAGTAGCAGTTTTATTTATTCCTCATTCCATGAAAGCAGTTTAGTGGGTTTTTTTTACGTAGCAGATACATGAAGAGCTAAGTTTGTGCTTATCCCTGGCTATTATTAGTAATGCTTTTCAAGCAATAGTAAATGGCTGCTACAGAGATATTTCTGGCTGTGACTTGATTAATTGAGATGGACTTTCTGAGAAATGGTCTATGCTATGAAGATATATAAGCCCCTAGGACCCGGAGGTAAGTGAACAACGTGGACTGTTTTGGCCATCTGAAGCTTCATTATCTCAATACCTCATTTTTACAGTGAGGCTAGATTTGGGTGAGAAAAGAGGGTGTGAGGTGCTGAGTTTCTTTTTTGAATATTCCCACAGATTCTTTGGGTTGCATGTCCTCAATGCAATGCACTTGCATCTCTATATTGCTACCTCTGCAAGCCCCTTCCCTGAGAGCTACGCTCTGTTTAAGTTGCTGCAGTCTTTTGTAGAAAACAGTGAATTTGCTGAGCAAGATGAGAAAGTGACTCTTCTGGAGGAAATGTTGAAGAATGTTCAGCCCCCTTGAGGAGATCACTCCTTTGGTGTGCCATTATCTTGAGTAGACCAGTTGGAGACCACCTGAAAGGAGATGGCTCCAAGTACTTTCTGATCTTCAGGTTCTCCAAGGCTTTGTGGTGTGAGCTCCTATAAAAGAGAGGTACAGGAAGGGACTCTCTTTCATCTTTAAAAGGCTATGTAGGCCACCCTTCCCTCATGATTGTATGTGTAGAAAGCACAGAGGAGACACAGGTGTAGGAATCATTAAAGTGAAATGTGAGTCATGTTCATTAAAGGCAAGCTAGCAGAATGTCTTATATTAGTGGCTGCGTAATGATTAGAGCTTCCTGTAATAATGATGATGGCGATTCTACTATATGAATTGAACATTCATTCTAAGTTAATTCACATCCTTTTAACTAATCCGTTATTTAAAGGAAAAAAAAAAAAAAAAGCCCTTTTTAGCTCATAATTTGAATAGACTGGTCAGAAGAATACTGAAATAACAACCCTTCGTCTGTGCTGGGGAGATTCAATCACTAATCTGTATCTAAATATTGCAATGAAGGCATACTTATATATATTTATTCCTAATTCACTGCATCTCTGATGAATACTAGACCTTCCTCGCACTGGAGATTATATGTGTGTTCACCAGTAATATGTTTCTAGTTGAGATGATGGTAAAGAGGTTTATTATGGTGTGAAATTATTTAAAGAGAACTTCGCTTTGATTTTTGTTATTCAGAGACATGGCAGGGAGATGAATGATTTGTTTGCCTTAAAAACACCTCCATTTTGAGCAAGGAACCATAGTCTACAAATATTTTTCATTAGGAAAAAAGATAAAAAATGGGGTAGAATTATTTGTTGTATATAGGACATAAAAATTTAGAAGAGCAAGATGAAAAGGAGGGCAAAATGTTTAGTTTAAATCCTGAAGGACAACTTCAGTAGTAGCCATGGCTTTGCAGTAGCCTCTCTGCAGGATGGAAAACTTGTGGTTAAAGCTGTTTAAAGATAGCCTAGGGGGTAAAAAAGCATATAAACTGCCCCAGCAGACTGCAAGATTGATACAGTAAGTTCAATGGTCTTTTGTGCTTGCAGCTTTGGCACTTTTGGACATCTGGATCCATTAGCAAGTTGAGGACTTTAGAAGTTGTGTTCACTGATGTCAACTGCTGCATGTTTCCAAATTCACCTGAACAATTCAAGGTCTTTGAGTTAGTAAGGTGGGTTTTCTCATAGTTTTATTCAATACCTCTGCCTTGCAGTCAGAATAGGCATATCAAAGACTAATTTTGGCATAGTTAGGAATGCCTCAGTGTTTCAGTTGTGAGTGCTGCTTAGAAGTAACAACAGAATTCTTTACTGTGATTTCCCTTCTGATTAAAGGATTACATTTATTAAAATATTTCTTGCATTGCCATACATTTCAAGATTAAACTAGTCAAAATCTCAGCTCTGAACAGTATAAAAACTTGGAGGAATTCCAAATTATGTTAACTGAGTGGTTCAAAGTGAAATTCAGATCAACGTAATTTGGTATAAGCCTGGAAAATACTTTCTGATGCCTTTGTACATTCGAATTTGTTCGGCTGAGTTCTAGCATATAACAGTCTTTACAGATTAGCTTGTACAGAGCTGCAAGCATGTAGGAATTTGTCATAATTTACTCTTTAGGTTGTGCTCCTGTTTCTGAAATTCATTTATCCTGCAAAGCCCTCAAAGTCAACACTTCTATTTGAGTAATCACAGACATCTGCTTTCCTGTAAATAATTCACTTGATGAAGACATATGGTTATTTGAGGTGTAAGTCAAATCAGTTTGGAGAATGTTTCCTTTTGAATTCTGGAGGAGAAAATCCACTGAAATAAGGCTGCCTGCCAACGGGTCTATCTTGGAAGGCCTGGATGGTGAGGGAGCTGTCCAGCATTTTTTGAGACATGATTTTTTCAACGGTGATTTCTTAGGGTATTTCTTTTCTTAAGATGAAAACTTCTTGTTTTCACAGAATCACAGAATGTTTTGTCTTGGAAGGGACCTTGAAGATCATGTAGTTCCAAGCAAATCTTCCCTGCACTCAAAGATGCTCTGGAATAGTAGTACTGGAATCTACCCTAGGCCAGGCTTGGATAATCTTTTAATAAAATAGCAAGTGTTAACTACTTTAGTTAAAATAGGCTGAAACACTATCACCTTACTATGCTATGATGCTGCAGATGACATTCTTGCTTCAGGATTTAACTAATTTGAAATAATCTCTGAATATCTACAATCCCTACAAAAGGGAGGGTTCCCTGCCCCTGACAAGGGGACTCGAACTGGATGATCTTAAGGTCCTTTCCAACCCTAACCATTCTATGATTCTAATATAGCCTTCTCCTCTTCCATAGTCCTGAGAAAAAAGTCACTTAAAAATTCTCATAGGGTTTTCTTCAGGGTTTGGGAATACACTGCTAATCACAGGTGGGTAATTTGAAGACAGAAGCTATTGAAAGAAAAATAATTTTTTTTCCATCTTAAAATAGTTTTTGTTCAGCTGCTTTTTAGAACTGGTTTGTCCTCAGACTCTGCCTCTATTTGGTTCCTCCTGCATAGCATCTGACATAAGGGATTATTTCTGGTAAGGTACTAATTTACGTAGTTTCTGAATGCCTCTAGTAATCGTAGCCATTTGCATATGTTTGGATATGGGTCTGAAAGACGTGATATATTGCACCAAAGGTTCAGAGTCGTTAATAGTATTGACCTGGCAGACTTTTATGAATCTATTGTGAATGGGGGAGTCTAAATTCTGCTAGCAGGGCACTCTTCGGTTTTGAACTTCTTGGTAGGCTTAACAGTTCTGATTTTATGCCATATTGTCTCTCTCAGAAGTGTTTATGTATTTTCATTGACTTCGCTGATGACAATATCCAGAGTTATCATGTACTGTGATATAAATATTGAAGGATGCAGGCTGTTCTAACCCAAAACATATGAAGTAGAATATGTGGCAAGGCCTAGTATACCCTACCTGGAGCTTACATCTTGCAGTAGAAGATAGCAGGATGTTAGGAAATGACTCAATAGTCAGGATGATAATGATCAAAAAGAATGTTCATGAACCATAATTAGTAATCTTCTGGCTTTATTTTTTTTTGCCCACAAATGTAATGTTCTGATGAAGTTGTAGTTTAATTAACCTCAGCTTAAGAGTATCCAAATAATTATTCTTTGCAGGAATCAGTCATGCCCTGTCATCTGTCTACAGTGATGTTACCATTGGTCTTGTTTGCTGTAATCTTTCTGTGTTGATTGTGAAAATTGCATTTGGCTTTACTGTGAAACTCATGAAGAACTCTGCTTTTGAGCAACTGTCAAAAGAGCTTCTTATCTTTCTAGCCTGAACATTCATGTATTTATGTTTAGCTCTGCAGGAAACCACTTAGATAAAAGGGATTTTCTCCTCCTCCTCTTACTTTCCTCCTTCCACTGCCTTTCCCAATGCTCTTCTTTACTTCCACCTCTCTTCATAACCCCATCTAGATACCTATTAGCTCTCTTTTTCAATAACACTGCTCTGGTTTCCACAAAAGTGCTTTTTAATGTAGGAGATGTACTTCAGCCATAACACCAGGGTCACTTTCTGAGTAACATTTTATGGGATTGATTAAACTTTAACACCATAACTGTTGACTTTATAGGCCAAGGAAGAGACACTGAGTGCTAAACTCTGGATAATTTGTGCTTCACAATTTTTAAAAAATCGGATAGAGTTAGCATTTAATGTTTTTGATAAAGCAACCCTCTATTTTTTCCCATTGTCTCCTATTTTAAAAGACCCACAATATTTACCATGAAATAATTTCTTTAACAATAATGAAGTAAAGTTATAGTAAATCATCATATTAAAAAATAGAGGTGTTTAGCTCTATGGAAAGAACATGAGAAAAGATTTAATTTGCTCTCTCCTCGACTCCAGAAGTGAAAACCTCATATTTTATGTTTTTGCTAGAATGTGAATGAATGGGTGCTTTTGCCTGAGAGTTGACGTTGCAGAAACGTGTCATTCCTTCTCACTGTAGATTCTCTCCTTGCAGTGACTTTGGTAGGATAGAAAAAAGGGTGGTTTGCTGAATTAACGGAAGACTCTCAACTCTCCACTCTCCTTTAATTCCTTCTTTCGGTGCACAAGGCTGCTGCTGCTGCTTAGAAATTGCTGGATGGTGCTGCATCTCACCATGTACCAAGAAGAAAGATGAGTATGCTTGATGGATGAGCGTGACTGCAGATCTGAGGACAGTTCCCAGGTTGGTTGCAGTCTCACATGACTTTAAGCCGATAAGCTGTTATCTCATCACCTCACCTGTCAAGTATCTAACAGAGTACATATCTGCCAGGGTTTGCCTTTTCTTTTTTGCCTACACGTAACTCGTCTGGCTGGAGCTGAGACACTGTTCCTAGTCACACTGGTATGTTTGTTCAGTGAAAGAGAGGTGCAGTTGCACTGTTTTGTGGAGGCTGGTGCGTTAAACCCAGTGCATTATTGACCTCGGATGGCAGGACACAGAAGCTCAGTTTCATCCTGGCTGAGCAACTCAGATGTAGGTTCCCTGGAGAGTCTGGGAACATATCCAGGCTGCTAGGATGTGCTGCAGCTTATGAGACTGGTGCTTCCCCGCACTTCTTTACTCTGTTAGAGCGAGTTAGCACAGGGATGTTGGATAGTGCTGTGCAGATCTGTATTATGAACATAAGCTTCCACTGGGGTTTCTGGGCCTCAGGTAATAAATTATACTTAAAAGCTCTTCACAAATCCTTTAAAGTATTCAGCTTGTGCCATGGTGAAACCCAGGCATCTTCAAGGTGAGAGAGACCTTCCCAGTTGGAAAAGATGGCTTGGTGTGGCCAGTGAGTGCAGTTATGGCCTGGCATCAGCAGATTTCCTGATGAAGTCACAGTAAAATTGCCATTTTAGAGAATCAATAACATGGTTAATTGTCTTGTCCTAACATTTCTTGGGAATGATAATTGTACAGCTTAAAAAAGAGCCAAATTTTAAAAGCCTTGTGGCTTACCATTTGAGTTGAAACATTTTAAAATTGAAAGCCAAATCGTGCTTGCATTGCTAACTTCCAGAAAAAGGTTCACTTGCTCGAACACCTCTTGAGACTCAAAGGAGTCATGTGAAGGTGTTCTGTCTGTCCTCTGAATGCACAAGAGACCTGGTCTCCTAGGAAGGCAAATACACTGAGAGCTGCTGGGAAAAGCTGGAGATCTTAAGGTGGATTATTGCCAAGGAAGGCTAGCCTCTCCATGGGCCCTTCTTCTGCCTGAGCCATTACCAATAGCACCAACCAACCTTGTCCTCCAGAGATCAGTGGTAGCGGGAAGGGGTTAGCACTGAGTTAAGTGCAGTGCTCAAGAGCTTCTTGAAACAATTAGTTCATCAAAAGCACAATTACATGTTGAGGAGGATTGGATATTTTAAGTGCTGTAGAAGAGGTAGCCTCTGGCTCAGGTGATCCCTGAAACATTCATTCCTCAAAGTGGGAAGCACACCCAGGAGAAAAAATGCTCCCTTTTGATCTTACACAGTTTCCTGGGGAGTCTGTTACTTGTAGCTGTCAGAGATAGGTGCAGTACTGAATGGATCTCAAGTCTGTTCTTTGTGCTTGTGGAAACCACTTCTAACCTTAAAACTAAACAGTTTAATATAAGCCTCCAGGCAGCTCCAGAGGGCACAAAATAAAGGTTGCTTTATAGCTTTTTTTTTTTTTTCCCCAGAGTTAAGTATATGAAATTTAGCAGACTTTTTTGTTTGTTCAAATTTCTGGGTGGTTTTATTCTGACCTCTGACTGAAAAAAAAAACACCCCCAAAAACCCCAAAGAAACAGAACAGTTTGCTTTTTTTTTTTTTTTCATTTTTTTTGTTTGTTCCTCTTTTTTGTTGTTGCTTTTTTTGTTTTGTTTTGCCTTTTTTTTTTTTTTTAGTGAGTCATCCGCAATTTGTGGACTTTTTCACTTGGGCATATTCATAAGGCAAACCCCATATTCTTTAAGATTAAGGAATACAGTCCAAGATCAAACAAAAGTAAAGTCTCTATGAAAAAGCAAAGTGTGTACTTTCTCTGGATTACTGTGCTTTCTCAGCAGGACCTAAAGGTTGCTATTTCTGAGCATAGGCTGAACCCAGGAAAGTTCAGATTGCTTGTGGAAATGGGGGTAGATCTTGATCAATGTTCCCCAGATGGAATTTCATAAGCTGACTATAAGGTTGCAGATGGTGGAAATTCACTGTGTCAGGTGCCTGCTATCTCTGCTACTTTTTTACGTCTCCTTTTTTATCAGTCTCCTTCACATGATTTTTTTTTTGTTTGTTTATAAATTTTATACTTTGCCATCCCAACTTACCCAGAGCTTTTCCCTCTGCTCTCATGCTCTGGCTTCTTCTCGTAGGGGTTTCTTTCACCTCCTTAAACTTCATCTTTCTCACCCAGCAAAGGAGTCTAGTAAACATTGGTTGTTTTTTCCTTTCCACACTGGTGACTTGATCTGTATTTTCTCCTTAAGTTGAATCTATTTCTTAGATAATTTCTCACTAGCTGTTACCATCTTTCTCCAAATCCATAAAGGATTTGTTACTTGCAATTCCCCTTCAGTATTTTCTTTGCTCTTGAGTCTCGTGTCCTTCAGCATACCACTTTAGCTGATCTCTGAAGTCTCAAGAGGGCCTGGCAGGCAGGCAGAAAACACTGTTGCTGGTTTCTGATCTTGCCAACAGTAGTATTTCTTCCAGGTAAGGCCCCTCATAATTCAAGTGAGGTCAGTCAGGACCCAGGAGCCAAACCTGTCCTTTCCAATGAATCAGCAGTGGGATAGAAAGAATTTATGCAAACCATCAAAATGATTTTATTTGCTCATATGTTGCAGATAGGTCTCATAGTGTTGCAAGTCTTTTCTTCTCTGTAGTAAACAGTAAAATGTGTAGGATTCGTTAGAGATCAGCTCAAGCTTCCTTCATCCTAAATGTGGGCCTTGAATCATCCCCCCTGCTGTGTAGGAAACAGAAGAATAAAGCTAGACCCAAGCATTTTAGGTAACAATTTATCACAAGTCTGCTTGTTCCTCATTGGAGCCACTGAGCAGCACTCACCTCCTGAGAGCCCTGCCTTTCACTTAAAGGAATATAGTTATTATTTTACACCATAATTAGTTGCCTTCTCAGGTAAAGGCACTAGACTGGGAATTTGCCCCTGACTGTGCGTTCAGCATTTTTTTAGAGACTCTCAGAAAAGAGAAAGAGGTATTTTTCATAGAGCAGGCTGTACTTTCAGAATTGGGTAGCATAATAAAAATCCATTTACCTGCTACGGTTGTTTTGTTGAAATTAGAGCCGTTCCAGACTCAACAGCATGTATTTTGGTATCACTTAACTTTCTGAAGGATTTGAGATCTGACTCCTGGTCCAAGCCTGGATTTCTGTTTTGGGCCCTCCTGTCATAATGAGGTGGATCATAAGACAGAAAACCACAAAACACAGAGGATTTGGACCCTAAGGGAATGCATATATCCGTGGAAATGCTATGGGGAAAAAAACCTGAGTGGGTAAAGGTACAACTTTAAAACTGATCAGAAAAGTCAGTCTGTGGACACACTGAGGTAAACCTAGTAGGTAAAGATAAAAGTAGCTCCGTGCGTGCTCCACGCTGCCTGGAGCCATCTGCTGTAGTGAGCAAGCTCTTTCATCAGTGCTGTGCTTCATCTAGTATCTCACTGCCATCGTGCCTTTGTAAATAATTTATCCTTAAAGGTTAAGATAAGATACTAAATTCTGTTTATTTCACCCTAAAATAAATCTGAAGCATCAGTAGCAGCTAAGAAGTGTGAATTGGACCCACTGCAGTTCTCCACTGCCTTTGGGCCATGGAGCCTATATGGGCCAGGTCCAGTTCCTAAAGGTGCAGATGTGGTCCATTGTTTGTTTAGTCACTTCTTTACCAAGGAAAAGTTACTTTCATCCATGTAAATTTCCAAATAGTCTGAAGTCCAGAATGTGTTACCTTTGCTCACGTGAATGTCACCTCTGTTCCTAAGCAGTCCTTGTTGGTTCTTGCCAGAGCAAGGTGCTACCTGAATAGCCCAATGCTTGCTATCTACCCTTGAACAGAGCACTTTGAACTCACGCAGAGAGGTTTTGCACGCTTCCCTCCCTCGAGCATGCTGCCAAAGCAGCCATTAATCAGCTTTACTCTAGGAGTTAGAATAGAAACTCGCTTGTAAATTATGACCATTACATTTCCGGCTTAAATTTCCCTACTCCTTTAAGCTAATGTTTTAAAAGACTAACTCTTCCACTCTGGCAAGAGCCATGCCTTGCCTTTATATCCATTTGGCACACCCTGTCTCTCTTTCTTTTTCTTTTTTTTTTTTTTTTTAAGTTGAAGAATTACATTATCTCTGTGAAATAACTTTCCTTCTTTAGTTGTTCAATTTGATTCAAGGATTTTTGATTAAGCGTTCAGGGGTTATGAATAAATAAGAGGCAGCAGCCCAGTAATTGGTATATCATTACTCCCTAGTAGCATATTTAATCCTCAGCTTCACTGCACCACATAACCTTTTCCTTCCTCCTCCTCCTCAATATTGCTTACAAAAAAGAGGGGGGGGAAAAAAAGTCAATGTCACTGCAAGCTTCGCAAGTTGCCATTAAAATGAATACTTTTTAATTTCTCTGGATGAGATGGGGCCCTGTGCTCTGGGACAATGCTGATGGATGACATTTTAATGCAGCTGAAATGTTATTTTTACTGAACCAGGGAAAACTATAAATTTTGCTTCATTGCCACTGATGGCTCTATGCATAAAACTATGGTGGCGCCCATTGCCCATGAATAATCACCTCAGCATGGCAGATGTTACTTCGCAGGGAAAGCAATTCTTATGCCGAAGAATTGTGGAAAGATTAATTGTCTACAGCTGTTTCATGGCCCACAGCAATCTTGATACATTTATGATAAGTTTAAGAGCTCACTAGAGGCAGCTCCTATTCCCTGTTGTGAGAAAGGAGCAGGGGGGGAGCTGAATGGCTTTATTTTGACACCTGGATTCATAGAATCTGTCAGCTCCATTACAGCCTTCACAGAAAGCCGGCTCTTGGCAGGTTTGGGATGATTGTGAGTGAGCTAAGATGCAGGAATTATCTAGACATAGATAAAGAAAAGGAGACTGAGAAGAATTATTCAAATTTGTGCAAATGAATTGCTTCCATTTTTCCTCCCTCTGCCAAGTGGAAATTGAACGTAACCCACTCTGACCTTTCTCTATTAAGTGCTGCAAATTGCAGTAAATGCATAGTTCTGAGTGCCCTAATGAGACAAAGCTGTAGCAATGCCTCATTAATAACGAAAGTTTGACCTTGCTGGTCAGCCCTTCATTCGATATTGAAAAGAAATAGAAAAAAAGAAGAGATGACCTGCTGTAAATTTTGAACAATACCTTTGATTTAGTTTGTATATACTCCCAAGCAGACACTGCACAACCTCTTTCTTTTTTCTTCCACTTTTACTATACAAGTCAAGAAGAGGTATTTACTTATTTCCTCTGTAAATTCATGAGGACAGTGGTGATTTCTGGCAGGAATGCACACAGGCAGTCTGATGAAGCTTTTTAAAATGTGTTTTTAGTGTCCTTGTATTGATGGAAGAACATCAATACTTTCCATCCTATACAGGTTTGTTTTCCTTTTTTCCTCAGTCTGTATCCATTATCACTGTATCTGAGTGCCAGCGTGCATTCATGCATTACTTGAAAAGAGTACTGCAAGGAAATCATATTTTATCCTTAAATATACAGTTGCTGGAGCAGGGAGTGCCTCTGAGAAGGTGATGGGAGATGTATACTCCCCGAACTAACAGACAAGCTTTCGTGATTCTGGGTGCTATACTGTCCCAGCTGCGATATAATTTAAAGGGCACAATACTTCATTCACTGATATATGCCAATAAGCCAGCCTAAACAGCTGTATTAGAAAATCCCAAACCTATGGCATGCATATTAAGGAGGAAAAGTGTTGAAGAACAAGAGTAATAGTTGAAAAACTTGACAGTCAATAAATAGACCTATATAGGTTGAATGATTGTAAGCTGTGATATTCTAGGGTCAGTCTAGCTCTTAGAATTCATAATGAGTCTAATATTGCAAATGTTGCAAAAATATATTCCCCTTTTGAATGATTTGTTCATGATGCACCTCCTTTTTTTGATACTTAGAGGGTCTAGCTTGGTTTTTCTTTGGTTTTTATGTGCTTTATTTGTGATTGTATATATACTTGTTATTTATTATATACTTTAATTATTTTAGTTATAAAATCAATATTTTAATATTTATTTCAGTTATTTAAACAATATGTTATATATGTCTGTATTTATGTTCTGTACTTGTTTCTTATGTTCTTTATTTGTGTTGATTACTTCAAATGTTTTAAGTCACACATTCAAGAAATGCAAATAGGCAGTAAGTCTTAAGACGTTTCTCCGCTTGCTTGTGTTAGCTGTGTTAGATGGCTACAAACAGTAAAATGAATAGGTAAAAAGCTGAAGTCTGCTCAGAAATGGTTAATGAACCAAAATAATGTTACTCAACTTGCTGGATAACTTACAAAGAATAAGTTGACCATCTCTGTTAGACATTCATAGTTCCTTCAGAAACTGAGCCCACTGGGCTAGTGGGTGGTTGGAGATGTTCAGGGTGGTGCCTTTAGGAATAATGTAATAAAAGGAAGCTGGATAGAGGCTTTGCAAGTCCTGCACTGACCTCCTGCAGTGGTATCCTTAAATGAGTTTTTGGAAATTTAGCAAAGCATTGTAAACTGTGATCAATTTTGTAAATGGAGCAGTGCATCTCTTGAGGTAAATATACTGCCACTCCAAAAAGAATATTAGTATGTGCTTTGCAAGATCAAAACATTAAATATTGAAATGCTTTGTCCACCCAGTTTTGAAAATGTTCCCTTTAGGGGCTGAAGGATGTCAGATCTTTGTTAATAGTACTGCTTTCTAGAGAAGAGCATCACAAATGTGCTTGCCATGTTCCTGTCTGGGACTGCTGCTGATGTCCAGACAGCTCGTGAAACTGTATTAATCTTGCAGATGGCGATGAGGATATGAGGGTGTATTTTCCTGCTTAGTGCGTTAATTGGTACTATTGCCCAAAGACACAGGTTTTTTCTGTTTCCAATGAAACTTCAGAAGAGTTTTGAAAATTCTGGGACTTCAAGGGTTACCTCAGAGTGGCAGCACTGCAGAATACCAGTCAGAAAGATCAAATCTGGTCAAATCTGATGGGGAAAATATGAAGTTTGAAATCCTGCTTTAAGAATCTGCTGATGAGAAAAAAATCTCCCTGATTTTGTTTCCTGATTTCAGGAAATAAAATAGGTATATTATAGTTCTTTTCTATATACAGAGCTGTAATCAAGAGAAGAGTTGTGCCTCTTACTGTAAGTGTCCTCAAATGCTTTGCAGCATAAATACCATTTATTCCATAGATGTCTTTCATATACAGTTGGTGGGCCCTATGTAAACATGTGCAGCTAGAACCTGAGTCTCAAAGCCCTGATTCCCAAATGGTACTCTGTGGTCTATGAGGCCATGATAAGTGGTCTGTGACAGGTCTGCAGACCTGTAATCTGGAATAAAGTTTATATCATCACAGATTCCTAAGCAGCAGTGCTGGTGGTGAAGAAAATTTGAGGGATGAAAGGAATCACCTGTCTAAAATGTCTGGGAATCTTCGTAGTAAAGCGACATCAGTTGTCTGGTGAAGTCCCATAGAGGGATTTCTGTAGAGGAAGTTAGGCAGGTGCAGTGTACAGTAAGAATCTGTGTAATGGAAGGTATAAGCACATGGAATAAGGGCATTTTTAATGGTTGGGATAGTTTTAGATATTTTTTTTATATGTTGTCTATTTCTAACTTTGCCATTCCTCTGAGATTTTACTATTACCTAGAGTAGGTCAGTAGCAAAACGGACACAGATATATGAGGAAAGAATCCTAAACAATGGGCATTAAAAGTATCTGCTTAATAGTTTCATTGTGTCAGCATATGCAAAGAGTGTTAAGTACTATGTACATAGCAGTATTCATCCCCAGCTTGTGAAGACTAATATTTTTTATTTCTTTTAATAAGTTATACCTGAGAACAGATAGGATTTTCTCAGTATATTTATAATTCAAAATAATTAGCTGAAATTTTGCAAATGTGTCTTAAAATCAATATTATTTGTACACTGGCTCTGACGTTTTTAAACATAAGCCAAGGTAAGCAGAACAGCTTTCTCTGGGTATGTAAGCCTCACATTTCTGGACGAGTGTAAAGCATTGAATCAGATTCTCACAGTGAATATTTGTACTTAAGACTTAAAATGTTAATTTTATATCAATATTTTCCAACATGAATTTATCATGTACTGTTTCTGCAAACATTCCTCCAGAAGGAGTAATTTGTTTGAACACGGCAAAAGCGCTCAAAAAGGTTGCCAATACAGTTGGAATAATTTTGAATAAAAATTCTGATGTATTTACCTGCAGATTGTATAATACTTGCTTTTCCCTTATAAAGGGTGCTATTTGAGCCTGATTAGTAAGGTTAATAAACTGTCACCAAATTCTCTGTTCTTCAAAATCAGGTTTTTAAGTGTAGCTTAAAAATCGCAAATATTTAGTAAAAGATTAATTATATAAGAAACCTTTTTGTGGTCTAAAGTGCCTGTAAATAGTATACAGATAAGTCTTCTTTATAGATAATTGTACAATGCAAAAATAGTAAAAAATAGTGAAAATAATTTTTATGCAGAGAAGCAGAAAAAATACAGAAGCAGATAAAATGGTCTTTGGTGGGAGCTGTCACTAAAGTAAAATATGACATGATTTCAACTAGATTTTTTTCTGCTATAATTAACTTTGTCTTTTGACAACTCCTTCTGAGGCATATATTAATTAAATATGGGATAATGAATAGAGACAACTAGATCACCAGGGTATAAATCAATTGAGGGGTTCTGACGATACCATAAACCACAAGAATGGAGTATGTGCAGTTAATAATAACATCAAAAGACTGTGATTGATTTGGAACTTAGCGATCCTTCCACATTCATTATTATTTTATATAAAGCATAAAAACGAGTGGTGTTTTATGCAAAGACAAGACGATTTTTCTCCCCTGGGTTCTTTGATAATGGAGAAATTGCCATTGTTCACAGTTAAAGAAAAAGGCCATGCTTATTACGTGGAGAGGGATAGCAAAAGAGCCTTTTGTGGTCACAGAGAAGCCTGGGGGCTAAGAACAGTTTTACTGTAATTCTTTATATACCTTCTATTAAGAATGTGGGGCCAAGTTTTCTGGTGTTTAAAATGCTGCTGTTGCTTGCAATCCACTGATGTTTTACCAATTGATTATTTTTAATTAATTTTTTTTTTACCCTCAGGTTATGCCCATTTGCCAGATTCTGTTCCATGGAGTCTATGACTTTTTCCCCTGTAAGTAACATCAGATTTTTATTTTTCCACAAAAATAAAAGCATACATTTAAGTATGTTTAAAGTATATAAGTGGTAATAACCATTATTCATCAATGGTAACATCAAGGCCAAACTAAGATTTTCCCTGTAGTTGTGTCTCTTGCACAGTAAATCTAAATCAAATGTGCTCTCTATGTATGATAGCAGTTGTTTTAGAAAACTGCTTGAGAATAAATATGTTTATGTGTGTATACAAACCATGCACACACACATATAAATACAAGATTGCACTTTTGCAAAATGACATTTGATGAGCACAATGTGCATCTGGGTTACGCCATACAATCCATGTGGCATGATTTGCATGTGGCATAACCCAGAGGTTTTTCCCCAACGGGAAACGTAGGATGTTTGGATTCCTAATTCAGAATGTTCAATGGGAGGAGTCTTCAGGCAAAAAGATGAACTCATGCTCATCTATGCTGTGATGCTGTCAGAAGTGCATGTGGAAAGGTTTTTAGCAGATAAATAGGGCATTGGTCAAAGTCTTGTTACTATTTCTTAATAAATTTTGCCAATGTGGTTAGGTATCTCTGGGCTATGCAACACTTTGTAAAACAAAGAACAAGAAAATGGCTCTGTAATTGCTTACCTGACACAATGGTGGAATGTGATTTTGACCATTTGATCAGATACAGCATTTCAGAATGAAGAGTCAGGTTTGAATTTGCCGGTTAACCCAGCTGTCATCACCAACTACAACTAAATGCATTAACTTAGACTCTGTACCCTACTGCTCAGCTGCTTTCCCCAGGCTGGCCTGCAGAACCTTCTAGCAGCTCTAGAATTCATTCTCTGATAGTAACTTTTGAAGTTATGGATATTGAAAAGAAAGACCCTGTAATCCTGGAGGGGATGTGAGCCCTAGAAATTGTTGGCTTTGCAGTTTGGCACTTGCTGCTCCTCTAAACATTGCTCACTTTGACACTGATGCTGGCACCTGAGAATCTGCGGTGTTTTATGTGCAGGAGGGTAGAGCCAGAGTGCTGAGGAAAGGCTTTGGACACTGGAAGGAAAACTGGGTTGGTGCAGGTATGGGATAGTATACCAGTTTCAAACCCTTGTGGCTCGGAGGCCAGAAGACAGCCGCTGCATGCTCCAGCACAGCCTTTCCTGCACAGGGAGCAGCAGGCTGCGCAAGGAGGTAAACTCCAACATGTGTAATAAGGTCTGAGAAAGGTGTTTCCAAAGCTGGATATGCACAGGAAGTAGAGAAAGACTGTCAAACATGCAGCACTGTTTATCCAATATAAAGGAAGGATCAAAGACTCCAGGTGTATTTTGGTATATCTTGGCTGCCTTGCACTCTAGCTACATTTTAAAATCAAGTTCATTTATATTTACCTTGCAGTTCTAATTGTGTGCACACATAATCCAACATAACTAGTTGCTTCAGGAGCTTCTCTTTCTATGTAATCTGCTTTGAGTCCTAAAAGGAACCTGCAGTTGGCTTGGGCTCAAAATCTTTTCGTATTAGCTTAAGCTGGCTTCCAAACACTTGGGCAAACACAGCCAGCAGTGATTTAAGAGACATCTATCTGCCCATCTAAAATGTAAATTTGCTGCTAAGGGCACTGCGTATAAGTAAATCACATTTTAAACATCAAATCCATTTTGTTTGCTGAGGCTTTGGGCACATTTTAATACTGCAATGCTAGCATTTTAAGTGTATTTTTGTGAGGCCTCTAGAGCGCTGTTGCGGATAGGCACCATATAAATAACATTTATTGTTATTATCATTGTATGTCGTATTCACTCTGTTTTGCTACCATTAATAAACCATTCATGCAATGTTGTTGTAATGTATAATATTAGCAGCAGTCTCCTCTGGGAGACATATAACTGGGTACTTAATATTCTAGCTGTTTCCTGGGCCATCTCTCCACAGGCATGGACGCTACAGTGTGTTCAAAGTTCAATATAAAAAAAATGGTCTGGCTGTGCAAAGATCACAGCATCTTACAACATGCCTTGCAGTAACTCACACCGTGGCCATTGCTGTCAAAATTCTGCTACTCTAGATAATAGTAAATTAGTGAAATTGCCTGTAATTTTGGGAATGCAATTTTGCTCATATTAAATTCATCACTGCTCAGAAAAGGAAAAAGAAAAAGTATTCACTAAATTCAGCCGCTTCCTCCTTAGGCCTCCAGGTAAGGAGGTTACTTTGCAGCCCTTGTGTGGGGCTGCCTAAATTATGGTAAAGACTGGCACTAAGGAAAAGCAAACTATGAAGCCCAGGATTGTTTGAGTGCTGTATTAATTTGTGCTGATGATCTGAGCCTTATGAATATACTCCTTAATGGCTTGCAAAGAAAAACCCTAGTAACCTTTTCTCTTAATAAACAGTATACAAAACCCATCCATGCTTAAAATTGCACTATTAAAAAACACAAAACCAAATGACATTTTTTTGGATAATGATGATGATGTGAAAATGGAAGAAAAGAGAAAAGTATGTAGGTTATCAAAGCACTGTTGGATTAGCGGGTGGCTTTGCCATCTATGGAGGAAAGATGGTGGAAGCATCTTCACTGCAGGGCCTCCGTACTACATAGCCACCGAAATCAGCTCACAAGGAAGAACAGTGCTGGCCAGGTGGGCCTGGGGCAGGCAAGAGAGGCTGCTGTCAGTGTTTGGCTTCTAAGGCCAGTCGTGGCTGCACCCCCTTACCTGGCCAGTCTCCATGGGCTTTCTTCCTTTAGTGTTGCACACCTTTTTTGTGTTGCTGTTTTTCCTGTTGGATCCTGTCTTTTAATAGTCCTGCCTCTGTTTGTGATGTATTTACCTTTCCTATCCCCCTATGGATTTTCTCACAGGTTTTCCTAGGCACCCTGAGTCATGGTGATGAAGCTGGGATGTATCAGATCTGGCCTGTGGAGAAGAGGAAGCTCATGCCAGGCAGCCTCAGCACCAACAAACATAGAGGTAAGAACGTAAGACTGTGGCTTCATCACCTTTTAGCTCTAGACACATTTTTCTTTCCTTGTTGCCTGTCCTGCTTTTACATTTTTTTTCCCCTCTGGGAAATAAAACCTTGTTGACATCAGTCACCAATAATGCACAAAGAAGCCTCTCTGGGACTGATTGTTCTAGCTCTTTAAGGGTAAAGTGTTAACTTTTCTGTCTAATGATGTGATAATTGTCTTAGGCTGTATTAGGCCATGTAAAAGTCCTCTCAGCGTTGCATAGTTCAGGAGAAATGTTCTGTTGCCTTTTCTGGTGGGAAATTACGTTTCAGGAAAGGCTGACTAGCAGATTTTCAGCCTGCACACAGGACAGAAGCGCAGGAGGGTAGGAAGCGTATCCTCCTGCCGCTCTTGTCCAGTGCCCTCTTACACAGACAGTGCCACCTGTGGAGGAATCTGAGTAATGGGCACATAGTAAAACTGCCATCTGAGACTGAAAGGATTGAACATGATGAAATGGTGTTGTAAATGGTTTTCTGAAATTTATTTCACTGCGAGACTGCTATTGGTAGGCACCTGTCTCTTGAAAACATGAATAACCAGTGGACCAACCCATGGTGATCTAACATTTCCTGCCATAGATTGGGCTGAGTGCAGTAATGTCGCGTCATGAAATTTTTGCAGCCAGACAATGATGCCATTTAGACCAGTAGTCAGAAGTGCAGTGAAAGTCTTTGGGGTTAATGCCCTGTATATTCCCTGAATGTTCCTGCAAATTTGCAGGGCAGTGAATGCTTAAAAAAAACCCAGATCAATTAGTTTTAAAAAGAAGAGACTTAAACAAATTAAAATAGAAGACAAAAAACCTGAATTATATACAAGATATAGTCAAGTTCCAAAAGCAGTCCCAGATTTCCTCTGAAAGATTGTATGAGAGAGGAATGCAGGATTTTAAGGATCATAGACATCACTGCGTCAGCTCCTCAAACTTGCAACCATATAGTAGACACGATGTCCGGAAAGGCGCAAAAGAACTGTAGTCTCTGGTTGCCTACTGTGTTCCGTCGGTACGAAACCAGATTGTATTTCATGACGACAGAGTTCTTTTAAACAGTGTCCTGCTAAAGACTTGGTTCTGAACAAGGCTAGAGGACTAGTACCAGTGTGTTTCACTTGGATTTCTGCGGTTCAGTCACACAGTGTTCTTCCTTGGTAGCTGTGTGATCAGTTGATGGGAGCCAAAGAGTATTAAAGAGGAACAGAATATGGCAAAGCAAGAGGAAAAGTGATGTGGCCTGAGTGAATCTGTAATTTACGTATTCCCATGTACATAATAGTACTTCAGTACACAGGTCAGACCTTCAGCAGTTCAGACATGTATTTTATTGTGAGAGTAACACTTTCCCCATTCATGACAACTGCACATATGTGGTGCAGTGAAAAAAGATTTATTTTTCCCAGAGATGCTCTGTGTGTCACATGTGCCAGCACGGAGTTCCCGTGCTAGTGTTATTTTTCAGGTGTATAGTATCATCTTTATCCCAAAGGAAGACAGGAAATGTTACAATGTTGGAATAAAACTGCTAGGATATCACAAGCAGTCAGGGGGACACTCTCTCCCACTAAACTAAACATGAGAAGAGAAAGATCTTATATCCCTCGTCAGCCTCTGTGTGCTGGCTGCTGCATCCTTTCAGGCCCTCACTGACCCAGGCTGTCACTTGTAGAAATCCCAGGGTAGTGTGTAGGCCTCACATTGTTCTTTGTGCTTATTACTTTATTTCCGCCCTTTCTCTTTCAATTTTAGGATTGACATGTGGCTCTGGTGGTGATGTGCAGTGTCATAAATAGACACCCTGCATGCAGACAGTTAATAGCCTGGGAAATCAGGGAGTGAGCTATTGCCCTTCCACTCGTCCTCACTTTGCCCTAGGCTGTAAAGCTCAGAGAAAATGGTGTGTGTCCTAATAAGTAAAATTATTTATATTTTTCACTATGCGTAAGAATATTATATATAATCTAGGTTGGCTTTTTTTTTTTTAATAATCTTTAAGAAGAGTATCTGAAAGGTAGCATTTCATCAACATTTGTTTTAGAGCTTTACACAAAATGTTTGCAGGGTGAATCTGGCTCCCTGAAAAAATACAGGACTCTGGTGTAACCCCTTCCTGAAAGCCCTTCTATGGACACTGGATTTTCTGGGACTCTTCACTGGCCTTTTTGGAAGCTGGGAGCTAATTATTCTTTTGGCCTTCACAGCAGCAGTTGGAATATGCATTCTCCCAGGAGTGAGGAAAAATGCAGTGTGGTTTGGGCAGCTAGAGGAAGATAGAGGGTGGGGAGTAAAGAATAGTGAAAGCAGCTCATCAAAGTCCTCTCTTGGCTGCTACCTGTTGATAGTGAAGGGAAGATGAATCACCAGCTTAGATCTGTGACAGGTTTCCCTGAGATGAGAAAAAAGGGGCCCAGTAAATGCATGCAGCTTTCTCCCATCATCCCTTTAATAACCTGTAATATTGTAGCAGGATATTTTTGTCACACCAAATCTGATTGATGGTCTTGGCTATAAGACATTACAAGTGTAGACTAAATTGACCGAACACCTAAACATACAAATTATTAAAAGGAGGGGGGAGTGGGTTTGGGCCTCCTGGGGAAAGCAGGCAGGCTTTAGTTAAGATGATCCCATTTCCAAGTGCAATTTATAGTCTATTGACTTGCAGCAGTGTCTTTTCAGATGTGAGGAAATTGTCATACATTGCAAATGAGGAGCTGTTTTGACATCAGGATCGCAGAGAGTGCCAGGAAGAAATGATATCAATGCCTGGTCTGTTAAGGTTAAATGAAGTTGCATTGTTGCCAAGAGATAGGCATTCATTTCCTTTTCTTCCCTGCCTGTCCCTGTGTACAATTACTGTGATTAGGATGAGTAACAATGTGCTTCTGACACCCATTGTATTGACAGCTCGCCTAGTTTTTTCCACTCAAGTGGCAGTAGTCATTACTTAAACACTTGGGTATTTTGACAGGGAAGATCCATGCCTGCCAGTCAAGTGTATCAATGACAAGTCGGCCTTAGCCCCTGGACACGTACTGCTGAATTAAAGCAGTCAAAGCCATTGCTGCTGGAATATGATGAACCTTTTTAGAAATGGGACTCTGGCAGGCCCATAGATGCACTGATGCACTTGGTCCAGCCTTCCTGCCTCCTCCATGTACTGCTGCTGTTCCTGCACTTGTTTTTAAACATGTACATTGTGGTCTTTTGGAGGAAAGCATGATTGCAAAGTAAATTACTGTAGAGGGGAAAGGAGATAAAATGGTTGCAGGCTTTCACATTTGGGTTAGTTTTAATTCAGACTATCCCGGAAAATAGCATCAGTTAGCATGAGTGGGTCAGCCTGAGGGTTGAGCAGTCTAATGAAACAGGAAGGTGCCTTGATCTGTAGATGAGTATACCCCTATGGCAGTCTTAGTGGCTGTGGTTTACTTTCTGCAGGCTGCATTCGAACTGCTGTAGGACTTGGACCTACTCTTGAGGGAGTAACAGCGGAAAACAGCTGCATTTCATCTGTATGCCACACGGCTCCCATCATACTGATGGCATACTACTAGTAGTGGCAAGCAAGCCTTAACTGAGCACTGAGGGCTACTTACATGTCCAGCACTGTGTCCCTCTACTAGAAAGGGGCAGTCTTGCGTATCTAAATACTGTCCAAGAAATGATAATGTGAGCTCATGTGAGTAGAAGGAAGTATATGTGAGACCAGAAGGCAGCCAGCTGGCTCTCGATGACACTTTGCAAAGGGATCTAACAACTTGCAGGATGATATCACACCTAGCACTTTTCCTTTGGTTTGACAGGCAGTCTTAAGTTATCTGAATGCCTGGAGAAGGCAGCTGCCCCTGAAAGGGCACCAGGGTGCATATACGTATTAGTGCCTTGGGTGGAAGCACTCTTTGAAGTAACAAATTCTGCAGCCTGAAAATATCAAGTAGGAGAAGAGATAGAGATTTTTTTCATCAGTGTGACCTAAGTTATGCTGTATATTATAGAGGAAACTTTACGTAAGGTAGATGATCTAATTAAAGGCAGGTGATACACTGCATGTGGCATTTGTTATATGCATTGGATTGTATACACTAGCTTCCTCTATTGTGTGCCCTGAGATCTTTTTCCTAATTACATCTTTCATATGTTTCAAAAATGAATAAATACACCAAGGATTCCTGATTTTTTTTTTTTTTGCTGTAAATTTTTTTACTGTTAGGAGGCTTTGATAGTTTGGGTTCAGTTTACAGAAGGACTTGGGAGGAATGAAAAAATAGCTTTGTGCAGAAGGATTCTGAATACTGAAAAAAATATTTGTGCTGGAAGTGAGAGGATGAAGAGGAAAAACTAACATACATAGAACAGATAAAAGTATCAGCTTTCAGTTTTTACCGGGTCTCATTCCAATGTCTTTGAATATTTGAATAAGTCCTGAGGGCACATCCGGTTGCTTAAGTATTGTTATGCTTTCAGAGACCTTTTAGGGCTTTGCAAATGTCCTTGCTTACGTGAATATGTGTGTGCACACACAAAGAATTCGACAGGTTAGTCTCAGAGGTACTAAACTAGTACTCTGCAATGCTGCTGGATTTTAATAATCTACTCCCTGCCCTCCTCCCCCCTCCCTGTGCTGGATCATAATAATAAAGAAAATGGTTTGCAGATTTCTGTTGGAATCAGAAAGGAGTCCAAGCTTTACTGGAAAATCAATTATGTAGTAGGCAAAGTACCCCATAATGTTCAGCAAAAAAATATGCTAACATCCAGGTCAGTACATTGGAAAACACATTTATCATGATTTCCATGATATCCTCAGCCTAGTGCGTCACAAGAGCAACCTCTGAACCTTCTTGAACCAAATGGTCAAATGGACAGCTCTGCCTACTTAGCATTTTAAAAATCTGCTTCTTCCCTGAGTGTTGAACTGGAAGCCTCATAAATGGCCTTAGGAAACATTGACTATTTAATATAACCAGATGTACAGAGCATTAAATGCATATAGCATCAGATTACAGCTTCTGGCAGTCACCTAGGTTTCCTTTAGATGTCTTCTTTACTTAGCTTGGTATTTCACATTTCTATTACGGATTATCATGGAGAAGCTGGTTATGGTCTCAGCAGTGTTGTGCTAAGTGCTGCACAAATACAATGCTAGAGATTGTTAAAGACAGTCCATACACTGAGCTATTTACAAACCAGAAAATGTGTGTAGACCTGAGCAAGTGGTTGTGTGGCGATTGCGTGAGAAAACTGTAAATGGCTGCACGTCAATCAAAATTAATCTTACCTTTGCCCTTCTGGCACTTCTGAGAGCTAACAGCTCTGATGCATCCTTAGGACTTGGAATACAAAGCAAATTTCCGCATGAAAAAACAGCAAAGCTGTCCATGAGGAAGATGTAATACAACATGTAATACGGTGCACAGAACAGGTTAAATAGCTAAGGTCACCTCCTCTGGTAAAACAAACCCCTGCATTCCTCTTCCTCTGAAGATACCTGGGGTTTCACCTAGCTGTCTGTGTCCCGTGGTGTATCCAATCATTCTGATGTGTATCCATTTGCTGCTTGTCTTTTTCTGCACAGGTTGCAAGCAGAAATTCTTTGCTAATTAGCTATGCAGTTTCCAACAGAATATTTGAAGTAAACTAGAGGAGCATTTGGCACCCAAATTTGAATGGCTTGTTCTCTCAGCTTTAAGATAAAGTATTGACATTGTTAGGCCTTGCTAGACTTTATTCATGGTGTCATCCCTCTATATAAACAGTCACAGTACTGGGACACAGGTGCCTTCACTAAAAAAGGCAGAAATTTCCCTCTTTTGCTGCTGTGATTTCTACCCCACTGACATTCCTGAACTGGACATAGAAATCACAGAAAAACAGGGCAGACAGACCATTGAAAGCGGTTTTGCACATTCCTGTGCCCCAAGCAGGCTCAGAGATACTTCTGTCATCAGTCACTGGAACAGGTGTCTGGACAATGGTCTTAATCATATGCTTTAGTTTTAAGCAGTCCTGTAAGGAGCAGGGAATTGGACTCGATGTTCCTTACAGATCTCTTCCAATTCAAGATATTTTGTGATTCCCAACAGGTATCTGTTAAGTTAGAGTTTAAAAATGTCCCTTTCTGGAGGCTTCCCAGCCTGTCCAGGTGATCTGTTGGAGGGCTTCATTGTCCTTCCCACTAGAAAGCTTTTTCATGTCTAACCCTTTTTTCTCTCCCTGCAGTTTATGGCCATTCTTTCTTGGCTTATCCACTGTGAATGTGAAGAACAAGTTGTTCCTATTTGCAGCAAAATTTTAAGGCATTTTATGACTCTTAGATCCCACATCCAGTGTAGCCTCCTCGGTCTGAACAACTCTGATTATCTTGCAGTTGATGGCTTTCTATCATTTCCCTATATGTCTTGTGAGGCTTATTGATTCACCCATGTGATGCTCTTTTTTGCAATGATAACATTGGTTTGATACTTTTTTGTTCCACTTTTAATGATGTTTAAACATGCAGAAGATATAGTGTATCTGTTTCCATAGTCAGAAAAAAAGTCTTGCCAGTTTTAAATGAAGAACAGAGCTTACCAAAGTCTCATCAATGTACCGATATCTTTGGTTAATGGAATCTTGTGACTTTGTTCTCATTTATGGATGGAGACAGAGTATTCATGGATGAAAGGAAAATACCTCAGATCTCCTATTACTAATTCTCATCTTTAGATGTTCTGTAGCTAGAGGAAAAAAAAAGAGATTTGATGGAAATCAATACATTTTTATTTTACTTGTGACCTAGAATAGACTATTTCCTGTCCTGACAGTGAAAGAAAACAGCATCAGTCCTGAAAAGACAATCTACTTAGAATGAATTTGTAAGGAATTTTATTGTGTGTGGGAAACGGTGTTACTGAAATAGTGCCACTGCTGGTGTTTCTCTCAGACAGATGAGGTGGTTAATACACTTCACCAAAATTGGGCCTAAGGCTTATCATGCTCAGGGGAAAATGGGAACAGAAAAATCCACCCCTCTTTTGCTTTTTTTTCAGTAAAAAGATGTTCTCTGTTCAAAATCTATCTTAAGTGTTGGAAGAAACAACAGCGGAGCACTTTGTGTTGGTGTGAGATGCATGGAAGGTGACACGCATAATACGCTTGCCATAAGACAAGCTAATCATGGGTGAAAGGGGATCAGACTCATAAAATACGCTGTATTTTCTTGATACTTAGTAAGAACATAGCAATAAGGGACAGCCTCAAGCTTATAGTCTAAGCTTATCTAAGGGTATCCTTCACCGTGCTTGAAGCTTGAGGGGAAAGGTGAGCGATAGGAATGGGTGAGAAATCTGGGTGGACTCTTTTGTGTGACAGTGGTAAGTTCTGAGTGGGAAGTGCAGAGATGTTGTCTTGTGGAAGCTGAGCTGTGAAGGTGATGCTACTAGGACCTATTATGGAATTGATATATTTTTAATCTTGCAGCTTCTCACAGGGAGCTGACTTTTTGTCTGTGTTGTAGCACACTGCCCTTCAAATCTATCCACATAGGTTTTGGCATCTTTCACTCCAAAATGTTATAATCCTCATATTGATTTGCTTGCTGACGTACTAAGCCCTGTCAAAAACTAGTAAAGAGCTGTGTTCATTGCTGTCTTTATATGACTGTATAAAATGTGGTTTTTTTCCAGCTCATATATTGAGCTGAGACTTGAATCCTTCCCTGATGGTCTGAAGGGAGAATGGATAAATAATTTTTTTATAGTCAAGTTAAGTATCAGACAGGTCTTTAGATTCTGCAGCCACCTCTGACTGATAGAGTTATTTCCTGGACAGCCAGTAAACAAAACTGCCTGGCAACGCCCAAGGGACATGAGCACTTCTAAGCATTCTTTACATGTCTAGGATAAAGCTTGGCTGTAGCAGTCAACAGTCTTGGGGGAAATGCTAAGCATGGATATCTTAATTACTTTTCAATTAAGCAGCAAGCTCATGGATTACAAGAAACCTTAATGGGGAAGTTGAGCCCTGTATGTAGCTCTCGGGGATCACACTGGGGAGAGTTTATCCCTAGAACAGTGTGCAATTTGGGAAAAGATCCTAAAGGTGTGGTCTGGAGGGTGCAGAGTGGCAAGAAACACATTGAGAATTAGTTTTACCTCACATTCTGCTGACTGATAGGACCAGGAGGAGCAGAGAAACCAGACCCAGCATTGCTGATTGTTACAATTTCTTGCTTACCATGAAAAAGTCAATATTTCTTCGAGCTTGTGGTCCCATTAACTCATGTTCTACTTCTATCTCCAGGTTTCTTAGTACCCATTATGTTTTCATGGTTTTTAGAAACATTTCAGCTTCCCATTGTCCTTTGAAGAGCAATTCCTTCAGCAATATGTGATATTAGAGTGGCAAAATTTTCAGAAACAAGGCAGGATCCCCCAAAAGCTGTGGGGTGCATCCCAGTAGAGCTTTAAGCTGACAGTGTTCTCGGTTGGTTAGGGAGAATGATCTGTTCATGGGGAAATACTTGTTTGCGGAAGGAGAGGAATGTCTCTGTATCCCAGTGTGGTCATTGCAAGATGTACAGGTATTGAGGGTGTTTTGGGAGGCTCATCCATAATGATTGCTTTTTGAGAATATGCTCCAGGTATGGGTGCAACCACAGCGAGAATATAGTGGCATCTCATAGAAAGCACTGAGAGTAATACATTCAGGCTGTCTAACCACTATTGAGCTGTTATCAGACCTGATAACTGCCTGAAAGCCAATCCGACTACTTTTTTTGTGAGGCAGTACTATAGCAGTTTGTGAAAGAGGCAACTGGGTGATGCAGCTGGCTGCCTGTGCCTTCCCAGCAAGACAGAGGGCTTATTGAATAGAATAGCAGAGTTGTACACTGTGCTGAGGTGGGTTGTAATGGCCACAGGAGCAAGATCAACAGCATCGTTATGCTGGTTTGTTCTAGCACAATTCCTCTAGTCTGTAGGTGTTATTGGAATAAGAGTTTACATCATCTCTACCGGTTTGCAGTAGCCTGTTAAGACAATGCTGTAACATGTTTGGAATCAGACCACTGCTTTTCCTGGACCACTAGTGACAGTTGTCCTGCAGGTTGTACAAAAGGTTACTCTGCATAAACTGAAAATGGGCAAAATGGAGTAAATGGAGAACATACTTAGTATATCTGCTAAGTGTCAGAATGGAATGATCTATGAAAGGTGTGTGTGGTATGGAAGCATTGCAGAGGGACAAATAGGGAAAAGCAAGAACACAAAAAACTACCTGTTCAGTTGCCTGAATTCTCAGATAACATCCTCTATATAATAGAAAAAAGCTCACATTGACTTCATTGACTGCACAAAACTAAATGCCTTAAAGGTTAAGGGACAACTGTTAAAAATGTGAGGTATCTTCAATTTATATTTCAGAACTTTATACCCATTATAAAAGTGAAGGTATTTTATAATTATGCCAACAACAATTAATTAACTTAACATCAAGAACTCCAGAATGATTGAATTAGCAGTAAAATGATGATAAGGCTCCAGTTCGTCTTGGAGTTTTAGCAAATAATTTATCATCCAGTAAATGGTTAGACTTAATCACATGTTTTAAGAGTCACTATTTTTCCTCTTTTCCTTTACTTGAGTTTCAGCCCAGCCTTGCAGTCCAAGCTGAACTGCCATCTCTTATGCAGACCTCTGCTGATTTCAGCAAAGCTCTGCTGGATACTCAGAATCAGCTTGGGTGGAGCTGGTTTCAAAACTGAGCCTAAACGTGGAAAAACC
This sequence comes from Psittacula echo, assembly GCF_963264785.1. Classification (NCBI taxonomy): domain Eukaryota; kingdom Metazoa; phylum Chordata; class Aves; order Psittaciformes; family Psittacidae; genus Psittacula; species Psittacula echo. The sequence continues at coordinate 63,401,155 of NC_137735.1, forward strand.
ACACATTTGTTTCTACATCACAGACTTTGTGCAATGCAATGCACAATAAAATGATCCTGACCCTGATGACTCTCTACTTGCCATTAAGGTTGCTGTCACCTAATACTGAGATCAAGTGGGTGGAACATGGCATTAATGTGATTGGGTAGCTTCTCCTCAAACAGAGGCAGGAAAACCAGAATGCACATGGTGATTTTTTCAGTTGGATTATTCTGCTTTTCATTTTTTCAGCTCCCTGACATCAACCACGGTGCAAAAGTGCCCTGTAAATGCAAATGGGCTCACCATTTCCATCAGTGCAACGGCGTAAACCACTCTAGCATTACATCACTTCCAAATGAAAGTGGTTTGATCCCTCCACCTCCTCGCCTGTTTTCTGTAACTACAGTTCTTTGGGTGTAGAAGTCAAGCAGTTCCTCTAACAGCGAGCTGATAAAGTCTGTTTCTCTGTGGGTCTCTAAAAATGTGCTTCTGTGTGGAGTTTCTGAGAGGGTTCCAAGAGCATTTGCCTCCCTAATGTTGAGTTCATGTTGCAGCTTTGATCTCTATGGCGCACTGGCAGAGGTGTTCTCTCTTTCTCTCCTCTCTGCTCACCCATTTTCTAAGGCTTTGGGAATTCTATGTCACAGAGACCTCTGTTTGCCCAGTGGAGTTGGTCTGAATGTGTTCTTGGGTTGAAAAATTATTGGGGAGGGATATTAAGATAGACAGCATGACTGCAAGTTTTGTTTCTTCAGGAAACAAGTTAACAGTCATAACAAAAAATAATATTTCTAGAGACATCCTCATTCCCCACCTCTGTGTTTTAATATAAGCTTTAATACAAGAAAGAATCTGTCTCAAAGTCACCAGTGTGGTAATCACACTTTAAAAAAAATTAAGTATTAGTATTTTTTAAATTTAAGTGCAGAATGTAAAGCTACACCCCAGTGTATCCTTTTTTGTTCTAGGACTTGTACACTGACTTCAGATACAATTTACATATTGATAAATAAGGGATAAGCTTTTCCTGTAACTCTATAAAAGGTTTTGTATCTCAGCATCAGGATCCTGCATTCTTAGCCCCAGGTAAAGTTCTCATTCACTAAATCAGACATGCAGTTTAATTCACTTGGAGTGAGAATATAAAGCTTATTACTGCTCAAACCAATTGTATGCTAAATGGGTAGTATTTCGTACCTGGTTTGTTTCTTGTGTTGGCTTTCACAGCTATGCAGGACAATGGAAAATCAAGATCAGATTACTTTCTTAGGCAACTTTTGGTAAAGCTTCTAAAGATGAAATCTAAATTCTCATTAGCAGACATCTTTGCTACTTCCAGATCAGTTTGAAGAATTATTTTTCTAAGTGTGTAGGGTCAAATTCTGCTCTCTTCACTCATGTCGTTCCCACTTCCTTTCATTTTCTGTAGTCCTTCTTAAAATAAATATGCTGAACTTGAACTTCTGTCTGCACAGCCAACACAAATTTTCACAATGAAAAACTTCTGTCAAGTTCACAGGGTATCTTCTGCTGCTTAGCCTTGTTAACAGAGACTTAGTGCTCTTGCTTTCTTAGTTTTGGAGGAGTTAAAAGATCTCCATTCCAAAACAGACCATGAAATAAAAATAAGTAGCAGGAGCACTGTGTTATTAGTGTCCATATTTTTATTATGTTTGCCCCTTCCAGAAGAGAAATAAAACCAGAGCAATTGAACCAAATAGCTTGGATGGCAACAAAGGGGACATCTGAAATTCAAATGATTTTAACTGAGGAAATCAGTGGCACAGAAAGACGTGCAAAAAATGGGCATGACACATGGCTGTTGGGTTTACATTATCTTTCCTATGGAAGAACCCGAATAGTACTCACCATCAACAGTGACCAAAGGACAGAGTGGTGCTCATACTCATCTTGACATTAAGATCAACCTATCCCAGGAACAGAAGGCCAGCTTGTTTATGGCCTTTACTGTATGAGGAAGGAAAGGGCCGTCCCTTTATGAAGAACAAGGGCTCTTTACTTGTTTACCAGTTTTTCTCACTTAAACTGGTATAAATCTGTTGAATTATGTCATAGAAGTAAAAAGAGAAGTTTAGCTCTTTGCACTTGCAAGTGTTATATGCTGCAGTCTATTTACTCTGAATTTAGACTGCCTGTTCCTCTTTGATGGCACTGCAAGTAGACATCTGATATTAAGTCAAATGCCTGCAGTTCAAGGTATTATTTCAGAAGAGATTACATGATTATTGAGTAGCTATTCAGTGACAGCAGAGGTATGGACTGCTGGAGATGAATATGCTTGTCTTGTTGAGGAAACAATAGATATTGGTTAGGAGGGATTTCTGAAAGGACCACACGGACATCCTGGAAGGCTGGCGAGTTTCTGTTTTTCACTACTTGGGAACTGGTTGTATTTTTGGAATTGAATTCAAGGTGGAGTCTGTAACAGCATCTTTTGCTGTTACCATTGCTGAAGCTCAGTGAGGAAGCTCAACTAGATGAAAAAAACAAACTAACAAAGAGTCTAGCCTGTTCCAGAACCTAGAGAAGAAGGAAGAGGGACAGAAAGGTAAAGATCTTAACAATGTGTATGATTCTGTGTACAGGTGGGCACAAGCAAGAAGCATTTAAAGCATCATGTGGCCTAGGCCATGTACCTACATGGAACTTCATCCTTGAAGTGTGACTTGGTCTCTGTTGGCCCCATGCCCTAGATGTAGAAAAGGCAAAGTGTCAGGTCGATGTATTCAATAGACACTAGACAAGTGACATCTATTTTTCAGGCAGCACTGGCCAGCTGAGGTCGTGCAGTACATTTTGAAATAGTTGGAAAGTGTTCTGTGGTTTTCCCATGTCTCTATTTCCCAAAGGTTCAAAATTATCAGCTTCTGAATGACACGAAATATGGAAGGTTGCAGTGCTATGGACACAGCTGTGCAGATTGGAACTACTTAGATGAGTGTGCAGCTTAGTGCCTGTGCAAGCACTGCCTCATTCATTTGCTGAAAACCAACTTCAGGTACCCAGCAAGAGCAGGATTTGCATTCTTGGATGGAGCAGGCTTACACAGCCTTTGGAATAAGCAGCATATGACACTGATGATTATTTTAATTTTAGAAAAAGAATTACTATGGTGCCCTAAAAGGTTTAGTTTTGCTTTTTAAAGGGGGTGTGTGTATTTTGGGGAAAAGCCTGACTGTTGAAAACTAGAAGGAAGTGGCTGTTTTTCTCTAGATGTTTTAGCTGACTGACAGCCCCCTGTCTGAACTTACTAGTGATTTGCCATTTCATTAGCTGCCAGGTTTTCAATTTCTGCCTCTTGGAAGTTACACCGCTTTGAACAAGTCCCCACAGTAATTGAATTTGCCACAGAAATAGAACACTGGAAAATTTCATTTTCTTTCCCACATGAAGGCAAGCAGGCAGACACATATTCCTGTTGGACCACTTCTCTTACTACCCCTCTGCTTCCTCCTGCCCCTTTCCTCCCGCCCAGTGCAGCAGCACACTTGCTGGTGGCCCCCAGCATCCATACACAGAGTCACAAAAAAGACCTTCTTTTGAATTGGCTCCGAGTGCATCAGCCTGTCGCTTTGTAATTTTCTCCTAAATGCCTTCCACAAATAATGGTTTTCAAAATGAGCATTAACAGGCTTGATTACATGAAATTGTCCTTTTAATTTACACCAGGATTCTATTGATCACAGAAGTGCAGATTAAAGTGTTCAATGAAGCCCATGATGAGGTATTAACCAGCTAAGGGTCCTCCAGGGGCCGCCAGGGACGGCCAGGAATATGCTAGAAGTGTACAGTTATTTCCCCATAATGAAGTGGCACTATGCGAAGGCATGAATCGCTGGCAGGAAGAATAGATCGGAGATGATGAGCTCTTCAAAGTCATTTCTCGCTCACTCATTCAGCCTCATGCCCAGATCCTCTTGCGATTCTTCTGCATTACTTGTCATGAAATGCCAGGATTTACTTAGCCAGCTGATGCAATTTTTATGACCTTATTGCTTTTTCACCATGGTAATAGTTTTGAATCAATTTATCAATCCAGCGGTGCCATCAGACATATTGCCCTGAAGATCAAGTCCAGGTCATTCCATCAATTCACTGCGGTTTACGAAGATAGAGAAAAAAGCCAGGCCGTGTGGGCTATCAACTTCAAATGGCTTAGTAAACATGCTGCTGCTACTTTAACTGCTTCAGTTCTGACTCCAGACCTTTGTGCTTATAAAAATCAACCACCAAGCTTTCCTCCTCTCCCTTCATTTTAATTTCAAACATATTATCTGTGTTACAAATAATCTAGGGAGGAACTGGTGGGGAACTATGTAAGGGTTTCAAACCTGCCATGAAAACCTGTGAAAAAAAGCAGGTTTTTAATACATTTTTCACTATTACATTTCTAGCTTTGTTAGTTTGCCTGCTGCTTTTTGTGTATTGTCAAGGAATGGCAACATCCTGTGTAAATGATACAGAAATGAAGGGAGCAGGAGCAAGCAGAAGGAAAGCATAGCTACAGGAACAGGTAGCTAGATACTGAGCTTTTCCCTATTAAAAGTCTTGGTCACAGTGTCCAGAAGACATTTCCATTTGGTGGAAGTTTGATAGACTAGAAACTACATTACACAAGTAAGTGCGAGTTTTACTGACATGCAAAGAGTTAGGTTCTATATGAAACTATGCAGCAAGCATGTCTAAACCACGGTAGAGAAAATCTGTCTAGAGCTAGCAGGGAATTGTGTCAGGTTAGAGCCAATACTGGTACTTCCCAAAGACTTTAGGATTAGGAAAATTTTTTTTCCCATTGTACATTTCCTTTAAGATTTTGTAAAACAAATGCTAGGTCAGTTTCATCCAGTCTGCTCTGTGAACCAATGTCATCCTCCATAATTTCTTGACACATAGTTATCTAACTTCATTATATCTCTTATAACACAGAACTACAGAGAACTGCTGTAATTATTTATGAGGAATTCTGCATTTAGCCCCAGAATTCAGTGGTATTCTCTGTGTGTTAGGAGGCAACACATCTTCCTTCACCATAGTAAGCAGTGTCTGAGATATAATTCCTCTTTTCCCAGTATTTTCATACAGACTCATGAGGGGAGTCACTGGAAGTCTTTCCCTGCCTCACTGCAGCTGTCTAAACTCTACAAACACGTGTGATTCAGGCACAACTAAAGCCTTTCTAGGTAAGTGATGAAACAAGCCGGAAACCATTCACACAGCAACCATGCATGGTTTCCATATGTCCGGTAATCTGTGCCATAATCTGTACCTTGTTTTCACAAATCTAAGCAATGCCCTGCAATGGGAATAGTACATGTAGAAACACAGGTTATTGCAACTTGAGACACATGACTACATGTATAAATGAGATCAAACACGTGATCTGAACATGTACAAATGAGATCAAGCACAGGATCTGAAAAATCCTTGGGGTCAGAGGACCTGAAGAATATGTTGAAATCTCATCTGCCTTCTCTCTATTTATAACACTAGGTCTATTAACAGCTGTGACTCTTCCTACATGCCTTGTATTGCTTGTTCCATTAGAGCAGCACAGTTGCAGTAACATTATAAACCAGATATTGTTCAGGTATATGAAAAGAGCTTGTTGGTACACATGAGGATGTGAGCTGCCAGCTTGCGACTGATGTGGCTATGAGATAGGTACGGCACAAGTATATACATGCGTGGGGTAAACATAGCTGACTGTTTTCAGTGATTGTGGTGGCACAATTTTAAATACATTGGAGAGGTAAAAAATACTTTTTTTGCTAATAATAGGAAAAACAGGGCCAAAAAGGAGCTGGAGACTGTGGCTTCAACTGGATGAGGGCTTTCAAACTTGAATGGCCACCGTCAGTGCCAAATATTTTTGTTCTGCTTGTTTTAAAGAAGTCCTCCTTGATACATGAGCCTAATAAGCCTAGAGAACAGGAGAGTGAACACCAAAATGGTGGCTTTTTGGTCCAGCAGGCTCCAAATGTCTCCTTCCATTCTGCAACACACACTTTAGTGTGCAGCATAATCTTGCTGTAAAGCCATAGCCTTTTGGTCTCAGTGCCAAACTTTGAGCTCAAGGCTTCTGGGAGCCCTGCCTTAGCTATATAAGCCTAACAGCTGTTCACATTAGCAAAGCAGGTTTAAATTTATACTTGAAAAAAATAGCTGCTCATAAAAAAGAATATGGAACAATGACAACCATGGGAAAAAGGTAATAATTTAAGTCATGAAAAATTAATCAGGGAGTGATACATTATTTTTTTAAGCAAAATGTGTTGCAGTAAGAAGAAAAAAAAAAGGCTGTGGCTTTAATTAATTCTGCTTAGCATTAATAGAATAAGGTCAGGCACACCAAAAACTGTTGAATAAAGCAAAAACGTGTGAAAGATATATTCTCTGATGTTACTCATAATGAAGAAGGGTTATCTTGTGGTCAATACAGCACCATTATTTTTAAGTTAGAGGTACGACTGCTGAAAATATACAGTGGCCATAACAACTTACCTAACTGGATAGTGAAAAAGGGTTCACATAAAAAGCATTTTATGAAATGATACTCTCATTTAGATGATCACAATTTACGGCTATTTCTAGCTCTGAAACAATACAAATTTTGTTCAGCCCTAACTAGGGAGCCTCCCCAGCATGATTGAACCACACCATGAATTTGAAGTCACAACAAAATGACTAGAATATATGTTTTGGAATGATTTCTTGCTAAAAGCCCATATGCCAAGAAATGGCTCTTGGCCCAGCCATTTTGTGGCTCCACAAAAGCAGAAGCTCTTTGGCAACAACTGTAAACATGTTATAGTCAGAAACAACATTACACTGTTTTTCTTATGGCACTGTATGGGACCTATGGAAACAGCAGCTTCCTGAAAAAAGAAAATGATTTTAAAAACATGCAAATCCCATGTAAGAAACAAATGGGTTCCCAGACATTTCAAGTTCCAGCTGTCTTCCTTGTTTGTTCCTGAGCCTGGACTCTCCATAGCATACTTGTAATTGGAAAGGATTTGCTGCCACAAAATTTAGATGCCCATGCATCTCATAGATGTCCAGGTATCTTTTGAATCAATGAAGAAACACTTCTAAATGGTGATTTGTCTAACACCTTTTAAGTGACTGACAGTCACTAGTAGCAGGGAACTCACTCGAAGGCCAGCTGAGGATAATTTGATCATTAGTGTCTGAGCAGAGCTCTTTCAGGCCCTGAGGACACCTGGAGCTTTAATTGCCCTAAGCCAGCTCACCTGCCCTTTCGCACAAGCCCATGGGCTTGGGACTTCTATTCAAGCTCAAGGCAATAGGTATAACTCTTTTCTGATGCATATTGTGTTCTTTAGGTGAGTGCCTTTTTAGTGAAGGCTTTTTTTAGGATTTCTGGGCTGTAGCTGGTCTTAGTTGCTGTTACCAACCTGCTCTGCTCTCTTCTTATGAGTGCTGTGGTCTTCTCGGGCTCCTGAATTGCCTGATCCTGGGGTGTGTGCAGCTTTGCTCCTGCTGCTCTAACAGGTATTGCCAAGTATGTTGCTAATGTAATTTTATGTTGTGTTTGTTGCATTAATAAGAGTTAAAGATATTTAGAATCTCAGGCCATATTTGGCTTTGCTGAATTTCTAGAGCTTTTATGGTTTATTTAGGCTTGAGAAGAAGACAAATGTAAATAGCATTCAAAACGTCTGTTTGAGGAATTCTTATACAAAGATCATGCAGCTACAGCTTTAGTTCAAGTGTCTCTGATAGTATATAATTAGATTGCACTTTTTCAGTCATGCATAGCAATGCTGGGACACTCATCCTGTTGTGAAGTTGCTGTAGGTTCCTTAGACCCATTAGTGCAATACCTTTTCTTTACTGAAACTGCTAATGGAACTTCAGGTGGAGATACAGATTGCATTTATTTGTTGGTGAAGCAGACTGATGTTTTTGCTCATGTGATACTTTTAAACAGTTTCTAAATGGCATTATCATGCTCTGTGTGGTAATTGAAAAGCTTGTTATTGCCTCAATTCAGTTTGACCCAGGAAAGACCGTATATTTCATCTCACCAGCAGATAGTTTTCAGGCCCCATGAAAGCCATGAAGATGATCTCCTTTGCTTGTACGGTGTGTCATCTCCCAAGGAAGCTCCACTTCTTGGGAAGGCTAGCTAGAAAATGATGTCACTGATTGTCTTCATTAGGTTTAATTTCCAGAAGTTTGTGACTGTCCTAAGGGTCTGTTGCTTTGTCTAACTTTTCCGTGAGTGTTAGGGCCTTCCTCACATTTTATTAACTAAAGGTTATGTCTTTGGCAAAATTAACCGAAAACAAGAGCACCTGAATGTACACAGGAACATGCAGCCTGGGAAATGTGCTGGCCACAGGCTCTGTGTGCCCTCACCCACCCAGAATCTACCCAATTTCTCTGTGCTCAGGGCTTTGTCCTTTGATGTGCCGGTCTTTATTTGTTACCTGCTGCTCAGAGAGTGAGGGCAGTGACTAAGATTTCCTTAAACTGAAATACTTGGTGAAAGCTGTGTGCTAACAAAAGCTACTCATTCTGAAGGCGTTTATCTTAAAGCATCCTGCACAGATTGCTTGCCTATTTCACAAAGTAAACATTTTCAGTGTTTTCCTATGATCTTACCTGTTTGATCAGGTTATGGTTATTTACCTTGTAAATAAAATACAATAGCAATAGTCTGCTTATTGAATTGTAGGTGCACCTTTATATTTTGTGCATTTGAATATCATAAGAGGCATTTCTAAGAACAGGGATGCATGCACCTATGATGCAAATGGGCAAATAGGCCCATCAACTGCCTTGGCCATGAAAGCTATTCAAGTTATTGAAAGAGCAGTCAGTTTTGGTATTACAAGAAAGTGAAAGCCACCCACTCCATTAAATAAATAATCTTCCTGATGGGAGAATGCCTGGGTGTTATTTTGTTTGTCTGCTTTGGGTAGGGTGATGTTGGTTTTGTTTGCTTGGGTTTTTTACTCCTTTGACATTTTCCTCCTGCTTAGAAAGATCATAAATAGTTGCACAGATAAATTGTATCTATGATTTTGTTGCTAATACTTCTGGCCACTTTGGATGAGTTTAGTAGAGTATTAGGTGGGATCTCTTCATAGTTCAGCTACAATTTCAAATCTGATTTTGAAGTGATTTTTTTTTTTTTTTTAAGTCCAGATGTTGCCAAGTATTGGTGTCCCATTGCAAATTTTCTAATGCTAGGTGTTTCCTTAAAGCTGGAGTAAAAAAGTGGATTTGAAGAGCAACGGTAAACTCAGATTTCACTTTTCAGAAAATAAGCATGTGATTTTTAAGGAAAAGCTTCCAAGTTAAGTAATTGCTGGGTTTTGGTTGTTATGTTTGGTTTTGGTTTGATCTTTTTTTTTTTTTTTTTTTTTTGGTGGTTTTTTTTGTTTGTTTGGGTTGGGTTTTTTTGTTTTCTCTAGGGCTTGAAAAATAAGAGGAAGGACATAAGCTGTTTTTCTACTATTTTAACCCCTCATGCTTCTTTTTGTATGTGGGTTTGAATATTGCAGTTGAGCAATATTGAGAGCAATTTGATACTAAATTATTAACATTCATCTTTGAGTAACTCACTGGGAATCAAGTGGATTATCTCCTGTGGAATGGCTTGTGAACCATGGGTTTTACAGCACAGCTCACCTCCTTTTCAAATTCACTGCTTGGGTTTTTTTGATTAACTTATGCTTGTGTAGAGTCTTTAATTAGGGAATGGACCTTAAGTGTTTGCATATTGACTGGAGCATCTTAAACCCATATTTTTTGCTCTTTAAATGGGGGCTGTATTAAACCAGCTTCTTGGGTAGCTGAGTTAGTGTTTAATACTGCCAAGGCCCTTCTTCTAATGTAGATGTAAGGAAAGGTAGCTACCTGTGCAGGTGCTGACCCCTCTAATAATCTATTGTGAAAACAGGTATTATCCTCCCTTCTAAGAAGCAGAGGAAATAAGGAGGTAGTGGAACTCAATACAATTCCTTACCTTTGCTCCAAAGAGAAGGTTGGAAGGCCAAGGAAGCTTTAAGTAAGTTATATAAATTGACTAAACCCAGCAGAGTAAGAGGCTGCTTTGATTTACAGATTAATTTCTTCTAAGAGTTTGGGGGTTATCTCAAACTTACAAGGGGTTTTCACTTCTCTGTGCTTGTTGCATATTTCTGCCCATTCTTGAGGCTTATGCATCTGTATTATCTTCCAGCTCCCAGGCATACTGGCTCTTTCTCCTTTTCTTCTTTGCTTCATCAGTATGCTTTTCCGTTGCCACCGCCTTAGGTAGACAAAAGCTACATGAACTTTACTTCTAAAATTTCTACCTTTGAAAATCCATTAATCCTGGCATAGCTTTCCAAAGCAGGTGTTTCTCTCTCAGCCTTCTCTCAGTAAGAAGCTGATAACTGAGATGACAAATTGAGGACTAACCAACTTATTTTTTTGTTTCAGACTGCTGGATATAAGCCTGGTGCTCATCAGTATTTTTATTTACAATATCAGCTGCATCATCTCTGAATATATTTATCTTCAGAAAGCAAAAGACTGTTTCCTGAACAGTGCTTATAGGTTTTGACTTTATAATGCTACAGGTGAACTCAAAACCTAATAGCTCCTCCCACTGGTGAGGAGATCCTACTCTATAAACACTTATGCAATGAACAGAAAGCAACACTGTGTTTGTAACTATGCTCTGTTTCTGCTTCTTAAAACAATGGCAAAAAAAACTTGTCCCAAATGATAAAATTAATTTTATCGAGCTCTACCTAGTGAGGCCCTTATCTTATTCCATAGTAAATAGGTTGCTGTTGGCTATATGATTAGGAGTGTTCTCAATGATATTCAGTGTGATTTCCCACCCCCACCCTCCAATTTAATTCATTCACTGAATCCACAATTCAGTATTTCTGATGTCAGACTTAATTCCCATAGAGGCCATTGTGGCCTCAAAAGCATTGAACTGTGGCCTTACTGAATGAATCAGGCAGGAGAAATGGGGATAATAATCGAGGAGGAAAGTGTGTATTTATACACGGATCATCATAATTGATAATAGCTGAAAGGCAAATGCAGAAGAAATACATAAGGGTTTTAATGAGGATTTGGAGTAGCAGTTCTCTAACCACACTGCAGGAGTAATTACTCATCAGAGCTATAACTTGGGGATTATGGTAACACAGTTTTGTGAAAAGGAACAGAACTCTCCAAAAGAAAAACCAACCCACTCCTTTAATCAGTGTTTCCCTTTGACAGCAGGTGCTTTAGCCCTGCCAGGACATTTTTACTATGAAGTCAGTTCAGCATCAAAGATCTAAATGATGCATAGGATTTCATGGCTAGCTCTGTGGTTTAAATGTTATGACTGATCAGGGCAGAAGAAATGCCTTTTCATTCCACTGTGATAGTACAGGAAAGTCTCATGTTGTGTGGAAAGAAATGACCTTCTTTTTGTACCCTTTCCTCTTCACCACACATCTAAAGTTTTTCCCCCTACTGTTAACACAGTTTAGTCTAAACAATAAGCACCATAGGCAGGCTGTACAAAGATCAGTCCAGTTCCCATGTTTATTAGCCTGAGAGATCTGGGCTTTCCTTGGAGAGAAAGGAGGCATCAGCAGCCTTCAACCTTCAGGAGTCTGCCTACTCTAACAAATATCCCAGTGGTGGTATCAAGCTGTGTGGTTTCAAACTTTGTCTTTCTTCTTGGACTAGCTGAAAGGAGCAGATGGCAGAAATTCTTCTTTTCATGTAAGCCAGGTCTCAAACTTGGGCTAAACTAAAGCTTGGGCTTTAGACTGTGGGTCATTGTGCCCTCTGGGCATGCAGAAGGGATGTGGCCAAACATTTAAGTACACAAGAAGTGTTATGAACATCCAGGATAAGTGAGAACTGGTCTGTGTGTTCTTGAGAAATACTGTATCTAAATAGAAGGGAAAAATTTGAGTTGCTTACCTGGCACAAATATTCCTGTATGATACATTAACTGAGAACCTTTCTCTTGGTGATGTAGCACATCTGTGTAGATATGCTGATCTGGCTGGTGTAGGGTCAGTCTATGACAGAGGCCAGTAGAGCAATTGGATTACCATGGGATTAATATATATATATTTTTTTTTTTTCATCTTTTATTTCTATAACTTTGAATAGGAATGCACGTGGTAGAACATTGTATATGTGTGGGGCCTACAGTAAGAGGGATGTTTGTTTGAATTAGTCAAAGCAGGAAAGATTCATGTTTAAAATCAAACATCTGGGTATGACCAAGATGACATTTCCTAACAGAAGATTCAGTGTTCAAGGTATATATTTATAAATACTGAGGAAAATGAGACATGTGTAGATCTAGCTCTATTGGGTATTTATGAAGTGTCATGGTTTTATTTGGACAGAAGTTTGGTAATTATCAACACTAGAGCCATTTATTAAGTTTGAAAGTAAATCAATAACAAATTGGAATTCTATTTATTTTGTGATCACTTTCCTGCACCTAACATGCCAGTAAGGTGTAGCAGAACACACCTGCAGGACTGTCACAGATACCAGATATGAGACACACATGCACACTTTCCACAGTTGTTTTCATAAAATAGACTGCTAAAATAAGGAATTTTCAGAGAATGAGGAGAAGACTCCCAACAGAAAGGAAAATCCAGTGCAAGATGTAGGGCTCAGCTGATGGATGCCAATGCAAATGGAAGCTCTGTGGTAAGATACTTGTGTCGTCTGCTTAGTAATCCTGTTTTAAATGCCTTGAAGCTTTTGCAAGTGCTGGGAATGACATTTGTTTCTTATTGTTTTGTTATTTTTTGAAAGCTGCTAAATACGCAGAGTGCTACCCCAAACCAAGAGCAGCATTCTGCTCTTGAATTGCTGTCAGTGATCATCACAGTACTAAAGACCACATCAGAAAATAATGACACCAAAAATTGAAACCTGTTTGTTCTTACTGGCAAGTTACAGTAGTACACCAGTTACGCTTTTGGTGTACAGGCGGAAAAAAGAAAGTGATTTGAGAAGATGGGCCTCTGAGGGCAGTTCTTCCTTGGGCACATTGTGCTTCTTTGAGGATGGCTTGTCCCCAGGTAGTGTGTGTAAATTTTGTGGGAGATTAATACTATTGTGCTCAGTAGAGATGTATCTTTCCATTCCTTTAGTTTTGCACAGTATCATCATGATGCTGAGGCAGGCAAGACTTGACATTGTGATTCCCCTGAAGATGGGAGCATAATCTTATCACAGACTGTAGACATGGCTTCAGCTGTGCTCATGAAATGTGTGCTGTGCTTGTGAATGCATAAGAATTGTTACATACCAAAAAAGGGAAAGAAAATAAAGCTGTAATACTTGCAGCCTGCAAGCTGCTTTGGGATTTGTGGCAACAGTTTGAACAAAAGTTTTGTGTGCAATAGAAGGATTCAGGTTCAGCAATTGAAACCTACCATTGGGCCTGAAAGGATTGAGCCAAAATCTGAGATCCTGATCTCTGCGGATACTGCTGTAGCATCCAAATACCAATCCCTTGGCACAGATCCATCTCTCTGTGAGTGTGCACTAAAAAAGGTAGGAAATATTTCATAGTCTTAATAATACTACTCTAATTAAAAACAAAGCTGAAGGAAAGAGTCCAGGCACAGAGAAAAGACTAATTGCCTGGAAGCAGTTAAGAAAGCTTAATGATCCTGAAACAATCAATCTACAAGAATCGCTGTTTTTTTAGATTTTCCTAAAGATCTTTCAACCTTTGATCATGCTACTGCTGATCAGCAGGTGGAATGGTGTGCTGTATTTGTGAGTTTTGTAGTCCGGCTTTGTCACTGTGAACTAGAAACTGCCCAGATGAACTGTATTTTGTTTCACTGATCTGCTTAAGGAGAGGTCTGGTGTGCTGCATATAGACCACCGCTAAGGTGATGATTCAACATGAGAATATGTGGTCCTGCCTTCTGGTTTGAGAACTTACTGCTTAGGAAGTGGAAGATGAGGCTGATGTCATCAGTATGGTGACCCTTGTGCCTGATGGTCAGTGATATTGGTTGAGGGGATCCAGATGTTAAAAGCTAGACATGGCTATTCTGTGGAAATGTATGTGATGGTGATGTACACAGCTGTGTTCAGATTGTGTATGTACTCAGGTGCAATGTGAATCTCATTAGTTACACAGTAGTATTACCCATGTTATTTAATCTAAGCGGCTTTGTAACTGTACTGCAATCATGAAGTGGCATAGGGTTTAAATGTATCTAGAATAATAACATTGGATGTGTATATATGCATAATCATATGCATATATGATTTCCAGTAAAGAAGAAAACTCAGTACTGTAACTTGATGCTAGAGTGGGCAGTGAGAACTGCCTTCAGGACTAATGCCATGGTATTTACTTACTTTTCTTAGGGAGGCTGAATCTTTACCTAACCGGAAAAAATGGCTGGAGGGGGGAGTTTTTTAGGAAAGCAAACTAACAACCTGTTACCAGTGGATTTGTCTTTTGTGGTTGAGGTGCTGGTAAACTCTCTCATGCCCAAGAACTGATCTGATGGTTATATATGTCTTAAGGTGTGAAGTTTATTTGGCAAGAGGATAGTGTCAGTCATATAAGCAATGTGCTTGGGTAGCCTTAGTCTTGCCTGGTGAGGACTCTGTAGTTAGGCATTGTATTAAATCACACTTCTGGCTGTAACTGTGTCGCTTTAGTAAGCATTGGCTGCTGGGCAGCAGGGTGACAGGCTCTAACTTTACCTGAGGAATAAGCTGATGCTTCTCAGCCAACAATTGCAAAGGCTTTAATGGGAATGTTGGCTCATTGAGAAGTATGTGACTAGGTGCTCTGCCATAAGAGCTGTGATGAGGTGCTCTGTTAGCCTTACCTTTTTGAAAACCAGTTGTATTTGTTAAAGGAGGAATGGGTAAAGGATTTCCTTCTCTGCCAAAGTTGCTGTGTTGGATGAGTACAGCACATAGTGAAATATGAAAATACAAATAGCTCAGAGCCAACAAAGTATTTAGTTGAAAATGAATTAAAAATAAATATTCCCCTGTAGAGCAAGCAGGATATGTTCTGGACCTGTCTTTCCTGTGACCTACAGGATTTTAAGAGAAGAGCTTCAGAATTTTATTGGCATTGCCACTATTAGACGAACTTTTCTTTCCCTTCTCCCCAGGCTGGGGTCAGCTTTAAAGAGAGCATTAAGTGAATGGCTAATGGAATTAAGGGTATAATAATAGAAGGATATAGTGAGACAATTGTATTAACAAGAAATAAATCATGTTGAGTGTAAGGTAAGTGTTTTTTAATTGATTGATGGGAAGGATGCTCCATAGGTTTTTTCGAGGACTAACAGCCACTTGCCTTCCCATCTTCAGTAAAAAGCCAAAAGGGAAAAAGAGATAAGAAAATTATGCAGCGGGGAGATAAATTATTCAGAGAAGATGGCCATTTTGTGCTGACATCACTAATGTGAAAAAGCATTAAATCTTTGACACTAGCTGCATTCCTCAGAGGTTGTGGTGGCTAGAAGGAGGTATTAGAGATTACAGCTAGAATACTACTTCAACTTCCCTGGATGCTTTAAGTGGCTTTCCAAGGTGATCTAGCAAGTAAAGACTCAGCAAGGACTATAGGTATTCTGACTTTTTATTTATTTATTTATATTATTCCAGCAACTTCATCTGTAGTGAACACAGCCTCGGTGTTCTATGTAATAAGGTCTGGAGATACAGGTAGTTTACTCAGTGGTTTATAGAATCACAGAATGGTTAGGGTTGGAAAGGACCTTAAGATCATCTAGTTCCAGCCCTCTGCCATGGGCAGGGACATCTCACACTAAACCATGTCACCCAAGGCTCTGTCCAGCCTGACCTTGAATACTGCCAGGGATGGAGCATTCACAGCTTCTCTGGGCAACCTGTTATAGGGCCTCACCACCCTCACAGTAAAGAACTTCTTCCTTGCATCTAACCTGAACTTCCCCTGTTTAAGTTTGAACTCACTACCCCTTGTCCTATAGCTACAGTCTCTGATGAATAATCCATCCCCAGCATCCTTGTAGGCCCCCTTCAGATACTGGAAGGCTGCTATGAGGTCTCCACGCAGCCTTCTCTTCTCCAGGCTGAACAGCCCCAACTATCTCAGCCTACCTTCATAAGAAAGGTATGCCAGGCCCGTTATCATGCTTGCGACCCTCCTCTAGACTTGCTCCAACAGTTCCATGTCCTTTTTATGTTGAGGACACCAGATAAATGAAAGCGTATGAAAGCTGTTGGCTGTTTTAAGTGTGGAGCTTAAATCTTGTGTGTACATAACTGCACTGAAAAAAGGGAGATGGGTATGTTAATTGTAAAGTGAAGCTTTTGGGGTCAAATCTTCACACTCTGTAAATCATCTGATTTTACAAATAGAAGCATGGTGCCAAGTTTGCACTTTTTCAGGACCTGCTTTTTTTCAGTCAGGAGGAACAAAAATTAGGTCCTACGCTGATGTGATACAACGGAAATAAAAACTTTGCGAAAAGGCAGTTAAGGGTGGCTACCAGGGGTCCATAGAGTATGTGAGGGAAGGGAGAGAGGTTGAGATGTAATTTCATAGGCTTTTTTTATTTTTTTTTTTTTTTTTAGTTGAGAACTTTTAAACACTGCAGTTAAAGTGCCTTTCATTGTCAGTAACTTAGCAGGACCTTCTTTGTGATGCAGGACCTTAAATCTAACCCCATTTGGTTCCTCAGGACTTTAATCAGCTCTCTTCCCAACAATTCCCCCACCTATCCTGTGCCTCTGTGTTGCAGCTGGCAGTCTGAACTAGCAGAAATGTCTGTGTGAAAGCCTGTCTCTGCTGGTGGGCAGCATGGAGAGACCGCTTCAGCAGCCTCACTGCTTATGTGGTGTGCTCTCATACTTTTCCATCAGAGAGGCTGTAGTGGCAGAGAAGGCTACTGCATAGAGGAGTACTCACTTCATTAGAAAGAAAGAAAGAATTCCTGAGACTTTGAGAAAGATTTTTGACGTCTTAATGCTGTGGAAACCATAGGAAACTTCAGTGCATATGTCAGTGAATTTAGGTTCACTGTATTTTTCACACAGAAGTTTAAGGAGGTGTGGTGACCCATTGAACTGTTCAGAGATGGTCAGCATCAAATAGAGGAAATCCTGGCTTCTTTCACCACTTAGACCACACGTCTCACATACAACCCTTTAGTGAGTGTTAACAATTCAGTAATGGGTCCATAGAGTTCAAAACTCTGGATCAGTCTCACTGGGTAACTTGAATGTAGCTGTGGTGTTGCTGTTTGCAGCTGACCTGAATTACGTATGAACACACACCCTTTTCAAGTGATGAAACAAACTTGTGTAGATTGCTGTTTGTAGAGCTCTCCAATAAAGCAAATCAAAACTGTTACCAAACAGCTTGGTAAAATGCAATCAAAATCAAACTGAGAGCTCTAAATATCTTTTTATTTTTTTGGAAGGCAGTATCTTGTTCTGTAGGTAATTTTCCAGCAATAGACACAAAACTTGCTAAGTAAGCAGCTCTGGATAGTGCTGTTGTACCTGGAAAGAGGGATCCGTTGTGGTGTTGCTGTCCTGCAGCTTTAGAACTCCCTAAATGCTTGTCTTTGCATTAGTGGTGTCCTGTGGTCAGCCTGTCATTGACTTGTCAGTAGCCGATCACACCAATTTTGGACCATACTGTGGTGTCATTTGCTGTAAATTAATTTACTTTTGCCATTAACTACAGACAGTATGCGGTCAATTCAATTTTGTCCATTAAAGACAATAACCTTAGCCAAGCTCTTTGATGCTATTCTTAGTTCACCCCTTGGGATTACTCTACTTACATCTCCAGAAGTACTGGTAAATTTATATTATCGTTCCTTGTCTAATATTCATGATTTGTTGGCTTTGCTTTAATACATGGACAGTTAAGTCTATATGCAACGATTCTTGCACAGAGTAATCTCAGAGATGTGAAAGTTCTGGGTGGAGAAAGCAGATTGCAATGGAAATGAAACTGCAGGGATATATATCCTCTTGCATAAGAGAAGACTTAAGCTGCATATACTAAGTAGCAGATGTATGAAGGTGGCCTGAGACATCTGTCTACCAATGTGCTGCGGAGTATTTTCTATCCCTCTGAAGGATAAGTGCCCCAGAGCCTAGCCTGCTATAGAAAGAGGATATGATTGTGTATAGAAATTGTCTAGTTTGGAAAGAGGTCGTCTTTGTTTCCTTGCTTGTTGGCTGACAAAGATGACTAGTTTTACTACAAAATATGGTGGGGCCTCCTGGGTTGCTTGACGCATTCTTAGAATATCCCACAAGCTGTATATGTATTTAGATGCTCTACTGATTGGGATTATACTGCAAGTAACTTTGTAAATGCCTTGTTTAAAGGATACTTATTATAACAACAGAAAAATCAAGATGTATGTGGTTTGTGACTCTTCTGCGGTTTTATCAGATATGGGAGAATCTTCCAACCTGTTTACTTTGGCTCCTTTTATATGCAAAGATGGCTGGCAGAAAGAAGGAGATAAAGAAACTGAAATTTCTTTGTGTCCTGTCCATCTTTACTCATCTAGACTCAGGTTTTCCTATAAATCATTGTACCCAGGTTCCCTACAACTTGTTTCCTCTCTCTTCTCTGACATGATGAAAAAAGGTGTGTTATTGCTTGGGTAGAACTAGAGATTGAGTGTTACATACCTTTGTGATTGTCCATGACTTATCTTGAATAGCCAATTGTTTGGTTTTGGTCTTATGAAGCAGCGTCAGTGCCTTTTGTATATTAGCTGTTGATAGTGTGTATACATAGTAGGTACTTTCAGAAGTCGTGCTTTCCACTAGTGATTTACAGAACTAGAGACTGTATTGAATACTACATAAATTCTTGTGGTAATATGTTCACTTTTTCTTCTGCTTGCCCAGTTCAGTGAAGAAATGGGTTTGGCTCAGACCTCTTTGTAACAATGTTAGTTTTTTCTTTATAAGACCTTGTTATTTAAAAGCTGGATCAAACACTGGCTTGCTTAATGAAAAAAACCAATTAAATGGAAGGCACTTGTGACTTTGCAGTTTGGCCTCTAAAAGGGAGGAAGATGCGTGCAAGTTAATATGGAAGTAGCAATTCTGTTCCTTCAAGAGCACACGTGTGGTGCTCTGTATGTGGTATAGAAACACTGTGCAATACTTGCTGGGTTTTGGTTGCTTGTGTAGAATTACAAGACGATATGAAGTATTATGCATTGGTAGTGCTGTACAGTTTTGGACAGACTGAACAGAAAGATCTTGTTTTCCAGTTGGGAGGTCTCAGCACACAGGGGAGTGGAGGAAAGCACCATAGTGCTGGAGAATATGGCAAAGTCTGAACTATCAATCTCTGAAAAACACGAAAGCAAAACTGATTTGTGTGATGCCTTGGCCAACACAAGGAACAGAGGCTGCACGTTAATCGAGAAACTTGAACAGGCAAGAGACGATTGGAAAAATATCTCCATTTCTTTGGGTTAATGTAGTATGTTAGCCTTTCACCCCTTGAGACAGTAGGATCAATTCAGGTTTGGGTCACAAGTGGAAATGAGGTTAGTGAGCTCAGGCTAATCTCCAGTGGACATTTGTCTACATTATGAAGTCATTGTGTGATATGGTAAGAATGGCCAGCAGTGTTTTCAGCGAGGCTGGGGCAGTCGAGACAGCCTCAGCAGTTGTACTTGGAAATAGACGTTATCTTTGTTCTGCTCAAAGCTCATTCTTCCCAGGTATTTTGTCTCATTGCTATGTAAAAAAACCCCTGAACAAACACTTGAACTTGCAGTAAGGTCTACTATAGTTATGTCCAAAACAAAGCTTCTCTTGAAATTACTTTTATGGCTGAAATCTGACCAGTATGCACTCTAAATGCTTAAGCAAGTACTGGTGGAAGGTAATACTGGCTTTCAAAATACTATGACTTCTACCATTAATAGTAACTTCAAAGCATGGGGCTCTTGACAAATAGAAACGTGAAAACAATGCTATCTCCAGGGAACCAATACCTAGGGTATAAACTGCAGTGGCAATAGAGAAGCCATAATGTTGGGGCTTGGCCATGTCATGGTGATTAAGGGGCATTGTCCTGAAGTACATCAGGCACTGAGACCACTGTTAGCATTTGTGGAGCTGAAGAAGAGTGGACAGGGCAAAATTATGGTGTGAGATCAAGTTTTCATGAAGTATTATGGTAACGGGTTAAAACTTAAACAGGGGAAGTTTAGATTGGATATAAGGAAGAAATTCTTTACTGTGAGGGTGGTGAGGCACTGGAATGGGTTGCCCAGGGAGGTTGTGAATGCTCCATCCTTGGCGGTGTTCAAAGCCAGGTTGGATGAGGCCTTGGGTGGCATGGTTTAGTGTGAGGTGTCCCTGCCCATGGCAGGGGAGTTGGAACTGGATGATCTTAAGGTCCTTTCCAACCCTAACTATTCTATGATTCTATGTGTGGGATCATTTGAACAGGTGATACTTTTCAGCGAGTAGAATGGACAAAAGAAGAGGCTGTGGGAGATAAGAGGGTAAATAATAACTTTGAATTTTTAAGGAGAGGAAATAGAGGTGTCATTGTTGCACAAATGAGCAAGGGGTGGATCAGAATATTACTAGATGACAATCTTTGATAGGCTCCAAAGGGGTTTGTTGTTCATGTTGGTGGGTCTGAGGTGGAAAATAAATACCTTAATTTTGCATTCTAGCAATTGCCAATTCAGGGTGGAAGTTGTGGGCAGCTAAATTAAAGTGATGAGTTAGTAGCTTGCTCAGTCTCCTGGCATGGCTTTTCTTACTTAAATGTTTAAAGCAAAGTGATCTCAACGTTGCTGGCTCTCTTGCTCTTGGTTTGAAAGTGAACAAGTGCAAAGTTGAAATGAAAAGGGGAGGGAAGAAAAAGAACGTCAACATTGTGCAGAGCTGAAGCTGTTTAAATGTCTGTGGCTGTAATCTGCTCAATTTCGAAATTTTAAATTCACCTATTCCCTGAATTAGCTACAGGAATTGCTTCTTGCACCTTGCCTCAAAACCAACCTGCTGCTATTGCATCTTTCCTGGCGTCTTTTTCTTTGTTAACTACTTTGCAAAACCTTAGAAATAAGTTGTCTTCCCAGGCTGAAGAGCCATGGTGTCTTGAAAATGTGTTTGCTGCTGTGTTAAATTGTGTACTTCCTGCTCTTTTAATTCCTGCTGTGTTAAATTGTGTAGTTCCTGCCCTTTTAATTCCTCCTGCATGAGGACTGAAGTGGGAGTGCAGTGGGCAGCCCAGCAGCAGGAGAGGATTGGACACTGCATGGTGGCTGTTTTTGTGCTAATGGCCTAAAGACTGTAGACCGTACCACCATCCCACAGCTGGGTCTCATAGTCATGTAGCCCGCTCACCATGGGCTGACTTTGTAGGCATAACTGCCATATGCAGCTGGCCAGCAGCTGCCTGGCCCTTAGGTGGGACATAAAAATTAATCTCAAAGTAGTTTCCCTGCAGTGTTTTGCACACTATTAATTTGCAATGGGTTTAGGTTTTCTTTTCCCCTTAATTTGAGAAACTTTCATTTTCTTTCAGACTGATAATAGTGATTACCTCTGAGTGTAGAGCAAAAGACTGGATCCCCTGTATTAAACACTTAAGTGCCTGGAGCTTATTTGTGGAGTATTACCCCAGTGGGGGCATGTGGCTCTTGTTGCTGGCAGAAGCCATGTATTTGGTCAGTGTTTCGGAGCCCTGGCTTTGCAACTTGACAGTGCTTGGGATTATTAGCTTAATTGCAGGGTGTGGTCTGCATCAGGACTTATTTGCTTGATATCTGGGCATCCTGATGAGGAAGATGCACAGATTGCAGGTTTAGGAGGAAGACCTACAATTCATCATACTCCTTTCAAATTGTGAGTGGGATAGAAGTAATGGAGATCTTGGAACTGGGGCATGCTGTTGGCTCCTGTAGGGTATTCAAGGCCCCTCTGTTTTGGGAAAATACAGAAAGCCATTGCTTATTTCCACCATTTTTGCTGTCTTCTCAGTATGATATCAGCATATATTCAATCAGCTGACACCCACAAGCCTTAATTCAGGCATTAGTGAAACAAGTGTCTGTAAACACTGGTTTAAAAGTGGTTATGGAGATTCGCTTAGCTTAATCCAGTACATAGAATGAATGTGAATGACAAGGCTCATATGTCTAAACTGGTGAGGCTATCCAACAGAAAACAGTTAGTGGAGGGGATTGATATAATTTAAATAAATTCTTGTTACTGATGTGCATATACAGGCTTTTGAGTGGCCAAAATGGGATAAAACTGACTGATCTCTGATCTCGGGGAGAAAAGCCTGCTTCTCAAGACTTCTCTTCTATATACTGCAATAATGGTAACTAATTTTCTAAATGATAGGTCATGAAGGTCATGAAAATTGTTGGTTGGCAAATGATTTCCAGTAAGTGCTTGTGCAAGATGTTTACTTGAAGGCTCTAAACCTTATTCCCTGGTTGCCCATTCAGCTAAATACAGAGTAACTACTCCTGGTCCAGGAAATGACTAATCCAAGTACTAACAGAAGTTGAGAGACTATTCCAGGGAGAAGCCCCAGTATACTTTTAATTTTCTTCATGCTATTCCCTAGACATCATCTATGGACTACTATGGAGACAGGATCCTGGGCTAGGCAGACCTGGATTGGATGCAATAAGGCTGTTCTTACAGTCCCAGTATAGGTGCTACTTATATACCACTCAGAGAAGGCTTCATTGAGCAAAGCCTGCCAGGTACTTCTCATGAGGTCTTCTGTAATTCACTGTGGCTTTTGGTGATGTGGGCTGTGGTCTGCTTGCTGGAGTTCTTGCAGGCCATTTTCCCATAGGCATTCTGTATACCCACACCAAAAGCAGCAGGGGGGAACATCAAAAGCTCTGAGCTCTGCCTTGGAAAGGCAGGAGGTATTGTCTCCTGTGGTCTGGGGGTGTCCAGCTAGAGCAATTTTGGGGCAGGGTATAGACTGAAGATTGCCATTGAGTACCCCTGTTACCCTTCCACATGCAAAGGCAGCAATGACAGTGTGATCCCTAAATCTTAAAAGTAAATGCTGGGGTCAGACTCTCCCTGCTTAAAACAGTAGTGTTTGAGAATGGAGCATGTGTCCAGGATGTTCAGTTATGCCGCAAGTCTTAGGGTTATTTTGTGTGCTTTCTTCCCAATACAGCATTTGGAAATTTGCACTGAAGATGTTGAGACTACAAAATAGCTTGAGTTTGTACATTACAAATAGCATGAGTTGGATCATAATGACATGTCTAATGGCCCTTTTGGTTTTCTCAGAGGAGGGTTTTGCATTGGAAAGGAGCAGTGCTATTAATTGTATGGTTTGCTGCTCAAACTTAGAGCAGGCTTTCATCTAGACAACTGAGATAGACAAGAGTCTACTACACATTTATCTCTTTTTCACATACGTAGAGCCAAGAGCAAGAAAAAAAAAACTTTTAAAAGCTGTGAAGTGCTATATTATCAATGAATCATATGTTATGGAAAAATACGGATTGGAAAGTAACATCGCTGAGCTGAAAGGAAAGGGCACCCTGCTTGGAGGGAGCTAGCAGTGGTGCATCACAGATGTAATAACCAAATGGAAAATTTAAACATATGTGGTCTCTCAAGCTGTCAGCAAAACTTTGTCCTTGCTGCCTTCTCCCTTAAGTCACGCTGTGTTGCGGACTTGTGTGAAGATGCTACTCTTTGTCCAAAGAGTTTCAGGTGCCATTTCCAGTAGTGGGAGGTGAGCTATCCGTGCATGAAAGGCTGTACTCCAAGTGATAGCTGCAATTAAATGCCCTGGAGTGTGCAGCTGGATGCTAGGTCAGTGAGTGCTGCTGCATTGCTGGGGACCCATGGGCACGTTCTGGGCTGTGTGTGTCAGTTCTGACATTTGAGAGTTGTCTGCTTTTGCTGCTGCTCTTGCATGCCCTTGGATGACTCCATTTACTGCTTGGTTTACTTTCTCTGCCTATAAAGCGGAAGTAATAGTATGTATTTGATCCTATTTTCTTACAGAAACAGATACATTTCAGAATCCACTTGTGTAGGTGAGGGTCGTAATTAAAAGATGAGATGAAAAAAAGATCTGTTCTGTATAAAGCTACAGAACTGCCAAGCTAAAATTCCTGAGGAGAACTTTTGTCTTTACACTTGGATGCTCACCCAAAGCAAACCTTTACAGCTTTACCTGTAATTAATGGAAGTTCAGTTCAGACTTTGTCCTAATAGTATTTGGATACCAGACAGAAAATGAGAAACTCCTAGTCTAGTTATACAATTATTGCAGCCTGGATTCTGCTGATATTCTTTTATAGGTTGGCGATGTTTTACCTGATATACTGGGATGATGGTCACAGACTCACTAGTAATACAAAATTTCTATGTTGGAGGCCAGCAGATGAAAATCCAGGGACCAAGATTTCAATGTATTGAAAGAGCTTCTGGTAGACTTTGAGTAAAATTGATGCACTGCAAGAAGTGGGAAGAATATTTCTGGGTTTTTTTTTTTCTGAATTTTTACAGGGCCCTGTGGAGCCTGGCCTCCTTGAAGCAAAACAAATAACAAGCAGCCTGTTGAGACTCTAGAGCTAAAATGACCACAAATTTTGTTGCTATGAAAGCTGCCAACTTAAAGCTTTAAAATACTGCAGAGAAAACAAGATAATCAGAACTTGTTTAAAGAGTCATTCAAACCCAATGGGAAAGGCTTGACCAGATCAGGTGAAAGTTGATAATTGTCTCCATTGCATTGCTGAGTTAGGAAAGGGCCAATACAAAGCTTAAATCTTGTCTTTGCCTCCCATTGGAGTTGTATTCTGGAACTGCTGGGAAGAAGCATGTCTGCTTTGCCCTACTGTAGTCTTTACTTTTGCTTAGACTGATCTGCTTTTGGGCAAATAATATGCTCAGCTCCCTGCTGATGCCATTGGAAGCTGCTTTGTGCAAATGGTTGTGGGCTTTCATCTGTCTGATCCTCCCACATGAGTAGCTGCTGCCCAGTGCCAAGGGATAAGACGCTTGGTTCAGTGGAGGGGGACCTTATGAATTGCTTTCCCAAGTCAAGCAGATCAGGCAAGTGGGCACTGTGCCTTCTTTCCCAAGTGGTGGCTGGCTTGGTTTGTGCATGTTTATTCCATAAAAGTCAGATGCTTTCATATCACCTGCTTCTGTCTCATTACCTTAACATCTGTTTGAGTATGTAAGTAAGTTTTCTGGTAATTATTGTAAAGGATTCCTGAGTTAGAAGAGCTGGGTGCTGCTAATATGAAGTAGTCATAAGTGAGCAAGAAACATTGGCTGCCCATAGCATGGTTTTTCGAGTTTCTTCGTGAACCAGTGTAGCTGTCCTGAATGAAGACAGCGGGAAAACAGATCTTTGTGTTATAGAGATGCAACACCTGAATTTGTGGTATCTTGGGTAAACTTTTTTTGGTCAGTACCTCTCCTGAACAGGCTTCACTCCTCCCCTTGCACTCATGCAGCCCCATGCTCCCGTGATGATCATCCACCCCCAGCTATTATAAGCAGTACAAACAAATGACAAATCTCTGGATGAGGGAAAGTAACAAGAGGCTGATCAGTAGCTTTAGTTATCTTTCCTTCATGTTTATTGCAGTCTGCTGCAGTTATTTCAAAGGCACTGACATTGATCGACAGCTTCTATTAAGGCCTATCCAAGGCAGCTGGATTGAACAGATACATTAAATAAAGCAGTTATTGCTTTTCATTGCCTTTCCGTAAAATATCACTGCTAAATAGCTTCTGCCATCAGATGCAGTTAGGTACATGGTTTTAATTTGAGGGACTGCTTTATAACACTGCACAATTGACACTGGTCTTTGTTTCCACTACAATAATGATTGTGTACATCCTGGAGAATTGATGAGCTGTCTTCTGAGGGGGGGAGAGGGAAGCCGTGGCAGGGGGGGCAGCTGCCTTTGTTGCTCTCGCTCTTTTTTATACTTGCCATGCTTGTCAGTTGTTTGCAGCACAGACAGAAATAATGTCAAGCAGGGCCCCTTATCTCAGGATGTTGTAATGTAGCTGCTGTAAGCCCTTGCCTGGAGACGAGATAAGAGCAACCTTACAAGCTTGTGGGGGAGTAAGGAGGGGGGCCAGCAGTGCCATCGCTGGGACAACAATGGCAGAGCTGTCACTTGCACGTTATGACTCTTTCTGGTGCCAAGGAAAGATATGTATGCTGAGTGGTGAATAACAAGCACGAAAATAAAAGTCCAGAATGTTCATCTAATAATGATGTATTCGTAACAGGATTATACTGCCCAATGATATTCTTTCTTTATCTCCTCACTAAATGGTGGGGCAGCTGTGTGCTTTGGCAAGGCATGATGTCCTTTCTTTTGTGTGCTGCATATTAATCCTGTATTGAAGTAATTAAATGTGTGCTTAATGGCAATGAGCTGGCAGAATGAACGTACAATTGAATTAGCAGTTATGATGGGGACCATGCTACAAGATGAACTAAATGCAATTACTGTAGGCATTTTTCTCCAAGTCGAATCTGGCTACATGACATGACTTAATTACAGGTTGTTAGACACACTGTCTGATCTCATAAGGGTGCATGTGAAGGCACAACTTCGGCTCTGTCATGTAACACATGCACGGGCACCCATGTACTAAGAGATTCAGCCTGGCAGAAACATCAATGTGGATTCTTGACATTGCTGCAGGCAGCTCTCAGTTGTGGTGGGAAACACAGACTTAAAACCAGGCAAAAACAAAAAAGGAAGCCCGGCGCTCTGCTGCTGGGAATCTGGTGGGGTCTTTGACCAGTTCTGTGTTATCTGGTGAACACAACCCTTTTTAGGGGATACCCACTCTTCCTTGAGGACAAGGTGGGCAAAGAGCAGGTAGTAGAATCTTCTGTGGCATCAAATATGTGCCTCTTCTCTCAGCATATGTGTCCCTAGTCAGACTCTGCTCTCAGCAGGATTCCAGATCAACTTGTCTGACCCCAGCTGGACATCTCTAGCAGGAACAGAGTTGAGGAGTTGTTTTTTGAAAACGTTTTGGAAACAAAAAAGGAAAAAAGCAAAAACATGCGGAGTTTTTAATTTGCAATGCTAAGTTCTACAGCATGACCTACAGTTGCATCAGAACAAAGATAGTGCTGTAATTTAGGATGTAGTAAATCACTGAGATTTCTGACACTAGAGGGACTGTAACTACAGTATTGCAAGTACAGATTTGACAGCTCTTTAGTGATCTAAAATGTCAAATCCTGGGTTCCCAGAGGTGTTTTGTCACCGGTTCAAAATTGAATTAAGCTTCAGCTGTCATCAAGGAAAGATTTGGTCTGTTTTGAGAACTGTTGAGTTGGGATCGTTGTTAGCAGCACATAGACATCTCCACTGTCAGGGTCTGTCTTATGTTACTGACACATAAGAAACAAAAAGACCTCCTTGCCCCATGCTCCTCTGTGCTCTTAAATGCTATGTGCCTGTTGTAGTCAGCGTTTGAGGAAGGCAGGCTTTGAGGTATGGACTGTCAGTGAAGATCCTGAGATTGAAATGTCTTGTGGTCACTCAGGCCTCAGTCTGGAGACAGCACAAACCTTGCCTTACATCAGCAAGAGCTCTGCTGTCAGGTCAGTGCATTCCAGAGCTTACCAAGTCTCAAACTGTCAGTCTTGTGGCCCTTCTAGATGACTGCAAACCCTTCAGGGTGTCTCTGAGTTCCTGCGGAAAGGTGTGGGTGATCAGAGTTGCATTTGAGTGTTCCACTCTTTTGTATTGCTTGTGCCTTGTATTAATTTCTAAATCTGACACAGCACTACAAGGTCTGTATGGTGACAATTGGTGGTGAAACTGATGTTATAATATGTAACTATTTATGAAACAAAGAATGAGGATTTTTATTTTAACATAATAAGGTAAACCTTCTGGTCACCAGGGCTCCCAAGTTGTATTTTATGGCCTTCATTCTCTTTGGAGCCATAAATGAAACCCTTTCAGCCCTAATGACCACAATGACTTTCCTCGATCATGTTATTGCTACTTTGGCACATTTATTGCTTTCACACGCACTAATGGATGAGTTTGGATATGTTAACAATTTATATATCATTTGATCCTAAAAAAGAGCCCACTCCCACCAGCTAAACTAACTTAGCCCTGAGGATTGAGTAGCTTTTAAGGAGTATAAATGAATTTAATGCTTTAGAAAGAGCTTCTGTAAATTATGAACATGACACCTATTACATTAAGCTGCATTAAGCATTAATACATCTTCATTACTGGCAGGTTGCCCAAACCTCCAAGGTTGAAAAAGCTGCCTGAAATGCCCAGTGTGGTAGTCACCTAAACTGAGATTAATGACCTCTTTTGGGGAAGGTGAAACACCCTGATTCTCAGCCTGCTGCATTTGCCCATGAAGAAACGTCTCCAAAATACCTGTTGCAAGATGGGTTGTTTTTTTTTTTGTAGTTTCATTGGCCTGTCTGCATTGGAGTATCAGGCTCTTAGGTAAAAAAGGTGTGATAAATCTTGTCGAAGTTGCTGCAGATAGAGAAATTTGTTTCACTAAACTTTTTAAGCTACTGGTAGTGGATTGCTTGGCAGATTTTTCTAACCACTGGCCAAAAATTAATTCACTGAACACGTAATAGTCTTTTCTTATTGTAAATCCTTTCTGAGCTGTAGGCACCAAAGGCTGGAATTGCTGAATTGGTATTTCCAATGGTTTCGGAGGAAGAAAGTCTAAAAAATAATCACAGTACCTTAATGAGAGCCTGCTCTACATGGTCAAAGAAAGAAATGAAAGTGATTTTAGTGTCTTAAAAAGCAATATCCATTAGACTCAGATTTGGCTAAAAGTGGACTGAAAGGCTCTTATTTCAACAAGATGTACAGGCTCAGGGGAAAAAAACAAGCTAAATGCTTCTGACATTGTAATTGATTTTATGTGGTACATTTATGAGACTTTCAATTCATGTTCCATATGGGATTTAGTACTGAGGTGTTATTGCAACTTCTGAGACAGTTATGTTGTCTTTCTTGAAGGAACAATTTGGTGGTTCCTCTGTTCCCAGTACAAGCACTGACTTGTCTCAAAGTTTACACCCTGTGATGGAAGAATACTTAAACTAGGGACTGTTTTGGCTTTGGTTTTGTTTTGCTTTTCTACAGCTGGGAATACATAGCCTTTGTCGGGAATCTGGGTGCCACAGGATGCTGTAATGAGTCTCATGTTGACAGGGAGAAGGGTAATCCGCTGTCTAGGAGAGGCTGTAATATCCTGCAGTCCAAGCATAAAGCAATGTGGTCACTATATCAGATGGGGTTTTAATGGATATTGTTCATGGTGTTGGAATATATGAAGCAATAAATTGCTTTTCTGGATGATTTAGTGCTGAAGCAAGGTTGAAGACTTAGGTAACTGCACATGGTTTACTGCAAATACACTAGCTTTACAGTGGTAAATGTATAACCTATTAAACGGCAGAGGAGGAAAAACAAGCAAATCCCAAAGCCTTTTAATCAAAGCAATATTCCCAAGATTCAAAGTCAAGATCTCGGAAGTTGAGAAATACCATACTTAAGGTAACCCAGCCTTCTAAATCACATACTCTGTGAATGTGTATGTATCTGTGTGCACCCGTTTTGTTATGGGTTTCAATTATACCAAAGCATGTTTGCTTCTTCCAGATACTACCAGCTTCAGTGCACAGCATGAACCACACACAAAGTGTGAAACAACTCTACGATATTTCTTCCTGTAGTGATGGCTCAATGCCAGGGGTTATGTAAACTCTGCAATAAATATGCATTTAATAATTTCCTGATGTTGTTCTTTGTAGCAACCGTTACTGCTGTAGAGAAATATTAATGAATTTATCTTTATTGCGTTCCTGTGAAATGGCCAACTAACATACTTACATCATTGAGTATAATTCACCAGAAGTCAGTGAGAATGTTCAAGTGCTTCAAGTTAAGCATGTGCTTAAATCTCTATGGGATCAGGGCCTTGAATGATTTTACTGGATTAGTGGCAATGTGAAAATGAAAATAAATAGCAAATTACATCAGTGTGACTTCTTTGAAACTGTGAAGCTTACTAGTGTGTCCTGAAAAGCACATTAAGAGGAAATAATTAGACGTGTGGAATTCAGACATGCACTTATGTCTAACTGGAGCTGTGCTTTGCTGATCCATGGCTTGCTTGTTTGGGATTTTGTTGTTTGCAAGCAAACACAACAGGTGGTAGTATTGTCTGTTGTCTTAACTGAAACTTAATTTGAAAGGGCATTGGGTTTTAGGGAGGTTATCTTGGTTCTGTTCGTGTCCATGGCAAAACTCTTTTATTGAGAAGTGTGTCCAGGAGGATGACCCGAAAATGATATACCATAAAAAGCTCTCTTCCTGCTGTAAGGTGACTTCAGGAAAGCTTTGTGCCTTTTGTCACCCTTTAAGAAGCTTGGTGCTTCTGAAGAATGCTCACTCCAGTATCTCATCTTGTGCAGATTGTTCAACTTCTTGTGTGTTTCTTAAAAGAACAAACGGCATCTTTCAAATTCTTACAGAAACTTCTTTCATAAACAGAGTTAATTATTTGCCTAGCCCTTCTCATAAATTAAACATCTACTAGTAGAACTTAAGTTTGTTTTATCGATCACTTTAAGATGTACAAGGAATGAATATGGTCTTGAGCATTTTTGGCTATTGTAAAATCCTGTCCAAATGCTGGCTGTAACTATAGGTCACTACCGAAATTACACAAAGAAAAAATTTCAACTACTAACTTCAAAGGACTTGAAGAAAAATGAAGATGTCATGGTTTGTTACAGGAGGTAATGCTTCCTATTAGGTATAGGGAGAGAAAATATGATGTACTTTAAAGCGTGTGAGCTGCTTATTTCTAGATATTCCAGGCTATTGTAAAGAGTACAGCCAATTACTCTGCTTCACAGGAAAACCTGGTGAATGTACAACTAGCTGCCTGACTTAGTAGGTGGGCACAAAAGGTTTTGCAGGTTTCAAGGCCTGAAATCCTTTCTTGGGGAACAGGTATGAAATGTATAACTGCTTGTAATACTTAAAGCATGCAGTAAAATGTGTGTGTGTATTATATTTCTATATATACATACACTCTGAGAGTAGCATGGATTAGGATGCTAAACTGAGTGACACTGTGCCTTCTGTATGAACACGCAAGTGTTGTAGTTAGCTTAGGTTTCTACTTGTCAGAGATTCAAAGGGATGTTGCATAGAAGAATTTCATATATGTGAATGTGCATATTTTCAAAACTATATAATTATCACATAGTTACCAAACAAATTATTGCATTTCATTGACATAAAGTGCAAAAGGTGCATAGTAGTTGGGAATTCTAAAACCAGGAAGTTATCCATGTTTAAGGAATTCTGTTTTCTCTCTCAACTAAGTAAAAGAGAAGAAATGGATTATGCATCTCAGCTGTTGCCTTTAAGCCAAGCACCTGAATGCATTTTACTGTGTATCTAGAACAAATGAAGAGTGACCTCAGGCCCTTTGAGTGAGCTCACTTACATTCTTAACCAAGTGTAGACGAAGACATCTGAAAATGTTGGCTCACGTTGTTGCAGCTTCAGCCTTAGCCAGTGGGATACCAAATCCATTGAAATCAAGTCATAGTTAAAACTGTATTATCTGGTTATTTTAATGCTACTAGAGCACATGTTTGCTGGGGCAGGGGCCAGCTTGATGTCTCTTTCACAGCTTGAAGTAAATATTGTTTTTCTGTTGAGTGAGTAAAGTAGTGAAATGCTTTGAGATTATAAGTAACAAGTGTTTAACCCCAGTGTGGTCTGTGTTTCATGTACCTGATTGCTCCTTCGTTATGCAAAGGTAATATAAATATCAGAGGTGAGATTAGTTTAATGCAGAGAGCTGCTTGTAAGTCACAGGGGACTCTCTTGGTTACACTGCATCTCTTAATGACCTGCTCAGTGTGTGTCCTATTAAGCACAGGGCAGGAACTAACCTGATTGTCAATTTGAGTGCTCTTTGATTGGAAATAGGCTGAGAATTGGAAGGCAGGTGCAGGAATGAACTTTTTGCATAACTGTTTGGGGTTTTTTTGCTGATAATGCCCAAGCCACCTCAACTTCAAGGTGACACTTGCTCAAAATGAACTAGCAAAGAAAGGAGTAATCTTCAGGAACAGTTGACCTTAAATTTACATGTTATAAATGTGCTTACAATACACAGGATTGCTGGGTACGTGTATCTGTCTGTGGTCAGCTAGAGAAATACAGATATTCTATAGATGAATGTGCTTCAAGTGAGACCTCCGTCTGAGGGCATGAACTCCATCAGTTCCCTTTCCCTTCCAGGTTTGGGGAGTGGGATGAGTCTGGCACAGAGCTGTGTGTGTAGGATGATTCTGCAGGCGTGAGCCCTGAGAGGATGTATTAGGGATATGAAATGGTTGTAGGCAGTGCTCCACTGTGCTGTGTGGATGTTTTAGAAAGCCTGTTGTGTTTAATCATTTCCAGTGCTTTCCAACAGGAAGGAAGATTTGAAGTGAGGAAGTTCTGCAAAGTCAGCTCTTAGATTTATAGCTGCATTTTAATGGTTCATCAGACTCTAGGGACAGAAACACTTGTTCTCTCAAATCCCAGTAGATACTGGAGGCTTTTGTGTTTGTGCCTGACCTTATCTAGAATCACCCAGCTCAGGTATGTGGGATCTTCTTGCTGTTCTCATTAGACAATTTGTTGTCATGATTGCTGTGAGCTTTCTGGAAGATACATCTGCTGAAAGTTTTTAATGAGACTAAAATTGCTTTTACAAATGAGCACTCAATATGCCATTAAAATTTTTCTCTCACTGAAAGATGTCATACTTGAGAGGCTGCTGTAACCACAGTGAAAAATGGCTCATGCACCAGCCAATGAAGTCAGTAAATCAAAATAAATAAATGGAAATGCCAGGGCCTATGAGCATGTACTTGATGCAGTTTAGAGCAATTACTGTTACCTGAAGGAGGGAAATCCATCATGTAGAAGCAGCCTTACCTGTGGTGGAAAACCTGCTCAGATCAGCATGGTTGCAGCGATGGCCCCTTGGCAGGAGGCATTGCCTTGGAGTGCACGACCTGAAAGTTGAGCTTGACTTTTTTTCCAAGGACTCCAGCCATTTCTTGACTTGCTGTTTTTGCACAGGCATCTCTCTCCCTCTAGAAAGTGATGATTCCAACTTCAGTTTGGGAGGGATGCAGTTTTCTTTTGGATCATTGAGAGCAAATATCTTGTGATACTGCTCATTTGCAGTGGGTGTTTGCATGTAGAAATAATCAGTAAATGCATGTGTACTTGGTGTAGGGTACCTAAACTCTGTGATGGTGGAGATTTTAAACACTGTTGTGAATTAAAGTAGGATTCTCCATGCACTTCCTTGTTTGGAATAATTGGTAGTATGTAATTCAGCCCAATTTCCCCTGAAAGAAAATCAGTTGACCCTCACATTCCTAAAAGCTGAACTAAAAATTTGGAGGCTAACATCAAAGCTCTGTAAATAAAGTGAGTAACACTTTGGACGCTTCTGCTGGGGAGCGGGGGAGGGGGAAATGCCCTCTATGAAGAACACCCAAGTATTTAAAAAGAAATGGTTGGGTTTAAATATCTCACTGTTTTTCTTCTCTGGGACACCATGCTGAGGATTTTATTTTCCTTTGCAATGCTTATGCTGCTGAGCCCTTTTCTCAGAGGTAGGCTGACATTAGCACACTGAAGCAACTAGCAGGTTCACCAGAGCAAGTTTATTTGTAGTGTGGCCTGAGTTACGTTTGAGGGTGCCATTACAATTCAGAAGGCTCCACAAGGTTTGAATATCAATGGCACTTCAAAGGACTATAGCTGTGAATGAGCAGACATGTTCCTTTGCAGGCCCCAGAATGGAAAGGGAGAGAGATGGGTTCAAAGGTAGGAAATGGGTAGCATTTGTCCAAGGGCACTGACAGAAAAGTAGGCACCCCAGGTCTTCATAAACGTGATGAAGTCTCTCTGGGGTCTGTAGACTGTGATGACTGTATAGAAGCTACTCGTGGCAGCCAGCCTGCTCTCCCTCCTTCACTGTCCTTTATGTTCTGTTAGTCCTTTAGATAGGAATTGAGGAGAAAGAAACATTTTCTTTCCCCCTGCAGAAATACTCTTTTTTTTTTTTTTTTTTTTTTTTAATTTTCCTGAGAGGGCTATAAATGGAAACCATATAATTTACTCCAGATTTTCTCAGGTATCATTTTAGATTTTGAGATTCTTTCCTAAGCCACTCAAAGCTCCTTCTTTTGCTTGGTCTTGGCAAAACTTAAACTTGAAGTAGTTCCTTTTTCTTAATATTATATTTTAACTAAGTTGAGTACTTTGTTCTGTTACTGGGGAGATGAGTGAGGAACAGACCTATGGCAGGTTTTGGTCTTAACTGCTTAATGCCCTAGTAAAAGTTATATTGGAGATTAGCAAAGCTGGGCAAAATTTAGGACTTTTTGATAGCATGATGAGAGGTATCTGCTTCACTAAGAAAATAGGTAGCTAAGGGAGAAGGCCGGTATCCTAAGGGATAGGAAGCTTGTGAACAGGTACTAAATGACTTAACCAAGGCCCTTCAAGCAAATGGTGGCAGGAACAGAAAACTGATGGCAAAGCAACATGATTTCGTGCTGTGGTAATGACCTAGATCAAACATGACCTTGATACCTTTTAGCTAAGTTAATTCTGCTCAGGCAGCTTGTTTTGATGCGGTTTTGTTTGGTTTTTTTGTTTTGGAATACTGTGGGGTTTTTTTTCAATAGGATTTTACACTTCACCTTTTGCTCTGGAAATATGCTGTATTTGAATTCATATTATAAACTTCATGAGGTAGGAGAAACCACTTGTATGTCCATATGGCAAGACATTGGCAAAACTTACTTATGAATTGGATTCAGACCAGAACAGTCTTTCTGGGTATGTCAGTTCTGTGTTGTGAGACAGGCAGAATACCGTAACGTCCACTGCTACGACCATTTAGAAATGGTCATGTTTCTCATGAGTGGTTAAAAAGCCAATTGCCTCTTGTCATGATGTAGGCATTTTTTGTGTAGAAGTGACATGGTAGACGCTATCACAGACTTTCTAGCCTAACGAGCTGTCCTGGGTTCAGCAGTAGCAGTCATTTTTTCTCCTCCTTAGTAGCTGGTGCAGTGCTGTGGTTTTGACTTTTGGCCTGGGAATAATACTGATAAAGCCGATGTTTTCAGTTGCTGGTCAGAATGTTTACCCTGACCAGGGACTTTGTGAGTCTCATGCTCTGCCAGGGAGGAGGGGAAGCTGGGAGGAAGCAGGGACAGGACACCTGATCCAAACTAGCCAAAGAGGTATTCCATACCACAGCACGTCATGCCCAGGAGGTAGAACTGAGAGTCGCCCGGAAGGGCTGGAACTCTGCGGGGTGGGGGTTAGGTACCGGTCGGTGAGCAGTTGTATTCTCTTCCCTTGTTATTTCCTTTATCATTATTGTTATTGGTGGTAGCAGTAGTGGTTTGTGTTATACCTTAGTTATTAAACTGTTCTTATCTCAACCCGTGGGAGTTGCATCCTTTTGATTCTCCTCCCGTCCCTCCAGAAGCGGAGGGAAGAAAGGTGAGGTGGGGGAAGTAGACCGCGTGGTTCTGATTTACGGCCTGGGCTTAAACCACGACACAAGCACATGAGTTAAATGTGCTTAGGCTTTGGAGAACCTCAACTGTATAAGCACATAGCAGTGTTTTAATGGTAAACCTTGCAGCTTCCAGACCTTGACTGCATGGATGGAATGTGCTGTCAGTTTGGACTGGCTGCATCACTCGGAAGTGCAGGGCTCTGGATGCGTTACCCATGCAGATCTTGCCAAATGGGTTCTAATAACAGCTTCATATATGCTAACCTTGAAGATCTTTTAATGATTTCATGCAAGGTAGGCAGTGCACTGATTTACTTTGTTGATAAAACACCTTACACCAGGGAAGCTTTCTTCCCTTCATCTTTATAAATATAATTAAATTGAACTTGAGCATTTAAGCAGTTGGTTTACAGAAATCAGCACATTGTTTTGAGCACTGTTAGTCCATCTGCTTACGCAATGCTAGATTAAGTATGATACTAGAGTATGTGTGCAGAATAGTATTTAGAGTATGTGTACAGAATAATATTCAGTGATGCTTTTAACTTATGTTAAAAAATCTATCAATAAAATATGCATCTGTCTTTCCTGCTTTGTGAAGTCAGTAGCTGAGGGTTTCTCTTTCTTTGGCCAAACAAGCCATAAAGCTGTTTAAGATGATCCAAATGGCTGCTTAAGATTCAGTGTTAAATTTTGAAAACTGGTTTTGCATTAACCACAGTAGAAAAGGGTCTTAAAGGCACCTGATCAAAAGGTTTACAGGCTGTGTCTGCTTCCAGATCCTTGTTGTAATTTTTTCTGAACTCTTCCAAGGTGGAGGTGATTATATGCTTTACATCTGAACCTGAACTGCTGGGAACAGGTCCCAGTTCACCGACCTGTTGTAGGCCTTTTCTTTAGCCAGGAATGGCATCCTAATAAACCGTGTTAACTAGGCTGGTTTGAAGAGGGAAAGTATAATTTGATTTCAACTAAACAAATGTGCTCTAATTTTAGCTTGGTTTATGCTAGCGGAAGACTGCCTAGTATGTTTGTTTCTGTATGTAATTATTTTGGGGACCTTTTATTTCTAATCATCCAGATCTAGCCTGATACTTTTCTCCTTTAGGACTGGTGTGTCACACTTGTTTTATTCACAGAGAAGCTCTTCCTTTAGACCAAAAGCCCTATTTTATGTTGATATTCTGAATCAATTTACCTTCAAAATTGTTGGAGCATACTTTTGTGTTCTAACCTTTGAATATTTCATCTGACCTTATTTGGTTTGGAGGAAATGTCTTTGTTAGCCATTGTTTGTTCAAGACGATGGTAATATAGGCACTTTGCTAGTGCTAAGTATTTGCTTTGCTAGTATTTGGTTTTTATTACATCAGACTAAGGCCTAAAGCATATTACTCCTGGATAGTAGCCTATGTAATACACATTGTTTTGGCTCCAGTGATTCTGTGTGGGAATCATGGCCAGTTTTGGCAGCTCAGGAACAATTGCCTGTCCTAGTCACGTTCACACTGCTCAGCAGCATGCGTAAGAGACTGGAAACATGAGCAGCACTTGGGGTTTGGATTTGCTCTGTTCCAAAATCTGAGGGGCAGCCAGGGGATGCTGTGCCCTGCATCAAACCTGATGGGGAAATAAATATTCAGAGGACAGAGAAATAGATACCAGTGATGGGTAGCGGAAAGCTGGTGGTAAAAGCGGTTATCACAGTTGTTGGAGAGAGGCTACAGACATGGAGTGTTCCTCCAGTCTCCAATGTCAGTACAGGTTTTTTGCCCCCTCCCCTAAGCTTGCAGGGAACTGCCAAGAATCTGAGCATCATTAATGTGTTTAAGATGGACAAGAGTTAATTTCTTTGGTACATGGAAGGTTACTTTTGTCCTTGCTCTGAAAACATTTCCTGATTTGTGCAGAATCTGGCTACTTTGCAGTGGAGGTACAGAGAAGCTCTTAACATGGAGCAGATATCTGCAGCCCATTTGGTGGTGCCAAGCCATGTGAGTCCGTCGGAACATGTGCTTTGTCACCTACAAGTTTCATCCTGTCTAGCACGGTTGTCCCTGGCCTGTGTGAGGGCTGAGACCCTCCCAGCATGCCTAAGCATGAAGCAGGAGTCCTTGACTTCACAGACTTCACTCTGCACATGGTTTGCTGATGGTATATTAGTGATTCAGCTGTTGTACAAGCCTAATGACATCATATTGCCATTTTGTGAACTCCGCTGTGCAGACAGGAGCTTATTAGTTTCTGCAAGGATTTACTTTTTTCCCAGACCCATCACTTGTTTTATAAAGCTATCACGTACCGTTTAAATACTTATCGCTGTTCTACAGTCGTCTTACAGTACTTTTTGCTCTGATATATTGCAAAATGGGCTGTGTTAAATCCAGGGCAATAGTGATTCAATACCAATCATTATTATAATTTTTTGGTTCAATGATATTTTGGTGAGGTCTGACTGAGATAAAAGGAATGAGTCTTTTAGGGATAGACTGTCATTTTTCATTATTTACTTTATTCTTAGAATATTCTCACTGGAGTCTTTTTCAATCACTTGCATTAATTAGAATGGAAAAGCAGATCAAGTCTTATAAAATTTTTCTGTTACAGCGTATTTTCTGTGGCATGATTTTACTGCTCTCAGGTGGTTCAGGTTTCTTCTTTTACTCTAAATACACTTTTTGCTCACATGCATTATGAGTATGCATTCTAGACTTGCTTGTAATATATATAGTGACAAGTGATTGGGGTTTTTTGAGGTCCAAAAGCATTCCCAACCTGTAGAGTGGCACTCATGTTGGATATGTGGCTAAAACAAGCAAACAATGAAACCCAAAGTCCTTCTGGAGCTGGTATTCCATTTTGGCACTTGTGTTGGCAGACTGATTTTTTCGGAGGAGGAGGCTGAGCGTGGAAGGTGGGGGTGGATATTCATAGTCCACTGTGGTTCAGGTAGGATCAAAATTGGGTTCCCCTTGTCTTGAAATACTGCTGTGGGCACCACTGGAAGTTGGATCACGTGTGTGGTAGAAAGGGGGACCTCCTCTTCTTCATACTTA
Organism: Psittacula echo; assembly: GCF_963264785.1. Taxonomy (NCBI): domain Eukaryota; kingdom Metazoa; phylum Chordata; class Aves; order Psittaciformes; family Psittacidae; genus Psittacula; species Psittacula echo. Next base: position 63,439,896 of record NC_137735.1, read on the forward strand.
TTTCCTTCAGCTGTTTTGGCTGGGGGGAGCAGCAGGACCCAGACCCAAGTGGTCAGTGTTAGCCCCGAAAGCTATTGCTCTGTAGTACTAACAGTGTGAGAGTGAACAGCAGGCACGCTGTGAGCTTAGAGGGGCTTGCTGGACTGAATGTGAAGCTTAAGTGAGTATGTCGCTGCAGCATTTTTGGTTTGGACATACAGTCCAGATAGCTTTATGTCTCAGAGAAGCAAGTCCAGCAGAAAACAGGGCTTGTGAATATCTGATGGGGCAAGACATGTTTAGTGCTAGTGGCTAAACAGTCAGTCCAGCATTTTGTGCCAGAAATGACTGGAAAGTCCTTTCCCTCAAGCCATGTCAGCAGAGAGGCTGCATGGTGTGCACAAGCTATGTAAGTAACTGCTACCCCAGAATTACTGGGGGGAGGAAAAAAGGAGGAGAACTCTTCAAAGTGATTGTTATTCAATATTATCAGTGAACACTTTTTTAACTTAGTTATGGCTTTTGCATCATTAAGTCACTGAGAATTAAATACCAATTTTTTATTAGAGAAGCGTGTACAAGTTTGGCAGACATGTTTTTGCCAAGGTAGTTATTAGAGTGTGAGCCCTTCCAAACAAGAACAAGGTATTGTGTAAGAGTGTGCAAAAAGAGGCAGCTCAGGATCTGAGGAGCTCATCTGCAGTAATAGAGGAGAACAAGTGAGCAGATGTAGAATAGAAAATCAGGTTATAAGGGCTTGCTTGAATTGTATAATTAGGTGGCAAATGATAACACAACCGTGTGACACTGTCACACCTGACAGCTGCTGATGTTCAGCTGGAGATGTTCTGAGAGTTTTGAAAGCTTTGCCTTTTCTCTTGAGTCATGTGATAAATAGAAACAAAATCCTCTTTTAAATGAAGCTGGTAAAATTCCTTTTGACTTGAATAAAGTCAGGACTCAATTCTGGGAGCTGAATATACAATAGAGCTAAAAGTAGGAAGGACGCCTATTCTAAAATACATCGAGGTGCTTATTTTTTTCTAAGTCTTTTATACAAAAAATCTTTGAGAATTCCTCCACAAACAACAAACCAGTAGATGAGGTATTTTTCTTACCATAAGCTTACCTTTCTAGCTTCAAAAAATTGCTGAAACTGGGTTCAATGCCAAGAATAGTAATAGGGAAAAAACTTTACAGTGTATTTATATGTTCACGTCATTCATTTGCGCAAACGGTTGTAGAAGCTCCTTTGATTTATATGGCCAGCAGATGTTGGAACTTAAAGCACCTGCTAAGAAAAGTAGATTCTTTACAGCCGTGGCCTAGCCTATCTCCATAGGTTTTTATTTTTCCCCTGGCCTCCTTGCTGTGGCTCAGCGGTATCTGTGCTATTAGTTCATCTGTGCAGGCAGCGTCTGTGGTGGGTCTTGGATGTTCTGTTCTCTGTATCTGCCAGGCCTGCTTTGATAATGCAGCCAAGCCACTGCTGGTTGAAATGTGAAAAATGCCAGAAGCTTCTTTTTCTGTGTGTACAAAATCAGCCCAGGAGGCCTATGACATGAAGAAAGCATAACTCGTTCTTCTATACTGCTTAAGAAAAACAGCAAAAACCAAAATAAATAAAGGGGGCTTACTAGCAACACCTAGGCAGCGCTGCAGCTTAAAAGCAGGACCTGATATTGTGAGAACTTGATATAATTGCCCTCACTGGACAAAAAAAAGTCCTATTAAGAAACTATGGAGGAACTAAGTTAATCCTAAACAAACTATTTGCTCTACTGTTTTTCTTGCACCCACCAGTGTGCCTGGAAATGTATTGCCTGCTATTTCTGGAGGCTGATGTTCCAGCAGCACCGCCCAGAATTTCAGTCAAATTGCGCTGTTTCAGCTCCTATATATTTGGACACAACGCAGTAAAATTAATCTATTGTTTATAGCTGGTTTTCTCCCATCATCTATTGATCTTGCCTGTGCCATCCCTGGCTTTCAAAACAGTTGTACAACAGATGTGGAGCAAGCAGGCCAGAATTTCAAGTCTGATGTTAGGCATCAGTGAGCTGAGTGTTTCTGCAGATGATGGGAAATCTGCCTGTAGTGGCCTTTGTCTCTTTTTTAGTTTAACTCTGCTGTATATGAATGGGCAATTTGTGCCTAGTCAATAGATGACCTGTTGTTGCGAATTCACAGGATAGGATAGAGGGTGAGGCTGATGTGGAAAATACCCTTTGATGCCGGGAACAGTTGAAAATCTCAGGTATCTGCACCAAGGCTCACACAGAAGGGAGATGTCCTCTTCTTTAAGTGAAGAATAGACTGTATTCCTTGAAGGGAAAAGGCAAACACTACAGGTACGGCACTCCTGCAGACAGGCTGGTGGAGCTGGCCATCGTGGCTGTGAGATGAGATTAGTTGGTTTGGGTGCATTAGGGTAGTTGAGTGGCAGGTGATTCTTGGAACAACAGTGAGATGTTTGCAATGACTGTTGCAAATCCTTCCTTGGATAACTCAATGAAGAAGCATGTGCTTGCTGATCTTCAGTGTGCAGTGAAAAGCTGTGCCTCACTGGAATCCTTAGTCTGTATGAAATACTATAATTTAAGTGTGTGTAGAGGATGTACCTGAAATATGAAAATGAGGCTTGCTTACCTCAAAGTCACATCACAGTTCACAAATCCATCAATGAAGGTTTTTAATTCTGTTATAAAACTCTAAATTATATTTAGTTCAAAGTTACTCCTGCTATAACAGTTTTCATAATGCTATGAATATTCTGCCAAGCACAGAAGCTTGAGTGTTAAAGGAATACATCATACCAATTAGTTAATGATATAGTTTTGTCTAGCCAAGTATTGTTAAAAAAAACCTTGGCAAGCACTAAAGGAAGTGACATAGTTTGGCATCTTCACTGATACTGCATGATCCTTGACCTCATTTAATTGAAGTAGTAACTGATCTTAACTACAGCATTTCTTTTAACTCCCGATGACTTTTGTGATACCTGCCTGCGGAGTCAGTTCTCTGCCATGACTGTTTATCGCTTGCTCTTCAGTTCTCAGTCAAGTCTTGACTTCTACCTGAGCCTGTTACTGAAGTTAATGCCTTGGCCTTTACCTTGACAGGTACAGAATTAGCCCCTAGCATAGTAGATACCCTCTGTAAATGTTACTCTGCCCTGCTGTTACAAAAGAGAGGATGAGTCTAAGACATCCCCCCAGGGATGGAGCAGTTAGAGATTACTTAGCCAACACAGCCCTCCAGCTATTTGTGTCAAAAGTAGTTCTTTCACCTAGTCTGGAACCAGGTCCCTTCCAGTTGAGAGGACAGTTTCCTCTTAGCCTTCACCTTGATCTGACATGCTTTGCAATTGGTACCTCTCATCTCTTCTAGACAGCATGCAAGTTAGGACTGAGGATTGCTGATGTAAGTTTGTCAGAACATAACTTTGTTTTTTCTCCTGCTGTCTGGACTGCCAGACAGGTAGAAGCAGTAAAGACAGATTGTATGTTACAGGGTGGAAATGACAACAGGGTGATTTTATTGTTCAATAAGCTGGCACGATATTCTGGCAGCAGCCAGCTCTTCAGAAGGTGTTCATTGGCTTTGTTGCATCTCATTCACTAAAGCACTCTCCTTTGAACACTGACCAAACCTGATTCTTAGAGCTAAGCATTCAATCTTGTGTTTGGCATTAAATTGCAGCTTTATTCTGATAAATGTCAGAGAAGAGTCTGATGTGTTATAACAAACTCTACCAGTGAGTTGGGATGGACTATCTGCAGAGAGTTTCCAAGTGTGTTAAATGATTTTAAAGCAAATGGAAGAAGTTAGATCTGTGGTGTGTAAATTAAGTTAGATGAAAAGTCATCTTAATCAGATGTGACAGTCATTTATGCTGCTGTGGTTTATTAGTGATAAACTAATATAAGCTATCCATAGCTGATGGGATTGGCATATCATACCTCATTGAAGTCACTACTAATTTAAAGCAGAAGTCTCTACTCCTTGAATCAAAGTCTTTCTGACATGAAGTGAGGAACTTTCTGGGTTTAGGATTGCATGTAGAAATAGGCCTGTTTGTGAATGACAAACTCGGCTTGAAAAGATAACCTCAGGAATGTGAAAAAAAGCAGCAGTGACTTCTGCATCAGCACAGCTCAAAACTGGTGTTCTGATCTATTGTCTCAGTTGGCAGAGGGGACTAACACACAGAGAGCTTCTGAGTCACCTTGTCTGGCACAGAATGCATGCCCACAGCTGAGGACAGAAGATTCAGATGACTGAAATACATGGGATCCAATGAAGATAAGGGAAAAGAGTTGCATCCCCTCTGTGGAGAGATTGTCCTATTGACAAGCCCTGTTTTGTTTTGCCCAGATGGCTACTAAAACAGAACACAAAAGTAACCAGGGAAACTTAGGTCAGAGAGGCTCTGGCATCCTGGTGCAGTCTTAGAAACATCCTATGGCCTCTTTCTGCTTGAAAGGAAGAGAAGACACAGGGCTTGATGAATACAGGACAACTTATCTTTAGGAGAAATGATTAGTTATACTGAAAATTATAAGGTTGGAAATTCAAACCTTATCCCTTAGAAAAAAATGAGGAAAGGTGAGGGGTGATCAGACTTGAAACAGTAAGATGATTTTAATCATGTATATACAATACAGCTCTAGGACAAAATGCTGAGGAAGAAGGTTTAAGATATTATTTAACTTCTTTAATGATCTTGAAAGGTAGTAGGCAGTACATTAATGAACTGATAATAAATTAGGAGGATCTTTGGATAGATAAATGATAAAAAAGGGGCATTGATTTCTTAATACAGAAAGAATAGCAAAATGGTTTTCAAGCAATTGCCACTGAAGACAGCTGTGAATGCCAGAAATCTCTTGTATAAAACAGTGGATGTTTTGGCTATGTGATTTCTGAAGCTGAAAGTTTTGCTTGGGCTTGTTCTTCTAGCAAGTGACAGAAGCAACTCTTTAATAAATATTTAAATTTTGGTAGTTTGTCCTCAGTAATAGATTTTCCAAAGCTATTTAACTGTAAAACAGCAATAGAATTCTAGTATGATATGTAAGTATGTTTCCAAAATGTTATTAAAAAGTTAGCTGTCCTTTTTTCCCATTCACATGTATATGTTCCCCTGCAGTTGGGCCATCAAACTAAGGGAAAAATTACCAGTGACTGCTCATAATTGTACCCACTCTTCTCTGGTGGCAACTGAATAATACTGGGGACAGCATTACACGAGGTAGTCTATAATTCCACTTTTCCCCCCAGACTATAACAAAAAAATATACCTTGAAATTAGATGGTTAGCAGCATAACCCTCTTGGCCAGACCAGTCACAAGAGATGGTCCCTGAACTAGGGTAGTTCATGTGAAGTTGAATCATAGAAGAAGAACATGAACAGAAGCACCTCAGCTTCTGAGTGCGTGCTGTGCCTTGGAGAAATTGCATGGCTTGTTTCAGGCTGCTTAGGTTGAGAGTGGTGTTACTCTGCATCTTGCTTCATATTAGAATAAAACTGTCCAAGCAGGGTAAATAGGAGAGCTTTCCAGTGTGAAGCTCTTGGTGATCCTGGAGAACCAAATGTTGCTTAATGCTGGTCCTTCTCCCTCACCTTGCAGACTCTGGCTTTCCACTCACTGAGATGCCAGGTGCAAAACCAAACTGTTGGCACATAACCTAGACAAATATTCTGATGTTCTTACTGAAGCATGGGCAAAAGGCTCCCAGGAGAAGCTGTGTGTCTTAGAGGCCTCAGCTGCAGCTGTGATTTCTGGAAGATAACATTTGACTAGATGAAAGCTGCTGCTCAGCATGGCTTGAGCAGCCACAGTACCATCCCCAGCTCTCTATGTTCATAGCTTCCCTTTATTAAGCTGGAGTAAGGAGTCTTTCATAGCAAGATGCAGTGCGCAAGCTTTGCTCAACCTGAGCAACCTTTCTGACCCCCAGGGGCTCCCTGATCCTACCTTATCCCCTTATGCTGTTCAGGGGCCTGAGGGCACTCACTTGGGTCTCCCAGCAGTGCTGCACCCACAGCTCCCTGCAAGTGCTGCTGCTTGTGTAGAAAGCCCTGTGGTGCTGCTGTTAGACATGTATAAGGGAGTTTCTCAAGAAACAAAGCTATTGCTGGTAATGTGGCCTTCTTTGGGAGCACTCAGCTGCCAGAATACTGGAGCTGCCTCTCGGGCTTATGCTGGGAGCTCACAGGCAGATGCTGCAAAGTATTATTGCTGTTAGCCGAAGACCAATCTTTACTATGGAGCACATACAGCCTTCCTGTTTTATGCTGCAAAAATGCATACTACTGAAATTAAGGTGAGTAGGCGAGCCTGCTTTCAGGGGGAAAAGAGAAGGCAAAGACCTGCTCCAGGTGCCACATGCTAGTCAGAGGCCCTATTGAAGATATTCTCTACATCCTTGCTGCGTATTGCTGGAATACAGTAACAAAAAGATGTTGTGGGGAACTCCTTGGGTAAAAACTATTGTTATTGCTTTGGACCAGCTTACTAATTAAGTGTTTAGTTTTGATTTTTTTAACCTAGGACTGTGTGCTTGTTTAGGTGGTTTAGATTCAGAAACTTCAGTTTAGTAAAATATTTGATGTCCTGAAAAAGGGACATTTTTTAGAATGAAAACAAAACTTGGTCCTTTATTTGCAGGTAACTCTAAGTATCAAGCTTTTTTCTTGTTGTACAACATAAATTACTTTATACAGAATTAAACAATATTATCTGCTGGGATTTCAGGTATGTGCATGTAATCTTGTTGTAAAAGTGCATCTATTTATGAAGACAAGAAACTTTGTCAGTTAAACACCAAATACAAGACAGGGGGTATATTTGCTGATGTCTGCGATGAGTGTTTAGAAGACTGAACCAGGACTGGTAGCCAGGAGCTGGTGCATCTAAATCTCATCTTCCATATTCATTTCTACTAGGGCAAATAAATATATGACAGTTGAGTGGCAGTGTTACACTCACTTTCCCCAAGTTGCCCAGCAGTGAAAGGGGATTGCTTCTCACTGCTCTTTGTTAGTTGGTGCCGGGGATGTTATGACCATGTAATTATTTTGTAAGTCTTTCGCGGTGGAGACTTTTAATTTTGTACCATGTCCTGTTGATATCCCTTGAGCATAGACATATATCGGTTAACAACATACATATAGTAGCTGTAATGCAGGATACTCAGTACATTGATATTGATACTGAAAGCTGCAAATGTCAAGAGAAAACGTGGCTCAAGACCACTGTTACCGGGGTCTAATTAGACACTGCTGGCATTCTCACCTACTAGGTCAGGTCTTCAGTGAAAGATTTGATTCTGAGTGCTTGTGCCTTATGAAACTCATTTTTTGTTTTAAGCCAGGCTTAATACTCTCCATTCTGAATAAACAGGTTAAATGTGCCATGTTAATTTGAGAGAGAATGTAGCAGTAAGAAGCAATCATGTACAACTGGAAAGAAATATTTACGGTCAGTTTAGCAGGATCAGCTATCAGATGACCTCTGACACCCACCATCATCTACTAAAGAGCTAATTAGCTGTAAAAGTAGATGACAAGTCAATTGCATCAGCACAAAGGATGAATTTGTCTTTTTGGGTTTTGCTGATAATAGTCTGCTGGATAAAGATAGGCAGAGAGCCACCTGTGTGTGCAAAGCAAACTTTCCTAAAGGAAGGTTAAATGAAGATGCAGCTGTAAACAGAAGCATAAAGGCAAGGTAAAGATACAGGATGAAGGGATGCTTGTGGTGAAATCTGTGGAAGGGATCATAGCTACAATGAGGTAATGAAGCAAAGGAGGAAATTCAGCCTGCACACACTAGATTTAGCCCTGTGCCAATTCAGATTGTCCTGATTTTTAAAAAGCTGCACTCTTCATTCAGCTCCTGAGGAGCTGTTGGCTATGTTCAGTGGCATGTTTACCTGGGAACGAAGTAAAGGCAGCTTTCTCAGATGCTTGAACACCTGCTTCTCAGCACAGCCTTGTGCTTTCAAGTGCCTGCTTATTTTTGGGCACCAATTTCCAGTGGAACTTGTCCCAGGTTCATGCCTCAACATTAACTTTTCAATTTCTGTGTTTTGTAGCCTTGACTATTTAAAGTTTCCTATACATTGGCATAAATTGGGATTAATTGTTCTGTAGCTTTGAAACTTGCTCCAGATAACTGGAGAGAATGCTTGACCTTGTAAACTGAAACCCTGTTTTGCCTTCTCAGCTTTGTCCGTTCTTTGACATGTTTCTAACTGCTGCAAGCAGATACAGGGTAGTGGTGATGCAATATAGCAGCAACCTGTCTGTCATGGGAGTCTTGATGGAGCTAATGCTAGAGGAGTTGAGACCTTTCCAGCAGCTTTGAGAAGATCCTATGTGAAGGGGGCTGCAGGGAGCTGTTTGGCCCTGCAATGCACAGAACACTTTCTGGACCATACTAGTCCTTTTTTCCTTTTGTGTTCCTCTGTTTCCTACAAAAATTCTGTGACTTAGTCACTTCTCTTTGGTCAGTCCTGTACCATGATGTTCTCTGCATAGCCGCATAACACGACCTGCTGGTGCCTTTACCCAGTAACAAGTCAGGATTACCCTTTCCCTCTTGCTGCTTCTGAAATGCTGGCTGTCACTGTGAACACGATTTATGGCATAAAGCCATTTTATGACTGGCTCCACTAAAAGTGTTTTCTAGGGGCTTAAAAAAATAGCAGTTACTTTAAAAAAATACAGGGAGGGGAAAAATGGGAGCAACTGCACTTTCTGGAATGTAAGATGGGCTCTTATATTCCTAGCTAGCAAAACTGATTCCCATTTTTTGAGTAGCAGAATTAACTATATTGACTATGAAACCAATTAATTTGTAGAAATAGAAATGATAGTGTTTACTTAGTCTCTTTTGAAGGGAACCTGCAGGGAGTTACACTCACATGCAAAATACAGTTGGTGGTTTATGCCAATCTGGACCTGGCAAATGCTTTATCCCTGTTAGCAAGTACAGAAGGGATGGTTGCCACTATAATCTTTGTAGAGAAGACAACCGTGTAAGTGGCAGGCAGTCATTGAGTGTCTGGAGCACCAGCACTGACCCAGGCCAGGTTGCTCTCAATTGTCCTCTGTTGTCGAAACATTCTGACAGCTGTTACAATTGTGGCAGCTCTTTTGTCTTCATTACATGAGTAAAAAGACAATTTGGGCCAATTTCTAAGGTTCATAACTGAGCACAAATCCCCACCAAAGCTGAGGGGAATTTATTTGATTGTTCCACAAAACTAGCTCAATTTGCACACTGTGGCTCTAGGGGAAGTCCCAAAACCCCTGAAAGCCCTTATGCTAGGATGCGTTAGCACCACTGAACTTGGCAGCTTCTACCCCACTGCAGACTCCAGTTAACTAGAGTACTTTTCAAAAGACTTCCTGACTAGCCTTTGTGTTGCTGTTCTCTCATAGCTGAGCTACTTTGGACATGACATTAGCCTGTTGTAATTGCACACCCACAACATACTTATAAGCAGTAAGGATGGCAACAAGGCCTACTTGGTAAAGGAGCAGTTTAAGATGTAAAGCTTCAAGTCTGGTTTCCATTGGTACTGCTTATTTGATGTGGGACCTTCTCTGATCCTCAATTCCACAACCTGCAGAAGGAAGATAATTACACTTGGAATTTACTGGGGCAATCAGTTAACAAGCTAGTTACTAGATAGCTACTTCCATTAGTGATGTTGAGATTTATTTTGGTTGAAGTAATGTCCTGATCGCTTTCTGCTTCCCTTATTCATTCCCTGTTTTCTCTTCACCAGATGCACATTAATACATTTGTTGGAAAAGGAGTCTCTCCTCCGAACAAAAAGCCAAGCGGTTCTGGCTGAGGGACAGATCCAGTTTTGGACAAAATGAGATGCTGTTGCAAAATAACTGCTTTGCTTTCTGGTAAAGCAACCCTGAGCTTTTCATATAGACTTTGACAAGTAACTGTTGTCAGCAGCATGTTGTGTGTTGGCAGTACTATATTGATAAGTAGTGGATAGCTTGAGGGCTCAAAAAAACATACAAAATCTTGATTCCTACCTATTTCCACTGTGATGAAGGGTGTAAGCTGTTTCTGGGTTTTTTCCTCTACCATGTGTCCTAATGAGCCAGGTGATAAATTCAAGGTGGCAATTTGAAAGGGGAGGATGAATCTCCTGCCTATGCACATGCTGAATGTCAGAATCCCTGAGGCATTCAGCCAGAGACTCACAGGGAAGGAGTGGTGTGGCAGAAAGTAGTATTCTGATACTGTGCTATGTACCTTTAATTTTTTGGCAAAAATGCTTCAACAATAATAAGAAATGCATATGAAATCAAGCTGCAGTCCAGAGCACAGTGCATTTTTATGAATATGAATAATGCAAGTTTAGAGTTTTTTAGTTTTAAGTCATTTAAGAGTGTGAGGCACAATAAAGGTCATCTATTGAAGTCTGCAGTACTCAGATATTTGTGTTGCTTTTCATATTTTTAATAGAAATCATTTTTTTAAGAAAACTTTTAAAATTATTTGTAAAAAATGAAAATATTTTCTTTTGCTGTTGTCCCCTTATATTTTATTCAAACTCTATCATGCCTACCTTTGTTGTGCATGAACACTTGACTACTGCTGCACTACAGCAGACTAGCATGAAATGATATAAAAGGCTATCACATTATTGAGAAAGCATGGTTGGAGATTTTCAAGGGCTGTAGAGGTCAGGCAAAGTACCTTGAAGCTAATGTGAAATTCGACTGGCAACTGGTGGATGATGGAGACAGAAGGGGAATTACTTGCTCACTCCATTTGGTGCCAGTCAGAATCCCAGCAGCACCATTTGGTACCAGCTGCAGTCTGTTAATTGTGTGTTCAGGGAGACTGGCAAAAAGAGCATTACAGTGGTTCAAATTGAATGAAACAAAAGCAAGATCAAATACCTCTGTTTCTGAAAGGGCAAGTTACTGGCACGGTTGGGTAGTGTTTCTGGAGTAAAACATGATACATTGCTCAATGGAGAGAGTCAGCTGTATGTGCTCAATTCCAGGTGCAAGGAAAAGGCTGTCTCCTAAATTACTAAGGGAATGAATTGCAGTGATGCTTTCAAAATGCATAAATGAAAGAGATCGAAGGTGAGATATGCAGATGACTTTTGAAATATTTATTTTTTAATTTTAATTAAAGAACACTTCAGATACTTAGCCCAGGCTTTGGTATGGCAAGAAGGCAGCCTAGTTGGATAAGGGTGTCATTTGGTTATAAGTCAATGGTACAAACATATGAACATAACGTAACAGATGATCATGCAGTTTTACTTGGAAATTGAAGTAAAAACAGGTACCTAGGAAAAGTGACAGAGTTTATCTACATCTCAGTAGTGGCCAAATGGAGAAAAATAAGTAGAACAGATCTGAACCTTTCTTATACAGGATAATCTGTTAGAGAAGTGCAAGAGGCCCAGTTCAGCTCCCTTATGCATCTTACCTTCCCATGTAAGGTATTCATGCACTGGGAACATGGAGATAGAGTCTAAGCTTTTCTAAAATAAATGAGTTTCAGGAAGCAGTGTGTGATGAAGGCACACAGATCTTAAATGACTCAAGTACAGCATATAATATCAAAATAACAGGAGGATGATAAGAGATGAGTTATACCTGCACCTTCCTGTCCTGCTCATGCAAAGGATGCAAGATAGTTGGAGGCACTGTATATCATACATCAACAAAGCTCATGCACTCGCCTGAACACTTGATGTGCCTTCCTGGAATGCTTTGCCTTTCAAATCTACAAGCAAATAGCTGACTCTGCATTGCAGTGTTTGCTCTACCTGTCCTCATTAGGTCTGTACAAGCTGAAGGAAAGATGTTGACGGAAGTAATCGATAAAGAATGATGAACCAATGAAAAGAACCTGACTGAAAGGCCATGACGGAGACCACAACAGTCATGACAGTATCATAATTATCATTTTTGGGGATGGTAAATTAAAGTGCTAGCACAGAAATAGCAGGATCAATAATTTAAACCTTGGCAAGTGTAAGGTTATAGAAGAAAAGGCCAAGAGCAGTAACACTTGTGCACAAAAGAACACTTTTCCTAGTCTAGTTTACCAGCATAGTAAGTCGTGTTACAATCCAGGGCCTGTTTGCAGACTCCTTCAAATAATGACAGCATCTAAAAGAACATGAGGGCGTGGGGGAGAGAATGCTTTTATATGTAGTGATTAGAGAGGCAGGTTTCTCCTGGGTTGTGTGTATCAGCTGCTTGTGTGACCTCAAGCACGAGACAGTTTACTTCCTAATAACTCCTTTTTCAACAACAACAAAATTGTGCCTTTGTATTTGTGTTTTGAGAGTACTTTGCTATGCTTGCATGGAAGGCAACTGTAGATGTTTATACACAGCTTTCAGCCTTGCATTAGGGTTATGTGAGTTAGTGCTAACTGTAGCTTCAGATCTTGATTCACAAATTTTCCTAATGCTAATATTTGCAATGCCTGGAGTTTAGAGCAAGAATATGACTGAAGGTTTACAAGACTTGTGTAACCATGCAGGACAGTGCCATCATAGATAAACAAATTAGCTCTATTTAAATCTCTGACAGTAGTCCTGAGCACAGAGGCTGAGTTTTAATTTGCATGAGTTGAAAGCTCTGCTTCCATTTGTGAGAAAGTGAAAGACTGAAAAAGAAGAGGATGGGAAAGAAGCCCAAAATTGAACAGGAAGAAAGGAAGAGAAATACAAGTACTGGAGGTGAAAGAGGAGTATAAAGAAAAAGATGGGAAAGGACATGTATTAATTTTATTAGGCGCTTTGAGGAACTGTATTTGTTAGCATAAAATCGGAGTGGTTGAGGCTGGCAGGCACCTCCAGAAATAGCCACTCCAACGCCTGCTCAAGCAGAGTCAGAGAGAACAGCTTGTCCAAGGACATGTCCAGTGGGGTTGTCAGCTGGTGGGGACTTCACAACTTCTCTGGGCAAGGTGTTGCACTGTTCAGCCACCCCTGTACTTAAAAAGATTTTACTTCTCTTAAAAAGAAGTTTGCTTCTATTTCGTTAGTATCAGTTGCCTCTTTTCTTGTCAATGGGTACCACTCAGAGTAGCCTGGCTCCCTCTGCTTTAAACGCTTTCCTGATGCTGAACAGTCCCAGCTGTCAGATTCTCTGTGTGAGCAGTTCTTTCGTTACCCTTCTGAGACTTTGCTGGACTCACTGCAGTAAGTCAATGTTTGTCTTGTACTGAGAGCCCAGCACTGGACCTGATATTCAAGATACCTCTCACAGGGCCTGAGTCAAGAGGAGTCATGTCTCTTGACCTGCTGGCAGCTATCTTCCTGGTGCAGCAGTTTTCAGTGACTAATCCTTGTAAAAGATCACCTCTTAAAAAGAAATTTTAAAACTAAAAGAAATATTTGTAAGCATGCCAACAGAGATTCCCAAGAGCACTGTTTGATCTTGAAAATGCAATCACCAATATCTTGGTTCCTTAGGGGGTGCAAGCCCACTGCCCACACTATTTGATGTCTGAATGATTTAAATTGGGTTTCTGAAGGAAGTGTTTATATTGTATCTAAATGTTAAGTTGCGCTTTTAAATATTTTTCACACATTTAGGTTTTTTCCAGTTTGTGTATTACATTGTTCAGAGCAATCGTACTACCTCAGCTCTGTACATTCCAAGCTCTGTTAGGTGCTCTGACAGTGGAAACAGAAATGCTGCTTAGTCTTAAACCTAAAATTTTAGTATTTGGGCAGATTTTGGCCACAGCCTTAATTTATCATCATGCATAATCAGGAAAATTAATTTTTAAAACAGAATTTAAAAGCAGTTATTTCATGGCTGTGTGTGATCAAATCTTACAGGTGTTCTGTCCCTGCAGCAAACTTCATGTGATCATTGTTACTGACTCTTTTTCTGAAAAGATTGTAGTTGAATCTTACGCAAAAATAGCAGTGTTCTGAGTAAATCAAAACTGATTTCTGTTGTTGCTAGTTTGCTGTGTCTGAGCTTGTCTTTCCCTAACATTTCTGTGACCAAATAACTTGCGAAGAGCTGGGGAGAATGAACTTCAAAAAGATCTCATTGGTTTTACAGAAGGATTGGATTCAAAGTCCTTCATATTCATGTATGTATGAGGAAAAACATTGGATAAATTAACACAAAGACTAATCGTAAATATATTAAAGGAGAAATCATTATAATAATAAAAAAAAAAACCCTAAACTTGTTCAGAGGAATTATGGTTGTTAGTAAGCCTGTATTTGCTATGAGAGGAACGTGAGCTTGTTCTGAATGTTATTTCTTACCTGATTCTGTATTTTAACTGCATCTTACCTTAGGATCTCATATAACTTAGATTTTTCTCTACTCTTCTCCTTTGCTTGAGTTAAATTCGCCATACCCAAGGCTGACTAGTGCCATGTAACATGCACCAATAGCTTTTTCAGATGCATTCTGCTTTAATTACCATATGTCAAATATTTCCAACCAGCTTGTAGTCTGCAGGAAAAATTAAACATCTCCATAAAGTGGTTTAAAAATTATCCAAAACTGGACTAAACATAAACCATGAATATATTAATGAAAGTCTCAATCTGTTCATGAATACTTTGTGAGCAACAAAAAGCAGAATTAATCAAGTCAATTACCTGCTTTGTGGTTTTTCACTTCACAGTAGCAAATGTAACAGCATTTGGCCCTCTAAATTCTGGTAGTAATACAAAGTTGATTTTCAGTTCTCTTCAATATGTCGATTTCTTACAACTTTTACTTGAGCATAGGGTTTTCTACCTCAGTGGGTTATAAAGTACAAACACTCGGGCAGTGTTTGTGTTGGAAAAAGCATCCTGACCAGTCAGTCAGAAGTTGTATTTCCCTGCTCCTGAATGCAACAAAGCCTGACTCTGTAGCGTGTGTCCTGCCCATAATTCATGCTGAGGTTGTCAATCAGTAAGCTAAAATGTCTACAAGTATCTGTGTTGATGTGTATAAGATAATATTGCTTTTCATTTTCTAGCAAAGGGAATTACTCCAGTAATGGCACCATTCCCAGTATCTCCGTGAGCTTGCCTAGGAGTAAAGTGTAGCTCCAGAATATGGGTCAGAAAAGGACATTGTTATAACTAGTGTCCTTGATGGAATCTGGTATGTGCTGAATTTGCAAAAAGTGTGAGTTCAGTGTCATCCGTTTTCAGTATTTCCCGAACAATTGATTTATTTCACATTATTAATGAACTTTGCAGCAGTTCCACTTGTCAGGCCTACTCTGCAGGGGTCAATAATGAGAGGAAACCTGATGTTAGTGGATCCTGCTTAAGTGATTCTGTCATGCTAACGATTCAATATATCAGGACAAATGTCAGCTCCTTCCAATATGTTAATTCCTCTGATCCTATTTGCATAAACTACAGTCAATGAAATACAAGTTCCCTCTCTAGGATAGTTAATGGAGGTGTATAAAGGATTTTTTATTTTTCTTTTTCTGGCTTTCTAAGAAGGCTGAGGAGAATGGGACCTCATTCCTGAGCTCCATGTGTAACCTGGATGCAAAGATCTGGCTTGACTTGAACACAAGTTCTTCAAGGAGTAAGTTTATCTACCTGATGAGATGATAGTAGAGATTAGGACTGGACATATACTGTGTCTGATTTTTTTTTAGTTCTTGTGAGGGATTGCTTGTGAACCAAGCAAGCAGGGTGGTTGATTTCTGACCTCCTGCGCTCAGGATAGAGGATTAACCCTTCAGGTCAGTGCACTTGTGAGACTGTTTTCCCAGCCTTTCTGGAGAAAATGTTGCCAAATTCTATATCTTCAGAAAATGAAACTTCTCAACAAATTACCCCAGGTAGTTCTGCACTAGCAAGCTTTCAGAGAGTGCACTTCTGGCTCACCAATGTCTTGTCTGAGTTCTCAGTTGCTTAAGCTGAAAGCTTTTCCTTGTTTAGTAAAATGAAATGCTTACCTGTGGCTTATACCAAGTTCTTCAACATGGCTGTAGTGGGGGTCCTGTGGATTGCACTTGAGTTTACCACAGGGATGACCTTGTTTTCTCCTTATAGTGCTGTTTTTTGGGCACCAGCTTGCCTTTAGGATTAATAAAAGCATAATTTGTGAACAGCAGTAGTACAAAAAAAATATCGCTAGATGTTTGTGGAATAGGTGTTACTTGTTGTCATGTCCTTTCTTATGGCCCACGTACTGCCTTCTTCGGTATCTGAAGATACAACAACAGTTTAGTAACTTCAGCACTTGTTTCCATAAGCAACTTCAAGGCATGTATTTAAAACAAGGTTTTGCTGAGGTTCTCTGTGACAACTTTCCTTCTACCAAGATTAAATTAAGAATGAGGGATTTTGCATGGTACTTCCTCTCTTCCCTGAATTTTTGAGATGATGCTTCAGTGTTTAGCAACAGCAATAAAAGCCTGGAATACTAATGGTTATAAACACCATGAAGGGAAACAGTCTTTCCCACAGTGTTAAAGTTTCTCAGGGCAAAAAAAAAGATAAGTAGCTACTGCTTTGTTTTCTTCTACTTCCTCTGTGTATGAAATCACTTTGATAGATCTGCAGGAAGAGATTTAGTTGCAGATGGCAGAGGTCAGTGTATTGTGTATTCAATGTAGTCAATAATAAAGTCAGGACTTATGCTAACTGAATGTTAATAAGGAATCACAAGGACCTTGGAAAGTCATTATGTCTGGTCATTTGCTTCATAATATTCCTCCAAACAGGCTCTGGAGGCCAATGCAAGGGGATTTAAAATTTAAAAAAGAATAAAAATCTGGAGGAATAAGGGAAAGCAGAATGGCTAAATACAGAACTCTTGTGTAACGTGCAGCAGACCGTTGTAAAGGCAATTTCAGGGTACAGTTCTTACACAGTGAAGGAAACCATATTAATTCATTAAATGACTTCAACATTGAGCCTCCTCCTACTCACCCTTTCCCCCTCAAAGGCTGCTGTCCCATTGGCCTAGGGGATCACGATGAAGGTGTTTTTCCTGTAAGAGCAAACAGCTATAGTTGTAAAGTAGAAATAACATAAACTACATTCATTCATCAAGAGTACATGGGAAATGGACACAAACCAGATATGGGTTAATTCATGTAGCTCTAGATATATGGGGGAAAATTTTTGTTTGTTGGGGTTTTCATGTCTGAATAATTCAGGATTTGTCCTAGGACCTCTATTTTTGTGTTTGGCTCAAGGAAAAACCTTTAGGCTAGAGCATGACTCAAGCCAATAGTCTTTCCTTCCTACAAACCGAATATCACAGTATCACAGTATCACAGTATGTTAGAGATTGGAAGGGACCTCAAGAGATCATCTAGTCCAATCCCCCTGCCAGAGCAGGAACACCTAGATAAGGTTACACAGGAATGTGTCCAGGCGGGTTTTGAATGTCTCCAAAGAAGGAGACTCCACAACCTCCCTGGGCAGCCTGTTCCAGTGTTCTGTCACCCTCACTGAGAAGAAGTTTCTTCTCAAGTTTAAGTGGAACCTCTTGTGTTCCAGTTTATACCCATTACCCCTTGTCTTATCATAGTTTGCCATTGAGAAGAGCCTGGCTCCATCCTCATGACACTCCCCCTTTATATATTTATATACACTAATAAGGTCCCCCCGCAGTCTCCTCTTCTCCAAACTATAGAGACCCAGCTCCCTCAGCCTTTCCTCATAAGGGAGATGCTCCACTCCCTTAATCATCTTTGTCGCCCTGCGCTGGACTCTCTCCAGCAGGTCCCTGTCCTTCTTGAACTGAGGGGCCCAGAACTGGACACAATATTCCAGATGCGGTCTCACCAGGGCCGAGTAGAGGGGAAGGAGGACCTCTCTCGACCTACTGACCACCCCCCTTCTAATACACCCCAGGATGCCATTGGCCTTCCTGGCCACAAGGGCACAGTGTTGGCTCATGGTCATCCTGCTGTCCACTAGGACCCCCAGGTCCCTCTCCCCTACACTACTCTCTAACAGGTCGTTCCCCAACCTATACTGGAACCTGGGGTTGTTCCTGCCCAGATGCAGGACTCTACACTTTCCCTTGTTATATTTCATCAAGTTTCTCCCTGCCCAACTCTCCAGCCTGTCCAGGTCCCGCTGGATGGCAGCACAGCCTTCTGGCGTGTCAACCACTCCTCCCAGCTTAGTGTCATCAGCAAACTTGCTGACAGTACACTCAATTCCCTCATCTAAATCATTGATGAATATATTAAATAATACTGGTCCCAATACTGACCCTTGAGGCACTCCACTAGATACAGGCCTCCAACTGGACTCCGCCCCATAGACTACAACTCTCTGGCTTCTCTCCTTCAGCCAGTTCGCAGTCCATCTCACTACCTGATCATCCAGGCCACACTTCCTCAATTTAGCTATGAGGATGCTGTGGGAGACTGTGTCAAATGCTTTGCTGAAGTCAAGGTAGACCACATCCACCGCTCTGCCATCATCCATCCACAATGTTATTTCCTCATAAAAGGCTAGGAGGTTGGTCAAGCATGACTTCCCCTTGGTAAAGCCATGTTGACTGCCCCTCATAACCCTCTTATCCTTGACATGCCTTAAGATGGCATCAAGGATAAGGTGTTCCATCACTTTCCCAGGGATGGAGGTGAGGCTGACCGGTCTATAGTTACCCGGGTCCTCCTTCTTGCCTTTTTTGAAGACTGGAGTGACATTTGCTTTCCTCCAGTCCTCAGGCACCTCTCCCGTTTCCCAAGACTTGGTAAAGATGATGGAGAGTGGTCTAGCAATGACTTCCGCCAGTTCCCTCAACACCCGCGGGTGCATCCCATCTGGACCCATGGATTTATGGATGTCCAGATTGCTCAACTGGTCCCTAACCCATTCCTCATGGACTAAGGCAAACCGCTCCAGTGACCTGACTTCATCTGAGGTCTCAGGAGTACAGGGTTCTTCAGGACTGCCTCCGGCAGAGTAGACTGACACAAAGAAGGCATTCAATAACTCTGCCATCTCTGTATCTTCTGTCACCAGGGCACCCATCCCATTCACCAGTGGGCCAACCTTGCCTCTGGTATTAGTTTTATCAGCTATGTATTTGAAAAAGCTCTTTCTGTTGTCCTTGACCCCTCTGGCCAGATTTAATTCTAAGGAGGCCTTAGCCATCCTAGCTGCCTTCCTACATCTTCTAGCAGCAGCCTTATATTCCTCCCGAGTGGCCAGCCCCTCCTTCCATGACCTATAAACTCTGCTCTTCCACTTGAGCATACCCAGCAGTTCCTTATTCAGCCATGCAGGTCTCCTGGCCCTCTTCCTTGACTTCCTACGTGTCGGGATGCTCAGCTCTTGAGCTTGGAATAAGCAATTCTTGAATGCCAGCCAACTATCTTGGGCCCCTTTACCTTCAAGCAGCCTTGCCCATGGGACTTCCCCTAGCAATTGCTTGAAAAGGCCAAAGTTTGCCCTGCTGAAGTCCAGGGTTGCAATTCTACTTGCTATTGTACTTATTTATTGCTATTTATTATCCCTTGCATTAAGTCATTATTACTTTGCTCTCCCACCTTGAAATGACCAAAAGTGGAACAAAGACTTCAAGTCCAAAATTAAATCATTTAGTCTTACCTAGACAAAGCTATTTTTGGAGGAGTAATGTCACTGTACTTAATATAGCATTTTAGTGTTGCTCCGTGCCTATATTTCCTGAGGCTGCTAATGAAGGAATTACCTTCAGGTATTTTATATATTATTTTTATATATATTCAGGCATTACCAGTGTAGTCTGTGAGCACTCAATGTGTGTTTCTGCCCTGTGACATGTGGTTGCCCCACTTCTTGCTAGTTGTGCAGTTGAAGCTCCAGCCTTTATCACTTCAGTGAGCAGTGACCAGTTCTACTACTTGGCTATGCATGATACTGTCTCTGTGCCACTGAGCTGGCCTCCACTACTTAATTTATTGCAAATGCCTATAAAATGCATGTAGAAGGCAGATAGGTCTGTCATAAATCTCAAAGAATTAGCTTCATGCTCTTATTGTTTGCAGGCTGGATCTGTGGGATTAATGCCTGTGTGTTCATTATAATTTGGTCCAAGGGTCGAGTTCAGTAGACAAAATTGCTGGGTTTGCAGCAACATTCCAGTATATTTACAGTGGAAGGGACCAGTGAGAATGTTAATATTGGATTGTATTCTGTTACTGGACAAGTTTCAAATCCTGGCATAAGTCACTCTAATTTCCAGCAATTTTGCAGTAGCGAGGAAGCTCAGCTTTTGTACAGATAGTCAGTGTAGGACCTAAAGCTTCAGTTGATATGGGGTTAGGAAAATTAATAGTCTCATTTATAAATACACTCTAGTCAATGAAGCAACGTCCACAGTTTAGATGATGAAGCTTAATACCAGAGAAATACAGTCTGGTGAGTGACAGGGATTCTGTTGGGATTCATTAATTTTCCTTGTCACGTAGAGTCAAGATTTGGGCAGAAGTCTTTGCTGCCGCCTCGTCTTCCTGAGTCATGACTGACTTGCATGCTTTAAAAAATGTTGCTTGTCATTGAAAATATTAGGAACTGCAAATCATAGTATTTCATTTATTTGAGGCACATAACTTCCTTATTTAGTTCAATTTTGCATAGAAGCTGAGTATGATTCAGGCTAATTTTGCCAAACCCATCCTCTTGTAGATGTGAAACCAGGTAGTGATTTAAATCGTCATCCTGAAGACAGTGTGACTATTCAGCCTTTTCTTTTCATAAACTGGGTGTTTTTAGAGTTTGAATAAGAAAAGGATTGTAAACATCTCCCAAGGACTCATCTTGTCAGTGCTCATCAGAGCAGATGTTAAATATAATACATGGAGCAGTTTTTGTTTAATCTATACCGTCTGCCTTAATCTTCACTGGAGCAATGCTGGTCCATCACAACTTAGTCTCAAATCACATTCTTGTTATATTGAAAAATCCTTTAGGAACTGGCCTACATATGATCTAGGGACAACACTGAGTTGACATTAAATCCTTTGCCACCACTTGTTAGATCTTGGAGGACCATGTCCAAAGTATCCAAATATCACAAGAGTTTAGTATTTTGGTGTACTCTGGAGCCTTAATCCAGCAAAATGCTTAGTGTCCTCAGCTTGCATACAATTTCTTTGGAGGAGAGAGCATGAAGGCTCTGGGTTGAAAAAAGCTTGTGTTTTCAATGACACAGTCTTCATTAAGTTCTCGCACGCAAATCCTGGATTGTATTGTGTGTGAAGGGCTGTGAGGGATGGAATCTTTAATGAGCATGCACATCCTTTTCTTGTTTTTTTGCTCAGTGATCGTTCATGTGTTAAGGAATTAAGAGGTTTCAGAGTTCCAATATGTAAAACTCTGTGCATTTTTAACAAATTCGGAAGTGTAGAGCTAAACTGCCTTTTTCAGCTTAACCTCAGGCTAAATGATATATGCATATTGATGAAATAAGAATGAAGTACAGGCTTCAATACTTCAAGGTATGAAAAGGATATTGAGCATTTGCCACATCCTAATACTTATAATGAAAATGTGATGATTCTGTTTCAGATACCTTCTATCTAGGAATTATATATTGGCATACTGGAAAACTTTTCTGGAATCTTTTTGTCTTTGTATCTGTTTCCCCATAAGATTTTGGATGGCAACATATTTCAGCTTTGGAGATGGACTTAAATCAGTGTAGCTTCATTGATTGCTTTGGTTTTTTGAAAGGATCAGATTTCAAAACAAACATCCAGCTTTGCATCTACCCTTACTTAACATAGCCTTGTGGCACTTGGTAAAGGAGAACTCAAATAGCCCTGTAAACATTTTGAAAACATATCTAATGAAAACTAAGCCGTCACCATCTCTTAAGTAAACTCCAGTTGTCAAAGAATCCTCTGGGATTATTCCCCTTCCATGTAAATTGAACCAATTCTGTAACCTTTTTCCTATTTCATCAAGAAAACCACTGCACTGGAACACTGCAGGATGTAAGAGGCCACTACGGACATCTCACTTCTAAATTGTGAGTGGACTGAACTGTCTGTGACTGTGGGCCTATGCAACCTCAGGCAGTCTTCCTTCTACATCTTACATGTGGGAACTCAGTGATTGTCTTCTCTTCCTATAATGTGGATTTTATCTAGTACACTGACTGTGTGTATGTCAGTGACACACTTTCATGCCATCCTGGTTAAAATAAATTTGTTTCAAATATTAGTGCTCTTCCTCTACCGGTTAATAGTCAGTGGGACTTATATAGGCACTCCTTGCAGGATGCAGCTTCTTACCAAATGGAGACATAAATTATGGTAGACTTCATGAGGAGGCAAATGCAGCCCCAAAAGCTGCACAAGTGTCCCAATGCGGCATGGTATTCATAAGCAACAATTTGTGTATCAATGCTCCCTGCACTAGGTTGAAGAGCAAGTTTCAATTATAGTCCTTTTAAAAACATTTGGAAAATGCTGCTACCTCATGCCTATTGATTTCCTTATTGAAATCAATATTCATATAATGAGGTCTGACGCATTTCTGACCTGTGTAAATGCAGTGAATTCTCGAGGTGGGGAGTGAGGGAGAGAGAAAATTCTAGTGATGGAAACTTAAGGATCTTTCTTAAACCTGCATAAGAGGCAGGCACTTTAAAGATGCCTCTCATAAGGAAGAGCGTGCTTCTGTATACTTAATTTTTACCTTGATTACTTAGGCATTTTTAGATATGAGACAGGGTCTTTGCTTATGCAATCCTGCAATAAAATATGTCAAGGTCATATTTACTTTGCAATCCTGAACGGTACAAAACTGAATAAACCCTTGAATGATACAGTTGGTCACAATTTCCTCTGCTGAAAAAGTCAAAATGAGACAGTGAACCTAAGAACCCGGGTCCACCTTGCCCTAGTGGTAAGAAGAGAACCTGAATGTAGGGTGCCAAGCTGCTCCAGGTAAACTTACTAACTGTGTAGTTCGGAATATAGCAGCCTAGCTCATTTAAGAATGTGTCATTAACCCAACCTCCTGTTTTGAAGGAGGTGGCGTTAGTGGTCCTTGGCCTCATTGCTAAGAATGTTAAATTCAATAGTAGTGTGAGTTTATCATGCTTCAGTTTCTAGCAACTTTTTTTTGTTTGTTTTGATTAAAAGGTAAAAATTCATGCAGAAACTATGGTTTAAGTCCAGTCAGTAACTCAGAACCACGTAGCCACTTGCTCACTCCCCACCCTTTCTCCCTCTGGCTCCTGGAGGGATGGGGAGGAGAATCAAAAGAATGTGACTCCCATGGGCTGAAATAAGAACAGTCCAGTAACTAAGGTATAACGCAAATCACTACTGCTACCACCAATAATAATAATGATAAGGGAAATAACAAAGCAAGAGAACACAACCGCTCACCACCTGCTGACCGATACCCAGCCCGACCTGAGCAGTGATCTAACCCTTCTGGGTAACTGCCCCCATTTTATATAGTGGGCAGACGTGCTGTGGTATGGAATACCCCTTTGGTTAGTTTGGGTCAGGTGTCCTGTCTCTGCTTCCTCCCGGCTTCCCCTCCTCCCTGGCACAGCATGAGGCTCAAAGTCCTTGGTCAGAGTAAACATTACTGAGCAGCAACTAAAAACATCGGTGTTATCAGCGCTGTTGCCAGGCTGAAAGTCAAAACCACAGCACTGCACCAGCTACTAAGAAGGAGAAAAATGACTGCTACTGCTGAACACAGGACAGTCATATTATTCGTTGTCCTATCCTACAATGCTGCTAATTCTTCTTAGTCTGAAATCACTTGTATATGTTGAAAAGCACAATTCTTAAAATAGTTTTGTGAGTATCTGTTTTGAACTTAAATGGCTGAATGTATCTGCAAGGAATAGAAAGATAAGTGTTTGCATTATGCATCTGTGGATTCTTTCTGTCCTGCTTCTGGGAATATTTGCACTACTAAGTTCTCCAGTACAGAAATATTCCAGAGTGCTTCTAAAAGGTAGCTTTTAGTTATAGAGTGGATGGTACAAAAACCTTGATCTGTAGGGTACATATCAACAGCTCCTTTAAAGCCTCATTCTTATGGGAAGTTATAGTAGGATAGAAGGGCAAGGTGGCCAAGCAAGCAGTTGCATGTCACTGGTGAAAGGCAGCATGGGTACAAAGCTCAGAGGAAGGTTGCCAATGTTTTTTTCTATTTGGCATTGGTCTTTGGTGGCTTGCTCAAATTTTCATCGGTGACCTTGGCAGCACAGAATCAACATGAGAGTTGGGGTATCACAAGGCAGAAGGAGATACTGAAGATTGGAATGAAAAAAAAATAGTTACAAAATGTAGCTTTAAGATAGCTTTACAACAGCACAACATGAACATAGTGCCTTGTATATAAATTATATCTAAAATAAGGTGAGTAAAATATGATTTGTGGTGTCAGAAGAAAAGGCAGAATAGATAGAATGGCTTTGGGCTAACAAAGGTGAGATGGCTGTAAGAATAGTAAATGTTGCTCTAGCCAAGATAGATGTCAATTTTTGGAGGGACGAGGTGATGCTGTTGTACTAGGCATTGAGAGGAGCATGGTACTGTTCAAATGTAGTGCAAAAAAGATGAACTCTCAGTAAATTAAATGCAAAAAAGAGACATGGGAATAATTAAAGGACCGATCTGACTATCATCCCATAACTGGAAGAGCATGGCTTGCTTAGCCTAGCAGTATTCTGAGGTGATATCATTATTTCCTATAAATCTATCAGGAGAGTAAATTTCTGAAAGAGAGTCAGCACAAACTCATGGATATAAGCTGTGAACTGATTTCAGCTGGAAACCACGAGACTTTTTCTTTGTGCTATTGCCCATTGGGATAATGAAGGCATTTATCCTTTCAGCTCCTTATGGCTCTTATCTAGAGGTAGAATGGAGCTTGACTGATGAATGAAAGATATGTGTGGCAGAGGTAGCTGAACTACTGGGTCTAAACTCCATGGCCTAATTGCAATCCCAAATAGGCATGTGCAGAAAATACTTTAAACTATTAAACTGCTTAAGGGCCATTTACTGTGTGGTCAAATCTCCTCTTCAGCTCTTCTGATGAGGAAGAGCTCTGTCCTAATTGAAAAACTAGTCTGGCTCAGAAGAGGGCCTTGAAAGCAGTTAGAGAAATGTGGTCATCACATGGAAGACAGTTTAAAGCTAGTGGTAATGTAAAGATTAATTGGAAGAATGGAAGATTAATTGGAAGAATGGTAGAAAGTTGGCATGGAAGCAAAAAGGTGAAAAGAGTACGTGTGGCTCACATGCTTAAGGTTAGTAAACGTGTCTTTTTAATTGCCTTAGGAATAAAAGATATCTCAGAAATAGTATTACTCTGTTGCTGAACAGAAAATAAAACTGGAGATTAGAAAGCAGAGCTTATCAAGGAAAGTATCTATTCTGCATTTGCAGTAAAGTTCAGATGGTCATCTTGTGATGTTGATCTGGCTTTCTGTTCCAGCAGTGTAAGGGCTGTCAAGCAGCAAAATTAAGGTGGATGCTTCCTCAGTGGTGGAGTGAAGGGTGTCAAAGCTCTACTGATTTGCTTTTCAAGAAATGTACAAGAATTGACTGAGGGTTTGTTTGATAATAATCCTGAAATATATACTTAAATTGTGCTTGGTATTTGCAAGAGAATCTTAATGGAGAAACTAAGATGATGCAAAGCTAACACAGCACTCGGTATTGCTTGAAACACTGTTAAGATTTGGTCTTGAAGAGTATTTCTGAGCAGCAGCTCATTCCTAAATAGTGAGTGAGTTGCTAGCAGGATCCTTTGGAGGCTGATTCTTGGCTCCGAGACATTGGTAACACTGCTAATGCCTTGGCAGAAAGAGCAAGCCATGTGTCCTGGGTTCAGCAGTGGCAGTCAGTTTTTTTTCTCCTTCTTAGTAGCTGTTGCAGCACTGTGTTTTTGACTTTTGAACAGCTGTCCACCTTGCCTGGTCTCTCAGAGGATCCCTCTGTTGTGGGGTTGCTGAAGGTCGAAGAACAACAAGAACTGTGGTTCTGATTTACAGCTTGGGCTTAAACCACGACACCATGGTAGGTAAAATTTTCAGCAGTGGACAGAAACAAAGACTTGGATCACAGAGGAGAAAGTTGCTATGTGTAACTGAACAGATGGGACTATGGGAGAAAATAGCTGTAATAGCAATTTACCAAAATGGTGTTGGAATCTTTTTTTCACTTGTGTTGTTTAAAACCAAAATGTTTTCCTCAGTTAGGCATGCTTCAGTCAGCAGTTATGTCTGTTGCCTTTGGGGAACATATAAATAATATCTCAGAAATCATCTGATGTGGGTTCAACTTTTCTTTCATGTGCATGTCCTCCAGATCCATATCCTATGGTGGTCGAGCAACAAATGTAAGGGTTGATGTTGACCTGCTGTTAAGACAGTAGTTATTTGGCTTCCTAGAGGAGGGAAAGTTGTCCAGGCTTTAGACTTGCATGACTATGATGCTATAGATTGTAAAGAAAAATGGCTTTAAAACTCTTTCATAATGATTCTAGTTAGAGGCAAAGTTTACTGAACTGACAAAGACAAGGCAATTTCTGTTCTATTAAAGTCACTTTGTAAGTAGCAATTGAAAATAATGAATTCTTTCTATGTTATTGGGATGTTTGTCTGACCTGGCCCTGTACGGTACTACAAAATCACTTTTTGGTGTCATAGAAGGCAACTGAAGTAAAGCATCTCATCAACCTGGCTGGGACTGAGCTAGCTGGTTTCCAGACAGTTTCTGCAGAGCTTTGGGAATCAAAAACAATTCCAAAAGCTAGGTTTAGTAAGTTTAAACTCTGCAACTTAAGCAGGGGGGAAAATAATCCAAGCTTGATAAACTGAAAAGAAATTCAGATCACCAGAGGACTAATGATTTGGTGGAGATCAGTATATTTTAAACAAAAGACAGCCAACAGATACCTGGTGTGGCCTTTCTTTTATTTTCTATAGAATTATATTTCCTATATAATTATATTTCCTATAGTATAAAGACTTCTCTTGCATAAAGTTTGGAGTTTTGGTTTTGATTTTCTGCCTTGTTGTTTGTTCTCCATGAACAGGGTTGGTTGCAGAGCAAAATATTTTTTGCTCTCCTCAGAGCAAGGTTGGGTGCAGCTTGTAGAGACCTATTCCCTGCAGTTACCTCGGAAACAGGGCCATACAGCTGGATTAGTAGTATTGCATGGGCACTAATTAAAAAGCCAGCAAAATGCGTCTTGTTTTCAAAAAGCTGCAAATGCTAAACATGGGGTCAATCATTTTATTTCAGAAATTAGTGACAAAATTCACCACAATGCCCTTAGGCATTTTTGAACAGCTTGTGAATGTAGGTATAGGTGTTTAATCCCAGAATCCATTTAAAAGGGCTTAAATCCATACATATGTACAAATGATGAATTAAGTGGATCAATTTTGCCTTATGTGTATTCATCACCATACTGTTCATTAGCTGAACAAAGAAAATAGCTTCAAGATTTCAGATCAAGAGTCTATCAAGGTTTGGCAAGCTGAACAACTTATGCAGAAGCTTGGCCTCGTGGGACATGAATGCTCTGGAGTGACCTTGAAAGTGTGATTTTTTTGCAGGATAGAATGGACAGGAGTGTCATGGCTGTAGGACTGTGAAAGTAAGCAGAGGGACCTAGTTTTGTTAGCTGAACTGTGAAATCAGAAATCTCTGAGGCTGACCCTAGGGTACAAATGCCCTTACTGAAACACAATCAACTGTAGGAAATGTTAAATATTGCCTATGACCCTCAAATATTTAATTTCAGTTAACTTCTTTAAATATTAATGATTTTGAAGCAAAACATCATTTCAGGATGGAAAACAAACTATTCAAGAGTCTAGTTGTTTACAAGGAGGGAAAATGCATCAAAACTGCATACTCTTTCCAACGCATTTTGCCAATATTAAGTTTTACTTAGCTGTGACACATGGTAGGAAATTTTAAAGGTATTTCTACACATAAGTTACAGCCTGCTTCAGGAAAATAAGGTGAAAACTGCATTATACTTGAATATTTTAGTGAAGGACCAGTGACCTGCTCTTGCAGAGAATCCCTAACTCTCTCATGTACACCTACCTACAGCTGTAGGATAGCAGGTTTGGATTATGAATAGGCAGCAAGAGATGATTTTTCTGAATGCTGAGTTTAACAGTGTGCAGATGAAATAAAAATTACATTACCATATAAAGCTTCATTCAAGTACAACTAAATTTCAGCATTGTTCAGTGCTCACCAAGGAACTTGGTTAACTTGCCACGTACCATTGCCTTTCGTTTCTGGTTGACTATAAATGGCTCTGTGGCTTTGTCTAGTACCATTCAATATAGACTACACTAAAAGTCTTAAGAGAAATCATTCAGCTGGCATGGTGAATTAAAATACAGCTGAATGACCAATTATTTTTATTATAGGAGTAATAATGCCCACAAGGTGCTTGAATTCAGATTTTTCTGGTACTATAGTAGCAGCAGAATTCCTGCTTTCAGACTGGGTTGTGTAGGCTTGCTGAGGGCAGCGTAGTGGGGGGAAACAGCAGAAAAAGGCATTGAAAGGAAAAATTACTGTTGCTCTCGTGTTGATGGGAGTGGCACCTAAGGGTGCCACAGTGTAGGATGGACTTTCATCCTGATCACACTTAGCTCTTGCCTTGCTTCTTGACCTTTATTTATCTCTTCAACTTTGTGTTGTTTTTTATACAGATGTGAAATGTGGAAAGGCTTTAGGGGAACTTTTAATGATCTGTAGCTGAAAAAGGCTGCTTTACTGGAAATCCTTGTTCTCATTAAAACTCATCTGATGCTTCCTAGGCAGTGAGACAGGCGAAACCCTTTGACAGTGTCTGAGAAATTTAACTTGAATATGCATTCATGTGAAGTTTGGAAAACTTCTTCCTGATATTTTCAAGATTGTTTTCAGAACTAAATGGTAGAAGTAGACTGTTTTCAGTTACCTGCACCTATCAGGCTGACAGAAGACTTTTCTGTGAAGCTGGTCAAAACCGCCAGCACTATTGTTCCAAAGAATGCTGCTACCAGGAGGCATTCAGCATGACACACCAATGTCTATGCTCGGTAACTCTACTGCAATGCAACCAATGTCTCTCCATTTCATTGTGTAATTCGTCCCACCATCATCGTAAGTCTAAACTACACTTGTAACCTCAGCTCTCAATATGCTGAATTGGCGATAAAATCAAAGTGGGGGGACAAATATTTTTTACAAAGAACAGACATTACTCCCTTTTGACAAGAGACAAATGTTTCATTCAAATGCTGCATTTCGCATATTGGAAACAGTAATGAATTCTTGTGCACCTTTCTCCCTAGTTCACAATGTCAGCCCCAGGCGTAGAGGCACTTCAGGCTTTCCTTACAAAATTAAATTTAATGTTACACCCTCCAGTGGAATGATGCATAAATCAAGTGTTTGATTTGCATGGACTCTAGTGAACAGCCCCATTCTGTGCAAATATAAACCCGGTCTTGAATATTATGTCAGGGACAGGAACAAAGCAATCTAGGGTTTCCAATAAGGATCTGGTACCAAGTGTAATTCAGGCTGGTATTATGTTGCTCTCATGTCAAGGCTGTTATTAAAATTCTTAGGTTTTCCCTCCTTTTTTTCATCTCAAAAGCAAATGTTTTTCCTGACCTTCTTGTATTTTGGCAAACCAGTATACACCAGTATTATTTATACACTGTCTGAGGGAGCTGAGTGGGAATCAGTGGAGGCTGTCAGTTTTCTCTTACATAAGCACTGAGGCTAGCAGGACAGAGAGAGGTAGTGAAACAAGGTGAAGCAAAGATGATAATGGAATAAAAATGCAAATGGAAAGAAAAAGATTAGGTGGTTTTGTACCCTACTTGAAAATAGGCTGCCTTCGTGAGTATTCAGAGCCTGGACCAGGTCAGCAAAGTTAAGTGACTAGAAGGCAATAAATATATCCTGCTTAGACATGCAAATGCTTTTGTGTTCAACACAGTACAAATGCCCCTGCAGGGCTTTCTTGTGGAGCAAGGCTGTTACGTACTGTGCTGCTATAGATGTGTTACATCATATAGATGATGTTCTTAAGTCCTTCAGGGTGGCGGTTATTTTAGTCCAGTGAATTGTGAATACTATTCTCACAAACACTGCTGAAACTTTGATACCTCTGTGAGCCTGAAGTTTGCTGGTGAGATGTTGAGTTTCTGTCTAACCAATAAAGTCTCCCCACAGTACTTGTGCATCAACTTTATTGGGATGGGGGTTCTTTGTGCTTAAATAAGTCAGGGTCTCATGCATTCACCTTCCCCTCTTGCCCCCAGCTTCAGTTAATTTTCTCAGCAGATGCAGTCTGGGATACCCTACAGGAATTCATTGCATGGTTACTGGTTTGTTCTTAGCAAGGATCTGCCTTCTAGACTTGCAGAACTCTAGTGTTATGATAATGAAAGTGCAACCATAGTACTGGATTACTAATATAATTTCAATTTTAACAGTAGGCATATAGTTCTTAGAAACTTAATCTTTAATGTAATTTTGCTTTCATTTCCAGTCAGCACACAGTTTTCTTGGATCAATCACAAACTACCAAGAAAGCAAACCTGAATTTTTCAAATTCCTTTTCACTTAAGGAGGTAATCTGCTGAATCTGCTTCTTAACAATAACCAAGACCTGCTTGGGGCTGTGTTGAATTGGTAGAGTTTAAGATCCAAAGGGGAGTGAGTCAGGCTAACAGTAGGATGAAGCTTTGGTTGCAAGAGGGTAAGCTTTGGCTTGCCAAGGATCTGCTTGGCAGAATCCCACTGAAGTCTGCTCTGTAGAACACATGAGTCTTGGAAAAGCCATGTGACTTTCAAGGACAATATTCTCAAAGCATAGTCAACTTTGATGCTGGTGTGCAAGCAAGTCAGCAGCCAAGAAGGGGGCCCCAGCAGGCTGATATGAGGTCTGTATGCTAAACTCCGTGGTCAGAAGTGGCTCTGGAAACCTTGGGCACTCGAACTCCTCCTCAGCCTTATCTATCTCATGTGATACGTCTCACGTATTTAGAATCCCTTTTTCTTGTGTCATTATGGTGCTAAATGGTGATCTTCACTTACAGCACTCAAGCTCTTATTCTGTGGCTGGTATCAGCTTGTTCTTCATAGAATCCTTCACACACACACACACACACACACACACACAAATCTAGTTAGTTTATTCATATGGATCATACCTTTTGATCTGAAAATTGTGTTGTATGAACTGCACTTCATTGAGGGTTTGCCCGCTGGAAAGAATTGGCAAAGAAGAGCATGAGTACCATGAAGTATTGAGAAGGGGCATATAAGGTCAGATTTCACTAGCAGGCCTGAAATCTACTAGCAGTTATCACTGATGAGATCCCTTATAAAGGCAAAAAGCTCTGTTGGAGAAAAGGACTTAGACTCACTAGTGTAAAAGTGTATTTGTGGCTAGCTAAGAGTTTTTTAAAAGATACTGGGTTCCTAAGTCATTTTAGAGTGCTGTTGGAAACTATACTATCAAATGCTGATCATTTGTGAGCATACCTTCTTTCAGTGCTTAAACAATATTTTCTTTTATGGTAAAATGCACAGGACACTTATGAGGATTGTCTTTCACCCCCATACAACTGCAACTGACTTCAAAGTCTGATTTCTTTGAAATAAATACTGTCAAACTGAGTTACGTTAGCCTATGACATTAACATTAGAGTAAGAAGAGAGCAAGACCCACCCCAGAGTATGGCACATACCTAGCATTATAAAATGATGAGAGGCTATTCAGACTTGATAACACACTAAAGAATGAATTTCCAATTTGCTTGAAGGTTTTTGCCTTTTTTTTCCCAGTTTGTAGAATGGATAACATTATTTCTACGATGTGCCTGATGTTTTCATGCCGCCACGTGGGCAGTCATGCATTTAACTCACTGTCTCCAAAGCCCTTCATTGGGCAGTTGCTATACAGGTGTAAAGTACTGCTACTGTTAGCTACCTACACTTTCCTTTGGTAAGCATTTTTGTTGTGAAATGTACTGAAAACATTCTGAAAAGTCAGGGCTTCCACGGTATGACCTTGATACAGCAACTCACTGATCTAATTATGCTCTACTGATGTTTATGGAAGTCAATAGGACTTACTCATTTTCCTGTATTAAGTACAAGTTAAGTGTTTTGATGGATTGGAATGTTTTTAATTGTTTATTTTCAGTTACCTGCCAAAGTGCTTTGCTGAGTTGGAGCCTAGGCAATTTACTGTTTTGGTTGTCAGTATCTATGATGGAACTTGGAAAGTTAATCAGATGTTCTCAAGCAGGTGGGTGATATCAGCTGCTTATTCTCTTCCTCTTCAGATTTTTTATAAGCATTCTAACCTCAAGTTCTTAGCTTACTGAAGTAGTTTCTGTAGTTCACAGATACTGCATCTGCAAAAGGGATGTGATCTGAGCAATGAAGAAAAAGATGAGGGCATAGGTTAATCTTTGGATTAATAGATGATTCATGATAGGTTTGAGATCTCAAGTGCCAGAACTTATGGAAAATAAGAGCTGTTCTGTTGTTTCATGTTGGTGAGAAGGTTATATTGCAATGAGGTTTTGTTTTGATTAAGGGGATGTTTTTCTTGCTACCACTGTACAAACAATGCTAGGCAAAGTAAAGCTCAATAACTGACTGTCATCTTGTTTTATTATAGAATTGAGAGGGGCATTGGTATGATAATATATGTAGTGAACTGTCTTCATGTCTCTTGCCTGTCAGAAAGAGGTGTACTATACTGGCTTCCTTGAACTCCTTCAAGTTGAGGATTGGGTTAGACTGATGAAAATCTGTGCTTTTTTGGCCCAGCTATCATGGCTCCAAGGTGAGGATGGGGGAATATTTCAGGCAAGGTGCTTTCAGGCTTTAACATGAAAGGCAAGTGAGTTTTTAGTTCTTGGCACCTTCCTACATAATCATGTCCATAGACTCTTCATCTGTGAAATGCACAGGTAACTGTCACATTTAATCTGTTACCCCACCACCCCCAGTGGGATGGGGAGGTGATTTGGTAAAAGGTAAAACCCATGGATTAGGATAAGAAGAGTTTAATAATTGAAATAAAGTAAAATATAGTAATACTACTAGTAGTAATAATTGTAATGAAAACAGTGAATAGAGAGAAATAAAACCCAAGAAACACAATTGCTCACCACCCTCTGACCAATGCCCAGCCTGTCCCCAGGCAGCAATGAGCCCCTCCTGGCCAGATCCCCTCAGTTTAATACTGAACATGATGCTCTGTGGTATGGAATACCCCTTTGGCTAGTTTGGGTCAGGTGTCCTGTCTCTGCTCCCTCTCTGTTTCTTGTGTTCCTCCTCACTGGCAGAGCATGAGAGACTGAAAAGTCCTTGATCAGGGTAAGTGCTACTGAGCAACAACTAAAACATTGGTGTGTTATCAGCATTATTCTTAGACTAAAGCCAAAACACAGCACTGCACCAGCTACTAGGAAGAACAAGAAACCTATCCCAGCCAAAACAAGGAGAATGTGGTCTAACAGGGAATGGCCAGACTTTAACAGAAAAATTGAATTTAGCATTTTAGATGAAACAGTCACCGTAGAAATTTTTCCCCAAAAATGTGGTTCTCTATAGGAGCTATGGTTGGGAAACATACAAGATTTTTGCTTACAAAGCCACTTAAGAGTAAATAAAACTTTAGTTGCTTTAGGACTGTTTAAATATATCATCTAGTTCATAACTGTGATACCTGAACATACCTAGCTCTGTAATGTGCTCTCAGAGACTGACAAATTTACCTGTTTTGGTAGTCTTGCATGCAGTCATGAGCACAGTGCTTATTTTGAGTTGTATGAAGTACATGTCTGTTGTGGCTATTGGGAGTGTATCGCCACAGCAATGGTCATATTGGAAAATCATTATGCTTAGAAATTCTTCCAGAAGCTGACCATGTGTATACTTTTCCAGTTTCCTGTTCTTAGCTCACATCTCTCTTCTGTGCTGGGTTTTTGCTACTGTTTCAGAAGGTAAGAGTTTGGCATCTGCACTTTGACAGGAGATCATCTGTGGCACCCTTCTGTAAGTGCCAACAGGAGAACTCTTCCTTAACAGATTAAACATTTTTGTTTCAAGGAAATCAAGGCTTTGATGTGGGATTTTGCACTTTGAAATCAGGACCATGTCAGGTTTCTGTTGTCTTTATTGACGAAAGGAAGATGTGAATGGTGACCTGTGCCTGGATTGAACCCAAAATGAATAATGTGGATGTGGAAATCTATTCAAAGTGGGGGAAAATTTCAGCTTAAAGTAATGTAGAAAAAACTCTGAGTTTATCCACTCTACTTAGTAATGTAATATCATAAAGTAGCAAAAGATCTCATTCTTAATCCAAATGGGAGAATTCAATTTACTTCAAAGAAAAACCTTGGAAGGCCTGGCTTGCTTTCAAATTTTCTCATATGAATGATGTCGTAGTTTAGGGATGTCATCTTCAGTCAGTTTGTTTTGAGCTGAGAATCACAGAATACCACTTTGGAAGGTACCTCAAGGATCACCTGATCCAACCTTTCTAGGCAAAGCATGACCTAAACAAGATGTCCCAGCACCCTGTCCAGCCAGATCTTTAACGTGTCAAACACTGGGGAATCCACCACTTCCCTGGGGAGAGTATTCCAATGGCTGACTGGTCTCATAGTGAAAAAATTTCCTCTTGTATCTGGTTGGAATCTCCCCAGGAGTACTTCGTACCCCTGGTCTTTTCTACGTGATTCCTTGTAAAAAGGGAGTCTCCATCTTCTTTGTAGGCAACCTTTAAATACTGGAGATTTAAAAATCTCAAAAAATTTAAGAATTCCCCCCCATCAGCTTTAGCACACAGGATCTAAGAGGTCTATGAAAGTGCACATGCTGGCACAGCTGCCTGAATTGTGACCTTGTGACCAAGTTTCTTCTTGCAGAGTATAATCCCTCCAGTTTTTTGAAGTGGTCTTTAACGTGCTGAATCAGAGTCCCAGTTTCTAGAGCTTAGAAAGAACATGGCTCAGGCTAAGTAATGATTTTTGCCTCAGCAGTTTTGTTACTAAAATCTTGAGTAAAACAACTGTAAGCTTATTCAACAAAACAAGCGCAAAATGTTAACTACCCAGCTAGCTCTATGCTTTTTATATTCAGTCATGAAGACTAATGAGTTGGAGACAATTGCTGTGGTAAAATTCAAATGTAGATATTTGCTGCCCTTGCTAATAGGAGAAAAATATAGTATACCATTGGCCTAAAGGTTCCAGCTGTGATTCTTTTGTAACTTGGAGTGTATTAAAAAAAGTTTCAGTCAGCAAGATAAGTTAATTTTTATGACCTTTATAAACTGTTTTAGCCTGGAACAGGGGAACATCTCTTTAAGATTAAATGTTTAAATTCTTTTGGCTCAGGATTGTTAAGCATCTTGAGGTCTCCTTTGTTTTAGAAGAAATCTCCAAAATCTATAAAAGAATTCTGTTTGTGACAATTATTGTCAAAGGAATGATAAGCTAACGTGGAGCTCTAAGCTTTTTAACAGTTCTCATCACTACAATACTAGTCTCACAGAGGAGAGCTGCTTTCTCTTAATGTAGGACTTCTCAGAGTGTGCCTGGTCACCAGGTGCTGTTCCTTACACTTGCAGACACTTGGAGGAACAAATTGACTTGTCACCAGAGTCATTATTTTGTCCTGCCACAGCTGCTGCCTTGGCCAAAGAAATTGAAGAAAAGGACATACTTCTGTGAAAGTGCACAAGTGTAAATCACTCTGCTGCTTTGAGAAATTTCACTGGAACCAAAGTCATAGTGCATCAAATTAAGCAGGTGAAAAAACGTGGCTAAGATTTTAGATGTGCTGCTTGGCTGTTACAGCTCAGCTGCCTTCTATTGCTTTAAGTTCACAGTTGGTTTTATGCATATCTGCATTTCCTTAGTTGTATCAGAGGATGGATTATGTCTCTGTCTTCCTGGAACAGCCTACTACCTTTTGGTGAAGCTGGTTGCCTAGATAGAAGAAGCTGTTCGCTCCTTGGTGTATGGGTTGGTTGGGGTTTCAAACTCAGCTATTTCCATCTTGTTTTGGTATTTCATGCTCAAAACTACAAAAGTAAAATGGCAGTAGTAGAATATTAATGAATTAGGTACCAAGTATTCTGCGTTGTCCCTATTTAGGGGGTAAATTCAGCTAAAGATTCTCTGTCCAGAGTTGGATGCTGTAATCCTCCAAGTACTTCTCCAGATCTGACAGAATGAGTTTTTTAACTTGAAATAGTATCTTTGATAAATCAGCTACAAGTGGGAAAAGTAACAGTGATAGGGAGAAGGTGCGTTTTCCTTGTCTGATCAGAATCTGAGATACAGATGGGTACATTAAAGTCTAATATATTTTCTCCCAGCTACATAAGTTAGTCTAATGAGATGTTATTCCACTACAAACCTTGTCTTGCCTTATTCCCTACACTGACGATTAAAGTGGGCTTGTTTAAACAAAAATGTTCCTATTTTTTTTTTTGCTGTCAGGCTAGGTAAGATGAATTCACTTGTTCTTCCTGGTGGCTAGAATGATGAGCAGCTATCCTGGATTGTATTCAATGGGATCATAGACAAATAGCTCAGGATTTTTCTTTTAACTTACCTGTATTAACCTGTAGGTGTCTAAGGTTGACATTTTGTTATCAATTGCTACAAAGTCAAAAATCTGTTTATTTAATCATCTATTGGAAAGTGTTGTGGTTACAATACTGTCTTCAAAGTCAGTAATATAAATGCATAAATAGTAACCCATGGTTGCCATATAATTAATTCATTCGGAGTTTAAACTTGATATCCTCATTTGATCATGTACCAAATTGAAAAACCTATTTCAGAATGCAGAAAAGAGCACACAGGCTTTGCACAGCACTATCAACAAATGATCACACTTTTTTTGTGGGAATAAGGTTGGTTAGGGAAGTTTCCTCTGCTTTTAATTTACATACAAGAAGTATCTCTAAATATAATTGATCTAACCAGGCATTACTGCTGCTTATAGTTTCCAAGAGTGTTCTTTAGAAAACGGAAGACTGACTAGAGATGTGTGGCTGCATCATTTTGTGCACAAATCTGTACCTTCTGCACGCTGCTGAACAATACAAAATGTGTTATTGATCATATACATGATTGGATGGAGGTTAGTGAAGGGGATACCCTCTGTAAATTTCCTTTGATCCTGCTAAATGTTGTTACCAATGTGCTGCAGGAAATAAGTGAGTGTAATGATTTTAGAGTGGTGATATTGTTGGCTATATCAAAGATGAAACACTGCCTGTGTTCTCTTAGCAGACTTTACAGTAGTGCCACCATGAAAGATCTGAAGATCATTATTTACTGGAAATAAAAGAACAAGGCAGAAATCGATTACTACAACACTAGATATATGTCTCCATTGCACTCTATATACATCTCCTATTTGTTCTAACTTCATGGAAGGATATTTAATACATAATGGAAAGAGGCTTTTGCTTTTGATTTATTTTTCGTTTATTATTTTTGGCATTCCTTGGAGAAATTCTGGAAATCAATACTCAGATGTAAGTGTGCCTGGATGTAGGTAGTGGGAGGCAGTGGCTATTGATGTATTTGTGCATTTTTGCACTGACATGTATGGGGTGTATGCAGTGCTCTGTTCTTGAAGTAGAATGTGCTCAGCCTAAGAGGGGAGGAAAGTCATATTTCTTCCATCATCTGTTTACATACAGTGATCCAAGAGCATAGGTAAATTTGGACAGCTAACTTAAAGCTTGGAAATCAGTCCCACTAAAGTATTCAGTTGAATCTGTAAATATTTGTTGCATCAAGATGAGAGATGAAGACAAACATTCTCAGTGACAGAAAACATGAGCGCAGATTGTCTAAAAATGAGGCAGAAACAGGGGGATGCC
Organism: Psittacula echo; assembly: GCF_963264785.1. Classification (NCBI taxonomy): domain Eukaryota; kingdom Metazoa; phylum Chordata; class Aves; order Psittaciformes; family Psittacidae; genus Psittacula; species Psittacula echo. The sequence goes on from NC_137735.1 coordinate 63,477,802, forward strand.
AAGTGCTGAGGAATTTCAAGTGAAGTCACAAATTGTTTGAAAATGGACATGTTTAGGGTTTTTTTTTCTCTACTGTCTTTTGACCTGTTATGTGGCATCTGGCTGACTTTTGCCTTTGCCCCAGCTGAACATCTTAGATACTACAGCTTCTGCAGTCATTTGGTGAGGGAGAATGCAAAACACTGCTTTTCTTCAGATAAAATAGTGGGATTTGTTTTAAAAATCTTAAGGCGGGTCTCATGCTTCAGCTGAAGTTGCTATTGCATTAAACCTTACAGAGGTTTGAAAGCAAAGTCAATCTGTTGCCCCCCAAGTACCTTTTGATAAGATATAAGAGGTAAACAGTGGACAAAATAAGGATAGGATCAACTAGCTGGTGCATGGGAAGGCACAGATCAAAGGCAGTGATGTGAGATGTCACAACTCAGAGGGGCACACAAAATACTCAAAAAGCACAACACGAAATATGCTTTGGAAGCTTGTTACTCCTTTTTCTTTTTCTTCTTGATGGTCTCATTTATAGAAGGGCTTGTTAGAGGCCCACTTGCCTGTGTATGGTCTGCACAACCTATGATCTTGAATAGCGTTCAAGACTCTTGGGGGAGCTGTTGCTTCCCTCCTACAGAGAAGACTTCACTGTTGCGTACCTGCAAAACCAGCGACTAGTTTAGTGTGTGAAGACATAGTCTGATAATAGTTCCGTACCTGCTCACAGTGTGGCAAGGTGGAAAGGAGGGAAAGCTTTCTTGATGTTTTCCCTCTCCCCCAGTTTAAAAAAAAAAAAGGAATTTGAATCCTGTTAGCTCAGATTATGATAACAGTGAATATAATCTGTGGATGACTTGTTGACTGTTCAAGTTGTCAAGGATGGTTGGTTATATGAAACAGCACTAGGCTTCACCCAGAAAAAATATCTACTTTTCCAATTTAAGGGAAACTCAGAAACTCTGTGCTTGAATGGCAATGTAAAGCATTAAAATTCTTCCCCTTCTACACAGACTGGTTTGTGTCATGGGGGATGGGAAATAATGTTGCTTCCCAGACTGAAACATTTATTCCTTGTTGGTTTTATTTATTAATATGGGCCAGGAGATTGCTAACAGCAGTAGTTTGGTGCTTTTCCTGTTCAGCCCTGACCAGTGATAGCTCAGATTCTTGGTATTCTCTGTGGTTGTGCAGTTCTGAAAACACCACTGCCTAAAACATCTATCAATAACAATTTCTAGCTGATGTATACAGCTTTATGAAAAAGAGTCAGCATCAGCTGAAGTCTAACAATGCATCTTCACCAGGGCTTCCTGGAGCAGCAAGATCAATATCCTCAGTGAAGTTTATGAGGATGCCATGAAACCCTCTAAATGCAGTGGCATTCTCTCCAACCTTTCTTGTAGCCCATCAATTACAGACTAAAAGGTCAGTCTTGCTGTAGGAAAAGTCTGTCTTCAGTAAAGTTTTTTTTTTCTATTTTTCCTGCTGGAGAGGTGGGGGAAGGTGTTTCTTTTGACAGGAGCTGTCCTTTTTCAGTAAACCTTGCCAAAAAAGCCTAAGGAGAATCCTTCTTGCTATTCTGCACTTCTTGCTATTCTCTTTCTGAATCCTCGGTGGTAATTTGGGGTATTTGGAAGCTTGTGATTGTCTGCTTCAAGTAGTGAAACAGCCAGTGGTGATGCACAATCTGTATTGAGCTGGCAAGGAATAAATGGAGCTCTAAAAGTAGATGCCATGTTACACTGTTAACAATTTTCTGCTTTGCTATCAGTCCTTCTAAAATAATTCTAACTTTCCCTGAACAACTACATGAGATTATGAAGCCAACTGTGAAGGGAATACCTGTTATGTATCTGCTTTGATGTTCTCCATGCTCCTCGAGTATGCAAAGCTTCTCATATTTGGTTGTTTGAATACAGGCAAAGGAATAACCCTTGCGCACATGGCTTGACGTTTCTCTACTCCAGCCTTAGCTAGGCAAGAGGTTTCAGCAGTACTGCGTGTCTTAACCTCTTTGCAGCAGAGCTTTTGGGAAATCATTTCATTAATGGTCTGTTATTTCAGAAACTGTCAGCGCTGGTGTAACTCCATTCACCCCAGTGCTCTGACTGCAGGTAGGAACAGTTTGGCCATGGCTGAGCAGTTCTGAATGCAGCTCTCTAATGTTTTATTGAAAAACTGTCACCAAATGCATATGCCTTAATGTTTATTCATAAATTACTTGCAAAGTTCAGCAAATTATAAAGGAGATGGAAGGAGAAGAAGAAATACAAATAAATTTGGAAAATACAGTGGAAGTGAGTAAATACCTTTGCCAAAAATGTGAGTAATCCAAAGCTAACAACTTTGATATCCCCTTTAAAAAAAGGCAATTTCTAACCCTGTGTATTCTAAGGGGAAGCTTTCTGGCCAAAGTCAAGTGTTACCCTGGGGAAAAACTGGAGTAATCCTCCATATTAGGCTGGATGTGAGTGCAAGTGACGTTCCTTGTGAGCTAGATGTTTTTGTCCTGTACAACAGCTACTACTGTACTGTGACAATTTACCTCCCATACATAGAGAGTTCTGAGTCCAGTCTTCCATCCTATGCTCGGGGTAGTTGTGAGGTAGTGATATGAACAATGAGAAGGTCAAGATGGGTCAAGTGCGTATTTTTATCTTGGTTTTGAGGCTGTACCTTTACAGTCCACCAGCTGCCAGTGGGTTGCTGGTGTTGGGCTATAGTGAAGGATTTCATTTCAGTAGCTTAAAAGGACAAGGGAAATGCACTGAAGGAAGGGGTTTATACAAACAGAATGTATCTTGATGGTAATTTTGTATGAGATCTTGTTCTGTGTTAGGTTAAGTGGAAGCTGCTGTTTGTTAATGGCTTGCCAGCCTCGTGATTCCACGAATGGATATATTACAACTTACTACTCTGAGAACAACTGCCCCATTAGCTTTGCTTCACAGTTCCTCTACTCAGGGAAACCTGGCATCAAACATGATGCCGAAAGCAATTGGAGCTATTTCCAGGGCAGGCATAAGACTGTGAAGTCTCTTCCATCCGTGCCTCCCACAAAACCTGCCAGAGCACAGCCAGACCTCTGCCCTTGGCGCTTGTGCTGTTGCAGCAGCCTTCCTGTCTCAAGTAGTTTGCTTTTTTGCAGAAATAAGACACAGTCAATTTGATTCCAAACAATCTCATTCTTGAGGTGTCATTAAGGACCAGACTTTAGCAGTTAATTATCAAATAGTTAGGAGATGTTGGTAAAGATGTTGGATTAGGAGTTGTAGGATGGAGTTGTTGGCCCATCCAGCAGATGGGCAGTGAAAGGATTGGGAGAGAAGCTCCAGTTTTCTTTCAGAGGGATCTCTGAAATGAGACTTGTGAATTACTCATACCCTACCTGATAGCTGTACTAACTACTACTAATCTAGATAATTGATATATCCAGTTTTTCAGAAGTCAGAATTCATTTTCTAATCACATGAGGCAGTAATTGAAAATGAACATTGCATGTATTTCTTAATGTTTTCCATTTGCCAGCTGCAGGCAAAAGTAGTTGCTCTCAAAAGCTGAATTGTTCCAGCACTGTTGTGGCTGAAGCACTATGTAATAGTGACTTTAAATAGTAGAGTAAGCCCCTACCCATGCCTAAGCTTGTTTGCTTTTGTAGGTTTGAAGAGGACTACGTCAATTTATTACTATAAGTTAAAGCAATGGGTCTTCTATGGTGAAACTCCAGCCCTTAATTTCTATTCACATATCCACCTGAGGTTCTGTCAGTGTACTCTTAGGAAGTGCCACCCCTTGAGAGGGTTATGTAGCCCATTCAAGAACTTTGTCACTGACAAAGTCATCATAGAATCGTAGAATGGTTTGGGTTGGAAGGGACCTTAAAGCTCACCCAGTTCCAATCCACTGCCATGGGCAGGGATGCCTTCCACTAGACCAGGTCGCTCAAGGCCCCCTCCAACCTGGCCTTGAACACTGCCAGGGATAGGGCAGCCACAGCTTCAAGTCCTCCTTTGTGTTGAACTTTTACCTGTAATGAACGACTTGACTGAGATGAGCAATGCTAAATCCTGCATCTTGGATCAAAAAACGGTGGACTGTGACAGCATGGAACCCAGTGGCTTCAGCAGGTCCTTTACTAGTACCACTGTACTTCTGCACAGACCTCAGTGCACGCAATTGTCTTTAAGCACACTTGTTAAATTATAGTGAGGATGTAGTTTTAAAACACAATAGGAAAAATGAGCAGTAAGCACCACAATTTGAGCTGTAGACAAGTGGCATGCCATTTTCAGTATACAAATGTTTATGAGAGACATGAATAGCAATTTACTTCCTCTGATATGGTCTCAAACTGAACCAAGACATCTGCTCTGAAGAGCAACTAAGGTACAATTTTTCCCCAGTAGCTCTGGCAAGCAAGAAAAAATGCTGCAGTAGCAGCTCCTTAATCCTGTCACTCCTTAAGGACAGCAGGATTTGCTTGAGGACTCTTTGTTGAGGCAGGATTCCTGACGTGGAAACACAGTATAAGTGCAGGTACCTCTTTCCTGGCGCTCTCTGCTCACAGGCATCCAGTTACTGTGATACTATGGTCATAATTCAAAGCCTTTTCTAAATAAATTATAAATAAATCCAGGGAAGAGTTAAATGTGGTATATATTAGATTTCAGTGATGAAGCCTCTGATTAATACAATGAAAAGCTTGGTTTAATTGCATTACCTTCCATTAGCTCTCCTCTTTCTTTTTTATAATTGTTTCTAAGGCTCTGTGTACCTCATGCCTGCTGGGGCTTTGATCCCACATTTATTCAAATGAGATTTCTGCTTTCAAAACTGCACCTTTCATCAATCTCCTATTAATTAGCCAAATGCTGCATCATATTATACATTGATGCGTTCAGTCGAGTGTGTGCCACAATGAGGGGTGAGCCCATGGTCTGTCTAGGCTCCTCTCAGGAGCTGGTCATTGGTATTCCAGGGTAAGTCAGCTTACTGTAATTTGAAATTGGTCTGTGTCCCATTAGGAATCTGCCCGATCAATACCAAGTGAATTAGAGTTTCAGTGATCTGATTAACTCCCCATTATTTTCTACCCTGGCTGATTTAGAATGCATGATGAGACAATATTCCAGTTTCTTTGCTTTATCCCAGTTTAAATGAAATATAGACATCTGAGGAAGCAGTGGCTGTGCATTTGATTTGGCTGTGCTGTAATAAAGTCAAACACTGTAAGTGTCTGCCTTGCTGTGACAGCCAGGAGCAAGGGCTACCATGCCCCACAGAGGGGAGTCTGGAGGGGATAGGGCTGCTTCTCTGCACTGCTGCTCCTTTCTAGCTTATCCATTCTGTGCCTTGGTTGAGCAGAGTTGACTAGGTGGTGCTTAGCCAAGTGCACATTAAGTTAGTAGATGGACTTATCATTGGTCCTGTGCAAGCAATGAGCTGTATGCAGGCTTGTGCTTCTCTGAGTAGTAACCCGAGGTTCAGAGGGGGAAAACACTTTGTGCAGACCCCGTTTGGTGTGAGCCTGAAACGGAGCCAAGGCTTGGGTGTGCAACAGAAATGGGAGATATGCTCTGAATTCATCTACATTAAGGGATCTCTGCCATCATGCAAGGGGGAAGATAGGAAATCTCATCAAATTTTGTTAGGTCATAAGTACTTCATCTTCGGGACATGGATCATTATTTTGTGTTGGCAGCTTGTAGATACAATCCCTAAATGGAGCTTCCATTTGCTATTTTATTGCAAGTATAAAACAACAGGAAATGGGACCAGAAAGAAAGGCTGTGAGTCATGTGAATCTGGAAGGTAATTTTTAAGGAAAAAGATTGCTGCCTTTAATTCATCTGCTAATTTTGAAGTGATGTTAATAGGTCCTACTTATAATCTCTTTTCTTTATTCTTAAATTTACATTTCCAAGATAAAAAGGCTTACTGTTTTTACTGCCAATTTCCTTGGCAGTGCATAGTAATAGCCTGGGGAAATGGTGGGAAAAGAGCAATCCCAGTTTGCTGCAAATAGCTGTACATCCTGATAACCCTAATGCCTACTCTGTCTCAGTGTTCACTGGTTGTGGAAAAGAAATAAGATAGGAAAGATTGCCTGTGTGATAGCCAGAGATGTTTCAACAAGGTATTCCTATGTTAAGACCTTGCTCCTAAAAAATCGGGCATTGCCAGCTACATACATGAAAGACAAAAAGGGCAAGGTTTCTAGTCATGCTTAGGTACTAAAAAGGAGGACTTGGACCTAAAGCAGAAGTTGCTCTATTTTAAAATCTATGGTCTTACTGTACCAGTAGACCAGAATTACAAAAATACTTCAAAAATCAGAAAGTGATTTAGAGAAAGCTTCAGATACATTTATTTTAGGAGACAAAATCATGTTTATATTCCCCTTCAAGCTGTTACAGAGTCCTAGCCCCTTTAATGCATTTCAGGACATAAAATGAGCAGCACTGCATATTTTCTGTGCTAATAGGCAAAAAATGGGTCATAATCTGCTTAACATGTGCAATGAGTATATTAATATTAATTTTATCTTTTACAAATTAATATAGATTTGCTGAGTAGTACATGTGTAATACATAAATACATACATAAAAGTTTAATGCAGGCATACTTTTGTACATCCTGCCAGTACACATATTGACACAATTTCAGTGTTTCTTCATTGCTGCTTCATAGACAGTTTACAGTTGAGGGGTTTTCTGGGGGGTCGGGTAATTGTGGGGGTGGGTGTGTTTTTCCCAAATGAGAAAAGAAAACAGCAGAGTTGCAAATGCCCACAGTTTGAGTCATCTCTGGGCATGGAACCTGGAAACTCAAGGTTAGGCCCCTGTTAGTGCTCTTCAGAGGTCCTGGGGCAGGACACCACTGATGAGATGATAAATCTCTGTACTCAGCCCGCTAGAGGGTGACAAAGCCTAATGTTAGGAGCATAGAGGTGACATGCTCCCCTGGGCACTGGGGGTCCAGAGCCTTTGGTATCCTCCTTGCCTGCCTGGGGTGCACCTCCTTGTCCACCTGCCAGGCTTAAAATGCCCATGTCTAATGGCATAAACCATCCCTGCTTGAGAAACAAGTGCTGGGCCTTCAGATCATGGGTAATAATCTCCTCATAGCATCATGAGATGGAGGAAACAATTCACACTTTATTTGTGCTAAAAGTTATGGGAAAAGTACTACCGCAGATGTAGGACAGCTGACTCCATCCCAGTACTGTGTGCAAGGGCTGAGAGCTGTGCATTCTGTAGTGAGTTTGCCAGCAGATGACACAAGGAGGTGTGGAGAGGTGGCCATATGCTAACTTAGAGAACCAGTGGCCAGCTGGTCTATTCCAAACCCCCTAAAGCTGGTGGAAAGGTGAGCTGTTGACTTAGCTAAGAATTTGGTCATGACCACAGCAGAAAGCCACATCACAGTGAGTCCCAGGAAACCCAGCTGGCCTTCGGGCTGGAAAGAGGCACTACAATGAGCTTTGGTTGTAGCCATCTCAAGCATGTTGCCTTTGCAGAGATATGCTGTTTAACAGCATATGTGATAGCCCCATGGGAGACATCTTGCCCTGCAAAATGCCTCTTAAACTAGAAAGCCACCTATTTAGTTAATCATTGCCATCTCTGTGCAAGTACTGAGACTAAATCCATGATTTCCAACCTGTGCCTGGTGCTTAGATTGCTTAGATTGCTAAAGTCTGCGGAACAGTAGTGCTGAACTGGTCCCATTCAGGCACCTCATGTGGGCTTCCACATGTGAATGGGAGGATACCATTTTTCTGGTGGTGAAACTGGAAATGTGAGGTCTCTTCAAGATCTGAGGTAGAAGGAAGCACCATGGAAACCTGGTAACTACCCAGGAACAAGGTGCTGAAATGAAGCCTCACCTGACTTGCATTGAAAGCACCAGCAGGCTGTTAGGTGCCTTCCTCGAACGTCCTTTTTTGCTTGCTTATGCACTAGGCTTGCAGAGAGCAGCTGTACCCACCCTGTAGCTGTTCACTGAATAGATACTTGGTTGAATGTTTTGCATCTCACTTTTGTGCTGAGGTTTTTTTTTAGTGCTTTGAGTGTCATTTAGTGGGATTGGGGTGGTTGATGCAGTTGAAAATAAGAAATTTCTGGAGCTCTGAGCTGTGTGTTCCTTAATGTTCAAGTGCTATAGACCAATTCCGTATCTCTTGGAGACTAAGGAAAGAACAGGAAAGGAAAAGAAGTGTTGGTGAGGACTCATATAAAATGGGCTACACTAACAATAAAATAACATTATAATCTAAAAGGAAAGTGTTTCATGAAATTACATCTCAATAGGGCTAATCATCTTTGGAACTGTGCAAATTGTGAAATCCTAAATGAAAACTTTGTAGGATTTGAAATAAGTTTGTGATGGATTTCAGGCATGATTTACTACGTCAATGTTTTATTATTATTTCTGAGAAACCCATATAGAACTCTATTAATTAAAACTCAGGCCGACACTTGGCTCCATAAGATTTAGGAATTAGTGTGATTTTATCTCATTAGTGCATTTACTGCAGTGTTCGTCCTTTTAATTAAGCATTAAGTCCCTCCAAGGTGAGTTTTATCATCCCATAATGCATCTGGGCTTTCACTACTTGTCTAAATACACATTAGGAGATGACAGCCACTTTGGAGAAACCTTAATTGTGTTATCACTGAAGTTTGATTCTTTCATTTGTCTGTTTTGGATGATAGATTTTAATTTCTTTACAGCCTGCTGCAAGTATGTAGGAAACATACTGTGATGGCAGTTGTGCCTAATGCTAGTTTTGCCCTATGTGGTTCAAGGCCAGGTTGGACAGGACGTTGAGCTGCCTGATCTAGTAGAAGGTTTCCCTGCCCATGTCAGTGGGTTTGGAACTAGATGATCTTAAGGTCCTTTCCAACCCAAACCATTTTATGATTCTATATAGAATACAGGAATGCTGAATTCAAAGGACTTGAGAAGGACCTGAGCCGAAGCCCAAAGAGGTCTTTCCACTGATAGTGGTGGCTTTTGGAGGTGATCGAAGGTGTAGAGCTGCAGTGAGCACTGCTGGTCCTATTTGCTTACTGTCTCAGGGATAAGGCACACACAGTAAAAAGGTGCTGTCACACCTTGTATCTCACTTGGGCTTTCTAGCAGCAAGTGTGACTGGTTGTGGGCTCCATCTGACAGAGTCAGCTTAGCTTGAAAATGGCTACTGTGCCTCTACTTGGGTGTGGGTTAAGAAGATCATAAAGCTCAGATGTACTGAGATCTCCAGACCTCTGCTTCTCATAATATATCGAGGGCTGGAGCCCAGGCTTCTGTGGTGCCAGTCGGTCATCATTTTCATGGAAATGAGGGTGTGTCTTGTATGTATAATACATACATATGTGTCGTATATGCATACATACGTCTGTATATAATGTATGTATATAAAAGACCACTTTTTGTCCCAAAGAATTTGCAGTGTTAGGATTTGAAGGACACTGACTGAATACACAGAAGTGTTGTGTAGTGACTTGAAGTGTACTATAATGAAACTATCCCTGCAGATATTCTCAGCTATGAATACAGTCCTGTTTAAATAGTAGGTTTTGCAGTATATTTGTGGCAGGAGCAGAGGTGATATCACCAGCCTATTTCAATAGGCCTTTTTGTTGTCAGATGGTAATGTAACAATAAGTTGTCATTATTTTGCCTTGATATTTCGCTGATAACTTGGTGATTCTCTGTAAACCCTCACTAGAAGAGTTACGTTCTTAAAAATAATAATAAAAAAAATCCCGTTTCTTGTTTCCATTGTACTTTGTTATTGCAACTTCTTAATTCCTGCACTCCTTTATTTCTTGAAATAAAAAAATGCATTTTGCATGCATGTCAGCCTTACAGATCCAAACCCTCCAGGTCAAATAGACATCCTTGTGATTTATTGTCATGACTGTTGTTGCTATTAGTATTAAGATGTGAATTATTTTGGAGTTTTTTGGTAAATGCATCATGACTGTAAAATTTCTTGCAGTAAACAGAAAAGGCTGAAACAGGGCAATTTGTTGATACAAGTCAGACTAACCACTCAAAAATGAGGCAAAATTATTGCTATTTTCCTGAGCTCTGTTACTTCTGACTTAGAGAGAAGTGTGTGTGATTTAGTAAAACTGGACATCTAGAAAATCTCAGCAAAAAGAGCTTCAGGCTCTGTAACTATTACTAGTGAAGCTTGGATATTCCTATGTTCTCCAATCTAAAAAAAACCAAAAACACAACCTACAAACCATCATTAATTTGCATTTTTCTTAACCCTAGAACAAAGCATATCTTTAAAATAACCACACTAGTGAAAACTGAACTTGAGCATTCAAGGGTAACAGTGTCAAAGTAGTGTGTCTTCCATGTGCAGATTTAAATTAAGTGTATATGATTTTCATATAAACCCCCCTTACTTTCCTTTTGTGGCTGTCTGACCCTGAAGAGCTTAACACTCTTATCTGCTTTCCGTTGGTTTTTATGTAATAATTCTGCCATTGCTTTGAGGGAGTTTTTAACTGTTTCTTCTAGAAACATCCCTTCAAGTCTGAAGATGTGAAAAGCACAGTTAGTTATGATGTGTAAATTTCCTTATAAGAAAAGTACCTTTCCACAGTCAGATAAATCACACAAAAAAGGATCGTGCCTCTCGGAACTGTTCTGTCCGAGCAGATCCATGGTTTAATAAAGCCTTCTCAGGCTGGTCAGCATGTGTGCTGCTGAAGACCAACAATGACCCATCCAAGAGTTGAACCCATTGTGCGTCTCCAGACTCTCCTTAGGAGTCCAGGAGGCAGTAGACAGGCATCCATGCAAAGGTCCTTAGCTTCAGGAAGACCTGCTCTTGCTAAACTCATACCTTCAGCTGAGCTTCAGTAACCAAGACCAGGTGCTGAGAAGAAACATGGCTGGCCCGAAGAGCAGATTTTCTTCTTATTCCTGAAACTTCAAAAACACAAGAGTGAGCTATGGAGAACATCTGAAAGGAGGGAGCATGGTGTCGGGTTTTTATATCAGCCAGGATGGACTAACAGGAAGCCTGTGGAGCAGCCTGTTCTGGTATCTGTAGTGCTTCACTTCATGTGAACGAATATCACATTCACTATTGTGCACTGCTTGTGCCTGGTTTCTGTCCAAAAAACTGAATTAAAAAATCACTGCTGTGATTCTGGCACTCAGTCTTCTCATTTTCTTCTGAACACAACTACAGCCTTTTTGTGGTTTAAGCCAGTCAGCAAGTCAGCCACACAGTTTCTACTCCCCCCCCCCCCCCCGCCGGAGGGATGGGGAGGAGAATCAAAAGAATGTAACTCCGCAGGTTAAGATAAAAACAGTCCAGTAACTAAGGTATAACACAAATCACTACTGCTACCACCAATAATAATAATGATAAGAGAAATAACAAGGGAAGAGAATACGATACCGCCCGCCGAACGAGCCTGACCGAGCAGAGAGAGTGCCCTTCCGGGTAACTCCCCGTTAGACGCCTGGGCATGACGTGCTGTGGTATGGAATACCTCTTTGGCTAGTTTGGGTTAGGTGCTCTGTCCCTGCTTCCTCCCAGCTTCCCCTCCTCCCTGGCAGAGCATGAGACTCACAAAGTCCTTGGTCAGGGTAAACATTCTGACCAGCAACTGAAAACATCAGTTTTATCAGTACTGTCCCCAGGCCGAAAGTCAAAACCACAGCACTGCACCAACTACTAAGAAGGAGAAAAAGTGACTGCTGCTGCTGAACCCAGGACAAACCTGTACTTCCAGCAGTTGGAAAGGCTTGTAACTGGTGTTGGTGAGCCAAGTCTGGGAACCATGGTTAGTTGTAGATGAGTGGTTTTAGTGGCATGAAGGTGTAAGTGGCTGAGTTGAAGAATTTCAGTGGTATTTGGGTGCCTGGTGTTGCAAACTGAAAGACATAGCCAGATGTGTTTGCTCATATTTTAAATTACTACTCTTGATTTACATGTCATCTGAACTTCAAGTTCAATTTTGGCTTTTTTTGAACTGCCGTTCTGTATGTGAGGGTGCTGATTCCCATTACCTGGTTCTTTTACTGGTCCTGACACTTTGACCCAATTTAGTCAGGAACTCTGCTGCTCTTCTATGCAAGTGTAAATCAAAAGATGTTCTCCTGAAGTAAGTTGAACTGTGCTTGCATAAAAGTGCCCAGAGAAGACACTGAGGCACATATTGCAATGCATATTAAGCAATATGGGGCATTTGGGATTTAGTGCTACCAAATCCATTTCCCTAAATTTCAGTTTTCTCCTGTGTAGGCAATCCTAGTGCTGTCCTCTTCAAGAGTGATAAGATTACTCTGTACGATTGCAGTGAACCTGTAGTGGAGGTCCAGGTGTAGGGACTTGCCCCTTCTTATATAAAGAGATTATCAATTCTGAATATAATCTGAGGAAAAGTTATCTTGCCCTGCTTCAATAATGAAATGTCACCTATTTTTCCAGCAAATTACAAGAAAAGGTTTTTTATTGTATAAAAAATCCAGCCTACCTCTCTGCAGTAGGGTGCAGGAATCACCTTTTGATCCCAAATATGGATGCTCGAGTTTGTAAATTTAATAATAAAAAAAAAAAAAAGATAAACCCCCCTGTGGCAGTACTTACACCAGAAGCAATAAACTCTGATTAGATCTCACTGTTTTTTGTGTGGGAGTCTCTTTGGCTTTCACAGAGGTGAGAGCTTGGACAAGATAATAGCCTCAGACAAATGCCAGAGCTTATGAAGTTTAAAGACCCATTCAAATCTCACATGGTTTAGGAAATTAAAATAATCAAGTAAGTTTTCTGTCACTGTCACCTGTGTACCTAACTGTCTGTGCCCCTCTATCATTCATTCTCATGTAATGGAGGATTTATCTGTACTTGTTCCGTTGCGCTGCCTGAATGTCTGCATGCCGCAAATATCTCCCTCAGCACATCTTTATTAACCTATAAAACAGCCAAGAGTCCAAACCAAATAATTGAACACCATCAAAACATCAGAGATGCTTCTGGCATTTGTGTCTTGTCACAACTGAGTAAAATGAATGTTTAAGTGCATCAACATTCTCTCCTCATGTATGCTTGCCATGCATTTATCTTAGTGCAAGTAATTAAACAAGGAGGCAAGATTAAGCTGAAATAGGGAGGATTGTGTGCCACTCAACCTAGCTGTTACCTGTATTTCCAGGTAGGCTTCATGAGCTTTAATTGATACTAAAAAGCAAGTAATTGTGAAAAGATGGCTAATTGAACCTTAAAGGCAAAATTTGGGTTAGCAACTCTTACCCAGTCATTGCGATTGGTGAAGGATCACCTGTAGAGCTCGCACATTGTCTTCTCAGTAAGAAGCTCCTCAATATGAATAAGGATGAAAGAAGCAGAGCTTAAATATTCTGTGGCTTTTGTTTTTTTAAGGCAGTGAATGGTTCCCTGTTTGGTTCGAAATTTGAGAGAAGATGCATGATAGCTAATACTTTTGCAGTGAATTTTCTTGGATTTTAGTTGGGATTTGGAAAACAAGAAACATTCCTCCTGCTTGCATCTTCTTGCTGTGCCTCTTAGGTGAAGTTGCTGTATTTGCGGAAAACTGGAGAAATTTTTATCTCTGTGCTATTGAAAAGAAGAATCAGAAGGTGCATGGAATCCCTTGAGTCCTGAGCTCATGTATAGCAAAGCCACTTCCTGGATGAAAGACTTCCTTATGTTGAGCTGAATGTTTAAAGCTTTGGGTGCTTTTATAGAGCATTGCTTTCAAGCATTTGTTTGTATGCAGCTGGGAAGCTGCTTATGCAGAAGAGTGATTTCTCTATTTTGCCTGAGAAAAAAAAAAATATATGTTTCTACCTAGGACATTTCCTCTGATATTCCCCTGGCTCTCTACATCTGTTAAACATAACTTGTTGTGTCTCCTTTCTCTTTCAAGGCAACAAACATTGCGTCCATTTAAATGACAAGATAAAGGCGTTCAAAATCAAGCATGTGAAAGACTGGGCCCTGGCAAACACTGTGCAGAGCTTCTAGATATTTAAAGATGTGCATTTTATGTCCTTGCAAAATTTGTACTGTGTGAAGGTCTGCCTTCAATAAACTTGTATGTTCCAAATCATAGGTTACATCTGAATGTTAGGCCAAGTCATGTTGAGCTGCTGGTAGCAGTGGGGTACGAAAGGGGCTGCACATGATTGTAGTAACAATTCCCTGAGCCTTAAAACTGATGCAACTGGAAACAACTCTAAAGCTTACCTCTTTCCTAACTCATAAATACCTACTTTTTTTTTTTTAAATCGGAAGTAGAAATCTAACTTGGCAAACTGATGTTCTGGATTTTAATTTCTTTTTATTCCTTAAAATTACATTTTATTTTCTCCTTTAAAAATTAAATACACAAACCTTAGCTTTTGTGCTGGCCGCTGCTTGGGCAAGGTATAGTCTTGCAACAGCTCTGAGTATTGTTTTGTCCAGCAGGAGCTAGACAGCATTAAGTCATAGAGCTGCAAGTGTCAAATCCCCTTATCTACAGTGCTTGAAGAAGCAGAAGTTTCAGAGATATAAGGTGATATATGCATGAGGGAGGATTGTCCTCATGCAGCTTTTGAAGAGGTCTATTTGGGGCAGCAAGGATGGTGCCTTAAAAGGGAGCAGGTGAGCATGTGCAATCTTGTTTTATAGACAGCATCAACTCAGTAGGGGGGAAAGTGTATTACTGGTTAAGTGCAAAAAATAATCACAAAACAAGAAATGCTTGCCTGAGAGGATAACATAATATAAAGCGAGTCTGAAAGTCACTCATAAAGGACAGGATATTAAAGCCAGGGTAGGGGAGGGGCAGGCTGTTAATCTATGTGTCTGTGATGTCAAAGACCCATGCCAAATGGTTCTTCTGCAATTTGGACAACTTCCAGCAGAAATGTTCACCAGCCGATGTGCAGAGCTTGGCCCATCTTCCACCCAGTTCTCTGGTTTCTAGGGAAGGAGCAGTAAATATTTTACAGGAGAGTGTGACTGGAGTAAACAGAATTGAACTGGAGCAGTTCAGGAAGCGTAGGGGTGACAAATCCTCCTTTCCATGAGACAACTGTGCTCTGAAAGACAGACTATAGGAGAAGCCCATATCTAAAACACAATTGCATGACAGTCTTCACATAGATTCTTTTTCTCCAAACTTGATGCTGTCAGTCTCTGAAAGGGGTAGATAGTTGAAGCCTCTGAGTGCGAAAGGTAGAGTCCTTCATTGCCTTGTGCCATCAGGCTGGCTGAGCAGAGGTGTCAGCCTCTGCTTGCATTTTATCATGCTTAAAAAGAGAAGCAAGTAAAGAAACAGCCTTTGCCAGTGACTACCTCCTACCTCCCCACCCCCCCTTTTTGCACACATTGCTTGGTACCATGGGGTGTATCACAGTATGGAGGCTGAATGAAACTCCTGAACTATTTTCTCTTCCCTCCTGATGAGATTCTTTGTATGTTTTTGCTGGTGTAAGAACAGCTTGGTATTTGTATTAGGGCAGCAAACAGTTCGTTAGTGGGGTGAAGATTTACTGTGCCAGTTGTTAAACATACATATGAAGTAAGATGGATTCCTGCTTACAGCATACAGGGGCAGGCAGAGCTATGATTATAGTAGAATCGCTATCGGCCTTTAAGGACACCTGTGAATGACTTGGATCAGTCACCGTGGAGATCTGTGCTGGAATTAAAGGGTGGTTCTAGCTTTGCTGACTCCTTGTCTATCTCAGATGACAGGAGGCTGGGATGTCAGGCAGACAAAATTCCTGTCCCCGTGAATGGGCACTGTGCACGTAGTCATGAGATGGCAAGGATCTTGCTCATTGCTGTTGCCCATCTTTCCTATTTTATTTGCTTTATTCCTTGGATTGTTAGTTCTCAGACATTTTGTATTTGTCTTTAAATTTGACAGAGACAGAGAAAACTCTACAAGTATTTGCTATCAAAATGTTAAGTGTAACAGTTTATCCTGGAAATCAGCAAAGATGCATCTCATTACAGGTGTTACAAATACTCATGGTCCTGTTAAGTGTATAGCGTAACCAAGTTGCTATTGTCTTCATCTATATCTTTCTAAAGCTATATAGAATTACCTCATCCTGAATATCTCGGAGACTGTTTGTTGGCAGAATTCATGGCAAACATTGGTTATTCTCCCATAAATCTGAGGGAAATCATTCCGGATTCTCAGGTCATGTCAATCAACTCTGCTTGCTTGAAGTTAATGGTGCAACAACACTGGGAGTCAGGTGAGAATCTGAACTATTGTGCTAGAACCTGATCTATGCTCTGTGCCTGCCTCTGAGTTAGATGAGAGTGAGAGGTTTCACTTCACCTCTGAGGAAGCATAAGAGATGTCTTTGTCCTTCCAGAGAAAGAGACTGCCAAATTTGGTTTTGCAAGTTCTGAATGAAAAGGTATCAGAAAGGGGGAGGATGGGTTCCTGCACAAAATGGCTTTTTGTTGTATTTTTGCTTGTTTGGACTCCTGTTAGACAGAGAAAGTGAAGCCCATGTGAACGTGCTTAAGTTAGCTGATGTGGCCTGGAGAAAGCAAGGATATAGCTGCAGCATCTTACTGCTCACCCTAGTGTTTCCGGTCTCCAAACAAGCTGAAGGATGTGTCTGTGGCATACTGCTGTTTAGATACTTGCACATCTGGGACTTGTGCTTCGCTTCCCTCCCCTTCCTATTAGGGATCATATAAAAAGATCCTTTGTAAAGCAAGTTTGTAAATAATTTAATAGCAGATATAAAAAGCTCTTTTTTTTTTTTTTTTAACTGGCACTTTTTTGTAAATCTGCCTCTATGAAAAATATTCCTAGCAAAGTTCACACAGAGAAGGCTTAAAGTTGTTACTAGGCATATAAATTGACTGCTTTCTCATTTATATGCAGGCAAATTTCTTTAATTTATTAATCTGATTAGCATAGAAAATTACGGCACTCATTGTCACCGAGAAGTCTCACTTAAGGAAGGTTTTATAAAGCTATAACTGAATGGAAATAGAAAAAAATACATGAGTGATTTGAATTCTTTCGCTTTAAAAAATATTTTACTTCAGATGCAAAAAGATGTCAAAAAATATACTGATTGCAAGAATCTAACTTTCTTAGATTGCTTCACCCATAAGTATTTTGTTTTCTTCTATTTAATTCAGGGCAGAGGAAAAAGATTATTGAACTTAAGTTTTAAAGTTCACAAGGGGAAAAAATAGCTTAGATGAACTGTTCTGTGGTAACGTAGGAAGACACTTAATTAACTGGGGCTTCATTTAAAACTCTACTGTAAATCTTTTAAAAATTAATCAAAGTCTCTGCTGAATTATCTCTTAGCCAAGTTTTACAGTCAAAAGGATCTTAAATCAGTAAGGCCTGTCACTGGGAGAGCTGTGGTACGTTTTTTCATATTCTCTGCAAGCTCATCTGCTCTTGGACTTGAACGTCTTCCTTGGGTCCATTTGCTCTAGCAACAGCTGGCTTTTTGAAGCAGCACATTCACAGCTCACAATTAAACAGTATTCTAGTGAATTTGAGCTCAGGCAGACGAAGAACATCAATGACAGTGAGTTTCCTCCCTCCTACCCTTTGCTTGTTCAGTTTTAAAAAAACTTTATTTTACTTTAATCGCTCTTTAGAGACACGGTTGCTGGAATTCTCTCTTCATCGTGGTTTCCAGCTGAGAAATTGTTCTCTCTTCTTGCTGAGGGAAAAGGAGAGAGTGTCAGCCCACACACACTGCAGATGTGAAAGGGGGTAAACAGGGGGAAGCAATGACAATTAAAGAGCATATGGTCAAAAATAAATCTGTACAGTAGTGCCAGTCCATATTAATCACAAGATTAAGAATAATAGCGTATCTGTACAAGTAGCATGCTAAATCTCCTATTACATTTACTAGCCTTCATATATCTGTATCTGTATGTTTATCAGGGTGTCTTACATGATATACTATATGAAGTGAGGGAGGATTTATAGTACATTTTGTGTAAAGGATCTGATAAAAAACTGCAAAAAAGGCACGATAAAACATTAACATCTGGAAAGACGTATGCCACTGGAATAACACACACCAAATATGCGGATGAATGTATGAAAGAACAATAGAACTGAACCTTTATCTCAGCAGAACTGCAATATGCCAAGCTTTTTACATATGGGTAGAAAATGTAGCCTCTAAGTTTTCATCTCAAGTTTAGCACTGTGAGGAGGCTTTATGCTGTATCACTGTTAACGTGTTACTTTGAGATCTTGAGGTTTTGTTAGTAGAAATAACTTCATATGCTTTTGAGATGGGTCTGTTTTCCTCTGAACATGTGTGTGCCTTGGAGGGACTGAGGAACAAGCTGAACTAAGCTAGGAAAAGTTTTCAGTGTACATGAGGTTTTATCAACCAAACCAACACTTTTAATAGGTCTGCTTATAATACTTGTGTTCTGCGAGGAGCATGTAGGGAGGGGATGGGTGACCAACCCTACCTTTGTGGCTGCGTCTATATTAAGAGTACATGGTCTGAATAGTGAACTTGTACTCTGTGTGCAGGCATGAAGGTAAATTGGGGGTATATATTTTTTATAGCACTGTCTCAAGCCTTAGGCTTTAAAAAGCCTTTCCAGAATGGCTGCTCTCCCATCATCTGTAATGGTGCAGATCTAAATCAATTATCTGTTAAAAAATAATCCATTGTGATTCTCTTCTGTAAAAATTAAGCACTTGAGTGTCTTCAGCTGTGCTAAATATAAGGGATTTTTCTGCTGGTAGTTCCATGAAGCTGTGAAGTTGCTGTTACCTGGGTTTCACTGCAAGGACATGGAAATGGATGATTCCCCCAAGAAAAGGATAGTGACCTGTGGCGAGCATGGGTATGAGGGATACTGGGTTGGGAGTAGCAGCAACACCAGGCAGAGCTCTGTGTTGCAGCTATCATATGCTGTTGGATGTTACTGAGCCTCAGGTCTGAACCCAAGGAAAACACTGCTTTAGAAGAGTTCTGTCAGGCTATCAGCTTTTCTCTGCAATTCGAAGGATTTTTTTGAAGGATGTAAAGGTTTCCATTACACCATTACTAGTGGTTTCAGAGGAAGGACCATCACAAGTCTTGGGCTAAGCCATAAAAGCAAGTGCTCTGCATTAACTCTGAGACCCACCGGTGCACACCTAGGTCAGATACCTGCCCTTATTAATACTTTGCTGAATTATATCTGTATGCTTGCGTCTGCCAGCAAAGCACTGAAGCATGTATTTAAAGCATTGTTGAAAGTACTTAACCATAGTTAACTAGAAAATTATAATATTTCTTCCCTTGTACAGTGTTTTATGATGAGATAATTTTCCCAAAGAATATGAATGTATCTTTAATAAGTGTCAGAGACACTGTTCCATACAGTGGTATTGGGGGTTCCTGTTATTTTGTTTTCTGTTCTTAGTGTAAGAATGACAGAGGTGAGCATCAGAGCCCTTTGAAGGGGGAAGTATGGATGTACACCATGAATAATAGGCTGGGTTTTCTTCATCTTAGGCTTACTTTCTGTCTTCATCACCTGGAGCTCAGAGTTCCCAAGCATGCCTCTGAATTTCTTACTTGCCGAAATAACATTGTCTGGAAAGAAATATGATGCATATGCAAAATGTTACCCGAAGTACAATGTGTCCTTGTGCCTGTCACAGGCAATAGTTGCACCCCGTTTATAAGCTCGTATCCATGCAGCGGTACATGCCAGGGCTAGTTTGCACAGAATAGGAATGGGACTGCTTCAGAAGCAGTAAGGATGCTAGTAAGGTGCCTGCTGGAGATACACTTCATCCAACAGGAAGGATAATAGAATTGCTTTTTTAAAATCAGCTCCTAAAATAGAGAACTTTATGATTTGATATTTCAATAGATATGGAATTATTTATCAGCCTTGCATGCAGTTCGCTCGATCTCACAAATCCATCATGCAAAGAATACTATGACTGTGTCTCTGCCTGTATTTGTCTCAGCTCCACCACCAATTGCTGTGTTTTCTCTCTACCCTTATTAAGTAGCTACAGTAAGCGAGGATAAGAAATTAAAATCTCCCCTGCTCAAAGCATGTTCAGTTGAGTATCTCAGGTGGTGTGTGGTCTTGTGCCAGATTTTTGAATACAAAGAGAATGCAAGTTTCTTTTAATTGAAAAGTTTATCTTTCAAACTTTTTCAGGTAAAAGCACTTGCAGGAGACTTTTTAGATAGTCTGACAGCCACTTCTGTTGTTCTTGTCAGTGTCAAAATGCTCCTGTAAACCTAGTAACTGAGAATGAATGTGCTGCATGGCTGGAGCTGTGTTGTGGTTGTTGACAGGTTTGAGTACAAACAGAATGGCTAACATGGACTGAGCTGCTCAAGCAGTACAAAGCTCCTCAAAATGGAAAGCAGTCATTAACACCGCTGAAGCTTTCTTAGGTGGTCAGTAACTTTCTGCTGGTCAGCATCTCATTATTCACACCAAGTCTTCTGTTCTTTCTGATTTCCTCCCAAGCACATGATATATTTGCAGCAGCCCTCCTAGATTTACTGTTTTGCATCTGAACGAGGCAGCAGCTGCTGATGCTGTGATGATGCATGCAATCTAAGGCTGCCAGGTTTTTATTCTTGTCTATGGGGGTTTTCTTTGGCTGCTACTGGGAAGCTTATTGGGCATGGTCAGTGGTTTAGGATGGGCTAGAGACATGGTTAAAATACAGTTAAAGGACTGCTTAGGTACTCAAAGACATGCAAATGCTTTAAATGTCCTAAACAAGATCATGATGTGAATAGGAGGAATTTTTTCCAGATGACTGACCTCATAAAAATGTTTTTGATGAATTGCTTTTTTTTGTGCATGATAGTTTTTGAACAAGTGTTCTTTTAAGATTAGAGTTCTGGTTTATGCATTTGAACAGTATAGAGGCCACAGCCAAAAAGATGGCTTTGGTGGATGCCTTGATTTTTGTGGCACACTGCACAGAGTTTGGCCCTGAGGAAGAATATATTATTTTGTTAGAGTGGACTGAATTAAAATCTGGTTTTTCTTGCATGTTCTCTTCTTGTTACACCTTTATGAACTGAATTTTGCTGCTGAATATGCAGTTCAGCTTGGTTATGCTCTCTATCCGTGCTGGGCAATAGCTGCCTTGCTATGAAAGCAGTCCTTGTTGCAGCTCCTATCGCCAGGCTGAACTCTGCCTCAGTAGGAATGAAATAACGCCAAGAGTGTCCCTTCCTTCAGTATTTGTGAAACTGGGAGATTCCTGCAGTGGAGAGCATTAACTGGAGCTGAACAAATGAGTTTGGGGCTTCATCTCCAAGGGTCTCTCAAATAGAATTTATTTTGGGGTGATGGTTGGGTTCTTTTAATGAAGCTGGAAAAGGATTTTAAATGCTGGAAAGGGTAACAGGATAAGAGAGAAAGATGCAAAAGTTCTGTGATAATTTTCACTTAAATTACAAATATTTTTCTTCCACAAAAACAATTGATACACAAATGCTAATGGAAGTACATGTTTAAATAACTAAAAAGGTCACTTGTAGCCAGAGCATTGATCTGTCTGCTTGTTTCTCTAGACACAGGTGGAATAACCTCGAAGTTGTATTTAATTGTTGTTCTGTGTTCCTGTCTACAGCCTTAAGCAATATCCAGAGCTGTTTTGACTGCTCAGTATCCTTTTTGGTACCTGTTTATTCACATCAGCTGATAGTCTTCATTTCTCATTAGTCTTTCTCACACTGAATGTAGCTCTTGAACTATCCTACCCCTGTGGTTAATTTGCAGTTCATGCTGCCTGTCATCATGGACAGAGTCAAAAAAAGTTGGAAATTCAGAGATTGTGAACAGTGAAATCAAAAAAAAAAAAAGTAAAAAAAAAAATTGACCCCATGTTTGTGTATTGACTCCACTACAGAAGAGGAGAAAGCAGGTCCTGGTTGCTTTTCACTTTGCTGTATGCTTTAGCATGGGTGGCAAGATGCTCATTAAGCATTCTGGGCCACTTTTGAATGTTAACACAGTAATATGCAAAGATGCAGATATCCATCTTGTTTTATAATGCTATTGTATTTATATAGTGCTAGCACTTGAAGGATATGAGAGACCCCATTCCCAGCTACAGCAACATCCTAAATAAAACTGCCAAGTTTCTGTGGAAGTAATCTGGCAGCTTGCATGAGTTCAGGTTCGGATCTCTCTCCTAACCAGCTATTAATTCCACCTCAAATGTCTCTACGTGTACTCCAGCATCTCATGTACCTTCTTGCTCTCATTGACGGTTCACCATTGAAACCTCCTCCACCTCCCATTACAGTGGAGTCCCCCAAGGCCCTGCAATGGTTTTGACATAGCAAATGGGCTTCCTCTCATCTCCCCAGCTTTACCTCCAGTAGCGTCACTTGCTTTGTGTGAGATTTGGGTGTTTTTACGTTAACACATGCCTATACAAGAGTAAAGGCATCTTTAAGGCTGATGTACCAGTATGGGTGACGGAGAAAAAGTTTTCCTTCACCTCTTGGGTTGACTGAATCTATGGGTGGATATGGGGACTTAAAATTTGCATATTGCTGGTCAAAGGTGTCTTATGACTGTCTAATGGTCTCATAAGGATCTCTATTAGCCACGCAGAAGAGGTGAAAACTCCGACTGCCCAGTTCCTACTAAAATCAATGGGAAGGCACATAGTGCTTTTAAATGGCTCAAGAAGAAAGTGCCTCTGAAGGTGAATGGCTTGTTAATCTGTATGAATCCTGTGTTTCTTCCTCAGAAAGCCCAAAATGCATGTGTTATTTGAGCAGCATGTCCAATGAACAGGATACATATTAATGTGGCCTCTTCCTTATGAGTAGGGGGAAATCTCTATTTCTGATACTGGCAGTTTGAAATAAAAAGTTCATGTTCAGCAGGAACAGCTGAAGTAGGTGGATTGAACAAGAACAGAGGATACTTGTTTGTGCTGGTAGATCCAGTAGCAGTGCTTTGGCCACTCATACTTTCCACCTATGATTCTACTGTCAGTTAAAGATTTGGAAATTACAAGACTGTCCTCTGCAATTGCACTAGACAGTAGTGCAGAGGGGTTTAGAGGACATAGATGTCACAGACCCCTTCAGTTTTAATTTGAGCTTAGATGTGTAAGCATTAGTTTTGAATTTTAGTGTGAAAGTCTGGAATAGAATAATTCTGTAAAATAATAATGCTAACAGCCATGGTACCTCACTGTGATCAGTGTAACGAGATATCACTTTACCACTTAAAGTACTTCCTGTGTTGGGCGGTTTCTTCGAGATGCAATTAAGGGTAAGAACTTCTAAGCTATGCCAAGTCAGTCATCAGGCAGATCTGCTGCAAAGGAAAATGTACTGCTTGAATGTAGTGTAAGCATGAGAAATACAAGACCTTGTTTTTGTATTTGTACCTAAGCACATCCCAAGGTAGTGGAGGAGAAAATAAGAATGGAATAATATGCTAACATTGTTCTGTACAACACACCCTGTGCTTAGAAAGGCTTCATCAGCTTATCTGTTTATTAGCATGCATTTAAATCTGTCTTGCTTCATTTTTTGAGGGGTGTTGCTTTACAGATACAAGGATCTTGTAAGGAGGATAAATATTATTTGTTTCCTAGGGTCTACAGGTGATTCAGACTCTTCTGAGGTGCAGCAAAAAGCTTCTTCTGAAAGAGCTGGCCTTCACATTAAATGGTCCACTCCCCTGTCCTGTAAAGAAACTGGGTGTCAGCCTCACTTGAGACAGGAGTAACCTTTCGTTGCATAAATCCCTGCTTGAAGTTAATCCTGTATTTGAATGCATTGCTGTAATGCCTGCTGAAGTTGGTGATGCCTGGATAAGACCAACAAAGAATTGTCAGTACAGAAGAAAAATGAAATGATGGTTCTGGTTGTAATGTCAGAAGTAGTGTATTAGTTCCAGTGCTAATTGTGGGGAAGAAAAAAAAATCAAACGCTCTATAATGGGCTATACTAAAAAATAAAATAAAAAAAAAAAAAGAGAGAGAGAAACCACACACAAACCCCAAAAATATCACCAACCCCAACAAAAAAACCCAACAAATCATGGCAGGGTTCATAGGTATGTATATTTCAGAAGGACTAATTGAAGCACAGAAAAGGTAAGCAATCTACCATTACCTTGTGAATCAGAACAATTTGACATGCAACCGAGAAGCCTGCCTTTAAGCACTTTCACTAGAGAGGTGAGACAGCTTTCTCTGAAGGAAGGTGTCTGGCTTCTTGCTTGGAATGAAATTAAATTAGCATGGCGGTATGTGCTTTGTACATCTGCTGTGTAATATGCTTTGCAAAATGCAGACGTCCAGAGCAGGGATGCAGATGCTCCACTACTTGCAGAAGTTAATGACAATTATCCCAGTCTTTGATGGCAAACGAAGTCATGAGGCTCTCATTTCCACAATTCATCATGCCACCGAAGGCTTGCTGAGTGATACTTCATGACGGGCTGGTGAGAAAAATATACAAACTCATATGCTGGTGTTGCAAATCAATTCTGCAGCAAAGTGGAAATAACTCTTGTGCCAATAAGCAGAGAGGCCTATGAAAAAAATACCCGTTTTCTGAATTTTCAACTCGCAGATAGCAGGAGAAGCCATCAATCATGTTAGAGTGCTTCTATTCCAGCGACGTTGTTCTTAAAGACACACCAGATGAAGTCAGACAAGACCAGAATATGCAAAGCCCCCCCCTTTTCTTTTTTTCTTTCATTCCTTTGTAGAGGATTGAGTATGAGAAAGGACCATTTTTCTTTTTCTACTTGTTTTAAAGCAAACCTGCAATGTGGTAAAAGCGTGTATATTGGTGAAGTTTACTGTCAACTTGACTAATTAATTACTTCACAAATGGCTATTAATCATACATTAGTGAGATACTCTTTGCTTTGGCAAATAGAGATTCGGTGGCAATTCTCTCTCCTTGGTACCCCAAGAAGGCTAAAAGCATGCAAAACTCATCTTACTGCACCATGGCATGTTTGAAACTGCTCAGCAGCTGAACAGAAGCAAATAACTGTGACATTTTAACTGTCCATATTTCACTGTGTAAATTCAGAAGCACTTAATCATTCCTTCAAGTCTTCTTTTGTTTCTTTTCATTCTGCCTTGTTACATGTATTTGAAGCGTACACTGGGCTGCAAGAGAAAGGCTCCAGTGCATCCTGTTCCAAATGTGCTCAGATAAACATGTGCTGCCTGTTGTCTTGCAAAAATGATCATCATCTTGTGTGTAGGAAATAAGAATTGAAACCTACTAGTTGTGCTTTCAGCATCCCTTGAAATCCACCTGTGTTGTTAAGGTCTACAGTGAAAAAAAGGAAAAGAGCATCACGCATTGGGATGCTGTTTCATTTTCTCATTAGCAGAGATGCAAAATACTACTAGATAAGAGACTGTTTGCAAGATTGACATCTTGGATAAATTTACCTTTTCCTCTTTAATATAAAATAAGTCAGTTTGCACCACTGAAAGCCTAATGCCTTTTACAGCAATCAATTTGTTGTTTTCCATAAAAACTGAGAAGTGACTTGATCAAGATATCATGAGGCCCAAATCTGAAGTTATTCACAAACAGGCAGTGGAAAACTCCACTCTGCTCCTTCACATGCCTTCATGTGTGGCACTGCAAGCATAATATCTACTAGTTACTGACATTTAACTAGAGTAGGAACTGATGGGTAGCTTCTTAAATTACTCCTACTTGGAGACAGAAAGGTTTGGCCGGCTGAAAACACACACTGTAATATGCCTACACTTCTGAGCTCTTAACATGGTTCAAAACTATCTGCAACCTGGCCAAATGATCACAAACTGATAGCTGTGCAATTGCATTTTTAGAAGCCACTGATAGTCGATGAACAATGTGAAAGCCAAAGAGGAGCTCTGTATATCCAGTGGCTTTTACTGCTGGCACTTCATACGTCCTTCTCTGGTTAGTTCAACAGGCAAGTTCAAATACATCAGGAAATAGACTAATATCAGCTACAGCTGTCAGATGAAACTCACTGTCCAATTGATGAAATTTTAATTTACTTTGCTCTTGTCCTTTCCAAATGGTTACCTTTCTGTTTCCCTCACACTGGGTTTCTGTAGATGTTCATTTTCTGAGAAAAATGTATTTGTTCTCTAAAGGGTGCCACTGTGTGTTTTCTTTTGGCAACAGGCTGATGAAAACAATAAATTATTCAACCTAAGAATATCTAAAATGATGACTCACTGCTGGTTCCTATTTTTTAGGCCTTGTTTTCATTAGCTTCTACATTAATAGTCCAAATATGCAGGTGGATTGAAATGTCCTGTGAAATTGCCCTTCTCTCCTCAAATTGGGAAGCCCAGAGCCTCTAGTAACTGTTGTGAGGTGGTGTTCCTCATTCTGTGAAATAAAATATGGTCTGGATTTGACAAGAAAGATTAATCTGTAACCACTGGTTGCCACCCCCCCCGCTCCAAAACAAAAAAGCACTGCTGCTATACAGCCACAGCAAGGGTAGGAGTTGTTATTAAAGAAAGCATCAAAATGACCTCCTCCCAACTATTGAGCTTTCTCTGCTTCACCTCTTTCATAATGAAAGCAAAGAAATAAGTTCAGAGGACACATGCACCAAGTACACTCTTGAGTAATTTTAGCTTTCTCATTCATAGGGGAAAACTAACGCTGCAGGTTATCACCATCAAAATAAATTTGTTTTCACCTTGCATAAACTAGGCAGCTTAAAATATTGCTTCTTTGTGTGCTGAAATCGAATACTGTGGTAGATGAAAACAGATTCTTTGTACTGATGAAAGTCTTCTGAGCTGCGCAGGTGAGTTAAAGCCTCTGAGCACTATTCACAGGAGAAACCTTCATGCCTTTCAGTAACCCGTTTATTTCAAAATGATCTTTGAAAAAGAGATGGTAAATGCCATTTGATATGCAAATTCTGGGTTTGTAACTAAACGGGATATGGCCAACAAGTAAACTAATAGTATGTGACCAGCATATTAAAAATACTTTGGCTGCACAAGCTTTAATTCATTTTGGGATGTCTAACACAGGACAGCTCCTGAACCAGACAGCCACATGAAGGGAACCGTTGCCAGGGCCAATAGGATCCTGGTGGTAGAGGGCTCCCATCTGCTCTTGGATCTTCATGTATATTTTAACTTATCATAGAACGGTTCAGGTTGGAAGGGACCTTAGATCATCTACTTCCAACTCCCTGCTATGGGCAGGGACACCTTCCACTAGACCAGGTTGCTCAAAGCCCCATCCATCCTGGCCTTGAGCACTGCCAGGGATGGGGCAGCAACAGGTTCTCTGGGCAACCTGTTCCAGTTCCTCACCACCCTCAAGGGAAGCACAGAAGGTTACCTGAACATGAAAGCTCATGGTTCTTTTGCCCTTTTTATTGCTTAAGTCATTCTGATTGACTTGTCCCTTTCAAAACTTGTTTCATGCAGCTCCTTTATTGTAGCAGAGAAGTGCTCCCACAGCATCCTCACAGCTAAACTGAGGAAGTGTGGACTGGATGGTTGGGTGGTGAGGTGGACTGTGAACTGGCTGAAGGACAGAAGCCAGAGAGTTGTGGTCAATGGGGCGGAGTCTAGTTGGAGGCCTGTATCTAGTGGAGTGCCTCAAGGGTCAGTACTGGGACCAGTATTATTTAATATATTCATCAATGATTTAGATGAGGGAATTGAGTGTACTGTCAGCAAGTTTGCTGATGGCACTGAGCTGGGAGGAGTGGTTGACACGCCAGAAGGCTGTGCTGCCATCCAGCGAGACCTGGACTGGCTGGAGAGTTGGGCTGTGAAAAATGTGATGAAATATAACAAGGGGAAGTGTAGAGTGTTACATCTGGGTAGGAGCAACCCCAGGTTCCAGTACAGGTTGGGGAATAACCTATTAGAGAGCAGTGAAGGGGAAAAGGAGCTGGGGGTCCTGGTGGATAGGAGGATGACCATGAGCCAGCAATGTGCCCTTGTGGCCAGGAAGGCCAATGACATCCTGGGGTGTATTAGAAGGGGGGTGGTCAGTAGGTCAAGAGAGGTTCTCCTTCCTCTCTACTCTGCCCTGGTGAGACCGCATCTGGAATATTGTGTCCAGTTCTGGGCCCCTCAGTTCAAGAAGGACAGGGACCTGCTGGAGAGAGTCCAGCGCAGGGCAACTAAGATGATTAAGGGAGTGGAGCATTTCCCTTATGAGGAAAGGCTGAGGGAGCTGGGTCTCTTCAGTTTGGAAAAGAGGAGACTGAGGGGTGACGTCATTAATGTTTATAAATATATAAAGGGGGAGTGTCACGAGGATGGAGCCAGGCTCTTCTCGGTGACAACCAATGATAGGACAAGGGGTAGTGGGCTCAAACTGGAACACAAGAGGTTCCACTTAAATTTGAGAAGAAACTTCTTCTCAGTGAGGGTGACGGAACACTGGAACGGGCTGCCCAGGGAGATTGTGGAGTCTCCTTCCCTGGAGACATTCAAAACCCGCCTGGACGCCTTCCTGTGTAACCTCATCTAGGTGTTCCTGCTCTGGCAGGGGGATTGGACTAGATGATCTTTTGAGGTCCTTTCCAATTCCTAATATTCTGTGATTCTGTGATTTTTTCTGAGCAGTGCTTTGCTTAAATATTTTTTTCATCTACCTATCAATATTTCTAATGCTTAAAAAAATAACTAATTTTTATGTTATGCCTTAATATTTACTTTATCTCAGACAATGCTAAACACATTTTCGGTTCATCTGTTCTGCCTTAAAGAGATCTGGACTATTGTGTGCTGAGCCCCCCTGAAGATCTGTATTTGCTAAAGGTATGCTACAAGCTAATGCGGACACCCATTTCGTATGTCCAGGAGAGTACTTAAAGTGGTTAGCTATTCCTTCATGGATAGCAGCAAAGAGGGCTAAACATCCATGAGCTTTCATGTTTGGGTTGTCTTCTGAGCTTGTTAACAGAAAATACGTTGATGTTAACAGAAAACACGTGATGTTCCCCAAATTCATTCTTAGCACCTACCACGGCTGTGGATTTTACACAAAGACAAGAGATTCTCCCGTGTTCAATCTTCTTTGTGCTGCAGATGATTCCTAGGAGTCCTGTTATACACTCTTTTTATGCAGGCTGTGTGTTTCTTATTTCTCCTCAGCAACAATTGTGTTCTTTTCTAACACAGCTAAACATGGAAACATTTCCATGTTTTTAGTGGGTCCTGGGAATTTTCCTTTCAGGTTTGAGAAAACAACAAGCTGACAAGCTGCTTCTTGGCATGACACAGCGTGTGTTAATCTGTGTCGTTTCCTGGCTACTTTGTTCATAGTTAATTTGTTAAATTCTTTGTGAGAACAGACATGTTCCCCGCTGAGCAATCGGCACAGCTGCAGGGAGAGCCAGTGGCCAAACAGAGCCCACTGTGCGCTGTGTATTCAGAGCTGGGATGTGAAGTCAGACGCAGGGCAGCGTCCTCAGAACACACAACTACTTTGGGGTCGCCTTTGTACCCGGAACTGGTGGTAACACCAGCCACTGCCCTCAGAGTTGTGTGCTGCCTCAACCATTACCCTGTAAAAGGGAGGAAACAACAGTGCTTTTAGTCACCTTTCTTTCTTCTCAAGATCTGTTTCATGCTTTTTAACACAATTTTGGCTCATGCTGCATATGGCACTGTGCAGTTTCTCTGATGTACTAGATTAGCAATGTACTCCCTAAAAGAATAAGTAAAAAATTGCTGGTGAAGAGAGATCAAATAGTGTTACTTAGCCAAAAGAGGGGGGGAGAAAGGAGAGAAATTGAGTCATAGCTCTAACTTAACCTTGGTGTTCACAAAAAACATATTCCTGCAGAGTATCCCTTAAGGCAGTAGTATTCTAAGATCCCTCAAAATATTAAGACAAAACCCTGCAGATCCTAGCTGTTATTCCTAGAAGCTTCAGTTGATCTTTCTCAATTTTGTGAGGCTCTGAATTTTAACTCTTCTGTCACTGAAAATCAGGTCTCAAAATACCCCAGGCTGCATATCAGCCACTTGTGTAAACGCTGGGGGAAGCAAGAGAGATTAAACCTTTTGTGTTTATCCCTGGTTTTATGGAAGGCTTTCAAAGGCCATTGATATGAAAATGCTACTTGACAAAGAGCGCTTCACAATTTGTGCATCCCCACACATTTCTGTGAAAGATTAGGAGGAACGCACGCTGCAAATTCCTTTACAAGTAAAGCATGTCATCCAATTTACTTCTGTGACTCTCATTAATGTAGTGTTGTATTCAGATGTCTATTTATGCATAAGAAATTACAATTTTTGTCCTTGTTTTCTGTTTCAGAAGTCCTGTTGCAAGAATCTGAAGCATCTTTTGGTCCAACTGTTGAAGCTCTAAGTTAGTTTGCAAGGTAAAGAGTTGCCCTCTTTACCTAAGTGCTGATGGACACTATTCAATGTGGTCACTATCCAATGCAGTGCTTTGGATAGTTTAGGGAAGAACCTTTTCCTAAACTTCTATTGGTTGTGTTAGTAGCAGTCTGTGATTCAGAGCTAAACGTGGGCTGTGCTGTTTCAGTGTTGTTATGGGTAAGATTCATAGCATGTTCAGGAAGACTGGTCGACCGTGGGCTGACCTGCAGGACACTTTTTTGTTTAAACTTTATTACGCTGCATGAACACATTGCCTGCAAGTTATGAAGAGGGTTCTGCTAACAGGAAAAGGTTAAGATGAGGTCCAAAGCATGTACAGATGGCTTTGCCTCATGGAAGCAAATACATGGTTGAATGAAGAAGGAAGGAGAAGCAGGTCAAGTTTTCTGGAGAGTTTGGTTCCTACTTTTCTCCATCATGAGGCAGAATTTTGGAAGCACTCAGCTCCCAACAGTTCACATGGAGGGTAAGGATTGCCCTTGGGAGCAAAACTTTCTTTTAAAGCTCCATGTCCTCTTAAGTTAGACATTGGAGAGTTTTTAATATTAGTACTGTCTTGTCTCCTTTGGGTAGGCAGTGGAAAGAAGAATGACTGCCTCAGACACATACATGCCCCTTTCTCTACCATTTTGCAATTTGCTTGAGTGATGTATGAGCAGCTGGCTTTTTATTGCGTGGTGGTAAGGACCTGATTCACTGCTGCCCTTCCTGAAGTTATTTCATACAGGCAGTCCTTGTTAACCAAGAATCATTTCGGGACCCAGGGTTGAGAGTTTGAACAGATCTCTTGGGTTGCCCACTCCACGCTTGGTTCCCACAAACCCTGTGGTAGCCCTTCATAGCTGGGTGCCTGTCAGTGAGGGGGACTCATTGCTGCTTGCAGCAGTCAAAAACTGTGAAATGACTTTTGAAATGCAAGTGATGTACCAGGCTAAAACACCACTGTAACTGAATGGTCAGTGTTTGTTTTAGTTTATCTCATGAAGCATTGTCTTTTCTGTAAGTAGAAATGGGATTGTCAGGTACATGCTAAACACTGATCTGAACCACAGCTTGCTGTTTCCTTGAACCAGATTGCCATGATTTATTTGGCTTATCAGCGCTAGAATTGTAGCTCAGCGCACCTATTAATTTCAACAGCAACCATTTCAAGGCACTTTATCTCACCTTCTCCTTTTGGAAAAAAACAGCCAACCTGTGCTATATTGTGTCCCACTCAGCCTCAGTGGGCCTCCAAGTCTCCCTTTTGAGTGGGAGTGGCTTTCTGGAAGATGGCATTTAAAGATCAGAATGACAAAGCTCATTTGTCATTTATTTCTCAGTGTGGCCACAAGGAGCTTGATGGGAGGAGAAGCAGGTTTTTAATCTTCTTTAAGGGTAGTGTGTTCATCTTCACAGTCTGTGTCCATTGGGAACCCACCATATTTGTATGGAGAATCTGGTGAATGTTAGAGCAGCTACTGACTTGGAGGAGGAAGGGATGCAGCCTGCCTGTCTTACAGCAGGTCCTCCAGCATGAAATCATTCAATGTTATTGCAGATTTTTGCTATTTAAAACCTACCCAGTGATGCTAGTAACTTAGAGACACATGTTGCTTGGCTCAAGCATTTCTGGCAAGCTATTTGCATTTTCTGCAAGCTAAAAATAAAAGCCTGTCTGCCTTAGCGGAGACAGCATTGAGCAAACAGCTGTCAGCCTGTACTGTAGCCACATCTGCATTCCTGAGAAAACCAGACAGAAATAAGTCTATGCTCATTTGATAAAAACTACAGTAATGCACTGGGATTACCTGGGCAATTTTTTCTTTTTCTCTTTTTCTTTACCCTTCTTCCTGGCTGGGGGGAGAAGGGGGAGTTTGTTATAAAAGGTCAAACACATAACTTTGCAGCCTTCAGCCATCTCTATTCTTTTCTTTTGCAATTCTTCTCTCTGATTAAACTTCCAGATAAGTCTAGGCACTGTTGCCCAGCCCTTCACATATAATGATTTTATGCATCACTTGCTCTTGGCACTGCTCACAGGCCTGCCATCTCCACTGCAGCCTGTGATCTTCTCCTCTAAATGTTTGACGTCCACCAGCATTTCTCTTTTGCTCCAAGATGCATTTTTTTCTGGAGAGGGAAAATGATGGCAGACAACCCTGAGACAAATTGCCTAATACCCAAGGATTTTCTTTCTCAGCTCTGCTAATGGAAAGAAATTCTTACCATCCTATTTAACTTTTTCTTATAAAAAGGCAGAGGAAAAAAAAACCCTACAATTTGTCCTAGATCCAGATCCCTGCCCTACAGCTGAACCTGTTTAAAAGAATAGAAAAATTAACATGCAACCTTCCTTAGAGGATATTACATGGGATGCAAGCTGGTTAGGCCAAAGAGGATTTCTGTTTTGGTGGTGGTGGTGGTTGTTGTTTATTTTTCCTCCTTGTAAATCAGAATATGCAGTTTCTATCCAGTTATTCAGCGGAGTTTATCAGAGATGTGTAGACTCAAAATGGAGTGAGGATGGCAAAGAGAGAATAGCTGTTTATGATGTCACCTGAGGAAAATGATCTGATACTAAGATAATCAAGGTGGATGTGGCTTAAAAAAAGAAGAAAAATAATTATTCATATTTACCTTTTGAATACATCTCTGTTGAATTCTGTGGATGTAAAATGATAAACGTATCAAAGTGTTTGGACAAAATAAGTCAAGGGCCACTGGCAGCTTTTAAATACAGTATAGTAGACCCCAGCTGAGGAAGATGTTAAGACACAGTTGGTTGATGCCCATGTGTGTAAAATAATCCATACTTCTGTTTTCTTTATTCTTTCCTTAAAGTTGTGCTGTTGGCTGCTGTGGAAGACAGGGTACTGGACTAAATGAGACTTAGGGTCTGATGCAGTACGTCTATTCTTATAATCTAACTAGAAGAAATTGTATTTTGTGTGCCCAAAGGCAGAAATGAAGATTTGCTATATAAAATTGCGATTCCAATATGCAGTGGAGATGGTGAAATGTTTGCTTACTGAATTTGACCTGTAAGAAATTCAAATGGCATTTGGCAACAAGGCAGTTTATAAGAAGAGCAGTAAGTCTAACAGGTGTTGTCTCATGTCTTCTGAAAATGTTTAAGACGGACCATAGTTCCACTTAGGCATGCTAAAGCACTAGATATAGTAAAGGATTCAGCAGGTTGAATGTAACAAAGTGAATTATGTCAAATGATGTTTTTTGCATGTTTGATGCCAAAGCCATCACCTGGGTGCCCCTTGAGGACTTTAATTGAAGGATCAGATGCTCACAAGATATCTTCCTTGTCCCTCATCCACAGTAGTTGGATTTTAGGGTTTCAGTAAACTTATTCCATGTGCTTTTGAGTCAGCAGTGGGGTGGACACATCTGGCTTATGCACAAAGGTGCTATTACTGCTAATGCCACAATAACCAAAAATGCATGCTGGACAGGGAGGAATCCACGATGTGTGTAAGATGCTTTCAAACTCATCCAGTTTCTTGGCCCTGTTATATGTGTGTGTGTGTATATATATATGTGTGTGCATATGAATAGCATAGAAGGAAATGCAGACAGGTATTTGTACATCACTTGAGGAGTCTTTTAAATCACTGAGTGTCATAATTTACCTATCATGCTTTGTGTTTACCTCTCTTTGTGATGTTCATGTCACCTGTACTACTCATGTGACCTTAGGCATATAAACTGAAAAGAATACACTGCAGTAATACTTCATTGTTAAAGAAGACTTTCTTGGATCAATTATGTGCCATAGGCCTTCCCTAGGCATGTTCTGATGGCTGCTGGAGAGCCAGAATATGAGTGAATGCTGAGTTACGTTTGGGGAATGTGCTGTAATGAGTAAAGACAAACAAACTGTTTATTGCCTGGGTAATGAAATGTTGGTTTCTCCATTGAAGAGATTATATTTGAAAACCACCATCACCTTCATTACCTGCATACCAGAACTTGCCTTCAGGGTCTCACTTAGGTCTTCTAACAGCCAATGATATCATGAACATGCAAATCTCATATTTGGTATTTTGGGTAGCTGTAATGTCTTTTACTGCAGCAACAACAGTTGGACCATGGCAAATAAAGAAAGAGAGAACTGACCTTGAAGTTTTTAAAATAGTGTTTAAAGTACATGGAAATGTGTTTTATGGAATAAAGGCTAGGGATTATGCAGTTAAGGTCTTAAATAATTGCTATGGTGATATGATATGATATGATATGCATTGAAAGAGATTTCTGTGACTTGGAAATAATTAACATTTACTAAATAATATTGGAATTAAGAGTGTGACTTTCAGAGGGCACCAGTTCAGCAACATTATGCACTGTGTCTTCTCTATGGAGTTTGTACTAGTAATTGCTATAGTAGTTCATTGCCCTTTGTAATATAATCTCTTTCTGGCTCTTTGGGGATTACAGCAGCTATGAGTACAGAAGTATCCCATTCATAGATGCTGTGAACTCGACTGGTTGCTTTCTGGAATTTACAACAGCGAAGAGCATAGAAATAACTTCTTCAGTACCACCACCAACTCATTTTGTCTGTGTTAAAAAACAAGAGAACTTTGTTCTGATCTCTGAAATATGATTTTTTTTTTTTTTTAATAGGGCTATAAAATTTGTGAGGGCCAGCAGCCTGAGTGTCTGATATCATAACTTCCACATTAGTGTTATAAGCAATAAGGGGAATGTTGAGCTACCTAAAGACTGAATGGGGTCTCCATAATTAAGCTGGATGGTGAGAAAATAATGGGTGTTAAAAACTTCCTCTCCAGGACTGTCATGAAGTTTCTAGTTATTGCATGTCAGATTGTTAGCCCCTCTGCCTCACTAGTAACCTTCTATTTAATTTGCATTGCCAGGTTTATGCATGCAAGCTATTATTAGCAGCACAGAAAATAAGCCCAGGCAGTAAAAGTATGTTACACGGAGTCACTTTAACTAAATGAACATTTGAAAGTTTTATTCCATCGCTTGTCATGCAAGGTTGTTTAAGTCAACTTTAGTTCTTATGTTTATGTTTCATTTGACAAAATTTACATAGCTTGACTTTTTTTTTTTTTTTTTTTTTTTTTCCTAGAATGGAGATTTTAATCTAAGGACTTCCTTAATACAGCCTTAACCAGGGGTTTGTTGGGTTTTTTCTACTGTAAATAAAACACGGTTTTATTTATTGTGCAAGGGCTACTGCGAACCATCTGCTTTGGAGACCCCAACTTTTAGGCCACGGATGGGATTTAAAATGATTTCAAAGAGTTTCGAAATCTTGCTGTGGCACCTTTCAGAAATACATGTTTAACTTCTGCCAAGGCTTGGGGATTCATTTTTCTTTTTCCTCCCTAAGAGAGGGTCACTTTTTTTTGGAACTGATCCCATCTCCCAGACATGTATTGAAGGCATATTTAAACATTCAGCTTTGGGCTGTGGACCAGCTTTTTGTAGTTCCCCATTGTGCTAAGATAAGGGTCCATGTAACCAGAATTGTGGAAATTCTACATACAGATTTTGCCTTTGTGATTATAGATTGGATTATCAAATTCCAAAGGATTAAAGTTGTTTTACTTGGCCCTTTGCCAAGTAAGTTAATTAGCTGATATTCTTGAGACCATGACCTGTTGCAAAGCTATACTGCCCAGTAGTTAAGTTTCCAGTCTGGTAAATGAATCCCTCCGTTTTAATTTCCCATTGAATTTGCATTAAAAGTATATGTGAACCTTTTATCCAGCATAGGAAAAAAGAAAAGCAATAATTTTGTTTCCCAGCCACAGGGATCTATACCGTATCTATGCTATGGCTGTAAAATTTCAATTCAATTTTCTATAAACAGGACATGGGCGTCGAGCAGGTCAGACCTTCTGACAAAAAGAAACATGTTGTGACTTTTTGCAAAACTTACTTGTACAGTCATGCATCACTGGTTAACAAACAGAGAGTTTTAAACCTTGCCTTGAACTCAAGTCTCATGTCTCGTACTCCCTGAAGAGCTTTATTCTAATAAATGGTAATTCTAGTACAGTGATGATTCATTGAAAAGTGAGTAAAAGATGGATTTGACATACGTGAGAAGGTAAAAACCGTTCTGTTTAATGCTGGAATTTTTAGCATGGCTCTAATCATTGCAGGTAACACTGACAAAATTTACTGACCAGTATTCACTAGAATTGGTGTAGTGTTTTACTGCAATGCCCCTTGCAATGTTTGTAGGTAGGATTATTTAGTTTTAAATATGTGACAGTGATTCATCTGTACTTTGAAGATGTTTTCACCCCTGATAACTGTATCATAGACATTATTTTGTTGAGGGTAAGTCTCGCTGTTGTGCTCAATCTTCTGACCTCCCATGTACTATGAAGAATAGCAGAAGCTGTAATTAACCTTTTAGCCTAGCTAGAAATACCACTTGTTAAAAGAAGGCACGTTTCTTCATTCACTGGACTTTTGACCAATTTTCGTTGACATAGAAGACTTAAAGAGTATCATGTGTATACTTTCCAGTATGTAATCTTAACTTCCACTTAAACATGTTGCTGCTTAAATAAAGTACAGTATGGCTGATAAAAAGGCTCTGTACTGTACTTCCTTTGACCGCTCTTACAGGTAGTTACACCAAATGCCTTGTAAAAAGTGATTTGTAGTGCTTTCTACTCGGATGGCAAACTACCAGACTAAGAAAAGACACCATTTTTACAGGCCAGGCTGCAGTAAATAAGTCTCCATTGATTATTATTTTATTTTTTTCCCCTTTGAAGTTTGGGGATACTTTAAGCAATGTGTGAAATGCTCACACTCCTGAAGTGAAAAATTTTACTGAAGTTGGGACTAATACCACCCGATTTTAGCAGAAGCGCAGTACAACATGGGTATCTCGTACTAAAAACCTAATTCAGTCTGACCTTCCTTTTATTGGTTTTGTAAGCCACATGATACTGTTCATCTTTTGCAAATGGAGAAACTTAAATCCTAAAATTCCATGTCTCAATTAAATTCTCAGTGAAAATAGATTTTAAGTTAATATTTCATTTATGAGAAAAGGTGTAAAACCTGATTTTTGTGGGGTGTTTTGTTGAAACAAATGAAAAATAATTTTAAGTGTGCCTGCAATAGTTGTTTGTGTTTTCTAGTTTAAGCTCATATAAGTACCTGTAGGAAGCATTTTGAATTTTTTACCTAGTTGGAGCTCCAAAATGTATTTCTGGATTTCTACCTTTGGGCATCCAAATTAAGAGAAGACGAGGCACACCTTCCAGTTGAGTAATTCTTGTTGCAGCAGACACAGTATGGCTGCAGGCATAGTGTGGCTGAAAACCTTTATCGCCCTTGGGTTGAATTACTCTGTATCCCTTTTTTGAATAAATGACATATCTAATAAATGTAATAGTAGTTTTCATGAAAGACTACAAATGTGTCCTTGGAACCTTCATGAATCTTTTGGGCATTGGTGGGTTTATTTAACCTTTCAAAGTCCATAAGGAGGCTTCAGATCAATTCTTCAGTTGCTTGGCTTAGTGGCTTCACCCAACTCTTGGCTGACTCAGGCGTACGCAAAGAATCAGATTTGGTTTTCACATTGCAGTTATCTGGGTGGTCTTTCTTTAACAGAGCAAAGTCCATGTAACACTTAATTTTGGTTAAATTCCTTCCTGTAGTGTCCATCAGCTAACTCCTGCCACTTTGCTGAAGCAAGGTTAGTGCTATCAGATCCAGAACATTTGTCAAGTGGTGAGTTTAAAGAATGGATTGCCACATACAGATGTGAGGTCTTGGTGAGCAGGACTGAAGTTAGAGGCCACTTGAAGTTTCATCAGAAGGAGATGCTATAGCTGGAGAGGTGAAGAAACAGTGAGATTTAAATGACTGGGTTTTGATTTGGCTATCTAAACAGGTTCTCTTTCCTAGGGTGGATGTTCTTACAGATACTGTATGGCGTATTAAAGTAACCTGTGTCTTGTCTTTACTTTCATGGGTGAGATGTTTCAAATGAGCATTTCTATGTAATTTTTTTAGCTTTTTCATAATCAACACAGAGTAAAACTTTGTACTTTGGCAACAACATTTCATAAGAAACCTGAAAAGCAGATATTTCCCCCACTAAAAATAAGTATGCCCAAAAAATATCAGAGCTGATTATTTCACTTGCTGTGGTGCACAGTTGTGTGGCGTTTACTATTTCGGTTACTTTGCATCCTGACTCATGCAAAGATGGCTCAGAATGAAGTGAACAGAGAAGCTCTTCTCTTTTTCTTCTTCATTGTTCCCCACTGAATGAAACTTGAGCAAGAAGTAAGTTTTTTTTCCCACAGGTGGTAAGAATGGTGATTTTTTTTTTTTTCAATGTGCTCTGCAATGTAGAAGAAATTATACAGGAAAAGAGAGGCTTTTGTCTTTAGTAGATCATGTGAAAATATTTACTGGAGATAATAATGTTACCCAGGGGAAGCTGACAACAACTTGAATATGAAATGCAGCAATCAGGAGGTCCTAGACTATCACGTTATGCTGACAACATGAAAGCCTCAGTCATGCTCTTTGAGAGAGCTAGATTTTTGAATTTAACTCAGTCATTAGAAGGCTTCCTCTGACCTTGGCTTTTCTAACCAGACTGAACTGCTTGCTGACACTGGTAATTTAATTGCCAGTGGCAAATGAGCATGCCTTTTCAAACAGCCCTGTGTGTGTAACTAAATATCAAAGCAAGATTGGCAGAGAGGGATTATCAGTTATTAGTTGGAGTAATAGGGTTAATTGTGTGTACTTAGATCCTTATGGCCACAGCAACTGTGTCAGTAAGTATGGTAAAAGATGCTACTTCTCTTTAGAAGCATTTCCTTTCTGGATTGGTCAGCCACTTCAGTTTGCCTGTCTTACCTGCTCCTTGGTCCTGCAGGACTGGGAGAGCTAGGTGGTGGTTAGTGCAGCAGCAGCTGCTACTTACTGGGAGCAAGAGTGTGTTTTCTCAAGGAAGAGCAGCAGCATAGTCTTCAGGTCTGGATAGTACACATAGGCTGAGCTTGTCCATTACAGTTTCTGTAATTCTTAAATGTGGGATTCTGTGGCTGAGTATAATCCCTCTTTACATTTAGCTAAAGGACACCTTATTTCTCGTTTTCATTGGTTTTATCAGGAGACCTAATGCCTAATGGGTTGTCAATTCAGATTAGGAAATCAGTCTTTGGCTAGATGCTAGATTATTATATTAACCCATTTTTCTTGTGATAACCTCATGATTGGTGCTAAAAGCTTGAGTTGGGCAGATGGTTTGGGGTAATAATGTTTTCTTGTGAAGAACAGGCTTTATTTTCTTCTAACACTAATGAAGGTAAAAATGGTCTGAAGCTTAAGTTTCAGAATTTGCTTAGGGTTATTAAAAAAAACCAAAACAAAACAAACAAAAAAAACCAACAAAAAACAACCACCACCACAACAGCCCAACCCACACACACACACAAAAAAAAAAAAAAAACAACAAAAAGAAACAAAAAAATCACCAAATAAAAACTGAATTTTATTCTCTTTGTCCTAAAAACACTTTTTGGAGCCAAATCCAATTTTCAAGCTTTGCAAATCTCACAACATGTAAATTAGAGCACATATAAAAGTCAAACAGCACTTAAAAGTTTGGTGTGGGTTTGGATTTTAAAACTGCCTAGATTGAGATTAACTAAATCTGGGGCCTGGATTAGAACCTTCTCTGCTTATTCACACATGAATTGTAAATTTAATCAAAAGCATTTCCACACTTGAGGGAAAAGGCCTCACTATCCAACATGTGTTAAAAATGCCTTTTGATAGATAGCCCTTTGCCTTTAGTAGCTTCTATCCAACAACTGTTATTCCTTTTTCACTACTGCTGCAGCAGCCTGGAGATAAATTGCTCTCTCCACTGCCTTTCCCAGTACACACACTGAAAAGAGCAAGTAGAAACCAGCATCATAAAAACATGTTCCTTGTTCATGAGCTAAAACCCTGTGAGCAAGACTGCATGATGGTTTTACTCAAGTATGGCTAAAAATGAGAGGTGGGGGGACTTCTTATGGTCACTTTGTCACTTAAAATGGAAAATGATTACCAGAAAAATATTATTTTCACTGACAGTATGGGGTAATTAGTTTCCAAGGGAGAAAACATTGGTAGCAAGGGGCTTTACACAGGGAGCCTTTGTCATTTTATGGATGCTCATCTGTCAACTGTCAGGTTGTTTCAAAAGAACTCTGGTCATAATGTTTTCCCTTTGCACCTTTCCCATCATGGTGGCCCAAATTTGCCTGAATAACCATTGGTCATCTTGTTTGCCCAGTCTGGGCATTTACAATGAGTCAGGGGGCAGCAATGTTGCTGTGGCTGCACAGCATGGGGGATTTGTCAGGAGAGCATCTAGTGTGTTATCATGGCTGTGATGCAGAAGATGGACTTACTGGACACACATTTTACTTTTTCAGAAAAGGTAGGTTTAGCAAATTGAATGGGATTTCCCTAGGTGGTAAAAGTAGGGGAATGTCTGAAATTGGTACCTGTGTTGGAGAATGTCCTTCTCAGTTTGAATATGTTGAATAAAGATGTACCACATTTTTACTAGTCTTTCCCACATCACATGTTGTGGCATCTTTCCTAAGGCACAATTATTCTTTAGCTGTGACATTGAAATTAATGCAAAGAAACATTAGATTTCCAAAGCTGGATGCCTCGAAGGATGCAGGTGCCTAGATGGTGACAGATATAAAACCGCTCATTTATTCTCCTAGAAGTGGCCTCACTTATAAAGTGGTAAAGAAAAGGATTTAGGCTAAAATCTGAGGAAGTTTGATGTCTTGGAAGCAACAGCTGATGGTTTGCCATACCCCCTGCTTTTCCTTCCAGCTGCTGATGCTGTGGCAGCTGCTGAGTGCAAACTTGTCACAATGCAGAGAAGGGAGAGCTTTACAGTGGAGTATTTAGCCATTTTCAAGATTGTACCATGGTTGCTTGCTGGAGCCTCACTTCCTGACAAGATTGGTTTTGTTTGCTTTTAGAACAAAAGAGTTTTACTGTCTTTCTGCTTTTTCATGTGCAGTGTCATTTTAAATGTAGTAGGTGATGCAAGAACTGCACTAGAAATAATTTGGTTGTACTCAACACCTGATACATGAGACTGTCATGATGAACCTTTTGAACTTTAACCTTTTCTGGAAAAGAATCAGGGAGGTGATTGAGATGAGTCTTTAGATAAGGAACCTGCAATCTGGGCTTCAAGTATTTCTATGAGAATCCACCGACAATTGCAACAAAAAGGGTAAAAAAGTAACTTGAAAATCTATGTGGAGGAGGGGGGAAACCTAAACCAAGATTGTTTGTCCTCAATAGCAATAATGTTAATGGCTTTCTTTAGCAAGGCAAGTAGTTTCATAGTTTGAACTGCTTGTGTGTACAGCCCTCTAGTATTTTGTTTTGGTTCAATGAGTTGGCTGTACAGAGATCCCAAAATGACAAACATGGGTTTGTAAGCCTTTTCTGGGTGTGACTAAAGAAACGTAAAAACTGAAGGCCAGAGATCTCCAGCTCTTTTCAATTTCTACTTGTGTTGCTCAGTGACACTTAAGAGTAGCTGCAAATGCTCCCTTGATGGAGTCAGATTGCTTCTTTATTAATTCCATTCATAAATACACACTGGGTGTCCAGTGGAGCACTTAAAACCCTGATAATCAAAAGCTTATTGTGTGTTTGAGAAGCTTGAAAGGGAAACTGAAGTAAATACCAAGGGAGAATAGAATAAAGTTAGAGTTTTTATTTCGAAGCCAGCAGGAGATTGTCTAAAGTATAATGTTATGCACAAGTTTTACCATCAAGGCTATGATGGGGGAGTGTAAATATATGTGCAATTACAGAAGTGAAATTAGTGTGCCATGCATAATTAATCCTGCACTCCGCAGATGGCAGAATCCCAGTGCAGCACTAACAGCTATCTGATGGCCTCTGTGCGTGATTCATAAAGGAATTGTTACCTTTATATCAGGTCCATATTTAGCTTTGACCACACAAGTAGCACAAGGCGAAATTCATGTGAAAGTAATGAAAATAAAGAGTATTTCTTTCTTCGATTGTATCTTTCTTTAAAGCAAAAATATTGACTTTGAAAAACATTTTCTGTAAGA
Organism: Psittacula echo; assembly: GCF_963264785.1. Classification (NCBI taxonomy): domain Eukaryota; kingdom Metazoa; phylum Chordata; class Aves; order Psittaciformes; family Psittacidae; genus Psittacula; species Psittacula echo. Next base: position 63,520,337 of record NC_137735.1, read on the forward strand.
ATTTAGCTACTAGTGTGCTATATTAGTATGGTTCTCTTATCAGTGAGTGTGTATGGAAAATGGAAAGGTAGTGTTTGCACTCCGCTAAAATTGGATTGATTGAATTAATCTGATTATGTCTATCCAAGCTGTGCTGCTGCTTTTTGCTATAGGGCAGAGTTATGAGGATATAAAGAGCAGAGGCTGTTTCTTCTAGAGCTGCTAATAGACTAGATTCTCTGTGCCTTCTGTTAAGCATCTTCAGTTCTCATCAACTGAAGATTTGTAATAACTTTCAGCCTATAGCCTTGAAACAGCAATTTTGCTCTTGAATTCCTATTACTTCTACTTAACTATGTGTGGACTTTTACCTAGGCGAAGGGTGTGTCCTGATTCTTGGGACCAGTGCAATGCTTTTTGAGTCTTCTCTTAAATCTTAGACCTAGCAAGCAATAAGGAAATAGTTCTGAGATGGTAGGCATGATGGAACATTGTAGTCCATGCATTTGTGGTATAGGTGGGTACATCCTGTAAAGAAAATGGTCTGATTTTTCAGCACCTCCTGTTATTTTATGGAACCATTTCCATGATGGCATGGCAGCAGAGGATCTCACATGAGGAGCCACGAGAATTGCTGAGAACTGGAAATAAATACTTCTCAGAGATAAACAATAACATTGATCTTGGCAGAGCATAACACAGAATTTCTCCTAAGACCCCCCTGTCAGGTCCTTTGAAACCTTGAGACCTAAGCAGGTCCCTTTCTGGGCAGAACTGCTTGGTAGCTTTTATTTGGAGAAATATAAAACTATACTTGACTTCTTTTTGATAACTGTGAATGATGGCAACGTGAGTGCTTTCTATTCTACTCTCATTAAAATCACAAAGAAATACAAAGAACTGAAACTCCCAGGACACCAGTGTAATAATAGTAAGTTTGACTTTTCAGAGGGATTGCAAGTAGGATGCTACTCCTAGCATATCCATAAGAGATTCAGAGGTTGTCTGTGTCATGTAAGAAGTCCCGGTAACAGGAAAACAAACCACCACCGTAACAGAAGCAAACTAAATTATGTGTGAGGGAGGAGGTAGTAGGGTAGCAAAATCACTGGTTTAACCACAAAATCTTATTGTAGATAATGCAGGACTGTGTTAAAGGGTAAAGTTTCCTATTCTATTCTGCAGTTAATTTTTGGAACAGTGAAGAATGTTTTCACCTTTGTAGTTCATGAAAGGTGTGTGATTTCAGTCTGTCTTCTGCCTACAGAGAAATAGTTCTTTAAAACTACTCCTGGCCAAGAGAAGGAAAAATGGGCACAGCAACTGTCCCCACTTGTGTAAACAGTGTTTCCGTTCCAGTTTTCACTGCAACACAGTGTTGGGATACGTTACTGCTAGGCAAATATTCTCCCCCTCCAAATTGAAGAGTGTGGCTTTCAAACTCCTGGTGACAGGCAGAAAGGACCCAGAGGCTACAAGCAGGATAGAAACACAGCTTGGTTTTGATGCTGATCTAGGAGGGGTCCACAAAATACAAGTTAAATGAAACCAGTGGAATTCTAGTGTGGATGAACAGACTTAGAGACCTAAAGAGTTGCTTTCTTCCTGATGCTTTCTCCACCAAGATGAATGCAAACTCCTTGATATGGTGCTCTGTGTAACCATCAGTCTCGACAAGGGTTACCTGGGCTGTGGAGCACTAAGCACATCTGGAGCCGCCATTCACTATAGCACCAACGGATGGTGATAGTGGCTCATATCTGATGCACCAAAGCAGAAAGACATGGATGTGTGCTGAGATATAGGCAGCTTTTACTGGATGCTTCCTTTCTGCTACTAATCTTCTTTAGTGTGTATGGAGGGTTGTTGTTTTACATGTTGGTTAGTTTTAAAACAATCTTCAGTATTTTTTGGCATCTGCAAACAAGTGCATAGGAGCTGAACTGTTTGGCTGGGGCTCCTGTTTGCAGAATATGGCAGAACTTTTTCATGACATACGAGTTTTTAAATAAGAAACAGGGAGAGGCAGCAAATCACTTGGGTTCAGACAACGGAAGGGGGGAAAAAAATCCCACCTAAACAATAGATATTTAAGTAGAAAGTGTTCCAGCTCCTTCTGACAAAGAGCCTCTGGAGGATTACAATGCAGTCAATGTTGCTTTAATTAAATTTAATGCTGTGTGAAATGCACTCTGAGAAACTTTGATGAATGACTGGGGCAATTCATGTGGCTCACTAAAGGGCATCCAGCCCTTGCAGGGGTGTCAAGCCACGATGAATTGGTTAGTACAGGCATGTTTATAGACTGCCTAAGGAACCTTGTATCTGTGTGGTAATGTCAGAGATAATGTTATGATTCTCTGGACCTTGGGGGGCTTTGGTGACATGGTTAATGAGATAGCCCAGGGAGTGTCCCAGTAGGTTACTTGCAGACCTCCCACATCAAAAGGAGCAGCTTTGCCCCTTCAGAGCCTGCCGTCCTCTAGATCTCTCAGCTGGCCTTTGCTTTCCATAGGGCCACTTTTTTTCTACCTCCCCCCTCCTTCTTTTTTGGTTCTTAGTCAACATTAACTTTGGCTGCTGAAATTCAAAAGTTGTTAGTTTTTAATTTGGTTTCTCTTTGACCTGCCTACACAATGGCTTTCAAAGATTTTTATAGGAACAGCAACCACCACGGTTACCCTCTTCCCAAAGCCTCGAAACAACAACAGCAAAGCTTAAGCTGAGGAGGCAAATGAGGGGTGGGAAAAACTTAACACTCTCTCTGTTCCCTCTCTCCCCATCACAAAAAAAGAGGACTGTTTCTCTCATGCAGAGTTTCGTTACAAAGCAAAGGGCTATGATAGTACAACTGGGTCTTTTATCTGCTGCACCCCAAGAAGTGAAGGGGGAGTAAAAAAGGCAACCCAAAAAACAGTGGATCAATTGATAAATGAAAGTTTGTTATTCAAGTTTGATTTGAAGGGTTGATTATAGGCCTGTGGATAAAGTTGTTTAACAATTTCTCTTTGTAGAGGGAAAAGCTAACTGCACATTCGGTTTAAAGAGAGGTTAGATGGCAAGTAAACATTCTTGTAATAATACAGCAATCTTCGCAAAATTCCTGGCTCAGGAAGTAGATGTTCAGTATATTACACCACTGAAGGAGGCATGCGTTAAAGTTAATACAAGACTACCTCAAATGATGCTTTTAAAATATAAAACCCCTGAAGTTTTTGCTGTACTTCTGAAATGCTATAAGAAAGAAAAGGAAGAGGGCTGATGATGGATCACAGATTGATAAACTCTGTATTTCAGATCTGATGACTCTTGCAAGTGTTCTCCTTTGGATAACTCTATATGGTTAAGTCTTGTGATCTTGGGCAGAAAAATAAATACTTCTGAGAAACCAAGATGGGATCTTCTGAAATGGTGTAAGTAGCATGCTAAATGGTCTTGCCTGTGAATGGTCTGAACCTCATTGTCCCTAAAAGGATCTGAACCTGGTAGCTTAAGATTTGTGTCATGAACTTTGAACATTCATCTCATTCTGTTCCATGTCAGAATTTAAGTATCTCTTCATTACAAAAGATACTGAAGAAATGGTAAACATAAATGTGGGGGTTTTTTCAATGTATACATACACTTACACTGAGTGAAATATTCTTGGTCCTACTACTATTTTATTTCAAATCCCTTTGTGAAGCATATCTCCCCCCTCAGAGCTTAAAAAGAACTTAAATGAAAAAAACCCTAAAACAAAAAGCCAATCCTATCAAGCTGAATCATCTCTGGCCACGTCACTGAAATAACCAGCAGCATTCACCTGCTTTCTGCAAACCTTATTTGTGTTCAACAGTTCTGCTGGTTGTAGCTTCCCCTAAGGATGGGTGGGGGAAAAGGTGGTGGTGATGATTCGTGTAGTTAACAATCATCATAGCAGGTACTAAGTCTCTTGATGTTTTGTGGACAAATACAAGGGTCCTAATCACTCATTATGTTCATTAAATATTTAAATATTTAATTTATTATTATAAATTAATATAATATAAATAATAATAATATAATTAATAAAAATAATAATAATAATTAATATAAATATAAATATTTAAATATTTAATTAATATTTGAATATTAAATGCTGTTGGAGCCACAGCAAGAGGTGATATCAGAAGCAGGCCATCCCCAGAAGCCTGTAGTATTGTGGTTATGACCGTCCTTGTTTGTTTTAAGCACCTGAGACAGAACATTTATTTCAGAAGGCTGGGTATTTTTCTTCTGGTGAGTAAAAGGAACATCTATTTTGCGAAGCACCAAGCCAGCACCACCTGGTGACATGCTGTAAGGGTCAAACTGCCTATGCTGAGTCTTTTGCCCTCTTCCTTCTGCAAGCAGGGCAGCTCTCTGGGTGTTGCTGTCACATTAGAGGGGGAATTAAAATAATTTTAGGGTTGAAAGCTGGTTATGTTGAGAAAGTAAAAATAAGTAAATGAATCTTCTACAAAGCTACATCTGTCAAAGTGTACAGGACCAAGACTGAGTAATTAGAATGAAGATTTTTTGTGATTGTTGTAAAGAGCTGGTGTAGCCTAGAAAGGGCTGTATCAGTTTTCCTCTTGTTGCAGCACTGGGAGATGATGCTCACCCTTGCCTGGCTAGCTAGAATGGCCTGCTGCCCCAAGGGAAGTCAGACAGTGGACAGAGCCAGGCCAGCCTCTTCCTTCTTTCTATCTCTGTTATCTGAATCGGTTATCCAGGTAGAAGCACTTAAATGGCATTTATTTAATAAGTTACTTGCTGCTGGCCTATATTGCTATAATGAAGTTGTAACTAGATCAGGGAGGAAGCAAATGCCAGGTTTGGTTTGGTAACTTGTCTTGCAGGGAAGAGGGGAAAAAAGGCAGAATAAGCTGAGTGGTTTCCAAAACCCTAATCTATTTTTAAATAGGTCTCTCTGAAACTGTAGCAGCAACAACAATCTTTGCTGTAGTTAATGGGCTGTCAGTGTATCCTTTATTTGAATGACTGTTTTCTGAATCAGAAATTAAAGACATCGTGCCATTGTCACTGAGTCAATGGCAGTAAGTTTAACAAAAGACCTTGAAGCCACTGTGAGCGGCAGCCTGTGATGTCTTCGAAGTAACAGCAAGGTCAGGAAAAGGCAAACACAGCTAACAGTGTCCCAGTCTCACCAACGTGGCCATGCTGGGTGTTTATGGCAATCAGGTCTTGAGCATAAATCTCTTTCACTCCCCAGTGCATCATGCACGACCCCAGAGCAGGGCTTTTCTGTTGCTTATTGTCTTCAAAGGGTAGAATGGTGCAACAATTCATAAATGTGGTTGTAGGACAGAGTTGTTGCAGAAGTGTGACCTGAAGAGACAGGACTACACATGGTTCTAGTGATGTACTGTTGTGAAGTTCTGACTGCTGCCACCGGTATGTCATGTGGTCAACAGAAGGTTTGGAGGAAAGTCCCAGTGCAGGAGGGATTCCTCCTTGGGCAGTCAGAGCCCAGAGCTCTCACCAGATCCTATGGATATTCCACAGGGCCTTGAGGCCCAACAGCTTTTGTTGACTGCAGAAGAGCAGCATGGCTTTTGACTTCTTGACAACACTGAACTGGGCTGAAATGAGGAGGTGCCATGACATTACAGGAAAGCTTCTGCGATGGGCTACCAAACTGATTGAGAACTTAGAATCTGCTTGCCCTGTCAGTATACCATATCCTTTTCCAGTGATCCTTACAAAGAAACGAAGGTGTCCCTCTTTGAGATGTTGAGGTCTGGGGGAGTTAACTGGATGAAATGAGATTCGACTGGGTGGTGCTTAGCTGACAAGTGTACATGTGGCAGTGGAGACAGGCAGTTAATAGAAATTTAAGAATGCAGAGGGGAACACATGGTGGATGCAATATACACTTTAAGCAATGCTAAAGGAACACAATGTCTATTTTTCTAGAGGCAATATTACCTCCAATGGGGAAGCTGACCCATTCCTGCTGGGCCTGTGGGTCATCCCCTACCAAGAGGCAGTTTAAATTCACCATGTGCATTGCAGTGGCTGGGTCTGACAAGGTGGGCTGGAGCTAAAGTTCTTTCTTTCAGCTGAGCCCTCGTTGCTTTGGCATGTTATAATCAGACATTTAACATGATTTTAACATAGGGGTTTTTTGTATTCTGTCTCTTTGAGTGGTTTAAAATTCATTTTCAGGCTGTGATCTAATGGCAGTAATTACCTCAGAAGTGTATACAGTACAGAGTATGTTTATTTTTATTTCAGCTAAGGCAAATGATTACAGGTCTTGGCTTCACTTCAGGGCTTAGTTCTGTTGAAAGAGCCAAAACCAACATCTACCTTTGCAATCTGGCAAGCAGGTCCTAAATACCTTATGTGAATGTTTGACTTAACGATACGAAGAATACTAAGAGCAGGAGAGCAAAGCCCTTTGAGTCTTGGTGTTGCAGTGGATTGCTGAAGTGCAAATTACTTACTGTACATTGTGAAGTGACCCAGCTTTGTCATGTGATGACTACCACTCCTTATTATCAAATAGTAATTTGCTCTCTAGTTCTCCTGAATTTCTGCAGTGCCTGTGAGCCATTTAACCAACACTGGCAATAACATGAAAGGCACGAGTAGCAGAATACTTGTAAGATTTGCCTGCAGGTTTCAGTAGCTATAGGAATAATTCAGTCTGTTACATGCAAAAATGATTCCGTATAATTGCATGCTTAAAGGTCATTTCATGTGTGCAAGCAAAGCTGTTCCCCCTTTAAGTGTTTCCTGGCAGAAACATCTGATGAGAGAGAGGTGGATGAGCAGGGAGAACAACCTACTTTATTCCTGTTGAACAGCATGTGGTGATAAAGTCCACCCTGCGTACTCTCTCTAAACTAAGAAGTTTATGCTTTGGTGCTGCTGCCAAAGTATAGACGGTTTTATTTAATTCTACTACTCAAAGAATTGCAGCATAAAAGTCAAGTGGTTAGCTATGTCTCTGAAGAGCAGAGGGGAAGTCTGCATCCTTCCTTCAGTTTAACTTCTTTGTGATGTGTACCAAAATGCAGCTGGGTATTTTGGGTCAGCAGTTGGCTGCACATTGAAAACGCATGAAAGAATTTTGTGGATCCTATCTGGAACTGTAGAAGTGAAATGAGCTCTTTGATCAGACAGCTTTGGGGGGGAGTTCTTTGTAAGTGCAACCAATATGATGTCCTGATTTCATATGTCCTTTTTTACTTTGTAATTCTTGGGAACAACAAGAAGTTGCTGAAGAAAGTGGACAACACCCCTCCTAATAGGTGCCGGAATACAGAAGTGAGATGATAATTACCTTGGAGTTACCACAGGTTTCTACAGAAACCAGGAGTACTCAGCACGTCTCAAGTTCATGAAAGGCAGATTTAGCCTACTTTAAACATGTTTTTTCTGATACTCGTAATTATTAAGCTTTGACAGTCCATCTGAATTCAAGAGACCTACAAATGCTCAGAACCACTGAAAAGAGAGAATTGTGCTTTAAAATGTTGATTCTTGCTTTCTAGGAAGAAGAGGCATGTTATCCTGGCTGTTCCATGTTTTACAACTGCTTAAGCTTCATCAGCTTAAGTAGAGTTGCTCCGAGTTTACAGCAAAAAAAGAGAAGAGCAAACTCTGTCCCCCTTGAATAGAAAATGCTATTTTAATGTTTTTATATTTTCTGGATTTCTCACTTGACTTCACAATCTAATTTCTCTGCTACAAGAGACCCTCTCAGTCACATCTATGTTAGAATTTAAAAGCAATATATATTCAAATGTAAAACAATACGGCTGAACCTGTACTCACATGCAAAAAGGACTTTTGAAGGGGTGTACACATATACATACAGTTTTAGTAAGTGAAAAGATGATACAGTGATGATGAGTGATTTCATTAATTATGTTTTAAAGATTTTTGAATTGTTTCATGAATGGCAAAACTGTAAGAATGATGTTAGAATATACAGAAATACTGAAATTACCAAGAGCATAATTTCCTTTTGAAATTGAGTGTGTATAGCCCTTTGCCAAGGGTCTCCTGCTCTTCGTTGCTCATCATTTCAGATGAAAGTGAGACACTAATAATCCCTGTGTGTAATAACTGTTTATTCTGACCTTTCGAGAAGACTGATGTGCTAAGGGATAGCATCTAACCTATAGAAAAAGAAAAAAGAGTGGCATCTTTATTAAAAGTGTGAAATGAAGCTTCCAAAGCTGAGATGCTGTGTTGCTTTGGAATAGGTGCTTGTAGGAAAGTCAAAATCCAAACCCAACTGGTTCTCATCACAGATCTTAAGGTCATCTGTATTTCTTTGGAAACACTCATATTGCTTCCACTTCATTGATTAACTTTATATTTTCTACAAACTTAAAAAAGAAATAATCCTATCTTCCATCCTTTTTCTCTTCTGTATTGCAACTGCAGAAGTACAAGAGCTCATTTGCTGAAGTTTTTGTATATCTATATAATTTATTGAGGTTGTAAAAATTCAGGAAGAGCTTTTCATTTATTATTGGAAACAGTGCAGACTAGAATTATTTTGAAGGGGATGGAGGAGGATAAATTATTTTAGTTAGATCATTTTTTAGAAATAATTTCTTCAATCCTATCCTAAATGGTGACAAAGCTCACTTTATTTGTTAGCAGCATGATGACTCTAGTATGATGTGCCTGTCAAACACTGGTCAGTGAGACAGGACCACCTGCATGATGACTGCAGGATTAGGAACGTGGACATTAAAACTGGACTCTGTATGGGGTTGCACTGAGAAGCTAGTGCAAAGAACAGAGATCTCAGCTGTTGTACTCATAACAAGTTGAATTACCATTGTTTTACATTCTACAGGTTGTACTCTTTCCAGATTGTGTTGTTGGAGTCTCAGATATTATAAATTTCAAATAGTGCTAGCTGTGGTTATATTAATGCTGGATGCTTCTAGGCAATGGTCAAACACACCTACAGGCACCCAAATGAAATCTCTGCTTGATTTGAACAGGAACAGAGAGGTTTAAAAAATTGAGTTTTTCATGCTTTCAAGAACAAAAGTTATACCTTTAAAACATTAGTATAAGAAGTCTGTTAAACCATGTGCAAGGCTTGTAAAACTCTGAACTATTTTGTAGGCTTCTAAAACTGAGGAGCTGTGGAAGCTCTGAGAGCTTCTGAAAGAGGAAGCCCTGTGGGACCAAACTGGAGCTTCATGCATTCCATTTCACCTTGGCGGCAATGCTCCGAAACAATTCTCAAACCTTGTAGATGTTTCTCCCAAATATTTTGAAACCACAGAACGTGCAAAGCTGCTGCACTCTTCTAGAAAGAAATTGCTGTATTTGCTTCACTCTCTTTAACTGCTGGAGTAAGCAGCAGCTAGTGTAAGAAATGAAAGTAAACCAGAATGTTAGTGGATCTGTAAAGGTGTCTCAAAATTACTCCAACCCTGATAAAAATCTAAAACCTTGCACAACCATCACATGTATGTAGCTATACTGCCATTTTCCAAGATGTTAAGGAACTGGATTATACTCCTCACTCAAGGAAAACACAACAGAAATGGCCAAAAAAAGCACTCCTGTTTCCATAAACATTACAAAAGTACAGCAAAACTCTGAATGACTTTCAGATATTAGAGATTGAGCCTAAGGGTCTTTTGTATGTGTCTATACTATCTTATACATAGGTTTATCTATAATATATGTAAATATATCTATCTATATTAATTTATAATATCTGATAAGCAAAAAAGCAAGTCTGAAACTGCTTCAGCAAAATCATTAATTGAAAAAATAAGGTTTTGAAAAAGGAAATCTGTGTTGCAGTGATCCTCAGGCTTATTGTGTTACTGCTTTTAGTAGAAGAACTTAAAAAAATGCTATTGGTATACCTATGAAAAACTTACTCCTTTCAAGGCTAAAAGACTTTGCAATTTTGCAAAGGTTACTGTTGGAACTTTTTCAGGCATCCTGAGAATGTTACTGCTTGTTCTTAAAATGAATATATAGAAAGGGGAGATTGCAAGATGCTTTTCCCTGGGGAAAGGGAGGTTAGAACTGATGGAGGAGAAGTAACTTTTCTTAGATGTGAAGTTTTGTTTGAACTAGCTCATTTGGACTAACAAGCAAGCTTTTGAAGGCTCACATACACTGTCAGCATGAAATTGAAGCAGCAAGCTTCACTTTGAGAGGAGAATAGTTGCTCATAACTTAATTATGTTGATCAGTGAGATGATTTAGGAGGGATGTGTGCAGGAAAGGTCAGAATCAGGAAAGAGCTGAAGGCCAGTTTAATGTGCTCGTTTCCCCAACTCTCACTTCCCAATAGCTTCCACAGAGATCATTAAAGTCAGTGAATGCTGAGATCTTCAAAACATTATGGACATCTGCAAACTTCTTTATCTAGAAAAAAACCTGCATGTTTTTTCTTTGCATCCACCGGTAGCCAAGCCAAGCTTGTTTCAAGCAAGGAAGACTTGTAATATCAAAGATTTACTTAATTTTCATTGCTGCACATAAAACATCTGACAGCATTTGCCTAGAAAACCAAAATGCCTCTCTTTGTTTGTACAAGCCAAAGGAAAAGTACAGTGTATCCATCTACAAATGAACATCAAAGCACTTCCGCAAAATCAGGGATGGTGACATGTATTTGGAGAAACAGTATGACAGCCGCCTGTTACAGAGGCATGGGGGTCTCTGCACTTACCAAGCATAATCCTGATTGGAGCCATGTCTTTTCTTTTTGCTCTTTATTATCACTTTGTGGTTAACTTTTGTTGATGAGCAGGATTAACAGCACATTTTCAGTGTCATTTAGCTCTTTTAACAAGCTCTTTCCAGTCAAAGGTGGCTAGCCTGAAGGAAAAAAAGAGAAAAGTCATTAAGCAAACAAATCTTTGCCAAGAGTTGATGCTAAACATGCCATCTACCCTGTGTGAGTTATTCATGGTATATGAAATTTATTCCACAAGACTATGACCTTGATGTTGATTAACCAGAAATCCCTTCTTCTCTTGTCATTATTAACAGCTTCAGGTGCCTCAAGTGGCCCCTCTCTTTTTTCTTATTTTTTTTCTAAGCATCCATTAAGGAAGATTTTCTCAATTTATCATTTGCTTCTTATTGCTACTCATTGGCATAACCTCTTGAAGCCCAACCCCTTGTTTCCATGAGGCTGCCAGGACAGTGGACTGGTCATGCAGTTGGTCTACCCCTCTCTGCTTGGCACAGTTGTGTGAATAATATTACTGACAAAAGGCATAACAAAAGGCAAACACGCAGCCTGAGGAATCAGGGTATTCCTTTAGCATCGTGATGAATCTGAACAGTCTCATAGATGCCTCCAAGTCCTAGGGGCCTCAGGGAACGCTTTCATTTTTCAGGCAGTTCAGCCCATTATCCAAAAAGTGTGGAAGGGGAAATAGGATTTTCCCTCTGCGCATTCATATTTCCTGGGCTTGTCAGTCATGGTAAGGCTGCTTTGTGGCTCTCTGTGCAGGCACAGGGCAGAGATCCTGTCTGTACTCAGGACAGAGTTTCTGCAGTAATTCTTGCAGGGTGGAGAGAGAGTGTATTATGGCTGTTCTTTACTTGCTCAAGGCTCAAAAGGGCCTCTCTGTAGAAGTAGGAGACAGAGCATCAGTAGATTGCCCTTAGGTCACTCAGCTTTGAGTAGAACCCAAATATGGAAGATGGTTTAAAACCACCTCCAGCTCAGTATAAACACAGGATCAGAGCAAGAACTGAACCTTTTTGGTGCCTGCTGCTAAGCGTGAAACCGTTTATGGAACAGAAACACTGCAAGTATTCACTTAGCTGGCAACTTCTGGAAGGGGAAAAAAAAAATCAAGGGACAAGAACTACACCAAAAACAAATGCTGGATGTGTGCTTTTGGATTCTTTTTGGATGAGGTCACATGGTGATAAATGGACTAGATTGGGAGAATTTAAAACTGAACTTGCTGTAAAGCCTGATTAGAGGGGATTGCATCACAAAATGTAGCTGGCACCTCTTGCTATGAAGAAACCCTGGCTGCCATAGACTTTGTGGCCATTGGCATAAATTCATCTAGTGCTTTGTGATTTTTGCTGTTTAATACCTACCTTTGGCAGCCTCTTGGCACACTCTCTTGCAGTGGAATACGACATTCATCACTGCGGCTGTATGAGATTATACCTGGTCCGAAAGCTTTCAGCATAAACCATTGATAGTCCATATCTCCCTTTTCTTTTCTACTGACTATATCACGAGCACATCACTCATTCTTTGCTGTTTCTTCCATAGCTTATAAGCAATCCTGCAAAACCAAACATGCAGAAAGACACAGCATCATTAGGGTAACTTACACAACTTTAATTCTGCTCTTTCATGCAAATATGTATGCAGCTTTGGCACAGTCATTGCATAGGGTATATCTGACCTCGGTGACTGCTGCTGTTCTCCCAAGCCTGGGTGAGTCCTTAGCCACGTTTTGTTCCCACAGTGGGATGGATGGTGCAAAGCAACCAACCCTTCTGTATACCTCAGTTGCAAAGAGGAAAAAAGCTGGCTGCACAGGATGATGAGGAGTTGGGACATGCTCTGAAGACCCCCAGCCTAGGTGCTTGGTGAGAACCGTAGCTGTGGGCCATGCCGTTGGGCACACTTGTAAGCCAGTACAGGTGCAGCATCATTTGCTCTTTGTGGAATCATCAGTTCTATACCATTCACAAGTAAAGCAAGGTGTATGAACTGTGGAGTGATTGTTATCTTGAGCCTTAAGACACAATTTCTTGCTATATGTCCTATAAAGACCAATATGGAGTTATTAATTCCTTAAGGGCATTACTAGGATGCCCTTAAGGAATTAATTAAGGGATTGCAGTGATATCGCTATGATACGTGTAACATTGTTAGAGATACGAGATGTATTAGACCTGGCAAACTGCTGCATTTCTAGAGTGTTGATGGTCAGATGAGGATGGTGGGACAGCGGAATGGAGAAAGTGAGTGGATACAGCTGAAAACCATTGTACAGCAAGTGTAAGCAAAACAGCATACCTAGCAGGGAATGTGGATAGCTATTATAGCTACATCCACAGGAGAACTCAGCAAGCCAAATACAAAATTATGAGATCAGATGAGAAACACACAAAAACAAAAAAAAAGCTAAAATGACATTTGAGACTTAAAACCTAAATATTCTCAAAGCATTGGATTTTGTCACAATCTGTATGTTTATCAAATGCTTTGCTTTTGACAAAATTACAATTGTCCATAAAACTAAGTGAAAAAAACTTCTGATCAGCTTTGATCCAAATAGATACAGTTAATGTTTAAAAAAAATCAGTTTGTATACTAAACTTTACTAAAAGTTTTCAGTTTCACAGTATATCAACTGTGGTTTTCAGTTGGGGCTCTGGTTTGTTTCAGGCTTTGTTTTTCGTTGGCTTGTCACACAGAAGCTAGTCTGTACAATATGTTATTATTTCTTTAGCTTTGAAAAGCTCTATTTATCCCCTTTTCTATGATTTCCTGTGTTACATATGATGACAGTTTGCTATTTGTAGTATCCAATAATCATACCAATGTGACGGAACTATTTAAAAGCGGGAGAGAAGTGGTTTCACTGCAAAATGTACTGCAGCGGCTCCAGCCGACACAAGTTGGTCACCTCAGTTTCTCACTTTCAGTTGTTAAATAGGAGTACAACATTTCTGCTGATGTTTTCCCCTGCATGTCCACAGGTCAAACTTAAAAGCAACTAAGCAACTGTTGTTTTCTCTGTAGTGCTCTGGGCATTGCAGAGCATGACCTGCTACTCCATTAAGAAATCTGCAAAAACTGAGCTGATTCCCTTCTTGCATTGAACAGTTTCTTCGTTGGTTTTTAAGAATACAGGCAGCTTTTTCTTCCTTTTTTTTTTTTTTTTTTTTCTTTTTTACAGATTCTCTGTACCTTCTGAGAGACCCTGTGTTGCTTTTGTTTTCCTTTGAGGATGATGTGTAAAACTTTAAAGTGAAACGCAAGTCTTGAATTTAGCGCTGTGCTTCTTGCCTCGCTATTGATACTGCAGGCTTTGAGCTCTGCTGACCCAGGCTATAGTGCCATGGTCATTCAATCGTAGCAGCATATTCAGTACTAGGTTTTTTGGCATCTTTCCTTAAGTCATGTTTCATGTGTGCTCTCCCACATTCTATTTGATCTCCTTGTTAACTGTAGAGAAAAAAGGGGTTGATAGAATATCAACCTTTTTTACAGCTGTTTTTGTTTCACAGTTTTCTCCAGACACCTGAAAGAGCAGCTGTCAATAGTATGATGTAACAGGCTTGCATGTACTGGTTATCTCTTACCACCACCATTTCCACCATAGCCAAGGTTTCTGTTAGGACAATTCCAAAAGGCAGACTTGCTCATGGCCAGCTCTTCCAGGTGACCTTGGTATTGGCACTGAGATTTCTAAAATGCTTGAGACTCCGGTAGCAATAGGATGTCACAGTTCATTGTTAAATGACTAACTTGGTATGGGTACTGTCTGGTACCCTCCCTTCCTAGAGACCATCCCCTTAAGCCATTATTTTGCAATAGATAGTGAGGACATAGGGAACTTGGATCAGTATAAAAAGGCAGATTGAAAGCAAAGCAGAACTTTCTTTAACAAAGTCAATGAATGATGTGTATCTCAGTGTAGTCACAAAAGCAAATTAAAACTGCTGGTACTAAAAGCTTAAGGTTTGCCTCCCCCCAAAACATGCATAAAGTGTCCTGCCTGGCTCCAGCTGCAGTACTCGAAGGACAAGATTCTCCAGTTGCTACTGTGTCATGTCTGCCAGCCGAGCGTGAGCATCTTTACTATCTTAAATGGTGCTACATGTCTTCTTTTAGGCAACTGAAGCATGGCCAAATAAACTTAAGATCTCCCACCAATCTGCCTTATGGGGACTTAAAAGATATGTGGAGTTCTAGTCTAAAAATTAAGCACTGTGGCTTTTACAAGAGTTTTTTAGCAGTATTTGCTCTATCTTTACTCTAGTGAGGCCTGCACTGTAACTGTGCAATGCTGAGAAGCTCCTTGTTGTGTCATCTAAGGCTAGAAACACTGTAGCTATTAATGTTAGTATTTTGGATTTAATGTCTAGGTTTATTATACTGCTGAAGACAGTCTGGATTGCTGATTGTCCTGGGTCCAGCAGTAGCAGGCATTTTTCTCCTTCTTAGTAGCTGGTGCAGTGCTGTGTTTCTGACTTTCAGCCTGGAAACAGCACTGATAACACTGATGTTTTTGGTTGCTGCTCAGTAATGTTTACTCTGACCAAGGACTTTGAGCCTCATGCTGTGCCAGGGAGGAGGGGAAGCCGGGAGGAAGCAGAGACAGGACACCTGACCCAAACTAGCCAAAGGGGTATTCCATACCACAGCACATCATGCCCAGTATATAAACTGGGGGCAGTTACCCAGAAGGGCTAGATCACTGCTCGGGTCAGGCTGGGTATCAGTCAGTGGGTGGTAAGCGGTTGTATTCTCTTCCCTTGTTGTTTCCCTTATCATTATTATTATTGGTGGTCGCAGTAGTGGTTTTCTGTTTTACCTTAGTTACTGGACTGTTCTTATCTCAACCCATGGGAGTTACATTCTTTCAATTCTCCTCCCCATCCCTCCAGGAACTGGGTGGGGGGAAGGAGGGGGAATGAGCGAGCAGCTACGTGGTTCTGGGTTGCCAGCTGGGTTTAAACCACGACACTCATACAGAAAGAGATTCAGGACTGCACCTTATGCCTGATTTGGGAGTCCTTTGAATGCATATTGTAAACCAGATCTTCTAGCAGCAACTCCACAGCAGAGATGGTCCTCACAGATACTTCCAAACCTGCAGATTTCCATGCACAAAGGTAAGGGCTGGGAAAAGGAGCATGTTAGTTGAACTGTCTTCCAGTTTCTGCATTGTAAGTAAAGATAATATAACAAAAATATTGACCAAATTATTTTAACATAATACAAAGCTGAGAAACTAAACATATGTGAACTAGAGCAAGCTGAGAAAATTGTGGAAGTCCTTGTAGCTTTCTAATAGGAACGGTTACTCACATGTTTAGGGATAAGTTTTTTATGAGTGGGTATTACTGGTTTTAAAAAAATGTAGTGGAATCTGTATGTCCAATATATTTGAATTAATATGGTTCCCAGTATTTTGGTTTATGTTTTTAAACCAATAATACTACAGATATAGTACAGATGTGCAGATCCTGCGCTGAGTCTCCTTCCCTGGTTCTATAAACCAGGATGGGTTTATGGAACGGGATGGGCTTTAAGGTCCCTTCCAACCCAAACCAGTCCGGATTCTATGATTTTCCTCTCACATATACACAATAACACCTTTGCACACCCTATTTCTGGTCTCTTTCTCTTATGAGTTCTGGTGTCCTCAACATAAGAAGGACATGGATCTTTTGGAACAAGTCCAGAAGAGGCCACAAGGATGATCAGGGGACTGGAGCACTTCCTGTATGAAGACAGGCTGAGAAAGCTGGGGCTGTTCAGCTTATGGAGATCTCATAGCAGCCGTCCAGTTTCTGAAGGGGGCTTATAAGGATGATGGAGAGGGAATCTTCATCAGGGACTGTAGTGATAGGACAAGGGGTAACCGGTTGAAACTTAAACAGGGGAAGTTTAGGTTGGATATAAGGAAGAAGTTCTTTACTGTGAGGGTGGTGAGGCACTGGAATGGGTTGCCCAGGGAAGCTGTGAATGCTCCATCCCTGGCAGTGTTCAAGGCCAGGTTGAACAGAGCCTTGGGTGACATGGTTTAATGTGAGGTGCCCCTGTCCATGGCAGGGGGGTTGGAACTGGATGATCTTAAGGTCCTTCCAACCCAAACTATCCTATGATTCTATTCTATAAAGAAAGAGGGAAGAAAGAGAGGTGCAAAATGACTGTAAAACAAAGTATCAAATAGTCTTGCTCCTACTTGAGTATTTTCATAACAGGTTGCTTTTCAATATATGCAATTTCAAACCAGGAATGACCATCGTAGCTGTAGCTACGAGGAGAAAATTAATTGGGAACCTCTGCACTCAAAGTTGCACTGTGTGCTGCTGTGATAATAGTGCAGAAGGCCTGTAATATGGTGTCACTGCATTAAAAAAATCCATCTAAGATCTACCTAGCTTTTATTGTGCATTGAACTGGGCAAACTCAAATTGAAGTGGATCTGTGCCACAGCTTTCTGTATTGGAGGACACAGTGTCCAGTGGTGAAAGCAGTAGAGCATGATCTATAGTTCAGTCTACAGATGGCCTCAGGTTTGCTGATTGACTTTGGAAAAATTCCTTGGGTTGTGTCTGTGGTGTTAGACCAAGGAGAAATGTACTGTTGGAATGGGCCCATAAGGAAAACTTGGATATTTGAATCAGAAGAGAGCTGGAGCATGGGCTAGCATGTCTCTTGGTTTGTGTGTGAAAAGGTGGAGGAGTTCTGATGTCTGCTGTTCAAACTGGACAGGCTTCTCTCTTTTTCAGCAATATCACAAAATCAATAGGGATTGCATTTGTCAATCTTGTTAGGGAGCTGGGATGAACTCTGCAGCACCTGAATATTTCACTAGACTGGGTTGTTATAGTATTAGAGGCTTTATTATATACAAGGTATAGATATAGGACATATCTATAAAATCTATAAAAATCCAGCTTGGAAATATCAGAGAGGAGTATTTTACTATTGATTTATGGCTCAATCACCAGCCTTCAGATGTTTTCCTCTTTCTGAGGGGAAGGGTGGTGGACATTCAAAGTTCAGTTGTGAACGCCTGCTGACAGCAACAGGGTTGCACAAATGTTGCTAGAGAAGACATGGTTATGTCTCAGGCTTTCTTTTTATTAACTATGAAAGACTGAGCTGTGCTATATCTAATTCAGAATTAGCAGTGCTGCTGATATGCTTGATGTTTTTAATGCCCTGCTGTGGCTTGGTATAATTGGCTTTTTTGGTGTGTATGAGTGAGGAGCCTTGCAGGCTGCACAGAACGCAGCCTGTGTGGCATTGGCTCCCCTGTTGATCTAGTTTCATTTTTTGTTTTTCTGCCTTGCTCAACTGGCTGTAACGGCATTAAAGTATTCTTCTGATCTTTGTTTCCATTTGTCCACAGAATGCAGGTTTTGAAAGCTTTCATGCCAAAGGGACATTCAGAGTGAGAGGCAGCTCTCAGATTTGTTTCAAAAGCCATTGACAAATTACATACCTGATTAAGGCTTGTTTATAATAACTTCTACTGAGAGAGCCTTTGCATTGATATTAGATTAGATTAGATTAGATTAAACAGGGAATGGTTGAATTAAAGCTCCCAGAAATTATTTACATGTGCTATTGACATGCTGCTTTGAAGCAGGAAGTAATGAAAGTTTAATTGGAGGGTCTGTGGTCCCAAGAAGTGTAGCTAAATTTTCCCCTCTTTCACCATCTATACTGCATTAGAAGGGTTTTAATTCAGTGGTTTGGAGTATGACATATGATAAATTGGTAGCTCATAGCATAAATATGATATCCCATGGAAACTCTTATCACTTTAAAACTTTTTCCTTGGACTTCAAGTTTCCTGGGCAACTTTCCCCTCCTCATCCCTACTCCATCTAGTTTTTCTAGTAATACTGGGTGTTAACATTTGCCTTCTGCTATTGCTGAATTGGACGATCAGACAACCAGGAAACTGTGGATGCATTTGTGTACTGGTTCTCAGCAACTTCATCCATACCTGTTGGGAACCTAATACAGAAACCCTCGTCAGGCAAATCCATTCAGTAGAAGCATTCAGGTCCTACCTTGGACCTGTTGTTACCATCCATACTGTGCTATCAGAGTCCAAGCTCTTTTCTGAAAAATTCTTGTCCAGAATTGTGTTTAGCGATAGACGGTCACAACTTGGTACAAACTTCAAAGCACTCATGGGGATTCGTAGATCCTGGCAACTAGAGGGAGTAGATGGCTGTGCTTCCCTTAAGTACTGAAGAACTAAACTGCAGGAAAAGGCACTAGGCGGGAACAGGTCGATATCTCTACAGGAACAGTCTCAAAAACTTCAGATTAATATATTCTCTGACCTTCTACTCATCCACTGTTAAACTGTGTCCATGCCAAGATCTTTCCTACCAGACTAAAATAATCTACCTCCACAGCTTATCACATTGTCCCCTGCCATCTACCAAAACATACTTGCCAAAATATACTTCTTTTTCCACAGCTCAAGATAATTGACTTCCCATGCCCTTATCCTTCTCCTGGCTTCATGAGCCTTACCAAACCTTTGTCATCACTTTCCAAATCAGAAATAATCTTACTACTTCAACTGCTTTCACTTAATTCCTCCTCTTACTTCCTTACCATTCTTGCTTTTTGCTGTTTCCTATTTGTATGCATGTTTACATGGCTCAAGCTGAATAAGAGTGAGAGTTGGTCATTTTATACATAGAAAGGAGTGGATAAGTGGAAAAGATGATCTGGAATAAGAAGCCAGCTCTTAAAGAATTTGATTTTCTGCGTTAGAACTCACCCAAGTTAGAGGACTGTACTCTGTCATTGAGAAAAAAAATCAGCACTAGTCACAAGCAGCAAAAACAGATTTGTTCCTCCTCAGAGTGCAAACAAATTGCATCACAGAAGTCTTCTGAGAGCTACACAGTGAGTGATTTTTGGGGGAGAAGAAATCAACTGAGTTAGATTTCTTCAGGCTGGATTGGGTAGTAAGGATTGGCCACATGTACTGACTGATGTCTCCCAGTCTGCCAACTGTTACTTAATTCAAGCCACAAATTTAACTTAACTGGATATTGCAAGCTTCCATGTGTTTGGTGTTGAGTGCCACTTTTTAAATGATGCTGTCTTGGGCATCTGAAGTGTAACTGGTGACCAGCTTTTTGAAGACTTGTTTGAGAGGACATTTCAGCCCCTTCCCCTACCCCTCTAATTTTTCTGTTTTCCTGCCCAGAAAAGTTTGTGAGTGTTTTACAGCTATAAATAGCCATTTAACCACTCATTTCTCTCCAGAAGTGTCATTCTGTATGCCTGCCACCAATGACAAAGTAAGGTTATAAAACATTAACTTTTACTATTTCAGTAAGACCAAATTCTTTTCAAAGTCATCAGAAGCACTTGAAGCAAGAAATGCATGTTGATGGTATTGTATACTGAACAATACTGAACACGAACTGAAGATGAACAGCTTACAGTGCAGGCAGACCTTTAAGCACAGGATTGGCAAACATCATGTACAAAGCAGTCAGCAAAATGATGGGCTTAATGCTCTGAAAGCGGCTTTCCATAGTCTGTCTTCTCCTTCCGTTGTGTAAGAAGGAAGCATCATACAGCCTGCTTCATTATTTCAGCCTCTCACAGAAATTAGAGAGACTTTGTGAACTTTTGCTATTTCTCAGCCTGAAGCACAGCAGTTTGGTCATTTCAGTTCTCTGTGTTTGGTTTAATGCTTTGCTAGAAAGAAGCAATTTGCCATGCAGAGTGTGGCTGGTTTGTAGTGGAAGGGAACTGCAAGACAACAAGGCTGCTATAGGGTTTCTTTTTCCACTCTCAGTTCCTGTTGTCTTTTTTACTCTGTATTATAAGTCTTTGAAAAAACTATTGAGTTGAATGCAATGAACACTCTATGGCAGATACTGCTACTTCCCAGCAGCCTGGAAGATAGGAAGAGGTTTCGATTTTGGAGACAGGAAGACAAGTGAATTTGTCTTATGCTGTGAACTATGTCAGTGACTAATTTCTTTCAAAATCAGGAGGTCAACAAACATAGCTTGAAGTTATTTTTAGGCCTTATTTATAGCCACTGGTGAATATTATAGGCAGCTCAGAGATGGCAACTGCTTGGTTCTAACCTTGTGAGATTCATCCTCCTTTGATCCTGAGCCAATCCATACTGACTATGTGAAAAGGAAAAGACAGCAGTCTACAAAAGCTGTCGTATGCAAGCTAGAGGGCACCTTTTTTAAACCTCCTTACAAATTGCCTCAGATTTCCTGAGGGAAGAGAACCAGGAAGGGTAGTTCCACATCTGTCATCACTGTTTTACTCTCAGATCCTCTGGCTTGACAGCGTCTCAGAAACAAATCACCTGCACTTGCCATGCAAGTTGCAAAATGTAAAATCATCTTGCCTTGGTAATATAGCTGGAGGAAAATTTCCTGCCTCCAGTGAGTATTCACCTTTGAAATGCTTTTGCTTTTATTTTCTGTTTGGGTAAAGTCTCTAAGAAGGAACAGGTCTACTTGTCACTTAGTGAAGCCAACAAACCTGTTACTATCCTGGAAGTTCAACACCATGCTGAATTTGTGGATTCAGTTTTTCCATCAGCCCTGTAAAAGTTGTGACTTTTTTCTGTTATTTGCACATTGTTGATAGATAGCACTGCACCTCTGCAAACATCTCAGCTGAAATCATGTCTTTCAGATCTGGTAGTATATTCCCTGCCTGTTTAACAGTTTATGCAGCACTTGGACCAAATTCTTTCAATCAATAGTGTTGTGCTATGGTGCAGAATTTCAGCCACTCTATTTAGCAGACACACACAGTTACTTGATCTTAGCTTTTTCAGTGGCAATGAATCTCCCACTTTCTTCATAAATTGAATTCAATTATTACTTCTTTACCCTGTTTCACAAGCAAGTTTAGACATCTTGCTTTTCATCTTGCATTTTAAATAGAAGAAACAATAATAGCAATGACTTCCACATTTTTGTGGCATGAGAGATAGCCTAATGAATTAATAAAATTTGCAGCTGCAAAGGAATTTTGGCTTAGTTTGTCTAACATGCTTTTACAAACTCCTCTTAAGCCCCATGAGATCCCCTGAATAACCTGATGAAAGCTGCATTAGACTGACAAATGAGTTACACAAAGACTGAGACCTGTCAAAAATGGTATAAAAATCAACGCTAGGAAGAAGGCATCAATATACTTGGCTAAGTATTCCTCATGCTGCTAGCAAAGTACATAGCACTAGATATTTCAGCTGACAATGAGTGGTTAAACAAAGTACTGTGTTATATCAAGGGAAGATTCTACAGCTAATAAAAAACCTGGTTAAATTTTTGCCCTTGTTACTCTGAATATAAGAAAGACTTCTTTCCTTCCGTTGAGGAAATCTGAGCAGTTTGAGCCCATGCATTATTCCACCTTGATAGGAGTGTAACTGTCCCGGAGATTGCACAAGATTCCTTTACGCTGGCAGCATAAACTGCCACATTCACTTCATCAAGCCTAAGTGTTAACTACTTCCCATTAACTCAAATGTTCCCAGGTTCAGGATCAAGAGAACCTGCTTAAGCAAAGCATCTGTCTGAGTTCCTCTTAAGTTAATGTTCCATACAGTATACTTCAAAAAGGCTGGCCAGGGAAGAGGGAAAAGCCTTGGCAATTCTGTTTCTTCCACTCTTTAGGGGGCTGGATAAAAAAAAGAAAGGAAAAAAAGAGAAAGAAAAAAATTAATGTGTTCTTTCTCCTTATACCTCCTGTAAGTTTGAGTCTTTGTTAAGACCTCTGATACTTTGAAGGGTGGGAGAAAGAGAGAATTATAATCCAGTCACAGTCAGGAATTTGCAAGCCTGAGGCCCTTGGCTCCATTATGTGAAGCCACCAAGTGCAGGGCAGAACTCGAAGAGGTATGGGGGCTCTTGTCCAAAGGAATAATGCTACTACAGTACAGGTAATGCAATATTTCAGGTGTCCATTTCACAGTATGCACAAGAGGGGGAAAAATATCCGGATGACCTCTCTGTGAGGAGGACTAAGTGGGGCTAGGTGGAGACACACAGTCACAAATGAATATTACACAGTGAGCACAGTGAGCTCACCTTTTACTGACCACAGGATGTTTGAATCAGAGGAACACATCAGTTCATGAAAACCTAATAACTTCATTTCATTAGACCTGGCTTCTACTCTAGAAACATGAATGATCTGTAGTTTTCTTTATGCAACTCTGCTATGGAGGGCAGCCTTGTTCTACTCTTAGTTATGTTTATCTAAAGATAAGTCATGTGCCAGAGGAGAGCATCAAGCTGGAAAGCAATAACCGTATGCTTTCAAACAGGCACTTTAAAGTTAAAATAAGTAACACAGATGTGATAGCACCCTTAAGTAGTCTCCTATCCTTTGCTCAGTAAAGAGATTTCATGAACCCTCTCTCGTTTGCCTATTGACAAACTTCCAGTAAATACTTCTTAGGTGCCTAACTGGCATCTTATGCAGAGTTCTTGCATCACATTGTCCTTTGTCCACAAGTTCCTCAAGTTTCCAACTGTGTGGAAAGCCATTTCTTTCTGTCTGATTTGAACTTGACTCCTGCCTTCATTCTTCAGTCCTAAGTTCTTGTATTGGAAGAAACGGTTGATTCTTATACACCTTCTCCAGACTGCTTTCTCATGTTTGTCAGCCTTGTCATACACCACAGCCGTCTCTTTTCCAGGCTGAAGGGTTTCACTCTGTTCAGTCCTTCATTGTATATTTGCTTTCTAGGCTCCATAGATCTAACTCCTTTGACTAAAATCACTACCTTGAACACCAGCACAAAAACTAAGGCAAACAGAAAGAACAAACTTCTCAATTGATGAAGGGTTTCTGCTCTGGAGCCTTGACATGGGGAGGATATGCAAGTGCAGCTAATATGAAAGAGTTAATGAAGAGACAGTCAGTGCCAATATCTAAAATGTAAGGACAACTCACATAAAGAAGTCATCTTTTTTCAGGGATTTCTAGGATCCTTGAGAATTCTAGATTTGTTTGTAAAACATGGTGAAATTGTCCTTAGTTATGGGAAGGAATCTAAGAACTTGGAGTAATTAAAACCAACCAAACTAAATGAAACCCCACCTGGTGTCCTTTATTCAGCTCTGGAGTCCTCAGCACAGGAAAGGCGTGGACCTGTTGGAGCAGGTCCAGAAGACGGCCACAGAAAAAAGATGGAGCACCTCTTCTATGGGGACAGGCTGAGAGATTTGAGGTGGTTAGCCTAGAGAAGAGAAGGCTCTGGGGAGGCTTTGGTGTGGCAATTCAATAGTTAAAGGGGGACAGGCTTTCTCATAGGGCCTGTACAATAGGACAAGGGGATAGTCTTTTTAAACTAAAAGAGGGCAGATTTGGACTAGATATAAGGTATATTTTTTATACAATGAGGGTGGCAAAAATCTGGAACAGGTTGTCTGGAGAGGTGTTTTGTGTCCCATCCCTGGAAACATCCAAGACCAGATTGTACAGGGCTCTGAGCAACATGTTATAGTGGAAGGTGTCCCTGATCATTGAAGGGGACTGCACCAGATGACCTTTAAAGGTCCCTTTCAACCTAAGCTATTCTATGATTCTAATTAAAAATAGTAATAGCGTAGAACAGATTGTCATTGCCAAAACAATCTCATTGTACTGAAGCAGATTTTTCAGTTTTTACACCAATTCCTCTAGTATGCACACTTACTGGCACCTCAGTGTTTTCCTTGTATGCACTCCCTCCTATGTGCCCATCATGCATTTTCAGGAAAAGCTCAAGGCCTCCAGTGGTGCAGAATTGTTTCCTCGTCTCTCTGCACTTTCCTGTTGCTGCAGTTCCCCTCTCGTGTCACCTGGTGGCTGCTGAGCCCTTCTGCAGCTCGAAAGGTGCCGCTTGCTCCTGGAACACGAGAGAACTCGGTAGCAATCCTAGGAGATGTGTGGTAAGGGTGCATTGGTCATTATTTTTTTATTCCTAGTTATGGAATCTGACACCATAATCTTTCTGCAAGCAAAACAGCCAGTGCTTCTCATGGAAAAGGGGAAAGAACTGGTATAAATATTCTAATTTTGAGTCAACTCTTGCTGTTTACACACAATTCCTCTTGATAGTTTGAAGTGAGAATCAGGCATGGGAAAATACTTAATTCTTTATTAACATCCTCTTCTTCAGAGTTGCATCCATATGTAAATTGCCTGGGTCCAGGATGAGCAAGGTAATTATTTTTAATGGTGCTTATCCTGTTCTTCACCCCACGCTGGAGACAGTTCAAAACAGAATATCAAGCAAAAGACCAATAAACCCAGTGTCAGCAGTTGCTTAGTTTCTTTTCAAAGTGTCAAGTGGGATCGCTATCCATGTGCATAACTAAGGGATTTTTTATTTTTTGCCAATATGTGTTGAACTTGCTGGGGAATTGTGAGCAATCATTTTTGTTAATCTTGGAATTTTTTTAAGGTGATGGTTTTGCTTTGTGCTTAGATTTTGATGTGGGTTTTTTATTCCAATAAATACATCCATACAGTGCTTATTTCCTATTTGCCCAGCAGGCTTGTTAGAAGGTGGTGTCGGGGTGATACATCTTGTTGAATAAAAGCAGGTGGTTTTCACTGTTGTCTGTCATCAGCCCGAGTTGCCGCCTGGTTTACAATGAGAGGTGTGAAAAAGGCACACTTTTCCCACAGGGCAAACACACGTTTGGATGAAGGCTTGTGTTTAAAGGGCAGATAATTAATAGCTGTAAAGGGTCTGTTCCTCTAAACATAGCAAGGTGGTGATTTTCACTTGAACAAGTACTACCAAGGGAGAAGTTTTTACCTCCCAAAAAATAAATTGCTCAGGAATTTAAGGCCAGCAATCCTAATCAGAGCCAGTAAGGTTTGTTCTCTTACCTTTTCCAGGTAATTCTATCAATCTGGTTTTGAGTATCTTTGGAGGGATGTCTGAGATGGGGCTGTGGAGGATGAGAGTGGGGTGTGCAAGCACTCTGCTCCTCCTGATGAAAGCCTGTCAGAGTCACGGCTGTCACAAGAACGGTTTCTGATCTGTTTTCCTGAGACAAAAAACCCTGCAGAAGTGGTAGCCAGGACATGACCCTGTAGACCTGGAAACAGGGGAGAACAGATGGCCACTAGAACCAGTGGAGGACATACAACAAGCTTCATACAACCTGAAGCACACATGGATATGGTGCTTCAGGACACCCTTGAGACATCCAGAAGCACAGCCTCCCAGGGGCAGATGGACCTTGTATGGCTCTTTCTGCGGGCAGATTCTGATTGGAAGCCTTGGCATGAGAATCCCAGCAGAGCACAGAGGTCTGTAGGGGAGGAAAGGATACTCCTTGTGAAACATGGCTCATTGCCAAAAAGGTGCAGAGAAAAGGAGGTGGAAATAAAAGCCTGGACACTTTTTCATGATACTCCTGAATCTCTGTGAGATCCATACCCTCCCTGCACAGGGTCTGCCTCCTGGCAGCAGAGCCAGCAGAAATCCCTCTGATTTCAGAGAAACGGGTGCTGCATTCCTGTTACTCAAGAGCGAATATTTCCTTTCTAGTTGTCCTTAGATCATATCAGATTTGAGGACTTGCTGTCAGTCCCCTTGCCTTTCCAGTACTGAAAAATGGGAGCAGCTGCCCTGTGTTTACAGGTGTTCATGCAGTGAGCTATGCTAAGACAGAGTACTTTCTCTCTGGTCTGCTAAAACAGAGTAGTGCTGCCCAGAAAAGTTGCCAAGAGCTAAGAGATGCTCCCACCAATGCTTTTCCTTGGTCTTGTCTCCTTGCTCAGTGGTGAACCCAGTTGTCGTACCCAGGACACCAGTAAGGGCTCAAGTTTCTCTTTCAACCAGCTTTCTGCAGCATATAGGAGGTTGGAGGGGAAGAAGAGGTCTGCCCTTGCCTGCAGCAGTCCAAGGTGAAGTCTGGTAGGGCTGCAGCTTTCAGGGATGGCTCATCTGGGACAGATCTGCAGGAAATGGCTAGTGTCTGGCTCCTCTGGGAGACCACATCAACATCCCAGTTCTGCTCAGACCTCTAATGACCTGCTTCTTAAGTCTTCCTTTCCCACTGCTTCTGTTTTACTTGTGATGTTTGGCTTTCACACAGATCTTAGAACCGTTAAGGCTTGTTCTGAAATGATGAGGATGGTGTTCCTCTTCCTTCCATCTTTCTTTTACATGAGTGTAGTTTCTTAAGTAGCATTTGTACTGCCTTCCACCCTCTTCATTCCTTCACAAAAATAACACTTCATTTTCTGTATTGCCAACTGCTCTGCCTGCGGTTGTGCAATGGTGGGAATGGAGATGCAAACAGAGGCGAGACCTGAATCAAGATGTGCATGTGGGAGGGAGGTGGGGAGACAGGAAGTATTCATGGAGCCTTGCATGGAGGGACCAGCAGCCTGTGTGGCGCAAAAACATTTTAAACTGGTAACAGGGGAACTCTGTATGGATTGAACACTTCAAAGGGGGAGCCTGCCAGCTACAAAACCCAAATCTTTAAATAACATGGAGAGCAATGAGGAAAAAGTCTGAGCTGCTCACTCACAGGAAGAGAGCAGGCTTCACTTAGCCTCAGTGCAAAGCAGTGTAATCCTATTGGCTTCAGGGACAGTGCAAGGGCTTATGTTATGGAAGAATTTAGCCTGCTGGGTACAACAGTCTTACTTAGGATGAAAAATTCTTTTGTCCCATCTCTGCGTTGTGATTGCAGCAATAGGCACCAAAATGTGTGTTGGTTTTGGTTCCAGTGAGGTAGGTTTTACCAGGTTTGCATGAGGGACCCTTGTTAAAACTCCACAGCTCAACTGAAGGGAAAGTTTCTTCAGCTTTCCAAAAGTTCTCTTTTTGGGCAGACTTCAAGCTTGGAAAATGTTAAGGGCTTGAGAGCTGAAGCTTAAGGAAAATTATAAGCAATAGAGTTTAAGCAGCTATAATGGAAATCCCTTGCAGGAGTTGACAATAGCCAGTAACAGTATACTGTCTGCCAGCTATTTTACACAGTTTAAAGGAAATTCTCTTTTAAAAATATTATAAAATGTACTTTGCAATTAATTGAAGGAGCTCACTGCTCCAGAATGCTGGGGAAAACCCTGCCTTGCAAAATGTACATTACTTAAATGCACAATAGCCCTAGCCCCTATGTTTGTATGACTATGAATGCTTGCTGGTTTTAAAAGGAAACTTTAATATTCATGTTTGCATTACTGCTTACCTAAGTGTGGGGGAGCTTGACATGATTGATTTATGAGGGAGTGGGTGGGTGATGGGGATGGCCTATTTGTGGGGCTTTTCTGCATGAGGGACTCAGCAGCATCTGGGGCCTCATGTTGCAACCCGCACCTTCCTGGCACAGGAACCGATGGCATCTTGTCAATCCTTACCATTTCTACGGAGGGTACTGCATACTTCTGCTCCTCCAGTTGATCTTTAAAATAGTGTCCCTTGAGCCTCTGATATGAAACAGATAATGGAAAAATACACAACGGTTACAAAGCCCTGTATCTCTGTAGGGACCAAGATTTTCCTGATCTCTGGGTTGCTTTTTTTTTTTCCAGTAAGTTTTATAATGCCTCCTTCCAGGAAGACATTACTTGGGTTTGGTTTTTTACTTTCAGTGCATGCGTGTAATTTCGAATAACTTCCTCAGACTCCTGTACATAGTTCTTCAGAAACGTAATGGGCAGGTAGGCATGGGAAAGAATTTGATTATACTTGAAAGACAAAACAGACCTGAATGGTAAAGCTATTCAGCATGTTTTAGGTTTCTCTGTGTAGTTTAGGTAGAAAGGATTGTTCCTTTGCCAGTGTAAATATATAAATTTTAAAAGAGATGTCAAGGACTGCTTAACATACAGACAAAAAAAAGTTTCACATCTGCCCTCATAATGGCCCTATGTGTTTGCATTCTACTTATTTATGCATTCGCATTTGGTTTATTTATGAGATCTTTGCCCAGAAATGTTCCCCTATTAGCTCTATATGGTTCTATATGGTAATTACTATATCACTGTGATACTCCATCTGTTATTATTTCTCCAGCATTTGCACCTAAGAGCCCCAACCAAGATCAGAGTCTTATTTGGATCAGAGGATCAAAGCCTCTTTTGTAGTAGGAGCTCCACATATGCATAGAGAGTATCTGAGGCTTTTTAGTCTAAACACAGAAACTGGGCAAGTGTCAGTGAATGGACGGGTGCTGGCCTTTGGCGTCGCACTGACCAACCTGCCAAGAATTATTGAGGAAAGTGCAGTAGTTGTGGAAGTGAGGCTCAAATCTCCTACAGTCTACTTCACCATCCTTCCCTACCTCAGTACTGTGGCACTTACATAGTGTTTCCTTTCCAAAATGAAAGCATGGTATGATTGTGATTTACTTTCTGTATTTGGGCTGTATGGAGCTCCTGCCCAAGGCCACAGAAAGAGGTGCAGTAATTGCACCCAAGGCTGTAGTCTTCTTTCTCATAAAATGGAATAATAGAGGAATATTTAGCAGGCCTAACAACAAGGATACCCTAACTTGTGTCATGTTTCTCTGAGATTTTGTGCACCAGCAAGTGCCTGCTGGGAGCAGAGAGAACTGAAGCTCACAGTCTCCTCTGTAGTGGGCTGGCAAATGCAGGAGACAGCTGCTCTCCTGCCCTATCACAGTATCACAGTATGCTAGAGATTGGAAGGGACCTCAAAAGATCATCTAGTCCAATCCCACTGCCAGAGCAGGAACACCTAGATGAGGTTACACAGGAATGTGTCCAGGCGGGTTTTGAATGTCTCCAGAGAAGGAGACTCCACAACCTCCCTGGGCAGCCTGTTCCAATGTTCTGTCACCCTCACTGAGAAGAAGTTTCTTCTCAAGTTTAAGTGGAACCTCTTGTGTTCCAGTTTGTACCCATTACCCCTTGTCCTATCATTGTTTGCCATTGAGAAGAGCCTGGCTCCATCCTCGTGACACTCCCCCTTTATATATTTATATACACTAATAAGGTCACCCCTCAGTCTCCTCTTCTCCAAACTATAGAGACCCAGCTCCCTCAGTCTTTCCTCATAAGGGAGATGCTCCACTCCCTTAATCATCTTTGTGGCTCTGCGCTGGACTCTCTCCAGCAGGTCCCTGTCCTGTAGCAGTGATAACACAAAAGATGCTTAAAGATTAGTTGTGGTTGGGGTAGGAAGCTAGTAATCATGGTTCTTGCACACAGAAGTGTAAGAAGAAGGGAGAAAAGGAATGGATAGTGCCAGTATAGTTATGGTTTATGAACCCAAAGGTAAATTAAACATAAATAACTTGTAAAGTATGTGATAATAGAAGGAACATTTTAATTCAGCATTGAAGACTGTGAGCAAGTGATTCTGGCAGGCTACAATAATGTTTTAACTATTATGGTGATAGTGTTATTGTTACTCTGGAAGTAGAAAGAAAACTATCTTTTGTTAGAATGCTAATGTGTTAATAATGATAAAATATGTTGCTCCAAACTGCTATCCAGTGAAAGCAGTCTTCATAAGCAGTGTGGTGTTCATGCTGTCTGGCACTCATTATTTTTGTTCAGTGGTGGCGGGAAGGCACCAGCTTAACTGTAAGCAGGTAAGCTGAAAAATCTTTGTTAGAGGAGGAAAAAAATTAAGCACAAGTGATTTCTACCACAGTTTCCTGATGGTAGAAACAGAGATGATGGCAATTATGACATCCAGAAAATGCTAAAGGAAACATGAAACGTTCAGTCATGCTAGCAGTGCTGGACATTAGATCTTTCTATCTGAAGCTACATTAAAATATTTGCTTTCTCATCTTCCTCTTTGGAGAAAGAGATTTGTGTGTGTGTGGTTCAAAATGAATGTTTATTACTTTGAAAAGTAGTAACAAAAAAAAGTAATTGCACTCACAGTAGTGGCCCATGGCAATTGTATTCTAAGTGGTTCCTCATGTTTCCACTCTACTGCTTGGTCTACATCTTTCCATCTAAATCCAAGAGGTATCTTTCTGCAGGATGGGGATGATGGAAGATTCCATATTGCGTCCTACAACATTATTTATTTGGATGATGTATTAATTGCAAAGAACCCTGTAAACCCAGGTGTATTGATATCCAGCAAATGCTCTGAGGTGAATGCTCTGCCAAGGACAGCTTTTGAAAACAAAATGGGAATGACCGTTTCTTAAAGCTTTCCTGTAGATCACACAAATAATCTAAAACAATAAAAAAAGCCAGAACTGAATTCAAGCAGTTACCTCAGAGGCCATTCATCTACCTCTTTTTTTGTTTCAAAGAACCCAAAACACACCTTATTTCCAAAAAAAACATCCAAAGGAATAAACTTTCAACTTATCTGCATGTATTTGTGTTGTTCAAAGTTTTTTGGCTGCAGACACACTGCACACTGTGCAGGGGTCCAGCCTCAGGGTTGCATACTCCTGGTACTGTGGGTACAGAAGCAAGTTTGCTTTTCCTGCATTGTGGTCTGGCTTGGAGTCAGCCAACACCAATGGCTCTCCTAGGTTATTGTTCATTTTACCTTTCTTCTTTTTCTTTTTGTGACTTTACATACGGCTGTAATCTGCTGCCTAGGCATCATACTTGTGTTATGCCTTTAAATCGCCATACAAGTGCAATGTGCAAGGTCTGGGAACACAGAATTTTTGCTTCAAGTTACAGGTTATCTTAAAAGACACTTTCTGTTGTTTCTTTTTCTTAGTAGTTTTTGGCATAAGCTTCAAATATGTTCAGACAAAATTTTCTTATTTAATTTGAAGTTTGAAAACTATCATTATGAAAATAGGGGGAAAAAGGTAGTTTTGTTGACAGATGTGTCTATTTTTCAGTTTACTGGTATCTATAAACATCTGAAATAATTCTTCGGATTTCTAGCTGGGGATTTCTTATATTCATATGTAAATAAACCACAAAGCCACAAATAAGCACTTGCCACTTTGAATGTTTTTTTTGAAAGCTAACTGCAGTGGCACAGTTGAACTTCAGAAAGCGTGCTCACATGCAAGGCCTTGCAAGGACATACTGCAAGTTAAAATCCAACAGGCTTGGTAAGGCATGACTGTAACCTCAGCCAGTATAGATAGGAAGGACTCTTATGCTGATGCCTTAAACATATCGCCTTATTACTGCCTGTATCCAGCAGTTTGAGAACCGCCATTCATGTATCTTTTATAAGAAGCAGGGCTCTCCAGGAGGGAATGCCAGTGTGCATGTTAGTGAGCTGTACCAGTGAGTTCACTGTGCCACATGTAGCGGCTCTCCCAAAGAACTGAGACTGTCTCTAAGTGGTACAATGAGAAGAAATAGGCTGTTCTAGCTTGGGACAGATCTTAGCACTAATAGAAATAGACTGCAATGCAGTATCAGAGATAAATCTATTCTTTCTTTGTGAAAGATCAGATTTGAGGATAAGCAGATGAAGTGCAGTGCTAGATATAATAACAGGGCACTGAGACAGGATCAGCGCCTGACTCCACAACCCTGTTGGAAATGTGGAATAAACCCAGAGTGCTAACTCCAGCACACTTACAAACATAAACCACGTGTGGGTCAGACCTGGATCTTTCCAAATTTATTACACTGTGGTCACTGATGAGCATTATAACCATGTTGTTGCAGTCCTAGACCTCTTCTCTAGCCACTCTGCAGTGATATATAATTTTATCAGCCAGCTAGACTTCACCCTGTGCTATTTAAGAACTGGGTAATATGTTTGTGGATATGGTCTGTCCCTAGCTGTGTGTGTCTGGTGAGGTCAGGAAGAAGACAGGGTTTTAGGGAAGACAGTGGTTTTACATATATATGCATGATATACAGTAATGGACTAAGATGTACATTTCAGTTGGCCAAGGTGTTATAGGCATTACTCAGAAAAAGCTATACAGCTATGAGCATGCTTGTGTTTTGCTTTATGGGAAGGGGCAGAAAAGGCATAAAGCAAAAATACTTCTGCCAAAATTGTTCTTGTCTTGCCAAAAGAATTTGGACCTAATTTTTCTTAAATGCTATGCATATACTCAGGGTAAACATTGTGCTTAAACTCCCCTGGCTGTTCCACCAGGCAAGATATAATAATCTCCATTGCTACTCAGAATGGTCTTTCAGTCCAGATGCAACTTTATTTCTTTATCACTGTGATGAAGTATGTTTTACTAAACTTTATTTTATTGCATCTTCCCAGAAATGCATGTTTTAATATACCAGACAAGCATAAGCAATGAGCTCATATGCAGAAAAGGGTCTGGTTTATAGTTATTGAATATACATGCTCTGTGTTTGCTATGAGTTTAATATGTATGTCATGCATTCTACTAAACAATGCAAGCATAAATGGAAAAGTTGGGTAATAATGGAAAGAATCTAAAGCCTTTGAACGCCAAAGGGCTTGATGGAAAGGCAGGTAGGAAGTAAAAGCTTTGATTCTGCTGTTTCTACTCGGTTTTAATGGCAAAATCCCAACAGCCATGATGATAAAGGGGGATTTTTTTGGAGCTTATTGATAATAGTACAAGTATGTCAATTATCTGGTGCACCTAACGCAAGAAAAGATGCTCACTTTATTGGAAGATGAAAACAGAAAAGCTATAGTCTTTGTAGCTCTAACATACAGACAGGAAGGCAAAATTCTGGATGTTTAGCAATGCGGATCTAACTCCAAAAAAGCAACTTCAAAATAGTACTATGGCATTTTGTGGCCTTTATCTCCCAGCAATTTCATATCAAAGGTGCTTAGCTACAAGCAATCTGATGGTTTTTCTACCAGTAGTGCACAGTCTCCCTGGAAGCTGAAAGTCAGACGGTGTTGCTTTTGACCTGCACATCAGCAACAATAAGGATTTGACGATCAGAAGATACAGTCTATTAGTCTGTCCATAGACTTCAGTGGGTGTTGGTTCAATCCCCTCGCATTTAAGAGCTTGGACTTTTTTTAGTAGTTGTTATTAGTATTGTTTTAGTGTGTTTCATCTTTGGACCTGTTAGTATGCTTTTGAGCTTAGATGTATCAAGTTCTTTTCTTTAGAGTGACTTAACGCGGAAGACAGAGGACTTTCTGGTTTTACCCCTTCTCAAGGAAGAACAATTAGCCCCAGTGTCAGAAAAGCAGAGCAGGTAGGATGACTGTTCTCAGCATTGAAACCCAGCAGTGGCCTGAGGTTTCCAGAACTGCATAATCCCTCCTAAAGGGAAACTGGAATATTTTGTTTCATCCAAACTGAAAGGTTCAAAAATTATTTAAACAAAATATTTTACTGGTAAATACTTTAAAAAGGTGTTGAAATTGGGCCACATTTGGACTTTTTTATCAACAGTGCATTGTATGAATGGAAATGGACAGGCTTTTGGACACTTGGATTCAGGCATAGCACTTCTATGGTGGGAAAGTACAAACAAAGGCCTTGTCACTGTTGCACTAGCCAGTGGGGTGTACACAGTCCTCCTCACTGACAGGAGGGCAGAGCAAAATCTGAAAATGCAAAAGGCAAATACTGGGCTACTCTGTACACATCAGCTGTGAAGCTGTGGAAAAGCTCTGATGCCAGGTAATGAGCTGGCATAGTTCAATTGCCTGTACTTC
Organism: Psittacula echo; assembly: GCF_963264785.1. Lineage (NCBI taxonomy): Eukaryota > Metazoa > Chordata > Aves > Psittaciformes > Psittacidae > Psittacula > Psittacula echo. Next base: position 63,554,614 of record NC_137735.1, read on the forward strand.
ACCCTCTTGATTAAAGGCAGGCATTTGCCCATGTTCTCTAAATTACTTGGGATCATTTACAGGTGTAAAAATGTGCTGTTACAAAAGCTTTGTCATTCACCTTTAGGGATGAACGTGTTCAGCTCTGACAATGTTATCTAGAGAGAACAGCAGCTCCAATCATCTCAAACATGCTTGCAATATAACATGGCTTCAGGAAAAGCTCACTGACACCAGTGCTGCAAAAGAAAGGAATGGAAATGAAGTGACCATTACAATGAGAAATGTGAGGCAGATGACACACAATTTTGCTTGCACAACCAAATTCAAATAACAGAAAATTGTGCTGCCTGTCTTTTTTAATGTTGGGTTTTCTTCTTTCTGTAGCAGTGAATTATTCCTGGGCTTTAACATAAACCAGCATGTATTGCTGAAAGCTGTAGCCCTGACCAGACAGAGCAAAAGACTTCCAAAACACTGCCGTCTCGCGGCAGTCTCTTTGCACCACTGCATCTGCTGCATAGCACGTACAGCCTTGCCAGAGGTCACAGGCAGATGTCACAGGCAGTTAGTGGTAGGCAGGATACACAGCGGAAACTTCCTTAAATTTCACAGGTGAAGATGGAGAGTTGGTTTTGTGCAAAACAAGAAAATGAATCGGATGAGACAGGTGCCCAGTTGGATGATGACAAAGTAACTGAACTGCTGCCAAGTGAAAGGCAGCCCTGGATTCCCTTGATGTGTTTCTGTGCTTTCATGAGCCTCATAGCAGCCCTGAATTCAGTCACCTTGCTGGAGCAGTTCAGAATCTACATTGACAGTCAGGAAGGTTTACAGCTTGGGAAGGCAGATGACCTGGGATGCTTTCTCAGGAAGGGAGCTCTCTTCTTTTCCAAGCCAAACTTGCTGTACTGTCTCCAGCACATCCTGTTAAACACACTTGGTACAAAGTGTCACAGTAATTTTGCAGTAAATACCAGATGAAGGTATCCTAAATCATGTTAATTAATGTGATTTCACTACCACCCCCACCAGTATTAAGTCAGGGAGGTTTTCTGCCATGGCTCGCTTTAGCCCTTATCACTTAAACCATCATTATCTCTATGTCTAAATTACCACCATTCAGAGTATTTCAGCATGTGTTCTACAGTGTGCTTTTAAAATCAAACCAATGTCTTAATTTTTGACATATTAATTATTTCCTAGAATTACAGTCTTTAACATTAGGCAAATGAGGGTCAGCTCTTCCATTCTGTGGCTTTTAAACACTGGGTTTTTTTCAGAAGAGTTATTTTGTGCAGGGTGGAAGACCTGCCTAGATGTAAGCCTGACCTCTACATCTGGCAGTCTATATGGGGCTTTATCCAGAGCTAATTAAAGTCACTAGGTGGATTTCCACTGACCTGTAATGAAGAATCTTTTTATTCTATGCCAAATATGTTGATCTCTTGTCCTGTAGTATGCTCCAGAGTTTGTATGAATCTTTTGTATATTGCAGTCTGCTCAGAGGTATTGTTAGAAAGAAATCCTTGCCAGACTGCAAGGTCCAGCTCTCTGAGCATCTTCATGGCCCTCCTCTGGACCCGCTAGAGCAGATCCGCATCCCTCTTGTGTTGGGGGCTCCAGAGCTGCAAGCACTACTGCAGGTGGGGTGTCACAAGAGTGGAGCAGAGGGAGAGGATCACCTCCCTTGACCTGCTGGCCATGGTCTTTTTGATGCAGCCCAGGATATGGTTGGCAGTAGTAGAGCCCTGCTGGAGCCAGAACGCTTGCTGCCTTTTGAGACCAAGACCCTTGATGCAAAATATCACTCTACCTGGCATTAGTGGCTTTAGCGGTAGCACTAGGACCATGTGGGTAGTCTCAATAGCCTGTGATAAAAATCCTGAAGAGACGGAAAGTACTGAGTGCAAATACAGCTATGATAATACTACCTTCATAACAGATTGATATAGCTACTGGCACCAGTACAGATTTGCAAGGCTAGGTACTGTTGTAATTTGATGCCTTTCTTGCCTTATTCACTTAAATGTATATAATTTTATTTTATGTACCCACATCTTATAACCTTTGGCTTCACACGTCTGCTGCTGTAAAATACAAGCTTGTCATTTTCTCAGATTTCCAACGTTTTCCTCTCCTGTTTCTAATTGACTTTTTTCCCCCTCCCTTAAATGCACTTAGTTTCCCTTAATGATGTGATGCAGTTGCAGAGATGCTTTATGTAAGGCAGGGAGGCCTGTTGTCTTTCTGTTGCAGAAAAATATTTGCTTCTCATGGCTCAAATTTGCTGAATTTATTAATCAGCTTGTGTTTTCCAAACTCCTCCTCCTGTTGTGTCTTCAGGTAAACCTGATGACTATCTGTAAACACACTCTTTAATCTTGATTTAATCTGCAGCTCACTAAAACTGCCCTTCATGTTTGTTTTTGATATTTAATCTGTTTGGACATCTCTAAAAGTGGAATGACTTTGAGGCAGCAATGAGATGTCAATCAGTTTATTAACTCATCCTTGTATAGAAGTGACAAGCTTCATCTGCTCTTGGAGCCTTGACTAAATACAGCCAAGAAGAAACATGGAGAAAGCCATTTACCTCCTTTTTATTTTTAACTTTGATGTCACCAGGTTTAGGCTTGCACTGCCTAAAACAGCATACTTTCCATACAGGCATACAGGGTGAAAAGGGAGGTTTGTTCTTTGAGAGATGGGCCCTTGGTGCCTGTATTGGTATCCCCTTCACCTAAGTTCAGGTCCAGTTATTGTTTTCATTTGGTCATGGGACCTCCCAGAAATCAGAGAGGTGTTAGGGATAGAGGCTTCATAGATCTACAGTGACAAGGTAGTCCTGATTATAGCTCTATGTTGGACTTACCTGTCATGGATTGTAAAGCAAATGTTGGAACTTGCAACACCAAGTGAGGCCGGGGGTCCATCAGCGAGGTGCTCAAATCTGCAGTAGCAAAGAAAACTGTGTTACAGAATGGTGATAGGCATTTTGCTTCTGAGTTCTCTCTCTTAAACTGCTGAAAATACTATAAAAAATTCACTCTCATAAGTGTCTACTAATAAAAGAGCTGTGGGAACAAAATAAGGGAGCACAGCTTTGCTCAGGAGTATAAAATGTGCCAAAGTTGTTTCAGTTATGAAGGTTATTGTAATTTCTAACGGCTTCTTTCTTGGTGCCAGCATTCTCTACACAGCAGAGTAGTCAGGTCTCCAGAGGATTTGTTTGTTGTACAGTCTAATGCCAATGGAGTCTCAGTAGAGCATCACTGTGTCTGCAGGGGATTTCAGTGGCATTCACAATGACTTGTTCTGACCTCTTTTGATAAATCAGTGTCCTGCTAGCATCTTTGCACACTGGAGCCCCCTGCATTGGAGTAGAAACTTGCATAAACATGAAGAACATCTTCATTCAGCTCAGTAATTTCTGATGAAGGACAAATTAATATCCACTGATGATCTTCTGTTTGCTTGTTCTTGCTCCTTTTCCTGGAAAAACCTTGCCTCCTTATCTCTCCCACTTGAGTTCATGTAGCCAGTCCCTAACTCTGATCTCTAAAAACACACCAAAAAAACAGCTATGCCAGAGCTGCTAGCTGCAATGACAAAATAATTTGTGTAGCTGTGATCTATCCCTCTTTCATGCTCTCACTCAGTAGCCCCCAGGGCTTGGAGGCACAAGGGCTGGGTACAGTTCCCATCTCTGCCACTGATTTGATAAACCTGAAAGAATTGTTTCATTTCTTTGGGCCTCAGTTTCCCCATCTGTGAGAGCATATGATCTTTTGTAATGTACTGCAAGATCTTGGTCTGGAGAATGTTCTTATAGTATCCAAGTACTGCTGTGTATTATAGCAAACCAGGATGTGTTGAATTTTGGATATTTTTGTTTTGATTGAGGGGTTCCTTGGACCTCTTTCCATATTAGCCTGAATGTATGCTTATACGCCTGTTACTTGTCTGTTTCCCTAACTGATTACTTAATCTCAAATTGAATTAACTTGATTTTAGTTGACGTCAATAAAGTACACTGCGGGAGTAGAAAACCAAGGTAAAGCAATGCTGACAGCCTGTTTCAAAGTTGGGTTTTCTTTCTCTTCTAATATTTTATATAATAACATATAGAAATATGAAATGCTTGAAAGAAGAAAAAAAGCCTTTTTTTCTGCTGCTAAGACAATGAAAATGAAGTGTGAATGATAATGGATGACTATGTTACTGCAGATCAATTGTGTTAAATCCTTCTGGTAACGAAAATAACTATTTGATAGAGCAGAGTGAATACTGCACAAGAATTAACAAATGATCAGAGTCATTGGATACATCTACTTAAAATGGCTTCCTTGTGAACAAGCATGTAACCTTCCATGCTCCATTGCTATGAAAGTGCTAGCAAAAGGGTTTATAGACAGGACTACTCATAAACAATTTGCAAGAATACTCATAAAAAACACATTTTGTATTTGTTGCATATTTTGCATGGGCAGCCCAGTTCTGGCTCTGCTTCAGAGAAGCACTTGTGGTATTGTCTAGTTTTAAGTCCACCTTTAAGTCACATTAACTTTTGTTTCATGTAAAGAAAATGAAATCTTTGCCACATCTTGATGACAGCAGGTATGAGCATGTCATCCACACAATCCAGATGGCATTTCCATCCCTAATTTATCAACTTCTGAATGGAAATAAAATGCTGTGTGCCGCAGAGCCATCCACAGGCGATGGGAGTCTCCAAGGGATGCGTTTGACCTATCAGTGCTCCTAAGCTCACCAAACAACAGCATTGGGAAGGACAAAACCATGTTTCTCCGAGGGAATACCTTGTTCCTCCTCCAATGTATCATTCGAAGGGTACACCCTGGCAGTGAAATCTCAATGCTGAGCATGATTGCACAGCCCAGCTTTACGAAGGTCAGGAAGGGCCAGAGGTAAGGACCTCAATCAATGTGCCACGAAAGCAGGTACTTCACTAGGCAGCATGAAGCCCTCCTTCCTCTTCAGGCTTCTGCTGCTTCCATTTTTTTGAGCATTTATGCTGACCACAGTTAATGCTTTCTTCTTCTAGCGAGTACACTTTGAAGTGGTGTATAGATGCCCCTTTTACTAGAGAACTGCCTGGACTGGGCTGGGGCAGCGGGCACTTGGACAATGCTTCACATGGCAGTGCCTCCTTGGGGATCTGCTGGAATGAGACCAAATGGCTGTGGTGCTGCACAGCAAGGCTAGTGAATTAATGAGCCTGTAAAGAGATCTGGAGGCTTCCTGGGAAGTGCATTGTTAATGCTATTAAATATTACTTAGGCTTACAGCAAGCTGCGTGTTCAACAGTTTAAACTGTAATTGCTAGCTGATGCAGAAATAAGACTGAATGTATGTGAATCCTGGTGAAAGCCAATATCATTTTGGCTTCTCAGATTAGCAGCCTCTACAATTAGCAGTGTGTGCAGCTGATAATGTTAGTGGAGAATCTATCATACAGTGCTGTAGGATGTGTTCAAATTTGAATATAGTAGATGTGCCACATTTTTCCAACCTTAGGAGTGTTGCCAGATAACCAGATAACGCAGAGCCCATGCTGCCTCCCTTGTGGTGGGAGGAGGCTAGGAGCCACAGGAATGTGTAACTGACTTCCAGTAACCTTGACTCTTTCTCCCTTTCCTCAATACATTCATGGTTTATGGTTCCAGCACAAAAGCCAGTGCCTCATCCATTTTTTGCCTGTCCTGATCTTTTCCTGCGACATGGCAATGTTTAGGGACAGGGGGAAGAGGGAGGAAGAGAAATCTCTCTTCTGTGGCCAAAGCAGGTATCTTCAGCTCGTATCATTCAAAGTCCTTGTATTGGCACATATTTTCATGGATTTTTTTCATGTGCATGCCACTCTGTGTCTATGTATCTATTTAGAACAAAAGTTAGACACACGCATGAAGCCCAACAAATGTTTTTCCCACCATCCATAAAGTCTAATTTTTGTATCAAGTATTTGAAGAGTGGGTAAATTGGATCCTGGAACCCATGCTGGGTGAAAGAGAAGTGCAGATGCACTGCCACTGCCTAAAATATGACCAGTCTGATTGTCCTGGGTTCAGCAGTAGCAGTCAGTTTTTCTCCTTCTTAGTAGCTGTTGCAGCACTGTGTTTTTGACTTTTGGCCTGGGAAGAGCTGATAACAACTGATGTTTAGACTGACGAAGGACTTTGTGAGTCTCATGCTCTGCCAGGGAGGAGGAGGGGCCGGGAGGAAGCAGGGACAGGACGCCTGACCCAAACTAGCCAAAGAGGTATTCCATACCACAGCACGTCATGCCCGGGGATGTAACTGGGAGCTACCTGGAAGGGCACGTCCTCTTTTCGGTCGGGCTCTTTTCCGGCGAGCGGTATCATATTTTCTTCCCTTGTTATTTCTCTTATCATTATTATTATTGGTGGCAGCAGCAGTGATTTGTGTTATACCTGAGTTACTGGGCTGTTCTTATCTCAACCCGTGGGAGTTACATTCTTTCGATTCTCCTCCCCATCCCTCTGGGGAGTGGGGGGGGGGGGGGAAGTAGACTGCGTGGTTCTAATTTACAGCCGGGGCTTAAACCACGACACTGATTTATTTATTTGTTTTAATGCATTTGGAGCAAAGGTGCAACTGTCCCACCTCACTGTTGTTTTGAAGTTCTAAGATTCAGTCTGTCCTTCAAATGAGCAATCAGTATGCACTTTTTCATGGCTTAGCATATATGGTTTCTAGCACCTAAGGACCTCTGACAGTCACATCAAACCTGACTGGGGATTCAGTACATCCCATTACAGTCCTCTTGTTTTGAAATTTTTCATGCAGAAATTTAGAGAAGAAATGCACTGTTGATGATTTTCACCTTAAATCTGGAAACATTAAAGAAAACATTTCCTAGAGGTGCTCAACACAAGTAAATTCTCTTTGCATCTATAAATCTGAGAACAGCTCAGTCTTTGTGTATACAGGTATAGAGGATACTAGCGTGTGATAGCCTCTAGGCTTAAACTATTATTAGGTCTATTCTGCTATGAGCCATTTGACAGGGAAGGTTTCTCTGTGGTGGGTGCTGGGCACTAGGGCAGTGCAAAGAATAAATAATAGTGATAGTACTGGAGACCTCAAGAGCCTCTGAGAAGTCTTAGTTATGACACAGTAATTTTGGATGATCTCATCCCTGCAGGCACGTGAATTCACTTATTACAGGATCCTCCATGTATTTTGTGGGGACACAATCACTTCCATTCAGCAGTCTCTTCTGAAAACTTTTGTATTGCAGTGAACACTATTTGCTTGCACCCCGTCCAGCTCAGCTACTATCTTATTTTTCTGTCGTTTAAATGATTTTTCTTGAGGGGAGGATGACACTGTAATAGCAATACTACCTGCATATTTTCTAAGATCATGCCACACCACCTTAAGCTTCCCTTCTTTTCAGAGCTTGAGGTAGCGCGTTGTCATTGACAGAGGTGGAGTGGCTTGAGGAGGGCTGCCATGGTCGTTCGCCAGGTGTGTATATAAAATCCTCATCACAGTGAAGCTAGCAAGATCTTTGTCGCTGTTATTAGCCAAAACTTCACTCTGTTTCTAAATGGCGCTGAGGAAAAGGACAAGTGAGTTGAATACAGTGAAAGAAACCTGACTGCTTGGCTTGATGGGGGACAAAAAAAAAACCCACCTAAACCCCTCTTTTCTGCAATTTCTGCCTAAGTAAAATGATTATTCCCCACTACAGTCCACCATTGCTCTTGATCAAGTCTTGAATATTGACTAGGTGATTTGCAGGTAAACGTCTCTGCCTACAGCACCATTTTTATTTGTGGTTTGGTTTTGTTCCCCACTAGCTGCTCTGAGAAGTTCAATTTTCAAAACAGCTTGTGGAAATACGCAGCTGAATGCTCACTGCTTGGAAAATCCCAAAGAAGGTTTAAATCCACAAGCAGCATCGTGTACACAGGGTTTTCAAAAGTAACCCTCCGTGCAAGGCTGTGCCAACAGCTCCATCTCAGTTGACACAGCAGCTTGGCTGTGTGTGGCCTCCTACTCAAACAGGACAAACATTGGGAAGAATCAAGCTCTGGAGATGCATCTGTGGAAATGAGAGTTTCTGTTCTTTCATGATGGAAAGACAATTTTAGACTCTCAGGGGAGGATATTACTGCCCCATAGTTTTAAAGTTTTTTAAAGGACTTATCTGGTTCTGCTCACACACGCACTCTTTGGAAATGTTAATCTCACCATTGTTCTTAATTGTTTCAGGAAAGTGGGAGGTATTGTCCCCAAAGGATTTTAAGTTACTAAGAAGCATTCGCTAAGAAATGTGATGATGTACTTTTTTTTTCTGCTGCTGAGAGTGTTACCAAAGTGAGTTAAAGAGGGAGGGCTTTATTGTAAAAGTTCTTTAAATAACGTTATTATGCTTCTTGGCTATCCTCGTTAAAGTAATTTTAATAGCAAGCCCACTCAAGCAGTCTGACAGCTCACATCATTGTGTATGTAGCTACAACACAAATGTGCAGGGGCGGCAGGGGAAGGACTTCGTTTGTTGGATCTGGCTGTGCCTGAGCTGGGAGCTCTCCAGGCAGACACCTTCTTTTCTTTAGGGACAGGGATTACCTGGGTCAGCCTTGCACAAATTTCTCTGACTCTGAAGGCCACTTCAGGAGTCCTTCCTGCTGCTCTGGGAGCTGCCCAGCAAAGCCACTGTGAAAACTTCTGTGAACCAAGTGGCTTTTTTGGTGGTTTGAGTTACAAAACTTTGTTCCCTGTTTGCGTAGCTCAGATGTGGTTGAGCCAAATGCGAAGGAACTTTTAGATGTTGGTGGAGGCTGCTGCTATTTTTGTCATTTTGATTTGTTTATGCTCAACTTCTAAAGCAAACCTCCTCTCCAAGGACAAAGACCTCAGCAAACCCCAGTGACTCAAGTCTCTCCAGCATGTCGCCAAAGGAGCCAGAAGCAGAATTTAGCTCAGCAGATTTTATCTGCCCAGACTCCACATGTACGATGACAAACCATCCTGGTGTGTTTCAAAGAGGAGGCACAGATTATTGTGTGTGTCTGTCATATGTGCACTGTCACATGTTCCACCATGGAAACTGAACAACAGCCTATTCCAGAACCGAACAGCTCATCAAACAGCCCTGATTTGCATCAGTACTTTTGAAGAGTGACAGGCATTTCAGTCTATTTCCTCATGGTCCTGTGTGGTTGCTGTCATGCCCACCTTCACTTGTAAGTCAGAAGAAGGGCTGTGACCTCTGTGAAAGGAGAAGAGAGTTGCTGGAAGAAGCTACTCTTCAAGCCCTTGCCATTTGTCCCTCCTTCCTTCTTCCTGCCAGAAGACAAGTGACTAAGGCAGTGATATATTCTCCGGCTCCCTCATACGTTTTAAACCACTTGGTGCCCTGAATTAGGCTAGGAAGACAACCATGGGTTTTTTCCTGGGTACTTCTTCGAATTAACTCTTCAGGATTCAATACCAATGATACGATACTGATATCTGACAGTGAAAGGACTTTTTCTCATTCCCTGCGAGTGAATAAGACCTTATGGCTGAGAATAAGGACAAGAAAATTAATGTTGTTTGAAAGTGTCCTGTGACTGCCTCAAAGAGGATAAGTCTGAGCTACATGTATATGCCAGCCTGGGCAGTTTCCTTCACACTTCAAGTTACCAAGCAAATTCAAAGAGTATTAGGAGGCAAACGGGAAACATTTCAGCACTTCTTGAAGATGTGAATTAATAAGCAGAAGCCTGATGATAGACGAAAACTTCTTATCTTCACAGGGAAGAGCTAAGGCATGTAGAAATTATGTGCTAAAATACAACCTCACCAAGAGCTCACAGCAACATCCTGCAGCACATTGGATGGAAGAGTCTTGCTATATGGAAACTCTGTACTGTATGTATCCAAGTGGGTAGAGACAGAAAAAAAACATATTGCAATAATGATTATACCTGGGAATGCACAGAAAGGAAAGCAAGGTAGAGAAAACATACCTGGAGAAGACTCTCTCATTGCATAACCTAAATATGGGGCGACATGTTTCTTTCTTCTCATGGGTGATAGTTATTGTATATCAGGAGGCTGTAGGTTTGTGTTCACCTCTGTTCCTGGGCTGTGAGAACAGGCTGGCTGCATCCACAAGGTTCTGTTTATGCAATGTTTGTATGCAAGAGCTACAGCCGTCCTGCAGGAGGAGGCACCTGCGCTCATCTGGTTTCCAGTTGCTCATCCCTGCCCTCCTCCCAATGGGTACTGCATCCTCCAGTCCACTTCTCCCTCATGTAAAAGCTAATTGGTTTCCCTCTAAATAGCTATTATTTAAATAGCTTCACAGTAGCCAGTACAGGGTAGAGAGCTGTTGTAGTCACAGCTCAGTGGGATGTGGTGAAGGAGCAGCAGCTTCTTCAGAAAGCACAACCACAACTAAGAAAGGACTTGTGGCCAATGCTGCTGTAGTCCTTATGATCTCACCTGCTGTTGTAGTGGTGTCCTCAACTCCAAGCTGGACTAAAGGAGGGTTTTAGAGTTAACAGGAATGACTGTCCTGTATTTCTGTTGGTCTGTGCCTGAGGTCTTTTGCAAGCCCTGCTGGTTAATATCCATGTAAGTCCAGGGCTTATGTGCCCTGTTACTTCACTTGGAGTTTTGAGAAAGAGAACACTATTGCTGATGCCAAATGACTACTGTTCCACCCATATGTGACACATGGAAGAACAGAGGTGCCACCTATGCTGTTTTACTTAATTTTTTTGTAGGTAACTCAGACCATAATATGTCCTCATTGTTTTATGGTGATGTTGTAGATGATGATGATGATGTTTTAATGAGCTAATGCATTCATTACTCACTACTCCAGCATGTAAGGCAGTTACTTCTGTTCATTCAGAAACTAAAGGAAAGTTGTTGGGGATTTTTTTAGAACAGGTTGGCAAACATCCCCTAGCCGAATATCCAAGGGCATCATCCTCTCTCAGCTGCACAGCTTCTCGTTAATATTTGAAAAGTTTTACTGCAAAATTTAGGATCAGAGTGTAGTATTTTATGCAGTTATTTCAAAATTCATAGATCATTGGATTTTTCAGGCCAGAAGAGACTATTACGCCCACCTTCTGTGACCCCCTATATAACGTAGGCTACATTTGTTTAAAGTTTCAATTTGTTTTCCTGAGCAAACTTGTATTTATTATATGTAGTTTGGTACAGAAGAGTAGCTAGTGAAAAGGTTGAAACCCATAAATATTATATCAGACCACCTGGTGCTCTGAAACTTGCTTCTGAATGATGGCCACTCAAAACGAAGAGCAGCTTGAAAGACAGGGGAATATAATGATGTGACTATTGCAAAGAGCAAGTGAATGGCTTCGTGTTAGGCAAAGTTGTTTCTGGAAGCCCAGTTTCAGTTCAAGTGTTGTTTTTTCCCTTGGCAAACAAATGCTCTTTCAGTCAGCATAACCTTTATTTTAGAAATACAGAAGCAAGAAGGGAGAGGGATATTTCTGTAAGAGATCAAATTATACCTGAATAACTCAGTAATAAAGAGCCATCTCAAGCTGACAGGGGAATGCCCATTACCAAAGGACAAAATTTACACTTAAGGGTGCAGCATGCAGAAAATAGCCTGATGCTTACATAACTATAGTCACTGCAGAGTAATGATTCATCTGAATACTGCAGAAATATATTTTGTATTTACTGACATCCCGTTGTGTGATTAAAGATGTGTTGAACAGCTCAAGAGAGATGTTTCTCTCTTAGCATCTCTGTTTTAAACAAAGATGAAAAGGAAGGGCCATAGGAGTCTCTGACTGAGCAGCCATCTCTGTGACACTACCCTGGGCTTTAATGATCTTGCTTTCACTCAGCCTATTGCTCACACTAGAAGCCTGCAGAAGTGCTTCACAGCTCAGCACAGCCTCACCATGTAAAAACTACAGGTTCTGTCTTGATGATTAACGTTAGCTGTTTGAAATAATCCAAATGCTGCTCTCTGATCTGATAAAAAGAATATATACATTGGGTGTGAATGATGGGAGTGAGGACGAGGACGGGAGTTTTTGCCCAGCTCAGTTTTCTGAAAATGAAACAGCATTTGGGGAGGGGAAGGGGTGTGTGTGCACGGGATATGATTTTATTTATTTCTCTTTTTTTCTCCTCCAGATGTTGCTGTGCCAGAGGCTTACCCCTGATCAGGACACTGTGTTTTACTGGAGTGTCTGCAGGTTGCCTGAGATGGGAGAGCAGAGATTCTCCTAGAAAGGGGAAGAACAAATGCTCTGGTGGTACAGGAGGAGTTCATGTCACAGTACTTCCACAAGTGAGTTAACAAGGGGAAGTGTTTCAGGCCCCCGCAGGTACAAAATCCAGCAGTAGAGTTCAGCAAATCATGAGGTACTGACTGGCAGCTTTTCTCAAATTTTGCCCAGCTCATTTAGCCTTCTGTATGTCTTGCTAGGGTTTATTTGGTCTTTTCACACCTCATTTTATTCTAGTGAAAGCTGGATATCTAAAAATGAAAGTATCAGCAGTATGAACACATACTTGCCTGTGTGCAAAGAAATTACTGCCTCTGCAGAAGCAGATCAGCCCCCAGGAAATGAGTGAACCATTCTGCATCTCAAACAATGGCCATTAAATACAAGAATTTAGAAAGAGGAATGGTATGCAGTAATTAAATAAATTGTATCTCTACAATGTGCAAAGGTATTCTACACAAAGTTAGAGATTTTCATTTGACCCACCATTTCACTGTTTCAGTTTATAGTGGTGTAACTTGATTTTTTTGCCAAAACCAGTCTTTTGCTACTCCTGCTGTTAAAACACTCATTGTTCAGATCTTTTTCTAATGATACTTCAGGATATGTTATAATTGTCATGTAATTGTGTTCTAACGATTAGTTCTGTTTACATCACTTGCTTTCATCTGGCTTTAAGAATCGTAGAATCATAGAATAGTTAGGGTTGGAAAGGACCTTAAGATCATCTAGTTCAAACCCCACTGCTAGGGGCAGGGGCACATCACACTAAACCATGCCACCCAAGGCTCTGTCCAACCTGGCTTTGAACACCACTAGGGATGGAGCATTCACAACTTCCCTGGGCAACCCATTACAGTGCCTCACCATCCTTACAGCAAAGAACTTTCTCCTTTTATCCAATCTAAACTTCCCCTGTTCAAGTTTGAACCTCTTACCCCTTGTCCTGTCACTACAGTCCCTAATGAAGAGTCTCTCCCCAGCATCCTTATAGGCCCCTTTCAGATACTGGTCCTACTCTTTTTCTTTCTGCCTTCTAAAATACTTTAATATCTTTCTATTAAAACTGCTGTTTCCTAGATGTGACACAAGTATAATATTAGACCTATATATTGTTATTACATTTGTTGGTTTTATCTGTATATTGATGAAGAGCAAAACTGCTGACTCTGTGGAAGAGATCTAGTGACACAAGGAATGTTTAAAGCAAAACACAATTAATACAACATCCAAAGTGTACAAAGAACCCAAAAGGAACAAAAATTAGGAGCTGCTGATAACGTTTTGCCGTTTTCTGCACAGGCTTGTTTGACAGACTCTGGTTATGCGAGTGTGAAGGAGGGGTGAATGCTGTAAGTTCCTGTTTTTCTATGAAGTCCTCTGAGCATCTATTCTGGATGTAATGAAAGATCTTTGTACGCTGAGTTATGAGAAATTCAAGGGTCCACTCCTGAGCTTCTTGACCAGTGGGAGGTTTTGGTTTGTTTTTTTTTTTCTAAGGAAGATTTTGCAGCGTAGTGTCCTGATGGCAAATAAGTCAGTCAGGTCTGTGGGTTAAAAAGTACAGTCTCAGGCATGGCTCTTAGCCTGGAGAAGCAGAGTAGGAGTGCTGTGTGCATGGGTTGGACTAGGCACAGTGCTCCATTTCTCATTCTGGAAATGTGTGTATGTAAAGGGTAAGTTCTTCAGGGAAGAACTGCGTTGCATGGCCGTATAGTTGGGAAGCTTTCTAACATCTGCCACAGAGGTGTTTGCACCTGAGGTGGCTGTTTGGGGCCTGTTTACAAGCAGCGCACAGAATGAATTGATCTTTCCCAAGGTAAAATTCATCTGACCCATTTTTGATGTCTGATTTTCTGATGAAGTAAATAATGCTTCCTAGAAATTCCTGTACTGAATAGAAATGCAAACTACCCTGATTACCTCTTGTTTGGACATCAAATTTAATCATCTTAAATTTGGATGAGAGAATGTAACCTCACCTGTCAACGCAGGGCTCCAGTTTCTTAAGCAGCTGCTAGGAGCTGTTCAGGTATATAAAACAATTTAAATTTCTAATGTTAAAACAAATTAATTAACGCTTTTCTCTGTTTACAAATACAGATCTTGATTGTATAAGTATTTGCTTACAGCATGCAAGGAGTTTGTGTGTCAGGCTCTGACACAGCAGCCTTTGTTTTTAGCAGTGCTGTAACTGATTACTGAAGGAGAAGAAAACATAACAACTGGCAGAAAAAAGCTTGGATACCAACTGCTAGCAAGAAGCTGTATCAGCTCTTCTGCTCTGCCATTTCCTTTTTAAACAGTTCTTTGCTGTCCAGGCAAGAGATTTTCACACCAGTATACGAAGAGGGCCTCTATTCAGACACAGCCAGGATGTAATAGTCCAAGTCTTGGCAACATTCAGCCTCTGGATGTGTTCAGTCCCAGACCTTATTTTTTTGTGTTTGTGTGTTGGTTCTTTATTTCCCTGCCCCCAGCAGACACTTAGATGTAGGGATAAAGCAGAGCCCACCCATGCAGTTCAGCCAGCAACAGGAGTAACTTGTCATTGCTTCCAGGTGCAAACTTTCAGATCAGTGATGTGGGATTGAATGACAGGCTGGTGTCAGTCATCCAGGGGCTGTCTCCAATGTTAAAGGGAATCCGTGTTCTCCTTATTCACTGAAGGATATCTTTCAGGCAGTAAAAACACCTCATGACCTTTAGGAAAATCCCAAGGATATGGAGCCAGTATGATTCATACAATAAATTACTCAGGGCCTTGATAATAATTTTTATTATCATTCTCACTATATATTATGTCAAGTAGCTGGACACATATAAAAGAATAAGACTTTTCTCTCTCAGGAATTACTGGCTTCCAAACCTGGAAATAAAAAAACAAAAAAGAACAGCACTTAACTAAATTACATTATTGCTAGCTTTATCAAATAGCTATCAATACATTCAGGACTACATCTCCCACATGCTGTGACCTGTCGCTTTGTGCTTTGCCCTGGCCAGAGCTGTACAGAGTTTTCTGCAAAGTCCTTGCACAAAGAGTGCATGTACAAAAACTGGGGAAGGAGCTCAAGGCACAATCCCAGACCTGTTCAATACCGCAGTATGGACGCTTTCAAAGCAGGTTTCAGGGAGAAGTTTTCCATGAATGTGGTCCAGGTGCAGTAAGTTTTGATACACAGGAAAACAGACCCACTAGTTATGAAACAGTGGGAAAGAGCACAAAAGAAAGTGTAGCTTCTCCATGTACTCCCATTTTAAAGTCTGAGTTTGCCTTAGCCAGGAAAACATGGAATGTCAGATGAACTTGACACCTCCTCAGCCTGCAGCCATCTCCGCTGGGTAAGGTGCATTAACAGTACCCAGGTAGCACTTCTCAGCCATCTAGGATTCTTCTTTTCCTTCCTTTTCAAATCACATTAGCTCAGAGAGTTGTTTTGTTAGTGTTTTGTTGTTTGGGTTTTTCTTCTGGTCTTTTCTCCCACCTGACGTAAGCCACTGGTCTATCTATGAATTTGTTACTGTTTTCCTGATGGAATAGCATGGAATGACAATTTGTTACTCTGAAGCCCATAATGACTTTTAATTGTGGCTCTTAATGCCACATGCTGTCATTTAAATCTCAATGGCTGTCACTTTCTCATTCTCTCCCAGAGAAAATACGACTCTTTTCCCCTTCAAACATCTGTAGTAGTGCACAGCTTATGCCTGCTTTGGTTGGGCTAAGTGAGGTACAGAATGCCAGCTCCTCACATTATTAGCTTCTTTGACTTAGCCCTGGTGGAAAAAAACCCTAACTTTATCTGTTAGTTTCAGTGAACACCCTAGATATAAAAGAAACACTGCAGATTCAAACAGACGTGTCCTTGCAGATATGCTCTTGTGGTTTTGTTTGTTTGAAGACGACCAGCCTAGTGGCTCCTGCTGCCTTTTTTAGAAAGAAATAAAATCATCCATGCAATTATTTTTTTGTGGGTGCTTTCCTGAGCAGAGTGAGATGGCTTACTTCACTGTGAAGTCATTGGAGTTCTTACTTCTCATTTCAGTGGCATTGAATTTCATGCTCAGAACTTAGCACTAAGCAGTTTTTACCATCTTGTGTACATAGGATGGAGAGGAGGTGGAGAGGTTTCTGGGCAAATCACAGCAACAGTGCAGTATATAACTGCAATAAAGTTCTCGCTCAAGTAATGTGCTACATTTGAAATTGGACGAATGTGGTTGTATTTTAAAAGATCTGGGGGGACAGCATATGGGGGGTCTGCAATGCATAGGTCAGCCAGATCTGGAGGTAGACACACCGTTTTCCTTGAAGACGTGTACCAGCAAGGTGTGAGGATGGGCAGGAGGACAGGGGCTTGTAAGCTGCTCAGTCTCACCCTGGAAGAAGCGCACAAGGTGCCACAAAGCAATAGCTGTGGAGGTTGTGCAGGTAGAGTAGAGGGAAACATTGAGTATTTATCTTTCTATTGGGACCCAGTACAGAAGGAAGCATTCTTGCTGAGTGCTGACTCTTCTACCTGGCTATATGCCCAAAGGTTGCTTCGTCTAATGCCAGTCAGGACTATAATGTAGTTGCGTAAGGGTGGTCATCCTTGGAAAATAACTCTGGGACTTCTGCATGGGAAATGTAAGTGTGACAGTTTAAGCTACCCCATTGCTTCTTTTGGTTTGTCAACAGCTGTAGACTTGTAAGCTCTTACATGAACCAGACAGAAAGGAACAAAACCACAAATAGCTGGCACAGTTGTATGTGATCAGTCATCTCAGCAGCAAAAATGCCCCTAAAGGAGCACACAGAGGAACTTGATCTGACAGAAGGTACTAAACTATTTGTTTAGTGTCGTATGCTGAAAAGAGACTATGATTTTCTATTTATTCTACTCTTTTTTTCTAAAGCTTACGCTGAAACCTGAAACATGATATTATTACTAACTGTGGTTGAATAGAACAGCGACCCAGCACATGCCTAAATAGAAGCTGAGATTTTCAGAGGAGCCTGAGGGGGCTGAGCACTCATCTCTGAGTGGAAGGGAATCGCAGTTAGCTCTCAGTGTTTTCCAGGACTGACTCCCAATGTTTTCTTTCATGAGCTCATTCACATTGCATAGCAGGAATAAATATGCAAATTTATAAGTCTATGCAAGTATTAAAATACGTAGAATTCTATCTCAGTCTTCAATTTTGTTTTCAGTTGTTTCTGCATCTTGATTGATTTCATCCTTCTTAAGTTGCACACTTATTGTTAGCCAGCATCATCAGCCAGAGAACAGTGTCAGGGCAGCAATTTGTACAAGCTGTGGTCTGCTATCAGATTTTTCTTATGTCCCTATTACAGAAGAATGAAACCTTTTCCTTCACTGAGATGTCAAAGACATGTTGTCCGTATGTGCACTATGGAGCAAAGTGACAGTGTTGTTCTTGTCTCATGGCTTAAAAAGCTGTTTAGTATTGAGGGACATCATCAGCCTTTATAGTCATTGCATTTCCATTGCAAGCTCAGTGCTTACTGATACAAAATATGGGCTCTTGCTTTCAATAGGCTACTTGCACTTAGGTTTGTTAGAAAATATTTTTGTTTTTATTAATAGGAATGAAGATAGGAGTGATGTAGCACAGAAAAATTACCTTTCTTCCTTAAGAGTCTCTTCAGAGTAAAAAAATTATAAGATCTTAAATTGAAGGATTCATAGCAATGCTTTAGAGCAAACTTCGGGCCACCAGCACTGAGGACCAACCAGCACATACCAACCAGGCAGGCAGGGTAAATCTCCGTTGCAACGACCAGAGATGCTGGTAAGGAACTATTTTACTAATAACTGTAGTGACTTCTACAGTTTTGACAGTTTTGACAGTAATGCAGTCTGCTTTTACAGGGAGTTGGGTAGTATCTGTAGAAGCTGACCAGATATGAGCTTAATTTTCTGTAGCCAGCAACCTTCATCCTTCTCTTCTTCAGCTGCATCTTCCCTAGCATTAACAAGCTGAGGAGCAATTTCTCCCTGCCAGCACAAGAGTGAAGATCCCTTCTCAGCTGCCCTGGGCTTGGCCACTGGGTGGCTGGGCCAGGGAAAGAGCTTGTTTGAAGTGTGGTGAGACTTGGGGTCATGTCCTGCCTTGGCCAACATGGAAGGCTGACAGCTCTTCCCTACCAGAAAAACAGCATTGGAAATGCTTCAGATGTTTCTAGAAATCTTACTGACATGGTGGGCAGAGAAGTGTGGGAATGGCAGTGAGTAAAAGTCTTGCAGTTATAGCTCACTAATTTAGAAGATTTTGACACCTTGTGATTCTTCTGCACTCTGTATGTTGAATTAACTAGCAAACTCAGCGTAGTTCAAGAGAGGTGCCTGGCTTAGTAGTGGCAACCTCATTTGAGAGACTCAGGGCTAAATGAATGTCCTTGGCACTGGAGGTGGGGATGCTCGGGTGATGGCTGTAGTAGGCTGGTGAAATAGAGCTGTGCTTGCACAGATACACAAAAAGCCACAGTGATGGGCTCTGTCAACACAGCTGACTGCTTAAGCTCAAGCTGTTCAGTACTGCAGCAGGGGAGAGCTCTGCATTTTCAACGGGAGGGTGGATGCTAAAATTGGCAGCTGGAAGAGATGCCATAGGTTAGCTTCTGTGATCTAAGATGCCCCAGAAGAGATCAGTGCAACATCTGCTTTGCTTGTCTTGCGCATACCTACATATTCATGTACAGCTTTCTGAACTCTCAAGAGATGACTGAGTATATAGGAAGAAGAGTTCTAGTGAGCTGTAAACCTCCTGCTTTAGCTGATGGGAGATGAAATGTCTCTTCTGCCATATTTTCATCTCCAAAGAGTTTTTTGGGTTTACAGGAAAAGACAGGTCTCTTAGAGGGTGCCCACCTCCTCACCTGTTTCCTGATAAATACAAAGAACAATAGGAAATTAACAAAAATAAGCATGTACTAAGAACCAGGCTATCTGAGGAATAATGCATCTTTGTACATGCCCCATAAGCTAATTCTATATGAGTAAACTAAGTGCACAGGAGTGACACAGAGTCCTGGCAGGACATGGGTGGCCCTGCCATGAAGAAAGGCTCCCAACACATCCAGCAAGGAGTGTGGAATGTGCTCTTCGCTGGAGCCAGGCCCTTTTCTCTAACGCCAGCTGAATGAAAGGAAATCAATGGATGGTATGTTAGAACTGCCAGAGAAATGGATCCCGTGAGACTAACAACTTCCCAGAGCAAGGATAAAGGACAACTCCTCAAATCTGACAGGGTTCTTGGCATTCATGACTTACAAGCTGCATGTCGCAAAAGCCTGATTTTTGATGCATACTGCACAACGTGCTACGGAGCTTGTTCTTACATGGCAGATGATGGTGAAGGAAGCTCACGGCACATTCTTTCCTCCAGACTTTTTTTAACTAAGCCTTGTCTAGATGGGGGTGGAACTTGCTCAGGTTTGTTCAATAATCTGAGTGCACCAACCTTACAAACATCTGGGCTATCCTCAGTTAAATCCATCTTAAAAGAAGTTGTTGTTTCAGTGTTGAAGGTCACACCTATCTACTCCAATCTTCAAGAAAAATCACAGAAGTTTCTCCCTTTGTAACCATCCCAGATTTACTCTGCACCTGGAAAGGATATTTTTTCTGTTTTCCACCTCTCCTTTCCTTCCAACAGGTGGCTTAAAATCATCATCTGCATCTGTAATCTCAGTCATTATTTGACCATTGATTTCTGTCTTACCAGCAGTGTTAGTGTGGTGATCATGTGCTGCTCTTAGGTGGTCCTTCACTTTCTTAAATCTCATCTTGCCTCATGGATGGAGCTGTGTTAAGGCTGACCACCCTGGAAGAATGCTTGTCTGTTTGACACGCATGCTGCTGAGCAGGAGTTTCGTCTTTCCGTGTTCTCTGCTACCCTGCTTCTCTAAGGAGAATCAATACATGGTTTCAAAGCAGTCTTTAGCTCACTGCTTTCTCAACTCTGAAATCTCGTGGTTATAGTTGTTCTGAGCTTTGGTGTTTGTGTTCTGGTAAAATAAAGCAGAGTGATTTTTAAAAAGGCTCTGAGCACTGAATAACTTGGAAAAACTTAAAGGGGCAGTCTTCAGTTGTAATGATCTGGCAGGACAGAATTTCGTGGTCTTCTCTTTTTCAATGCTTACTTGAGCAGAATCTCATGTACATACTGTTTTACAGCAACACCTAGATATTGTAATGTGCCGCTGATGCAGAGAGAAACAAACTGTTGCTTGAAAAGGCTGTACTTAAAGTGGTCCAAAAGTTGTGAACAGGCATAAACAGATGTAAAAGAGCTTGTTTGTTAACTGAAACACATGTTTTTCAGATTCCTTTGTTTGGATTGCAAGGGTTGTTTCTCTTTTCTTCATGTTCAGAATAAGCAAATAAATTCTTTCATTTTGTTCTCCTTTTTCCCCCCCCACATTTCAATGGGGAGAGAGACCAGTGGAGCATTTTCATAGCGGTTAGTATTAACTGGAAATTTCAGGCTTCAACTTTTCACAACAGTCATCTCTTTTTGATAAGGTCACTCTCACTTATTCTAACTTACTTGCATTTCAGTGAGTTGTGTGATGTGTTTGATGCTGAAGCAGCTGTGCACTGAAAAATGACCTTTCTTCCTTAAGAGTCTCTTCAGAGTAAAACAGTCGTAAGTTCTTCAATTGAAGGATTCATAGCAACATTTTAGAGCAACCTTCTGGCCACCGCC
Source organism: Psittacula echo (assembly GCF_963264785.1). NCBI lineage: Eukaryota > Metazoa > Chordata > Aves > Psittaciformes > Psittacidae > Psittacula > Psittacula echo. The sequence continues at coordinate 63,575,577 of NC_137735.1, forward strand.
ACTCAGGGTAAAGCACATACCAGCCAGGTAGGGAGGGTAAATCTCCGTTGCAACAACCAGAGGTGCTCAGCACCGTACTCAGGAAGCACAAGCAGATGAGCAAACCACTTGATCCAGGCCTGTAACTGAAAAAAGGACAACACAAGAGTTTGTGTCAGTCTGTGTTACCCTGCTTGTAATCTCTTCTGCCTGTTCTTCACTGCTGAAGAAACTGGAACTTCAGTACTAACAAGAGGATAGATGGGTACTCGGCAAAGAGAGCCGTGGAGAAAAAAAGGCATTTCTGCTTTAGGGATGAGAACAGCTCAGCACCATATGGGAGTGCTGCAACGTACAGCCGTGGGGGAGCCTGTAAACACTGCTGGGAGAGCTCACACAAGACCTGCACCACCACACACAGGCCTCCCTGTGACCCTTTACTCTGCAGGGAATTTCACTCTGAGGGAGAGCTTTACAAAAACTGAGCACTCATTTAATCACCAAACTAAGGTCTTGATCGGTTTCCAATTGAAATCCAAGGCATAACTCGCACCAGTTTCTGTAGCACTGGACAACATGTCTGGGGCTGCCCCACTTTGAAACTCCACTAACAAATACATGAGAACTGCAGAGGAGCAAGCATCCAGAGCTGTGTTTGCAAGGACTAATATGTAACACTGGGAACATAAATACCTTTTAAATGTTTAACACAAATTATTGGTGCCATAAAGCTGGAGTGGCGCACGGGCTTCATGCATCTTAGAAATGTTTTGACATATGGCCTAAATGAGGATTTAGTAAAATTCTTGTGCTCTAAAAAGTACTCATAATTTTTGCCCAATTTCTACATGTTTTCTCCCCCTTTAATTGTAGTTCAACAAATCAGAGGGACTAATCTCAGATAAAAGTAGAAACACCAAGATTAAAGTGCACTTCTGTTTATTTTTAAGGGCAGTGGGTTAATATGAGCACTCTATTGTTGATGTCAGCATCACAAGCCAAAGATAAACACCGCTTTTCTGCACTTACATCACATTTTCAGGGCATTATTCTTCATTAACAAGTATTTTGTTCTGAAATGGAAAAGAATGACTTTGTCATAAGCTTATTGGCTACCAATCATAACCATTTTGTGGCTGCTCTGTAAAGCATTTGCTCCTTTTTATCATGATCTTTGCATTTATTCAACATTGTTTTACTTTCATTTACTTAAGTTCTGACTCTTTCTTACAGTGGAGTTATTCCAAATCTTTTAACAAAATAATTTCATTCTTTAAATGCATGGATTTTCTCTTATTGTACCTTTATCATTACCTCAAATAAGATATTAGAAACACGATGCTTTTGCTATCATAAAGGTTCCAAATGTCTTGTGGGGAAGAGTTGATAATGTGTGTTTACAGCACTGTTCCCTGTTTCTGTTTTCTTTCTCTTGCTCAATTCACTGTTGGAGACTTCAGCTCTTTTGGGAGGAAAGTGTAATAATTGGCTTTAGAAGGACTAGGAGATAATATCTACCTAAGTAGTTACAAAGGCACTAATCATTGCAATCTTTCTTCTTGCCAATCTTTTAAAGTGTCCCTTTAAGAAATCTGTTACCTGCATCTAGGTACTTGGGTCCTTCCGTAAAAGATTCAGTGAACAGCATGATTTTCTAAAAGAGATGGAGAGGTTTCAAAGCTGTGGAGAGGCATCTTTGTTCTACATTTGAAAGGCCTTTCTCCAAACCACCAGAAATCACATCCTGCAGCTGCCAGCAGTTACATGCTTCTGATGCTGGTATGTAGAAAGTCATGCAACATAAAGCTCCATGTGAAATAACATGGACAGCTTGTAATTTAAAATAATTTCTTGCTGTCATCTGATTTTGACCTGTACCTCTTGCAGGATAGTCTCTGAAATGTATTTGTCCTTGCTTATCTATGTCAAAATCATATCTCCTATCTATACTCATCTACACGGGTACACACAGCTTATAGCAAATACTCTTACTCTTTTACTCTTATTGAACTACAGGTGAGGAGATGTCAGAAGGAAAGGTTAGTTTTTCCACACTTAGAAAGTAAATTTAAGTGATATAATTTATTGAGGCAAAACCTCACTGGACAACCCTGAATGAATTCTCAATTACTATTCTCCTATGAGGAAGCTTAGAAATATTCTTTTTCCAGTTCAGAACAATAAAATTGAAAAAATCTTGAAATCTTTCTGAAACATTTCACTTTCTTTATGTGGTTCTGACTGACAGAAGGACTGACTCAAAAGAGCTACCGTGGTTCAAAAAGAGACTAGAAACAAGATGTTGTGATTTAAAGGACCAACTACATTTTACCAGTGCTGCTTGCATACCACATTATATTCACTGATGTTCCAGGAATAATTTCATGATACATCATTCTAATTTTGAACAAGTAGAGAGCCTCACCATGCAATCAAAAGAAGAAGAAAAAAAAAGTTATTAGAAGACATTATTTATTGTGAAATAATTGTCATTTAAGTATAATCCAGTATATTCTTCCTGGCACAAATATGGTCACGGTGAATCTGAAGAAAGCTCATTGCTTTACTGTGGCCATTAAACGCCAGGTTATCCCACTGAAGCAACCAGTACTGAATGGTTCCTGGTTGGTGGGATAAAAGGTACTAAAAATATCCATATATAGTCCTAAGATCATTTTCTCTGACTATATTTAAAATACTTAGCCACATGTGTTGTATTTTTGTGAATACCATGTAGGAAATAGAAGCATTAGAAATCAGCTTGCTGTAATTGAGTGTGCTAAACTACACGCTGTTATACAGTCTGGTTTATATACTCATGTAACTATCTTTATACATGAAAATCCCATATTTGTGTGCATATAAATAGCTTGCAGATTAGGGGACCAAAGAGACTATTGTGATCATCCAGTCCGGCCGTCAGCCGGAAATGCTTGTTTGCATCGAGTTATTTGTTCTTATCAATCTATTTTTATGTCCATCTCTTCAGCCATCCCTCAGTTGTGAAATTTTCTGAGCAAAAGTTCACGCTTCCTCAAATTTTTCTATCCACCCACTTAACTTTGAACATATCCTTCTTCCTGGGAAAAACTGATCTGAATTCTTTGATCTTCCAAATTCTTCTTGTAGGACAGCAGACATCCAACTTGATCTCTGTATGGCTGCATTTGCATGAGAATAACTTCTTCTTCCTACATATGTTTGGGAAGGAAAGCAGTGGAACGACATAGTTCTCAGTATTGTTTTCCTATTGCACATATTCTGTAGTAACAAGGGTTCAAAAGGTATTTGACTATAATTTCTGCAAGCTGATGTCTGAAATACTGTCAAGATTTCTTGTGTCAGAAGCAAAACTTGCAGCCTAACAAAACTTACACTGTTAGTCTGTACTAACAGGTTTGCCTGTTTTCACTTATGTCTGCCATGAAAGCACACCTAATAATCTCACTCTTATCTCAAGGTCAGCTAGTGGGGTAATTTGTAAATCACCTCTCCTTGTTGAGCCCTTGGGCCACACTTGTCTCTCTTTTTATAACGTTATTAATTATTTTGTCATATGTCCTTCAGTAGTGAGGACTGAAGCATCATGCTGTAGGAGCCCTAACATGCCATTGCATCCAATTGATGGGTATTACAGGTTACGCATCCCGTAGTCATAGTAATACTTTCATCAAACTCTCATATAAAATATGTTTGTTAACTAGCTGCCAGTCTGCCTCATGGCAGACCCACGCTCTTCTGATAGTTAGAATCTTTCTCCTGTGTTTCCATCCCGAATGACAACCTGCTGTGAGTGTACATACAGGCATTATTGTACCAAATGCCAGCTTCAAATGAAACATTGCTCCACCCTTTCTGTGATTGAACCTGTACTCTACTTTCATATTGCTGGGCCATACAAGAAGTGAGCGCTTTTTTTTTCCCTCTCCAATATCTTATTCTCTTTGATCTCTGGACTATCTACCTTCTTTACAGTTGACCCAGTTGGCAGAGAGTGGAGTTACTTTTTAGCATCAACAACAATGCATGTTAAGAAAAATGTTTACAGCTTTGCTAAGGTAAAAGAAAGATGTCTCAGCGTAAATAGGTTGGAACACTAGACATCAAAACAAATTAAAAGGAGTTTTTCTTGCCTCTTTTATGCTTATTGAGAAAGCTGATATAGGAGGCGTATGTTCTAGACTAATCAGATTATAATATCATTAAATTAAGTAGCTCATCTTCAGCACCAACCTCACATTTATAAAAAGCAAGGCTTAAACTTGAGCAAAGTCATATTGCTTTACTCTGGCCTAATTTGCAATTATTCAAATAGCAATACTACAGATAATGAATTCCAAGTTAATCAAATTGTTGTACCAATGAGCTTAATAGTTCATCTTCAATTTCAAGTTCATAAGTTCATTTATGGCCAGCTGCTTAAAAAAGAAAGCCTTATCTTCATCAAAATTGTAGTCTACTTAGGTTGCGATTTGTGTCAAGATAAGGTTTAGAGGAGAAAAACCCACAGACATTAAAGCTGAATGATAAAATTAGCTCAGTGAAGAAACAGACCAGTCTAAAGGAGCCTGTGTGCTTTCTGATGCCTTTAAGAAATATATGAAACATTTTGCTTTTGTGAAATATAATTTTACCTGTTATTCTTTCCAGACTTAATGTATTAACCAGCTGTTTCACCAACAGGTAAATAAGGCAGTGTGGTCATACACACTTTGAATTTTTGTGAGAATGCATAAAGCACAATATGAAATCATCTGCTTAGCTGGAAGGGAAGGGAAAGTCATCATAAATATGCCTTTACGTGTTTGTGCAAAATATTATAGACAATCTTCACAGAAGCCCAGAAGTCCTTCACCTACAGTGCAGGACCATGCTAAGTATCGATGAGAGCTTTATTCATTCCTGACTCTTTCCTCTTGGTGGCTACATGCTTTGAAGGATTTTCAGTGAAGCCCCCACCGTGAAATATTTCTGGTCAGGAGAAACTTTGTTACCAAACATTATGTAGGAGACCAAAATCAGGATGAGTGACAGATTTTATTCAAGTATGTTGAAATCTAGAAGACACCATAGGCTGATAAAAGTCCAGAACTTGGTCTCCTCCACAGTGCCAATGCGAGGAACAGGATCCAGTCACATACTTTCCAGCTAGTAGAAAAAATTTCCTCCTCTCTGATGGACGAGCAATCAGCCCCAGTGTGGCTGAGGTCCATGGCAAATGACAGCATTTGTAGTGTGTATACACACTAGGGCAAAGTACTGATGCCACACCAGGAACACAAACATATGGGCTGGAGTAGAAGAAGTTGGGTTTTTGCGATCAGCTTTTCTAGTGCCTGAACTAAGAGCTTGTACCCGCCGCATCAGATCATTCACTGGTGTGGGGAAGGGGGGTAGAGAATTGACCTGGGTGATGGATCTATGGCCTGCTGGTGTGTACGCTCATGTGCTGGAACCATCTGAGTGTTAACACATGGTCTCCCTATCAAAGGTCTGTATATGAAACTCAGCTGCTGGAGTGACAGAAGATTTTGTGCTGTTAGAGCACACTTCATTAAAATACCAGCTGAAATCCAAGTCTGAAATCCCACAGTTTGTGTTAGTTGATAAAACTCAATTGCCTCCAATTACTGTTAGTATGGTTTTAAAATAATATTTTGTCGTAGTAAAGGTCCCCTTGTGATGAGGAATAGCTGGTATTCACAACTGGAAATTTGAGAAAGAGCATAATTATGTGGCAGGGTGGAGAATATGATCAAGACTGGTTTTACCACTGTACTTTACGTCTTCCAGCAACAGCACTGTAAAAAAACAAAAAACAAAACAGCGATGCAGTACTGAGCAAGAGAAAGATTAAATGGTTTTGCCTCCAGTAGTTAAATGAACTTGCTAGGAAATAAAGCAAACAATTGCAAGTCTTCTCTGAATCCAGGAGATGGTTTCACAGTCTAGAGAGGAGAACCTGTCACTGCTTTATGTTATTTGAGTAGACCTTAATCCTGCAAAGCACTTGTGTGAAGACGAGACTTTTTCCTATTTTAATCCCCAGGACTTAGTTGTGCATATAGCATTCAGCTTGTGTTCAAGTATTTTGCAGGAGCAGGACCTTGCTAGCTGAAACCTCTGCTATTGGACACTGCTGTAGGTGCTTCCTTTGCCTACATGCAGATATGCTCTCAGTTAAAATGAGCTTACTGCCTCAAAGCACAGTTGTAGTGGAGACAGGCACAGTTGTGGGTTGTTGGGGTTTTTTTCTGAGCAGCTTAGCTACTGAGTAGGCAGCCTCGTGCCTGGGACTGATCTTCATACGGGGGTAAAAACCTTGCTGCCTGTAGGTTTTTAAAACAGGGTAAGTATGCTGACTCTCTTGTGCAGTATGTACAGTCTTGGTTTTATTCTGAGACAGAAAGAAATGTGATCAAGGTTCTCAAAGTTGTATTTCAAAGCCAAATAGTAATATTGTTACAAGTATTCATATAAGGTGTTCACGAAAAATCACATCAATGCATTTGTATATTGCTTTAGCTACAGGCTTCTATCATGACAAACCATTTTAAAAACATCATTGGATACCTTATGAAAGTTTAATAAGACTTTTTATTGACACAGTAGGAAATCTTTTCAGAAGATTTTCTTTAAATCAAAACTCTTTGGACTTCTTGCTGAGAAGTGCAAATGACCCCACAGTCCTAACTGATCGCCACTAGCTGTGGATGCAGTTGCAGAGAAAAATGGAAAATCCAGTGATGAACAAAAATCTATTTGAACAGAAGGAGGCAAGAAAACAGTCAGTGAGTGCTTAGGCATTCATCATTTTATTTTTATTCTGTTGATTCTGGTTGCAGCTTTATACTTCAGCAGGGCCAAGACTGCATGCCAGAGCATGAAAATGCCAGCAACCACCAGAATTACTTGCTCCTAAATAATGGCCCTATTATGGAGCCGGTTCGATTCAGGAAGGGTGCTGAACTGCCTTTTGCCTTTCAGTATCTACAGCCCTCCACAAGACACCTTCTCTTTTGCCATGATGCCTGGGGAAGGTGTTGAGCCTGAGAGCAGGTCCCATAGAAGACAGCTGGCTGAGCAGGCACCAGTGTGCTAACTGGGAGGAGTGCCAATGTCTGTGATGCCTTTAGGGCCTTCACTTTTCTGGGGGTGACTCTGAGTTGAAAAAGAATGTTTCTTCCTGCTCTTGTTTCACTGGCAGTCAATTCAAATGACGCAAGTAGTGGGTTTTATGGCTTGCTCCACACTCTCCCCACTAAACACAAGTAGAAGTCTTTGTGCTGTTTGCAAAACCAGCGAAAATTTACTTTCTGCTTGTAGGTCGGCCATGGGAATCTCAGGCTGGTATATATTTTTGTCTGATTTAATACAGGGACAGGAATAATAGGAGTTAATGAGACAAGAAAGTGCTCTGCACTGGATGTATAGGACATTCTAAATAATCTCAGGTGCCCATGAGTTTGTTAGAAATGCTTCTCGGGACTTCGGCATTTTCTGATTCTGTTGAACTGGAAACATTACAAGCACGGTCTTTGTTGCAGTATTTGAATGTTTCCCCCTGCTGAACCCAGACGTGCACAGCAACAGAAAACAAAAGGAACTTTTCACACCTCAAAATAGATTTAATTTGGGTTCAATCAGAGTTTGGGGCAAAGGTTTGTGATCTTTCTCGTTTTAATCAAAGAAGTTGGCTTGTGCCCTTAAAACTTTCATTGTCAGAGTAAGATCAGCAGAATTCACTTGCAGGTCCATTAAGCAAACAAAACCACATTCCCTGCTGTCACCTCAGTTCATGCTTTGGCAATTTTTAGAAGCTCTTTTTAAAAATAACTTTCTCTGAGTTCCAGGACTGCTATTACTACAGCCTGAGTGGTTATATGTGTTTATATAAACACAAAACACAACATAGTGAAGTGCATATCTACCTTTTGCCACCACAATCCCTACTCTGAAACAAAACAAAACCAAAAAAGAGATAAAACTGCATTTTGATATCCTTTAAATCAGTATTGAAACCCTTCCAGAATGTGAAAGTTATTCTGGCATCTTGCTGAAGGTTAACTTCAGCATTCTGGAAGGATTTCAATAGTAATGAAAAGGACAGTAAAGAGAGTAAAGCTATTTCAGAAGCATTCCTGAAGGATAATGCTGGCATGCTAGAAAGGTTTCAACAGTAGGCTAGAGGGCAGCAAAATTATTTCTGAAGTATTCCTGAAGGAGAACTTTAATAATCTAGTAGTATTTAAAATAGTTCTGCTGCGGCGGTAGAACTATATGGCAAATGTCCCTGACAGGTAATTTCGTTCTTTGAAATAACAAGGCAAAGCCTCAAAAATACAAAGCCTGCTACTCGGAAACTACATCTGTAAGAAATGGAGAGGCAAAGCAGTTGCTCTGGAGGCTGGAAAGTGTCCCTGACAGAAGTCACAGGGGATGGAAGGTGACATTCAGCCCTGTGCAGAGGTCTTTGTGCAAGACCTGTGCACGATGTCAGTCAGAAGAGGTCTCACATGGGACCATGGGGTAACAAAGGAGCCAACCTGTCCCCTACGTGCAGGGTTATGTTCAGTTCCATCAGGGACCCAGACCTGCAGCATCCCTGGCAGGTCCCTATGCTTGCATTTCTCTTCTGAGAAAGCAGACACATAACATGGGACCTCCACTGTCTCCCTTTGGGTCAGTGAACTTTAGGCTCAGGTGTCAAGTTCTTGTTTTCATTTAACCTAAGGACCTACAAATCTGGTCTGGATGGAAAGCGAGTGGGAAATCTCACCCAGTGGATTTTCCTGAAGGTCTGGATGCTACCTACTTTTGACTCAGCTGGGAATATCACAAGCTTTCTTATAATGTCTCACCTCTTGGTCCAGCTGACTCAGAGAAACACACAGACATGTGCAAATTAAATACAGACATAATTTAGCTAACCAAATATGCAACCCTGCATTAAATTTATTTGGGTTGGAGTAAATTTTGGCTAGTAGTTGTAGCTCCTTCTTATATATCCTACCCTAACTGGTATGTTGTATTAAGCTATATATTAGAGGTAACAATGATCCAGTCAATGAGGAACAATTAACTTGTGCCCCCATCTTTTCCAGATTACCCCTTTTTCTTTGTTGAGAGAAACAAAGGTAAAGGGCATTTTATGCCCTGTCTGTGTAAGGATCAGTCTCATCCACAAGCAAGTCATGATTTGTGACAGGGAGACTATCTTTGTTTTTTATACTTTCCTAAGAGCAACTGACACATTTGGAAAAACTATGACAAATTTCAGTCATACTTGGAAAGGATATTACATTTTGCTACCCTCAAGTCATTTATATTCTTGGACCACCATGGTGACAGTAATACTGCTACTTAGCCTTTAGCACATGCTGCTGTTTACCAGAGATTGTTGTCTGCTTTTATAGATTATACTGAACTCCTTCATTTGAAAAAGCCTTCCCAACACAAAAATGACAGCATGCTGTAGCTAAATTTTCACCTTAAGCACATCTGTGTGCATGTGTATAGAAAACAAGAATTAAGTGAATACAACTACTTAAAATGCAGTCCAATGAACTTACTGAGAGAAAAATTATGACTTTGCATATGGATATTTGGTGATCTGGGTGTTTTTGCAGCTGACGTTGATTTTGCAGAAGTGCCAGTAAAGGTAGAAAGTATCCCAAGGGAAACCTCAGACATGTTCTCCACAAATGCTTCAATCCAATAATGTAAAGTCTAGCTTTGACCAAGCTTCTGAGAACCTTTGTAAAGACCAGGGATTGTTCACAGGATCTGCATGGTGAATCATTCTAACGGATGAACACTGTCCAAGAAAATCATAATCTGCATGAGAATTGGGGGTGAGGGCAGGAAATGCAGAAATCTGCCTTCTTTGTCTTAACATGTAATACTCTTCTAGATCTTACAGTAACATCTATCAAAATCGAAGGCGCTGCCTTCAATTTTGTAAAATGTGTGGGTTTGCTGGTGTTCCCCAGAAATGCTCCCCAGCTCATCCTCATCTAAAATGCAATGTCCTGAAACTTCTGAGTTCTCACTTGTGTTTTACTTCTCTATTAGCTGTACTTAACTGTATCATTCTTCAAAGGTGTAGCATTTAAATCACTGCTGTTAGCTATAGGAACCTTTTTATTTTTTTCTCATAAGGATTATTGCTGTTTCCATTGAAGTCTCTAGGTCTCTTTCAGTGGCTTTTCACACTTATGAAGTAGGTGTTCACAGGTTCCAATAAAGTCATCATTTGCATAGCCTGACAAGGAGAGATTAGATTTATCAGCATTTTCTTTAAATGGATGTCCTTCAAGGACAGCCCTCAGAAAGCAGAGGTGAATGCAGTAAAGGTAGTGGCATTAATCATCTTCAACATTTGAAATAAGGAAGAATAAATAAATAAAGAGCTTAGCATCATGATCGTCTATCAGGGGTCTACTTCAGGTCACATACACATTAAATGTAATCCCAAGGATGTCAGGACCAATGTTACAAATGTTTTTGTTAACGCAGTTTCATGAATGGCAAGGTAGAGCTTTGCATTAGGCTATGTAATCATGTTATCAATAATAATAGGGTGTATATTGTGGCAGCGCAATCAGTTTGTTCTGTGTGTGAACCTTTCTGTAAGTACAAATGTTAGGGCTTTCATGCTTTGGTTTGGAGCATGTGATGGGGAATGCTGATACAATGACGTCCGTGGTTGTCTCTCTTGTCCTGTGGGCTACTCTGTGGGCAGCTCATACTGAGTGAAAGAAGAACTGGCATCAATACAAGAAGGAATATCATTAAAAGGACATGCTAAGGGGTATAATAACCTCACTAAATACTAGAGAAGAAAAATCTATCTCCCACTAAGGAGGATGAGGTGGTGAGGTGTGGGGCTGAGGAACAGGGAGAAGATTATCATTAGCACAATTAGCCAGAGTTGCCTGGGGTGAGCAAACTGGCATCTCAAGAAGCAACAAGATTATCAGGGACAAACTCTTCCACCAGTTTTAAATCTGAGTAGCTAGGGTGCTGTTATTTTGTGGGTGTTCTGGCGTAAGGCTGCATATGGGGTTCTGACAAAGATCTTTCTGCGCATTGAGATTTAGCAATTTCAGTACTTGGGATTTGTAGTTACTGCTTACAGGAAAATTAATAGACAGATTTTTCAAAAGCCTGTTCAAGTGCATAACTTTGCACATGAGAGTAGCCTCAATTTAATACAACTGAAAATGTGGTTACACGCACATTGCCCGAGTAGAAACATACAACAATTTATAGTGACTGAAAATTATTATTTAAATATTTACAAGAGTGTCAATATCTTTCAAATAAAGCAATAGTTTGTAAATATTGAGAAAGGCTTTTTAATCATATTAGTCAGAATCTTTATAAAGATATTCAGTTCACTGAAATTCTATAATGGGAAATCAGCATCTAATAGAAAAATGATGAAAGATATAGAAATTATCTGAAGTTCAAAATAAGAGTCCATTTCTGTCCTTAACATAGCAAAACAACTTCAAAGTGATAGAATTGTCTGTGAAATAATTCCCACTTTTGTCTTTATTCTGATACATATTAAGAAAAATATTAACATCTTCTCAATGAACATTTTATGTATTTATCAGTATGAAAGCATCCTGAAGGATTTCTGGTACAGTTTGTTACTAGTGTCTCTTTGTTCTTTCCAACATCTTTTTAAATAGTCAGAATTTTAACAGCATTTTAACTTATAAAAAGCTAATTTGATTTATTGGGGTTATTTTTATTTATTAACCAATTTGCTTCTGGGTTGATTTTCTTAAGTGCTACGCTTCATAATGGAAATGCTGACACAACTTTAAGTATAGGAGCAAATGCTATTCTAATAATTCAGCTGAATAAATACCAGCCAGCATTTAGTTATTTTCCCAGGAACTGGATAAACAGCCACTTCCTTTTTAGTGTCTTTTTGTAAAGTAAAAGTTCCACAGCCTGCTAATCATCACTATGAAATTTTCTATTAAAAAACCTCCAACCTTTCTTTCGTTTATTCTGCAAGATCTTTGTGGTTCCATATTAGTCATGTTAGAAAAAAAATAAAAAATAATGAAAACAAATACACTGACCTGGCAATGAACGACATTTTGATCTATTTCAAAAAGCAGTGTTTCTGAACACTGTGGCTTCTATAGATGAGAACAAGAGAATGAGCTCAGCTGAATAATTCAGATGCTGATCCATGTTTCAAATGTTCAGGACTATTCGGGTATGGAGATTTTATTTTTACTATTGTTTTGGAATTTGCAGTGAAGTTGAGAATGAGTTTACGTTACAGCAGCCACTCACCTGTGGTGTGTAAGAAAGGCTGAATTAGGTGTTCCCCAAGATATCAGCCCACTTTGACAATGCTATCTGTTGTTTCAAGCTTATTGTGGTCTCAGAACTGATGTGGGTTTGGTTTGTGAACTGAATGGATGGACTAAATTAATGTGGCCCTCGGATTAAATTAATACAACACCATCTGGTTTCATGAACTAAAATTCTTCAAAACCCTAACCCTAACCTGCTCCTAGTGTGATGCAGTGTAACAGTCTGTCTGCAGTTTTATCCAATATATCAAACTATAAGTGGTGTGGTTACTGCCTTATGTCATGTCAAGGCTCATAGGAATGGGTTTACTCTACAAGTTTCTGGGTTTTTTGGACTTTGGGGTTTTTTTTACAAGGTGGGAGGGAGTTGCTTTCCCCAAAAGTTCTGCTACTGAAAGGACAGTTTCTCATGGAAATCTTCAAGCCTGAACTTTTTAGGAGATATGATGGCTGACCCCTATATAAGCACCAGCGCTCCTGTATAGATCCACAGATTACTGACAGGTGCTTTTAACTCAGTTTTGTCTGGAAATAAAGAGAACAGTCAAGAAAAAGAGGTTGACCATATAAATCTTCACTGACACAAAGCTTAAGCCTCAAACAGCATAGTTTTCCCAAGCTCTGTTAATGCCAGTGGAGCAGATGATCCCCCTGCCAGTGCCTCTGGATTGCCCCATCAGCAACTGAGAGAAGTGAGCTCTGTGGGGAGCCAAACCTGGTGCAAAACTGTAGTGGAAAAGCAGGCACAAGGCTGGGTCCCTTGCTGATAGAAATATCCATCAGGCTCTGCTCTGTGCCGCTGCTCACAAAAGTTGAATTATTCAGATCACACAGCCCCTGTTTTGCATGCCGGGCCTTCCCTGTTTCCATTTTGCTAATAGCTACCCCACTGGGTGGATGGCATGACAGCTCCTGAGTTTATACATCCTTAAACTGTACTAATTACTGGCTTTTAAGTAGCTAAGAGTTTTTATGGCATCTTCATTAGGGTAATAGTAAGTGGGTGGATACGCACGTCAATCAAGTGAAATGGTAGATGAATGGCACACGGTATTTCAGTTAATTTGTCCTGTTAATTTCCTTGTGATATTTGCAGCTGTTGAACGCAGCCTCCTCTGTGGGAAAGAAACCAGCTCAGTGCCCCCCTTCTTCCTCCCTCACCCAAGCAGTTACGTGCCTTTTGTAGTACGTGTGGAGCTGTCAGAGAAATATACCCGGAATGTTGGCTTGTGGGTATAAGAAAGGGAGGTGCTGGGGAAAGAGGTGGCTGATCAGGGCTGGAAAGCTGGTCAGACGCCTGTGTTCTCATTACTTTTGTAGCTGAGGCACTGATATTTTGAAATAAAAAATTCACGTAGTCTGTGAGCTCTCAAGAGGGACCTCTTAACAAGTGCCAAGGAGATAAACCTCAGAGGAGGACGTGCTATAAAGGAGCAGTTACAGACTGGCTTTGTCAGAAGTATCTGATCCTGTTGTGGGTGCTAGCAATTTAAGCAGCTGTTTCGGCTTCTTTCTGAAGTTTTGATCTGATAATGTGGGCTCTGAGCTAGAATAAGGGAAAATCATGCAAAGCAGTCAAGCCGTCTTTTGGTGTGCTTCCAGGACTTTTTTAAAGTGGGTGTAATGACCTGTTTGGAAACTTAAAGCAGTGGAGGAAAAAACTAAACAGTTGAAAATGGGGCCAAATATATGCTGCCCTGTTCACCTGTACGTGTTTTCCTGCCTTCTCCTGATAACAACTCTGAAAACTAAGAAAAGTGGGGAAGCCCTTGGGAAAGGCTTGAGTGGGCTGGTGAGGGCTCTGTCAGCCTCCTGCCAAAAGAAGTTGTGAAAGTCCTGAAGAAAGAGGAGAAGAGGAGTAATGATCTCTGGGAATGGACATAGACCCAAGATAAAAATAGCAAACTGAAAGAATTTATTTATTCAGCTGAGCAATGGTAGCGTTGATTGAGAAGGGGAAGATTGTATTCTGTGGAGCAGCCTGTCTCACAATAAGGAGAATTACCCAGGTGATGAAACGAAAGTGAAGAAGCATTTACTTGGCTTGGGGGTTTTGTTTGATTTGACGTGTGTATTTTATTGTCATGGATATTCATGCAGGCACTTTTTTAAAACAAGTGGAAAAAGTATGAACTTCTAAACTTGCTGAAGCCAGCAGGACCATTGCTGTCTAAAAGCAGTTACAAAAAGTGCAACTTCCAGGCTGTTCCAACCTATGCTTCAAAACGTGTGAATTTATTGTTCAGTTCAGCTGCCCTAAAGGAAAACACCGGCATTTTCAATGCACTCTAAAATAAGGGAGTCTCTGACAGTAAAGTTGCACTCAGCTTAGTTTGCCTTTCTGCTGTTTAGTTCATGAGCTCAGCACTTTGATGCTGCACAGTACCCCTGCATCTGCCCTCCTGGGCATCTTCCAGGATGCAACCAGGAATGTGAGCACCTTTGCTTGCCTGGGGAGAGCCAGGCTGACATGTGCTCAGCCCCTCTGCCTATAATAACAAACTTCCAGACACCTCAAATTGGTGGGTGAAGAGTAAGTCCCACTAGCAGAGAAAGATAGTTTTTAGGTTTTTTTAATGGGATGTTGTGTTACTGAGGTTTGCTGTAGTAGTCATGTCTATTGTGAGCATGATTTGTGCTTCTAACAGACACAGTTATATCAGTAAGATACTTAAATAAAGCACACAGCTAATTAGTTGTGATTCTCAGCTTTCCCATGATGTGGAGATCATAGGAGGATCATTGATAATGCTAAGAAAACTATAAGAAGAGTATCTTACTATTCCTGTGAGTGTTTTATCATGTCAGTAATGTTATATACTCTGTTTTATGGACTGTATTTTAAAGTTATATTTCTCACAGGAATGTGTCACTTTGGTTACTTTCAACAAGAAATTTTACAGTGCAACCAGATAAGCCCCTTCTGATTAAACTTGAAAATTTGCTTTTGAAAATTTTCAGCAGATTGGGCTTTGTTTTTCCCCTTTTTCCTCCCTTTTGAGCACTGCATACAAAGGAATGGGAAAAGGCTTCTCCAGGTAATGTTTAATTTTAGCTAATTTAACTCATAGCATATATCATTTTCATAACTGCTTCAACTTTCAGAAGTTGCCTATAGAATAATTGCAGTTTATTTTCTTTTTGTGACTTTTTAAATATCAGTATAGTTTTGACAAACAAAAAGATTTCTAGAAAGAGAGGGAAAAGAAGAAATCAAAACTGAGTGTGTATGGGGAGAAGAGACCCAGGACAGCTTTTTCCCTTTCAAGTAAGCAAAAGCAGATGTTCAGGAACAATTTACAGATACTAAAATTAAAAATTAATAATAGAAAACCCTAGTGGAGAATAAGTAAATGTGTAATTTTAAAATCATTGAGACAGTTGGGTATCCACTTTCCAGAAGGATATGTTGTGGGCACATCATGTAAACGTTCAGCCTTAGCTCTCTAGGGCATTGACATTTCTTGAAGGTGTTAAGAGATATTTAGTGATATAATAATAAATGCAAGAAATCCCTATGAACCATAGTTAGGTCGTAGGATTCTTTTACATTTGATCCAAGTGGCCAGTGCATCCCATCAAACTTAGCAAGCTAAAATCCTTTAATCTGAGAATCCAGAAGCAGTGACCAGCTATTTTTGAGCAGAAGGACAGCATCCAGATCTAAAAGTACGGGCCAGGGAGCCAAATGACCTCAATCCTATCATTGACTTGGAGCGGAGACGTGAGCCCAGCTTCCCGTGCTTTGGAGACTGTAACTGCTTCCCTACACAGCGCGGCATCTGTTTAGTGGTGCAGAGAGGCACTGCCCAGCAGGTTGCAAGACAAAGGGAAGCAACATCTTTCTGCTCCGCAAACAAGACAGGGAAATTTAGGTAGGCCAAAGGTAATTTTCCAACTCATTTTTGAGGTGAAATGCTGCCGTCTTCATTTTTTATTTAAAACCAATCTCTTTAAAGCAGAGGGGAGAAAACCCACTGTATAAGCGTGATTCCATTCCAGCTTTATATTGCAGTCTCCTCTGCACTCTGGTTACTGCTTTGATATTATAATGGTGTTATTTCTTGTAACATGGGGCTACTATGGGACTCATTAGTCATAAACCTTACCCTTGGAAAATGTAAAAGTCAACATCAACCATCACTAATAATGTATTTCACCTACTGTTATTGTAAGTATGTGAACACAGTCAGAATCTGCTCAGTGCCTGCTCATGTTATCCTTTGGAAATATCCTTTTGCAGAGCCCCTTCCTCTGCTAAGTGCAGGGTCCATTGAACATACTTATTTCAAATATTTTTTTACTTATAAAGCGCACCAATTGAACCTAGGTCACTGCTTTAGGGACTTTTTCCTTAGGAGGAAATAAAATTTGGGTGTGGACCTGAGGGGAGATACACATTCCATTCCACACTTCATCTCATCCCATCCCACCACTCCTTATAAATTTTAAAAAATCCATCTGTTTTGAAGTGCAGGTTCTGTTAAATGCAGCATATTCTTTTCAGAGATTTGTATACCTAACAGATTAACTGGAAAGTAGCCACAACCCTGTATCGGTACTGTTTGTGATGTGTAGCTTGTCGGCTTCTTTGGAAAAAACTCAGCTCTCCCCTCATCACCAAGGTTGTCTAATTCAACTGCAGACGATGCCTTCCCTTATTCCCCACCTCCAAGATAGTTCATTAAAAACCAACTACAACATTACACTGGATGGCCAAGTAAAGCAGCAGTGAGAAACCATGTGCTTCTGTATGGGTGGCTTATTGGCTTTCAAAGAGATGTAAGAGAAATATAAAAGAATACTGTGTTATACCTCCGAGCTTACCCGGAAAAAGAATCTGACAGGAACAAAAAAAATCCCAACTTTATCCAACCCTGTTATCGAAGCACTCAAAGCTTGGATTAGCACTAGCCTGCAGTTTGGCCATGCTTGTAGTCCCATGTGTGATGAAGCATCAACTCTTGACAAGGAGCAATGCAGAAGTCTAGACCTGGCCATGATTAATGTAGCCGTGGGAAGAGATGATGATAAAATCCAGGGATCTTGATATCCAGTTGCTCATGCTCACCTTACATTTTCTTTTAGTTAGTGCAGTAATCGCTGTGGCTAGGGTTGTCCAAATATTTTCACCATGTTGTTGGTGCAACTAAGTAACACAAAAAAAATCCACCAGTGACTTTCCATGCCAAATTCAATTAATATGAAAATAATCTATAGCACCTACGTGCTGCATAACAGCAAGAGGGAAATATATTGTTCAATCACGTCTTTTTGTTACTAGTCATTTAACTTTGGTTTTCCATGTATAGATATATACTTTTAAATCTTCTAGATTGAAATAGTTGTGGATAGATTGATTGTGAACTGATTTATGATCCGTATTGCACCAGAGAAGTAATTTTATGCATATAACTTCTTTTACAATTACCTCCACAATGATTTCAAAGGATTTCACTGCTTGTGGGAGGCCGTCAATAAGTGGCACTTGCATATTCATCCATTTCAATCTGAGATTTTTAAAGACGTGGGGGAATAGAACAGAGCCACTGGAAATTAATTTTTTTTAGCAAGTTTTCTTTTTCATTTTTTTAGGAATAGCCATGCTTCAGTGAAAGCTTTTTTAAAGTAATAGTATTCCTAAATTCACAAATGCTGAAAGCTGAAGATTGCCACAGAAATGTAGCAATTCTTTTCAGTATCCTTTGTCATTCAGTTGAATGTGAATCTTGCGTCTGGGCTTTTGTAGATATTTCTTTTCTATTAAATATGAGCTATTCCCAAGTGAATTAAACTACTCAGAAATGAGCTTGTTTTTTTACTAGAAGATCAGCTTTCCCAGTTTCTTGGGTTATTTAACAGAACCGTGCTTTTAAATTTGCCAGTTTAAAGCTTTCACTCCTACAGCAATGGAGTATCTGTGGGTCAGTTTCCCACCATCTTTATTTCTCTCCTTTGCACTCAAAAGGCAATTCTGCTCCCATCTGACAACAAGCAAGCAGAGAAACAAATCTGCTCTCATTCCTGGGTTAGGTGATAACACTCAGTGCCTGCTGCTAGATTGGTTAGATTAGTATCACTGTGATGCAGGAAACAAGCAGATTTCTGGCAAGTTGTTGTAGGAAACAAATGTCCTGGGAGCATCGCACAAAGGATGTCTATGCCACACTGCCATGTGCGCTGTTGAGCTCCTCGAAGAGTCTGGTACATCACCATGTGCAGTTACTTGCTCAGGTCTCATTAGCAGAGCAATTGCATGAATGTTCATGGTGCTCAGGCTAGTAATTCCTGCCTTTAAGCCAACTGTACTAACTTCATCACTACCTAGGCATCACACACATTTGATACACTGCTCACAGTTCTGCAATTGCTTTGGCTAATGGCAAAACAGATGTCTTTCCACTGCAGTACATTGTACAATGGCGTCTTAGCTGTGGGGAGGGATAGTAAGCATGAAGCGAGTGTGGTTTTTCACCCAGTCATATGTGATAGAAGCCAATTAAGGCAAACCACCAAGTTCTTTAAGTTCAGATGCGTCCTGCTAACTTCTTCCATAGGTACTTCTAATTCCCACTCAAACACAGTAAATACTGTCCAGACGTTAATTATCTCACATTTGTTTTAATGTGAGAAGAACAGTGTCTTTGAAAAGCCATGATATCCACTCCTCTTCATCGTTACCCCAGTCCTTAAGGCTAATCCCTAGGAGTGAAGAAAGATTTGGGGGGACACATTTGTTCAAATGTTAACTTCACATCACCACAGTTTTGCAGTCTCGAGCTATATGTAAACACTAGAATAAGCTGAAAAAAAATATACTTCCAAAATTCCTTTTTAATTTGTAATAAATCCATTTTGGAATTTACTAAGGCCAGCACCAGATGGCCCAGAGCATGTTCTCATTCATATTTCAAAACAGAAAAACCTTTCTCAGAATCTGCAAGCTATGTCTTTTTCATGGGGATGATTTCTGTTGAGCAAGGAAAACTCAGGTTAATTAGGCCAAATAAGCTGATGTAGTCAGAGGCAGAGACGCAGAGGTTGCAAGTTTGAAATCCATCAAGAAGCCGTGTCGACCTCTTAACTTGTTTGTTATTTGGTAGGGGGCTGGCCACATAATTGTATAGAAATATATTGCTTTTGTTACAACAAATGCGCCAATGTGAGTGGTCTTCATTCAGTAGAGCTACAAGGTGCAGACAAGAAAAACTGCACCTCATGAACACTACAAGGAAATTATACTATGGTGATGGGGATATTGAAAAGTTCCATCTCGGTAGCTGTAAAATACCCTTGACTATACGAAAATGAAAACTGTAAGCGGTTTTGGGGGAACTAGAAGGGAAGTCCAAAACAGAGGAATCACTGATATTCCTTCCCACTTACCCTCCTACCTATAGTTCTGTGATTTGAACTCTGAGAGTCACGGAGAGCTGAACACCAAACCGGGAAGAAGTGCTATAGGAAGTGAAATGGAGCAACATGTAGCAAGAAGGGGGAACTTAGGCTGAGACTGACCATCTGAGAAAGAAGTGGTGAACACTAGAATCTATCTGGCACTCATGGGCACATCCCAAGTGTGGGTTTAGCAATGCTCCCCATAGGTGCAGTGAAGATCTACCTGATGCCAACCAAATCCCTGTGGCAGGGCAGGGTGGGTGTCATGAAGCAGCCCACATGTGAGCCCACCCATGATCAGGGTCTGTAGGGACATCTTTGATGAGCTGAAAATTAGTGTCAGTCTCCTGGTCATCTCTTTCAAGGCAATTAGGTAGGCTAAGGATACATTTCCACAATGTTTTTCCAGTACTGAATATGTAAAGTGTTCTCTTCTTTCCTAATGGATCAACACTTTTTTACTTCATTCAGACAGGAAGACCTCTTAGGAAGACTGCAAAATACATAGTCCCCAAACTGCTTATGGCACCTGGCCTTTACCCCTGTGTGATTTGTGCTTGCAGTTTGTAAGGAACAGAAAAGTCTCTAAGAAGTAGACACGTTGTGTTTTGTTCCGTGCCTATGAGCTGCAGAGCCAGTGCCCACCCCTAACATGAGCATCTTGGAAAAGAGAATGCTGTAGCCTGCTCTGTCTGGTTTTAAGATATTTAACTGCTAATGGAGAGCAAGTATTCATCTGAAGAACAGGCAGATTCCAGTATCTGCAGAGAAAGCGGAAGACTTAAACCTAACCTCTTCAGGTTATTGAGATCCAGCAGCTTAGAACTTAAGTCACTTCTCACTGCCTGCACCTTGAGGAGTCTCCAGCTCTAGGGTTGTCTTCCTCGAACCCTGGATATTTTAAAACTTCTGAAAGTAAACAGAGAGATAGACAGCTGGGAAGATTTAGAATTGCCTTAAATCTGCCCAGCAATTCATCTTTACTAGCAGTCAGCACCAGGTATTTTTAAGGAAGAAGCAAGATTTCAGCAAGCTCTACAGAGCACTATTATACTGCAAATAGGAATTTTCCCCTAATTTTTGTAACTATGGGGAAACAGACACCTACATGATTCACAGCTACCATCAGGGGCCAAGTTCAGATGCGGATCTTGATAAACGTCATCTTATACAGCCTGAAGGCAGAAGGAGATATTTTCTTTGTCCGGGTTGTTTTTGCCATTATGGAACACAGCGCTATGGTGTTGTTTTGCTGCCCACCAGCAATCTGTCTGCATCAGTGTGCATACAGGAACCCATCCTAGGCCTTTTCATAAGCATTTGTCAGGAGGGTTTGGCTGTAGTCAGAGCAAGGATGGGTGTCTCCCACCCACAGCTTGTTAGGTCCTCACTGCCACCCCCAGTCAGCCTAAGAACGTGCTAGCTTCATCAACAAATTCCATCACTGACAACATGTGTCAAATGAAGATCTTCCCAATTTCTGACTGAGTTATCAATCTGTCTTCAGAGAGCATGACCTGGATTTATCCTTACACACTGTGCAGATATCTGGACCAGAAAAATGAAAGTTAATCAGAGAAGGATCCTGGCCAGTTTCAAGGAATAAACACCATCTAATGCAGGTTTATGACAGGGCTGAGTAGTTCGATAAAAAAAACATCTTCCACCATGGTGCTCTTAAACTACATTAAGTGCAGTAGTTCCCTTTGTCTGCCTTCATCCATATCCAAAATGGAGTACTGGTTCTTTAAAATAAGTCCAAAATTATGCCTTCCGTTTTGACAGCCAAATGATTGCTCCTTGATCCTGTCTGCAGGAAGCAGGAGGGTGCTGAGTTGAAGCCTTTGGGATGGGACTCAGGAAAGACTCTGGCCACAGACTGCTTTCATAACTTTGGATAAGTCAGCAATTTCTTTGTGCCTCTGTTTAGATACATGTGGACATGCCTCATGTTTCTACACGTTTGGATCTTCTTTTCCATGATGCTCAGCCTTCACCCTTTGGAAGGGAAGTGCCTGTGTGCTGTGGAGCACAGTGGACTCCCAGCCTCTGGGGAATACTGTTGTATCTAGGTAATGCTCCTGTTCACAAAGCAGAGTATTGTACAAAATATAAATAACTTCTCTGTTTTGCCTAGTCTTTTAGTAACCAGTGGCTTAGCTTCATTAGAAAACACCTAACACAATCTGGTTCATTCTTAGAGTATCTTGATGTGTCTGTGTGGAACATACTTTTGGGTCCTAACAAAAATACCTTTACCTTCCTTTGTTTAGTATTTCAGAGGGAATGTGGCCAGGACACTGGAAATTCTAGGGTTTATATTCAGCCTGACCACAGGCTTGCCAAGTGAGGAGGTGGCTTCATCATGCTTCACCACTTTCCTGTATTTCTCCACTTGTGTTTGATTAGGTGGTTGCTCCTTGGGGCAGCAACAGATGCTAGAGCCCCATGCACACTCAGTTCTCACACCTGGCTGGGTGGCCTGGGGCTGCATTTGCTGCTGCTAAAAATAATAGAAGTATCAAGTGAAGGATACTCCTCCACTCCAGGCTCACTGCTAGACCTCTGTCCCATAGTCAGTAGTACACAAGGGGACACTCATGGACAGAGTGGGTCACACACGTGTGTGCCCACACACTCATGTGCGTGTGCTCTCTCTGTCTCTCTCCGTATTTAATGTCTGCTCAGTGCTGATGGAGGCTCTTTTGAAGAAGTGTTCATACTGTGCTCTTGTAATGGGGCAGAAAGGCTAGAATGCGAGAGGGACTGATCTTTGTTTATTTTTCTTTGGCAATTTTGTGGTGAGTGCTGTGGTTGGCATGCAGACTAAGAAGTTACAGGGAGGGAGAAGTTTAAATATAATTACAAGTCACTGCTTTCTGCAGCCAGCTCTGTAGCTTATATAAGAGATGGAGAGAGCATTTTTCCCATGATGTTAGGGGGCACAGAGGATGCCCCACTTGCTGAAGATTTGTACAGATCTGAGAGGCAGGGAGTTCTGTTCGGGAATTAGAAATAGCCTTTGGGAAGCAGATGCAGAGCTCCTCATGCATTAACAAAGCTAATAGGAAATTATTGTCATCCGGAAGAGAGGGATGTTAGGAGAAGGCCAATCAAACTTCATAATCCGAAGTGCATCTATTTTCAGTAAGCCTGATGTAGATAACCTTTAATTCTGGGAGGAGTGAAAATACTGTGGAAATCTTTTCCCTCTTCTAGTAACATGTTTCCCAATTTGTTTAAGATCATTCATCTCTCTAAAGTTATCTGTCTTCTCAGCTAGGGTAGCAGAGAGGTGTTCAAAGGCACGAACCTCCTTTCTGGCTGCTCTATGTTGACAGTTTCTTTTAGTTTTGCTATTTACACCCCAATGCACATTACAGCACCTTGTGGATGTTTCCATCTCAACCTCACTACGGAGACCACTTTTGATGCCTACTGAGATAGAAGAATTAGTTAATTTGTAATTTTTTTCAAACAAATTGGTAGGGTTTGGAAGCTCCATGAGTGCACAAAGAGCAATAGTGAAGACATTTATTCATAATTAGGGTTGAGGATGCATTGGAAAGGAAGGTAGAAAGTGCACAGTAAAGAAAGGACTAATAAATTCCAGTACATTAAAGAAAATGCTTGAATTTGGTAGTAGTTTGGTAATGTTGGCCAGCTTGGTGTGTTCAGCCTTCCAGGCGTGTAAGCCTCTTCCCAGGAAGTCTGTTATGTTTTAGAAAATGCAGGCAAACTCTCAGGCACAAAAGTTGTTCTTCAGCTTTATCCTCAAATCTTTTGTGAGCAAAAGCTTTTCTTCTGTTTTGTTTAATTTGTTTCCTTGAAGTGCATTGGTTTAATTTCCTACAAAGCTTGCCTTGTATATACTCAAGTAAGACAATGCCATGTCCTAAGATACTCTTATGGCTCTTCTGTTATTTACTTAATGGTCTTACACACATATGAGGAGAAGATATTCTCTACCTGCAGATACTTTTGTTTTACAAATGTGCTACAGTCAATACGTTTTAAATTCTGGCTATGAAGTATTTGGCTGCTGAAGCACAGAGTTGCAAACACTCTAGTGTTAGATAGTTCCAATGTATATTACTACGGTTGCATTCATGTTTTTTAAAGTAACCACAAAATCACGTCCAAGTACTAAATGTAGAAGCTGTTTTTCCACTGAGCCGAATTCTTGAAACTTCTGACAACCAACAGTTATTTAGATTAAATTATAGTAAATGGGGGTGCTTTCCTTTAGGGGCTTGAACCTGCTTAGAGTGTTGATTTGGTTATTTGTGTAATAAAACGCTGGCCTGAGGTTTCATTTCTGTTCAGGCTTCTCTGTTTCACAAGGGAAAAAATGAAGATAAATTAGAAGGGGTCAAAACTCTCTTCTCACATATGCTTGGTAAATCTGAAATAATTTCACGCTACTTTCAGTTCAGCTGAGGTAAATCTGGGATCACAACAGTGAAGCTAGCAAGCTGGCTGTATTCACACTGCTGCAACAAAGTGCTGAGCGCTACAGAAAAAGCTTCAGGTTTTTGGTGGTTGCTTGTTTTGGATTTTTTTTTTAACTGAAAATGTGTGTCCTGTGATTTAAAACTCTGATATGTTCATCTCTAGAAACAGCGGGAGGGAGAAGCAGTACTTCCAGATGGGAAGCTGCATTAAAAGTGTGGAGTGTCTATCTGAAAAGAGACACCTGGGTAAGCGAAGATACTAATAAATAAGCATCCTGGGCTTTGAGCCTTGTGAGTGCTTGTAAGAGAACAGTTGGAAAGCCTTAAGTGAGGGTGTCTGTCTCGTACGCAGCTGACCAAGCGTGTTGCTTACAGTTACCATGTGTCAATATGTTTCTTGCTCATTAGTTTTACACTGATGGAAAGCAACTTTAAATCACTCTTTAGAGGAATCCACCGTGAGACATGCCAGCTGTGTGCCAGATGAAGGAGTTGTAAAGTCATGTTGGACAGGCAAGAATATACCAGAGAGAGAGATTTAAAGTCATGAGAAAGATAATTACTTTGCACTCAGAGATTAGCCAAAGGAAAGAAAAGGGAAGAATTATACTCTGCATTTTTTAGAAGCTTTCCTGCTCTCTCTCCATCCCACTCACACATGCACACACATGCACACAGCTGAATTTACTGTCACAGTGTCAGGTTAGCCAGGACTGCCAGCATGTGAGAAATCCTTATGGGAAGATTTCTCAGCAAGCACAGACTCATTCTGTCTCGTTGTATTTGCTTTTACAATGCAAACTGCAGAAGTTGCCCCAAACATGATGCTCTGCTTGTTATGAGGGTTTGAAAACATTACCCCTCTTTCACGACTATTGCTAAAAGGTAGGGCTGGAGCTGAGGCAAGCAGTGGGCAGCATGTCTCTGGAGGTGGTGAGGAAGGCAATGGTGTCTTGTGGCTATTGTCAGAATCGCTCTGGCTCCTTCAGGCCAGAGGCCAGTGTCTTCTGCCTTCCTGGTCCTTCCCACTTCTTTGGGTTCTCCTTATCCTCCCATTTAAGTGCTGTTATTCTTTCTTCCAGACAGAATAATTAATCTTCTAAAGCACTAGCATTGTGCTTGCAGAGGTCTGGGGGCATGTTGGTGATATGGGGAGTTACGAACTGATGAGCTCAAGATATTCTCTGGCTCCCAGGGAAGAGCTGATGTGCTGCAATCCCCGGCCTTGCTGAGCATGTCCCGCAGCTTGCATAGCTGGAAGTTTTGGAATTGATCAGATGTTGCCCAGTAAACGAAGAGCCAACTTGAAGGGCTCTCAGCCTTGGTCACTTGGTCACCGTTTGTGTTACAGTGGTACCTTTGGGCACTGTCTCAGGTGAAAGCTTGACATGAATGCTGTCAAAAGAAACAAAACTGCTTTTAATGTGTGTTGTATGTAAAATCTAATTTTCTTTAAAGTGGCACAGCTACCCCAAGTGTGTTCACTAGATATATTAGGAAGATGCTATCAATTAAATTTTTCTGCTTAAAATAAGAGGGCTTTTTTTTTTTTTTCTAGTAGAAATGTTTTGAGCCCCTTCTAAAAGGCCACCAGCAGATGCCCTAACATTGACACCCTGCTCCTAGAAAGGCAGCAGATGAGATGCAGGGTTTGCACTGCATGTAATCACCCTTGGTGTAATGGAACTCTCCTTTTTGTCATTGATTTGGGTTTGGGTTTTTTTTTGAATCATTCTATCTAAATGGAAGTATCTTTACAGGAAATTTCTTTCTGCCCATTTGTCAGGGCCTTAACCACTGCAGCTGCAAACATCACTGCTGCCGGCAGATAGGAATTACAGCCCTATGAAATCTCTATAACATGACCCTACTACCTGCCCCCCTTCCTCCCTTTTATCTCTCTTTGTGCATGGATGGACCTTTTGGAAAGTTATAATTTGGATGTGAAACAATTATCCTAAAACAGTTAGCCAGAGCAGAGTGGACACACAAATTTATCTTCTCTCTCTCTCTTTTGGTGAAGAACATCTATCTTCCATGACCTCTTGATTACTGAAGCCTTCAAAATATATTCTTTGGTCTGTGACACTGTGCTCGGTGCAGGGCTGAGCATTAAATATCACCCTCTGTGATTAATTGGAAGTTAATTAAATCTATCACTGAAACAATGAGAAGGCAATGATCTATGTAATCATTGAAATAGTAAATGAAATGATGTAAAGGCCCTTCATTTCACTTATTGACAGTGATGGAGGGGTGCCTGAGCCCTGCTGCTCAGCTGTGGCTTTTTGCCTGACCACACAGGCCTGCTTAGGCAGACACAAACTTTCCAATGAACCAAATTGCAAAGCAGAGCTAATGGTTCTCTACTAGATGCTGCTTTTCCTTTTCCTTTGCCACCTTCAGATGCTGTTCAAAAGGCCTCTAAGGTAACTCTGGTATTTTGGGTGTGCCATGCAGCAGTGTATCTGAAATGGCAATCCCAAGGGACAAAGCCTTTCAGTACAGTGCATGGATTATCTAGCATGGTTGAAAATGTTGCTGCTGTGATTGTTTGGTAAGCAATAACATTACATTTATTATTTTACATTTTAAAAGTACTTCTTACGTGAATCTTTAATTTTTCCATTGCTCTGATGCTGTTCATCCCATCCTGACAAGAAATGTTGAGTACATGATGTTTTTCTTCTTGTTTCTTACTGATTGTTAAAACAGCTCAAGCAATGAAGTATCCTAGAATACACGAAAATACAGCTGGAAAGGATGCCATATATTGTAGCCAGTACCCAAGCGATCTTTCTAGGTGTATTTTTGGGAAGAATGAAGATGTTATTGACTTCTCTCTTAAATGACGTTGCAATTGATTTTCCTTTTGTATGCTACTCCATAGCATAAAAATATTACTTGTTTTATAATAGGAGATTCTTTTCTATTAATTTCAAATTTCAGATGTGTGATGGTAACACCAGGTATTGAGCTCAGATGCCATTCTTAGTAAACCCTGTCTCACTCTGGAAACAAAAGAACAGCAATCCTGAAGGAATGGTCAGGAACTTGTGCACTCTTTTTCTCTCTTCCCACCTTGCATTTTTCCTTAGGCTGACCCTGGGCACATGTACACCTCCGAAAGGACACAAGTCTCTGTGTTCCCCTTCGACAGGATGGAATCAGTTCTTTGCCTTGGCTCCACGGGCCCTCAAAGTGCACCCAAAAGCTCCAAAGACTTGTAAAATTAAAGAGGTTTCCCTTATCTTGCCCATCGGTTCAGTTGTAATACACTTTTTAGCCAGGAGACGTTAGCACTTCTCAACATACTACTCACTCTTTCACGCCTGCCTTTCTGATCCAGATGTCTAGTTCCACCATTCCGATAGCAGACATGCTTCTCATGTCAGCTGTAAGTGGAGTAACCCTTGGCTTCACAATGACAGGATTTAGTCTGTCAAAAGCAGAAAGCAGCTCTCCACATAGGACCGGTTCCATTAAGCCATGTATGAAAACATGCATGTATGTAAAACAGCACAGAGAAATCATCTGCTATCCAGACAGCTTGCAAGCAAGGTAGTGTAAGCTTCTCATCTCCCCAGGAGTAGCTTAAGTCTCGTATCTTTCAGGGGCAGAATATATTACTCTCTCCAGCAATGTTTTACACAGAAAAAAAAAACCTCAAACCAGTGGCAATTCGTGCAATGAGGGGTGAAAAGGCTTTTCCAAGGACCCGTGATTCCTTCAGGAAGGAAAATATACCATAATTTTTTTTTTCTTGCCGTCCTGACGCTGCATCTTCCAGTTTCTGTGTTCTTTTCTTACAGATAACCAGAGGTGATGTCCAATTTGTTGAATTAAATGAAAACTAAACCTGCTACTAAGCGATAGTTACTGACTTAGCAGGAGGGACCCATTATTTATCATGAGAGCTGTAAGAGAGCCCTTTCTATGTGGCCTCCTCACTAACAGCAATAAATTAGTAACCTCACAGTATCCTGATAACTGAATGAGGTTCCAGGCACCTGCTCAAACCACTGTGGTCAGGAGATAGTTTTTCTGTGTTTTGTTTCTCTCTGTCTTTAAGCAATAGAGGAATTATTGCTGAGATGGTCAAAGGAGATTGTCTCTGTTCCAGGAATATTTGAAATACTTGGTCCTCACTTGAGAAAATCATGTCCTTCTTTTTTCTCTGTAACTGATTTAGGAGTGTGAGATCTGGGTTTTACACTGTGAATTAGCTTTGCTAAGAACCTGTCAGCTTGTTTGGTGTAGGGATCTGAAAGACATCATCTTGTAGGAAGCTGTGTTTCCTGTCCCAGATGAGTTCACCTGTAAGGCACCTGCCATCCAAAAAGGCAGCTGGAGACTCTGTGGGTGAGATGGGCACCAGTGGACTGTCTGAGCTTGCATGCTGTCCTGGGTTCAGCCAGACACTGGAACAGGCAGTGACTCAAAATCAGACCCAGCCCAGCCAGAAGACAGTGCTAGCTTTGCTTTTCTGTCACAGCTGCACCTCAATCTCCAATTTAAAGCTTCTGGGGAAAATGAACCCAAATTCCTGGGTGAAGAATGGTTCAGATCACGTTTAATATTCAAGGTCAAGTTCCTACCATTTATTATTTATTGAGCTCTGTGAGCTTGCTCAGCAGCGCACAATACATAAAGACACAGACTCTATCATAATGGATTTGCAGTCTAAATTTCACAGTGTAAGATAGATACTGGTGCGTATTATACCTGGTGGTTAGGTCACAGTCCAGTCTCAGAACAACGCAGACATTTTTTTAAAAGCTTCTTCCATTAGTAGTCCATTAGAGTCGCATAAACTTTTTAGATTTGAACAATTAATCCCCCTAAAAATATTCAAATGGATACATTGAATATTTTAAATACATTTAGTACATGTGGAAAATGCTGACCTGACATTACTATGTATCTATGTCCTCCTAGCCACAGAACAGTAACAGCAGAGTCTGAAGAAGTGGTTTCACATTCTCTGTAGTAGTGCAATCAGTTTAAAACCATTGCCGCACACCATTCCCAGTGCCAGCTTCAGTATGATGTCAGAGCCAGAGTAAGTGGCTAGGACAAGAGGCTCATGCCACAGAGCACATAGGTTTTGCAGGGCTCTATTCTGTGTTTGCCTCACAGGCATGTGTTTCCAGAAGAAATCTGTGATGTTGCAGGTTAATCACTGCTTTCATGGGGGGACCCCAAAGGTAACACCCTCCCAGCCTCTATATCTGACTGCCTCCATAGAAGGCAATGGAAATACGGCAGTGTGGTGCAGTGAAGGATGTTGTGCTTGCAGCTCTCTGGAGCCGCTCTCTTGATAGGATGAGGAAGCAAAGAGAAGCTCATTTTAGCAAAGCAGCTGCCATCAGCTAGTCCAGGAGGCTACAAACAGGAAAAGGTCCTGGAGAGCATTGTCTTATGGCAGCTCCTACAAGAGAAACCTGCCATGAGACTTTATTGAAGAGTAAAATGAAGAAACCCAGGTGGGCATGGAAAAGAAAGAATCATCTGCAAAATGAGAAAACAGGGAGAGAATACTTTTGAAATCACAGTATAAGTGGTTATGCTACCAGATGTGGTTTATCTGTGTGGGAAGCAGTTAGAACAGCCCTGTCATCATGCAAGGGGCTCTTCCTAATGCTATGCAGTGCATGTGCAGCCTCAGGGAGCTCCCTCCATGTATCCTCTCACAAGGTAGCAGACATGAATGCTTTGTTGTATGGTTATTTCTCTGGGTAAACAGACTATTATTTGATTTTTGGTTCTGAGAGCAAGCTTTTGACTACTTCTTTTGCCATTAGAGTTTGTTAGAGCTGTGTGCAAGGGAAGCAAGAGCTCTGTGCAAGCCTGCTTCTGAGGGATAGGTATGTGTTAGTGAAGCTGTGGTCTATTCTACCTTTTTCACCTCCTACAGTGCCCTGAAGATTGCCCATAGAAGCTGTTCCTACTAAGACAGAACCCAAACCACAATGGGGAAACTTGGCTTTTCCTAATTTGCACTTTGCACTTTTTGAACAGCAGATCACTTCTTAATTTCTCCCCGATACTTCTGCTTGCAGAATTCCCTCTGTGCTGATTCAAGAAACCAGTGCAATTAGGGGCAGTGCTGGTAAGCTCACGGAATAGATGCATGGAGGCTGGGGACAGAATAAATGCTGAAGTTGTCACTTCTACTCTACAGGGAGCTTGGACATAATTTCTCAGCACTATTTTTTTCCAGTGGGTTAGCTTCCTAACGACTTCATAGTGGAACATTAAGTACATACCCTTCATATTTACTTTGACTCAAGGTACAGGTTTGGTAGGACCTGTGTTTTCCTTTTCAATCAGAGCCATGTTCTGTTCTCCACACTATTCAGCTGCATTTTTTGTCCCTGGCAAAGGAATAGAGGTTTCAGTGGGGCTTGAGTTTATGGTTAAAAACAAGTCTCTCAGAGCCTTTCGTAAATATGAGTGACATTTAGGGAATCCTACAAGTGTCTCTTGGGATACTACCAGAACATCACATGGAAATTTGGAACTCCTCTACTAAAACTAGAAGAGAGCTGATTACTTTAACACAGCAACAGACACAGGCAGATATTTCTTAACACATAAGATAAATAGGAGAAAACACTAAAATCCAGTTGTGTGTTCAGTGGTATTTCTGTCCAAAGCTGTGTGCTCTCAGCTCATCTTCTCAGTTATACACCGCACGAGAGAAGGACTTTTTCTTCTCGAGGTTTTCTGTGTTTGAAGGGCTTTTTGTGTAGACAGCAACTCCATGGAGATGTTTCCCACCTCACTAGCAGTGGGAGCAACCACAACTGCTAGGGAACATCTTAGCAGCAGTACTGTTCCCTTGACAACAAAACACTATGGCGAGCATTTACCACAATTAAGCTGGTTCAGTAGAAGAAACTTGAAACATTTAAGGAAGAGACAAGAAAGCAGAACATAATTTTGCCTTTTGCTCCTCCTCTGCTGCCTGGAAATGTTTTGTCAGTTTTTCTGAGGATATATCCATCACCAGCCCGGTGGATCTGCTGAATACTTTGTGGGCTTGAAAAAAAACCTCATGATTCCCATAGGCCCTCCAACCTTTTCTTGTTCTAATTTCAAAGGCCCTTTTGAGTGGGAAACAAAAGGTTAATTTTCTCCAGCTTGCCCAGGCTGACTTAATGTAACAGAAGGCAGCAAATTGTATTGATTTAGTGACATGCAACTGTCCAGAAAGAGCTATTTATACATTATTCAGGACAAACACTGTCATAATGGACAAACAGCAGCAGCATCTGGGATGTTAATGTCTACAAATAAGATTATTCTTTGAAAGGATTAGGACGAAGCATTTTGTGTAATTAGATTTCTCAGTTTCAGGAATGAATTGCCTTTTAGCAGTAAAAGCTGTCACTGGGGGAGCCATTAGCTCCTTATAACTGAATTAAATGCATAATTAGTGACATGATCGCATTAGGATTTGTTTCATTTTTAACTAATCCGGGGCGCGGGGGGGGGTGGTCTTTCCAGGTCGCCACGGCCCACCTCAGCGGGGACCGGCCTCAGCTGGCGTGCTGGAGCCGGTAAAAGTCAGGCGCGTGTGAACGGGAGCCGGGGCCTCGGCACGGTGCTCGTGGGGCTATTCATCACTGGGTGGTGGGTGACAGTGACTGATGGGCTCGGCCCGGGCCTGGCACTTTACCAGTGCAAGAATCATACGAGCCAGGGAGCAGAATGACAGCTGGAGCGCCGTGTCAAGTGGTGTAGAGACCAGAGCTATTAATAATCTGTGCCACATGATCTGTGCCGCCAGAAAACAATGATTTAGACATTGGTTAGAATAAAGATTTCACATTTAGTATGGGGGGACTAGCCTAGCACCAGAAGAATAAATCGCTATTCAATCAGCATGTATGAAAATAAGGCAATGAATACATTAAGGGTTAGTGAAAAGGAGGGGAGTGCCTAAGCCCCAGTCCAGGATGAATACTGTTAATCAGTATTTCCTCAGGCTTCAGCGAAGCTTGCGAGTGATGGCATTAAGTGGTACTGGAAGAGCCACTCCTAAGTTCTCTGGCTGATTGCAAGTAGAAACAGCAAGGAAATCACATAGGTCCCAAAATTTAGCATCCTTCTGGTCCTGATAAGCCCTCACACATGCTGCAGCTGTGTCTGGTCGTACTCTTTCGATTTCAAAAAACACAGCAGACACCTTTTGCCAAGGAAGCCCATCCTGCATCCATTCTCTCGGAGAAACTGGCTAAGGGAACTTGGGCTGTTTAGCCCAGAGAAAAAGTGGCTCAGGGGGAGACCTTATTGCTCTCTAGAACTACCTGAAAGGAGATTGTAATGAGATGGATGTTGGGCTCTTCTCCCAATAACGAGTGATAGGACAAGAGGAAATGACATCAAGCTGCGCCAAAGATTTATATTGGATATTAGCAAAAAATTCTTCATGGAAAGGGTTGTGAAGCATTGGAACAGGCTGCCCAGGGAAGCGGCTGAGTCACCATCCCAGGAGTTATTTAAAAGAAGTGTACATGTGGTTAGAGCTGGGTTAACAGTTGGACTTGATGATCTTAAAGGTCTTTTCCAACCTAAATGATTCTATGACTGTAGACCTTCCTGGTACGACTACATTTTTTTCCAGCCTCTACTATGTCAAAGGGAAAAAAATGTGGACCAGCACATTCTAGCCCCAACAGCCTTGTGGACCTGAGAGGGCCTGTGATTCACTCTCCAGAAATGGTGCACAGGGCAAATTTGTTCTTAGCCTCTCCACAGCATGTAGCGTAAGGGTCAGCCATGAAAGTGGGTAGGCTTGGCAGGTTTGCAGCCAGCAGATGTTTGTTTCTGTAGCTCTGCTTCAGTGGCTTTTGTAATAGCTCAAACTGTGGTATAAATCAGTCTCTGAATGGCGTCTCTGGTGGTTTTGTCCTCAGTTCTGGCTCTGTCACTTAAATACCCGTAGTAAGGCTGTCTTACCCATTGTACATTTTAACTGTGCTCTTTGATGTTTACATGCTTCCTCCAAATACTTGGTTTTGCCAGGATAATTCAGATATTCCTCGTTACTTGATGGTCATCTTATGGATAGCTTAGATTGACAGAGGGGATCGGAATCAAATTCCTGGAGAAGTTCTGGTGCAGGTACCATCTGAAATACTGGTGCTCCTTTCAGAGAGATGTGTTTTCACAGTCTAACTTTACTTTTATGTGGAGTCATTCTGATTCAGTTCAGCTAATCATCATCTGAACGCCTATGTCACATTATGAGTTGTGTTATCACTAGTGTCTGATAAGGTCTTACTGAGGACCAGGTTTCATCTACCGCAGGTGTTGAAAAAAGATGGTCCCTGCTGCAAGGAACACAACACCTTATCCCTAGACATACCTTATCGTTTGTCAGGGAGTGTAATTTTAGGGGTGTCACGTACATATGAAAATGATGGGTTGTAGCCAAGACTCGGCTTCTCAATATGAAAATGGGAAGTCAGAGCAAGCCTCAGAGCGCAAATTATGGAGGAGCAGCAGAGGAGCACTTGGGAAAGCCATCAGGTGAAGGGACATCTCAGATGCTCCTGCTCCCCACTTTCAGCTTTCACCAAGGGCCTTTCAGTGTCCCAGGTACTTTGGCTTTTCCTTCTCTTTCCTTTTTAATTTTCTTGCAACTGCTTTCACCAGCCGTGAATCAACACTTGAGTGATAATAACTCATCCTTTGTGGGGTAATTTTTTGCTGTTTGTGTTTTGTACAATTATAAATTGTATAATCTAAGCTCTCACAGCCAGAGCTTAATATATTTGACTTTATTGCTTTTCGTTTTATGGAAATAAATTACTGCTCACATTCTGACATTTAAATTAAAGGATCTTCACTAAATCTTGTGTGCCACAATAAAAAATTAAGAGAGCATTCCTTGCTAAACAAGCAGAGCTGGAAGCTCCAGTCTGTCAAGCATTCTGTCCATTTAAACCAGTTTACAAAGAGAACAACATGTTCAGTTCATTCTGTGCTTCAACACCAGTCAGCAGACATTGCCACCTCAGGCAGACTGGGCCCTGGATGACTAAGGAGATGGCTTTCACAACCCAGAGGAGGTCAGCTGGGGAGGTTTGTTATGTCCTAGGATGTGCATGTGCCACACTGATCTCTGGAGGGCTTTATTTCCCACTTGCTTGTGAACAGGTTCATTATCAGGAATACTCTCAAAAATCGTATGCAGAATGACATGACAGGAGGTCCCTGCTTGGCGCTGCACCTCTAAGCATCGCACAAGCAGAGACCAAAGTAACATAAAGCTGGTTTAGAAATGGCAAGCTTTTCAAAAACCACAAATTGGGAAATGCAGAAGGGGCCTTTCGGTTTCTAAGCTCTTCCTATGCACTGGGGTGGTGATTTCAGGCTTCTCAGAGCTGCATGAAGAACTGAGATGTTCTTCCATGGAAAACCTGAGGCATTTGTGCAGCCCAGCCTCTGCTGGAGTATTTAATTAACTGTTTTATGAAACTCACAGTAAAACATTGAGGGCTGGCAGGACTGCAGCTCCAGTGACATTAAATGGCACTTTTCTTTCTTCCTTTTTTTTTTCACTCCCATTATCCATTTTAACCTTCTGTATGCTGTAATTTGCACCAGCCAGGGCCTTTTTTACCTAAACAAGAACAGCAATTTTAGCCAGTTTGCTCCCAAAAGGAAGCTTCACTGACTACAGGCCATTTCCAGCTGTTGTAGAGAAATACTGGAAGGAGTAGTGCCATCATGAAAGCTCTCAGGACCAGCTTTTTCTCTGCACCCGCCCACCCTAAAGCACCTTTTCTGTGTTAGATGCCTGAATACTGTGTAAAGTTTCAACCCAAGAAGATTGTACATTTCTAGGGGAAAGATGGGTGAAAAATACATTTTATGCAGTTACTAGAAAATCAGATTTCATTGTGGTATCTGTCCTTCCTGGGCTTGAGGCCAAGACTAAATGCAAAATAAATTAAGAGCACGGCAACCTGGATACAATTGCCCTTCAGTTAGTTCAGTAGCTGAAATCAACAGGGAACTGTACTTTGAATGTATATAGGGCTAAAACAAAACAATTTTAATAGCCGGAAAAGCAAGCAGAAATATTTCAAAAAATTAAAAAGTGAGTTTTCTTCATCTGAATCTCCCAGTGCCCATTTCCCATGTATGAAATGAGTGCACAAAAAGTTTTGTTTTTCATGACGTCTTTACAGAAGTGAATTCAATAATGCTTGTGAAGGGCTGGGGTAGTGATGATGGTTAAAGGTTGTACCAGAATTCATCTGTGCAGCTTTAAAACCAAAATTTCCTTTCTCAGGAATGACAGACCTTGCAGCCCCTACTTTTGTCTGCATTATGTAATAAATTGTACTACTACTTGATATAAAACAAGCAGTGCAATGTCCTTAGAGTTTGATGCCAAGCAACCACTATAATTTCAGAATCCCTGGGGAAAGCAGACCTTTGGGTTACACAAGACAACACAATTAAACATGCTCTGAAGTGTTCCCAGACACAGAGGCCATTGGTGAGGAACGGCTTGCAGCTTTGCTCGTAAATCCTCTTAGCTTCCGGAGCAGGGTGAAGCACATGCATTGCTTTTTGTGAGCAATCCCAGGTGCAGATGTGCACTCTCTATGGAATTGTGCCTGGGCATCTTTTAAGAAGGTGCAGGTTGGCATGGACCAAAACAGTGTCAGGGAAAGTTGTAGCTGCATTCACATGCTCAGAACTGTGTCCTCTCACTGCTTAATGCGCTCATCTTGGTGTAACCTTAATGTCTAATTGATCCAGGTCCTGGTCGTCTGGCCAGGCAGTCATACTTTAGCTTCATTTCTTTGGTTGACTTGGTTAGTAGAATGTTATTGTCTGAAAAGTCCTTTTGTGCGCTTATGTGGCTTCTATTGATGCAAATTAGTGGCATAGTTAGGACAAAATGTAAAATAGCCATTAAAAGCATTAAAAGTTATACCTGGACCTGAGATCCAGTGTCGGGTAATGAGCACCACTTTGATATACTCTCACAAGCATATGAATAGTTTATGTTTACACATTTCAAGTAACGGCATGTAGCTGCACATACTCCGAAACTAAAACGCAAAATGTCTTAATAGTGAATACCTGTCGCTGGAACAAAAGTGTGCCTGGAATGACACCTTTCCCTCCCTAGTACAGAGATCTGAAGAAGACCTTGCTGAACTGCTTGCCTCTCCTGCCCCATCCACCCCAGCTGCTTGAGCACGTCCTTGGTCAACTGCAGCCCGTCGGACTGCCTTGGCCGCTGGAGGGCATCAGAAAGAAACGCAGCATCCAAGCTAACAGTGACCCTAGGCTGCCTGTGTCTGTGCAGGGCCAAAGGCAGGAGGGCCTGTGGGGTGCGGGGGTTCTGCGGGAGGGCTCGGACCCTGGCACCTTATAGCTGCCCAAGAGGGAAACAGGGCATTGTTTCACATCCCTTTAACTGCATTATCATCTCATGGAGGATTACATATTCCAAATCAAATTCGCAACATAAATGGAATTTAGGGGGGTAATTGTCTTGTTTCCAAACCAAAAATACAGGAAAAAGTGATGAAAATTTGTGTTTACTTTCAAATGTCAATGTACTGAACAGTAATGATGTTTAAAATCTGAGTTATAACAGAATCAAAAAGGCAGCTTGTTTCCTCTCCAACCATATGCTTTTGAACGTTTAGAAAAAGCTTTTGTTATGAGTTTCTCCTTCAACCATATCTGTAAGTGGAAGCAAATTTCTATGCCTGTGAAACCTAGGCAAGGGACATGCTGACCTTACAGTGTTCTCCCCTCCATGAATGAGGGTGATTCTCCAAGTTGTGACTGGCTGGGGCAGACCCAAACCACTTCCCTCCCACTGCAATGGCTAATAAGCAACAGCCAGAGCACAGCCCTTGCGTCTGGCATCTCTGTGGTCAGTGGCCAGCCCACCTCCCCAAGCAGCAGTGGCTGCAGCCAGCCCCGCATCGAGGGTTTGGAGTGCACCCAGGGCCTCCACAACAGTGCAAAGCCAGTGCACTGAGATTGGCATTAGGGATCAGTGGTGATAATCCCTCATCCCTGTGAAAAGGAGAGGATGGAGGGAGGGGTTGGGGACTTTGTGACTTTCTTATGCCAGCATACAATAATTTTTCTTTCCAAGACTGAAGCAGATACTTTTTTTTATTAGGAATAGAAAGTCTATTTTTAGTAATTGATGCTGTGTTGTAAAGAATAAAAAGTTGGAGCATGTTACAACTTTTCTTCAGAGCAAGTGATCTAGATCTAATCCCCTCTGTTTCATCTGAAAAAAACCCACTTACATATCCGAACATAAGAGTAAATTACACAGTGCCCATGAATACTAATGCCACATAAACCCTACTTTAGGCCTCTAAAAATGAATAGTACCAAGATAACTAAACAGGAAGAGGCAAATTCAGAAAGCATTAGCATTGTCCTTAGGTGCTTTGAAGAAACATATTTAACTTTGTACCAAAAATATTAAAATAAGAGGCTTTGCAAGGTGGAAAGTAATAGAAAAACCTTTGTGTCTATGTTACTAGTTCAAGACCGAAGTTTTTTATGACAGAAAGTAGGTATCAAAGATGCAATTGCGTGTGCAATTGTGTATGGAGTTTACTATTTTATGCTGTTTAACCCAATCCAACCAGAGAAAGATTTGGGTCTTTTTTAAAGAGAAGTAGAAAGGGTTTTCTTTAAAGAAAAGTAGAAAGGATGAGAATAAACTTTCAATATACTGAGTTCTGCTCTTGTGGGGATTTTTGCAGATCTCATGTGGGTGGGCTCAGTAGTCACACAGCAATCCAGTATATATGGGAAAAAAAGATTTCACCTCCCTCTTTTCAAAACAGATCTGGAGGCAGAAGACAGACTGGGAGAGGGGCCTAGGGCAGAAAGGCACTGATTTAGTCATGGAAACATCGTGCTACCTCCAGCCGCTGAAAGTAATGATCACTGTTTATCCTCTGGTGGGCTTCTTAGATAGAAATAAGGTGATGGTTTTGTTCCCAATGTGAATCATGACTACAGAGAGGTTTCAGGGCAAATAAGGAGGTAAAACAGCATAGGAAATTCTGCTGACCCACACTCCTGAGAGGAAGAATAGCTAGAAGTAGTCTTTCTTAGAATATATGCTAAGAATATATGAGCATATAGAATCCATACGTTTACCAAGGATGACTGTCAGTGTATTTTAAGTAGAGAAAGGATATAGAAGGCGGGGGGAGTGGGAGCACAAAGAAGTCATGTTCCTTTCTGAAACCGCTTAGCAAGTCAATAGCACAGGCAGGAGTTAAAGGTGGATGTTGCATTTGACGTTGCATGCCTGCCTTGCACGGCTCTGCAACTGCACTGGGTACACCTCAAGATGGGCCAGGAACTGGGTATGTCCAGAGCACAGCTGCACTGCTTTGAGACCAAGTGAGACTATCCAACCCATGTGGGTGTCTCTTTATCCTTTCACTGAGTTGTTTGAGATTCAGGGCTATCATGATTGTCATGATCTAGCGTGAGAGGAGGTGACACTCACCGTGTCACTCAGACCTGATGCAGTGTGTATTTCCCTTCCATTTCCTTCTCTTGCCTTCTCCGCATGCTTTGTGTTCCTTGCATGATCCACATCGTTATAACCTTGCCATTTTGAATAGGGTCATGCAAAAAATTTTCCCATCTTGGATGCTGGTGAGTTTATCACCAAATACTTTGTGGTTCAACACAGGGCAGTTCTGTGAAAGACGGGGGCCTGGCATTATCAGAGGCTGCTTATGGGCAGGGACAAAGGCACGTTGGCTGTTTGAGCAGCCAGCTTGCTACGCTGCCTGCTCACACCAGGAACAGGTCAGGATTTTGCAATTAGTGCCATTTCTTACATTGCAAGGAGAAGCTGTACCTGCTGCCACTTGCTGGTTTGCTTAGGACTGTAACCCTGCTGTGGAGATGTCCTCAGAGAAGCATCCTCTGGCACTGGCCTTCTCACAGTGAGCATTTTCTTACCCAGTCTGGAAACAAGTATCCAGTGAGTGAGTGAGGCTTTCACCTCCTCCAGCACACACCCGCCATGCTTACTTTCTGGGATCTCCCAATCCTGTATGTGGCGTTTAGTGTCTATGTGCTTATGTGACTAGGGAAAAATCAACCCCACCAGTCCTCTTAGCTGGATGTCATCGTTAACTGAGGAGAACGGCAGCATCTCTGTTACTGCAGAGGAGAATTGCACATCACTGAGGTCAGGAGCCATGTGAGTCGAATTTCAATTATCTCTAGTAAATGCCAAAATAGATGAAGGAGCCCATCCAGAAAACTGTAGTGTAAGCAGCTGGGTTTTCAAATGCACTGTAGGAAAGGAGGAAAAGAACAAATATGTGTAGGAGCAGAGAGTTGTGACAATGTAAGCTGCGATGTTTTGTGCTCTATTGGTACCTATGACATGAAGCATCCTTACTGGCCGGGTTTATTACCAGGGCCTGATTGCCCAGACTGAGGAAATCTGTCCTTAGAAGGAAAGGAGAAAAGAGGTTTCTTTTTCTCTCTTCTTCCCCAGGGCTTCACAAATAAGTCCAACAAGATCAGTCCCATGCCAATAAAACCAGTCCTCGTAGATACGCTGGCTTGCCTGTCTTAAACTGCCCCTGAGACACTTAACCTGCTGGATTGCCTTTCTGCAGACACCTGCCTGAGCAGCAGACTAAACAAACAGGGATTCTCAACTGCACAAAACTTGGCCCCTTTCAGCAGGGCTCCCATCTGTTAAAAAGCCATTGTCTGCACAAGTGTTCAGCTAGCTGGGGAGGCAACGCTCTTGCATATTGAGCTGCCCCTGTCCCCCATAAAAGTCCTCTTTAGCATTTTCTTTTCTCCCCTGTTTCCATCGCCTGATTTATTCATTGGTTTCACCTCTTCTCCCCTCCCCCTGTGGTTCATAAGGAGGGCCTCGTTGTCTTCTGTACCTCAGGGGTCATGTCTTTTCAGTCACTGGGACAATACCCGCTGCTGGCATCTGCTTCCAGATCCAATCAGCCATATTGTGATCACATCCTGCCAGAGAATTGTTCCTTCTTTTGCTCGGCTTTGTTGCCAATTTCATGCCATGTATTGCTCCATGTTTTGTGCTTCATGAAGCTGTCACTGGCATAAAAGTGGCCTAACCAGGGTCGTAGTAAAAGGGGTGGGAATGAAACATCCACCAAAATGTTGAGCAGGCCACCCACCAGCCACACGCACGCACACACACGCAGGCAGGCATGCAGGCATGCAGACATACAGAAACACACACAGCATCCCACAGCACTTAATTGGTGTCCTGCTGGGCTGCTTTATCCTGTGCTGAAGAGGCACAAACATTGACAGGGAGCTGTGGCATTTTTATCCCTAGTAAAGATCAAAAGCAGAAAATTTTCTTGGCATTTCTGAAGGATTTTCACTCCCTTGTATCAGAGAATCATTACTTAGCCCTGGTCATGAGAGGTGAAACTGGTTACTCGGACAATTGCACATGAGTCTGAGTTGCTAGTGGGTGTCAGAGGGGAAAAAGTACCCATTAAAAGGAAACCTCATAGGAAAATTGCATCAGTGACACCTGTCACTCCAGCCTTTTGGTTCCCATTCTGAAATCCCTTCCAGAAGTTACACCAAGGTCTATTGTGAATCCTGATCATCCTCTTCGATCTGAACTTGAGTATAGTTTACTGGAGGCTAAGCTTTATGCTACTTTTAATGTCCATAAGGCAGAGGGACAAGCCCAAATCACTGCACAGAAGAAGTTGGGCCACCTCTGTGAAAACAGAAGTGTGCTTGGCTGATGGCAGAGAATTTGGCCCAATGTTCCCTATAGCAGAATGTCATGGTTTAAGCTGCTAAACCAGGACACAGAATTATTGCTTTCCTTGCAAAATACCTTGAAGTCAAATAGGAGTGAATTACATGTTTGTTTAGACATAAGAAAATGGAGAGAAAAAGTGTCTTTGGTTTGTTCTTGGGGTTTGGTTTTGTTTTGGTTTTTTTCCAATGTTCATTTGTTGTGGGTGGGTTTTGCGATGTGACAGACTCATCTGGTGCTCTCCTGTGTCTCCCCAGCCTCCATTTGCTGAGAGCTGGGAAGGTTTCTCATGGTTTATTTCCTGCCTTGTAAACCTTCAGGAAAGGGCTCATCCCTCACAGAATACAAAGTAAGTCCAAGCAGGGTCAGGGGACTTTTTGCCTCTCCTTCTGAAGGGAACTGATTCCCTGTTTCCTTTCTTTTGGCTCGCTGCTGTCACTTGCATTCACACTGGGTACCACCTTCCCATGCTAATAACCCAATGGCAATCAATAGAGCTGTTCATGGAAGGCAGAGAAAGGAGAGGGATACACTCACCCCCCTCTTGTTTTGTGCCACCGTGCTTGACAAGTGGGCTGGGGAGCAGGGATGGACCCATGCTTCCCAGGAGGGGATGCCAGGCACCAGGCAGCTC
Organism: Psittacula echo; assembly: GCF_963264785.1. Taxonomy (NCBI): domain Eukaryota; kingdom Metazoa; phylum Chordata; class Aves; order Psittaciformes; family Psittacidae; genus Psittacula; species Psittacula echo. The sequence continues at coordinate 63,617,214 of NC_137735.1, forward strand.
GCTGCCTGAAGCCAGTATGAATTCCTCTCTCTATGCCCAAAACTTAGTCCTTCTCAGAGAGTTTGGTTCTCTTGGCCCAGTTTATACAGGCAGTAATTCCACTGAGGCCACCCTCTATTCTCCTCAGAGGAGGAACACCTCATGTGAAGATTTTGTAGACAATTGGGTGCAAGGTGCAATGGCAGGAAGATTATGCCTTGTGAGTCTCCCCTGTGGAAGTGGGGCTCCTTAGGTAAAACCCTGGTGGTTCTGAAAACCCAGCAAGAACCTCAACATCTTGGGGTGCCTCACCCCCAAGCTTCCCATCTGCAGGATATCTGCAAGGAGAGAGTGGGTGGGAGAGGAGAAGGAAATAAGTAGAAGAGAGGACCCGTTCCCCTCCCAGTACACTCAGAGGAGCTGGCTTCATTGTTCTCACAACCTCTCTGCAAAGTCTGCTGGCAGAACACGATTCCTGCAGCAACCTGGGGTCCTCACCATGCACTCACAGTTTCCTCCGCGGTACCCAGGTTTTATTTATATTTAAAACTGACATTGACTGCGCAGTGACAGACACACAAGAGAGTAGAAGGGCAAGAGACAGCTTTGTGAGAGTGTGTGTGTGTGGTGTGTGCATGCGTGCGTGTGTTAAACAATTTCATGGACATCTGTCATGCACAGTTAACTTTGCATTGCTGCATTTTAAGTTGTAGGCCTAGGCTTGGCCGTCAGTGATAAAGTAGTTGGCAGTTTTCAAAAAGCCACTGGATAACAGAGCATGAATCATAAAACACACTACTGTGTAGCAATATCCAAGTTCATTCAATGCAATGAAACCATGCAGAGGACCTTTATTCCCAGCTAATTATGTGGAAACGCCTAAGACAATAAAGCATCTGGTGGTCTTTCTTCCCCATTTCAATTTTTCTCAATATTGTGACAGGGGAAAGCATTGTGCCTTTCCCAGGGTAGTTGCTGTGAAGAGGAGTAAAAGCAAGGGTCAGGGAAGAGCAAATAGATGAATTTATAACTTTCTTTTTATTTATTCCTTTCCCATTGTTTCTCTGGAGACTCTTCCTTCAGGGCTGTATTTTCAAACCACTATTCTCACTACACTCTGCCTGAATACTTTTTTTTAATACCACCCAAACTGCCAGGCCCCTCTGTTTTCTCTGTTCTTTTTCTCTTCTCTTCCCCAGATGCATCCAAAAGTCGAAATCCAAGTCTGTGCTCTAAAACCTAGGCATTTAAATAAACATAATGTAGAAGCCTGGAAATAAGTAGTGTTTCACTGAACAGGGAGAGGAAGGGTTTGATTAGGAGAGTGTTTCCAGTCAGTTTGGGGATGTTCTTGTAACAGAGGCTCCACAATTCTGCCAGGCTCATTTTCTGTATATGAAATGTGGATAAATTTGCTAATTCAACAGTGAACACTCAGCAAATTCAAAATAACCTCAGAGCAAATGATTTCACTGTCACAGATTATTTCTAGGCCATTGAATGACAACTATTTCTCCCTTGGCTCCCAGGCTAGGATTCTCATAAGTGAATATTTATATTTAACAAACTCTGCTAATTCTTTATTTCAGAACAAAACACATGAGCTTGATTTTTACTGGAACACCCTCCTTGTTCACACTATGGAATATTTTTTTCCTTTCTGGCCAAAGGCTGTGAGAACAAAAGGGAACAAATGAACCAGGTTCAGAGTATGGTAGGCAGTGGAAAGGAGGAGTGTAGATTTTTGGGAAAAGAATGAAAGAATTATTTCCCTGGTTGCTAATGAAGTGTCTGGCTAAAAGTAAGTGTTAAAGTAGGGTTTGCTTGGTTTAAATGCTGCTAATTACTGTCCTCCTGTGACAAAAGCTGCAAGAGTCTGATTAGCATATCCGCTCTGCTAAGATTTCACCTGCCTTGGCCAGACATGGTGAGGCTGCTAGGAGCTCCCTACATAGGAAGCATCTGGTCTAAAATGCTTAGTAAATGCTAACAAGTAGGTGCTCCAGGAAGCAGCTTGTCCCATACCAAGACAAGATCAAGAGTAAAGAAGCCCAAAAACCCAGCTTAGACTCATCAGGTTGTTTGGGTTTTGTTTTTTGCATTGCAGTATGTAGAGAAATGAGAATCCAATGTTAAACAAGTGCAAATGAAAGAAACAATGAAATTGGAAAGAGAGAAAGGTAAACTGTTCCCCAAATTGGTTAATACCTGTGATCTTTCCTCAAGAGCAAATATTTCACATGTTTTTAGACTGTAACCTCTGTTTTGGGTATTCTCAGCTGCCACCATAACATCTGAGGACTGTGCAGCAATCAGCAGTTCAGCCTCAGAATACACATAGTAAGTATTATTCATCCTCGTGCTTTAAGTAGTTGCAATTTGTACAGCACAGAATGAGGCTCAGCTTCACTGTGAGGATATCAACACTAGGGAAGGAGTTGTGTTAGCAGAGACTAATGCAGACACACAGAATATTTGGACTGTGAAGGTTTGTAGGTACCATGGATCTGGGAGATGTGGAGGTGGAAGCATCAAAGAGAAACTCCTGATAGACCAAATGCATGGCAACATGTGGAGTTAAGTAGGAGGAAGCAGGATCAAGGAAGAGGAGATGTTTCTGATGGAAGAAGCTCAAAGCTGAATTTCAGTCACTGCCACCGAAAGGAAAAATTCCTGTAGTGGTAGTGTATTCTTAACTCCTGAAAGGACCTGACTACATCAAAACTCATACCTCTGGGAAATATTTTAAGCAGTATCTAAATTTTAAATAGGAACCTTGGGTCAGGGAGGGGCTGCAGTGTAGCTAAAATTGCCAATTAATTGAGCATGGCATTCAGATTTCTACCACTTGATCCTCTGCATGAAGCGTAGGTCACATCTGTCCTTTCCTACTTTTTAGGTTTCTGGTAAATGAAATAATAATTATGGCTGCAGCTTTGACATCTAACGGTGAATGTTATCATTAATTTGCTTCTAATATTTCAGTTGCTTTGTTCAGTGAAAGATTTGTGATTGACAAATATTCAGTCTTGTTATTAGCCTGGCTTTCCTTAACACATAGCACTCAAACAAAACAAGACTTGAAACGTGTAGCAGAGACAAAGATACAAAATAAAAAGAGGCAAGGGAAACAAAAAGCAGGAGCAGGAGGAAATACGCAGAAATAATCAGGTGAAATCCTGCTCTGCAGGCAAGTCAGGCTTATTTTCTTCCTCTTGAGAAGCCACATAAACATCAACCATTTCATCTGTTCCCCTTAGCTCTTCAGAGTGACACCAGTGGGCTCCTGATAAGGCCACAGGTTCACATGACATCTGTCTTTTATTTGTTAGTGAGGGCAAGCACTTGTACAGAAAAAAAGTTCTTTAGTTTACCAAAAGGCAAAAATCAAATATGCTGTCTTCAGTAAGATATTCATTATTGCCTTTCACCCTAAGGTTTACAGGCACCTGAAGGTGTGGTGCATGTTTTACGGCCTAGAGTGCATGTAAAGCTGTACCAGTCGTAATCTAGAATTGTCTGGACAGAGAAGGGTGGAAAAAGAAAAGCAAAAAAAAAAGTAAGTGTGTTGATGCTGAGTATATGCAGGTAAGAATGGAAAAGAAGGGAAAGGAAAAATAGCTACCTACACAAATATTCAATTTTAAATGAATATGGTAATATCCTGGAAGTGCTAGAATTTCTCAGCTGGCTGCAGCGTGGTGGAATGTGTCTATCTGAAAAGGTCACATTTCCCAGTTGTGTTGTGGAAAAATATTCACAAATACCTTTGTTACATTACAGGAATTTCAGCGTTTCGAGAGTGTGCAACAGATGCATGCTCAGAAATGCCAGCGTAGGGCTTGAAATGTTTTTCCGACATGGTAGAATTAGGAATAGCATATCAGGAGGCTGTGACTGGGAGAGACAACTGTGCACTGAAAAGTGCAGGTGCACCAGTTTTTGTATGGTTTCAGCAGCATGCCGAGTGGGAGTGCATTTCTGCTAACAAACCCGTTACAACCTCCCTTGAGAACTGAATCCTAAATGTGTTTCTGTTTCTGCTCTTATCCTCCCACTGCCCTCTCTGAACGGTTAAAGGATCCAATTCATTCACCCTCTCCCTTTGTCTCCCGATCCACATCCTTCTGAGTGAGTAATTACTATTCATTATTATATAAATTTTTGTCACACAGATTGTTATCCTAATTACAGTCCCTGACTGAGAGACATGGATGTAAGAATCAGTTTGTTTGCTGAAGTTATCCTCAGGTGATTGCTTCAGCATGATGTATTTATAAGGCTTTTTGAAGCCACACCAAAGGGAAACGAAAACTCCCTAAACCTGAGCCAAATGACATTATCTTCTTTCAGTGGGCTGAAGAAGGCAGGTTAGTCTTAATTATTTATGACTGAATGTGTAGAATACCTCTCTGGTGATTATACATGTCTCATTTCCGCAGGCAACACAGTGACAGGCAGTATCATGTGGAGTCTTATTTACAGTTACATGGCACTACATTCACTTACACCATGTTACATGGCAGAGATTCATGTTAGAGTTAATTCCTCCATAACACTGGGCAAATAAATTGCAAAAGAGTGGTGCAAATCTTGATCTGCACCTTTTGAGACAAAACAGACTGAGATTTTTCTGCAGATGGTGTGGTCCTGCTCTCACTAGCACTTGCGTTCTCTTGCACCATTGGAGCAATATTCAGGACAGCCGCTATGCTAAGAGTCTGCTTCAAAGCTCATTGCAGCCCCTAGAAAGCCTCCAGACCGAAACCACTTTGCCTTCCCTTTTGTTATGAACATTTTTGAATGCTGGATAGCACTGAAAGGTAACTGACCCTGTATCTTTTGTAGAAGTAGAAAGCGCCATACGGCAAAACTATTATTCTTAATCAATGAAACATGTACAACACCATGACCCACCATGAAGCCACAGAGAAGGTATGCTAAAAATGCAAGTGCCTTTTTGTGATCCAGATCAGCTGCCTGAGGTGGAGGTGTCATGAGTGACTGCAGAATGAGTACAAGGCATGGCAGGCCCAGATGGAGTAATAGTCCTTGCCTAGGCTGCTTGTGGCAATACAGTGCAGAGAGATGATCTGCTCTCCAAAAGAGGTCTTAATCCATTGGTTATAAAGCACTCAGAAGACAATAAATCTTCCACAAATTCAGTGGGGGAAAAAAGGGGGATCTTCCAGGGGCGACTGAAAGCCAAAGAGTTTAGACTATCACTACCAAGTATACAGTATTGAGATGCTGAAAAGATAGGTTACTTAGCAGACACCATGCTCTGACCTTTGCCACTATTTTGCTTCCAGTTTCCAGGCTAGAGTTCTTCACAGAGCTGGTTTGGGTGCCAGTAGAACGTGGTAAATGCTATCAGTGGACTTTTCATCTGCTCCCTGATTGGGAAATGCTTGAATTATGCCTGATGTTATGAAGTCTACAAACGTTCAATTTTATTGATCACTGATTTTGGCACCATGCACAGCCTGAATAGCCTTCCGGTAATCTGCAGAAACCCCTCCTGCTCCTGAGTCCACTGAAACAGCACTGTCAGGTTACTGAAATGGTGTTTCAAGTATTCTGTTAACCTCAGGTCACAAGCTAAATTTATGGAAAGGGTTTCAGATCTGCAAAGTCTATAATGGCAGTACTGGAGGTGAGCAGCTCCTGCAGTCTTACAGGCCACAGGGGGCGGACATTTTTAAAAACAAAGTATTTTTGAAGTAAATTTCTCTAATTGATCATGTTAGATAACTCACATACTTTGTTCTTCCAAATGTTTTCCAAAAGGAAACTAAGACATCAGAAATGTCTTGTTCATGGTCCTCTGGTATACAAGTGTATTTTGGTAAAAATTAAGTCTAAGCTGATACAAACTGGACACAGTGGTTTTGAGACAGAGGAATCAGAACCACAGGAGGTCTTATGCCTTCAGAAAGCTTCCTGGTATGCTGGAAGGGCGCTCTTATGTTGATATAACATCCAGATGCTTTGCAAATGCACTATGGAAAATAGCACCATGACATATTAGGTGTTTGAAGTTATTTGATGGAGATTTCTTTTGACTTTTTTTAAGGCTACAAAACTCCGATAGTTCCTTTGCCCTTTTGGGAGACTTCTGTTGAAGTTCCTATGCAAAACCAGCACAGCTGTAGGAGTTTTGAAGGGAAGTTGCTATCATCTCAGCCGACAGGCTGCTGGCATGGATGAATTAGCACAGCTGCTGTCTACAACATGATCTAGTTCACATGGCCATCAAAAAAAAAAAAGAACAGTTTGAGTTTGTTAACGTATTATGTGAACAAGTGAGTAAAAGGCATAATGTTTAAACAGTGAACAGTTTCCCAGATTCTGACTTTTTATAAGCAATCCATTATTTTCATCATTGCCTTTGTATTCTTGCTCTGTGTTAACTTGCTTGATTCCACCTTAATGGTTTGGGGTTTATCTGGGCTTCAACAGCACTGCTGGATGCTACTCTTCTGTTTAGAAATGGGATTCCATACTACATCAGCCCTGTGATCCTGCTGCTCGTGTGCTACTTGTGAGTGGAGAGACAAACATGCTTTCAATCCAGCATTTTGTTTACTAGGAAATTGGGCCAAATTCCTCTGCTGTGAACTGAAAAAAATCCCTCTCCAAACTGTTTGGAGAAAATAGAGAGAAAAAAGGCTCCATGTTTTTTACATTGATGTACCTTGTGCTTACAGTTTTGAAAAAAAAAAAAAAAAAAGGAATCTCAAATCAAAGGAAGGGGGAAAAAAAGAAGCTACTCTAGTATCTTTGCTTTCCAGCAATGTTAAATCTCCAGTCTCCACCCACATGCAGCACATTGTATGCACAGATGGATGGCGGCATGGCTGAATAGCATGGTCCTTTGTAAAGCAGAAATTCTGCCAACTCCTGGGCCAAAAATTCCCCACAGAGTCCCCAAAAAGGAGAGTTTCCAATGGTAAGCAATAAGAACACAGGCAACAAAGACCTTGGCAGGGCTGGGTTCTAGCCGTTCCTCGTGGCTGTTCCAGGGCTGCTCAGTTGGCCAGTATGGTGCCAGCAGGGGCAATTGATACCACACAGATTCTGTGCTGGAGGGTGCTGGCAGACTCTAAGCTGCTCACCCATGCCATGCAAACAGTAGTCTGCCTCCAGATCACAGAATAGCAGTGATAGTGACACTTACTGGCAGTGATGTTTGGCCCTGATTTACATCCCAGCTGTGAGAAATGACTAGCTGAGGTGAGTACCTTTGCTGCTGTAGTCTGCATCACTGGTTGCTCCAGAGGTCAGACAGGAGCATTTTTATGGGGTGGCTGAGAAGGGTTCATTTGCAGTGCTGTCAGGCAAGGCAGCCCAAACCCAGATACTCCCTTCCAGTACCCACAGAGGGAGGATGGCTGGGCATACTAAAGTAGAACCACCCTAAGAAAAAGGGTAACTGCAGCACCAGGTCTCAGTTTCATTTGGATTATCCACATACATCGTATCCATGTCACATCTTCTGGTTTGTATAACAACTCGGCAAGCAGGGGAATCAGAATTTAGCCAAGTACTTTTGCTTTATCTTATTACCTGGTGTGATCCCTCTTGTATTAGTAACAGCAGAAACAATGCCAACGTCAACAAATCAGAGGAGGGTTTGAATGACCCTCACCCTAGAACTGTGCTTATAATAAGTTCTTGGAAACAAGAACCAACTCCTCCATCCTGATTTACAAATGCAACACCGGAAGCACACGAACCAAATCCTGATTTGCTGGAGAAGCATTTAAGCATAAGGTCTTGTCTGTAATGATAGAGCCGTGTCACTCGAGTCTGCCTTCAGTCAAGAGGATAATCCAAATTGAAACATCACAACATTGCATTTGGAGGGGAGATGACTGTATGTTGGAGAGAAAAACATCAGGGAAAAGGTGTATAATTTAGTGGGAAAGTTTCTGGCCGTTGTCTGTAACTTTAATGTATTTGTTCATATTGCTCTTGCTGCTAAAATGTAGCTCCCCGAAGTATTTCAGCTGACATAACAATCTTTGTGTAATTGTGAAGCATTGCTCTCGCGTTTCTCTCATGTCTTCATTCTCTGCCGCTTAACCTCTTCACCCTCGCCCTCATCCTCGCCTTCTTCAGGCTCATCTCCTGCTGCGCTGCTGCTAGAAATCACTCTGCTCTCACTCTGTCAGCTACTTACTTATTTCTAAATCACTTCCTTTATTTTACTTCTCAGATTCCTCCACTTGTACAGTAATACATCTGTCTGTGTGTGCTCTTTTACATTTTCCCTCCTGCTGCTTCTTTTACAATATTCCTGTCAGAGGCACAGGGATTATCTTATGACACATTCTGTATTATCTCCTGTAACAGATTTCACATGGTCCTTTTCTGTTGTACACACATCGCCTTTGCTGCACTTCTTTGGCATATTTTGGAGTCTTGATAAGGCTTTCAGAGGACAGTTCTTGATTCGAAGAAAATTTCACATAATTCTTCTCTAAGAAACAGTTTTATATGAAACTGCTTCACACCTTCTGTTAAGAAGATATTCGAGTATCTAACTCTTGCTGACCTGCAGCCCAGCACAGAGGCTGCTCTCATCTCACATTTTCTTGGTGGCTGTTTCTGCATTGCTAGTCTTGTGCCCACACTGACACTGAGGTGCTGAATGTGATGACAGAGATGCAAGTTGAAGCTCACGTCTCCCGTTGTGCTTCACTGTTGGAGACATGAGCTGGCTTCCCTGCAGCAGTAGGAGAAACAAGGGAGATGTTCCCGGAGCAGGGACTTGGACCTCGGGGAAGTCCCTGTGCCATCGTATTGAGCACACGGGGTTGCTCAGAGGGGAGGCATGGGAACTTGCCAGCTCCCTCAAATAGGGGCTGGTTTAAAGGGGTGCCTGATGAGCTGCTGAGGGAAGGGATGCACAGCTAAGCATCTCACAGGCAAATCCAACTGGTGCTTCACCACTTCACCTTGGTTTCAGAAAAGAAGGCTCAGAAGATCTGAGTTCTCTGCCACTCAAAGGTATAGCAGGACAGGAGTGTAGCAGCAGAAAATTGCAGGTATACATGTACTGAATTGATCTTTAATCACTGTAACCCATCCTCTGTTCCCTTTTCTGAGTGGTGTCTGGAAGAGCAGTGCTTTGGTAGCACATAGAGCCTGAGCTCCAGCTGGAGTCTGGTTTTGTTGAAAGACAGGAAAACCTCTACCCCCAGAAACTCAGGTCTGTATCTGTGCATGTGTTTGGATGCCCTTGAGGAGGCAAAAACTTAGCTAGAAAGGGCTGCTTGCAACCATTTTGAGGGTGCAAGTGTATGGCTTTGAATGTGTTGAAGTACAGTGTTGATCGGATGCAGATTCCACGCAAGTTTGTGCAGGATGGGGCCTGGAACTCAGCTGGCCCCTGAGACCAGAGCTTCCCAGCTGTGGGAGGTGCACCCCCACCCCCCCCCGACCCTCTGGTCTCGGGGTGCTGCGCAACCCAGTTCTCTTGGACTTGGTGTCGGTGGTTTTAGGGCAGGAAGGGAAGGAAGCTGAGAAATGAAATAAGGCAGAAAGGCTGCACCGAGAGTCTTTTATCAGGTACATCTTCGTTTTTCAAGTGCCTATCATATCACACAAACTGCTCTTGAAGAGCCCTCCATTTACCCTCTCCCCTAATTAAATGTGCACTTCATTAATGTAAATTGGGGGTTTAATGCTCTTGTTGAAATTCTGAAGAAAGTGCTATGGCCTTGCGAAATGCTTAAGCATCATTGCAAATTAGATTAGGGACCAAGAAAGGCAGTAAAATTAGAATGATAATGGTTGATGTGGCTTCCTGACAGGCGTGACTATTCAGGGATCAATGGGATGGAGAACAGTTTCCCCCAGCCTAAAGCGAAAGGCAGGGACAGACGTCAGCCTACAGATGTGGCTTTTGGAAGCTCTTTCAATTAGTTTAATTTGGTAAATGGTGGGGATTTAGAGGCTCTTAGCCAGTCATACAAGACAAGAATACATTGAAATGTTTCTTCGCTTTTTAACATAAAATAGGATTGGCCACATTTGCATTTCTTAACGCCGGGGTGGGGAGGCGGAGGGGGGGAGGAGTGGGCTGGGGGGTGTTTAACCAACTTGGGGTTTTAAAATGGAAATGCTAGAGCTGGAGCTCGTTCGGGAGCCGTCCCGGCCGCAGCCCTAGCGCTGCCCTGGGCGGGGGTCTCGCCCGCCGCCCCTCCCCACGGCCTGGGGCGGATGGGGGGTGTCTACGGACCACCGGGGAGGCACAGCCTGGGAAGCGCTGGGGCGAGGAAGAGGGGGGAAGGAAAACAGACCCTTAAACACTGGGGGTGATGAGCCTCCGGCTCAATGCAGCCCAGTGACCCCCACTTCTCGAGGGGCTCTGAATGCAAACAGCATTCGCTGCTGCGCTTTCCTCCTAACGCTCCTTCGACTGCGCTCTGACTCTGCAAAGTCGGTACCGAAAAGGCAGCGGGAATATGCAAATAGCGCTGCTTTTTGTGTCTCTGCCGGAGCCAGAAATTGGAGCTTGTTTTTTAATCCCCTTGCTGGATAAGTAATTGTAGTTAATGAGGTGGAAAACAAGTTCAACAGATACCAAGTGGCGCTGAGACTTGGCTGAGTTTGTATGGGGAAGAGGTTAAGAGGAGGGTTCTCCTGACTGAGGATTTCTTTACTATAAATGTGCAAATAAAGAAACAGGAACATAAGCTTTTATGGAAAGCTAATGCCTTAGAAACAAATCAAATCGTGCAAAGACGTGAGGTGGTGCATAGGGTGACTCTAACAGTCCAGTGCTGACTGCAAGCAAAATCCCCCCTGAAGTAGGGGGGACCTGACCCGCAAAGTTGAGCTTTCCCTGGGAGTCTGGCCAGTTAACTGGTTTCAAATAATATTCCCTAATCCTCTCTTGACAGAAAATAATTCATGTGCCATGAGGCTGTTTACCAGAGGGAGAGACTGCTCACCAGGAGGAGTGAGTTTTGTTTGGGATCAGTAGGGTTTGGCTTGGAGGTGCTGCCTGCAGAGATTGGGCAGTTCCTGGGTTGGGCTGGCCTTGAGCAGGGCCACAGGAGAAGGAGAGCAGCACTGTAAATGGGGTGGCTTCCTTTATGGCTTCATGTACTTGCTCAGCCTTAGAAAAGCACCCCTATGGAACCTTAGCAGTTCCCAAGTCATTTTTTGGATGTTGACTGAATCCTTGCCAATGGACTTGTCTCCATCCCTTTTCAGATAGTATTGCAAAATGCCATACTGGATGGCAAGAGCTCCAGCTGTCAAACCCCCAAGTGCCAGGTTAAAGTATGACACATTTGGTAACTCCTTTTCCACTGTGGCTCTAAATAACATAATGTGTAGTTTTGCTCGGTGCTGGGCATCTTGCCTTAAGTAGCCTGTTAGATGACTGGGTTTCTCTTGCTGTGTGTTCAAAAAGCAATCCCAATCGACTTGGGGGTGAGGCCTGGGACTCGAGCAACCAGTTTTATACACCTCAGGATCTAGATGCCCTGTCAGCAGCAGAAAGGAAGCTCCTGCAGAGCCTGGCTTACCAGTGCCTTGTGCGAGCTATTGCTACCGGTCTTTCAATTTCATTAGCACTAAATTCACCTTTACAAAAATTTAATTTTTAAAAACTGCTTGACTTGGCAAGGGCACCAGCTGAAAGATCAAGTTACTGTTTGTAAATGCCAGACATGAATTAATTTAGCAGTGCACTTGTCCTGACTTTATGAAAACATATCCCAAATATTGACTTTTTCTTTCTTCAGCAAAACCTCTTTTCCTTTGACAGGTGAGGCCTCTGTCTGGTGGCATGAGCTGGTATTGAGTCACTCTGAAGCTTTTTCAGTGTGCTGCTCACTTGGAAATGTGGACACGAAGCTGCTAGGTCTCTGCTGCTGCCTGGAGAGCTAGGCAAGGGGATTTAATAGCTGCTTTTGGGAGCTGGGTAATTCCAGTACACTTAAGGCAGGCCTGCAAAAGTGAGACTGATGTTACCTTATAGATAGAAAGAAGGAAGTGTCATCAACTTTGACAGAAAACTGAGAATCGGGTCTGGATGCCAGTTAGCTCAAAACTGTCTGCTGTAGAAGAGAAGAAGAGCGGGACGGACAGTTGTGCCTTGTTAACCGTCAATTGAAAAAAAAAGGTGGTTAAAAGGAGGAGTGTCATTTAAAAAAGAAACAAAATCAATCAAACAAACAAAACACACAAGAAAACCCAACCAGCCAAACAAGAAAGGCAGATTAAATCCTTGCAAGTCAGAAGTGAGAAGTATCTGAGGTGCTTTTTCTGTATACCAACCAGTTCCTGTCCTGAAAGCCACAGCTACAGAGCCAGAAGGAAGCCCGACAAGCCAAACAAGCACAAAAGAGGTGAAGGTAAAAGAGCAGCCAGCAGACAGAGCAGATGGAAGAATAACAAGGAAGGGGCTAGTTAACCTCAAGTCTTCTTTAGGCAATCAGTAAGTAATTTGCTCTTGTAGGGCTCCCTGTGCCCCTGTGGACAGCCAGTGCTGGGAAGCAGAGGTCTTCCCTGCTGTAAGGGCATGATTAGGTGTGGCCCTGCGGATCACTCTCACTTATTCAGCTGTTAAAGCAGCTTAAACCCTTATAAGAACATTAACATTTGGGTGCCAATACCAGCTTGACCTTTATTCATAAAGTGCAAAGAGTTGGAAGTAGAACAGATTGGTTGCCAGCGATTGCCTTTTATGTGCAGTTTAGAGGCTTTGATTTCTCTCCCCTTTCTTCCTTTAATCTGACATCGCTGGCTTGAATATGTTTGTGCTCTAAGTAAACAGGGCCAGTGCAGGCCTCCCTTTTTGAAGAACTCTGTGTGTGTGAGTGAGGTGGGGGGTGAGGTGACCTTAAAAGAAAAAAAAAAGTTTGCCTTTGGAATTAGAGGGCTTAAGAATAGATGGAGGACGCTAGAGCTGAATGGAGCTGTGCACAGATCTCCAAGCTGAGCTCCTCATCAGTCCTTAGGAGCCCCAGCTATTTATTCCAAATAGTCGTATACATGGGGAATGAGAATGTAAGGATTTATATTAACTCTCCTGGACTTTTGACTTCATGACACACACAAGAGAGAAATCTGAGGTGAAGCACAACAAAGATGAAGTGTTTGAAATAGTCACGCTGCCTTGTCAGCTGGCCATCTGTGAGCCCCTGTGTTCTTGTGTTAACCCTGAGGTAGAAGCGATGCCCAAGACTGGGAATGGGTTTGGTGTATTTTTTTACTTCTGGTGGCATATTTATCCTATGATTTAAGATTTTCAGTTCTTTACACATTCTGCATAATGATAGAGTGAAATTATGGCTGACCCTTTTCCAGAAGCATGGAGGATAATCCAAGAGGAGAAGGGTAGTTGCAGAATAGGGGGAAATAATATCTAAGGTCTCAGCACAACCAACCAACAGCAGTGTTGGCTGACAGTCAAAGCTGTCATACAAGTGGGGCACCCTGGCTCTGATTTCTCAGAGGTATCAGCTTTGGCAATGGTAGACCTCAGTGCCTACAGGTTTCAGTGTTGTTTGGCCATTTGGCTCCATCTTAACTCCCCTTTTAAGCCTTTAATACTGACTAAAATAGCTTTTGGGTGGGTTTGTTTGTAGGACACTTGTCTTCCATAGATCCTGCAGCCCTTTGTCAAAGCATGCTTGGTCTTGGTCAGGACAGCAGTTTTCCAGCCACTCTGTTTATGCATAATAAATGGTACAGAACCACGGGCTATTAAAGGTCATCCAGCTACATCTGCAATGAGCCTGATAGCTTGACTTTGGAAACATCTTTTAAACCCAGGTTTCCCTTTCATCTTCTCGTGGAAGCGTGGAGACTGCCTTGGCTTATTACGTAGATTGATGCTGCAGCAAAGCAATTCTTTCTCTTCTAGTTTCCTCAGAAATGGTGTTAGTCTTGATTTCTTCAGATGTTTATGACCCCATTACTGTGTAACTGTCATCAGACCTTATTCCTCATTTAATCCAAGAGTCCTGCCCAGTCCCCTTGTCCTGTACATTGGCCTACTCCAAGCCTTCTTGCTTTCTGCAGGATTTCAACTAAACCAACTGCCCAAAGCACTCATTTCACTAAAAGTGCTTTTTTTCATGCTGACAAAATATGTCTATATAGCAGAAGGGAGGCTTGAATGAGCATTTCAAGTCTTACCTGTCACAAGCCATTAGCTGAACTGCTTAAAGAAATCCCCTGACAAGTGTAATTGCTGGTTTTGTGTTACAGAGCTTCATGATATTGCCCACAATAAGAAATTCTTTTACAAAAGCCCTTTCTGTTTAATAAAGTAATTTGTTCTAGGAACAGTGATAATAAAATTGCTGAAATGAAACAGGATTGTTCAATGAGGACCTGAATCCAATTTGCTGTACTAGTACGATTACATTTTTATCTTGGTGTTTACTCATTTGTAGATTCACTACCAGACTTTTTATATGCAATTGAGAGGATTAATGGCTCCCAGGACAGGCAAGACAGCACCCAGGAGCGCAGCACCTTATTTTGCATGTCAGTGACACGTCAGCCTTATGTGTGGTGTTGCCTTAGGGTGCAATGCAGAGTAACAAGCTGGTTTCCTCTCTGTTCTTTGCAACAGGTAGGGGAATCTCATGATATTTGGTGTGTTGACCTAAAGCAAGGTAAATTACTACATCCCTACTGCTATGAGGTCAGAAGAGTTGCTTCTGGCTTGCTGCTAAGAACAGAAGCTTACCTATGTTTCCCATGGGGCATGGGGGACACCACTGTCCTTTAAGTTGAGAACAGCTATGAAACTATTGTTCAGTACTGCTTTTTTCTTCTTTGCATGTCTGGAAATTACTTGTGAGCCACAGAAAAGCATAATTTTTGCTTCATGGTGACTGAGGAAGTGGCCATACAGACAAATCTATACTAAGTTTTCTCTTTTAGAGAACCACAGGGAGGAAGATGAAGGAGAAGCTTCATAGTGTGACGAGTGACCAAGGGCTTATTACAGTAGTGCCTCCAAACCCAGTGTTGAATGATCTCTTTAACTTCAGCTATGAAAAATCGAATCTCCCCAATTCAAGGCTTGTAAGCTAGTTAACTTCACAGCTTACAAATGCAAATAAAATGTGCCAGCTCCTGTCTATTTTCTGTCACTCTTTAGCAATTCCAAAGTATAGAGCTGATATTTGAGCTTCTAAAATGGGCAATATTTGGGGCTTGAGCAGTGGAAGTGACCAATGATAGATTAAGTGAGCAGAAAAATGGTAGTTTGCTTGCTCCTTAAAGCTTGCCATGAGATGACGTTAGGGGCAAGACTCAAATGCTCCATCAGTCACTTCATGCGCAGACATATTTAGCTCCTAATGGGGGAATGCAGGCATACTCCATGTAGTTATTAATATTCACTTGAGTCCTAGTGGCACCAGTGCTGTGCTCGCTGCTGCCCACACACACAGCCAGAACAAGCACTGCTCCAAAGAGCTGAGAGTGTAAGCAAAAGCATACATAGCCTAAGGATTTGCAATCCTGGAGACAAACTGAAAGCCCTTCTGATATATTATTAACTCAGGGATATAAGCATATTTCACTAAAAGCTTGACAGATTAACTTGCTAGTTTTTATTAAATGCCTAGGTTGGGGGAAGAACTTACCATCTTCTTTTTGGGAACCCCAGGTAGGGGAGACTTTTTTGAGGGCCAGTAGGCAGCTCCCACCTCTGGGGCTGTGAGGCTAGTTTCAGTACTCAGAGCTCACAGCCGATAGTAGCCAAATGAGTTTGGTGCATGTGTCGGCTGTTTGGAAGAATCGCTTTTTCAGAAG
This sequence comes from Psittacula echo, assembly GCF_963264785.1. Lineage (NCBI taxonomy): Eukaryota > Metazoa > Chordata > Aves > Psittaciformes > Psittacidae > Psittacula > Psittacula echo. Next base: position 63,632,994 of record NC_137735.1, read on the forward strand.
GTAGGTGCACCTCACTCCAGTTAGATGCTTCCGCAGTTATTAAGGGAGCTGGACCTCAAACAATGGCATGTATTTTATACTGATTTTAAAAATTTTATTATAATTAGGCAACTTCTAAACCACTTATATCTTAACACAAACAACAAATGTAGAAATGGTCTGATGCTGTAGTAGAGGAAAACACTAGGAAAACAAGGAAATCATTTACATGGTGCCTATTTTATCACAAATTTAATCAGATGAGCTTTTAGAGCCTAAGTTGCCAACATTTTCACTTGATGGAGATTTGAGGCCCTTTAAAACCAGTAACAGCCTATGGTTGCAGGGGCTGTCTGGAACGCCTGCTGATGCCAAGGTAGTATTACAAGGGTGTTCTAAGGAGAAAGATGTTTATGTTTAGTTCAAGGGTGAGTAAAAAGATCAGAAGTAGTATTAACCAAATGAGGTTGGGAAAAATTCAGCAAGTCATTAGAGGACAGACAGAGGATAAAAGAAGGGAGGGAAAGAAACAGAAAATCATTCTTTCCATTTCAGCTCACAAGTATTGCATTCTCAAAGACATTCTCTTCTTCCCTTTCAGCTTCAGGTTGACCACTCTGGCTCAACTGATGTAAACAGATTTTTATCATTTGGTCAAACAGTGAAATATAAAGGTTTTACTTACATAAAATCTAAAAAAAAAGAAAAAGACACTCTGAAGTGGTTGGTGTAATGTTCCAAAACAGCCAAAAAGTAACATATGCCGGTAAACAAAATATGTAAGTTGTTACTCTACCACTAAGAAAAATAATTTCCTCCATAAACTTTCCTTTTAAATATGAGAAGAAAATGCCTAAGTTTGTGAATTTAAGTGACTGTCTGGAGGTGTAATATGCTGCATATGAAGGTGTATGTCCTGTACACTAGTTGTGTTTTTTTAGTGTAGAGGTACTATATGCATAAGGGTGGGACTATATTTAATGCACAGAACTGCAACTCAGAATGTTTGTATTAAGTTTTCACATCTCTCATGTTCCTGTATGACACTGGGCAATATTCTCTGGAACTCATTTCTCTGTGTAGAAATTAAAATCCTTCAATGCCAGATGGGTTTCCCCTCTACTTTTCATCTGCAAAGACCTTCACTCAGTCTCTTGTAGGATCTGTGAATGTTAAAAGTGTCAGTGCTCTGAGTTCTGTGGTTAAGCCCTAGGGTATGGGGAGAATTATCTTGCCAGTACAGTAACCCAGTTTGCAATCTGCTAATCATGGCTCTGGACTGGGAGCTGTTTGAGTTAGCATTCAGTTAGAGCATCACTGGTATTTACTGAGGTAAGAGAGGAACCTCAACCTGAAGCTTCAGGTGGCAGGTAGAACTAGGTATGCTGTTGGTTATGGTAGAGGCTTTGGCCTGTGGGTAGGGTATCTGGAGCAGAAATGCCAGTTTTCCTTGTTGGTTCTGTTGTGTTGTATCTCCAGTGTTGTTCAGAGCTGGCTTGTGACAGGAGATCATTATTTGCTGGAGGGCATGACTGTGCCGGACAAGGGACCCTGAGGGGAGAAGTCTGTAGATAGCTCAATTAACATCTGCTGCAGTCCTAGAATTTTCCCCTCTGCAGTGACTAAATGTGTGGAGTTATGAGGGACAGTCCTGGGACACTTTAAAGTGTAGACTCCTTAGAGATGTTTGTCAGTTACCAGATGTGTCAATACACTGCTCTAACCATTTGGCAGCAGTTATCAAACGCACCACCACCCCCTCTTGCTATCAAGGAGCCTTCCAGCATCTTATGAAGCTTGTCACGTGAGCACAAACTTTCTCTTCATAAAACCTCAAGCTGCCTTATCTCCTGGGGACAAGCTAAGGCGGGTGAGCAGTGGCAGCAACTGACTGTGGCTTCTGCTTTCCACCTCCTCCTGTACCACAAGGATGCTCCTCTGATGTGTGGAACAGTTTTCCAGTACAGAGTGTAGGTATCTCCTCTGCACTCTAGAAGATTTCCGGTTTCCGCAGCATTGTGCTACTCTGATCTTTACAAGAGTTCTCAATCTCTCCAGAAGTCCCTACCATCTTGCAAAGACCTTTGGGAATTGATTAAGTGATAATAGAATAAATAATAAGTGCCAGCCTTCTTGACAGTCTTTGTTGGACTGCAGTCAACAGGTTTGTAAACCTTAGAGCGATAGATTATTCAATGTAAACTGTAATGTCTTCCGTACTTTGGCACTTTGTAAGGACTGTCGCACAGCCTGTCTCAATCACTTTCAGTGTTCCTATCAGAGAAGATTTCTAACTTATTGGAGCTAACTACCAATATTTTTCCTTTAGTGCTGCAGCAGTGTCAGCTTTGAGTGTTGATACAATGCTGGTCTGTTTGCCAATGTGCTCGTATATCATGCAGCTTCACCATTGAAATAAGGTGAATTTAGTCTTAACAGGACTGTTGAATTTTATGTATGGCCTAATCCAGAACCCACCAACACTTTAAAAGAGGGAGGGTCAAGGGGAGGAGAAGTTTTGTGGACTTCTACATCCTTTGAATTCAGCTGTCTAAAAGGTCGGGCTTGTTAGTGTTACTGCTGATAATTCTCTTGCAGTTCCCAGACCTCTGTGCCCTATGCTGACAGCTCAAAACTTATCACACCACCGTCCCCCTCCCCTACATTGACATTTCTGGCAGTGGAGCAAGACTGAGCAGAAAGCAGGCTGGCAGCAAACAGCCGCCACCTCCAGGAGGACCACACAAGGTTGGGGTTTAGACCCATCTTTATTAGTCTTGGTTTCCATCGATAACACCTTCGGCGGAAGTTTGTGTCTTTTCGTAGGTAACATGGGTATGTAAGAGGTGCTGGCTGTCTCTTCAGCCATGCTGTGGATACCTTTATACCTCAGATAGCTTCCTACCCATAGTTTCTGTACTTATAGGAAAGACTACGTGCTAAGTATCCCTGAAAAGAGGGAGGTGGGTTTGGTCCTGGTATTGGGTGAGGGTGCCAAGGTTGGGAAGGATATCAGTCCTTTTCTTCGGAGAAGAGTGTGGCTAGGGCATAGAGCACCAGGCTGGGCACTCGCTAACTAGTTTATTCTCTGCATTATCGCAACAAAATAAGGTTAAGCCATACTAGTTGCTGTTTGTATCAATTGTCCAGGGGCTGTAACAGATACCAAGGCTCTGCTGTGCTCAGAGCTCTGTTAAAATGTAGTAATATAGGTTTGGAGGTTTTTGAGGAAATTTATGCTCTTTTTAAATAAGATCAGACAACTGGTGAGATTGAGAAACAGAGCTGGGGAGGGTACATTACCTGTCAGGAAACAATGTTCAGTGGCAGAAATGTGTATAGCTATGAACTCTCTTGATCCCAGCCCCAGTTTTATATACACTACACCACGCCTCCTTCATGGTGAATGGGCTAAACCGGTATAACACCCATTTTCAGTGACATCTTTTCTTCACTGGTGTATTTACACTGTCAGAATTACTTTGGGGTTAAAAAGAGATGAAAGCTAGAAGTGACTGGACCTTTACATATCAAATCAGGAGGACTTTTCCTCTGCTGTAAAGCAAGAAAAGTCTGGTTGCGCACTGAGCTTCAGCAAACATGTGCGTTTATACTCGAGGCTAAAATCCCACTGTCAGGAGTCCCTCCTGCTGCACCAAACCTGGGCCTTCTCTTTGCTGCCTCATGTGAAATCCTCAGTTGCCCTCAGGCACTTTGAAGAGCAAGATACAATAGTGCACCCAAAGCCCAGGTAAGCGAGTGGCATGATCAGGCTATAGTGCTGAGCTACATTATGGAGCTGGAGCCCGTTGCCATGAATTAAGAGGATTTATTTTGAATATTTATGTTGCCTCACTCATTTTTATTTCCCCCACCCCCAAGCTGTTGGGAACCCTCCTCGGCCCCTTTAAGACCCCCCTCACTGTGGAGCTCCTGGTCCCTTTGGCCAGACATGGCAGGAATGGATGGGCTGTGCACAGCAGGATCAATTGTAAAAAGTGGAATTAGTCATTCTAAATCATGCAGCTGTGGTCGAAGGGAGCTCTTCTAAAAATCATTAAACAATCATGTATTCCTATTGATTTATTCAAAATACCTTGAGGGAAAGCAGATTAAACACAAGGTAAAAGTAAACTAATGCAGATTAAATGGATGAAGGATGGGCCGATAGTTCCCTAGGTAGTTTTTGTACTAATGAGAGGAAAATTATATGTACACTATAACCAGTATAAAAGGGTCTATTAGAGGTCTTTTGCTTGACATATTTATGTATTTCAAATACTAAGTAGCACAGTGAATTAGGTTTACTCTGGACATTTGTTATTTTCATTGCATCTCCAAGTGATAAACAGGGCTTTCTGTTGAGGGCAGCATGCTGCTTTGCTCAGAAAGCACGACCCTATCTGCATAGAAAAATGCTGAGATGACAATTGCATTTTGGATGCCATTTATTAGCAATCCAAGTGCAGTTTTACACCCACTTCTGAGAACTGCAGTGTTCAAAATGAGGGGTGCAGGTATATGTCCGTATTTGAAGCCACCATCACCCCATCTCCTTTCCACTTCATCTTCCTGTGCTGCTCATCTTGAGTGGCGTTCATCCACAAGCCATGTGATGACTCGGGTGATACGTTCACTATGCCATTCTCCCCCCTCTGTCATGTGCTTGCGGCGGTGCCCTGAACACAGCACACTGCAGGGAAGATGGCATTGTTAAAATACAATGGAGCTGTCATCTCACATGTGCTTGCTCTAACTGCTGTTTGTGTTCAGGACAGGTGGGTTCAGACCTTGGAAACAGCTGTATCAAACACAATTGGAAACAGAGCAATCATATTTGATGCAGTCAAATTCCAGCTTAAATGTAGGCAAGTATCCTCTCTTTTTGGTTTATAAAAGCATCTGGATATGGTAGAATCAACCACATGGGTAATTGGCAAGGATATTAAATGTCAGGAGTCACTTTGTAATTATGCAGGAACTCTGAGTTGGAAGCTGTAACACTGGTTCCTGCAGCAGGTAAGGACAGGGCTGCTGATTACAGCCTCATCAAGTTACAGTCTGCTTCTGGGTTTTCCACAGACTGCAGTAAGTACCACCGCAACAGTTTTAAAAAGATGTATCTCAGAGGAAATTAACATTTTGAAGAAAACAATGGTGCCGTGTTGACAGATTTGTCTGCAAAGCCAAATTACCACTATTAGAAAGAAAATGAAAATACATAACCTTTATTAAAGTGTATAGTACAGCAAGTACTTGCCTATATATATGCAGAATGGTATATGAAGCAATCATAACTCGAAAGTGGACTAGTTGTATACCTCATCTACTCTTGCAATTATTATTTTTGTTGATTAATGTGTCTAAACCAATTTAAAAAACAAAACCTTGTGACAGCTGGATAAAAAGTTCAAAACTACACTGACGGGTAATTTCATTATATGTTGCACTTGAATAAAATACAGCTAATGAGCAGCAGAAACTAACTACAGAACTTAAGGCTTAATATGTAATTTGTAACATGCGCATAAACTATTAATTATGGGCCCTGTTGTGGTCTTGTCAGTCAGTGTAGAAATGTTTGCCCAATGGTTGCTGAAGGAAGAGTACAATACAATGTGGCCTGAAGATATATCCACACAAAGGCTGACTCACTCAAGGAGTGGAAAGGTTTTAGACAACAAAGATTTAATTAAGTATTAATTACCAGCACTATTCTGTAGATGTGGTGGTACAGACAGTTACATTTGCATGTTTGGGAAGGGTCTCTGCCTTGCTGAGCTGCCTAGCCTGGGTGTGGTGTGGAGGAAAACCCTGGCTAAAGCTGTCGGGTGTCCTTTAAGTATTTCTCTGCTCATGGCAAGTGTTGTCTTGCATAGTCAGACAGCTGGTCTTGTAAGAAAAGAGCTTGTGAATCTTAGTGAGAGTACCTTCTGGAAAGCTTTCACAGTTTGCACTATGTTTACACACATTATTTCTAGCATTTGGTTTTGTATTGAAAAATGATGTTGTAAGCTAGTCGTCAAAGCAAGTATCTTTGGCTTTCAACACCAAGTGTCTGCGTCATAGTAAATATTGTTTTCCTAATTCAGATATAGATATTGGAGTCAAGCATTGCTAAACATATGTAGTAAGCAGTAGGTTCCTAGGAGTGAGCAGTAATGGAGAAACAAGATGACACTGATGTCCAACCCAGCAGCAAGAGAGGAGTCGTGTCTGCTTAGCCATACCGGAAGTTGCTACTTCTGTCAACAGGTACCTCTGCACATACAGCAGTGCAGTGAGAGGAGGGTACAGCAGCTCTTGCTGGTTTCCTTGCTGTAGTTTACATTCTTCCTGCCTCTGAATGAGTAGGTCCACAGGTATTTGGACTATCGCTGCCATGTCCCCATTCCAGTACACATGAGTGTGAGCCAAGGTACTGGTGCTTCAATGATCAAGTGACATGGGGGTGATACCCAGGAGTGTGAGCAGAGGAGGGTTCCTTGCAGATCTAGCTGATTGCACCAGCTGGGTTTAGCCCTGCAGCTAAGCTGCAACTTCCCCATGCCCATCAAGGAGGAAAAGAAGTGACCTTTCAGAGACATCAACAGCAAGTAAAGTAAAGTGGCAGGCAGAAACAGAAAGGATGAGTTCAGTGAACAGCCTCATCAAGCATGAAAAAACTGGCATTCCCAACAGAGAAGGAGACAGTTCTCTGTGTTTCAACTCGCTGCCAGACAAAAAGCAGTTGCACCAGTCTGCTTGTGAGCCAAAGTGAACAACAGGATGTTTTAAATGATTGACTTAATTATCCCTTGACAAACATTAATATAGTCTGGATTTTTTTAATAATTTATTGGTGCATCAATAACTGGAGAGTTGTTTCCCTCGGCTGTTTCAGGGAACTGTCTTGAATGCCAGTTTCAGTTCAGTCTGGGTTTCTGTTCTGCAAGAAGATAAAACTGTAGAAATTGTCAGACTTGATCAGAGCAGGCAGTCCATCTGATCAACAATCCTGTCACCAGCTTACTTGAAAAATAAAGGAAGGAAAAAAAAAAAGCCTTTCTGCTCTCTATCTCTTACCTTGCTGTACAAGCTGCCTCTAACCAGAGCAAAGGGAGAGAAGTGACTCCAGAAAACCAGTTCATCCCATCTTTGTTAGCTATTTGTTCTTAGACTCTTGATATCTGTCCTTGAATTCAGTCCCAAAACCTGGGTTCAGAAGTATAGCATCAAATGATGACAGTTGAGCTAGAGGAATCCAGGAGTAAATGTCAATAAGAGCTTGCCAAGTAACACTAAACAGAAAATAAATGTCAGCTTGAGGGAGAGGAGGGAAAAATCTTCTACAGTCAAAGTTTTGCATCTTCTAGAATGGTCTGTCTTCAGTAATTTCTGTGTAGGTAGTGTATAGATACGACAAAATATAACCTGTCCCAATGTCTGACCCATGAACTATCTTTCCATTCACTCACCCACTGGGGGGAGAAAGACCTACATTTTTTCCGTCTCCCTGTGTTTATGGGGCAACATTTCTGTTCTTTGTTGGCATTGTGGCAATGAAGCTTGTAATGAAAGCCATCTATCAGCCTGTGAGGAAATGGAAGTCCCATCTATAAGTGAAGCTGTTGTGAGGCAGTTCTCAACTGGTACTAACTGAGAGTAGAGAAGAACTTGAAGAATCATAAGCAATACAAACATTTCCCTGCTTCACAACTGAGAAAGAAACAGAAGAGTACGATGGCTTTTTTGATGAGTTGATAGTAATCCACTGGGTTTACATATGTGCATGCTTCCACAATGCACCACCAGAAGCATCAACAAAAAACTGAACCCAGCCATCATCTGCTGCCTGGAGAGCACCTATTGCTAATCCTGTGCTCACTGCGTGTGCCCAGAGCATCTTTTTGAACTTCAGAAGGCCTCAGAGACCTGCACTTTTTTAAGCATAAGTTAGTGTCTCTTGCATTGTAACAGGCTGTGATGCCATGCTGCATCATACTGAAGTTCTCAGCTCTTGGCTTAGTGGTAGGAAAATAGCAGGCAAAATTAGTTGGAAATTGAGTGTTCAAGTGCCTGTTTGGACCATTCTTTGTCTGCTTGCAAGTTCTGCTATGAATCAAGGTCTTAATTGCTGGGTATCCACATGAGAAACAAAAGAAACATTTAATATTATCAGTATCAGATGTGCTTTTATGCCAAGCACTTCCAAGCACTACTGCTGGCTTCTCTGGCTTAGCATACAGTCATTGGAAGAAAGTCACTACATGGTGAATTATTAGGGTACCTGGAAATTGAGACTTGATTTGTGAGGGCTTATGTTATTCGACATTAGGCAAGCAATAATCCTGTATGCCCATAAGCTGTCAGCCCTGGTCCTTCCCTGGAAAAGTGCCAAGCAAAGCTCAGATTCATGTTTTGATGACATGAAATGTTTTGTGCCTTTTTGCCTGAGGCCCAATGTTTGTCACAGCCTAGACAGCAGTGACAAAAAACATGAGGCATGGGATTTTTATAGACTGGTGGTATTTGTCAGTCCCTTGGATCCAAGACATTTTTAATGGATTTAACCCTGCTCTGTTGATGACATTGGTGATATTTTCCCTATTGGATAAAACTGGAATTACTGCCTTTTTAAATTTTGTTATGGCCAAGCCATGACTGCTTGTTTTTCATGAGAAACAAGGAGACTTGAGTAAAATAACCATTGTCAATGGACTATATCATCTGGTAACACTGAACATACTCAGTGGATTAAAAATGAGAGGCTGTCACGATCTGTGTGACTGTGACAATGTCTCACTTCCTTCTCTTGGCTCCTCTTGATACGTAAGAAATCCCAGTACTACTGCTGGATTACTCTTCCAGCTGGGAAACTGTCCCACAACATCAGTGCCGAAGAGCTTTGTTCGGCAGACACTGTTCAGCACTACACTTTCCTTGGGGGCAAAAAACCCCCAAAACATAGTGCAAGATTTGTTTAGCCACAGAATTTGTAAAATAAGACTCTTTGACACAAATCATGACCCAGAGCCCTCGAATGTATGAAGATGTTCTCAACTGATTTCGATGAGTTCTGGATAAAGCAATAATGAGCTGTACAATTTTGACTGTGCTGCCAGTTATCATATATACTTGTGTTAATGTAAGCTTTTTCCCTCTACACAGTTTGTCTTTCCATCCTGCTCTGACTTGGTAGTCTCTCAGTATCAGCTTTTGAGGTTCCTGTTCAAAGTGTAGTTTAAGAACTATGCCACGTGTGTACAGTTAAGGGTCTCACTTGAGTTGTAAGCCATGAAACCAAATATTACCTGCGTGAAAAACAACACTCATATGCAGACACAAACACCTTCAACAATGACAAAAAATAATACTGAAAAATTACTGGTGAAGCAAGTTGATTCTTGAATGAAGTGCTCTTACCTGTGAATTTGTCCTGACGTGAAAGTACTTTTCCAAATTCATCTTATGCCTCATGTCTGAAGCAAGCACAAGCATGGAAGAGGTCTTGCTATTTGACAAAGACAAAATTCTTCATGCTTGCCTTCAGTTCTCATAATACCTTTAGTTTTCTGCCTTTCACATTAATTCAGCTTTCAAAATTTGTCATGCAAATGCAATAAAAACCACTGCAGCAGAGATCAAGCTGAGCAAAAGCTCTGGCCAGAACCAGGTTGCATTCACGGTACTGAGCATCAAAACTGTACAGAAAAAACCTGCAGGGCTGCTCTGACCCTGTCAGGTGAGCTGTGACAGTTCTGATTGCACCAGCTGAAGCTGTTCCTGCCCTTTCACTGGCAGCGTCTGCCCCAGTTCAGTTGCTAGAAGCAGACCTGAACCCCAGCCTATCCTCTGGGGGGACAGGACTTGCAGGAATGGGTTCTGCTAAAATGCCTGACTGTAGAGCTGGACTCATGTTGAGCTTCCTGTGAAGCTGCAGCCTCTCCAAGAACGCAGCAACAAATGGTTGCAAGGGCAGCCAGAAGCTGGAGCTGTTTTCTCTGTGGGCAGGCAGAACAAGAGAAAGAGCAGAGCAAGGCTGGACATTTCCTGTGTGGAAGCAGATGGTACCAGTTTATTTACCACGTTCTTCTTCAGGGCTGCTCTCCAGCCTCTCATCCCCCAGTTTGTATGTATAAGTAAGATTACCCCTTCTGAGGTGGAGAATCCATATATTGCTCATTAAAATACAATTTGTTGCAGCAGTTGCTTCTAAAGTTCCAAATGGTTGTTTTGCCTGATGCTTTAAAGGGCAATACCCATGCAGAGATGTTTAAAGAATCTCAGTGCCTTTCCCGGTTTCTCTTTTCTTACAGTGGAAAAGAATAAAAACTCAGCCTACGCTAAGAACAGACTTATTTATCCCTCCTGCTACCACTTTATAGTATGGATTTCCTGATTGATGCAGTGGAGCTAGTGGAGATAAAGTTCTGCTTATTCCCCCTTGTCCTTCGCCCACATGCAAGCTGTTCCCTTGAGCACAAAGGATATTTGTAGGTTATTTAAAGACAGGAGCACCTCACATTCCTTTATTCTCTTCCAGGTTGCTTTGCTGGCCAATTCTTCTCCTTAAAAGTCAAGACAAGTAATTGCTATAAGCTGTCACAGGCTGTTCTCCTCACCTACATTGTATTGAACTGGGGAACAACTTTCATCATCTTACCAGCACAGGAAAAATAATATGGATGTTTCCAAGTGATTAAAAATCAGAAGAGGGAATGCTGAGGACTGTAGCCAGCTTAAGAAAATTCAGCTCTGTTTAAGCAAGGCTATATAATTTTATGTTGAAGAAGTTTTAACACTTCCCAGTCTCACCTCAGCAAATTTCATTTTCTTGGAATAAATTGTTAGCATTTGTATAAATTCGACACAATTATTTTGGAGGCTCTTTGAGAGGGGGTTTTGCTTCACAGCTCAAACAAGAGTGAGTGAATTTTTGGCTTCAAGCATGGATGTTTTTTTAATTGAATGTGCCTGTCAAGACCTCTGGCTTCCTGTACAAACACAAAATTATGAGGCAGACTAGCTTTCCAAATCTGCAGTACCCTCACCATCATCCAACTGATCCTCCTGAGGAGCATCTAATCATTGCATATTCACATGCAGAAAAACAGTGAAGAAGAAAACTAAACAAAGCTCAAGCAGTTGTTCACTAAAAAATGTTGTCTTATTGTTGTCCTCTCTGCCTCTTCCCTTTACCCACCCTTCTGTGCTAGTTGTGGATGTTAGCTTAAATGCTTCATCTGAATGCTCTACAAGTGATACTTGGTGAGAGCACATGGAAAGTGCTTGGCTTTGGAAAAGCCTATGTGCTGCACCAGTTAGAGCTTTTCCAAGTAAAATCCACAATCATTTGGCTACAGAAGTGACATGGGAGACGGGGATGCAGTACAGGGATCATTTTTTGCTCTGAGGGGAAGAGAAGCCGTGTCCTTTGCTACCTATGAATTTAATTCCTTGAGTCACTGAAAAAAAAAGTGGTGCTCTGAAGAGGGTACTGATTAATAGTAGTGACCTAATTGACTTAATTTGGGTTTGTGCTTCTGACACTGGTACATTAAAAATCATTTAAGTGCAGTGTGGTGGTTTCATTAGTAATATAATTTTTTGTTATATAGCACTAGACAATTCTCTAGCATCTTTAGACATCTAGACAAAATCTAGCTGTGCTTTCAATGGAATCAAGGGTTCCCCAGCACTTACCATGAAGTCAGTTTTCAGTGTGGTGGTCCCAGTAGGGACATCAGCCATTTTAAATTGTGAAAGTCAGTGGCAGATGGAAGTTAGACACCTCTTTGTGAACTGGTGGTCCTAATCCTTTGTGTGTGTGTGACTTTAATGGCCTCAACCACACGCAGCAAGTAACTCACTTTGCCTTCACCAGCTGAAAAGGCAGGAACTCCAACTCGAGGAGTAGCAAAAGCAGCATGAAGTAGCAGAATGTGCTTTTGGATGTCATTTGATGGCTTTTCTTAGTGAGCAGCTCTATTGTCCTTGTCCATGTGTGTAGCGGGAACTATATGGCTAGCAGACAGATGTAACATGAGGTGAAGCAAGTCTCTGTGTGCACTCTGACTGCATGCATAGAAGAAAAGCAGAAGAGCTGCATGACAAAAAATGTGAGTTACTAATACTCTCATAATTTCCTATTGGAAAACAGATTCTTTAAACTATTTTCATAGATAAAAATTGAAAATGCTGTGCGAATATCCACAGTGGTTAGAAATGTGAATGTTGGAGTAAAAGAAGCTTGTCAAGCTACAAAATTACTGCTCATGCATTCAGTACAGTTACGGTAATAGCACACACACTCACACACATATCTGCAAGCAGAAAAGATGTGATATGTCAGAGAAGCTCTCGCTGTTTGCCAGAGGTCTTAAGAGGATCTTCTATTTCATTCGGTAGTAATGCCCTTTTTGTTGACAAAAGTAAATTGATGACAAGCAAGAGGGAAGCATTTGGTGGAAAAATTCTGTTGACCCTTCTCAGATTGAATTTGACCACAGAACAGGATACCAGCAGTTGCAGAAATGATAGATTTTTGTAATGACCGGCAAAATGGCCTTTTGGCATGTTTAAATGGCAATAAATTTCACTAGGAAGAGGCCAATTTAACTACCTTAGGGCAGTGAGGATATTCTTTGTTTGAGGTGTAAATAAATTGCGGTTCATTAACAGTGCATATATTACGTTCACGGTACAAGTCTAAAGCGGATGTTAATATTTAATTTAATTTAAGCAGGTATGCTTTGCCTGTGTGAGGCTTGAGTTTAGTTTGAGCTTTTTTTTTACTCCAGGCTTTGGTAACTTTGGGAGACAATTTTTTGGGGGTCCTTTAGCCTCTGAAGGACCATGATTACACAGCTCTGGTAATCGCAAATGAATCAGGGCACACAACAGAGGGCAACCGCTTGGGTTGACTTTCCAGACAGTATGAATAACTGTGCCAGTTGGTATCACTTTACACCAGCAAAGCCTCCAGCTTTTGGCATGTGGTGTTAAGTACTAATTGAGTAGTCATGAGAAGAGAGTGTAGTAAAAGCCTTCTTGGTTAACACCAGCGCAAAACCAAAGGAAAGGCACTGAATTAAGCAGGTGGCGACAGAACCACAGCAATGTTACTTCTGGCAGAATTGACTTCTCATCTTTTACCTTGACTCTGAATTTCCCCCTGTCCCTTGCTCATTATTTTGGCACGGTTCCTTGCTGAACTCTGCTGTTCGGGGAAGAGAAGGGGGGCAGGGAGGACACGTACCCAATGCAGTTTGACATTTCCTCAAAAAGATTGTATTAAAATCCACTTACATTTACAGCGCACTCTCATTTTGGAATGCTAATAAGGCATCGTTTCATCAAGGTAAAGGGAGCAAAATCTAATCAAGACAAAGACCAGTTTGCCTTGCTGTTGACTGTGTTCCTGAGACATCATTTTAAAAGGTTGCTTTTAAGCACATCTAAAAATGACAGACTTAACAAAAGTTTATAAATAACTGCATCACTTGGCTACTTACGTCTGTCTGTAATAAGTGAGCCTTATTTCTTTATTAAAGATTTTGGGTTTGGCTATGAGCTCATATCCATGTTGCTGTTTACACCAGCAAGCAACCATTCCCCCAGGATCAAGTTCAAGTGACGGGAAGGCAGGAAGATTTCTCCACAACTCTTGGCCACTAACTCCAATAGCAGGAGCTTGGCCATGACTTCTCTTCTGGCTTTGAAAAAACAAACCTTGATGGAGGAGTAATTTAAAAATCTAGTTGTTGTAAAGCTAAACAAATCAAGGAGAAATGGTCCCTAATAAATGTCATTCCAGAGCCAGGTTTATAAAGAAATTACTAAGGATTTGTCCATGGGGGAAATGTCTCGAGGTTGTGTGGACAATCCTTTCAACAACACAAGTAAAATAAAAACTACTTCCAAAATCAAACAATAAAAGTCAAGCATTCAACTCCAGGCAGCTCAGGATCACCACAGAAGAAATCAGGGGTATGACAGCAGGCGTGTATGATCAGCAGACGGATAGCCACACTGGAATCTTGAGATGGCAACTTAGTGGTGAAATAGGGCAGGGCTATGCACAGGGATTAGAAAGCAGAGATAAGTGCTTTAAACCTGACATAACAAAAAAAGGGATGCAAGAAGGGAAGTGCCAAAAAAAGAAGAGTAGGTCTTATACAACTCATTAAAATTGGTGTGACTGTGATTCCTGTTCTGCAGAGAATATTATTTTCAAACAGCATCCAAGTGCCTTGTAAGTGCTACATGAAAACGTGTGACTGATGTGCTGCTGGCTGCTTTACCTGCTCCTGGCATGGGAAAGCCTGCTAGTGAGGAGAGATGAGGGTGCCATAGCAGGATTTGCTTCTACAGAGTGATGTTCTCATCTGAATTCAGTCATGGCTCTCATTAATAGGCTTTGAGCAGCCACTTTAGACAAGGCATCTCCCTGAGAAAGTCTCCATCTGCACTGCAGCCTCTCAACAACCATCTACTGTTCACAAATATGCCCAGGTTGGTAGGGGGACCAGAAGATTGACCAAGATAACAAATGAGTTCAAAGGCCCAGGTGTAATGGAGTAATTAATTTATGGCCTTTGAGTGTGACACAACAGGTTACTTAGATAAGATAAATCCAGAAGGCTAGGAAACCATGTAAACAGGGAGCAAATGTGAATTCCTTGATGAGAATATTTCCTACTTGTAGGAAGCTGCGCAGTCTTAGGGCAATCATTCAAGCTTTCCAACTTGTTGTGAGCTTCCACCAGTGTCCTGTAGGTTGCTCATCAAGATGTCAAGGTGCCCCATTAATACTGAGCACCAGTTTGAGGAGAGAGCACCTCCAGAAAGTTTCCCAAAGGTGATGCTGGTTTCTGTACACACTAGGGGTGAGAGATTTTTCTGGGGCAGGTTGTTAGATCGGTCCCATCAGGTTATAGTGGTGAAGCTGATTTTTGCCACTGTGATCCAACATTGTGTGACTACTGCTTTGTGCAACATTTCTGACGGGTTTTGCTGTATTCATTGATGCTAAATTGTTTCTTATTAGAGCTTGTATAACACAGGCAGGCATCAAGAATTTTCTGTTCCTATTATACTGCTGGAAAGAAAATTGGAGAGTTGGTTGACTTGGCTCCCTCTTCTCCTGTGAGACCTGTACCAAACACAGAGACTGCACCTTTTATGTCCCCATCCAGCTCAGACTGTTAGCCACGGGAATGTTTTTATCTCTTGTTTTCTTTGTTTGTTTTCTCTCTGGAATATTTCCCACCCTCATCTCTGCAGTGAATGTTTTACATGTACAACTAGGAAAACTCTTTTAGCATTTTTTCCCAATGATTAAAGTCTGAGGCTCAAGGTTGCATTTAAGCAGACTGTGATTACAGATGGCTCACACAAGTTCCTTCCTTTCAGTTCCAGGGAAGAAAATATTATTGGTAATATATTCTTCTCTTTCATTCCTTTTGTGCTCATGGCCCGTTTAAGGTTTGTACTGTCTAGAAGGTCAAGATTGCAATTTTTTTATTACAATAGCATATTGTTGAAATGCTGTCAATGCATGTTGCAAGAGAAGGAAGCACAACATACTGCACTGTTCTGGTTTTGCTAGCACTGAATAGCAATATTGGCTCTGAAAGCTTTTTGAGAGATCAAGGGGTAAGAGGGGAAAACCACTCAGTAGTTGATGCCTGTCCTGATTCTATCCCATCACCCTCTTGAGCTCACATTTTATTATTTATTGTTTGTATTAATGATTATTTATATTCACTATCATTTATACTTATTGTTTATTTATGGTTATAACACACTCATCATACAATATTAACAAACCTATAACACTGTCATTGATGGCTGTTTTTTCATTATCCTTCATGAATATTTCAGTGTAGTCTGCCCAATTCTTCTATTTCAGAAAAGCATTCAAAAGTGCTGTGTTGTGAGGTCCTATGAATACTAAGCTGTACATCCAAATGCCATTCATTACATCTTCTCAGGCTGATTTAGATTTGTGCTATGACAAACATGTACTGTTAGGAAGAATCAGCCGTACATGTATAATGGTGGTGTTACTGAGTAGCCTGTGATACAATCACCTCCTACTTGGAAATTAAAATCTGAGAGTGGAAGTTCCCCCTCCCCACACCTTTTTTTTTTTTTTTTTTTTAATTTTAGGAGAAGAATAGAGACTTTGATTTTACAATAGAATTTCCTAGACAGTTCCATATCTTAAATTATCTGGTGTTCACTACTGCACTTCCTTCCTCCTCAGCAACAGAAGAAGAGCTTTGCTGGATCAAATTTAGTTGGTGTAATATCCTGACAATGCAAGAAGGCAGGAAAAAACAATGCGGTGGGCAGTTTAGAGAAGTGCTAACTCCTTTCTGTTAAAAGCTGGATAGTGCCTGAGGCAGGAGAGTGCATCTGTCCCTCTTTGAACTGTTAAACCCTCGTCCAGCGGCGGGTGCAGAGTAATTTCTGTCCCAGTGCACAGCAATACAAAAAAATGCCCGTAGCAGCTGCAGATATCTGCAGTGCAATCCCGCTTTATCAAGCTACAGGTTATCAAAATAGCTCATTAACAGAAAGTCTGTTTGTCTAGTCAATAGTTGAAAGAGTGTAAGTTGATAAAAAGTTTCTTCTCCCTCCCCAAAACCACTCCTGTGCCTGCTGCAACATAAAGAAGCTCCTAAATTACCCCAAATTTTCACAGCTGGAAATCCTTTCCCTTACTGCTCTCCCACAGAGCTGTCATCCCCCAAGGTATGAATTTTCAAGCAGGGACCAGGGTCAAAACAGGCCCAACTCCTCCTTGGAGGACTTGCAGCCTTAAACCTCGGATGTCTTTTTCTGATGCTACTTATCCTGCATGAGGAATTCTCCCTTCTTCTCCTCTGAGGTTACCTACTGAGAGCCGCAGCAGCCCTTGTAATGATCAAGCTTCTCTCTCCAATGAGATACTGTGCTTCCACTATCACGGCACCTTAAGCTAACCGCTGGGGACGGGGTCCACTGGGGAGCTGGGGCTCTGCCCTCCTGCTGTTCACATCAATGCTCAGGTGGACTTTGCCGGGAGGAGGTTTTCAGCTGCTGTGGAAATGAGGGGGAGGAGCACAGCACCATTCTCAAGGCCCTTTGAAAACATGCCATGATCGAAGCGTGCCAGGCAGATAGGCACGATAGACCAGATGTGTGTTTTGCAAATTAATGAAATGCCTTTTGAAATGCTTTTAAGTAAATGAGAGTTAAATTCACCCTAATTGCATTAGTCTCTATGGAAAGCAGTGTCTATTCAGGGTCGCATCAGTCTGGTTTTCAGATGCACTCGGCACCTCACAAACCAGGCTCCTCTGTACAGAGGGGAGAAAGGGTGGATGTAAGGGTGCCCAAGCAGCATCCCACTCTTGCAAGGTGTGGAGGGACAGTGCAGACACCCACTGGAGTAAACGGGAGGTCATCTTTTGCCTGCAGGGAGATTTGAGTCATGTGGGAGTCCAGCAAAGGCTGACTCCAGCCCCATGGGGTGCTCAATGTGCTTTGGGGTCCCAGTAGGGCTCCCCAGCACTGAATGGGGGCAGGAGGTGGGGGTGCTGATTGGGCAGTACTGAGCATTCTCTGAGACCCACCACCTGCAGACCTTGTAGAGACAGAGAGGCAAGCAGGGAGACAGAAAGAGTGAAGGCGAAGTGCTAGACAGCTTCTCCATCACCAGGGCCCCTGCCTTCATCTTTATCGTGATCCACTCTCTTTTTTCAGATGGCACTTTGACAGAAGATTAATTCAAGTCAGCTGCTGAAAATAATTATTGCATTATGGGAGCAGTAATCATTATTTAGAACATGATTAAATATGTCTACGTCTATTGACTCTGCCTATGATTTATGTATTTGTTTAGTCAATAGTCTAATGTAAATGATGTAATTAATTATAGATGGTGGTGTCAGGTCATTGGTAAAAACAATCTGATGAGAACAAGGGCTCTGTTTTTTCCTGACAGATGCAGAGGGAGGGCGGGAGGGATGGGCAGAGTTGAGGGAATTCCAGGGGAACTTTTTCATGTGTGAATGGCGGCTGGGATCTCAATTTGCATGTTGTCTTTCTCTTGTTCAGCATTCGTTTAGAAATTGAAATAACTTGTTAAGCAAAGGGGAAGGGAACACATGATTGCAAAGAGGACACCTGGGAGTAGTGACGGCGAACAGCTAAAGAGCCAGCTGCTCCCTAACATGAGAGAGCGTGCCACTATCATTTACCGCTTCATAAAATTAAGTGTTTTCCAAATTAAATCAGTAGGCAGCATGCAGCAAGACCTACTATCTCTAATAACAATTTTTCAATCAATATCGGGGGCCTGGCTGATCTGGAATCAGAGCGAAAGAGTCTGGGATTGGCTGGGGGGGGGAGCGGGGAGGCAGGGAGAGGAGGAGGTGAAGGGGGGATGCTTGAGTACCACAGCTTTCAATCAAAGCAAAAGTTAAAAAAAATATATGCATGGTGGATTCTCCATCACTGTGAGTCTATTCCCCATAGATTTTTCTCTTAACTGATAATTCGGTCAGTCACATTCCTCAGAGGGAGGTCATGGGTCACCCCAGCCCCTGTCAGGCCTCAGAGAAACCATTTCCATTTTAATGCCACAGCCATAATCTATCAAAGATGTGATGTACAAGATACAATGAATTTAAGTGGTCTTCATATATCACTGAGCTTTCATGCCTTCACCTGGGTAATAGTCTGAATTACTCTCCCTACCTCACAATCTGTCACCCCCAGTAAAATAACTGCCACACGGGTGTTAATGGCAGGTTTGTCCAAATTGGGGCCGTGGTAGCCCAAGGCATTACACATCATAAACTTTAGCATTCAGTGCTTAGCCTGGCGGTGTCAGCAATTGAAAATTATTCCGTAAATACTTCCGTGGCGCTGCTCTGCTCATGTTTTTGTTTATGGAACCTAAAATAAGCATAGTGGGGCAGCACAGCGAGCAGCTGCTGGAGCAATTGCACACCTCCCTGCATGGTTCACCATGCCTGCACACACACACGCACATGCAGCCTGTGACAAAGCCGGTTTCCCAACACTATCGAAATTCTTCAGCTACACCCACTGAGTCCCAATGGGTCTAGGCATAGGTGGGCTGATAGTTTCCATAGCAGTTAGATAACGAGTGCTTCTACTAACAGCAAAGTTGGGTTATTTATTGGTGCCCAGTGACAGAGCTGCCTGTGTTCCCAACAGTTAATGCCCGCAGGTTAAATGGAGCATATCCGGTTGCCCTTCCATAAGGAAATACTTTGATTGCAACCCTGGAGCTCCTGGGTTGCCCAGTCTCCTCCACAACTGTGCACAAAGTCACAAGCCCCAAATCCGTTCTTGTGTTACCAGGTCTCAGGGAGGACTTCCAAGCTGTAACTGTGGTAGTGACTGTAACTACTGGTGTAATTAAGTCTGTAGAAATATGGATTTCTTGCTTTGCTTTAAATGAGTTCTTGTACTAAGGCATGGCTCCAGCTTAGCAAGCTTATTTCACTAGCCCAGGCTGCACATGGGCTGTTTAGTTGAAGGTCAGGAGACATCTCCTCACTGACAATAAATTAAAAATAGAAAAATCCATCCCATTAAATCATATGAGGCCAAACTAGGCCTATAAATCAGAGCAGTCATCGGGAAGGAGTGGGAAAAGAGGTCTGAAGAAGCACAGTCCTACAGGTCTCCCGAAGTTGTTCCTCTGCTAAAGCCAGACTGTGGTGAAGGTTATGATGGCACTGTATTTGCAGGGAATGGTTAGAGGAAGAGGCCCACTGAGCACCTGGTACTGAGCAGGAGATGGTGCAGGTCCCTAGGGACAGGTGGGGAAATGCATTTGCCATGTTTCTGTGCAAACAACTGCCTTGATTCACCTCTCTAGTAAAGCCTTGTCCAAGTCCCATCACATGAGCGCATTCATTTTGGCGGAGCCAGGTATGAATTTTTTTGTCTCACTTTGAGGATATCTACTATAAAAAGCTCAGAAACTAGTATAGGGAATATATCTGCATGTTAGATACGTGAATTACTGCAGTGGTGCTCTCATCTGGTCTGTACTGTGAATACAGGCTATTCTCTAACAAGCTGCAGGCAAAGATGCAGTCATGTGGGACCTTTTCTTGCCAGTCTAAGCGTGGTGCAGATATTGCCTCTCCCATCCTATTCAGCTCCGTGGTTGTAAAGCAGTGTTAAAGGGAGAGGGTATATTATTTGGAGATCTTGCTGTGATAAGGAGATGGTAGCAAATGGCTATACACTAGTCCAACTTAGTTGAAAAATTAGTGCATGTGAATCATGCCCCTTGCTGGTACCAAAGAGGTGGTGAGAAGATTTGTAGATTTTAATTCACATGCGTGTGCTGTGGGAAGCTGCTGTAAGTCAGTCATTTCCATCTATTCACCTTCATCCACTGATCATGTCTTCCTGGAAAACACAAGTCCACACAGCTCAGAGTCTTGCCTGACAAGAGAAAGTTGCCTGCAACTTTTGTTTCTTGAAATCCAATGTCAAATGTTGTTCTCCATCCTGGGTGTCCGTACTGTGTAGAGCTAGAAGAATTATTTCCTACTTCAGCTATCTTATTGTACAATAAAATAATGTTGCTGTTTGCTGATAAAATGTTATGAATTCCCTGTTTTGATGCAGTTATATCAAACCCTATCTATTTCTAAGGCAGATTGTAGCTGGTTTAGTATATGCAGTTAGTAAGACACTCCCTTTAAATTACAGCTGCTTATCATTGTGTTTGTTTACAAACAGCGGGTTAAAAGTTACTGTGTGCTTTCAGTAGCTGTTGTCTTTAGGTGGAGACTTTCACCAAAGTATTTCACACCTTTAGTCCCCCAGCAGATATGAAAAAACCCTGAAGTGATACACACACAGTCTGCGAAGTCTGTGCTCTGCATTTACTGCAGTAAATACTCAGGTTGACAAAGAGGACATGTGCAGTGATAAAGTGTGAAACTTCCAGGCAAAATTTTTCCTGTGGGAAAAACCCCTTACCTTGTAAAAACACAATGACCACGGTTCTTCTGTGATCCCGGTGTTTGCTCAGTTCAGACGGCACAGAGCTCTCCTCAACCTTTCAGGGTCAAATCAGGCAATAAAAACCTGACTACACACAGGGGTTTCAGCCCTGCTCCCTGTGCGTGTTGCAGCCCTACAACCCATCTGCTAGTAGCCTAATGTTAATGCAGCCCAGAAATTATTTGCAAAGTTGCATTTTGTCAGAGATGTTTCCAGAATACTTTATGAGGAGGTTAAAATACCACATTTCTCTGTAAACATAACGTTAACAGAGTGCAACACTAAAGAAGTGCCTAAATAAAAGACATTTTTGTAATCTTTTTAATGGAAGAATACAATTGTATCCTTTAGCTTCAGTAGGACTTAAGTGTATGGTTGATTTTTAAGCACATCCTGGAGTACTTTCCTAAATCAGGATCTTGATTTCTAGCACTGTGGGTTTTTTCTAATTTGGATATCATTTATAATAAATTGAACTCTTTTCTCTTTTGACATATCATGCTGATCTATGGCTTGGCTTCCATTTTGTCCTGTTAACTAGAAACCCACTTCATCATGAAATATGTTCCTCATACTTTCTCCTACATAGTGAGAGAAAAACATTGATAAACATCAAGTGCCAGCCATTTCTCAAAAGCTTCCTACAGATCTCAGAGAAGGAAAATAAATACTAAACAAGCACTACTTGTTAAACTACAAGCTGACTATAGAAAGGAGTAAATGGAAGTGGACATTAGAGGGGACAGACTGCAACAAACCATGCCTCTGCTTGTCTTACATCCAGCACGCACGAGGCTGTGGAAAAAGTCATTTAACTTCAGTTTAGGTGGAGATGAAATAAAGCACTGATGTCTCTCATGAGTAACCATATGATGTTGTTTAAAAGTGCAGTGCTTCCAATGAAATGCTACAAGCGGTAGTGACCTTTCCCCAGCACTCCTCCTGAGGGTAAGCAGTTGACTTGTTAGAGTAAATAGTTTCTTGTTGCACTAACATCAAACTTTAAATTTCCCCCCAAATTTCAGATGAAACTTGTTTCCTTGGAGGCTTTTAGGAAATAAAGCTAATCCAGCTTTGGTCAAGTTGTAAGGCACCTGGTAACATGGGTTAACAGTTATAATAGTACAGCAAACCAGATTCGTCTGTTTGTGTAACCTCCAAGTCTGCTGCAGTTGGCCCCTGCCTAATCTTTATGCGTCCCAAACGCTGGATTCAGACACACTGAAATTTGCTGCCTGTTGCACAGCAGAGAAGAGCTGTTTGAGCTAAAGAACAATATTGGCAGAGGAACAAATGGCTTTGAACTGACTGTGAATAAATTTAAGCAATTACATTATTTCTAGCCAGCACAGGAACGAGACTCTGGAAGAGTCTTCTAATAGGAAAAGAAGGAACTGAGCCCTGGCCAGCTTTAAGATGAAGCTTGATGGGTTTATGAAGATAATTATGTGACAGAGTCCTCCATAGCCCTCTCTAACTGCAGGCTGGATCCATGAGTCTGGCTGCCTCCTCCAGCCTGAAGCGTGCCCACAAGGAAGGTTGGTTTTGATGGGGTCTATAGGTGAGGTGTGAAATTCCTGTTGGTGCTCCCAGGGGATCTCATAGAGGGGCTGCAGGAAAGCTTCTCAGTTGTCCCCATTTCTTTCAGCCCTGCTTTTCTTTTCCCCTTCCTTGTTCAGGACACGAACCTCTTGGATTCCTTGGTGACATTTTGCACACAGCCACAGGCATCAATGCACAAACACACGGGACTCCCAGCTTGTGGGTATGGTCCTGTTAACCCAGGACCCTCGTCTCTGTCATCCTCAGCAGGTGGGGAGATGTCTACCACTCTGGTCGTGCAAAGCGACCCTTACATTGAGATTTCTGACAAAGGTGGCAAAAGCCTCTGGGATCCTTCTTGCAGCAATTGGAAAATCCTGCTGCAGGAGGGATGCTGGAGATCCTTGGCCAGGCTCCTGCCCAAGCCAGAGCCAGCTGAGGCTCCTCTGGATGGGTTTGTACCACTGTGAGAGGGGTGGTTTCCTACTCCATGACTCAAACTTTAAGTCAAGGTAGCAGTATTCTCTCTGGTTTTCTTCATCCCAACCTTTTTTGTTGGGCAAGCAGGGTCACTTGTGCTTTTTGAAATAATGACAGCCTCACTGAAACCTGGAGTTTGTAGTTTGGGCTCTCACTTGCAGTGCTGTGACTGGAGACTGATGGGCCCCTGATGCCGTTGCTGTCAGCCATTGTGAAGCAATGCCTTCATTTTTATCCCTAATTATAGCAAGTTTGGTAACTTGGGAGAGATCTGTGAACCATCATCATTACAGGGGGTGTACTATGACTCGCCCTGAGGTATTAAGCCCCCTGCATTCTGGGTTCCAGCATTAAATCTGTGCTTGGAAGGATGCTGTATGCTTATTTACCTTACAGATGCTATGATTCCTGCCCCTCATCACAACACGTGTTTTACAGTGTGTGCACACAACTGTGAGGCTCCAAGGCCCAGTGTTCTAGAAAAGCTCAGTGCATGCTGCAAGCAGCAGAACTCACGGTTGCCTTTCTCCTATCCCTGTTCTGCCAAGATGCATATCAGCACAATGGAGAAAGCTCGGGAGAGATCAGAAGTGATGAGGCAGCAGAAATACAAGTATGGAAAAAAAAAAAAACTGATAAAGAGCTACTTATAAAGAAACAAATTTAGTTTTCCCCAAGTCAAAGGCATTTTTATTAGTTTAGTACGTTGGTACGATGCAGATATACAGCATATATGCTCTTTTCCAGAATTTCACCCTCAGTTCAGATGAGAATTTGCCCATAAAGCTCCAGTAATGTTTTTCTTTTAGTAGTGACACTTAACAAAATAATTAGGCAATTAATTGCCTAACTCCACAAGGAGCAGCCATTATTTCTTTCACTTAAAACATGTAAAAAGCTGTGTCATTTATTGATAGAGAGTCACATAATATTCCATGGCAGAACAGCCCTCTGGAGACATTACTCTATATGCTGTGAATGCATTTTGAGAATAATAAACAAAACTCGACTAAATCTTAAATGGGCTCATTCCTGTATTTAAAAAATACTGCCATTCATTACAATTATTTATTGTTTATCAGTGCACAGATGACTACTGCCCAGCAAGAATGACCTGGCTTGTACCCCCAGGAATTTATAGCCACAAACTCCATTCTCATACCAGTACCTGAGCAGGTGCACTCACATGAGCTCTGATTCAGCAAAGGGCATGAGCACATGCCTGGCTTTTGGGAGGGCAGCATGCTCCCAGAAGTCCAGGTTTAGAGAGGGCATGCGTTTCAAGAAGCTTGCTCACTCTGACCCTTCCATGGGTACAGGTGAGACAATATGTGGACAACAGTCCACACAGCCAGTAAAGGTGGTCACAGGTGTCTAACTGTTCTAATACAGAGCTTTAATTACAGTATTAATAGAGTTTGGCAAAGGTGGAAGTGTAGGTGTTGTCAGTGTCATTAGTTTGCTTATCTTCAAGTACTTGTCTCTGACTTCTAAATAGAGTCACGTATGAAGTTTCAGATATACAGCATGTGTTATCTTGGTTTTGTTGTTGCAAATAGATGGATATAAATTCCTTGTAAACTATCTATACCAATCTAAAGCCCCTGTAAGACTTAAAAGTTATCTCTCAATGGTACATTCTCTGGTTTTGCTGCTTAATTTGGTCTATGTGGTCTTTGCTGTAGCAGCAGCCGAGCAGCAAACCTTTTGGGTTAAGGTAGTGCTATAATCACTATATTCAAGATACTGTATTGATGGGCAAACTCATCCAAAATCAAATTAAAACAATCTATGATCTGAGAAAGGTTTGGACTTACCGCTTCCCAGAAAGGGAGAAATGCCATCACTGTGGGTCTTCCTGTGGTCTTGAGGTGCCAGATGCACATGTAAAAGAAAGATAAAATCGCAAATTCCCAGCTGGTGGCAAATCTGAAAATTGGAGCTGGGTGGAAGAGGCAGTGCAGTGGAAGTATTGCCGCTGTGCAGCTAGCAGGCTTGGAGGCAATTTAATTACTGACTGTTTTCTGCTTTGCAAGAAAACCACCAGAAAGCCCAGTGTTGTAACACGCTGCTGCGATGTTCTTCACATGCTGCATTTTCACATTTCATTTTGAAATGAAACTCTTGGGATTTTTATTTTATTTTAACATGCTTTATACTGCGATACTGAGCTTTGAAAATGCAAGTTGGAACGTTATTCAGTGTGCTGATTGAAACGTCAGTTTGTCAGAAATGAAACATTTTGATTAGATCATCCTTAAAATAATTTATCTGGAGCTTTATTTTGCAAAGAATTTGGCAGCGCTTCCTCCTCCGTGAAGCAAAACCAAATATTGAAACACCGAAGCCTTTGCAAACTGTACATCTGTCTCCGCACAACCCCGACGCACACACAGCTTTTCTTTTTCCTTTCTCCCCAGATAAAGAGGAATTTTATTTTAAATGCGAGTTTTTTAATGCCTGAGAAAATAGGGCAGTCACAGAGCCATGGCTTTAAACAAACTTTATTTGGGCGCTTCACTGACTGGCAATTGTGGGCAATCATTTTAGCTGTCACAAGGCCCAGAGAAATGTGGGAGAGCTCTTCCATGAAATGTTTATATTTCATAAACAAAATGATGTGCTTAACAGTCAGAGTGATGGGAGGGTTCCGGCTAATGCATTTTCCAATGTGTGAGGCAGATTATTAATGCGCTTCAGTAGCTGTTAATTTCAGTTTGCCGGAATGATTTATGGGGAGGTAAAGGAGAGAGACATAATCTAATTGAGATCAAAATCACTGTTCTAGTAGAGGAGCGCCAGCATGGACCCCAGCCGCAGCAGAATGATTAATATACAATAAGCAAATTATCCGTTAAATTATTATAAACATTACTTTTGACAACTCTTCTGTTGGCAGGGACAGGGGGGAAGAAAACAAACAAGCAAACAAGATTAACAAAACCCTGGGTAAATTTTTGTGGTATTTCTCTTCTATTATACGAAGATAAAGGTTGGATGCTTAGGAAAAAGAAAAAGCGTTAGGAGGGAGCATACACCCTGATCAATTGTAAGTCAGCAGGGGAAGCACTGATGCTGTAATATGAACAACAATTGAACAATCAGAAGAAAATCAATCTTGAAAAGGAAGAGGGAGACAGGGAAAACTCCCGTTTTGCCGGCAGGATCCACAGCTCAGTTTGCAGCCGGCAGCTCCCTGGTCATTACTGCCCTCGTTAGTATGTCCTGCCTGTGCTGCCCTTTGTCTTAGCAACTGGGATTGAGCACTCAGCATCTCTTTATGACACACTCCCAAAAGGGGTTGAGCAGTGCTAATCCTGCTTCTCTCCAATGCTTTGTTGTAATTTTTGTGTTTTTCCATCTTTTCGCATTTAGTTTTCTTTACTCAGCAGGTGACCTGGTTTTAGTCCTTTACCAGCTGCACACAGGGAGACAGCATTAATTATTCTGACTGTGTGAAGTGTGTTGGTGGTGTGTATGTGGGTATGTGCAGGTACCCCTGCAAGCAGTTCAAATTCATGTTAAAAAATAATTGAAGGAAGCCCAACGAATCTGACATACTGCAACACAAAGCTTTGGTCAAATACTTCTGTCTTCATTTTCTCTTCCAGAAAAGCTGTTTGCAGGAGTTAATATTGTAGGTAAACTGTGCACCTACCCTTCCTCCAATTCCCCTGTGCTGTAGAGTATTGAAAGGGTATTTTGGATTAGTCAAAAGCAAAGGTACTCCAATTTTCAGCAAATGAGAAAAGATCCATCGAAAGTCTTGTAGGATCGAACAGAAAGGATTTTTTTGACCAAAAATTAAATATTTCATTCATTATCAAGTTTGTTATAATGAAACAAAATATGTTCTAACGAACTAAATATTTCCAATTAAAAAAAAAAAAAAAAAGAAAAGAAAAAAGAAAAGAAAAAAGAAATGTGAGCATGTTGAAAAATATTAACCAAATGTTAACCAAAATTTTTCTGTGAGCTTGACACAGATTCAGAAAATATTTGGCTGGAATCAGAGAACAATTTAGCCAAATGGATTTCTGGGGGGGTATCCACCTAAGCGCTGTGCTCACAGTGGGGCTACCATCAAAGTCAGGCTCAGGGCTTCATTCTGCCCACTAACCTGTCCATGAGTGGAGATCCTGCAACCTCTCTGGGCCCCTCTTCCCAGGTTTGACCCTGGCCATCTTGAAGAATTTTCTGCTTATGTCTAATAGGGATTGCCCTTGCTATTATTTGTGTCTGTCACCTCTCACCTGTTCACAGGGGCTCCCCAAAATCTGCTTTGGTCTAGTGAAGGAAATTCATCTCAGATATCTGTCTGACACTGGTTTAGGAACTGCCATGTCTGTGGGAGCCCTTGCTGGGTCACCTGTCCTTCTCCCTCTTCTTAGGGTTAGGTTCCCAGTCCCTGTCCTAGATCACGTTCCCCACTGGTGTGTTGAGTCAGTATTGCTTGGCTGCACTCCCTAACACTGCAGCACCTTGTACTGGGGAGGGTCCAGCTCTCTGTTTTCACACTTACAGAATGCTTCCGATTCCTCTAATTCAAGATGCACATTGATTTCAATAGGGTTTGTCTTTATTTGTGTGTCTTTGCCTTTTCTGCTTCATCTTGCCCTGCCTTCCCATGGCTTACTACCATAGTTTACTACTCCATGACGTGCTGGAGGTTGGACTTGATGATCTTAAAGATCTTTCCGAACTTAGTTAATTCTATGATTCTATGGCGTGGTTTTGAAAAATCAGATATCCCATCCTGTCTAGTGCTTTCTGTGGAGTTCTTTAAAGTCCTTGTGCAACTCTGCTGGTCACGTCCAAAAGAAATAACACAATTTCCATGAGGGTTAGCAAGCCCAATATAGAAGCAAATATTGTTTGTGCCTAATAGGGCTGGAAAAACTATCTAAGAACCATTTGTCTGCTGAAAGCATGGTCCTTGCAATGCTGACAAGATCAGGGAGTGCTAGGAGGTGATCACACAGTGATGGCCACAGAAATCAAAATTTCTCTCAGGTTGGTAAAATTTATCCACTGGAATCAAATAACCACTAGTGTACCTCTCCTCAGTACAGGTAAGGGGGTGACTAGAGCAATTTTAATTTATACCCTAACACTGTGCACCTTGGAGACTTTCGGTAATGAGCCTTGTGCTACTGTGAATTGTCATTGCTTCTCTACACAAGCATGGCAGATGGTTGTTGCAGAACTTGTCTGATAGAGCCATGCATCCTACCCTAGGTTGGACTTCTGAGAGGAAGCAGTCATACATTAGTTCTTTGTTTGCTTAAATCCTGCAAAAGCCCCAAAATAGGATCTGGAATAAGATCAGTAAAGAACTTAAAACAATCAGCAAAAGAACAAGTAGCATGATTCTGGCGCCAGAAAAGGACCTAATCCCAAATAAAGGATAAGAACATAGGCACCAAAACTTTGGCTTTTGTCTCACACTTTTCTAAACAAAAGTCTGCTTTACATTAGCCGGATGAATACATTCAAAGAATGAGCCACAGGCTTTGAGCTGGAGTGCAGAAATTCTTAGTTTGAGTTATTAATCTCATTTGCAAGGAACTTCCTTTCCTTTGCCAATCCCCCCATTCTCACTGTTAATGATTATAAAATAACCATTATTGTAATGATTATTAATGATGATGGAATAACCATTATGATTATGCAAAGTCTTTCAGCTGGCTTGGAGACATGAAACCACAACATGTCTCATTTTCTTGCTCAAAGGGAAGCCTTTTTGGGATAAACGCAAAACCAAAAGTTGGTTCAGCACCCACTGGACGCAGCAAGAAATCTTCTGTTGATGCAGCACCTCTGCTGCGTCTTTCCTGTGCCCCAAATCAAGCACCTCTGAAGAGGCTGACAGAAGGATTGAAAAAGATTCTTTCCAGACCGAACTGGTTTTCTGTCCAGCTTCCTTCTCTTATAAGAAAACTTCCATGGCAGTGAAAGATAATTTCTTCTCATGTTTTTAATATCTGGCAAGCAGAACTATGCTTGAAATTTTTAGGGCTGTAGGTCAAAGCAGAAGATCCAGCTGTGTCCCTCCCCATTTCCCAACCAGATCCTGCAACCTAACAGGTAATCCTGTAATGGTGCTCTTTCCTGGAGGCTGACACCATAAACATAGGGCTAGTGAGCAAGCAGCACCTTTTGTCATCAAACTGGGTTGATACAAAGTCCACCAAAGTCAATAAAGAGACTGGCTCTCCCTGTTGCCTGAAAAGGTTTAAATTCACTAATGAGCAACACTGTTAAACATGCAAAAATAATAAAATGAATGACAAAAACATACATCTTTTTCCGCAAGTAGCAGGAGCATTGGCTATAGTCAGGCACTGGAAAACATATTTAAAATCCTACCCGGTTCTTTCTGGGTTAATTCAGCCTATGACCCAGTGCTCTGCTCATCCTAATATTAACTCTGAGAAACTTTTCTTTTAATCATGTGGAATCTCTGTTTGTTATTCTGACTGTTGCACTTGGCTCCATTGGCTGTCCCGCTGCCTGGCAGGATCCTGGCAGTTAGCAGAGGAGAGCACCCATGTAAACACCCACTCACCCCTCCCTAGAGCCAAAAGGGTTTTGCTGATGCTAAGTGCAGACAAAAGGGAGTAGACATAGATTCGAAGAATCATTTAGGTTGGAAAAGACCTTTAAGATCCTCAAGTCCAACCATTAAC
This sequence comes from Psittacula echo, assembly GCF_963264785.1. Taxonomy (NCBI): domain Eukaryota; kingdom Metazoa; phylum Chordata; class Aves; order Psittaciformes; family Psittacidae; genus Psittacula; species Psittacula echo. The sequence goes on from NC_137735.1 coordinate 63,662,717, forward strand.
CCGGCACCACCAAACCCACCACTAAACCATGTACCTGAGTGCCATGTTTACACATCTTTTAAATACCTCCAGGGATGGTGACTTACACCATTTGCCTAGGCAGCCTGTTCCAGTGCTTGACAACCCTTTCAGTGAAGACTTTTACCTAATATCTGTTCCCCCCAACACTGCTGACTGATGCTGCCCTTGGAGGCAGCCTGCCCACAGACAAGCTAGACAATGTCCCCTGGGTTCAGACATAGCTGGGGTGAGCCACAAAACACAGACACTTAACCCAACCTCCTGCAAGATTTCCAGCGCTTTTGAGTCTGCCACATATGGCTAAAAATCTTCAGGTGCTCCCCAGTCCTTCTTGGCAGAACTTCATCTTCTTCCTAACTCACCTCCAGAAATAGCCGCACAAAGAAGTTGTTTAGACAATCAGCTGCTTCAGGGAACACCAAAGCCTGGGCTCAATTCACTGCTGTGCATGACAGGTCCTTTGGGAGGACACAGGCATCTTATCTTTCATGTTGAAAATTGTGGGATGAAAAGTTGTGTAGGGCAGGCTTGTATGTTAGGTAACTTGGGATCATTGGGCTTTCTTTGCCAACCCCTGAAACTCTCCCAGGTTTCATTTCCTACATGTAGAGTACTGGCTTTCGGTCCTGTAAAAGGTGCATTCTTCTCTTATCTTCTTTTCCATATTCCCCGTGGTTTACGTGACACCAGGAAGAAGAATGTGTAAAGTAATGGCACCTGTTAGGTTATCAGACCTGGGAACAGAGGCCAGTTTGTTTGCAGTGCAGGGCGTTTAATTTTCTAATGCTTACTTTTACAGAGGCTGAGGAAAGTGTGTTCCAAACATGCACAAAGTATTAACATGTGACCCTCTACGATGCATCCCTGATATGACGACACATGGAAATAATGTTTTAGCTTCAAGGGCATCAGCAAATTAAATGCTGTTTAATATTTGACCCGATATATTGAGGAAGGATCTGTCAATAAATTAATCTGTTGGTTGCAAAGCTAAGCTGTGTTGCGTGACTTTATTTCAGCACATACCCACAAACAATATTCAAACAAAAGCAATACAAAGTATGCATTGTTTTAGCTTAGTAGCCTAGAAATGAGCCACTCAACACAGCTTAGTTTAATAGTTGGGAAATGAGTATTTGTTTATGTTGCGCAGACACCAGAGGAATACCCAGTATTTCCAGCAGGGCCTCCAACTTGTCTACTCCTGTAAGCAGGGCTTGAAGAGAGGGTTCAAAGAGCACACGCTCACATGCACACGTTTGAAACCATTGCATTCAATCTCATTTCGTCTACCTGCATCTATCGAAACTTTAGTATAATACCAGTTACCTGTTGCATTAGGTAATAGCTGATATTTGCAAAGTGCTTTGGAATCTGAGTCTGACCTTGTGTCTTGGTTTGGGATCAGCATGGTGATGTTGCACTGTTATGTGTTCAACCAGCTTTTTCTAGAGTGCTCGCTAATAGTTTCCTGAAACTTCCTCCCTTTGCTTCTTGTTCTTGTATGTATGTAGGTATGCATATGTGAATGTAAATATCTTTGTTAGCATACAAACACACGTGTGTGTAAGCACACACAAAAAGCTGCTGTACATAAAATACATTTCATTATTTATTGCGTATATGAGAAAACACACATAAGAATAATGAAATGCAGTAATCAGTGTGTATGTTTCTTCACAAAAGTGCAGTACCTATATCCTATATGGGCAGAATTTCAGGATGATTAACTGGCCACTATGCTGCTTTTACAGGAGGCACCTGAGTGATGCTGGGAAATGTGAGCCACTTTCTGGCCCATGTGTCCAGTTCCTTCCTATGGAAATGATAGTGCAGGGCGCAATGCTGCATCCCAGACCCTCACACCCTGGCCTGGAGTCCAGAGCTGGGCGGAGAGTTTTCAGCTGTGCTGAAGAATTGAGGGGGCTGTGGTTTACAGCAAGACCTGGGTGTTCTTATAAATATTTCCCTTGGCTCCTTAGATCCTGTAAAAGTAAGAGCTGAGGTTTGCTTGTTTGCAGTCGTTCATTGTCTCTGGACAGAAAGGCGCTTATTTAAGTCTCTGCAAATTCGCTCCTGCATAAAGTTATGTGTTTGAAACTCAGGTTGGCTAGAGGTTGGCACTGCTGAGTTTCCATTACTGTTGCTCTGGTGTGCCCCTGAATGCCCTCCTTGCAGGAAAGCACAAGCAGCTAAGCAGATGCTCAGCTCCAATAGGATTTAGACATAGGCATTGGTGTTTTTCTGAAAGAAAACTTTGTTGGATTAGTGCCAAGGAAATTCAGACTGATCTCAGAAGAAAAGCTGGAGACAGATGCACAGATTTAACAGCACCATTTAGTATTTGGCCTCAGAAAATACCTGTTCCTCTGCTAAAGATCATGTGTCCCATAAAAGTCATTCATGCAAGACGTGAAGCTTGTGTTGGTGTGCACCAGCACATATCATCATTTTCAAACCATTAGGATCCCTAAGAACCTTAGTGGAAGCTGGATATGACCTTTAAAACCCAGAAATACAGTTTCTACAAGTATAATTCTTATTTTTAAGCTGTTTCCCTTGTAAATTATGGGGCTAACAGCTGGCTTCCAATGAAGTCAACTATTAATTGTATGTTCGCTACCCTGCCTTGTGTAAATCAATATGAAAAATGAGCAGTCTCCTACTATACAGCGCAGACACTCTACATGGGGAGGTAATTTAAGGCTGGATGTCACCTCACTTGGAAAGGCTTCTTTACTGCAAAAAAGGCAACGAAAAAAACTTACTCTAGGGAAAGCTCCCCTTGGTTCCTGTAGGTGCCAACAGAAAAATCATACAGCTCTGGCAGTGAAACACAACTGGTGCTGTTGTTCTTGCACAAATATAAGTATCAAGATACATTACTGTCTAAATGAGCTGACTTTGCCAGTGGTGACACTACAGATGATGTGTTATATGACCAAATTATACCTTTGAAGCAAGAGTGTAAGTTTTCAAGGGTTTTACATCTTGGATTTTCCTCATTTGGACTCAATTCACTATTCACATTATGCTAGTGAAGTTAGTAAGATTATTTCACGCTTCACCCTGTGTCCCTCAAATTGGGAAGTAGCACATTTTGTGCCTGAATATGTGCTAGAAAATTGAAAGAATTGCCTTGGTTGTCTCATAGGGCTTGTGAGTCATAATCACTAGTCCTGCTGCCAGCTGTTACTGCAGAGCTGAGCACCCGTTCCTAGGTTGCTGGTGTGTTGTAGCTATTTCCCATCTGCAGTAGCAATGAATGACAGAATCTTAGAATCAACCAGGTTGGAAAAGACCTTTAAGATCATCAAGTCCAATCTTTACCCTGGGACTGCCAAGTCCACCACTAAACCATGTCACTAAGGGCCTCATCTACACAGAACTATCTGTTAATTGAATAGCAAGAGCTACATTTCAGGCTTTTTTCCTGAATGAGAAAAAAAAACAGAAGTCATAATTCTGGCTGTGTTCATTTGGCTTTTTGGTGAGGGTGTTGCCTGGAGGGAGCAGACCCTGACCATCAGACCTGTGACCCATTCGTGTTCTGCTCTGGAGCCCAGCAGTGGGACTTACGGCCCTGCCCTCAGGGATGTGTGGTGATCTCACAAGCCAACCCCCTGTTTTCCCTCAACTGAACTCACAGCTCCCATGTAAAACCTCAGAGAGCTAATGCTCAGGAGTCAACAGTTATTTCTGTCAGCTAGGACCTGCCCAATCCACTTTGTCAGTTCAAGGAGAAAGAAAATACGAGAAAACTATCAAGTTTTAAGTAAAGCATTGTGAAGTAGCAGAGCATAACTGCACAAACCTTGTTTCCAGCAGTAGATTGGATTATCTGTATATTGTACCATAAATGGGTTAGGAGTACAAGCAGGAGATGCCCTGGTCATTTTTTATTTTTTTTATCTTCCTTTCTCTGCCTTTTTTTTTTTTTTTTAAGTGCAATTCATGTGTCAGGAAATCTTTGACAAACATTATTTCCGTACTTAAATTGAGCAATGAATTGAAACTGGCAAAGGAAAAAGGGAAGAGAATATGTTCTATAGCTGTGTCTTTTAAATTGCTTTATCTATTGATAGTTTTGTCCCATGCTAAATGCAATTTCAACAATATAGAAAGCACAAACTGAAAAACTGAGCTCTAATTAAATCAGTAATGTTTCATTATTTCATGTGAACAATGCGAGTCTAAAGTGATCTTTCCACAGAAAAATTAAATCAAGTTCTATGCGAAGACTGCCATTTCAAATGTATTTCACATCCAGTGTTCCTAACAGGTTTGGCTTGCACAGAAGAGGACTGTTAGCTGTGAGAAGGCCCCCAGAAACAGCATTCCCACCTCCTTTTCTCAATGATGTCTTCCATGGAGCTCAGGAGCTCCTCCAAAAGCAGTACCAGGATAACATCTTATGGATACAAGAGCAATTTCCCTGTAGGAGATGTAATTACAGCCTCTGCTAAGTTAATAAATAGGTCTCTTTGGATGTTAGTTAGAGTAGAACATATTTAAAAGTTGCTGGCTTATTGTGAGATTCAGCTGCAGGTGTGTGTGCTCGAGGAGTGGGTACTGTACTCCGATGTGCCTTAGTGACTGTACTGCTGGAGCAACTTGGCATGGTGTTGTTAACATAATGTTCCATACAGCAACCTCCTCTGACATAACCTTTCTGTGTGCTCCTACAGTGGTGGGGTTTTTTTTCATTACTGTTTTATACAGCCCTAGAGAGAGCTGGCATAATGTTTCCCACTCCTTCAGGTAACTTTCATGTCAGCTCACATCCCCTGCATGGCATCCTACCTACTATCATGTAGTGAATGGGTAGCCAGTACAGACATCTACACCTGCCAAGGGTACCTGGTGGCTGTGCCAAGCAATCCTTACAAGGAGGCTGTCAATGGCTCTGTAAAGGATGCTGTCTTTTCCACAGCAGCTACCATGTTTCCAAACAGCCTGTACCCACCTACCTGTCAGCCTTGAGGGGGATATTTCCCAGTAAGCTGACTCCATTCTTGGCAGCGGCTTCAGAGATTTGTATTAGCTGACAGAAGAGGGAAGGGATATGTTGCTGTGGGAGGGTTCCGCCAATCCTACTGCCTTCTTACACAAGACATAGAATCATAGAATCATAGAATAGTTAGGGTTGGAAAGGACCTTAAGATCATCTAGTTCCAACCCCCCTGCCATGGGCAGGGACACCCCACACTAAACCATGCCACCCAAGGCCTCATCCAACCTGGCCTTGAACACAGCCAAGGATGGAGCATTCACAACCTCCCTGGGCAACCCATTCCAGTGCCTCACCACCCTAACAGTAAAGAATTTCTTCCTTATATCCAATCTAAACTTCCCCTGTTTAAGTTTGAACCCGTTACCCCTTGTCCTGTCACTACAGTCCCTGATGAATAGTCCATCCCCAGCATCCTTGTAGACCCCCTTCAGATACTGGAAGGCTGCTATGAGGTCTCCACGCAGCCTTCTCTTCTCCAGGCTGAACAGCCCCAACTTTCTCAGCCTGTCTTCATGTTTGCTTTTAAACTGCGTAAGAACCTTTTGTGGTCTTTAGTACCTTTCATCTGAAAATTGGAACCACCTATCCCTGTTGCATTTCATCCTTTTTGCAAGTAACATGGTTACGACTGTTATTGGTGAGGAAACGGAGCTGTGGTAGTGAAGTCAGTTGGCCAGGTTGACAGAGCCAGGAACCCTAGAGCTACCCTGCTTCTCAGTCCTCCATTAACAGAGCACAGGCACACAAATGCCAGGCAAAGAGGAAAACTAGAGTGAGAACCAGAGAGGCACATTAACAAACTTGGGTGGTCAGGTCCGAAAGTCAGCCAAACACACTTGCCTTGCTAATCCACAATTTGTGATTCTGAAGAAAAAGATGACAACGATGGCAAAGAAGGGGGAGTTCACAACTCACAAACCAATTTGTGTTGTTTCTGCAACACTGCAAAAGTGCGACTCATGAATATGCTAATGAAATTGCAATGAGAGTTTTGGCACCGTTTCATCGCCTCAACTAGATTAGGGAGCAATCACACTATGGGTTTACATGTCTTTGGGAACTACTGGGGAGGGGGAGGAAAAAATAGATCTACAATATTTATAATTCAACAAAAATTGCGCTGCCTCTATCATAAAATAACAATAATGACTGTGAATTGATAAGGAATAGCTTTTGGGTTAGCCAGCAGGCTCACTGTTAAGACCACTTTCCATGCCACTGCATTGGCACAATGGTCCCTTCCCACAGAGGAGCAGTCTGTGCCCAGAGGTGCATGGTGCTGTGCTCCCATGTTAAGTCCCATCCTAGAGCAAGCAAGCAGGTAGTACACACAAGAGTGCAGAGAGAGCAGGATCATGGGATTGTCCAGCTCTGCTCATCTTTCTCTAGGATGAGAGAGCAGGAAAACAGCAATGGAGGGAAGGTTTGCATCCCTTTCAGCTGAGGCAAGAGAGAAGCAGCCAAGCAGGGGTGAGGAATGAGATCTGGTGATTTGGGCATTGCCTTCTCAGGAAATTTTTAGGTTAGACTTCTACTGCCCCTGGTTTACATAGAGCAGTACAAGATCTCTGGACTGGGAGACATCTGGGAAGTTGATCATCAGGCTTGTTTTGGGATACAAAATATAGCCATAAACAAAAATTACTAATTTCACAGTTCAGTTTTCTACATGGTCTGTCCCAAAAGAGAAGCACACACACACACATTTTAAGTCCTTTTTGTAGGTGAGAGCTGTGAATTTCAACAAATTAATCACCTCCTGATAGATGGTCTACATGGAAGAGCACAACTTCAGCCCTGTTACCGCTTGACCTCTTTTGGATGCTGTATGATGCACATGTTAAAAAAAAAAAAACCAAAAAAACATAAACAAAAATTAGGCTTCAGTTTTTGTGGTTTAGTTCTACAATTAAATCCAGAAATAAATACTGTAGATAGCTCCAACACATTATACCTACATATAATGTCTGTTTAAGCAACTGAATTAGTAATAATCCTAGGGTTGACTGCAGCAGGAGCAATAGGAGTCTCAGAAGGAAACATGGCATAGAAATAAACCCACAGATCAGATCCTCCTCGTTTCCTCCCATGAATAGTCTGAACACTGTGCTAAAACCTTTCCTTGTGCCGTTTCAAGTGAAATGGGAAATGCAAAAGTCTCATTTTCCACAGCAACATTCTGGACTTTTATGCTAGCCTCTACTCAGCCCCTCTTCTTGCTTTTTCATGGGCAGTCATAAACCCTCAGTGGAGTTGATCCTATAATTAGCTTAACTCTTTTATTTCTGTGGAATGAATAAGCCAGGTAAGAAAGACTTGGACTCTTGGCCACCTTTTTTACTCTTGGCCACCTTTTTTACTCTTGTTGACTGTGGTTGTTGCCATGATTAGAGAATTTGCAGAGTGGGATGATGCTGATTTATATCAAGTGAGGATATTGTCTCAGAAACTTCTGTAATGACACTTTCAGAACTGATGGCTCATTTAAAAGAAATTTCAGAAACAGGAACGCACAGGAGCCATGGACACTCATGGAAATTTGCATCTAGTTTTTAAGGTTATCTGTGCGTTGATTTGTTCAGGGCTTTACACGTACAGCCTAGCGCTATCAAAACAAATGGCATTGCATTGAACACACTGATGTCGTAAAGGAAGAGGGGATATAAATTCCTCAGAACTGATATAGAAGAAGATATCAATGACTGTAAAGGGGTGTAAGGTAGCATAATTCATTCCAAGAGCCATTTACCTGTTTGATACCTGGTAGGTATCTGGGACATTCAATAATATCACCCTTGCTGGTTTATTTACTAACCATCATAGTTATTCTTTTCATTACCTCCACAGTGTAATGGTTATTTTATGAAGGCTCATTAAATTTAATGAGACACCACCAGATTTTATTGCCTTCTAATAAAACGGGTAGGGGGAGCTGTTTTCCTTCTGATTCATGCAGCTCCAGAGTACCTTAAATAGTCAGGTATTCAGCTGGGTTATGAGCAGGGCCCCTGACATTCTTTCTGGTGGCCTCCTTGGGGAATGTCAGCTATTAACAGCTATTCAAATAAAGATGCATACAGGGATATGCCTAGATAGGTAAAAGTTTATTTTACAAACATGTCTATCTATCTATTTTATATATATGTATATATATTAGACCTGGGCATTTTTTTGTTCCAATAGAAGACACATTGCTGCCAGAATTAGAAAGATATTCTCAGTCAGGAGCTTGAGAATACACTTATCAAGGTCCTCAGTGGGTCACATGGCAAATCAAGGGTAGTTTCTCCTAGCAAAGAATCAGGTTCATGACTGCTTGGCTTCTTCATTTATTTATTGACCAATTTTCCATTACAATTATTAATTTTATCAGTTGTTTGTTTTTTCAGTATGGCAGTTAGGGAGATTTTGGAAAACCTTGTACCATGAAAAAAAAAAAAAGGCTTAAAACAAGAGAGAACTCAAGCAACAATCTTCTATACATGCCTCCTCAGGATGTGAGGAAGATGGTGGTACACTTTGCTCCTCTTCCAGAGGGCCATTGTCTACAAACACCTACAAGAAACAAACACACAAAAAAATTGTCTATAAGACTGTGAACCGGGTATTCACTGTTCTGTGTGGCAAATGAGCCCTCCAGCTCCCTCTTCTTCACTTGTTTCCCTCGGGTGACTTGCCTGGTGCACCGACTCCTCACTGTGTCTCTGTATCTCTCTCCTTATCACCGTGGGATGTTTCGCTTTCCCAGTGACTCTCTACAGTCAGAGTGAGAGATTTAGAGCATGTCCAAACCTGGTGGTCTTGGGCAATTGTTCTGGCAGACTGATAGTAGGAATGTAAGTCAGACCATTATACCTGCATGTCAGGGATTCATCCAATATCTGTATTCTAATGATCAGTATGAACCCTTATTTCCAGCCAGATGTTACGGCTCGATTTTAAATGTTGAGCTGATTACAGTTCAACATTACAAAGCAGACTTTTGCTTGCAAAATGTCTATTCGTCAAGCCACATCTTTCCCCTAGAAACTGTAATTTGGGTTAAGTTCTCCCCTAGAAAGTTTACCCAGATTCGGGAAGAAATGGGAGATAAGAGTCATGTTTAGCTAGAGGCCCAGCAGCGAGGGCATTTACCTAAAAAGAAGGGACATCTGGCCTCTCTGCTCAGCTCTGATGCAGTTACAGACTCAAAGCTGAACAGCTCCATCCAGAGAGAAGTCCACACCAGAGCAACCTGCAGCCCAGCTGCAAGGGGTTTGATTGGAAGAGAATCCGAGTAGAAGTCCTTGTTTTAATTCAGAAGAGATAATCAGGCTTGAAACGGGGTCTCTCATTTCCATTGGTCTCTTCTGTCCAGATTTGTTGTTCTTGTTTTAATAAACTCTTCAGAAAAAAAAATTGGATTTGCCTTGGTACAGAGTGCAAAGTATTATGAAAGCTCAGTAACACTTTGCAGATTGGAAACTACTTTCCCATTTGGTTCAGTGCTTGTAAGTACAATATTGTGGTATTTTACAAATGAAGCTTGTTGGCTCTGTGAGTTGACATTCCCGGGCAAGTGCCTTGCCATCCATGAATTCTACTGGTTCTGATGATCACATCTCCACCGTATACGTTTGGACATGCTCTTCAAAGTGGAGCAGAGCAACCTTGGGCTTTCTGGGAGGAAACAGGGAAAGAAGTAACTGGAATCCCAGCTGCCCAACCTCACAAATGAAAAAAAAAAAAAAAAGGAATTAAAATGGACCAAGTGCTGCATTTATGCTGTACCGGTGTAAAGCCGGAGGACCTCCTGTAACTCGATTTGTGGAACTGACAGGAAGATTTCTTCCTTGATATATACCCTATATCCTTATCATAAAGGGAGCAGTTAAGAGGTATATAAAAAAACCTGTCTGTCCTCATTAGAGTAAAGTTGAGTATAGTCTATTCTTGCTTTAATGCAGTGATCTAATTAACCTTTAGCCAGAATTAAAATGACCTTGAATTGGCCTTGTGACCTCCAACGCTTAATGTTGTTAACTTTAAACAAGCTTTTTTGGGGTGGCGGAGAGCAGCATCTGTTAAAATGGGCAAAAGGTCGAATCCATTTACTTAAATACACCTACTGCATACAGTGCTGGTGGATGCGCCGGCTACGTTTTTAAAAGGGATAAAAGGTGTAGCTTTGAAGATAAAGGGCAGGCGGTATGTAAGAAACCGGCTGAGGAGGATGGAAAGCCGCTCTCAAGATGTGTTTTCACCATCTCGTTATACTTTCTCCGCAATAAGCCTCCTCGGGTTTTCATTTCAATTTCTGCTACGTGTAACATACCGCAGTGTGCAGCATCAAGCCGCTCGGTGGGCTCTGTGCCTGGTGTTGTCCTTCCCAGAGGAAGGCGTGGGGCCGGGCGCTGCTCTCCTAGGGGCAGAAGGTGCCCCTCATAGCAGCACCGTCACGATTTGGGCTGAGCTTTATGTTCCACCGGGGTGAGGGAAAAGTATTCTCATGTGTAAAAAGAAGTGGATGCCCAGTTGAATTCCTGGATAGCAAGGTCACTGATGGAAATTGCTTAAAAAAATACACTGTCAGGACGAAGAATTTCAAAGGCAACATATAAGAATTTAGACAAAAACAATCTGTTCAGACGTCTCCTCTGATTGATACTAAGGCGCCCGCGTGTTCCCTGCAGAAGTCGTTTTCGCTCTCAACGCCGGGCTGCCGCCTGCGGGTGTCACGCGTGGACGCACCGGCCCCTCTCCTGGGGGGTTCCCGGTCCCCGCGCTGTCCGCGGCCCCTCTGCTCCACTGCACAAGCCGCTGTGGCCGGCTTCTGCCTCTGCCAGCCTGCCCGTGGGCGCCCCGCATGCCCCGGGCACCGGGCGTGTTACTATCACCGCTACAGAGATGTTGTTATTCTTAACGGTGCGGGTAATGCTGTTGTCCCCTCGGTTCCCGAAGCGTTTATAGAGGCTGCTCCGTCCTTCTTCCGCGCAAAGTCAGACCTTAAATGCCGGCTATTTGCAGTACATTAACATAGTACATTAACATTTGTAACGTGGCGATTATTTTACATAATCGATACCATCAAGTTCCTTTTCTTTGGGACCCTCGTGTTTATTTACACTTACTCCGCACACGTCAGTTTCCATCAGGAGCAAGCGCGATTTTTCTTGTCCTACACCTGCTCTCGGGACAAACTTAATTCACCGCCCCGGCCCCTGTGATCCCGGTGTGCTGATCCCGGTGTGCTGACGACGGCCAGGCTCCTCCGCTGCCACACTGGCCTTGAGCACAGCGAGATGGGGGGAGGACAGAGTGGCTGAGATATTAATTGTTGTTATTATTATTTATTATTATTTCTTTTTGCGGCAGTTTCTGTTTATGGCGTGATGCATTTGAGCCCAAACACATTAGGTGCATTATTCATTGGGTACATTTGTCAGAACATGCATGTGTATAAAGAACTAATGATCCATATTAAATTAATGACGCTATAAAAAAGAAAAATACCCCATACATGCGGTTTATGACGGCAACTCCCGACTTTGATAAACCATAGAAAAGACCTAATCAGATGAAGCATTGGACTGTTCCGTCTCAGAAATTACATTTCTCGAAATGTGCTTGTACACAATGTTGGTTTTATTAAAACAAATTAATTCAGTCATTAAGGAATCATACGGCAAGTGTCTCATAAGTCAGGACCTCCAGTGTAACAAATTGATTAAATGACTGTGTAATAGTCTCTTTAAACAAATCTAGTGTAACAAGTTAATAGATCTGCTCAATTACCATGCTGGGGTGATGAGGATGTGGGCAACTCTCTCATTAAATCCGGGATAGCGGGGGGGGGGGTGGGCTGGTAGCGCGGAGGTGCGTGTCGGTGGGGCAGGGCTGCGCTCCCGCAGCCCCCGCGGGGAAGGGATCGGGACCGGGTGGAGATGGCTCAAGGCTCAGGGCAGGGCTGCCCCACGGTCTAACCGACGGGCTCCTCCTGACACCCCAGAGCCGGGGGCGAGGGAGGAAAATCTATTACCCCGCTACCATTTTGTTAAGTGTTTGCTCCCCGTTGTGACCCTGCCACTTTATCTGTTGATTTTTATTTTCTGAGTGCATGTTGCCCATATGTTACTCTAATAGTTGCTATAATTCTTGAGCAATAGGGCTCGTATTTTACCTAGCTGAATTAAAAAGAATGCACTTTAATAAAAAACCCGAGCAATACACTAATGGCTTGACATTGATGTATTTGCATAAAGATGAATTATATGGGCTCGCTTGACATGACTTTCAATAAATGATCGAGGACGTTATTGCAGGGATGCACTTGGGTGTGTGCAGTGGGCTATGGCCACCGGGCCAGCGCCAGCCGCTCCCCGCAGCCCTGAGACCCCGCAGGACACCGACCGCCTCCGCCACAGTCGGACAGATGGGCAGGGGTTAAAGTCCCTGGGGCGCGGAGGGGTGCCGTGCTTCCTGCCAGTGTCGTTGTCATATAAATAAAACTTCGTTCTCATGAATCATGTCTGCTGGAACGCGGAGACGCGGGTGCGGTGCCGGTGCGGTGCGGGTGCTGGATGCCCGCCGCTCCCTGCGGCATCCCCGCCGCCTGCCTCCCGCTTCCCGGCAGATGTTTGCGTTCCTCCCGGAGACTTGTAACCGCTGTTCGAGACAGCTGGTACACGCTGCCAGAAACATGTATCTGGAAAATACCTATCGATGCAGAAGGTAAATGCGGAGCTGCAATTAAGAGGGAGCAGTTTATCATACTTTTGAGTCTGCGTGCAGCCACGCCGGCTCCGAGCGCGGGATCGCCTTGCAGACTCCAGTCCCTCCCCCAGTGGCCTCGGTGCGGGAAAGGGAGCTCTGGAAGGGCGGGCCGGGGGTGAGAGCCCACCACCCGCATTTTAACCCTTGGTTTCTCCGGGGTGCGGGATGACTCATGTCCCGAGGGAAGGGATGCCGAAAGCAAAGCCTCGGGGCTGCTGGCATGGGTACAACGAAAGTCTTGCACGCAACGACATCACGGCGTCAGAGAGCGGCAGAGCGTGTGCTTGCTATGGGAAGAGTTACAAATTAGTATTACTGAGAGAGGAGTGATGAACGATAACGGGATTTCGGGGGCTCATGAAAGGCGAATACACGTGAGGGGAAACGTGGGAGAGGTCACCCATTGAAGTGGTCTGGCTGTCCCGAGTGGCTGTCAGTCTGGACATCTCTCTAGCAGGGACACAGGCATTGCTTCCCCTGCTGCATACGCTGGGAGCTCTGGGTGGGAGTTGCTGCCGCGATGGAAGAGACCGAAGGCCTCAGGGTTGTGACAGAGCTGGTGTGGGGCCTGTCGGGGGCCGGGTGACAGCGGCGTAGGGACCGGGACATCCCCCGACACCCCGCACATGCCCTGAAGGGAGTGGCAGCTCCGCTTCCCCACGAGGATGGAGATCTTCCTTCCTCCCCTGCCGCCGCTCCTGCTAGCCGGCACCTTCCCCTTGTCCCCCGCGTCCCCCGGGGAGAAGCCCGGGCTGCGGCCTCGGGGACCTGCGGCGCTGCGGTGCGAATCCTGCCCGCGTCCATATGTCCCGCATCCATATGCATGTCTCCCGCGGGAATCAGCTGCCGTCCGAGAGTGGGGAACGGGCAGCGGGATTGGCCTCCAGCCCCGTTTTCCTTCCTGTGCCTCCCTTCCCTCTCTCTCTTCCCGACGCCTCGAAATGCCGACGGCTGTTGTAGGGCGTTGGAGAGGGACCCCCCTGGGGCCTGTCTGAGGGCAAAAAAAGTTTCCTCCGCCCGCGGTGCTGCTCGTTGGGCTGGAGAGGGGCCGCAGCGGGTTCCCATTGCGAAGTTGCTCGGCAAAGCAGCGGCATTTGGAAAAGCAGGGATGATGCTTTCGGCACCCTGCGATTGAACAGCCAGGAATTTCACCCGCGTTATCTCCTACGCCCCAGGGAAGGCACATGGCAGGGACTGAGGCAGGGCAAACCCAGAAGCAGTCCCTTTATTTCCTCTGAGCAGGGAAATCCCGCATATATATGCAGTTTAAAACCAAGGGCTCTGTTACAGAGAGAAAGAAAAACCAAGAGCTGTTTGTGAAGGGAGATGTGGGGACCAGCCGGCGGTGGTCTCTCGCCACTCAGCCAAGGACCACTTGCGTCGCTGCTTACTCCCCGCGGAGCTTTCGGCCCGGCCCACAGTGCGGGGTGTTCCGCGAGAGGCTCTGCTGGCCCGCCTGCTGCTAGAGATGGGATCGTGCCTCACTTTTTTAATGTCGCTATCCCTGAGTTTACACCATCACACAGCAAACTCCTGCGTGTTTGAAAGACTGAGCTGAAACTGCGGCTGATCTCTGCCAGGCCCCACGCACGGGGGGGCTTCACTCCCCGTGAAGCCCGCTGACATTTTGTCTCCTAATTGTTCACCGCGATGTCCATGGCAGCGATCCCGAGGTTTAGTTATTGGATCTCCTCCTAAAAAGTCCTCCCCTGGAGGAGCTGGTGGCTGCGCCTCTCCGCCAAGCCCGTTTTGGCTTCCAAAACCTGCCCCGAAGGGGGAAAGAGGGGGTGAGCTCGTGTGAATAACCTGCTCTTTTCTCCAGCGCCCAGACAAAACCAGCCCAACCAAGCAAGCAGAGCTGGGCTTCCCCCTCCCCCCTCGATTCCACTTTGCCGGTACCAACTTCAACTGGTGGCCAGCTGGGTCTCCGTGCAGAAGTAAATTAACTGGAAAGCCTCCGTCCCTGCTGCAGTCCGCTGAAAGGGAACGGTGCCCACGGCAGCCCGGGACACGCGGGAGGGCGCTGGTACCGGCGGGAAGTCGGTGCTCGCCCAGCAGGGAGCCGGGAGCGGCGGAGCGGCCGCCGGGGGAAGACGCTGCGGAAGCACCGACGGCCCCAGCCCGGCGGAGATCCCAGGCCGCCGCGGCCCCGGGCTGGGCTCCGCTGCCACGGGCCGGGATCAAGCCGGCAGCGGCCAGACCCCTTCCCGGAGAAGCGGGCCCCGCTGTATTTTCATTTGTTTCCCATAGCTCCGCAAAACTGGCGTGGAAATCGCAACGGCGAGAGCCGGCAGGGTCGAGTCGGCACTGTGGACGCCGCCAGGCCTTTCCCTTCCTGCATTTACAACGCGTCGGGAAAGACTTGGCGGGGTCGGTGTGCTATTGGCAGCCCCCGGCATTCCGGCCCGGCAGAGCCCGGGCGGCCTCCCCGAGGCGCCCTCATCGCGCGGGGCCTCTGTCCCCCTCCCGGCTCCGGCACTACGCCGAAAGCGGAATAAAACCCAGCTCCGCTTTTTTTTTTTTTTTTTAATTTATTATCATTCCCCCACACTTTTTTTTTTCTTCCCCCATGTAGAAAATGATTCACGATTCTACGAAACAATACGAATTTATTTTTTCCTTCAGAAGAGCTGTCCCTTTTCTCTCTCTTGTCAGCGCTTCTGTTTGCTCTGCTGCAGCCGTAGATAAAGGCGATTGTTTCTGGTCTGCTTAGATATGGAAATGATCGCGTCGAGATAATGAGTTTCAATTTAAACCAGTTGTTTCGGTATTGAGTCTACCTATTTACTCTAGACCCTTAGCCGGGCTCTTATTTTATTCACCGTTTTCTTCTCGGAAAGCAGTTTCTTCTCCATAATAACGGTAGCGCTTCTGCCCTCGCTAATAGTTTGCGTCGCCCGCCGCTTAAAAAGTTAATCCAGCCTAATTTGGGCTGAGACCAACCGCTCCGGGCGCCGGATGGAAGCTCTGCCTGGCCGCTCAGGAACGGACAGGACCGGGCCGCCAGCCCCGGCCCCAGACAATCCACGGCTTATTTTTATTTGCATGCTTCTTCAACCCCCACAACAAAGTGAACAACTTCCATCGCTAGAAAAAGCCAAAACACCACCACCCACCCACACACAAAAACCCCAACTCCAACCCCCTACTACTGAGATTGAACAAGAGAGCCTGAAAATTCTCTCTTCCTTTTTTTTCTCCTTCGGTACCGTGGTGTCATTTAATCTCTGATGAGATCAGATTATCTGTATCCTTTACTGAAGGCAGCAGAAGTCTTTAAACTGGTTTAATTGATTTATCTTTTTTTTTTTTTTTTTTTAACAGAAAGTGCATTACATTTAACTGGTCTTGCAAAGGGCTTTTCTTCTCTTTACAAACCGAATTATTTTTAATATAAATTAATAAATGTTAAGATGCTATATCAAGATATACCATCGTTATTAGCTTTTAAAAAAGGGGGAAAAAAAAGAAACCAATTTACATTCTACAGTATTCCGTATGATACAAAAGAAAACACACTTTAAATTCAATTACAGCAACTAAATGAATTTTATATTTCGACTGAAAGTGGTTGTGACAATTCCCACCAGCTACTTTTTCAACACGCGGTTGATTGGAAACGGTGAAAGCAAAACTCTGTCCCCTCCTTTCACTTACTTTCTGCAAGTGAAAGCAAACTGTCCCCTCGCCCTCTCCCCGCCCTCACCCCCCGCCCCTGCACGACGACCGCAACAGAAAGTGTTTCAAAAATACTAATAAATAGCACTCGGGGCCGCTGCAGTTCCGACCCGAGGGAGGGGCCCGCTGCAGCCACGGCGCGGTTTTGCTCTGCGGCCCTGCTGCCGCTCTCATCGGGGCTCCGGGACCGCCCGGCGGCGGGGAGCGCAGGACGGGCAATGATGGGGGGGACGGGAGGAGTGGAGGCGCCCCCGGCCCCCGCTGTACAAAAAAAGAAGGTATTTTACATTTTAAATATTCACAGTAAGGAACGCCTATGGTCGCGGGGACTCACGGTTTATTTACAAAGAGCCGCAACAGGCGGTCTCCGCACCGCCATCACCGGGAGCGGGAGTGGGACCGGGAGCGGGGCAAACCCGCCGCTCCCCGCGACCCTAAAACACGCGGGGCCGGGGTCCCGCTCCGCCGCAGTCCTCTCTGTACCCCTCCGGTTTCTCTTCCTCCTCCTCCTCCCGGGCGCGTAGAGTCTATAAAAATAGATCTGTACATCTCCGAAAGCGACGGCGGGCGGAGCGGGCTAGGCGGAGGCCTCCCCTTCGGGGGGGTGCAGCAGCAGCCCGCCGCCCCCCGGCTTGTGTTTCTTCAGCAGCTGCGTAATCTTCTCGTCGTCCGAGTTGGGGTCCAGGGGCTTGTTGTAGTCGTCGTCCTCCTCCTCGTTCTCCGAGGCTCCTTTCAGCCTCTCTGTCTCCGAGTCCTGCTTCTTCTTCGCCGTCGCCATCTCCGCCGCGTGCTTCTTCCGCCACTTGGTCCGCCGGTTCTGGAACCAGACCTGACCCAGCCGCCACCGTCACCATCAGCGGCTCCATCACCGACCCCGCCATTCCGCGCTTTCCCGGCCCCAGCCTGCGGTTGTGACTCCCGTTTCGCCAGCGATCGCACCATTTCCCTCTCAACGAAAAGCAGCCCCGTCGCACCGCGCTCCCCGCAGCCGGGAACACGCGGTTCGTGTTCCCTTCCAGGGCGGGCGAACCGCAGCCCCCAGCGCCCCCCTAGCTCCGCGGCGGGCTTGAGGCCCTCACTGTTCTCCTGCCCCGAGGGCAGGGGTGTTGTAGTAACACGTAAGTAACACCTAGTAAGACACATTTCGGGCTGAATCCTTCTCCAGCCGCCCCTGCCCCTCCAGATGTATTTATCCTCCTTCAGGGCGCTGCCAGCGGAGGGGGTATTTTCACTGTAGAGGCTGCAGTAATTTATTCGCAGCCATCGGGACATATTTGCAGTGACAAAGGAGGGTGTCTACACCAGTCTGAAAGCGTGAGCACCGCCGAGAGGCGTCTCCGGCCGAGCCCGCCTCGTGTCCCTCAGAGGACTCAGTGCAGTCCCACAGCTCATGGCATCTCCGCTTTGCCACAACTTTGGTTTTCACTAAACCGGAGAGTTTTGGGCGGGACAGTGCGAGCGGGGTGCGAAGTCCCTGTCCGAGAGCCCGGGGCCGCCGTGCGGGGCCCAGGCGGTTTTGTGTGGGGTGTGGGCCAGAACGCCTGCTCCCTTACACCGCAACCTCAACTCGCCCATTCCCAGAAGGGCGGCAATCCCCATGGCGTTCAGGCTGAACGCACCGGGTTTGCTTGGGGTTTGTTCTTTTTCTAGATAAGATACGCTTTCAAATACCCTTCTCAATCCCGCCAGTAAGGTAAAGAAGGGAGAAGTGCCGGTAGTCGCTGGGCAAGCCTCCGGCGTGACTTGGCGGCCTCAGCCCGCAGGAGCTCCTGCCGCCCGGGGAGACCCGGTTCCGCGGCGGGGCCCGTCTGCTCCCCTGGTTACCGCGCCCCCAGCCCCGCTCCGCTGCGGGCCCTCACCTTGACTTGGCTCTCCGTCATCCCCAGCGAGTAGGCCAGCCGGGCTCGCTCCGGGCCCGCCAGGTATTTCGTCTGCTCAAAAGTCTTTTCCAGAGCGAAAATCTGCTGGCCAGAAAAAGTGGGTCTGGTATGTTTTCTCTTCCCGTCCTTATCCAGCAAAATTGAGCCTTGATCTGGCGGTGGGGGGAGAGAAAGGGAAGGCACGGACAGACACATTAATCTGCGGGTTTGGGAATGCGTTTCGCTATCGAGACGCCCCGGGGGACAGGGGTTCCTCTCCGCCGGGGGGGTGAGAGGGAACAGGACTGTGACAAAGCTCCGGCATCCCGGCTCCCCCTGCTTATTTTTCCTTCAAGGATCGAAACTCTGAGCGAACAAACGATATTGTTTTCTAGGAAAGCTGCAGCCAGCGCAAACCGGCTGTAACGGGAAGTCCTGATTGGGAAAGTTTGTACGTGCCCCTAAAACCAGCCCCCGGACCCCCACGAGTCCCTGGCGGGAACGGTGAAAGCGGCGGCAGAGCGGCCGCCCTCCCCTGAGAGGGCTCCTCTGTTGGTCGCGGTAACAGACATTTTACCGAGCTTCACGCCGACCGAGAGGGAGGGAGAAAGGAAAGCAAACTTCAGAAACAAAAGCAAAAGAGGGAGAGGCAAAGCCAGCCTCTCCAGCCACTGCCTGGCCCGGGGATATGGGACACGGGACGGTCTCGCCGCGATGCAGGAGCGTCCGGGCTACCCAGTACCGGGAGCGGATTCCCGGCGGTGCTACCCGTGCCCGCTCCCCCCGCTGCCCCTCGGCGCTGGTTACTCACGGGGAGCGCAGGCGAGGCGGGCATCCCTCCAGGGCGGGCTCTGCATCACCCCCGGCCAGAAGATGGGCGTCCGGCCGGGCAGCTCGGCTAGCGGCTTGGGGTAGCGCCCGGCGGCCACGGCGGCGGCTGCGGCGGCGGCCCCGGGGCTGAAATAGAGGGCGGGCGGCGGCGGCGGCGGGGGGCTGAGGCTGCCGAAGCGGGGCAGCCCGGCCAGGAGCCCGGCGGGAGCCGCCGAGGAGGCGGAGGGCGAGGCGGAGGCGAGTGCGGAGGCCGGCAGGGGCATGGAGGGCCGGCTGAGGATGTCGTTGATGCCGTGCGGAGTGGCGGCCGAGAGCTGCGGCGGGGCCGAGCCCAGCGCCGAGAGTCCGCCCGCGGCGGAGGAGGCGGCCGGCGCCTTGAGGCCAGGGGAGCCGAGCGGCGGCGAGGGCGAGGCAGAGGCGGGCGAGGTGGAGGCAGAGGAGGAGGAGGCGGGCCCGGTGGGCAGGGGGTACGCGGGGTACAGCGGAGCCTTCATCTCGGCCATGCTGTGCAGGGCGGCCAGCGGCGGGCTGCCCAGCAGGAAGGCGCCCTGCCGGGGCGCGCCGTCCATCTGCCCCAGCGCCAGCATCCCAGCGCCGCCGCCGCCGCCGGGCCTGGCCGGAGGGCCCGGACGGCCCCTAGAGCCTCGGGGCCCCGGCGGCGGGCCCGGGGGTGCCGCCCTCACCGGCGCCTCGCATCCGGCCCGCGGGAGCAGCCGCCTTTAGCGGGGAGCTGCGCGCCCGAGCGGCGGCCCCGCCGCCCCGCCGGGCATCGGGGCGGCCGCTCACGAATTGAAGAAGAGCGGAGCTGCTGCCGGCGGGTGTGTGTATGCGTGTATGTGCGCAGCGCCCGCGCTTACACACGTATACACCACCTCTGCGCGCCCGCGAGGAACCGGGGCTCACAGCGGCGCGAGGCACGCGCTCGCCGCCCCTGCCCCCCGCATCCCTCCCGGCGCTGTTCCCGCTGTCTGGCTGCCGGCGCGGCTGTCGGGGCTGCGGGAGAAGCTCGGGGCGCACTGCCGCGCCGCCCCGCTCTCTGCCTCCTTTAGCGGGGGCACGGCCGGCAGCGGGCGCGGCGGCGGCAGCGGCGGGCGGGGGCGGGGCGGCGGCCGGCCCTGCCCACCCGCACCGCGCCCGCCTCGTCGCCAACTTAGGGCTCTCGGCCCGCTCCCCTCTTCTCTCCATGGCTCTTCTTCAATTTACCCCTCTGCTCCTCTGCTTTTTCCCATTTCCTTTGCTTTTCCTCTCCCTTTTCCTTTAATTTTCCCTCTCCTTTTCCCCTTTAATTTCCCTTTTTGCTTTCTCTTTTTTCCCTCCTGTTTCTTTCTTTTTTTCTCTCCCTTTTCCTTTCCCTTTTTCTTCTCCCTTTTCCTCTCCTTTTTCTTTCCCTTTTTTCCCCGTTACACTCCCCTTTCTTCTATTTTTCCTTTTCCCTTGCTATTGGATTTTTTTCTCTTCCGCCTTTGTTTTCAGGTGTACTTTTTCTTTTTCTTTTTCTTTTTTTAATATTTCTTATTTTTCTTTTCTTTTTTCTCTCTAGTTTCGTTTTTATTTTCCCTTTCCCATTCGCTATCTCTTATATTATTTTTCACCCTCCTTTCCTCTTTTTTTCCTGTTACTCCCACTTCCTTCTCTCACTGTCTATTCACATCCTTTACTCCCTTTAATCTTTCCCTCTTTCTCTCCTCCTCTCTTTCTCTCTTTCTTTCTATTTTTTTCCCTCCTTTTTCCTTTCTCTCTCTCCCTCCCTCTTTCTCTGTGCCCGGGAAAAAAGACTCCAAGGAGCAGAGTCATTCAAGTTCCGGCCTGGCCCGACCCTCCTGCATGCCTCTGGACCTCCGTGGGGGCTTGCTGCACCCGCCGTAGGTTAGAAGAGCGTGCTCGTCCCAGCAGGTCCCCACTCCCTCCTGCCCTGTCCTGGCCGGTGCTACACACCCGAGGTAGCCCCTCGACCCTTGTCCCCAGCACCCGCGGCTGCTCGGGGTTCTTCCTGTCGCCCGGTGTTGGAAAGGAGGAAATCCTGTGTGATCCCTACATAGTGTCCCACGGAGAGACAAGCAGTGCAGAATCACCCTGAGCAATTTTTCCCCTGTGCTGTCTGTGCCCGAGTGTGTGTGCCTACGAGGAGCTCTATTTCCTCGAGCGTGGAAAAGAGGCTGATGTGGAATTTCCATATTTTTTTAAAAATTACAGATCTTATTTAAAGCAGAAACATGTTGATTCTCAACCTGCGGCAGTGTTCCCTTCCATTCCATCTATTTCCAAATACCGCTTGTTGCTCGGAATTGTTTTAGTTTAATTTACAACGCCGCGTAAAAACTCTCGGAGTAAGGGCGCGTAGAGCAGGACCACGCCTCGCCTGAACTTCGGCACAGCCACGCAAACTGCGCCTTGCGTGTAATTCTTGAGTTTGATTTATGATTATTTTCTTTTTCGTCCCTGGGTCACTTTTCAACTATTCGAAAAACAAAACAACAAAAAGAAAGTCCTTTCCGGGTCGGTGTCAGTGGAGCCAGTGAGTGCTCTGCCCCGCAGTCCGACATCGCGGGCCTCGCAGCTCCGGGAGCGCCGGGGCTCGGCTGGGGCTCAGGAGTGCGGAGGGAGGACCTTGCCTCTCAGGGTGACCGATTTGCATTTTAATTGAGGGGAGAAAGATTAAACCTGGTTTGGCAGCCTAGAGGCAGACGCGGGGCGGCCTCGCTGCATGGCCCGCACCCGGAGGAGCTGCTTTGCCCCGCCTGCAGATGACACGGTGCGGGGCTCGGAGTCCGCACTACGTGGCGGGGATAGACAGAGGCTCCCCAGCCCCGCCGCCTCCCTGCTCCTCGGGGCGCCCCGGGGGAGCATTGCCAGGGAAGGCCACAGGCAGCCGCGGCAGCTTCTGGTCCGCGGGGGGAGCCGAGGCCTGAGCCTGCAGGGACTGCTTCTGCAGTGCGGCCCTGCGGGGCCAGCGCGGGGCTCGGGCCGCTCCGCAGGCCGGTGACAGGCGGCCGCACCTTGTGCTCGCTGGCCCCGCGCCTCCCTCCCGGCCGAAGCGGACATGAAGCGCCCAGCGCCTATGGGCTTGTGTGAAAAGCAAAACCAAGCCATCCTTCCCGCGCGAACCGCTTCTCTTTCCCTCCGCCTGCAATGAACTTGTGGCACCTTGAAAAGGAACGTTTTTTTGGGGGCCGCCTCGAGCGACTTCTTTCCTTAAAATAACATCAAAGGTGACACGGCGCCAAAAGGGCCGACCCGTTCTTGAGTAATAGGTCGGATTCAAAAGCAGGCGTCAACATTACCCCCTTTCTGGGTCTTTAATACCTGTCACACAGAAATACTTGATGATATCGATACTCAGTTCGCTTTCCACTCTCGTTTTTTGTCTCCTCGAAACACAGCCGCAGGCGGGAGCAGCCGGGGCTGCGCGGTGCCGCTCAGCAGCGAGTGAGGGGCACCGTGAGCACGCCCCGCTTCGGTACTGCGGGGATAACTGCAGTGAACGAACCGCAACCCGAAAACGAAGCAGCCAAACTACTTCTTGAGGGGACTGGACGGCTCCGCTGCTGGTTTCCCCAGCTAGGGAAACCCAACCATCTGCGTTTCCCCAACTTCCCTAGGTCTCGTCACAAACGCTTCACGCCCTGGTGCGGATAAATCAACGACCGCGTTAAATAATAGAAGAGAGAGCAGCCGCGGAACAAGTAGTGGGGCGAGCGGAGCGGAGGGCGAGCAGCCGGGCTGCGGGGAGGGGGAAGACGACGCCGACGAGGGACGGGGGAGAGCAGTCACCCGGAGGAGGCAAAGCCGCCGCACAAGCTCCAGCGGAAACCTCGCAGGGCCCCGGGAGGAGCCCGAGAAGTCCCCGACGGCGCTGGGGCAGCCGGTGCGGGGGGGGGGGTGTGGCGGGCAGCAGGGCACAAGGGCAGAAGGAGGTGCGGCGGAGACCCCGGTCACACAGACCGAAGACGAAGGAGAGATTGGAATTAAGAGGTACACAGAAGAAGTGTTGTCAGAAAATGCTGTAGTTAGTTTGCTCGTTCGAGGGGGTAAGAAGTACGAGTGCTGGAGCAGCTGTGCCTCCGAAATTCATGTTTCTGCTGGAATGGTCCCAGCACATCTGAAAGGAAAAAACAAAACAAAACAAAACCAAAGCCAGACACATAAGAACAACTAAAATTAGAAGGCCCAAATTGCTTTGGCATAGGAGGGTCAGATATTCCTCAAGCTGATGAGGTGGGGACCCGAACTGCAGCTTGCTTCACGGCGCCAGCTGCGGTGTCCAGCTGTGTACGTGCTGCTGCCCCCAAGGGAGCGTTGGCTGGGCCCTGTCCGGAGCTTCGCCTGCCCCCCAGCAGAGGGGACAGGCGTCAGGGACCCCAGCTTTTGCGCCGGGAAGGCATTGTGACCGGGAGAAGGGTCTGTCTGAACTAAATCGAGTGATCTCTTTATTTAGCAAATGAACTGCTTTGCCGTTATCGTGTGTTCTTCATTGCAAACAAGCAGTCGGTTACTTTCCTAAAGTGATGGATAGGTATTTAGACACCTTTTCGTTGTAACAGCACTGTAAAGCCATTGAGTCATTTGTTGCCTGCCCTACATGGTGGAAAGGAACTGAGCCAGGAAAGCCTAATGTTCTTCTGGGTGCTAATTCCAACTCTTAATCAAGATCTGATTACCAAAAAGGAAGACAGAGCATAAAAATGCTATAAAGATTTAAATTTTTTTATCTTGCCCATAATTCATGCCGCAAATGTATCCATTATGGAATTCACTCTAGTAGGAAAATTGTTATGTTTTTCAAGATTCCCTACAGCAGAGCTGCTGCCAATGATGATGAATAATCTTGGTCCATATGCTAGCTCTATACAGCTCTATAGCACCAGCGTGCTCTCATTCTCTTTCTGCTTCCTCAAAAAAAAAAAAAAAAAAAGTGGAATATCTGAAGAACAGTAAAAGCTAATTAAAAATAGTTAATAGGTTAATCAGACTAGGTCTTATATTTATCTAATGCAGAGCACTGATTCTTTAGTGATGTAGCTTTGAGGCATTACCACGAGCCAAGAAAATGAATCAGACATTTAATGGAGATGTGGAAACGGAAATTTCTTGTAAGACTACAAAATCGCAAGCCAATAATACACTAAAATATAATAAAGTTATTATTAAAATTCCACTCATGGAATGCCGTCCTCTGTGTCCTCTCACTAGATGATAAACCAAGGCAAAGCCAGCCAGAGAATTTCTCAAGAGCCAGGCCTTTGGGTGCATCTCACCTGCTTTTTAGCATTCTTGTCCCAGAACGTCTGCCTGCAGACCTCGGCTGACAACCAAAGGCAAGAGGCATCGCTTCGTAGGGCACCTCACTGCTGAGCCCCTAGTTTGCTCCTCAGAGTGCCAAGGGCTATGAAACGCTGCCAGATCTAGCTGGAGATGTCAACCTCTGACGGATGTTGCTGTGTATTACTTATCTGGGCTGACAGCAGCATGGTTTCTGTGGGTAACAGGTTCCCTTCCCAGGCAGCGGTTGATGCTGGGAGCTCTGCCTTCCCCGGGGGCTGCCAGCCACTTGCGAGGACAAGCTCATGTCACTTTCCTGCTCTAACTTTGTGGTCCCACATCCTGGCAGGATTTCTGTTTCTGTTTACACCGAAGTGTATCCGGAATAACCGGGAATGGAGTCTGAGACTGTAATGGACTGAGTGGAAACAGGACCTGTTTATTGCCTTTTTAAAGCAGCTGCAAGGACAACGAGGGTGTTGCAGGCTGCTGCTTACAGTTAGCTCCCTTGCCATTTCATCATTTCTTTTGCTTGTCTTAAATGAGATGATCAAGTATTTTCTGTCTCTTCAAGTAAGGCAAAATGTTTTTCGCCTTTCTGGAGCATCGAAAACGTTTGATGCTGGAGCTGAGTAATTGCTTTTGGTTTTGGTTGGTGATCGTTGGTCCAGCCTGACCCCTGCTGGGGAAAAGCCAGAGGAGAGGATTACAAGTGCGGAGGGAGTGTCCGTCTGTCGGGGATCCAGAGGTTCATCAGGGAGCATTTCTGGCTCAGTCCTGCTCCCAACCCTACCCCGGACCTCGGCCCTGCCCTTGCTGTACGCTCCCGTCTCACAGTACAAGCTTTATCTGAAGTTTTCCCAGCTTCCATCTCCAAAGGCTCCCCACCATTCTGCTACCCTGCAGTGTGGAAGTCGCATATACCTATTTAATGTGGCTGCAGGGTCTACTGCAGGTGCATCCAGCACTCTGCTGGCATCCTGGCTCCGAAGCCCTGCTAGCTATAGCCGTGTGGCAGTTCTGATTACCAGCACTCCATTTATACTAACTAGTGCACAACAGATTTCTTAACATTGCCATGAATGTCTATTCTTGTGTGGTGTTACTGAGAGCTGTAGCTGGCACAGATGTGCCCGTGATGCAATGTGGAATTCAGAAAAGGCTGCATGCTGGTGAAGGACTGCCATCCTTGCAGTAGGAATGGCTCTTCTTTCCAGTGGCCATGGGAGTAGCAGTGCCAGAGACTGCTGCTGCCTCTGCCCACCTCTGTTTGCAGCATAATTGATTCTGGGATGGCCTGCTCCATTTCCAGGTGGGCTTAGGGAACCCTGTGAGGGCTGGGCATGTGTGGCTGATCGGACATTGTCAAGGAAACTATTTTAACCTGCTATTAACAGTCATGCTGAGATGTACATGTAACAGGCCGGATGTGTAACAGGAGGGAAAAGGGGCACTAGTGCTCCGTCTCCCTCATTTAGCTCTTCTGAAGGGCTGCGGAGGTGTCACTCTTCCAAAGTTACCTTTTTCTTTCCCCTGTGCATTGCTGCACATGTGTATGTGCACATGAGGAGTGGATAAAGATACCAATTTAGACCTAGCAGAAGTTCACTCATCATCCTCTGGCCTTAGTGGAGCCACTCAAGCAGTGCAGTGAGTGTCCCCATGGCTGTAGTTGCTGGGTGCAGGTCTAGGCAATATCCTGGCTTTCATGTGAGAACTTTCTTGATGTGGATAA
Organism: Psittacula echo; assembly: GCF_963264785.1. Lineage (NCBI taxonomy): Eukaryota > Metazoa > Chordata > Aves > Psittaciformes > Psittacidae > Psittacula > Psittacula echo. The sequence continues at coordinate 63,688,866 of NC_137735.1, forward strand.
CTAGGCTAAAAGTAACGGCTGGCTTTACTTTGGTGTCACATTAATAGCAAAAATGTATGGAAATTCAACTGCCATAGCTGGAGCTTTTATATAGTTTCTTTCACTCTGTGAGACAAATATACGTACGGTAGGCCACCGCTGGTGATCGATCTTTAAGCAGCCCCCCGTGGAAATCAGCAGAGAGAGCTTTGCTTAGAAATTGTTGGCACAGGGTGATTCAGTGTCAGGGAACTGGAAATCGTTAAATCGATGATCTAAATGGGGATGGGAGGGAGAAAGCAGCGGCAGTAGCTATCATTATGTGCATATTTTTATGATTTTTAGAAAATAATATTTCAGCATTTTCCATCACATCAAAGTCTGACATGGCTGCATTGATTAGCAAAGTGGTGGAGATTACTGAGAGCTGTATACTTTGTAACACGACTTGGTTTAAGAAAAGATCTTGCTGGTTTCGTTTCAATTGCCGTGTGACCGCAGGCCGAGGGGCAGCAGCGGTCTGCAGACGCAGGGCTGGAACACGGCGTGCATCCCTCGGGAAGCTCCAGGCGGTTCCGCAGGAGTCGGCGGGTTTCCGTCCAGCAGCCTGTCGCTGGTGCTCGCTCCGGCAGCTCCACCTAGCGAGGAGCTCTCTCCTCAGCTGCCGGTCCCGGCTCTCTACCGGCTCTCCAGAGCTGGAAACTGCAAGGGCAAGGCAGATATCTCCCTTTCTTCCCCATCCTCCCCAGCTCTGGTCTCACGAGCGACGAGGAACACCTCAAACACCTACCCGGCTCTCCTGTATGAGCCACCCGAATAGCAAGGCTGGAAAAGAGAAGGCCTTCTCAGGGAAGGGCATGAGGAATGAGGTGGAAGCTTAATGCTTTCAGCCTCTCTCTTACAGCCTGCTGAAAAAACACCTTATGCTGTCTACGGGGGTTTTATCTCAATAATGAACTTTATCTGAGCTGCCACCCCTAAGCTCTTTGCTTGTGAATCACCTTAACTCAGGTCACACTGAGCTTCCCTTGTTCCAAGCCCCTTGCTTTGCTTCTCTGATCCTGGGCAGGCTCAGCAAGGTCCTGCTGTCTTGGCCATGCTGGTCCTGGCCTGGCACAAACCAGTGACAGAAGGACAAGCGAACAGTTAATCTCAGTGTGTGGCCAAATATTTAGAGGAGTCACTATGCACTGCCTGGGCCGGTTGCCCTGCCCCAGCGGAACAGCAGAGCAGACCCCATGCTCTCCTTCCCACAACTGTAAAACCTTACCACGTTACGTCCTGTGCAGAGGCTCGCTGCTTGCTTTCTAACTTTATTAGAATATAATAACACTGAACACTGGAACAGGCTGCCCAGGGAGGTTGTGGAGTCTCCTTCTCTGGAAACATTCAAAACCCACCTGGACGCCTTCCTGTGTAACCTCATCTAGGTGTTCCTGCTCCGGCAGGGGGATTGGACTAGATGATCTTTTGAGGTCCCTTCCAATTCCTAATATTCTGTGATTCTGTGATTCTGTGATAAGGAAAGATACAAATCACTATTTGAATAATTGTGAAGGACATGGTGCTTCTGTCTGCCCTGTGTCAGCAGAGACTGCTGTCCCATAACAGAAGGGGCAAGAGTATCTCTGGGTGTGGTCAAGGCCATAAGCCTGCACCACTGCTTTAAGTGTCCACCATTGCCTTCCTTGGGATTTGCTGGAGCAGAGCAGCCTGGCAGCAGGTTGAGCAGCAAGAGGGAGTTACTTGCCTCCTTCCCATCTATGTGCAGTACCATCCAGCCCTGCAAACTTTATGTCACCTTACTGGCCCCAACAACAGCATGGGGGTTTGGTAAAGGTGCTATGAGTGCTGTACCATGAACAGCTGAGTGGCACCTTCAGAGACCTTAGGGGATGTGGTGGCTTCTGCCAGGCTCAAACTCATTCTCGAGGGGAGAGGACGAAGTGCCTTGCACAACAGAGGCAGGGCTTCTGGGCTGGCCTTGTGGCCATAGGGAAGCAGAGCATGGCTGGACCTGCTCTCCAGAGGTGTAATGGAGAAGACAGAGAGATTGCTGTGGAGCCTGGGAGCTGACAAGGAAAGCAGGAAGTCTGGTGATCAGGTTTTTCTGTAATAAGCTGAACCCATAAGAGAGGAGAGTTGTTTGCTGTTTTGTTTTTTTCTTGTGCTTTCCTCTTTCCAGAGAAGGGTAAGATTTCAGATGCAGAGCACTAAGAAGCCTTCAGCCAGAAGATGCAGTTTCCTACTGTGAGAGTTTGAATTCAACTTTGCACTTTGCTTTGCAGTGGCACTGCCAGGGACTCATGCAGTAAAGCATGCTGCCATTTCTTGCCCCACAGATGAAACTGTCAATTTTCCGCAAGTTTCTCAGTCATGTCTACCAGTTCCTGCTCATGCTTTCCTTCTCATCTGTCATAATCACTGAAGGCAACAGGAGTCATATTCTGCAGCTTGCATGAACTTCTTTCTAGTGGCACTGGGAACAGGGTAGCAGGGAATGCTTGGCTGCAGTAAGAATCCCAGGTGTTTTGTCTCTTCTACCTCCAGGCATATTCCTGATGGTTTGTTACACCAAAATAATTTATCCCAAAGCACTAGCTTTGATTAGCTCTTATGGTGGCAGAAAGGATGCTATTCACAAAGCACCTTCTGAGTGTGTTGATATGGTAGCTGGCTGAGAGTGAGTCTTCTTGCATTGGTAAACAGGGAATTCCTTTAGTTAGTAATTGCATTTAAAAAGCTGGATCAAAGAGTGAGATTGAAGATATGGTTCTGGGCTTTTTTCTTTTGTTTTGGCTTTGCAGTACAAGGTTCAGGTAAACAGACAGCTGTCTGGCACAACAGTAGGAAGAGTAGAGAGCCACTTGCTGTGGTTTCTCTCCATTCCCATTTCAGCTCTTGCTCTTCTGGCAGTACCTGGCTGAGGATCAGCCAGTCTGGTCACAGCCCAGAGGGAGCTAAAATGCTAAAAGCAGAACTGGTGCCTCTTTTGGGTAATATAAGTACACAGTCCTTCTGTTGCTGCAGGTCCTCCTTCCTTCACCGTGATCTCAGCATGAGGCAGGCAGCCAGCTGAAGGGCTTGGGAGATAGATAATAGGCTGATTGATCACAGATTCCTTGGCCCATTTAGCACAGAGAGCATGTTTCTAGACAAAGCTGTCTGGCACCTCCAGGTAAGCAAAAGAAGTTGAAGAACTTGCCAACAGCTGCCCATGCGTGTGCTGGCAGCTTAGGGAGGAGAGAAATGAGATCAGGAACAGGAGTGCCATGAGATGCATCCAGAAGTCACTAGTCAAGATTTGCAATGGGGCTTTCAACCACAATCATGAAAACTTGAGAAAGGGAAAGGCCTTGCGTCTCTGCCTTTCGTAGCTCAGGTTTTCTTGGCTCTTTTTAAGAGAGAGGAAGGTGCTTATCTCAACCTGTATCCTCCTAGTAAAGAGCTCAGGGTCTGATGTAACCCAGATCCAGTCCACAAAGTTTGGAGAAAGAAGGCAAATATACCTAACGTATGACCAGTTAGTAATTTCTGGGGTACTTTTATGGCTATACCACTAGAAGATCACTCTCTGAGAATTCACTTAAGTGAATATGTAGGAATATGCAAAGCACAAGATGTACTTCAATCTGAAGACTATCACAATAAAATGGCAGGACTTTACAGGGCAATCTTTCCAGATCATGACTATAATACTTGGCTTAATTGCATCCTGCCGACTGCTCTCCACTTATAAAATACACTCTGAGCATGCCATAATGCTCCGCCTGTCCCTTGAGATAAGATAGTAAGATGGTATTGCTGGCAAAACAGAGTGATATTTCATAAACTGCTAAAAATCAATGACGATATGCCCGCTCGTACCTTAGATGAACTTTTCTTATGAACTGGAAAGTAATAGGGTGAGTAATACTAGAGTTCGATTAAATGAAATGACATGAAACTTCTTGAAAGCAGTGTAAAAAGGAGGGGAGCATATCCAGTGACAGAAGTGCAGCCACAACTCAAGTAAACACTTGTAAATACTTCACTTGGAAGCACTACTCTGGGCTGAGAATGGTAGAAAATGTTGCTGAAACTGCAGAACAACATTTGCCTCAGCGTAAGATGGCAAAATACCCACTCATGGGATTTGGGCTTGGCCTTGTATTTGGCATGTGGGGGAGCACATGTTTGTTGCAACAGGTTGAAATGGGGACTGCTCATAGTGCAGTAGAAAAGTCCCCTCTCTAAGAGCCCACCGGTCAGAGAGCTTTGTGGTTTCCTCAGTTACATAGAAAGAACTAGAATGACCAGATACTGAAGAGGGAAAATAAAGTATGGGCACAAACACAGTCCCCTTGAGATCGTGCAGAAGGGATTAGCTTTGCAGAGGAAGGCAGCTAGCTGTTAGATGCAGGCACTTGCAGTGTTAAGGCTGCTAATATATATATATATATATATATATGTTAACATAAATGATCTCCACCTCTACTGAAACTGCTGGAAAGTTCACTGGGCACAATGAGTTTGCTTGGTCAAGTTTCTCCTCTCAACAAGGTTTTGCCAACAGTAGTGGAGGCTGTATAGGAGGCAATAGGTCTCCTCTTCCTCCCTCCTGTCCTGCCTCCTGCAGGCTGTGCGTAGGGTTCCTGACCTTGTTCTAAGAGTGAGCAGGTGTCCCAGCACCCCCTGAGTCTCTGCCAGGCTGGTACCACTCTGAAGGTGCTATACAGCAGCATACCCTCAGATGTGGGGTCACCAAAAGGAACTATTGTGTATCTAGTGAGTCCTTTCTTTAAAAGCATCTTATAAAAGCACAAAGCATCTTCTAAAACCTTATGAGAGTGGATTGCTTTTCAGACCTGTGCAAAACACCCAGAGAGTAGACTAATTTCTGCAAACACTTTAGTCTGAATTGAGTAGGGAAGAGCTGATTCTCTTGGTGCTACATTTAGTGGGACTTGTCTAGAACAGAACTAGCTCCTCTTTTCTCTCTGGCAATCACTTGTGTTTTGACAGAGTGGTGCCATCAGTCGCTTTAAGTGATCCAGTGATCACCTTTTCAGCCTTACCCAGCTGGAGTTGCGAAGCTATGTTTCTACCCCGTCATCAGTCAGTCTGTTTCCTCATCAGGCTTGTCCCCACCTTTTTCCATGCCCACACACTCCTTGCAAAAGATTCTCCTGCCTTTTGAAGTGTGTGAAGAGATGCAAGCTGCAAGCTGATACATTTTGGTGTTCCAAGCAGAGGTTTGTATTAAAATAAAGGATCTGCATGGATAATAAAGCATACAGTGTATGTGAAATCACAAAGTAAGGGTGTGTTGCAGATTCATGGCATGTTCGGACAGCAACAACAAGTAAGTTCAAGAATTAATTTCACATCTTCTATGAAAGCAGCAGCAGCTTGCCAAGCATCTACCACATATGAACCCTTTCTGGGGAAAAAACAAGAGCATCCAAGGAATTATGGCAGGAAGGAAGGACCAAGAATAACTCAGTAGCTGTGCAACTCAGCTTCTTGGACCAAACAGAAGGGAACAGCTGCCTGGGGCAAAGGTTTCTGCAGCCGGACCTTTCACAGTGGCCACTAGACTATGTTCTTCAGACTTCAGTGCTTAATTTGGGAGTAATGAGGTCAGTTTGCTTTGTTTGTTTTGTTGTTTTGTTTTGTTTTTTTCTGGCACACAAGAGGCGTACTTTATAAAGTTCAAATGTGCAAGTAATAAGCAAATAATTCTTCACACAAATATCATGGTTTTATGCCAGACTAGAAAATGTAAACAGATTATATGACATGTTAACTAAACACAAAAGCACAATTCAGTGCTTTCAGTGGATTTACATTACTAAAATATAGATATGTATGCTCTATTCAGGATGCCTTGGCAAAGCACTGCTAGCTTTTGACATATGTTAAACCCAGCAAAACGGTATTAGAGCTCATGCTGTATTAATTTAGAGGGGGAAAAGCAGCCTTTTTATTGGCTCATACAATCCTATATTCCAGTGAGGCTTTCCTTTTTTTTTTTTTTTTTAAGCATCTGAATCTAGTGGTTAGAGCTGGAGGAGGATTCGTCTCGGAGTGCACAGGTTGTGTAACAACAAGCTTCTGACCTGAGATTTCAGCTCTGAGCATATCCCAAGCACCTGGGCTCCAGCGCCCTACTCCCACGCATCATTTCAAGGCAGCTCCAGGCAGTGTTCTGCAGTTCTCAGTTTTGTCAGGGGAGCATAGGGTATTAATAGTCAGCCTTGTGCTTTGGAGAACAAACACTCAGCATGATGTGAGGCTATTGTATCACTGTCCTCTGCTTCTTTCTGGCTCTCCCTGGTCCCTCTTTATATAATGATTTAGGGATGCAAAAAGATTATAAATTGTTTAAATGCAGCACATTACAACATCATTCATAATTGATATTATCAGAGTGAATAATGTGCTGTTGTTGACATCGTTTGACATTTCTGTCTATGCTGACCAGTAGGTATGAATATTTTTCACTCATTTCACTTCTGCACACCAGTAAAAATCCACTAAAAAAAACCCAGAAAAAAAACCCAAAAGCTGCAAACTCTTTCCCAGACTGCCAGCAATAGGGCTCCTCAATGTTACATCTGCAGACGCACTGGTCTTTCCAGCACACATTTTAAGCTGCGTACTTTCTGCTCCCCAGCTTCCAACCAGGCTGGCGATCAGTTCCTTCTATTTGCTTCTGCTGCAGCAGCAACAAAACAGCCCCATTCTGCTTCTCTCCTGCACAACAGCAGAAGAGACAACAGAGACAGCAGAGACAACAGCAGCCCCTAGCTGGCTGCCTTTTTATCAGGAGGCTGTGTGCAGCTTGTGTAAGTTCTTTAATGCGGGTTTATATAACTGTTTTAATGTCACAGGGCTTTAGCTTTGCGTCTGCCTGTGGAGAACTCCCCCTTCTGTACGTAGGTCGAGGCACACAGCAGAGAGGCAGCTCCCAGCTAGGCAGGGAAGGCAGATCTGTCTGCTGTGGATAACTGGAGTGAGGGCAGTGGGAGTGTGGTGGTGTCTGTCTTAAATTTGAGCACTTGGAAGAAGTGCAGGGATGTGCTTGTTAGGGGCTTTTCTGCACTACAGAAAAGGTTGGGCCAGGTTGCTGAGGTTTGGGTTGTTTGCTGGCAGCTTTGAGCCACTAAATTCATGTGGGAATACAAGGAGGAGGCAAAGGCAGAACAGAGTAACAGAAACCTCCAAGGTCTTACACACCAAGATACTGAACTTTCATACAAGACAGGTGATAATATTTGCATATCAGAAAAGTCAGCATCTGACATACTAATACCTTTGTGTGCAGAGAATGTGGAGGTTTCTGCCACACATTCCAGGCAGTGTGCTTATGTGCCCCAAAGGAACCTGAGTAACAGGGTGTCGACTTGGAAAATTCCCATCAGACCAGTCTAACCAGCTGCGACTCAAGAGACACACTGGGCTCCCATGACTGGATGGGGCTGCGACCCAGAAGTGGGACAGCCATGTTCCCATGCTCTGCTTGCTCTCTAAGACCCTGCCCTGCAGCTCTTCTGGGGGGCCCTTGCCTCTTTCCTTTGGACTGGAGAGACTTGAAACACTGTTTCTCTTGCCTTCCTCTCATTTCTGAGCACTCCAAGGGTGGAAAGGTGTGTGACAGCAGCAGGAACACCTGGCTGGGAGAGAGAAGGAGCAAAGCTGGGGCTGGGTTCCCACCTGATCCCACTAGAGTCTGGTCCTTGTTTTTAATTCTGTCTCTCCTGATGGCCCTGCCCAGAAGATTGCGCACTCTCTCACCCCACTGTCACCAGTTGTTCATTGCATGCTTTCTTAATCTTGAAATGCAGTGACTCATCTTCTTGCACTAGCCTTTGCTCATTAATATGTTTTGAGTACTTCACCTTTGCCATTATTGTTACTTTCTTCCATCACACCATTTGCTAAACAAATATATTTTCCTCCAAGCTTTTCTAGGTGAATTCTTTTCCCTTTCACTGTCTAGGTTATGGATGGAGCTAAGATACAGGAGAAATGGAGGCCCTTACCTCTCTCCTGCATGGGATGTAAAGTTCTGCTTAATGATCTTTATGCAGATGTTGAAGCATTGTCTCTGCCTTGTCAACCACAGAAGAGCCTTTCTGTGGCAAAAGTATAGCATTTAGTCATTCTCAGCTATATATTTATTAAGCCGGGTTTATCATGAAGGTCTATATATACTTCTTCAGCTAGACCCAGCTGCTCTGGGGTGCCTGTAGAGCGATGTGTGCCCACTCCACCCTGAACAACTGACCTGTGCGTGGGACCTCTGGGCTCCACGCACTGCAGCCACCGTGGGTGGCACAGCTGTGGAGACCAGACAAACCACGTCTTATTTTCTTTGTGCAGAGAAAACAAGTACTTGTGCTTTCCTCTAGACAGCTAATCCCACCACAGGGCCAACCGAATAAACACACATCTTGCACTTGCAGCAAGCGAAACCATGCTTTCTTCTGAAACCTTTGCTGGAGAAATGCACAAAAGGAAAAATCTCCAAAGTAGAAACCTATTGGAGAAGGAGAGAGTGAAAAAGATACCTTGTTGGGCTCCACTCTGTTCCCAGTTCTCCTGTACGGTTTAGGTGTCTTCCCTGCTGGCAAACTGCTTCTCACCCTCACATATTCTAGGAAGGGGAAGTGAGTTCTGACTCCACTTCCCCCCATAATATTTCACTTATGGAGAAATACATTAAAAATTATACTTGGTAAGAGCAGAGTGTTGGAGGATCTGGGCCATATCACTGATCTGCAGTGGGCTGCCGCTGTCACCTTTGTCCATAAAGGACCTGATGGCAGAAACTCTGTGGCCAGTCTGGTCTGGTGTTTTGTCTCTGGTTTGCCTTCTGCTGGAGCAGCACTTCTCTTAGCACACCAGGTGCTCTGGGATATTGCAGTCATGCTACCTCCTGACACTGTCAGCAGTACAAGGGAAAATATCTCAGAAGCTGCTCTTCCTGAACGCTGGAGGGTCCATGTTTGCTGGCAGCAAGGTCAGTTTATCAATGCCATAATCCATGTCTGCTCACAGCAGCTCTCTCTAACTTCCTGAACTGCAGCATTGTCATTAAAAACATGCCGAGCATGCCTTTGGAGAAACATAATAATAATGTTGTTTATAGAATTAAACTAAATCATGAAATAAAACCAATCAGGCATGATGAAATCAGTCACCATGGGGATAATGTAAATGACAGCAGACACAGCTAGATGGTCCCTTGCCAGAGGTGCTGGCCTTGTGTTTGCAGACACAATAAGCCAGCATGCGAACATTGAGGTGACATCTAGACTAAGTGTCTCTAAGGGAATGCTCTGGGGCAGCCAGCTGTTGCCATGGCCAGGCTGTCAGTAGCCATACGAACATTGACAGGCACTGGCATGGCAGCTGGAGGAATTCAGTGGGCTTTGGGAAGCGACAGTAGTGTCTGTTCTCCTGGTAACCCAACAGCTGAAAAGCACTCTGACACAGTCACCTGAACTGGACCAGAGAACTGGGATGACACCAAATTGTAGTAAGTCTCAGCAGACAGGGGTGATTTCCAGACAGCTCATGAGGTCAGGGTGTTCAGCAGGGTGTTTCCCTTCACAGAGATGCGTCCTGCTTTGCTGCACACAGGCCCACTCCTGATGTTCTCCAGCACAGATACAGCTTGGGTGAAGACAGCCCATGCACCCTCTAGACCCCCTCCTGGGGTAAACTGCCTAGTGAACAGTGGCTATTTCAAGAGAGGGATGGAGCTGACAGTGTAGTAACTGTTACAGAGCATGTCTAACTGCCCATCCAGAACATTTTTCTTGACTGGGAACTGTTAGGCAGATGTGTTACGTTTCTGTACAGGCCGGTGGCACCATGCTTGGCAGGTGGTGCAGAAACAGGGCAAGCACCAAACTTGCCTTTTTAAATGGACATAGAGCAGGTGGGCACAAGTATCCCAGTGAAAAGCAAAGCACTCCACAACCAGCAGCGCCCATGTGGGCTGCAGCACCGGCCTCCATGGGTATCTACACAGAGCTGGCTCCGGGGTTATGTGGAGATGTCTGCCTCGTCTCCCTGCAGGCTAGCACCGAGCCGGGGCCACTCTGACACACAGGAGAAAACAGCCTTGTGGCGCACGCCCGTGTTGCGGGGGTTTGTGGGCTGGCACAGGAGGAAGCCCGAGCGTGCGCCGCGGCTGCGGATCCCCACCACACCAGCCACCCGGAACAACCACAGGCTGGGCCTGGCCCTGCCCCCTGCCGCGGTACCACAGTGGGGCGCGGCCCCGCCCCGCTCCGTCCCCTGCGCCGACCGACGGCGGGGCCAATGTCGGAGGGCGGAGCGTCCGGCGCACCTGGGCGGCATCGCCCCGCCCTCTCCGCCTCAGCTGCCGCCGCGGGCGCTTCTCCGCTCCTGAGCCGTGACGGCGGAGTCCTCAGCGAGAGCGCCCCCGACCCCGGCGGGGGTGGGGATAGCGCCGGGTTTCTCAGAGGAGAAGGCAGCGGCGGCGGCCGGTTTCCGCGGCGCGGCCTCCACGCTCTCCCCATCCCGATCGGCCGGGCCCCGCCTGCAGCCGCTCGCCTCCGGGTGGGCGCTGAGCTCCAGCGGCGCGATGTCGGCGCGGCGGCGGCGGCGTAGGGCGGCCGCCGAGGAGGCGGGGAAGGAAGAAGAAGCTGCGGAGGAGGGCAGCGATAAGGTGAGGGCGCGCGGCCGGGGGCCGTTGGGTCAGGTGTGCGGGTGGGGGCCGGGAAGCAGAGCTGCCGTCCCCTTCCCGCCCCTCAACACACGGCTGGGGCCCACCGGGAGCAGGGGCGGATGACGGCAGCGCTAAGCGGCCTCAGCAGCCGGTGCGCAGTGGTGAGGGGCCCGCGCATGTACTGCCCCACTGCCACCCTCCCCGCGACTGGAATGGGAGCGTCCGGTGCCGCCGGGCTGTGCCCTGCCAGGGTGCGTGTTGTAGTTCACCCCTGGCCGGGGTCGCTGCGTGTCGGCGTTGAACCTCAGCCCGGAACGAAGTACCGGGCAGCTGCCCTATCACCACCAGCAGCGCGGTGGGATGCAGAGGAGAGTCGAAAAACAAGGGTAGAAATCATGGGCTGAGATAACAGCTTAAAGGAAAATATAGTAATAATAATTGTAATGGAAAGGGAGACAACACAAAGAGAGAGAGGACTAAAACCCAAGGAAGACAAGCGATGCACAGTACAGTTGCTCACCACCTGCTGACCAATACCCAAACCAAGCAGCCCCTACCGGCCAACTCCCCCCAATTTACACACTGAGCATGACGTGCTGTGCTATAGAATACTCCTTTGGCTATTTCAGGTCGGATGTCGTGTCTCTGCTCCCTGCCGGCTTCTTGTGCCTCTCAGTGGCAGAGCATGAGAGACTGAAAAGTCCTTGACTTAGTATGAACACTACTTAGCAAGAACTAAAACTTCAGTGTGTTATCAGTATTATTCTCATACTAAATCTAAAACACAGCACTGCGCCAACTACTGAGAAGAAAATTAACTCTGTCCCAGCCAAAACCAGGACACTAGGACAGGCAAAGGGTGCGTGCGCTTCACTGTGGTTGTTGGGCCAGTGTGGCCGCATGGAAACAAGCAGGGAATGGTGATCTGCTCTGGTTAAAGGGTGTGTCAGCACTGCCCCAGCAACTGATTCTGTTTTATGGCCTTTTAACTGATAGCATTCATCTCTGGCCCAGAAAGGACTTTCAGTATGGCATTTCTGCAAAGGCAAGAGGTTTTCAAAATACTAAGTCTATGCATCAGGTTCATTACAGCGGCAAAAGAGCCACAGTGCTGTTCTTTTGTTTGCGTGGCTTACCCCTACAAAAGCTAAGCACATCACAGTTGCTAATTGTCTGAATAAAATGAAAGAGATGCTCTCATTTGCCAACTGGAATTAAAAAGGGAAAAAAGCCAACAAGCTTTCTGATTGCTAAATTGAGTTTGCAATACATGGTGGAGGGCTCCTGAGTCTGTGATCATTTAAACCTGCATGGATGCTGAAGTTGCAGAGTGTATAGTCTGCCTTGGGCGTTGTGACAAGGAACTGGAAAGTGAAACTCAACAGTCAGGTTCTATTCTGCCGTTTGGTTGTGTGAACTCAAGTCTAATGAACTTGAAAATTTGTAGTACTGCACTGCGTTGAGGGCTGCCATCACATAAGGTAGCATTTAGTCTGTAGCTGTGCAGAGAGTATTTCTCTGTAGATGAGAATTAACTTTTAAAATTGTTTTCTTGTTGCAGTGTGCTCAAAATTCTGGTTTTCTGTGGAGTTGTTCAGATTTGCTTTATTTTATAGCCTAAGTTCATTTCTGAGGTGCACAGTGAGCTGCCTCCAAAGAATCCTTCCCATCTAAAGCCTCTGCTCTCCAGATCTCAGAAGGGTGGGCCTAAAACTTGCTAATGCTATTTGTTTATCTGTATGATTTCCAGAGATAAAAATTCTGTGCCCACTGTGCTTTTACTTTAGCTGCTTGACAGTCTAGTGTTTCACCCAGTTTCAGATGATGTTGAACAGAAGGGTTGCTGCTGCTGTGCTAAGATGTTGGTTAGTGCCATATGTCAATACATATACATTTGTGATGATTGCTTGAACTGTTAGATATGGAAACCCTTTTCCACATCACAGAATACTTTTCAATGGATTATTTGGGGGACTTTACTTGTTCCCATTACAGTCCAACCTATCTGTGATGTGCACAGCATTGGTAAGCCTTGTTATGGCTCAGAAGCAACAATGATTGTTTTCACATATTAAGCTGTCCTTCATGCCTTTGGTAACTGTAAAAATAAACAGCATTTTGTACTGAGTTTTCAATAGGTGGGTCACAGTTTGGGTCTCCATTTTGAATATGAGTACGCAGGTAATGTCTGCTGGAGGGGATCTGATGAGAAGCATCTGGTCATCTGGATTCACAGATGCCACATTATAGGCCTTCCTAGATGGTTATCTTTCTGCTCTACTTCTTGCCTGACCTTCACAAGTGGATAGCTTATTGTCCACTGGTGTAGTAATTGCATATTTACAGCCCAAACTTGTTATTTTGTTCATAACTTCTCAGGATAGCCATGGTGCAGTGGGTTTCCAGCGTTTCCTAGTATACAGCTCAGAAACATCTCCCTCTTGCTCTGCTTGTAATGAAGGAGAAAATTTGTTTGTCTCTTTTCATATGGTAACTGCTTTGTGCTGCTTATGCTGTCATTGACCCTATTAATTCAAACTTCCATATACATAAAGGCGATGTGCTTTAAAGCACCTTGTTTGGCAAAGTGGAGGAGTGCTCTGTGTTTGCTGAAGAACTTCACAAATACTAAGTGTTTGCAGGGGGTTATCTTCTGTACTTTTAGTCCTGTTTTCAGTATGTAATCTGATACTTTTCATATTATGCTTACCATGTCCATAGATGCTCATTTCCTACTGACTTTAAGCAAGGCTGAGTTTTGGGTTTTTTTCTCATCTGCATGTGGTTTTTTTTACCACTAACTGGAAACAATTGGTAGCCGTTTCAATGTCCATATAATTTCAAATAAAAGTTAACTTCATTGGGTTTATATGAAGGAACATGGCATGCTCCTAGTGAAGCTTCTTCCTGAAGTTTCCAGGCTCTGCAAGTCTGGATGCCTTAATTGGCTCAACAAACTAGTGAGCAACTGACTTTTTTTGAGATTCCCATGAACATGCCTTTGCCCTGTATGGCTTTACAATTCCACAAGTCTGTTGTTTCTGTGGCATACAGGAGTGATTTTTTTGGTTGTCCCTTTCTTACTTGCTGCTGCTTGCCCTGGACACTCTTTTCCTAAGAATGTCTTGTCAGTGCCTCCATACACACTCTGTGGCCCTTGGGAGCAAGAAGAATGACTTGGCATTCAAATACTTAATATGTATAAGTCAGTTAAAGTTTTACAGATTGATCTCTCTGTGTTCACACTTCTTTTAAAGTTCCAGTTGTTTGCATTCTTTACTAAATACAAATGCCACTGTTTTCAGGTACTGTCTTTTTTTTTTTGAAGTATCCTGGAAGTAATCACACAGTTATTGTGCTGTGCAGAGTTGTCAGAGTAGGATGGGGAGGGGGCATTGGAATCATGTTGCATTGCTGGCCATGGGAACAAGGGACTGTGTGCCTAAGGTCATTGTTAATTATTTGTAACTTAAAAAAGCCCGGAATTTCTGACCACTGTTTCTCCTTTGGTAGTGAAAAAGCTCCTTCTGTTCCATGAGACAGGCCTTCCAGGGAATCAATTGCTAGATAAGTTGTTCAAACCTGCGAAACTGGGTTTGGGACTTGAGTCTTTGATGCCCAAAACCTCCCAGACCTGCTTGGAGGTAAATGGCAGTATGGGTTATGGTGGAACAATGGAGTCTATCATGGATCACTTAGTTACTTCATTTGACTTACTTCTTTTGGAATACCTAGAAAACGGACCTCCTTAATTTTCACAAAGAAGTCTGACCTCTGATCTGTCTGCTGTAAGCACTGTAATAAATGAGAGTTGACTATTTCCAAACCTCTGTTTTTGTGGAAGTGGTGGTGAATTAGTTCTGATGCAGATAGTAAAGGATCTGTAGGTTTCAGTCTTGGATTCGGTGTGTGCAGTTCTCTTGTTTGTGTTTCTGCATATGTCAGGTTGTAACAGATCGGAAAAAAGGTTTCATTATTCAGTATCTTCTGACACTTTGATATCTTGACTTTAGAGGAAGGTATCAAGGTGCATCTAATTAGATATGCTGTGATGTGCTCGAAACTATTGATTTCATTGTAAAGCTTATGAGAGATACTGTGGAAAGGTCAAAGCTGGAGGAGAAAACGTACTTTAAGTAACACTTGCACAGGTAAAATGACAATAATTCTTTTGCTTGCTAACTTTGTTTCTTATTATTTTTTCACATAAACTATTTGAAAATGTCTTTGTTTTCTGATTTGCTTTTCATGTAGATGGTGCATTTTCCAAGAAAAACGTATTTACTGCCTACTTGGGAATTCCTTATTGTGTCCTGGAAAAAATGCAGTACATGCAAAACATTGCAAGTGCTTTTGTAACTATAATAATTCTGTGTGTGGTTCAATTGGCACGTGTTAATTGTAGTGGAGAGCATGTGGTACAAAACAGCAGTTCAGATGCGTATTTCCTTTTAGGTGATGAATGATTGACGTGTCTATTTTTTTTCTGCATGACACATGGCTATATTCTGGTAGGTGTTATGAAATAGCCAGCAAGCAGAAATCCACATAGAAGCTTAATTTGTGGCAAGATGTCACATCTTGAATTCCTGTTAGGGAGGCTCAAGCTTCTGACTGTTTGAGTTTCTCCTTTGTATGGCCAAGTATTTATGGTCTTACACAGAATATTTAGCTTAGGGATGAAAGTCTTAAGAATACCAAAATTAAAACAAAACAGAACCATATAACTAAATAAACCTTTGTCTTGGGATACTTTGGAAATGATGAAAACTGCTGAGCATAGTAGTGTTTCAGATAGATGTTTTTATTGTGTGCTGAGCTGATTGTATCTTGTGAATAACTGTTATGTTTGCTTTCTTCCCTGTACTTTTTAGGCCTGCATCACCTCACCCTTGTTGGACTTGTATTATATGAAGTGATCAAATAGGTTCTCTTCAGCACACTGTTCATGTGCCTTCAAATGAAGAGAAGCAAGCAATGATCTTAGACCATGATTGTAGACACTTGGGATAAGAACCAAGGAGACAAGAGTGGCACACCTTCTGCATGTAAAAGGCTCTGTCACGTGCAGTTTGTGAACACTAGAACAAAATGAAAACACCTTGGATCAAACATTTAATTTGGAGTTGGGGTTGAAAGATGTCTTAGTTGCTTATGACAGGACAACTTCTGCTGTTTTCAATTAACCTTTGAAAACCTTATAAATACCTGCTTATGGTATGAGACCCATGGCATTTCAGTTAATACCCCTCCCAGGCCCTTGTTGTTACTGTGTGTTCAGCTTGGCCAAATCCCAGACCTGAAGAGAAGGAGAAGGAAGGGCCACTTGGTTTTATACTGAACTCCAAAGCTGCTTCTACTACAGGATCAAGCTGAAGTAGGAAGACTCTTGACCTTTCTGTTTTCTGAGGGCTTTGATAATGATTAACTTAGTGTTTCCTCTCATAATGATTTTCATTATTTGTGGATATAAACTGGAATGTTTATAATCAATCATGTAAAATAATTAAGGCAACAATCAGCAAGAAAAACTTGTCCCCCAGTGATATCGCTAAGAACTTCATGATGAAGTAGACAAATAACTAGGTTTTAGTGAACAACTTCCTCTGTGGCTTCTGACTTTGCAAATTAGATGCCGTATTCTGGAAACAGTTGTGGCCATTATAGCAATTAACTGGAAAATGAAGTGTTCAAGGTCATTTTTGAGTTATGTTACAAAGGGAAATTGAAGATAGTTGGGGGGTTGTCTCCCACAGGTTGTTGTAGCTATGTAAAGCTAAAAAATGTCCAAATGCAAGTTCTATGCAACTTGCAGTTTGCACTAGCCAAGCTCCCAGTATCAGCAGTATGAAGCATGAGCTACTGAAAAACGTATTGGATAAATAGCAACCCTTCTTCAAGGTGTTCAAATAGTCTGAAAAATTCCATATGCCCCTGTGAATTCAGACGTTGGAAAACGCAAATCTATAATACTAATTCTAATGAAGTGCATAAGTAAGTTGTGTCTTAAATATCAGAGGAATATGAATTCAGATATTAATTTTTAATTTCTAATTTCTTGGGGTTTTTTTTCTTGTTTGTTTTTTTTTTTTTGTGGGTATTTTTTTATTTGGGTTTTTGTTTGTTTTGGGTTTTTTTGGGGTTTTTTTTGTTTTTCTTGTTTAAATGCCTTTTGAGCATGGAAACATGTTCTGCAATACCAAAATGCCTAAAATGGAACAAAAAGGTTTGGAGGTGTTCTTAGTTACAAGTGCGTAAATGAGAGGGCATCTCTGCCATATGCAAGCAGGAATTAATATTAAAGAAGCTAAGGCATGGTCTTAGGGCCAGGATTAATGCCCATCATCTGCTCAATGAGTAGTGTCTTCTATAACTGTACAGGGTTTGCTGTATTCCAGCATAGGTCACAGTCATTGGAACATGGCTTTGAAAGAGATCTGTGATCCCCACCCCCACTGCATCAATAGTTGATTTCCTAAGCTATGGTACAACACTATGAGAAACATCTCTGAATAGCAACATTGCAAGCACAGTAATTTTTAATTTATTTTTGTGCTTTTTCAGATGTTCTACAGACTTTCTGAAGTCTGGACCACAGTTAGCATATCTGCATTTTTTTACTTGTGTCCTGGTTTTGGCTTGGACAGAGTTATTTTTCTTCCCAGTAGCTGGCACAGTGCTGTGTTTTGGATTTAGTATGAGAATAATATTGATAACACACTGAAGTTTTAGTTGTTGCTGAGTAGTGTTTATATTAAGTCAAGAACTTTTCAGTCTCTCATGCTCTGCCATTGAGGAGGGGCACAAGATGCTGGGAGGGAGCAGAAACAGGACACCTGAACTGAACTAGCCAGAGGGGTATTCCATACCCACAGCACAGTATGCCCAGTATATAAACTGGGGAGGTGTTACCTGGAAGGGACTGATTGCTGCTTGGGTTGGGCTGGGTATTGGTCAGCAGGTGGTGAGCAACTTTACTGTGCACTGCTCTTGTTTATTGGTTCTTTCTTCCTTTCTCCTTTTAGTTTTATATTTCTCTCCTTGTTATTTCCCTCATCACTATTTTTATTAGTAGTATTATATTGTACTTCATTTTAGTTATTAAACTGTTCCTATCTCAACCCAAGGGTTTTACTTGCTTTGATTTTCCTCCCCATCCCACCTGGTGAGGGGAGAAGGGGCATGGCATGGGTGAGCAAGTGACTAAGTGATACTGAGTTGCCAGCTGGGTTTAAACCATGACAACTTGTATTAATTATAGACAATATCTGTCTAATAATTATTCAGCTGTGGGGTTTCAAGGAATAGGGAAAGTATTGATCATGTTTTTCAAAGAAGTAAGTGATGTAAAACCCATTCAAGAATATAATTTTGGGTATGTGTGTGGTACACAAAGTGAATGAGAACAACATAGGCCTAACATTAAAAAAGGTAATTGCTCTTCTTTTGTTCCCTCTTTCACTTGTGCATGTGTATAGTGCCAGCTCATGGTCCCGGGTTATAAAAAGAGAAAAACACTTTTAAAACGAAAAGGATGGTGTTTTCCCTCGGACTAGTGCCCCTGGGAAGAGCGCTGGTGTGTGTGGAGTGTGGGGTACAGCCCCGCGCCGCCGGGAGGGCTCTCCTGCAGCACCCTGGTCAGCTCCCGGTCATCCAGGGCTGTGAGGGACCCCCGTCTTCCTCATGGGTGCGACAGTGCTGCGCCTGTCGTATAGGCTTATGGGTATAGGCTTAGGCCTTGATTTTGGACATTGAGGTTTGCACAGCCTTATCTTCTCCACCTGTGTTCTTTACAAAGGTCAGTCACTGAGAACACTGGAGTGTAACTCCCTGGCAAAGACCAACGGATTAAGAGGAAAAGGCGATAGCCTATAAAGAGAGTAACATGCAATGGTTGAGATTGTAGGCCACCTTAATTCTGTCGTGCCTTATGGATGGGGCAAGAGGGAGGACATACCTCTGCTGAAAATGCCAAAAATACTCAGAAAAAGGGAAAAAAATAATATTGTTGAGGAAAAGTAGGAAAGAAAAGCAGTCACATTTGTGGAAATAGATTAAGGGCAAAACCCCCTGAGATCTGTGATAAGGAAGTTGGAAAGAGTGGGAAGCTGAGAAATAGCAGTATAGAGGTGGTGAAAAAAGTTCTCAAGCACAGTCAGAGTTCCCAGAGTTGTTAAGAACTGATGAACCTGAGGTAGCAGGACAGGCTTGAAGCTGCTTGGGATTGTAAGGAGGTGAGATAGGTCAGGAGGAAGTTCAGGTTGCAAGAGAGCCAGACACTGAGCTAGAGGCAGCTCTTTTCCTTATTGCTGCACCAGGGCTGAGTGCAGCCTTCTGACTCTCTGGAGTTGGGGTGTTTGTAACATTAGACCAAGTGAAGTAAATTTTGTGAAAACATCAGCACCTTTAGTGTTGGCTTTAAGTGAGGGGGAAAATAGTCTCGACAGTCTACTCTGATGGTGGCAGTTTGTTACTGTCACCAAAAAATGTGCTGCCTATTTTGTATTTGGGTTAGACACGCAGTCTGTATAGATGATGTCTTCCTGAGTGGTCATTAGTGAATACTGAAGAAATGCTGCAGTGTTGGAGTCATACAAGAAATTATTCTGAGTAAGACTCTGTAGGACACTTGGTCACTTCACAGTTTGGTTTTGGATTATTCTTTTCAAGCTGGAGGGTTCAAGTCCTCATGTATGTATGTATGAGATTGTGCCAGCAATCTCTATTCATTGTACAAAGGGACTATTTTTCAAGCATTCCATTTAATTTTTTTGTTTCTTAATCTGACATTAAACCACCAAGAAACCCTGCTCCTTAATCCATAAAAGTTTAGTTTGAGATATGACAGAATGTTTTGGAGGGTTGGAGATTTCTGTTAAACTCATGTGTTCTATGTCAGCTGTAGCATTTCTGGAAAAATGTATCCTCATGCTTTCTCTATGTGGGCTGTAAAAGTGCCTAGAATGTGAAGATTCTTGAGCACAGTAGGTAATGTCACAACATCTGAGTCCTGGTCTTCTTATAAATATTTATTAGGATATATTTGTCTCCTAAAACATCTGCAGTTTCACTAGTATGCCACTGCTGTCTTTTTAAAAGGTAATGTAAATATTATCAGTTCCTAAAGCAATGTTTTTGACTCTGAATAATGTTTCCTGACATAATAACTAATGACCTTGGGTGTTTGCCTTTTTTTTTTTTCCTTCATAGGAAGAGGATTTGGAAAAAAGGCTTTGTGAGTTGGATCTTAGAAGTGATTTAGATGTTCCCGATATTCCTCCACCAACAGACAGCACTCCAGAAATCCTCAAAAGGGCTTTATCAGGCTTGTCTGCCAGGTATAGTAAAACCAACAGCTCTCAAATTTAATAGCTGCTGGCTAAAATTCTTACAGATTATGTTGCAGTTTTAATTTTTACAGATTGTTCTGCAGTTTTAAATTTCATATGATGTGCATGTAAATTCAAGGTTAAATTTTTACTGGATATCATTGATTCATTTATGCTTTGACAGTTCCTTCAGTGTAATATTTTTTGCGTATACCAGAAGATTGTTCACTACATACATTTCTAAGTACACTGCTGCAACGTTTAGCTACAGTTTACTTAAAAATTTGCCTGTACTCAGTCTAAGCATTGTAATAGAATGGGCTAAAGAATATTATTTGTTTTGATATCCAGAGTAACTAATTCTGGGAGTTATAATAAACTGATTTCCTATATTCAAGGTTAAGGGTGGTGGCATTTGTGTATGAATGAAAAGGAAAGAAGTTTAAATTCTCTGGGTGAGCTTTGCTAGCTTTTTCTGACAGCATTTACATTTCTGATTAATTTTTCTTTATAGTTAAGTACAACATAGCTTTTATTTTCATACCTTTTGAAACAACAGTTTTTCTTTTTTTTTCCTACCCACTCTTTCCAAACCTAGTTTTCTGCCTTCAAACCCTGTTCAAAGGAGTTTCAGGGCTAGCAAATGCAGGGGAAGGTATATATGCATAGATAGATAATTGTGGGGATCTGCTTATTCACAGAGGAATAATAAAGTTCCTAGTATAATTTTTTTATGCAGTCCCTTTTACAACATTGGATCAGTCAAACCCTTTGGAGGTGGCAATTCACATCACATTTTTTCAGTAATGCAATGTAAGTTGTAAGGAGCCGAGCAATATCGAATGTATATTTTAGATGCATTTTAGGTATTGCAGGAGTTGGAAGAAGGACCTCTAATCCAGACTGTGATTAAAACCTTCCAAGACCTTACATAAAAACTGATCTCCAGTAGGTATCTCCAATAGCAGTGTGAAACTATTTTTTTTACTTGCTCCTTTTCTAATCCGTTGTCTGCTTGTGTTGTGATGTCTGGGAGCTGTAAACAAATTTATTGTTCCAAGGTTTCAAAAAGCATGTTTCTAAACTGCACCAGCTGTAGGCAGAATATGGTGTTCTCTACCACCATCGTGGTACAAGGAGTATCTAGTTCTTGTCACTTTCAGACTTCACTTGCCATGTTAAATGCTGCAGAAGTCTTAGGTCTCCAAGTCAGACTTGTTCCAAAAGGCACTTGCATGGTCGTACCCCAAAGCCTACAACGAAGAGGTGCAGGCAAAACCTTTCCTGTTTCACATGCTTGAAATTCTTTATTGGAGTGTTTGCACAAAGGTGCACAAAGGCTCTTTGAGTGCAAAATTAAATTCTTGGTGCTTCATGAATGCTAGATTCAAAATTACATGCTAATTTAGCAACTGGCAGTCCCACCAGAGCTGTTGTCATAATGTGCAACATGAATGAGTTGCCATGTAACTCTCAGAAATATTGGCCTTTAGAGGAATCCATAACTTTCCAGTAGAGAGTTAGGATACAACTTGTCAGGTGGCTTCCTGCACTGTGGAGCTTGTCTTACTGTCCTTCCAGTGCTGCACTTGTCAACACCTTCAAGATACTATATGATATTTTAACATTATTCATAAGGAAAGTTAAATTCTTTTGAAGGACCCTTGCTCATTATAGATATGCCACTAGGAGCTAGCTGCTGCTTTATAGCCTACGTCATAGAGGAACATAAAACATCTGTTGCAATAAAGCCTGTTGTGCCTTTCTTCTGATACTTAAGACAAATCCATTTAGTGGTTTTAGCTGCCATTAACCTGCCAATGAATAACATCTTTGAAAATCAATTTAATATAGTTGAAGTTTACATTAAAACTGGAGTATTGTGCAAAACTAAGAGTGTCCCATGAAGCACCTGATGCAGCAATGAAACACAAGAGTGATACAAAGCAAAACATTAGAAAGTATTTCTTTAAGTGGTAGTAAGAGTTTTGTGTTTAGCAGTAACTTGTGATTAGATGGTTCAGTGTAACTTTAGAGGCAAAACTCTTGAAGGGGAAAACACAGGCAAAAGAGGAGAAAAACCACTGAAAAAGGAATATGAACAATAAAATACATACTATTGTTGACTAGAAACATTTTCATGGCGGAGTAGAGCATGTGATGAGGGTTTTAATTAATATTTTTATTTTTATTTAACTGGGTTCTTGATTTTTCCTGGTAGAGGCCTTTGGAGGCAGCGGGGTAGAGCTGTGGTGGTTTGGGAAATAAAATTTTGGTTACTCGAGAAATTACACCAAAAAAACCCAAACAAAAGCCCAACATCATCATCAAAGACTTCCCCATTGTTTGTGGTTTTGGTTTTGTTTTTTTTTTTTTAAGGAACACTTACTTTTGCAAAGAAGGCTTTCTGCGCCTCAAATACTCTGTTCAGTTTTGGGCCTCTCACTACAAAAAAGACAACAAGGTGCTGGAGTCTGTCCAAAGAGCAATGAAACTGGTGAAGAGTGTCTAGAAAGCTGCCTGATGGAAAAGGACCTTGGGGTATTGGTTGATAGCCAACTGAATATGGGCCAGCAGTATGCCCAGGTGGCCAAGAAGGCCAAAAGCATACTGTCCTGTATCAGAACTAGTGTGGCCAGTGGACTAGGGTAGTGGTCATCCCCCTGTTCTCAGCACTGGTGAGGCCACAGTTTTGAGACCCTCACTACAAGAAAGGCCTTGAGGTGCTGAAGTCTGTCCAAAGAAGAGCAATAAAGCTGGTGAAGGGTCTAGGGTACAAGTCCTGTGAGGAATGGCTGAGGGAACTGGGGTTGTTTAGCCTGGAGAAAAGGAGGCTCAGGGGAGACCTTACTGCTCTCTATAACTACCTAAAAAGTGGTTGTAGTGAGGGGGGTGTTGGTCTTTTCTCTCAAGTAATAAGCAATAGAATCATAGATTAGTCAGGGTTGGAAAGGACCTTAAGATCATCTAGTTTCAACCCCCCTGCCATGGGCAGGGACACCCCACACTAAACCATGCCACCCAAGGCCTCATCCAACCTGGCCTTGAACACCGCCAGGGATGGAGCATTCACAACCTCCCTGGGCAACCCATTCCAGTGCCTCACCACCCTCTCAGTAAAGAATTTCTTCCTTATATCCAATCTAAACTTCCCCTGTTTAAGTTTGAACCCGTTACCCCTTGTCCTGTCACTACAGTCCCTGATGAATAGTCCCTCCCCAGCACCCTTGTAGGCCCCCTTCAGATACTTCTCTTCTCCAGGCTGAACAGCCCCAACTTTCTCAGCCTCTCTTCATACAGGAGGTGCTCCAGTCCCCTGATCATCCTCGTGGCCCTCCTCTGGACTTGTTCCAACAGTTCCATGTCCTTTTTATGTTGAGGACACCAGAACTGTACACAATACTCCAAGTGAGGTCTTACGAGAGCAGAGTAGAGAGGCAAATAGGACAAGAGGAAATGGCCTCAAGCTGTGCCAGGGAGGTTTAGATTGGATATTAGGGAAATTTTCCTCTCAGAAAGGATTGTCAAGCACTGGAACAGGCTGCCCAGGGAAGTGGCTGAGTAACCATCCCTGGAGGTATGTAAAAGATGTGTAGCTGTGGCATTTAGGGGCATGGCTTAGTGGTGGACCTGTCAGTGCTGGGGTAATGGTTGGACTTGATGATCTTAAAGGTCTTTTCCAACCTAAATGATTCTGTGATTTTATGGTAACAGGAATTTCTATTCTGCTTTCCTTAGGTAGCCACTTGCAGCTGCAAAAGTTTATGAGAGCAAAAAAGTACAGCTACTTTGATCCATCACCACTTATTGTCACATGTTTTTCTGTGCTGGTTCCAGCACTCACAAGAGCACACGACTGCTTTCAAAAGATAACCCTCTACCTGGCAAAATAGCTACTTTGCTGCTGTAGAAAGTTGGTGATTGCCTGTTTGGTTTTTGTTGGATTTTTTTTTTTTTTTTTGGCTGTTACTCTCAGAATTGTCCTTTTTACCTGCAGCCTTTCTTTCATATGTAAGCTTTTACATAACTGGGCCCCTATCAGTCTTGCTGATTATGTGTTGCTTTTTGAGGGTCATGATGTGTTTTTATAGCAGCTTCATTATGAGGTTGATCCATTTAACTGCAGATGACATTTTTGGGGGAAGCATGGAGGAAGAAGAAAGGTAGCTAACTTAAATTTCTTTTACTGTGTATCCTGGTTAGTTGAGTAGTTGGTTGATTCTGTGTTTCCTGTTTTATTAAACACTGTTTAATAGCACACTTTAATCTTTAGTGAGTAAAGGAAGTGGCATTTATTTTTATTTATAACTGCTTGCTTTTTATTATCTTTTTTTTCATAGATGGAAAAATTGGTGGATTCGTGGAATTCTCAGTCTAGCTATGATTTCTGGGTTTTTTCTGGTCATATACCTGGGATCATTTATGCTGATGCTTCTGGTAAGTTTGTTTAAATACATTCTGCCATGCAAGTGTTACTCAATCTCTTATACATTGTACCTAACAGAACTGGAAGCAAACCACACAGGTAATTCAGAGCATTTGTCTCTTTACTTGTGTAAATGTAAATGCTTTTTAAAAACATGGGACATATTCACAACTGGGTGTTGTCGATAAAGCATTTCTTATATACTGTAATTCATTTGGGTTTTTTAAGTAGGAACTAAAGTAACTTCAAGAAGTTGAATGATTGCTGCCTTAAAGTTGCCAAACTACTGTAATCCAGTTCCTTGTGCAGTTCGTATCACCTACTGTTACATTCTTTGAGGTTTGTTTTAAGAAAACAATCCCCCCAAAAAACAAGCAAAAAATCCAAACCAAAACAGAATAAAAATCAAAACAAAAATAAAAAAAACCTCAAAAAACCAAACCCCCAAGAGTTTCATTTCTGAAGCTGAGGAAAGAAGGCAGCCCTTGTCTGCTGTCTGTGATCAGCATTGAATGCCTTTGCTCAGGCATGCTATGTTAATTCCCTACTTCTTTATGGGGCTGCCTTGTGGCCTTTGGTTTATCTGTAGAATGAGGCTAGATCCCTTTCCAAGGTACATAGATAAAGTGAATTTTTAGCTGATGAAGTTAAATAATAATACCTATGCATATCTGGTCAGCATTTACTAATTATTTGCATCATTGCTGATGTTTTTATTGAATTTATTGGCTTTACTATCTTTGCCAGTCATGGCAAGTAAGAGGCAGGAATGTGGCTTCTAAAACACTGAAATTGGTACTTCTGGGTAGCTACTTTGATTTTTGAGTCTAAGTTTGTTTAGCTGTCAAAATGTGGTTTTGCTTTTTTCATGGCCTCCTGTGAAACAACTTTTTGGATTGTATTCATAGAATCATTTCCATCAAGGTTGGAAAAGACCTTTCAGATCATCAAGTCCAACTCTAAACCCAGTGCTGCCAAGTCTGCCACTAAACCATGTCCCTAAGTGTCATATCTGCATTTCTTTTACATGCCTCCAGTATATACCACTTCCCTGGGCAGCCTGTTCCAATGTTTGCAACCCTTTTTGAGAAGCAATTATTCCTTATATCCAATCTGAACCTCCCCTGGCATAGCTTAAGGCCATTTCCTCTTGTCCTATTGCTTGTTTCTTGGGAAAAGAGACATAAATCCACCTTGCTGCAACCACATTTCAGGTAGCTATAGAGAGAGATAAGGTCTCAGGTGAATGATGTAACAAGCTAGTAATTCATTGTTTTATTGGTGGAGGATTTTCTTTATTGTATGTGAAGAAACAACAAAAAAAAGCCTCTTTAAAGTGTAGGTGATTGTAGAGAGGTATTTTTTTCCTTCCTTTAGTAGTCTGTTACACTTCAGAATGATAACTAACAAAAGGGAACTAATCAATTTGCAGTGTAATTCATTAGATTAGTGGTATACTCTGAGACTGCAATCATGGGCAAAGTTACCAGGTGATGAATCAAAAAGTAATGAAAATTACTATGGAATTGGAATAGAGTTCTTCCTCTGTTGTAACGTAGAGTAAAAGTTGTCTTCTAATATAGTAAACTGTTCATAGAGTTGACATTTGATACCACGTCTCAAAGAATGGAGGGGAAAAACCAGTTTTGTTAATTATTTTATTTCACTGGAATCAAATAGTTTGCATTTAAACAAAAGTTTACCTGAATACTGAGACTGAAAATACCCAGAAATTTGTAGGAAGGGTAATCCAGTGAAGTTTGGAGGACAAGCCCTGAGATTGCTCTGAGAAGTTGAGGCACGTTTTATGTTTGCCAATTGCTAAGGTAACAGGAACAAGCTTCCATGTCACTGAACCCTAGTGTCCTTTTCCACTGTAAGATGCAGTCCTTTAATGTTGTTCTTGCATATAGCATTGAGGTTTTCTAAGGTAGGGTAAGCAGAAGAAAGAGCACAAGACAGGGGAGCTTCAAAATTAACTCACTGAGGTGGTGTAAGACTCTCTTAAACTGTGCTGACATGTTGAGCAAGATGAAATTTATTCATGAATGCAGGTGGTAAGACAATACTGTGAAGCCTAGCATGCTGACATGTGCAGCCGGCATTGGTAGGTTCTTACTCCTGCCTGTGCATGGAATTGGTAATGACCTATGTTTGGCAATACTTGATATCTGGGAAGGGTGATTTGGTTGATGAGGCAAAACTGGCAGAGAGTCCTTTGATCACCAAAGACTGACAGGACCTACTACGAGACTTGCATGGGCAAGCACTGAAGTACTGACATCAGCAAAACAATATTAGGACCATGGAGGGTGTGACATTAAAACCTGGATTAGATGAGCTTTGTTTCTAATCAGAAATGCTAATTGCCCTTAATGAGATATTTGTAACCAGAAGACCTGGGTGTCCAAGTTGTGTTGTACAGCTAGGTTTTTTTTCCACTGGGTCTAGAAAATATTTCTTAAACTAAATTTAAAGATAAAACCTAGCCAAAAGAGATAAAAGAGGCTTATTTACAGCAAGTACGTTTGACCTGCTGCTGCCAAACTGTTTTAATGAAGAAAAGTCAGAAGTTTTCCTTTGTTTCATGAAGAGTATTCTTGCAGCTAGCCCAATGTGGGTTTTTTTTCTCAGCATGCCTAGGAGTTACGAGATTTTTTTTCTGGGGTAAAATGGAGCTATAGTTTTCCTTGGACTTGTTTTGAAGCTGTCTGTTTTCTGTGTGGAATCTGAATTCAGAACAGAATCTCCCCTTAATGCAGATTGCAGCACTACTTGCTTTAAGAAACAACTGCAACATATCTACATGTCTTTTTATTTCTCTTATTTTAGGTCTTAAGCATCCAAGTGAAGTGTTACCATGAAATCATTACTATAGGTTACAGAGTCTACCACTCGTATGATTTACCATGGTTTAGATCCCTCAGCTGGTGAGTAGCAAGCAAGAACATCAATAAGCAAGGATGTAACACTTGAATCTTCATGTCATGTCATGGTGGAACAATAGTTTTGCAGGTTATGTGCTGTCATAAAACTTGACATCTGTCTCTAATACAGGATTCTGTAGTTGTCTTCCACCTGTGAACTTGAACAAATCAGTAGGCCTTTTACTACTTTTTTTTTCCTTGTTATAAGTATGTATATATGTACATGTATTACGTATGCATGCATATATGCTTTAAGTCAGAACTAAGCATGAGTGAAAATATGCGTAGCCAAATAATCACCTGATATGTACTACCTGAACTGCTTTAGTTTTGGTTTTGTTCATTTATTTTTTTGCCTGTTAACATTGCATAAGAAGTAAATAGAACAGCTACCTTAAAGGCTCCTCTTTACACACACAGAGAATAAAAATAATAACATACACGTTTTAAATCCTTTCCAGTTGCACACTTATGGGAAAGTGTTGGACACATGTAGTCTCTGAGGTGGTTAAGGATATAATTCTTCAGACATGACCTGTGTTGTATTGTTTTGGTTTTGTGTTGGGTTTGTTTTTTAAGGAAGTTGAAATATCTAGGTTATTGCCTATATCTTGTCACATTGCTTCTTCACTTCTAGAAGCAACTTTACTGTATAATGTGGTGGATTCCTGCTTTTGACTGTCCTGTAAATACTAATCTGTTCCCCTCTGGTCACTGTTGGATTATCCTGGGGACTGATCTATTGTCTGCTTTATTCTGTAGATTCTGGAATTACAGCTAGAGCAGACTCATACATGAATGATTCTGTGGTCTTGCCAAGATTTATAGAAAAGGAGATGTGCACTCTACCACTTATTCTACTTTGGCAGTTGACCACCTTTATTTTAGTATGTGGAGCTCAAAATCAACTCCTCTGTATTGTCACACTAGTTAATGTGAAAGATCCTTTCAGTCCAACATCTTGCTGCTGAGACTAAATATTAAGACATTTCAGTGTGAAGAAAGAGTCCTTTTAGTAGTCTGAACATCAACTATTTGGCTTATGTAGAGATGTGAAGCCTTGCAAAGTAAGTGTCAGCATCTACTGGGGAGAAGAGAATGAGTACTGATCGCTCTCAGACATCCAGAGATCCAGTCTTGAATCATAAGTTTTTATCTTCTGTGATTGACAGAAGTATGTTGCCTAGAGAAGTGCATCTCTTAGTGGTTTTGTATTTGCTATTCATTGTTTTTTATTGAGTGCTGCTTTGGCATTTAAGGATCCCAACTTGACCCTAGAAAGCTGAGTTACTTGAATTTACATGAAAAAGGTGACAGAATTAATTGTGTGCTGACTGTCTTGAATGAAAGGGGAAGATCCTTCAGAAAGAGATGGCTGAAGGTGACATTTCACCTCAGTTGAACTTTGGGTGTGGACATACTGTCACAAAATTGTTTTGCAAAAGTTGTAGAAATAGCTGCATTTACTGGTTAGCTGATGGATTTAACCTGTAAAATTATTACTCAGTCAAGAAAGCTAAAAGACAAAGTGTGTGGTAAAGTGGAGCAGGAGATGCAGCAGTAACTCTTTCAGGTGAGAATCTTCAGGCCAGATAGTAAAAGAACTGATATATTCAGGTCCTCAAGCCCCATGTCAGATTCACTGTCCTATAACCTCAGAGGATTTGTTATGCAAGTATCTTTTTTCCTATTTCTGAGTCAGAAATCAGAAGCTACCCTTATTAGGATACAGGAGAAGAATATGTGGATTTGCTTGTGTTGGTACTGGTGATAGCCAATACTTGTTCTGTACTTACATAATATCACAAAGGACTTGCATAGGTGTGGAGTATTCAACACTAGTTAAGGATTAGATTAATTTTCCAACTGTATCCAGCAAAATGTGCTTGTTTTTCTAGTATGGTTGCTTTAGGAGAAATAAATGATGAAAATTGCCTTGTCAGAGGAGACACAAGGAGTATAAAACTGGGTTTATACCTGAATTTTATTTTTGTCACTACTCTCATCTACCCTTCTGGTTTTTCTTTTGTCTCGTGTTTTATGTTGTGGTTTTTTGTTTGTTATGTTTTTAAGAATTACACTTAAATACATATTATCTTGTTAAAATAACTGCTAGCTCTTAAATGTTGTAGGTATTTTTTGCTGTGTGTGAACTACTTCTTTTATGGAGAGACTGTAGCCGATTACTTCGCTACATTTGTTCAGAGAAGAGAGCAGCTTCAATTCCTAATTCGCTACCACAGGTTTATATCTTTTGCACTCTATTTAACAGGTAAGTGTAGGAAATTGCAAAAAGGAAAGAACTTTGTGCTGCATTTGTTTCTGTGCTTATTTCACAAAAAAAAAAGAATTTGCTCCCCAACTTTATGCACTTTCAGTTTCTTTTCCCTCTTGATGTGTGAGGGAGTCAGGTGTTTGCAGTTCCATTTTTCATGTGAAAATATGAATACAAAATTTTGCATTCACTGAGAAGAAGAAAGCAGCCTAAACAAGTAGATGATCTCGAGGAAGTTGAGCTAATAGTGCTCAAGAGAAGTTGGTGTGAAGTAATTTTGATTGCTGAAGAGTTGCAGCTCAGTACCTGAATGCGTAAACGCCGTTTTGGTGGTCTGTGGAGATGACTTGTGTATGTAATTGCTGTGCTGGGTTAATGCTTTATTGTGCAAGTGTTTTTCTAGGTCTACAGCAATAAGATTTACTAATATATTTTAAAATGATTATTCAAAATGCCTGAGGCTTTATTTTCTCTGCAAGATATTCAAATGCTTGCCTCATGAATAGATTTTCCTCCCTATCCAAGGAAAGACTTTTTAAAAGCCTTTTCTGTAGGAAGAAGAGACGCTGGAATTCCTGTGGGGTATTGTTTTGTGAACGTGTAAATACAGCCCACAGTGTCTTCAGCAATGCAGTTAATGTTACGTTAGCCTAAAATTAAGTCCATTGAAGACTCAGATTAGCCTAAGGGTCAGGAGATGCTATGCTACAATTACATTAAGAAATGTGATCTTCATGATGAACTGTCAGTCTGTCTACTGTTCTTTTTTCTTTATTTAAAAAACAGATAAAAATTCTACTAGGTGCTTCTATTGCAAACCTGAAAACAGCTTTGCGAGACTTGCCCTTTTACAGATGGCTTTGGCTTGAGAAAACTAACTTAACTAATGCTTTGTTACTGCTGAAGGGCAATGAAGGGGGTGATGAGACAAGCCAGTCATGAGCAAAAGCAGGAGGAAGAGCATAGCAAAGCACCCTGACAGATGTCACATTGGGATTGTGGGGTCACTGCACGGCTGTCTTCAGGGTTCTTTTGAGTGTGTCTGACCCTTCTGGCATAGAAAGTTGCCCTAGGGGAGAAGAGGTGCTCTGTTAGTCACCCAGAACGTTTCTTTCAGTCTGCTGAGTTCTTCAATGCCTGCACTTCACACTTTTGTTGCATGCAGCCTTATGTCTCTCTGGGGAAAAGGAGCAAGCTGGCCTTTTCCTTTCAGTAATTTCTGTTAATTATTCAAAACCAGCTTGCTGACCTGGTTTTTGAGTGGTTTTTAAAGGTGATGGTCTCCCCTAAAACTGATGCCTATGATGAGAACTCATAACTAAGGAAATAGATGCTCTTTACTGATGTTAACTAAATTTTGTGCTCTAATAGGAATATTTCTATATGTACATTTAACTGAATACAAGCAAATGCTTCTAGCCACAGAGGAATTAAAAGTTGTTTCAGGGGAAGAGGATTACTGATATATCACAGTTCAGTATAATTAAATATAAGATGGTACAAACTGCACTTGCTTTGTTTTACAGGCTTCTGCATGTTTGTTTTGAGTTTAGTGAAGAAACATTATCGTCTGCAATTTTACATGGTGTGTATTACCCACTTTGCTGTGGTCACTTGTGTTATGAATGTCACTAGAAACAGTCATGTCCCTATGTTCATAAAACAGCTTGGAAGAGGTGGTGTGGAAAATCTGCTTAAACCAACAGTAACGTGAAATTCAAGGCAAGGTTAGATGGGGCTTTGAGCAACCTGGTCTAGTGGAAGGTGTCCCTGTCCATGGCAGGGGGTTGGAACTAGACAGGCTTTAAGGTCGCTTTCAACCCAAACCATTCTGTGATTCCATGAAGTCAAGTGGATTTGGGCTGTAGGAATCTGTTCATCCTGCAGCTTATTATTATTATATCACAGAATGTGGCCTTTCAGTCAATAAAAGCTGTCATTGGTGAGGCCTTGTGCATATACAAAGTGACACATTTCCCTTAGTGATAGGCTAATAAGAAAGGGATTCTTGGAAAGAGGGGTGTGCATCTCCCTCCCAGGTCTGAAGCCAAGCCATTCAGCATAGTGCGGGAAGTGGTTCTTGTGACTCAAGCATTACTTTGCAGAGGCCCTGCTGAAGAGCTCTGAAGGAAACTTGAACTTAATCTGTATGTGGAGGATTCATTGTGTCACACTTAACAGCAGTTCTAGTCATCTGCTTTGCTGCGCTTCTAGATCAATAATCTATTAAAAGAAGCCAGTGTTCTCATCTCTTGTGTTTGTCCACCTAATGAACTGCATAGTAGCTTATCAAGATCATGAACCTTTTTGTTACGTGTGTCTTATAGGTCAAAACCTAATTTTGTAACATCACAGGTAAAACAAACAAAACAAGAAAAAACAACCACCAAACAAAAATCTCACCCCAAACCAATGCAAAAAAAAACCCTACTGAACAACCCCACTCCTATATAGGAATGATTTGAAGCAATAATAAAACAGTAATGCAGTACAGCTCCTGCCTTTAAAGAACTAGAGCAGTCAGAGCATTGTGCAACCTTAAAGACTTCCTAAAGCTCTGAGTATTAACCCCTCAGTTTCTACAGTGCTTTAGGTAGCACTTTAGAATTGAGGATCCCTGATTGTAGACTAGGACTTAGCTGAGCCCTGTGTGAGTATGTAAAAAAAGTTTTTTATTCAAAAAAATTTACCCTGTTTGTGGAGAACTTGCATGACAAGGAGATGCAGCTTTTCTAGGAGAGGTAGTCTTTATCTTCTTATCTGACTCCTCCCTCCTCCCGAAGTCCTTATCTTCAGATAGGCATAGGGCAAATATATTAATTTTCCATGGGGTTTTTTGTCTTTTTCACCTTAGAAAAAGAGTCAGAAAAAAGAGGTGTCAGCCATGTGACTTAGTGCCTGCCTGAAAAACATGAAGGTCTGACTACCTGAGAATTGCAGTAAAACAGAGTGAAGCTGTGTATCCACTGTGTGGCAACACTGTGTTTGGACAGACAAGGAGAGTCGCCATTTGTTTTTAGGTGGTGTTCCAGTATCACTGTACAAATACTAAAAATTTTGCTGCAGAGATGCTTTAATTATCCAGCAGGGAGTATTTTCAGAAACCTTTCCTGAGGTCTTGCACCCCTCCTTTTCAGCCTTCTTGCTAGCTGCCATAGGAAAGCATATGATAAGAGAATTAAAGTAGGACATAGAGTGTTAAATCTTCCAGACATTTAGAGTGCTTAGATCTGGCATTTCATGGAAAAACTACCAGTTCTTGATTTACAAGTTTTGGAAAATAAAATCTACTCTAGAATCTTTAGTGGTGGGCTGTTTGGAAACCACTATTGTACCGTGGTGCTATAGAAAAACCACCAAGTGCATACAGTAATACTGGGGAAAATGACTGTTTAAATGACCATGCACATAAAAATTGACACTTTGGTTTTGCTAATCCTGAGAATGTTCATATTTCATAAGAGGACTGGTATTCTGTTATGAGAGAGATCCACATCTGTGTACCATGACTCTTTCATGAGTAGCTCATTGCCATTTTATTGTTAAACTTCTAACACGTATGTTGTATGTATATACAGAATATCACATTGCTTACATTTCTTTGCTGCTTTTATGCTGAAGGTGTATGTCTTATTAAATCAGATGTTAAACTGCACATTAAAAAAATTCTGGGTGGAGGTAAGTGATGGGGAAACCTGTTAAAGTTTCAGTACTTGCTTCAGAAAGCCAGCTAACTTGTGATATACTGTATGCACAACATCTCTTGCATTATCGCTAGAACTGGTCTTTCCTGTGAGCTCTTAAGTAGCTCCTCTAGCTGACACGCCAGTATTTATCAAGGTGTACAGGATCGGTGTTTTCACTAACTGTTGTGTTGTTGCATTGTTAACAGTTCGCATGGACTCATGTCACTTTGCTGATCACTGTAACTCAATCTCATCTTGTCATCCAAAATCTCTTTGAAGGCATGATCTGGTAAGGGGACAGTAATAAACTGATTTGTAACTATTGCATTGAAAGGTTGGTTGTTTTACATAGATCTGGTTAGGGAATAATCATGGGAACAGTTAAAGCAGCACAAATGAAAGAAGCAATAATCTCTAGTTGAAAGGGGAGTTGGAGAAATTGAAACAGAAACCCCTTTAACTAGGTTGGCAGCCACAAGTATGATAGTTTTGAACAACCACTTCATTTACTTGCAAGGAATAGGATTGCTTGCATGCTTGGTAAAATAGTTTCCATAGCATTTTGCTGAATG
The DNA here is from genome assembly GCF_963264785.1 of Psittacula echo. NCBI lineage: Eukaryota > Metazoa > Chordata > Aves > Psittaciformes > Psittacidae > Psittacula > Psittacula echo. The sequence goes on from NC_137735.1 coordinate 63,722,747, forward strand.
GATGAATATCCAGCAATTCTTTCTCAATTACTCAAGAGCTTCAGGTTGCTCAGAGCTATTGAAGTTGGACCATTTAATCTGGCCACCTTCCCCATTCAGATCAATTCAGATTACTTCAAGTATTTTAGGAATTTAAATCTTGGATATTGTTGGGTCATCTTTCTGCCCCATTTCCAGCAATATATTAAATTCTGATGATGCAGTTAAACTTAAAGCCACTTCTCAAAGAGAATGTGTGTTTTCCAACCCCACACTTCTTTAGGGACAGTGTAAACTGCAAGTTGAGAAAGAAGGAAGAGACACATATGGAAGATGATTTGTATTCTTCCTAGGACATAATACTGCGTGTTCTCCTTTTTCTTTTCCTGATATATGTACAACTGGGGAGATTATAGCAGAAAAGATGTGTTCATAGTTAGAAAGAAAACCCAAAGGCTTTCACACAGTTTGTATAAACAGATTCTTTTCTTAGTGATCATGTTCATGTGCCAAAACCTGAACCTGGTTGCCTTACTAACCTATTGTTTCATATTTCCACTAGTGCTAAGCAATTTGGCATACGATCACAAAATCTGACTTTTGGCATATTAACACATCCTTGTTTTGGAAAGGGGAAAAAAGACATTAACAGGCTTGAGCAGAAAATTCTGTTGCTGCCTGCATGCAAAGAACACTTAGAAAACTAACACAGGCTGCTCCAAACTGACAAGAAAAGGAGAAAGAAATTTCTTTTTTAATTTAGATGCCCTTAAACTTTATAAGGAATTTGCTTGCCTTGATGTTACCAAAAACATCAACATGCTTGTATCTGTTGATTTCTTCTAAACTGTTGTACCAGTCTTCAAGCCTCACAGGAAAAAGTCAGCCTGTTCACATATTAAGCTCATGCACCAAAATCATAGTTAAACTTGAACTAACATGGGCCTGTAGTGGTCTTGATTGGCTGAAGACTAAAACCAGTATAGCTAAATATGCTACTCATGGGGGAACTAGGTGAGCACGTTATGGAACATAATTCCTTCTAAATACTACAGAAAAATTTCCCAGAAAGAAATACTGCTATTTCAGTTTATGTCCTGTGTTTAAGTCTGGGCAAGTTTTCTTTTTCTTTATGAAACTTTTCATGCCTTTCTCCAGGTTTCTGGTTCCAATTTCAAGTGTTATCTGCAATGATATTGCTGCCTACATTTTTGGATTCTTCTTTGGGAAAACTCCATTAATTAAGGTATGTACTAAAGCACTTCCTTACCGACAAGCTTTTACAATTTACAGCATTTTTGATACTTGTTCAGAAACATGCATATAGAGAAAATACTTTCCAGTGTACTGCATGGTACACATCTTTGCCAAAAAACCAAACTGACTCTCCTGTTTCTGAAAACTTGTAAGTGGAAACTGGGATTAATGTGAATGTAATATTAGCATTACAGTATAATACAGTTTGAGCCTATTACATCATAATTTATAATTGGTTCTCTTTGGATTTCATATGCAGGTTTAACTGCACGTTTATTGTAGACACTGTAATTTGAAATAAACTGCTATATCTTATAAGCCTATTTCTTGTTTGGTCTTGTTGACATAGCACTGGGAAGTAGTAGTCTTCCTATTCTGACAGAATATGCAAGACCCTACAGAAAGCCATGAATATTTTCATGGTGTTGCCATGTTAACTTTGGGCTATTTAGTTGGTTCTGATTTTCAACTGCTTCTAAATTGAAAACATGATAGAATTTGATGAAGCAAATAGCTTGCTACACTGGTGTCTTTATGCCTACAGTTGTTGGCTGTATTAGTTTGCCAGTCTGTACATAGGAGACTAGTGTCTCCTGAGAAGTGTCCCTAGCATTGACTATCATCCAGGCTTCTGTCACTATCTGAGTGTGCCCTTGCTAGCAGAGGTCTCAACAGAGCCATAGCACTCGTGCATGTTTCCAAGTCTTTTGCCTGGGAGGAGCCCAGCTGCTTAATCACGGTCAGCTGTGGCCAGAGGCAGGCAGTGACCTCCAGACAGCAGCAGCAGATGGGAAGGGAGATCTCAGCTCCCTCAAGCTGCCTAGTGACACCAAACTGTGGCACTTTCTCTCCTTGTCTGGGGCAGGTCCTAGCTATATTCCTCTATCTATCATGTTCTGTGCTGCAGTTGCTGACATCCTCTATTTCGCCTTTTTAAAACCAAGTAGGAGCTTTAATGTTCACAAACAAGATCCAGAAATAGAGTAGAAAAGGGTTGAGTAGTGCAACTGATGAGGCTAACTCTATCTCTTTTGTGCCTAGCTGTCTCCCAAGAAGACCTGGGAAGGGTTCATTGGAGGCTTCTTTTCCACAGTTGTATTTGGATTTATTGTAAGTAACCGCAGGACTTTTATTATATAGGTTCAATCTTCAACTGCGCATTTTTCTTGAAGCAAAATTACTGACAAATCTGGTCATCTCAAACTGCTGAAAGCCCAAGAGCTGGAGGGGAATTGAGAGTTTGGCTAGAGAATTCTGCCAATTCTTAACTAGCTAGGCAAGGATTATACCTCCCGAATAGGTTATATTGACCCTTTTTGCCTTTACTATTACTGTGTCTGGAATAGTTTTTAGTTGTAGCCTGATTTTGAAATTCGAGTTTATTTAATAGCATTATTTATGATTTGTAAAGTAGTACTTTTGTATTATGTACTTTATAATCACATTTCTCCTAAGAAGTAGTTTACACTGATGTAAACTACATGTAAACTACCATAGAAGGTTGTAACAGCATACAGTAACTGTTCGGATGAGGAATTTATCACCAAGGTCAGCAGAACTTGCGACTGCCAAATTTGGTAGAAGCGATAGTTTGAGTTTTAATGGAGAAATGAACTGCAAAGAAATTATAAGTGGCTAACATTTGGGGATTTTATAATGCAGAAATGCCCAGTAGGTACGAATCTGAGAAATAGGAGAAGGAAAACAAGTTGGGAAATCATCACTAAGCACATGGAATATCCATATTTGTCTGCCTTTTTGAGGCATTACGCAACTTAGCTGATTTCACACCATTCCGCATCTCGTTATTAAAAAGGTTTTCATTATCCTCAGCTTGTGATGACAAAGCTATCCATTACTGTATGATTTTTAACTGTAACAACAAATGCCTATTTCAAGAGTCCTTGTTTTGCTTTTCAGTTTTCCTATTTTCTGGCTCAACATCAGTACTTTGTCTGCCCCGTGGAATATAACAGTGAAACCAACAGATTTGTGACAGAGTGTGAACCTTCAGAGCTCTTTCAGATTAAGAAGTACCCTTTGCCACCATTGTTTCAGGCTGTGTTGGGATGGGTAAGGAAAAAAAACCCCAAAATCCAAGGCTTTGGTTAAAATTGAAAGTATACTTCACATCTTGAACAGTTCTCTAAACTCTTCTGCAAAAGCATAAGGATGCTAGTAAGACTTGAAGGGTAAGAACTGGATTGGTAGCATAAGCCTCTCCATTGCTCAGGCAGGGCAGGTGGTCACCCCAGCAGAATTGAAATGCATTGCTGGAGTCACCTGAACAAACTGTGCTGTGTTCTTGTGGCCTGTATCCCATTTGTGCTGGAAATGGATGTCACTTAGGCATTTTGCAGACAAACCTGTTTTTGAAGAGCAACCTTTAAATTTTTGTGGTGTCATTACTTCTGTGCTGAATGAAGAATTAGTACCCCAGTAATTTTTCAGTGTGATATAGTCACCAACCCCTTTTCTCACACCCAGCTTGCAGATTCTTTTGAGTGAGCTGTTGTATTTTCACCTGTCAGGAAAGAGGTCATCAGTTATCCTACCCTACAAAACAGTGCTTCTGAGCACACAGGCTCCAGAAGCACTCCAACAGGAACAGAATACCAAATAGAAACAAAGCAGTCTGTCATTATCTTTCCTTTAGGGCAAAGAGGAGGTAACTGAAATAAATGCAGAACAAGTGGGTTTGCAGCACTCCCCTTGCTTGTGCAGTGGCTCAGCACAGAGTGAGTGCCCAGCACTAGGGAAGGCAGTGGGGCTTTACGTGTTGTTACGTAGGTGTAACACTGAAGGAGAAAATTGATGTGGTTTCAAGAAGAAAGCACAAACTGGAAACTGTAGCAACCAAGCCTAAAATGAAAAGCAATTAATAACGACAGTTGGTACTTAGAAAAGCAAGATTGCATCTAGAAGGAGCTCTGGTATTTTCATACCAAATGAATGCACTGTTGCTTCAGGGACTGTGGGGTTAATTGCAAATTTAATAAGGATTTTTCTGTGCAAAACCATTACGTGGACTGAGCAGAGAGAAATGTGTCCAGTAAACGTCAAGGAGATGGGAATGTCCAGCTCTGTGGCAGTCTAATAGAGAGTTATCAACCTTAAAAAGAGATACTAGTTTCACGTGCACTTCTAGAGTACTTTTGTCAGGCTCTAGCAAGCCTGTTGAGGAGAGAATTCGTTTTAGCACTCTTTAAAGAGTCAAATTGAATCTACTTTTTTGGGCAACATCGGGTTTTTGGTTTTCTCTCAGTTACTCAATTCCTGATGTTCTTTCTCAGGAATATGACCAGATGTTATGTTTGGAAGACATTTTGCTTGGTGTCAAAAGATGTCAAGCCTTGTGTTCTCCCAGAAAAATTGACTCAATTCCAACTCATAAACTTTTCTGTTTGACCAACTGAATAATTTAGCCAAAAGGAAAAGTGTTTTAAGATTACTGCACGAAGTAGTCAAGAAGCTAATTGGTGTTCACCAGCTGTGATTCAAATTGGAAACACAGGGAACAGGATTTTTCAGCCACATACGGTGTTTATCAAGATCCGGCCAGCAGAGGTGTGTTCTGCTTTCAGGGATGTAGCCAGCATAGTGTTCTCTCAGAGGCTGGAGCTGGTACCATTGACTTGAAAGTGCTTAAACAAAAAGACCCTTTTTTCTAATCTGTGTCACAAAGGCAGGCAAGTACCTGTTTCCAGTGAAGTCTCTCTTATCTGTAAGAACTGGAACGGATCCAAACAAATTTCAACTCTGTGAACAGGGTGAGTGGAACAATATCTGTTTAAACGCAAACTGTAAAGTATTAATGGGGGTATATCATCTCCCATTATTGCTGTATGTACACAAAGGTATGGATGTACAATGGACAGTGCAAAATTCATATCTATCTTGAAAGAACTGCATGAGGGTGGAGAGCACTGGACCACTTACTAGAGCAATATTAGGAACTAGTGGAAAGCTCCACTGTTTGCAGGAAATAGAACTGGAAAAGAGCCAGGAAAGACTAGAGAGTAGCATCATATGTTAAGGAATTAGTAATTCTATTCCTTATGATCAACTAAGGGGTTGGGTGAAAACCACATTGTTTGTTAAAGTCGACTGCTGTAGCAACCTTGAATACTTGATCCTGTTCACATGACCAGACTTTCAGCAACTTTCTACAGTGTGTCTACTTTTCCTTTCTATTACTTTGTGTCAGAAAAACTGGAGCTTTGTGGAAATTTGTTCTGTAAGAGCCCCGTTTAAAAATATTTAAGCTTAAAATGCTTATGGTCAAACATACTGAAATACAGTGCTGTTTAATTTACTCACAGGAAACAGTGAATATGTACCCATTTCAGTTGCACAGCATTGCACTGTCGACATTTGCCTCATTAATTGGACCATTTGGAGGATTCTTTGCCAGTGGATTTAAAAGAGCTTTCAAAATCAAGGTGTGTAATGAATCCTGTAAGCCACTCTTATTTTGTTTTTTTTTTAATTTGAATTAGATAAATTGGTGGGTTGGGTTTGGGTTCTTTCAATCATTTATTGTAGTACCTAGTGTTTCTACTAAGGTGTGATGATGTTTGAGCTGGTTTTTAGCATCAGCAGCAGTACTTTGTTTAATTAGATATATGTGTTATGTTGATTATATGAAGTTTTAGGAATGTGACTTCAGTTTTGGAAATCTGACAATAATTTGGTTTTATATTTTGGTTGATAATTATCTTCCAAGTTATGTTGCAGAAGGGGTTTAGACAAACAAGATGTGAGACATTACACTTGACATGAAAGGCAATCTGTAGATGCCCCAGAGGCACCAACAAAAGTTTTACCTTTCAGATTGGGGCAGGCTGTGTTTTACCAATAGAATTTGTGTTGTACGCAGATGCTGATGAGTCAGATGCACCAAAGCATGAGATGTTTGGCTGCCTCTGCCAATACAGTGCTGCCTTGTAACAAGAGTGTGTATTGGCGAATGATATGATGGGCTAACCTCTGTTTATTGCAAGGTGTGCGCTGTCGCTTGTGGCAGTGTTGTCCCTGGCTGATATTAAGTGGCAGCAGGAGTGTGGGAAGAGGGCAGCCCCAAATTTTCTCCCGACCTTCTTTATGTCTTGGTAGGACTGCTGTAATTCTTATCCTGTTGCTTATTGTTGTTCTTGTTGTTTTTCCCCATATCAACCAGTTTTGGCATGTGCTTTGCACAGACACATATCAACCTCTCTGTTTGTACTGAACTCCCATACATGTGCTTGTACTTACCCCTCTTTCTTATACTGGTCCAAGCAGCTTGTCCAGCTCTGTCTGGCTAGCTACAGCCTTGTGTGCTGTCATACCTGTATATGTCCAGGTAGCAAAAGACTGTGTGAAGAAGGGCTTCTGAGGGGAAAAAATGCTTCTGGAAAGCAATACTTAAAGTAGGATATAAAAAAGTAGATATTATTTTTTTTAATAGATATATATATTTCTGGGCCCCAATGTGGTGACCAAGGGACTGTCAGGAAGACAGGGATATTGTGGAATTGTTACTGATGGCAGCATGTAGGCTAGATTGGACACTTCAAGCTTGCCCAGCACTAGAGGGCTGGAATGGCAGTGGCACAGGACTGATTTAACTTGCTGGCAGTTGCCCTACATGACTAAGGTCAGGGTTTTCACCCAGAAAGTTCACAAGTGAGTGTGAATGATAAAAAGGATATATGAGAGAAGTTTGATAAAGCTGTTCTACGAACAAGATGGGGTAACACAAAGGTACTGTATTGAGATTTGTTTGCATGAGAAATATTTTGAAGTATTGGCAATTTTTTCTCTACAGGGGTTTTTGATTGTGTTAAATATATTTACATAATTTTTAACTACGGTTACCAAGAGCCCAGTGAGACAAACAGCACGCGAATGGGCAGTACAACTTGCAAAGAGTCCTCAGGTTAATGCTTCTCTTGTAGCAAATACATGTTCCCTGGTAACAAAAGTTTCAGCAGCAGCTGCCGGTAGAGGAAAAAGCAATAATAATATTAAAGAGGAGAACTGAATTCTGCAGAGTCAAGAAATGACAGCCATTAGCTTAAGAGGCTTGCTACAAAATGAAGTATGTATAGGCATACACGTGCACTCAGTACTGGCAAACCTGCACCTGACCAACTGCTGTCCTCTTGTGGGATACTGTGGACAAGTTGCTTCATCTCTTCTTCTCATCTCTTTTCTTCTCATCCCTTGACTCACCTTTGCAGTTAAAAACTCCTTTAGCAAAGGAGGCTCTTGCTAACTTTTGTCTCAGTGCAGTGAAACTGTAGCTTAATTGCGGCCAAGTGCTGCTGCCAAGTGATACATTGTTAGTGTGTTTCATTGGAATCGCTGAGCATCACTTTCATCTTAATTTTTTTCCCTCTCCGTCCTTCACACCCAAAAGGATTTTGCAGACACAATCCCTGGGCATGGTGGGATAATGGATCGCTTTGATTGTCAGTACTTGATGGCCACTTTTGTTCATGTCTATATCACCAGTTTCATAAGGTAAGGGCTTTTTACAATATTAACTCCTTAACCTTGCATAGGAGCTGTACCATAGCTGTTTCTTACAAGTTATGTTCCCCACTGTTAGCATAGTGGAGATTGCAGGTTTCTAGATCCAATTTATGCAATGTCTTAAAATACAGAACTATTAAGAAAATGCATGTTGCTGCCTAGGATTTATGTCAAGTTCAAGCTGTGCCTTGATGTGCCTTGATGTTTCTGTGACTACTGTTAAAGGTAACCTGTGTACCCTAAATACCAGAAAGTTTTGTGTAGCAGCCTTTTAGAAGATAAACTAAAACAGATCTCTTGATGAAAAATGTTGATTACAGTGATTAAGGATGAATCAGTGAATCTTATTTGTCATAAGCCTTCTTAATATCTCCGTTTGGCAGCAAATACAAGAAATGCCTTTTAGTTTCTGTTAGGAGGATGCTCCACCAGTAATGCTCATGCATCCTGATGAGAAAGAATGAGAGAAATCTCTAATTTGGTGTCCCCCAAAATAGGAAGGCATTGCTTGCGCAGCAAGAGGAAAATGGAAAGCTGTTGAAAAGTTTCTTTAGAGTGGCAGCTTAAAAAAAACCCTATTTTTTTTATTGACAGGGGTCCAAACCCCAGCAAATTACTGAAACAGCTGTTGATACTTCAGCCTGAGCAACAACTAAGCGTGTATAAAACCCTGAAATCTCACCTCATCGAAAAAGGGATCCTGCAGCCATCTCTGAGAGTGTAGTTTGTCAAAACAGAGGACTAGAAGAAACCTCCGTTTACAAGAAGCCTGTGGAAAAGCATTGCAAATACAAACATAGATAACAGCTAAAGGGAGAGTAGTTTGTGGTCTGGAAGAGGTGAATGTTTCCCTAAATTAATGTGAATACTATGACTTCCTATTAGGACACAGAGGATCTCTTAGTCCTAAAATAAAATGCTTGCAAAGTAACAGTTCACATGCTGCATATTTTAGTTCCTGAAGAGGATGGCAGCAGCCTTCCTTCAGCACCCAGCCCAACAGACTTTGTATTAAAAAAAAAAAAGAAAATTCACTGTTAGTTTTTAGTGAGTTATTTAATATTGTGTATCTTAGCAATACTTTCGTTGGTCTCCTGTGGCTACTGAAACATAAACAGATGAGGCAGGTGGACACTTTAATGTAGCTCAGTGCTAAAATGACAATTGGCCAGAAAATACTGGTTAGCCTGATCAAAGAGGTAGTTCCAGCCTGCTGTGTCAGACTCCCTGTATTTACTAAATCGCTGTGAAAGTTAAACTTAGCCCTGTTTTTAATTAAATGCCTTCTTACAAAACTATTTCATGCTTTCAAGTGAAAAGAACCTTTGCTGAATTATAGGTAGGCCGTTTGGGGTGTGGAGCTGCTGGGTTTTATGTTAATCTTACGGATTATAAACAAGCATCCACATCCGAGAGTAGAGATTACCTGAGAAAATCGGATTGTCCTATCCAGGAAACAGATTGGAGAGAATCTGGAGCTTAAACCCTTGGTTTCCATGGCCTGGTCAGTGTCTGAAGACAGTAATTCAAGCCTTATTCCTTGTGCCTCTTAACTACCATGTAGAATGGGGGTATTTCCTTCTTTTTAAAAGCACTTTGAGGTCCTGAGTAAGTGAAGTTCAAGTGCTGTTTTATTAACATGTTACTCAGTGAAGGCCGAAGCTTTTATCTCATGAATGTGCACAGTGCAAGATGGGATACGTGGTTCTTCTGCTGTATGTTGTTTTTTATTAAGAAGATCCTCAAGCAAGCTTGGGTAACCACATAGATGTTTGAATGGAGAATTTCATAGAAAGCAGCTATTCTGTAGACATATGAGAAAAGCTGATGTTCTGTAATTCTCAATGCTAGCTGTTTTCTAACTTTTTTCATCATGTGACATGTCTTGAAGCAAATAAAAATATACACTTTTTTGAAATGACAGAAATTACTCCTGTACAAACAGAAAGCACAAATGCCAATTTTGTTTTGGTATACTGTAACTTGATAAAACTTGATTTTTTCCAATTAATTGTAAATAAGCTTTTCTCCTGCAGTTAACATATCGATGCCACATGTCTCTGTGTGTACATATATGTTAAAAATGTTAAAAGTTGTATGTATGTATATATAGAAAAGATGAAATTTTTAAATGGTTGGTGCTACTTGAGCATAAAACCATAGAGGAAATCACTAGGGTGGGTGAAGAGATGCATCTGTAAAACACAGGCTGCTTTTTTTGAACACCATGCAGCTGGGACCACTGTGCACTCTGTTCTGTGCTTAGGCCACAGTGGGCACCTCCTTGTCCATCAATGGCTGTATGACTTGGCTTATTAATTGGAGGGGACTGAATTTCAGCCCTTCCACCAGAAGGGCAGCATAGCCTGAGACTAAAAGGTAGCACAGCCTTTCTGGGAGTGGGGCATATGGAAAGGTGCTTTAGAAAGAAGGGAAGAGAAAAGAAAATGAGAGAGCAACTGTAGTAGCATATCTGGAAAGCTAACTTTTAGATGAAACTTTGGTTATTAATGGGACTTTAGTAGGTGCTTATGAAAAACCACAGCCATACTGGAGTTGGTATATCAAGTTGGTATATCTTTATCCTGGATATTTGAAAAGAAATAAAAATTTAAAAAATTATGTAGAGAATATATATATATAAAAAGGTAATTGTTACTTTGGAAACTTGAAATTTTTAGTGTCATTTTATAGCATGTATAATAAGGAAGTTAAATTATATTTTAGCATTTAATACAACAGAGCATTTGAAATTAATTGCTATGTATTTGCACAAGAGAAAGTTCAACACTGCGATTCTGCTGTTCAAAGTTCAAATGAAGAAGGAATCACTTGTGAACTCGCTCATCAATTCTCTGGGTAGAACAATAGCTTCCTGCCAGCTTAGGCTTGGTGTAAATAAACCTCAGTGGGACTTGTCACTGTATAGTGACGATTATGCTTGCTTACTAAGAAGTGCATTTACCACACTCATTACTTCTGTTTGTTCAAGCACTGCAATATGAGCAACAGGAAAGTTTAACTTTTTACACCAGTGTCTCTTTTCATTTGCAGTTTTGTTCAAAGTTGCTATAATTACCCACTGGGCAGAAAAACAAATAAATATGTATATTATGTAAATACTGTAAATGGTATGAGCATATAATGTCTGGTTTGGTTTAACTGTTTCAATCTTTCATTGAAGCAGGTGTTGTAATAAAAATAAAACTGGGACAGAAATCCCCCTGTCCAGTATTTCCTACAGCATGTACAGTAGGTAGAGATTTCTTAACAAGAATTTATATTCCTTTATATTACTGCTTACAGTTATGTTCTTAAGCAAAAAGCCTGCTGTTAATTCCCTACTTTTTGTCCCTCAAGACTTCAGGCGATCCCTGACTGTTCATTCCCTTTTAAGTCTTGGATCCAAGGTCTTTCACCTGCAACCTCAAGCAAGCTGAGTAACAAGTGCACCTCATTTCTATATTACAGCGAAGACTGTAACATCTGTTAAACACTCACCATCAGCAAATCATGTCTGTGCTGTGCACCTCCTCAGGCTTCAGAAAACTACAGGAGCACAGAGGGAGCTTTCCTGTAGCCTGCTTTCTGACGCTTTTCTGAGGAAAGGAAATGCAACGTTACTGGTGAGTTTTCTCCTGCCAGACAGGTAAAGTTTTGGACTGTTTCTTGCAGAGAAACACGAAATTTTTACCTTCAACAGACAAAACCCTTTCAAGATGTGTTTGCTGAGGCAATTGGAAGGAGCTGCTTTCAGGGATACTGGCACAGCAACCAAAGTAATCCTTGTTTGTGCAGTTGCAACAGAGGGAATTTGTGACTTTAAGTTGACTTTAGTTATTGTACATAACTCTTAAACCACACTGCACAGAGCCCCTCTGTCCAGCTTCTACCAGAACCTGCACGTAGCTAAGGTACAATTGCTCTTTCTCTTGCAAATAGTTTCTCAATCAGAAAATGGCATATTCAATTCCATGGTTTAGCAATTTCAAATTGCATAAGCCTCAACGTGAGTCCTGTATCTGACAGCATTCCAGAAACAGGCAGTAATATGTCACCCATAAACACAGAATCACAAAGTCATTTAGATTGGAAAAGACCCTTGGGATCATGGAGGCCGATCGTTATCCTAGCACTGAGTCTACCAGTGAGGTACTGCTGAATACTACAGACACAATGATTTATTCATTGTGTACATATTACACCCTGACTTTTCAATACTGATGCTTGTTCTTGAAATTACATTTTGATCTCCAAAGGAACAGGTGAGGAAAACCTGGTATTATTAGGATTTAATTAGCACAGACATAACCTTTGCAAGTGAGTATGAAAAGGCAACATATTCTTGTAGGGAAATGAAGATATAAAGCTTTAGCCCCATTTAGATGCTACCTTTTCACTTGCACTTGCCTAAGTCAAGGTGCAATAGCAGCAGTTTTCTTCCTTAAGTGGTTGCTGTTCCCACAAAAAGCTACCAGGCCAGCTGCCCTCGGCTCAGAGGGACTCAAGTTTTAAGTTAGTCTCGTGTGCAGCAAGAGGATAGGTTTTCACTTCTGCTGTTAAGACCCTGCCTTTTGAGTACAGGAAATGAGGTACTTGTGCTATCTGGCAAGAATCCTGCACACCTCTAAATAAAACACAATGAGAGCTCTAATTGCTCAATAGTGCCTTATATTAACTAGCTGTGGCTAATCACTGGGGTTTGTATTTACTTAAAGGGTGTGTGTGTAGCTCTTTGTACTTTGACCTTGTTTCTGGTGCGACAAGCTATTGTACCTGTCAAATGTACGCTATCCTGAGACAGTGGAAAGCAAGCCCTGCCAGACTTTGTGCTGTCCAGCTGCACTAAAACAAGTTTCTGACTAAAACTTCAGGTGGAAGTGCTGTGAAACTACAGGTCAGGTCCCTTCTTCCTGCAGCAATTCTGGGCAGTTGGCTCTTCTGTTTTGAAAAAGAACATCAATGTGAAAATTACATGTCTGCTGCATTTAATCTAATTGTGCCTGCTTGGTTGTTCACAACCTAGCCTTTGTGTAGTATCCTTTCAGGCTAATTTTTAACCCCTGCACAACTGGCATTAGCAATGCTTTGAGGCGTCACATTTACCACATTGCAATCCACCCGAATTACACCCGAGCCCAGCAGACAGTGTCCTGCCTGCTGCCTGGTTTTCTCAGACACCTGCCTCAAAACATTTAAGGCCTGGCAGGGGAGTCCTTATCCCTCTCACTGCCTGTTTTGTAGAAGTCTTGTGTCAGCGTTGGGTTGGTTGTGAGCTGCCCACCTGTGCTGGGTCACTGGAGAAGTTAGGGCTTTCCCCTGGTACATGGCTTCCTAAGCCCCCACCGGGGTATGTGACCAGGCTCTAACCTTGGCTGGACTAAGGCTTCTAGTCAAGGAGCAGAAACTGCTTCTTTTTCTGGAACTGCTGCACGTGGGAGCTCGTAGCATACACCAGACAAATTAACTTGGGTTTCATGTACTGTTTATCTTGAACTCAGCCAGAGAGAGACTTTGAAAACCTCCCTGGAAGAATTTTAAGAGGCAGTTACATTGCTTGGCTTCCTAAGCAATGAGGTAGTCCTTCTGCATTCAAATTTAAGGCAGGCTAACTCCACCACAAGGGTGCAATGGTAAGGCAGGCTCTGCTGTAAGTGGCAGAAAGCTTTAATTCTCTGCACTTGCTCTAAGGGGTTAGATGATGATCTTTACATCAGTACACGAAAGGAAATAATTTAAACATAATTAACCTGAGCTAACACTGAAACTCTTGGGAACGTGATGGTGTTCATTGCAAAGGGGAGTTTAAGTTTATCAGGGATGTGATACTACTGTTTGAATTAAGACGAGTATTAATTAAACTTGACCTAAGTGAAAATACAGTTGGGTTAATAATATTACCTTTGCTTCTACTGTAGTTCTAGTATACTTTTAGAAGGGAGGACAAAACTATTGCTTTACTGAGGATTAATACAGCAACTTATTTTTATAAATGCTATGCAACTTCTCCATTGCTTATGCCTGGTTTTCACATTCTTGTTTCAGTAACTGGAACTTGGGAAAGTGCATTATAAATAAATCTTGTCAACATTAAGCTTTGTTCTCTATCTAACAATTAGTAAATGGGAAATTTTATACTGGTATGCCTTTTCAGATAGGCTGTAAAGATAGCTGTCTGGTTTTTCCATGGTTTTTTAATGATTTTTATTTAAAACACACAAAACACTGCAGCAAAAATTCCTAGAGCAAGACTTTTGAGAGACAAGCTGCGGAGAAGCTTGGAAATGGAAGCACATTCATATGGATCCTGAGAGACTGACAGCTGAATGCAGTATTTTGGAAACCAGTACTTTTGCCTGGGAGTAAGAAATTTGAATATATTTTGGTAGCACAAATGAAACCCATCTCATTTTGACTGACTAAAAGGACCAATCTAGATGGTCCTCCCAATGTCTCTAGAGAATGGCCCTCCAGTCCACAAAACTCAGGCTAGTTTTCTTGAATGCTGCCTGATTTTTCAAGTACAAGAAGAGGAGGGGGTTTGGTTGTGTACCTGCCTCCAGAAGAAGCTGCTTGCAGCTTCAGAGCCAATACAGATTCCCTCCTCCTACATGTGATCAGCTCCCCCCTTGGAAACAGTCTGCAGCCCTGCTGCAGGATCCCCCCTGTTCAGTTGTGAAACACAAATCGTGCCAGGCACCTCCTCTGCAAGGCATTGTAAATAAAAATGCCTCAAAGTGGAGCCAATAGCTTGAAAATGCTTTATCTGGGTTTTTTGTTGGGGTGTTAGGTGCTGGAGGGGCCACTCTCAAGTTCCAGCTGCCATGAAAGCAAGTCTGCAGCCCACTGCACAGAGACCTTGCAGAGTGCACCCAGCTGGTGGTCCCACAGAGCCATGAGCACCTTATCCAACACCCACCCAGTTGAGAGACAGAAGTGTGATGCCTAAATTAGCTGTACTCACACACCAAAAACCTGAGGGAAAGATGGTACTTTCCCAGAATTAGCTACTTAAAACACCAAGTAAATTTATAACATGATTCATCTAGGTGCAACAACTTGGAAATCAAGTAGTCTATCCAGGCACCACATCTTTTTCATGATAGCATGCAAATGTCTCCTACAATTTTGGGCAGACCATCTTTCTGAATTGGCATCTTCTGCTGCTCACCTGCTCATTGGGGCAAAAATAAAATAGCCTTTTGTGTATTGTGGGAAGGGGGTAATGGAAAAAGCACATGAAAGTTTTTCTATGTGTATTGATGAAATTGAAGCAGTTGTGCAAATCAACCCACTTAGAGATCCATTCCCCTCATACATACCAGCGTCCTGTGTCTAGCGAAGGAGCACACAGCATTTCCCAAAGGAAGCTGGCTAGCCCAGTGGGACCTATACAAGCACACAAATGATACTTCAGGCCATCTCAATTTTTTATCTTGACTTATAAAACACTTCCCTCCCCAAAAAACTCTGTGCCCTTACCTGCCCTTAGCTCTTTCAAGCAGTTCTCTCTCCTTGCAACTTACTTCCAAAAAATCCCCTCTGTAGCTTGTTAGACACCGTTCCTCTTTCTCCAAATCACTGCTCCTGTGCAGAAAAAACCCCTAAGCTGGAGTGCTGGTGCAGCACTCCCACCACTACGGCACCTACAGGATGACAATTGGAGAAGGTATCTCCAGCTGTGGTGTGTGTGATTGCCTGCTGCTGCCAAAGGGCAGGGCAGATTCAGCTCTGAAAATCCTGGTAGGCTACCAGGAAAGTCTGAATTTGCCAAATGGACTGGCAAAAAGCAGAAAAGCAGGATGTGACTGTAAATCAGAAACCAAGCAGCTAAAGCAAGGTGAGTCTGGCCTTGCTTTAGCTTTCTGGCTGGTGGTGAGAAGGTGCTGAGATGCTGCCTAGGCTTGACATGGTGTTTGAATGTGCTAGGGCTACAACATGACCATGTTGGCTTTGCCCTGGAAACAGCAAGAAAGCCGTGCTCTGAGGGCTGCTTTACAAATGGCTGCCAATGGCAATAGGACATCTGGAAACCACATGAAAGCTGCAGATGGTAGAAATGTGTTACGTGGGAAGTATGTGAATTGCTCAGTAAGCCTCTAGGAACTGTGATGGAAACTCCTACATGGTAGAGATCTTCCTTGTGTGTCTCAGGAAAGATTTTATCATCACAGTGCAAGCTAGAGCTTACACTCATGCAAAAATATCAGTGTTATTCTGGATAGGGAGATTGAGTCACCTTTCAATTTTAGGTGAATCTCATGGGCAGTTTGTGTGACAGAGAAACAGGAATAGAATGGCATTTGTAGGTCACGTAATACAATCCCCTACAGCAGGTATAGCTGTACCATCAAGTCCTGCTGACAAAGCAATCTCAACCTTGAATTTAGGAGCTATTTTACCACTGAAAAGCTGTCACAGAAATGTGGATATTTTCTCAGAGTACTAAGAGGTATATGAGCCAACATAATTTGAGTTTTTTATCTTGTCTTATCTTCTCCCAGTCTTTAGACAGTCATGGAGGAAAAGACAAACCTTGTAACTTAAAATTCTATTGATTTATTTTCCCATTTAGTATTTTCTGCTTAAGGTTGCATCATTTATAAAGGTTAAAGTCCCTTAAATTAATCCAGTACAGCCGGTCTACCACAAATTCAGTTCCTAATATGAATTGTACTGTGAACTCAGGATTTTCTACACTTTAGTCCTGGCATTTCTTTAAATTTGCTTCATTTTTTGTTTGGACTAGTTGTTCTAGTAGAATCTGGACTGAAGACTACTTCCATAAGAGCCTTAACCTCAAAGTTGAAATAGGTATGTTTGAGAACTAGTTGTGATTCCCAGGTGAGGGAAATGAGAAAATAAACATCTGTAACTGATGACTGTATCACAGAGACTGAAGTTTAGCATGTTTTTACCTGCAGTCTTATCTTTGACCAAAGTTGAGTAATTTTGGTAATCACAGAAAAGGTTAGATCCGTCATTATGAGGGATAACTGAGGTTTCAGTGGCCAAAAAATTGGCACTTCTCGAAGATGTCAGAGAATGGCATTACTGCAGCAGCTGTTCCTGCAAGCATTGCCACGTATCTCTTTGGTTTTGACAAGAAACGCTAAGCAAGGCTGCCCTCTTCCCCTAAAAAGATGGTTTGTGTCTTTGCTTCAAGCAGGGAAGAAAAATCTCCTTATGTGATCTCTCATTAGGTGATGAAGGAATAGCTGAAGTGTTGCCTGCACAGGTCCACCTCTGAAAAGTTTAGAAGCAATTGAATATGATGTTCATGATTTTCCTTACAGATCTCACTCCTTTACCTTGATTTAATTCCTGTAGCATCTGCTGGAAAACAGAATGTTTTAGACACATGTATTCCTATTAACTAGCTAAGAGAATTTTTCAAGCTCTGTTGGCCACTTCCCAGTTCCTAGAACACAGGATTTGCAGGAACTGCTCTGTCTTTGCTCTGTTGTTACAGTCAGCGTTTTCTGTTGACGACTTGACAATAGCATATCCTCATGCTTTTGTGATCAGCACCTGAAAGCGGAAATAAAATCAGTTGCAGGGTTTGTGGTTTATCTCTTCAGAAGGGACAAGAGGAAATGACGGGGAGAGAAAGCTGATCGGTTGAGAGGAAAGATTTTACGCTCCCTATGAGGGAACACCACCAGGAGGAGTTTGTGGGCAGGAACTGTTTTCCAGAAGCTTTCATTGGATGTGTTGGATATTTTGGCTCATGCAGTGACAGCACGTGTGTAATAACAGCCAGGACTGTCTTCTGTCAGAGGCCCATCGAATTCCAGAGAGTCCTGTGCTTAGTTTCTTACTGCTGACACTGTACAAAACTGTCTGGTGTTTTGAGGAAGAAAGGATCATGTGATGGAGAAGAAGGAGGCAGGGGAATAGAGGAGCGGATTAAAATAAATATGCAAGTTAGTTTGTGTGCTTTTTGATCAGTTGATTTAAGGGGGGAGAGGGGGGAGAGAAAGCTTAAAATCATGCAGAGAAACTGTTGCTTTTCGTAGCCATGTCTTTTTTTCGGGCATGTTATCCATTAGCAATAAAATAAATCCATATGCTAACTACAAACGTTTTTGGGGTGAATGCACATCTGGCAAGGTAGTGTTCAAACCCTGTCCTGTCTGACTGACCTGTGTGGCTGGCTTGAACTTCAGGAGTGGATTACATCTAAACCATGACCACTTCTGCATCAGGAGATATAGTTATAGATCTGGGGATGTGGCTCCGTTTCCTTTTAAGAAGTCTACATTTTGCATCTGATAGTGGCAATCTTGTGTTGAGAGAAAAACCTATAATTTTGCCATGGTACTTGCATACATGGCTTCCTCCAGAGCTTTTGGTGAAGCATTCATTTTGCCTATCAGAAAAACTTCTTGTCAAAAATTGGTTGGCCAAAATGATAAAAAAATACAAAGCCAGGAGCTGCTTCCTACCTCCTGTGACTCAAGGTAAAGTGTCATTTTTACATGTTTAAAATACATATGCTAATATACAGATGGACAATGTTGCTGACAGATTTGATTTATGTTTATTTATGCAGACTGCTACTGAAAAGCTAAAACCCATTAAATCTATTTCTTAACCTCGCAATAGAGGGTTTGCAATACACAAGTACTCTGAGCAATGATTGCAGGCTGACAACTAAAATATTCTGGGAAACTAATCGGGGTTGTAAGGAAATCTCATGGTATCGTGGTAACATGGGCCTAGAGACTAATGCATCTAGCCACTTGGAAAGCACCAGGTAAATTCTAACCATAGATAGCATGAGCTGTGTTTCATTGTCCTCAGGACCACGCAAATGCACCAAGGCTATAGCTTACCCCTACTACAATTTCACCTCTCTGGATGTCATGCTTATTTTAACCTGGTGGTTTTCCATTTTTCTCAATAGGCAGATTCCTAGGGAACGATCCAGTGAAGATGTGGACCCTGTACCCTTGGTTTAAGCCTACTGACAAGGCATGGGCTCTTTCCAGCAGTGTTTCTCATGGCTTGCTTAGAAGTAGCCCTTAGTCACCTAACAATCTACTACA
Source organism: Psittacula echo (assembly GCF_963264785.1). Taxonomy (NCBI): domain Eukaryota; kingdom Metazoa; phylum Chordata; class Aves; order Psittaciformes; family Psittacidae; genus Psittacula; species Psittacula echo. The sequence continues at coordinate 63,741,553 of NC_137735.1, forward strand.
GAAAATTATTATCTATTTTTGGAATAGTCAAAAGCTTGCTGTCGTGGTTTAAGCCCCGGCTGTAAATTAGAACCACGCAGTCTACTTCCCCCCCCCACACACTCCCCAGAGGGATGGGGAGCTGAACCCAGGACACTTGCCTAATAAGAAATCTCTTTGGAGATGGAGGACACACAAAAAATGCTTCTTATGTTTGAAATGAAATGCCGTTCCTAGACTGTAATTTGAAGGGAAACTGACAATGTAAGTTGCTGTTAACAAGGCTGCCACAGGCACTGACAGTATTTTTTGTTGTTTCTTAAAACTAGTTTTATGTGTCATGGCTAATAATATTAGAAGGGCTTCAAGTTGCCTGATTTGTTCATGGGCAAGGGACTGTCAAAGAAATTACTCCTCTACAGTAAGTTACGTACACATCTAAAAGCTTCAGACTCCCTCCATGTACCAACAAGCAATTCTAATGATGTTGAAGAGGAAGGACTCCAACTGCTTCGAGTACAACATTGTTCATAAGAGGATCTAGCTCCATTTTGAATGAAAATGTAGGTTTTTTAAGAACAGATGTGTATAAAGTGGCTGTAAATACATTAAGGCTAGGAATTAAGTGGAAGTAGCTTGCTATGGAAATAACAAGTTTTTGATCAGCCTTTCTTAAGTGACATCAATCTTCATATAGCTTATCTAGTAATCTTTTTTTTCTACAGAACTTCAGTAATTTAGCCAAAGGGTTAATGTGGCTTGTTGTTTTCAAAGGACATGGTAAAGAATAATAAACAGTAAGTAATAATACATATTTTTAACTAACATGTTCCTTGTTAATTACTTGTCCACTCTTTGAAAGCTGGAATAAAAGCAGCCCCCTAGTGATTTATGAAATGAGGGTGTGCTAAATTTATTTGGTGTCATGATTTTCTGTACTTACTGAAGTCTGTGTCATGACAGACTCAGGTTGTCTGCAGGTATGTATAACAGAAGCCTGCAGTGGCAAAAGTTTTGTTTGGCTGAATCAGTCACTCACTGGAAGAGAGAAAGTTAGCACTGAATTTGCATCTTGAGAAACCAGGCATTTGATTTAAAGTGGGAAAATACATGTTAAGGCAGTGACAAGAAAGCCCTTTGAGTTATAGCTTTACAAATGTCTTTGCTCATAAACATGTTCTTTCTCTTTGTTCTGCAGAGTTGTACAAGAAGCCCCTTGGTTCTTAGATTATTACGTGATCTTGAAGCTGTTCTTGGATTAGGATATCTTCCCACAAAATCAATGGTGGTGTGGGAGTTCATGTATGTGCAAAAGTGGATTGCAAACCTGAGGTTTCATGATCACTTTGTTCAAAAAATTCTGTGTTTAAAAATAAATAAGGTATGTAACCCACTTCACTCAGTTTTCTTCAGTGGGAAGCTGACCTGAAGGCCTTGGATTTTTCCTGTGCCCTGGTCAAGAGACAAACAAATTTATGTTCACGTAAAGAGCTATCTTTATTACTGCTGCATATAAAATAGAGCAATATATGGGGTTTTATTTGATAAGTCATTTCAATGTCTCCAAGCTACAGTTATGGGTTTCTGTGAAAGCCTGTAAAAATAAAAATATCTTAGACAAAAATAACACTCTCTCATTCTAACACTGTGGAGTGTCTCAGTACATATTTGGCACATCCTCTGAGGCTGTATCAACAACAATCTGAAATAGGCTGCTGTAAAAGACGAATCATAAAAATAAGCAGTGTTTAGTGTCTTGTCCTGTATCCTTTGAGGCTTCTGGCATGTACTGACCAAGTAGAATTCACAATGCTCATAGGATAAAATAGTGACCATTAGAAGAGGTTGTGCAGCGATTGTCAAGGTCAAAGTCAGTTCTGCAAAAAGACCCCACTGAATCTTTGTTCTGTTAAACAGTCTCACAAAACCTGATAGTAAAGAGCAGACGCTTCATTCTTTTTCAGATGTACTGTACAGATTTCAAGTTTCTTTTGATACACAGTAGTAAACCATGTACATATAGGATTTGTTATAGAAGAGCATTTTGCAGGTTCTTAGTGTGAATATGCATAACTTCATCAGAATAAACAAGGGGTATGCTATCCTCAGAACTAAGGGACATTGTTTAAAACCGTCTTTCCTAAAATAATCTGCCTTAAAGACTGCATGAATACTTGAAGATGTTTCTTTCTTGGGCAAACTACTGTAAAATGCACTTTTTCAGCCTGTTTGAGATTCAGTGTATGCCTTCACAAGCTAGTCTTTCATATGCCATGCAGAATGGTAACACTTTTGAACAACAAAAAGACAACCAGCAGTTTTTGGAGGTCTGTAGGAGTGAACCAGCAGCACTGACCCCACTGCAAGTGAAGCACATCACCAAGAGAGCTCTTTCTATTTTTTTTTCAGTTTCTCCAGAGGCACCAGATGGCAGCATATTTCCCTCACTCGAGTATGATCTCATCCTCTCGGATTCACTCCTGGGATCGTCAGGCTTTGAGGCCGTAAGCCACAATGACCTCAGCTGACCTGCACCTCCTCTGTCGCCACCTGCTCTTTTTCCCCACTTTCGCTGGATGCGCAGAAGGTGGTCTGAACACAATCAAGGCTCTTGAAACTGTGGTTTCCATTTTGCCTATGCAGGTCTGAGAGTCCATAAGAATCATCAGCATACAGGCATGTGAAAATTTAGACCCAGGGAGTATGGCTCCAACCTCTAAATTTTCCATACCCTCTAAATATCAAGTAACATGAAGTTTATTTGATTTTTTTTTATAACTACCTCCTCTTTTCCATGTACACCCATGCACAGTGTGATTCTTGTTTACAAGCAAGTTTTGTTTATGTTCTTTTCTATCAATGTTTTATTCTTTGAATCTTGTAATAATATTTCATTTTACACCAGTTATGTGTGACTAGCTGTGCAACTAAGCTGGTAACCCGTGTAGCAAGAATTCTGTTCTGCACAAATAGGCTGAGGCTGGGCAGGGATTTTGAGAACTTTGCAAGCTTTAGTTTCTTTTACAGTTACAGATGTAACCTAAAGCTTCATGGGCTAGGAATTTTGTTGTTACACTGCCCTCTGTCCTGCTTCTGCCCCTCATCCTCCTGTTCTTGCTGATAACTCCAATGTTGTTTAATCAGTGGTTTTGTCGTAGAAGTAAAAAACCCAAACCCACAATGTTCAGCTGTAGCAAACTATTCATAAATCATCCACCGTTGAACTCTGACACTGCAGAATTGGGATGCAAATGTTTAATTACTTGAACTATGTGACTAACATCTACAGACAGCAGAAGAAAGGCTATTTATCCTAAATAGGGCCGGGCCTCAGAGGATGAAGGAGGAGTAGCCCTGGCTGCTGCTGTCTTCCACTGTTACTCCATTGGGTTGCTGGTGTTTTTGCTGTGGTGACTCCGTTAATGCTTTACAAATGCTATGAGCTCAGCACTAAACTATTTGTAGATTGTTTAATTCATTAACTTCTGACAAGCAGCCCACTATTTCTCTGAAGAACATATGTGACAAGGGAATTTCTTTTTTTTTAATTTTTCAAATTTTAGCCAAATTCACCATGAGTGTCACAAGACACTCGCACTAGTTACTTCAACAGCTCCACCCTTCCTCTTATTCAGTACCAAAAGTTATCTGTAAACAAGCAGGATAGAGAGAGGGAAGAGAATTTCTCAAAGGAATTAATAGAAATCTTGTATGATGAAAAGTTTAGGCTGCATAAATTTGGAAAACAGTGTTATTTTTTTCTTTTAAAAATATCCTAAAAAAAGGGGGGGGGGGGAGGGATAAAATTCCCTCTATTTTCTTTCACTTTCTTGTAGTAATTTCTTTCCAGTTCTGGTTTTCCTGTACTTTGGTATTAGCTAATATATTTCCACAGTTTTTAAGGATGGATGCAATCCCTTGTGCACAGTTGCTTTGCAAAGTGGAAGAAAAATTAACTGTAAATACTAACACTGTAATTACTAACCAGCACCTTGTTTGAGAAAGATAAGGAGGTACCTGTGATGAGCTTTGCAAGAGGAGAGGAGGTGTTGAGAAGGTAAAAAGAACGTCTGGTGTCACTCTGTATGGATCATTGCAGCTCGGAACCGTGACACCTAGCCGAAACATGGGGACTATAAACAGGAATGCAGTGAGCATTAACTGCACAAGGAGAAAAAAGCAATATAATTTGGCACTCAGTAAAACTTGTATCCGATGTACAGTTGTCTGTCCAAATCCCACTGCCATCCTGGAAAATTTCTGTGCTTTCCCACTACGTTTACCTCTACCTATAATGAATTAGGAACAGCATAATCTCTGTAAGCTTTGATTCTTACTCAGTAGAATTGGCTAAGATAGATCTTGTTAGTCCTTTACATATGAAAGATGCAAGTATCCTCCTACATATAAATTACAGGGAGAAGATTTGTTTGTTTTGTGAAGTATAACTGCTATCTACCATTCACAGATGGCATCTTGCACAGTAAGTAAGTGAAATAAGTGTAGGAACAAGCTGATGAAATCAGTGCTTCCACTTGCTGCAGTCCAGAATGAAAATAGAGCAAACATGGCTAAATTCTGCCTAGTAGCATACATCATGGCTTTGCTTCTAGACTGGCATGGCTTACTAACTAAGGACGACGCACCTGTGAAAATTCAGGCATGCAAAGAAATGTACATGTTAGCTTTGAATGGACTGAGGTACGGACCCTGGTTGTTTTGTAGCAGAAGCACACTCTCCACTGACTTCAAGCTCAGCCTTCACTCCAGGGACAAAATATTTCAGTCTGGTATGTGACAGAATATAACTCAACATACTTTTCCTTTTGTGTATACATTATTCCATGTTGTATGCAAAGCACCCTCAAAAGGTATCCCCTGAAAGTAAGTCTACAGTTTCACGTTTTGATCCTCCTCATTTTCCCTTCCTATTCCTGTAACATTTCTCATATGGCCTCAGCCATAGACAACCACTGATTGGGTGGGGGTTTTTTTTGCATAGCTGACAGTGACAATTCTGTTAGCGTACGATGTGGGAAGGAAGCTGCAAAGAGCAGTTGGGTAGAGAGAAAGTGTTTGGGAAAGAGCTTATTTAAATGCTCTACATACAGAAAGTGGGGAAAAGTAGGTATTTAGTTAGGAGGCACAAAACAAGATACACATGGCATAAATTTTAAGGTTTTTTTTTCCCAGGGACACAAGAATACCAACTGTTGAAGAGCTTCTGTCTCTTATCATATTACAGTGACAGGAATATGATGACATACTGTGTATCATTTCTCTTATGTTGTCTGTTCCTCACAGAAAAAATTACAGATATTGCAAAGGGCCAGTCCACTATCTCATTCCAGCCCCACTAGCCCAGGCTGTTCTGGGTTGGACTAAATCTTGTTCCTGTTAATACAGTGAATTTAGGGATGTGTGAAGACACCTTTAGCAAGTAAAGACAATGTTGTATTGTGTAGGAAAGGAGGTTATAAATTTGTCCTTGCTTATTTTGTTTTTTCTTGGGAGAAATGGAGTTCGCTTGAAGTTACACTTTATATTCAGTGAGTGCTCCTTAGCAGCTGAATTAGCCTCACTCCAGACATCCATGAGTCTTACGCAGAGGCCTTCTCCACCTAGATGGGAACAAGATGATTTCCACTGTCAGCTGAACAGCACTACGTTAGCCAGCAAAAACATTAAATGGATTTAACATGTTTGATGCTAACAGCCAGAGAAGGAAGACTGGGTAAATGGGGTTTCCTCTGTTTGCCCTCAAGTACAATGGGGTACATGGCTTCATTTAGAAAGACCCCCTAGTAGAGGGAACAGGTATAATTTGCCAGTGAAATACAGGGTCTTGGATGATTTGTGCATTGTTTATTGCAGCTTTTACCCCTGCAGCCAGATTCTCCAAACTACTGTTTAGTCTTTTTAGTGAAGGCTTCAGAAGGGATTTTGTAAATGAAAAAACACCCCAAACAAAACTGGCATGGGGTGAAAGACTGCTAGGTGCTGATTTCTTGATGGATGTGAATTCATAAGTGACTAGAAAAAGGCAGAAGGGTATCTAGTCACGCACATGTGGACACACCTTTGCACCATTCCCCAGGAGTATCCAAGCAGATGAGGCTTTGCCCCAGGGTTGCAGTGTGTGCAACAGCCTTTGGCTGTTGGGAATTTAACTGAATTTCTGGCTTAATTAGGAAAAGAGTAACTATTTCAGTGTTTAAATATTTGGATTGTATGGATGAGATTGGCCAGCACAGATGTACAGCTCTTTTTGTGGTCAAAACTAGAGTTATCTAAGTGGACTTCCTCCAGATATATACTTGGCAAAAAGCTAAGGGAGATAACCTCAACCCCAAACCGAGGGTGGCTTCCTTGTTCCTGCGCTGACCCGCGTTTCCTTCCTCATCCCACAAGCAGGCTCCTGGCTGGGATAGCTCTCCTCCCGGCACGCTGGATAGCCTGTCATCTGCCTGGGCCTGTGGTGAGCGGCTGGCGGCGGGGAGAGAGGAGAGGGGACGCCGGCTTGCAGTGCTAGGGGAGTGGGATTTCTGTCAGAGGACGGGGAGAAACCAAACCCACCGCTCCAAAACGGAAGATAATTATAAAAAGCTCTAGAACTAAGAAGGGGGCCTGTGCGGCCGTCAAGCCGACCCGATCTGGGGGAGCAGAGGAGCTCCTCTGCGAGCAGCCTTCTTGCTGAGGGATCGGGGCGCTGAGCCGGTGCCTGAGGGGCTGCTCCCGGGACCCGCCATTACGGACTAGCTCTCCTGAGGCGGCCTCCTTGGGCCGCGGGAGCAGCGGCGACCGCAGCCAGCCGGGAGGAGGAGGAGCGGAGGGAGGAGGCAGCGCTGGCAGCCGGGCGGGGAGGGGGCATTCGGCGCCGCGGAGGAGGAGGAGGAGGAGGACTAAGATGGCCACCAGCCGCCGCGGGGAGCGGTCCCGCTCCCTCCGCCCCGCCTCGCGCGGCCCCCTCGGCGTGGCCCGGCGTTGATGGGGCCAGAACGACCCCAGCGTCTGGACGCTGCAGCGGTGGCGGTGTCTCCCGCCGGAGCCCGCCCGGGCCGCAGCGGGGGAGCCGCCCTCCCGGGCCGGCCCACACCGCCCGGCCGCGGCCACTCAGTCTCGTAACCCCCCCTACTCCCGACTCGTGCCCTCGGAAAGGAGCGGAGAGAGGAGAGGAGACGAAAGGAGAGATCACCCGCTGCCCCTCCCCGGCCCGGCGGGCCGGGCCGGGCACGGCACAGCGGCACCGACGGAGACCCCCACCGCCTCCCGGTGAGTGCTTGGCGGCCCTGCTGCCGAGCCCCGGCGCTTTGTTGTACCGCCGCTGGGCCCGGCTGCGCCGCGGGGAGACCCGCCACCTTCTCGCGGGCCCGGCTCGGCAGGCTGCAGCCCCCGTTCCCGCCGGGGTGCTGGCTCTGCTTGGGTCGGGTCGGCCCGGCCGGGCCGCAGGCCGCGACGATCGCCCCATTCCCCGGGGATGCCATACAGGCGGGCAGCCGCCTCCCTCCGTTGCCCTCGGGTTGGAGGAGGGGGCGGCGGCGCAGGTGCCTCAGATGATGGATCATTGTCACTGCACGGGCAAACACTCCTCCATCCCCCAGGGGTTTTTAATGTTTTATTTCAGCGGCCGCTCCTTGGCCGCGATGGGGTGGGAGGCTCGGCCCCGCTGGGCTGAGGGGGGCGGGCAGGGGTTGTGCCGGGGCCTCAGCCACGGCGAAGACGGGAGAGGGAAACCCGGAGAGGACGGCGGAGCCCCGCGGGTGCTGCGGCGGCGCTGGGCCGGTCCGGCGGCCTTTGTTGTGGCTGGGGAGGGCGGTTTTCCCGCGGGAGCCCCGACGGAGATGCGGGAGGGAGCCCCCTGGCCCCAGCCCTCGGATGTGCGGGAGGGCCGTCGGGGAGCCTACCCGCAGGATGGGGGAAGACCGCCCCCCGCCCTGGGCCAGCGCAGGGAGGAACCCTGGCTCGCAGGCCGGTCGTCGGGTCGTTTTTTTCTCCTGTAATTTTATTTTAAATTTTTATGTGGTTATTTTTGTGGCAGTCCTTGAGCTACCGACCCAGTGGTACGGCAGGGACGTTCAAGTTAAAGTACCCGGCAGATCCCCAGTGCATCCCGGGGGACAGGAAGGTTGTGGCTCCTGAGAAGTCTGGAGCATTGTGTGGGGGGATTTGCGGAGATGCTGAGGTACCTGCTGCTTGTCTTCAGCATCCTGGGAGGTGATCCACGTAGATAAAGAGGTTTGCATGGAGGCCAGTCAGTAGTGCTGGGTGCTGAGGCCCTGTGAGCTATTCACCTTGAAAGAACAGGTCCTTAAATTCTACCTGTGCTTGTGTATGCCTGCATAGAGAGAGACTTATGAAAGAAATTGTGCAGAGGATTAAATGTATTTTGACCTGTAGTTTCATGGATAATCTAACTGAAATTTCTTGGCTAACAAAGTAACTCCCAAGATTTCTGTGTAGACCTGTGGGTACTGGCCTAATTTTAATGATTGAATTTTGGTTCCTTGGCAGTGTAGGTTTGTGACACGGTCTGTGTGTGTCCGTGTATTGGAAGAGTAAATTTTGTGTGCTGTATCAAGCACAAATGACCAGCTAAGTCATAAGTGGTGCCGGAGCTGTGTTGTTACCTGGTGCCTGTGCATGCCTCTGTGCACAGTTATGGCTGTGCAGCTGTATGATGTGCCTGAGCTCACAGATTCCCATCGATCCAGGCTGGTTCTGGAGGGAGCCAGCTTGACTGGATCCTTGGCACATTTCAGTGACAAGCTAGTGGCATCTTGAAATAGGCTATATGAACAAACTGTACAGTTTGTGTGAACTGTCATTTCTGCACTATTTTGTTCATCCTATGGTAGACTTGCAGCGTTTGCAAATATGAAAGTTACAGCTATGTGAATTGTTCAGTTGCAGTAAGCCAACCAAATCCTTCTCTATGCTTTTAGATTATAGGCAGGCATGTTTATGAAACAGAATGCTTTGGGCACTGGAAATGTGCCTTGATGTTAATATGGCATTGCGTCTTTGCTCTATGATCCTGGTCAAGAAGTGCTGATAATCTAACTTTGGCTGTTTATTTGGACTACGAGTAGGCATCTCCACACTGTGTAGTGTGGGTCTGTTCAGCTCAGTTGGAGCCAATGCTGAAATGCTCAATGCCATTGACAGGAACGTATTTTGGGTAGAAGAATGCCTCAGATATCAGTGGTGGTAGACTAGAGGTCAGTGAATGTTATTTTTCAGTCTGGTATGTCTTTGCTGGGAACTGAACGTGTTTGTTTGCTTTTCCAATCCGCTGTGCAGTTTTTAGGCTGCTAGACTCGGAATACAAATGTAGTATGTTTTGAGTTACACGGTTGCAGCTCTTAGCCAGCTAATTGTCTACTTGATTCAAATTTAAGCAAGTTAAGCATAATACTGGTGTGATTTTTAATATCTTAAGCAGCCATTTAAAAATGTGTCACAACATTTCTATCTCAAGGTTTAAGTAAGGGTTAGTATGTCCAGTCGATGTTTATTTGCAGTTTGATGCCTTGAGATCAGCTACTTGACGATATCGTGTGGTACAATGTGAAAGGAACTTATTTCTTTCTTTGCAAGCAGTAACAGAAAGAGGCTAAGTAACAAAATTATTGTAATTTCAACCTGGAAATAACAGGTTTAGTTAGAAGGCTGTGTTATCTTGGTCCATCTTGCTACATGTATTGGCTGAGAAGGTGAGCTAACAGTCATCTGAGTGGGTATGAAAACCTCTTTACTTTACTGTTTTACTGGAGCTGTACTGCCAGAAGAAGTATACAAGGCAAGCAGGTCTTCAGGAGGTACTAATGTGTGTTGCTGTTAGTTATATTAAGATTGGCAGATGTAAAATGCATTTTGAATTCTTCTATTTCATAGTTCTCTGCAAGTGTTCAGTTGGAATTTTTAGCATACGGAAGACTCCCAGAATGCTTCATGTGCAGAGTATGGGCTGAGTGTGGGCATATGTTCTGCTTGCTTAGGACTGTCATGAGATTGTTTGGAAACTTTGGTGTTAGAGCATGGAGTTTCACTTCCCAAATATTGATGTTAGCTGTTTTGTAGCAGTGGGTTGTGGGAATTTACTTCTGTTTCTGACGATGTGCTAAGATGAGGAATGTAAAGAAAAGCCAGTAGTTCCCCCCTGTTAAATTGCTGAAGGACAAATCTGCTGATGTTGATTAGCAGTTTAGTTCATGTTTCTGAGTGATTTTAAGTTCCTGTTGCAAAATAGTGGAAATACTGTTTCAGCAGTGGCCTTTGAGTTGCACGACTTCCTGCTGTAAGGAAGTTTTGTATCATTTGTCCAAAATAAACAGATTTTGGAGAGGGCGGATACAGTATGCTATGAGGAACCATACATCTTAGTCACAATTTACCCCCTAGTGCTTGCCTTTCTGATCATTAGAACTGTGGAAGTCTGTTCTTATGGTATCTTACTGGAATTGGTTTTGAAATGGGGAATAGAATCTTTTGTTGATCTGTAGTACAATTTTTGGTTATGTGTGTAGGGGGAAAATAAATGATTTCTTCATGGCTTTAATAGTGAAGCTTTCAACTTCACTGGTTTCCTCCTTGATTCTTTTTTGTTGGTAGTGTTGCTAAGTGCAATAGTACAACATTTAAAATGCCCAAGTTGTGACGGATACTCACGCTATTAGTTTCTTTGAGTTATTGGCAATACTGATTGTTTAAAAAAAATCTTTATTTGTTGTTGCTTATGTGTTCTGAAGGGCCTACAACTTGGATTGTAAGTATGAGCCTTCACACACCCTTAAGTGTTGAAGGGACTGAGGCACACTGACGTAAGATTGTCATGTGTCTTGCAACAGCTCACTTCTTTAACTTTGTAATTTGGTTTCCAGTTTTCATCTTTTAATGAATAGTTTCACTCTTGTATAACTCCTGTTATCTTCTATTGAAGACTTTATATCCTGCATCCGGGCTGTTTACACCTTGTCCAGGCTGGACAGGAGAGGACAGAACATAATTAGAAGGCCCCTGTGCATATTTGTTTTAACCAGCTGCCCCACAGACAGTATAGAAAGCATTGGTATTTCCTATAATCCTGTTTGCACTCTCATTGCCAAAGCTTCTGAGGTTATGTGTGAAATTCTGCTGGTGGCTTGTGCCATTCTAAGTGAAGTCATTGGTGAGGATGTGAGAGCAGCATCTTGACTTGGGTGATAGGACTGCAAACTTTGCAAGACTGAATATGCATTACTGGTGATCCAGCCTGGAGAGCATCTGTTTGGCAAGCAACTCACGTTTTGTGATGAACTAGTGGAAGCTTCTGCTTTTTGCTCACTTCCCCTCTTGTTCTGTGATATTACTGGTAAGTACATACAGCACTTTGTGTTTGGGTCACCTGTTGGATGGTAGGGATGACTATTTAAGCAAAGTTATATGATCTGTAGTACGGTTGTTGCATATCTTGCTTTGTCTTTATGCTAATACTGTGTCAGAGCTTAACAGAAGGAGGAACAGGAAATACTGTATAAAACTATTGGGTTAGTACTGTGTAGTGTTTTGTGACTCCAGGTGGCTTGTTTACACCCTGTATGTTGATTTAGTACTTGCCTGTAATTACAAGGATTTTGTTATGAATGGTGAAGGGGGAAAAATCTTTAATTCTTTCCTCAGGTCTTTTGTAAGTGAAGATGACACGCATCTTTTGGGGTGTTTTTTTCCTGTGAACAGCTCAGGGGCAAAATTTTCTGATTTCTGTTCTGTATGGAAATGTACACTGGACATACTTTTTGCCAACTGTGCTGATGTTTTTGTAATTTTGAATGACAGCAGGGAATCCTTTTTACTTTCTGATTTTTTTTTTTCTCCCTACCTGTTGAACAAAGCTGTGAGCATGGAAGTAAAACTGTCTGTGTTGAGATTTTGGGGAAAAAGTTGATTGACATTTCTTTGGAATTGGATTATTCCAGTGAAAGCTACATGTCGTGTTTTGGGATCTTTCCCTTTTGAGGGAAAATGGTTTTAATTGCTTTGATGGCTTTATGTTTCATCAGTGCTCTGTGATGATTTTCTGCCTGTCTTAAGCATGTGACTTCTCATGCTTCTGTCATATTTCAGAATGGGAACAAATTTGGAGAACTTACTGTAGCACATGTAAACAAGTATCTTCTAAAATTTCAAAAGTAATAAAACAGTGTTATGCTAGGAAATAGTGAACTGTGGGGAAGAAATGAACGATAATGGATGTTGAATGGTAGAAAGTCACATAGCTTCATATTTTTGGGTAAAAAGTAATGTAGGAGAAAGATAAGATGGATGCATCTGAATTATAGCAATCAGATATGCATTAAAAGACTGCTTAGTTCTTATATCTTTACAAATATTGTTATTTCCATGTCATGCAATTTATTACCATGCTACAAGGAAAAAGCTTTGAGCAGGTTGGCTAACTTAGTGTACAGACAATAATACATCTTCAAATGCATGAAAGAGGTGGAATTTCCAGATGGCTGATTTCATCCCTTTCTTGCTCTAGAGAAATTACAATATTGCACTGAAAATACCTAAGAGTTAAACTTCCACTTTTTCAGGTTGGGTGGGTATTCCTTAGTTACATGCCTAACTTAAGCTTCTTGTGCCGACTCTAAGACACCTATCTTAGGGAAGTCAGACATTTTGGAGATGGCTTTTGCCTACTTTTTTCCAGCAACTTTTTATGTGAACTTCCTAGTTGGTAAAAGAAGTTACTCCCTCTCTTGAACAGTGTTTTTTCTAATGGTCATGTGAGTTTTGGTTTTGGATGTGCATATAAGGCTTTCTAATGAAAGGTTTCAGAGTAGGGGAGCAGTTACCAAAACTGATGCTTAACCTAAAGCAGCTGTGTCAACTAAGCAAATAGAGGAAAGCAAAACCTTCAGAGCTTGCAGTTTGGTAATGATGAGATAGGCATGTGGCTAGAAAGGGAAGATGTTCCAGCATATACCTTAGGGTTTTTTAGGGTCCTTCATTTTTGGGACAGTGTGATTTACATGAAAATGTGCATCAAGAGCTCTTAAAAATGATTATCTGGCTTTGTATTTCACTACTAGTTTTGTCAAAGTTATTGCTGTGCATCAGGTATTAGAAAGTAGCTCTACCTGGACTGTTTTGCTGGTTTTTTTTTGTCAGTATTACACTAACAGGTAGAGTATTGGTGCAAGTGAATCATGTTTTATGTTCTTACATTACATTCATTTTCAAATGAAGACACAGTAAAAATCTCTGTATAATTCAAAGCGGGGTGGTTTGATTTGTGTAAGCTAGTAGCTGATGGGATGTTGCTTCAGAAAGTAGAGTGTATTTGAATGTCATGGTGATAAGTAGTGTTGCTTGAGGCACCTAGCTCTTGCTGTGAACCAGAATCTTAACTCACAGCTGAACTGTAATAGAAAAAAGTGCCTTGTACACCAGGGGATTCCTAAAGTTTGTGTTTGGTTACTTGGCAGTGTAAGTATATCCCTTTTTTTTGGTGTAATTTGAGATTATGAAGGGAAATTGCAGGGCTGAGAAAATGGTTAGGGTGTTGTAGAATGGTTTGTGTTGGAAGTGACCTTAAAGATCATCTGGTTCCAACCCCTTGCCACAAGCAGGGACACCTTTCACTAGACCAGGTTGCTCAGAACCCCATCCAGCCTGGCCTTGAACACAGCATGCCACAACTTCTCTGTGCAACCTGTTCCAGTGTCTTACCACACTCATAGTAAAGAATTTCTTCCTAAAATATCTAACATGAAACTACCCTCTTTCAGTTTAAAGCCATTCCCCCTTGTTCTACCACTATATACCCTTACAAAAATTTATTCTTCAGCTTTCTAGTAGGCCCTCTTTAGGTACTGGAAGGCCGCTATAAAATCTCCCCTGATACTTTTCCAGGCTGAACAAGCTCAGCTATCTCAGCCTGTCTTCATAGGAGAAGTGCTTCAGCCTCTGATCATCTTTGTGGCTCTTCTCTGGACTTGCTCAAGCAGGTCCACATCCTTCTTATGTGGGGGCACCTGGAGCTGGATGCAGTACTGAAGGTGACGGTCTCACAAGAATGGAGTAGAGGGGCAAGATCACCTTCCTCGACCTGCTGGTCACGCTGCTTTTGACACAGCCCGGTATAGAGTTGGTTTCTGGGCTGAGAGTGCACACTCACATGAGCCGAGTCATGTTGAGCTTCTCATTGACCAGCACCCCCAAGTCTTCTGAGGGCAACTCTCAATCCATTCTCTGCCTAGCCCATATTTGTGCTTGGGATTGCTCCAGTCTAGGTGCAGAATCTTGCATTTAGCCTTGTTGAACTTCGTAACATTCCCATGGGTGAATATCCAGAAGGTATGCTGTAAAACAAACCAAAAAATGCACACAGAGAGAATGCCTGTGCTTTTTTATTAACAATATGGCAAAATATCAACTTAGCTTGGTGACAAAACTTCTTTTAAAAGAGTTTTTGAAGGCTTGGATGATGGAGAATCCTGAAAGGGAGAAAGACTGTACAGAATGCCTCAGGGAGGGTGAAGATCATTAAGAAGGTTAATCAGATAGAAGCGCAACTGGCATCATCAGCCTCAGCTTTTGTCTGAGGTTTATTAGACTGGCATGGAGTACTGGCCTTTGAGCTGTTCATAGTAGGTGGTCTGCTTTGGCTGGATAATATGGTGGCTTCAGTGGCAGTACTAGTTTAAGTGGATCCTGCACCCAGACTGTGGTGAGCAAGGGTCAGGGCTTTCAGTTTTCCTGTGTGTGTTTGTTTTAGCACCTGAAGCTTTTGAATCCTCACTGGATGGGAGAGAGTGGGCTTTAGTGCTCTGACTGGAACAGGAGAAGAATGTGTTTTCACTGCAGGCTGATGATAATTGGACTGCTATTTACTGTTTTTATGCTCAGATTCACCACCTCCGTAGCATTCAGAGTGCCACTGATGATCTTGGCTACAGTTGTATTCTTGCCAAGACTTACTTACTTCTAATGGGGTTTTATGGAGGTCCTTGGGTCTTCATGTGAAAGCCAGGGAGGAGATCAAGGCCTTGCTTTGTGTTTGCATGAATGCACAGAGTACAGAATGTATTGCATAGTAGAATGACAGACAAAGCAGATAATGAGTGTGTTTCTTAATGCAGAAGTTGAGCCTTTTTATGTTCTCAAGGTTGCTAGCTTAAGAGTTAAAATGTCACAGTGCAGGCGCTCAGTAGTGAGATTGAATCAAGTTATGTCTTTTAAAGCTTTAAGAGCATGAAGTAAATGGATTTCTTTTTTGATACTTTTGAATCTTGGGCATGCAGTTGTCAATTTTTTCCCACAACTGTGAGGGCTACAACAATTTTGGAATCTTCACATGGCAAGATGATCAGAATTGGGATGTCATGAATATGATGAGACTAAAAAGGATGTGGTCAGAGCTGGCAGTATGCTTGTCATCACTGGTTTTCTGCCTGATAAAGTGACTGAAGTGGACTGAAATTTTTATTTGGGAGTTTCTTTACACTTGCAGAAGAAAGGATGCATCTCTGAACAGTAAATGTTTGTTATAAGCAGTCATGTGGAATAGGCACAGAAGCAGTTTTGCTATTGCATCACAAAATAAATGCTAATACTTGAGTCAGTAGCAGTTGAGGAGTGAGCCACAATAGAAATGTAAAAAAAACCCCAAGGTCTCTGTGGATATGATCTAAGAGGATGCTAATTCGCTTGTTAATTAGGTTTGCAGAAGTTTCTTTTTCACAGTTCTAAGTGGTGAGAATAAGCTGATGAAGAATATTTAATTTAGGTTTTGAGTGGCTCATGAAGTAACCAGGGTGTATCTCTTCAACCTTTTCATTATTAGAGAGTGTAAAGGCACAGTACCAGCACTTCTTATTTGACTGTGGTAACTGCTGGAGACAGAAATATTTTGCTTTCAGTTTTTTACCAGGAACATAACCATGTTTCTAGCAGTGTTGGGTCAGGAGCGGCGGGGTAGAAGGCTTCCTTGCTGTCTCTTTGAAATCCCTTACAATTTCACTGGTGTACTTAGGGAGACAGAAATCTGGACATGCTATATTTGTAGCTGGATATTTTTTTTTCCTAGTTACTTATACGGTTTCTTTGTGTGAATTGGAAGACCATACTGATCGGTTAAACCACCTAAAACTATAACCTATTCTTATTTCAGTAAAGCACATATGTGCTTATGTATGTGCTTCAAATACACATGATAATCTGAATGGGTTTTTTTTAACTTTTTTTTTTCCAATAAATGGAAGCAGAGGAGGTGTATGTATTGCAAATCATGTACTTAGAAAAATGTTTTTTTGTCTAGTTATAAAAGTCTTTAAAATGATGATTTTTATACAAGGAGATCAATATAGTTGATATTTTTTTGGAGTAGCTGAGATTGAATAGAGACTATACCAAGGTGAATATTTAGCTTCCTCTGGCATAGGCAGACTAAATTTGAAAGATGACAGCTCTCCTCTTTTCTGCTTCTCCTCTTTTCTATCATCCTTTGAGGGTGAATTTGAACTTGCAGGCTGAGTAAGAATGAACATTTAAAATGAAAACATAAGCTTATATAAATTGTTAAAAAAAAGAATACCACGATTTGCAGATGTTCGTTTTGTGTGGAGTTCAGTTCAGGTCTGTCTTGTTGCATTAAGCTGAGGGTTGTGGTGGTGAAGTGTATCTGCCTTCTGTAGTACTACTCAATGCTGCTTTTGAGTAGGAAAGTGGAGCATCTCAGACACTGCACGGCCGTGGGCAATTGAAATACATTCTTGATTTTAGTTAATTTCTCTGTAGCTCCACATTAGGTTACCAGGGAAGTTTACCAGTCTGTGAAGCCCTATGATGGAGTGTCCGGTGTTCTGCATCCAGAAACCAATAGTCTCTTGCTGTCTGTTGTTTATAAGAGATGAGGGTTACTTCTTGGACTTTCTTGAAATACAGTATCTTTATAACTATTTCTGTGAATGGCTGTACTAAGAAGTTACACAGGGTTCAGCTGTGGTTTGAGACTGTTCTGGTGTCTGTGTGGAGAGGCAGGAATGGATGGATGCCAGGTTTCTTTTACTTTCACAGCCTGTCTCTGCAAATTTTTTCTTAAAAGTGTGCTTAAAGAGGCATGGTGAACTTTGTGTCACTTCCAAAAATGCATTTAAAAGTTATTTTATGTCTTAGGTCATGTCCAAAATGCCCAACAAAACCAGATGTTTTTAGCACTTGTGTATTGTAATGTATTGCAAAATTCATTTCTTTGGTAATCTGAGAAAGGCTCTCCAGTATCTATGGGTGTCAGGACCACGTTGAAGGGTTTATTCTAGTATTAATAGTGGGGCAAGACTTGGGTTCAACAGGCTAACCACAGTTGTCTTTATTATGTGTGGAGAGGAAGGACTCATCTTAAAATTTGATTTCATCTAGGCCAGTTTGAATACATCAGAGAAATTTTGGTTGGAAGACACATCTGGCAGGACATTTGCTAGGGTGTTTTAGCTGGTAGGATGGGGTTTAGAGACCTGACTTTTTACAGGAAGAGATAAGAGGTGGTAAGTGTGGGGTGAGCTTTTGATGTGCTTTAAGCAGCAAGTGAAGATGTGAATCTTTCAAGTGCACTGTGAAGCACTGCAGCAGTTAGGCAGAGGGTGATTTCTTTTTTTAAATGATTTTTTTCTTTTTTTGATGTGAAAGTGAAAATAGCAGGATCGCTCGTTATTTCATGGGATATCAAAGTACTGTGTATTTTACTGTAACTTTTTCACCATTGAGCTTACAACTGGTCTATTTGTTAGATGTCTGCTGTGTTTGCTGTTGGTGTGGTGGGCAGCAGTGACTGGTGTCAGCGGCTGGAAGGTCCTGGTGGTGGCTAATGTAAACCTTGTTGGAAAGTTAGCACAGCATGTGGAAGGGTCTTACCTTTGCTGAGAAGAAAGCAAGGTATTTTTGTGAATTTAAACAAATTGATTATAAACAATAAGGGTCCTTTGACCCTTTTACTTTGCTCAAGGAATTAAGCCTGCAGTTAATCAGAGAGAGGGGAGCAGGAGCTCAGTCAGGAGCACTCTGTCTTGATTGAAAGTTTAGTATTAACTTGGAACATAGAAGAGTGGTGAGAAGTCATGCTTTCTTGTTAAAACATTAAATAAGGTTTGGTAAGAAGTCTTTGAATAACCCAGGTTTTTAGAAGAAGTGCCTTGCTTGGGATTAATAGATTGTCTTGATATTTAAAGAAAAAAAATCATAGTAAGTGCACAGTGTTGTGTTTTCTTGTTAATGTATGAAGACTCTTCTTGAGTAGTTTTCAATATAACTGTTTCAGGAAGATGTATTTGCCTGCATGAATGGAAAACGGAGGCCTGGTGAAGACTTTTATGATTTGTCTGTTATTTTCTCATTAATGAGTATTGCTGCTGTTCTTTAGACTGGGCAAGAGGTATTTGTCTGCACATATCTTGAAGAATTTTGTAGAGTTGTATTACTAAGACTACTTGACCCTTTTCTTTTCCTGTCATGTTGATGACTACTTATATGGCCATGGCCAGTTTACCAGCTAACAAGTAAAATCTAGAAATAAAAAATAAAGCCAGTATAATAGATCCTCCTCCTTCTTACCTCAGTTTCTTTGGTAGCAACAATTCAGTAGGAAAAGAACAAAAGAACAGTCTGACAAACAAGTAATGAAGATTTTGTTTCGACCAGTTCACTATGAGTGTTGGGGTAACAAATAAGCTTTCTGTTGCCCTCCAGATCGCTGATCAGGTGCTGTTAGAATAATGTTTAGGCTGAACTGTGTGGGAAGAGGAGAATCACACTGGATTGCTTTAGTGCTCAGAAATATGCTTTTCTAGGCTTTGCTTGTTAGGGCAGTAACAGAGAGTGGTGTATGGAGCATAGGCCTAACTGTCATTCATAGCCTGATGTGCAGCCATGAGTTTGAGGCTGGCCAGCCCCACGAGACTCACAGGCTGCAAGAAGGGACAGTTCTTGTGGCTGCTAGGTGAAATCATTGTCTG
Organism: Psittacula echo; assembly: GCF_963264785.1. NCBI lineage: Eukaryota > Metazoa > Chordata > Aves > Psittaciformes > Psittacidae > Psittacula > Psittacula echo. The sequence continues at coordinate 63,760,524 of NC_137735.1, forward strand.
TAGGGGAAACTGTGGCCTAAGTGATTGGTCTCCTCAACACATGGGGTTTTATACTTGTGTTTATAAAACACTGTTCACTGGAAGTATGACAGTATTCATTGTGTCCAATGGAGGGATCACGCTTTTCCTTAATTATAGCAAACTCTGCAAAAGTGGTAGTGAGTTTCATTATGAGTTTCTTCTAATTTAACTTGCAGCTTTCTGCTTCCTATTTTCAGTGTCTTCCCCTTTTATTTATGAGCTGACAATAAATGGCAGGACACATCCATATGTACTTAGGCATATTGTTACTGCCATTCTTTATTTCTGTCTTACAGAAAGGAAGTGGTGTTCTCGCCCTCCCTTTTTTCATTGCTAAAGTGTTTTGATGTTAGTAGGTAAGCTTCTCACTCTTTATACAGTTTCTAATGAGTGTTCCTGAGATGGGATTCCTAAGACCTAATAGAGTATTTTGAACAGGGCTGGGAAAAAGATGGCAAAACTTTATCATGAGATGGAGGCTTGTACTAAAAATACAGTACTGTCTCAGAGTTATTTTCTAGTGTTTGTTTTGCAAGTTCTTGTTGATTTATCTTGAAGACTAGCTAGTATAATTCCCCCCCCCCCCCCCCCCCCCCCCAGTAAAAAGGCCTGGAAAAGGAGGATGAGAGAAAGGGACTGAGAAAATGGACCATTTCAAAGCAAGATCTGAAAAACCTGTCTACTGAAGCAGTATAATTATAGTGCCTGACATCTTTTTGCTGTCTGTGGTGTCCTTTTCTTAGTTAAAACCAACTATCTTTTGAAGATTCTAGTACTTCAGTGGTGATCTTTGGATGATTGTAATGTTTTTTACAGTAATAAATTACTATCTTTCCATATAAGCAGTGACATGTTACTGCATTGGTTGCAGCATCTTTTAGTTGAATGAAAGTATCTCTTTTAGAAAGATGTCCCATATAATGAATGGCTCTGAGTTAGGGGAAAATCTGACATGCAATCTTAGCAATCTGTTCTTCTGGCCAATTATTACTCTCCTAAGAGGTTTTTATTTCCAGACTGAAAGTGAGTTTGCTTACCTTCCCGTGCATGTTGTAGTATCATCATCCACTAGGTCAGAGAGCCCTATGCTGTGTAAACACAATCTGCACACAGAGAAGATGACCCAGTCTCTTTTAAAAGTTATAACTTTCCTCTTGACCTTCAGTAATAAATTTAGCTTTCAGTGATAAATTAAATATATTTAAGTGGTTGGTAGTCATGATTTATATTCTAGTTGTCCTCTTGAGTTTAAGATCCTTTAATAAGAGTGACATTTAGATATCTCAGGGCATTCTGATGCATGGAATAAAATTTCTTGTTTGCTTTGAAACCCTTCCTACCTTCCCTTACCCTCGCATTTCCCCCAGCTTGGGGGCACCTGCTGCTGCATACAAGGGTCATGTAAATCATGTTGCCATGGCTTGTTGGTTGTCCTTGTAGGATTTGTGCTTTATAAACTCTGATCCCTACTTCTCGCTCAAGTTTGTTGCACGTAACCATGCATTTGACTGTACTAAAATGAATGATATTAGGAGGTTTGTTGTCTACAAAGAGATCCAGATAATGGTGTCAGTCAGCAGTTACCACGTATGCCCCCTGTGTGTTCATCCAGTTGTGTATATTACTGGCTTTTGTTAAGATATTGGTTGTATTAGCTGGTGTACCTTTAATGGGATTAAAATGAAGTTGCTGAGCTGAAGGTATCAGTTTAATGATGCTGAGCAGCACTTGCCAGCTGTGGTAGTTAATGCATATGAATGAGTGAGTGAGACCATGTTTATCTCAAAATGATCACTTCAATAATGGGGGTAAGATAGAAAATATAAATGTCTTTAAGAAAGATGTCTGAAAAAATCTCAACTAATACAGCATGCCAGTATTATTGTAGTCACATACAGTTTAGTCTCAAAATGGTAGAAATGTAATTTACCCAATAGTTGAGGGCTTGGAGGAGGGATTTGGGTTTTTTTGATTTTTTTTTTTTTTTTTTTTTAATTTTTGTTTGTTCGTTTTTGTTCTTGTTTTGGCATGTGGTGTTTTGAGGTGGTGTGTTTCGTTGTTGGTGATGTGTTTTTGTCCCTCCCCCAATAGTTTAAGCATTTCAGATGGTTTCAGAATATTAGGTCCTCCCAGTTTTTGGCTTCCACTGTGCTGGCTATTTTGCTAGCAGTGCAGGGAGATGGAGACAAAGCAGTGCCATTTGTGCCACAGTGGTTCTTGGAAGACCATTTCTCTTCTGATCTTTTTAGAAATACTATCCTGGTGGACCTGCAAACCTAAGAAAACTGTATTGCAGTCATCGCACAATACTCTTTCTCATCCTTTTTCAGTTTAGGAAATAGTAGTAGTCAGTCACACTTGGACGTGGACAGAGCTTTTGTCCGTGTTCTTTAACTGGAGAAAAAAGCTTGGTGATTTGATAAGAGAAAATTTGTTTTCCACCTCTGACACTTTGCTCTCCAATCTCCCTGAGTTTTTATTGCTACACTTCATTTCCTTCCTTCCTGCATCTCACTGGATAGTGATGCCCTGCCCCCTTGTTACAGGTCCCTTTAGGGCACCTCTTGCTGGATGGTGGAGTAATTATTCACTGGTTGATAGAGGAAGAGGTGCTGTCTGAATGTACACTCTACATTATCAGCATCATTGTAAGTTTTCAGCTGTCTCTAAGCGCTATGTTGGCAAGTCTGGACAGGCAGACAGCCGGAATGTGTCAATGTGCCAGAAGTGAGAGAACCCAAGTTAGTGACCCATCTCTGTTTCACAGTTAGTGTTTCTCTTGCACTTCTTGTTCCTGTAAATCTGGTGTGTATGCGCTACTGTTGCTCCTAGGAGAGCTTTAAATGAAACAGATGTATTATTCCACTTTCCTTTTCTGGTTTGTTTTGATATTCTGCTCTTGCAAAAAGCTCTGCTCATGAGAGTAAGCAGGAAGAGTATGTGCGTTTGTGTGTCCACACACAATGTCCACAGTATTCATTTATCCTTTCTTTTGGTTTGGTCTTTTTTTTTGGGTCTTTTCTTTGTGTGTCATAATCTCAATTACATATTCTTGATCTGCCCTTGAAAGAAAATTCTTCTTTCAGAACTGTTTTTGTGGCCTTTCTACAGGTCTATTGCTGATAGAGTCTGTTTGGCTTTAGTTTTAAAAGAAATGCTTTGGATTTATGCCAAAATATTGCTTGGAAAAAGATTGCTACAGAGAATTCCTTTAGTGTCCTCCTGGAAATGCTTCAGAGCAGGAGAGAAACAAAAGGTAGCAGCAGCACGGGGTTGGTACACTCAGGCCCTTCTCAAAGGAAGAATACACTGAAGATTAAATAATTTTTTTTCTCATAGTTGCTTCTGATAATTTGAGTTCATTTAAATCGAGGATATCATTGACATTCCAAATATTACTGCTTGTGTGTGTTTTTTTTTGTTTGTTTGTTTTTTTTTTTTAGATTTAAATCATCTGCTGTTACTTTTCTTTCAGTGTATACATGCACAGGTAATTTGGGATCAGCATGTTTGTGATTCAGAGAATCCTGATTGACTCCTTTTTCTCAATAGGATTGGTGATCAGTGAGTTAAAGAACTGCAGTTTTATACAAGATACGTAAATTCTAATTTTGTTTCGTTGTGCTGATTTCTTAAATCTTCTTGACTGGGATGACGTAAGGATGAAAGTTTTATGTTTGTTTCTTTTGCTGGGCGGGGGAGTAGTTGTTGAGACTTGGCAAGTTTAGGAAATGGTATGTGCATGTTTGTGTTCTTTTTAGGCCAAAACACAGTAAGCTTTGGGATTTCCTAGAGCGTGCTGTTGACAGAGCAGGCAAGAACCTTTTAATAGTTTAAAACAAAAACTGAATGACAGTTACTTTCATTGCTTTATGCATGTTTTAATTTTTTTGATCTCTTTCCAAACTAAGCTTTAGGGTTATAAAGCAGGAATAATCAGATTTGAACATGTGAGTTTGAGCTTCTGATGGTTTAAGTAAATATGTTTCAAGGACTTGTGTGTCGACAAAACTGCACTCTGTCTTTCATTTGGCATCTCCGTCAGGTCATCTGGATATATCTCTTTTTTTTTTTTTTTTCCCCCCTCTCCTGCATCCAGAACTACCCTGCTCAACTTTGTAATTTTTTTTCCGTGACACTGATAATTATTTTGCTTATCATGACTCTTTTTCTTTTTTTTTTTTTTTCCTCTTTTCTCTTTCATTCTAGTTTGTTCCTTTCTGTTTTCCCCTTTTGAAAAAGATACTTTTAATTAATTGGGAAGATTTTTCAGGAATTGGAATGAGTTTCAATTATATTTGCAAAGCCTAAAGACAAATTACCCAGATGTAAAAAGCCTAGCAGCTTAGGAAGGGTTTTGCAGTGAGTCTGAGTTAGTTATCTGTCCATTCTTCATTGGAAAATAAGGGCATTACAGGCTTGAATTATTTGGTAGTGGATTGTGGGTGATTGAGTTAAAAGAAACTGCCCATCAGCTGAGCCACAAAGAGGGCAGAGTTCACTTCAAAGTGTGTGGACTCAGCTGTCTAAAATCAAGATAAATGTGTAGGATCCCCTTATAGCCTTGAGAGAAAATAATTGCCTTTTGCAGGTACTTGATTCCCATTACCTTAGATGCTGGTTCAAAGATCATGCTTCCAGAGAGCTGTTTAGCTGGAAATCATCAACTATAGAGCAACCCTAGACATATAAATAGCGAGTAACTTAAATTGATTATCTTATAGATGTGTAAATTTACTAATAAAACACATATGTTTAAGTAAACAATCAGAAAGTGGGTAGCACAGTTAGTAGCATTGGAAGCTTAGCTGTGAGCTTTCTGACTTGCTTAGTTTTTAGCATTTAGGTATCTGTCTCATAAGTACATTTTTTTAACAGTGACAGCTTTTGCATGTTAAGAGTAGTGGAGCGCTTCATACTTGTGGCTTTATGCCTTCTCCTCCTTCCTTAGCATCCAAACAAAAAAGAATAGGGGTGAGGTAGGTGGGATTGTCAAATCATCTAGTTGTCTCCACAAGGAAGCTCATCACACTCTTGATCCACAGTCGTTCTAGTTGCACTTGGATTAGTGTACAGTGACATCTTAAGAGTGGGCTGGAGTTACTTTATTCTCTGAACAGGTAAAATGGCTCCCCTGACTCCTCCCTGAGTCCTGAACGTAAGAATTGTTCACAGTGTTTGCCAGAGAGCCAGGAGGGGAGTGAGGGAACTGCTGATGAGGTTGGTGTGGGGTCCTTTGTTGCAGAGCAGGTCATTAATCAAAATCCTGAGTTGTTGCAGAAGCATTAGGAAAAGTGGCTTATTTAATTCAGAGCTGAGACATTACAGATAAAGCTATGCTGTTTTGTAGCATATTCACGACATTGGGTTTTAAGGATTGGATTATTGCTATCTACAGCAGTTCCTAATATGAAAAAAAAAATAAAAAGAGAAAGGTGGATTTTGAAATGTGCAGCTCTGCTGTTATGGTGGCTGCTAGTGAAATGCTGCTGTGAACTGGCCATTGCTTCTGCGATTGTTACTGATCAAGACAGTCCGCTGCAGGTGTAGTGACAGCAAGATGCTAGTGTGGTAGAACAGCATCTCCATCATTTTCCTGAGGCAAGTTGATGGCTGGTGGGTTAAGTGGAGAAGAGTGGGGCCTTTCTATAATTGCTGGTTCCTTAGGATCATGGATATACAGAATCCAATGTGTGTTCTGGCCAGCATGTGCCTTTGTGCAGGCTTTCAGGTTAGCAGCTTCTCCGTTTCCTTTGACTAGACAAGGTTCCCATCTCATCTGTCCACTTAGGAGCTGACAGGCTGGAGTGGTGGCAATACAGATCCTGGTATTTGTATTTCCCTTCAAGGGGAGCTGCCGATTCCTGCCATTGTTGCTGAAAGTGATCTGTGCTGAGCACAGGGGGCAATGCTTGGAGTTGTAGAGGCGAGCAGAAGAGTGAACATTTGTTCTGTCTTTGCACAACCAGTGAGTTTTGCAGTATTCTGGACACTAGCTAGAAAATAACAGGGCGCAAAATGGCCAAGACGGCCATCTTAGCATCATTGTTGGAGTTTTTTGATTTATTTACTTTTTTTTTTTTTTCCTGAAGTGCCATGTGGCCTCTGAGCTCTACCTGGATGGCTTTCAGGGTTTGGCAGCAATGACATGTACTTCCACATCCAAAGAAATTCAGGAATATTGCTGCATCATGTCTTTGCTGACTCTGCAATGCAGTAGCATTGGGCTTAGAGCCCAAATCATGGTGGGAAGATACAAACCTTCTGACCCAGAGGTAAGAACCAAATGGACAAGACTTAGAGCTGAAAAGAGATAATCAGAGAAGTGCAAATATTTGATGAGGAGATCAAACTTTTGAGTTTCAGTCCAACTCCTTAACAAGAGGGCTATGATTAGGCTAGAATTATCTTTATGGATTCAGTGCTGGCAAGCTAAAATTCAACTGCCTCTTAATCAGCGTGCAGCATCTTCGCAGTCTTTCACGCTTGAGTAAAACCACACTTTCACCCGTTGTGCAATGCCGCAGTGTACAGGTCTGCACAATATCTAACCACTCAGGAAAACCTCTTTCCTGCTCGTTCTTCAGTGATACGTTGTTCCTTGTAGGTCTGTTTGTCTTCATGTCTCATAGAAATATTTTGCAAGTTCTGCTGTAGGTATCTGCAAAATATCCAATTATAGAATTAAAAGTGTGTTAGCGTTTCGTGGCTTTTTGTAGTTTATGATTACAGTTCAAATGTGATAACCACAGAATTCATTAAGTTCTACAGCAACAGGAGAGGTCACATTTTGTGCAACTTAGCCTTAGAGACAGCTTTCTCCAATGCAAACATGTCTTCTGAGAGCAGGGCTGGAAAGGCCAGGTGGTAAATTCTTGTGGCTTGGCACTGGCATTAGGACATGTTGATTTTAGGGGAAATAAGATGTTTTTAGTAAGGGTTAACATAGAATTTTATAATTTATATTCCAATAAACTAAAAAGTAATGTTTGAAACTACAGAAAGCCTTCTCTGTAGCAGGATTTAACAGGTGGTATTTAGTTTATCAGCTGCTGTGTGCTGAAAGGACTTTTCTGTTGCTTATTTTTTTCCTAATGAGGAGACGGGCAGACATGGTGGAACTTCTCAGGCAGCAGTGATTATGCAACTAATCCTGCTGCATTGTGGAGCCAGAGTCCTTCCTAGTCCCTGAGCACCAGCTGCTTGTGTTCTGGTCACTGCTTTTTTTCCTTTTCTTTCTCTCCCACTGCCCCTTCCCCATGTTGTTTGTGAACAAGTTATTTTCTTTCCTGTGTTACTGTTTCCTTCTTTCTCTAGTTTCAGGGAGACAGTAGCTTGTTTGGGTTTATTCCTCAATTCAGCATGCTGCAAAATCCACTTGCCCTTGTATATCACGTGAAATATGAAATGTATGGTGAAATGAATTTTTTCATGACAAGAGTTGATTGATTCTTTATGGGTGTATATAAGAAAAGGCATTTGCTCGAATCTAAGTGAAATGTTACTGCAAATGGCCTTTGTTGAAGCCAAGGTCAAAAGTTACAAGTTCACATTCTCATGACATTAAAGCATGTAAAAAGATGTTTGTTTGTTTTAGGCTTGTTTTGTTCCTTCCTTCAAAGGGTGAGCCTGAGAGAAATTTTGATTTCTCTCCCCCCACCTCCCTTCCAACCCCATCACAAAATAAAATACAGTGCTCCTATGTATAAGATGAGGTAGTTGGAAATTTCATGCTTTTACAGCCAAGTGATCTCACTGCAGCGCAATAAAGGCAGTCGATAAAGTGTAAAAATGCTGTACATCTTACCCTATTCATTTTCTGTTTTCAGTTCACAGTTTTATGTCATGCTGTTTCCATTTCAGGTTGCATGGCTTTCTGTGAGCTTAAGTGATTGTAGACAGGCTGTTTTGATCTGGGATAAAATTCGGAAACCTGCCTGTACAGTGCTGGGTGATGGGACAAGAGATGATAGACTCTTAGACTGCAACGCTGTTCTCTGCTTACAGGTGACGTGAGTATAGCATATATAAGTCCAAGTAGAGGAGAAATAACAGTTGGTTCATGATAGCTCTGCTTGTGTTTCCATGTCAAATGTGGTGTTTATCAGTTGTAAATAGGCTATAGTGCTTAGTGTCCTGTATCAGGAAATTAACTGGGGAGAAGTGTTTAAGGTCCTTAGTTTGTGAGTCTTATTCTAAAGAAGTTATAGGGAAGGCAAAAGATTAATTTTCTTGCTCCTGGTGGCTGTACTGTGGATCAGGTATGTGGGAGATAGCAAGTTGTCTTAGGATTTGTAAAAGTACCATCATCTGGGCTATTTTGGTTGGAATTTCTTTTCCTTCACTGACATCGTCTGTGCCTCAGTTTGCTTTAGATAGACCAGGCGCACAGAAGACATTCTCTCTCTCAACCAAAAGACTGGATGTGTAATGCTAATACTTTAATAGTGTCTACTCATGCCTCTCCCCTCCCCACCAAATTTCTCATGGCAAGAACATTGGGTTCTAGCTTAGAAAATATTGTGTTTCTCAAACCCTTGCCCAGCTATGCATGCTTAATTCAGACAGCTATGTTTGTCACGGTGTTATTTGAATATTTCTGTTGGTGGTGAAGAATCTGCTAGAGTTCATACCTCAGCCCCACAGTTCTTGCACTATGAATGGAGTTGTACTTTATTAGAGCTCCTGATACTGGAGAAGCCCAGAAAGTAATGATGAGGTTGGGAAGGATTACAAAGATTTTTCTGGAAAAATACCCTCAAACCTAACAACCTGCTAGACATTACGGCTAGCTCTTTGTCACCATGCTGGGGGTGATGCCCTGGTCTAAGTAGAGTTCCCAAAAGTACTGCTTGCATAAGGCCCATAACTTAACTGAGAAATTTGAAATTGCTCTTCAGACCTTTTCAGCTGATGTGTTCTGTAGTCCTAATCACAGAGTTCTTCTCAGTGACCTCAGAATTTCAGGTCTGAGGCTTGATTTCAGTGGCTTTTGGGGACTTACCTCTGACCATGAAATGGGTGTGTGGGTTTTTTTGTTTGGGTTTTTTTTTGTTGGTTATTTGGTTTTTGTGTGTGTGTTTTTGGTTGATTGGTTTGGTTTGTTTTAAAGTAATGGAAGGAAATGATTTGGAAATCGGTCTGTAACTTACTAGCTAAATTGTAAAGGCCAGAGAAGACCTGCCTCAAAACACTTAGTCTGGAAAGCATCAGGTTATGACCCTGGATAAGGCATGTTGTGTCATATTTGTGTATGTGGTATTTCCAGGTTCCAGAACAAACACTTCAGGGGTAGTGAAATGGAATTCAGTGAACCTGGACTTGAGAAGTATGCCAAATGCTTTTGAAATACAAACCTGTTAGTTCAGGAATTTGCCCAAGAACATATTTGAATTCCAAAATAATAGTGATTCTTTAAAAATACGTAGTAGAGATTTGTAAGGAATTTATGTCTGTCCTGACTGCTGCAGGAAAAAAGGCGATTATTTTAATTACTGTGTTCATGGAATGTTTATTGTTTGCTTGCATATCTGCTTTGTACATGTGGTTCTTGCGTCTGATTCATCTAGTGTTAAATGTTACAATCCTTAAGAAGGATTTAGCCGCTTTTAGCAGTTTCAGTGGATATATGCATAACTTAGCATGTGCCTTTCTGGGTGTATTGTTCTGGGTGTATTCTGTTTAATAAAGTCCTGTATGAGTTAGTAACTTAAAAAGGTTTTGGTTTTTTTTCTTACTCTTGGTTTCCAAAATACTTGGCAGTTGAGTTAGAAATCTTAGAAATTAAAAATTTAGCAGGAGGATGTTTCTTTGCTGCTTCAGAGAAAAGATAACGGTTTCTCTTCCAAATTGCAGTTGCCTAAATCTCCCCTTTTCTTTTTGAGCCTTAGTGCACTGTTGAGTTTGGTTATTGGAGAGTTTGTGTTGAAGGCAGTGGAAAATGTTAATGTGCTTCTATCAAGTTGTAGGTAAGGGTTGGTACCAATTTACAATGGTGTTAGGAGCACACTGGAAATGAACAGCAGATTAAGTGCACTAATGTTCTTGAATTTCTTGATCAGTCTGTAATGTCTCCCCTATTAAGTTCTGTCTTGATTTTCCATGTAACTAAGGACATGTCTGTGAAATGTTAATTCTCTTAGAAAAGGTCTAAAACTAATCTGTTCATTGCACCTTACTCTTACAACCGTAAATCTCATTTGCGTTAGCTGGTGAGGAGAGACTTGAAAAGAATTTTAATCGAGAGTGGTACTCGGTCACGCAGTTTAAGCGCTATTTACACTTCAAATCTTGATCAGGAAGAGGACTGAGGTAATGATGTTTTATTGTGAAGAAGGCAAAATGTTATTGTTGAATTTGGTCTCTTTAAAGAAACTAATTCTAACTTGAGATCTCCTAACAAACTTAGGTTGCAAATTAAAATCTATGGTGTTTGGAAGTTGAAAAGCTTCAAGTATCTTGGTTAAGCTTTAGAAAACCCAAACAAGTGAAGTCCCTACAAACTAGGGAGGTGGTGACATCAGTAAGGTTAATGACTAGTGTTGTATGGTGTTTCCCAGTTCTGTGATACCTTTCTTGAGCTCTGTTTAATAAATCTCAGGTTCCTAAACATGGTTATTCTGGTACCTTGCAGTATGCAGCAGTGCTCCTCATTTCATTGTAGTGAACCTAAAATATCTGATGGTGTTGTGGAAAGCCCAATTCCTTTGAAATAACACCACATGAACTTTGGTTTATTGTGATTATTTTAATGATGTGGGCAGTAAGCCAAATGTCACATTTCTTTACAGAATTGGTAGGAATCTACAGTCATCTGGTGTATGTAATGATATTTTTCAAACTAACTCTAAGGACACTATTTTTTTGACCCTGAAAATAAATCTGAACAGAAATAAACAACAGTTTAAATAGCGTTAACTGACAACAGTTATACCTTACGGGTTTTTAGCTTTCAGTTTACTTACGTTCACTCATTTCCGATGTAGTAGAATAGTAATGAAATTTTATGCTGGGGGTTTTGTTTTTTGTTTTTATTTTCATCATAGACATCACTTTTGTATGTTTTGCTTATGCACAAATAACCTTCAGCAAGTCATGTTTTTTTCTCATTTACTGTGATATTTGTAGTGCATAATTTTTGAGTACTTTTAACTTTGCAATAGGAAGTATAATTGTGACTTAGATTATAATATATATAAAAATATATATAAACTCAACATATATAATATATATTTATATATATAGATATAAAAAATGTATATATAATATATATATAAAACTGCAACTTAGATTGCATTTACTATGACAGTATTAGGATTTTTTCATTTGGTAAATACTCCAGATGGATAGTATAGGCAGAAATTGCAAAAGAATGACATTGTTGGTGGCTCACAGGAAGAAAAAGAAGAGATACTTCAAATTATATTTGGAGCAAGTTGAGTAAGAATGTGTTAAGGAGAAGGAGGGATCAAGCTGTATCATCAAGTAGCTGCTATATTCCTCTTCCTAAATGTTGTCTCTTTTCCCTCCATCAGCAAAAACCCAAAACCAAACCAAGCAACCATCTCCCCCCAAAAAACAAACCAAAAGTCCAGACAGAAACAAACTCAGTAACTACAAATCTGTGAGAAATATTTACTAATGAAGATACAATTCTGTGCCCATGGTAACAGGGAGAACTGGATAACTGTGGAAAACTAGTTAATACTTTTCTCAAGATATTTCTTCATGGTTGACCATACAGATTCAGATAGTGAGGTTACTGGATGACTGAAGAGACATTACAATTTCATGTTGGCAAGTGACATTTCCTTAAGTCATTCTGTGTGTTTAATAGATCTTTTCCTCTCTGTGTGTGTGTGTGTGTGTGTGTGTGTTAAAACTTTGACCGTTTGAAATCCAGACCGTTTCAAATGGTCTGAATCTGAAACATGCTTACTACTAAGTCTTTTTGCAAACCTTGCACTTCAAAGGGAAGCCTTTAATTCACCTATGTTTCTGGGTAAAGACTTCATGTCTGAAGTCTTGGCAGGACAAGTTCTTTTTGTGTAGAATACATGCTTGGACAGAAGAACATTAAAAACTAAATCTGTTATTTTCATTCTTCTGCTTTCAACTTCTTATGACTGCTGGAACAAGTTATAACGTTAATTGAGAGATAAGAATGGATATTATTTAGTGTTCTGAATCTGATTCAAGGTAACAATGATCAGGAGCATGTATTATGATATATCTTTGTTGGCCTGTGATCTCTGTCTCAGATTTAACAACAAAGAAGAAAGAAAAAGAAAAGGTGATGAATGAACTGAGGAAAGGAGAGATTGTCTGGGGACATGCTGAGGAAAGTTGGTTTGAATTTTTCATGTGCATGTAACAGCACGAGATCCACTGTGGAAATATTTTAGATATGCACACAATGAAAATTTACTAATGCTGCCTGAACAAATTAAAGCCCACGAGCTGAGTGTTCTGTTGAGCTCTCCTAGTTGCAAAGTCCTTTCAAGAAAGTTAGCCTAGCGTGTTTCAAGTGCTGAGTCTTACTTTCTGGTAAAGAAGTACATGATTGTAATTTTAGCAGCTGACTTTGAGTGACTGCATTTAAACACTTCTTTTATTTCTTTTTAGAACTTATCTGCAGTAACTTAGTTTCCCTTTGGTCCAAGCAAAAGAAAAAATCGATTAGCTTAGTATATTAAGGGCCAGTGATGAGCTGCAGGAGGAAATCTGACATTGCTCCTCCCTCCTGCCCCCCCAAATGTCTGTGTGAGCTCTTCTGTTGAACTTGAGGATCACTAAATAAAAAGATGACTTTTTACTTTGGGCACACTTTATTTCATGTTGCAGGCTGAAACAGTTACTGGAATATTCACTGCTGTTTCAGTCTGTTGGTGTTGGTTGGGATTTTAAAAGTTTTATTCCTAACACTTGAATTAAAGTGACCAAGACAAGGCAATATTTGATTAAAAATGAGGTCTGCAGCAGCTGCGAGGATGTTGCAGGCAGTCTGCACAACAAACTATCCCAGAAACACGGTAAATAATCTTGGACAATATTCAGAAGGCCTATCCTGTCAGGATAGTGGTAGTAGTTCAGTGTAGCTGAATGTACTGGTATGAAGCATCGTCTCATTTACCAACAGAAGCTGGTAAACTGTGCAGTAAGTCAGACATTTATGGAAAGTATTGTCTTTATGTTCCTTTTCTGATGTGCCATGTTACTTCAGTTAAGTTAGAAATTACTTGGACAGAGCTGTATGAGTATATGCTAGCCTTGCAAATTCACAGAGGATGAACAGTGCTATAGGTGGGAGTTTGAGGAGCTGAGTAAAAAGACTTCTGCAAGATGAGAATCTGAATTCTGCAGCACTCTTCTGACAGGTGAAGGTTGCAAATTATGGTGGAATGGCTAACACCACAACAGCTACAGAAACGTTTTGTAGCTATGTATGTGCTTCAGAAACAGATTCCGAGAGCTGAAGATTCCTGGTGTAGTGTGCGATAGAATAAAAAGGTAAACTTTTATTGTTAGGATTTGTATGTATCGCCACCCTTGATTTGTTCAGTTCAATGTTGAGCAGTATCTTTAGGATATTCATGAACATTTAGTTATATACTGATCTGTACTTTTGGTGGTTGGGCTCCTTATTGCCTTTATTCCGTCTGAGGTGGCAAAATTCTCTAGCATAAAAAGAGATGTGTCCCAGAGACCTTCTGAGAACAGGAACATTTAATTTAGCAGTAGGGAAACAATTTATTGGCATACATGTGTTTCAAGGGTTTGAGTCCCAGGCAACTGACCAGCAAAGAGTTCTTGTAGAACGGAAATGGCTTGCTGAATGCCAAGGAATGAAACCTCCTGCAAGTCTGTTTCTCTTGATTCCTGGGAATACCTGGATGCTCGCTGCGCAGCACGCTGCCTAAAACCAGTGTGCTTAGCCCAGGGCAGGGAGACTGGTGGGAAATGTGTGCAGCCTAGCTCGCCAGTTACTTGGAGGGCTGCTTCCTCTTTGCCTGCTGCCTGAATTTTCCTTTCAGTCACACACACTGAGCAAGTGGCTTGGTGCTCTGCTTGTTGTGAAGCCTTGTTCTAGGCTTTTGGCTGGCGGACACTGTTGAGAAGATGTGTGTAGGCTAGACCTGCTGGCCAGAAAGCATAGCTTCCTCTTCATTATCTATGGGGTAATCTCCTGATGTTGCAGATGGACAAAAACACAGATTCACAGATGCAACTTGATGCAAGGTTGGCTCTTGCCCATATGAAAATGTTAGCTGAAGTACAGCACCATGCAAAAAGTTATGCTGTTGTCAAAGACAGCTCACCAGGGCAGTACCCTGGAATTGACTCCAGGTAGGACCGCTAAAATGTTGCCATGCCCTTGTTAAGGGATGGTTCTTAGTGCAGGTCAAAATGTTGCCCCCACACTGGGATTCTGGAGAAAAACTTGTCACTTATCAATGTACTGCAGAACTTGGCAGCTGGAAAGGCTCTTGAGGAACCTGCTTGGATCTTCGAGGGCTAGATGTGAGTCAAATACAAAAGATTCTGCTAGTCAGGAGGTCTGTATGCTTGGGAAGACCTGTCCTTTGCCCAGTATATCCTATAGTCTGTCTGCTTTCTGTTCCTTTCCTCCTGTTTTTCGTTCACTGCAGACTTAATGACTTACTCTGGCCCCTAAGCAGACACCCAGAGGGAAAATTATGTCCACTGGTGGAAAGGTTACCTTCCCTGTTGTAAAGCAGTGGAATAGGCAGGAAGCTGAAGGTTGTTGAACAGAATTAAAAGCATCCATACAGTTCAGAGATTTGGGAAAGCAGAGCAGTAAGTCAACTGACTTTGCACTTTAAATGTTAGAATGGGATGCTGATATTAAGACTCACTATGTATGTGACAGTGGGGAAAAGAATCTCTCCAAATCTCTCTGAATGGGAAGACACCTCAGGAGGCCTATAGTCCAAACTCCTACTCACAGCCAGATCAGTTGTGAGATGGGACCAAGTTGCACTGGGCTTGATCCTGTCATGCCTTGAAAACCTCCAAGGCTGGAGGCAGCACAGCCTCTTTGGGCCCTGTTCCAGTGCTGCTCTGTCCTCAATAGGGGTAAAAAAGCTTCTTTTTATATGCAGCCTGAACTTCTCTTTTATCAATGTATGGCTGTTGTTTCTCATCCTCCCACCATGCAGTACTGTGAAAAGGCTGGCTTCATCTTTGGTTTGCCAGTTGCCTGTGGCACCTTTTAATATAGGTCAGCCTTCAGTCCTTGTTAGGGAACTGTAACTTTGTGCTTAATTAAAGTAAATAAAAATTAATATGAGGTTGGAATTAATGACAGGGATAGCATAGTGATATATTGATCACATTGTGCAATAGAACATAAGTGAGTGTAGCTATATTGAGCAAGCTAGCATGTAGATACTAATTAAGAGGGAAAAATCTTTACTTTTCAGTGTATTATTTGGAACAATTTACACACTTAATAAAAGAAACAAATAACTATCTCCCCCCGACTGAGGCAATTTGACATAGTACTTAAAATTGTGCTGCAAGCCTCCAAATAACATCAAGGTAGCGGATCTGTTCTTAGGAATGCCAGAGCATCTGTTCTCCAGGGATGTAGCTAACCTTTGTATTTCAGAGTTTTAGATACCAGTGATTTAGGTAATCAGGGTTTGTCTCTGTATCCAGAGAGTTTTATTAATTCCTGTGGTGTGAGGCTAAAGGACTAGCAAGGCATTAGCTTCCTGAAATAATCAGAGAATTCTAGTTTTTATTTCCAACTTAATAAAGTAAAATGTTGCGTGTGTTCATTAAGGTTTATTTTATTCTTCCATAAATAAAATAATAGCTTGTATAAGTAAGACAGACTCACTATTTGAATGTGGTTTAGACTAATCTGAGTCAGGGCCCTGTCTTTTGGTATTTGATCAACTTATGAAGTGTGTATTTGGTCACTAATCTTTGGTTTAGAAGAGATGACCACTGTAGAAAGCTTAACTATCCTTATCATTTTGGAGGTGCACAGGGATAAAATAAGAGGCACTGGATACAAGCAGCAACCAGGTAGATTACAACTAGGATAAAAATTTACACCATGAAGGTAGTCAAACGCTGGAGCTGGTATCTCAAAGAAGTAATGTGATTTATACCTTTGGACATGCTTAGAATTAACCTAGCTTCGAGAAACCTGAGGAAGCTGACCCTGTGCTGAGCAAAGTTTAGGCCATGCAACCTTCATAGATACCTTCCAACCTATATCATTCTGTACTTAACGTGTACAACATCCACTATTTGTGTGACAGGAATCATAGTGCTGTACCATTAAGACCCAATTGCTTAATTTGAAAACCTCTATGTAGAAAGATAATGCTTCTTATCAAGCAGTTTAATTCATGAAATTTTATGTCATAGGTGATCTGCAAGTCAGCACATCTATGTAGGAAGCATCTTGAGTTTAATGCTAACAGATTGTGATTTATTTCTACAAGAAGCACTCTGCTGTTAAGAGCAGAAGACTGTTTATGCGTGATTGTGGATTAATGCATCCTGAATATTCTGAAGACAACTTGAAATTAATTTTACTAATCTATTTAAATGTGCATGGCTATGATGGTTCATTTGGAGGGGGAATTAGCATTTATTTCCATTTGGAGCATCAACTTATAACAGTAGATATTATCAAAGCATGCAAATTTAATTAGGAAGTAATTAAAGAGTGAAGTAATATCAAGCACATATGACAATTTTCTTGTTCCTTTTTCAGTCTGATTTTGGCCTTTACTTCACATAAATGCACAGTTTATGGAGCACTTCTTTTTTCCGGTGGTATAGAGATCAGGGGTTGTGTTAAGTCTTCCTGACTCTTACTACAGTGTTACTGCAGTCATTTGTAAGACTTGGGCTTTCCAACAAAGCTTGACTGAAGTAAATGAAACTGGATTTATTTCCTTGACTTTCATTGCCTTGCTTTAGAAGACAAGGAAACAACGTTTAGAAGACAACAACAACAACTCAAGGTGTTGTTGGTGTTAAACTTTCCTTTTGTCCAATGTCAAATTGTTGAAGTTCTTTTTTGGTGTTCTGCCTCTCTGAATATAGGAGGCTTCTGAACAATATGTGAATGCAGCTGCAGCTTGAACAGTTTCTCTAGGGTGATGTCTCCTTTTTATTGTCCTTTTATTTGCCTAGCTGGCACTTAGCAAAGCATTGGGATGATATATATGCAGTGTTGAGAAGAATCTGTCTGAAATGCAACCTATTAAAGACTAGAATGTTTCAGGTAAGAAGGGACATAGGAGTGCTGGTGCCTGAGATATCATCTGTTCAGGGTTCTGTAGTTTGGTTACTTTCAGCTCTTCGATGACTTAATTGGAAAAGAGCAATGTTTAAAAGAGTTGTATCTAGTAAGGTAGCTGTAAAGATCTGTCATTATGACCCATTTTGTGAATGTCCTCCCCTTTGGTGTTGAGTGTGACATCTCAAAATATATCTACATCTTGAGAGTGGCGTAGGACTTGACACATTGTTTCACACAGTGGGATAGCTTCCTCTTCCCTTTTCCAGGGTCTCTCCCTGCCCCCATTGTTTGGAGTATAAGCTAAAGAATTCACAGTGGTTTAGCCTGGTCATAATTGGGATTGCCTACTCAAACAGCGTGCCTGTTGTGTGAGAAGTAGAAGTTTCATCTGGTCAAAGTGATTATCTGATTTTACATGCATTTCTGGAAACGGGACATCATCGGTGCAGAACTTATGATTTCTTAAATAGCCATAAGGCAGAGACATTTGTAATTAAGATCACTACGTATAATATCTTCCCCCTGCACCTCCAGAAAATTGTGTTTAAGTTGAGGTGGTGTTTCCTCCCTACTAGTATCATCTTTGTAGTGTTGCTTTTCAAGCTGTGTTACACTTTCTCTTGGGGATGGCAAGAACAGAGTTATGGATGGTCATGGTCTGTTTTAGGTTGAAGATGGATGGAGTAATAGTCGGTGAAAATTTTTTAAGCGGTCTGTGATGACAAGTGTTGGTAGACTTGTGTTATTTTTGGTGTTTTCAACTGTGAACCTCTAGGATTGATCTATGAGGAGGTGAAGTGTGTGTCTTACTATTTCCTTTGTCATCTTTCTTGAGCATGAGGAGGTCAATGGTGTCTTCACTTGGAAGTGTGACGTGAATACTTAAATAGGATTTAAAAACAAAACACAAAGGAATCCAATATTACTTGGGAGGAGAAAAAAGCACCCAAGTTGCTGGAGTTGTGAACTTTATTGAAGAAAACAGATGTAGTAGCTTTTCTTGTCCCTGCATTCAGGTTTGTAATGCTAGAACTTGATTTAGCAGAAGTAGTGAACAAGCAACAGTAAAGACAGAGGGTTTTGGAGGGAGTCAAACCTGTTTGGTTTGGGGCTTTGGTTTGGTTGGTTTGGGTTTTAGAATCATAGAGTCATAGAATCATAGAACAGTTAGGGTTGGAAAGGACCTTAAGATCATCTAGTTCCAACCCGCCTGCCATGGGCAGGGACACCTCACACTAAACCATGCCACCCAAGGCCTCATCCAACCTGGCCTTGAACACCGCCAAGGATGGAGCATTCACAACCTCCCTGGGCAACCCATTCCAGTGCCTCACCACCCTCTCAGTAAAGAATTTCTTCCTTATATCCAATCTAAACTTCCCGTTTAAGTTTGAACCCATTACCCCTTGTCCTGTCACTACAGTCCCTGATGAATAGTCCCTCCCCAGCACCCTTGTAGGCCCCCTTCAGATACTGGAAGGCTGCTATGAGGTCTCCATGCAGCCTTCTCTTCTCCAGGCTGAACAGCCCCAACTTTCTCAGCCTGTCTTCATATGGGAGGTGCTCCCGTCCCCTGATCATCCTCGTGGCCCTCCTCTGGACTTGTTCCAACAGTTCCGTGTCCTTTTTATGTTGAGGACACCAGAACTGCACACAATACTCCAAGTGAGGTCTCAGGAGAGCAGAGTAGAGGGGCAGGATCACCTCGTTTGAGCTGCTGGTCACGCTCCTTTTGATGCAGCCCAGGATGTGGTTGGCTTTCTGAGCTGCGAGCGCACACTGCTGGCTCATGTTCATTTTCTCATTGACCAACACCCCCAAGTCCTTCTCTGCAGGGCTGCTCTGAATCTCTTCTCTGCCCAACCTGTAGCCGTGCCTGGGATTGCTCCTACCCAGGTGTAGGACCTTGCACTTGGCATGGTTAAACTTCATCAGGTTGGCATCAGCCCACCTCACAAGCGTGTCAAGGTCCCTCTGGATGGCATCCCTTCCCTCCGGCATATCAACTGAACCACACAGCTTGGTGTCATCAGCAAACTTGCTGAGGGTGCACTCAATCCCACTGTCCATGTCACTGACAAAGATGTTGAACAAGACCGGTCCCAACACCGATCCCTGAGGGACACCACTCGTTACCAGTCTCCAGCCAGACATCGAGCCATTGACCACAACTCTTTGCGTGCAGCCATCCAGCCAGTTCTTTATCCACCGAGTGGTCCACCCATCAAATTGATGTCTCTCCAATTTAGAGACAAGGATGTCGTGTGGGACAGTGTCGAAGGCTTTGCACAAATCCAGGTAGATGACGTCAACTGCTCTACCCCTGTCCATCAGTTCCGTAGCCCCATCGTAGAAGGCCCCCAAATTGGTCAGGCAGGATTTGCCCTTAGTGAAGCCATGCTGGCTGTCACCAAGCACCTTGTTGTTTTTCATGTCCCTTAGCATGCCTTCCAGGAGAATCTGCTCCAAGCTTTTGCCAGGCACAGAGGTGAGACTGACTGGTCTGTATTTCCCTGGGTCACCATTTTCCCCTTATTAAAAATGGGGGTTATATTTCCCTTTTTCCAGTTGTCGGGAACTTCATTTGTCTGCCATGATTTTTCAAATAGGATGGCCAGTGGCTTAACAGCTTCATTTGCCGGCTCCTTCGGGACCCGCGGATGGATTTTGTCAGGTCCCATGGACTTGTGTACGTTTAGGTTTTTAAGATGGTCTCGAACCACAAATGAGGCTGACCTTTCTATGGGCTTTTCAGGTTGTCTTGTTTATCAGAGAGAATCATTACGGTTGGCTTTCTGGGCTGCGAGTGCACACTGAAGCCAGCTCATGTTCATTTTCTCATCAACCAACACCCCAAGTCCTTCTCCGCAGGGCTGTTCTGGATCTCTTCTCTGCCCAACCTGTAGGCATGCCTAGGATTGCTCCTACCGAGGTGCAATGTTTATGATCTTTATAATGTTTATGCCAGTATTTATGATCCCTTTGATTTCTTTCAGCTACAAGCAGGACTTTTTTTTCTTTCAGGCCAAAGGACTAACACTCAATTACTGTAATTCCTAGCAAAAAGTGTTTTGAGCTTCAACACGAATGCGTTGTTCAGCTCCCACTGATGTGCATTTTGTTTGTATGTAGTGTTTTCCTTAATTTCTTTCTGATATAACATTTGAGTTTTGTAATTTTGCAAAATGTAGGCAGAGGTAGGAAAATGGCTGGTTAGGTCTGAACAGGTTTCTGTTGAATACCTGTTGTGAGGAGCACAGAAGAAACCTGATGCAATTTTAGGGCTTTCATTTTTTTTACTGATGGCACCAGTATGGTATGTGTAAACTTGATAAGCATAGTTTATCCACAGGGGAATACTTGCATAATATCTTAAATGAGGGGAGCACAGCTAAGCTGACAGTCTACATAGCATTAGTATTTCTTTTTCTGAAATGAGATGTATAAAAAAGTGGATTTTACGGTGTTACTTTATCAATTTGCTTTTTTACAGGAACCAAGTGGTTTATGTTTGCTGAGATTTGTTATTCAGCACTTTTTGTGGGATGTCTGGTGAGAGTAGCAGTCACATTCCATTTGATTTGTTAAGCTCTAGAAACAGTGCCTAGAATACTCAGTCGAAATAGAGACCTAACTAAAACTCCTTCTGGAATGCCTGTTGGGATGCAGAAGTGCTAATGTTTTATGTCACAGCAAGCAAATTGTTTAAATGACAAGGACAAAGAAGTAATGACAGCTAAGATAAATTATTCGAATCATATGTATTACTAGATAATTGATCTAATAATACATATTATTAGAAATTGATTTAAACTTATCAGTTCTGAAGAAGAATGTTTGGATAAGCAGTAGTCCAAGTTTATCTTTACAAAAATATGGTTGTAATAAAAAAAATGCTTTTATTATAAAACATATTCTGACCCAATATATTTAGCAGTTAAAAAAAGTGCTTTTATTCATCTGATGGGAAAATAATTTTTAATCTTATTTAATTATTACGGGCAACTCTTCAAGAAATGCCTGTAGACTGAGACTTGTCTGGAAAAGAAAATGTCTTTTAAACTTGATAGTAACTACTGTGAACTGTCACTGATGGTTTTACTGGCTATGCTCAAGCTGGCCACCCTGATATTATGTTTTGAAAAAAATAGTTGCAAATGATATGTTCTAACTCTTTGAAACAAAGTAAGCCCTTCAGTGGAGCTGGGAGGTTTAGGTAAGCCATGGGTGGGGGTGGTTTTGGTGACCGAAACTTGTTTTCTGCATGACACTTCATTTCTGGAAAATAATAGATGTGGCTGCAGCCAGAGTTCAGCGATGGGTGGTGAAAAGAAGTGACTCAGAGCTGGGAGCCAGAAGTGTGGCTTCTTGGTTGTGCTGGCCTCTGCTGGATCACATACTTCCTCTGTACATCAGTGCAGATGGATGAGAAATCAGGAAGGTATTTGTTCTGCACAGCAAATGGAAACATGGCAACTCTTTGTTATTTCTCATTTACTTTTTCATGAGGTCATTGATACTTGATGTGCTTTTGAAATAGTCGTGAAAAGGCACCTAATATGAAACGGGAAGTTTGGTTTTTTGCTGTGCCTCTTTTCCATTATTGGTTTCAGCAGCCTCTGGATAGCCTGGGATCTGCAAATGGGAAAGGCATTGGCAAAAGAGCAGAGCAAGGTGCTGCGTGTCTTCTCAGTGCATATCTGGAAAGGTGCAGTCTGAGGGTGAACTGACATTCCCTTCTGCATCCTTTCAGTGGACAGAGATGTGTAGGGATGTAGGCAGCGCAGCCATGGAGAGTCCTTTACGTGCCTATGTGCCACTAGGAGGTACACTGTCCCTGTGGAGGGTCAGGAACCTAGTTTATGTGGAGAGAGGGTGAATTCCTTAAGAAATCTCCTAGAAAAGGTAAATTTGAGTCTTGATTGTTTGGAAAACTTAAATCTTTTCCTCAAGCATGAAGAAGAAGGGTTTTGTTTTCAGCATTTATTTTTCCCCATGAACAATTGCATGACAATAAGGTGAAAAAATGAGGGGAGATGAGATGGCTAGAGGCAGAGGATAAAGGCTTTTCACAGGCACGTCATGTTGAATAAGGTGAGGATACTGTAGAGTGGTTGTCTGGGCTTGATGATTCTCCATGGCAGCATGGGCCTGCGGTATGTTGCACAGGCCTAGTATGAACCTGGACTTTGCAGTAGCAAAGAAGTGTCTAAGATACTGCATACATCATGGGCATGAATGCAGCGACGTGCATGAGGCGGCATTCTAGAATATCTGCTGGTCTGAGTTTGTCTAGTGTATTTTAGTTATGGTACCCACAGCAGATGGGTTGCTGGATCTGATCTCCTGAGAAAGTAATTGTAAGTGGATGCCTGTGGGTAGGAGAGGTAGGTGAGTTGCAGCAGCAAAGGTGCTGTTGAGAATGCTAGTGGAGTGAGAGCATGAAGTGCCTGAATGGATGGGTCCCTCTGGAAATCAAACTCACTAGCTCATCATCCTGCGTAGTGGGAGGTGTTGGTATATTTTTGTAGTTTGTTGCTCAGATGCTTTTATCAATTTCCTAGATTAAAGTAGAAGTATTTCTTCTAAAAGCAGGCTTCACTCAACAGGCAAGGGCCCTTAGTCTTAACAACAAAATGAACACAGTTTTAAAACTCCCGGGAGTCCCAAATGGTTAATTGACTTACCTTCCCTGTCCTAGGAGTAGCAGAGGGTTTTATGGTAACGATGGATGGAGTTAGAAGCAAACTTCAGCTTTAGCTGTTAACGCTGAACTCCTGCACTTGCCAGAAAGTTACTTTGTAGTGCATACAACCTTGTGCCAAAATGTTATATTGTTACTAAGCACTGCAACATCTCTCTGAGCAAGTTCGTGGCATTAATGCCATTTCTCTCACAAAACCCTTTTCAGGAACCTGATATTGTGCTCCTTTTTTTGACCTCTGATTTCATGCGCACACCCCACCCCTAGTCTTCTTGGCTCCTTTGATGTACAAAATAATAAACCAACAAGCAATGTGAATTGTATTGTAAAGTTTTCCCAGTTGCTTTAGGCATGACTTTACTGTGTAGTGCACTGTAACGTAGGAACACCTAAACTACTTGTGCTGAATAGGACTGGCTGGGAATCAGAAGTAAAATAACATTGTGCTATCTCATGGCTAATTAACCAAGGTGCAGCATTTCACCAACGTACCTAGTTGTTTGCCAGGTTCAACAGTGCTGGTCCTGTTGCCTCTGCCATCTCCCTTGGGTTAGCTGGAGAATCTTGTTGTGATGGATTCATGGAATTGTGCTAAAGTGAGCTTAGAGTCAGTGCCTCTTGTTGGCTTGTGTATGTCCACTTGCAAATTCTAAGGTCAGTATTTTATAACTCTGAAGAAAAAGGCAAAAAAACCCTAGGGAACAGGCCAGGGGAAAGCTGGGCATGTTCAGTAGCTTCACAGTTGCTAAGCTGCGCTAGGGTCAATGCAGCTTAGTTCTTATTCCTCTGCTGTAATGATGAGAAATCACCTAGTATCTTGGAGGGATGCTCTTGCTGACCACAAGCTGTCAGTGCATTAATTACTGAGCTTGCACTTTATAGTAACTCTTTTAGCAGTTCCTGTGCTCTCCATAAGTATCATTTAATGAGAAAGATAACTTCTATTTCTAATGTCAATTTCCAGGTTGCTACAGCTGCTTTTCCAGGAGCTATTTAAAAGATTTCTTAGGTTTGTGAAAGTCCAGTTTTCATACGGTGACTCTTGTATTTCAAAATGGCAAAGCTCTGATTTTATTGTCACATTTATATTCTAATATTTTTCCCTTTTACTTTACATAGTGAAAGAACAGCTTTGGTGTTGAAGAGAAACCTCGGAAAGGAATGGGCCCTGTTCTCTTGAAGCTGTTTGCCCTGATCCCAGGAATGCTGTAGAGGTTAGTGATGTGGATGCTTAAGAGCTTTTGTAGAAATTGCCTTTTGAAACGTAATTGGCACACTCTTCAATAAATTCTGTGTGAAGCAGTTAATTTGCTTGTCATAGAAAGAGAGTTAATTCAGGCACTGCCAGAACACATTCAGTTTCAAATTGCTCTACCCAAACAAAATCTAGGGTCTTGTTTATCTGTGTAGATGCTGTAGAAATACATACCTGGGTGGTCACAGAAAGCTGTGTGTTGTGATTCATGCTCACAGTCAAGCTGCATTAAGCTTGGAGGTTTTAATTGATAACTTAAAAAAAAGGAAAAGGTGAGACTGATCATAATACATGAGATCATAATACATGATTATTTTTTGAGTTTTTCAACTCTCACATTTTTACTTTGGGAGTAGAATACCCCTGCTCTTCAGTAGAATGACAGGCGGGTAGAATTCCATTTGCACCAAGGTGATGTTATCTCTACTTTTGCCTTGAGTGACTTGTATTTTGGTTTTGTCTCATAGTCTCTTTAGATTACGTACAGTCTGGGTACACTGCTTGCTGTGTTTTTCCTCCGTAGCTGTATAGTCCTCCTACAAGTATTATGGCCTGCAGGAGGAAGCCTCTTGCAAGTAGAATATTCAATCTAGTTTACTTTCACATTTTTAGTAAAAAATCCTAAAGAGGATTAAGTGGATTTATTACCCAATGGAGTTCTTAACTAATGAAGTAAAAAAACTTGTATAATTATCAAATTCAGTAATGCTTTGTTTCACTGATGAAAAATGAACGTAGCAAGTAAAATTTGATGTGAAAGGTTTGGGGGAGGGGAAGAAGTAGGAATGTTGAAGTGCTCTTAAGCAAAGAAGAGAATTTCCATAGGAGCAGTTGAGTTAATCTAAAACCTGTCTCCTTACTGTAAAGAATATTTAATTGATGGTAGATTACTTTAAAAGCATAGATACATGTGATGTGGCTACGAAAGAGTAATGTCCAAGCTTTGCTAGGATACCTTCTAACATATAGACCTTTCTGGAGCAAAAAGGGGGAAAAAGAAACACAGTGGAAAAAGTGCTGCAGGATGTCACAGACACAGAAAGTGAAGAGGTGATCCAATGGAAAAAGACCCATTAGTACAAAGCAATGCTAGTGGGCATTGCTCTCTGAAGTGTGTAGAGCTTAACAACTCTTCATGTAAGTGATGCCATTTCTTATGGAGAGCTTTAGTTATTAATATGGTCTCACCATCTTTATCTTATCTGATATAAAACTGAGAGTTGTAAAATCTTGAAGGAGAGGTATCATTTTTAATTTAACAAAAGCACACAGAAAGACAAAGTCTCCCCAAAGCATATCCTTCCATATGAAATCTGCATTCCAACATCAGTGCTTTCATTGTAGCTCTGTGCTGCTTCTTTAGTCTCCAATGTTTTATTCATTAATGGGGAAAAAAAAGAAAAAAATTCTCCACGAGAGGCTCTGGCAGAAATATTCTTTCTCTCCCCCCTCCTCCTCAAATAGACAACACCTTGTTCCCTTCAACCTATTGTGTTTAGTGTGGGGTTGTTTTTTTTATATATTCTACTTTATGAAGAATAAAAAAAAGATGAAAGGATAATCTCCTCTCTTGTTAGTCTCCCTCTTGACTCAGTGTACAATTGCTTAGTTTCAAGCAGACTGCTGAATGCAGACTGTTTCATGAATTTGTGAAGACTGCCTTATTAGTATCATGACCTGCTGTTCAGATATTTCCGTAGGAAATACTTCTTTGGCACTCTGTGCATCCTGTTCTTCCAGTTCCGAGGACATGCAAGAACTGGCACAGCTTATTAGCTTGGGTTTAGTGCTGCTGTGGTTACATACCTTTCAGATGTGAGCTTGCTATGTTTGATTTGGTTGGGCTGCCCCATGGGGCCACGATAAGTTTTTCTCCAGCTGTGGCATGACTTACCTCCAGCTACATGGATAACAGTGAAAGGAGTGATCCAGTTTATAAACACACAGAAGATAATGAGATAAGGGAAGACAGCCAACCAACATGAATTTTCCAGGGAAAAAATTATGTCAAGCTGATTAGTTTGTTTCCTTGACAGATGAATTGGATTATTACATAAGGGAGGGAAGGGATAGAAGTGATACAACTTGAAGCGTATGAAGTTTTGAAGGATGTTCTTTTGAATGTAATACATGTAGTGGGTTTTGTTGTGGTTTTTTGGTTTTTTTTTTTTTAATGGGATCTTACTTAAATCACTTGCTGCAGGAGTGAAATTGATTAAAAATGGTTTGGTGGAGCAGTTAACAGGGATTCAGGATCACTTGGAAAGGCATTTGAAGTAAGCTTCTTTACTAGCTTGCTGTGCCTGGGTTTGTCAATAACAGCATCCATGGTTTAGAAGATGGAGTAGAGTCTACTTACAAAATGTGTAGGTGATGTCAGTTTGGGAGTAGACAGTATGTGCACCACAAGGGGTTTATATTAAGGTGTTTGACTTTGTAATTGGGATAAGCTAAGTGTCTGTGTGTGTGTTCATTTGAGCTGACTCACTCAATGTTTATTTGTTATACCACAGTAACTGAGTGTATATATCCTAGGTATGTTGAGATTATTGAGTTGGATGGCCTCTTCCAAGACTTTCTTTTGTTTGTGGTACTTTTCTATCCTTTAATAAAATTACAGCACTGAAACTTAGTACTTGAATGGAAGTGGTTGTTACTTTAAAAAATGATGTATCTGGATCTGAGATCTTGGGTCACCGCTGAGATAAACATTTGCAAAGTAAGCAACACTCTTGGAAAGTCCCAGGGTATACGTCTTGTGCTGGAGGGGAGCAGAAGGTTAGGCTCTGTGGAATAGGCAGCTGCTCTTGCAGGCATCTAGCAAGCGCCACCTCTCCGCCTTTCCACTGGTGGCATAACAGATTCAGTTAGGCACCTAGCACCAGGGGTGCCTCCCTCTGTTTTATCTCTGTAATGCAGCTAAAGCAGCTTGTCTGGACTCTGAAAGCAGGCTGCTCCTGCGGCCTCTCTTCTCTTTTTGCATTTCTGTGTGCACATATGCTGCTGTCTCAGTGGCTGTTCAAGGTTCAGGAAGGAGGGATGGGCGAAGGGAAGCAGTGCTTGAGGTGTTCATGATGTGGATTATTGTTTGGTTTGTTGAAGACATACATGAGGAAAAAATAACTTTTGTATCTTTTTTTGCTAGGTTGCTGGAGGAGTTACCAGTGCTTTCCCATAGCACCTTGAGCCTTTTTCCTTGCAGGATTTGCCCTAATGTTTGTTTATGTGGCTTGCCGCAGAAAGAAAATGTATGAGTATGGAGGAGGGGCCATATTTTTTAAGAGCTTTGGTAGAATAAGATATGAAACGTGGAAATAATCATCATCTGGGATGATGCTAGAGAAGTCTGACATACTGCTTTGTTTTAAGCTCCCTTTGATAGAAAGGGATGTTTACGTGCTGTGCTTTTGCATACACAATGCACTTCCCATAGTTGTCAGGTTATCATGAAAGATTAATGTGATGGTTCCTTTAGAAGTAAGCACTAGTATTTCACATTAAGTCAATATTTATTGCTGGTGGTAGGATAGTGCTTGGAACTCCTTTTGACGTGTTCCTGTCTACTGGTGATGCCATAGTCTCTTCTGGATATGAAACCTAGCAAGGGAAAATAATATCTCTGTTGAGGTTAATTCTGTGAAGATGCTGCTGTCTGGTTCTGTAATCCTTACTGCTGTTTTCCTGACTTCTTGGAGTATGGCTGTCGCTCTTCGGTATCTTAGCAAATGTTTTTGTAGCAAATGTACAAATTACATTGCTAATAGATACATCTCAGCAGCAGAGACCTGGTGCACCTGTGGTGTAATTGGAATAGCAAGAATGTTGAGAATGTTTTGTGCACCATCTTATGTCCCAGATAGAGGGTACTGGAAGAACTACTACTGATAAGTGATAGCCTGTGAAAGGCAAGCTGTAGGCAGTCTCTTGGAAAGACTCTAGGTCCCATGAATTGAAACAAATTGAAGGGACAGTAACACCTAGTTTTGGAGCTTTCTCTTGTTTATAGCTTTGAAAAGCTGCCTGGGAGAAATTTCAAAGCCATGTTCCTGTGGATGCAGGAAAGTTCAAAGTGCTGGAAGATGAAGCTGATGTGCAGCAATTTGTGTAAGTGTGGAAATGGAGACGTAAGCTGCCATCTGGCTGTATTGCAGTGAGAGTTTGTTAGAAACATTGCTTGTGCTTTAGTATTGCTAAAAAGTGACCTTAAAAAAAGACAAAAAGTCACCTCTGTAATACCCGCATGAGAGAAGTACTAGCAAGAAGCTACTACTCTGCTTTGCTCCATGGTTCAGGATGATGAAACTTTTTCCTGAGGTAGAGGTTGATATCTTACTACGTCTTCTATTTAGTCCTCTAATACCGAGGCCTTGCACAAATATTCCCTCTAATAAGGAATGCACAGCTACTATGAAAGGCCCTGTACCTGACACCAAAGTGCATCTTTGCCAATAAATTAACTTTGTTGCTCTGTGCAATTTAAGAGTTGAACTGATCACTCTTTTGAACAATGCAGTCTCTTGAACTTGGTAGCAAGAGTGAAGTTGACACTGTGACTGTGCGGTCATTTTTCAGTATCATATGCTCTTGTGCTAAAGGTTGTTGTTATCCAAATGGGTTGTGGGAATGTGTGTGTCTGTTCGTGCGCATTTTGTGTAACATGTAACAGGGCTTGCTTGAATTAAATCCCTTTACTTCATGTACCTTAATATTGTTACCCCTCTGAGCTCTGTGTAAATTAGTCAGCTTTTAGATCATAGAATCATAGAATCATAGAATAGTTAGGGTTGGAAAGGACCTTGAGATCATCTAGTTCCAACCCCCCTGCCATGGGCAGGGACACCTCACACTAAACCATGCCACCCAAGGCCTCATCCAACCTGGCCTTGAACACCGCCAAGGATGGAGCATTCACAACCTCCCTGGGCAACCCATTCCAGTGCCTCACCACCCTCTCAGTAAAGAATTTCTTCCTTATATCCAATCTAAACTTCCCTGTTTAAGTTTGAACCTGTTACCCCTTGTCCTGTCACTACAGTCCCTGATGAATAGTCCCTCCCCAGCACCCTTGTAGGCCCCCTTCAGATACTGGAAGGCTGCTATGAGGTCTCCACGCAGCCTTCTCTTCTCCAGGCTGAACAGCCCCAACTTTCTCAGCCTGTCTTCATACGGGAGGTGCTCCCGTCCCCTGATCATCCTCGTGGCCCTCCTCTGGACTTGTTCCAACAGTTCCATGTCCATTTTATGTTGAGGACACCAGAACTGCACCCAATACTCCAAGAACAGCTATTATCAAACAAGTTGATGTGTACTTGAGGAAACATCTGCAAATCCTGACAGAGAAGTAAATCAAATTAAAGAAAGGAATATATGGTAAAAATGTAAAGGAATATATGGATGTATAAAAGAAGAAGCCTTTGCTGTGGTACTATTGTTGTAATTAAATCCTAGCATTGAGCTTTATGTACTTAATTTTTGTATGTATTTTTGGAAACACGTTGCTGGGTTTCACTTTGTTTATTGCACCCTCTTTGTTTTAAAAATTAAAAAGTGTGGTTATACTCATTCTGTGCACTGCTTACTGTCGAAGCTTAAAAGAGACACAAAACTAGAGAAAAGTGGTAGAGTTGAAAGTCATGCCTTCTCAGTTACGAAGTATCAGTTCTTCCCCAGGTCCTTGGCATCCAGAAATGGCCAAACACTGTGCAGGATCTCCAAGTGAGTCTATGCACTTTCACAGATGCACTGCAGAAGCCAAGACTTGTAATGAATAACTAATAAGTAATTTCTGTAGCTGTAAATGACATTGCAGCACATTTGATATACTGTTACTGGCTTGGGTTTTTTTTTTTTTTTGGCTTGTTGTTGGTGTTGGGTTTTCCTCCTGCAAGGAAGGATATTTCTTTAGTGTGTGTATTGTCTGTATGTATAGATGAATCCAAGGGCAGAATGGGAATAAACTCTGATTCAGTAGTTGTGCTTTTACTATGTGAATATTTGGGCTCTCTTCTGGGATATATTTAGTTAAAAAGCAGTGACCACTGTAGCCATTTGAGCATCTTTCTGTGGCACTGGGAGAAGTTTTTTCAGAGAGCTGCAGCTTCAATCCCAATTTATTTTATGTACCTTTGGTTATTGTTGTAGAAAGAGGCTAGTGTAGTGGTGAGACGTAACATGCAACTAACCACAGTTACTGATAATGGATGTCCTTGGGAAATCCTACCACTTCTGAATAGTAGTAGTTGTTGTTGTTGGTAAAATAAAACAAAACACCTGGCAGTGTTGGTCTGAATCAGCTGTTCTAGACTGTATGGTGCTGTGCATGAAAATATCATTGTAAGGTAGAAGAGCAAACTCCGTTAAAGGAAAAAAAAAAAGAGGAAAAAAAGCAGAAATTTAAAGTTAAGAAAACCCACATTGCATCTGATCTACATTCTGGTAAGAAGTGTCTCTTGTATTCCTTTTATTTTTCCAGAATAATTAGTTCTATTGTAACCGAAATTTAAACAGATTTACTTTTCTATGAGATGAGAAAAGCGGGAAAAATGTCATCTTACTCATACATTTGTAAGCTGTGATACACCATTCTCTTTCACAGTGACTGCAGTGCCTGTGTGCAGACCAGATGTCTTTTGAGTTGAGCATACTTTTTTTTGTCTTGTTCTGCTGCTTGCGTGAATTTGATTTGTTTTTGTAAAGAAGCTGTATCGGTTACTGTGGCCTGGGCATTGTAAGGCAGGAGGAGGAAGCCCTTCCCTTCAGCTTTGCAGTTCCTCCCCTTCCCGCATCCCCGAGCTCTCCGGGAGGGGCCAGCTGCGCTCCACAATCAAACCATCTCGGGTGCTGGTACCGCCGGCACGGAGGATGGCAGTGCGAAGCTCGGGAGGTCCGCCTGACTGCTGAAAGGATGTTTACTAATGATGGGCTGGCAATGGCTTGTAGGCAGAGGAACTTGCCATCTCCTATTAGTGACATCTCACAAGGAGAGAATTTGAAGGCCAAGATGCTTGTACTGAACTTCAAGAATTCGAGGTAGGATGAGACCTAAATGAATACAAACTAGTTGTTATTTCTTTCTAGACTAACATTTCTATTTCTTTCTGTTGCTCTTTCTAGACTAACATTTAATTACATGACTAGCTTCTGTGAAGGTGTACTTTTTGTCATCAGACTCTTCAGTAGTTATACTTGCTGTTGTAAAGAGAAACTGAACTAAGCTACAAGCTGAGATTTAGTCAAAATATAGTGGTATGTTGAATAACGTAAGTAATGTTACTGTGGAGAATTTTCTGTGTTTAGGATGTTGGCTGTACAAAAATAAGTGAATAACAGGTAATGACATTTGTCATTCCTCCTAAGGAGGAAAATAATTTATTTTACTTTGTCATGTGCATAGTTTTCAAGATAGAGCTAATCCAAGCCTGTTCTCAAGTGTGGAAGTTCTGCTGTGAAGCCAGCTTGTAGTCAGCTTACATTAGATAGTGTTCTTGGAAATGTAACAAAGTTGGAGAAGAACCCATCATATTAAAATAGTAACTTCCCTGTCTCTGAGTGCTCCAGGCTTCATTTTTTTATTTTGAATAAGAGATCACTTTTTTGTGGATTTCTAGCTGCCCTGTTTAATCTTGCAGTTTACTACATAGATTTCTGTCAAGAAAGCATTCACTGTGAAATATAACTTTCATTTTGGCATTATTGCCAAGCAGGAATGGAACAGACAAGTCATCTGGGAGCAGCAGGCTCTTCCATGTTAGTGGGGACCTGGAGCTGTTTCCTGTAAGGAAGGATTCACAATCAGCTATTTTGTCTTTACTGTTCATTCCATGAAAGGCTCTTCAGAAGCATCTCCATGTACAATTAGGGAAGGCTGTTTCCAAAAGCAGGGCTGGGAGCCTAAGGTGAAGTCTAGTTCTGCCTGAAGTCTTCAGGGTACAATGTGGTGTTTGAAGACTGAAGAATGAAAAGGGTTGAGTTGCTTTTATCTGCAATTTGTGACTATCATCCCCAAAGGGTCTTCTGCCACCCAACAGAGAGGGGACAGATGAAGAGGAGCAGAAGAGAGGGAAAGTTAAGAGGAAAGACAGTGCCTTTCCCCCATCATTACAATATTTGCTTAGTTACATAAAACATAGGGATCTTTACTTATTTTCCCAGTGGCAGTGTGTCTAGTGAAGTGAACCCTGGTGAAGGGACTAGAGCAGAAGTCTTGTGAGGAGCAGCTGAGGGAACTGGGATTTTTTAGCCTGGAGAAAATGAGGCTCAGGAGAAACCTTATTGCTCTCTACAACTACCTGAAAGGAGGTTGTAGCAAGATGTATGTTGGTCTTTTGTCTGAAGTAACAAATGATAGGACAAGAGGAAATAGCCTCAAGTTGAGCCAGGAGATTTAGACTGGATATTAGGAAAAATTTCTTCTCTGAAAAGGTTGCTGATATTGGAACATGCTGCCCAGAGAGGTGGTGGAGTCACCATCCCTGTAAGTATTTAAAAGATGTGTAGATGTGGCACTTGAGGACATGGTTTAGTGGTGCACTTGGCAGTGCTAAGTTTATGAGTGGACTCTATGATCTTAAATATATTTTCCAACCTAAGCAGTTCTATAATTCTGTGCTGTATGGTGTGCAGGACTTGGTTCCAGGGGAGCTCGGAGCTCAGTGAATGTCTTTAGGCCATACTAGTTTCAATGTAGGGGAACCCATCTAAGAAAAGTCAGTTCAAGAGCAGTCCATTAAATGCTATTATCCACCGTGCCCAGTTTCTCCATGGTGTTTACTGAGGGGCCTTTGCCTGGGCATGTGTAGGGGATGGTCAAGTTCAGCAGCTTCCTGTTGGGTGCAAACCCACAGTGGAATAATGCAGTAGTTAGAAGAAATCTGTTATTATCTAAAACTCAGTGGTTATGTGTATGCAAACGTTTCTACTGCTTTTCCATACATCTATAGTCTGAATTGCTAATTATAAGGTCTTGGGCTGTTTTGTTTTGTTCTGCACTTAAGGAACGCTATGCACATGTAACTTAGGACAGTGTGATCATTCACCCTCATTTACTTCCTATTGCTTCAGAAATAAACAGGCATTTGTGCCCAGGGTTTAATGCTAATTTTAATGCTGATGCACTGCTGTTTCTGTTGTACTCTTTCAGACTCGATGGTAGCAGAGAGGGGGATTTTATTACATCAGTCAAGCCTTTGCTGGTAGGATCTTTCTGTTGTTTTTTCTTATCCAGGTTGTTAGAAACAAGGGCAGCTCTATGGAGACAGATTTCAGAGGTAACTGTCTTCTACTCAGTGCTCTTTCATATGTAAATTTCTTAAAGGCAGAAAAGCGGTTACTCTTTTGGGTATATAAATGGCTGGTTTACATGGCTGGAGGAAGTTCATGCTTTAGATTGCTGTTCGGAAGAAGAACTGCTACCACCACCACAAACGGGGACCCACGTTGTGTAATACCACATTCCATTTAAAAAAGATCTGGTGGCTTTTTTAGGTGAATATCAGAGCTGTGCTTAGACTCTCTGTTGTCATTACTACTGTGTTTGATGTGTGGCCTTAGTCCTTAGGTCTGGCAGCCTGTTCCAGGTTCACGGGTTTATTTCCCTATCTTCACTCCTGCAAGGCTCATGACTTGCAAAGGCACACACAGACCAAAGCCTAATAACGGCTGGTTGTTTCATTCTTGATTCTGGTACAATAACTTTCATAGGAAGGGATTTTTGCTTTGTTTGTGTACTGCTATTGTAAGAACCACCCTCTAGAACAGTGTTTTTTTTCCTGTGTTATATCTGCATGTCAGCCAAGCACATCCTTATCTCTCCAGATTATGTTGCTTTTCTGTTTGTTTGCTATTTTGTCCCTGCCTTCTCCCCCCTCTCTCCCCCTTGCCTTTTTTCTCCGGGGCCTTCTTAGCAGCATTTCCTTTTATTTTCCTCTTTTGAATGGCATGGGTTAGTCATTGCCATGCAGTTCAGGTTGGCAAAGTAAAATTTCAGTTCTGCTTTATTCCCACCGGGCTGTAATTGGCATTCTGTTTGTCCAATTAATGCAAATCGGTTTATTCAAGCCTTTTGAAAACAAAACAAACCAGAAGAGTGGCATTCAAAGATGCTCAAGATATTTTGCCATGGAACATAGCAAGAGCTTGTTAATTAGAATTTGCTCTCAAAAAATATTGAGGAGGCAAATAACCTGTTCTGGTTTGGGTTTTTTTTGTTGGTTTTTTTTTTTTTTTAACCAGTTGTTACCTATCTTTATAGTATTCAGCAAAGTTTTCCCGACACTGCCTAGATTAGTTTATAATTCTGAATAATCTATTGATTTCTCCCTTTCAGATGCTTTTGCTGAGGTGCAAATGTTTCTGAGATGTTTCAGTTCTTCCAGCATATGTTCAAAGTCAGAATGCTGTTTCAGTACTTGCTTTCTGCCAATATGTGGAGTATATAATGGCAGTACTGAAGCTGCTTGCAGGATAATTTGAGTTGGCTTTTCTGTTGTCTTGCCAGCTAGCAGATTTGAATGGGGATCATTCACACCTGCAAGAGTGTCCAGTTACAAAGCTCCAGATTAACGTTAATCTGATTAAATTTGAATTTCCAAAAGTCATCTGCTTTGTTTATAATGTGTGCAAGCTGAGAACATTGAAAACCAGAACTTTTATTCTCTCAGTCTGACACTTGTTAACTTACTAGACACAGTTTTTTTATAAATGAGTCTACCAAAAGTACGTGTCAGCAGAGAGAAATTTCTCCTATTTTTGTCGTTATCTTTTTGTGTCTGTGCTCCAGCTAACTTGGACTTTCCTTCTGCCTGTCAGGATTTTCACATGGCACGCATTTTTGTCTCCTCAGTTGCCACATTTTTCTGGTGAGCAGTGTCCTTTGCACTCCTTGAAAGAGAGAGGAGGAGTTGTATACCCAGAACTAGTTCAGGCTTTGTTGCAGCCAGGGCTGGTTTGCCAACCTGAGACCACACTGGAACAGGTCAAAGGAGTGGAAAAAATGTCACAGTGGTATGATTGCATAAGCATGAACAAATAGTTTCTTGGAGCCTCGATGTCTATGAACAAACCACCTGAACGTGCTAATGCAGGTCTCTCCTTTCTAACATAATATCTATATAGAGCCACTACTTTGATCTTTACTGTAACCAATGATTAGAGTTAATGAAACATGGCAAGATTTTTTTTTTTTTTTTTTTTTTTTTTTTTTCTGGAGAGACCATTCCTCATCTCCTAAAACAGAAAGGCTCTTTTACACTTGAAGGGTTTCATTTGGTCCTCAGCCCTGCAATGTCAGTATGTTTTGCCTTGCACAAATATTTAAAACCTTCGTCTGGCATAAATATTATCTTTTTCTGTTTTATTCCAACCTAAGGAGATGACAGGGAGCAAACAGTTTGAGGTACGGAATTTCAGACTTTCTTCATGGCTAGCAAGTCCGAACTTGGTTTTGGAGATCACATCTGTGTTTATATGCAGATGAAGTGATTAAGGACTTACTGAAATTCACAGATGAAGCTGTGTAGGACCCAGCAGTTAAATGTGGATTTCGGGTAGCCTTAGGGGTTTCCTGTTTTGTGAAGAAATGAAAGACCTGTATCATTATAGGTCTGTATTGATATAGGTACCACAAAGATGAGAATTTCTGCACCTCTTATGCAGTATTTGTTACATGCTTTTTGTCCTTTGAAATATGAAAATTACTCGTGAAATTTCCCTGACCTTTTTCAAAAGCCACTTTTAAACAAGTGGTGGATGTGTCCATTCAAGTGCTTACAAAAGCAGAATTACCTTTTGGTTCTTGGTGTGGTTCAAGATGAAATGAGAATTCATTTTTCATTTAGGTGAAAAAGATGTAGAATAAAAAATGTAAAGGCAGAAATCTTAAATGAATACGAGTGGTCAATCTAAATAGCCTGTGTATGAGCTTTCTGGCCGTTTGCTTTGTGGACATTTGTAATTCTTAAGCCTGATTATCAGTTTGTTACTGAGTTGAAGAATGGAAGTCTTGTTAAAGGCCTCCCTAAAAAAAAGC
Organism: Psittacula echo; assembly: GCF_963264785.1. Classification (NCBI taxonomy): domain Eukaryota; kingdom Metazoa; phylum Chordata; class Aves; order Psittaciformes; family Psittacidae; genus Psittacula; species Psittacula echo. The sequence goes on from NC_137735.1 coordinate 63,796,819, forward strand.
AATTGATAATTGTATCTGTGCTAGTGACAGATCCTAATGTGTGCTAAATAAAGATGTGGGAAGGATTTTTAACAGCATCCAGCCAAAAATCACATTCTAGATGCTATGTGGATAGTTTTTTTTCCTGGTAGGAAAAGGCGGCACATGTGCTTGCTTCCTCATGTGATGTCTTGTTTTTGCATTTTGTAGAATTGATTTGTAGCTCCTTCCTCTTTGATAAAGCTAGGAGTTTTAAGCACAATCCCTAAATATCTATGAAAAATGATTGAATCACATATTTTGCCTCCACATGTGCATCGGTAGTCCTTCATGCTAGGTAACTTCTGTGCTATTGCACTAAAAAATGAAGTTGAAGTAGGCTCTTCAGTCACAAGGGCATAATGGATGGTGGGTCTGCACTTGAGGTCTTAGTTGTCTGTGCTTTTTGTGTACAGAAATAGAAGTGCAGAAAATTGATTCAACTTGAACTGTGGTTTGGAGAAGTACTACGTGTTTTCAGCTGTGGTAGGATTTAATAGTTTGTTTTACAGGCTTTGTTGTGGAGGTGGTGGAAGAAATGCTTGTGGCTTGGAAATATTGTATTAAAGTAGTGGAAGTAATTTTGGAAAATAAGATTTTTGGTTATTAGAAAATTCAACGATAGGATTATCTTACAGACATGAGTTATAAACTAGTAAGTCAGTAAAAAATAGGCTATATGCAGAAGTAAAAAGCAGTACTTTGTTTTCTTATTTGAACAAAATGAAGTGCAAAACCTTGATATAACTGAAGTTCATTTAAGTTAGTACTAAATAGGAAATACTTTCATCGTTATTCTTCAGTGAGACAGCTTTCCTCCATCCCTGCTGCATAGGTCAAAAGTATCACTATTATTTAATTGTTGTCCTTCTTTCTCACTGAATATAAAACATTAACCTTCAAGAGGGTACAAACCACAGGAAATCTAGTCTATCAGTACTTGCTTTTATGTGTCATTATCATGAATAATTTGTGGGAAATGGACCTATAAAGAAGACTGATAGTCTGTGCTTTATATCTGTATCTTTCTCACTAACCAGTTACTTAAGTTCTTCATATTTGTTGAAGTATTAAGAATTTTTTTTTGCATCGATGTCAAGCTATTAAGGTCAGACTGAGCTTAAGAATAGCATTTCTAATGTTGCAAGTAACAAAGGAATTGCATCTTTAAATACTCATCTGATTTGAGTTCAGAGAACAGGAAAAAAGTCCTGAATGAGGATAACAAGATTTTTTTTTTTTTCCTTTCATTTATTTATTTTAATTTTTTAAAAGAATTAAAGCAAAAAAAACTCCATTGAACTGTCTGGTTTGGACACTACCTGTGAACTGAGACACATCTGTAAGCATGTATTTAACCCTGTAGAAACAAACCAGTATTTCATTAGGTTGGTCTCTGCACTTATATTCTTCTAAACAAGGGAAGGGTAAGATTTCAGGTGATAACATAAGGTTCCTTGAGATAAGTTTTAAAATATTTCAGTGCAAAGGAAGAAGCAAATGCACACACAGAAAAGCCATGAGCCTGAACTAATAGTGCAGCCCCACACATCTTTGCCTGCACACCTCCCTTAAGAATACTTCGCAATACAAAAATTAGAGTGGGAGCTGATGGTGTTTTCCTGTTGGGAGAATTTCTCAATGAATAGTTCCTGTTTTAACTAGACTGCTAGCTCTTTAGCAAGAGAAAAAATTAGTACAGGAATAGGCATTTTTAATATTGAGTTGGCATGCTGATTTTGTTCCAGGTCCTGTTTTACAGGGATCAGGCGATATTCCCCAAATGAGTATGTGCTAGTTCAGTCCGTCAAGGAAAGCTGATGGCTTCTTTTTCAACAACACAGCTTTCTTGTGCATGATTTCTTTGTGTGTAAGTAGCTGTTTTTTGTTTGGTGGTGGGGAACTGGAGGAAGTAGTTGTGTTCCTCACTTCCCATCCTGCTGATGTTTTTGCCTACAAAAGAAATTTATTATTCCAGTTCAGTTCTAAGGACAAATGAATGCGTATCTAGCCTGTAACAGCTCTTCATTGTTTCTTTTGAAGGCCAGAAAATGTCCTTTTTGATAGTGCATATTGATGATAATCTTTTGAATGTTGGTATTAATTACATGGGTAGGGAATCTTATAATCAGGAAATACAGATGTAGTGTGGAGAGAAATAACAAGTGTGGATTTTACTGGTCATAATGGACTTCCATGATTTCACTGTAGCAACAAGACTTATCTTAAATTTCTTTTTCCTGAGATAGCTGGGGTGGAGGTGTGCACTGGTATCCCTTTATAATCTGCAAAGAAATAATACTCATTCCTGTTTCACTGCTAAGATGCTGATGTAATACCAGTATAGTGCCTGGAGAAACACTTGTGACTAATTACAAAGCAGATAATTACCTAGCTTTTTACTTAAATAACACCCTTTTGGAACTAGATGCACAGCTTGGACCTGTAATAGCTATTGTGGAAATGAGTGTGCCTCATACAGCTTCTGTCTACTTGTTTTTCCTTCACAAATGTTTTGATAGCTCTGGTAGCGTTAACCGTACATTAGCATACCCTAACTTGTGTTAATGATTATGTGTGTGTGTTATGTTTTTCTTGCAGTGTCTGTCTTTGAGCTTTGTAAGTTGTTGGTATTTTATGTAGTGTAATTTATGATCATTTGTCCAGCTGCTTCCACCAACAGGAGGAAGCTCTTTAAAATATTTTAAAGGGTAGAAGTTACCTGTTGCACTAACTCCAGTGAAACTTGTCAAGAATCTCATGGGTTCATCTTGTAGGATTCCTATATAAATTGAACAGGAAAGTGAAGAACTTGATGAATGGGTTTGTATGAGAGCTTCTCAAGTGGGTCAGCCTTGCTTATGCTCACAGGAAAATGTATAGCCATCTGACATCCAGTGGAAGAAAATGTAGGGGTTTAAGTAAGGATGCTCATGCCGTTCATATACTGCCTGCTTCATTTCTCTTCACATGAAGACTTTTCTGGTTCTACCACTAGGAGAAAACAGCAATGTGTTTTCTAAGAGCAGTGTTTTTATTGTTGCTGTTCTTGTGCATGTTTGAAATCTACCCATTAGGTGTCTTTGTTTTGGTCCAGTCAGAGCAGGATGATATGCAACTGCCATTAATTCACCTTTTTAGCTCAGGTGGCAGAAGATGGGTGCAGTGGATCAAACTGCTTCAGCCCTCTCAATAAACCATGTACTTGTAACTGTGCAGTTGCATTATAGAGCTTCCACTTGCTTAGTTTGCTACTGCAAAATAACTTCTAACTCAGTTTAAAAAAGCCAAAGATTCAACAGTCAGACTGTCCAACTCAAAGGTTCCTTCTGAGCAGTGCGCCTGCTTGGACCTGCTGGGAGAAGTAACTCACATAGTGGCTGTGTAATAAAGAACATATGGCTGCACAGGGCTGTACATGCTGGAAGAGGGGACACGAGGCAGGGAAGGCCTTCTCTCCTGAGAACCAGCTTCTATCCTTGCTTCCACAAAACTCCTCATGAGGATTTTGGAGTTGCTGTTGAAGTGCTTCGTTTGTGTACCTGGCATCTACGTTGAAGATAACAAGCTGACAGGGAAAGGGACGTCAGTTGTTCTCTAATGAATACAATGCAAGCAAACAGAAAGACTCGAGCATTACAAATGACATATATAATTAACTACTCTCCAAAGTTTCTTAAGCAGGATCCAGATTATTGGACACCACCAGCTTTAGAGTAAGATGCATGTGTATGTACATTATGTGTATATTGAGGCTGTTAACACACCTGTGCTCTGGGCAGATTTATGAAAATAAGTTGATTTAGTAGCTGTGAGGCAGCTCTGATCTGTCAGTGATGAGCAGGACAGAAGCACCTATGAGGAAATGCATTGCTGTGTGATCAGAGCAGGCTTTCAGTCTGAGTTGCGGTACCCAAGAAGTAGCATCATGCTCGGAGGGATAAAGTAATAAAATATTGACTAGCTGCTTGTGAAACATCTGCTGAGAGAGGCAGGAAGCCCTGTGGGTGACTATAGGAGGTGAGTGTGCAATTTAAGACTGTACATTACCATGCATGCTCAGAGTCAGGCCTATTCCAGCTCTAAAAGCAACTGCAAGACAGGTGTTCCCTACTTACGTTTGCTTTCCTTAAGGTTTCTGTAGGCTTTTATAGTGCTGAGTACTTGCTCATCATGTGCTATAAGGAAGCAGTTGTGAACAGGTGACTTGACTGTTGCTGAAAATACTGGAATCCTTTCATTTTTGTCATTAAGAGTTTGTCAGGCCTTAATGTTGAATTCAAGTTGTGTGGCAGTTACAGCTGACTGTGGACTGCCAATGCTTTCACTTAGTGGAACAGGAGGTCTTTCTAATAGTTATCTTTTGTTTGCAATAAAATATTTAAGTGTACTGCTTTCTCTTGTGCAGGCCTAGGTCTAAACAGAGAAACTCAGTCAAAATATTTATATAAAACGTAGTAGCAACATACCAATGTCCTTTCACTTGGCAAACATGTGGTGTAGTATTTCTGATGTCATTCATCCAAAGATTTTAGGGTTTGTTTGGGGTTTGTTTGTTTATGGCTTTTTAGATGAGCTTTAACACCTCAATGAATAAGTAAGATAAGTAAGTTCTGGTAGTGAGATTCACAGTGAGGAAGCTTCTGCCTGCAGTAAACCATGAATAATTTTCCTCACATGTCTAAGATTTGGGCCTGTTGCTGAAGGTCCCAGAGATATCCCACAGCTATCTTCCTTGTATTTCCGTAGGTAATCTGTGCTATGGTAATGAGAAAAAATATCATTGTGTTTGCACTGGCAAAAAAAAATCACAGACATTTTTTCAGATTTCATGTACAATACATTCTGGATGATGTTGCTTGGAGCCCATGCTAGTCCTTTTGATTGGACAGGAACACAGTAGGACTCAACTCTTAATTCCACAAGCAGTATCTACTCTGCTTGAAATGAATATATTGTGTACGTTGGTGTTGATCTGCAGTGGAACTTGAGGGTAGGCTTTACATGATTTTGAAGTCTGAGAATGAGTGCAAAACACTGCCAGAAAAAGCTGATCTAGAAGGCATCATCAAAGAGAAACAGCATATATTGAAAAGATCTCAAGGTGTAAATGTCAGTGTTACTACACCTATCTTCACTTTGTACAGTGCAGCATGGCTCCGTATCTTTGAAAGACATCCAAAGAAGTAAATATTTTATAGTAAAAGATACTTCCAAAACAGTGTCTTCTAGGGAAGATTTTTCTGAAGCTTTGCAGGGGTGTATTTGGGACAGAAATGTGAAATTCCATGGCATTGTGGTGTTTAATGTGGTGGATGGTTTTTTGGGTGGGCTTTTTTTTTTGTTTATTTTTGGTTTTTGTAAGGAGGAGTTGGTGGGTTTTGGGGCTCAGATTACATTAAGTGTACTCATGGAATATATCAATTTTGTAGTGTCTTTTGGTCACTTCTGGGGAAAAAAAATACTTTGGATGTTATTCGTACTATGTGACACCCATTCTCCCCTCCTCTCTTCCCCATCTCTTATGTTGAGGTTGAATACATGATTGCGCTGGGGAATAGGCAGGAGGGACCATGACTGTTTTGAGAAATTAGGGCTACTGTTCTTGTTCTCTGCCTTTCTCATCCCTCTGGGTTAAAACTGCCCCAGTGGAGGTAAATAGGTTGCATCTTGGAGAAGCTGTCCCAGCAGGTTCCTGTTAAAACAGCAGAACAGTATATAACACTTACTCAGACTTTTCTGATTCTGAGAAGATTGTCAGATCTAGAACTGCAACTATGTAACTGAACCTGTGCACATTCCTGTTCTGGTATACACTTAGGCTGAATAAAGTAATAGGATTTAAAAGGAAAATGGACTGTGCTACCAAAAGTCTACAGAGTGGATTCAATGACAACGTACTGGATTTTAAGTTCTCAGCATTTTGTGAATCGTAAAAAGAAATTAAAAATGTTATCTTTAAAAGATTTTATGAAAAAGAAAATGCAGACTTTTTCCCCTGCTGCTTAGACAGTGAAGTTCTGGCTCTTTGAGCTCAGATGTGGTATTGTGCTAGTTTACGTATTACAGTGAGAAAAGAGTTCTCAAACTGAAGAGTTTGGGAAAAGGTGTGAGTTTCTGGAGGAAACACTTCCAGAAACTGTGGTGTTCTATTTTTAACTGTGTGAGTCATGCAAATTTGAAGTCTGTTACCTGTGCTATTTCTTAGAGATAATACAATAAAGGACAACATTCAGTTCTGTCTCATTTTTCTTCAAATATGAAAAACCAGTGCAATTTTCCAGCATGAGCTGATGGTTTCTGGCTTCTTGTACCTTAGCTTAGCTTTTTCGATAACTTCTAGTTTCATAAGTTGATTTTTTGTGTTATACCAAAATGTTTGTTAGCATTCTAATTTTTCTTACATGTTAGTAAAATGCTGTTTTATGAACACACTGCAGAAAGGTATTTCATTTTGGGATTAGAGAGAGAGTATCCATCTTCTGTTAGTGATTCTTATTAGTGGCTAATTATCTTCAGTTTTAGAAGTGTAGTCCTTGTTTGCAGCTAGTGTTGTTTTCCTGGCTTTAGCACCGAACTGTCTTTCCTCACAACTTAATCTCTGGGTTTGAGTTCTTCACTATTGGGTATTTTCCCTCCATTACTCTAATCACAGCACCTTTGGAATCATCACTTTTTGTAGTAATTGACCCTTCATGGTAACCTCTCTTTTTGATAATTTAAATAATGAAGATCTTGTCCTTTCTTGCTATAAGGCATTTTCTACCGTTGAATAATTTCTATAGCTGTTACTGACCTTTGTTTTAATAATGGCCTTTAAGCAATGTGAGATAGACATTACAATTCCATGGAGCATTTCATTGTTGGTCTCCTTAATTTTGTGTATGGAGCTGAAACTGTTTCACCATTACTCGTTCCCTTAGTTGAACGTAGTTGTGTGAATAGTCCCTTTTGCACAGTGTCCAGTCGGTTATGTCTGAGGGATTTATCTGCCCTCACCCTCTCAACTCTTGTGCAAGGTCCTGCTTGATAAGACTTCAGTCTTGCATTCAGAAGACTCGGTCCATGTTGTTTTGAAGACTATTACAGGGTCTACTGTAAATGCTTCTGTACCAATGCATGCATCATAGGTAACAACCAGGAGGAAATGGAAAGCTGTCAGCTGACCACTATCCCTGAAACTTGGCTGGATGAATCAAGTGATTATAGGACTGCAATTGATGGCTAGAAACTGTTCAGGAGGGACAGGCAAGGAAGGAAAAGGGGGGGTGTTGCCAACTACGTTAAAAATGGATTGATTGCATAGTGCTTCTTTTGAAACAGCAGTGCACAGTTTGCGAGTTTAAGGGTGAAAATTCAAGACCAAACCAACAAGGGAATCTTGTGACTAGTGTTTACTACAGACTGCGTATCAAGGATAGGACACTGATGAAGTATTCTTACTTCAACTACAGGAAGCATCACACTTGCAGGCCCTGATTCTGCTAGGGGACTTCAGCTGCCATGGCATCTGCTGGAAAAGATAATCTTTAAAGGTTCCTTCCAACCCCAATCATTCTGTGATTCTAAAATAAGTTTCTTGTGCTTCAGAAGATAGAAGACCATGGTGTTCTTCTGCTGACCCAACAGCTAAAGTGTGAGATGAATTATAGCTCCATTGGATAGGCCTGTGTATTTGCCATAGGAAAATCAGGAAAAAAAATTAAGCATACCTCTGTATGATAAAGCCAGTGTCTGAGAGAGTTTGAAGGTCTTGTTTGGTTAGATTTTAAAGTACATAACTGGTACTGATTTTATTCTAGTATTATTTTGAGAATACTTTGTAATATGTAGATAACACTGCTGTAAGCACTGTGGAATGTGCACCAAAGAATCATAAAAATCATCTAATAAAAAATACCAAAGCATTTTGTAGTCTTCAAAGCCTGGTCGGTTGTGCTTTATGCTAAAGGGTATCGGATGTTTTCCTCTTTCAAGTTGTTAGCTTTAAATCCTCCAGGAACATACTAATCAACGCCTGGCATAAAAAATTAGCTAATGCTCTTAACTGCAGTGTGGTACTTACTGTGAGAGAGGATGCTATTTGAAGGCTTTGTTCAAATAATGCCTCAATCTGTTGTACTCAGTAAGGTCATTTTTCTTTCTGAACAGGATACAAGAGAGCTTCCAGAAGCCAGTCAAGATGAATATGGTGAAGAGGATCATGGGCCGGCCACGGCAGGAGGAGTGTAGCCCTCAGGACAACGCGTTGGGTTTGATGCATCTGCGTCGCCTCTTCACAGAGCTCTGCCATCCTCCACGGCACATGACCCAGAAAGAACAAGAAGAAAAACTTTACATGATGCTGCCGGTGTTTAACAGGGTAAGCTGCAGAATCTGCAGGAGGCATTTTCTTTATTTGAATTGACTGCTCATATTTGTATTTCCAAGACTTTGGTTCTAGCACAACAGGAGCTTTTCTTCTGTTGGCATCCTTTCAATTTTCCCTTTCTCCTCACATAGTGTTTTTTTAGTGAATAAACCTGGCCTTAGAGATTTCCTTCTATTATCACTTTTTCTGAAGTGCAGTCCACAGTAGCTGTAGGCTGTCACAGAGCTTTACTGTAGAGTTGCTGTTATTGCAGTCATCTGATTTCAACTCTAAACTTCCTTGTAGCAAGTTATATCTGTTCATTTGTGTGATAGCAGTGTCCTTGAGTGTAACTCTTGACTCTTCTTTACAATTATCATACTGATGTATATTTAGAGATTAACAATCATAATATCTCCTGTCAGATTTGGTTTTGCTAGGCTGAATGAGCTGTGCAATTTGAATCTCCTCTTGTGATAAATTCTCTGCATTCTCATCCCCAGCAGCCCTTTTCCTATATATTGAGCCTGAACTCCTCTTCTTGGTCATGGGAGATTTTGAGCAAGCAATCTGTAGGGAAGATGTAATAGCCACTTGCACAGTGCCATTCATGTTTCACTACTCCTTTGTGCTCAGGCACTGAGATTTTGTTTGAAGGTAGGACTGTGATGACTGTCATTGGAATTAATAGGAGCTAAATCCTACTGATATCTTATGTCACTCAGTTATTCTGCCACTTCATTGTGAATAATAAATTTGATAGTAGTTTTAGGGTCTTGAAAGAGTAGTAGATACAGATCTAGCTTGTTTGTTTTTGTTTTTTTTGTTTTTTTTTTTTTTTTTCTTCCTGCCATGACCTGAACCCTTGCTTTTTTTGGGTGATGGATTTGTGCTTTCATATGCTACCGTGGAGAACTGGAATCATCCAAAAACTGAAATACAACACCTTGACAGGAAAATTGGCTCAGCCTTCTCTTAGATGGATGTTTTGTTTAAATTATGATTATGATGGTGTTAAACATTGAACTGCTAACATGCTTGTGCTGGTTTTGGCTGGGATAGAATTCATTTTCTTCATAGCTGATATGGGGCTGTGTTTTGGATTTGTGCTGGAAACGATGTTGATAACACCGTTATGTTTTCACTATTGCTGAGCAGGGCTTACACAGCATCAAGGCCTTTTCTCGTATCACCCTACCAGTGAGTAGACTGGGGGTGCATAAGGAGATGGGAGGAGACACAGCCAGGACAGCTGACCCCAACTGACTCAAGGGATATTCTGGACCATATGGCATCATGCTCAGCAGTAAAATCTAGGGGAAAAAGGAAAGGGAGCATGTTCAGAGTGATGGTGTTTATCTTCTCAAGTAACTGTTACACATGATGGAGCCCTGCTTTCCTGGAGATGGCTGAACACCTGCCTGCCAATGGGAAGTGGTGAAAGAATTCCTTGTTTTGCTTTGCTTGCCTGCACAACTTTTGCTTTACCTATGTCAACCCACGAGTTTTCTTACTTTTACCCTTCTAGTTCTCTCCCTCATAGGATGGAGGTGGGTTGTGGAGTGAGTGAGTGTCTGTGTGGTGCTTAGTTGCTGACTGGGGTTAAACCATGATAATGCTGTGTAGGAAAATTAATCTTGGTCAAGGCATAGTATTAATAGGAATTTTAATCTACTAAGTAGCATGCTTTAGTGGAGAGATCCCCTAAATGTCATTCTGTTCCCCTAGGTATTATTCCTAGTTCTACTGGTAATCTATTGTGTGAGTTTGGGAAAAGTAAACACAGTTCATCTACTTCATTTTTAATTTATCTGCTTGGATTGTATGCCCTTTAGTTATGGACTTTCTTAGTTTGTTTTTACAAATTGGCACAATAGAGTCTTAATCTTGGCTTGAGCCTCTGAAGGTTATTTTGATGCAGTTATGTTTAGAAATCTCCCTCTGGTGGTTACGGATGGCTTTTTTTCTGAATAAAGGAGCATAACCACTATAGCTGCTTCAGCACTTAGTTGTGATCTGTGGGTGGAGGACAAACATTTTCTGGCCCTTATGGTAGTTACTTGCAGTAGCATTGCATCTATGGAAATCACGATTGGTGATATAGCTGGGTTTAAAACTAGTGCAGCAATGCATGTCCTATTTCTGTACAGCAGTCTTTCCTTAGACTTTGATTGGACTTCAGAGGTTAAAAAGAACAGCTAAGTTTCTTTGCTGTTTCTCCCTTTTCTCTTTCCCCCCTTTATTTCTTACCGCACTTTTTTTTTCCTCTCCTTTATACTACTTGCTGGCTTTATCCTAATTCTTGGTCCCTCCACTTGACCCAAGTTGTAGTTGCCTCATGTCTTTGCACCATTTGTTCTCTCTCACTGTCTTTCATTAAGCTAATGTGTTGAAGCACTCTGAAAAGCAAATCAGTAGCCCCAGGTCATCTTCTTACTATGTCAAATGAGCTCTTGCGTAAGGTACCTGAGGCTAGAGCCTCAGGTACCATTTACAGCTTTTGAAAAGGTTAATGGTTTCTACAATTTTCATCTATATGAATGCATTTTGGCTACAATTTTCTCCTAGATCCCAGTTTTCACCATGTTTATCATAGGTTTTGCCTTCCCGAAGTTTCCCATGTCTCTTTTCGGTGCTTTACAGAATTAATTTAATTTTGTGGATGAACTCTCTTCCTTCTCTAAATTGTAGAGACTCTTTTGTTCCCTTCTTTGGTGAGGTGAACTTGATGCTGAAGACACAATTCTTCTGTGTTTGCCAAAAGTTTTGCTTTTGGATCCTACCTGTGGTTTTCTCTCTTCCTTTTCCCTTTGGTTTCCTTGTTTGGTTTTAATCTCACTACCCTCAACTCTCGTTTTTAATCTGTAACCTTCTTGGAGTTGTCCTTCTTGGCACGCATGTTGTCACTTCAGTTTCCAACCTTTGTAAAATCTGAATCATAGCTTGGCACATTGAGGGAAGCATGTATTGTTTGTGCTTTTTCACTTTCAGCAGTTTTCAACGAACTGCTAGTGTAACACAAACAGAACTGATTTCTCTCGGTCAGTCAAGATCTGTCCCTATTACATGGGGATTTGTTTCGTTGCATTTTGTATGAATGCATTCTCTTCTTCCTGTGTTCAAGAAGCTGAGCAGTTGTGATGTCATCTACTTATTTCTACTTCCACAGTTTCCCTTTTCAGGTTCCTGCTTAATTCCACCTTCTCCACCTTCTTCTTTTGAAGACTTACATGTAGAGGCTGCTGTGGCTTCCTTGGTTTAACTAGTTTTGTGTCTTGTGGCATGTCAACTCTCTGTGGTACAGCTTATTTTGGAACAATACTGCTATCTTAGTAACTCTGTGAGTCAGAGTAAGACAAACTCTGAAATTTATGGGAGTGAAAAATAGAACAGGAGAAGTATTTCACTTTCTGAAAAGTCTTATATGAGATTTTCAGTGGGAGATGAGATAAATCTTGGTTCTCTGTAAAACCTGAGATGACTTTCCTCTGAGACCTACTTTTGAAGATGGGAAACACTAAAACATTGCTGGAAGTTAATTTAAAAAAAAAAATCTACTTTCTCAAGCATAGTCCTTTAGCTGCAAATGTTATAAGGTATCAATTAATAACTTGATTCAAATTCAGACCCTGAATCCCTCAGTTACTTTGCATAGTTACCTGTATTCTGTTGAACAGGTTTAAGTGAGATTGAGTACTTGTGTTACTGTCTTAAGCAAAGTCCATGATGATAGAGGCATTATCTGTTACACGATCGGGATGTCTATGTTGGGAAGAGAAAACCCCAAATAGATTGTGGAGCTCAGATCAAGGCTGTTGTACCAAACCTTTATATGTACTTCTGAATGTCTCTTGTACAGAGTAGAGAGCTGTGGAGGTGGGGCATGTGTGTATTTGTAGGGAAGCAGGGTGTGTCTGTGTAATCCGGTTTTGTGAGAAGTGCGATTTTTACTGAATGCAGAGATCTAGATTGAGGAAGGTATGTCTGTTTCCTATAGGTATCTCAGTGTCCAGCAACAGGCCGCTAGTTAAATCACCAGTGTATCCAGGAGCTCTTTCGAGGTCTTCCTGCTTAACCGTGTATGAGTCTCGGTGTCATGTCCCATCCTGTCCCCACCTGCCCGCTTCAGATGTATCTGAAGTCCTGTGTAATATGCAGTTCCATTTTCCTGATATTTTGAGGATTATTAATGAGTATATCCAGAGGAGGTAAAGCATTCTTAACTTTGGTTTATAGATGCAGCATGTCTCAAACACGCTGTGTTTTAAACCATCTTGCTAGTTCTGTAACAAATGGGCTTTACAGACCATTTCTGTTTCCTCGTTGTTCAGGGAGGCTTATGAAATGATGAATCACATAGTAATGAAAGGCTAAATCGGTGCATAATTAACAAAAGATTTGTCCTCTGGAAGAGTACTCAAAAGGCTCCTTTCAGAATTCAGTGCATTCACTTAAGCATTGCTCTACCAGAGTGGCACTAACACTTTTGCAGTACATAAAGAAAGTGGAAAGAATGATAAAAAGGCTGGTTTCAAGTAAGAGGTGCTTTGTTTACATTTTCTTGAAAGAGCCATGCTCTTTCCCTTATTAAAAAGGTGATTTACTGGTAAAATGTTTCATACCTTATTTCTGAGTTTTACTACAGCCTTTAGTCAAAAGAGTATATAAATATCCAATGTAGGTGCTTGTTCCACATAGTGAAAACTTGCTTATGGGACAATGAATTAAAATCCAGTTCACCTCAGTCAATCTTTTACTGAAAATTTGAGCTTTCTGCATTTTGTGGGGTCTGCTGACAACTCTAGGCAAGCTCAGGAGAGGTAGTAGGGCTCTTAGTTTTGTCTCTTCCCTTAGTCTGAGTGAAAGAGCTTTAAGCAGTTAATGATGACAAGATGCTCTGCCAATGTGTGTTCTAGTCTAGATAACCTTGCTTAGGTTATACCAGCAAATACGCAAGCCTTGGGATGCTCTTCCCTTCTTAAAGCTATGTGGAAGTTAGAGGCCCTCGGATGAACTGAGAGCTAGCACAGACAATTGCAAAAGGAAGTCTTGTGAAAGGTTTAGGGAAATTTGGATTGTCTGTACTGGGAATGTTGTGTACTTTAATCCAAATGAGGGATGTTTTTCTCGATCTGTTGAGAGCAGTTGTCTACATGTAGTGTCTGGGCATCTGTTTGCTTTCTTTAATGGTAGTTAAAATTTCCTGTATTAGAAATGCTTATGGTTTTGGTGAAAAATATTTTAATTGTGTGGAAACCGAGTGTTCAATTTCACTGCTGTATTTCTGGCTCTGTTTCATCATGACTTTGCAATGTGAGTAGGCAGGAAAAGTATTTTTGGCTGTTGTGTAAAGTGGCAGAGCAACTGATACTAGAGGGCAGTAAGAAGTCAGACTTAGACAAAGGTTATTCTGTCTCTCGCCTTTTAAATTTTCTTCAGTAACTTTGGGATTTCAAGGGAAGTTGTTTCTGTAATTGTCTTGCATCCCTGTTGGCTGTGACATTGTGGATTTCACTGGATGTCCCTAGACTTAAGAGTGACCTCAGCCAAGTATGTCGGCAGCTCAGCCGTAATAGTATAACTGAGTCATCCAGGGAAAGGAGATGAGGATGAAGCAGCTGTTGAGTCCAAATCAATTGTACTGCTGTAGGTTGCATCCTCTTTCTGAGCAGCAAATATAACATGTGGAACTAAAGTTTCGTTAGAAAATCTTTTACACTTCCTTCCTTATTTCATGACTCCTGCAGGTCATGAAAGTAGCCATGAGAGAGAAAACTGTAAAGTAGTAGGGAGGTATCGAGACTGTTCAGGTGTTTAGCAAGCTAGTCTGCACAGCACTGACACAAGTGGTGATACCAGAATTCAGATTGCAGGCTTTGATAATCAGTATTGTGGGTTTACTGTGACCGTTTTAGGGCAAGGTTTACATCAGAAGTGTGGATAGAGACTCCTTTTTGTGAGCAGTCCTGAATGAAAAGCAAGTTAGCTGGAAAACTAGCTAATCCATTTTGAGCTAATGTTGTGTTCTATAGCTTAGTGGAGTACCACAGAATTAAAGCCTTTCTCCCAGTTAAATATTATCCAAATAAATGATTTACTAACCAAATTAATGCTTAATTACTCTAATCAAATGATGATTTATTAAAAAAAAATAAAAAATCTGTAGTAACTACTGCTGTTATGTTCAGGAGGATCTCAAGAGAGGAGAGTAAGAGAGTGCCAGCAACATGACGTTGTCAGTTTCTCATGGGAAGGTGGTAACAGGGCAGTTGTACTTCCTAGCTCCTTCTATAAGATTTTACACATATTTTTACATGCATGTGCATGCAGTTCACCCCTGTGGGATGTTTAGGTCCAGCCAGATAGTAAAGAAGTTGCTGTTAAAACAAAACTCCTGTTGGAGAATTTGCTCTGGTATTTAGTTTTCACCCCATTATGTGCAATCTCATTGGCCTCGGCCTTTGTGGAAAACTTGTGATTCCCTTTTTCCCCTTTATTCATCAGATCTTATGTCCCTGAATATGTTAATGCCAACTATGAATATATCTCAGAGCATGCACTGTGAAAACCAGTACAGTGATGAATACTTCAGTGGGAAAACAAAGACCATAGTAATACTCCTTCAAGGAGTATTACTTCCTCCAAGGAAGGTGGTAGTTCATAGTGATGCATCCATTTTTCTCGTTTTAGGTGTTTGGAAACGCTCCTCCAAGTACAATGACAGAAAAATTTTCTGACCTCCTGCAGTTTACTACTCAAGTGTCACGATTGATGGTGACTGAAATTCGACGGAGAGCATCGAATAAGTCCACAGGTATTGTATGGTTGCATGTTTGGGCACATGCTTGAGCACGAGTTTGGGCTTTGTGAGGTGTGCATTTCAGATCAATCATAAGAATACTATGAGATGCCATCCACAGAAACTGTGCAGGCTCAGAAATTTAAGTTTCTGCAGTGCAAATGTATTGTCTACTGGTCTTTGGGATGAGAGAGAGAGGAGGAGGAAGAGCTAGAGGTTTTTTTGCCTAGGTTACAGAGAAAGCTGAGTTCCACAAACTTGACAGCCCATGAAAGAGAGAGGCATGAGCTAAGTTGCATCACTACTGGTAGAAGGAGGCCAAGGACATGCATGTGGACAACTGCTGTATTTTGCCTGAGGTGACTGTTGGTGGTGTGTTTTGTCCCTCGGATATGTTAACGTTTCAAAACCATGTATTTTGAATTAACTGCTGGCCTGGAAGCTAATAAGATGTAAAATACAGTGAGTATCACATTAGGACCGACACTGCCAGCCTTATCAAAATGTTAGAGGATCTCTCTTCTATTTATTTAAAGTGTCAGAGTAAGATTTGGTTCTGTTGAACGCTGAATGTGTATTGGGACCATGAATGTGTATATCTGATGATGTATTGGGATTTGCGTAACTGAGGACAGTGTGTCAAGAAGACATGTTTCATTAGCTTTCCTCTGCAATTTCCTCTTTTCAAGAGGAGTGCTTCCAAGAAATATCAAGGTTTTGTCTGTTAGATAATTTTAAGATCTGTGCTGGTTTCTCAGTTTGGAATTGCTGAAAATAAGGAAATACCGGGCTGGAAAAGGCTGTGCAAATTAGTACACATGAAGTCAGGAGTCACAAACTGTGCCAATTACAATTTCTTTCCATTTAAGTAGAGTGACTAACAGCGAAACATTCCAGATGGTTAAACAGATATCGTAGACAAAACCTGTTCTCTCTGGGTAAACAGGCACAAAAAAGCTTTTATTTGGGTATTTAGGGGAAATAAATGTCCAAGAGCCACGCTGGCAGAATGGTGGTGTTAATTTGACCTTTTTTTCTGGAGAACATCTGTTGTGCCTGCTAGTCATTTGGATTCTGCTATGAGTGGCTATTTTTGTGTATTTATTACTTAAGCCATACCTCTGCTTGTTGCTCCAAGATAAGCCAGTTGTCATCCTTAACACCTCACAAATCAGAGATAATTTTGTTATTGGTTTTGGGGGTATTCTTGTTTTCTACCACACTTGGGAATTTAACCACAATGACTTAAAAGAGAGTTTGGTACTCTCCTAAGCTTTAACGTTCTGTTGGTTTTGTTAAAATGGAAAGCAGACATTTTTTCTGTGTTATAAAGATTACTATTACTTTGGTCGTTACACTCCTTCCAGATCTTGGGTAAGAAGGCCTGAAAGGTCTGTGTTCTGCAATTGAATTGTGACTTGATGGGGCCGTGGAGTTGCAGTTTGCTTTCCAGGAATGAGCAATTAACAAGCTATTAAAACTCATAGTTTGCAGACTTCTGTCTTAAACTGTTTAGAGCTAGATAGAAATTTCCTACAAAACTGAAAAAAAAAATAGAAATGATTGGCTTCTTAGAGTACACTGAATGTTAAAGATGTAACATTGTGAAGGTTTTGCATTTTTTTAAACTTCTGTTCTTTTTGCATACCAAACAAAAAGATACATCATATCTTAATAGCTATTAACAGGTAATTATGTCTCCCAGCATGTTTTTAAAAGTGAAAAATTTCAACAACTGTATGCAGGAAATGTCTCTGGTAATATCCAAGTGCAAATTCCTGATGGTGTGAAGTGCTCGGTTTAAGTCAACAAAATTGCTGGGCGTCTTTTAGAGAGAACCTTTCCATAGAAACAAAATCAAAAGTCAATTTAGATACTTAAGGGAAGAAATTTTACAAGAATTTGCTTCCTACCTATAAAGAGATAAATGTGTTGGCAGTATTTTTCAGGTGGAAATGTGGTATGATGGAATCTTGCTTGTTGATGTGTTGGTTTTTTTTGGCGGGGTGGTTTGCTTTTCTTTCCCTCCTCCCCATCTCATAGTGGAGCACAGGGCAATTGTTTTCATCAGGCTTTTGAATATTTATGCTAATAGCTATGTGAGTAATATCTGCATTGTGGAGGTATATCTCAGTTATTCTTGGCAGACTGTAGTAGTTTTCTCAGAGTCGTGTTTTACGATTCAGTAGTAACTGTGCCAGCACTCTATCTGAAGCAGTCTCTGAACATTGCCATTGTAGTTACGTGATAAACTAGTTTCAACTGTGTTATTTCTCTAGTATGCATGTAACCTCGGAGTAGGAAAACCAAAGTGGTTCAAATAGAGTTAAATTTTCTTGTCTAAGTCTTTGCTGCACAACAGTGATAATTTGCAGCTGATAGCAATAACCCTGTCTATGAGGATTAGTGCATGCTTTCCCTTGCCCTGGGGTGTCTGGTCTATTTAGAAGATGGTGAGGCCGTGGCTGGGATAGCACTATATACTTGAGATGTTTAGCTGCCAAATTTTCTACAGTAAATCTAATTTTATGTCTGAGTCGATCAAGAAGTTGTGGTAGTATATGCTAAAATATATGTTCAAACGCCTGTTTCTAGTGTCGTCTCAGTTCTGAAATGAACCTTTCTTTTGGGAGCAGGTACATCAGGCTCAGGGCTGAAAAAATATGATTTCTCAAAAACGGGATGAGGACAGCTGGAATCTTGGTAGAATAAATGTGGCTACTAATGGCTGCTTTGCCTACTGATGCTGGAGGAGAAGCAACACTAATATTATGTATTTTTTTGAAAGATACACCCTGGACGCAATTGAATCCTCTGTGATTTTGCAAATATTTCAACAGCATGTCCTAGAGTGTTTGGCACATCATCATAATTTAGACCAAATGCAAAGACAAGCATACAACAGTGAAGATTGATTCAGCCAATACCTCCTGTACAGACAGCAGGACTTGTGTGTCAGCTCAAGCCGGGCTCATGCACGATGAAGTGTGGTCCCCAAAGTCCTCTGTGTGCAAGTAGGTGAGGGAGCTGCTCTCTCCATAACACACACATGCCGTCAGCTGAATAGCCTGGGACCTTTATCATTTCAGTGACTACCTGTACCTGGTACACGAGAAATCCCAACTACTGAATAGTTTCACATTGCAAACTTAAAGATAAGTGCAAGCTGCCCCCCCAGATCAGACCATGAACATGTGTAACTGAGTGTTTGGTGGCTTCCCGACTGCAGTGACTCACAAACAGAAAGCAAGAAACAAGGCTAAGTACAGAGTACACCTTTCTCTTTCACTCTTAACAGTCTTAACACTCTTACCAGTCATGTCGCAGCAATGTGCAAACCTGTGATTTGGTACCTTGTAGTGCTTATTCCACCTTTACTAATATTGTTTTCTAACTGAGTGCTATGTTGCCTTCATCTTGAGTGCACCAGATGACATACTGATAGCTCCCATTTGTTTAATGTGTTAGAATATATAAACATTTGATATCACAGAGAGGTTCAGAATGATTCCCTTAGTGATGGGCAACCTGGAAGGTCCTTCCCTAGTCAAAATATGAATAAGTGGTTATGGAGACAATCTGTGAAAACTGTACAGAAGGGTAGAAAATTGAAGAGTGAGAAAGCAAAATGATTCATCACAGGATTTTAACCTCCTGCCAAGGTCAATTTCAAAAGTTTGGGTGGTTGTGTGTTTTGTGTCTTGCTTAATTGATTTCAGTCAACACTTGTTCTATATTTGCAACATTCTCTGTATGCATTTGTCTCTGTATTTACTATTTAATGATAAATTATTTTTAGCATACCTCTAGGCTCATTCAGCTAATCCCTCCTACTTCCAGAAACAACATTTTCCGTTACTGTTTATAACCTCTGAATGTTGTGGAGTTGTTTGTTTGTTTCTCTCCTCCTCTTTCCCCTCCAGTTTCAGTGATTTACTCAAACTGTTTAACCAGCGAAAATGCTTTTAACCTCTTCAGGCATTTCTCTAACAGATCTGCTGAAAGACTATCATTATATCATCTTCAGACCACTTCAGGAGACCAGATTGATAAGCTTTGTCATAATATGAACCAGAAAACCACATCAGTGGTTTGTATTTGGCCTCTAACAATACCTACCTTTGTTCTTTTTAAAATTCCTTTGATCTGCGAACTCTGCCTTTATTGTTCATTTTTATTGTGGTTTACCTCTGTCACATCAGCAAAACTAACTTTATGTTTGCTTTAAATACAGAAAACTTAGTCTTATTTGTTGAAGTGCCTCTCACAGTTTGGATAAGTTACAGATGGTAGTTAAAGGGAGCTTCTTATCTTCTACTAATAAGTAGCCTCTTGGGCTCCTCCCACAGCGAAGTCTGAAATTTTCCTGATAGTGTTACTTGTAGTGTCTTCTCTGAAGAGTTGAAGATCTTTCTTGGAAAATAAGTGGATTTAGTGGCTTCTTTCAGACCTATTTGGTATGTCAGTTAACTTTTCTTCTGTTAAGAAGAGAGTATATTGGAAACGATATCACATGCTGTGCCTATACGCCTTGTGCGTTTTTTTCATTCTATATTCTTTTTCCTGCCTTGTGTGTGACTTTGCTTTACAAGGTGATTCTGGTTTTAATTTACTGAAATGGCTCTGAAAGGGAAGCAGTATCCTATCAGCTACTTATCAGGAGTCAGTTGTGATCAATAGCTGCTATATCTTGTTACTTTTGGTTAACCTTCAATTTCTTTTTGATGCTTTTTACCAGATCTCTCAAGGCAAGTGCAGTACAAGATAGTTCCTTTCCAGGAGATCCTAGAAAGCGTATTCTTTTATCAGCTGGGTTAGTGAGGCTAAATGCTGGCACAATTGAGGTGTTTATCTTTGGCTGAGCAGCTCTCTGTTTCTGCACAGTGCAAAGGCACCAGCCGCTTGATATCCATGGCTTGTGATGGCAGCACAGCACTGTTCCTGATGATTGAAGAAGACTTTTTGCCATCCCATTTTTATTTGGGTTGATACTTCTCTCTTACTATCTAGGCAGTAGGAATTATTTGTATTCTTTAACTAGTCATCTGACTGTGTTTCCAGGTATTCCCTGTACGGAGTAGTGGAGACTTCTTGAAGCCTTGATTAGAGAAGGGGTCCCTGACATCAGCTTGCTCCCCACCATCCCCCTGACACACTCACCCATACCTCCCACTCTCCCCCATCCCCTTTTCTATATTCAAAGGTATTTTTTCCCTAATATTCCAACCTGGTGTAAGAATAAGCTGTACAACAGTCTCATGACATTATTAGATGCTGTTTATGATACTAGAACATCTAACTGAAAGCATCATGTACTGGACTTGTCCTTAGTGCTATTGCTATAAGCAATGATGTTGCTTTTAATGCGGTGATGCTTTTTGTAGCAATCTGAGCGGATCTAATCCTGTTGCTTTCCATCTGCTGCTTTTCTGAAGTCGAGGATTGAAAGCATTCATGTCATATCTTATGAATGAAATGAATTCTGGTGCTTTATTCTCCTAAGCCTCTATCCCATATATAGTGAATCCATGCTGAAAAATCTGTGTATTAACCATGTGACCACATAATTGTAGTTATACTTAATGCATATGTGCTTGCACAGTTGTAAAGATACATATGCTTACCTATTATTTTATAGGTTTTTCTTTACTCTTTTGCCATTTTCTGCTAGCTAGCATATCCCAATCCTAGATTTAATGGTTTGTCCTTTAGAAGTTGAAGGACTAATGGTATCTGGGTGAGGCACATAGAGTATATTTAAAAGACAACTTGAGCACTTCAAGACCAGGGAAAAGGTACAAGAAGTAAATGAAGACTAGTGCTGATGATAGAAATTGATCTTAAATTATAGTGTGATCAAACTTGCTCAGAGCAGCTGACAAGAGAACTTTTTTCTGCGCTTAAAATGCTGTGTTTAGGTAGTGCTTAATTAAGACTGACAGTTTTGAAACTGCTATTTATAGTGTTCAACTGCTATGCCATTGAGGATGCCAGCAGCATGACAACCTTGTAAGAAGCATAGATTTGCTTAACCCCTGAGTCTAGCTTTCAAAGATGACATAAAAGAGACAAGGTGGCTTTTGGAGGCTGTGCACACCCTGTTTGGTACCAGCCCTACCTGCTTACAGTCAGAGGCTAATTGCCCAGCTCTGGTTCTGGTCAGATAGAAAGAGAATGGGCCTACTAAATAGCACCTAATCCTGGGCTGGTAGGGCACTGTCATTGTAGAAGCAGCATGTGCTTTAGACACACTTGACAGAGTTTAGGAAAGTGGCTTTTGCCAGGAATTCTGTCATTTTGCTTATGTCTCTAGTGTAGGAGCTATGGGTGTGACAATGGCTGTTGTGCTTCTGGAGTTGATCTACTCATACACCCAACCATCTGGTTAATGTTTTGGGCTGATGGTTTTGGAAAACAAAGTGCCCACCAGGTACTTCAGGTCAGTGTGCTGGGAAGTCGCTGCATGTCTGTATTTGTGTGAGTTTAAAAAAATTGCTTTACCTTTCACCTTAGTATTTCAGGCTTTGTTTTATCTCAGTCAGTCTCATGCATGGATTTGATAGGTGCTTCTCCTTACTTTAGCACCAGAACTGGAAAAGACAGTGGTTTGTACAAGAACCTGTTATGGGGTACATGTCAACGGTATGCTGGGCTGCATCAGAAGGAGCAGGTTGAGGGAGACAATTTTGCCCCTCTACTTTGCTCTCATGAGACCCCACTTGCAGTACTGTGTGCAGTTCTGGGGCCCCCAACAGAAGAGGAATGTGGACCTGCTCGAGCAAGTCCAGAGGAGGCCACAAAGATGATCAGAGGCTGCAGCATCTCTCCTCTGAAAACAGGCGGAGAGAGTTGGGGTTGTTCAGCCTGGAGAAGAGAAGGCTCAGGGGGTAGACCTTACAACAGCCTTGCAGTCA
Organism: Psittacula echo; assembly: GCF_963264785.1. Classification (NCBI taxonomy): domain Eukaryota; kingdom Metazoa; phylum Chordata; class Aves; order Psittaciformes; family Psittacidae; genus Psittacula; species Psittacula echo. The sequence goes on from NC_137735.1 coordinate 63,818,900, forward strand.
ACCTGGTCTAGTGGAAGGTGTCCCTACCCATGGCTGGGGGGCTGGAACTGGATGGTCTTCAAGGTCCCTTCCAACCCAAACCATTCTGTCATTCTACAATTCTGTGATGATCATCTACTTTGTAGGTTTACTAGTCCAGCTGAGCTTACAGTCTGGTGCTCCAGAAAATTATCTTTTCAGTGTAGCCAGTGCTAAAAGTTTGCTAAGTACTTTGCCATATAAAATGTGTTTCAAGTGTCTTATTTTTCTAGTATGCTAACTGTAGAATAAATTCCATTACAGATATGTGCTGGGGTATCTTGACAACAGATGAAGCAAACAAAGAAAGATTAAAATTGAACTTTTTTATTCAGTTGTTGATTTATTCCTCTGTCAGTAACCCTTTTGTAATTAATTTTTTAAGCAATGTTATGCTTTTTTTCCAGTGCTAGTTGACACTAAAAGCACTGAAGATGACTGATATGCAGTTAATAATGAAAAATAATTTTGGATTTCTCTTAAGGGTAATGGACAATCATCTTGATTGGCATTATAGACTTCTAACATAAGTGTGTATTCAGACAGCAGTGAAATAGGATTTCATTTTCTGTCGATTTATTTATTAATGCTGATAAATATTCAGCCTAGTAAACAAGCTATCGTTGATTCTGGCTGGTAGGGAATGGTATCTGATTCCTGAAGTGGTCTTCAGATCATAAGAAGCAGCTGTAAGTTGTTAGTGTTTTCATTTTCAAAAAAAATTTAGGATGGAAATGTGATTTATGATCTTGGTCTTAATTTTACTTTTTGTTATTGTTTTTTATTCCTTTTGTCTTTTTGCACCTTTCCTTCCCTACAATCTTTTTTATTGTTTTTTCAGTACAGTGCTTTTTTTCAGGAATAGAATGCCAGCCTTTCCCACTGATACCACTAACTGGTAGTGACTTCATGTCTGATAAAGAGTATGTTGTATTCCGTAAAGCCAAAATACTCAAACAGAAGTTGCTGCATGTTACTGAAGTCTGTCTGCTCATTTGAAGGATGATACATGACCTAAAGGCATACTTTTTACAGCCCTGCCAATTTCAGAGCCAAGTGTGTGTGTAAGACTGGAATATGTGTCTGGAAAGTGTAGGCCTAAGCCTGGGCCTTTTTTCAAGCAGTGCTTCAGAGTTGAATTCACGCTCAGCGCTCAGGATATGAGAGGAGGTGTTCCTTTCTGCAGACCATCAGACTGAATTTTTATTGCCTGTTTTTAACTACCCCCCTTACAGAGGCGGCAAGTCGTGCCATAGTCCAGTTTCTGGAGGTCAATCAAAGTGAAGAAGCAAGTAGGGGTTGGATGCTGCTCACTACAATCAATTTACTAGCTTCATCAGGACAGGTAAGTCTCAAACAGGAAGGCTAAAAAGTTGTGGGATGGGAGAGACAAAAGCAATAAAATAATGAACTGCATGAACAGGCACTAAAAGATACAACTCTATGCTGGTTTCTGTGTTAAGATCCTTTTTCTGTTCTACTGCCACAGAACTCCTGCTTTAGCTGCTTGTGGTTTCAGTTCTTTTGAATTATGCACTTTTATTGTTCACCGAAGGCTTCTCTTGCACGCTGCTGCTTAGTGCCTCATGAGATGCAGGTCAATACAGCACCTAAATCACTTGGACTTTGAACTTGGGCTCCACTTTCAAGGAGGGCAAGAGCAGTAATGAGTGATTAATTCACAGAATGAATCTTTACTGCCTCTGCTTTTGGTGCTGCCCTCCATCAGGGAGCACATCTCTGGCAATGTACTGGACAGCTGCGTGGTTTGTTCTTTCTGCTCTAATCTGCCTTTATAATTCAGCCCAATCATCTTATCTGTGTTTAGTGTGTCACCAGCCTCCACCCCAATTTGTCTTCTCTTCCCACTGATGCTTTCATATTGTCTACTGCCTTGCTCCTTATGCCTGCTCATAACTTCTTGCCAAGTGAGAGCATAAATTGAATAGTTGTCCTCCCACTCCCATTTCTACTGCTACAAAGAATGGATAGCTAATGAGGGCTTGGCTGAAGGTCTTATAATTAACTTGTAAGCTTCTGTTGGCAGAGACTGTCAGTTTTTGTTTCTGTCTTGTGCAGTGACTGCTCTGAACTGGGCGTCTTTGTCATGTAAATAAACTATGATCCTATTTTTAAGGTTGCTCTTCAGGTAGGAATTCAAGAATAGATGGTGAATCTGTACTGCCATGTGGACATCTCACCAAAGGTGTGAGAATGAAAAACCAGCATTTGAATCAACTGCTTTATGGGAGTGTGACTTTTTGGATATAGTAATATGTTGAACTGTTTTTTTTTCTCTGTTTTCTTTTTCCCCAGAAAACTGTGGACTGCATGACTACAATGTCAGTGCCTTCCACACTTGTGAAATGTCTATATCTGTTTTTTGACCTTCCACATGTGCCTGAGGTAGTTGGAGGAGCACAGAATGAACTACCTCTCGCAGAGCGCCGAGCGCTACTTCAGAAAGTCTTTGTACAGGTAAGAAAGGTAAAACAGGTCAAGGAATTTGCTTGAGGGATGGAAATGCTTCACATGAGAAAACTTTTCACTTGAACCAGTTTTTGCTCTTCTTTGATTCTTCATAAAATGATGGCTTAGAGTAAGATGTATTTTTCTGCAAGCACAGTTTGAGGTTAAATTTTCACTCCCCCTGTGGTTTCTGTCGTTGACGAATATTTCCTCCACAAAAATGCATGCAACTTTTCCACTTAGCTGCTTAAAAGGAGCAACATGTTGACTGTTACTATTTTTTTCATCTAACTGGTCCTTGCCTTTGTATCTTGGCTGTTACTGATTGAAATAGACATAGTAAAATAATTAGTATTGGTAATAACCTATGAATTAATTTAACATACACTAATTTCCCTTTAATTATGGAAATGAACCGTGAATATGGAAGCAAAGAATTTAAATATGAGAACCATCTGAGCTTGCACTATTGTGATTGTCACCTGGTATTCCAGGGACTCGATCTGACCAGCTCCTGCTTTCTGAAGTTTCAGCCAGAGATCTTGCAAAGAAATTCCCATATGTTCTTCTGAGCTTTCAGAAGAAGCTGACAGTTATTATTAGAAAGGGGTCAGTGGTCATACTGCCAGTTTCCACATGCAAATTGAATGCATCTCTATGTAAGGCATCCCTGCCCATGGCAGGGGGGTTGGAAGTATATGATCTTAAGGTCCTTTCCAGCCCAAACTATTCTGCTATTCTATGATTGTAGCTATATTTGCAAAACTAAAGAGGTCTGACAGTAGTCACATCCTTCAGGGATTTGAAGGCAGTGCCGAGATTTGTAAGAATATTTGAGAGGCATTTTGGTACCTGCACTGTAGAAATAAAGATGAGCCTTATTCCCACAATTACTAGCCACAGTGTCTGCCTAGTAACAGTATATGAGAACACTTAGCTCTTTTCTGTCCCTCGTTAAGGCCTGTAGCGTGGTGATCTATGATGAGCTGGCTGGAATAGGTGAGGTTTCAGATAGCTTCTAAACCTCCTCCTCTGGACACAGGCAGCCTTGCAAAGGCTTCCTCCAGTTTTCTGAGAGTCTCAGCTTTTCATGCACAAGACGCAAAATGGACATCAGATATGCTCAAAACATGCAAAAAGGGAGTGCAACTGGTTGTGTTTTGTTTTGTTTATGGTAAACTGGAAATTCAGATCCAGATGCCACTTATCCAGGTAGATCTACAATGTTGCTGTACCCTTTTCTGCCAGACTCTTCTAGCTGTTTTTATTTGGCTCTTTTGATTTGACCAAGACGTTATGAATGCTGCTCTCCAAACAACCCATCAGTAACCTTCTTCCTGCATTAGGATGGGATGCTACAGTTTGCTTTGCAGAGCCTGTGTCCCACTCTAGACCTGTAAATTAAGTAACTGTCAGATTCTCCAAGAATGGAATAACCTGGTATCCGTGCAAGTATGCTGTGTCAGCCTAGAAGATTTAAATTCTGCTGCTAATCTTTTGCTAATCATCTTAAACTGAACTGGGACTTGGAATAACCGTGATTTGAATAACCTTGTCTTCAAATTAAATTATAGAAACAACGCACAAAGGGAAAACAGTGTATTGCTTCTTTTAATGTGTATGCTAAATGGAGGAATGTTTTGCCTTTTGCTAAGACTAGCAATGATCAGAGTACTAGTGCTAGATGCTTAATGACTCCTTATTTCAGATCCTAGTAAAATTGTGCAGTTTTGTGTCCCCGGCGGAAGAGCTGGCTCAAAAGGATGATCTCCAGCTTCTGTTCAGTGCAATAACCTCATGGTGCCCTCCCTATAATCTGCCTTGGAGGAAGAGTGCAGGAGAAGTACTAATGACCATATCGCGTCATGGCCTTAGTGTCAATGTAGTGAAATACATTCATGGTATGTATCTGTCTTCAATATTATTTATTGGTTGTTTTTTGGGGTTGTTTTGTTGGTTTTTTTTTTTTCTGTTGCTCTTTCATAGTTTTCTTAGTTATGAGATAGGCATAAAAATAATAGATCAAGGAAAACTTCCAGGCTTTTTGTAAGTATTTACATATATGTAGAATCTCAGAGCACTTCTATAGTTTCTCTTATGTTTTGGTATAGCATAGAGATGTCTGAGGAAGTTGCAGGAAGAGGAACCAGGGCCGTGTGTTCTGCTGACACAGGTTGAGCTATTAGACGCCCATGAAAGCTGCTGCTCTGTAGTAAATACAGGTGCATTATGCAAACTGGGAAGAGTTAATTTGGGTGTGCTGGGAGAAGATTCTTTCTCCTAGACACCTTGCTTTTACAGGAAGAGGCTGAGTAAGACTGTTAAAACCACCACTGATTTGCAGTGTGCTCCCTGTTATTCAAGACATCAGGGGTAGCATACCCTGATAACAGCAATACCCGTGTAATAACAGGCACTAGAAAATGCTTGAGGGAGCATGGTGTATGGGCACAGAAGCACTTGAGAACTTTCAAGTGCTGACTGATTGAACAGCCAACGGGCTTCCTCCCCTGTGGTTCAGCCCAGCTTCCCCAACCCAAGCACATTGTCTCTAGGGCCTGGCCCAGGGAGGCTCTGCTTTGCTTGTCAAAGACCCATGCCTATGCCCAAAGGGCACAGCAGTGGGTCTTAGTACCAGCAATACTGGTGCTTCTGGGAAGCATACATGTAGCCTGTCTCAGGGCCTGCGTCAAAGCCAAGTGTGGAGATTTTGGGACACAGCTGGGAAAAGCCTGGCTGCTAGATGGGTTTCCAGCCCCTGTATTATTTTCCCTGTTGGCTGGCTGACTAGATCACTGACCATTCGACCAGCCTGCGTTTCTTCTGCTGGGCCCTTGTTTTTCTCGCCTTGCCATGCAACTCGCAGATTACAGGTTTTGTACATCCTGAAGGCCAAATCAAAATAATCCCATGGGCTTAATCTAGCCTATGAGACACCAAATGATGGAAGCAATCAGAATCATTCAGTTTTATCTCCTGTGCTTTTTTGAGAGAAATAGCATCCTGACTGTCTCAGGCATGGAAACTCACATACGGGGATATTTCTGTAGCTGGTTACAGGTTTTGGTAGCTGATATGAGTAGTACTTTATTCATCATGTATCTTTGCAAGGGACTAGTTATCCTCTGCTTAGTAAGGGCAGCTGCCAAACTGGGTCATGACAAAAAATTTGCGAGAGCAAAGCAAGATGAAAACCAGTGTTGAAAAGTATGTTGGCAGCCTGGGACCAGCTTTGATTACAAAATACTCATGTTGCATTTATTTAAAACTGCATAGGTGTTTAGGTATGCTGGTAGAATATGTTTCTATTATATTTAGGGCTTTTAGACTACAGGAACACATAGAAAGCATTTGTAGTTTTTAAATTGGAATGAGTGTTGAAGTAAACTAACATCCTTATCATACATTTTAGTGGTGTACACCTACTGGAAAAAAAGAAACCCCCAGTTTCCTCACACCGTGGAAAGCAAGTAGTTACAAGGCTTCACAAAACCATTTGGACAGTTTATGGAATACGTTACCCTACTGCTCCACATATTTCACAGAAAAATTCAGTCTGTGTTTTCTCTTGTGCTAGCAGCATGTTTCAGTTCCAATGAGAAAGATGTGTATGTACAGTATCACTTGTAAGCATAGAATAGTAATCAGTTAGGTATTTCAGATAGGACTTAAATGGTAATAGGTATTTTTCCTGCATCTGTAACAGCCTTCCAGTGGGTTTTTGATGAGTGTAGAAGGTGTACGTGTATATGTCAAAACGTGATGAAGCACAACAAAGAAAATAACTAAGTTTTGACTGTGTCCTTTGGCATATTGCAGCTACTACCATTATCACTTCTCCATGGGCTTGATCCACAGAGGAGTGAGGGTGGCATATCAAAAGATATTCTAGGTTCTTTAAAAAGTGAAATAAAATCTTAAAAAGAAAGCCATTCAACATTCCCTGTTACTTGTTGATTAAAAAAAAAAAAAAGAACCTGACTTAAGAGATAACATCTGTCAAAAGGTACATCTCATATTCAGGAAAAAAGCTACAACATTTTATGGTATTCTAAGGAGCATCTTTTCACTGTCTCATGCTTTGATTTGATCTCTGGGAAATTTTGTTCTTGGTTTAACGAGAAAGATTTGCACTTGCCTTGAGCATGTTGTGAGGTTAAAGTAGCTGATAATTGAAAGGAGCACCTTTAAAACAGGAGTGCAACCTAAAATCTAACTGGAGATTTGGCAAAGCTTTTTGCAACAGGACCAATAAACTGATGGGAGTGTGAGAAGCGTGCAGAATGAGGCAAGCTGTCTCTCTTTGATCAAGATTTATCAAACAAGCAAATGTGCCTGCCAAAGAAAGGCTAACCAGAGTAACAATAAGAAGACATGGTGTAACGACTTATGTGTAGGGTTTTACCTGACATCAGCAACAGGTTAGGTCAGTTATTTGTATAACTTTTTGTTTTAAAAGAAAAAAAGATGTTTTAGACATATTTACAGTTGCCATATTGGTCTTTTTTTCTGCTGAGTTATCTGGTCAAATTTTTTATGTTTCCATATTTATCTACACAGTCTCCTCCTTAGAAGAGTAAAGAATTATAAAAGGGGGACAAGAGTTGGCAAAAAGAGGTTACGGTTCTGATCCAAAGCCACTTGGGAATCTTAGTTGTCTTCAAGTGCTCTGTGATATTTAATGTTATGTGATAAGAGAGAGTTAACTAAGTTCCTTATTGCTTATTGACTCATTACTAAGTTACGCTTCTTGCTGTGATTAATGTCACAAAAATCCTAAATTTCTTAATTGTGATTCTTTCAGAAAAGGAATGTTTGTCCACGTGTGTTCAGAACATGCAGCAATCTGATGACCTTTCTCCCCTAGAAATAGTTGAGATGTTTGCTGGGCTTTCTTGTTTTCTCAAAGACTCCAGTGATGTATCCCAGACGTTGTTGGATGATTTTAGGATATGGCAAGGATACAACTTCCTCTGTGACCTCCTCCTCAGGTACGTAAAAGTGCTTGAAGGAATGCAACAGATCACCAGTCTTTTTCTGAAAGGATTTATTAACAAAGAATTGGTGAATAGGCTTGAAGAAATAAGTGATTATAGGTTATTATGAAATTAAGATATTAGAGCCACACCTGAAATTGTTATTCTCACCATTTATGAAAGTACATTGTTTAACTTACTCACTGGTACTGTTACTACTAAATGTTTCTGTATGTGCTAAGAAAGCAGATGCTTAAAAACAACTGGTACTAAATATTTAGAAAGAATTCAGAAAATAAATTTTGCCTGCAACTACTGATTTTTGGGTTTGGTTGGATTTTATTTTTGTTTTGTTTTTGTCTAGAGACACAGTTTTTTGATGGTCTTGGCAGTAATTGGTTAACAGTTGGATTTGATGACCTTAAAGGTTTTTTCCAACCTGAACAATTTTATGACTGTTTTGTTTTAACATCCTATCATAATGGAAAATCATGTACATAGATGTGGTGCAGGCTACTTAGTATTGAAGAGACATTTTTGTATGTAAGCTCTAATAGCAGAGTGCTGAAGAGAACTCTCATGTTACTAGGGAATCAGTGTATGTATGTGCAGTTTTTTATTTGTGTTTTTATTAAAGGTATGCTAACATCCTAATGCATCACAAAATATGGTAATGAAAATGCCTACCCAGACAAAAATTGTACGTATGATCCACCTGTGATTTTATTTCTTTCCATGGAAGAAGCTTCATTCTTTTTTTTCTCAGTATGCTGCATTATTTGTATCAAATCCATGGTCTATGTTGCTTTGTTTGGATATGAAGTTTCCTGAAGCAGCATGTTTAGCTGTTGAAATAGTTGTTTTACAAATCCAAACTGGGAAATCATGTCTATGAGTGTACACCTTATATATATATACCTTATGACCTTATATATATGACCTTATACTTGGGCCAAAGATGCTTAGAAAATGTGCTATAATGGCCGTTAATGAGAAGTGTTAATGTTGCTGTCTCCCTTTTTCAAGCCATTAATTTTTGGGTGTTAGGATGCTAGGTTTTGGCACCCAAATGTTTGAACTAAATTTTCTGCCACATAGTATGATTAGGGGTTTAGGGTTTTCCATTTGTTTTAGATAGATACCAGACATAGACATCGCATTTGAATTTTTGATGACTTAAAAGGAAAATGAGAATTGTTCTAGGATTTTGAGTCCATTTTTAGGGTTTGATCTGATGGTGTTGCTGGTGGGAAACAGTGGTTGGAATGGGATGTTAGCATTTCTATCCTCATGCATTCCAAGGTAAGGGTCTGTAGTTCTAATAAAATGCTTCATTGTGTGCTTCTGATTGTTAGGCTTCTACCAAGATAGCATTTCATTAGCATAAAATACTAACTTCTCGAAGTGGCAGATATAGTCTAGCAAGTTAATTACAGATTTGTTTAATGACAGACTATCTAGACATTTTCCTATCCTTCATGTTTGTAAGAGGATTTTAAAAGTAATTTTCATGTCTGTGCTGCTTTTTAGCAGACTATTGAGTTCAAGGAAGGATTTACAAGGTGAATTTCTACAGCAAATAAATGTATGCTGTCATAAATATAACATTTGACTGACTTAATGGTATGAAATACGAACAGAGAACATGTGAAATACTGCAGGAACAGGACAATGACAGTGTGATCTCTAAATTAATGGAGCAAAATAGGAGAGATATCTTATTAAAGTGATTTGAGTTGAAATAAACTAGTGTTGCTAACTTGATCTATTGTATCTTCTTTAGATTAGAACAGGCAAAAGAAGCTGAGTCTAAGGATGCTTTGAAGGACTTAGTTAATTTGATAACTTCCTTAACAACGTATGGTGTCAATGAATTAAAGCCAGCTGGTGTTACCACTGGAGTACCTTTCCTACTACCTGGATTTGCAGTCCCACAGCCTGCAGGCAAAGGTTAGTAATACTGAGAAGCTCCGTATTACACAAACCATTTGCAATTGAGTCTAGGTTCTTTTGTAAGATTGCAGATCAAATACTTAGTTCTGTTGGTCTCAAAGGTTGTATTTTGTGGTTGGTACCCAGAGAAGAAAGTGCAGGGCTTTTGTCTCTGAGGACTAAAGGCTGAGTCAGACATCTCTCACTGCAAAGCTGACAGTTTCTGTGTGGCCATTGTAAGAGATTATCATAATGGAGACATGCAGTGGTTTGATTTATGGTGTTTTAAGCTGCTCTTACTAAACTGATGTGAAAGGCTGTTGGGCTGGTTTGATTTTTTTTTTTTTTTTTTTTATCTTTTGTATTTTAAATTATTATTTTTGTTCCCCCCCCCAGTCTGCTTTCTGTTAGCTTTTGTCAGCTTAGGCAAGTGTAACTTACCAGCTGAAATCTGTTGTTTTGTCATCAGTTTTCACAGTGTGGCGAAATATGTGGTGTGCTTGCAACCACGGTCAATTACAAGACAGAGAGAAGGTTGCAGAAGTCTGAGGGTAGAAAGGGTTTTGTAAAAAAACTCTTATTTTTCATGTCCAGTGTATAAACTTAAATTTCAAGTAAGTCTTGTATGTAACTAAGGAGTTTGGAATTTAATAGTGATCATGGAGCTAGTTTTATTACTTGGGCTTTTAAAGGGATTTAGTAATACCAGGTCTACAAGAAAAATTCTTGTAATAGGTTTATGTTTATAGATTTATAGGCTAATGGATTTGCTTTCACTGTTTCTCTTGTATATCTAGGTTCCTTGGACAATGACTTCCTTTCTTGTGTACTGAGAGAGTTCTTTGTTCACGGGAATTGTTTTCCCTTTGCACTAAATAGAGAAAAAGGTCATAGTCCCACTCGAAGCTTAATTTCTCCATGTTTTGATAATATACTTATTTTTGCTTAAGATAATCAGCTTTTCCAATTCAAAAGAATGAGAGAACCATGGACTATTGCACTCTCCAAAGGAATTCTTCTATTTAATTTTCTTGTATTTGTCACAGCATCTCTCAGTTCCTTTTACCTGCTTTTTGTTATGTTGGCAAGTTGTCTTTTTATGAAGACCTTATTAGCTGCTTTTCTTAATTGCGTCTATTTAAATCCTTTTAGTTCTTTGAATTCTGAAGAGCTGGTTAAGATTTGGGCTCTTCAGGGGTCCTCACAATAATCGAAGATAATTTGTTAATCTGCTTGATTAACAACTGCTAATATCAAATTAGAATATAAATAGTTGTTTCAATCACTACCCATGTTCCTGTCACATTTAATAAGCTCTAAATCCCTTTTTTAACATTCTTGACTGTAAAGAAAGCATGTAAAAAATGTCCTTTTAGGAACAACTGTGTGACTTAAATTGGACAACTTAGTTTATAAACAGTGAAGAGAGCAGCATTCCACAGAGCGTATGTAATGAATTCTTTGTTTATGAAAAGGTTTTTAAATCAGGTTAACAGTTTGCTCACAGCTTGTTTGAAAATAAGATTTTATTTTTAGAGAATCCGAAATGCTTTGTTTGGAATGCTTCAAGTTCTTATTCTTGATTGTTAATTTTTTAAAAATAATTTTTTACCAGTAGTTGTTTTTTACATCATGGGATTTGTCCACTGTGACTTGTAGTGTTCCTACAGAAGTTAAAAAAGTTGGCTTTGGGGCATTTCTTTGGTAGAATAATATCTGCCCATGGAAAAATTTGTGGGCCACAGAGAACACTAATGAATGATGCATTCCTTGGCTAAATGAAGTAAGTTTCAATTTGAAAGTACTTACAAGAAGAAACTTGACTGAGCTTTTAAAGATGTGAGGTCTTTGTGTGCTAATATTATAGCTACCTTATACTTTACAACTCTTTCCGTTTGTTTTCATTCCCTAATTGTTAACCGTACTGGACCCTGCCAAAGCTTTCTTATTTGCAGGTGTGATTTCCAAAGCTAGACCTGTGCCACCTTTCAATACCGGTATGGGTGTTCATGCCATTTATTCCAGGCCTGAGACAAAGCAGCCTCTCTATGGAAGGAAGGTGACTGCTGGCCGTACGCTGCCATGTGGAGTTTCTCTATATGTAGCTTTTGCCTCTCACAGGCAATTGCCAAAGTTTGGAAGCAAAAAGATAATTTGGAGGCCATACATGCTGTATAACTCTGAACCTGGCTGATGAGGATTTGTCATTGCTTACTGCTCTGTTGAGTGAGGGGATATGGATGGCTGTTATTCTAAACTTAACCCGCCAAACACTTGTAAGGGACAGAGTTGTGTTCTGCATTATGGAATACAGAACATGTTGCTGTCACTATAATGAGTTTTCTTATGGCCTAGGTGGTTGGCAGGCAGGCTTTGTTTTGTTTCTAGAACTGTATCTTTTTGTGCATTTTAACAATAGGTCAGCTTGCTTACCTATTTTAAAGAAATGATCTTTCACTTACCTGCCTACGTAAACACTTTCAAGGAGGAAAATGCCATCTTAATGTACAGTAGATTGCAGGATTTGCACTGCAAGTGATTGTGCAAAGGCTTTTTTGAAAGAGTCAGTTCTAATAAAAACTTTTATTATACTTGACATACTGTTATTTTATTCACACTTATTAAAATGCATGGATCATTATTAAGTGTACTCATTGCTTATGATGACTAAGAACTTTCTGTTTCCTTTTTCTTCCCATCCCACTTTGTTTCCTGATTTAGGTCACAGTGTGAGGAATATTCAAGCCTTTTCAGTCCTCCAGAATGCATTTTTGAGAGCAAAAACCAGCTATCTAGCACAAATCATCCTTGATGCCATCACAAATATTTATATGGCTGACAACGCCAACTACTTCATTTTGGAATCGCAGCACACCTTGTCTCAGTTTGCAGAGAAAATTCCTAAACTTCCAGAAGTGCAGACCAAATACTTTGAAATGCTGGAATTTGTTGTCTTCAGTTTGAATTACATACCCTGTAAAGAACTAATCAGTGTGAGCATCCTTTTAAAATCCAGCGCTTCTTTTCAGTGTAGCATCATTGCCACGAAGACACTCCTTAAGTTTACCCGCCATGACTACATCTTTAAGGATGTCTTCAGGGAAGTGGGACTTCTGGAGGTGATGGTAAATCTTCTTCATAAATATGCAGCTCTTCTGAAAGATCCCACTCAGGCAGTGACTGATCAAGGTAGTGTGTACTCTTCTATTTTACTAATAAGTATCTCTTTTATTGGCTGGAAATGGTGGAGGCTAGCACTTAAGAAGAGGAAGGAGGGAGTCTAAACATGTATCTCAAGGGCTGAGTTGTGCTGGGGGCTGCTGTGCCATCTTAAAAGCTCATTGGAATTGCTTCTCTCTTAAAGTCCTGTGAGAATCATAGAATAGTTAGAGTTGGAAAGGACCTTAAGATCATCAAGTTCCAACCCCCCCTGCCATGGGCAGGGACACCTCACACTAAACCATGCTACCCAAGGCTCTGTCCACCTCAGCCTTGTACACCGCCATGAATGGAGCATTCACAACTTCCTTGGGCAGCCCATTCCAGTGCCTCACCACCCTCGCAGTAAAGAGAAGCTCAAGGCAAGCTTCAATGAAAGATAATGTACGAATGTAAAATTGTAAGAGTTCATATTTTCCTTTTTAAATGTTGTGTTTGGGGGTTTTTTAACTGTATATGCTTAATATTTGTTAGTTAATATGAAAAGAGCAAGTGAAGGAGCAATGCATCCATGGTACTCTTCTTTACAAAAGGTACTTGTGCACTTCATTGCATTTAGCCCTAGCTTTGAAAAAAATACTGTAGAGCGTGTGTCTGAGCTTGTAGTAGGAGTATGTATTCAAGTTTGCAGACTTTTTTTAGAAGTTGAGCCTATGATTTTCTAAGAGTGTTTGTAAACCAAGAAAAGTTTTGAAAAAATTAGTTATCCTCAGAATTGAACATCTCAGAGGCTACATAGCTGCTAAGCCTGCAAAGCAGGTGCTGCTAAGTGCCCTGTATGCATACATACACACACAGAGAATTATTTTTTACATTCTTTATTCAGACTGCAGTCAAGTTAGTGTGCGTCATGACACGTATTTTTTTAATTGTAGTTCTTGGATGTTTCACCTGGTTTTATCATCTGAAGCTTCATTAGTGAGTGGTAGCAGTTGACTTTAGAGTTAGAAAGCTTTGTTGCCAGCAACCCCATTGAAAAAGACATCAGTTCTCACTTAAAATTAATGGACCAAGTTGTCATCCGATCAGAGTGCTACCTGGTGCACGTTCCCTTGTGTTGTGGCTTGCTTCTTATTAAAGTAATTAAAAAGAAAAAGTTACTCTGTGTTTAAGATGCAACTTGCAGTGTTGGTGCGTCTGTTACACCTGTTGAATCATCAGCACTTTTACTGTAATTATGTGAATGCAGTTTTGTGCTTTTGTGTGGAATTTCACTTCTCAAGTACTAAATGCTGAACAAGAAGAGATCCTGTTAAGTCTTCAAAGATGGTATATTTTTCTGGCTTCAAGAAAACAGTTGGAATGTGAAACCACATACAGCTGCAGTGGCAGACACTGAGCTCCCAGGGCTCAGAAGCTTCTGTTTAAGTTCTTGTCTTTGAATTGTTTGAAAAGTTAGTTTATATAGTTAAGGTTTCCAAGGAACACATGTGTAGACTAAATCTTAATTTGCTTTGGAATATGGTTAGGCTGCATGATCTTTGGGGAAGCAAATTAAACGAAAGATTTTGTGAAAAGTGTCAAGAAGCATCTTAGGAAAGAGTGATTTTAACCATTGCTTTGGCTTCTGAAATTACTTTTAGTTGATCCAAGAAACAGTTCATTTGAGGACCAAAAGCAGCTGGCTTTATTGGTTATGGAGACCTTGACAGTACTACTTCAAGGATCAAACACAAATGCAGGTGAGTAGAGAGACTGCTGTAAAATCATTTATAAAAAGTAACTTTTGCCTGAAAGCAAAATAGTCTTGACTTTTTGTCTTCAGGCAAGTGGGCAAACACACTGAAATACACTTTTTCTCTTGCCAGATTTTTCCAGAAAAGAGGATAGGCAGCATAAACTAGAGTGCATAAAATAAAGGAGTACAAGATAGTGTTCCTTTTTAACTTGAGTTCCTTCGCTATTGTTCACTTGAATGCAACCACCACACCCCATCACCCTCCAACAATATTATCGTAATTTGTAGTAGGGCTTGTAATACAGGTAGTATATTGAAAAATTTAAGCATATAATTAGACGTGTAGTTTGTTGTTGACAATGTCACATCTATTTAAATGTGATTAATAATGCTTGGTCTTTAATGAAAGATGGATTCCATTTTTAAAGGCATATTCCCAGTGAGTATGTCTAAATAGGGCTCTGTTATGAGTGTCCTTTTCTAAATCAAGCAGGTTTATATTATGCTTCATTAGCCAAGAATTAGTGACATTGAAATAGACAGTATGTGTATCTCATATTAGTAAAAGCTGTCTCTGAGAGCTTTTGAAATAACAGATTGAGAAAGGATGATAACTATTTTTAAATCCTTTTTGTCTGTTCCATTAGACAAAGGCTTTGGAGGCCATGAAACATCCTTATTTGTGCAGGAGATTTTTTTCCTTTTTTCAGTTCTGACTGGTGTTTTCTCACTTCTAGATTTTTGGGTTTGTTTTGTTTTGTTTTGTTTTCATTTAATGTCTCAGAAATGCTTTAAGAATGAAGTCCTGAAAATTGTCCAGCTTGGTTGACAGCTCACTCTTTAAACATTAGTTCCTGGCCTAATGACATAAAGCTTGTAATTTATTTTTTTTTTCTTTTCTGGTTTTGCCTAGGCAAATTTTTCTATTTAAATTCAGGCCCAGTGTTGGAGTTGTCTGTAGCATTTCACTGTTGTGTTGTTTTCAAATTCTGTTTTGTTTCAGCTTGTGGTTTCAAACCACTTTCAAAGATAGCTTTTGAATTCTGCCTACTGAACGTTTACAACATCTGTGAGCTTGGCTCTGTCCATGTACTTAATAATTAAGATCTTCATTCCATCAGAAAACACATTATGGCACTCAAGATAAACCCCAGTTGCATGCCCTTAGTCAAAACAGAAAGGCATTGCAGCGAAGCAGAGGTTATGCCAAGCTGATGTTTCAATTAGTTATACATTCAGTCTGTCATGACTGCGTTTAGACTATTTTGTCAAGTTGCTTATAAGAAAGCTGTAGATGACACTGCCAGAAGCTTTGCTGAAGTGAGATGTGTTTCTTTCTCACTTTTTGTCCATGGAGCTACGTCTCCTGTCAATGGAAAGGAAAAAATCCATGATCTTTGATTTACTAGATGAATCTCTTTAGTGATAAACCAAGAAGCCAGTGAATTAGGCTGAAATAAGGAGGTTTCAGAGGGGAGTTGTAATAGATTACAGGTGAATTGTAATCAGTTACTCATACATCATTAAGTTTTGGTTTTGGCATGAAGGTACATGTGAAGGCTTTCATATAAGGAGAAATAGAGAAAAAAAATACCAAAGCCAAACAAAAACCCCTCAGGATTGTTTGAATTCTAAGGAAATAAGATGTGATGGTGTAAGTATATGATGATAGCATCTCTGAAGGATTGGAACTACCTCGTATTTTAGAGGCAGCAGGTCTTTGTCCATAGGACTGGACTATATGTACCTGTGTGGTATAAGGATCTGTGGTGCCTGAGCCTTGCTCCTGTGAGATATGGATTGTGATCTGAACTCACCTGACTTGTGAGAAATCCTTGGCTGCTATTAAATGGTAAGAAGCTTGAAGCAGCCATCAGTACCTCATTGCTACTTCTCACTGCCAAGTTAATCTCCGAGTATCTGCCAGAAAAACACAGAGGGTAGTGTAAAATGCATCACAGCTCTGGGATGATGCCACAGATGTTGTTTCTGGGGACTCCTGGAAAGTTAAAGGGCCTCATTTCGTCAGTAGCTCTCCAAGTTGAGGAGTATGACAGAGCCGTACAGGAGGAGTTAAGAAACCATTTCTCAAAGGCGTTGTGTTTGCTGTCTGTGCATCATGACTGGGATGTGAGCCCAGTGGCACTGTCTTCAGAAGCCAGCAGAGGTTTTAGGTCATCACAGAGGCATAAATAGGCATTGTGCAGAATTGCAGTGGTTCATACCACACTCAAAGCTTGGTTTCTGATCTTAAACTGATATCTCTGATAAGGTTTTCTGGATATTGCTTAACTGATAAGCAAATTTCAAAGAAGAAATATGTGTGTCCAGACCAAGGCAGGTGCACTGGATAGTTGGGAATCTAGATCGAGAGTGGGAGAAGCATAAAATGTTACCTCAGTGTCTCTTAAAATAGGAGACCTGACCCGATAGGAGATGCGCTTTGCCTGTAAAAGGATACAACCAATTTAACTGTCTCAGGGTTTGAAGCCTCTCCTTTTGCCTTGCCTAAGTCCATATCTCATCCAAAGAATGTCAGAGAAAGCAGGAGGCAGGAAATTGAAAATGGATAGTGAGACTAAGTTTTGTGTGTGTACATTAGAGAGAATAAACATTGTCCTGACTAGCTTGTTAATCCCGAACTTGGTCTTTTAAACTGCTCTTTCGTTTATGGTCACAAGGAAAATGACTCCTTTGGTGCAGTAATGCAGTATTAATCCATTTCCCTACTCTATTTTAATCTTCAGTAATTAACTGCTACATTAACGATTAACAATTGATTTAGGTACTGCTACTACTAGAAATATATGTGCCATATACTAGTTTGGTTTTTATGATCTTTTCAGAATCAATTTTCATTTAATTTTCGGCTAATATTGCTCATGTGTTCTTCTAAGTATCCTGTTAGCTTGAGAACTGTTATTTTACTTAAGCTTTATTTCTACAAAGACAGGTCTTGCCACTAGAAAACGACAGAATCTTAGCATCTTGTGGATAGACCGACTCACTTCTCAACCAATGCTTCCAGTTTTCTCATCTTGTCCAGAAGCAGTCTAGTTATGTTTTTGGCAATGAACTAAATTTAATAAAAGCATTATCCTTAACTAAAACAGCATATAGTCTTCTCTAAAGATGGAGGGTTTCATGTTTTTCTTTTTCTTTATTTTGTCCTGTGACTCTCTGAGCTCTAGCATGAAAAGAATAACTACTGTTGGAGTAATAGAATTAAAGGAAATTGGAACCAATTTGTATCCTTGTACTCAGCACCTTTAGTGAAAAATATTGTTAGAAGAATATCTTTCAAGTTCTATTCTTGTTTGTGGTAGGAGAGGAAAAATAGTTATAAGTCCTTAAGCATCCATAGGTCTAAACCCCTGCCATTCAACCTGTAAAAATTAAAATAAACACCTTTCATGTTTTGTCATTGTTATTTGTTACTGACTGCATTTTTTTGTACTTTTTATGTGCTTATCCTCACCCCTCTCTTTCTGAGTAGGTATTTTCAGGGAGTTTGGTGGTGCGAGATGTGTGCACAACATAGTAAAGTATCCTCAGTGCCGACAGCATGCCCTGATGATCATCCAGCAGTTGGTGTTATCACCTAGTGGAGAAGATGATATGGGCACTTTGTTGGGACTGATGCACTCGGCTCCACCTACAGAACTGCAGCTGAAAACGGACATTTTGAGGGTAAATGAAGTAGTGCTGATGACTCGTTCTCCTAAGCCCCTGTTTTAAAAGAGAAAACACTAAGAAGGGCATTGGATTGCATGGATGGTATTTAGCTACTGAATGTGGATTGTCTCTGAAGCTGAAATTAGATGCATGGTTTTTATTTTCTTCCATCTGTCCATGGCAGGTTTCAGAATCAGAGATGAAGGCTAGCAAGTGAGTATGTGTGTTTAGCATCATCACTTTTAATCAGCCTCAGTGGATAGGAAATGAGGTTCTGGAGTTATGATAATAATCCCTGGTGGAGAATTATTTAGTTAAAAAAAACCGAGAATACATGAGGCGGGGAGAAAACAACCATGTAACACATAAGTTGATTTTCAGTGCAGACTTGCATTTTCCTGTGGCAGGATTATTTTATTTTACTAATTTGCTATTTCTAAATGTTGAATTAGTTTATGTAAATGTAAATTGTAATGACCATAGCAGAAGATAAAGCCAAAGAACTTTGTTGCTTCAGCAAAACTGTGGAAGTTGAGAAAGTAAGACTGTGAGTGGAGAAGGGAGAAGACTATCACTGTATTCTGTCATATAAGGTCTTTTGGCTGCTAATCTAGACCCAAAAATTCTTCTCAGAATAGCTAATGTTATTTTAGTAAATTGACATACTCTTTATTTTAGGGTAAAAAAGCTGAAGCAAGTAGCATTAAGTAAATGAGTCTTTTGGAGAGAACTCAGACATCTAAGTTCATCTCTGTTCAAAGGACCTGTAATATTTCTCTGGCAGATGAGTAACTTAATATTATTCCAAAAGACAGAAAGGAAAGTATTACGATGATTCGTTTGACATGTTTTGTCTCTCAAGGTTTTCAGGGTTTTTTTGAGCATGTCTCATTCATGATACTTTAGGGGAGAGAAAGAGTATTGCAGCTCCCCAGCAGATTCAATATCCAAAGTCAGGTTTCTGTCCTTCATCTGACCTGTTTTATTTGTCTTCAATTGGTGCTGTTTTCAGAAGTTTTGGTTATGGGACTGACAACCCAGAATGGTGCAGTGATGTGTCTCTTACTGTTTATCCAGGTTTGACAGGAAATGAGATACTGCCTTCAAAGGAATGATAGTCTGACTGTTTCGCTACCCATCTTCTGAGTACTTAAATAAACCCAAACATGATTCTGAAGTAAACTCCTGGGAATGGAAGATGCCCCTAGCCTATTTTTCTTTATCAGTAATGTTTTTCTGCTGTTTGTGTGCTTCATGTAGAGAGACTTTTTATTCTATATTCCATATTCTCATGTGGGTCAAACTTCCCATGACAGCTGTTTTTTTGTTTGTTTTTGATTGGGTTGATAGGCTTCCCACTCCCTGAATTCACAGATAAATTAGTGTTATTCTCTGGTACCTAGATTCATGCAGTTTCTGCTGTTTATACTGTGGCTTTGTATTTGTTCAGCCAGTAAGGTTTTATCCATGTTTGTTTCTCTCAGTCTTATTTTTAAAGAGCAACTCCTACAATCAAGTTTCACTCAATTCAGAGATCTATGGGTTTTGTTATAGAGGGAGGGTAAAAGCAAAGGGGGGTGGTTTTTTTTCTAACTCTTTGCTGACATTTTTATGTTTGAGTGTTGTTGTGGCTTTGTGGCTGCTAGGTGCTTATGCATTGTAGATATCTGGGAGACCTGTGTTAAGATACTCCGAGGCTTAGATTTGTCGTTGCTACAGGCAGTTGTTTGCCCACCCTATTTGAAATTGTTTGTGAAGTATGATAGCAGAGTAGATTCCTTTCCAACAGTTATATTCTCTGCCTTGTCACTAAGGGAATTACCTGGGGATTTTTGGTTCCATTCTAGGCTTGGTCAAGTTTTTTCTGTTGGCAGGTTTATTTATCCTTTTAATTTCTTATTTCTAAATTAGAGGCAGTGCTTTTTATTTTGTGAGAACTTGAGGATGGGGACCCTTGCAGTAGACAGTTGATCTTTGAAGACTTCAGGCATTACCAAATTCTGACCAAAGACATGAGGATTTTCCTAGCATATCAAGCAGAAACATTTTTATATTTTTACAAGCTGTTTGTAATGCTGCTGCTTTATTTTTTGTTTCTTCTTCTTCATTTTGATTGTTTGTTTTGTCCATAGGCCCTACTCTCGGTGCTGAGAGAAAGTCACCGCACAAGAACTGTTTTTAGAAAAGTTGGTGGATTTGTGTATGTCACATCTTTACTCGTTGCTATGGAAAGGTCTTTGTGCTCACCCCCTAAGAATGGCTGGGAGAAAGTAAACCAGAATCAAGTGTTTGAACTGCTTCACACTGTGTTCTGCACATTGACTGCAGCAATGCGCTACGAGCCAGCCAACTCTCATTTCTTCAAAACAGAGATCCAGTATGAAAAACTGGCAGATGCTGTTCGATTACTTGGCTGCTTCTCAGACTTAAGAAAAATAAGTCCCTTGAATGTCTTCCCTTCAAATACACAACTGTTTCAAAGACTTTTGGAGGATGACCTAATATCCCTGGATTCTGTGTCACCTACACTAAGACACTGCAGCAAACTTTTTATTTACCTCTACAAGGTAGCAACAGACTCTTTTGACAGGTATGAACTTTGCTTCTCCCCCCTCTTTCTTTTTTCTGTCTTCCTGCCCTTCCTCTTGCCCCACCCTGATGTTCCCCAAAGTATTTTTCTTCAGATATGTTCATTGCAAGATTTTTTTGTATTTCCATGTTAATCTGTTTCTTTGTTCCTTCACTCCAGCGAGAGGAATATAATGTGTCAACATCTGACCAAATATTGACTTAGCTTGCTTGCCTTCTCCAGGGTATGCACTGTTCTCTCTGATGTTGAATGTTTTCGTCACAGCAGCAATTAAGACAGATGTCAGTTTATTATATATGATGTCTTGAAGCAACCTGTTGGTTGATAGGCAAAATGTCTGGTTGCTTTATGATACAGAACTACTAGATTTTTATGCTTTTATTAAGTCAAACGAAAAATTGGTTGTTGAACCTCACACCTTCATGTTTCCTTTTATATGGGACTTTAAAGTAAGAAATTAGATAATATCATGATGGATTTAAAATCATAGAATCATTTATGTTGGCAAAGACACTTAAAATCGTTGAATCCAGCTGTAAACCCAGCACTGCCAAGTCCACCACTAAACCACGTCCCTAAGGGGCACAGCTACTTAGGAGGTATCTTTTGCATACCTCCGAGGATGGCGTCTCCACCACTTCCCTAGGCAGCCTATTCCAGTGCTTGACATTCGTTTCTGTGAAGAAATTTTTCCTACTATCCAATCAAAACCTCCCCTGGCACGACTTGAGGCCATTTCCTTTTGTCCATTTGTGTGTGATCTGTGAGAAGAGACCAACACACACCTTGCTACAACCTCCTTTCAGACAGTTGTGGAGAGTGCTAAGGTCTCTCCCTCAGCCTTCTTTTCTCCTTACTAAATGCACATAGACTGAATGTTTTGAT
Source organism: Psittacula echo (assembly GCF_963264785.1). NCBI lineage: Eukaryota > Metazoa > Chordata > Aves > Psittaciformes > Psittacidae > Psittacula > Psittacula echo. Next base: position 63,840,342 of record NC_137735.1, read on the forward strand.
GGGTTGGCACATTCTTTAAAGTTCTGGCTAGTCTGTAACTGGGAGACACTCACAGAGTTAAACAACTAGAATTTAAGTTATACTTGAGATTTGAAATGAACAGTAATGTGTGTCTTAAAGTTGATTCAAAATGAAAACAAAACTTGCTGAAGTATGCATTGAAAATTGGCTTGTCTTGCAGTAGTTCTTTCCCAGAGTTTGGAGTACAAAACAGTAAAACACAGACCTAAGCTTCATCTCTGGGACCTTGGAGCTTCTACACCCCAGCTATTTAGTGCATGTGACACTGTTTTAATAAGATGGACCACCCGGTTAGTATAACACAGGGTCTGATTTTTCCAAGCATTGTCTCTGTATGTTGAGGTATTAATAGAGCTGCCAGTTGGTCAGGCTTCTTAAGCTGAGTGACTAGTAAAATACAAACTTCATGGGTTTGTTAACAAACATTTTGCCAACAAAAGAGCGATTCTTAATGCTTTTCTCTTGTTTAAATAACCAACCAACCAATAAACCTCCAAACCACACCCCCAAAAAAATACAAACAAAACCCCTCCAAAACAAACACAAGCCAAGCACAGAAATCAATTTACTTGGTAGAATTTTCAAGTATTATTAAAGCATTCAGATAGGGGAAGGAAAATGTGTATTAAGAATGCTTTGTACATATTATATAACATTGACTAACTGGAGTATGAGGAATCAATGGGGTAAGTAAATCCCATGGTGGTGTTGTATAAGATACTTTTTTTAGTTCCTTTTTTATTTTCTCTCATCTTCAATAACTGCATCCTGCCTTTTTTCTCAGAGTTTTTGATCATCATTCTTTGTTAAATTTACATTGATTTTATTTCTTACCCATGTTAGTTACATGGTAGCTAACTGTTAATTTACTGAGGCTTTACTTTCTCCTCGCAATTTTCACTGTTTAACATTAGAAGATGTTCTGTTTTGTGGGATCATATCAATAAACCTTTGCCGAGTAATGAACAAGCACTGCAGCGTCATGCCATGAAACAAGTACACTCTTTGCATGCCTATGTGTTTACCTGATGAGTGTCGTTCAGCAGTGTCCTTGTCACCTGTGTTGTTTCTGAAGAATGGATCCCAGTAATGATTTTTTTGGTGCTTTGGTAAAACTAACAAGCTTATGGCCTCTGGTTTCTTCTCTAACCTATCTGTCCTACCCCTGTCTGTTTTGTCTATAGTCGTGCAGAACAGATCCCTCCTTGCCTGACAAATGAGACTTCTCTCCCCTCTCCCTGGGGTACGCCAGCTTTGTCCAGGAAAAGGTACCGACCCTTCAAAGAGAAGTTGATCTTGCTTCTGATTTCTCTCTCACTGTTGTGTTTCTTGGTTTGTGCTTTCTCTTTCTTTCCTCTCAAGCTGCTATTTTTCCTGAATTGTGCTTTTTTACTTGTGTATTTACTGGATAAAATCAATGTAAAGGTGTATTTCATAGTGAATCCTAGGTAGTAATGCTAACGGACGAGATTAGAGGTGTCTCCAGACTCCTGAAGCGCTTACACTTAAGTTCATGATTCAAAACCAAATAAGGTCTAGTATAAGAAATGGTCTAAGGGATGTATAAATGGCACTCTCAGGGGCAGTCAAAGAAATTCAGACTGTGCTAGTAGATCAAGTAATGCAGCAGGATTTCTTTTTGCTTGAGTAATTTTTCAAGAAAAGGTGCTTTCAGTAGGAAGGTGGATGGCTTGTGAAGGTGCTCATTTGTTAGTAATTGCAAAGGATTAAAAATAGAAAATGAACCTGTCAGTACTTGAATACCAAATGATGTAGAGGCATGTTAAATTAAAAGGCTTGGAAAGAAAGCACAAATGGCACAATTCAGAAATCCTAGTATCCACTTTCCTTACAAAGCTACTATCTTTTTTTTTTTTTGCATCCTAATGTGAGATTTTTTTTCTTTAAAAACAAACAAACAAGTTTACTGATCCAGCTACAATGTGACTTACAGGCCTGTGCAAATGATGAAAAAGAGATTTTTCCTGGAGCCCCTAGGGAAGGGGGCAGCCATTCTTTATCTGAAGATGCAGGTTAGGCAGGCATTTGCTTTTGAAGGCTAAAACAACGTTTGGAAGACTGTGGGTTATCCGAGGTGTAGGTGCCATGTGTGGAAAATACAGTCATTCTGTGACTGTTTTCTGTGGAGGCTTTTTACAGCTTCATTCACAATATTAACCTCTAGCATTATGAATTGCTTTTTCCTTTACTACATTTTGCTGTTCTCCCAGGGGTACCTAGCATGGCTGCTCAGGTTCACCTGATTACTCAGACATACAGGTATGCAAAGCAGAACCCGTGCAATGCCTGCGAAACAGGAGCTGATTTCAGGGTGTAATGAGTGAAAGAGTACCAGATGGGTAGTTGATGCAGCCTGGTAATTAAAATATAAATAAATGTATGTATGAATAGATATGTTAGGCTTCCTTTTAATATTGGATAGTTTAAAAGGTCAGTATCCCTGTGGGGTGCTTTGGGCAATTCAGGTAAGCACTAGTATATTCATAGAATCATAGAATAGTTAGGGTTGGAAAGGACCTTAAGATCATCTAGTTCCAACCCCCCTGCCATGGGCAGGGACACCCCACACTAACCCATGCCACCCAAGGCCTCATCCAACCTGGCCTTGAACACTGCCAGGGATGGAGCATTCACAACCTCCCTGGGCAACCCATTCCAGTGCCTCACCACCCTCTCAGTAAAGAATTTCTTCCTTATATCAAATCTAAACTTCCCCTGTTTAAGTTTGAACCCATTACCCCTTGTCCTGTCACTACAGTCCCTAATGAACAGTCCATCCCCAGCATCCTTGTAGGCCCCCTTCAGATACTGGAAGGCTGCTATGAGGTCTCCACGCAGCCTTCTCTTCTCCAGGCTGAACAGCCCCAACTTTCTCAGCCTGTCTTCATACGGGAGGTGCTCCCGTCCCCTGATCATCCTCGTGGCCCTCCTCTGGACTTGTTCCAACAGTTCCATGTCCTTTTGATGTTGAGGACACCAGAACTGCACACAATACTCCAAGTGAGGTCTCAGGAGAGCAGAGTAGAGGGGCAGGATCACCTCGTTTGAGCTGCTGGTCACGCTCCTTTTGATGCAGCCCAGGATACGGTTGGCTTTCTGGGCTGCGAGCACACACTGAAGCCGGCTCATGTTCATTTTCTCATTGACCAACACCCCCAAGTCCTTCTCCGCAGGGCTGCTCTGAATCTCTTCTCTGCCCAACCTGTAGCTGTGCCTGGGATTGCTCCTACCCAGGTGTAGGACCTTGCACTTGGCATGGTTAAACTTCATAAGGTTGGCATCAGCCCACCTCACAAGCGTTTTGAGGTCCCTCTGGATGGCATCCCTTCCCTCCAGCGTATCAACCGAACCGCACAGCTTGGTGTCATCGGCAAACTTGCTGAGGGCGCACTCACCAATTTGGTGAGGCCACCAAATTGGTCAGGCAGGATTTGCCCTTAGTGAAGCCATGCTGGCTGTCACCAAGCACCTTGTTGTTTTTCATGTGCCTTAGCATGCCTTCCAGGAGAATCTGCTCCAAGATTTTGGCAGGCACAGAGGTGAGACTGACTGGTCTGTAGTTCCCTGGGTCATCCATTTTCCCCTTCTTGAAAATGGGGGTTATATTTCCCTTTTTCCAGTCATCGGGAACTTCACCTGACTGCCATGATTTTTCAAATAGGATGGCCAGTGGCTTAGCAGCTTCATTCGCCAGCTCCTTCAGGACCCCGGATTTTGTCAGGTCCCATGGACTTGTGTACATTTAGGTTTTTAAGATGGTCTCGAACCAGATCCTCTCCTACAGTGGGCCTAGGGTCTTCATTCTTACAGCCCCTGTGTTTGCCTTCCAAGACTTGGGTGGTGTGGTCAGAGACTTTGCCAGTGAAGACCGAGGCAAAGAAGTCATTAAGAACCTCAACCTTCTCCAAATCCTGGGTAGCCAGTTCTCCTGTTACCTTCTGAAGGGGGCCTATGTTGTCCCTAGTCTGTCTTTTACTCGCTACGTACCTATAGAATCCCTTCCTATTATCCTTAACATCCCTAGCCAAGTTTAATTCTAACTGGGCCTTAGCCTTCCTCACCTGGTCCCTAGCTTCCCGAACAGCATCCCTGTATTCTTCCCAGGCCGCCTGTCCCTGCTTCCACCTTTTATAAGCCTCTTTTTTCCTTTGAATTTTCCTCAACAGCTCCTTATCCATCCAAGGAGGTCTCCTGGCCCTCCTGCTGCACTTCCTTCTAGTTGGGATGCAGCACTCCTGAGCTTGTAGCAGGTGATCCTTGAATAACAACCAACAGTCTTGGGCCCCCCTGCCCTCTAGGGCTGTATCCCATGGAACCTTACTAAGCAGGTTCCTGAAGAGGCCAAAGTCCACTCTCTTGAAGTCCAGGGCAGTGAGCTTGCTGCACGCTCTTCTCACTGTCCCGAGGATCTCGAATTCGACCATCTCGTGGTCACTACAACCAAGGCTGTCCTGGAGCATCGCATTTCCAACCAGCCCTTCCCTGTTGGTGAGCACGAGGTCAAGCATGGCACCTCTCCTTGTCGGCTCCTCTATTACTTGCAGAAGGAAGTTGTCTTCCACACAATCGAGGAACCTCCTGGATTGCTTGTGCTGGGCCGTACCTTCCCTCCAACAGATGTCAGGGTGGTTGAAGTCCCCCATGAGAACAAGGATCTGTGAGTGTGAGGCTGTTCCTATCTGTCTATAGAGTACTTCATCCACAGATTCCTCTTGATCAGGCGGTCTGTAACAGATCCCCACAGTAATGTCCCCCATCGCTGTTCTCCCTTTAACCTTGACCCACAAACTCTCTGTTGACTGCTCACCCATCCCCAGACACAGTTCCATACTCTCCAGCCTATCCCTAACATAAATAGCAACTCTCCCTCCCCGCCTGCCAGGCCTGTCTTTTCTAAAGAGCCTATAACCTTCCATTCCAACACTGCAGTCGTAGGAGCCATCCCACCATGTTTCTGTGATGCCTACTATATCATACTCCCGTAGTCGTGCACACATCTCTAATTCCTCTTGTTTGTTCCCCATGCTACGGGTGTTTGTATAGGGGCATCTGAGCCGAGCTCCAAATGAAGCCGGCTCATTGGCTGGAGCGGCTGGAATATCTCTGCATCGCTCCGAGCATTTATTGTAGGTGCTGGCAACTGCCTGGGTGTGATGGGATGAAACAGTGCCCCCCTCCCCCAACACATCTAGTTTAAAGAAACCTTGACCAGCCTGGCAAGCCTCCTACCAAAACCACTGTTCCTCTTCTTTGTCAGATCAGCTCTACCAGCCCCCAGTAGACCTGGCCTACTAACTTCGGTCCCATATTCAAAACACCCAAACCTCTGACTATGGCACCACCTGTTTAGCCATTTATTAACTTGGCCAATCCTCCTAGCTTTTTTAAGGTCCCCCCCATATCCTGGAGAATTGATGAAAAGACAATATTAACATGGGTACTTTCAGAGGTGAAGGAGTGTGTTTGACTTGGATCTTCACAAACAAAAAAGGTCTTTGCCTAATGACAGTTGTGTAAGACTCAACGCAAAAGTGGACAGAAAGAATGATTATGCTGGTCTGGGCTATGTTTCAGATCCCTTTTGTAAAAGACTATTTTCAATAGTCTAGACAAGGCTAGGGCTTTCAGAAAGTCTGTTTGATCAGCTGTCTACTTTCTCACAGTTGTTCAGCATCATGTTTGTCATTCCTAGTGAATTCACTGCCAGTACCTGGGATCTTCCTACTTTCAAAAATAAGCAGTTTGGGTTTTGTAGTCCAATATTATTTGATTTTATTTTTTTTCCTCTTTTTAACTGTCAGATACGGTCAGATTCTGTTGAAGCTGACTTTTCTGAGGGAAGTGTTTGCTCTTCTCTTACTGTTTTCTGTCTCCTTTACTTTGCTTCGCTGGGATCTCCGTTGCTGCTGTGGCCCGGTTTTCTGCCTTTTAACTTGTAAGAGAGGTGCCTGAGGGAGAGAGCCCTGTGTTGTTTAACTAAAAGAGCAATTCTTACAAACAAAGTAGTACACTTCTGGGTTTGATGCATGCCATCTAGAATGGTTCTGGATACAAAAATATGCTAATATTCTCTCTCAGACGTGTCTACCACTTCTCAAAGCTGTATTTCCCTGAGAAGTGGTGCCCTCCAAGTGTTACCCTTTCTGTAAAAAGAATAGGTAGGGCTTCTCCAGCATGTGCATTGGGATAGTGATACGTAGCTGTCCTTCGTGCTACTGGGAATACATTGTTCTTCCAGCCATACTGTGTAATTTGGATCAAGAGCTACAACTTTGCCAGTTGTTTGATAGCTGTAAATTTTGACAGGGCATTCTCGCAATTTTTTTTTTATTATTCTTTTTTATTTTCTTTTTTTCTTTTTTTGAGAGGCTGCCTTGCAGGGTGAAGTACAGAACAGAATGTAGCTTTGACTTTAAAATACTTTTAGCCTTTGTTTTTGCAAAGTTTGGATGGTGATCACTTTTGGGAAATGATATGCAGAGGGTTTATCTACAATAAATCTTACTTATTGATAAATTACTTACTAATAAATTCTTCCCAAGTGAAAATGTTATAATTCTCATCAAGGGCTGTACTTAATTATGTAATTTAGGTTTTGTTAAATTAGATTTTTCATCTTCAGTACTCTGCCTTTTTCCATTGTCCACTTCTTCCTTTTCTTCTCCCTTAAGCAGATCATACAAAGAATGTGTAAGCATGGCTAAATTAATTTATTGCAGGTTTTGTAACCTGCAACATTCAATGAATTCTTTGGCAGGATTTTGTAGGGTCTGTTTTCTTGTTCCTGCCTAGAGAAAGCTTTCTGAACTGTTTTTTGTTGTTGTTTTGATACAAGTACACCTTATATGGAAAAACTAAACCTAGAAGGTATTTTAAAATTATGTGAAAAACTTTGTCATACATGCTCTAAGGACACAACTTTTACTTAGATTGCTAACAGAAAAGCAAGTTGCCTAATCTTGACTGTATCCCCTTCTCAGTCTGTTGTATAGAGCGTTGAAGTCCAGGCCCTTTGAGACCAGGATCACATGCTTGTTCATGAATCATACTGAGCAATGGCTTGGGTTTTTATTAGGTTTTCCGTGTATACTACCATGTTATATTCTCACAGTTTACCTTATGAGGTGAATGTGATAGTAAGCTCAGGATGTTAAAGGTAAAATTTGTGCTTGAAAGTGGGCAGAAGCTTGATCTTCAGGAATGCCTTGGGGAGTGGAATTTTACTGGACTAAAGAGCATTCTTAAATTCAAGTGGGTATTTAGTTTCTAAACTGTATGCCGTAAAACTTGCATTGAGACACTCAAGGTGTTATGGGAATGAGGTAGAAGTTTTCTTCTTCAGATGAAAAGCAGGGTTGTTGGGTTGCGTGAGAATTGCCTGTGTTTCAGTCTGTTTTACAACAGAGAAAAGAGCTGAGATAACATCTGTCTATAATATTATTACTGGTAGTTCTGCTGTTCTTAATTCCATTTAGTTTTAAAAGAGTATTTTGAAGCCTTCCTATATCTGCCAGATGTTTCAATTGGTGAGTCTGCTAGAGAAGTTTAGGAAATTGATGTTTAGAGAGATTGTAAAAACACTAGGAAAATTGATTTAGTAAGATTTTTTAAATGTGATTGGTTACAATAGCATTGCCATACTGTTTTGTGTTTCTATAAATATTATCAGAATAAGTAAAGCATCAGTAATTTCATCTTTCTTCAAAAATGGCCTTTTAAAAAGTGCTGTTGAATTGTTCAGATGCCAGTTGTTGATCTGCCATGAGCCTTTTCAATAGGAATGCTTTTGCTGGAACATTATTTATCCAGCCAATTTTCCAGCCAGCACAAGAAGATCATGCTATGGTTCCTAGTGTCCTCTCTTAGGCTAAGTAACCCATTGCTTCAGCCTTCCCCCACAAGTGACATTGATTTTTGGGGTCTGTGTGTGTTTGAGAGGTAACCTGCAAGGTGTTAAGGACAGAATTGCACTTGCAGCCTTTCTTCATTTCCCATCCTATTTTTCACAGGAGAAGATTTCCTAATTGGAAGTGCCTAATGGGTGAGGCACAGTGAGTCTCTAAGTGTTATTTCTATTAGGGTTAGGACTTAGGTAGACCTCTGTCACAGAACAGGAGAGAGGAAATGCCTCTTTCAGGTGACCTGATAAGGAAGGGAACTATTTTTAGCTGTATTTGCTTGTAAAACAGCAGGCAATATTTCTTCAAGAAAAATTGTTACACAGTTTGTTTCTTCTTACAAATAAGCATATATGATAAATACTGTGAGAATATGGATGGGTTTGGTTGGGGTTTTGGGAAGATTTTTTTCTGTGGTGAGCATGAGTCTTTTGAGCTATCTTTTGCTTCTGAAGTACCATCTTGAAAGCGTATGTTCAGTGAGCTGCTCATGCTGTTTGTGTAGTTGTGTGTGCTGAAAGAAGAATGGCATCAAGCCGATACCTCAGAGTTTCAATGAGTAACGTGTCTACAGCACAAGTGGTTGCTTCTAAGCCACTGTGCCAAAGCCTGTTTTCCCTGGATCTGACTAAAGCAGCTTAATGTAAAACTAAATTGCCATAGCAGTTGTGGACTGAGAGCATATGGACTGCTGGCACAAATGTACACTGAGACCAACTTTCTTTTCCTGTAGGCTAATTGGAGATTGCCAAGAGTTCTGTGGTAACCCTTTTTATAATCAGCTGTTAATGAAAAGCAAATAACCCATTCATCCCCCAGAAGAGGCACAGTGGTAGCTTGCATGCTGGTGTTGCTGTGTGCTGCCACTGCAACTAGACTGAAAAGAGGGAGGCAATAAAGACAACCTTCAAACTCTGTAGCACCTGGGGAAAAAGACTTCTGAATTCAAACATAGTTGAGAAGTTGAAACAATTCCAGATTGTGTTTGGGGAAACATGTCCAACAGGTTTGAGAAGAGGAAAGCACTTGGTCTAACTGAGGGAAGACAAAGAAGAAGGCAGTAATGTCTATAGGCCAGTTCAACTTCACAGCTGTTTGAAAAATTCAAAACTCATAACAGATGGGTGCTGTAACCATGGGATGTTTTCTATCCTGCAGGCATGCATATCATTCTGTTTCAACACCTCCTGTTTGCCCTCAGAAAAACATAGCTGATGTGAAACTCCAAACAGGACCCACATCCATACAAAGCTCTGATGCAGTCATTATCCACCCTGGTGCTATGCTCGCAATGTTGGATCTTCTGGCCTCTGTTGGATCAGCTACACACCCAGAGGTAGGGAAAAATTTTACTGTCTTAAGCTTTGAGAGTGACTGTGAAAAAGGATGGTTATGGGAAATAGGAAAACTGATGATGTTCTCTTGTTTTTTTGCTGAGAAACTAGTATGTTTTACAGACCAAAAGAGTTGAGGTTGTGAGCCACTGGAGCAGGTTGCCCAGAGAGGTTGTGGCTGCCCCGTCCCTGGCAGTGTCCAAGGCCAACTTGGACGGGACTTGGAGCAATCTGGTCTAGTTTACAGAGGGTTGGAACTAGATGATATTTAAGGTCTCTTCCAACCCAAACCCAAATTCTGTGATTCTCCGATATGAATAACTAGTGACATAGAGGCCTGATAGAAATTGTTTTACTTCATAGACTGTTTTGTTTGTCTCTTTCAACCTCCTGGCAACAATGTAAATCTAAAGAAAGGTCTTATATGACCATCAAGTAAGTTTCCAAGCAGTATGATTTATTCATGTTTTCCTGATGTATTAGCTGTTAATGAGGAGGAAACAGGATTGGACATTATAGCTTGGTGTATATGTGCTGTTTGAGATAGCTGAAATATGTTCTAGGTTACAAAGTGTACTGCCTGCATTGTACAATTCCCAAGCCAAAACCTCTACTGGTGGTTTGTATAAAGATTTTTTTGGACATTTTTTATGTTGCTTGAGTATTTTTTGTTTGAGATGTCTTCCCTGAAGAACAGGGAACTGACTCATTTCTGCAGGTGAAAAGTAGAGGTTAGTTTAACTTATCCCTGTCTGAATTTTTTTCTTTACAGTGATCATGATAATTATATAACTTACCCTTTTCTGTAAAGAGATGGAAGTGTCTCTTCACACACACCACACGTGCATGCCCTCCCCCAGCACACACATATGCACATATATTTCAGTATAGGATGCTTTATGTATTTATTGCTAATGGTAGTTTCCTTTTCATTATTATGCATAAGAGCTTTCATTTATTTGCCTTCTCAGCTTGTGTCTTCTCAAGTTGTGTGCTCTTCTTTATTTCAGCATGCACTGGATCTCCAGCTGGCAGTGGCAAATATCCTCCAGTCTCTAGTTCACACAGAGAGAAATCAGCAAGTCATGTGTGAAGCTGGGCTCCATGCACGGCTTCTGCAAAGATGCAGTGCTGCTCTGGCTGACGAGGACCACTCACTGCATCCTCCGCTCCAAAGGATGTTTGAAAGGCTGGCATCCCAGGCACTGCAGCCAATGGTGTTGAGGTCAGAGCAATAGCATTGAAGTCCAGTTGAGCTGAGCAGCAGCCTGCACTCTTGCTAGCTGGCTGTAAATGGCTCAGATTGGTAGAAATCTAAAGTTACTCTGTGTGGTAGTGATTGCACAGGGTCCCATTTGATTTCTAATCAAATAGACTGTCTTGTTTCCGTTGATCAGCATGTAACCCTGGAGACTTTGGGAATTATAGGGTTGGGGAAGAGGGAGAAGTGTGGAGCAGGGAAATCTATTTGGTGTTTTTCACAGAGATTGTATTGAAGTTAAATGCTTGCTTTCTTTTTGCAAATCTTGAGAGGCTATCAAAAATGCCATTCCTGGCTAGGTCCTCAGGAAGAGGAAACATGAGGATGGACTCCTTGACTTTTCTGTGCAATGTTGAATACCTTAGACTGGAAAAGCTTCAGGCCAGCAGTTTTGTTTAGCACTTTAGTTTGTGTGAAGGAAATGCAGGAATGTGATAGAAGAGTTGTCTGGAAATATCTGGGGATAAGTAGCTTTAAAAAGTTGATCTTTCTGCATGTTCATGCAAGTAGGTTTGCACATCTGTGATAGTACTAGAAAATCAAGCTTGAAAAGCTTATGAGCATACTTTGAGCCCTTTGTTAAATACCCACCCAATTGTATGATGGTTGCATTGCTTGGTAGATTCTGGGGACAGCTTTTTGTGGTATTTCGATATAAAAAAGGGCTTATTAAAAACAAGACACATTTTACCAGGATCTGTAGTGACAGGACCAGGGGCAAGGGTTTAAAACTAAAAGTGTGTGGATTGAGATTGGACATAGGGAAGAAATTTTTTTACAATGAGAGTCATGAGACAACCACTGGAACAGGTTGCCCAGAGAAGCTGTGGATGCCCCATCATTAAAAGTGTTCAAGCTCATGGTGGAGAGGGCTCTGAGCAGCCCAGTAGAGTGAAAGATGTCCCAGCCCATAGCAGAGGGGTTAGACAAGATGATCTTTAAAGGTTCCTTCTGACCCAAACCATCTTGTGATGCTGGGATAAGGAAGTTAATTGTATTATCTCCTATGGGTATCTGACTGGCTGACCTGCAACCAGGACAGCTGCTCAGTTCACTTCAGTGACATGCAGAATCACTTGTGTCACAGCTACAAGAAGCATGCTTGCTGTTAGTCACATCACAAGCATAAATACTGATGGCCTAGATAGCTGTAGATATAGATACTACAGTTATGTATAGTTAGATCTCGTGGTTTAAGCACAGCTGGTAACTCAGAACCACGCAGCTGCTTGCTCACTCCCCCCAGCCTTACTCCCCACTGTCCCAGGGGGATGGGGAGGAGAACTGGAAGAATGTAACTCCTACAGGTTGAGATAAGAACAATCCAGTAACAAAGGTATAACACAAAACCATTACTGCTACCACCAATAATAACAATGATAAGGGAAATAACAAGGGAAGAGAATACAACTGCGCACCACCCACCGACCGATACCCGGCCTGACCCAAGCAGCAATCTGGGCTTTCTGGGTAACTCCCCTCAGTTTATATACTGGGCATGATGTGCTGTGGTATGGAATACCCCTTTGGCTAGTTTGTGTCAGGTGTCCTGTCTCTGCTTCCTCCCAGCTCCTCCTCTCAGGCAAAGCATGAGACTGGGAAGATCCTTAGTCAGAGTAAACATTACTTGGCAACAACTAAAACCATCCGTGTTATCAGTGTTGTTTCCAGGCTGAAAGTCAAAAACACAGCACTGCACCAGCTACTAAGAAGGAGAAAAATGACTGCTACTGCTGAATTCAGGACAGTAGAGATGTTAATAGCTCTGTAGTGAGCCCTGAGCCAAATAAGACACAGGGATAAAATAAAGCTGAGATTACTTACATCAGCCTATGATCTGCCTTTCCACATGGGTTCAGCTTGCTGAATTTGCATCAGTGAGTGTCCTGATGTTCTCCTACAGGATGTGGCAGCCTCTTGTTAAGTCTTTGGAATTAAGAAAAGGAAGTTGGGAGCTTTATCAAATTTTCTGATATCAGCTTTTGAGATCATAGGTTCAAAACTTTCCGCTGGTTTAAATGTGTTTCTTGTAATTATGCATTAGTTAATTAGTTAAAAGCTCCACTTATTACCATTACTGTCTTTTTAAAAAATGGTATTAAATTTGGTGTCATTTTAGGCGAATAAATCAAGAAAATTATTTGTAAATCTTTTTTTATTCTCTTTTTTAGGGAATTTTTACGCTTGGGAAATCCTTTGAATTGCGGAGCTTGGGACAAAAAGCTGTTGAAACAGTACCGGGTGCACAAACCCAGCTCACTGAGTTTTGAACCGGAAATGAGAAGTAGGTGCTGTAGTGCTAGAAATGTGCAAAAAGAATGCTCTAACTGACATCCCCCAGTTGCACACTTACATAAGATTTGTAGATGCACATCTGTAAAAACCTAACTTAGCCCTGGCTTTGTATGAATGTGAAATCATTGGAACAGTTTGACTGGTAAAAGTCCTAAAAGTAGAGGGAATGTAGTAATTGTATTTAGTATATATCCAGATAGGTAATTATAACTCTTTTTACTTTTAGGAACAGTAACTATTAAGTATGATAGTAGCTTGCTTTTAAGTCTTGAGTAGATCCTATATTTGCAGTATTTAACAGTAAAAGGAAAAATATTTTTCTCAGATACTTTTATTTGAGCATCACATCATTAAATATATGTAATGTGTCTCATGGGTCCAGTAAGATGTCAGATAAAATAACTGAAATTCATACATTAAAGCATAATTTAATTTATTTCAGCTAAACTCAAGAATGTGGCTATTAACATTACTAATAATGAAAAAGAAATAGAATTGAAAAGAAACAAAAGCACAATTTATGTAATTTGGCAGAATCTCAGTGTAATAATTATTCTTCTTATTAAAGAGGTAGAAACTGGAGTTGAAATATCCACTCTTAATTATTTAAAACTCAGCAGCCCCTTTTTAACCATTCATTAATTTTTCATGGTAAATATTCACAATGGTTTTACTTCATTGCTCACTTTTAATGTGTTTTTTTCTTAGTAAACTGGAAATCTGTAATAGTATGTGGTCAGCATGTGTTATGATCACATAGTAACTTAAAAATTTTAAAGAAAAAGGATTACATTAGCTTTTTTTAAAAAAATGGAGGGGGTGACATTACAACAACTGAGTTTCAGCTTTAGTCCTGGAAATAACACTGTGGGAAGGTATTCACAATGTATTTTGATAGGATATTCACTATATTCTTAGATTATAGATACACAGTCATATGGTTACGCAGTGGAAATTTTCATTGTATTTTTGGTATCCTGTCATGGGAGTACATCCGTCTGATAGAATTCGTATTCTATCAGCAATTACGTGTCAGCTCTGACTTTCACACTGGAAAGTTACATCTGTTTTCCTGTCGTTCAATAAATCAGTTTGATAACTCCACTGAATGTCTGTAACCATCAGATTGCTTCAGCTGATTCAAACCTCTCTTCCACATGTGCTCTTTACTATTGTTACCCATGAGTTTTAGAGCTTGGCTGATTTGTAGCGTAGGAGAGTCTCAGTAAAGGGTAATGCAAAGGAAATTGATAAGTTTCCAAAGCATGTGATATTTATTTCTATTTATTTATTTTCACTTGGTGATTGGCAATTCAGCTGTTGCACTAGAAACAGTACTTGAAAAGTATGAGTAAATAGCCTGAAAATGTCTCCCTTTTGCAATGCTGTGTTCTTTCTTGGCTTCTACTGTAGATAGCATGGTTACCTCAATGGAAGGTCTGGGTTCTGACAGTGTCTTCAGTTTGCATGAAGACAGCCACTATCGGATAAGCAAGAGCCTGCTCAAGCCAGCAGAAGGGAGCACAGTACCCCTGACGAGAGTGAAGTGTTTGGTCTCCATGACAACTCCACATGACATCAGGCTTCATGGATCATCAGTTACGCCAGCATTCATTGAGTTTGATGCTTCTCTTGAAGGGTTTGGGTAAGGTCCCACAGGCTCTCCAATAACATGGGGCACAGTGCAGTTTTCTTACTTTCTTCTTTCAGAGAAATACTTGTAATTTTTAATGGACTGTTTGCAAACCAGAAACAAATTAATTCTTTGTAGGAAGGAAAGGAATACTTCAAGCTACATAAATTTCCACTCTCGTTCATTAATCCCTTGAAATCAAATGCTTGCTTGCCATCTATGAAAATAGAAGTAGGTATGTATCTAAACGTTGATAGCACCCTCTCCATTCTGGATTTCACCTGCCTTTTAAAACAAAGGAACACCAACATACCTCTTTAGAAACTGATTAGTTGCTAGGATTTATGTGCAACATTTGGATGACCTATATGTTCTGAAGCCCACTTAAAATTGCTGAAGAACTTGGAAATGTGGAAATGGGCAATTTGGAAATACAAGTGAAACAGAGAAGGCAGCTATGTTGAGTTCAAAGAACTGGAAAAAAAAATATTAAAAACTGGAGGCGTAATCTAAATATACTGCTTAACTAATTTTTTCTTTTAGTACCCAGTATTGCCTTTACTTACTTTTTTTCTCTAACACTTGCTGAGTGAGGTGCTTTTGTTTTCAAAAGGGAGGAGGTAGAACATAATGAGAGCTGTAATCAAAAGGAAGATGACAGTGACCAGAACCATGGACTGCTGTTGCTTTCAAGATGGGTGGTCAAGTTAACTCTTTATAGCTTACATGAGAACAAAATAACTTCTAGTAATGTCAGGCAACTCAGCTACAGTGTACTTAAACAAGCCTGCTGAAGTGTAAATGTCAACAAAATGATGATTCTTCATCAAGTGGAAGAGCGATCATTTTGTCTCTGATAAGATAATTTATACAAACAGGAAGCTGAACTACTGTGGGGATTCACTTGAGCTCAGGTAGGCTTGTCACTGAAACCGTCAGGGCTCTTATAATCTTTTAGTACCTAAGGGACATACTCATATCTGTTTCCATTGTACCCACAGCATCACTGGCTCTTGTAAGGACCAAACAGCTAATTTGGTGAACTGTAACATTACTGTGAGAGCTTACACACTTAAAATAAGAACACTAGGATGCAGTTACCAGATCCTTTTAACATTTAGCTAAGCCAGTCTATTTGAGAGCCCAGAACATCTCAAAGACTGAAGCAAGTTATGGTCACTCACAGAGCACCTTGTGCTATGGAGCCACATTAGCATAAGTCTTTGCACCTTTACAACAAAGACTTATGCTGCCAAAGCTCTTTGAACTGGAGGTAGTTTAGCTTCACAAAGAGAAATCTTGACAATTTGTTTCTAATTTTCATAAATACAATCAAGGAGAGAGATGGTGTGCTTATGATGCATTTTCCTAGGCTATAGTTAGTTTGAATTGAACTCCGATTATATTGACTTTAATAGACTCTGATGTGTTACTGGTCTTCTGTTTTACAGTTGCCTTTTCTTGCCAAGTTTGGCTCCTCATAATGCACCTTCAAATAATGCTGTTACAACGGGACTTATTGATGGTGCAGTCGTCAGTGGAATTGGAACCGGTAAGTACTCGAGTATGACTGTTAGCAGTGTTTTATATCCAGTGTTCAGTTCTCTTATAGTTTTTTGTTAGCCGTGAAGTGATGGTATGACGTTGGATGTTATACACTCATAACTGAAAACTTCTTAAGTCTTTTTTTGTGTGTGTGTTCCCATTGCTTTTTGCCCCCAAGTCAATGAAAACCAATATAAAATCCAAATGTGTGATTGCTTTAAAATACAAGGCTTTCACCAGCAGGTTAAGTTGTAATCAAGAGGGGTGTATGAATAATGAACCTGGATGCATTAAGAAGTTGAGGCACTAGTGTGAAGAGCGTAGGAGTTGTGGTATGAATTGTAACTGTGTACTTGTGGCTTTGTTCTGCTGAATTCTTGCCTGAATTTATTACAGTTGTAATTACATTGTCACAA
Organism: Psittacula echo; assembly: GCF_963264785.1. NCBI lineage: Eukaryota > Metazoa > Chordata > Aves > Psittaciformes > Psittacidae > Psittacula > Psittacula echo. Next base: position 63,856,766 of record NC_137735.1, read on the forward strand.
AAATCCCATCAAAATTGTTTGATATCCCTTATGCTTGTTCACTGTAGGCTGTTACCTTACAGGAACCTGGTATGCTGCAGGGTTAATTGAACATGATTCCTTAGTTAAAAAAGCTGTTAAGTCTAAAAACTAAGTTGAAGGTTTACTGGAGTAAGATGGAATTGGTGTTATACACTGCTTGAAGTCTGTGAGCTCTTCATTCTGTGTGAGCACCCAAGGAGGTGAAATGAGGTCAGGTGTATGTGGTAGAGAGATCTTCAGTGAGTCACACTTACGGAAGAAGAATCTCATCAAGATTTTATCAGTTTCTGAAGGCCTGATCCATTTCCACTTTTTTGTCTAGGGGATTGAAACTGGGTTGTTCTGAACAAGCACAGCTTCAGAGTTGATATTTGTTCTTAGAATAGGAGGAAAATAGTATGCAATTCGTGCTTTACTTCTTTTTGAAAGAAACCCCTGCAGTGTAGCTTTATGTGGCTTTTCCTCCAAGCTTGATTCAGAAATGAAAGAAATAACATTGAAGTCTGTGAAGGAAAGGCTGAAGAAAGCACACCTGGTATCAACTGAGCTTATAAGAAAAAAGGAACAGGTAGGTATCTTAAGTACTAGCTACTGTAGCTGTATAATGGGCTTTCACTTTTGTTTTTAGGTGAAAGATTTTTCCCACCACCATCTGGTTTAAGCTACTCAACTTGGTTTTGTATTGAACATTTTAGTACACCTCCTAATAGCCATCCTGTGAGACTTCTTACTGTAGTGCGGCGTGCAAACTCCTCAGAGCAGCATTATGTATGCCTTGCCATTGTCCTCTCAGCAAAGGACCGGTCACTGATTGTTTCAACTAAAGAAGAATTACTTCAAAATTATGGTAAGAGTTGGGTGGTGTTATCAGCTGATCCTGACAATATTACCGGAATGTGACAGGAAGTTTAATTTGAACCTAGTATCTAAAAGAATTGTGGGTGATGGAACTTCAGTTGCAGCTTCACCAGCTCCTAATGGGTTTTGACAGTGGAGAAATACAAAACGTAAGTGTGCTTGTAGAAATTAAGGAACTTTCATAATTTCCAAAGAAGATTCAATATCTGCATATAAAGAATTTTTTTTCCCAAAATCACAAGTTGATTTGAAGGAGGAATTACATCATTGGTTCTGAAAGGTTTTTGCCTTTTGTTTATCTATTTTGTTGATCTATTTGAAAGTGATCAGTTATTCCACTTCATGTTTTAACCCTGTGATCAGTTTTCAGAAAGAGGTTGTAGTAGAGTTTGTAGAAAGACTTTGTTCAGTTTCTTTCATCAAAGGTGGAATTACGGGAGGTACAGTGAAGGTCTTAAGTGACTGAGCCCAGTGAATTTGCTGGAGAGAGATATTGGTGTGATCAGGGGTTTCAGGCTTAGCTGTCTCCTGCCTTGTCCTCAATCAGAGTCTCCAAAACAAGTCAGTTTTGACAGGCCATTTATGCACTGTGGCTGTGGAAGAGCTGAGAGGATCAGCACCCTGTTCTAAGAAATTTCAGGCTTAGCTTTTCACCAGACTAACAGAATGTGTTACAAGCAGTTATCAAAGATCTGTTTCTGCTTCTGTTCTTTTCCTTTTGAGTGGCAGGGACTAATAAAGAATTTATACAACTGTTGTTATTTTTAAAATCCCAAATAGCAAAGCAGACTGTTGTAGAATATTGCTTATTTTCATTATAAGTGGACATTCTCTCATAAACTGCAGTAGTTTCTCTTTCTGTAAGTCAGGTTCAAAACCTAAAACTAGAGAACTGAAGACCCATAGTATAAGGAAGGAACTAAGTCTCTCAAATTCCAGAGATATTGATGGGAATTTCTTTCTCAGAACACCGAATTCTTGTAAGAGAGAATGAAATAAGCTTATCTTCATATTAGTTGCTTTAGTCTGCACTAGAGCTATAGATTGTGTGGTTTTAGTTTGTAAGCCCCTATTATCTAACTCTTTTAAAGAGATTGGATTTGAAGAGGCTTTGTCAGAGAATATCTGAAGGTCTCTGACTACAAAGACTATTTTTTAATTGAATGGGATACTTTGCTTTATGGGAGTGCCACCCTGCTGTGGATAAGTCATCGTTGGTGGTGTACCTACCTTCAAGTGCTGAGCAAGTAAGTACCTGAAGAACTGAGATGGCAGGCGCACCAGTGCAGGGACTGGGAGTACTGAGAGTCTATTGTAGGAATAAATGGGGGTGGTTTAAGAATTCTTCTTGTGATTTTGCTTAAAGGTGTTTGGCTGAGAAAAAAAACTTGAGTTTATTTTTGTAGCTGAAGATTAGTTCCAAGAATGCTGCTTTTATCATTTTTCTTATGCTATTTCTAAAGAAATTAGTGTTCTCCTTGTGCAGACAGCTGTTGAGGTAGGAGGATTAGTAGTTTCTTTTCCTTCAATATGAAAGAACGAAGAGAGATATGAAAACCTCCTGTTTTCTGTTGAAGCATTCCCTGGTGGAGAATTTTATTTTCTAGCTTTGTCTAGGGGGAAAAGTTGGGGGGCTTTCAAGTAGAGTGTGATAGAGCGTAGGTCATTCTGCTTTGTGATGGAGAAGCTAATGCACCTGCAAACTCATCATGCCTTCTGGCATGACGCTAAAGGATGCCTTTTAGAGAAATCAAAAAACTGTGTGCTGAGAAGTGAAGTTCATTTCAACATTCAGGAGAAGAGAATTCAGCACCCATTAGTGAAGACAGACCTGGGAAATGCTTGAAGAGTATAGGTGGGTGAATGGGGGATGGGTGGTTAGCAACTTGCAGTTTGCAACCACTGCAGAGAGTCTGGGAGCTGGTTACTCTGGCTGTGTGTCTGTAGGGCAGGCATCTGTTTCCCACTCCTTTCACTGCTGTCCCTGCAAGACACAGCTGAGCCAGCAGCCAGGCAAGTGGTGCCTCTGATAAACGTGAGAGAGAGAAAAACACTGCATGGAGTGAGGAACAAGGGGGAAAAATGTGAGAAAGTGCCCTAAGGATGTGAAGCTGAGAACAGGAGGGAAGGGGTTCTCCAAGCACAGAGACCCCCTGCAGCCCCTCAGAGGACTACGCTAGCACAGGTAGTGGGGCTTGTGGAGGAGACCATGGTGAAGCAGGCAAAAGTGTTAGGAGAAAGTCTGGGAAGTATGGGTATCTTTCTCTCCAGAGTGTGAGAAAAGTGACATATAGCTCTGTAGGTTTGGAGAGACATCTGTTATTTCTTGCTGACTACTGCTGTAAAAACAATTTTAGAAAAGCAACAAAAGATCTTTCTGTGACTTGCATGGTAGCATAAGGAAGTTAGTAAAAACTTGGGCAAACTAGTCATTTCAGCTAAAATTTTTCATTCTTTCAGTTCTTGTATTTGAAAGTCATTCTTGTTAAGCATATGATTTTGTTCGTATCTTGTTAATTGTATTTTTGTTAACTACATGCTATCTAAAAAACTGGCTTTAATGTATTGCTGTAGATTGTTTTGCAGAAAGTCCAGTGACACATTTGTCTGTTTTAAATTTCTGATAACATTTCTACTGGTGCACACTAATTGGTACTTTTCCTTTAGTTGATGACTTCAGTGAGGAATCATCGTTTTATGAAATTCTTCCCTGTTGTGCCCGTTTCCGTTGTGGTGACCTCATTGTGGAAGGCCAGTGGCATCACCTAGTTCTGGTCATGAGTAAGGGCATGCTAAAGAACAGCACAGCCGCACTCTACCTTGATGGACAGCTTGTTAACACTGTTAAGGTAAACTAATTTTTTAAATCCTCATTTTTACTCAGTGGAGAGATTTCTGTCTGTGCATATATATGCACAAACCCCATACAAAACAAGAGCAAAACTAACATACCCCTTTTTCCCTGAAAAACAACAACAAAACAAACCCACAAAATGAGGAGCTTTGCAAAAAGGGGTCTTTGCTCACTGCACCGCCCAGAGCCAGCTCTAGTCCTTTTAAAAGAAGATAACAAATACTTTCTCAGGCATGAGCAATAATAACACTAAAATGAAGTGGACATGTTGCATTGGATGTGAGGCAAGAGTGACAAGGCTATGCTGCTAACCAGATTAATTGCAGGTATCATAAAAAGCTGAAGATGACTTATCCTAGGACCATGTAGCAGGTCTATCTTTGAATAATAGGGAGATTACAGAGTAAGCTTTGCTGTTTTATTCAGGTTGTAGCTTTCCCAACCTTCTTGCCACCCCAGAAATTGTATCCCCTTGTCAGTGGTAGCCACTGAGATGTCCAGTGTTCTTGTTAGATGATTGTAGATGAGACGCATTTAGTTGTAAAGTATTTTGTGGTTAGGTGGAAGAAACTGGGAGACTAAAAGCAAAGAGCGGTGAAGAGCACTGCAGACCTGTCCACTGAGCACAAAGTATTCTGGACCAAAGAGCATTTGACATCTGGCAGGTGGTCCTTAAGAGTGTAAGCTAAACCTGGTTTGGGCTGCAAATTAGCTAGCATTACTATACTGCTATAGTATAAACATATAAATGTTACTATATTGCTATAGGTAAAACAATATTTTGACTTTCAAAGTTTACCTTTCAGTCTTTCTTTTGCAGAAAGAGGACTATAGTAACTTGGGCTTATGAGAGTAATACATGAGCACTTATCTGGCCATACATACATGATTGCATTCAATAGCTGGTAGCAGAATTTTTACAAGATAGAAAATGCCTGTGAGATTGTTATCGTCCTTACATATAGGCCAGCATCTTACTCACGTATTTGTCTTACTGCCAACTGAAAATCTTATAAAATTGAGTTCATCACATTTGCACTTCAACACAGAACAGTAATTACCAAAGGCATGTCTTCACTCAGTGAAAAAGGAGAAGAAAGAACATGTTTTTGAGATCATCTTATTGCTTTATGCAAATGATAGCGACTGTCATAGAGCACCATGGTTTTAGAATCAAGATACAGCCTCATTCATTAGCGTTTTTAAGCACAGAACTCGCATGTTCTCATCCTGTGTTTCCATACACACCTTCAGCTTTTGAAAGCCACTTAACCTCTGATCTTTGCATTTACCTTCTGTTTCATCTTCTTCACTGACTTTTGCTGTATGGTACCATGCATTACATAGCAATCATTTGGTACGTCCCCTGGTTTGCAAAATGCTTGCCCAGGTTTCTGACCTGCCTACTTTCTTTTCATGGTACCCATGCTCTCGCAATAACTTCACCGTATTTTTCTCCCTTACAGCTTCACTATATTCATAGCAGTCCTAGTGGGTCTGGTTCTGCAAACCCACCTGTGGTCAGCACTGTTTATGCCTATATTGGTACACCACCCGCACAGCGCCAGCTCTCTTCATTAGTGTGGCGGTTGGGCCCTACACATTTCCTGGAGGAAGTTTTGCCCGCCCCAGGTGTCAGCACCATTTATGAGCTGGGACCAAATTACGTCGGAAGCTTTCAAGCAGTATACGTACCATGTAAGTACAATTCAAATGACAGCTTCTAATGTGGCCTAAGTGTAGTGGAATCTCTTATGTGCATGTTGGCAGAAGAGGTAAGAATGAAGAGTATGCAGTAGCAGAGAGAAAAAGCTAGCTGTTTATAGGAAGATTAGTAGCTCTATTGACAAGGACGATAGAAATCCAAATTACTGTTTTAACATATTTCTGGTAGCTATTGTTCTGAGGTATGAAAGAAGTACTTGTGTTCCTCACTTTGATTTTAAACCAGTTAGAAATGCTTAAAGCTATTTATCTGTAGAAAGTGAAATTGGAAAGGCATTTTACCTTGTCAGTTTCTAGTGGTAACATTTGCAAATCTGTGATGTAGTCTGTACTTCAAATGCAGCTGTCTTGAAATGTCATGGTTTATAGGGGCCTAAGTAGGTCAACTGTTAAAAAAAATAGCAAACCGGGAGGGGTTGTGTGGCAGCAGATAGTTTTTATGCATTGGTTGCAAACAGATATGGGCGATTCTATTGCTTTTTTTAATTTTAGTGTTTGAAATTAGGGTGTTGAGCACAAAAAGGTGTGAATAACTTTGTTAGAAATGTGTGTCCATAGTTCTGCTTTTAAATATTCAGACAACAGATTCTGCATTAGCTCTGGTAAGATTCATTGTCAGTAGTGAGATTTTCCTGTTCTGTAGAGCTCCCTGTCTTCCCGTGCAGTTAAGAGTACCTCCTCAGTAACATCAGTATTATGCCTATTATGCTCTTTGCTTTACCTGGTTATCACAGGGGTTTTCAATGAAACGAATAAAAATGGGGAGCATATCAAGCTGTCTTGTCCTTGCGTTGTCTTTCCCCATGGGGACCATTACGCTCTCCAGCTCTTTTGGAGAGAAACTGTCACCATCTCAAGGAAGGAGGCAGTGAGTGATAAGAGAAGTACAGAGAGTGCACAAAGTCTTACTTTTCATGGTGAAAACTTTCCCTGGAGTAGTGACAGACACCCCCACACCCCCAAATGTCACTGATGTTCAGGCTGTGAGAGAATGAAGTATCATGAAAAAGAAGGTAGGTTTCCTTGCCCATCTTGAATGAAAAACGCTAGGGGATTGAATTTTGTCATGTACAGGTCTGTCACATACTTGGGGTTTTGACAGCTAGACAAACCTGGCAAGCAGCTGTGGATTTAGGTATCTGCTAGTCAGTTATATTTTCTCCTAAAAGGCATTTTGACTGGTGGTTTGCAAGTTTTAAGTACCGAAAAAGCAAATTCTGTGAATGTGAACTTTTTTATTCACTTCTGAGAGTTGAAGGTCTTCCTGCCTTTATACTAAGGCCATGTTCGCCAGGAAGGACACAATAACTTAAAAGAATTCTTCATTTTTCAAACATAGAGACTTTTTGCAGTGTGGCAGTGTATTTCTCCTGCAAAGATTTGCTCAGTTTTTTGGCATTTTTTTTTTTTTTTTTTTTTGAGAAGTCTGCTCCAGAACAAAGGGCTGCTATTTGGGGCTCAGCTTTTGTTCACATCATGTGCACCTTGCCAAACTCTAAGGAGTCTGACAGGGAAAAGACCCCTCAGAGAGCAGTTATTTGTTCAGAAGGAATTCCTTTCTTTGCTGAAATGGAGGAATGTTCTCAGGGTTCTCAGGGCATCTGTGTGAGTGAGGTTCCAATGAGGATTTCATTTGTGGGGAAACCAAGAATTCTGAAACTTGGCAGAGACTTGACTGTGGTTCAATAAGTGATGTAGACATCCAGCTTCTCACTTGTTTCAGTGTTAGGTGAGAAGCCTTCATGCTTTTTTAATTCTGTTAATGTATTTCACTGGAGTTGTAGACACCTTTTGACCTGCAGTGAAGATGCAGAAGTGAATCTCAGTGTTGAGATTTCAGGTGCACTGTTTTTTCACACTGATTCTGAGTGTTGTAGACAGCTGTCAGTCATAATGTTTGCAGTGCCTCACAAGAAGCATTCATATTTGGAGCAGTGGATATAAAATATTAAAGATACAGTTATATATTCTCTTCAATGCGGTCATGGTTTAACCCCAGCCAGCAACTAAGTTTTCCTAGCAAACTACTATAAAAAGCCTGTTGTGACAAAGATGTAGATGTACTGAATAGTCCTCTGGTTTTGGATTATTTTGGTTTTCTTTAGGTGGGAAGGAAAGTGAACAGCCCCTTAGGCTGCACATAAATAGAGTAGAGGAGTAATGTTGCCTTCCAAAAATTAAAATGAGGAAGCACCACATCTTCTATTGCTTGACCAAGCCACAAAGCTGCCAATTGCTCTTACAGGTTGATATTGTAGACATTCTTGAAAGGAAATGTTTGCTGTGCATTACCCTTTTATCTGAAATAGCAGATTTGTTCCATGACTCATGTGCTCTCAAAGTATTCTTCGGTACAGCGAGAAAGTATGCAAAGACAGTATCACATCTCAGCTATTTGTAAAACCTTTCTATATATTCTCTATATTATACCTATTCTGCGATATAATTTGCTTAAGATTTTACTCTTGAAACTGAAAAGAAAAACAGTGCTATTACTGAAATGAACTTTTTTTACTTTGAATTTAAGGCAAAGATTCAAAGTCTGAAGGAATCAACCCCTCTCCGGTATCTTTGGTACCAGAAGAGAAGGTCTCCTTTGGTCTGTATGCGCTGTCAGTTTCTTCATTCACAGTGGCAAAAATAAGGAAAGTTTACAACAAGTTGGATAGTAAAGCTATTGCCAAACAGGTATGTTGGGAAATGAGTTGGTTAATATCTAGTACTTGTTTTTTCATTTCTTTTAACTTCTTTCAAGGCAATTTGCTCAAGGCTACCAGGAATAATAATCTACTTGTCAAAAAGGTTGCCCATAATCACATTTATGGGTTTTTAATTTCTTTTTTTTAAAAGATTGTACTCCTAGATTTTATTTGCATTCCTGAAGTTACTAATAACTACATATATTAGCACCTTTTGGAGGCATTTTGGCTTTTAATGTAGATGGCAGTTGTAATCCTGTTGAAAAACAGTTAAAACTATGTTGTTGAGCATATATTCAGGAGAATATATTTCTCCTGCTGCAGATGAACAAAGCTGGTAGTTTAGTCCTCTGACCATGATTCAGGTTTGGAAACCAGAATACCGGTTTATATTTTTTCTTCAGAGTATCTTAAAAGTCAATGAAATACTTCTTCAGAAGACCATCTATGAAGATAGGCTGAGAGATTTGGGGTTGTTCAGCCTGAAGAAGAGGTTCGGGAAGACCTCATTGCAGCTTTTCAATACATAGGGAGGGCTTATAAGAACAACAGAGAAAGACTTTTTACCAGGGCATGTAGTGACAGGACAAGGGACAATGGTTTTAAACTGAAATAAGGTGGATTTAAATTGGGCGTAAGGATGAAATATTTTACAATGAGGTTGGTGAGACACGGGAACAGATTGTCCAGAGAAGCTGTGAATGCCCCATTCCTGGAAGTGTTTAAGCTCATGTTGGATGGCACTTCGAGCAACCTAATTCAGTGGAAGATGTCCCTACTCAAAGGAGGGGGACTGGAATTAGATCATCTGTAAAGGTCTCTTTCAACCTAAATCTTTCTACTATCTGGTGGGATTATTTTTAAAGTTGGATTAATCTTCCTTAAACTTTGGGGACTGGAGGTTTTACTTTAGAGAATGTCTTAATGATTCTATCATAGTTCTATTTTGTTATGTGTTACTCTTAATCACAGGAGGCAAACACACATGACATGTTCATGCTTGCATAAAAAAAACCCTTCCCTTTAGCTCCTGCTTTTTTTGTTGGATTTTTTTTTCAGCTGGCAATTTCTTCTCATGAAAATGCCACACCCGTGAAGCTGCTACATAACTCAGCAGGGCATTTGAATGGACCAGCACGCTCCATTGGTGCAGCTTTGATAGGATATTTAGGTGAGCTGAGCACTTGAGAATTATTATGTTTAAAAATTATTAATTGTCAATAAGAACTCAGGTCTAGAAGGTAAGTCGCTTAATTGATGAATGGTAATGGTTCATTAATTTTTTTTAACATTTTTAAATTTTGTGGGCATACTATCTTTTCTTTTGTCTTTGTTACTAACATGGGATGATTGTTTCAGTTTATATAAGTCATCATTATGAAAATATACTTAATTACTTTACCCTAGGTCATGAACTATTTTCTAGTGCAGTATTTCTTCCATCTTCTCTTCTGAGGTATCACAGTTCTTCTAGTGATACTATTTTCATAATTCAAGCAATGATAGAATGCAAATCAGTGCATTTGTTCACAGTGGTTTCCTAGAAGAATTAGGATTTATTTTCTTTTTTTTTCTCTTTGTCTATGCTCAGGTGTAAGAACATTTGTCCCCAAGCCTGTTGCCACTACACTGCAGTATATTGGTGGAGCTGCTGCTATTCTGGGACTTGTAGCAATGGCATCTGATGTAGAAGGGTTATATGCAGCTGTGAAGGCCTTGGTCTGTGTGGTAAAGAGCAATCCACTAGCCAGCAAAGAAATGGAAAGAATCAGAGGTTATCAGGTATGTAAGAAGTCTTAAAACAGACCAGGCTGATTGAATTTCACTGGCCATTGTAGCAGTTCCTGTGGAAACTCCTTGTTGTGTTGTGTTAACCTGAGTTTCTGCTCTTAAGTTTACTGAGCTCTTGGCTAATTATCATAGATGAGTTATTTAGGGTGGCTTTTAAAGGAGAGTGTGGGAAGTTTTGCCAAGCAATTGTGCACATCTAGCTGCTTTGCTAAAACTGAGCCTTCATTAATAGCAAGGAAGAGCACAACCATAGCATTTAGATAATTCTTTTCCCAGGATTGTGAAGCCAACCCTACAAGCCCTCAGCGATCAGGGAGATCCTGTCTCCTTGATCGGCCAGCAAGAGAGGAGGACAGACACATGAAGAAAACTGAACAAGTAGACTCCTGAAAGCATCATTTTGAGGCCTGCACAGACCTTATAGTTAGTGATGCTGTTTGCTTTCAAGCTGAAGACTTCTTAATTATCCATCAGGATGGGGAAAGTACAATCAGTTATGCAGAAGGATTGGTTGGCTGACTTGAAAAGATCTTCACATGACCAATGCATTTTATATCTTTTGTGTAGACTACTTTACTGGAAAAGAAAGTTTTTTTCTGTGTTTTAGGCAGCGTATTTACAAACCTTGTAATGCTAATGGCAACTATAGTTATTATAAACATAGTATTCTATGTAACCTTTTACAGACCTTGGCTTACTTTGGTCAAACAGATCTAGACAGTGTCCCCTTTAAACCATAAGCAGTCAGTGGATCATTACATACAACCTTACATTCCACTTGTATTGACCTCAGCAAATAGCATGGTTTGAGAGAGATGCCCAGAAATCCTTATTTCCTTAGTAATGTTTCAAGGAGGATGGTGAAGCTGAATAGGCCAGTATGTTAAGAGTTTAACAAGTATGCATCAGAAGAGAAGAAATAGTAATAGTACATTTGGCAATTGATTCTTTTCCAGCCCAGATTTTAAGAAGTTAAAGCAGAAATGAGGATTATAAGGATGACATCTATGGTGATGCCTAGAGCAACAAAGGGCAGCAATGAAAAAGAAAGTCAGGCTTATTCAGATTTATCTTGTCATGGCTACTTTTTTTCAGTGCCTAGATACTGTCTGAAATTTAGAACAGATGTTTTCTGAGCTGGAGGGTGTCCTAGATGTGCTCCTTTCTAATCAACTGTAATGCCACTTTCAAGCTATTTCAAGAGGATCAACTATCAGACATACTTCAAGAGCCTTCTCAAAAGGAACAGACATTTCTTCCATTCTTTGTGCTTAGACAACATTGTTGTGTACTCGTAGGCCGCTAATTCCTTTTTTGTTTATTTGTTCAAGTTGCTGGCAATGCTTTTAAAGAAGAAACGGTCCCTTCTGAACAGCCACATTCTCCATCTGACCTTTTCCTTGGTGGGAACTGTTGATAGTGGGCACGAGACATCCATCATTCCAAATTCTGCTGCCTTCCAGGATCTGCTCTGTGATTTTGAAGTATGTAAAGATGCACAGAAAAGTGATGATGATGCTGGATAGTGATTAAGTCAGATGCTGCTAGCATGCCTTTATATATTGAGCAACAATAAAGTAGGCTGTTATCCTGAGAACTTCCTATTTCTTACATAGTACAGTAAAGCGGCTGAACAGCGAGATCACTGGTAACTTTTCCTGCTGAAATGGCTTGAATCACTGTAGAAACAATGAAGGGGTACCACAGATGTTTCTGCTTTTTGTTGTTTTAGAAGATACATTTTGCAGTTTTCTGTTCAGCAGTTTTTTCAATCTGTTTGTTCTACTGCAGTACATATATCGAGGCATGAAAGACATACTGAAAATAACAGCTGGAGGTGAACCTTCAGCATAGCACACAGGAATCAGTTTATCATATGCCTCCTGCAGTTAATAGTAAGGCACTTACATGTCACACAAACCGAATTTTGAAATATTTCATTGTTGTTGTGTTAAATTAAGGAAAGAAGTTCAGAAGGAAATGCTAATGTAATAGAGGCTGATAAATGATGTGTAGAACTTGTCATTTAGTGTTTGCTCCTTTGGCTCCTATACCTGACACAGGCTGAGTCAAGGTTTTCTGTTTCACATAGGCTATAAATAAATAAATAAAAACACTACTACCACTACTAATCCAGCAATAAGATACTGACTTAATAGTGCAAATCTGTTTTGCACAAATGGCTTTATGGAGTTAGCCATTTCCTTTGTTTAGATGTCTATTTGAGTCTTTCAAAGCCCTCCTGGAAACTTTATTCAAGACTCTTGTCTATGAAAAAACTCCTGCTGCTATAGCCTTTATTTTAATAAAATCAACTGCCCTTGCTGACTTTCTTTTATCAAGAGCTTAAAGGTCTTTAATAAACCCAACTCCACCTTGCCAAGGTTAACAATATGCTATAATTATGGCACAGAGATAAAAGAAATTAAAAAGGCAGACCTGAGCCTCTCTTTTAACCTAAGTGGGGTTTTAATACAAAGGAAATTTGTCACACACCACCAAAGTTTCCTTTTTTTTTAACTTAAGGCATCGTGTTAAAATGAGAAATAAGTTTGTGTCACGTCTAAACACAAATTCTTCAGTATCATGTAACTAGGGTTTAATAAACCCTTTAAATTATAGTAATGCTTCCTTTGCACTCACAAAATTAAACATAGACTTAATAGAAGTTATTATAATATCTACAAGAGCTAATGTTAGTGGTAGAGTTCTTAAGGTAGATGAATTATTTAGCAGAGAAGCGTGAATCACTCAGAAGCCCAGCTCGTCTGACAGTGGGATATGAATCCTGCCTTTTTCTTTCTTTCTTTTTCTTTCTCCCAGAAAGGAACCAGCTGAGAAGCTTCATCAATGGTCTGTACTCACTCAGACAGCAACTACTGTATGAAAGATCTAATTTAATATTCTTTAGTTCATGTCTATCTTTTATTTTCCCTGAAGACCAAGAATAACTGGAGAATGGATATACTTAGGAGACTTAAAAATAAAATAAATGTGCAAGTAACAGGTTTGTGAGTCACTGAGAAGAAACTTCCCAAAAGCCTCTGGTTTTGGCTTGTTTGGGGTTTTTTTAATTATTTATTTTTGCATTCAGAAATCAGTGACTCAAACATTTCACTTAAATTAGATAAATTAGATGATCTTACTCTTACGCTAAACATGGAAATGGAAAGATTTGTTCTGATCATTTTAGATGGTAAGGTTAGAAGAAAAGAAAATGCTAGAAAGCATTTTGTGTAAGCCAGTTTTATACACTACAGAACAAGTATTAATTATGCTTTGTTCAATAGCAAGTCAATTTTAAGATTTGCAGCTGTAACTGCCAACTTTCTGGGGTTTTTATCTTTTATTACTTGTATTAATTGAACAATTGATAATTTTAGGGTTTTTTTAGAGGATCTAAATAATTTAAAACGATGTACAAGATATACTGCTAAAAAGAAAATAAAAAAAAAAAATCAAAATCAGGGAAGACCTTGAGTTTAATCTTGACAGAAGAGTGTAAGTTAATTTTACAAAGAGAAAATCTTTGCATAAGCCTAATAAACTTAACACAGCATTTCACATCAGCCTAGTAAATCCCAGTAACTTCTTTGGTTTCATTGCACCATATGTTTGAAGAGACATTCCAGAGAGCACGTAACTTTTCCTTCTAGAATTCTTAAAAAATTTTCAGCATGATACATTTATAGAAAATATGTTGGTACCAATGTGTGTTTCGTTAGTCTTCACTGGTATATTTAGCATTTATTTGAAGTTGAAAATCAAACAATTGAGAACCTTGCAATGAGCTTTTGAGTACAATGGCCAGGTAAATAGTCATATAGACAGTTTAAATCTCTTCAAGCCTTTCATAACTTTTGGTATATTAATGTCAGTTTTTAATCATAAAATGGTTTTGTGTACAAAAATAATTATTCTGTATTTCAGGTCTGGCTTCATGCACCCTATGAGCTTCATCTGTCATTATTTGAGCACTTCATCGAACTTCTCACAGAGTCAAGGTATGAAGCAATGACAGCTTAGTAATGAGACTTAGAGGTTTAGGTAATATGTAGGGGATGCTTCAATTTTAAATTGCTTCCTTTCTTCTTCCAGTGAAGCAGCAAAGAATGCGAAGTTAATGAGGGACTTCCAACTCATCCCAAGACTGCTCTTGACTCTTCGAGATATGTCTCTGTCCCAGCCTACTGTTGCTGCGATTAGTAATGTGCTGAGCTTTTTGCTTCAAGGCTTTCCTAGCAGCTATGACTTGCTCAGGTAACCCACACCTGTGGTAAATCTGGCCTTCTTATGTTTATTATGTTGGTGATCTTGATCAAAAATACTCCATGGTCATACTGCTGTAGAGTAAGTAACCTGAAATGCTCATGTACTGAATTTTTCCTGTGAGATGAACCAGCCATAGGCAATAATTTTGTTAATGTATTGATTTGCGTATTAAATTGTTTGTATCTAACCAGGTATGACTGACTGATTAAACTGGCTTAATGTTCTTCAGGTGAAAAGCAAAGGTGCTATATTGCAGCTCTCTTGTACTTTTGAAGTATTGAGCACTTTTTTAAAATATCATTGACTATTACTGCTGGTTAAAATGCAGCTTTGATTACTTCCCTGCAGGAAAGGCTTAGTTCAAGATTTTTTTCTTAATCATCACTGTGTAAAACAATATTTAAAGCTGTCAGATATGTATTATTCTGACTGATGAAAGCCACATAAGTAATTGTGATTCATACATACAGGATTGTTTTAAATGCTTTTAAATAAGTTCTGCTTCTTGATAATTTTTCTTATCTCCTCCTTAATTATAATGGAAATGGATTAAATATGCAGGGTTTGGGAGTTCTTTGCATACAAATGGTCACGTTTTCAGCTTCTCAGTTTAAGTGCAATTGAAAGTATCAGGAGCATCAACATGAACATCTTGCCTGTCTTTGTTTTAGAAAACTATTAATTTTGTGATTAAATAGTTATAAAACAGATTGTAGAATGCCTGAGTGTTCCTTGTTACCATTTCTGGACATAAAATGAAAAATAATGTCAAATTTGGGAAAAGTTTTACTAGCTAGGGACCATTCCAGCTTAGTTCCAGAAAGAAGAGGAATATATTGCATCTCCTTTCTTTGAGAAGCATAATCGTCTTGTCTTGGAAACCCATGACTTCATCACCTTAAGCTATAGACATAAATGTTATACCAGAGTCAAGTAATCACTGTTTACATAATACATGTTAAGCTGTAATGGTTTAACTTGTGGTATTCCTTTTATTAGGACTTGGTGGTATCTCCGTCTTTCCTTTTTTGAATCCTAGCACTTTCAGAGTCCTTTATGTACAGACTTGTCTGCAAAGATTCCATTAATTATTACACATTAAATTGGTTTTTGGCTACTGACTTTAGATGGAGACTGTTTTCCTCAGTCTTGAGGTGTGAGAAAGCTGGCTTTTTTGGATATCTGCCTGTCACTAGTATTCTGGTTTTATGTTAAGGGTGAATTATTGATAGATGAGAGTGCAGCTGTCATATCAATGAATGATATTTTTTCTGTGCACATTAAGGTTTGGACAGTTCATCTCTTCCACTTTACCTACATTCGCAGTCTGTGAGAAGTTTGTAGTCATGGAAATAAACAACGAGGAAAAGCTTGACAGCGGTAAGTGATGGCATGGCTTAAAAGCAGTAGAAGCGAAATACTTTTTGATCCCTTCTGTGCTTAAATATGTAAAATTTAGAAATAGTGTTGTTAGCAATATTTCAATTTTGTTATAATCTGGCTGCTAGTTAGTTGTGGTACTTTAGCTTTCAGTATTGTGTGCAAAGCAGTACAAAACCCATGTACTTTGGCTTCCTTCATTTAACACTGCATGGTTTCATTCTGTTTCTTCCACTCACTTCAGATCAGCAGTGCATCTCTGCTGCTTTGTGGGGACAAAAAGAAGACAAAAATGGGTTACTAGGTGCCTGTGCCCTCCAGGTGTGGAGGAAGCAGAAGAAATTACTAAGACAGTCTAGGGGGTTTTTTTTAGGCCAAAAGGAAGTTTTACTGTCCTTCAAGAATGCTTATATTGAATTGTTTGGGGACCATTTCTAGCTTTGTTTTCCTAAAGAAAAGGGGCTTCTGCAGTTGCATTTTTGATCAGTCTTTCTGAACAGAAATGTTTTAGTCCTATAGTGGATGTCACCCAAATAACTAGAAGGATTGCCTAAAGATCCTCTTTTTGTATCACTTTGGGAATATACTGGTGTGCAGGGACAAGTGGAAAGAGAAGTGATTTTGCTTCAAAGTTAGCTTTATTGGTTTGGTTTCCCAAATAACAAGATTTAGGCAGTCTGCATATTCATCATCATCCCCCTATGCACCTCTTGTGCCTTATGAACTCTCCAAGATGATTAATTTTGTGCTTTTCAGTGAAAAAGAGGGGTGTGGGTATTGGAGAGAGGTACAGATTGGTGATCTTGCTGCAGGTTAGCTATCTTTTTTTCCCAGGCTAACCACAGCCTGAGCTGCTTTTTGCATGCCTTGGGGGAACTGAAGACCCTTGGGGAGAAATTCAGGCTGTGACAAGAATGGAGAGAAATGCTTTTGAACCAAAGGACATGAGATTTTTAGGTTACTGGTCTTCACTAGTTCCTCTGTATTTCTGCCATAGAAGATGCTTTGTGTTTGTGTCTGTGACAAAACCTTGTCTCAGAAAGTTTCCATTTATCTACAGGAAGGTGTCCCTGTCCATGGCAGTGGGGTTGGAACCAGGTGATCTTTAAGATCCTATCCAACCCAAACCATTCTATGATTCCCTGATCTGTCTTCATTTTTGCATATCACCTCAAGCCGTGATTTTCTGGTTTTTTAAATAGTGTTAAAACATGGTTTTTACATTGACAGCATAAGGTGCAATAAGAGGGATTCACAAAATAACTGTAAAGTTACTCCTGAGCTGCATGTATTGTCTTGGTTTGCAGTAAGTGTTTTTTATCAACCAATGATGAATTTAGGGGTCTGTTTCTCCCAGTTTCTTAGATTCGGAGGGAGTTAGAAAGTATCAAGTTTTTTCTTGGGATTCCCATCCGCCTAGTAGTTTAATCCAAAATGTTTATCTACCATGTTGTCGGGAAGGAGAGATTGGGGTGGGGTGAGGCAGTGTTTGTTTCTGTCTCTACCTGCCAGGAGTGACTGTCTTAGTTAATTTTGGCCACCTCAGCTTAGATTACTATCTGAGAAGCTGCAATTGCCTTTTACCCATTCTTCAAACTGACCAAACTCTGTGTGACGATAATAATTTGTATGTATGGAATTCATGAATAGCCTTTAAAATGTCTGAATTCCAAAAGCCTAATTTTCTTTTTTTTTTTAATGTTTAGGAACAGAGGATGATTTTGGAGGACTTGTTTCAGCTAATCTTATTCTACTGCGGAACAGGCTTTTGGATATCCTACTGAAACTTCTATATACATCTAAAGACAAGACAACTGTTAATTTGCAGTAAGTACAAAAAAACTTGAGATAGGGAAAGGATATATGTTTTTATTTCTAGGGGGAAGAATTATACAGCCCCCATTCAATTTGATTAGTTGAATTATATAAATTTGTAGGAACTACTGAATGATTTATGCAGATGTCACTGAATTATCCTTGGGTATGCTAGCGGAAATGGAACACGTGATTATTGAGTTGTATGTTGTCAGTTGTGGTAGCAAAAATAATAGTACTAAGCAAGTACAAAGCAGATGCTGGTGTAATTAATGCATATCTTTCAATTATTGCATTAAATGTTTTTTTGTTTGACTCTTTAAAAAAAAGTATAAGACCATGATTGACAGCATTAGTAGAAACTTATGCTTCAAGTTAGGAGCAACAGAAGTAAATATCAGCAGGAAAGCAAGGTATGTAGTAGATTTGAGGGGAGATTACTTGCTTCTGATTCTTCATGGAAGGGAACATGATATTATAGTTTAATGAGGCACTGGAGTCATAGTGAGTTGGAGAAGAGACTTTGCAACACTGTCAAGTTAAACCCTGATAAGATATAACTTTCAAGCAACTGCCCAGTAGGCTGTCTTGAATATGCTGGAGGCATTTTGTGAATGTATGGTGACTGTAGATTATGTAGTGATTGACTGAGCATTGGTTGACATACAACCTGAATGTGCTTGAGTTTTTCAGTAATACTGCTAAAAAAAAAATAAAGAAAGAGCATATTCTTTCAAATATTTTTAAGCAACTCTTCCCTTAATTAAAACAAAACAAAAAATCCCAACTAAAGAACCTTCATTTTTTAATACCAGTTTATTAAAAACGCTTGTGAAAATTCTCTGTGTAAGGCTCAGTGAAAAGTATTTAGAAATTATGATTTGTGGATAAATGTTTCCAGTTCAACATTCCACATTTGCTGTCAAAAGCAGGAGTTGGAGAAATCTCATTCAGTGGAATAGTCCAAGGAGCTGTATTTAGTCTTCCCTTTCTGCAAAACTGAATGTGTTCCATTTGACAAGATTTGGTGAGCAGCATTTCCTGTTGTGTCACAAACTTACCTAAGAATTCAGTTAATTCTTCAATAGAGCTGAACTTTTTCTGATCTTGAATTTTGCCCTGTATTGGAGGACACTGATTTTTACAATCTAGTAGGAAACTAAATGCTGTAAAATGTGACTTTTTTTTTTTTCTCTTTTTTTAATTAGGGCTTGTGAAGAACTAATCAAGACACTTGGTTTTGATTGGATTATGATGTTTATGGAAGAACATCTGCATTCCACCACAGTCACAGCAGCCATGCGAATTCTTGTAGTCCTCTTGAGTAATCAGTCCATCCTTATCAAATTTAAGGAGGGTCTCAGTGGTGGAGGCTGGCTCGATCAGACGGATTCTGTCTTGACCAACAAGATTGGTACTGTGCTAGGTATGGCATCTAAGCCTCTCATGACTGAAGGATTGCGCAGGAGTGTGTGTGTGTGTGTATGTTGAGGTGTGGGTTATTGCCTGAATACTGTCTGGCAGACGCATCTTTTCTGTTACTGCTGCATGTGCTGCAACCAGGTGCCTCTGCACTTCATTCTTCTTACAATTCAGAGTTAGATTTCCTAGACAAAAGAGAGCAGCTTTGCAAAACTGCTCTTCAGTTGATACTGCACAGATTTCACTGTAAACTCAGTATGACCTTGTCATCTGCATGAAGTCTATGTAGCTAATCTTTTTTATTTCTGTTACCACCATGGTAAGGTTAAGTATGTCCCCTGGTAGGCACATCTGAGCTAGATGCAAATGTAGCAACAAGAACCTTATGTGCACAGCTAATAAAGACTCAGTAAAATTTCCTTGTTTGTTTACTTAGAGCATCATGCGGTGTTACACCTGAGCCGCTTTGTCTAGTGAGTTCTGTGCCAATTACATTTACCAGGATTTTTCTTTGCTATCTTGGGAATTTCTGTGTTTATGTTGCCATCTCAGCCTTTATTTTCCTCTCCCTTTTACTGCATTCTTTACACACATGCATGCTTCTGCTCTCTCTCATATTAAAGACTTTGCAGGTTCATAAAGCCTCATTCATCCAGGTTATGAGACTTTTCCATTATTGCATATGATCTAGAGCTCAGTGTATAAGGCTTTAGCGCTACAGAACCCATTTTGAGCATCTCTGAGCTGCCTGAATATGCAGCTCCAAGTGTCTGAAATAACAGATGTCAATTCTGTGCACGTATCGCCAGGTATAGTGGTGATTTCCCATAGATCTCTTTTTTTAGTCAGAATAAGGTAGTGCTTTCCAGATGCATGTCCATTCAGACAGTGATGCAAACCCATTGACATTAAATAAGAGTCTTTCATGAATCATAGAATATCTAGGGTTGGAAAGGACCTTAAGATCATCTAGTTCCAACCCCCCTGCTGTGGGCAGGGACACCTCACGCTAAACCATGTCACCCAAGGCTCTGTCAAACCTGGCTTTGAACACTGCCAGGGATTAAACATTCACAACTTTCTTGAATAGTCTTTAGATCAGGACAGTGATACTAATAGTACTTTCAACTTGATTGTTGTTCATAAAATGACTGTACAAGGAACCACCTCTCTGTGTTGCAGCAGTATATGATCTGGTTTTGTGCTAAAGTGACCTTACTTCAGGAAGAGAGCTTTTCCTGAAATGAAAGTATGAAGTCCAGTTTTTTCCTGCTTTGTCTCTTTGAAATCTAAGTATCCTATGCGTTCTTCATCATGTGCCTTTAATTTGAAAACCATTGATATTATAGGGGCTTGACTGTTGTTTATTCAGTATCCACTTAAAATGTCCAATAACATAAACGTTTTCTTCAGTCACAAAATCTGTCTGAATAGGGTTTTGGTTTACAGTCACATTTGGTGAGTATTTGAAGAGATTTCCTATTTTTCTTACTGTAGTATCAATTTAATTGAATCCAAGATAGATTGTGACCAAACAGATATTTTTAAAACGTGTCTCTTCAACTGATAGTGACAGATTATCTAATTTTTATACCACGTGCTTTCTAATAAATTAGAACACATTGGCTCCAAGATTTCTCATGAGAACAAATACAAGCCATTTTCGTTCAAGATTGCTGCTGGATTTCCTGCAACTTTGTAGCAAAGATTTCATTAGTCTGATTCCTTGTAGATGTTTTCTGTTTAAAAAGACAATTTCTGGTGGAAAGAATATCTGTGTAAGAGCCTCAGAAAAACAGTCTCCTCTCTGGCAGTGTCAGAAGAATGCCTTACTGTTTGTGCTGGTGAGGAGACTGAGTTGTCTTCCTGCCTCCTTCCTCACTTGAAAATAAGCTCTTCTACCATCCCAGTGTGGTTTTTTAATAGGAAGATTAAATACTTAGGTAGAATTAGGGTCAGAAGAGGTGAGTTTTGTACTTCTGGCAGCACTTAAGACAAAATAAGAGCATTTAATGCTTCATACCAGCTGATTACAAGGTGCTCTGAGACATCTGTGGAAGCAAATTAGCTGCCCATCAACTTAAATGGACAATGGGATTGCTGCTTGCTAATATGAACCTGTAACTGAGATTAAGGTTAATCAACCAAATATCTTTGCTCTCACCCAGAAAAATATGGGGTTTTTTTCAGAAGCTTGTGTGTTTTAAAAGTCTAAAATTGTGGTCACAGTCAGCAAAAGGATCTGTGTGTATATGAAGTGGCATTAAGCAGTCTGTAGGGAGCAGTGTCATCTATATGGTATTGGAAGGCAATCATTTCCTTTTTTTATTGATTAAAAAGTTAGACATTTGCAGCAGAATTGTGTAATATGCTTGTGATAGTCTGTATGCACACATTCATGTTTTATGGCATGAATTTCAGAGGAGGCACTCTCTCAAGTTCACTACTTGGGTAAGCATGAGTTTCATGGGCATTTCCCAGTTAATGTTGTTGGCTTTTTGTACTTTCATCTCAGGCTTCAATGTCGGCAGGAGTGCTGGTGGCAGATCGACAGTCCGGGAGATTAACCGGGATGCTTGTCACTTCCCAGGCTTTCCCATTCTGCAGTCCCTTCTCCCGAAGCACACTAATGTACCTGCACTCTATTTCCTCCTTATGGCCCTTTTCCTGCAGCAGCCTGTCACTGAACTGCCTGAAAACCTGCAGGTCAGTGCACCTGTCATCAGCAGCCAGTGTAATCGGGGTCGCCAGGTAGGGATTACCTAGTGAAATGTAAATGTAAATCTGTCTGTCATGAAAGAAAATAATGGGTTAACCAGGCCCCCTCATTCTTCTCTGCAGCTGACTCACGGTCGTGATATGGTGTTTAGTGCTGTGTTTGGGGTGGGAGTACAAGGTACTGTGGGAGTATGTGGAAGCCAGCCTGTTACGGCATAGCTGTTGCTGGTGTCTTTCTGGTGTGTTTTGGGTCAAATGAGAAGCAGATCTGTGGTTTAAGATGGCATGGTGTAAGCATTGAAAGGGGTGTACTTTTTTGCAACCAGGTAGCTTTTATTTCAGAAAAAGGTTGATTTTGGACTTGTTTTAATTGTATGTAAATGAGTAGGTATTATATGGTATACAGCAAAGTCCTAGGAAGCTTTAGTATAGTGCTTTATGGAGAAAAGCCACACTCCAGATAGACAAGGTGCCTGTTCAGAATGGATGCAGTGCTAACATTTATTTATCAGCGGGAACTAGAAAGTAAGAATTTCAGACCAAAAGGTATTCTGCCTGCTTGTTTTCTCAACGGGAATACTTGACAGCACATTCAGTACTGTGCTACAGAAAGTTAAAGGAATGAAGCTAACCTCCTGCTTACAGCTTTGAAGTACGGCACTGATAAATTTAAATTAAAGTACTTAAAATATTTAGCAATAGTGCTCTTAATGTTAGAGGTGGACACTTTGTCCTTTTCTATTTTTTAATTATTTGCACTTGCTGCAAAATACAACTTGTTTTTTTTCTTTTGGTTTTGATTTGTTTGGGGTTTTTTTCTGTGGGATACCGTGCGGGTTTTACTTCTAGATGTGAGTGAATTAGGCTGAGGTGGTTGTGCAGCACTAGTGCTGACAGGTCTCTTCTTGTTTCAAAACACTTAAATTCTTTGAAGAGGTAAGAGTTGCAATTACATTAGCACATGGTTAGAAGGAATTTCTTCAGTGACCTTCATATGAAGCTTTTGGGGGTAAAGTTTGGAGGACGTAAAACAATTCATTTTTTAGATACTGCCAAATGAGCATATTGTAGGTATAATAAAAGCAGTACCAAATTGCACAGGAGTAAGAGATTATTTCATGTCTTCTTTCTTCTCTTTCACATCTTACAGTTTGATTTAGACTCTATTTGGACATTCATATTTGGAGTTCCTGCCTCCTGTGGCACCGTTACTTCTTCAGTACACAGTGTTTGCACAGAAGCTGCCTTCTTATTACTGGGAATGCTAAGGAGCATGCTGAATTCTGTAAGCATAAATAAATTTGTTCATATTTGAATATACAGAGTTGTTCAAGTTTGCCATGTACCCAAAAGCCTAGTTAGAGTAATTGAGGTTTTGTTAGTGTAATGACAAACTCAGCTGTAAGTTAGGCTCATAATACTTGGGTGAAAACCATCATTGTCTGTGGGTTATTCTATCTTTATTTTTCAGTATCTGTTGAAATATTAGTGGCCATAAAATTAACACTGCTTTTTTCACAAAAAGGCTGGGCTTTGTGTTTTCCTGCAATTAAAACAAGAAAGCAGAAGGATAAAATGCCCTTGACAGAGATCATTGAATTTCTTTCCTGATTAGCACCGTAGGGGAATGTTTGAGAGTCTATATCCCATCTGCTCAAAGCTATCTGAGTTGCAGATTTCGTGCATTAGCTTTGCACATGCAGAGAAGTCCCCTGACTATTAATAGCCATATGCTGAAGGAAATGAATTTACTGCCAGAAAAATGTGTCATCTTTGAATCTAATTTCAAGAATAGCAAAAGTTGGTTTCTCAGTTGGAAAATTCTGTATTTGCTTGGAACCAGAGTCTGTTATCTGGTGAAAATTATCTCCTGAAATGTTTGAGAAGCATCACCTGTTGCCTGTTTGGTCATCATGTGTTTGCAATATGTTCTGAGAAGCATTGTTTCTATGTCACTCCCATGTTAACACTTTTAGAAGCGTCTTCTAGACATGTACTAACAGTAGATATGTTCGTGATCTGCTGCGGTACACGTTGCTGTTGTCGCGTGTTCTGTCTCTTGATGGTGTCATGTTTTTGGTCCTCACAAATGGTTCAGACAGTTGTGACATGCTTAGACACGTGCTGTCTTTTGCCTTGAAGTCTTGTCTTGTGTCATTAGGTTTATGTTCATATGTGCCATCATATTTTGGATTGACATGAGTCAGGTCATGTTTGCCGACATGATTTGAATCATTACATGTTAGGACACAGACTTTATGGTCAGTCATGTGTTGTAAACGTGGTCAGGCTCTTGTTTGTGATGTGCTCAAACACATGCTCAGGCATAGGTTACTGTCATGTGTTATTGCTGTGGGTTTATCATATGTTCAGCCATGTATCTGGTTACATTTCTTCATGTGATTGCAACTTGTTCTAGCATGTTTTATCATGAAATGCCCTGTTGTGATGTTTGTCATGTTCAGCTATGTTTCTCATGCACTTACGATGTGGTGACATGCTGACATGTCTTCAGTCACGTGTTTGTGATTGCTTGGACACGTTATCTTACCACGTTTTATTGTCACCTCGTGTAGGTGCATGGTTTGGACATGTGATTCGTGTGTTTTTTAGAAGTTGTTGGCTTGTTCAGTTGTCACACATTATGGAGGCAAGATTAGCCATGTGTTTGGTCACATGTTTGGTCAGGTGTTCATTGTATAGTGACATGCTCAGACAAGTGTTCTGTGATGTTGGGTCAGGTTCATCACATGTTGATGATGTGCTCAAACACATTTTCTGTCACTTGTTTGATCAGGTCACTTGTTCAGGCACTTCAGTCATGCGTTCTGGACACTGTTTGGTCAGTTTCTGAGAAGCACTCCTACATACGTTTGACATGTTCTGGATGTGTTTTTCACACTTGGCCACGTGTTCAGTTACTTATTTCTGATCTGCTTGAAGAAGTGTTTGTCCATGTGATTGAACACATTTGGCCCCATCTTTGATCATGTAATGATCACGTGTTTCATTGCATGTTTGACAAATGGTTGTGGTAGTATATTTGACCCTACAGCTCCTCTTCCTGCAGCTCCTTTCTAAAATGAGCATTCTTCAATTAGTGCCATGTGTAATAATATGCTGTTTGTTTTTAAACCCAGCCTTGGCAGTCAGAGGAAGAAGGCTCTTGGCTTCGAGAATATCCAGTCACCTTGATGCAATTCTTCCGATATTTATATCACAACGTGCCGGACCTCATTTCCTTGTGGATGAGTCCAGAGTTCCTGTGTGCACTGGCAGCAACAGTATTTCCTTTCAACATCCGACCTTACTCTGAGATGGTAGGAAATCCAACTAGTTAGTTTTATTTTTACCCTGAATGTTACTTTTGATGATTTATCAATTAACAGTTATACAAAGATAAAGCTCTACTTACCCTGCAGGAAGAGGTCATTGTGAAGGCTGAGCTGGACAATTTGTATTTGTGTTTTGGAACTGAGGGAAGTGTATGTTCAACTGAAAGGCAGTTGCTGTGCAGCAACATCTGAAACTGCATGTTAAGATGAATGTACATACTTCATTTGTTTTCTAATGGAAGATTATTTTCAATCATATGAACAATGTTATCTCAGATTTATAAAAGCAAGAGAGATTGAGTCAGCCTGTGCTTTCAGACCTCTGCTCTGGAGGGTGTGATAAAATCTAAAACTTCTTTTTCCTCCCACTTCCCGTTTCCTCTCTTGTGGCTTAACCACAAAAGAGTGTTCTTGTATTACCTGGAACTACTGAGTTTGAGCCAGGAGAGGGTGTGAATTCAACCTTGCTTGCGTCGGTGCCTGAAGTATTCTTTGAGCTTAGTGTCACAAACGATATTATTTGTAGGATATGAATGGAAACAAATAGTTCTTGTTAGCCAACTTTTGAAAGTAGTTTTATTAAGAACATGAAAGGATAGTTAGGCTACAGGTTGGCAAATGCTAGAACTATGGAGGATATACATCAGAAATACTTACTGGTGGCGTGCTATCTTTTTGTTGTCAATAAAAGTGGGAGATCAGTTTTTATAGGTTCATGCTGATGAGTCTCAGTTTATTTTGCTTTCAAGTTAAACTTTCACTTGAAGCAGATTCTAGGAGCTCACTCTCAAAAAAGAAAGAAAAAAGTGCCACTTATAAACTGATAACGCTGGTTTAGAATTCACCTGTATGGATTTTTTAGAGGAGCCTTGTGCCTCAGAGCAAATTTTACTTTAACTGCTAGGTCTCTTGAAACTTTGTGTAGCTGCCTGACAGCTGAAGCTCTTTGCTGTTGGAGGAGTTTCTTGACTCCAAATTGGTTTACTCCTCCAGCATTTCCCTCTGCCCAAGTGTGGTAAGTGAACGTGAAATGTGACCTCTAGTTCACACAGCTCATGCCAGTCTTCACTGATTATTGTTTGCCATGGGAATCTGAAACTAGAATTTGGATGTTTCTTCTGTTGTGTATTAGGGAACTGATCCTGAACATGATTATCTTTTACAAAGTCTTCTTAAGAAGCTAATTGTGAAGCAAACAATCTTAGAAAGACAAATGGAGAGCAGAGTAGCAAAAAGACTGCTGTTAATTTGCTGATCTGTAGAGTTTTAACATGCTGTGTTTCACAGGTCACTGATCTTGATGATGAAGTTGGGTCCCCAGCTGAAGAGTTTAAAGCCTTCGCAGCTGATTCTGGCATGAACAGGAGCCAATCAGAATATTGCAATGTTGGCACCAAGACATACCTAACCAACCATCCTGCCAAGAAGTTTGTGTTTGACTTCATGCGTGTGATGATAATTGATAACTTATGTCTCACACCAGCCAGCAAACAGACTCCACTGGTAGATCTTCTGCTAGAGGTATAGTTTCTTTGGGGTTTGTGTTTTGTTTTGGTTATTGTGGCACTTTATTCCCTGAAATACTCTACTTACCTTTTAAAGTTAGAGGAGTGATGACCTAGGATTCAGTGGTATCCTGTAAATTGTCATGAAATAAGAGTTAAAAAGAAAAGGAACACTTTTGTCTCATAAGTAGCAGTTTGCTTGCCTTTAACAGCTTGAAGAACCTAAGAAAGCAAATGCAGAGGGTTTATTTCAGCCTTCCTTTGAGAATGTTTTCTGGACTTCTTCCTGCTCCCTCCAGCATTTGTATCAGTTGGTGACCATCTCAGATGCTTGAGCTGACAGTCTGCCTGATGACTACCTGGCTTTTTTCTTGCTGTGCCCTGTTCTCCCCTCCACACTGCAGTCCTACTACCGCTTTTGTTTGTGGATGGCTTAATTTTCATTTGGCCAGTCAGTTGCTGAGCACATCATGTGAACGGTTTATTTATATTTAGA
The DNA here is from genome assembly GCF_963264785.1 of Psittacula echo. Classification (NCBI taxonomy): domain Eukaryota; kingdom Metazoa; phylum Chordata; class Aves; order Psittaciformes; family Psittacidae; genus Psittacula; species Psittacula echo. The sequence continues at coordinate 63,883,657 of NC_137735.1, forward strand.
GCAGCCATAATCTTATTTTGGCATCTTAGCCATTATTTCCTTTTGTCTAGAAACACAAGTAGCAGATCACAACACTAGATATTCAACAGTGCAGCTTGAGATGTTGTAACTTTCTTCAAGTTTTATTTTTGTGGAGTGCGATTCATTTGTTAAAACATCTTTCAGACCATGACAGCTATATTGACTTTGTGGGAAATATAAAATCCCTGTGAATCCCTGCAGAAATATTAAAGTTTCTTTTTTATTCATATTAGAGAAGAAGTGACAGGACATACGGCACCATATGCTATAAAAACAAAACCAGTATAACTGTTATCTTCCTGTAAATTACTTTCTAGAGTTCGTGACACTTGCAGAAAGCATCCTTCTGTTAATGGTGACACAGGGAATGAGGAGTTCAATTTCTGTTTAACTGTCCACCCTTTCTTCAGACAATGTATTTTGAAATGTTCTCTTCACATCAATTCACATTCTCCCTAGACTTACAATTTGTTACGTCGTCTGTATGTTGTTGAGTGTCCCTGAACTTTTTGATAGCTGCAGGAATTTTGGATCATGCTTGTATATTTCCTAACAAATTTCCTGGGTAAGTTGGGCATCTCCTGTCACAAAGCAAAAAATGAATTGTCGAAAGATGCAGTTACCTGCAAACATCAGGAAGCATATTTGAGGCTGTATTCAATTGGTTGCAATTGCTTTATGATGTCTTAATCTGTTATCACTCGTCACTGGCCTCTTAGCAAAAACAGAGAATTGAGTATGTACACACTGCTAAACCATTACAAGGTAAAACCAAGTAGGATGACTTAATGTTATATTGCTTTCTAGGACTGTTTAAGGGGATCATTCAGTTAGGTATGATTATGTATGCATTGAAAACCACAAAGTAATAAAGTGGTTTTCCCCTTTAAGTGCAAAGGTAATTAGAAAGGTTTAGCTCATCCATCCATTAAATGACTATATAGAGACCATTGTAGTAATCTGCAGAACCCCACATAGAAGTGATGATCAACTTACATGTTTGATCTGTTCCATTTCCTCTTTTTTTTACTGAGGAGATCACAGTTTAACCATATGTTTATTTAGAAGTTCATGCATCTTTCTGGAATGTGTTCTTTTCCAGTTCCTATGGTGGCAGAAAATAAATTTACTGGATTTAAATAGGACTGATGCCCACTCTGTAAGAACGCATACAACTGATATGTACTTGATGTGTATTCTTAAATTTTTGAATAAAGCCAAGACTTTTTACTCAAGGCAGAAAGTTAAGAGAAAAAAAACATAGTTAACAAAAGCTAAGAAAAGAGAAATTCACTTAGACCATCCTCCCCTTCCCTCTTTTTGATCACTTAGAGATGTTTGTTATCTAAATATTGTATTTCTTTTTATTAGGCTTCCCCTGAAAGATCAACACGAACACAGCAGAAGGAGTTTCAGACATACGTTTTGGATGGAGTGATGGACCATTTACTTGCAGCTGATGTTTTACTGGGTAATATAACAATGTTCAATTATCAATCTATTAATTTAAGCAAAAGGCTTTGATTATTTAACTTTTTCTTTATTAGTGCCCTGGTTTGGTACAATTTGATGGCCTTTATTTTTTTTCCCTGCCCTTTCCTTTCCTTTGATGTGTAAATGATGTTGCTGCACTTGCATATTTCCCTGCTGTGTTGATTGTGCCAAAGCCATGGCAGAGGTCTTTCAGAAAAACTATATGATGTGAATCTTTTGGATATGTGAGCCAGACAATTTACAGTCATGTCAAAAAGAACTGAAACTGGATCTTCCATCTTCTGTTGTCCTTCTTGCCTTGGTAGAGGATTTGGAGTTTTTCTCCATTTATCGTGGTGGGACTTCAGTATTTTAAAAATTAGCTTTGTTTCTTTCCCCTGCTGTAGTTTTACTAATCCCCATCCTGGGATTAATGCTCCATTGATCCAGTTAATAAATAGATAGGAAGAGAATTAGAAGATTGTAACTTGGATGTCAGCAGGGTAGGCTGTCCCGCCATCTAAACCCACGAGGATTTAGATGATTCTGTAGTGGCCTGTAGGAATATCGCTGCTCAGGTGCCCAGTTGGGTTTCATGATGGCCTGCTGGACTTCCCAGGAGCTCTCAGTCTGCTCTATTTCCACTCTAAATGTCATGGCACAGCATGCATTCCTGTTTGAAAGTGCTGAAAGTGCTCTCCGTTTCCTGCCACAGCACTGATTTGTCTTTCTCTGAGTGCAGCGCATTATAAAATAAATCCAGAATCATGTTACATGAAGCTTTGAGTCAAGTTGTCAGAAGAATCTCCTGCCTTTACAAGTACTTCTGTGCAGGACAGGAGCAGAGCTTTAGTTTTCCCAGGTCTTCAAGGTTTTGCTAGCTTCCTCCAAGTGCAATGCTGTCAGCTTCTTTATGTGCAGATAAGGCAACAAGTGAATAAATGCAGGTGAACTTCCAGCAAAATCAACAGCACTGATGATTTTTTTATTATCTTTTTTTTAATGGAAGAACTTGTCCTTGCCAAACTTCTCTTAATACAGCTGGACTGACATGGACTTACATGCAGACATGTGCAACTGATGCCCATTGACTCTTAGTTTTATTGAGCAAAGTGAAGTGAGGAAGAAGTCATGCCAGGTGACATCATTTGTCATCTCAAAGTGTTTAAAAAGGTTCTTTTCAATTTTAAAAAAGCAAAGGTATCTTTTTAAAAAGCTACAGGTGGTTCTGCACACATGCAGCTCCAGTTGAAGGAGAAGACCATACATAAATATGATGCCTCAGGATCACAGGAGTACCATTTCTTCTAGACTCTTCCTGGCTTAGGCTCCTCCCTCCCCCCCCCCCGTTTTTTTTTTTTGGTCTTTGTCACTGTTGATTTAAAATGTTCACTTACCATCAGATGTCATTGTAGGGATGTTTTAGCTTTGACTGAGTCTTTCTGTCTTTTACAGAAGTCTAGGAAGCACAGACTAATGTGAATGTACTTACGCAGGTGTGGAGTTTTTTTGATAAATGAATAAAACTTTGGGGTTTTCTGTTACCTAGGTGAAGATGCATCTCTGCCTATAACAAGTGGAGGAAGCTACCAAGTGCTGGTGAACAATGTCTTTTATTTTACACAGCGTGTGGTAGATAAGCTTTGGCAGGGCATGTTCAACAAAGAATCCAAACTCCTTGTGGACTTCATAATCCAGCTCATTGCACAGGTAACAGTGGTGTTCCACTAGCCTGCTTACAAAAACATTTTCACAGGTTATGTTCAAATCCATGCAGTGATGTCACTAAGCAACCTGCTAGTGACAAATGTCAGATCAGCCCAGAAGTATGGTTTTCTTCCCACAGGTTTTTTCTCTCTCTGCTGAGCTTGCCTAGCACATCTTGTCAGTATGAAGTGCTTTATTATGGAGCATTGAGTAAAAACTGCTTTCAGATTACATTGGGGTTTTCTTAGACATCCCCCAAAATAAACAATAAAATTTACCTCACATGAATTTGGGAAGCTTCCTAAAATAACTTCATCATTTTTGGAAAGCTTCCTCCTGGACTTTTATCTGAGATTGTTAGAAGACTTTTAGTGTTAGAAATCAGCAGCATCTTTATAGATGTTAAAGTTACAAGCGTATTGGTGTGTATTAATGTCATTTCAGTCCTTGAAATTTATGGAATTGACTCTTTCAGTAAAATACTAATTTAAAAAATGAGCATGGGTCAATTCAGGGGAAGATTGTGTGCCAATAAATGGACTTTCTGCTACTATCTGAGCATGATTTTCTTCACTTTAGTCAAAAAGAAGATCTCAGGGGCTATCGCTGGATGCTATATATCACTGCCTGAACAGGACCATCTTGTACCAGTTCTCAAGGGCACACAAAACTGTTCCTCAGCAAGTGGCTCTCCTTGATTCCCTAAGGGTCCTTACTGTGAACAGAAACTTAATTTTGGGACCTGGAAATCATGATCAAGAGTTCATCAGCTGCCTAGCTCACTGTTTGATTAATCTGCACGTGGGAAGGTAGGTATTTCAGACAGAAGTTCATTCCAGAACCAGGGCTGTGAGGTATTAAGGTACCTGTTCTCTCTCAGCAATGACACTCACCTTGCGAATAAGTCAGCAAATTCTGGGTAACTATTAACAACATTTCAGCCGGTGAAATGCAAGCAAGCTTAAGTGATTCATTTTGAAACACAATTAGATTTGAGGAGCACAGATATAGAGAACATTTTTAGCTCCTTTTACAGAGGTATTTAAAAATACTGACACAAGTACTTACCTATCCACTTGTTGTTATGCTTTGATAATCTGAAATGTTTTCAAGGTAGAAAGAAACACTAGTGCTAAGTAATTAATAGTCAAAGGGATCTGTCACTAGATTTATGGTCTATTGAATCATTTAATACTTATTCTGTATTTAGTACTTTGATGTATGGCATTGAGTAAGTCCAGTCAAGCATTAAAATCAAATGCCCATGACAAATGCTGTAGACACCAACTTTTCTGCATTGCTGCAAATGCCTGCCTGGCATTTTCTTTTTTATTTTCTAAAAAGATGTACAACTTGTGTTTCATCCAAAGACACCAGGGAAGCATCATCATCAGAAACTCTACTGCAATCTGTGGCCTCATCTGCTTATTCAATGTTATCATCTTCCTCTAGCACCATCAGTGTCTGTGGCGTGTCGTATTTCCTAAACCTTCAGTTCAGCTTGTGACTGCAGATTTTCAGAACTCAAGTCCTGCACAGATGTGAAGATATGTTGCTGCAGGAGCACGTGTTAATCTTTATGATACTGTCACAGGGAATCAAATGCTTTACCTTGGTTTTGGGTTTGGGGTTTTTTTGAGGGGGAAGGGACTTGTTTCTTTTTTTTCTCCTGGTTGTTGTTAATTCATTGTGGGTTTGTAGCAACGTCGATGGGTTTGGATTGGAAGCAGAAGCAAGGATGACAACTTGGCACATTATGATCCCCTCTGATATAGAACCAGATGGAGTCTACAATCAAGATGTCAGTGAAGGTAATATGAGAATGACAAAGCCACAGATGTCTTCTAATGCCACTTCTGTATTGTCATAGCTAGTCTTTCACCCCAGTTACTCTAAGGCCTTGGGGTGATGGTCTATAAAAATATATTAAAAATAGATTAAAAAAACCTTTAGAAATACCAAGACAGACATATTCAGGATAAGTTACTGTTTTGTTAAAATAGCAAGAGCTCATTATTTTCCAGACACGCACCAGAATTAGAGATATTGCTTTATGTGCACTGAGTTGGATGCAATAGAAATGGGTCGTTTTAATTGTGCACTGTTGTTTTGTATCAGCTATATCTTACGTGAACATAGGTAAGAGATAATTGGTAAAATTATTAGTCAGTGGCATCCTCAGGGTCTTTCACTCAAAGGAAATGTATGAACTAGCTGTGGAAGAAAGGATGGAGTGATTTTTAATTTTAACTTTTTTTCTTACATGTATATATTTACTATTTCTGCTTGTGTGTACTTAGGCACACAGTCATATGTAAAAGTATGAAGTGTAATGTATGTATGGAATTATATATGTGTTTATAGACCTACACTTCTATAGACTTTGAATCTCATTTTGTTAATAACTAACAACTAATCAGAACCACTGTTTCAAATTCACAGAGAAAAAGTTGTCAAAATTAACTGTTAAATACTTTCTGATAGCACATAAATGGCAGAAAAAGTCTGGTCAAAGGCATTTTATGAGTCACGCAAGAGGAGAAGAAACCAGAGTATAATTGCAGAAATTATGTAGTTCATTACTGTAAAAATATCAGTTCTATAAACACCATAGAGAGATTGCTGTTTGTGATCTTGTACCTATGCAGGTCGCCAGCTTCTTTTAAAAGCTATAAACAGGGTGTGGACAGAGCTGATCCATAGTAAAAAACAGGTTTTAGAAGAAGTTTTCAAAGTGACACTACCAGTCAATGATCGTGGCCAAGTGGATATAACTGTTGCAAGACCTTTTATTGAGGAAGCAAGTTTAAAGTGTTGGCAGAATCATTTGGGTAAGTGTAACTGAGTATTTATCTATCCTGAATAGTAGATTTCCCTGAAGTGAATGATATCCAATGGATGTTTTGATATGGGTTTAGCTTTTGTGTAGCAGTAAGTACCCTAAACTGTCATTGTTTAACATCTCTCACTCAGAAACTTTACTGTGCATAGGATATACTTACAACCCACTGCACACAGGGCCTTTGTTCAACACTGTTGGTAGTCTCAACAATGTCTTGTATTTGTAAGGCAGCATGTACCAAATAGCATATTATGGGTTAGTGATTTAGCTCCTTCTCATGAACACTTGGATTGGAGTGATCTGTGTTACCATTCTCAGATCTCACTGGATGTGCCAGGCAGGGATGGGGACCCCTCTTGAGCACGTCTGCATGCAGCCTGCAAGCTCTCTGTCTGGTGATAAAGCTGGAAATGTGGGGCAGAGCATTTCTTCTCTAGCAGCAGTGATACTTCACGCAGGAAGCAGCTTTGCAGGAAAAGGACCAGGGAATCCTGGTGGACAACAAGTTAAGCACAAGTTAGCTCTGCGCCCATGTAATAAAGAAAGCCAGCTGTTGCTGGACTGAATTAGTGAGAGTTTAGACAGAAGGTAATAAAATTCTATAGACATGACTCCTTTGATGATTACACGGCTCCAAAGTAATCAGATGTACAGAAGCATTTTTGCAGACTTGTAATACCTGGGGATTTTTGTGGTCTCTCTGTTTCTGGATATGCTTTAACCCTGACTGATGTTTGCTCAAGTTTCCATTATCTCCCTGATAGTTAATATGTCTGCAGAAATGTTTTGAGTAGACTGAAAGATCTTTGGAGAAATTATTGCTATAAGAAAGTAGTAGTGGTTTTAAAAGAGGAGAAAGCAAGCTCAAAAGTGAAGCGTATTAAACAAATAATGAGGAACTTGAGCATGTACTTTCTAAATCAAAGGTAACTGATACACAGTACAATATATTAGCTGAATATTGGGAGAACATTAAACTGTTGAGAGAGCTGAACTAAACTGTGATTCCTTTTTTACTACAATTTTAAAGTAAGCACACCAGTCTCGTGGAGTTGACTATCAGCTGGGATGTCTGTGTGTGCACAAAAAGGTGCAGTAGGCCCACTTAGCTTCTCTGCTCAATACAGCATATTTTGCCACCAGATTGGTTAGTGGGGTCATGTTGTAGCATCTTTTTGGGTAGGGATATGATGCTCAGCTGCATTTTTTTTTTTTCACCAGTGTCTACTGTTTATAACTTAAATGATATAAATTCTGTTATCTTTATAACTGTCTTGAGAAAAAAAAATATTCCTTCAGATGCTGTCTCCGTACTTTGTAATGCCCACTTGCTCTTTAAGGGATGTAAAACAGCAACATTAAAATTGGTGGGGGTACAGGGGAGGCAAGGTGATGATTTTTTTAATACATAGTTAGTTTTCACCTCTTCAGATGAGGACAGCATTCATAGGTCATGGACCCTGATTCGGTAATCAATAGACATATTTGTCATGCTTCAAGTCAAAATGCAGGCATTTCCCAGATTTCACCTGGGGATCTTTCCTCATACAAGTAATGAATGTTTGACGTAAATGTGAGTGCTGCTGGGCAACTCTTAAATGGCAACAAAAAACCACAAACAAACAAAACACATGCTCACACTCCCCAAAACCACCCTAATCCCCAAACACCCACCTTTTTAAAGCAGCAGCAAAGATTATTCTATTAAAAAAAATAACTATAATGGGGAGCAGAGTAAAAGAAACCCACCTGAAAAGTGCTCCAAACACTTTCTTTTTGTTTTTTCAGCTCATGAGAAGAAATGCGTCAGTAGAGGGGAGGCTTTGGTTCCAACCACACAGTCCAAACTTTCACGAGTTAGCAGTGGGTTTGGACTCTCTAAACTAACTGGTTCTAGGAGAAACCGCAAGGAGAGTGGACTGAATAAACACAACCTGTCTACCCAGGTACTTTCTATCAATTAATAATATGCAGTCTAAAATCCAGCAATGTATGTTCAGGGTATGTGGTGAATATAAGGAATCCTGCAGAATGTGAAGGGGCATCTAATGCTTGGTTTTCATTGCCCTTTTTGAATATCGACTGGACATCTTATCTAGTAGGTGCATCTATCTATCTGTAACATTAAGCCAAGAGTTAAAACTCTATTGTTTTGCTAATCTGGGTCTTAAATCCAATTTGCACTACTATTCTGGAATGGAATCTGTAAGATTGATGCTTGTTCTTCTTTCCGTCCTGCCCCCAAGATGGTTTAGGAAAATCCCTTTATGAGCATGTTTGTATCATGACTGAAGATGTACTGCTTTGCACTGTTTTTATTGTGCTGCGGAGGAGAGTTCAGCAAAACAATATGTGACAGTAGCATTGGACATTCACTTTATAAACCTGCATGCTTAAAAAAAACCCCAAAATTTAAGAAAAAATATTAGACCACACTAGCACAGCAGTGGTGCTGTCAGCAGGACAATACCTAATGGGGCATTGCAGGAGTTAGTATAACGTATTTGAGGCACTGAAATCAAATGAAAGAGAGGATTTGAAAGGGCCTTGGCAGGGGAGTTGGACTACATGATCTCCAGAGGTCCCTTCCAGCCCTAATGATTCTGTGAAAAGGAAGAAGCTCTCACACTGAGCTGACAGGCACTATTGCTGGCTGTATCAGTATAGGGAGAAATAAGTGAAAACAAGTATAATGTGGTAGAGTGAGGAGCGGTGTCTGTCTTGAGGATTTCCAACAAACTAGGCAGCATGTACAAAGTATTAGTTTAAAGGAAATAGGGAAAAGTAGTAATATTTGTCAGTGGCAATCTTCAGCTGTTTGGGTATATTCTGAACTGTTAGTTATGTAGTTTGGAATATTTTCCAAATATTTGCCAGGAAACACCAAACAAAACAAAACCTTAAATATTGGTGCATGCAGTAGTTTGAAATTCATTGTCTAAGCATTTTTATTTTTTCAAGAAACTATCCTTCTTGAGCAAGTTTAGCAAAGTGATGTATTCGTAGGCTTTTCATTTAAACAAAATCTTTTATAAAGCATCTTTCTGTCTGTCCTCTTTCCTTTGTATTAGGAAATTTCCCAGTGGATGTTTACTCACATTGCAGTGGTTCGGGACCTGGTTGATATGCAGTATAAGGAATATCAGGAGGTATGGTTCAGAGGATTCATTACCTGACACTGATATTTTCACTTATTAGGTTAGACTGATGCCATTTCTCATGAAATATTAGGTTGTCATTGGTAAAATCCTTGAATGTTTAGATACAGTTGTTATTTTTAAGGTTTTTTAAATACAGTCCGTTAAGTGAGGAAACTCATTCTGATCTGGTGGTAGATGAAAGCTTTTCTATCAATATTACATGTTAAATCTTAACTTTTTTCGAGAAGCTTAATTAGTCTTTCCTTGCAAGTTTAAGGAAAAAAAGAGAGATTGGAAATATGCTAGAATATGTTGTCTTTCTAAAACATTGTACAAAAATATAAGAGAAGATGTGGAGAAATATTGTGTACAAACACTACTGTTATAGTAACACAAAGAAAATTTTATGGTACTTTGCCCAAATCATGCAGTGATAGAAAGTGGCTGCTCTGTGCCTTCCAGAATGAAATCATTGCACCCTGTGGTTTCTTTCAAATATCTCCAAAGACCTTTGGTTCAAACTAGCTGCTGAGCTGTGTGCTATAAATCTTAAGAAGTCCGCTTCTGAAAGAGACTAGTCGTCGAAAGCAGTTAGTTAAAAAAACAATCACCAAGCATTGCTTCATTTAATTTCTCTCTCCAGTGTAAGTACAGTCAGGGAAGACCTCCAAAACAATTTTTGTTTCCATTCTTAAAATCCTTTTTCAAAATCGGTGGCTTACTGTTACATTTCTTTCATATTTGTTTTTTAGAAATACATTCCATTACCTATATATACAAAAAGCAGAGCTTTTACATACTTCTTTTTTTCTTCCTTTTTTGTTGAAAAGATTACATTAGGAACCCTGCTTTCATGTTAACTGACACCAGAAATGTCATTAAGGCTTACTGAAAAATGCTACTAGAATTATTATTGCATGGTTTTCTGTGGAAAATGTCTCTGCTCATATCAGAGACAGGCTTAAAAGCGTGATTCCTGATGCATCTACAAACGTCTTTGTATTCAGCGTCAGCAGAATGCATTAAAATACGTGACAGAAGAGTGGTCACAAATTGAATACGAGTTACTACGAGAGAGAGGTTTGTGGGGTCCTCCCATTGGCTCCCATCTTGACAAGTGGATGTTGGAGATGACTGAGGGTCCCTGCAGAATGAGGAAAAAGATGGTGCGAAATGACATGTTTTACGTTCAGTATCCCTACATGCCTGAAGCTGAGCAAGAAACGAACGTGCTGGTAAGTAGTCAAGATTTTGTGATGGGTAATTTTATGCCCTGTTGTAAAATCTGTATATTTTTTAACAAGTTCAAAGACTAGCAATTGCAACATAAGATGGGGTGTGCTTGCATCAACTAAGTGATCATGCCAGTGTGCAGCAGAAGCATCTTCACAAGCCTCTAGAGGTAGAGAAGTATCATAACTATGGGAGGTTTCAGTCTGAGTTCTCAGCCTTATGCTAAACAACATGACAAACAGCGATCTGAAACCAGTTCATGGGCCTAGGTTTGGGTGTGTTTATGGAAGTTCCATCTGTCCAAGAACATGAACATGGGCTGTGTAGCAGAAAAGCATGTGGCCTTTGAAAGCTTGGCAGTTAGTTCCTGTTACTCTTGCAACACCATTTTTAAGAAGTGGAGCAGTCTTTATTGTCTTTTCAGGCATGTGTACATGCATGCAAGATTTCTCAAGCAGGAGTGTCAAAGTACTTGAAAATACATTCAGCCAGTTTTAAACCCTTAGGTATATTTATCTGCTTGCAATCTGACACACAATAGCTGTAGTGACAGTCTAATTCACACAAAGTGGTTAACATGCCATCATATATTCTTCTCAAAAGTGTTCTTTCTCTGTGCTTATATAATTGATGCCCTGTTTTCAGTCTGACTTCTCAAGTAGACTTCCTGAGACATCTGATGATACCATTCCTCAAAAGGTAAAGAACATGTACACTGACTGAAAGAATGTGAAATAAATACAACCTCTTTCCTCCTGCATGTTAGGCAATCTTAACAAGGCTTCTACGTTTGGCTTTCAACTTGCTCTTTCAGTAATTATTTCCAGGCCTAAAGGTTTTTTCAGTAATCAGTTTAGAAGATGTTACTGTGCTCTTCTCAGCCCTCATCTAATAAAATTTTCTGTAGATCTTACCTTCCTTGCTGCACACTAACAAGCTGTGTTGGGCTGTGCTATCACTGTTCTCACTGTGTGAAGTGTTGTGGCTTTGGGATCTGAACTAATGGTTGATGGAACATGTTTAGTAATGGGCAACAAAATCACTTGGAAGCACTTACCGGGAAAGTTAAGTGCTTCTTTCTAAGAGAGGATCTGGTGACCAGTGTTGCTTCTTTATGGCTGTAATGAGCTGTAACAGACTTATTTCTGTTAGAGCCCAGATTAATCGTGTCTTAGCTGACTCTTCTCATTTTTACTGTTAATGAAATTTACACATTTGTTTAAAAAATATGAATCCTGCCTTGGAAATAAAGGGCTTGTTTGGAAGTGGCTTCTCTAGAGACCTCTCAGTATTATGCTGCTTCTCTGTTAATTGCATTTGCAGTCTTGCCCATCACTAATTGCAATGTGTAATGTGTGTTCACTCATTTTGAATTACATTTAGCAATAAACTAATATGTATAAATGAAGTAATTCTATTACATAGAATATTGAATATAAATTGTTACTGTTTTCATTTATTCATGTTAGCAGTTAGGTACTAGTTAGAATTTCTCTTTGTAGGCTATACATAAGTTGTTCCCTCAGAGGTTTTAAGCATTCTTTAAGTGGTATTTTTATGGTGATAATGATTGAACTCTTAGTTGAACATAAGTGAGCAAATTAGATCACAATGCCTTAAATTTTTGATTTGGGGTCTCTGCCAGTTTGCCCTGAAATAATAAATCTCTGTGTTACTGATCTTAATCTCTTTGTCATCCCAATCATGAGTCATTTAGTTTCCCACTATACTATCATACAGATGAACAAAACCAAACCCCAAACAAAACAAAAACAAACAACCCACATTTTATGTATTTCCATGCAAAGGGAAAATCTTGACTGAAGTGTCAGTGGTATTCTACAATTCTACGTAATGTAAAGCATTGAACTGGATTTATAGTGATGATATTTTGTAATTAACGCAACCTAATTTTGAAACACATGGGAAATAATGCTACAAAACAAAAAATTATTTGTGATGGAGAACTGAACACATTCACAAAGCTTTCTAGAGTTTGAGAGTAGAGTTAAACAGTAGTCAGAGAAGAAAATTTTCAACTGCAATATAAAATCAGTGTGTTTTCATCCATCCATGTGCATCAGTGTATTTCAATTTTGGAAAGGCTTTTGGCTCTTTGATACCTCTTGTATCTTTTCCTGTCATCATTTTGACATATTTATTGTTCTCATGTAGTTCTTCTATTTCCAATATTACCTCCATAATGAAGTGAGGAACATAAGAATTAGCCTGTGGTAGGGGATGGGATGGACAAAGGAGTTAAAAAACCCAGAACAACAAACCAACCCCACAACCAAAAACACACAAAAAACCCCTCAACAAAACCAACCCCAAACAAAACAAACTGCAAAAACAAAACACTGCACCACACCACCACCACCATAATGAAGTGTTCATAATCCATTGTCATCATTTAAAGGTACAGACTATGCTCAAAGAATTACTTTGATTAAATGGATACTCTCGTGCTGGTCTGCCACCCACAAACCATCAGAATCTTAACTGAAGAAGTCTGAGCCTTAAAGCCTGCTCCTGACTGCTTCTAGTTCATACCAACTTCCATGTATCTGTATCTTTCCTTGAGGCAATTTTTTATTCAAACTATTGCCTAGCAGAGAAGTCAGCTGGCTAATGAATAAGCTGCATATGTTGTAGGGAGTTGTGACAGATGATAAAATATCCATCTGATCTATCAGTCATAAGTGTCTCAGCTTTTCATGGCAGTACATAAACATGCTGGCCACACTTATTATTTCCCGTGTTGTAGGTTTATCTGCAGGCATTTCTTGAACCGCATTATTACCTGAGTGGCTGAATAGCTCCCTTGCAATTTAGCTGACAGATTAGATCTACTGAAGAGTCTCTGGTTTTGTCCGTGTTGGTGTATGACTGCACACGCACAAAGCACTTGGTGGGCTTGCACTATTCTGCACACAGTATTCCTGAAACATGTTCACTGGAGTGAGGAGTTGACTGACCAAGTGATTTCTTCAATTATTTCAAAGAAACCTGCTCGTTACCGAAGAGCTATAAGTTATGACAGTAAAGAGTACTACATGCGCCTGGCTTCTGGGAACCCTGCAGTCTTTCAGGATGCTATAGAAGAGAACACAGTGGGTGAAACAACTCAGCAGGAGCCAGAACACGGGGAGGACACTATTGCAAGAGTCAAAGGTTAGATCATTTGTTTTGTCCTGAATGGTTTTCTTTAAATTTATCTGCCTTTATATCTTCTTATACTTTTGTATAAGGATCCTGTAGGACTCCTCTTTTAAGGTCTCAGCACTGAATCAGTAATTTAAAAGTTCAGTAAGTCTTGTAAAGTGGGGTTTTTTTGTGTGTCTCAGGTTTTTATTTATCTTTCTCTCTTCTTTTCCAGGCCTGGTGAAGCCTCCCCTAAAACGATCTCGCTCTGCTCCTGATGGAGGAGATGATGAGAACCAGGAACAATCCCAGGATCAAATTGTTGAGGGGAGTTCAATTGATGAAGAGGAAAAGACTGACAATACAACTTTGCTTCGACTTCTTGAAGAAGGAGAGAAGGTACTGTGTACTTCAAACACACTAAGTACTTGCTGTGTTATTTCTGCATTACATGCTGCAAGCACAAATAATTGTCCTGAATACCTTCACTGATCTACAGCTGAATTTGCTTAGTATTTCATCAGCTTCTTCCTTGAAGCCAGATGTGTGCTGTGGTTCCAATAGATCCTGAGCTGAAAACCCTGTACTGGAAACATTCTTTTTCTTTCGTTCTGTCTGCTAAGACAGAAAAGAATATATTCTGAAACAAAAGCTACAAACTATCCCATGTTTGAATTATTATCCTGTCAGCTTAATGAGTTCAGACAGAATATACATATTGAAAGTATAAGGACTGAACTTGTTCCCTTCATTAGAATGGAAAATCCTGATAACTAGTGTTTTATCCCCAAGAACAGTGTTGAACGACCATGCTGTGTATTTGATATTTCAAACTTTGACTGACGGATGTATACCAGTAAATACATTTGTGATCATAGTCAGGTGGGCTACAGGTTCTAAAATATGCTCAAGGAGCATGGTGCAAGAAGATAAGTTGTAACATATAAATCTATATCACACAGAGAAGGCTTTATTTAACTCCCTTCCCAGTTGGTAATCACAGGTATTAGGTATGTACCTGATTAAGGGGGAAATAGCGGAATTTGTGCTGCATCTACAAGTGATAAAGCAGTGTCTGGAGCTTGTTCTAATAAAGTCACAGTCTGAGCCTGAACTTGTTAACCTGCTTTTGCTAAGTGTCTGCTTTTCATTACAGATTCAGCATATGTACCGCTGTGCTCGGGTTCAGGGCCTTGACACCAGCGAAGGGCTGCTTCTCTTTGGGAAAGAGCACTTCTACGTCATTGATGGGTTTACCATGACAGCCACCAGAGAAATACGGGATATTGAGACACTGCCTCCAAAGTGAGTAGCTTAATAGAGAGTTTCTTCAATCTTTGATAGCTGAACAAGAATTTATTTACTGAGATTTTGGAAGAGTCAACTCCAAAATAATGTCAGATTCAGAAGGACCTCAGGAGCAGTTTCCTCTGTGCTCACAAATTGCTCAATGCAGTATATCGTGAAAATCAGCTGTTTCTGTACCTGGACTCTTATATGAATTGAGAGAATAATTCTTCTAATGTATCTTCTTTTTAATCACTTCTCTTTTGCCTGTTTATGCTCATTTGCAGGATGCATGAGCCAATCATACCCAGGGGAGCAAGGCAAGGTCCAAGTCAACTCAAAAGAACATGCAGCATTTTTGCATATGAAGATATCAAGGAAGTACACAAAAGGAGATACCTTTTGCAGGTAACTTGGACACCATATTTGGTTTGAGGAGCCAACCTGGATTTTTTTGACAATGTTGTCATTTTTAAAAATTAAAATAAATGTATAACTGATCAGTTTTGGAAATTGAAGGTAATCGCTGTGTTGTAATTAAAGTGCTTAAGCTGGGCATCCTTGTTTGAACATTTGGCTTATCATGGGTCAGTTTATTTGGGTGAATTTTAGTGTTCCAAAAATAAAACATCTTGGGCTGCACTAAGCAAAGACTGCTTCAACATAATTTGGTGTCAGACATAGTACAGTATGACTAAAGGTCTGTGCCTGACCTTCAGAGATGACGAGCAAATGCGTTAGTGTTGACATGGGTTTGTCCTCTTTGTTTTCAGCCAATTGCAGTTGAAGTTTTCTCAGGAGACGGACGGAACTATCTTCTAGCTTTCCAAAAAGGGGTTAGAAACAAAGTTTATCAAAGGTATTGTAAAATAAGTTAGAACATTTAATCTGACTGTTTACAAATATCTGTGTTGAGCCATACTTGAGCCTACAGTGACCTAAAGACCAAAACAGATGGCAAAAGCAATGGGTGTGAGACAGTGAACGACCTTATAGCAACTTAGTGCTGCACAAAAAAACCACTAGGAGGCACTAATGCCCACATGTGAAACTTCAGGTAAGGTCAGTGACTGAGGGTCATTCCAATTTTGCTTAGGATGTTAACATAGCTGCTCAATTCAAAGTCTGTAGCTGTATTAAGTGCATGCTGTTTCTAAAAAGATGACATACTGAGGACAGAAACACTAACTTAATCTCCTTTTAACTATTGATTCAGGTTTTTGGCTGTGGTGCCATCTCTAACTGACAGTTCAGAGTCAGTCTCTGGGCAAAGACCAAACACCAGCGTAGAGCAAGGGTAGGTGATTCTGTTCTTCACAAGCTGTATAGCTCATCGGTTTCTAATGAATGATATTTTCAAATAAATCATGCTTCAAGGCCAGGTTGGACAGGGCCTTGAGCAACCTTATCAGTGGAAGGTGTTCCTGCCCATGGAAGGAAGGTTGAAATTACATGAGCTTTAAGGTCCTTTCAAACCCAAACCAATCTGTGATTCTATGCTTGTTTTAAGGTCAGGATTCACTAGAGAATACTTGACCTCAATTTAAAATCAGGCATTACCAAAATAAGTAACTATTGATGTTGTGTTCCAGTTATTTTGAATGTGCTAATATCACTGGCAGCATTGGTATGTTTTCTGGCTAATTAATATATGCTATCAGGATTAAAGTTATCGGTATACAGATACATTCCGAAAGGAACTGGAGTGCCCAAGACATTATTAGATTTGTCCCAAGTTGTTATTTTCCCCATCAGCACCCTGTTAGATTCATTTGTACTTGCACTGAATTGCATAATTAATGTGTATAATTTAAACAGTATGTGTTTAGAAATGAAAAAAGGCATTGCTAGAGCAAAAAGGAACAAAGCCTATTTTTCTAATTGATGCAATTTACAAGTTTTAATCTTAACACTTTAGATTGTCATGTGAAGATGTAACCCAGATCTTACTGCTAAGTAAGAAAATGCATTTCCTTCTTCCCATTAGGTCTGGCTTGCTTAGCACTTTAGTGGGAGAAAAATCTGTTACTCAAAGATGGGAAGTAAGTATGAAAATGTTGGAGGTGTTCTTTTATTTTATTACACATTTTGTAGTGATACATAATTAATCAGTGCACGTAAGTTGCATTCTCTTATTTGGACAAGTGGAATATACTAGTACAGAAAGTGTATCTTAGCCTTTTAGTTTGTAGTATTCCGTGGTATCATCATCACATAAGAAATGGTTCTTGCATTAAAAATGCAAGGGGAGGGACTGAGGTAAAAGTAGAGTGAGCATTGTAATATTGAAATAAGGTGTGTATGTTTGGGGACAGCTGAGCAGTTTGACAGTCTGGCAGCATAGACATTTGATTGTTGTAAAATGAACACTTTACAGTGCTGTTATCTGTCTTCCTTAAGAGAGGAGAAATCAGTAACTTCCAGTACCTGATGCACTTGAACACACTGGCGGGCAGATCCTATAATGATCTCATGCAGTACCCTGTTTTTCCCTGGATCCTCGCAGACTACGATTCAGAGGTAAATATTTTGTCAGTGTTGTCAGTAATCTTTTGTATGTTGGAGGTTTTGCAAATATTGCAGCTGGATCATACTGCCTTGGTAAAAGAGACTTGTCTTTATCACCAGTTGTTTGATTTCATCCGTTTTGTAATGTTCCTCCCACTTATCAATGTGTAGGGTGTTAGAGATTCTTAGCTGTCCTGTGCTATGTAAGCAGATCTTTGCCTGCACTGAGTTTACAGATGTTATTGAACTGTTGCCAGGATCTATAGCTTTTTCTAAGGCAGTTGCCTCTCTGTGTTGCAGCAGTTCCTTTGTATTAACTTTCTACTGAACATCCAGAAGGGCATTATGGCCACAGAGAAAGCATGCTTGTCCAAAATAGTGTGATATGGGCTTCTGTGAAATCTGGCCCCATGGTGAAACAATTGCTTTTGATAAAGAGGAAGCATCCTATTAATACTTTTGTGGGCAGCCATTGCTGCCAGCTAGACCTTAACATAGAATATTGTTAAGGGTGCATTTGGAGTATTCAATAACAGAATTCAGGGGAATTGGGGAACAGGGTGAGGTGAGCAGGTCAAAAATTATCCAGAGCCCAGATGTGACTTAAAAAACACTGAGTGCCTTGGATCAGACTGAAGGACTGTTTTAAGCATATCTGACACTACACCTGCTGTGTATATAGAAAACAAAGATGACAGCCTTAGGAGGTATGTGATGTTAAATATAGTAATCAGCAGTTTTGAAAGGGTTGGTGTGTTTATTGTGTGTTTTTGTTGTTGTTTGTGGTGGGGATTTTTGTTCTTTGGGTTTATTTAATTGGTGTCTGTTTTATTTTTAAAGGAGCTGGATCTTGCAAATCCCAAGACATTCAGAAACCTGGCCAAACCCATGGGAGCTCAAACAGAAGATAGGTTAGCTCAGTATAAGAAGCGATACAAAGATTGGGAAGATCCCAATGGTAAGTAATGATCAATCCAGCAGGAAGAGCAGATGGACGTGTGCCTGTCACATCATAAGAGGGAGTCATGGGTTTTTTGTATTATGTATGGGTAAAGAGGTCTGGATGTTGATAATTAGAACTCTACTGTGGTTTTTTAGTGACTCTCCAACAAATAGTAAATTAGAGAAAAGGGACATTAGTTTTCTTGCTCTGTTGTTTGTTTTAAATCCAAATAACACCTTTTGTTTGTATGTAAAAATGAAGACAAAACAGTTGCACATTCGAAACAGTTTAACATTTTCTAAAGGCTAGAATGGGCAGGCTCATGAAGCATACAATCATCTGTCGCTGCTAATACAGTTTGAGTGCTGCTGCAAGAGAATAAGTTGTACAAAGGAATGGAAATACTTCTGCATTAGCAGTACTTGAGCTTTTTCATTTCTTGTCTTAATGCATGTATTTTTTGTAAGGAAACAGCATTTTCTCAGGAAAAACAGTCTACTCAAAATGAGGTGCAATTAAATTACATATTCTTGATTTTAGAGCTTCCTTATGTATTGAAAATAAAGCTTGTGTATTTGGCAAGGCAGCTATTGCACAGTACATTTCTTGTGTGCTTTTATTGAAGATACAAGCCTGTTCAACTACTGCAATGCTGTTCTGTATCAAACAGCAGGTGGCAAAGAAGTTCATTTCTAGAAATGAACCAGTATGTTCTAAGTGTATTTATGCAGACTTTTTGGCAGGAAATTAGCAAAGTAAAAGCTGTTCAAGTTCTGTAGCAAAGAATTCTGAGACCTATTTCTACTCAAGCCTTTCATTCCACAGTAATCAATAAGGCTAAAAGTAAAAAGAAACCCCTTGAATTAGGGCTATTGGGCTGCAGCCAAAACTCAAGCAGTGGCCATGACAAAACAGAAAGCTTTCAGATTCTTGAGAACGAAAGCTAAAAATTCCAATTTTAAACGTGTCAAAAGTCATAGAGCAATTAAAATGTAGCACTAATTTTTCCTTTTTTTTAATTGCTACTGATCCTGTCACCTAACTGCTTTATTTGTTCTATGTGATTTTAAATCTTCTGCAGGGGAAACCCCAGCTTATCACTATGGGACCCACTATTCATCAGCCATGATAGTGGCTTCCTATCTTGTCCGGATGGAGCCTTTTACTCAGATTTTTTTACGATTACAGGTAAAAGTTACATCACTTCGCTTTGTGTTTCTTTTTCATTTGAGACCTAAGAGAAAAATATGATCAGCTGGCTTTGTTTTACACAAATATGGTAGAACAAATCTTTTTAGTGGAGTTGTTATTGCCTGGCAGGTTTTTGATGTTTCTCTGTAAAAGATAACAGAACTCACTTTTTTGTTTCCTTGTAGTTTGAACATTTTTCTGAATGTATGCAGAACAAAATATCAGCAGACAAAAAACTAAGCAAGTTTTATAATGACTTTGCTTATCATGCTTTTTTCATCTGTTGTAGAAAGAATCATATGTTTAGTTCTGTAAAAGAAGGAATCATATGTTTAGTTTTGTACTGGAGGTGTGAAAAGCTTGTTATTTTAAATCAGTGTGTTTATCCAAAGAGCTATTTTAGTTACTGAGTGCTAAAATAAACAAATGTTTGCAGAGCCTGGAAGTGTTTACTGATTCGATGGGTAATGGGGTTTGTAACATTACATGCCAAATATTTTCCTAGACAGAAGCCATCAGGCAAGAATATTCATGTTGCTCTAGAAGAGACTAAACTTCAAAATGGGACTAGCCGACTCTCTTCTTAAAATTCTATTATCTGTATCTCAGTCTTTTCTATTATTATGTACCAGAAAGTAATACAGCTGTTTAAATCTGTTGTGTTAGAGGAAGAAACATGCTACCTTGTATGGCGTCTTTATTAGGCAGAGGATGTTCAGATTTGCATTCTTGGAAAATCTGCTGTTCTGAGAGACGCTCTGATGCTGACGTGCTTCCCCCTCTGTCCCACAGGGTGGTCACTTTGACCTGGCTGACCGAATGTTTCACAGCGTACGGGAGGCTTGGTATTCGGCATCGAAGCACAATATGGCAGACGTGAAGGAGCTCATCCCAGAGTTCTTCTACCTCCCTGAGTTCCTGCTCAATTCCAACAATTTTGACCTAGGTAGGCAGGAAGAGCTTGATAGCCCTGCAATGAGTGCAAGAACAGTGCCAGACGGTCCAATGTGAGAGAAGTGTCTCATAATACGGGCAGAAAAAGATCTGTTTAACTGCATGAGAAAATGATAGATAACTTGCACATGCTGACATGAAAGCATAAGCAGGACTACTTCTGGTATTTCCTGATACTACATGCTTATTCAATATTATGTTTCAAAGTCTGAATGATTCAGAACTCATAATTTCACTGGGAGGAGTGTGGCAGGGATTCTTATTTCCTCTGTGATACCTCAGACTTACTTTTCCAGATTTATTACAGTATCACAGTATGTTAGAGATTGGAAGGGACCTCAAAAGATCATCTAGTCTAATCCCCCTGCCAGAGCAGGAACACCTAGATGAGGTTACACAGGAATGTGTCCAGGCGGGTTTTGAATGTCTCCAGGGAAGGAGACTCCACAACCCCCCTGGGCAGCCTGTTCCAGTGTTCCGTCACCCTCACTGAGAAGAAGTTTCTTCTCAAGTTTAAGTGGAACCTCTTGTGTTCCAGTTTGTACCCATTACCCCTTGTCCTGTCATTGTTTGCCACTGAGAAGAGCCTGGCTCCATCCTCGTGACACTCCCCCTTTATATATTTATATACACTAATAAGGTCACCCCTCAGTCTCCTCTTCTCCAAACTATACAGACCCAGCTCCCTCAGCCTTTCCTCATAAGGGAGATGCTCCACTCCCTGCATCATCTTAGTTGCCCTAGACTGAAGGTATTTTCTTAAGCAATTAATTTTTACTTTAAGCAGTTAATGATATGTTAATGATAATATTAATTGTAATGTTCTTGTAATTGCTGAATGAGATACTGAAGTACCCGAAAAGGATTTTTGTTCAGGATGTTGTGTTTTAGTTGATTTTTGGGTTTTTTACCTGTTCAAAACACACAGGTAATCATGTTTCACCTTACAAAACAAAGCACAACCTTACAAAAACAGAAGCAACACCAAAAGAACACCCCACAAAACCTCTCCCAAGTATATTTCACACAGAAGGATTATGGCCATTACCAGAAAAATCATAGAATCATAGAATGATTTGGGTTGGAAGGGACCTTAAAGCTCACCTAGTTCTAACCCTCCTGCCATGGGCAGGGACACCTTCCACTACACCAGGGTGCTCACAGGCACATCCAGCCTGACCTTGAACACTGCCAGGGATGGGACAGCCACAGCTTCTTTGGGCAACTTGTGGCAGTGTCTCACCACACTCATAGTAAAGAATTCCTTCCTAAAAATCTAATTTAAATCTACCTGCTTTCAGTTCAAAGCCATGTCCCCTTGTCCTGTCACTACATGCCCTCTGAGTGCAAAATGGGTGGATTCTGTGGTAGCGGTCCCCTGTAGCAGGGTTGGCTGCTTAGGTATGAGCTCAACTAACATAACAAGTTTCTGTCTGTGCAATGATTACTGAAGGCTATTTTACTTGCTGTTGTTTTCATTAACTTTCATGAACTGCAGTGGACCTTTCCCATGATGGGGAGAGAAAAGTGGAAACTTAAGCAGAAAAATGGAACTGAAGTAATCATGTACTTGATGGGGAAACATAAAGGTTTTGAGTTCAGACTACACATTTGGAAGTTCTGAAGATGGATGAAGCATAATCTAATCAACACCACTAGCTAAAAGAGTAATGTTTGTTTTGAAGAGCATATGCTGAAACACTTGACATCATCAAAATCAGAGCAGAAACTAAGAGCAGGTTGGACATGGCTTTGAGCAACCTGCTGTAATGGAAAGTTAGAATTAGAGGATCTTTAAGGTCCCTTCCAACCCAAATCATTGTGTGATCATTTTCAAAAGTCCTAGCAATGAATATTTGAATTCTTCCTTCTGTAAGCAATCTTACATGAACAACAGAGTAGAATTTTTTCATTTTTTATTGCTGACATTTAAAAATGACTCAGTATTTTAAAGAAAAGACTGAAATGGGTTGCTTTATGAAGGAAAGGTGTTAGAATTTGATTTTCTTTAATATTTTTTTTCCATGTTGCTGTTGCAGTGCAGTTTCAGTGCTTCTCTCCAAACTTTTCTTTTTATTTTTTTTAATAGGTTGCAAACAAAATGGCACTAAACTTGGTGATGTAATACTGCCCCCATGGGCAAAAGGAGATCCTCGTGAATTTATCAGAGTTCATCGAGAGGTAATTTGCATTTTAATACTGACAATAGAAAACATCAGTTGGGACTTTCCACTGCATATCAGTCTAAGCAGTCACAGCTACCAGCTAGTCCCTGAGTTCTAGGTTGATGGCTAATTGTTGCAAAGGCCTGTAGAACTGGTGTTTTCTCCCCTTCTTCTTTAGTTAGAGAGTATGTTGAGGCAAGACTTGCTTCAATGAAAAGCTTCATCGAAGTGTAATGAGAATGTGTCGAAATACATTCTGTATTTTCTTTGTGGCAGGTGTATTAGGCTCAATCAATGGTGGATATGGCTAGTTCTAATGCATGCCCTTTGAATTTCAGGCTCTGGAATGTGACTTTGTGAGTGCACATCTGCATGAGTGGATTGACTTGATCTTTGGCTATAAACAGCAAGGTCCTGCTGCAGTTGAAGCTGTAAATGTCTTTCACCATCTCTTCTATGAGGGGCAAGTGGACATATATAACATCAACGATCCATTAAAAGAGACAGCTACCATAGGATTCATTAATAACTTTGGACAGATACCAAAGCAGGTACACGCTTTGTAGAACTCTTGTTGGCCAGATGACACTCAAATTGAAATGTATTAATATAGAATGGGAATGTAGTTTAGAAATGGAACTTTCTGGGAGTGTTTTTTCATAAGTATTCTCCTGGTGATCTGAAATAATCTACATTTTCATCATAAATGCAATAAAAATCAACTCTGGGCTTTGCTTGTGAGATTAGGAACATCTTTTTTTTTTTCCACCCCCCTTGTACCCTTAAAGCAAAGGTGAGATGAATTCTGTTTCAACTGTAAAAATCAACGTAAAGAAAAAAGCATGTTCCTACTGCCAAGTCAGATGGTGGCAGTGAAAGTGCAATTTCAAAGTCATGCTTAGTGCTTAGGTATGTTAAGTTATCCTGTAATAAAATAATTTCTGTAACGTATGTTTCCCTCCTGTATTTCTGTAACTTACACTTCCCTGACACCAGTCTCTTGGTGTTCACTTGTAGAACTGCTATAGTGAAGGAGTTATAGTATAGACATATATTTGGTATGGCTTGAAATTGAAAATTCTCTTTAAGAGATTACATTAAATTATTAAATGTAATACTAAATCTGAAGTTTTACAATGTAGGTTTGTAGTTATTTTGGGGGAGTTGAGGGTTTCCTCTCTCTTAGGCATTTGTTAAGGTTTTCTTTTTCTGTCCAGTGAAACTTTTCAATGTCAAAGCCAAAAATTAGTTTGTCCTAGGTTAGAATTTCATACTGAGCTCTGCATCAACTTTGGGATTTGTGCTTGCCTTACTTCAACTGCTTTTGCAACTGGAGTTAGCTTTAAAAACAATTTGTTCATTATATCCTTGTTGGATTTCGTATTATTTGTTGAAGTCTTATTGGAATGGTTGCCATAAGTTATTAGCGAATCCTGACAACAGTTAAGTAATGCTTGCTGACCTGCAGGATTTTTAGAAGGTAAATTGGATGTCCTGGGATCTTTCTCAGCTTGTGCTCTTGCAAGACTGTGATTTTTTTTATTATTTTTTTTATACTAACTAATTCCTTGATGAATTTCAGCTCTTTAAAAAGCCACACCCACCAAAGCGTGTTAGAAGCAGACTGAATGGAGATGTTGTGGGAACCTCTATGCCCCCAGGCTCCACAAGTGACAAGATTTTTTTCCATCATTTGGACAACCTGCGGCCATCTCTTGCCCCAGTGAAAGGTAAACTGTAAAACCACAGTAATTATTCCTGTTTCTTTGCCAGAGCGTTCAGAGTTTTGGCAAGATTGTTTCCTTGTTTTGCTTAGTTCTAATATTCTTAATGCCTGTACATTTATGAGAAAGACAAATTTAAAATATCCTAAATGCTGTAAGATTATATTCTTAGCGACCTTAAAGTACACTTGGGAAGCACCAAATCTGTACTGCTTTAATGTAACTTTTCTAAAATCAAGGGATAAAATTGGGCCCATGCACCTCTTTAAAGTTTTAATTTAAGAAACAGTATTTGGGGTACATTGCTTCTGGGCCTGTGTTAGCCTCAATTTTTGTGATTTTCATAGTAGAAGGATTCTGTACTGCAGTGCGAAGAAGTACTGAGTTATGTGGCAGGAAACCATGAGCTGTAGTCAGGAATGTAGCCTGTGGGAATGCTTGGCCAATATGTTGAAATTAGTACCAAAAACTGTGCCAAAAATGGTACAATCACTTTTAATGACCACAGACATTTTGTCTGGAGAACATCTTGTTGCAGCATCACAGGTGGGATCAGAGCTATTTGTGATCCTCTGGGTGTTCTCGCCACTACTCATGGTGCTTAGCCCTGCCTTTGCCAGGAATGTAGCAAAAGTTGCCATTGTTGCAGTGAAAAAAAGATTTCTATAACATAGCCAATACAGATATCCTGCTTTGCAGAACATCAGCTGTTTAATGGGATCAGATAGCAATAAAACATAACCTCATCTTCTCTTTTTAGAGCTCAAGGAGCCTGTGGGACAGATTGTGTGTACTGATAAAGGCATTCTGGCAGTAGAACAGAATAAAGTCCTCATCCCACCTACATGGAATAAAACTTTTGCTTGGGGCTATGCAGACCTCAGCTGTAGACTGGGTACCTACGAGTCAGACAAGGTTTGTAATCTGACATTTGTTTCAGTGCTGAATGTACCGAAAGCAGTTAGTACTCTATAATGGAAAAAAAAAATCTAACAGTGGAAATTTATTTCACGTATGAATGGCACTCAGGTTTTGTTTTTACCCTACCAAACACTAATCCTGCAAGTAATTCTTCTTTGTTTTCTTTATTTTTAGGCAGTAATTGTTTATGAATGTTTGTCAGAATGGGGTCAGATACTATGTGCCATTTGCCCCAACCCTAAACTAGTTATCACTGGAGGAACAAGCACAGCAGTGTGTGTGTGGGAAATGGGCATCTCCAAAGAAAAAGCTAAAGCCCTCACACTGAAACAGGTAAAACACAATAAAGATGCTTTTTATGTAAATTACGTTACAAGACCAAAGGAATTATAAAAGCAGTATTGCTCACATAGTAAACTTTGAAACCATGGTCCAGCAGAGAAACTAAAGGTCCAGCAGACTTCTGGAGAACTGAGTAGTCAAGGTACTGAGCTGCACTGAAAATGGGAAAAATGTGTCTTTAAAATTGCATCATTTTTAAGGATAGTTGGTCACCATGAGCTTTCTAGAGAGAGAGAATTTGGTAGCAATGTTAAAAAAATTGTACAAGTGTGTTTTGTGAAATCTGCATTATTGCAGTGTTGCACGTAAAATGCATCTGAAAACTGGGTAAGAGAGAGCAGTGAAGGGGACTTAAAAGGTTCATTTTCCTTTTTAATTTTTTTTAATTACTTTTTCTTTAAAAGTATTTATATTTAAACTACACTTCTGCACAAAATGTTGCTCTTTCTGGCCTTAACTCTTATGGAGCAGAGTATACTTGTTCAGGATCACCTTAAGTTGTTAATGTTTTGTTAATTCAAAACATCAAGTTTTAATCTAACAAACAGGCACCTGTACTTCGAAGTCTGTTGCAGCTGAGTGCAAAGTCTTGTGTGTTTACTAAAAAAAAAAAACAACCTTAAAAAAGAACCCAAAACAGCGACAAAAAAAAAAACCCAACCCACCAAACCCCAAAATCATAAAACCCACCCGCAAACAAAATGTAACAAAAAGCCACCTAAAACTACCTCAGAATATTCCAGAAGCTGTGTATCATTGTTCATAAGTAGCTAGGTTAAGTTTTACTGTTCCTGTTGGCATTTTCAGAGGAAAGCTTCCACTCAAACTTAGGAGAAGAAATTTAGAGAACTGTTTAATAACTTCCCTTACAGAATCTCCAGCAACTGTCCAAAGCTGTATTTCCAAAGCATTTTATTTAGAACAGTGCAAGATCAAACATTGTATCTTAAATTTCAGGGCAACATATTGAAGGCAAATCTTCTTGTACTTTGTAGCCAGTGATTTGTAACTGAGTGAACTGGAATAATCTGTGTTCTAGACTCCTGTTCCAATGGTTAGGTTAACTTTAAAATGTAAAAGCAGGATCTAATACAAGTAGATGCTTGTAACTTTCTCCTCCTTCCAATTTACTTTGCCTTTTTGGTTGCAGCTCTTTCTTGTCTCTTTTATCCTTTTTAATCATCAATAGAAGCTTATACAGGAGCCATTTTATATTTACAAATAATTTTTGTTTTCAGAACGTAATTTCAGGTGCATCCTGGAGCACATACTGACCCTGTAAAACAGGCTATTGATGCGGATGGAGAATGCAGAATGGGATGGAAATTTATTTTGGGGTTTTTTTCAGTAGAAGGCTATGGAACATTAGACCCTTGAAATTCAGTTTTGTGAAAGTACTTTTTAAATGGGAAAAAATATTACTTCTGTCATTTTCAATTACAAAAATAGTTGGCAACCGAATGCTTGTATGTCAGCGGCATCTTCTGTTAGAATATTCATGTTTACATTATCTGAATCTTTTCAGATGAGTGGGTTTAACACAGTAATCTTTGAGCTCTCCTGATTGCACCTTGTTGCTCTCTTTTTGTTTTTTGCAGGCGTTACTGGGTCATACTGACACTGTCACATGCTTAACAGCATCACTAGCTTATCACATAATTGTGAGTGGATCTCGGGATCGCACCTGCATCATCTGGGATTTGAATAAACTCTCTTTTCTAACACAGCTTCGAGGTCACAAGGCTCCAGTTTCAGCCCTCTGTATAAATGAATTAACGGTAAGAACCAAATACCATTCACTGATGTGCAGTGGAAACAGTAGCAAGAGTCAGAAGCTGTTAAAACAAAGAAAATAAACTAGGCTCTTCTGTTCATTTGCAAAACTTGTATAACTCATCTGTAAATCAATTAGCTGGTTTAGGGAATAATTAGCATCTTTTGGCAAGAGATGCATGTGGGTTTATTCCATGCAGAGTGGTTTGAGCTTGGAAGGGCTTTTTAACAGAGCTGGCAGGAGTATAGCTAGTGTAGTGTTCAAAGTGCATTGTCAAATCTGCCACAGGAGCTAAGAAAATATTTTGATATGTGAACTTGGTTGACTGCTGTTCTGTTACACTTGATTTAAAGGAAGCAGAAGATGAAGTTACAATGACATTTGTAGCAGAAACAAACATGTCCTCAAAGCTTGTCCCCTGGTGGTCCTGTAAGTTACAGGTTGCCATTTCTCCAGTTCCCATGCATGTCAAAGAGTTTGCCTGAGTTGAAACTGTATGTAGCTGTCCATCAGGGCTGGATGTAGCATTTTGTAACTGTAGCAAATGTAGTGGTTGAAATCAAAACAAAACAGGGCTATAATGCAAGGAAGGGATAGCAAGAGGCACAGTTTATTAGCCGCTAGTAGTCTGATGGTTGGAGTGTCGCTGGTGGTTTAAACTGCAGTTCCTGTTTCCCCTCTATGCGAGTTTGAACCATCTCTTGCTCTCTTCCCAATAAGGAAGCAAATGAAATTTATGGTGGTACATGTTTGTCCCACCATCAGAAAGAGGAAAAAAAAAGAGCAGAGTAAACATGAGCAGAGTCTGAAAACTGAGAAGGGAAAGTACTGAAAATATGCTGTTGGAGTTTTATGCTGTGAAAAGTGGCAGAATTTGTCTTCTCATTGTATGCTGTAAACACAACAAATAGATTGCTAGTAAGTCTGGTTCTCTGTGTACAATTTTAAGAAAATGTGTATCTTAAAGATTTGTTGAGGTGGCCAAACTCAGTTTGACAAATGCCAGTGTTGATGGCTGAACTGGTTTTATAAGTGAACCTGGCTTACATTTTTGCTGAAGAAAACCTGAGACTTGTATTGAAATATGGAGGTGTTATTTGTCTTTGCAGGGTGATATTGTATCATGTGCTGGCACCTACATCCATGTATGGAGCATTAATGGCAGCCCTACTGCAAGTGTAAACACTTTCACTGGACGAAGCCAGCAAATAATGTGTTGCTTTGTGTCAGAGATGAATGAGTGGGACACCCAGAATGTCATAGTAACGGGACATTCAGACGGGGTTGTCCGGGTAAGTACCAGGAATTACTCCTTGGAAAATTGAGTTTACACCTTAGTAGTAGCAGTAGTTAGAGAAATGATGTCTATGCAACACAGTGTCCTCACTGGTGCCAAAAGCAGTCCTGCTATACTTAAGTCCTCCACCTGAACGATTAGTCCTGCAGGAAGGAGGGAGTCTAGGCTAGGTAGATGATACAGACTGCTTTTGGTGCTGGAACCAGCTGTGCCATTTCTGCACAAAGTGGTGCACTGTGTCCTGTCCACAAGTTAGATGGACATTGAAGATTCATGGAAAACACTTTCAGTGAGCTGCAATCCTATGCAGTCTTTCAATTTTCTTTCTGCTTTTCAAGGCACCCGTTGTGGTGTGGCAACTAACAGTAGTCAGCAGCATACATTTTCCTTCCTGCTCTATTTTGGTTACCGTTTGGTCACCAGCTTTCATGCCTGGAGGTTGTAGCTTCATTCACCATTTTTGTTCTACACACTTTGAGGGAATTCATTTTGCTGCCTAGAAAGAAAAGAGGAACTTACTGGCATTTCTGTTCACTGTGAGTCTAACCTGGTTTTCAGTACTTTGCTGTGTGCAGTTGTAGGTCTGCCTTAACCCAGAGTGTTGGTCAGATTGCTGAGTGGAATAGATTTTTTTTGTTTTAACATCTCAGATGTAACAGCACAAGACTTGTTCACTTGTGATTCAGGCATAAACACAGATGTCCTCTTATAATACCTAGCCCCAGAAAACAGGGTTTAGTGTGAACATGTAACTTATCTCTTGTGCTACCAGTGCAAATGCACAGTTCCAGTAAGACATCTTAACTATAGAAGTAGCTCTGGAGAAAGCTAAGAGTTCAGTATGTGACAATTTACTTATCGCCTGTCCCTCCAGTTCTGGCGGATGGAGTTTTTGCAAGTACCAGAAACACCAGCTCCAGAGCCTGTAGAGATGCTGGAAATGCAAGAGGATTGTCAGGAAACACAAATAGGTATGCCTCCCAATAAGTGTTCTGTATTTGTCTTTTATCTGATCTTCGCTATACATTGGTAAAACCATGTGGTTATAAAGTGCAAGAATGGACAATAAGGATTTTGTCTGAAAAGACAATAGACATCCAGTGGGCATAATAAATACAGCATCTGAGTTCCTTGTTCACCACCTTGCTTATGGTAGTTTCTTACTGCTATGAGTAAGAAAAAATCATATCCATCATAGCTGATATTTTTTCTGTGAAGGCTGAACTTTTCTCTGTGTGGTTGTTTCTGCTGTCGGTGAACCCAGTGGATTGCCCAAAAGCTAGATTGTTTTTTCTTTATTTTTCAGTGGAATTATAGTGTAACAGTAGAGTTGAAAAGTCTACTGATGGAACTGTATGCTGTTTAGACAGGAATGCCGGCCATATAATTTCCCCCTGGTTGGAAGATTTTGGTTTCTGCTTGATAGGTGTTTCTTTTAGCCTTCATGTCTCCCTTTTGCCCTCTTCATATTGAAGATATGATCTGGATTTGGATCTGGATCATATGATACTCATTAGTAATTACGATATAAATACAGCTCTTCCTCCCCCAGTGTCATTAGGAATATAAATATCTTTGGCAGTTGCTTGTTTTTATTAACAAAACCTGTTATTGACAAATCTGCATCATGTTTCTCAATCAGCCAGACTTTTAGCATAGATGACTGTGTTTACTTGTTTAAGTTCTGCTGAAAAGCAGCAGGATTTGGTTCTGCTAACTTGAACATTTTTGAAGTTTTTGCTCATTGTATCTACTCTATCACAGCCTACTGTGGATGGACTATATCATGGGAAACAGCTTCAGCTAAGGCATGCTGTTTTCTGACAGACCAGTGCAAAAAAGATGAAAAGTGTGATTATTGGCAGGAGCTGAATCTATGCAAAGGCTTTGAGATGCCTGCATTGCAGTTTCCGTGTAGTTATGCTATAGTGGTACCTGTTGGGTTGTAGGTAGTGCAGCAGCAGAACAGGGAAATGGCTCAGGCTCTAAGCAGCCTTACTAACAATGTCTTCTCTCCTGTTGGGTGAATTCAGGGCAGGAAGCCCACGAAGAGGACAGCAGCGACTCAGAGGCAGATGATACATGCATAGGCCAGGACACGAAACCACAGGAGAGCCAGAGTCAACCAAGCAGCACTAGCCATAGGCCTAGGTCATCATCAAACAGAGCAGCAGCAGCGTGGTCAGCAGACAGCGGCTCTGATGACTCCAGGCGTTGGTCAGATCAGCTCAGCTTGGATGAAAAAGATGGCTTTATCTTTGTGAATTATTCTGAGGGACAAGCAAAAATGCATCCGCATGCTCAGGTTAACCACCCACACCCCAGCTATGCTGAAGCACGGCACTACAGCAAGCTTAAACCAGGTAAAAGAACTTCCTTTGTCTGATAAATGTACTGTCAGAACTGATCCATAAGGAAGTTTCTGTCTGTACAGCTTTGAGCAGGGCTGGCTGATAAATTCCAAAATGGTCAGTGAAAAGATTGTGTCCAAAGGTTGCATGTTGTTTAAGCTTTCCCTGAGAAACTGTGATCAGTTTACCTCAACCAGCAGCTAAGCCACTCACTCACCAGCACAACCCACTGCAGCAGGATGAGGGGCAGAATAGAAAGACCAAAAGCAGGGGAACTCAAAAGTTGGGATAAGGATAGTCTAATAAGCAAAAGACAAAGTGAGTGATGCAAAGGGAGTCACTCACCACCTCCCGCAAGCAGAATTATCACCAGCCATGCTCTGAGCAAATGGCTGTCTCTTCCAAAGGCCCCTCTGATCAGTTTTATTGCTGGGCATGATGTTATATGGTGTGGAATATCCCTTTGGCCAGTTTGAGGCAGCTGCCCGGCTTGTGTCCTTCCCAACTTATTGCACACCTCCAAACCCCTCACAGGGGGTCAAAGGCAGAGCAGAGTAGGGGAAAAAGAGAAAACCTTGACACTGTACAAGTACTGTTGAACAACAGCCAGAACATTGGTATGTCATCAAAACTGTTTTAGTCACCTACCCAAAACACAGCATCATATGAGCTTTTATGAAGAAAATCAGTGATAGTTGGAAATCTGAGTCCTTACTTTAAAAAGAAAATAATTAAAAATAAAAAGTGAAGCTCCATCCCAGTCCTATCAGACTTTGGTTACTGGGCTTCACTGGGTATGTCACTGTTCTCTGCAGCACCCAGCTGAACTTAGAGAAAGCAGGGGCTCTGTGCATTGTTTTGTATCCTCTTCTTACATGCACTGGGGAGCAGTTGAAAATACATTTTCCCTGAGTGAAACTTGAGTCACAGAGAGTTTTATTTCTTTTTACAAAATCACACACTCAGGTATTTTGGGGGAGAAGGGAACAAAAATGAGAACAATCAAATTTGCTTTTTCCTATCCTACTTCCTGCTCATTTCTAGGGTACAGATGGGAGCGTCAGTTGGTCTTTAGAAGCAAACTAACTATGCACACAGCATTTGATCGCAAAGACAACGCACATCCAGCAGAAATCACTGCACTGAGCATCTCTAAGTAAGTAGCTCACAAGCAATTGCTTGAAACATTTTTCCAGTGCTGTCAGTGAGAAGCAGTGCAAACCAAACAGAAATTTGTGCTGCTTCTGCTTAGGGCAGTCTTGTTCAAGGACTGGATAAAGAAAAATACTAAAATAGACTTATCCAGCTGCATTTTGTTACACAGTGTGGTTATAGCTCCATCTCCACTCAGGCCGGGCTCATTTGCACATTAGTTACTATACCAGTAGTTTAACATATTACATATGTAAAATTGGTCATTGATGTCTCCGTGTTACTGTGCCAGATTCGTTGCAGGAACGCTTTTGCTTTTTTCTCGCAGGGATCACAGCAGAATTCTGATTGGGGATGGTCGAGGCAGAGTGTTCAGCTGGTCCGTGAGCGATCAGCCTGGCCGGTCTGCAGCAGATCACTGGGTGAAGGACGAGGGGGGAGACAGCTGCTCGGGCTGCTCAGTCCGCTTTTCACTCACTGAGAGGCGTCACCACTGCAGAAACTGCGGACAGCTCTTCTGCCAGAAGTAAGCCAGCCAACAGTTGTCTTTGGGCTCTTTTCTGTACAGAATGTCAGGCTGAGTAAAGCTGTTGCACACCACAGAACTCTGCCAAAAGGCTGAGATTTCTTTTACCAAAATAGAACTGATAATGAAAATAATCAAAACTCTCAAAGCTCCCATGGAGGAATTTGGAAAGGTAGACTATCCCTTTTATAAATCCATAAGCAAGACAGGTATCAGGAGAGAATGTAATCTGGTAATCTGCTTGCAACTTTGAAAAACTCCCTATTGTTCTTCTGGGAAATATTAGACAAAAGAATTTAGCAAAGAAAAAGAAAAAACCAAATACAAACCCAAAACCCCCACAAACCAAACAAGCTTCTTTTACAGCAACTAGTAAAAATGTGCGCAGGACTGTCAGGATGCTGATATAGGAGCCACTAGCATACAGCATCAGACAGGGAAAGTGTATGACAGGAAGGATGTATGTGAGCTCCCCTTACACAGGAACTGAGGTGGGAGTCCACCAGGTCAGAGATGGTATTTCTAGTTTCATATCTGTGGCTGTACTTTGAGTCTACACTGGTGACAACAACTGTTTTTAAGCTACCTCTCATGCAGAGTCATTGTGTGGATTCTGTGGTGATCATATAACTTAAATTCTGCTTCTGCCACACAGTGTTGTATTTCTTTGTCAAGGTAAGTGTGGACAGTTTTCTGGTATGTGAAGTCATGGTGATAATTTCCACACCTCGATAAAAAATAACGAGGCTGGGAGAGGACCTCTGTTCACAGCTGTGTTTGTTTTAACTCTACAGGTGCAGCAGGTTTCAATCTGAAATCAAGCGTCTGAAGATTTCATCCCCAGTCCGAGTTTGCCAGAACTGCTTCTACAACCTGCAGCATGAGAGGGGTTCAGAGGAGGGGCCCAGAAACTGATGGGGTCCTGGCAAGCAGGGACTCCATCCAGCCCCACCATCACTCCAAGAACTAGTGAGAGTATTGTGCAGTGATCAGAAGGGATTAGAATATTGTCTGTTTACACTTAAGTTTATACTGAGTTTTAAGCACTATAAGTAAAAAGGGATCACTGAGTTGATTTGCATTGACAGAAGGTAAATGAGGCTAATGGCATAATTAAGTGAAGAGCAAGGCCCAGGAAGACATTATTAATAACCACAATAGAACTGTCAACCCCTAAACCCATGTTGACGTGGCTATTGAGAAAATCCTCACTAATCCTGAACACCCATTCTTGTCTTGTTTTTGTAGAGCTAGTCATCTTTATCGAGGGGGGAGGGAAGGGGAAGGCTTTTTAGAAGATAGTTGTAAATCTGCCTTCTTCGCAAGCAACTGTGTATATTGTAAATAGGTATAATGGCCTTTTTATCTAAATATGAACTTAACTGCCTGTTACATGGGACTTCAGATTAACCACTATACTTTGTGTGGCATCTTTATCTCATCAATTTAAATACGAATGTTAAAAAAAAGAGAAAAAGATTCCAAGGCGTTACGCGTATTTCTGTTAAAAATCCAGTCTGTGCATGTTTGTTCTTTCAGTTGCCCACAGTATCTTAATTTTAAGTGAGGCTGTTCATAGAATTACATGGATTTTTTCAAAAGAAAACATTTTTGAGAATAGGACTTGGAGTATTTTATTCTAGCTGTAAAATAACCAGGAACTAAATTGTACACTTGTGTTGCATTTTATACCAAACTATTTACCACCTCAGTGTTGTTCATATTTAATAAGGCCTCTTTTATACATATGTCAGAGCTGCAGTTTTGTTAATTACTTAATGTTCATTAGCAGCTGATTCATGCAGTGCAAGAACCAGCTTTTACCTTCTTTAGTCAAGAGCAGTTGCCTTGCATGTAGGTACAGAATGAATTCCTTGTTGCATAAACTTTTAACCGCTGTTGTCCTGTAGCTTGTTTGCAAAAAAACTTCTGGAACAATAGGCATTACTCTAAAACAGGGTGATATTAGTCATGTCAGAAATGCTTCTAAGAGCTATCTTTGTGTTTCAGCACATGGCATCAACTTGAGGACAGCAGTAGATTTCCATTATGGTTTTTAAGTTCAAATATGAATTTAATTGCAGTATTTTTTTACTACTCTGTCATTTATTTTGCACTACATATGGGATGAAGTAGAGACACTGACATCCACTGGGATTGGAATGCGTGCATCAGATGGGCCCATGGACTTAATTTCTGAATGAGGTCTTGCCAGTGGGTTTTTGGTTGGGGGTGGGAGGGAGGGGAGGGCAGGGAACAGGCTGGTGTTTGGTTTGGTTTTGTTTTTTTAATGTATGTGTATATATTTTGTAAATGGGTGACAAACTGATCTAGATCTAGGTATATTCATAATGATTCTTTTAAATAGCGGTAAGGATGTGACTCAAACCAACAGAAGATAGGTGGCCCTGCTTTTTTGCTCTGCTAGTACTTCAATGAGTGTCTTCACTCAAAATGAGATAATCCTTCACTTGGGATGATTTGGGCAGACTCTGGTCCTGGGATGGTTGAAACCATCACTGTTGTTGGAATTGCACCATCAAATATGCTGGACCCTCTGTGGTGGTGTGACCCCTTTCAGAAGGTCCTTGGCACTGCAGGAGCACATCTGTCTTCTCTTGGTTTGAGCCTTTAGCAGTTAATCCTGACCACTTACTATTTACCCTGGTATCACATGTTTATGCACTGAAGGTTAAATATGTATTTTGATACATGTTTGTTTATAATGTATGTGCTGGTCTGTAAAATGAGATATATTCCTGTTTTCATATGTATACTAGGTCCCCAAATGAACAGAAAGGCTTCTCTAGAGCCCTTGCACACTGTTGAGTAAATGCAGGTTTGTTGAGATTAGCTGACCCAAATAGATCCAAAGAGTGATGATCAAGTAGCCATGCTGTGTGGCTACTCTGACAGACTTGTCCCTAGAAACAGGAAGGAGGTCCTCAGTAAGCATGTGCAGAGCACTGGAATTCCTGTGTTCAGCTGTTCTCTCTAACGTTGCCTTCACCCTTCCCAAAATGATGCGAAACCAGCATAGTTCAGAAGACAGGCTAGTGGCCTTAACGTTTTCAGTTTGAAGAAAAGGCTGTTTTAACAACTCTGAAATGCCTTTGAGTCCACAGAGTTTTCTTCCCCTTGCCTCCAGATCTCAAAACAAAATTTAGGGAAGTCTTCTTTTCTACAGACTAGAACTTGTACAGCCACATAATCAAATCCTGATAAAAACTAGGTTTATTACAGTAACACTGATAAAATTTAAGCACTAAAGCAAACAGTTGGCATATAGCACTAATGGGGGTCATGAAGATAGTGAGCCATTAGTGAAGAGGTAGTTGGCTGTGTTCAGCTACATAAGCAGGCTGTAGGGGTGTTGTTCAATGCTTTTGCTGTTTGGCAGCATACTAAAAACACCAAGGTCATTATCCTTTACAAGTTCAGTAGTGAGGAGGTGAGTCCCAGTTTACACTTTGGAAATAAATCACCACAGCCCTCTTGACTTAATTCTTTAGAGGCGCTGTCCCAGATACCATGTTCTTGCTTGTAGGAGGTGGAGGGGAAAAAACACACCTGCTCTTATTTCCTCTGGCAGCTGGTGCTGTGGGCAACTCTTTTGTTCACTTGGGAGTGGGTTATTTTCCATTTCTTTCAAGCTTCTAATGCAAATACTTGCTTTGTTTTCCATGTAAAAATCTGTTGAGCAAAAATATACTCATGTACACTAACATTAGTAGACTGTATTCTCGGCAAGTACCTCACATGTCTTCTCCTGCCTTGTTCTTTGTAGTATACTTATTCATGTACTCTTAACATTCGTATGTAGTGTGCAACTGTAATGTCATGCTTATGAGAGGGGGTTGGCTGCCTCCAGCCCACGTTCATCAATAGCAAAACACTTTAGATAAGTTATTTTGCACTTTCTTATGTATAAAATTGGTAGAAACTTATATTTGCTTTGTATCATTTAAAGACTCCTTTTGTTTCAGTAAATGAACTGTGTATAAAATACTTATGCAGTTAAAACTGTTTTTAGAAAGTATTTTTAATTTCAGCAAGTTTGGTTACTTGTTGCATGACTATTAACACAGCTGACTTTTTGTGTCAGTGCAATGTATATTTTTTTTGTCCTGTTATTAACTTGTAAGCCCTAGTTAAATGGCCATTTATTTGTACAGCATCAGGAGTAAATTGAAGATAACTGGCTAAGACTGGAGTGTGGAATTTTGTACTATATTGCAGAATCCAATATTTGTTTTTTGGTGGTTACGTAAAAGGCCTGACGATTTACTATCTAGTGTGCAATCTGTGATATCTGAATGTTCATTGTATATTTGTCTCCAATGCAAAAAGGTAGAGTAACACAATTACAACAATACATGATTAAATGCAATAGTTCAGGTACTGAAGTATTTTTTTCATTTCAAATAAATACCTGCTGTTTACCACCAAAAAGCTGTTTTGCATTTGTTGGAAAGACACAGCATTTGCAGCTGAATAAACATTGTTAACATAGGAGTGGTAACTAATGAGTTACATGTTCCTGTATTGTCATGAGACCTTGCTTATACGGTTTTGCTTTCTGAATCCAAGTACAGTCATCCACAATGATGCAGTGTGAAATCATGTGTCTTTGTTTATTCTGTTTTGCTTTATAAGTGTCATTGCAGAGTGTGAGGCCTGCAGAATTTGGCAGTGTGTAGAAGAACAGGCTGTACCGATACAGAGAAAGCAGACAGAAAATTATATAAGTTATGCTGGTAAGGACAGTGGAAGAGGAGGAAGTATCAAAATCCATTTAAATCATCTTCTCCTAGGAGAGAATGACTACTAGAGCAGAACTTGACCATATCTGGTGAGAAACAGCCTAAGATCCCCAAATGCTGAAGTATTTTTTGTTAAATCCATTTTTGTACCCTTTCTAAGCTGTGAATGCTAAAGAATGTGGGTTTTCATGTTGGCAGTTAATTACATGCCAACAATGGTGGCTAACGGTTCTTCTCTAACTGAAAAACAGGCTCTGATGAAGATGGGCCTACCACGTTCTTGGCTGATGAGCACCTGGGTTGCTACTGCATTCTTGGTATTTGACAAGTAAGTGATTTCATTGGTTGTAAAACAAAAGGAACTTCTACCAATGAGCTTAACTGTAATGCTTAACATGAACTTCTTCCATGAAGGAAGTGTTTTTAGTTAAGTGTGCTCTCAAGCAGTAGGGACAGAAGGAATTTTCATGGCCTTCCTAAGTCATATCTTGGTCCTATAGCATCTGTAATATCCACTTCTCATAGGTTCAAGTGTGAGAAGTGAGCTTTCCATATTTTAATTTTTTTTACATGCTAAAAGAAATGTTTTCTCTTTAACAGGGAATTCCCTGTTGTGTTACAGGGGAATTACTGTACTTCGGAGCATACCTGCAGATGCTTGACACTTGACACGTGCTGCAGCCCAGCATACTGTTCTGCTGTCATGGAGCAGGTCATGAATGAACTTCATCGAAGCTTTTGGGGCCACTAAGCCATGCTGACGCAGAGTGTAGGGTCTGGCATCACTACCCACTCTTCGTGGGGAGAGATGTATTCCTAACAATAGCTCCAGGCTGCTCTATGCAGATGGATTGTTCAGTATGCAGTACTTCAACCTCATTTTTTCATGGGCAAAAAAAGGAGTTGGCCACTTTCTTTGATCTGTGCCATATGAAGTGCTTAACTTGGTGCAGCATTCTGAATGACGCAAAGAGCTTGCAGTTAAATGTCGCATCCTGCCTGGGGAGTGCACTGCAGCGCCTTGTCTCTGCAGCTTGTGAAGTCTGATAGAGGGCATCATTCAGCTTTGGGAAGGTGAGCTAGCCTCATGGTGTGGTTCTGTGGCCCTCATGCACCCTCAGCCACCCAAGTGTGTACATGCTCTTCTCCACTTCTGCCAGCCTTGGCATGTCCAGAAACTCCCTTCCACAGGTTTCTGAGAAGCCTGTCTTGATGAAACAAACAAAACCCAATTGCCTTTTGAGTTTTCCAAGCTGTTTGTGGAGCCAGAGGCTGAGTGACGACCAGGCAGGGCTGTGCCACTGCATCTGGCATCCCCCAGGCATGGTGGAGAGTGGAGGTGCCAGGAGCGAGCATGGAGAAGCAGTGGGGGCTGTTGTGCTGACAGACCTTTTGAATGGGAAAGTGCAGTCCCATCCCTGCCCCATGAAGCACAGGCTTTCATGTTGACATTAGATAATGCAATTTAGAGTCCCTGTTGCAAATCGGGTGCTGGGAGAGTTAGTTTGGCTCCTTTCTGTCCAGACAAACAAGATTGATCAATTAGGAAAGCCATAGCTTTTTGTAAGGCTTTTCGTAAGGCTTTTCACTAAACCCGGGGCCAGGAGAAGAAGGAGCGGTGCCCTACATAATTCATGGCAGCTCAAATGTCAGTGTTGGAGCAGTAGAATCCCCAACAGGCATCAGATTGGGCAAGCAGCCAGTTTTGGAGTGAGACAAGGCAGTTGGTGAGTGACAGGGCAGCTCACTGCAAGTGCACTGGCCTTTAACTGTACTACAACTCTCACCAGGCAAAAGCCCCTCCCCGGGTACTAAAACAAATGGCAGGTCTTCCAATGCCTCTGTTTGGTGTGCCTGTTGTTCACAGAGTTCTGTAGTGCTCTGGTTTGGGGGGTGTGTTTTTGTTTATGAACTAAAGAAAGTGGCATTTCATCCTGTGATAGTGCCATAGCCAAGTCCATTGTTACCAAATTTGTGGCCAGTATACTGCAAGCAGCTTGTCTTTGATCACAGTTGTGATGACTTTGACAGTTGAGAAAGGTGAGGCTTGGAGCCTGCTTTCTAGGCTCCTCGGAGTGGTTTGTGCTGTACACCATGGTAAAAAATGCATATGTGTTTTTAAACAATTAGTGGCAGTGGAAGTTGTCTCCATGTCGAGACACAATGTTGATACACTGGTGAGATTAGTTTGCCATGCAGTGGACATGAGGAGGACAGAAACAGGACTGATGTGTTGGGGGCCAAATCCTGCCTTGTGTTCCTGGGTTAGTTCAGTGATGTTGCATTAGATGTATGGCTGGCTCCAAAGAAGGGGAATTCGTATGACATGAGTCTCAACTTGAGTTTGGCAACTGATGAACATAAGCGCAATTGTGTCTGCACCAGTGGTCGCCACAGCCCTTGGTATGCTGCCCCAGCTGAGGTTCTCTGAGGGCAGGTAGGCCTGCAGGAGGTTCAACGTCAAGTGCGAACATGTTGCAAAAGCTGTGAAGTCACTACTGGGTGGAGGGGAATGACCAAGAAGTGTAATGACGACGTTAAGTAAAGGGTAAAACCAGGCTACGGAGAGCCAGCAGTAGCTCAAATACAGCCAGTGCTAGAGGTGCTGGGCTTCGGCTGTCCCACCAGCACCTTCCCCAGCGG
Organism: Psittacula echo; assembly: GCF_963264785.1. NCBI lineage: Eukaryota > Metazoa > Chordata > Aves > Psittaciformes > Psittacidae > Psittacula > Psittacula echo. The sequence goes on from NC_137735.1 coordinate 63,923,758, forward strand.
AGGGACTGCTCCTTCCCCACCTTTGGTGCCACTGCAGCCTGTGCCGCCTGCACTGTGTTGTTGGGCAGAGCTGCAGGGAGGTTAAAGCACTGCAGAGCTGAGCAGCAGCAAAGATGACCTCTGGGCAAGATTATGTTACAAATACAAACACTGATGTATGGTCTATGTGTGTGTGCAAGGCACTTGCCCAATAGCAGCAATGAAAACGCTGTGTAATCAGCCATGACCCCCGGCCTCTGCAGGTAGGCTGTGAGGGTTGTTGATACAAGCTGCCCTCAGCTCTGGAAAAGCTTTCAGCCTCCCTGGGAGGGGGCAGCTTCTGTGAGTGCCACATGTGAGGGCAAGGACTGCTTTCCTCGAAGCTTGGCTGCCCTCCCAAGGCCACCCTGATGAAGCTGGGCAGGGAACCACCATGGTGCTGCTGGGACTGAGCTGCCCTCCTCCTCTCCTGCAGGTCGCTCATTAAGGGACAAATGCTCTGATTGCAGAGTAACCTGGGAGCCATTTGCCAACTCCCGTGCAAGGGCAGGCCTGAGGAAAGGGCAAAGCTGTCCAGCAGGTTTCCCCAACACACTACTCAAGCTCTTAAAATTCACCTACCTGAGCAGCACTGGTAGCTGGTGGCACTATGCATACCACCAAGGGATATATGCATAAATCTAAGAGCTGATCAGTCCCAAACCGAGCTGAGAAGTGGATTGTCAACAAAGGATGACAACAATGGCCTCACTTTAGTCCTAAAAGGAAGGTCTGGGGTTCAGCTGTAGGAAACTGCTAGGACATCAAGGCTGCTCCTTCCAAGGGATAGAGAGTAAAAGTAGGTTTGAGTTCAGCTGTAAAAGCACTAGTAATTAAAAATAACAGTGAGGGATACTTCTGTGGATGAGTTAAAACCCTTGGCTATTATTTTCTCCCTATCATGTCTTCTAGGATAACTGAAAAGTCTTGAATCCATGCAGAAGCCAAAATATATTCTTCTATTGAGGAGGCCCAATTTGTTTCTTTCCACTGTGTCACAGGATGGCACCATTCACCATGACAACTACCCAGGGTGCTTTCCTGCTTCATAAAAAAAATCCTTTTTTAAGGCTGACTTGGTTTAGAGAGAGGGATTTCTGATGCCTCGATATTGTAATATATGAAAATATAGAAGACAAAATAGCAAGTTAGAACATGTCGCCCTGAAGCAGCAAAGCTCACGGATGCTAACAGAGCACAGAGATAAAAGATGCTTTGCACTGGTTATCACTGAGTGAATGTTCTTGTAGGCAAAGCCTTTGTTATCAGAAACTTTCTATGACAGTCACAACACAGCTTGAGAAGCACAAACTCTTCTGGAAGTTCGCAGTGCGGTGGAAGAAGAAAAATCCATTGGTAGTGACACAAGTCAAGAAGCCAATTCTTTATTAAAAGATCCTTTAAGCGTTCCTTCCAGTACAGACTTACTTGCTCCACTGTGGCTTTGAGTTGATGAAGATGAACAAACATTAATAAAAAAGAGGCAAATTGGACACCTCTATAAAATTAAGTAGATGAATTATGGATACTGACTACACCAAACATAAACATCAAATCACAAGAATTATACACAGTCCTAAGGCTAACTATGTAATGAATGTATGCAATTGCACTCAAGTCTGTAGAAAGTTGACACATGCTGCTGCCCATGCACTCCATATCCTGGGTCTAGAGAACACCCACTGGGTATTCTCTGCATTTGAGAACAGCAGCTTCAGAGCCCACAGATACCCAAAGTGCTGCTACGCCATACATTTAGCTGCTTGTGAAAGTGACCAAATGGGCCCAGCAGTGCCCAACTGAATTTATTCAAGAAAAAAATTATATTAAACCAGTTTTACTGGTATCTGTTGTTTTGTGCTTTTCCCTTAGCTAGAAACCCCAATGCCTTTGACCACAGTACATCCACCTGGGACAGAAAAGGTGATTTGATGCCCTGATCCTGTGGCAGCATCCTTTCTGCACCCACAGCCCACCCTGCTGTAGTGCCTGTACCTAGCAAGATACCACTGTTCAGGCAAGAAAATACTCTTACCAGATCCAGTGGAGTTCAGAATCCATCCCTAAAAGGTAGGAAAAGGGGCAAACACTTGTTACAATTTGCTCAGTAGGTCACCCTTAGTGTTCAGTCTGTAATAAAAAGTGCCATTCCTTTTGTGAACACAACAGATGCAAGAGCAAGATAGGGAGCTAGAATGGAAACTCAGAGTCTGTTTTGTTTCTTTCAAGTGTAAGATACCTCTAATGATCCTTCAGTAAAAACCCTCTCTGATAGGCAGCTGCTGCTGTTAGGATGTTTTGCTCTTTGCCCTCAAAAAAGTTGAAAGGAGCTCTCTGCTAGGCAAGAGAACTATGCTGGTCCCTGGGGTGTAAAGCTGGTTAGTTGCAGGGCTGCTATAGGCAGCAGGAGGCTTATTGACTAGCTAGAAGAAAACCCTGTCAGTATTATTATTCACTTATGCTTAGAGCAAAATGGCTCATATCTTAGTTTTATTTATGTGCTGATTTATTTGTGCAATTTCTTGGTACCTACACAAAGTGCCTGTTAAATACTGGTTAAGTGTTCAAATTCAGTACAGTTAGATGGTTCCACAAGTAAACTGCACTGCACGCTGAATTCTGTCATATCCTTTTTCAGGCACTGCCATTTCCATACTGGGATACATCTCTTCACTGCAGTAGGCAATGCTAAAGTTAGACCTGCTTTGAGCAGGAGGCAAAGCTAGATGATACCCACAGGTCCTTTCCAATCTAAGTTTTTCTGTGATTGTTTAAAGACAGTAATAGCAATCACCAATACATCTTTATCTAATCATAGAATCATAGAATGGTTATGGCTGGAAAGGATCTTAAGATCATCTAGTTCCAACATCTTCTATTTTGTGAAGTTATGGATGGATCCTTCCTCTGAGAGGATAACTACTCTCTTAGAAGAAATAAAAGCCTCCAACCACTCTGTTCTCTTCACAATCAGGCAACCAGATAGGGACAAAACAAAAAACGCCCCAAACCTTTGATGAAAGAAACAACTCATTTCAGGTTACATCTGGATCAATGTGTAGAAGCTGCTCTAACTGCCAGCTCATTTCTCAGAGCACCTGCTCTTCATTTGCAGTGTTTTTCACTAAAGACATTTAATACCATGTCTCCAGCTTGGCAAGTACCCAGCAGCGCTCCAAAAAAAATCAGTGCTTGTCACAAACACCCCCAGCACCCTTGCTATTTTCTATCTGGATAGATGGCTAGCCAGGGAACAGAAATGAGCAGCATTTGGAATAGGACAGTGTCTGTGGAGCTTGTCCAAAATTCCTGCAGCACCACTCAAGCCTCTCTAACACTTGACACCAAAGCTACTCCCACAGCAACTCCATCTCCAGAGCTTGACTCCAACCCTTCTCTGTTCCTGGGGTAAGATTGCTTTGTGCTGTGGTTAACCCTCTGCTACAAACTGTTGGACTCACTGTTTTATCAGGTCACATCTTTGGCAGGAGAAAGGCTTTTCAGCTGTGTTTTGCCATTTTTGCCACAAAAGGGTTGTGGCAGACTTTCCGCAGACCAAGAAGAACCTGCTTTGGCTGGTAAAAACTGAAAGTGCCCCTCTGCCTCAAGTAAGCAAGGCTGAGCCCAGCACTGTACCCAGCAAACATTCTCATCTCAGGTGAATCATAGAATGGTTTGGGTTGGAAGGGACCTTCAAAGGTCATCTAGTCCAACCCCCCTGCAATGAGCAGGGACATCTTCAACTAACCCCAACCCTGGGGAAAAATCTGTGGAGAAAGGTGTTCAAGGCCAGGTTGGATAGAGCCTTGGGTAACATGATTTAGTGTGAGGTGTCCCTGCCCATGGTGGGGGGGGTGGAACTAGATGATCTTAAGGTTGTTTCCAATCCTAACTATTCTATGATTATTATAAACAGCGATGTTCTTGTTACAGAGGCCTGGGCAACAGCATCCAATATAACAGAGATTTACATATACCAGCTCACAAGCTCTTTGTACTTACAAACCAAACATACACATTGTATACAGCAAGTGATGGGACAAAACCAGCATGCTCTCTAAACACTGGTATTTACTACTGTCAGTACAACACTGCTCTGCTGGGTGCTCCTGGGCCTTCTGCCAGAGGCAAAGAAAAACACATGGAATGACTGCCTAGGCTGTATCTTGGGCTAAAATAAAAGGGCCAAAAGTAATGAAGACACTTACTTCACACTGGAAAACAAGAATCAGGCCAGGCCTCTCAAATATTTTTCCTAACTGCAAGGTTATTTCTATCAGGCAACTTCTCTTTCGCTGTTTTGTTGGTTTTTACAACTGTGCTGTTGGAAACATCCATAGATAGAATGAAAAATACTGTGACAAGCCTGAGAAGAGCCCGTATTGCATTGCAACAGGGTGACTTGGAGGCCAGAGGAGCTGCGCGCCTGATGTGGAGCAGACGAAGGAGGTCTGAACAAGGCACACTGGAGCAGATCTTCACCTGCTACCAATACATCACCTGCAGTCTGTGTCACAGCAGCAATACAAGCTGGCTCAGAGTGCTGCCCTTGCCATGTCTCACTGGACGCAGGCTTCCTCCAGAGAGGGAAGCAGAAACACTTCCTTTAAGTATAAAACTACTTTCTAGTTTCTGAATATCTGACACATACTAGAAACAATACCCAAAACTTAGAAAGATTACCTTATGTTATTATAATACTCTTTCCTTTCTCTTGCTTACTTGCTTTGGGCATTTTACAGCCTCCTGTATACCATGAAGAGACAGAGAAGATCATGACTAACAGAAAGAGCCTTCAGTGGAGGGCAAGAAATCCTCATATATTTCTGACATAATCTCTTCTTACACATCCAAAGAGCCATGATTAGTAAATACTTTGAAATCAGCTGGTTTTCTTGAAGGGAAAAAAAAAAAGATAAAAAATAGAAGTTCAAGTTGATGAGAGACTCTGGCTATCAAAAACATGCAGCCTATTCCCTCCTCTGTGCTCCTGTCAAGCACTGGCACACCAAAGAGAAAACAGTGCAAGGGGCTGGTATGTTGGGCCACAGAGACCATACAGGCTTTGGACCCAATGAAGAAATGTTCCCATCTGTGCAACGGCATGTGACTCCAGCCTGCTCCATCTCCTTGGAGCCAGAGGATCACGGGTGATGATGATGAGAGTAATAAAGCCTGCAAAGCAGCACTCAGAAAGTTCAGCTACACCAAATGCCACTGGCATCAAAACCTAAACACCGCTCCCTTATTTTTCACCCGCTTCTGAAGCACAGGGGAGTTCTGGGTGGCTGCACAACAGATGACAACAACAAACCTGATTTTTATCTAACTAAGAACACTGTGCGTTTGTTCCCCCAAGTATTAATGTACAAAGAAGCCAGCATGTGGCTCAGACTCAGGCATACACAGCTACATGATAACGAAGGGTCCTGGGTAGTACAAGTAGGTATGAAACAATTGTGCACCTCCAGCCATAGGTGAAAGCCCAGAGCCTCATCTATGTGAACACAGTGATGTGCAGAGCTACTGGGACTACAAACCCGAAGAAATAGCTGCCTCAGTGCCAACTGGAATAAATAACCGCAGCAAAATGTGATCAGCCATATGCAACAATGGTCATTACGCGCCAATAAAACAGTAGCATCTCCTATAACACTGGGAACAGAAGAGATGGACGAGACACTGAGTCAACCTATGAACAGATGGGTGTTTTCTCCTGTAGCACGATCTGACCAGATTATGGCAGGAAAAGATAGCTGTGGCAGGTCTTCACGCCCACCTCCCGCTGGAAGCAAAACTGCGGCTGAAGGAAAAGTTGATCTCACCGTTTTTGTACTTCCCCCACGCTCCAAATGGCACTATGACAACTGTGCTGTTGTCTTCAGTGCCAAACTGGATTGCCTGAAAGAAGAAACAAGCTGTCAGCATAACTACCTTGCTTGGAAAAGGAAACAAGTGTCTGGCTCCACATGGGACAGTATGCCCTGAGGCTCAAGGGTTCCTTGCCCCTTCCCAGACCTGACACTCTGTTCTGGTGTGCCCCAGAGCTTTCCATAGGATATGCCACCATCCAGAACCCTGGTGAGAAACTGGCCATTTCTGTCTATGCTGATCACATATTCAGCACAGGAATAAACTGCAGTTATTGTCCCATGCAGTTAAGTGGATTGTCAGCTAAGCAAGTTAATTGAAATGATGCCTACCTGGCAAGGATGTGGCAAGACCCAGGGTAAGGCAAAGGCTGGGTGGTGGCACTAGGGAATGTCTCAAGCAGTGCAGTGCAATTTACTTGAATGTGGTCTTTTTTTAAAACCAACCAACCAAAAAACAACAACAAGCATTTGATGCCAAAATGAGCCCTGGCATTACCTGCTCAGTAACAACATGGGCAGCTTCAGTGGGATCATGGCACTGGCTAATGAAGTCACAGATCTCCTGACTGTTCACCATGAAGTTAATACCATCTGTAGTGAGGACCAGGAAGCTGTCATCTGCATGCTGCAACTGCAAAAGCACACAATATGCACAACAATGGAGCAAGCGCTGCAAGGCAAATTAACTGCCTTAATTTATACTACACTCTGTTGCAAAGAACCTTTTCAGGAGATGCTATGGGCTTTCCTGCTTTGTCTGCAAGGACTAACATGAACCTCCAAACCCTTGGCTAGCCAAAGGCTGCTCCTTGAATCCTCAGGTATATCTATCAGCCACACAGACTGTGTTGCTTGTACTGGAGGAGTCTGAAGGTGCTTCCAGTTCTCAGAAGTAACCCTCTGAATACACTGAGGCCAAAAGACCAGATCCATATATGATTCAATAAAAGAAAGGCTTCCTTAAGGAAGTATTTCAAGGAAGACAGGATAGCACTGCAGACTTCTCCCTAAGCCCCTCAAGTCTAGCAGGTGGCATTTAATTAGGACCAACTAAATATAAGTTCCCCAGGACCTGGGAGTGGCATTGCAGAAAACTAACAGAATATCAGTTGAGAGGAGAGCCTTCCTGCAAATGTGAAGGCAGATATGCTGAGTACTGTCTGGGTGGTCAGCTTGTTTTCTGGACAGCTAAGGTGCATGCAACTGCCTTTTTCTCCTCCCCTCCTCCTAAGAGTATAAACATCTACGATTTTTTTATGACAGCCCATTCATATCCCACCTAGTTTTCAGTGATGGTTTTATATCAGCATTAATGTCGAAACTATTCATTTGACCACAATACCCAAACAGACTAACACCTTTGTATTTCAGAAATAATGTGTTATCTTTCTTCCCTCATGCTATATTGTACTGTGAGAAATGGGATTTAGAAGTTGATCTGGTTGAATTTAGTATCAGGGCCGGATTTTCTGTCCTGTTAGTGTTAATCTGAAATGACTTAATTAGAATTGGTCTCCAGTTACTTCACCACAAATAAAAACCAGTGCTTGGCCATCAGGCTTCACCTGGGCACATCATGTGGATACCGCCACCTGCATCAAATACCTGTGATGCCCCTTAGTCTGAGTGTTGCTGTCCCTGTAAACCAGGACTTCTTTTACCTGAACCCTTTTTGTTTCTGGCTGGGCTATCACACCACTGTTTTTAAGATCCAAATCTCCTATGCTCCGTGTCATTGCAAGTCTACCATTCACATGAGGTTGTCCCACACTGTTCCAGGTAATGAAGCCACCGCACTTCCTAATCCTGTCCAGAGGCACAAAAGAAAAAGCAAGTATGAGTTACTGCTTCACATCGTTACCCCGTCTCTATCTGTAATTTCTGTCGCTAGCTACTGATGCAGAATGGGGTACGGAGGACCAAAGCTGGAAGACTGAGGGTTGGCTTTAGCTGCTTGAAGAGTCCACAGAAAGGATGTGTCTTGGTGGGCTGAATCCTGACCTGGACACCATAGTGCACTTCTGCAGGTCTTGTCTCTACTTTGGCAGTTTTGGACAAGTCTGAGCCAGGTAGTCACAGCTCTGTACCAAGTACAAGCTATGCTGATCTTACTGCTGGGACAGTTCATACCCAAATCTTAGCTCTGCTGATCTTACTGCTGAGACAGTTCATGCTCATGTAAGGCTTTCCATATCCCCAGTCCTCTAAGTGAAACCATGTGAATTAACTGGTGCTGTGCCGCTCTCTGCTCACTCAGAGCTGGTCTCAGGGCATTATGTTCAACTCTCTGCTTCCAGGCCCAACCGAGCAGCAGAACACCACCACATCCTGACTGAGGCCCTGCCCTGGGAAGCCGCATCATTAGCTGACATGTACCTTTCCTTCTCTTCTTTTCTTTCTGGAGTATGGTCAGTAGTGAGTTTCATGGCCTTCCCTTTTCGACACAGCAAAGCACGACTGTCTCCCACACTTGCCACAACTAGCTCAATACCATCCCGGAGCAAAGCCACTGTTGCAGTGGTCCCAGAGTTCATCAGAGTTGCTATAAATGTCATATCAAAGAGAGAGGTTTTAGCATAGCACTGCCTCAAAGTATAGGACCATTTATAACAGTTCAAATTGGTAAAATGAAGACAACTTGTGCTCTAAGTTACCAGTAAATAACTGCTTTTACGTTTAAACTAAATCTACATCCAAAAAACAAACCAAAACAAAGGAAACATGCATGTAGGACTGGGGGGAGAGAGAGGAATTGGAAAGGATAAATGTTTCTGTGCAACAACATGGCTCCATGCAAAGAGGGCAAGTGGAATAAAAGCAGTTACAAGGTACAGTGACTTTTTTTCAGCTTGTAGCTAAATGTTTCTCTAGCTAGCTAGAAAAACTAGCTTACCTCAAATTACAGGGTTATCACCCTTGCCCCTGGGCACAGTGACTGTATGGATGACCCACCATAAAGCTGCTGGCTCTTCCCTTCTGTTAGGTGGTGAAGTGGGCAATTGAGTAATAGTAATTGTAGCTACACATAGTTCACCAGAAGAGAAACACTAGATCACTCCTTTACACCAGCCTGTGCCGTCCTCCCATTGCTGTCAGAGTGGTTACAATTTCCCTTTGCTTCCCCCAGTCTTGCCAAGAGATGAAGGGTTTTCAGCCAGCAGATCTCTGGCTTTTCTCAGAAAGGGACGCTGCTCTCCTCAGACCCTGTCAACTCGCTGGAGGTCCCAGTGCAAAGGTGAAGCTGGATTCTGCCTCTTGCCTTGTGCCTGCAAACCGATGCAGTCAGTTGGCAGTGGCTGTCATCTGGGCAATCTACCCTGGGCACCAGTGGGATCAGTTTACAGGGGCGTAGGTGTGCCTAGGGGGCAAACCAGAGCCCTTGGTGTTGCCTTCTTTCTCTTACAGCTGAGCTGACTTGAGTTCAGAGATCTGGGTAGATTAACTGGTGCAAGTAAATTTAAGGGCTTCTTGAGTTTCTACACCACCAGGAAAAAAAAAAAAAAAAGTGCTTGAAAAGGAGAACTATGAGTCTGCCTTATTTCAGAAAAGATCTGTAGTTTTATCTGCAGTGAAGGAAATGCCAGAAGAACCATCTAGCTTTCATTCCTTGTTTGTTTTTTTGAAAGGAGCAGCCCCGTTTTACAGTTAGCATCTTCCCTTCCCCAAACTATGCAAAGGTAACCCAATGAAAGGTGCCTGGAAAGACCTGAGCTATTACAGTAAAATGTCTGGCATTTGCTATTGCCCAAAGCACATTTGTATTCACAGCCAGTGCAAATCCCCTTGAAAGGACCTCTGTAGGTCTCCTGCATTCTGGGCTTTTCCAGTTTTTCCAGGTTTTAAAAGCAAGCCAATTCGAAAGGCATTTTGGGCTGATTTAGGCATGAGAATCCCCAGTTACAGTCTTGTTTTCACATCACTAACAGTTAAAGATCTTTCTACCACCACTTCAATGCAGAGCTCAGCTACAACTATGTGCACTCCTACCTCTGGCACTGCAGCCCTAACTCTGGGGAGCTGGATGGATCTGAGACACGACTGCATGTTTGAGCCCAAGGAATGGCAGCCAGTCCCATCTCTGACCAGTTGCCAGCAAACAGTGTACACACGGCACGACCCCCTGTGTACTGTGGAAACAGAAATGAGAGTGCTCTGGGATTTTGGAGACCTCCTTCCCCAACCCTGCGAGGTCTCAGCACCCTGTAAGTAAAACAGGGTTGGGAGTAAACTGAAGTGCAGAGCCCTGAAAGATGCATTGAGCGTTGTTGTGCAGAAAAAGCATCGAGTTGATGAATCAAAAAAAGGTCACAAAACAGTCTAAACTAAGCTTGTGTTATTATTTAAAACAGGTATTATTACTGCAATAAGGTCTTGGTTTAGCTATAGACTTAACCAACATGTCAATCATGAACATCAACCACAATGACTATGGTCAAATCTTGGACTACATTATGGCTGCCATGCAGGCTATGGTATTCGAACTGTTTAGATGCCAGTAGCTTCTGACTATTCAGGTAAGCACTGACATCCTGTTTCTAATTTGAAGCAAGGACTAGTCCAGTGCAGGATCACTTTGAGGCACATTATGAAAGCAAGATGCTAACAAGTACCAGTGCAATTAGAAATTTTAGTAGAACCAGTAAAATACCTGTTTTAGCCAACAGTTAAAAGAATTGAAATGAAGAACATATGTAAAACTACCTTTTTATTTCACAGAAAATGTTTTATTTAAACATTAAAATTAATGCAGAACTGCTACTACTCTCCCATTTCATTCCTTGGTTTTGGAGTTACGTTGGAAAACATAGCAGTTTCTGAAAAAGTTAAGATCTGTAGTCTTTAGTTCATAACTGACTAGAAACATTTGGATATTGAGGTGAAGCTGCATCTTTCAAGTGCAAACTGTCTAAGAAAAGAGCCGTGATTACAAAATCAAGGGATGGTACTAAAGAACAACTCAAGATACTGCCCAGAATTGTGGTAATAGTTGTAGTGACTTGAGCTTTACATACATCTATTAGTTAAATAGCACTCCTGGAAAAAGAAATGTTGCTCATGCTTTCTTCCTTAGAACATGTTAATGATCCGGGTAGGGGTGCAAGAACTAGTATCTTGACTTACAAGCCTTACGTGATTTCTAGCATAGCTCGAAAACACAGGAATGATGATGGGATAACATTTCTAGCACTTTACTACAACTGCTGCTAGGTTATTTAGTAATATCAAAATATGTTGCATATATATATTGGTTTTAACAATTAAAGAGTTTATTTTGTTTTCCTGACAGTATCACTATAAAACTAAGATCTTTCAATAGGTTCTTAACACTCACTGGACAACTTCTACTGCAAGTCATCTCAACTAATGTGACAAAGAGGATGTGGGAACCTTCCAGTAGTCCAGGCTAGGAACCGCTGGACTCCTTCACCTGGGACAAAATTAAGCAGATCTCTCTTTCCACTGAAGCCCAGCATATAGTGTCGAGGGCCTCCAGTTCTAGAGCTGCTGACCAGGTACAGTGTCTGCCACAAATAACACGCACACAGAGGCAAATAGAAAATTCACCCAGGGACTTTGTTCAAACAAAATAAACCTGCAACACTGGAGATGAAAGAATAAGAGCTGCAGAACAGGAGACGTAGTCACTTTTTGAGTTTGCCTGCATTCTTTTGCAGGTCATTTATAAGTACTTGAGGCTTGCACATGCATCTTTTGCTACAGATAAATCAGCCTTGGCATTTCTGGGGAATTAATACCATTCTTGCCTTTTTGCTAAAACTGTGTGACAAAACCAGTTTAAATCCAGTCAAACAAAAACTCCTTTTGGTTGTTGGCGCTTTTTTTTTCTGTGAAGGTAAGTAACCAACCCACAAATCAACCAAAGGACTTTATCAGTGCTACAGGGCCAGCTGTCTCATACATGGCAAGAGTGGCCACTCCGAACATCTTCAGTACAGAACATGGCCCAATCTGTTTCCTCAAGATTATTTATGTATTTTTATATATATATTTACTTATAACACAAAAATGAGGAATTCAAACTAATGCTAGCTAAAATGGGCCCATCTTAAAGGCATTGAATAGAAGTACATTAATTGTTCTGGCTCATGGGAAAATATGCAAAATAAACACTCCTTTAATAGTGTGTAATTAGTATCTTCGAATTTGATTAGGTAATAATCAGGATAAAAAGGCTGCCTTTGTAATGTTGATGGCTTTACGATACATTCAGGTCAAATTTCTGCAGCTCTCCCTTTTCCTCAGTGTTGCAGGTTAACATATTCAAAGAAATAAAATCATGTTTGAATGGTAACTTAAAAAACCACAATATCAAACCCCACTACTTTTTAAATTTAGTTATTTTAAAACAACTTTCGCTGTTTGCTCAGCACAGTAAGATTACAGGAGTGCCTTTCAAACACAGACACTCCAGTTAATACCTGGCTATGTTTTAGTAAGATGGCTATTCCAGAAGTGAGTGGCCAATGTTATTAGAGTTGGATGAACTGAATGTGGAGATCAATGGAAAGACTCCCTGTTGTCTTCTCCAAGTAGTGGATTACAGTGAACAGAGGCAGTAGCAGTACCTTGTAGGACAGCACTAGGCCAGGAGAGGGTTTGTCTTATATTTCTCCAGATAGATGCTTAAATTTTTTGAAGCATACAATTCACTTTCTTATTTCTGCCCTTGTCAAGCAAAGCTGTTCAGCCTTCACAATTCAGATTTTATAGCTGGTTCAAAATATCAGAAAATTCTGTCCATCTATGTTAACAGTTCTTCCATGGATAATGACCTATTTGTTGGACAGCTTCCTTTGCTGTGTCCTATGCCTGAATTTAGCAGCGATTTAAAAGTGACTGGATATATTTAAATATGTGGAAGCAAATTAAAACACACTTTTAAAGAGATATCAAACACCGTATTTCAAGGCTCAGGCATATCTCTAAGCTGTTAATGATTAGAAAGGATTTAGGTGGAGGACAGATTATGCCAGATCTGCCTACAGTAAGTTTCTTACGCTTTTGTGTGAAACAACAGGTACAGATCACTGTTAGAGGGGATACTGGACCACTACAGCACTCCAACAGCACTAGTGAAACTCATGCCAGACATAGCTAGGTGCTCCAACAAGGCACATCTCTAGTCCTGTTAAATTTGTGCCATTATATGAGGTTTTTATCCTTTAAATAGTAATATAGACATTGTGTCAAACTATCTCCATGCAATTTTGGCTACAGGGATTTGTCCCAGGACTTACTTTCCTTCAAACACCCAGGCACACACTTTCAAGGCTGGTCATGTGTTCGTAAAGATCTGGACATCCTGAACATGCACTGGGTTTTTTTTTTGCAGATATAGTGAAAGAAATGAACCTGGTGGGGTCATCTGCTGGAACAAGACTAAGTTATTATTTTCCACTTCATCAGCTATGGCTGGGTTTCACAAGGAGGTCAGTCTTGGGGAGCATCCAGCATACCCCAGTTACCCAGTGTTACACAACCAGCCACATTTTCAAGATACTTCAGCAACAGCTTGACTGTCACATCTAGAATAGCCACAATTATTAAGAAATTTTGCTGGCAAACTGAATCAGTTTGGAAGTAGGCCTCTAACTAGGATACATGCTGAGCATTGAAATTTTATGTAATTTTCAAAACAGCAGCAACAACAAAAATATCCACACCAAGCAGTCAACAAATATTGAATTATTTTAACAACAGATATGCAAAAAGTTTTATTTGTTCAGAAATCCACACTTGTCTTTGCACGCTGTTACTCCACTCTTTGCTTTACAGCTTGATTTTCAGCTGGGCAACCAGTCAAGAGCCCCGGGCTCTTTTAAATCCCACGGGCCCCTGCAAGAGCTTGCAGGTGCTCAGCCTACCTGAGAAACACTGAGTGCTTGCCAGAGTGTGGCCCTGGGGGATCTTTGGCAATGCTTTTGCCCTCTATTTTGCTTGACCTCAAGCTTTTTAATGAATCGGGTTTGTTCAGTATCTTGGTAACTGTAATGTAAATTTACTGATATTTGTATTATATTCCATTAAGCAGTACAATTTAGTTAAATAACATGAAAAAAATACTATAAATAGTTACAAGATGCTCAACTTGCTGCACAACTTGCCTGTCAGATAATGTTATCCATTTCTGTCTCACATATGAAATGCTACAATCAGAAACTATTTTCAGAATAACAGAATAATATACCAAGTATAGTTCCTAGTCCTTCTCAAGGAGCTGCTCTGACACTGAACAGAGGTCACTTCAATGAGCCAAACCAAGAGCTACCCTACTAACAAAGGAGCAGGGAGAAGGACAAATATAACAGATCTTCATGTTAGTGAAAGGTCCTGGTCCAGTGAAGTACATAAGACTGTATTTACATGTCTTATTAAAATTGGGCTTTTAGGAAAATGTATTTGCAAGGAGGCTCTTGAATAAAAAGCACATCTGCTCACTGATGAGCTCATGAGTTTAACTAACTCATCCCAAAGGTCAAAAGTGACTCTGGACTTCTTTACCACATCATGTTTTTAAAAAAGGATTCCAGTATAAAATAAAAAGGGCTATAATGGGGAAATGAGCTATATAGATTTAATTCCCCTTTCTTAAGGGCTGCAAGACCTTTTTCCCTGATATCTTATCTTGTACCAGGTAAGGAGAAAGATTCATATCCCTCACAGTGCTGCAATAGTCAGGCTACTGGTCCTGCCAAGAAATATTTGAGTCTAAATACATTCATCTAGCAGGTAAAGTGCAGGAAGCCACTCCATTACTTGACTGTATTAATTTGTTGCTTAAGAAAAGTAGCTTAAGCATACAGTATCACTTCAGTCCCTAGAGTGGTTGCTGGTTTCAAGTCCTTCTTGGAGAGAAGACTTGCATAGTTTCTGTTCTTCTGAAAACGACCTCAGTCATTTTGCCAGCACCTGCACCAGCACTGGGACAGGATGTTTTGTTTTGTTTGTGGATTGGGTTTTTTTTTATTTTTGGTGGTTTGGGTGGTTTGTTGGGGTTTGGTTTTGGTTTGGGTTTTGTTGGCTTGGGATTTTGTTTTGTTTGTTTGTTTTGGTGGTTGTTTTTTTTTGTTTGTTTGGTTTGGGTTTTTTTGGTTTTTTTAATTAGGTTTGTTTTGGGGTAGGGAGTTTGGTGTTTTTTTCCTTGTTTGTTTGTTTTTTAAGGCTGGCTAAACTGACTCTTTAAATTGTAACCTATGTCTAAGGAAACGCTTGTGACAGAACTCGGATGGGGACCTCTATCTCCCTTCTCAAGGGATCTCTCTATAAGCTCCAGTTGCTAGAACTGGAACTTCAGATGTGCTTTGTCCCTAGACACAATTACAAGAACCTGATTAACAGCCAGAACTAAGGAGTCTGAAACGTCTGTGCCAGCTGTACCACAGCCTTGCCACAGACAACCTTGTTTCCTCTTCACTGCTTTTTATCCTGTCACACTCAGCTACCCTTGTGATCCTGTTTGTGCAGAAGCAATATCAATTGTATTAATTTTGGCTTATGTTTGTGTCCTCCTCAGGCAGTAGGTAAGAAAAGGGAACTTTTCTTTTGACACTGTTGCTTTTAACCCATAGGAGTAACAGTTAAAAAACCAAAGCAAAACCCCCAGAAAACCAACATCAAAAGTCCCCAAACTATCCCCCCCTCCAGATTCCTCACACAGTAGTTATGCTCCTTGCAAATCCAAACCACTCATTACTAACTTGATATACACTCTCCTTGACAGAATCACATTAGGATGAATTCATTTATGATTATGTTAACATCCAGATTAATAACTCCCCCAGTAAATTTTATATAGACTTTTATAGCTCTTTCATTTTAAGGAGGTAAAATGTAATTGTTTCATTTTGCAGTAAGCAATCAGAGCAAGAGCTTATGTTAAATAAAACTGTTTTCAAGCATTTTTCTGGACATTTTACTATAAAACTACTGAGCAAATAAGAAAAACCTTTTGCTCCACACCATACGAGTATTTTTTACCTACCATCAGCAGACAGATGAGCGTGCCTTTCATATGCCTTGTTTATTTCTAGAAAAGCTTTGTTCAGAACATTTTCCAAGTTCTCCTCCTCAGCAAGAAATTCTCTGGAAATGAACAAGCGACAATAAAATTAAGCTTCTTTCCAATACATCTTGATCAATGTTTTCCATAGCCTTATCTCCTCCGTGCATGCACTGAATACTGCTGGACTTCAGTGAAGGGTTAATAGACCTGCACTGGAAGCGTAATTCTGTAATTTTGAAAATACAAAAATTCTTCTTCCAACACCAAGGTATGTGACGTGCAGATACAGAAAGAGTGCATGCAAGAAGTAGGTCAGCAATCACAGTGCCCCCATCTGCGAACAGTCAGTTCACACTTTCTCTGCATTCTCAGTCCTTTCCTGGAAGGTGAGTACAATCATATTTTCTCCTCTTGTCTATGTGGGCTTGCTCAATGGGGCAAGCACCACACCAAATAAGTAGTTCATAACATGTCTGTTGTAATGGGCTGTTCCAGTCCCATGTTCCTGCTATCCCATTGGGCTAGGTGGTTCTACAACCTAAGGAGAATTAGTAACAATGTATGATACACTGGTTGCCCTTCAGTCCTAAGGAAGAAATCTTTACTGTAATTCATTTGACATGTATTCACTTGATGCACACTTACTTAATATATTTTTCCATGTACTTATCACAGAAATCAGCTGCTGCTGCCCCACCATGTCCATCATATACTGCAAAGTACAGGACATCCTTTGTCAGCTGAGCATAATGAAACCGGTCTTCATTTTCTTTGCGTTTCCCAATATGGCTACTGCAGCCCACATTGGCCAGGCTTACTTTTGGAATTGGCTTCCCATACTTTATGCTTGGTGGGAGGAGAATAGGTTCATCAATGCGATTGTCCCAGATGCCAAAGGTATCCCATGTGGTAGGTCTCCCGCTCCCATCTGGATCGAAGCGGGAAGCACGATGCTCAGAGGTGGAGCTGTAGCAGGCAGTTGTTGGACGCTTCTCGTCTTGCAAGAGGCGGGATGTCAGCACAGCTCTCCTTCTTACTTGATACCCTCCATTCCGTACCAAATTAATTAATGTAGTTGTTGACATAACTTGTCTGTGCAGAGATTTGTAGGAATAAAAGATCTGCAGCTGCTGGAATATCTTCTAAAACAAACAGAAAACTTATCAGGAAACAAGAAGCACAGGAAGAGGAATTTTCAGTTACATCATTCAGGAAACAATGTCACCCTTGGAGCCCGCTAATCGTGCATAGCACAGCACTGCCTAGAAGAAACTAGAGCTATCTGCATGACTCACTGAGAAACAATCCTACACAGACCAGCCCACATCTAATGGGGAGTACTGCAGACAGATCGAGGCAAGTCATTTCTGCTGGCCACTCACAGAAAGATATCCTGCATTTTCAAATGTTGAAGGGGTTGTGATGGAACAAGCGAGACTGAGAATGACTTTGCTGAATGTCAGCTAAAATATGAGTATGCAAAAATATGAGGTAAGGTTGTGAAAATTAGCTTATCATGAATGCTCTTCAGACAATAGCTGAAACATCTGCACTGTGGCTTCCCAGGCTGAAACAAAGGAGAAATATCTTTGCTTAAAGAGGTTTTTTTCATTTGCACATGATATTCAGTTTTGTACTCTTCAACAGAGCTCAAAGCTCATTGCTTTACATGCTCTTGTTTTACCTTTCATGCAATAATAGATGAAGAAAGGTTTCTTTACTTAGCACTTACAGAGTAACTGTCAAGTTGATAAAAGGCCAGATGTGCTGAGAATCCTTGTTTTCACGCCAAACAAATACGGGCTAAGCTACCAGGTGAATGGAACTGACCACTTGGAATTTTAACATTTTCCATTTTACTAAGGGTGACATAAACATCAGATCCCCATTTCAGTATACTTACAGGTATTTAAAAACTCGTTTACTTCCTTCAGTTGCTTTTTCTTTTCTGTTACCCTTCTGTTACCTTCCTTCTGTGCAACACAGTGGGACCAGATTGAAAGCCTGCCAATTAACAAAACCCGCACTTGATTTAACTTCTGTCAGCTTGAAAGCAGAATGTGAAATGTTAGGTGTCTTTTCATTTCCCAGTATCCACAGCATGAATCTGAAGATTAATCCAAAATCCCAAGATAATTGATGTATTTGTTCCCTATCAAATTCAACTCTCAAAAGGCCTTTTTTTTTTTTTCAGGCACGTGTAAGTACTGGTGACAGTTTTGCTTTTCAAGTGCCTCTGCAAGTCAGGAGTAGGAAGCTGATCTTTAGTTTCTGTGATGTAAATAGTTGTGCTTCCAGTCGGACATAAGACAGCCTGTGCTTTCCTAACTGGTACGTTTGCAAATGCAGGGCAAGCCTATCTTGGGAAAACAAGCCCAAGGTATTGGAGAGGGGGGCACTGGTGTTAAAGCCAAAGTCCAAGACAGACATTCAGAGGCAGATATCTGTCTTGAGGTGCTCCATCTGATCCTGTTAATCTGTACAGACTTCATTTTCTTAATTTAAAGAAATAGTTCCTGCAGTCAGACATTGAAATGCAATGTTTAAAGCAAATGAAGCAAGTGATTAAACTGCGGCACAATGTGCATGGTGCCCTTTTTACAGTCCGGCTGCTATTTGACAGATGGAAATTTCCCAGACTGCAAGAAGGGGGTGGGGGGGAATAGAAGAAACCCGGAAGAAAGAGAAGGCATGCCTGCTGGCCCGGGCGATTAGATGTATTCTAAAAGGGAATTTTAAACTCTGAGCACGTATAACTGCTCTTGCCCTGCATACTTGCCAAGCCCCACAGATGTGGGTACTGCTGATATCTCTGAATGTTAAGCTCGTCTTAAATCAGAGGGTTTTTTTAAATCAGTGACAATATTATCTCACCCGCTGCCTGACTAATAAACTGCACAGGCTGCAGCCGTTTAAAGAGGTCTCTCCTGCTCTTTCCTAATTACGAGTTAGCACCCCACCGGCTGACTACGGGGGGCCGGGCAGCGCTCTTTGCGCCCCCGAGGAAGGGCTGCTGTGATACCAGCAGCACAGCTCTCTAACGCCGCCCTACCGCACCGGGAGCGCTGCCTGTGCCGTCCGGGGCTGCAGTTGAGGGGCTCCGCAGAGCCGGGAGGGCAGCGCCGAGGCTGCTCCTCGCTGCCCCCCTGCCGGCCTTTCTGCACAGCAGACGGTGTCCATCAGTTCTCTCCCTCCCACCTGGCCGCCGGCCGCCCTTACCAAGGCTCGTGAGGCTGCACCTGCCGCCGCCGGGAGGGACCGGTGTCGGTAAGCCGGAGCGGAGCACGCCTTCTTCCCAAGGCATGCCGAGGCCCGCGCCGCCCAGCTCGCACCCCTCGCCGAAAGGGGCGAGCGGAGAGAGCCGTTTCCCAGCCTTGGGTCCCCGCCCCGCTCCCTGCAGTGGCCGGGGGCACCTTCCCACGCCCTCCCCTCCCTTACCGCAGCCCCTGAGCCGTGCAGAAGCCAAACGTTGGCGCGGCCGCCGGGCTGCCCCGGGGGTGCGGCGGCTCCTACCTCCTTCCGCGCCCCGACAGCCGGCGGCGAGCTCTGCCCCAGCGGTGCAAGAGCGGCGCGGACACCGCTGGCCGCCGCCCGCTGGCTGCTCCCGCGGCCCCGCCCCGCCGGCTGGCAGGGCCAATCTGGCGGCGCCTGGGGCCGTGCCGCCGCGGCCCTGCCCTCTTCGCCGCTCCCAATGGCGGCAAGCGCGGCGGCCGAGCCTCCCCCCGCGCCCCCGCCCCGCCCGCCGCGCGGCAGGCCGTTGGCCCTGACGTGCCGCCGGGAGCCGCTTGGCGCGCGGGGCCCCCGGGAGGCTCGGGCCCTGAGGCGGCTCGTGCCGGGGCCGTTACGGAGGCCCCGCTGCTGCCTCCTTCTCGTAGAGCGCTGACCCGGCGGCGTCCTCGCCCAGCGAGCCGGTGCCCGCCGGGTGGAAACCCCAACCGCAAGGACAGCAGGCCGTGCTATAGCTGCCGCGGGCGGGCTGCTCAGGAGGGCCTTGTGGAGAAGTGCTTATGTCGTTAAGGAGTGTGCTGCTCCGAGGTGGCTGTTGCTATGAAAAATCCCCACCGCCTCCTCCTTACTTGCTCGTGTCCAACTGTCAGTTTGAAGAGGTCATTTTACATGACGCTAATGACACAGCCTTCGACCTTTGATGCAATCTGGTAAATGGTATGGCTCTGACTACGAAAGCCTCTGGAACACACGTTCCCACTGACCTCATGCTGTCCACTAGAGACAAGGGTACTTGAAAACAGACACAGAGGAGAAAAAAGCTGCTGCTGTGTTTTCCATAGGAGCTTAAGGACGTCACTGCCAAGTTTATCCTACGTATTCATCAGGTAAAGGAAGAATTTTAGGGGGCTTTCTTTTTAATTTCAAGAGCATTCTGTCTTCTAACTTTCATTTGTGACTGACTTTGACCTCATAAAAATCCTGTTAAAATGTGATACTGGACATGCAAGTTTACAAACTGACAACTTCCATTTCCCAACTAGGGACTTCACAAAGGCTTCATCAGTATTTCAGGAAACCAGGTTCCTTGGTCTCTGACCGTGAGCACAGCTTCTTAAAAAGTGGCACCTATGGATCTTTATCTAGTGCTGTTCTTAGGTGACATTCTTATAACGCTACCTTTAATATTTATCATCTGCTTAATGACACAGGAATGTCACCTTACTGTGTTCTGAACCAAGCTTAGTGATAGCCTTGGCTGCAGTGAGCATAATATTGTGGAGTTTGGGATCCATTTCAGTGCAATGAAGGTTAGTACTAAGACAAAGGTTGTAGATTTCAGAAGAGCAAACTTCAGCTCACTCAGAGCCCAGCTGGGAGGGATTCCATGGGAATTTTCAGTGAGATCAATCCGCCTTTGGAATAATCTCCCCAGGGAAGTGGTGGACACTGCAGTGTTGGATGCTTTAAAGATTCAGCTGGACAGGATGCTGGGACATCTTTTCTAGGTCATGCTTTGCCTTGAAAGGTTGGACCACATGACCCTTGAGGTCCCTTCCAACCTGGTATTCTATGAAATGATCTCTTTGAAAAATGAAATTATGTCAGCTGTCTCCCTGCTCTAGTAAGTAGGGGACAGTTAAGCAGTTCTGGACAATGTGCCTTGACTGCCAAATCCATTGGCTTCTGGACAGAAAAGCAGCAAGAAAACCCCTTATAGCTCTCACAGTAGAGGTCTACTTGTAGAAGAAGGGGTTGGGTAAGCATGGTAGCACCTACTAGACTGTTTTGGTTTCCAGATGTATGGTGTCCCACTCAGAATTTAGAATGAAATTTGACCCTGTGAAACTTATGGGGATAGTAAACACTGTCATCTGTCGCTGCAGGTTGTTCCCTGGTTCCCATGTGTCCTCAGCGAGACAAAGGAAAAACAATGTTCTGTGGAAACCAGCTCTCCTGGCATCTGGAGGAAGTGTCAGGGACCTATATGATATTAGGCACAAGAGCTGAGAGACAATTTCTGCCCTTGAAAGTTTGCTATGAAGGCCATCACTGAAATTATAAATGTTTCATGCTGAGCCTTTACGTGCAGCGGAACTACTCTTACATTTACAGGGTTTTGAAAGCTAAGTGGGAGGCAGCTGAAGAGGCAGCAGCAGGAATTTGAGGTGGCAGGAGGAAAGAGGCAGCAGGTGTGATAAGAGCATTGTGAGAAGGCAGCAGACCTGAAGATGAGGCCAGAGCAGAATAGTGAGGATGCCTGGGGTAATAGGTGGGGGCAGAGAATGGTGGGACAGGCTGCAATGCAGCGCTTGGTACTTTGAGGGCCTCTGACAGCAGTCAGAGGACAGAAGGCAAAAAAAAAGTATCAGGAACAGGAAACGCAGGAATTTGTACTATGAAACATTTGTTTTTGACTGCAAACAGTTAATTTGGACTTTCCCTTTCCTTTGTTTTTTAACTTTCTAAAGGATGAGTTTTCTATATTCCAGCTCTTCTAACAAGGGATTTCTGCTCCTGCAAGATTACCTTTCTTGCTCTTTTCTATCTTAGTGCCTTTGATTTTGCTTCATCATGTTCCTGACCTTTCCCTCTCTTGCCACTTTTCTGCTTTATTTTGTTCTTTTCCTTCACAATTTGCACATATTATTTTTGAGATTATTTCTCTCCTGCTACTTCTCTTCAATTTTTTACTCACCTTTCTTTCCTGTGTGCTTCCATGTGTCATGAGAGTGGAAAACAAATCAATCTATGGGGGAGCAGGGGGAGTTTGTTGCCAGTGTGCTAGCATACCCTCCTGCCCAGAACTGTAACTGAACACAGCAGCTGTGGATGGAAAAGAAATGTCCATTGTATCCTCTATGTATGAGATCTCAGATCAAGCTAGAAATGCAGACTTGTTCTGAAAACTGTTTTTCTCGTTAGCAAGATGTGCTTTGCAATGCTTGACACTGACAAGTGGGAGAAATTATTTGTCTACCATGCTTTCTATACTCATAAGTGAAGAATTGTTCTCTATGGTATGCCCCTAGCCAATTATCAATCTGTACTCTCTAGGTTTGCTAGCAGATAAGAAGACACCAGAAAGCATCCTGTGATTGTGGCAAAGGAAAGTAGTCACCTTCTTAACACTGACCTTTGAATAATTGGCAACAGCTATCAATTCGCATGGCATTTTTCAAAGGCAGCCCTTCAAAATCAGGTGAGCTAATGTGCATGGCTGCTGTCAGACCCTAAGTGCACAAAGAAGCTCCACAGGGAGCACCCCTGCCATGGGCATTTGGCTGCTTGTGCTTGCTGCCATCCCTGGGGTGTCCCAGCTGTCAGCACGGACCTTGGTGGTGGGAAAGGAACTGTGGAAAACCTTACTGGGGAGCCAAATTTAAGCTCAAGGCCCTTGCCCAAACTATGCTGTAGGTATGCCCATGCCTGGCTGTGTACCTTACTGATTCTCTGCTTCCATGGCTGATGTAACTTCCCGATCCTCTGCTTCTGTGGCTGATGTAACTTCCCAGCTTGACCTTGAACCTGTCTTGTCCCCAGGGTCAGGCTTGGTGGTCCTTGGACTGAGGCTGACTTCTGTTGCTGTCACCAGCTGGTCTTGTTCTCACTGTTTGGATGCCGTGGGGCTGTCAGTGAGGTCTCTGCCTTCCACACTGTCACCCTTATACCCAGCTTCCCTGGGATGGTGAAGCAGCCATGCTTCTCCTTGCTGACAAAGACTGCATACAGTCCTCAGGGTGTGGGTGAAAAGTGGCTTCCTTCTTTCAGGGAAAAGTGCGTTTTGGCATTCTTGTTAGGTATTGCCCTTATTTAATAGTAGTTTTAACATTGGAACATGACTAAGAAAGTTAGTAAGCATTCTGATTAGAAACAGGAAATACAAAATATTATTTTTGGCACTGTTCAAATGACATGCAATGCCTAATTCTCACACTTGTGCTCTGTATGGGTGATGTGACATCCCCATGTGCTTAGACCTTAGGACGTGATAGTCTTGTTTTCTTTGGTTATCTTACTCAACACGTTTCTGTCTTCTTGGGGACCCATGACTTACACAGAGACAGAAGGCATTCCAAAACGGGATGGTTATGGTGCAACTCGAGCAGATTCACAGAAGTACCCATATCAAACTTCTGGCTCTAAACCAGTTCTCATTCGTAGGAGAGATGGGAGTCAGCTGCACATCTGTTGCCACAGAACTCCTCTCAATCCAAATGATATGACTTGCTTCTGTCCCGGTAAGGGGGCAAATAAACTCCTGTATCTAAAGACTGTACACTTTCCGGGAAGGTCAGAGCAAAAGCATACCCAGAGGATTAGCTGTCATCATTGAAACAAAAGTCAGGTTTCTGTACTTAGTGATCCCAGGGCTGGTGGATTAATCTTGATTGGCCGCCAGGCATCGACCAAAGCACTCTATCACCCCTCCACAGTGAGCAGTGCCAGCTCTGCTTAGCAGTAGAAAGAACGTCGGTCTAGCTACCAATACAAAACACAGCACTATGAGGCCTGCTGTGGGGAAAGTTCATTGCATCCCAGCCAGACCCAATACACCTAAAAGTAACATAATGGTTGTTTTGTTTATCCTGAAATTTTAAATGGCTTTTGAGTATTCAGACGGTTTATCTGAAAACAGAAAAAAGGGGGGGGTTGATGAGTTTTTTGTGCCCCTAGTGAACAATCTACCCTCTTAAATGCACACAAAAGTGAGTTAGAACAGAATGTTCCTAGCCCTTCATGCTGTGTTTGGCGTTCTCTATTTACAGCATTTTAGCTGTACAAATAAAATTTGACCTTGAACTACTATGAAGTATTCTAAGTTAGAAATTGTGATACTTCAAAATATTAGGATGTCAGACATGGTAACTTTGTATTAGAAATAATGTAGTTTAAAAATATGATCTCTGGAATGGTAGCTCAATAGCACGGCTTATTTTTCTTCAGTTATGTGTCTTCAGTTTTACAAAGATAATATCCAAGATCAGAATTCAGTCATGTGTCTGCTGAGAGGAACCACAAGCATATTTCTATTTAATGATTAGAGGATATTCCTAATGACCTTCAAAGAGCTGTTGTAATTTGACAGCAGGAAATCATTCTGGCTTTTGAATACGTGGCAAATATTTTACAGCAGGCGTTCAAGTGGTTTCCTTAGCAACCACTCTTCATAAGAGGTTGATGCATGCTATTAAGTATCGTGCTGGGTTCAGGTCATCTTTGCAATATTAAAGACACTTGTTTAAAACACTGCCAAGTCATGTGCAGTTCCTTGCTGTCCGACAGCCCTGCAGCACAGAGGAAAGCTCACTGCTTGCCAGACTCTTTTCCAGCCAAGCAAGGACACACCTCTTGGTGGTGAGCTAGCATAGGCGCCCTGATGGGTGGAGGAACTGGCCCCGCTCACTATTGGCTGCTCTCTCATCCAGCAACTATGAGGAATAGTGATTTTATTTTCTCATTCATCTACCTCTCGATCTCTTGCCCTAAGAAAATGCTAGTGACTTGTGATTACCTTTTAAAGAGGTATCAAGTGCAGCTCTTAACTATGCAGAGATCATATTCTTTATGTTGGTTTTTTATCTCAAGTGAATGGGGCATCAGATAATTTATTCTTCAATCCCATATTCAGTGTTTATGATAAACAGGAAAGTAAAGCCATTAGCAGGGTTAATGGTGGAGAATCTGGGAGGTGTCATTAATATAAAGAAGCATCTCTTCTGCTCTCCTCCAAAGCTTTACAGTTATTTATTGTGATTTGACTTGCCTCCCCTATTTGCTATAGATATCTGGGATTTAAGGCAGCTTTAGTGATCTTTTAGTGATCTGAAAATCTTAAAGAAAACAAATGCTGCTTAGGACAAATGTGTTCAGTGGTGATCCTAATGGAGGGCATTTGCCTGTGTTTGTTATAAGCCCTGTGAGAGCCTGATTGGATAGATGCCCCAGCAGTGCTGGAGTCTCTGCTGGCAGACCTCTCTCTGTTTCTGGCTGGAAGGTCAGAGCTTGTTCCTGCTGCCATATGGTAAGAAGGAGTAAGAGTCATTTTCTCCTGATGACATCTCACTTGGTATGATGACATACCAAGGTCTTTGTTACCTTGGTATGTGGTTGCTGCAAAGCCTCCATGAGGATTCTCTCTAGAATATCAGAGGCACAGAGGCAGACCTAGCATAGCAAGTACAAGCTGCCTGCTATGCCCTCAGCACATACAGTGCTGAGTAAAGTGAGTTCTTTAGCTCTAGCCTGACACTCAGGAGGTCTAGGTTTCTGCATGTGGTCAGAAATGCCAAGTTTTACTGATAGACTCCTAAATGAACTAATTAGGGTGTTGATGTAAGAGACAGGCAGCTTTTCTGGCTTCTCTGCCTGAGCTAAAATTGGAGCAGGTATTCAAGGGGGAAGAAGAGGGAGTGGGACTGCCAGTGCCCACATCTCTGGCAGTCACTGCATTGTTAGTCTGAAATAGCCCATGTTTGTTGACCTTCAAGGCTGGGCTGTGATGGCCTTTTTTGGGTGACTTGGAAAACAGAGTGATAAAGTGAGGTAATCTCTGGCAAGCATCCTTTAGGAGTTAGGGTATTCTAATAAAAGTATCATGGAATGGTTTGGGTTGGAAGGGAGCTTAATGATCATCTAGTTCCAAGCCCCTGCCATGGGCAGGGACACCTTCCACTAGACCAGGTTGCTCAAAGTCACTGATACTTGTGTTTATTTAGGTAAGCTTGCTCTGTAGAACTATCATCTTGCTTGGCCATGCTTTTCTTTCTGTAACTCTCAAGAGAAAGGCTTTTCTAGAATTTACACAGGAAAAGAGAGTGCTTTTTGACAGTGGTTGCTCCTTTGTATTTGTGGTTTTGAAGGCAGAAAGCAGAAATTTCTGAAGGTAGAAATCATGCAGAAGTCAGCTCAGGTATGACCCAGTCTGTGCCATTACTGTCCTTAACAACAGTTTCTATTCCCTGTTGATGCTGTGTTTATCTTTGCTTAGTTGTTGTTAGTACAACCACTGGCTCCTAAGAAAGAAAGGGTTACTGATTTGTCCTAAGAGCAGATAGGATCAATAGCATAATAAGCATTCAGCATTATAAATCCATGCCTCTTCTTTAAGACAAAAACCAAGGCAATACTCAAGTTAAAAACATATTTGTAAAAACCCAAAAAGCACAGAGCCCACATGCAAAGTGAAATCCTGTAGCATCATTTTGTAATGTAGAAGACTTCATGAAATCTTGTGTTTACAAGCGAACCTCTCAGCTTGCAGATTGACACAAAGCACACAGAAACTTCCGAGAATCTTTGTTGACTTAGTGGGGACTGCATTGGGTCCACAGGAAGATGTTTGTGTTCAAAACCATGTCTGGCATTGAACAAAAGCTTCAGCAGTGTGTAATCTTACTTTGGTTTTGGCAGGAGAATGTCACGTAGACACACGGTGTGTAAGCAACGTACCACCGCATTCCATGTGTGATCTTTGCCTATTTTGCCATCTATCTTCTGTACAGGCCCAATACAGTTAGTGTGAATCTGGGGTGCAGCACAGTTGGTGTGATCCTGCACTTGTAGACTGTCTGCTGTTGACCTCTTCTGCCATTTCTGGTTCTTTAAAACTCAGATCAGTTTAGTGCATGAATTATGACCCTTGGAGGACAGCGTAGATGGCAGGGACAAACAGCTGGATGCACATGGAGAAAGGATGCGAGAACAACCAGAACTGATTCTACTGCTGAGAGAATATTTATGGGGAATTGCACTTTCTACTGTTTAAGGTAAGATGGAGAAACTGGTTATTTTGTCAGTTCAGTTGCAATTTTGATTTCTTTTTCTAAGATATCAGAGGTGTGAGGCATTAACTTAAAGTTCTTTCAGTGAGATGACCCAACCCTGTGGCTGAGTCCTTGATTTACTTCATAGTAATGGCATGAATCTTTGCTTCTCATCTGAGAAGTGGCAGCAAGAAGACCTCTCAGCACCAGAGGGAGTGTTGCAAGGGTGATCACAGGAGCAGTTGTGATGAGTTCAGCAAAGGCTGGACTAGCTTCTAGGCTAGTTGCCAAGGGGGTAGCAGTACCTGAACAGTGTAATGCTGAGCAGCCAGCCTGTTGCTGCATTGCACATAACTCTATATATTGTCAGTATTGTGTTTAGCAAATATGAAGCTTTGCAGAATGTGAGGGCTCCTTCCTTACCATTGTCTGTTTCCTTCAAGAACTGAGGAAGATTCTAGGATTGCCCTGTGTAATATGTACAGCTGCACTCTGTTTGGGCTGCTGGGCGGACCAACATGATCCTTCCCTGATGCTCAGTGACACAAAAGTGTCCCAGCCTTCTCCAACTGCAGCCAGCCAGATAACACTTTCCTGTTAGAAAGGCATAGTGTTACATGATAAAAAAAAAAAAAAAAACAAAAAAACAAAGACAAAAAGGAGCTGCTCTCGTCCTGATGTGTGACACTGAGAATGTGTGACATTAGCTTGGGATTTATTCCAAGTGGCCTTCCATGCAGTGCTGGACAGCGGTGTTCCAGGTCTTCAAGGTGGTACGGTAGTTGTGGTAGTAAGTAACAATGGTTGTTTATGGGCAAAATAAATTCCTGAAAATGTTTTGAAGCTGGAAGGATTTGCTGATGGCTACACCAAGTCATCAACCCCATGCAGTTAGTTACTTTTCTAAGGAAACATTTCACTATTTTCAGAAGATGAGTTTCATCTTCAAAATGTCTCTTCAGCTTCAGGTTCAAATCCCCCACTAATGCAAGAGAGCACACAGCTCAGCTGAAATCAACAGGACTCCATCCCCTTCCCTCTGCAGTAAATTAATCCCGCTTATCCCTTTTCACCTAATCTGTTCAGAGCAAAGAACCAAATTATACTGTCAGCATTTGAAGAAAAAGGCCTGTTTAGTTTTCAAGGCAACACAATACAGGGAGAGGAAAGAGATACTTGTGTTCAGTTTCCTTCAATGAGTGGTTACACTGTTAAGCGTCACGCTGTGCTTACTCTGCTTGCATCTACTCACCTGCGCAGGATCAACTATCTAGGATGATACTTTTATTTGGATATTTTCAAGACCAAGTTGGAGGGTAATTCAGAAGCCAGTTTTGAAAACAGTTGCACATCTGATAATATCGATGAAAACAAGAAAGAAGAATGGCTCCTTAATTCTTTGCTCTACTGTGACAAGAGCTTACCTGGTTTTTGCATCTAGCTAACTGAATGCTAATTTCAAGGAGGTAAGCATATCCTGATTCAGGCTCCTTAATTCTTTGCTCTACTGTGACAAGAGCTTACCTGGTTTTTGCATCTAGCTAACTGAATGCTAATTTCAAGGAGGTAAGCATATCCTGATTCAGTTTGTCATCTACCTGTATTCTAAACCTGGGCAAGCCTGGCTCAGTATCACCCAATACCAACTGGTATTCAGGTGAATACCAAAACACTAGAGGTTATTTGTTTGGGAAAATGTGGGTAAACAGCAGTGTTCCCTCATGGATTCTCACAGGTCCTAACTCCATGCACTTTGGGTCTCTGCTCCTGGAGGCCCTTGTGAGCTGTTCAGCCCATCTGTCTTCACCTTCCAGGTCAGTCATTTTGTGCAGTTGCATCTGCATGTGATTACGTTCTTTCTCTCATTTGGGGTTTCAGGTTGCCCCCGGCCTGTATTTAAGTTCTCATCTGTTTCTACACCTCTGTGAAACAGCTGTTTTTATAATACAGCTCAATCCATGTGTTGAAATAAGCAGTGTTTTATGCTTGGTTCCACAAAATAAGAAAATGCATGAATGGGTTGGCCCACATTCAGGTTAAGATCTTGGAGAAGTGGAGGACATGTGGAAGTGCAACCATTCTTTAGTGAAACACAGTAGTCAGGCACATTCAAGTAGGTATAGCTGAACTGAGTTTCCTCTTACACAGAGCAGAGTGTGTTGCCATGCCCCTGCCTTCACCACCATTGTCTGAGGATTTAGAAGGTCTGTTTTTAAATGCCTTTAATAACAAATAGAATCATGTATACATGCTGCTTCTGTCTTAACAGCTGTGAATCCTAAATCACAGTGTGACCAGTGAATGAGATGCTAGAGTGTATCTTTTACAATATGCTGCTTTGGATCTGGGCTGAAACTGCAGAGCTGAAGTGGATTCTGGGCAGCTGAGGAGACCTGGACGCTCCTGAAGACATCTCTGCAGGGGCTGGTAACCAGTAATCCAGGCACACAAGAGACATGGACCATGGGTCTTCATTTCAGGGGAGCCAAGACCAGAAGACCAGTTATTAGGGTCACCATTAATACCCTTAATTAACACCCTTAACTTACCCAAGGTAAGTTGAGTTGTTCTGCAAGATTTATACCTTCTGTTCTCCACAGGCACCTCTTGCCTCTTTTTGTTTGGCCTCTGCGCCGCCTGAGGCCTTTACTTACCACAGCAATACAATGTACTTGTTTCTGAATTCAGCATGCTACCGTGCGAGCCTTTGTAAAAGCAGCACTTTTAAAGTGTCTTTTAACTAACTCAGTTTAAATGGCACATTATTAAATGTTGCTTATAATTTAATGACCACACAGTAACACTTGACCTTTGCACAAACTACATGCAAAATATTTGACAAAGTCATACAAAATGTTATCCTTATTTCTTACTGGAATTTCTAAAACGTCTGACTAGAAACAACATCAGGGAGATGGAAATTAACAGGACTCCTGCAAGCCATGCACAGTAAAATGTTACTTAATGCAGACCATATGATACAATTTTCTTTTAGTAAATGCTTTGATCTTGTAAGGCTGGAATAAAGAAAAGGCAGAGTCCCCAGCAGAACTCAATATACATCATCAGCAGCAAATTTAATTTGATTGTCTCAAAGGGCAAGGTAATGCACTTAAGTAATTCTGTAGTACAGCAAAGTTGGACTTCACAGACCTCAGTCTATGACAGTAAGAAATCAGTAATCTGGACAGTTGGCCCAGCTCCTTCTTGCGCACTTTCCCAACATGTATAAATCAGGATGGAGTAGGTATCTGTTACAGGTAGACAATCCAGCTGACGGGACAAACCTTCAGATGCAATAAGCAGCTGTAACACATCTGATAGCTTTATATCT
Source organism: Psittacula echo (assembly GCF_963264785.1). NCBI lineage: Eukaryota > Metazoa > Chordata > Aves > Psittaciformes > Psittacidae > Psittacula > Psittacula echo. The sequence continues at coordinate 63,954,220 of NC_137735.1, forward strand.
GTGCATACATCTACATAATAATATGAAACAAATTCAAATTAATTTAATATCCAGTGAAAGCACAAGCAGCTTCAACAAATTTTTACAACATTCTTTTCAAGGAGTCACCCATTTACCGGAATTCAATTGTGACTTATTCTCTGACAAGACTGTTGGGGTTGTTCAGCCTGGAGAAGAGAAGGCTCCAGGGACACATAGCAGCCTTCCAATACCTAAAGCAGGCCTACAAGAAATCTGGAGAAGGACTTTTTACAAGGGCATGTAGTGACAGGACAAGGGGGAAAGGTTTTAACCTGAAAGTTGGTAGATTCAGATTAGATATGAGGAAGAAATTCTTTACTGTGAGGGTGGTGAGGCACTGGAACAGGTTGCCCAGAGAAGCTGTGGCTGCCCCATCCTTGAGAGTGTTCAAGGCAAGGTTAGACAGGGCTTTGGGCAACCTGGACCAGTGGAAGCTGTCTCTGGCTATGGCAGGGGGGTTAGAACTAAATTATCTTTAAGGTCCCTTCCAACCCAAACTGTTATGTGATTCTATGAAATCTAAAAGAGCATATTCCAGAAAGATGCAATGTTAGTAAACTGGAGAAAAGAACAGGAAAACTGTCATGGTTTAAGCCCAGACGGTAACTCAGAACCACCCAGCCGCTTGCTCACTCTTCTCCTTCTTCCCTCCCCCCTACTCCTGGAGGGATGGGGAAGAGAATCCTAAGAATGTAAATCCCATGGGCTGAGATAAGAACAGTCCAGTAAATAAGGTACAATACAAAAGTACGATAATAATAATGGCAAGGGAAATAACAAGTGGAGAGAATATGAAACTGAAAGGGAAAAGGAAAAGCAAGTAATAAACAAAAGTGATGCACAATACAATTACTCATCAGCTGCCAACGAATACCCAGCCTGACCCGAGCAGTGATCTGGGCCTGCCGGGTAACTCCCCCCCAGTTTGTATGTTGGGCATGACATGCTGTGGTATGGAACGCCCCTTTGGCTAATTTGAGTCCAGTGTCCTGTCTCTGCTTCCTCCCAGCTTCCCTTGCCCCTCCTCAATGGCACAGCACGAGAGACTGAAAAGTCCTTGATCAGAGTAAGCATTACTTAGCAACAACTAAAAATGTCAATGTGTTGTCAGAACTCTTCTTAGACTAAAGTCAAAAACACAGCACTGCACCAGCTACTAAGAAGGAGAAAAATAACTGTTACAGCTGAACTCAGGACAGAAACATAACCTCCAGAAACATTTTATGATGATGATTTGCAGGCTGGTGTTTTGATTTATATCTCAATAAAGATAAAATTGCCCAACACTAAAAGAACCTGCCTGTCATGTTGTGCAGGTGTTCATTTGGAGTGAGTAAATTGCTGTGGAGATTTTCAGGTAACTTACCCATTTGGTTTTATTTGCAAGCTTGATGGGTGAAGATGTTGCCTTTTGGTTATCATGTTCTGCCTCTTCTCAGCTGCTAAAGGAGAGTAGGTTTGGTTAGGACATTGTGGTTAGGGGACCTCCTTGCACCATCTTCTCAAGAACTGGGGCCTTTCATAGAACCAGGTGAAGAACTACAAATGCAGGATGCATGGTGGCGTTGAGTCAGCTTTTCATCATGTGCCTCACTACTCATTCAACAAGAGCTCTCTGGCTAGTCTGAAGGTTGGTCCACTCATTCGCATTTCACCAAAATGAGACTGCAAGATTTACCTGCAGTCAGGGCAAAGCAGTGCTACAGCCACCCTTTGGACAGCAGCAGCTCACTGTTCACTTCTTTGAATGTGCTGCAAGCAAAATCACAGTTTATGGGAAGTATTTTATGGGAAGAGTTTGCAGACAGAAGTGCCTTGACAAGGAAGAAAGCAAAAACCACCCAAAGGCCAGACTGAGAGATATCTGAGTATTTGCAGCTTGTACACATCTCGGGCAACAGCAAAAGCTGGGAGTGAGATGGCAGATGGGCTGCAAAGTTATTGTAATGTCCTTTCCCTGAATCATCACATGGCAACAATCTGCCGCCCCACCAAGCTATCCTTCCTTCTGCCCTTGTCTGTACAGAGGAGTCATCACTGCTCCATTGAAAACAGTATTTTTGTAAATGCATTACTCACTGACAAGATTACTTCTGTTGTCTTGCTGCTAGTCATCAAGACCAGCTCTGAAAACAGCAGTTCTTCTAAGACATGTCCCTGCTCATCTGCCTGGCGTGTTCCTAGCAAGAATCCAAAGGGCACATTAAATATAACCTCAACCCTGCTACAGAAATAAATCATGTAACATGGCCTGCATGTCCGTTAAGTAAGTTGCATTGCAATTTTTATTGCACTGATTCATATTAAAAAGTATTCTTTTATTTGAAAAGACTCTGAATGCAAACTCATGAAGAAAAAGAGCAGAAAGCACAAGTACTGGCCAAGTCCTGCTGAAACTCTCTGCAGCCCATGGGAGATAGATGAGATCTCTGCTGCTGCGTCCCATGCCTCACCAGGGCTGTGGTTTCCTCTCCCCAGCAGCTCTCATAGAATTCAGCTATACAGTGCCACAGGAGACAGTTGGAAATCCCATTTTTAAATGCCCTGCTCCAGTTTGGTCTCTGAGGGAAACCCCCAGGGTGGTGATAGAGTAGTGCTGCCCACAGACAGGAGCAGTTCAGGTATCTGCATTCTGCAGATATCCTGCTCTCAGACAACTAACTCGACCTCAGCGAAACTTGTGCTTCAGGTCACCATCTGTGCAAGAGCAATCACCAGACTTTGCTACTGCCCCAAGCAAGGTGGCTTCACCAGAGACTGTAAGAAGCAAAGGTGTTTCTGTCCGCTGTAGCACCCAAATACAGTTGGCAAGCCGCTTCACACCACCCAGCCTGGGACACCCTCAAGCCTCTGCTACATGGACAGACAGACCAAGTCAGGTAGCAAAACACATGAGGTTGGCTCAAGGTTTGCTGAAAAATCCTGGGTGAGCCAAGTCCAAAAGGGATCCCTCAGAGCATACAGACCCAAGGGAGTCAGAAACTGCCTGCTCACTCTTCTTTTGTGAGAGTTGATTTTTTTGAGGCGCTCAGACATGTTTTTACTTCCCTGGATTTCCTGTGTGAAGGGAAGATAACTGTCGTTCCTGAGTATATGAGCATCTACATAGTGTACCTTCACCACCAGGTTCTGCACCCAGGCAGCGATATCTTGCCACAATGCAGCAGCCCAGATGGGTTTACCTCTGCATTGTCAATTACTCTGCTTCCATTGCTGCAACCACCCCCACAGGGCATTTGTCACCATCCATGAGTCAGTATAAAGTACTGGCCACTTTTCTCGTTCAGCAATGTCCAGGGCCAGCTGCATGGCTTGCACATCGGCAAACTGACTCGATTCACCCTCTCCTTCAGCAGTTGCTGCAGCTTGTTCTTGGGGACTCCGTACGGCTGCCTTCCATCTCCGATGTTTTCCCACAATACGGCAGGACCCATCAGTAAACAAGGCATACTGCTTTTCACTTTCTGATAGTTTATTATATGGTGGGGCCTCTTCAGCACGCATCACCTCCTCCTCTGGTGACATTCCAAAATCTTTGCCCTCTGGCCAGTCCATGATGACTTCTAGAATGCCTGGACAACTGGGATTTCCTATTCGAGCTCTGTGTAATTAGTGCAGCCCACTTACTCCATGTCGCATCGGTTGCATGATGTGTAGACAAGACCCTGCCTTTGAACATCCAGTCTAGCACAGGCAACCAGGGTGCCAGGAGGAGCTGTGCTTCAGTGCCAATCACTTCTGAAGCAGCTCGAACCCTTTCATAGGCTGCCACTATCTCTTTTTCCACTGGAGCATAGCTGGCCTCAGATCCTCTGTATCCCCAACTCCAAAAGCCAAGGGGTCGACCTTGAGTCTCCCCTAATTCTTTCTGCCAGAGGCTTCAGGTAGGACCATTCTCCCCAGCTGTGGTGTACAGCACATTTTTCTCATCTTGCCCTGCCTGGACTGTCCCCTGGGCTACTGCATGAACTATCTCCTGTTCTTGTGATGGCCCTACTTCATCCTCCTTTACCAAATGAGCTGTCTTTCACCTCCATTTGTTCTTGTGTACAGCGGCAACTGATAACAGTGTGGGTTGGTTCTGGTTCCACTGCAGTGCCTGTAGCTGGGGTTGGAGCAGCTGCAGTGTCTGCTGTTTTGTTATCAGGTCCAGAGACCTTCTTTTCTCCTTATAAGGGTACTGGATAGTGTTAAATATGTCAGTAAGCACATGTCAGGCCCCAGCATGTTGCAGTGATTTGTGTCTCTCTGGAATTGGTAAGGTGACAGCATACTTTTCCCAAATATTTCACTAGTTTTTCCAGGCTCTGCACTTGTTCAGGGGTGAAGTTCCAAAGCACTGGAGGTGTCCACTGGCCTAGGTACTTGCCCATACTATCCACACACCCTGACACTCATGAACGTCCAGCCTTGGAGAAGATGTCTTGGTGGTCTTCTTAGTTGTTTAACCTTAAACAAGACCCGAACCATATGCAGCAACATGCTGGTTCCTAGCAAAAGGACCAGATTGATTTTAAGGATACTCAAAGGATATTAAAAATCCTAAAAATTCCCAAATTCTGTTGTAATCAGCCTGGAGGAGAAGGAAGATGTTGGAAGGAGGGAAGGAAGGAAGGAAGGAAGCTGTAAGAAGATGTGTCCCCCTGGAGTTGGCTTTCTGAGAAGAAAAGGCAAAAGGTGTAATTATTAATAGTTTCCAATACATTATGTCTGAAAAACATAGGTGACGGCAATGCTGAGTACACATACCAGATTAGTTTCACGACCGGCAACTCTATCATATCATAAGCCAATACTGTGAAGTACAACAAAATAATGATCTTAGCCCAGGCCCCAAGGACAAAAAACATCACCACAGTGAACACATACTGTAAGGTATTATGCAACACAGCTCTGAGAACAAGCACAACTCCAAGAGCTCATATATCAAGATTGTGACCAGCAACTATTAAACCAATGCAATGAATGCTTACAACTAATTTGTATTTACACCCTTTGGTTGGATCTATTATTATCTCAACTCCTCGTGCTCCACAGTGAGCACCAAAAAGAACTGGGTCAAACCCCAGCTGATAATTAAGTACCACACAGCCACCTGCTCACTCCCTTACCTCCATGGTGGGATGGGGAGGAGAATGGGAAAAAAGGTAAATCTCATGGGTTGAGATAAGAATAACTTAGTAATAAAGCAAAATATAATAATAATATAAATATTAATAATAATATTAGGAAATACAGAGAGAGGAATAAAACCCCCAAGAAAGACAAGTCATGCACAGTAAAATTGCTCACCACCTGCTGACTGATGCCAAGCCCAACCCTGAGCTGGCTCCTCCTGGCCAACTCCTCCAGTTTCTATGCTGAACATGATGTGCTGTGGTATGGAATACCCCTTTGGCTGGTTTAGGCCAGGTGTCCTGTCTCTGCTTCCTCCCCACTTCTTGTGCCTCTCATCACTGGCAGAGCTTGAGAGACTGAAAAGTCCTTGATCAGGGTAACTGCTACTTAGCAACAACTAAAACATTGGTGAGTTATCAGCATTGTTCTCAGACTAAAGCCCAAACACAGCACTGCACCAGCTACTAGGAAGAAAATTAACTTACATTTTTACTTCCTTAGGTTTCCTGTGCGAAGGGAAGATGTTGGGCATACTGATATTGCTGGCTACTGCTTCCCTGAACTGGGATTCACTTTGTGATCAGTTTTGGAAGCCTGAGGAGAAGCAGAATTGTGCATTGATCTGCTCCTGCTGCTTTTCACGCACAGCGGAAACATCCCTGACATTCAGCAGTGGTGCCTTTAGGTGGCGCCAGAGCCTTGGACCGCTGCCTGGGTAAGCGCCAGTCCAGTCAGGGTGTCATTTGCCTTTGGGTTCAGGTTCTTACAGAAGATGATTACTTGTCTAGTGCTCAAACCAAGATTCTTCTCCGGGATATTTTGATGTAAATGTTTGACTTCATAGGAATCCATTATTGTTCTCCTCCTGTAATAAACCCTAAACATCATAGCAGTAATGAGCTTTTCATACTAAAATCTCTCTGGCAGATAGGTTGGGAAGGAAGGGGTATGTTACCTGTGTGTGCTGAGATGGTGCGTTGTGTTACATGCTCCTGAGCTTCTCACTTGTTTTGTCTTTCGCAGATTACAAATGCATGGCAGCATTTCTCTGCGTCTTCAGGAAGAAATTGGATGTCTTTTTCAAAGAGAAATTTAAATCAGATGGAAATTACTGGACTCACTACAGCAAGCAAATAGTTCAAACCTGTTTTCTGTATCATGCAGGGTTTTGGGGACCACACTGAACCCATGGATATCCAGAGATGGACCCCATTTCCTAGTCCAACAGTGGCTTCTGTTGGACTGCAACTTGGTAATGAAGGAGGAAAAACAGCACTCACAGCACTCGGCATGCTCCTAGTTGGGAAACTTACTCCTGGTCTGTATTTCTTGCTGTGTTTTCAGTGTTAGGCCTCATGCTCTGCGTTAAGCCAAATGAACAGCCAGTGCTGTGCGATGCCCCATTGAGAAAAGTACTGCTTTCTGGTGAGAGATGCAAACTACTGTGCTGAGGAGTGGCAGGCTGATGTTGAATCGAGTAGCCCTTGCAGCATTACAAAGCCATGCTGGGCAAATAAACATCAGTCGAGCTACTTATGAAGCAGGGTTGACTGCTTGGGCATTTCTGTATCACACGAACTCTTGACTCGCAGGCTAGCAGTTCTTCTGGAACTTCCCCGACAGAGCCTCTGAGATTGATGTAGACTGATAGCACATGGTCATCAAGCAGACCTGCTGAGAAAGGGGAGGGTTGCACACCAACTGGTGATTTCTGACTAGATCACACTCATTCTGTAGAAAACAGTCCAGGGAAAGACATGCCAACACCATCATGTTTCCAGGTGAGTGTCTCCATAGGGGTGGACTGGGCTAGCTCCCCATTTTGAGACTAAAAAGATGTCCTGTCCTCAAAAAATTAGTGTCTCACTCCATACAGAAGTGCTGAGAGGGACTGTTATGGGTCATTAATACATACCTACCTGCCATTTTTATTTGAAGAATATCAAGTAGTGCAGGTACCTACCACCTGCAGTTATTTTATGTCTCTTTTTTTTTTTTTTTTTTTTTTTTTTTTTTTTTTTAATTATTTTTATTGATTAGGTTGGAAAAGCTTTCCTTCTCTGGAAAGCAGGCCCAAAGCCACCCTCATGGACACGAGGAGACTGGAATACCATGCCAACTGCTGGAGATGCACATTTGACCCAGAAGTATAGATACCTGTATTACACCCAGTACTAGCAAGTATACCAGTTTGAGGACAGGGGAGTGCAATATGCTGCATCAGCTGGGAAGAAGCTCCTTGAAGGTCAGTTGCTGCACAGCAACCTTTGCATGCAGGCTTTCTGATCCAGGGGCACATGGAGAGTCTGTATCCCAACACAGCTGGCTCACAAAGACAACAGAGCTGCGGTAAGCCCAAAAAAATTGCTTGTGCTGCCCCCTGTATGGAACAAAGGTGGAGAACGAGACTCCCCTGCAAGGAAAGTGACAGGACAGAAACAACACTGCAGTGAGTGCTCCTGCAGCATTGTGATGTGCTTCTGTAGCAAGCAGCAGTTTATAAAGCACTGATTAATCTAGTAGAAGCAGGAATTTTTCAACACCTTAGATGGGGAAAGGGACTTAGACTGTAACAGTAAATTGAGTTAAACATCTCATAATAGTTACTATGGAAGAACTGCCTTTAGTGCTATAACACTTGTTTGCCTTGCTTAGGTGTTCTGAAGGGAAAATAAATAGCTGAGATGCTGCTTTTCTGCAGTGCCTCCCAAGTGCATCAGAGCAAGCTGTCTCAGCAACTTATTAACATAGAACCAAAAGCAACACTCCAAGAGACCAGGCTGCATTTATTTCCCTTAATGCTGTTCAGCAAAGTTACCTGTTGTGTATTTGAGCTACACGACCATTGTGAAACCTGTAAGTTAATTTCTTCTGCCTCCTGCCTTAGCATCGTGAAAGTTTTTAGGGCCCGAAGGAGATGATGAACAGGATCAATCGACATTTAGTGTCCTGTGGTGTGGTGCTAGAATGGGCTCTATGTGTCAGTTTTCATGAGGAATGCCCTTCCCCAAGCAAGATCAGTGTCGGAAAATCTAGCTACTGTTGCAGTTTAAATTGTGGGTGTTAATTAATTAACTTGCTAATTATTGTGGCTGGTTTCCAGTACCCGCCTTCCCATGGGGAATTGCGGTGGCAACGGCTGCTATCAGCCGTGCAACAGGGACACTCCCACCTGCCAGTGCTGGCTAGGCCCCGCCAGGGGCGGAGCCGTCCCGGGACTGCGAGCGTCCTGCGGGCCAGGCCAGGGGTATGGATGCCCGGAGGGCCGGAAGACCGGGCGTCCATGCTGGCAGCGGGGCACGCCGGGAGATGTAGTTCTCCGGCACTCGGCTGCCGAGTGGCCGCGCTGGTCTCGAACGCCTGCAGGACAGCAGCACCGTGGTCTGGTACCACCGTGGCCCGCGGGGCACTTGTGCTGCCGGTTCCGTGCTGGTCTCCTCCAGGCTGCACGGCTGCACGCCGGCCAACAACAGCGCGGTCGCCCCACGAGAGCAGTAGCGCGCACCTCCTCAGCTCCGCTAGCTGCCCACCGTAATACAGCGCTAGCGGGGAGGCTCGCAGCCGGGTGCTCCCTGCCGCCTCCTGGTGGCCGAAACGCGGCATTTGCAGCGTCAGCCCCTCACAGGGTGCCGCCGCCTGGTGGCAGAACAGCGGCACTGCGGCAGTGAATTTCTCGAGCTGCGTCTCCTCCTCTTCTGCTCCCTATCCCGAAGTTAACTCATACCATCACAAAATCGTCTAGGTTGAAAAGACTCTTAAGATCATGGATTCCAACTGTTAACCTAGCACTGCCAACCTCTGGGTCAAGGTCCCCCCTAAGCCTTCTCCAGGCGAAACAACCCCATTTCCCTCAGTTGTTTCTAAATTTCATTCGGAGTAACATTAATCAACAGCTCAGGCGTAATTCAGGCAGAAAAACTCAGGCCGACTGCTTTGCCAGGCAGTGTCCATTCCTGGTGAGTGCTATAGCCTATTTAATGTTCTGCATTTGATTTTGTTTCCAATTTACGTTATTTAACTAGCTCAAAGTATTAATACCACCACAATGCTAAATCTAGATGTAGGCAGCTTGTGCCTCATTGACAGTATTTTCTCTAGAACCCTGGCTCACATGAGAACTTCCTTGTTGTTCTATTCTTTTGTAGGAGTACAGTTTTCTTCCTTTGAGGGTCCTCATTAATTAAAAATACTTTGAATAGTTTGAATCCCACAGTAGCAAAACAGTATGGCATAACACACAAATAATGAAAAAAAAACCTGCTGCTAGCACGGATCACCTCCCAGTGCTCATAGTACAGGGTAGCACATGGCATTTCCAGCCCCGCTCACATCTTAGCTTACTTGCTGCAGTACCAGCCTTTTGCTGCAGCTCTGCCCCTGCCCCAGCAGCGGAGAATGGACAGGGAAGAAAGGTGCCAAGGGGCCATACCTGCCCTCTCCCTGGAAAAATCACCTTTCATTTCCTCTGCTGCTTCTTTGGGGGGTGGATTGGAGAGGCTCTGCACACGCAGAGCAAAGGTACTGCCAGTACCATGGTTGGAGGGTTTTAAAGAGCAGAGAGCTGTTTAGGCAAAAATCATGGTCTCTTAATATAAGTGAAATTAAATCTGGTCTCTGTAGGAAATAGAGACCAGATGTTGTATGCTGCCTTTTAATACTTCTGCAAACTAAACAGGGTGGGGGACAGATAGTGCCTGCACTCTATACTTTTCCAACCTTTTAGATTACACTTCAGTGGATTATTCAGATTTACCTGGTTTAGGACATTTCTATGTAAAGTATGCGCATTGCAAAAAATCTACTCTCTACTTTGATTGGGATTTTTGGTTGGTTGGATTTTTTTTGCTAAGGAAATAATTGTTTCTTGAGGTTTTGTTTGTGTCTTTCTCAATTCCCTTATCCCTCCCCTCCCCCCCCCGTGTTTGTAGAACAGTCTGAAATTTATCCATGAAACTGTTAATTTTCTGACTCTGGTGAGTTTTTCTTAGACTGGGATATCACGCATCTTTTTATACAAGCTTGTTTTATCTCATTTTTATGGTTTCCTTAAAGCTCTGATTCTTCTAGAAAAGGCTCTTTAGTGCCCTAGTGAGGTGACTGAGCATTTTTTTATCAGTTATTTCCTACCAAATTTGCCTATGGTGCAGGTTAAAGTCTCTATACCTCTACTGCCAACTCAGCAGTAGTTAACCATGCAATTTAGTCTGATGATAATTTATTCCAGCTAATGATGCATGAGATGTAAAAAGCCCAAAGGAGGAGTTCAGGGAACTGGAAGTCAGGAGGGGAAAACTTCCCAGACCAAACATTCCCACTTCTTTTCCTTGCAAACTCAGCATACCTTATGCTGAAACTACTGAGACACCATGGAGCCCTGCTTTTTTTTACAGTCTCTTGGTGGTGGAATCACACTTTAAATCATTCAGCAAAAGCATGACTTAGTTAACACTTCATTATGCCAGAAGAGTTCCACTATGCTGTAGTTGGCAGAAAAATCTGTCTTTCCTCATGCATTTTATCCATCACCCGCTTCAAATTAAGAAAATGTGACTTTAAAAGTTTTTGTCTAAAAGGCATATGGCTGAATGTCTACTTACCCAATCATCAGTTGTAGTAGGTGGATATATAAAAATAAGAAAGATCAGACACCACATTTAAATTAAGATATTTCTATGCCTTTTCTTTTTTCCCTTCAGGACTAAATATTTCACTGTAAAGCATTATTTGAAGAGTAACATGTTTCATCTCAAGGATCATGAATGTCTTGCAGTATAATTTTACAATGTGGTTAGTTAAATTAATTTAGTAAGTGGAGAACATGGTTATTTGCTCACATATGGGCTTTCAAATTGTGATCTTCAGACTAGCAGCTGTCTGCAGTATTGTAGGAACAGTCGCATACGTGGTCCCAGGGCCAACTCATCCCTTTTACAACTTGTATAAAGGTGATGGGAGCCTCCAAATTATTTGAGGGCAGCAAGGGCTATAAGAAATCTGGCCATAATCTTAGTGGAAAATTCTTTTTCAGGAAGCAGAAAAAAGACTTATCACTAGAATAATACTATAACCAGCCCAAAATGACATTCACGCTCTAGTAATGCTGGGATTCAAGCCTCTAAAAAAACTAAAGTTACTAATGGTTATTTTCTACAGCTGAATCCCAAATCCTTTATTAGGATTTTTTTTCCTTTCTCCTTTTTTTAAGCAAGAATACGATTTGCAGTATTGATAAATTCAAACAGTGAGGTTATATGCTGCTGAATTATAACGTCTGTTTTAATTTTGTATCCTTTTAAGAGATAAACTTAAGTTGTAAAAGAGAGATCCTTCTGAAATGGATAAATATCCTCCCCATTCTACTGGAAGTATATTCAAAAGAAAAGAGGGGGGAAACACCCACTCATGGCATTGCCATCAAAACCAGTCCACTGGCACTACCAGAACATGTAAACCTTTTTCAGCTAAATATGATGTTCTAACTAAAGATACCTCAGTGCATCTCAGTAGTCATGGGCTTAGGCAGAAAAACTTCTCAACCCTGGGCTCAAATCTGTAGTAATGGGATATCCTGACAAAGAAATTGCAGAGGTACTTTACAGGAAGTACCATCAAGAAGTTAACTTATCCACTTTGCTGTTACAAATATTTTTAGACCTGTTTACATACCTTATTCAATAAAGGGTGCAGTGAATGTGGTAGAAAATCCCTGCTGCTCTCATATCATGCTAACACACAGGGGGCTTTTGCCTCTGATATGACTCATTTTTTTGTAACTACCTATGTTCAAAATGAGAATTTTTTTAACAATATCCTGAAGTACCTCTCATTTATAGACTATACACATAGAAAGAAACAACTAAAAGGTAGCCTTTAGTTTATATCTTACTAGAAAAAACCCCAATTTTAGTCTAAATGAAATATCTGTGTTAATTGATTATATCTTTAAAATCCTCATGACAATGCAGATTCTGCTTTGGAAACTGACATCTTCTCCAAGAAAAAAACCCACATAGTGATACATGAATTTCACACAATTTGAAAAGAAAAATCCCAGAGGACTAAGTCTAAATTAGGTTCAATTCATGTGTCTCAGTTAAAAATGCACGTAGCCTTTCTGCAGAGGTAGTAAAAACTCAGATGTACGGTGCCGTGAGCAAAGTGGTCTAGGTTGGCCTGTACAGCTTCAGATTTTGTGAAGAATATAGAGTCATTGGGTAACTGTAAGGACCTCAGGAGGTCACCAGCTTCAGCTTCCTGCTCAAGGCAGGGCTAGTTTCGAAGTTCAGTCTGGTTGCTTAGGGTCTTCTGCACTCAAGTTTTGGAAATTTTCAAGGTTGGGGACTCCACAGCCTCTCTGAGCAACATGTAACAGTGTGTAACACCCAACTCCATCCCTGTATATGCACAATACTTCCATTTCTACTTTGCAGCTCATCCCACTTCCAGCCCCATACACTTCCTTTTCACATTTGAACTTAGGAGTTTCCTGTTCAGCCAGTCTGGCCACCTGATACCTATGCCTGTTTTCCTGCAGTTCTGGATGTACTGTCTTTGTGCTGTCGGGAGGCTGGCCTCGAGGACTGACCAGCTGTCTGTGGCCCTTTGCCCTTCAGAGCACCTTCCCATGAGATCTTGTCTGCTAGCTACCTCAACAAGCTCAAGTTCAGAGGTTTTAGTCTGCCACTGCTGCTTCTACACTCTGCTACTCCTACTACTAACTCCTTTCACTTTTGAGATAAAAATACTGTAAGGCAAGAGGCAGTGAAGTAGATATCAAACTGCGTAAAACCATTCATTTTTTAAAATTACCAACATTGGATTAGAATTTTAGCTGTTGCATGATACTAACACCCAATTGTCTTCAGACTGTAAAGATGGTATAAAGCCTACTCCTTATTTTTCAACATGCTGGGTTTTCTTCAAGGAGAGAAAAAGGTGATGGAACAGTTGCCACTCTATGCCTGTGACTATGATACATGCGCTTATGAACTGGGAAAGAGGACAAGGTGGCCAGTCAGATTCAGAAAGAAATTTGCCATTTGTCTGTCTCTGTGCTTGAGATAAGGTTGTGGGTATTTACTTTTTGTCTGATTATTTTTAGGCTGCCTTTGAATTTCTAGTACCCCGAGGTCTATCAAGAGACATACTGGCCACTTCCTGGGTTGTAGTACTCCCCAGCTAGTTCTTTACCAGGCTCCTCCACAGCATTGCAGTGAGTACAGCAGATCTGTTTCCATCTTCCAAATGGAGCACCCGAAAGTTGTTGTCTGCATTTTATCATATGATATGTCACAACAAAATTCCAGCACCTTGCATTTTTTAACCATCTCTCCCTCCACATATGATATAGACTTGTCTTTACTCCTCTCTTCACTGTGGGTTTGTGTGTTGTCTGTCTCTCCGGTTACCTCCAGAGAGGAAAGTTTCTAGAGGGAAGGTTTCACATATAATGTGAGGAGATCTGGTTCTCAAACCAAGTGATCAGTACTCCTCTAAAAATAAATGTGCTTTCCATCACCATTGGAAAAAAATCTCCAGGTATGTAGATCTTTTCATCTCAGGATCTGAGGACATGTATTTTATTTCAAATAAAAGAGGAATCAGGCAATAAAAAAAAAATTATTCAAATTCTGAAATTGGCAGTGATGGAGCAGCATTTTATCAAATATAACCTGTTTGGAACTTATCTGAGTGACTAGTAAAGCATTTAAAAAATGCCCGGTATTTCAGCTATTCACTTAAACTTTGGCTCCATGTAATAGAAGCCTTCCCATTGTAGTTCCCAGGTATATTGCAGTTATTTGAACTTACTCCTTGGGCAGTTCTTCAAAGGGTCAGTTTCCAGTAGTTTCCTGATTACTGGTAGAATATGAAGGCACTGAAGAAACCCTGATTAAGATAGCTGACCACATTGCATCAGAACTGACCCAACTTAACTGACTCTGACTTCTGCAGAGCTACCTTCACTTGCAAGAGAACTAAGCTCTGGGTCCTCTGATACAAGCAAAATGTCAGAGAGGAAGGGTCAGAGACAGACTTCAGAAAGTTCTGCTGAGGAGAATTAGTTATTTCAACTCTTCACTTTAAACTTCAACTCAGTACTGTTCTTCCCTAAGTTGTGGGTTTTCCATAGGGATCTCCCAGTTTCTTGAAGGAATAACCAGGCTTGAGAAGGAATGGTTGAAGGTGGTATAGCAACATGTCAAATCCCTTTTTTCCACATTATAAATTCAACTGCCTAGGAGGAAACCACCTCATGACTTGGAGTACTTTAGGACAAACATTAATAATAAATTCTAATTGGTCATTACTGCTTGAACAGAAAATATCAGATTTCATTTTCACCAGGAGGAAATGAAAATGTCATGTACCGTAATATGACAAGCATGGAATTTACAGTAGTGGTATGTACTTGTAATTACCTTTATATGTGTAAATGCACACAAAGCAGAACACCAGGGAGGCCGTTTTACAACAGATTTAATCAAGAGAACATCTATGTCTCCTCATAAACTTACTTAACCAACTTTGAAAAAAGAATGGAGTTGATTAGACAGGTTAATGGGGTGATGTCTTTATAAATGACAGATGGCTACGTTAGAACAGAAAGTTGTTCACTCTCCATTTTTTATTTTATTTTCCTTATGAGACTATTTTACTATTTTTTTTTACTTATGAAAGCATTGCTCATACATTTTTGATTAGCAATGGTTCACTGAAAAAAAAAGCAATTTCCAACGAACCTGAACTTTTAACTGGAATGGATGTTGTCATTATGCTTAAGCGGCAATAATCAAAACTAAAATACAAAATGAATTTTTTGGAATTCCAGGGCTTTATAAACATCCTGACCTTCCTGCATTGGCCTGCAAATGGAGAAAAGTGCTTACAGATTTGCAAGCTCATAAGAACATAACAAAGGAATGGAAACATGAAGAAAAAAGCTAGCTTTTTTGTGATAAAGGGAACCCATTAGTGCTGAATTTGACAGAGTAATTTAAAAAAACTGAATTAAAAAAAGGCAAGAGTCTTGAATTATTGAAATATAGATTGTGGAATAATCCAGATTGTTAATTTTCCCTCAGATACATGAGGTGTCTGGAAGGGGATCATACATGCACTGTTTCCCGAAGGAGGATTCCCCAAGAACCTGTCTAAAGACCTCTGGTGATGTGTCCTGGACACCTGGCCAGGCCTGAAGAGGAGGAACTGCAATAGCTGAAGTAGCTGTTGAAAGCCACCATCACAGCAGCAGCTCTTGGCTTTTTCCTGAATGGTGAGCTGCTTAGCAATGGTCTATGTGCCACCACTGGCATGTGTCACGATTTGTGTAGCTCTGTCTAAAGATTTCCTGCCATTATTTGTGTAGCTCTATCTAAAGATTTCCAGTGCCTGTTCAGCTGTTAGATACAATTGTGTGATTATTTCTGTCACATTCTTCCATCTCTCTTCTCCTATATGAAAAATGATCATTCCTAAATGAACCAGAAATAAAGCAAGTAAAACGTGCATTGCTAATCTTCTACTCCTTTTTCCTCCTCCTTTGGCATTTTTCACTGAAGTGTACAGTTTCTTCATCTGATGCAGATTCTTGATTAAAACAATCCTACTGAACATGTCTCCAGCCTTCCAGACATGAATTTGAAAACCAAAGTCTCCCAGGAATGTTTTCTCTTGAAATTTTCCATTTGAGTTTAGGATTTATGAGAACACTAGGTTCTGTTTTGGAAAAACTCTGGATCTTTGGTGCCATTTTGCGTTCATTAGGACTGTAGTACCAGTGCAGCGAAAACAATCCTGAAGTACTCTGCAGTAGAAAGCAGTAATGAGAGATACTTCTGGATAGTCAGGACAATGTAGCTGTAGCATATTAGAGTCTGGCTCAGAATTTTTGCAGCCTTTCCAAGTGTTAGCATATCGCTGACTTTTTAAATAAGGTCTGAGAGCATAGCACAAGCTTCATTTCATGTATCAGTACATATGCAAATCAAGTTTCCATAATGGTGGCTAATCCTCATTAGCAGGAACAGATCAGCTTATCTCTTAGGTACGTGAGTAGGTAGCTGGCAGCTGCAGAGATACAATGGTCTGGCTTTTACTAGCAACATTATAATCAACAGTTTGTGGTGATTTGACATCATATTTAAGTCACTACACAACTCAATTGACTTGTCCCACAGTTCACCTCTTATTAACATCAAGAAAATAAATTCCACACAGAGTGTTCATTTAGGTAATGGCCGTAACTGCCTTTGTGTTCTGTATGGGTATTTCCGACAGATTAATTGCTATAACGTCAGTAGCACCATGTATCAATGTATTACCATCCAGTCAAATGTTACCAAACTGAAATGGACGTAATGCCATGGAAATTGTTTAGATCTACCCTTGCTTGATTAATTTCTCAAGTTCAGCCAAAATTTTACTGTGTCCTAATACCACAGACAAGCCCCTGCTGCCAGATTCCAGATTTTCTCTGGAGCTCCTATTTCCCCCAGAGCCAGCCAGAGCCTCATGGCATTTTGAGGTTAGAGATATTATTTTTTTTGTGTTCATTTGATGCTAACTGGACTAATCAGATCAGTGGTGAAACTCTGGTTTCATAAATGTAGCAGGGATAGGATGTAGGAGTTAATACAGAAAGGATTATGCAAAACATTTATATCTTCAGCAAAGACTAACTTCCACAGTGCTTGATGTTCAACAGTAAGCTACTGTCTTCCAGCACCTGGTTGCCTTGCAAAGTAGTCAGCTTGAGTGCCTTGATATGCAGAATATCCCACAGCTAATCTATTCAGACAATCCTTGAACGCTTTAGTTTATTGTGATCTCTCAAAGCAAGCAAATAAGTAAAAGAATGTTCCTCTGCATGCAGCTATTATAATATTCTAATGAAAGACACTGCAGCTTGCAAGAGCCTGGCAAATGCTGCAGTCTTCTAAATCTTTTCTTTCTGTTTTCATTCTGTTCCTAACACACTGATTCTGTACTGCTTTGTACAGACTGTCTCCCTGCACACCTCTTTGCCATTGATCCCAGTTTCTATTAAAACAGTCAGTCTCCATTACTTTCACTTTCTGCTGTTCTATTCTCTGTTTAATTCACCTCATTATTTTGATACAGTCCCTCTCCTTCCTCCCAAAACATGAAGATTGCCTCTTCCTTCTTGTCTTGCTCATCCTCCCACACACTGCCCTATGACTTTTTCTCCCTCCAACAGAGCCTCCTCCCTCTGAATCCTACACGAGTATCTCCTCAGGGAGAGCTATATTGGAAAGAAAACGAGCTAATAAAAAGATGTGTGACAGATTAGAAGCTAATAAGTTGGAAGTTATAATAAAAAAGTTTCAGGTGAGCCCAAATTGATACAGCATCCAAAATATATAAAGCTATTTGAAAAGAAGGAAAACAAATACAGCATTAATTCTCAGAGACACCACCACCCCATTTTCTTTTCTTTTTGTGTAGCCTCCAGTTGCTGTGAAACAACTCTGCTCTGGGAAACAGTGACTTAGCCAAAATCCTAAGGCTTTTCTGTTCTCTTCTCACTGTTTTTGCTTCAGCATTGTGATCCAGAGAAATACTAAAAGCCAGAGGGAGATTTTACAGTTTATGTGTTCACTACAAGAACACCTCTAATCTTTGTAACTACACAATAGAGCTGAAAGACTGAAGCAGCACAATATGTACCAACAGTGACCTGTTTTCTTAATAATAATAATGATATTAGTAGTATTTCAAGTTTTTGTTACTCATTCCTTCCTGTGATGCAGCACAGGACCATCATTGCATTTACTCCAGAGATCTTAATCCAGCCTCTGTGAGAAGTGATTTGCTGGGGATTTCAAAACATCCTCTGAGATCATACAGAGTTTTATGCCGAAACCCTCACATAATCCCTCTCAAAATTCTAATATGGAACTATCTCTAGGTCTTTTGCTTCTTTATATTCAACTCCTGCTCTTTAAATAGCAAACCCAGGTTTGGCTGGGGGGTTTGAACTGTATGGGGGAAGTGCCTGCAGTGTGAGGTGAGTGGATACAGCTGCTTCCACCAGGTCACAGAAGCCTTTGGGTCCAGCACAGCAAGGCAGGCAAGTGCAGGCCATCACCCTCCAGCACACTTTGCAGTTGTACAGGTATCTGATCTGATGAATATGACATTTAAACTGAGCTTTCAGTGAAGAAATGTGATTTCTAGGGTCTTCTGAATACTAATGTCATACACCTTTGTTTTGCCCAAACACAGCATAGAGTTTAATACCAAAGCAGAAAACAGAGTAAACACATCTCACAGTGCTACAGGGAACTGAATTCTGAGGAGGACTTGCACAACAACAATTTCATCTTTTAGTACAAATAAGGGAGTGGAAAAAAAGGCAAACAAAATAAGGGCGTATGACTCAAAAGGAAAAGTAAGGAGTGCTCATTTAAAAATAGTGCACAATGAGTTGTTTCACAAGTGTATTTAGAATTTGCTGTGGTAAAAGTTCAGGAGAGATTTTCTGGCATGGCTTGGATGGTGTAAGGAAGTACACTGACATTTTGAAGATCTTTCTAAGCTAAAGGAACAAAAGAAATGAGCTAAAGCAGCTTCTTCAGCCCAGTACAAGCATAATTTCCTTAGAGAATGGAAATTCATTTTCTGAAGCCACCTAGCTGAAACTCATTAAGCATTCATTTATTAATTCAGTGCTTTTAAAACACTGATAGCAGCAACCCACCAATGTGAACATGTGATGCAGACAAATAAGGAGATACGCTGATAACACACATAAAAGTGAGTAAAATTCACCATATGCATTTAAAAAATACATTATAAAGAGTAAAATTCTACATTATAAGAATGCACTGAATGCATTATTTATTGAAAAATAATAAGGCAGAAGCCTTCACAGCTAATCAAAAGAAAACTTCCATTTTAGGCAAGGCTAATCTTTATTTGGGGATTATATTGCTCTCTTGAAGTATGATGTTCTCTGTGGAAACAGAAGACCTCTCATATTTAAGGTCAATAGTATTTATAAGCAGCTTTTTTATTTAGATTTTGATTTCTACTCAAGGATTTTTAAAGCAGCTCTTAATCATAGAATCACAGAATATTTAGGTTGGAAATGACCTTTAAGGAATCATCAAGTCCAGCCATTAACCCAGCATTTCCAAGGCCACCATCAACCCATGTCCATGAGTGCCACATTTACAAGTCTTTTAAATACTTCCAGGAATGGTGACTCCACCACCTCCTGGGCAGTCTGTCCCAGTGCTTGACAACCCTTTTGATGGAGAAATTTTTGTTAATGTCCAATCTAAACCTCCCCTGGCACAAGTTAAGTCCTTTTCTTTTCATCTAATGCTCAAGATCAAGGACTATTTTGTCATAAGAAGTTATAAAATTATATATTAGTTCTTTTCCCACATTTTGGTTAAAGACAGAGTATTTCATTGCTAAAATGTTAATTCAACTTAATTCAAAACTTCTTCTGACATTGCTGGATGTCATGAGCTCTCCCTCCAACCTCAACAAAACTGAACACATTAGATGCTTGAGTTTCTTCCTTGTGGCCCATCACAGGACCCGCTCCAGTATGCCTAGGTGTCTCTTGTACTGGGGAGCCAAGAGCCGGATGCAGCATCCCAGGTGGGGCCTGATCAGGGCTTAATAGAGGGCCCAGAACATTTGAATAGAGCTTCTAAACCAGCATGTGGAGTAATACTTTAAAAGACTGTTGAAATAGAAAGTTTAGTTTTCTTAAAACCAAGTTCAGAGACTTTCCTGGTACTTTCCATGAAATTCTGTGGGGGTTTAAGTTCATTTTTAATCCACGTTTTGTGATCTTCTTTCGGGTTGTAAGGTTTATAGAAAACTTCCTGTCATGTTTTATTCCCTAGCTCAGCACTTCCAGTTTGATTGTGGGAGGCAGAACCAGCATTAGAGTTATAACCACACTTGGGAAGTTTGGGGCAAAGGATTAAGAGAGGGCTTACTCCAAATTTTCACCTACACTTAAGTAACTTTTATCTTACGTAGTCTATTTCTCCACCCTTGGGTAGTGGGTTTTTGGCAACTAAAATGGCTGCTTAAACATAAAACCAGCCCTAATGGAGAACAGAACATCTGCAGAATTGAATGTTGGTTCCACCTAGCTGAAAAATCAAATTCAAACACTGTCTTTGGAACTGTAAACTGGCAGTCTGCTGAACCTGCTCTGACTGGTGCACATACCCCACTGCCTTTAACAATCAAGACTAGTCAAGAAGTATTTATTTATCTGTAAGAAAATATAGTAAGATCTGACAGGATTCAACATGACTTCACTGGTGAACTGGATTTGCTGGCTGTTAGAGTATGCAGTTTGGCTGAAAGCGTCTGAAATCCATTTAGCTGGGTTTTACTTATTTCCTTTCTAATGTGATGTTTAAACAAAGAAGAAAACAGACAAAGATTCACAACAAATGTTGCAATCATCTATGCAGATAACAGAAGAGGCCACAGATGGAATTCATATTATAGTCTCTAGGCAGGGAAAAAAATCCAAACATTATTTCATTTCTGCTTTTGCCTGGTAGCAGATAGTCTGATGAAGAGCTGAAAGGCCAGCCACGGAGACAGGCAATACTTAAAAACAGGCAAGTAAAACTGATGTGTTTGAAAATGTGTACTTAAGCCAGTTTAAAGGCTCAAATAAAAATTAGATCTTCCTTACAAGAAGGAAGACAATACTTTAGGAAACTACAGAAAGACAGGGAATCTCAAGCAATAGATGTGAGAAATCTAAAACAAGCATAGGAAATGCCAGCATCAGGAAAACTCTAAGGTCAAAATGTCAAGATTACACAGCATGTGTATAATCACACAGGCTCACTGTAGCTTCATAGAGACTGAGCGTGTTAGCATTACAGTTCTGAACATTTTTAATTTCAAGGAAGAAACTGCAGATGTTTGCTACTCAAATTAGAGATTACCTTTTCTTCCTCATAATGCGTGTATGTATGTATGTAACTATGGGAAAAAAGGAGAGAAAGGAAAAAAAGAGCTCACTCTTTTCTTAGGACTTGGAACTTCAAACAGGAAAGCAGCTATGAAATATTCTAGTCCTGACATACATTCTATAGATAAATGTAACAATGTAAGAAAATTATGTAGGGAGGGAATGGAACAAGTATTATAATGGAACCTGGTCCGAAGTGTTTTATTTTTTGCTCCCAAACCAGGAAAAATTTGATATGGCATTCCCAAAACAGGCAAGTTAATATATTATTTAATAATAATATATCCATTTAGAGTAATGGTTAATATTTCAGAAGTACAACCACCTTTAGCATGCTTATGAGGAACATTGCTCATCATTTCAGAAAACCATTTTCCAGAAAAACTGTGTTGACCCTGGCTGGGTAGCAGGTGCCCACCAAAGCTGCTCTGTCACTCCTCTCCTTGGCAGGGGAGAGGAAATACAATGAAAGGCTTGTGGGTTGATATAAAGGCAGGGAAATATCACTCAGCAATGACTGTAATGGGCACAACAGACTGACTTGGGGAGAAATTATCTTAATTTATTATCAATCAAATCAGAGTAGGATAATGAGAAATAAACCCCAATCTTAAGAACACCTTCCCTCCATCCCTCCTGTCTTCCCAGACTCAACTTTACTCCAGAATTCTCTACCTCCTCTCCCTGCATCATTGCAGGGGAACAGGGGATGGGGGTTGCGGTCAGTTCATCACACATTGCCTCTGCTGCTTCTTCCTCCTCAGGGGAAGACTCCTCACACTCTTCCCCTGCTCCAGCGTGGGATCCCTCCCACGAGGCACCGTTCAGGAGAACTAGCAGGCTGCAGTTTGCCTGCTTCCGCATGGGCTTCCCACAGGGTCACAGCCTCCTTCGGGCATGCCCCTGCTCTGGCATGGGGTCCTCTAGGGGCTGCAGGTGGATATCTGTCTGCTCCACCGTGGACTTCTATGGACTGCAGGGCCACAGCCTGCCTTACCGTGACCTGCACCACAGGCTGCAGAGGAGTCTGCTCTGCCACCTGGAGCACCTCCTCCCTTCCTTCCTCATTGACCTTGGTGTTTGCAGAGCTGTTGCTTGCACGTGTTCTCGCTCCTCTCTCTGTCTGCAATTGCTCCTGCACAGTAACTTTTTCCCCTTCTTACGTACATTATCCCAGAGGCACTACCACCGTTGCTGATGGGCTTGGCCTTGGCCAGCAGTGGGTCTGTCTTGGAGCCAGCTGGCATTGGCTGTATTTGATATGGGGGAAGCTTCTGGCAGCTTCCCACAGAAGCCACCAGTGTAGCCCCTCCCCACAACCCTTACCACGCAAACCCAGTACAGCCTTACATTTAGATACCTTTGCTAGTGTTCACCATACTTGCAGCATTTGTTAGTTCTTTTAATTATCAGCTGATGTGAATAATATTTCTCTGAAAAAATATGCATCCTAGACCTACATAGGTTGAATAATACTGAAAAGGCATTAAATTTAACATGTTTTCATCACTGTTTAGGTGAATGATTAATTTTTATTATCTGTGAGGTTCACTTGAAAAAGAATTTGAAGCTGAGTAGGTAGTTGGAAAACACTGTGCAGAACCTTCTGTAGAAATTCAAGTATATCAACACTAAAATCATAGGATAGTATGTTCAAAATACCATGCCTAATTCAGAGCTCAGGAGATACCGCGGGAGCGCAAGCCACGCCTCCGTCCGCCCGGGACCAGACCGCCCACTTCGGGACTTCGGTACCCGGCGGGGGTGAATGCACCGGTTTTAACACGGCCTCCACCTTCGCTGGGGCGGCTGGGCGCTTTGGGTCCAGCTCCCCCTGTGGCAGCAGGCACCCGGGGCCTCGAACGGGCCGGTCCTGCCGGGCGTTGACAAGGGCTCCTCTTCCAGCCCGGCTGCCGGGAAACGGAGCTGCTGTGGGAAACCCCCTCCAGGCAACCGCCAGCGGCCAGCCCAGGGGGTGCGGCCCGCGGAACGCCTCGTCGGGGGCAAGCCCTTCAGCAAACCGAGTTGCCTCCGACGCCAACCCGAAACAACCAGCGCTACCTTCAAAGGCTTTTAACTATAAAGGAAGAGAGCAAGTTTTCCTCCCTCCTCTGGCACTCCTTTTACCTCAGTTCTTCAAATCTGGGCGGCGTCTCGTATGACCTATATTCGCTCCCCAAACAGCGGTTACCGGGGAGGAAGGACGCCCAGGCCAGAGGTTAGGGTGGGGAAGCCGCTCACCCGCCACCTCAGGATCGCTACTAACGGGAATGGGAGGGTGCCCTAGCTTCCCCACGCCCTCCCTGAGGCGAGGGAGCTGGAGCCTTTAAACCTGCACTCCCCCTGCAAAGGTGTTACTGCCGTGCCGACCGCCTGCGGTTTCCCTCCGGTTCGGAGCGCGAACGTGGAGGGCGCAGCTAGTTTTTTACGCCGGTTCTGCTGCTCGCGTATGGTTTCTTTTATTAAAACTGAAACAAAATACATAAAGCCCCCCAAAACCCACCAAAAAAAAAACAACAAACCAACTACCCAGCCGCAAAAGAAAAAATTGCTTGAGGAGCGCTGGACTTCACACGGTGCTGCAACACCCCCATAACGTTCGGTGTCTCCACAGGTGAGCGGCCCCTGAGATGGCAGCGCTGCTGAAGCAGGTCGCGAGGCGCAGAACGAAGTTCCCGCCCTCGCCCCACTCACCTGGGCGCACCTGTGCGTGCGCGAGCCAACGGCGCCTGGCCCGCGCAGCGGCGGCCCGCCCCGCCCGCGCCCGGCCGCGCAGGCGCACGGCTCCTCGGCCGGCGGCGCTCCGGGGGCTCAGTGCTGTCATGGCGGCAGAGAGCGGCAGCGTCGGCAGGAAGAGATGGGGCTAACTGAGATCCTGGCGTGAAGCGGCGGGGGCTACTAGAACTTCAGGCGCCTTTCGGAGAGAGGGGCGGCCGGCGCGGCGGAGCTCGCCCTCCGCACCCGACGAGAGGGGCAGAGCAGTCACCTCCCGGCCCCAGAGCCTGGCGTCAGGGCAGCCCGCGCCCCCGCCGCGGCGGCGCCGGCGGCAAGCGGTGAGTGCGAAGTTGCTGGGCGGCGGGGTCGCTGCACCTGTCCGCGCCCGCAGCCGGGGAGGTGGCGACGGTACGAGAGCGGGAGCTGGGCAGGCGGCAGACAGGGAGCCGGGCGGGAAGGAGGAGCGTGTTCCTTTGCAAAAATTAATGAAAATTAAGCCCCTCACGACCGCGCTCGGCGCGCGGCTCTGACCGTGCGGCGGGCTGCGGGGAGAGGCGTGAGCTCCTGAGGCAGCCGCCGCTGCCGCCTGCCCAGTGCGGGGCACGGGACGGGGCTGCTGGCCGGAGACGGGACCCCCGGGAGAGAGGGGTGCGCCGGGCTCGCCGCGAACTGAACAGTATCTCGGGTTGTTCTTCAGGGCTGTAAATACCTGCGTGAGGGCACAGAGCTGCGGACAGACGCCTCCTGCTGAAGAGAGAGCCGGGAGTCCGAGAGCGCGTCCTCCCTCCGTTCCTGCCTGCCTGCCCGCCCCCCCGCCGGACGCGGGTTCCTCAGGAGCCGGAGCTGAAGAAGAGGAGCGGGCCGCTGGTTGCATTCCTGGGAGCCCGAGGCGCCCCTTCTTCCCGGAGAGGCGAGCGTGTGCCGCTGGCGCTTCAAGTCGTAACCTGAAGGGAGCTAGCCATGGCGAGTGAAGACAAACAAATTATTCAGCCAACAGGTGATGATGGAGGAGGAGGAGGTGGTAGTGGAGGAGGAGCGGGGAAAGAAGGAAATGCGACTGAAGGGGCAAGTTTGCTGCAGCCTTTGAATCCAGGAGTCCCCATCCGAGGTATCAAGATGAAATTTGCTGTGCTGACAGGACTGGTGGAAGTTGGTGAAGTGTCCAACAGAGATTTGGTCGAAACTGTGTTTAACCTGGTAAGTTGATTGCTGTTTTGGGGAGGAGAGAGAAGAACAACATATGTGCACAAAAGAATCCTGTGCTTTTCTGATGTTTTTTTCCTGTCAGTGTATTTTTACATGTTTATTTTCACCATCCTAGATTTCAGCTAGGTTCTCTTTACTTATGGATGATAAATGCTGAAAATAAAGCATATGGATCGCTATATATACATTTAAACTTGAAACAGCTCTAAACAGCATCCTACTTAGTTTACCTCAGAAAAATTGTTGCTTTATATAAAACTGAGAAGCTTATTGTTATGTTTAAACATTCAACAGGTGTACTGAACAAGAAAGCTAAATATTGATTTAGTAACTCAGGCTGTCATCAAAATAAACAAATACGCATGTTACTTTTTAAAGCCAAACAACTTTTCCCGTGAAGATGTTTACTTCCTTTTTAGCTTCCCGTTTGCTTTGGAAGTAGGTAGAACTTTCATGTTCTGTGTACAGGGAGTGGGGATGTCAGGGAGCAGTTCATGCAAATGCTTTTCTTACTCTGCTTGTTGGGAAGAGTAGAATGTAGTTTCAGTGGCCTTTTTTTATTAATGAGTTAGGTGCTGTTTTTTAATACTGTATGGATGTATTTAATACTTCATGACTAGATCTCACTGAAAAATGAGGATACAACTTCCACTGTTGAACTTGCAAGCATAATATATACTGTTGAGCTTCTTGGGCCCCACTTAAAACAGGCAGGCTAGTTGTTGATGTTCGCTTACTGTAGGACACCAAACATTAGGAGGTAAACTGTTTACAAAGAAAAGCTTCCAAAGGAACTCTGCTATTATCAGAGATCTCAAAACATTTCTAAAAATACTCGTGGTTCCTCCTTCTTCCTTTTAGTGAGCACCTTTGACTTTAAAACCTTGTGGTTCCTGACAAACCAGGAAGTGAGAGCATGTAGTAGTGTAAAGTTCTGTAACAGGGAAAGTTGACACAAAAGGCATACTGTTTTTCGATCACTCTTTGCATTTCAGCTATTTTGTTGGTAGTAGTCTTTGCTATGTGCAACTTTCAATGGCCACTAAATATTTGCATGCTGTGTCTGTTTAATGTTTTTGATGTTATCTTCTTGGGCTATGATAAATGTTTATTTTTTTGAATATTTTCATATTAGCAGAAAGTAATTCTGTAAATAGTTTGGATAAAAGTCTCAGTGCAGAGGGGCTGCAGTAATGGCAAAACTGAAGTGCAGATCAGACGTTTCCTGGATGCTTCAAGTATGAGGAAGTAATTTAAGTTACTTAGAGTCCACTTGACAATTGTCCTTGAAAAAACCCTCAGATACTTGGACCTCAGGTTCAGAAGGAGATTCTGGTAAATAGTTTACGATTTAAGACACTTCTGTGGGGAAATTGTTCATGAGCATGTCAAATTTTACGTTATTTCTAGCATGGTCTTTTGAGTGGTGTACTGGAGGGGGTATTTTATGGCAGCAGCGGAAGGAGGTTCAGCAGAGTAATTAAAAATGTGAAAGCTCCTTGATTCTGGGGTTCCCTTTCTGCTCCATCTTGGGCAACAGAGGAATGAAAATTCAGCTTGTTACATAGAATCCTGGGGTTTAGATTTAAAAGGTCTGGAGGACTTGACCTGTGAACTGCATTCTCCTGGATCTTAATTTCCCAAACAAAAGTAGAAGAGACATTCCAGCCCTGGAAGTTTTTGAAACTGTTTTCACTTTTTCTGCAAGTGAAATAACATCCCTGACCTCTTCGAGAAGACTCCCCAGCTGTTCCAGCACACCTGCCTAAGATGTGTGAGTCTAAAGTTCATGTCCAGCACTGCATTATTTTGATCACAGCAGAAGTAGTCAGTTAATAGCAGTCATGAAACAACAAATAGTTTGGTAATAGGGATACTTTACCTGGGTTATGTGAGAACACTATCCAAATTTTTGATCAATATCAAAGAAAGTTGGTCCCTTGGTTTCTCTTGAATGCTGGGAAAACGTATCAACTATGAGTGACTTAATTTAGAAAGAGAAGGTATCTTGATGTTATGTGATTTTAATAAAACTGGGATGCTTAAAATCAATCCAGCCAAAAAATTAATAGTTTTTGTTCCAGAAAGCTTATTTTTTCTGGATATTTTTTTTTTTTTTTTTTTTTTTTTTTGTAGAAACTTTTAAGCTGACTTTTTAATAAGCTTTCTGGGATATGAGGCCTTCCTACAAAGCAGTACTGATCCATCTGTCATTGATTTCTGCCTCCGCTCAGTCATTAGCTGTGACCTCTTCATTTTGCTAATACCTCTGAAATCACACAGATCGCAGGTTAGGCGTGTGGAGTGTTGATTAGCAACGGTGTACTTTTCTGTGTATATATGCAGGGAAGATTTACGTTTTATGTGATGAAGTGATCTTGGCTATGGCTTTTCTGGTACATTGTTTCCCAGTAGCTTTCAGAATGAGTTTATTCATGTGTACAGGTTCTGTTGGGGCTGTGAAAATGGGGTTAGGCCCAACATATCCCCTCCTATTGGGTTTCACTGGTGACTCATAAGTGCACTGCCTCAGCAGTGTTAGCAGAAATCAGCCAGCTTTCTTCTTGTACGTTGAAAGGAGGAAATGTACAGTATTTGGAGGATTTTTTGATCACTAGAGTGAGATGTCTTTAGACTAGAGTGGAAGTAGGGCTGAGCAAATCTGTGTCAAAAGGTGTTTTTACATACCTGTTCTTCGTAGCATAGCCACCTTCAAACTGCAGAGTTTATTTTTTAAAAAGGAAGGCTAGCTGACCTAAATCTTTATTTCTTGAGCAAATGTGTTGCTCTTAATTATGCTTTTCAAGCTTGTTGTACAAGATGGAGTTGATGGTGAATTTCTCTGTGTGATGGAGAGTCAAAAGAAGCGCTGTCCTGATGTTCCTCATCTTTAAGTATTTAAGAGACGGCCATGATCTATATGTGAAAGTCTCAGAAGGTCAAAACACGAAGTGCAAAGTAATTGACTTGCTGCTTATTAAAGAATTTCAGGTTCTATAGTTCTGATTACTTGAGTAAATAACTTGTTCAGTCCAGCAGTGTTGGATCTTGGAGCCGAGAAGCACCTATAACATTTTTTTCTGTCCACCAGTATAACAGAGTGCTTAGTGAGCTCCTTTGTAGCATGTACCAAAACCTTGTCTCATTTTTTTGTCTCATTTGTTGTCTTTGGAAATTCTGCTCTTAGAAATATTCAAATTGATCTGCTTTGTTTTGTTTGGTATTCTCTGAGAACCTAGTTTTCAGGCCCATGTTAGGTATGGCTTTGTGTATTTCAGCACTTCTTAAAATTGAGGAGGAAAATACTAACTTTAACGAAGTGTATTATTCTGTCAAAAACTTTGCAAGCATATTCTTGTTCAAGTATTAATCTGTTTTGTTATTTTTCTGACAGTAAGCTATAATATTGTATCTATTGTTCATGCGTTGTGAATTATACTTGGAATTGACTTTGGGCAGCAGTAACTCCTCCAATTTCCTTTGTATACAAATCAGGTGTATTCCTGTCCATTACCTCATATCTGCTACCTCCTCCCCGTACCTCTTAGTTTATTAAAATAAAAAAAATCTGGTAGAAGATGATAGAATGGAAATATTAATTATTTACAGTGGGATCTGTTACTAACTTAAGACAGCTATGTTTTTTTTCATGGTACAACAAAAACCAAGTTGATCTCCAACTAATGAAGAAACTTTCAGATAGAGTAGTAGAAATTATTTGGCAAGTGGCAAAACTTTTAAAACATATATTTGTAAGTTAGTTACAGTACTGTGCTGGTTATGTTGAGATTTTTAGGATCTGAAGTTCTCAGGTGTAGAGAATAAATTCTGTTCTGAAGGCTATGCAACCTGCATTGGAAATACAGGAGAAAATCCTTGCTGGATTAAAATTCTGGATGGAGCTTCTGCTCTCCTCCGTTCCTAACAGGCTTGTCTTGTATCATATGTCAGTGTTGTCTTGTTACCAAGTTATTGTAAGTTTCTTGTATATATATAAAACTTAGGTCACTGGATGTCTTTGTCTGTCAGTAGATAAAAGGCTCTCACTGGCAAGTGTTCTGTTCATAATGAATGTTGTATGTACAGTGGTTATCTGTGCTGCATTATTAGACTTCTGGTGGGAAATGGATATTCTGGCAAAGTCCTGCTATGCTTCAAGCAGATGCCTGTACACCTATTGTCTTCGTGGTGGTGGTATAATTCAGTTTGGGCGCTTCGTGCCAAAATTTACTCAGGTCTCAAGTCAACTAGTGTATAGAGACAACAGGTAGTCTAGACTTTCTGCACTTCTCTAAAGAAATGCCAGGCCTTGCTCTAAGCCAATTTTATTTGAAAAAGCTTTAGCACTTCTAATTGTTCTAGTGGCTGTAATATCATTCAGTTATTTGGGCTTGTTTGTTTGTTTGGGCTTTTTCCTCAGTCTGTGTTGCAGAGACTCTTTTTTTTTTTTTTTTTTTTTTTAATGCTTTCTCTCTGGTGAGAAGAATGTGCTGTTGCTTCTGATTCTGCTTGTGGATTATGAGGTCCTCACTCAGCAAGAGTCACCTAGTGACAAAGTGCAAATGAGAAAGAAATCTTAGGCTTTTCTCACCTTTGGAGGAGAAATAACAGGATCTAAGGAGCAGAGACTAAAATGACTTTATAAGCTTCATTTGTCACCTTTCCCACTTCTGCCAGACTTTTCTAAAATCACAAACAAAAATCAATGTAACTTTTTAAAATTCTTACTGTTTACTTTCTTTGTTTCTTCCTTTTAAGTAACCTTCTTCCTCCACCTCACTTGGCTTGTTTTATAGAAGAAATCTGAGATAAATGTCAGGACTGCCACATGTTTGCCTTTTGCTCATGTGCCCTCTGCTCTTTTTATCATGTCTCCATTGCTATGGTTTCTGCACTATAAACTCTTTATCATTATTCATATTGAAAGCTAATAACATCACCTGCTGCTAAAACAGGTTTCTAATTTGGTATGAATGCTACTGAAACATTACTACAATGGATTTTATGAAGTAGAATTCCCCTTTTATCATCTCTCTTCACTTTTTTGCATATCCCTTCATACAGAAAACCCCCGAGGCTGATGGTAATAGGATTAAATATATTACAGTAGTAGAAATGCACTGTAGATGTCTTCATAGCAAAGAATTGTTTTTTATTACCTTACAGTATGTTTTTTAGAGAATGCTAGGATTTATTTTCTCTATAAACTTATCAACGCTGTTGACAAGTGAAAGCAACCAAATGCTTTCTAGAACATTACTAAATATTGTGTTTCTTAATATAGGCAGTCTTCCCTAGTAGGTTCCCAGTAAGTACACCTTTGGCTAAAGTTATCCCAGTTCAGTCACTTCTGACCATTTACAGTGATAAGGGAAGGCTGTGGCTTTAGCTGGGTCAAACTTGTAGGTTTTCTTAAAATGGCAGTAACTTGGACAGTCAGATGTCTTGGTGGTCATGCATGGTTTTACTCTTCGTGAATGAATGGAATTCAGCGAAAGATCTGTAATGCTTCTAAATCTCAAGTCTCAATGTTCTTTTTCTAAAATAGATGAAAACTTACTTCTTTCTGGCCCTTTCACAATGGGAGGCTTGTGCCCAGTTTGATGAATTGATTTAGGCTCCTTGATTCCAAGTCAACTTCATGGACCCATAATTTGGGATCTGATAACAGTAAAAGATGATTTAGGTAGATTTAGCTGGTAAAAGACATCTCTCAGCTTCATTTAGTGAGACTTTACCTAGCTTAAAATTCTTGAGTTATGAGAGTCATCCTTCACTTAAGAATTACAGACCTTTGTCTTGTTAGAATTTATTCTGAGTAGTTCTGAATACATTTAGCATTAAAATGATGCATAGTGGCTTTTTCTCAGGTATTGATGCAACTTTGTAGTTAATGGAAATATCATCCTGCATAGTAAGCATAGGAATTTAGGGAGACTTTGTTGTCAGCTGAGAAAGTCATGGAATGTAGCAAGTGAGGTGGTAATAGCAGTCTTGAGTTAGGCATGCTGACAATTTAGAAGAAGGTTGTTTAGAATCTGAAGAGGAGCTGATTTAACTTGGCTGTGATACCAGCTCACTTCTGTGACTGCAACTTAAGACACAGTGTAGGATGAGAATATATTGAGGGCAGAACCTTAAGACCACAGGAAAATATTCAGGTTTTCTCACTCTTCCTCTAACTGGTCAGTTTTTATAGGTTCTCATAGCTCATGTGAAGTTTTAAGTGTGGAAGCCTGTGAATGACACACACTCTGTGTTTTCCAGGAGTGTTGGCATCCTGTACTGCCATTAATAGCTCTGCACAAACATAAAATAAATATAAAAAAGCAAGGCTGAACCAGACATATATAATATCTTAATAATGCAATATTTGATAGACAATTTTTAATTAGCAGTCCATTCTACAAGGAAGCCTGTTTAAAATGTGTTCACAGCATACTTTGGAATTCTCTGTTAGAGGGGAATGGATCAGGTCAATGACAAATTTTTCTAGTTGGTGTCCTGTAACAAAGAAGAGGGAGTCAGGTATCTCTTGTGGTTGCTTTGTGCTCTCTCAGTAGTATTTTGTGTCACCTCTGTCAGACAATACTGGGTGAGACAGACTGCTGGTCTGACCCAGTAGTGGAGATAGCACTGTAATGTAGTGGCCATATGGACTGGCTCAGGAAGAGCATTTGTAGATGAGGGAATAGAATGAAATTAGGAGAAATAGGTGAATGGCATGTCAAGGTTGCTACAAAGGCTGGACATTGCTGAGTGAGATAAAAATAGATAGCTTTTCATATCTGTTGGAAGAGATTATTCGAGGGATGAACTGAAGTGTGCAGATTCAAGAGGAGCATGAGTAAAGAGAAGGTTTTTTTGAAGTGGCTGTATTGGATGAATACTAGAGATTGAGGAAAATCAGAGGTATTTGCTTAGTTCTTTCGTAAGGCAGTGTTGCTTTGGTACAGCATTTAGATGCTGAAGCTTGCTGAGAAGTTGCAGTCTTCTGAAAAATCATCAAATATGATTTTTTTTGTGTGTTAAGATAAAAGAAAGATAAATGACAGATAAAATGAAAGATAAAAATGACATTTCTCTGTGGTTTCTTTCACTATCCATATATTTGTTTTGCCATCTATTGGGGAAGCTGTAGTCCTTCTGAACTGTATGTATCCCGCTTGACATGGTCTTTTGACTTTTGGGTTTTATTTTTACTAGATAAGTTGGTAATTTAAAGCATTTATAGCTTCTGTCTTTATGTGGTCATGAAGTTCTCTGTAAACCTTAAGGAGGAAGCTTTAATCTGTGCCACAGATTAAATACACTTTACAGTTTAGTCATTGGATGCGAAATAGCTATTCGCTACCTTTGCTGCTTCTGTGTATAAAGCCGTTTAAGAGTCTTTTCTGTCAAATTCAGTCTTGCATGCATTAAATTTATGCATGTCTTTTTAAAGAGCTTCTATTTATTTTAAATGGGTCAATCTGGAAGAAAGTTTTTCTTCATAATCACTAATTACAGTTAGCTAACTTTCTGCCATTCCAGTGTCTTCCACAGCCCCTGGAGGCCTTGCTGGCCTCTTCATAACATTTGCATGATGGTTTTTGCTATTAGCTTGACCTAATTAGTAATGTCCTAATTTAGATTATGATTCTGCTTTAACTAATTCTGGATTTTTCTGTTAGACCATACTAGAGCATGTTATCACCTGTCCAAAAGCTGGTTTGGTCATTTTTTATTTTTTTTTTCCTCTGGGAAACCTTCAGACTTTGTCTCTGAGCTCTGGCTATTTATCAGGAATCTGAGGGTTCCGATTGATTTGCATAAAGCAGGATAGTGTTGTCATCTGCTTTTTTTAATACCACAAATGGCCAGTGGAGACTGTAGTTTCCAGTATGCTCCATATTTAGAGCAGATAGCAGTCGAGATGCATTTTTGCGTAACTGCTGTAATCAAATTTGCTCAATAGTGATGCTGCATGACTGCAATTGTACCTTTTCCTGAGACACTGTAGTCTTTGTGCTGATACTGGAAGCTTGTTGTAATTTGTGAAGAGTTTGCATTGCTACAGTGCTTTAGATTCCAAAGCTTCAGGAATAGGCATAAGTAGTTTCTAAATAGAAAGTAATTTGTGGAGAAGAAAACCTAATGCCTTCTGTTGCACTCGATTCCTCTAGTAATAACTGTGGAGCTGGGAGCAGCTATGTCCCAGGCATGATTTTCTTGTTAATAGCTGCCTTGAGATGATATTTAAATGAGAATAGCTAGTGGGAATAGGATGTGCTCTGTTGCCTTCTGTGAAGTGCTCTGTGAGTTTGAGCTGCAAGTCTGTTTACTGCAGCCTGCATATGAGTAGTTCTGTTGATGATTTTGTGTTCTACATACATCTAGCAAAAAAATTTCACATGCATTATACAGTAAATACAGGTTATTTTTGGTTCAGCTCAAACTGAGTTGTTCTGGCAAAAACCTGTTCTATTGATACAACTGAAGAAAACAACACTTAAAGAGCTACTGGGTTAGTGTTCCTTTGCAAATGAAGATCAAAACCAGAGTAACCACTTTGGACTCATCTGTTCTATGGAAGTGTGTTATTTGTATTTGTGTCAGATCCCTGCACCACCTCCCCATCCCACCTCCTCCCTTTGCCATCAGCAGTTGCTCTCCTTGGGGTGGACACAAGTTACAGAAATAAACTAGTGAAATGAAGTCTATTCTATTTGCTCCACTTACTTCAGATTTCTAGTTTTAGAGTGGACTAGCCCTGTAAAACAGTAACTGTGTCGGTGCATAGGGTGATGTGTAGCTTGTTTATTCTCTCTTCTGGGGGTGCTGAAAGGCTGGAAGCACCAGTAAGCAGCAGGCAAGATGGTCACTGCAGCAGGAGAGCAATTTCTGTTCTAAAAAAGCAGCAGAAGAACCAGTAGCTTGTAGACCGGGAAGGTTATGATTATGGAGTCCAAGATGTTGAATGTTTGCTTGATAAATCTCTCACAAATTGCTTCCTTTATCAAACTGTGCAGGTTTGGGTGAGAATTGTACTGGTTGCTTTCTCAAATACAATTGGGATAGGAGTGGGTCAGCAGGTAGAATAAGGTAAACCCTCTTGCTGTAGAATTGCTGAATAAAGGCTTTGCAGATCCTGCAGCTTTTAAGTTTTAGTAGTCTGTTATTAGTAAAGTCTTAAAATTATGCTGCTTGTATTTCTTGGGATTAAAATTGTGTCCCTAAGGACAGTTGTTTTTTGCAGGATTATTAATGATTTTGGCAGACCTTGGAATCAAGGTTTTAACTCTTCCTTCGCTCCAGGTTCTTTATGTGCAATTATAGGCATAAGTTAAAAGAAAATGGCCAATAATAGAGAGGTAGAATTGCTGATAAGCCTTAAAACAATGCAGTCAGGAGCAGAATGGGAGCCAAATGAGTAATGCTGGTAATGGCGCATGACTTAAATAAACAAATGGAAACTATCAGTCCAGTCAGCATCTGCCTCCTGCTAATGCTTTTGTTGAAACTAAGCATGTGATTTGTCTCTAGTTTTAGTTATGAACTTGACTGAAAAAAATTTGCAAGCTTTCTTTTATTCTTTTTTCCCCTCTCTCTAATGAGAGCTTAGTTATAATGTAGGATTTGGTTCCAGTGTATAATCTAGGTGCCACAGTGCCTGACTTTTAGGTATCTGATATGGGATATGAAACCAAGTAACTGTGTCTACAGTTTTAGAATGCGTTTTGCAATAACCAATGTGAGATGGGGAGCTATGTATGTTTAATATATTGCTGATATTATAGAATGGGAAAACACTAAGATGCTGGAGTGTATATTTCAATTGAGATTGCAAAATGTTCTCTGTCCGGTTTGTAATCTACAGTCAAGGGTCACCTTCTGAAGCTGTGATGTTCTTAACACTTCAGATTTCCTTACGTAATGTAGCAGTGGTGCCCAACTCAACTATAGAGCTCTGTGAAAAGGGCCATGCTAGATTGTGTACTGTTTAGCCTCACAACAGGACACTGTTTTGTCCTTTCTGTGCTCCTGCCTGCCCCTCCCAGAGACCTGGTACTTGCTGCCTTCATCTGGGGCTGCAAAAATGAGTCCCGAGCACTCGCTGGGTTCCGTAATGGGCTGGGGACCTGTGTGTGCCACTGCAGGCTGCAGCTGCTGTGGATCAGGGGATTGGCAAGGGACTTGCCTTTGGGGAGATGTTTATTCCAAGACTTATCTGAGACTTGGCATTAAGGACTTGTGCCCTTCTATGTGCTGCTTTTGAAGTGAAATGTGCATTGCTTTTTGGGAATTCTGCTGGCTTAGTACAGTCTCACCTATGCAGGAAATGAAAGTCACCCTGATTTCTATCTTTAGTGGGAAGAGTTTTAAATTTCCATTTGTCAGGTACACATAGCGGTAGTGTCATAAGTGACTTGTAAGGGAACATTTCTAACACCTCTTTTGTGAAGGCTAGCCTTGTATGCCAGTTTCATGGGTATGAAGAGAAGGCACAGAAAGAAACAAGTCTCAGACCTAGTGCTTAAGGTGTTTGAATAACATTCTCCAGTCACTCATATATGACAGAAAAGGTCTGAAGCTGAAAGTCAGTGGACTTCTTGCACACATATTAGACAAGTTCTTTTTATGGTGTACAGAATCCCGATTTCCTTCCTGGAAGGCGAATTATCTTCAGGTAGAGGGGTTTGTCTTGTGATTGAAAGTTCACCAGACTTGATTATACATATTTCAAAACCTTAGGATTTAGGTGACAGAAACTTGGGTTTCTTGCTTCTGGATAGCGCTGTCATTTTGCAGAAAAGTGGTACCACTATTTCTAAGTAGATCTTGCTTTAGGAATGTGCTTGGTATTTCTGTGTTCTGTCTTGAGAGAAACCATGATGAGCAAGATGAAAAAAAAGCCATGTAAAACTTCTAGGTACAAATTAATGTCATGTATTGTCTGTCCCTCCCTTCCCCCGAAGGAGAAAAATAATGTTCATATTTTCACATGATGTGTCTGACTGTAACAGGGAAACTTGTCAGAGTTTTCCCTTAGCTAGGTTTTGTGTGGCAAATTGGGAAGCCTGGAAAACCAGATACAAAGTGAAAGTTAGGGAGTGAGGAACTGAAGTTTTAATTAAGAGCTAGCGTAAGTGTTAATCTTGATGCCTTTGCTGTTGTTCTTAGCACTTTGAAGATGAATATGTCCATAGGGGTTTCTAATTAGGTGTCCAGAGTTGTTGGGATCTCTTTCAATTCCAGTCCCATGAATAGAGGTAGAGGTAAAATTTTAGAGGAGCAACCTAACTGCCCAAAGAAATTGTCTTAAAGTAACATCACAAATGAACAGTTTAGTTTGATCACCTTAAGTGTGCTGTAGCAAAACTTGATTAGAAAGTCTTTGTTTCAAATCCAAACTTTTGAAAACGAATTCTGATTGTCTAAATGTTGTGGTCTTGTCACTGTTGATCATATTAGAAAAGTGGCAGACTGGTGAAGTTCCTCCTGACTGGAAAAGGGGAAACATAATACCCATTTTTAAAAAGCCTGGAGAAGAAAAGGCTCTGGAGAGACCTTAATAGCGGCCCTCAAATACCTTAAGGAGCCCTACAGGAAAGATGGAGAGTGACTATTTATCAGGGAGTGTAGTGATAAGGGGGTAATGGTTTTAAACTGAAAGAGGGTAAATTTAGTTTAGACATGAGGAAGAAATTCTTTACTGTGAGGGTGATGAGGCACTGGAACATATTGCCCAGAGAAGCTGTGGCTGCCCCAACCCTGGCAGTGTTCAAGGCCTGGTTGGACAGGGCTTGGAGCAACCTGCTCTGGTGGAAGGTG
The DNA here is from genome assembly GCF_963264785.1 of Psittacula echo. NCBI lineage: Eukaryota > Metazoa > Chordata > Aves > Psittaciformes > Psittacidae > Psittacula > Psittacula echo. The sequence goes on from NC_137735.1 coordinate 63,991,082, forward strand.
TCCCTACCTGTGGCAGAGGGCTGGAACTAGATGATCTTTTGATGATCCTTCATGCCCCTTCCAACCCAAACCATTCTGTGATTCTTCAAGGGGGGGAAGGGTTAAAAATCACTTTGAAGTGCACAAGGATGCCAAAAATTTAAGCTAAACCTGGATTTGGAGGCAGGGAGAGGGAAAGTTATTTCAGCGGATTTTGACTCATCTGTCACTGGCACACAATAATATCTGTGCTTCTGTTTATTCTGTAGTGGGACACTGTATATTAGTCAGTTGCTAACTGACATGTAGGGTTTAATGAGAAATTTATGACTCATTCCTATTAAAGTTCCTACTCTAGTAGCTGAAGCCCAATATTATCCTGCACAGAGTATTTCTGTGCATTTCAGTGTAGTAATGTTGCATATTACTGACGATAGGACTAGTCATACACAGGCTTAATAACCATTTTCTGGCATGCATGGCACCTGCTTTGTGGAATAGCTCTTCAGTTTTGGAATACGTTTACTATATGTCTTCTGTGGGCTGGCAGTGCTCTTGACTTCTATAGCACTGTGTTGGAAGTGATCTTGATGTTTCCATTTCCTGTTAAAGGTTACTGTGGGGAAGGAGACATAATTAGAATTCTGTTTGTCAGCTCTCTCTAGGAGTTTTGTTTATCAAAGGATACCTCTAAATGGGTTGGTTTGCCAGTGACCTTACTGTGCATTGGAAAAAGTGCTTGAAAATACTTAGGGATTCTTCAAACAGGTATTGATCACTGTAATGATGGAATCAAAGCAGAGTAAAGGATTCCTCAACTGCAGTAATTGTATGTGCAAATTCCTATATTAAAAGATGCCTGAACCTCAAACTTAATCCAGAATTTTGAAAGCAAAGATGCCTTTGCATAAAAAAAGTTAATAGTTTGGCCAAGAGGAACTATTTTCCATTACCAGCATGCAAGCTAAGTATCTCCGATAAATTAACTGTGGTGTCAAAGGAAATATGATGGATGTAGCAACTATATTAATTAAATATTAGTTACCCAAGTGTGGGTTTGGGTTGATTTTTGCCTTCAGGCAGTGTTTTGCTCAGTGTAATGCTGTAGGCATGATCTCTGTATGATGGTGTTCCTTGTTCTGGTGCTGTAAACCAGTAAGGTATTTATATAGTCACTGCATTTGGTATTAGGAAGTAGCATATTCCTCTTTGAGATATATTTATGCCTCTTGCTTGAATGATTTCCATATCAAAGATGGGTAGTATAAAAGCAAAGAGAAGAAAGTGTATTTTTATTTGCTGTAAAAACAACAGAGCCCCTAAGAGTCATATTGGGCTCTTTCTCTTTCATCCAACAAAGTTTTTGCCAACTAAATCAAGACTTACTTGCTCCAGGTAGGTGGTCATGACTGCTGTGGCACATTTAGTTGAATTTAATTCTCCTAGGAAGAGAAACAGAGGCCCAGATTTTTCTACAGAAAAGACTATAAGGATACATGAAGCAGCGAAGGACTAGAAAAGGCAACTTCTACTGTACGGAAGCTACCTGCTTTGGAAACATTCATGTATAGGACTGCAGAGAATTGGTAGAACTGAAGCTAGTGATAATTTTGGACTGGTGATGCTAAGTAAAATACCTCAAAGCAGCTGCATGCAGCAGCAGTCACTGCTGTTGGAAGATACCTTTGGGGCTGTGTTTTTTGTGCTGCTTCATCAAGAGATATTTCACAATTGGTCCTTTGTGCTAATGGCAGCATAGTTCAATGAGAAGTTCTGTCTTTGCATTTTTATAATATTTGTTTTTACAACCCACAATGTAGATTCAGCCTTGGCAATGAGGAACTTGAACTTCAAAAGCTTTTGAGTTCATAAATAAACTATTAAGCGGAAACATTTGAAAAGTTGATGTCCATTTTCTTCTCCCTGTGAACGGGTCCAGGTGTAAATCAATGGCATTGTCCTGTTTTTGGCTGGGATAGAGTTAGTTTCCTTCTTAGTAGCTGGTGCAGTGCTGTGTTTTGGATTTAGTGCGAGAATAATGTTGATAACACACCAGTGTTTTAGTTGTTGCTAAGTAGTGCTTACTCTTAAGTCAGGGACATTTCAGTCTCTCAAGCTCTTCCAGTGAGGAGGGGCACAAATAGCTGGAAAGTAGCACAGCAGGACAGGTGACCTGTACTAGCCAAAGGAGTATTCCATACCACAGAATGTCATGTTCAGCGTAGAAACTGGAGAGGATTTGGCTTTTAGCTGCTCAGGGATGGGCTGGGCGTCCATCAGTGTTGTGTGTCGCTTGTGTTTCCTGAATTTTATTCCTCCTTTCCTCTCCTTTTTTGTTCCGTATTGTTGTTGCTATTTCTATAATTATTTTACTGCATTTCAATTATTAAACTGTTCTTATCTCAACCTGTGGGTTTTACATTCTTATGATTCTCCTCACCATCCCACCCCAGGGGGTGGGGGTGGTGTGAATGAGCAGCTGCATGGTATTTGGTTGCCAGCTGGAGTCAAACCATGACAGGTGTCTTCTACTGGACTTCATCACTTGGGTTAAATTACAAACCTTAAGGATTAAGCTTTAAAAATGAGAACCAGTTTGGTTCCTCAAGGTGGAATTTCAGGATTTTAAAATTAAAACTAGAAAAGATGTTAAAATAATTGAAAAATTGCTCTTGAGAAACAGTGATTCATATGTTAAGATTACCTGATGCCTTCCATTTTAAGCCATCTTCAAGTATTTTCTCTGAAGTTCCACTCATTTTTTTGCAGCCACTATATGATACTGTGCTCCAGAGGAGTGTGGGTTCAGTTAAGCCTTTGTTCAGATAAACTCTTCTAACAGGCTCTTGCCACTTTCAAAGCAGCAGCAAATGTGTTTTCTGCTGTGTGCAGTCAGGCATCTAGGAAATGGAGTTGAGAGCTAGGAGAGGAGGATAATTATTTTGGGCTTCCCAATTCTTGGCCCAACAGGTTATACTATGCTTCCTACTTAGAAATCAAGGAGCATTAAGACTGTTTAGTACCTGACTCTAGAGCTTCCTCATTATTCTTGCATTGTGTTTTTCTGTGAAGCCTGAACTCTTTTTGTCTTTAAAGAGAAGAAAGGAAATCCTGTCCAGTTCAGGTGTGTTACAGCCATTTGCATGGGATACTGTGTAGCTCTGTTAATGTTCCTTTTTATTTCTGCAGTTGCCTCGACTCCTGGGAAGAGAGAGGGAGGCAGGGCCTACCATGATACAGTCTGATTGTGGTGGTACAAGATGTTTGTCGTGTTACCTGCTGGGGTGCTTGTCGCTGTAACTCCAGTGACACTTAAAGGGTTCAAACCATGAGCTGATAGTGGCTTCTGTGTGTCTTCTGCTACTGTCTTCATTTGATATTCTTTGTCATTCCAAATAGTACTGAAAAAGGCCACTTTGATTAAGCAGGGAGAATGCCCTTTTTAGGTGAGGAAGAAGACATGGAAGTATCTTCGTAATCTGAAATATTTAATGAATGAGGTGACCCTTATCTTTCATCTTAGTTTTGAAAGCCTGAGAGAAGGAACTGGTCAACCTTCCTTGAAAACAACCTGTTCTTTCAGAAGGCAGCTGAAAGTGTTGTCAGTTATGCGTTATGTGCATTTGTATTACAAAGAATAATTTGATTTTTTGAGAAAATTCTTATTTTTTGTATGTGCTGTCCTAGTAAACTGGTCTTCCTGTGTTTCAACAAAATGTATTGTAGTTTTATGTTTCAACAAAAGGTATTGTAGTATAAAAATTATCCTAATTAGAAGTCACAAGCAGAGTAGTGTCAGCCTTGATCTTTTTTTTTTTTTTTTTTTTTTTTGTAAGAGAGCATAAAGTGATTGTGCTGGTACCTTTCTGAATTTGGTGGCTGATGTTGAATTAAGGCTGTAATTGTATTTGTTGTAACTCAGAACATGACTCTTCCAATAAAAAACCACACAACATTTACAGGCTAGAATGAAATAATAAAATTACAGCAGCATTCGTCTTTCTTGTGCCTTGTCTACAAGGAATGCCTTTTTTTTCAGCTGTGAAGCCTGTTGTAAGAGCAGGATTGCTGCTAGCAGGCAGCTAGAAGGCTGAAACTGGGTCCTCATTCTGAAAGAGTAACAAGCTGTCCTTATGAAGGGCTGATTTTCCTTGTCTTCTACTCTCCCTGTATTTTAAGTAAGTGGGATAATTTACTGATCGTATGGTAATGAGATAATCTGTCAATATATTTCAGGATGTATTCCAGGGTTCCACTGCTGTTAGCTAAAGTCATGAAACTTCCACTGAAGAGCACTTAGTATATATAGATTGCCATTTAGATGTGCTTCCCAATTCCTGGAGCAAAATATATGGCAAAAAGTGGAAATGTGATTAAAAATAAAGAAGTAACAAGTGAAACTGTCAAATGAGAAAACTAGAGTGATAGAACTAATGTATTAAAAACTGAAATGACACTATAAAATGGGAAAACTAGAAATTGAGAAAGTAACACATAAGTTAAACTTGGTGTTCTAAGACAATCTGGGAGTCTATATTGATCACCTCCTGAAAAACATAAGAATAATATTCCCAAAAAGCCACAGTAGGACACTGTTGTGGAAATTCTGTAGCTGCCCTATATTAAAAAAAGGTAGAGGGGGAAGTGCACTTTTTAAGGCATGTAATTTACTACATAGGTATTATTTAAGCTGTTTTGTAAATGGTTATGCTCTTCAGAAAAGTATTATTTATCTGAATCGTCAATGACCTAAAACCTGAAATGAAGTTATAGATATTAAAGCCGTAGCAAGGGTGTATTGTTCTACAGCGTTCTGGGCTGCATCAAAAGAAGTGTGACCAGCAGGTTGAAGGAGGTGATCCTGCAACTCTCTCTGCTCTCATGAAACCTCACTTGGAGTATTGTGTACAATTCTGGTGTCCTCAATGAAAGAAGGACATGGAGCTGTTGGAGCAAGCGCAGAGGAGGCCACAAGGATGATCAGGGGGCTGGAGCACCTCCCGTATGAAGACAGGCTGAGAAAGTTGGAGCTGTTCAGCCTGGAGAAGAGAAGGCTGCGTGGAGACCTCATAGCAGCCTTCCAGTATCTGAGGAGGGCCTACAAGGATGCTGGGGATGGACTCTTCATTAGGGACTGTAGTGATAGTACAAGAGGTAATGTGTTCAAGCTTAAACAGGGAAGTTCAGGTTAGATTTAAGGAAGAAGTTCTTTATTGTAAGGGTGGTGAGGCACTGGAATGGATTGCCCAGGGAAGTTGTGAATGCCCCATCCCTGGCAGTGTTCAAGGCCACATTGGACGGAGTCTTGGGCAACCTGGTGTAGTGTGAGGTGGCCCATGGCAAGGGGGTTGGAACTAGATGATATTAAGGTCTTTTCCAACCCAAAGCATTCTGTGATTCTATGAAGCTGTGTTGTCTGGGATGGTGACTTGATATCGTTATGACCTGTCTTATAAAAGCAGTTCTCACTGCTGAAATTTTGTGAACATCCAAGTTCTCCTGTAGACTTGGGGCTGAGGAGCTACAACTTTTACTGTAACTTTTTTCTTTTTTTTTTTTTTTTTTCTTCCCTTAAAATCTCTTGGGAAGATGACAAGCTTCTGTGTTTTGTTGAAATGATCTCTTCTCCCCCAAAGTTAACTTTCTGCTATCTGCAGTGAAGGATGAGAAGATTTTAGCATCTTTACATATTGAGACCTCATTGCCAAGCACTTCGTTGCATAATGCTTAGTTATGAAAGAGGAAATGAACACAAAAGCTGTTCTTGGAGACTGGCAGTGGATAGCAAGAAGCTCGTTTCTGTAAAGGCAGGAGACAGGCTGTGTTGTGCAGACACAAGTTTCTAAAGCAGGGTGACCTAAAACCTGAAGTCAGTTCATCCTACAACTTGAGTGCAGTACTTGCTTGAAACCAAATAATAGTAGGTTTATGAATGCAAAATTTTTCTTTTGTATAAGAAAAAGACCAAACAACCAAAAACCAAATAAACCAAAAACCAAATAGACAAACCAAAAACAAACACACAAAAAAAAGGTGAAGAATAACAGCACTAGAAATAAGAGTAGTTATTTTTCAATACAAAGAAGAACTAAACAAAGTATGTTGAAAATATTGAGGTGGCCCTATTTGCTAGGCCCTAAAAGTGTCAGTGGTAATTGGTTTTGTGTTTTATCTATGGAATGTAGGTGCTAAAGAAGCAGCTTTGAATGGAGAAAGAGCTCAAGATGGAAATTTCAAATCTAAAGTCAGAAATGTATAATTATTTTCAGCTAAAGCTCTTTGGCATTCCTGTACATTACCTGAGGCAGAGTTGTGAACAAACCTGTAAGTTGCCTGATTTTGTGCAGCAAGCTCCAAGTGTGCAAGGTGACGTCCAAGAAAGCACAGATGTGTTGTAATTTGAAATGTCTGGCTTGCTTTGCTGTGGTTGCAGCTTTGTCACTACCATCACTGCAGGTGGTGAAAACCATGGCTACTGCCAACAGTTATTTGAGGATAGAAACAAAATCTTTTATATTCTATACTCCCAGTGTATAAAATTCCTTAAACTGATAGTTTGACTGCTGCCTGTGATTCGGAGGAGAGGAGGAGGAGGGGAAAATAGAACTCTTGTCCCCTAGGATGATGATCTTACATTTATGAGGATGTGCATGTGGATTTGCTGTAAATTATTAATGCTTGTAGGGGTGATTCATGGACCAAATGCATGCCAAATTCTGAAATATGAAAATTGGATTATTTCATAGAAGTAACATTCTTATGCGGAGTGAATAAAAACTTTTTGGACTAATAGGAGACACAAGAAGAAAAATTTACTCCAGTCTCTCCACCAAACTCTTTAAAATTGTCCCTTAAATTGATAAATTTCTCAATTTTTGGGTCTTAAGATGATCTTAAAGGTGTGTTCTAACCTTTTTGGTTCTATGTGAAGTCACTCATATAAAAACTAATATATTTTGGGGTTCCAAAAATGCTACTGCTCTATAAATCTGGAATTTTGTATTAAACACAGTGAGAAATGAGACTGGGATATAATGAGAAAAAGAAATCTAATTTTATCACTTCTTGAATGTTGTTATCTCACAAGAGCATTCTTCTTACTACCTGGAGTCATTTAACGCCATCTGTAGTGCCATGCGTTCACAGTTCAAGTGGTGTCGTAGATGCTAAGGATAAACTCGGTTAAATTAAAAATGGTTGCTGAGCAAAGTAGTATGTAGTATTTTAGGAATCCGAGTCTTCCATGGAGAGGGGGTTTTATCTGTAGCTTTATTTTCCATAACCCATTTCCATAACTCACTGCTTTCTTTGTTGGTTCTGTCAGTGCAGAACTATATTGGCAATGATGTGGTTGCCACTGTCACCTTCTCTCTGAGAGAATGTTGTTACTGTTTCATCTGTGTTTCTGCTCAGTAGAGGACTGTGTTAACTGTTTTAGCTGTCCTTTGCCGCAGCCTCTCCTCTTTGCCTGGAGAGCCCACATACAGCAGAGAGAACCACTGCGAAGTTTATTCTGTAGTGGCATCAGGAGTTGTATCAGTCTCTCCAGTTAAACAGCTCCAAACTTATGCAAGCAGTACCTGAACTGCTTAAGACACCAGGAGATTAGTATAGTGCTCAGCTCTTTGTTTAGTTGTCTTAATGGGAAATGTTTAAAACAAAAGGCAAATCTTGCTTAATATGACCTTTTCAGTTTGAAGGGTGGTGATATTCAGCAAGATACTTGTGATTCATTAATGCAGTATATTGGCAATTATGTTTAAAGTAATTTTGAATTCTTCTTAAAGCTTTGTTTACCTTATTTTAGAAAAAGGGATCTTTTGAGTTGGTAGAATCACAAGATTAGCATAGTTATTAAAATTCTTTTGTCAGAGTTGCAGTCAAATGCTTATTTGTTAGAATTAATCTAGACGATGGAAGCTGGTTTTTGTCTTGTCTAAAAATTGGTATGTACAAAGGTTACAAACTTTAGCTGACAGTATTTTGTCAGAGTATGGTGAGCACTAGCTTTATACTTTGGTGAGGTTACAAGTAAGTAATTTGAATTTCTTCTTTCTGTAACTTTTACTTTTGTACCTGAACACTGCCTTAAATATTTAATTAGTATTTGGTTGTGCTGAACATAAATGTGTTCCACAAGGCCCTTTCTTGTCTAGTCTTGAAATTTGCATGAGAGGAAGGAAGGAACATAGAGTTAAAGTCTTTATTCTGAAGTACTTCTCAAATTGTCAGTAGTGGTGTCTGTATTTGTATCATGGCAGCCGTTCATATTCCAGATGTCATTGACCAGCTATGTTTAGGTGAAAGTGTTGCCAGACACTATTACACATAAAAGAAAACAGGTGAATGGTGACAAAGGCAAAATAAGTTTTAGACTTATCTTGAAATAAGAATGGTTTCTTAAGCAAGTGTTGTATTCTGTGCTGAATGCTTTGCAAAGAGTCCAATAATAAATAAAGCAGACAACCCCACACCTTTTTAAAATTATACATGAAGAAAATCATACTATTTCTCTTTCCGTCTTCCACCCACTGTCACTATGTTTCCCCCTAATGTTGGTAATTGATTTTTTTTTTCAGTATTTCAGCTTATATGTGTTATAAAATCCCCAAAACCAAAACAGCCTGATGTTTTGAAAGAAAAAGATGTGTAATGCTACAATTTCACAGCATGTATTCAGGTAGCGATGTCAACATATTAAATAAGAATGCTGCAATTCGAGGCCTAAGTAGTTATACAAGAGGCACCCATGTGCCTCCACAGACTTATTTCCTTGAAGAGGGCTTAATGTGGGTAAAATGTTAATCTGCTTCACTTAGTAAATACTGAATAGGAAAAAAGTCAGCTATATCATAAATTTCAGAAGGAAAATGAAGACTTTGCTAGGCAGGAAATACCTTAGTTTCCAAACATCTGAAGGGTATTAAGAAAACTGGGTTTATAAGTTTGGATTTTCAAGACCTTGTTGTACTTTTGTACTTAACTGCAAGTGTTTGAGTAAATAGAGGCAAGTTTTCTTTTTTTTTTTTTTTTTTTTTTTTTGTTGCTGTATTTAACTTAGCAATTGATGGAGCTGAAATAATGTGGTGGTTATGCCGAAACATGTATTTCTATTTCTTGCTTCATTTTTCAGTTATAAAAAGTAAAGCTTTCTGTAATACAAATTGTGTGCTCACCTGTGATGCCAGTAGGAGGACATGAGAGGTTTACTTTGGGTTTTTTTATTAACTGAATCTGGAAAACACAATGGGGATGTTTACATTAAGGGACCAACCTGAGTTAGGTATGAAGTATATAAAAGCTATTCAGGATGTACTTAGTGTGCGTTAAGAGATACCAATTTACACTTGAAAGTATTTATTTTCAAACTTTATGAATTGTCGTGGTTTAGAATTTAAGATGAAAACTTATGTTTTACAGATGTACTTAAGTTTTCTATTTAAATTTGCCTGAATATGATGCAAGTAGTATTCTCTAGTGTTGCATGCATATGCTGTCTATAGGTATGTTTATGTGTTTTTTTACATTTGTGATGCTATATAGAAGTAGAAGAGAGCTATGATATTGTATAACAAACCCAGTTACTAGAATTCCATTGAGGTAGCATGGTACAAGTTAGAAGGATAATATTTTGTGACATAATCGAGGTGATTAAAATAAAAAGATATGAGGCAAGAGTTGTGTTGTGATAGTGGACCAATCAAATCTGAAGTGTTAAAAAACAAGTTACAAATGTTTGGGAAAAGCCACGTTCTTCTTAGGGTTAAATACTGAAAGGCTTATCTTGGAACAGCGCTTACAAATTTACAGTTGCCAATAAAAGCTTTCCTTGAGACACTGTCAAGTATAGGTTGTGAGACCAGGTGATCAGTGTGTCCTCCTGCATAACATCAACCGTAAGGCCAACTAATATTTCATGCAGTTAGTCTACAGGCTAAGTGTAAATAATAAATCTTCACCAAGCGGACTGGGGGCCAGCTTAGAACAATTGCCAATAAGCCTGCACTTATTTAGGTTTGAATGGCAGTAAGTTCAACAGTGCATAAACTTCGATTGCAAAGGGAAGAAAATTCAGTACTCTAAAGAAAACCCAACCAAAGACGCTAAAATTGACTCCATACATGGGTGAAACTTCACTTTATGTGTGTTTAGCCTTGCAATAATTTCTCATCTTTGTTAGGGGAATCTGGCAACCTGATATTTGAACTGGTATGGACCTGATTGGGTCAGGAGAAGGGTGTTGAAAAGTGTCTTGGCTGTGGTAATTATGTTGTGTTTCACACAAAAATGTCATGCTCTAGTGTTAATGTTTTTTATGCAAGATGTGAATCTTGGCATGAAGCTGAAATGTTTGTTGTCAGGCAGGTAACCCTTGTTGGTAGAAAGGGTTGGCGAACATAGCTGCTTCTGTGGTGAATTTCTACAGGTGGGTTGCTGCATCTTGGCTACTATCATAACTAGGAGAATTATTTCAGCTGATCAAGAGATTATAAACTTCTGATCTAAGTGAGCTTGGGAAAAGACACCAGTTTTGATCCTGACAGTCTCACAGAGATTCATATGGTGACAGGTCAAATTGGGTAACAGGAATTTATAAAATGTTATCCACCCTTGTGTCAATTCCAGAGGATCTAGACTGGCTAATTTACTAATACACAGTGGGTGGGAGCTGGCTGAGCTTCAGTGCTGGGGAGGCTGTGCATAGAGATTATGGTAGTGAGTTTTGGAAGGAAGCCAAGGAAGCATTGTAGGATTTGCTCAGAAGAATTACACAGAGTCACTCTGATCTGCATCTGAAATACTAGATCTTGTTTGACCCCCAGCTGCTGTGAAATGATTGCAAAGGCGCTGCAGGCAAGTGACTCAGTAACAGTGTCTGGTTGGAGGGTTGTGGCATGCTCTTCCAAGTGCAGACCATGCCGTTCTAATTAATGCCTTTCCCAGAGATAGATTAGATTGTGGTCAGGACAGGGAGGGACACAATGGTGTTTTATAACTTCCAAACCCCAGTGTTGCTCTAGAATTAACAATCGAGTTTTCATAGTGGAGTACACTGCCAGGAGCAGCTTTCTATATGCTGACAGAAACTGTTTTGGTGAGGTTTTTGTTTGTTAGTGGCATCTGATAAGCAAAAGTTTCACTTGATGATCAGGGCTGCTGAAAGCTAGGACTTAAAGAAGTAAAATCAATTTGTCTGTGACTGACTCTTACAAGATATTTTGCCAATAAATCATTACAGAAACTGTAATGAACCAACTTTCAGTTATAAAAAAATGTGCTTAACAAGGATAGCTGTCTGTATATTTATTTGGTATTAAACTTTTTGGTTAACTGAAGAAAGATGAAAATGTTATATGGTACAACAGGAGTATCTTTGTAACCCGATCTAGAAGACAAGTGAAAGGGAATGTTCTGTTTGAGGTAATTCTATTACTGGGTAAAATTTCAGGTAACAGAGTAACTGTATTGTTGAATGTCAAGTACTCAAAGTAATATGGTCCATAATACTTTCTAAGGAGTTATGTTTTTGTCATCATAGGATCTGCAGGGATGGATGTAATCAATTGGTTAGAATCTCATTGCCTATTGTAAAGCTAAAAAGCAAACATGAAAGTATGCAGTCATGCTTTTAAAATTAATTTTTTAATTGTGTACTGGCTAAAAAGGGAGGAGAAGAGTCCTGTTGGTGCTGCTCTTATTATTTAAACCCTTATTTTAAAGCCCCTGTGCAAGAAAGTGGATTCTTTGGGATGGAGGTGGGGTTAATTGTGTGCACATAACTGCTTAAAAATACTTATCTTGAGTGTCTAAATACTTCTAAAATTCTTTCTGTGTGGACATGACAACATTGCTGTCAGATATATTTGCAGTGACTGGTTTTTAGAAGAGTTCTTAACTTGTGCCATATTTCCACGTCTAAGTATCTGAAACTTTGAATTATACTTGTGTATCATTCAATTTTATTGCGTTTATTTTGGAAAATAAATCTATGTCCTGGAGAACTCACAATTCTTTTTCTATTCAAAATCTGTTACCTGAAATGCCCATGAGATGGTGCTCGTCAGTCTTGTTTTTGTGTAGCACCAGATCTGTGCATAGTTCTGACTTATAACCAAGGATGCAGTGGTTAGCATTGACATATTTCTAAAAGAAAGAAGAACAGAAAGCAACTGGCAAAATAGGTATTACTATACTATTTTGAAGTATGCATAAAAACAGTCTTTAAATCCCTGCTTATTTTCGAGGCGATTGCTTTGATCCTAATTTACACAAATTAGAGATTACCACTTAATTTTTCTTTCTTAAAAATTAATTTCTAAATAGCCAAAATAGAAAATAGGTTTTAGACTTATATAATTTTTGTGCTGTTTTATTTCTTTCTGTTTTTATCAAAGATCTATTAAAGTTTTCTGTGTAGAAAACATTCTGCTACTAATCCAAACTAGTGTGTTCTGTTCTGTAATGTCTTTCTGTGGGAATTTTGTTAATTTGATTTGTTTATGTTTTCCCTTTGACTTATGCAGACTGTCTGTAGCAAGCAACATGGAGCAGTAGGCCTTGGGAGAAACATTAAACTCGTTAGCTAACGGAGGATGCTCTTTTTTTGAGCTGGACTCACAGTGCTAGAAGCTCCAGTGCTGTTTTTCAAGAGTGTACTATGTAATTTCAGATGCAAGATGGTGAGAAAAATAACAAGATGAAGAGACTAGAGTATAATAATGTCTTCTTTCTGAAGTAAGGTTACTGAAATACTTAGAGCAGGCTGCAGCACAGTGGAGTCAAATGTGTTGTTTTGCATTCTGTTTCAGACTGTTCTTACAGGTATTTTGATAGTAGTAACTGGATGGCCTGGGGGAATTGGAGGCAGACCTAGAAGGGGACACTGCTGACATAGATGAACTCCCAAGAAAAGAATTACAATATAGATAGATGGGTATGAAAACAAGAGTTGGTTGTGTGAAAACTGGAATGAAGTGGCTAGCACCACTATTTTGTGTTAATGTATATGAATGAGTGGCATTTGAAAATAAGATATGATTTAAGGATGAAAAGAGGGATAAGAACAAATGGTTTTCTAACCCTACTTCACACTGAGAAAACAAGCTTATGCAAAGGAGACTTCTGCTGTAACAACATTTATGGAAAACAAGAATGAAGCTAGGAGTAGGAAGTAGCAATGTATGCAGAAGAGGAAAATGGGGAGGTAACTCTCCAGAAAAGCGGTCTTAGTTTCTCCTCTTCAGACTCCAGCATTGCTTTCTTGAAACCTTTTGTGTCCTGCAAGCTTTTCTTTGTGAAGAGCCTAGGGAATTTGCTTTCAGATTTAGTCTTCTCTACTCAGTGTTTCACTGAACTGAAAGCCTGTATTTTTCATTTTGCTTGTTCTTCGTTAAATTCTTTTTTCTTTATGTCTTCAGATTTGTTGGTGTTTCTTCCTTCATTTCCTTGCATGTTTTCCTGTCTACCACTTCTTCAGTTTTGTATATCTTTATACTTCTAATTCTTCAAATAAAAGGTATTTCATTATGGAAATACTCTAGCTTTTATTTGTAGCAAGCTGTGCCAGTTCTAGGTCAGGTAATTTCAAGTGGAGGAAAAAATTCCTATGAAAGGAAATTAAGGACATTTCTTACTGACTTTTCACCTGGGAAAACTGAACTGAAAGATTTAATTTTGGAATGTTTCATTTAATATGAAGTAATGCTACAGTGCTCCAGGGGACTGGAAGTTGCTGATTATGGAAGGAGTCAAGGTATAACTACAGAAGAAATCCTGGAGATTTTTGTGTTGGTATCAGGAAAAAATTAGCTCAGGTGGAAGCATGGCCATTATGAGTAAGGAGAATGTGGGCCTACAACTCATATGATAAACCTAAATTTTGAACCTAAACCACTTTGAAATTCTTAAAAATTACAAGAATTGGTTTTATTCCAAAAAGTATTTTAATGTCTTGGCCCAGAAAAACTCTTCTCCTGGTATTTCTTCTTCCTAGTATTTCTTCTTCCTGGTATTTCTCAAAGAGTACAAATCTCATCTTGAACAATTCCAAGAAAGTGCATATTCAGAGAATCAAGTTTAAGTGCAATTCTCCAAGAATTGGTATTTTCATTCTCATAGAAGAGTGTAAAGAGAGCCAGAGGTTTTGCAGGAATAATTCTGAAAAGACACCAGTTGTATTTCTGAGAAAATGAATGCTTTACGGCTTGGAATACTACATAGCCTAGAATGCAATGCTGTTTACACATTGTAAACATACAAATGGAAGAAGACAGATAAATGTGAGACAAACAAGCAAAAAGCTTCTTGTGTGTAAACTTGTGGGTCTGTAATCAGTAAACAGATTGTCTGAATAAAACACCATTTACTGAATTGATGATAGAAGTTTTAAATTTAAGAATAAAACTTAAGACAAACATTCTTTTTTGTGGGAATGTAAATACCTAATTTTCATTTCCTGTTTATTGTACACTAGGATAACTGCTATACACTGAAATGATTGCTGAAATACCTGTGTGGGTTTTGCTTTACACCAAGAACTGCTTTTTCCTATGATTTAAACATTGGAAGGAAATGATGCATATAATATGTTGTAGTGGAGATGTAAGTAGGTTTTGGAATAATCGGTCCCATCTTGTTCACTAGTTTTGAAACAATGTTATCGTAGTTACAACAAATTATTATTCTTAATCAACTGGTTAAAACTAATTATAACCATATTAAAAGTAACCAGTAGTTGAAGTCAGTATCTTGAAATGTAGTATTTTTGCTACTGCTTGAAATGGCAGCTAAACAGCTATTCCAAATACTGTGCTTGTACTCAGCTGTCAGTATTTATTGTTTCTTGTTTTGAGAAGGAGAGAAGGCATCTGACCTATGTGTTTGATTTCAAGCCTGTTTGGTTTCTGGAGAGATCAAGTTAAGCAGGTGTCGAATAAGTGATTGGGGATCTTTCACTACCATTTAAGTAATGTTTTTCGTCAGTTTCAAATTTAAAAAACTCAAATGGCAGAATTTTCTGTTTAGAATACAGAGGCAAGGAATCATTCAGGTTGCAAAAGGCTTTTAAAATTGAGTCCAGCTTTTACCCTAGCACTTCCAAAGTCCACCACTTAAACAATTCTGACATAGCTATATGACATCACTGTATACATTTAGCTAAGCAGCTCTGCCCATCCAGTTCACACCACAGTTTCCCAGTTCCTCCAGGAGAGCCACCTCCTACGTAGGCCAGTGTGCAAACTACTTATACAACATGCCGTATGCACAAAGGGGGAGGTATATGCTTGACCAAGCTCATTTTAACTGTCAAGCAGAGCTGCAGCTGAAGTTAGAACTAAAACCACAAAAGCATCCTCAATTTATACAATTGCAAACTATGTTGTAATTTATTTTATTAAAAAAAAATTTACTGTCAAAACCTGCCAACAGCAACCATCAGGTATTCTTCAGAAAACCTGGCAAAACCCTCTCACCCCCTGTGACAGACTGCAGTTTAGACTGGAGGAAGGCAACAACTGTGAGTCAGAAGGGTTCTGAATTACAGATTAAAGCATTTAACTAGTAAAGCCAGCATTTACCAAGGCTTGGCTTTTTCAATTTTTTAAAAAATTTTTAAAAGGAACAAATTCAACAGATTTGTCAAAAAATCTGATAAAACCATAGCACTAATGCAGTTATCCATGTTTTGTTATCAAAATTATAACATCATATATTGCAGCTCCTAAAGCAAAAAGGTTTTTTTTTCTGGAATTAGTACACTTGTAAGCATTTAAGAATTCAAGAATTAGAAATACGCTTAAACATCTTCCCCACACAGGTCTGTGAATTGAAACGAAATTATTATCCATGAATAATCATACACATAACCTGAAAAAGGCTACATCCACATAATGTAGGAGTATGTGAAATGGTGTTTGTTTCTTAAAATACTCTTTTCTCTATGAAAAGTGTGATTAACTGAACTATAAATCTTGCTTCAGTGAGACAGTGAAGGAAAGAACATCTGTCACTATGAAAAGCTACTCAACTTGAACACAAGGAAAACATAAAAGGAGAGCTTAATGTCATCAAAACAAAGAACAGCAAAATCTTTTATTTTGTTCCATATCCAAATTATTTTCCCTTTTTTCTTTGGTGTTAACAGCCACTGTAGTTTTACATGATTTCCTTCAAATTCTAGAAGTAGTATACCCCCACAATAATAAAGACTATGTAACCATCTTCCTATTTTCTTAAAATCTCTACCTCCTTTAAAAATTGTATTTACTTACTAACACAAGTTTCAAAGAAAACATATAACATCTATCATAGTCATGGATTCTGGGACTGCAAGGGTAACTACAGAATTTATAAACAAAAAATGCTTTGGAAATGATAGTGGACTTCAGTATTTTTCATTTAAACAAGCAAATAGAAAAATAACTTCAGCTTGTAAGTTAGACATTTTGAGTTAAATTCTAAACGTGGAGATTCAGTGAAACTGGTAGCAGAGGAGCTATTTCAGTTTCTTCCCTTCTACTGGTACATTATCTCTAGAAATAAAGTTTTGCCAAGCAAATTCAGCATTATGAAGAAGCACAGATGCATTCCTCAGTGTTTATCAAATCAAGCTCTTAGTAATAAAGTTTCCTGTGGCTTTCCACACATGTAAATATTTACTTAGAAAGATATTTCCCAGTACAATGACAGAAAAAATAATTACCACAAAAATAATGAAACAAGAAACAAATTTCAAGACAGTGACTGATAACAATATAAACTGTGGTCTCTCAGGTGTGAAGCCAGAGAGTATCTCCATTGTATCACTGCAAACATTGGAATGTCTTTAAATTCATGAATACATGTGAAATACATCAATACATTTTTCTTTTTTCTCCTTTCAGAGGAAAAAAAAAAAAATGGGACGGGGGTGGGAACAGAACAAAAGCCTTTAATCTTAAAGTTTCCTTTTCCTTTCAGTCAGTCTACTTACTACCTTTTGTTTCAGTGTAACTTTGAAGAACAAAGCCGAAAAAGCACCCAACAGGAACACTGATGTGTACCATAGTCTTCTGCATAGCTTGCCATACTTTTCCAAATAGAAATACAACTTTAAAGTAGTAGTTGCAACTTCATGAAATTAAATTGCCATTAAAGTTATACCAACTTTATGTATACAAAATGCTTTAGTGTTTTGGGTTGGTGTTTTTTTTTTTTTTGGTCGAAGATTAAGACTTACGGCACTGTTTCAAAACTCTGGAGTTGTTACTGTGTGCGCATTTTTGTGTAGGGCATATCCAAATCCACTATTTTGTTTTCCATGGAAATGGAAGAAGCTAAAGGAGAAAAGAGTTGTCATACAGGGTGATGAAGAGAACAAGTGGAATTTATTAGGAGAAAAGGGGGGACATTTTAAACAGGAGGGTGTATTTGTGGACATTAGTGATAACATATGCAGCACTAGTCGTCTTTGTCTTGTTTGTTTCTTTGTGTTTTGTTGGGGTTTTTTGTTTGGTTTTTGGGTTTTTTTTTTTCCTCTCCTTTACTGTTGTTACTCAGAGACAGTTTCCATTCAGTCATTGTCTACATGCTGAGAAAAGGGACAGAGAGAAATCAAGGCAGGGTAGAGCCTTGGAGTAATAGCAGGAGCTTCTGTACTAGGTGTGGAAAGACGCCAGCCAAACAGAAAACAGTGTTGTGGCGAATCAGGGAGGGGGGAGAAGCTTTAAAATGTTTTAGCAAACATAGGAACGTAAGCTGCTTGTAACAAACATTAAGTGGCAGTCACATTTCTGTCCTTGCTTTCAATGTTGTTTAGTGGGAATTGAAAGAACTAAAGGAAAAATGGGCTAGTTGCCAAGGTTTTACTGATGTTCTCACTAAGGCACCCATTTCTTCTGGTGTAGTTAGTAGGAGTCATTAGTTTAGCAATGGCAGCCTTGATGTTATAAAGCCCAGGTGGACGGGCTACAGTTGTGACTGTAGTGCGTATGACTGCTGCCTTTGCTCTTGCCCTCATGAGCAGTATGATGTGCTAAATTTCTTGTGTGTTGACACGGCTTAGATCAAAAAGAGGAATTGAGCACCAGCGTGGTAGTGGGTCTTTGAGCTCAGTCATGTATAGCTGATTTGTTCTTAATCCTTTTGATATACTACTTGAGTCTTGTGCTTTCCTTCTCTAAGATACTTATTTCAATGCACTCAATACACTGACTTCTGGTAGTGTATGTTTTAAAAACTCTAAGCAATGTAGTGTCATAGAGGGGAGCAGGGGGTGGAATCTGACGGCAAAAGGAAAAAAAAAAAAGAAGTCATTCCTTGGTAAGAGTAAACGAAGGGCTGTTATTCATTCATTCCAGGCACCCTTCTATCCAAGAGCATCTGCATGGTTCTCCCATGTTGATCACAGCTACAGAAAATTAAAAAATGGCAACATGGAAAGCTGAGTGTTACATTTCCTGTAGCATGTCATTTAGTGTTTCTTACATCCAGACTCTTTACTGTCTGTGCTTTAGCTGTGACAGCAGTCTCTGCCAATTGTGAGAAGGCAAGTGCAGTGTTTTCCAGCTGTTCTGGATCGAGGCAGTCTCAGAAATGACAGAAACAGATGTGCTGGTTCTTGGGTTCTGTTGGAATTTGTAACCCGGTGCCTTTAGTTGTGCTGAAATTCTCTGCAATTAATCTGCTGAGCTATGAAATGTGATGGCAGTTGAGGAGCTGGCACGTGTTTGCTTGTAGCATGTGCTATATGAGGGCTGTGACTTTCAGTAGGAGAGGAAATACTTAACATCACAGTTGCTGAATCTGATAAAACCTGCCAGAGCTTTATAGGTAAACTGGTTATTCACTTTAGCTTGTATTCTTTCTTGCTTTTTGAGCTTCATTTTATTTCTTTTGTAAGGTTATTTTTTGCTGTTCTTACACAATTCCGTGTTTGGTACATGTTCTCTTTTGTTCCTCGTCTGTGATTTCCTGTGTTCCTTTTGCCTTTCTGCCTTACTTGTAGTGTCTATCCCCGAGTCTCTACAAGCTGGCTAAACACTTTCAAACCCGTTTCCTAGAATAAACTGATAACCATATTTTACTTCTAGAATCTCATTGTTGTATGTTTTTTTTTTTTTAACAATGTACTTTGCAAGTATTACAAAGTCGATATCCAGTTTAGGTCAAAAGTTATAAAGTTATATGAAGGATTGTTTGGGTAATACTTGCAGGATGCAGACTTCAGGTTCTGTAAAGAGCAATGGCTTCTTTCTCACCCCCCCCCAAATCCACTGTAAAGTACCAGATGTATTGCTTCTGTAGAAAAGCATTGGGGTATATTGTCTGTTCTCTAGCATCTGGGGAAGTGGTCTTCATGCCTTCTTGATTGCACACCCCATTGCTAAAAAAACTTTGAGCAGGCACCCCCAGTGAATGTATATTTATTTAGGATATATTTCCGTGTACTGCTGTATTAGCATATTATGTTCATTATAAGTGAAAGCTAATTTTAATTTTGAACTTTTATTTAGTAGTGATACAAAAAATATTTTCCGCACCCCAGTGGATTGTCTTTTACACCTGTTGGGATGCATGTACCTCACTTTGGATGTACTGAGAGACCTTTTGAGAATAATTTACATTTTATCTAGTTTTCTTAGGTTAATCATGGAATCATAGAATAGTTAGGGTTGGAAAGGACCTTAAGATCATCAAGTGCCATCCCCCCTGCCATGGGCAGGGACACTTCACACTAAACCATGCCACCCAAGGCCTCATCCAACCTGGCCTTGAACACTGCCAAGGATGAAGGATTCACAACCTCCCTGGGCAACCCATTCCAGTGCCTCATCACCCTAACTGTAAAGAATTTCTTCCTTATATCCAATCTAAACTTCCCCTGTTTAAGTTATAACCCATTACCCCTTGTCCTGTCACTACAGTCCCTAATGAAGAGTCCATCCCCAGCATCCTTGTAGGCCCTCCTCAGATACTGGAAGGCTGCTATGAGGTCTCCACGCAGCCTTCTCTTCTCCAGGCTGAACAGCCCCGACTTTCTTAGTCTGTCTTCATACGGGAGGTGCTCCAGTCCCCTGATCATCCTCGTGGCCCTCCTCTGGACTTGTTCCTACAGTTCCATGTCTTTTTTATGTTGAGGACACCAGAACTGCACACAATACTCCAAGTGAGGTCTCAGGAGAGAAGAGTAGAGGGACAGGATCACCTCCTTCAACCTGCTGGTCATGCTCCTTTTGATGCAGCCCAGGATACGGTTGGTTTTCTGGGCTGCGAGCACACACTGAAGCCGGCTCATGTTCATTTTCTCATTGACCAACACCCCCAAGTCCTTCTCTGCAGGGCTGCTCTGAATCTCTTCTCTGCCCAACCTGTAGCTGTGCCTGGGATTGTTCCGACCCAGGTGTAGGACCTTGCACTTGGCATGGTTAAACTTCATAAGGTTGGCATCATCCCACCTCACAAGCGTGTCAAGGTCCCTCTGGATGGCATCCCTTCCCTCCTGCGTATCAACCGAGCCACACAGCTTGGTGTCATCGGCAAACTTGCTGAGAGCGCACTCAATCCCACTGTCCATGTCACCGACAAAGATGTTGAACAAGAGCGGTCCCAACACCGATCCCTGAGGGACACCACTCGTTACCGGTCTCCAGCCGGACATGGAGCCATTGACCACAACTCTTTGCATGTGGCCATCCAGCCAGTTCTTTATCCACCGAGTGGTCCACCCATCAAATTGATGTCTCTCCAATTTAGAGACAAGGATGTTGTGTTGGACAGTGTCGAAGGCTTTGCACAAGTCCAGGTAGATGATGTCAACTGCTCTGCCCCTGTCCATCAGTTTTGTAGCCCCATCATAGAAGGCCACCAAATTGGTCAGGCAGGATTTGCCCTTAGTGAAGCCATGCTGGCTGTCACCAACCACCTCCTTGTTTTTCATGTGCCTTAGCGTGCCTTCCAGGAGAATCTGCTTCAAGCTTTTGCCAAGCCCAGAGGTGAAACTGACCGGTCTGTAATTCCCTGGGTCATCCATTTTCCCCTTCTTGAAAATGGGGGTTATATTTCCCTTTGTCCAGTCATCGGGAACTTCACCTGACTGCTGTGATTTTTCAAATATGAAGAACAGTGGCTAAGCAACTTCATTCGCCGGCTCCTTCAGGACCTGCGGATGGATTTCATCAGATCCCATGGACTTGTGTACGTTTAGGTTTTTAAGATGGACTCAAACCAGATCCTTACTACAGTGGGCCTAGGGTCTTCATTCTCACAGTCCCTGCGTCTGCCTTCCAAGACTTGGGTGGTGTGGTCAGAGCCTTTGCCAGTGAAAATTGAGGCAAAGAAGTCGTTCAGAACCTCAGCCTTCTCCAAGTCCAGAGTAGGTTAAGACGCTGCAATTTTCAGAAGGTCAAATATAAAATATTATTATGCATTAGTAACACCTTGTGGGTATATATATATTCAGAGGTATTCCTGTTCAGTATATGTAGTATATATAATAACTGTGTGTTTTTTGTGCTTCTTTATAATTGGAAGAGTTTTATTACACCTGTGATTTCCTTATCAAATTGAAATTCAATAACTGAATTGTTAGTAAAACAAATGTTTGAAGGAAGCATCTTAAAATGCTTTCTTATTGAATTGTTATTGCTGTCTTTGCACACTGCTTTGGTTGAAGGAAAACAGATATCTTTGGCAATCTTTTACATTTAGGTAATTAAAACAAGGCTATCTGCTAGTTTTTTAGATGCTGAATTCTAAGCAGGTTAGAAAAAGTAATTTAATGATGAGAAAGCTTGGCAGATTGTTTCAGGTAAGTGTTTTTTTTTAGCTGTATCCCAATGTATTATTAGACTTGAAGTTTGGTTTTTTGCTAGTCATTGCAAGAGAAGACTCTTTTCTGGTGATGGGAGTCCATCCACTTCGCTCATTTTAACCTACCTGTTTAACTTCTGTGCAGGTGCTGATTTTTAATTACATGTGAAGTTAGTTATATTTGCTCAGGCATGGTGTCAGTGTTCTATGGTTGGGTTTTTTTTCCCTGATTTGCCTAAGGGTAGAATAAATTTGTTTCTGCCTGTAGCATGCAATGTGAATGTCTTCACTGGTGGAGCTAGGCACAAGTAGGGCTTTCTCTGTAGAGTCATCCTGACTTTATGGTTTGTTCCCTGTTCTGGACTTGTTGATACATAAGATATTAGAAATGTTATCTTTTGGGCTATTACATTGAGGGGAATGATTAAGATAGTACAGGATGCACAGTTCTGCTGCTTGGTGGCTGAGGTATGGTTAGTCTGTTTCTCTCAGAGTACAGCAGATTTTTGCTGATGGGTGGTATTTCCAGATTTGACAAAAAGTTGTCCTTGATAAAGTTATATGTGTCTGGGTCCTGAAAAAAAAATCTGGTTTTAATGTTCTTGTAAATTCAAATAAAAATGTTAGATAACTTTAGCAAGTGTAGCTAGGGGAGGGAAGTGCTGGCATAATGAAGTGGACAGTATGGTATGGTGCTTTGCTATGTGTGTTTTGTGTATTTGAGTTTAAATTCAGAGTAATGTAACTCGAGCTGACTTTCTACTGGATGTCAGAAGATGACAGATTTCTGATTTTTAAAATGTCAAAACCATAAATCATTAGTTTGCTAAGATTGCACTAGCAAGCTATTAAGGAACATGGCAGTATTTACTGTAGATAAATGCAAATTTGAAAAGGTTCTCTGTATCATGGTTTAAATGATTTATTTGCTTTCAATGCACATACGAATCTGATGTGATGTAAAGATTTAGGATGTTTCATTTCCTGTATGGAGCTACAAATTTGCATATTATTAAACCCTCTCCTGGAGTTGTATCTTTCTTGTATGTCTTATATGGTATCACAGGTTAAAGTACACTGAAAAAAATTAATTGAACCAAAAGCAGGATTTAATGCTATTAATAGGGATACTGGAAACATACAAATTTCAGCTGGATTTATATAGAGTCTCTATCTATGTTAATATCTAGTGAGATGTATAGTATAAGCCAAACTCAGAAAGCTGACAGGTTTTGTAAATAGGTCCATAACCATTCTTTAGAGTGTAACAAAATTTTGCCTGGAAATTGTTCTATATGGAAAAAAGTCAACTTGGTGGTCCTTTGTTTCCTCAAGGATTTGAAATAAAAGCTTATAGTCACATGGTCTCCTCAGGAGCAAAGGGCCTCTGTGCTCAGTGTGGTGCTGTGGACAAAAAATGGTAGAAAATCAGCTTTATACTGGCTCCTGTTTTCTTCTTTGACCTTGTCCAATGGCCTGCAGGTTCTCTGGGTCCATGTCTGAGCGTCATTTCAGTACTTGTGTTTTGTGACATGCTCTTGGCAATCCGTTTTGTATTAGCTGCCCCACCTGTTGATGGGTCAGTAAAGAATGGGAGGAGGGTAAAATTCCTAATGTTGGACTTGCCCAAATCTTTCATTTTGGAAGCTGTTCTTGAATTTCCAGAAGGGAAGACAGAAGCAGTGCGTGCAGGGGTATGAAGTAACTGTAACTGTTTGAGTGTGAGTGCAGTATTTATTTTTAATATAAGCTGTTTGTACTGAGATAATTTTTTTAATGAATTCCAAACTGATAAAATAAGTGTAGGATTTTTGGATCTTTTAAAATTTGTTTTTGTAGGATAAAATTTAACATTTAACATTTGCTTAAAAGTGGGATTGTTCCATGTATAAGATAGGGATTGAATTTCATTGTTTGGTACATACTTTTAAACAAGATTTCTAAAAGCTTCTAAAATCAAGCCCAAAAAATGTGTAAAGTTTGAAATTCGTGGTGCTGCTCCCCATGTTTAAAAACATCGCGTAGAGCTTATTTTTCCTTTGCATTGCTCTGCTTGCACTAGCGCTTCAGCTGCACACTATGGAGTGATCTAATTGTGTTACTGAATTAATTTGACATAAAAATGTTATCAAGCAGAATAAAAATACTAGATTATTAGCTGTGGTAAATACAGCATCATTGATTATGGCATAGTTACCTTTCAAAACTGTTCTTCTTCCCCCTCTCCCCTATCTGGTGAAAAGACCATGAGGATGCGTCAGATGTATTGTACTTACCTGAACAAGAATTTTGCTTTAATTTATGCATAGACATAGCTCAGTGCCTTTTAAAAGAAAAGTTTTAATGAACTGTTTTATGGCTCAGATTAACTGCTTAGGAGATATTTGCTATTTTTCCCCTGTGTAAATAGGGTAAATTGTGTGCCTTCTGTAGCTAGCAATTGTGAAATTGAAGAAACTTGGGTTTTGTATAAACCTATTCTTAATTGTAAACTTTTTCTGCTAATTTGAAATCTTACCTGGTCTATTTCCTGGAGATACAGCTTTCTTCTTCCTTGTGACAGAGCATGAGGAACAAGCTGGTGATATAAAGCTGTCTTGGGGAGGAAGAGAATTATATTGTGCTGAGG
This sequence comes from Psittacula echo, assembly GCF_963264785.1. NCBI lineage: Eukaryota > Metazoa > Chordata > Aves > Psittaciformes > Psittacidae > Psittacula > Psittacula echo. The sequence continues at coordinate 64,015,479 of NC_137735.1, forward strand.
CACTGTATTAAAAACGTGTAGTGCTAGGCTAAAGGTTTCAAGTACAACATTAGGTGGCAGTAGTAGACTCTTAACACCTTGTGGGTGCTTGTTAAATTTACTTTCAGGCAGTTTTATAAACTAGAGACAGATTTGGAGAAATTTTAATACAGAACATTTATGTTACATTACTATGAAGGGAAACAGTAGGAATGATTTTTCCTGAATGATCCATCTTTGATCGTAGTTAATAACAGTATTGGACAGAATCATACGAAAGCATCAAGGTTAAAGTGGGTGCATTGTTGTTGTGCAGTGCCAATATTGATATACCTGGTTTAAAATGGTCCATTCTTATTTTCCTGGTAAATGAAGGTGTTGGCTTTGTTAGGAGCTTGGTAACAGGAGAGAGAGCAGCTAATTAAGAAGAAAATGTAATGTGGTTTTCTGCTCAAGAAGTACCTGTTTGCTCTTTGGTTTTGCTTTCTGGGGTTGGTTTTGTTTGTTTTTTTCAACATGGAGGGAAAAGCAAGTCCAAAGTTGAAGCAAGATTAAAGATGATGCTTATCGAATAGGCTGGAGTAGAATCTTCCCTTCTGCGAAAGTGTCACTTGCATATTCATTGTCTGAAGTTACTTTAAACTTTGAGGTAAGGTAGCAAATGATTTTAAATCATCTGCATGTTGCTGGAAGGCAATGACCTTGCCTCTCATGAGTAGGTCTTCCCACAGTTCTTTGTGCTTTGTCTAGCTTTTCTGTTGCTTTATGGTTGATGTAGTGGGCAATATATTGAAGAAAAAAGATTGACATCCAGGCATTTTCTTTCCCTTTCCTTCCTATCTATAACCTCTCTGGGCCTGAGCCCTGTTTGTCATGATGTCACTGACTTCACATTCATGCTAATGTCATTAATTGATCTACTTTTCCAAACTATCAACAGGCTTTCCTATCAAATCTCTTCTTGGGATTCATGTTTTAATATGGTCTCACCTCCATGTGTTGTGTTAGTGATGGGAAAGTGGGAGGTGAGAGGCAGAGAATGAATTGCTGCAAAGTAGTATGTACAAGTTATTTTTCCTCAATTTTTTTCTCTTCTGGTCTATAGAGGCCTCTCCAAATCAGGACCATCTTTTTATCACACCCAGGATGTGTACCATGGTGTTGGCTTTTACTGTTTCTTGTTTGCCTTCAGGGGATTTGGCTGCTTGGGATTACTCATAATCCTATGAGATCCTTGTCCTAAAGAGATTTTAGTACTTATACTTCTCAAATCTTTGGCATGGGAAGTATTTGGTATTTTTGATGATCAGTACGTTTGTTTTAAGTTTCTGAATACGTGAAGGGGACATGGAGTCCAGCATGTGAATATTCTGTTGTTACTCAAAAGCATAATGGCTAAAATGAATCCATCTTTTCTGTGTCTGTTTTGTCCAGAAGCTGCATTCAGATTTTGTCATTGAGGGATGAAAAACATGAGGGTTTTTTGTTTGATTGGGTTTTTTTAACCTTGGGTTGACTGACATGATGTGAAATTGCATATAAGAACAGGGCGATTCTGGATAGCATAACTATTTTGTGAACAGATGTAAAATGTAGGGTGTTTATCAAACCTTTAATTGTTGAAATAACGTCTTGTTTAGCTTAGCACATTTTTCTTGGTGTTTATCTTGCATAACTACCTTACTGTTATGAATAGAAGATTTTGGGCAGTTACCAGCTTTGTACACACAGTTTTTCAGGTTCTTGTTAAGCATAAACTTAAAATTTTCCCTGAGATATGCCTAGTTTACTTGACTGGACTTTATTCTTCCTGGGACAGGCATTTTCTACTGGATAGGCATTATATGTTCTCATTGTTTTGGACATATTAAACAATTCCAAGATTACAAAATCAACATCTTAAGCAAAGGGAGGTCACATTTTGCTTGGTTTATAGTTCTTTCATCCTGGCTTTAGTGAACAAATCAAGTACATTTGTCTTGATGTATAGGTTGTATAACAGATGTGGCTTTTCCATGTGAAATGCTGGTTGTGGTCTTGGACTTCATTTATTTTTTTCTGTTGTAGTTCATTGAAATACTTTTCCCTGAATTTCCTTATTAGTTTTTGAAGTATTTTTTATCTGCCATTGGGAGAAATGACTTTAGATTCATAATCTAGATAATGATCTTTCTGGAAAGTAGAGCTTGAATGTGTTTATTCTGAGCTATTTTCTGCATACTGTAGTTTGGTAGTTGTACACTCAAAGAGTGACTCTTATATCTTAGGTCACTTCTTCCTTTTTATGTTAGATGAAAAACTCCTTGCGAAGAGAGATTTCATGTGTTTAAATTGGCTTTTTATTTCTAAGTGATGTAGTGCTATTTTGTACTTAAAATTATTGCTGTTATATTGACTTCTCATTAGTGTGGTCCTCCAAGGGAGGAAAAACCCCACACACTCTACGTGTAGTAAAAAGTTGCTGTATTCCCCCTGTTCTCAATCAGCTAAATGTAGAAGCATTTTACAAAAAAGCTTGAGCTATTGGATTAGTTTATATATTTTTTCAAAGGTAAATATAACTGGCAAAATGTAGAATTTGTGAGGATGTATTTGAATACTTTGAATACTGCCCTTTACAACCATTCCTGTAATCTTACACTTAATTCTATATGCCGAAGAAAGAAAACGTTATGCCACCCTGTAGGTTGCTATAAAGATTGTTTATGCAGCTCAGCATAGGACTTAAAATACGTTGAATTGGAGAATTTTGAAAAATGGACTGTACGCCACAGGAGACCGAATCATGCTAAAGTGCAAGGAAAGACTATACATCAGTTCAAAGGCTACATTATTCAAAAAAATACAACCATAAAAAAGGTAATAAGATTACATTCTCACACTTCATGGCTAGTAAGGTGCATTAAGCTGCTCAGATATTCATAACTTACTGTGACATTTGGGAAGATTACATTTTGCTGTGCACAGCCATTACTGCAGCTCAGATAATAACTAGCCAATGCATGGACCTGGATTATGATCCCTGTCATTGGAAACAAATTTGTGTTTTGAAGGTTGATCAGTTTCAAATCACCATTAGAAAGGGTTAATATGACATACTGTGGGTGTGTGTGTGCTTATGTGTATCTAATGGGTATGCATACATATAGTACATCAACTGCACCGTGCCTTTGGTGTATTGCTTTCTCTGTCAGTCTTTTGTCCTCACTTCCCATACAGGAAATGTTAAAATGGTGATTATTTTTACCATAGCATATTATTTCTAGAACGTACTTGCTGAAATGCTTATGTTTGCAGATTAGATGGGATACCTAATTTGACAGCTTCCTGGATGAGTGGTTACTGATAATAGTGTATCTAGCCAAAAATGAAAGATTGGTAATGTAGACTATAGGGTGAAGGTAAGGTCACCTCTAGTTGCTGTATATGTTTTTGGTGTGATAATTGATGGTTGGCTGATAGTTAAAACCAAATGCATAAAGAGTTGAATTTCTTGTTAAGAATTAGCAGGTGGTTTGTGGCTAGAATGTAACCTTCATCTATTCTGTCCATACACAGAATGCAGTGTTTTCTTTGTTTCTTACCTAGATGGTGAGAAAGAGAGTGGCTTCTTGAGCCATTGGGGAATACCTCAATGCTGTAGAGTATGATAAATTTAATGTGAAATGAAGTGTAACATTGCTCATGTATTTTGTATTTTCAAATGTTTTTTTCAAGTTGGGTTTTTTAAGGGGGTATACATATTAGTTTGCATTTGTTTTGCGATAATTCTGTGTTAATTTATTCTGCTCTGTGTTATTCCTCGAATTCTACCTTACAGAGCTTTCTTGTGATAGGCCTCTGCTCCATCTTTTGGAATGGGAAAACTGAGGCTTGAAGAATGATAAGGACTTGATAGATCTGTTTGAGTTGACAGCATGAGTTGATATAGAGAAGCTGGGAATATAATTCAAGTCTCCCCATTCAGTTTCTACAGTTTCCCTAGATATTAAGGAAGCATCTCATAGTAAATTGCATAATTTTCATGACCAAGAGAGGAGAAAATGGAAAAGTGTAAATTACTCTTTAGAAATTGTAGCCATGAGACATTGTCTATTCTGTCGTAAACACAGTAACTTTCTCTGCTTCTTGTGGTGTTTGGCATTACTGATTTATGCCTGGAAGACCAAAGATTGCTTCTTCAAAGTGACAAGATTTAGACACTTGAGGAAAATGTATGGTAATTTTAGTAGTTAATGAAGAGCATATATTCTCTTCTGTTGGGTAAGTTTATCCTCAGATCCTGATCAGCTTGAGAATAGCTGTCAGTGCTAATATGGAAGCAAGCTAGTATATGTATTTTGGGGCAGTTGCAACATGGTATGACTTCAGCAAGTCACAGTATTGAAGCTGTTAATGGTCAAAGCCTGTGAAAGGGGCACCACGTGGGACAAAAATGATATCTTTTATTAGATAAACTTATAGAAGTGAGAATGATCTGAAATACTTTTGATCGTGAGTCCATTTTGATCATTTGGGTCAATGCTATTCATATTTGTATGCTGATATATAATAAGTATTTTGGCAAGCATGGCACATTTTTCAGGTTGTTACAGTTCTGAAGTCCAAGAGAAGTTTAAAAAGTGGAGGGGGGGAATAGGGGTGGAGTTAAGTGATTACAGTTCATCTTTCCCTCAACTGGAATTTCTGAGTACATGAATTTCCTTCCCCTTCTCACCTCCTTGGTATGTGTATATGTGGTTAGTTACTCAGTGTGTGCTTAGACAAAAGCCTGCACCTAGGAGACATGAAATATTACAGGATTAAAGTGCCTTATCCAAAGCATAGTCAAAGGCTTCCAGTGGTGCTGCTGTTTCACATTCGTGCAAATACAGCAAACGTTTGCTTCCTTTCAGTATCTATGACTACTAATGAAACTGGCAGTTAATACTTAACCAGCTTTATTCAGCATCTCAAGAATGACTCTTAAGTGTTTAGAAGTGGCAATATTTCTGATGTGCATCAGCTCCTTTTGGGTAGAATTGTCCTCTTATTAAAGAAGTGTTAAGCACATGTGAAGGAAAGCTTTTAGGGCCACTCAGGCCATTTAAGATAGCTGACTTGGCTCTTTAACTGGTTTCAGAGCACTTACTTGTTATCTTCACTTTGCAGCTGTGTGGGGCAGCTCAGGACACCAATACCTTGAATCACCCAAATGTTGTTCTGTACCAATTGCCTGATAGTAGGTGAGACCTTAGGAGCCCCTTTGTTGAAGTTACTCAACAGAGCTTGAAACAGAGGAAGAACAATGCTTGATATATGGATATTGCCCTCATTATGTTTCTTTAATGTATTTGATAGCTTTCTTCTTGCAGATTAAACATGGAATGCTACTTTGATACAATTGTTTTAAGGTTGTTCTTTAATCTTTTGTCTGAAAGCTTGTTGGGGGTCAGTTTGACTTGGAAATGAACTTCATCATCCAAGAAAGAGAGGCCATCACCTGCATGGTAGACTTGCTGGACAAGTGTGACATCACCTGCCAGGCTGAGGTGTGGAGCATGTTCACAGCAATCTTGAAGAAAAGTATACGCAATCTACAAGCATGCACAGAAGTGGGGCTTGTTGAACAAGTGCTCAAGAGGATTGATAGAGCTGACAACATGATTGCAGGTACAGTTTCACTCAGTGTATGACTCAAACTGAATTTCTTTATGTAAAATCTCATGGAAAAATTTAATAAGTGATAGAAATTTGACATTGCATTCTATTAAGCAATTATAGTGCTGTTTTTTTTTCCTTTTCAGATCTCTTAGTGGATATGCTGGGTGTGTTGGCTAGCTATAACTTGACAGTTCGAGAGCTAAAGTTATTCTTCAGCAAGCTTCAAGGACAAAAAGGGAGATGGGTAAAAGAAAACACAAAACTGGAACTTTTTTTGTATTGTTGCTTATATTTCTTCCTGTAGTTCACAAGTTAAAAGACTGTTTAATAACCTTTATAATGAACAAATTGTAAACATATCAAGAAATACAGGATGCTTTCTGGTATTACAGCAGTGAATCTTTTTACTTGCAAGCAATTAAAATACAGAGTAGAATAGTGATGAAATTAAACTTCCTCCTGGATCTATGGACTGGGTTGATCTGTTTGAACACCTGGGAATAATACGGTGACTCTAAGCAAGTGTTTTTATACACGTTTTTATTTTTGTAATTCCAGTTACGTGAAATTGAAGGAAAAAGGTTAATTTTTTTTTTAACTGCAAAAGAGAGGAATCTATAAAAAATGTCTACATAGACAGTGTGCTCCTATTTTCACATTGTTCTTCTTTACCTGAAGATTGAATATATTTATCTGATTAGGGAGATGAGAATTTGTGGCAGAAATTGAAATGAAGGAAATAAGCTCTAGCTGAAAAAATTCATCACGTGTGCAGTAGAAAGAAGAAGAGGGTCTCATTTTACTGTTTACTTGTTTCACCTTCCCTGAAGTAAAAATGTGCATGTTGTAAAGGCCACCAGATAAAGTTTTCTTTAACATAAACTTTTTTGGTTTTTTGCTGAAATTGGGACCTGTTGCACCAGTCACTTTACCTGCTTTGCATTTTAATTTTTAATTATCTCTGAATGCTCCATCTAGTGTGGGGTGTCTCTGCCCACATCAGATAATTAAAAAATTCAATATAAAAGCCAGTAGGCACAAATAATAAAGCAGATTTTAAAAGACCCTTTGATAATCCAAATAAGTTTGGAAATCTTAACTTGCTCTAATAAAAATACTTGAAACTTAATAGAGGGTTTAAACTTAATAATTGAACATACAGAGTATATTTAACCATAGATGAATTAAAGTTGTCTTTGTAACACTAACTTTTTCATTTCCTGTCTCTCTGCTGTTTGTATTTAATTTCCTTTCTTTATTAAAGACTAAATATAGAGGAAAGGAAGAGAAAAATGTCACAGTTGCATTGCTAAGGAGTTGCACAGCTCCATAAATCTTAAAATCAGCAGTGCTGTAAAAGATACAAAGTACTTGGCTACAACACAAATTACCTAGTTGAATTGTATAGTGCTGAAGACATCTAAGCAGTTCTCTGTGTTTCCTCCTCAATTCTGATTTGGGTTCATGAAGCACTATTTATCTGACTAATTTTTGGTACATTTGAAATACTTGTAATGGATCATGCAATGTTTAGTTCTGCATACAAGAAGGGTAGAAAGAGCACTCTGATTTAAAACTCAGAACTGTAAAGTCATAGTTTAAGAATGCTTTCCACTGTAAAGTTATGAAATGGTAAAAGAAGACGCATGAAATTGTTCTGTCACTATAACCAGTATTTGCTGTACTTCTGTTGTTGTGAGCTCATGTACTTGATCTGGAGTTTATAGTTGCTGAGTATTACAACAAAGTCCTCACAGAATTAGGGTGGTCGTGGGGAAGTGTTAAGTATTCACACTAACTGAGCACTCAGTTTAAGTGCTCAAGACTGCCCTTGAGACTTGAATCTTTCTCCATGGGCTTATATGAAGGGATATATGTAACCAAAACCACTTTAATCTAGTATATGATTGTAATCCTGAGGAAAATAAACTCTGCTGATCCACCCTCTCCCTTTTGCTAGGTATTTCCCATCTCCTTTGTGCTGGCCAGGTTTCATACAGCACAGTCCAAACCTGCTGTAACTGAAAATTGGTTTGCATTTGTTTTACCGAAGTCAGTTTTCAGCTGGATCAGTTAATTTTCTTTAGATCACTGCCAATTCACACTAATGGTAGCACTGATGGTAATGAACAGCTCGAGGGGGGAACCAACATTCAGGGTCAGTTTAGTTTATGCTGGATGAAAGTAGCTCTGGCCTCTTAATTTAGTTATCCATTTAATTTATCCTTAATTTAGTTATACAATTAATTGTATTTTTATGCATTTACTGGATATTGTGTGAAGGTATCCATAATTCTTTGTTAATGTTGTTTATTGAAAGGGCTAAGTGTCTTAGGGTATTGCTCAACTATGTGCCAAGCTTTTAAATTTGTCAAAATTGTTTTTTGTGTGAATAGTATTTTCTTTCTTATAGGTGTGTTTTATTTATTTACAAGTGTAATTCTCTTTGTCAGCCACCACATGCTGGGAAGTTACTGTCTGTGTTAAAACACATGCCTCAGAAGTATGGACCTGATGCCTTCTTCAACTTTCCAGGAAAAAGTGCTGCAGTATGTAGAAATTTTAAGTCTCTTATTTCTTCATTTGTTGTTCTCTTATGGCCATTGGTTATTCTCATTTGTAGTGTTCGTTTGTCTCATTTATCAATGTCATAGAAGTAGAGCTTTAATCAGAATTTTTTTTTCTCTGCCTGACACCTACATATGCCTAAATAAATCATAGAATCATAGAATGCTTATAATAAATGTGCATTATTGCTATAGAAGGACAAATACTATTACAAAAAGAAAAGCTATAAATGAGGCTTTTTATTTTTTTTTCTCTCTAGGCTGGTTCAGGTAAATTTTGCTGCAGTAAGAATCTGCCTGCTTTTCGCTCCCGGGTTCCTGTGGGAATGGTGCTTGTGTTATTATCCAGTATGAGAGTGTTTTTGTGGTGGGTTGACCTTGGCTGGATGCCGGGTGCCCACCAAGCTGCTCTACTGCTATCCCTTCTTATGTGGACAGGGGAGAGAAAATGTAGTGAAAGACTCATAGGTTGCATAGGGACAGGGAGATCACTCAACTGTCACCGTCAAAAGCAAAAGAGACTCAAATTGGGGAAATTAATTTAATACCAATCAAATCAGAGTAGGGTAATGAGAAATAAAAACAAAATCTTAAAACATCTTCACCCCTCTCGTGCTTTCTTCCCAGGCTCAACTTCACTCCTTATTTCTCTACCTTCTCTCACCAAGTGTCACAGAGTGATAGGGAATGGGGGTTGCAGTCAGTTCATTGTACCCTGTCTTCGCTGCGCCTTCCTCATCACACAGTTCCCTGGCTCCAGTGTGGGGTCCCACCCACTGGAGGTAGTCCTCCATGAACTTCTCCAACATGAGTCCCTCCCACAGACGGCAGTTCTTCACAGACTGCTCCAGCATGGGCTACTCTCTCCGTGGGCCACAGGTCCTGCCAGGAACCTGCTCCAGTGCAGAATTCCCATGGGTTCACAGCCTCCTTCGGGCATGCCCCTGCTCTGGTGTGGGGACTTCTAGGGACTGCAGGTGGATATCTGTCTGCTTCACCCTGGACCTTGATGTAGAGGCACAGAGCCACAGCCTGCCTTACCGTGGCCTGCACCACAGGCTGCAGAGGAGTCTGCTCTGCCACCTGGAGCACCTCCTCCCTTCCTTCCTCATTGACCTTGGTGTTTGCAGAGCTGTTGCTTGCACGTGTTCTCGCTCCTCTCTCTGTCTGCAATTGCTCCTGCACAGTAACTTTTTCCCCTTCTTACGTACATTATCCCAGAGGCACTACCACCGTTGGTGATGGGCTTGGGCTTGGCCTTGGCCAGCAGTGGGTCTGTCTTGGAGCCAACTGGCATTGACTCTGTTGGACATAGGGGAAGCTTCTGGCAATCTCTGAAGAGAAGTCTGGAAACTTTTTTTTAGTGAAACCACAGAAAGTGTTGAAGTGGCTATACTTGCAGCAGATGATGTGAATAACATATATTGGTTATAAGAATTTGCTGAGAAAATGTGGATCGTAGACTTATATAGATTGAATAATACTGAAAGGGGATTAAATTTACCAATGATTAGTCTTTTCATAATTGTTCAGGTGACTGATTAATTTTTAAATTATGATGTTCACTTGAAAAAGAACTAGGAACTGAATAGGTAGTTGGAAAACACTGTGCAGAACCTTCTGTAGAAATTCAAGTATATCAACACTTTTGCTCCTAAAATCATAGGATGAAATAGTATGTTCAAAATTTCATGCTTAATTCAGAATAAGATGCAAATAAGATTTATCAGATGACTGTTTCCAGTTTTCTTCACATAAACCCATTACCTTTCTGCCTCAGTGGCTTGAGATTAAATTTCACCAACTTGATGACATAATTCTTTTTTGGAATGAAAATTTGAGACTGAGAAGTGCAGATTACTAGAAAAATGATTCTGCACTTGTATGTTTGTCATGTGCAACAGAACTTGGCAATAGATAATGTTTTTGTTCTCTCTGGCTATTCATGTACTGGTTTTGTATTTGACTTCTAGTAATTGTGTTGAATGCTTGAACTGTATGTGATATTGGGATGCCTCAGTAACCTTAGGGTGAATATTATTATGTTTTTGTTTAATTAAGAGGTCATAGAAACTAAGTATTTAATATAATTGCTCCGAGATCCATTGTGAGTTAAACCAAATGATAGTGCCACCAGTTCCCAAAAGTTGGGCTCAAAGACATGCAGACTGATTAGTTACCTGGTATAGAGAAGGATTTATAGCATTTTGTTTGGACAAGGATAACTGAATGGAGCATGGGAGCGTAATAAGGCGTCTGGCGACACTCGAGTTCTTTGATGTTTTTGTTCACTGGTATTGATCAACTGGACAGCATCTTTGATCAGTGGTTATGGCAATCTTAGTTGAAGCGTGTATTGCAAATCTGCACAGCAAAACAGTGGAAAGTTAATAGTAATGTTAATAGAACTCCAACCAAATAAAACCCCACTGTTTGAAACAGAGGGTCCCACGACACAGCATATAACTTAAGAGCTTTTGAGCTAACATAAACACAGTGTTTGATATGAAGATTTTGGCTGGTGGAGATTGTATTACCTTTCTTTTAAGGAAGTTTATAGCTGTCATAACTGGAAGGCTAGGTAGACATGAGATTTCAAGAGAGAAAAGAATCTGTTAAATGAAATGTATGTGATTTTCATTTTGTGGCTAGCCTTTTTTATAATTAATTATTTTCCTGAATACCAACACTATGTGAAACTAAGTTTATAAATCTGACTATTCTGTCAGGTTGCCACAAAACCAAATCATCTTGAATTTGCATTTTAAGGAATTTTCATGCTGTAAGGTTTCCACTAAAGCATTTAGTTTTTGAACTGTAGTTTACTATTAATAATCTACTTTGAGATATAAAGACCAGTTTTTAAATATTTAGATTAATTATTTTAACAATGGATTATAAAAAGCACAGAAGTTAGGCCAGATTTTTTAGTATAGAGAAACTGTAGGTCTTTGTAGTGTACACATTCGTATCTGTGTATCAGTATACATTTGTAGTGTCTATCTTAAGCTGTATACTCACACTATGGTGATGTTGATTTTTCTACTTGAATAACTTTTTACTTTCTTTAGGCTATTGCCTTACCTCCTATAGCCAAGTGGCCGTATCAGAATGGTTTTACTTTTCACACTTGGCTAAGAATGGATCCTGTAAATAATATCAATGTGGATAAGGATAAGCCTTACTTATATTGGTGAGTATTATGTAAAACCATATTTCTGATGTTCAGTTTCTATTAATAGTTTAACGATTTCTGCTTCCATCTGTGCATGTGCTGATTTTGTTCTAATTTGTTAGTTTCCGAACAAACAAAGGACTTGGTTATTCTGCTCACTTTGTCGGAGGCTGCTTGATTGTAACGTCCATAAAATCAAAGGGAAAAGGTTTCCAGCATTGTGTTAAATTTGATTTCAAGCCACAGAAGGTGAGTAAAAATAATAAAATTTTTCAAACTGGTTTCATGAATTAGAAAATGTAGGCTAGGAGGAAGTGCTGTAGTTGTTGATTAGGCTTATCTTTCTGTAGGAGAACAGATACACTGGAATGAGCAAAACACATTTGTGTTCTGAATTCTTGTTTCTTTTTAATTTTATGTATGAAATGTTTAAGAAAGAGCTAGAAAATGCAGTTTACCAAAAGTTTTATGAATCTGTTTATACCGTGTTTTCTCCCACCTCTAGACGTTCTCTTCTCCTTTTCCTAAAAGGTTTTGCTAAGGCTCCCCTTAATGTCATTACTCACACAATGTGGAAAAATGCAGTTTTATTATAAGAAAGCATTATTACTAACCCAAATCTAATTTTCCTGATCAAGCTAGGACCATTAATAGGAGTTTGGTCATCTTGCATGTTGGAGAAAAGCAGATTTATTCTTTAAAGAATGTTATACTTGATGTTCATTCAGGTTGTCCAGAAAATAGTTTAGTTGCATTTGTATCTTTTTAAATCTAATAATTAAAATATGAGTTTATTTTTATCACTGATGTTCAAGGCTAGCTTGCCTATTAAGCAGTATTATGCTATGTTGAAAATGTTTCCTTTTTAAATTAGATATTCTGCTAATGTTTCTGGAGCAACTGGTGTAAAGGTTTTGTGGGAGAACAGGCCTCCTCAGGAATTTCTTATCAGTAATCCCCTGCTGTAAATATGGATTCTGTTTGTGATAATTTGACATGCACAGCCTTTGAAAGTCTGTAGTCTGGAGCCATCCTTGCTCTTTGGAATGACAACATTTGCAGTAGTCCATCATGCTAAGAGTAATCCAACTTAGAAATTATTTACACAGTGGTTTCAGTGTAAATTAGGTTTGGCATTGCCATGAAGATTTTTTGAGTTCTATGCCATAAATATCTCTTAAGCTTCTGTGTCTACCTTTTGTTGAAAAAATAGCATATTATCCTTTGACCTAGCTATGTAAGAAAACTCACCAACGACTCAATCTTTTCTACTTAAAATAAATCTTTCAATCCTAATTTAATTGAGATAAATAGTTGAGTTTATTCTACTATGCCCCACTTTCATGCTTAAGTGCCTATATAGTTATATTGATTGTTTTCTTATCACTTAGTGGTATATGGTTACTATAGTGCACATCTATAACCGCTGGAAGAACAGTGAACTTCGATGTTATGTGAATGGGGAGCTGGCATCTTATGGAGAAATAACATGGTTTGTCAACACTAGTGATGTAAGTGATCTCTGTATACTGATCTCTGTAGTTGATCATCTTGATGGATTAAGTAAATATCCTTTGCCATTTTTTTTAATAAACCTCCCCCATTTTATGCATGTTTAAAAAATGTTGATATTAAATTAGAAATTGTTTGGTAGAGGCATAGATTCTGCTTTTATACATCTCAGCTTAGAATTTTTCTGCTGAGATGCTCAAATGCTTGTTTTGTGTAAAAATAATATTCCCTGAAAATATGCATATTCTTTGCATAATTTGCTTGTGTAGCATAGATTAAACCCTGTTACTCTGTTCTGTTTCATTTTCAGACATTTGACAAATGTTTCCTGGGTTCTTCAGAAACAGCAGATGCCAATCGAGTGTTTTGTGGACAAATGACATCTGTTTACCTTTTTAGTGAGGCTCTCAATGCTGCTCAGATCTTTGCCATCTATCAGCTTGGTCTCGGATATAAGGTATCTTAGAATTGACTGTAAAGTTTCCAAAGTTTAATTCTGATAAGACTCTTTATGTTGGGTTTTAAGAATGTTGTGGCACCTCTGTGTCCTTCTAAAAATGTTCTTACTGTATAATCTCTTTATTAAACTCTTCCATGTTTCTTCTATAAGCCTGTGTATCACCTCATAGGCTACAAGTATGCATTAATTCAGTTATTTAATTAAATTGTTTAATTCAGTTATTTAATTAAAATATTGTGTTCCTGTTTACTTCTCAAAATTTTCAGGTTGGTCGTTGTGAGAGGGAGAATCACTTTTTCATTAAGGCTGAAACCTGAAAATCATGTATGATGTATTTGTTTTAGAAATGTAGCTTTATAGATGATTGTGCTAGACAGGTTTTTTTTAAATGTGTGACATTAGTGCTGAGGATTAGTTTTGTTGCAGTGATTTATTGTTTGTTTTGTCGTAGCCTGAGGAGTGCTAATTGAAGACTGTTACTCGCTAGCAGCTGTACAAACATACGCTAAAAAGATGGTTCCTATTCTGTCTGCTTCTCAATTATTCCTTCTGAGTGAACATTGCTGACTCATTCTGTTTCCTAGCTAATGTGTTCCTTTTACATTACCCACCATTTTGGCAATGTCGCTCTTCAGGGGTCAAAAAGAAAAATTCTGCAGTTTTATTTCTGTAGGATTGACTTTGAGTCAATGTTCTTAAGAGACTTTTCTCAAAATATTGTTAGATTGAAGAGGCAATATTTTAGTCATTTTTTGGCAATAGCTGTGTTCTGAACTGTACTTTCAATGTGTGTATGTATAATCTGTTTTTTTTCTTTTTTCTCTTCCTCAACCCTGCTCCCCAATCCAGGGAACATTCAAATTCAAGGCAGAAAGTGATCTCTTCCTTGCTGAACATCACAAATTGTTGCTGTATGATGGCAAACTATCCAGTGCTATTGCTTTTATGTACAATCCAAGGGCTACAGATGCACAACTATGTTTAGAGTCATCCCCTAAGGATAACCCGTCTATTTTTGTTCATTCACCACATGCCCTCATGCTGCAGGTATATTAACATTTTCATAGATTTGGAGGATACAAATGATTTCTGTTTGAAATCATAAAAATCAAGTTTGATAGGGACTTGGAGAAGATAGAGAACTGCTGATAGCTTGAGTTTTTTTGGGGGTTGTCCCTCGTGCTACCTCCCCTGTTCCCTGAATTAATATGGACACACAAGAATCCTAAGAAAAAGGTTGATTTTATCAAAGCTGTAACATAAAAAAAAAAAAAAAAAGTAATTATTACAAAGACTGTGTTAACTTGAAGAGAAAAATCCTTCTTCCTCATTTCTGACATCTGTTCACTCCTCTAGTGATACTACCTATCTCCATCCTTTGCTCTCTTGTCGTGCTACCCTTTTATTCCCTATGCCTTGAACCCCTTAATCTTTTTTTTTTTATTATTTTTTCAGAAGCTTTTCATGTATTCTGTTCTACAGTTTCTCTGTTACTAAAGACTTGTTATAGAAATTGAAAGGTACTTCCTGTATAATTCATCTGAATGTCTACACTGTAGACTGTATCTAAAGCAATAGGTCAGCTGGCCTGGGCATTTAGTTTGGCTGTGGCAGCCAGTTTACTACTTGCTGTTTCTTTGTGTTTGGTAATAATACAAGACTTGTACTGAAGAAATTTCAAAGTGTTTCTAATGAACTTTTTAGCTGTTTCTGAAGGAGATTTCAATATTTCTTAATTCTTCTTTGTCAGGATGTGAAAGCAGTCTTAACACATTCTATCCAAAGTGCCCTGCACTCCATTGGAGGAGTGCAGGTACTTTTCCCTCTCTTTGCACAGTTAGACTATAGGCAATACTCATCGGACCACATTGACACAACTGTTTGGTGAGTGCATGTACTTACTGTGTTCTGTTCTTTGTTTAAGAAAATTACCTCTTGCTTTATTAAGTGGTGTAGTAGTTTTAATTGTCTTGTGCAATGAGTTATGTCTAGCAACAAGAAGGTGGCCTTGTTACAGGCAGGACCTCAAAGTGATGTGCTTATTTGTACCAAATTTTCTTTGAAAGTTCACACAGAATAAAAAATATGTATGCATATTTTCTACTTCAGAGCTTTTTTGTGTAACAGAATTACAGACAGTTCTCTTGAGCTCACTCCTGTCCTGGAGAAAATGTACTGGGGAAGCCTTCAGACTTTTTTGGAAGATAACTATTACTCAGTGTTGCTGCCAGGCTTTTTCTCTTTCAGCTCAGTCCAACTTTGGAACATCCATACACAGAAACTGGTGCAGCCTCCTAAGTTAAAGAGTAGTATTAATAGCAAAGTGTTTGCTTTTTAGAATTCTGGTGTAGTTTTCTCTGTTTCATTGCAAAACAGTTTCATGACTGTTTAAAGATGATCTACATCCATATTGCTGCTATGAAGGGGTGGTCACAATGTTCCTTCAGCCCATTTGTGCATTCCTGGGCCTCTCCTGAACTGGCTCAGACTTGGGCATTATGTGATGAATCAGAGATCGGATTCAGCTGGGAACTGAATCAGAGGGGTTTTCAGCTGGTCAGGGTCTTGATTTGTAGCCACTGGGGGGTGGTGGAGGGCACAAACATTCCTTCTGGCAGCAGCACAGAATTGAATTAACTTGAATCAATACTAAAGCTATGTTTAGAAAAATATTTCCAGTATCTGCTTGTTTGAAAGCAGTGGGAAGTGGAATGGCTTTTGTTACTGATCTTGCCAAATTTTACAAATGAAATACAAAGCAGAGAGGACACGCTTAACTGTTGCCTTTTTGCAAGAATGTATTTTTAGAAGAATTTTGCTATTGCACGGTTGTATCAGAATCCAGAATTATGTTAGAAGTGCATTAATTAAAAGCAAGAAGATGGAGCTTTCAACGTGTAGTCTTGCTTTTTGTTTTAAAAATCCTCATCTGAGCATTTATATAACACATTAAATGTATCCCTGGACTGTGTGATGAAAGTGTTAATTTGGAAATACTTTCTGTCTCATTGTAACTCTTTAAAACATTTTTCTTTACTAAAACGTTATGTTTTTCAGTTCTACATTATTGGCTTTCATCATGGAGTTGTTGAAGAACTCAATTGCTATGCAAGAACAGATGCTTTCCTGTAAGGGCTTCCTTGTGATAGGTTATAGCTTAGAAAAGGTAGAGAAATTTTTTCTTCATGTTTTACATTGTTGTTGAATTTTTTTGAGAGAAATATTTTTCCTAGACTGTTGCAGGGCTCTTCCTTAAGCACATCTTCTTTTACAGTCTTCCAAAGCCCATGTTACCCGAGCTGTACTAGATCTTTGCCTTGCCTTTTCAAAATACCTGAGCAACTTGCACAATGGGGTGCCCTTGCTGAAGCAGCTGTGTGATCATATTCTCCTTAATCCTGCAATATGGATTCATATTCCAGCACAGGTAAAATTGCTTATCCTTATATATGAAATATCTTGGGATGTAGCTATTTGGGAGTGTTGAGAATAAGCTTGGACTCTCCAAGCATTATAGGTCCTGGCTCCTCAGCAGATGTCGTACAGGAACTGTTTTCGGACTCTGCTTTTCGGCATGTACCTGTCCAGTTTTGCAGACTCCCAAGGTTTTAGACTTTGGAAACCTGCAGTATTCTCCAGAGCAGAGTTGGGAGTGACTTCTGGAGTCCTTGACCCAGCCAGTGTTGTAGACTGAAAAGGAATTTTGGCTGGGTTAGTTAGCAAAAAACCCATCAATAAATTATCCTGGGTTTCAGATTTGAAGTCTTCATTTAGATTGATGTGTGCGCTGCAGAGTATTTTTGCTTTGGTGAATCTGTGTTCTCCGAGAGTGAACAGTTTTGATGGAAACTCACCAGTTGCTTCAACCTGAAACCTTTTGACAGATTTTTCTGATCCCATCCATAAGGGTTTGTTTACCATTTCCAAAACTGAGACAGCAGTAACAGTGCTACTGTTGAAGTCATTGTAAAACATTTATTTGCTGCAGCTAAATTAAATTTTAAGCATTATTCAAGTCATTATTTCTCAGAAGAAAAATGGAAATATATGTAAATAATCAAGCCTGTAATGAATACTTGAGCCTATAATAAATATGCACTTAGTATAACACTTCCTGTGTGACCCTATTCTTAACAGGGAGGTTGCACTAGATGATCTCCAGAGATGCCTTCCAATCTCAGCCATTCGCGATTGTGTGAATACCATGCTTTCTTGCTCCTATGAGTGTGGACCAGCTTAAAAAACCAACAGCACTCTAGAAAGAAAATGAAAGTTTTTATCAGTTTGCAAAGGTTTTAAGAGCTTTGTGATTGAGCTATGTAGCGAAAATGTATTTCTTTAAGACATTTTAATAGATGAAATTCAAGAATGCAGTTGTCTGATATGGTGCATTTTTGATGTAATGATTTTCAATCTCCTGATTGGGTGTTGCAGGTTCAGCTGATCCTGTACACTTACCTGTCTACTGAGTTCATTGGCACTGTTAACATATACGGTGCAGTCCGGCGAGTTGGGACAGTTCTTCTGGTCATGCATACCCTAAAGTATTATTACTGGGTAGTGAATCCCCAGGATCGCAGTGGTATAACTCCCAAAGGCATAGGTATGTATTCATTTCTAATCTCACAAGCGATGTTTGTTTTAAAGAAAATGTTGTATACAGTATATAGAACAGAACCCTAACTGTTCCAAAAAGAATTTTATTTTAATGGGGTGGGTTCATTGTAACAGTCCAAGCACTGTGCTTTTGTCCACAGGGTTGGTTGTTTTTTTTTTTTTAAAAGCTTCTTTTCCTAGTCTAATGGAAACTTTCTTCAGCAGCGATATCCCCTGTCATCAAAGACCTATGTGTATTAATACTAGATAGAACTGGTACAGAACTGATAGGGTTTGGGAAGTGTAGAGTTGTGCCTGAGAATGTGGTCTCTTTACAGAGCTTGTTCAAATACTGGACAGTCTTTAATTGCTTTTAATATCTGTTGATGATAGCAGGATAGCTGAAAGCAAGCATATACTGGGTTTATATGACAGGTGTAGGGATCTGAACTTGTTGGAAAACTGCTTAATAAACGTGCTTAATCCAGACAGGGAGCTCATGGTGAAAGAAGTAATGAGAAACTTAGAACAGGTGTTTAGTACTTGTCATTGGCACAGAACATAGGACAAGAGTACTGGTTCTAAGAAAGAAGCAAAGGGAGTAGCTGCTTGACTAAGAATTCCAATACTCTAAAAGGAACTAGAAGTGAAATGTGTTCCAGCATAACATAAACACATGTGGGTGGAACTGGCACAGATAAGGGAATTAATGCTGTTTGGAAGTATGACTTTACAACTCTTCTAATTGTAGTTTTGTGGTTTATGGGTTTGGGCAGACAGCCTTGGCAAAGGGGGAATAACTTAGATCTCTACTCATTCCGGCAATGAAGAAGGGCTCTGGAATTTCAGAGAAAGCAGCAGGTGATGAAAGAGAGCTAGATGTACTGGGAATGAGAACTCCTTAGCTGTGTCTGACTTCCTGCTGCCCCCTTCCCAAAATGCCCAACCGTTCCTGTTTGAGGATTGCAAAGATTGTTCTGCTGTATTTTGCATTCTGTAAGGAGCAACACGTGTGTTTTCTCCTTTATTTTTAGCGAAGACATGGATTTATTTTATTAGTTTCTGAACTAATTTATTGAGCCTGAGGCAAGAATATGTGTAGGATAGTCTTACTAATACAGTTTAATGGCTTATTTTGACTAGGCTGGTCTGTATTGAAAATAACAGTTCTTAAATATGCCTGTGGGCCTATACTGTGTAAAAGCAGACTGTATGATCACTTACTTTTGCTAGTTGATTTGCTTTTCAATGATGATTAAGACCATAAGAACCATGAACTTAAGAGCAAACATAAAAATTGTCCTCAGAAATGTATTTGCAACAGCTCATTTGCTTTCTATATGAAAGCTTTTACTTGGCTTTGACATTTCATTCCACCTGTTTTGTTAACCTTGCCTCTCTAGGGAATTACTCAGTGTTTCAGCATTTAAAATGTTCCTGTGAAAGTCTGTTTCACTCAGGAATGGCAGAAGCAAGTCCTTTTGACTTTGAGTTAACAAATAAAGTCATGGCATTTTAAGATAGATTGTTGTTGTGTATATAGCCAGTGTGTAATAATGGCGTGTAGTTCTTCCTTTGAGCTTTAGCAGAACTTTAAAAACAATTGTAAACTGCAGAAATTTGAAATCTGGAAATTCTGACATAAAGTTCTCATGTCAATTTTATTCCTTGCATGAAGTTGGTTCATAGGCACTGCAAGGAAGTGTTAAAATAATGAAAAGAATTTAGAGGGGTTTATAAAACTATTTAATAAAAGCTTTAGTAGAACCTCACTGGTTGGTCATTTTGCTAGTAAGCAGTGAAGAAATGCATTACTGTTTTGTAGTGGGGAAAGATAACTTTACTTACAATTGTGCCCTCTTCATCCGGAAATGCATTTTACTTTTCTTTTTGTGAAAATGCATACTAGTCAAATAAGAACTGTTTATTTGTATTTCATTTATCTACTTTCCTTCTTTTGTAGAGGGGCCACGGCCTACTCAAAAAGAGATTTTATCTCTGCGAGCATTCTTGCTGATGTTCATTAAACAGCTAGTGATGAAGGTAGGATAACTTTAAATCATGATAAAATATCTAAGTTTCCTTTTGTAAAGAAATGCTCTTAAATATAGCTTTTTTCTAAGAATATTGAATTTTGTAAACAAATTAAATAGAAATACCATGTAAAGTTCATCTTTTTGTTTTGGGTCTTGCCACAGACAGCAGTGCTAAAGATGCGTTTTTCCTCCTTTTAAGGTGTTTTTATTTAAAGTGAAGCAGTTAAATCAGGAACTTAGAAATGTTTACTGCTGGGAAAATAAGTATTTTGTTTCATTGTGAGTTTTTTTTTGTGGGTTTTTTTTGTGTGTTTTTTGTTGTTTGTTTATTTAGGTTTTCTTTTTTTTTTTTCTTTTTTTTTTCCTCTGGACAAGAACAATATCACCTGCATCAAAAATGCTTAGATTTAAGAGCAAACTTTGACATTAAATGCTGTGGGCAAGTGGAACAGGGGAGGATAAGAAAGACACTCTCAATAAGTTTCACAACTGCTAGAGGAATATTGAGATTCAGCAGTTCTACTACTTACAGACTCTTCTTAACCCTTTCCTATTGTAAGCTTAGACCTCCCTTCATCTCTTGTTTTGTAGGCTGACTTCTCCATGTTTGAATCTGGCTCCCTTTTCCACTCTTCCCTGTGTTGCCTAAGGGACTAGTGTGCTATCCATGCTCCTACCCTTAGCCCCAGCAGTTACTGTGGAGTAGTAACTACCAGAAAAGTTCTGCTGTTGACTCTTGTACTCTTACTTCAATTGCAGAGCGTCCAATTTAAAAAATCAGGGACAATTTAGCCATCAAACTCTAAAAGACTTTCATTAAGTGTTAGCTTAATCTTTTTTAATTTTTTTTTTTTTTAATTTGTCAAAGATTTTCAACTTGGATGGTTTTGGATAGAGTTTCACAAGGACAGTAAAAAGCCCATCATGAAAGGTTGATTATTCTGCAAATTTTCTATTTGTACAGTAGTGCAAAATATTTTTGGGAAATGAGAGATTTTCAAAAAAACCCCCAAAAGCCCTAGAAATGAAGAAGCCTGCTTTTCCCTACCCTCATCCTCTTAGAAACTGTTTTTATTATATTTTCATCAAAAAGACCTCAAGGCATGTTTTTGACATAGATGCCATAAATGATTTAAATTTCTGTCAACTTTCTAAAGTTGATAGCAACTGAAGATAGGATTCTGTAGTGGAAAATAAGAAGCAAACTCAGCTGTAGGCATGCCTAACAAGCTTATAATTAAACACCCAGGTCTACTTTTGAATCCTCTTTGCCACCTTAATGTCATTCTTGTATTAATAGGAAGCTGTCATTGAAATTGTCTTTATCAATTAATGTGTTAATCTAACAATTTCATGTACTGTATTAGTATCTAGCTTATTTTTATGCCTGTATTGGAGTTGTCTTAAAGCACTTTTATAATCAGCAGATATATTTTGGGTAGGGAAAAAGCTGCTTTCTATCTATGAAGCTATTATGGTACCAAGTGAAAACAAATTTGTCTTGTTGGACTTGCTCTGTATGTAACCATTGCTTGTAATAATGCTGTTTTGGAAGCAGTACTTTTGTGCTTGAAGAATGATTGTTAGTAACCTGATTTTTTTGGGTTTTTTTTTTTTGTTTTTTTTTAAAGGACTATGGAATAAAAGAAGATGAATTGCAGGCGATCCTCAATTATCTGCTCACTATACATGAGGTAATTTTTAATTTGGGGTGTGTGTGGGGGGAGCAGTGTAATGCTACTACTGTTTGTGACCACCAAATAGTGAAATATTTTCAAATATTACCTTCTTTATGCCACAAGATGGCTCTGCAGAGGAAGTAGTAAACATTGTTCAACTCTAGCGTAGTGTGCTGGATTGCCAATATTCCTGCAGTGATTTAAGCACTATGTTCAACGTTAAATTGAAGTTCATTAAGCCAGTAAGTCAAAATGCTTTCTTATGTTGTTCTGCAAACTGATTTACCAAGCAGAAAAACAGATGGTGAGACTGACTTAAAAAAAAAAAAAAAGACCAAACCTTGTTTTAAGCTGCCTAAGTAATATTTTTTGTTTTGTTTTTCTCTCCTTTTTATTTTGCTTCTTAAATAAAGCAATAAAATTGAAAACATGCATTAAAAAAATAAAGATGTATGTTAATGGCATCTAAGAGAAGTATATAAACTTAATTGGGAGAAAACGTTGGTTACCACTGATACATCTGCATCTTCATATTTTAGCACCA
The DNA here is from genome assembly GCF_963264785.1 of Psittacula echo. Lineage (NCBI taxonomy): Eukaryota > Metazoa > Chordata > Aves > Psittaciformes > Psittacidae > Psittacula > Psittacula echo. The sequence goes on from NC_137735.1 coordinate 64,037,670, forward strand.
GGAAAAGGCACTTTATGCCAGATGCAACATCAAAGACAAGGGAAATGGGGACATAAATCTAACTGATCTCATCTCTGTAAGGGTGCTTGAAATGGGTAAAATAAGGAATTAATTGAACTTCATTTCAAGCAGTATGGATTTTTTTTTTCTTCTTCTATTTACCACCTATATTTTCCTTTTATTCTCTGTGCTGGTTACTACTACTTGGTAGTACCATGGACAAGCAATTTAAATCATTCTGTTTCATATGGCGACATAAAAAATAAGAATCTTGGTAATGTGTATGAGTAGACCAAAGTAGCATAAGCTTTGTGTAGCCTTCAGATGAGGAGGTGATATTTTAACAATCCTAGGAGTTTGCGTGGTCAGGTCTAAAAGATCCGTGAAGTCTGAATCCCACAGGTTTGTGAGTTCTGAAAAACATCAACAAATAAGAGTAAAATTCAGCCTTCTCATAGAGCTCATTCATCAGTGATTGCACCTATAATGTAAGCTGATAATATAAGTTGAATACCGTTGTTCGGGGGGTGTAAAACTGGTTTTCTAATAGAGAAAGAATCAGACTATTTTTGTTCAAATTGTTAGAAATGGTAGTGTATTTTGTTTTGCTTTTTTTTTTTTTTTTTTTCCCTTTAAATAAGCTTTCATTTCAATACCACAAAGAATGGGAAAAGACAGTTGCATTCCTACTCCATAGGTGATTTTTAGTTATAATTAACTTGGGACAAATTAATAAGTGGTAGCTTAGAGTGCTTTAGACAAATAGTATGGAAGGCTTTAGTGTGCAGCTTGAATTACCCGTTTTAAATGTTGTCTGTGGCAGGTGATGGTATTTTTTTTCTTTGGGTGGACATTTATTAGAAGAGATTTTGCATTAAACACCACCTTGTGCCCCTGAAAGCATGCAGCGGTTCCTGTGCTGCTCCTGTGTAGTAAAAGAACAGGAAATATACATGCAGACAGATGAGTATGTGTGTGGAATGAAGTAACATAGTCCAGTAGTCCATTCCCTTACAAAGGCTTACATCACAAACACAAATGTATCACTACTCACTCTAAAAAAAGTTTTGGGATTTTTTGTAACATTTTCTCCTGCACTTGCCTTTCATTTCTATGCATCTTTTGATTCTGGCCTAATTGATTTGGGCCTTTGTTTACTGTTACTCTCCAGATGATTTGAAATGTTTTCTAGGGGTTCTTTTAGCCTAAGAAATGTTCTAGCGATATGCATTTTTAATTCAAATTTGTAACTTTCATTTAACAGGATGACAATCTAATGGATGTCTTGCAGTTGCTTGTTGCTCTGATGTCAGAGCATCCCAGTTCTATGATCCCTGCTTTTGATCAGAGGAATGGATTACAGTAAGTTTTAATTTTGTAAGTGGGCAAAAGGAAATAGTATTTTGACTGTTTTGCTGCTTTCTTGAATTCCCATGAAATCTAAAAAGTCCTTGTCAGTGTATGTGTTGCAGTGTTAGACTGCTCATCTTTGCGATTTTTTGTCCAGGAGATATTTGTGTGCAGGTGTTCTTTCGACAAGAGGTGATGTTGGATTTATTATCAATGAGGTTTTTTTTTTTTTTTTTTTTTAATGTTTCCAAGCTGTCAGTCACACTTAAGCAGGTAGTGATCAATTTGAGTTAGTCTATGCATTAATGTTAAGTCTTCGTCTACTAGTGCTTAGTCCTTAGCCTCCCATTCTTGCATATGTTTTAGAACTGAAAGTGGGCTGACAAAAATTGGTTCAGATTTCTTCTGATTTTCTTTATTTCTCCCTTCTCCCCCCCTTTTTTTACATGTAAAGCATTATTGGCATTTTGCAGAAGAAATCTTTTGTTTAAAGGTAGCGCTTTGTGGTATGGATTGTTCCCAGTCTCTTTTTGCTAACAAACAGAGAAGTATGGTTTAACATCACTGTGAGAGAAAAGTAGGGAAAGCTGCAAGTTCTAGTATCAGTAAAAGCGCAAGAGAAGATCTGCTGGAAAAAGGAGTTATGACTCTGATTTTGTGTTGTGGCTCTCAGAGGGTGGTCAAATTATGGGACTTTTCTAATCTAAAATGAACATGCCTGGACATAGTGGGGGAGGAATTGGAACAGGCAAACAAATGTAAGAACTATTCCTAGAAGGGTATATGGAGTAGTAATTCTCTTGCTGTGTAAAGGCAGAGTCTCATTTCATACATTTTATTGCACCTATTGGTTAACCCCTATTTATACATATATTTTTTTCAGTTGTCCTTTCTCAAGAGACGACATTCAGGCCCGTTCATAATTGTTTTCTCCCTTTTTAGTGTTAGGCTGACTTTTTTTACCTATTTTCTTCAGCTTTGACTTCATTTGTATGGTAATGTATTTTGCTATGGGAAACTAATAAAACCTCTAAATAATACAGTATTTGCATGTCATGTCGAGTCTCCAATGCAATATGTTTGTTTTTATTTAACAACTCGCAGTAGACACTTTCTTTTTTTATTAACTAGTATATGGGCAAGTCAGTATGAATAGTGGGTCCAGAGCGAGAAATCACTTTGTTTTACTGTCTTCTTAAATTTTTTGCTCCTGTATTGTCTCCAGTCTCTTAACAGGTTGTTTGTATTCGTATCGATATATCTACTTTTTGCAAGTAAAACACCATATTCTTGAAATTTAAAAATAATTTTACAAAGCTTTGTAAATATTTGGAGTTTTTTAATAATTTAAATTTAAGAAGTAACAAATCTACTAAAGAAATAATAAGGGGAAGGAAATATTTTTTTTTCTCTGTGCAGTTAGGTAACTTTCATGCTGTTCTGTTAAGACAAGCAGTAAAATGGATTATATTGCTTGGATGAACATTGTAACATGGGCTTGCTCATTTGTTTGATTATTTAGTTGCTGTGGCTTTCTCTAAGATAAGTTATTTGTTACAGATAACTGTGTTTTAATCACTTCTACGTTTTCACTTTAATTGTAGTATAGAACTGTTTTGATTTTGGTTTTGGTTTTTTCTTAGTTTAGGTAAGTAACGTTTTTAGGTATTTAAAAATGAAGGAGACTATAACTAGTGAGGAATACTCAATTATGTATAGATAAGGACTAAAAACTTAAGTGAGTCCTCTGAACTCTTTACAGTTGGCTGATCTAAAATGTGCTATTGTAACATGGGATATTTTTTAAAGGTTCAATAATAACTGAAATTAGATTTTTACTTTTTTTTTTTTTTAACCCTAATAAAGTGATATAAATTTCTTAAAAATTTTTCTCAGCAAATATTCACAGTAAAGGCTGAGCATCGTGCCTTCTGTGAAGTTCCAGCTTCATTTCATGGAGCATTAGGAAATTATTTTTTTTTTTCCAGAGAGAGCTTAGTAGTCTGCATTAGGTATAAGCTAAATTTTATTTCACAAATTCAAAGGTCTGTCCAATACTGTGAACCATTGCCCAACTAAAATCACATAGTGACATGGTCATAAGCACCTTAATGTCTAAAAAGTAAGCAATGAGTGAAATTAGATGCAATTGATGAATACATTTTGATGTCTTATTTTTTATGGGAGATTAACAAGGATCAGAAACTTCCATTTGTTATTTTTCCCATTGACAGGAGGCCAATGTTAAGAATTTTTCACTGTATAAATAAGCTATATTTAATGAAAGAATAAATGCAAATAAACTTTTGAGGAGCTAAGATTAAATACTAGTGTGATTTTACTCTGGGGAGCAGCAGGCATGGATACACATGATGAGATCTGTGCAGTGTTGCAGATTGAATTGGTAATGTAAAATACATTTAAAATTACTGGACACTTCCCACTGTAAGACTGTACTTTCAATTGTTTATTAATTTACTAGACTTTTATCAGTTACATTGACACTTTCCTTGCTGTGTTGGTTACACCCATTTTCTTTCTTGGTAAAACTTCAGCAAGAATATTCAGCTAGTCAAATCTAGTACTTTGCTACAGACATGCCCGTTGCTCTCTTCAGCTTTATTTTAAACCTTCTTAGTGGAGAATCATAACGGGGTGTAGAGCACAATTATAAGGAGGTGAAGAGCAGAAACCAATGGAGGTGAAATGAAAAGAATGCTGTCTGACTTGGTGTCTTCCTCTCTCCCTTCTGCGGGAGCAACAGTGTGTGCAGATGTCAAATATTAGTGCTAGTAATAAATCCCACTCCATACATGGCAATTTCTATCCAGCCACATTTATACCAAAACAACACTTAGTTTTCTGGATAAAATATCAGATTAAAACAGTTCTCAATATAGGGATTGTAGCAGCCTTTCATAGCATGTTTTATGTATTGATATTTGGGAGGAATTTAAATTTGACTAAAAATCTCTATATGTAATTATAAAATGAGAAATCACAAACTATTGTGACTTTAACAGAAATGTCATTCTGGTTTTTATAGTGTTAATAATTCTTTTAAAGCAGGATCAGATACAAATTTATTTGCAGTTAACCGAGTTAATTTGTCTTTCCAAAAATTGCTGTGTATTTCAATTATTTTAGGAAGCCTTGTGTTCTCTCCATTTAGGGTTGTCTACAAGCTTTTAGCATCACAAAGTGAAGGCATCAGGGTGCAAGCTCTAAAAGTGATGGGATATTTCCTAAAGCATCTGGCTCCAAAGTAAGTACTGGTTTAGGTCCTGAAACAACCCCCCCCAAACCAGAAGGAAAAAAGGTAGGTTGTGACACATATGTGACATACATTGTTTTGTGTATATGTTATTCGGTGTGTATATATACATGCATGTTTGTATGTAAAGTAAAAAAAGCCGTATTGGAGGTTAATCACTAAATATGCTTCATTGAATTGAAGCTACTGTTCTTCAAGTACTCTTCAATTTGTTTGTCATTAATACATTTCTGATATGGTGGAATTGCTTGTTATTGGCAACTTGTGTCCAGGCATTATCACTTCCTAACCAAGGTCATTTAATAGTTTGTTGTGGTATGGCTGTCTGTTTTTTAAAATGGTCTTTTTCGATAATTCTGCTGAAATTGGTAGCAGGAGTTAGACTGGTAAGATTTGGACCCTGCGTTACTTACTTAGAACTAGATTTAGTATGTCTCTAGCTGCCTACAGTAGTGGATAACTACTGAGATCGCTGTCCATGGTTATATTTTTGAATGAAATGAGGACAAAGGTGCCCTTTCCATAGTAGTTACCAAGAAATTCCTAAGGGTGTATTTCAGCTGTTAGGGCCCAGGCTGGGTGGACCTCATTTATGGATGAAAGCTAGCTGTCTCCTGTCTGACTTTGGGGATGACTTGTTTTTTCAGAATTTGAATCCTTACCCTTTTTCTTAACCAAAAGTGAAAGACCTGGAGAGCAAAAAAGAAAAAGATGGTTTTTGTAATTTCATATTTCTTGAGGCAAACTTCTTAAACTTTTTTCCCCTAAAGCAAGTTGAACACATAAGTTTATTTTATCTTCCTGTGCTATTTTAGGAGAAAAGCTGAAGTCATGCTTGGACATGGATTGTTCTCTTTGTTGGCTGAGAGGCTGATGCTTCAAACAAGTTTAATCACCATGACCACATACAATGTCCTATTTGAGGTAGTAATATACTGTAGTTAGGATCCAATCTTCCTAATTACTTGTAAGACATTGTTAGAAAATTGCTTACATATTTGTGCTGATATGTTCCAGATGACATTAAACCTTAGTGTGATGCTGCTGAGCGCTGCTTTTTTCTTTTTTTCCAAAGCTGACTACTTGAGATCCAGCCCTCCCTTAACTTGGTTATGCTCATTATGAACAGCTCGAGATAATGAGTAACCTGAGTGTCTCAAGCAGACACTCATATATATGTAGAATTTTATTATAGCAATGATCTTGCCTTATGATGATTGTTCTGGTTAGATTGAGGTTTCTTTTCCAGTGTATTTAAAATAACAGTGTGTGCTTAAGAGAAAAAAAAAAATGTAGTTCAGAGTAAAATTTTAGGGACAAAATGAAATAAATTATCAAGAAAGACAACAAATGAGGTTTTTTGAATAATTTTTAGAACTGTGGTGAAATAACAGTGGTGCTGTATGAAGGATGTTATCCAACTATTTTTCAGTAAGCTGTCTTTATGAGCATTGATATGACATCTTCTTCTTTCTTGCTAGATTCTGACTGAACAGATTTGCACTCAAGTGATACATAAACAACATCCTGACCCAGATTCAACAGTGAAGATACAAAATCCTCGTAAGAATGATACATGTTTCCAAATGCTGCCATAAGAAAAGTCTGCTCTAAAAAGAACATGAGAAGGCTTATTAATGACATCCATCAGTCTTAATTCTTATCTCAGTTTTACGTTGTCTTTCATGTTAAAAGAAAGATAATGTGCATTTAGTTGTTATTTAGGAAGTATGTGTCCATAGCCTTTTGAAAGAAGTTTTATGTGTCTAAATGTGTATGTAGTTCATAACTCACCCTTTTTGGCTGTGCAGTCATGTTATGAAATGGTTTTTCAAGACTTGCATGCACAGGATTCTTTGATTTAATACATGTTAAGGTTCCAGCAAAATTCTGATTGCATTATTTAGTAATGTCAGACTAAAATTACCTGAAATATGGAAACAGCCTTCGTCATAAATTACATTCAGTATGACAACACTAGATGGAAAGTAGTAAAAATGTATCTCCTCACTGTTTTGGTTAGCTTACTTTATGGGAAATATCTTGATATGAAACTTTAGATGTCTTTTGAACTAAGCGAAAATACTGATCTCCTCACCTGAATTATATGTATCATTAATGTGCTCTGTATATAACACAATGGACTTATGATAGCTTTGGGAGTTAATTTTTTCTGAGAAATAATAGATTTTTCACTTTCATAGTTGCTTTGTCATTAAAAGTAGATCATAGTTGTGAGTTTGCTTCATGTGGAAAGCTGGGGAAGAGAAAGGAAAGCAAAGCAGATACAGAGGAAAGGAATCTGGTTGCAGCATGCCGTTTGCCTTCTGGTAAATCTGTCTGAAGCATGAGATGCAGGAACATTTCTGTTTCTTTGTTTTAATATTTTTGAAGTTGACAGTCACTGCTGTGGTTAATACAGATTATTTGCAGTGTGAGGTATGAGTCTGGACTTATCTATGTCTAGAAGGCAGAGTTACTTCTAAAGTACTTCTTTAAGATCAGTGCTGATATTATCAGATGAGGAATTTCTCTTTTTAAAGAAATTGTCCAAGGTGAACTAAAAGTGTCGTAGCAACTGCGTTCAAATTGCAGCATCATTTATTTACAAAGTGTACTTTAAAAGAAAGTAATTAGAACAGTGACTGCCTCAGTGCTTCAGAAAGTAGAATATACCCATAATTTTGATTGTCTCCTAAAGCAGAGAAAACATCATGCTCATAAGAGATGAAATTTTGTATCAGGAGGGTTTTGTCCCCTTTCTCAGACTTTTATTTTATAGCAGAAGTTGTTAGGTATAATGGAAGTTGTTTAAATTCTTTGAAAATTCTGTATTAGTAAGATAGAGCAAAATCTACATATTTTTCTCATAGATTGATTTTATAACAAATGCATTCTGTTATGTGAATTTCCTTAGAAAAAGGTTCTGACAGATTGTTGACTTCTCATTTGTCATGTGGTAACATTTGTGCTGCTTAAACATGATAATTTAAAAAAAAAAATCAGAATATTTTAACTTAGATTCCATTTTCTTCAGCTGCACAGGCCTTCAAATCTCCCTAATGGTGACCAGGTTTGATGAAATGTCTTGGAAGAAGGGATTTTAGTTAAATGTTTTACTCAAATAGAGATGTGCTTTTTCTGAGCATAAAACTTTTTTATGTAACATCACTTTTCTTGTACAAAAAGTATTGGAAGATGTGCTATATTTTTTTGCTGTGCTTAATAATAATTTGTTGCATATGAACTGTTTTTACAGAGATTTTGAAGGTTATTGCAATCCTGCTACGTAATTCTCCAGAATGTCCAGAAACTCTGGAGGTTCGGCGAGCATTTCTGTCAGATATGATTAAACTTTTTAATAACAGCAGAGAAAATAGGAGGTAAGACAACTTGCTGTATCCACATGTAAGTAAGTAACAAGGTCTCCTATTAAATTAGACTCATTAAGCAAATACAGCTTCACAGCTGTTCAGTAAATTCTGTATTATAGTCTTCAATATGTAAAATTAGATAAGTTTTCACATAGCAATTGCTTTAAACATGCTGAATTCCTGACTTAGCAGAAGTATATTTCTAAGATAGATTTTGAAATTTGATTAAACAGCGTGTGTGTGTTTTGCAGGAGTTTGTTGCAGTGCTCCGTCTGGCAGGAGTGGATGCTTTCCCTTTGCTGTTTTAATCCAAAGACTTCTGAGGAACAGAAGATAACTGAGATGGTGTACACCATATTTCGAATTTTGCTCTACCATGCAATCAAGTATGAGTGGGGTGGCTGGCGTGTTTGGGTGGATACACTGTCGATCACGCATTCAAAGGTGAGTGTTTGAAATAGTTGTGAAATTCTGATTTAGATTTAGAACCTTGAAGTGCTGTAACATACAATAAGATAGTCTTGAAGTGATGGTCGATACTTAAATAAAAGCCCAGTGTTTATGTTTGTTATTGGACTTAACTTTCAAATATTTGACAAGTAAATGTTAATTTTATTCTTTGAACACAAATATTTTTTGTTGTTGCTTGGGGTTGAAAATATGTAAATTAGAAGGGAGCTTTTTTCCTTACGTTTGAAGTACAAGTTTTCTACAGCTGATGTATTTTAACAATTGGCTTTAAACTAGTAGAACCCAGTGGCAGGGAGTTGGAACTAGATGATCTTTAAGGTTCCTTTCAACCCAAACCATTCAATGATTCTACAATAAATTGTGATAGTTTATACTGGAAATGGCCAGTATTTTCAAAAATGAGATAATGAAATTCCAGCATTTCTGCAAAATTTTAGTGCTGGTTTTGCTTTTTAATAAGGGCACGAACACAAGGTGGCGCACCGTATCTATTCATAAACAGATAATACCTTTTAGTATCATCAAAAGGCTGTAAAACAAACCAGTAAAAAGGAAAGAAATCAAAGTTAAGACAGCTGCTTCAGCTGTTAGGCTGTCATGGAATACAGGGTGAGAACACAAATCCTTTGCAGTATGAATGAGACTATTACCCTTTGCTGTTCTTCAGTCAGATTTTTTTGTCAGAATTATATCGTAAAAATTATTAGTGGATCTTTGAACAAGGCTCAGTAGTATAAAGGATAATTGCCCTGCCTTATTCTAAACAAAAGAGTGAGATCAGTCTGGGCCTCATAATAATTATTCTGGTTTATCAGAAATACATACTTGAGATGAATTAAATTATAAATTATACGTTTATAAATGTGTGCAACTTAACGGTGCGAAAAGGCCATCTGTGAACGCTAAAGATCAGTGTATGATTCTAAGGAATTGTTAGCATTTCTGAGGTCTTTGATTTTGTGCGAGTTTGTTTTTCTCAAGAAAAAGTCTCTGCAGACAGCAAGAATACTGTTATTTTTTAGGTCTGTTTATTGCATTCATAGTGCAATGGTGGATTATTGGACTATGGGGAGACAAATGTAGAAACCTATGTAGTAAAAGTGTGTGAAGTAATATCATTAGTCACTTACCTAAGTGGAATCCAGGTGCAGAGAATCCAGGGCTAAATTTTAACCCTTACAGAGATCATGTTGTAGTCATTGAAGTAGCCTTAATCTTCTTTTGTGTCTTCAAAAAACCTGTTTGCTCTCTTTTCCCCAAGATGTAGAAGGTGTGGGTGGGTAGACTGTACAATAGAAAGCTGCAGCCAGAGTAAAGATCCCTAATGTGCTTTTATAGATACTGGCATAATTTAAAGCATTTGTGTGATTGCTGGGAATTACTGGGGAACTGTCCCTGGGGAAAGCTGGAGAGGTGAGTGAAGATAGGCCACCTTTCTGTCTCCGTTATACAGAGCTCTGATGTATTGAATTCAAAAGTTATCTAGCACATTAACTTATAAGCTGTAGTTCTATTCTTAGACTCTTTTTGTAAGATAATGTAAAGTCAGAAATACCATTTAAACAGCTTCTATGTCAAAATGACTAACCGATGGTCTAGAGTTCAGAGAGAAGAAAAAAAAAGATGTGATGCCACACAGATGTTAAGAAAACATCTTATTGTGATGCCACAGCCAGATGTTAAGAAAAAAGCCACAGTTTTAGAAAATACTAAAAAAAATGAGGTACAGATAATGTTCCTCACCCTCCTTCCTGAACCTCCCCTTCCTCCCCCCCCACCTCCCCAAAGGCTGTATGTTTTTGTGCAATACCATGGTGAATGAGAAAAAGACATGCTTCACTCTTGTATTTCTCAATTTTGGTTCCTGGCACGCTGACATAGTGAGGAATCCTTGGTTGTAGAAGTAACTTCCTATATCAGTTTTCCCAAGTCTAACTTGTTGGCTTTCTAGTCAATATGTAAGGACTATTTGTTCTTCCAGCCTTACTTCAGGGGAAGCTGAACAATGGCAAAGCTTAAAGTCTGTGTGTGTGTGTGTGTGTGCGCACATGTGTGTGTCAAAGTGGGCAGATCTAGTGGCAGAGTGGTGGTGTAATTTTGAAGGAATCATAAAGGAGTTAGGTTTGTTTGGACATTGTTGATAATATTCTCCAGTTTCAGAAGCCTAGACAGAAGTGATTAAACAAAAGCACCCAGAAACTAGCTTAGCAATAGTGATTCAAATGATGATGCAATAAGCAAGGATTTTAAAATAGGATTTTATAATTTGTCATTTGAACTTTTTACAAATACTATATCCAATTTATGCAGCTAGCAATATAAAGCTACATGATATTTCACAACTATCTTTTAATTACAGAAGCATAATTAGGAGAAATCACAGAAAAATCTCTTTGTGATAAAACCTTACAAATAACTTGAAGAGGTACACATAAACTGATATTAATATTTAATAATGATTTTTTTATTCCCTCCAATTTTACTAATTTTGAATACTCTTGTATCCTGTTATACTGAGATTCATATATCTTCACACATAACATAGTATAGACATAATTCAGTAGGCAAATTGTTTGATGCTAAGTGCATCTCAGATGTTTTTGATTTCTAGCATGCTTTCAAAGTATAGTGAGAATTATGGAAACAAAAATATTTCCTTAATATTGCTAAGAGAATAACCAATTTGTGTTTTTATTATTTTGTCTCTAATTGTATTGGGTTACTACTTGTTTTTCCTTTTTACAACCTTTGCACCATTCTTGCCACTAATTTATAACACCATTCTATGATAAAGAACTAGTACATAAAGGACTAGTGCTACAGAATTGGATAGGTTTTGCAGAGCTACACATCAAGATACATGCAGCTGCTATAAAAAGCCGAAGAAACTCAATTGCAATTTTATTGTCCAGTTTGATAGATTTCCTGCCACCTTTGTAGCAGGGAAGCTGTTTGTCACTGTAACCCTCTCCTCCAACAGCTGCACAACGTTTTATAAGCAGCAACGGTTTTCTAGCATAATTGCACTACATTGGTTTTCTTGCACTCAGAATTCAGAAGGTGCGTGTAACCTTTTTAAAGCTAAATTTCTCAGTGTTACGTATTTTTCTCATTGCAGTGTTCGATCTTTTTGATGTTTTTCAAATAGTAACACACTGTATACAGTGGTGTTTAATCTGTGCCTTCTAATTCAATAAAAATCAAAGAATCATAGAATGGTTAGGGTTGGAAAGGACCTTAAGATTGTCTAGTTCCAACCCCTCTGCCATGTTAATGAAAAAGTCAAATCACAACTCTAGTTTGTTCTAACTGTCCAGTGCTGAATTTATGAAAACATCTAAGAACTTGTTGTAACTGCGCTAGGTAGGTCTTAGATTTCACCTGTCTAGCCATGTTACTTTGTAAAGCCAACCAATGATTTGGGGATTAATAGTAGGAAACAAGTAAAGAATGGTGGACAACTTGACTTTTTGACCTTTCAGCTTCCCAAAGTTTTAAAAGAATATAATGATTTACAGAGCATAATGCATTCCTAAAATATCTGAATGTTTTAAACTACTAGTAAGAACTAACATTTGCTTTTTTTCAGGCCTTAAATATATTTTGCTACTTAAAATTTGCTTCATGTTACCATGTCATTTGGTTAAAGAGAAGATACTTGGGTAAATTCTGATTTATTTATTATTTTTTTAGTGGCTGAAATTTTCAGTAAGACTCAGAAATCTTAATATGTATAGGCTGAAGTTTTATTGCTGTGTAAGTTGAAAAATTTTGTTCAATGATCTGAATGGGAAGAACAATCTTAAAATGTTAGTACTGTGACTTTTAGCATACAATGTATTTTGAAATAATTGTTAGTTTTCAGTCTAAAGTACAGTCGTAATAGACATTGGTAAGTATTAAGTTAACTCATTTCATACAGGAGGGAAAAAAAGATGTGTACGTGGTGTGCATGTGCTATGTTTGCCTGATTTTCATCACTGTCAGATGAGGGAAAACTGCCAAAAGCAGCAAAGAGTAGGTGCTGGAGGATTTAATATATGATGGCAATTAAAAAACTAATCTGTAGAGAAGAGACCACGGCTCAGTAGTTTCAGAAAGTAACAGGCCGTCAGGATCTGTTGAGTCCAAATCCCATTGGCATTCATGAGTTATTGAGGACAGTTTTGGGTCCATTTTTTCTTCCTATCTTGAAGGAGGTAAGGTCTTCCACAGTGTTATGTGCAGGCATTTTTTTAGCTCTAGAGCATTTTGAAGACTTCAGAAGTTCTTCAGTCTTCTGGAAAGTGTATCTGCATTGCCCTGAGGGGGAAAGCGGAGATAGCTAGCCAAGAGGGTCATTGTGCTAGTGCAGGTTTTCGGTTTTCAGTTGTGCGATGCCCAGTATGTTAATGCAGCAAAGCTGGGGGAGATGCAAATGAAGTAGCACAGTTGAAATGCTTAAATATGGGGTCCATTCCTATGGTAAAAATAGTTATTTATTAAAAAAATCCAACAACGAATGCTTATTCTAGATGGAAGTGTAGTTCTGGTGTCCTCAACATAAAAAGGACATAGAACTGTTGGAACAAGTCCAGAGGAGGGCCACGAGGATGATCAGGGGACTGGAGCGCCTCCCGTATGAAGACAGACTAAGAAAGTTGGGGCTGTTCAGCCTGGAGAAGAGAAGGCTGCGTGGAGACCTCATAGCAGCCTTCCAGTATCTGAGGAGGGCCTACAAGGATGCTGGGGATGGACTCTTCATTAGGGACTGTAGTGACAGGACAAGGGGAATGGGTTCAAACTTAAACAGGGGAAGTTTAGATTGGATATAAGGAAGAAGTTCTTTACTGCAAGGATGGTGAGGCACTGGAATGGGTTGTCCAGGGAGGTTGTGAATGCTCCATCCCTGGTGGTGTTCAAGGCCAGGTTGGATGAGGCCTTGGGTGGCATGGTTTAGTGTGAGGTGTCCCTGCCCATGGCAGGGGGGTTGGAACTAGATGATCTTAAGGTCCTTTCCAACCCTAACTATTCTATGATTCTATGGAGTGTTAAGTGTTCAAGGCCAGGTTGCCACAGGGCTTTGAGCAGCAGAGGGATTGGAACTAGATGATCTTTAAGGTCCCTTGAAACCCAAACCATTCTATGAAATTATTCTCAGGGGGTCTCTTGATTTACAGAGAGTACAAGGAATTCGGAGACTAGAATGTGCAGCCTCCTTTAGAGCTATGTACCATCTAGGATGTGTGGTTATGATGCAATCCTTCGAGTTTGCAAAGTGTTTCCTTGTAGCAGCTTGTTTTGTAGTATACGTGTGGGAAGGCTTTTCCTAATCAATGCCTCTGAGGAAAAGGGTATTTTCATTATTCAGCAGGGACAACAGTCAGGAGGGAGAGATCTATACCACTGATGGGTTCTTACACAAGCAGCATGTATGGTTCATGGAGAGGTACTGCATCTCATTATTCACTCAGTTTGAGTGGAATGCCATGAGTAAAGGTGCAGGATGCTAAAATTTGACTAAGTCAAACAAAGAGAAGTGTGAAATAGGGGAGACGAATACAGTGAGCAAGGTAAACTGAGAATTTATGAAGCAGGGAAGAACAGGATCAGCTAGATAGAGGAAGCAGTACAGAAGCCTGGAGTGGAGAGTATAATAGCGATTTACTGCTGGTTGAAAAGTTTCAGAGGTCTCAAAAAGAAGAAATGAGGAACCATTTGCAGTGGAAAGAACTGATGCATTAAAGGCAAACAGTTGTGAGATCTTTCCTAAGCAAAGATAACCTTAGAAGAGAATGGATTCTTCTGTATGAGTTGATATAAAAATCATTGGCAAATGGGATCTGTGTCTGCAATCTCAAGAATTGTTAGTGGCCTTGTTTGCTGTTGCTACAGAGTTTGAGGCAAAACTTCTCTATACTTGCTACTGCTTGTGTTCAGATTGTGGCTGTGTTGTGTCTGTGGGGACTGAAGCTGGATTGAGTGAAGACATTTCAACTGGGGACTGAGCCCTGAGTTGAAATGGTGGATGTGGAGTCTTTGCCACAGGGCTGCTGACAACACAGGGAGACATTGGAAAAGGATGACCAAAGAGAGAAGTGCACAAGACCTTTATAGCTGGGTATTATGATGATGCAGAATGGTGAACACTGAATCGAGTTAAAACACATTTTTGTTAAGAACTAAATATCAAATGTGGACAAGGCAGAATTTGACAGTCAACTGAACTGTAGGAATGGTGGCAGGGATTGAGATAGAGAGGAAATATATACCCTGGCAGGATACTGTGCTCATGTCTTGCAATTTAAACAAATTAAAAGCAATAATTGCAGTAGCGAAAATGAGCAAACACGTTTGATGTGGTGTTTGAATTTATTATTGTATGGTGATGCAACAGTAACCTGTACCTTCACTTGAATAGAAAATAATGCTGCCAACATATGTAAAATTATCTCTCAAATGAGCAAAGACCTTTACGAAATATATTGACTAGTAGTTGCTTCCTTAGTCTAGAAATCATTTGCACGCATATCTTCTTGTCAAGCTGAGGAGAAAAAAGGCAAAAGTATTGCTCGTTAGATGAAGATGCAGTTACATGAAAATATCTTAGTATACGGGTTCCCTCTCTGCCTTGTGTATCACTGAATTTTTTTGGTGGAAACATAAGATTCCTTGAAACTTCTTATGTAGTGTCCAGCATAATATATGTTAATTTGCTTTTCTTAGCTTTTATCTGTGAACAGCTCAGAAATAACCCAGAGATATTCCTCAGGTCAGTGGGTTATAGACTGTAAGTCAGTGTATGGTGCACACAGTACCTTTGTATCTTTCACTTCACTGAATTGAAAATTAGGCTTGATGTCTTCAGCTATTGGTGCCTCCCATCTAAACAGACCTGTTTTTGTTTGGCGATTAGTTTACACTTTTGAACAGTTAGTGTTCCCAGAGGAGAAGTGGAAAAACAGGTCAATAAAATCCTTGTTAAGGTTTAGAAAGTTGAAACACTTTCTGGAATTATGAAGTTTATTGATGGTGCCAGCAGCACACGAGCTAGTTTGCACTGAGCAGACTCTATAAGGAAACAACAGTACTATATAATTGTCTGACCTGTCTGGCAGACGTTCCTTTCTTGTCTCGTCTCTACAAAATTGCCCACTTGATAATGAAAAAAAGGGACAAAGTCTTAATGTATAGTTAAAATATTTTGCCTGTGTTCTTTAAAGCAAATGTCAATCATCTTAACCTTTTTCATTGCTGTATGCTAATTTTTTTACTTGGCAATTAGTAAATGTTGGATGTCAAATTAAGTTGAAATTAATGGCAGAGGCAAATGTTGCAGTTATTAGCTCACAAGTGTCTTTAACTAGTAGTGCGTAGAGATGCATTCCAAGCATTGCAGACAGCTATGGATTAACCATCAAATGATGGTGAAGATTAATGATTGACCTTTTAGCTCACTAATTTAGAACAATTTCTTGTAATTAATTTTGTATTATCAGCTTTTCAGTTGCAAATGCCTTAAGGAAAATAAAAAATGACTTAAACACATTTACAGTTCTTCAAGCTAACAGTTGTTTAGTAAATTGTTGCATGCTTGCAGATCCTAATTTTTAATCTTTAATACCTTTATAGACAATCTCTTACTACTTCTGTTCACTAATCATAAGTTCTACTTTATTTTGTGATTTTGTTGATTCTTCTTTTGTTAACCTTAGGTGTTTCCTTTGTAGAGTGTATTGTTTGGCTTTCTGAAGTTGTTTGCTTCAGAAATGCCATGTAATGCAACAGAAGTGTGGGGGAAGAATTGTCCAGTACCACATTTTAGTACCACTATTTCTTGGTTTCCTGTCAAACCAAATTACAAATTAATATAGTGAGCAGAACTCTTCATACAGACTAGCTGAAATTTTGGACTTGACAAGGCAGTATTTTTTAAGTTTGCTTCCTTTTTCATGTAAGTGAGAAAACCCCAGACTTGAAATGGATATTTGAAAAACAGTGTTTGTGCATTGCTGTTTTAATTTGAATATTATTTAAAGGGCAGTATTTAATACATTGTGACATGAATTATTTCTGATGTTTATGGTAGAAGTAGAGATTGCCATCCTTTTAAAGTGGGTTTTGGTGGGTTTTTGTGAGTGACGTTCTCCTGTAGTGTGAAAACGTGTTATTTCTTCCTCATTGAGGTATTTTTAATGACTGAGAAATGCAGATATGATTAGTGATTAGAAATGGAAGCCAGACTTTCAAAATGAAGGATATTTTTTTTTTTTTTTTTAAGATGGTAGATTAAATTTGGAACAAATGATCCAGGGGAGATTTCATTTCTTGATTTCCGAAATCAAGGCTGGACAACCTTCTAGATGCTGTCATCAATTGATGTTACTGGGCTCAGTGTTTAGGAAGGTGTGTTAAAGTCAAGGGCTGGGCCAGATTATCTGATGTAACTTTCTGACCTTAACCTCAGTGATTCCTTGAAGTGCTAGGGAAAAGCAGCTGTAACAGAACTGGTAATACACTTTTAGGATGCATTTAGTTACATTTCTTGATGCTTGCAATTTATTTTGACCAGGTTGGTAATTTATCAAAGCACTTACATAGATAGGGCTGCCAGAACTTGGAACTTTATATTGCTGTTAAAGCTTGTTGTATTCTGTAAGGGCCAGTGTAAGCATCAAGTCGTGTTGGTTGATGAAACTCTTGCAACACTGTGAATGTGCTCTTTTTGCAAGATGGTTTTAGTAATTGCCAGCCCTGCAAAACATCTGTATGATTTATTCCATTAAGATTGAGTTGTTGCTGTTATTTAAGATGTCTGTGAGTCATGTACTACTCTACATTGCACTCAAGTTTGAGCACAGAAAAAAAAATCAGGTAACAGGTGCTTCTAGCTACTCTCTTGTGATCATCTTAGTGTCATTGTACCTATCCCCATTTGTACTGGGGAGAGATGGCCAGAGCAGTAATAGAATTTGACATACATGTCTCCCTCGTTTGCCCCTTTCCACAAGAAAAAAAAGAAAAGAAAAAAAAGTGCCATTCTGCCATTCTCATCTTCATCTTGTTTTGCCTTCGTTCAAGGGAACTAGTGAAATAGATTTTGAGGCTAGTGCTGAGACACATTGAACAGCTTTGGAAGGAGTTCATAACCAGAGTCGAATCCATCCAAGTGTCATACTTCGATGTAGCTTAATAGTGTTAAAAGTAAGCTAAAGCCTACAAATACTTTTGAGGAGTTACTTTTCCTGTGTATTTTTCAAAATGAATGTTGCAGTATCAAGTCTGATACCAAAGACAGAAATTAATAAAGGTAGCTGTGTTATCATAGATTTGTTATAGATATACTTGCATTGCATAGGTAATAGGTATGCATATTGTGGGTCAGTACGTATGGTAAGTTTTGCTGAAATATTTTTATTTGTCGAATGTCTCTTTAGTACTTGTTGGAATAAAAGTTCGAGTAGTTTTGGCTATAGAGGAATCAACAGTGGGAGAGAGAAGTGAGAAAGGTAGCTGGAGATAAGCTCAAGTTGTCAAGCTTTCTTCTTCAGAAAAGTAATGATTTGACCAAAAGCAGTAGCTTTCCTAATCATGTTTTTGAAAACAAATGAAAAGTGGGGGAGCTTATTAGCATGATCCAGGTTGGGTTGCTTTTGACGTCCTGACTGTAGAGCAGTTCAGGAAGGAAGGATTTCTAAAATAATAATACACCTCACTCCCCCCCCATTTTGTAATGCTCTATAGTCAAATATTTTATAAATCCATTGTGACACACAGATGACCTTTCACTCACGTATAATCAGTCACACTTTTTTTGTTTGTATATAACTGATGCAAAACTAGCACAGGAAGACTTTCTAGAACCTTCTTAACTTGTCAAGTTAGTTTTTTACTTGCATGTATTGTCTTAAGAGAAAATATTGCTACTGATTAATTGTCCTTTTGAGTACCATGTACATGGAATTTTTAGGTGAGATCCAAATGAATGAGTTTAGTATGTAAGAGAATAAGAAAATGTGCATTCATATTGAGTAAAATGTACTGCTCTTCATCTGTGGAAAATGTTTATGATAAAATAGTTAAACTGCAGCTGAGGGGGTTATTTTTTATATTTTAGGAAAATCTTGAGAACTAAGCTTACAGATAAACACTTCTGTTATAAAAGATAAATCTAAATCCTAAATAGAAAGGTATAGATAAACTAAATTAATGACAGTGTAATAAAAATGTCAGTTAGTCTAGTGAGATTTTCTTTCAACATGCAGATATTTATTTGGGCAAATTAGTTTTATCAGTATGTATATAAAGAATTTTTCTAGCTGGATTTTTTTAATATCCCTAAGAACAATAATATTTTTTTTCAGCTCATGCATCGAAAGGTTTTCTCACTTTTAGTCAGATTTTGTAGTTGTCCTCGTGTGCCTTTTAGACTGGATGTGTAGCATCCACCAGAGAAGGAGTTCTCTGGAGAATTTTAGATATCATTTGGAAATCCTTAGAATTTTGGCTTTGTTACACTGCTTTGACTTTTTGGGGTTGTATTTTTGTAATATAAGCTTCTCAGAAGTTTATGGTTTGAGCACACTTAAGTTGCTGAAATGATGTGAAAGCTCAGCTATAGTAAGTGCCCTTCCTACTTGTCACAGAAAAATTGAGATTGTGAGCTATCTCAGATTTTAGTAATTTTCTGGTTGTTACGCTGTTGCATTTTTACCTGCATCCCATGCAATTACCTGAATGCAGGTAGCACAGATAACTAATTACAGATGACTGAAGTCAGCCTAGGAAATTATGCAAGTATTGTTATTAACTGTAAGTCATAGAACCATAGAATGATTAGGGTTGGAAAGGACCTTAAGATCATCTAGTTCCAACTAAACTTTAAACATTTTCATTTTTCTTTTTAAAAGTAGTCTTTAAAACTCTTGAGTACTTCCAGTAAACATTAAATTTCCTGTCCTTAGGATCAGTCTAGGATTTTTTTTGATGGTCTTACTTCCACACACCCTCCCCTTGCCCCCCTTTTATTTCTTTTGGCCAGGAGTAACAGGTACACTTAAGAAAAACTTTCTCCCAGTTGAAGTGATCTCCAACGTTAAATATTTTTTTTTTTAATCATGTGGACAATATCCACTATAAATCTGTAGTACAACTTTGAGCAACTTTTCTTTTATAAAATTACATGGTCATAAATATATAATTTTTAACATGCTTTCAACTCTGTTCTTTCAGGTAACTTTTGAAATGCACAAAGAGAGTCTTTCTCAAATGTACAAGGAATACCAAGGCAAAGCAGGTGAAGGGAATGGAATACATTCTTCAACTCCAATTAGAACAATCTCTGGAGTTAGCAAGGAAGCTGAAACCAAGGGAAAGCAACAGTGTTTGAAGTTAAAAGAAGATGCTGCTGCTCCTTCCTGCATTATTGATGATGACATGGGTTGCAATACTGGAAAAAAAGAGACAAATACTTCATCAGCTGGTGACCAGCAAACTCATTTGGTGTCTAATCACAGGGAGGAGTTAGAAAGTGAATACAGGGAGACTACACAGGATTTAAAAGCAGTGCCTTCTGTGGAATTTTCTCCAGAACCAGAAACAATAAAACCCAGTGTTTCAGAAATTAGTACTGGAATAGCTGAAGCAATTGAAGATTCTCTGAGCAAAGCTGATGAGTTTGTGGAAGAAACAGTAGCTGTCACTGCTGCTTCTTTATCAATGCAAACTACTTTGGAAGGAGAAACTCTTGAAAGTCCAGAAGGACTGGAAAAATCAACAGTAGAGGTAGAAGACGAGGATGACTTTGTTGATTTGAAAGAGGAAAGTAGTATGCCTTTACCTTCAGAAGAGTTTGCAGAAATGAACAAGGAATGTAGCTCTAATGAAAGTGAAGTGATAAAGCAGGAAATAGCAATAGAGAAGCAACCTGAATCTGTGCTTGTAAAATCTGAAGATACAGAAGTTGTGGATGGGACAAAACAAGAACTGGCTTCTTCACCGGACACAGTGAGTTCTGCTGTTCAAGAAGTAACGACTCAACCGGTATCACAAGGGAAAAAGAAGCTGGGGGAAGAAAAGAGTCTTTTTCATGAAACCAAAACAGCTGAAGAAAATGCAAATGCACATGTGCCAGAGCCTGCTGGAGCCTCTGACAAAAGAATTGCGAAGCTGGATGTTACTAGTGTTGCATCAGATACAGAAAGACTGGAACTGAAAGCTAACACATGTCTGGAAGCACCTCAGCCCCCCAAATCCATACCTGAGGTAAATTTACCTGTCCTTCTTCTGTCTACCTTAAAAATTAAAGGAAGTTCTTATGAAAAAACAAACAAAACCCCCACACATTTGGGGGAATTTAATGTGTTTGGATTTTGTGAGTTATCTAAAGAATATTTTCAACCCTTGATTAAAATAGTAAGAATCCTTGATTAATAGTAAGAACTTGTGTACTGAGAAGTCTCTAAGATTTTATTCTTTGTGCATCCTCTTATGGATACTGATGGAGACTGAGTATTTGGCTAGAGGGACACTTCATCTGTGTTGGCATTTCTGTTCTTAAGTTTGAAGAATTGAAAGAAATATATTTGGAGAGGATTTTATTTAGAATTTCTTCTGCCGCTTTACTCAGCCTTTACTCTTTTCAATCTGGTCTCTTACATTCTCAAGTCTTACAATTTTTGAGGAGTAAATATTGCTTTTGCAGAAAAAAAAAATAGCACCAAGTTTCTTCCATATCCTAATACCTTTCGTATCCTCATATCATCATTCTAAGATGGAACTTGTGAAAGTATTTTTTACATTAGATACTCTACAGGTACACAATACGTAAATATATTGGATACTATAAAATTTGAAGTATTGTCACTTCATCACATGAGCGTAACTTTTCTGTGCAAGTGTAATTTAAAACTGAGCTTCTGTTGCATGCTGCAATGCTCCACCATGTTAGTCTTTAGTTTCTAACTCAGCTTTTCATGGTTAAAGAGTCATGTGTCTGAGTACTTCCCTTCTGCAGCGATACCTGCTAATGGATGCTCTTCATTCTGCACCATTCTTCCTTAAAGGAGGAAAGCCACTGTCTACAGCAACATATACTCCTCCTGTGGTAAGGTTAGGTTGTTGCTTGTGTATGCCTAGACTGACAGGTGTGGTAGTGCAGCTGTAGACTAGTTTGTAGGTTTGGTATATCCAGTAAATAGCGTTTGTGTAATAGTTTTAGATTTATTTGCAACCATATACACAGTCTAAACTTAATGAATATCTAAAATCTCAAGTGTATTAAATGCATTTCGGTGTATGCTGTGGAAACTAATAACCAGAGTGTGGTGGGGTTTCCTTTTTTCTCTTTTTGTTGGCAAACTGTGTATTCAGACCTTAAGGCATCAAGATTCTTCAGGACAAGAGCTAGCTGCTATATCAGATGGGCAGAGAAGAGACTCCAGGTCAACTGTATTCCGTATTCCTGAATTTAAGTGGTCACTGATGCATCAGCGCTTGCTCACAGACTTACTCTTTTCCATAGAAACAGATATACAAATGTGGAGAAGGTAAATCTCTGTGCTTTATATGACATGACCTAGACTGGAATTGCAATTATAATTAACTTGAGATTTTATTGAAACTGCCTCAGAGTTACTCTTTGAATTTTGCAGACTCTGGTATTTAACTCTTCATTCAGTAGACCTACACTTATTTTGTGAACTATACCCAAATATTTTCAGATTTTTTTTTTTTTTGTTCTGAGGACTCTTTGCAGACATATTTTGACTGAAGTCCTGACTACATATAAATCAATGGCAATCTCACTCTTGATTTTTATTGGAACAAGATTTTCATGTTTCTAATGTATGTAAGGACCTTCATCTTTTATTATCTAAATATGGACTAAAAACAATCTGTTCCAAATAGTATTTATTACTTACTTGTTTGCACATGCTATGTTGCTGCTTTTATAGTTGGTGATTCAGCAAGAAACTTTGACAGTGTTAATTCTGCCTTGTAATGCTAAGATTGAATAACTTTGAGTGGTGTCTATTATTATCTTGTAGTAGTGAATATCAAATTTAAATTGAACCACATAGCTGTACTGATCTGATAAAAAGGAATGTAGGAATGAAGAAATAGAGTACTTAAGTGATTAAAAAAATCAAATGAAGGTGAATTTTTGTCTGATTTTAATATCTAGGATGTGATTAAACTAACCTTTCAGGACATCATCAGATATAGCTAAAATATATTTTTAATTTATTTTCTGTTTTAAAAACAATTTCCGTGTTTAAGAGGATTCAAGTTTTTGTGTTTTGTTGATTTTTAATTTCTCTGAGAGTCCCTTAGTATTCACTTTATTTTTCCAAAGATTTAAGTTCAAATCTAATTCACACTTCCAGGAAAGCACAGTATTGCCTGTTACAGTGACTTTTGCTATAGCAAGTAATCATTGACCAGCCTAAATATATCTTTATCCAAATGATGATTAACACACATCTTGGTGTTTTTAGCAAGCTATAATCTGGAGAGGTTTAAGAGCAGACAGGAAAGGTGGTTTTAGTTTTTGATTAAGATATATCAGCTGACCCTTGCAGTCATGTGTTATTTGCTGCCTCACTGCTAAACTGTCTAGTTTTAGTTTTACGAAAACATAAAGATGCTAAAATACCACAAAAGTGAAGCTGAATTCTGTATGTTTATTTTGGACAGCCATTCTACAAAAACTGTGATGGACTTTGTGAATAGCAGTGACAATGTCATATTTGTGCACAACACAATTCACCTCATCTCTCAATTGATGGACAACATGATCATGGCTTGTGGTGGTATATTGCCACTGCTTTCTGCTGCCACATCTGCTACTGTAAGAAATTTCTTTTTATTTTAAAATATATCTCTTGTGGGAGGATGCCTTTCTTTGTGCAGTGTATTAACTATTATATCTGTCTTTTCGGAAACAGTGTGGGATATTTCCACAGCATCTTTTTCTTCCCTTTTCCTCCGTGCTTTCCCTAAGATAAATAGGGTGCCTGCCCTCTTTGCCTGAAGACTTAAAAAAAGTTGCCTGGCTTCATTATCCCACAGTGATTTGGAATGGGATTACATCCCAATACTAATGTTCCTAGAATACAACTAATTACTACTTTTGCATGTGACTGAACATGAACTTCCAGCATACATTTTTCTTCATTTAAATTGTAGAAAATATCACCTTTGTGAAGAAGTAAATGTCACTTTCAATTTTTCTCTGCCTAGCATGAATTGGAGAATATTGAGCCAACTCAGGGACTTTCAGTAGAAGCATCTTTAACATTTCTCCAGAGATTAATCAACCTGGTGGATGTGCTGATTTTTGCAAGCTCTCTTGGTTTCACTGACATTGAGTCTGAGAAAAATATGTCATCTGGAGGAGTTCTGCGCCAATGTCTTCGTCTGGGTAAGCAAATAAAATGACTTAATGAGTATAGGAACTTGCTTTTACAAAATAGTTAGCAATTGTTAGCTTTGCCCCCTCTTTTTGTTAAATCAGGATTAAATTTAGTCAAAGAAGCATTGGGATCTTTAAGTATTGTTTTATTTTTCTGCAATGAATAGACTTGGGCTTCTTTTCCTCTTTAAAAAGTTTAAATAAAAGAAATTATTAAGTTTGGTAGCCTGACTGTGTGGATGCATGTTTTCGTATTATCCATAAAGATATTTTTTCTGCCGAAGTTCCCCAAGTAGTCAAGGCTGAGAATATAACAGCTTCAAGAAAAAGAAATCTTGTACCATATACAGAATCATGAACCTTTATAATATGTAGAAAAGGAGTTTAAATCTTGAGACCATTAGATGAAGGTATGGTGAAAACTAGAGATGTAAATTTCTAAAGAGCAGGGTTCAAATTGGGCAGTAGTTGTATCCAGTATTATAACACTTTTGATCAAGTTAGATTGAAAGGAAGTGGTTATTACCTAAAAAAGTAATGACTGTTCCAAAAACGAGAACATACAACATCATAACTGGGTTCAGTTAGTTAATACAGGAGGAGAGTATTCATGCTAGTTGCATGCTGTAAGACTTTTTGTAATGAAAAATTTTTAATTTGCATGAGTGCCAGAGCAGCTCAGAGCCTCAACAGTAACTAGCCTTCCTCTCCCTTTCTAGGCAATTAAAACTTTGTGCAGGTAGAACAAGATTTATGGGATGCAAGCAGGTATAGAGGTGGGGTAGTTCTCTTTTCCTTTGAAAATAAATAATATTAGAAGATGAAACAGGTACAATTGTGAAGCTAAAAAAATAAATCGTGTAACTTCACAACACTTCGTCCAAGAGTAACAGAGCATTGTGAAGCAGACATTATCATTTGTTTTCACTACTGTATCACTTGTCTTCCTTGATAGTCTGTGAAATTGAGCTGTCTTCACCCTCCCCACCCCATGGTTGTATGCATGGTAAAATTTCAGTGGGGGATGCTAACTTACTCACTTTGAAGTATCCATTAGATATGCAGCATACATGTTCTAATAGTTTAGTATTAATTATTAGATATAAATTATTAAAGAATTTTGAGCAATCTTTTGTGACTATTTAAAATTTATGGAAGCAAAATATAATTTTATTGATGTGCTCAAACTTTTTTAAGTGATAAACAGAAATGTATTACACTTCTCTGTAAGGGATATAGACAATATTATTTCCCAGAGTAATTCTTAATGTTTCTTTTCCCTTCAAGTGTGTGCAGTAGCAGTAAGAAACTGCTTGGAGTGTCAGCAGCATGCACTGATGAAGCCTATTGGAGACATTGTGAAGAACCAAAAAACAGTGCAGGGGTTTGTAGGAGCAGCAAATTCTTCAGCAAAGGCAAGTATAAGACCCCATTCAGGAGCTCAGAAGTCAGTAGTTACTATTCTCTACAGAGGCATAAGATTTTAAATTTATACCTGTTCCACTGATACTTTTGTATAGCTGAAGGGTGTGAACACTGGAAATCCTGAAGTAGATGTTCCAAGATGTGAATTTAACAGTCACATATTTAACCTCCCACAGTGATATAAATCTGTCTCAAGAATTTGCCAGATTTTTCTTTTCATTTAAAGATGAAATGCATATCTGATCTTTGTGCTGTAGTTATGACAATACGATGTACTGTGAGCAGCTGTATGCACTTAATGATTCTTGGTAGAGTGCTTTTAAAACCAGAATCTGAAACGATTGCTTTTGGTTTTTAAATAGAGTCCAGTGGACATTGTGACTGGGGGCATTTCTCCAATACGAGACCATGACAGACTTCTGCAGGATATGGATATTAATCGACTTCGAGCAGTAGTGTTCAGAGACATAGTAAGTTACAAATAATGTTGTTTTCTTTGTAGGTTGATTTCTGCATGTATTTGTTGGCTGGACACTTGCTCTGTGTTATGTAGTTTGGCTAAATTTAATTTACAAGAACTGAATACTGCTCACAGTAGTTAGGAACTTGTAATACTCAGCAGTTGTTGTAGTGTTTGTGATTGGAAAGAGGGAGAGGTGAAAATAGCTGCCTGCTGATCAGGCTCTTCGGTTGTTCCTAAGAGCTGATTCTCTGGAATTCTTCGTATTGTATATTAACTGTTAGTTTTAGTACAAACATATACTTTCACATGCTGTACATAGGCAAACTGTTTACGTATACTATGTATCATAAAGATGTTTATGTACAGTTTTTGAGAGATGAATATCTTTCTAGCTAATTAGAAATTAGAGGTCATCTAATTCCTTTACGCCCCCTCAGAGGAACCAATTTGTGTGCACGTGCTGTAAATATGCATATGTTTTTTTATTCTTGAATTGACTAAAAATATCTTTGTCCTTTGTCAGCAACTTTATAGCTGATATTGAGGAAATTGAGATTGATTGCTTAAAAAATACACCTGCTGTAAGCAAATACAGCAGCTATAATGGCTATGAGTCATTGGTGGCCACAGGCTTGGGCACCAGAACTTATTTTGCAATAATTGGACTATTTAGCAAGTGTAATGATTTGCACAGTGACTTTTGGTCCATGCAGAATAGTGAAGAATCTTTAATTTTTATCTTTAATTATTGGTTGAACCAAGCTTTTTTTGACCCCTACTTCAGTATATAGTGCGCAAAAGATTAACAGGAAGTGAATCTTCCATACTGGCGGCAACCAAAATAATCCTAATGATGCAATCTTCAAAATCAAGCAGATTCTGTGTACCATTTATCCTTTTAAATAACGCATATGCATACAACCTCTATGCTTTTTGCTTTTCTAATCCATTGGGTTTCTGTTTCACAAATAAAGTGATGCAATAACTCTGCTTTTTAGCTACTGCGCTGAGCTGTAGAGAAAAAAGTAGACTTTAAAAGATGTATTTTGGAATATTTTTTTTCTGAGCTCTGCTTAAGCTTGCATCTAAATATTTTATGTTTGGTTTGTATACAGTTTCTTACATTGTGTTCAGCACATAGAATTGTGATTGGTGTAATTTGAACCTGTGCAGGAGAAACTTAGGTGGGTTCCACTTAACCACCAGTAGTAGTACTTTCAGTAGTATCTAAACTTAATTTCAAGGACTTCTACAAAGATAGCAGAAAAAATAAGGGAGGGATAGTTAAAATTCACAACTTTATTAAGTACAATTGAAAATTGTCTTGCAAAAATTCATCTAGCAGGAAAATTCTGTAGAATCCTTACCCTCATAGGGAACTTCAAACAATTTCACACTGTGCTTGCCTGATGCTAACCTGTTACTAGCCTCCTGTTTCTCTCTTGTTTTACGAAAGTTAAGGATTTGCATCAAGATCGGGTATATAGGTTGTTTTGGTTTTTTTTTTTCAGTGTAACAGATAGGATCCAGCTGTGTTACCTTGTACTTAATAGAGAACTTCTCACAAACTTCTTCCACTGTAGCTTATTAAAGAACTCTTCATGGAACATAGGCCTTCAATAGGCTCTACAATCATGATAAAATGAGCTTTATATTTTAACTTAGTTTCTTGAACTACTTGGAAGAATTGAATGCTATGTGAGCCTTTATCTAAATGGGGGATAAAACCCCCGAACACAGATTAGTCACTGAGGATCCAACTATACTGTTCTCCTGTGATCCAGCGTGCACAAAGCTTTTCTTTTATTGACCACCAAAAGGGACAGGCTTAGGATAAATCATAATGTCTAGTCAGAGCTGGCATGTGGCTCTTTATTTCAATAGGGGTGGCTGAAGTTTCTCTGGAGGTACCTGGCATAGTTCACGTAAATATTTATTTTGACGATTTTCTTAAAATCTCTTAAAGTTACAGCTGAAATGCAAATGCATTTTTGCCAATTCTTGTTTAAATTGTACATAGTACAGTACATCCATTCTGGACAATCTGATGATGAAGTAAAACTTAATGCTGGTTCTGGAATTTGTTCTGCTTCCTTCATTAATATGTAACAGTTGATAAATGCTCTTACAGTTTTATTGAGTACACCTGCATGATTGCACTTCACACTAAATGCTGTTAATATCTTGGCACATTTGAGGAAATGCAATAGAGGAAACACCTGTAAATAAATAAAGGGGACCGAATCACTAGTCCCTGCACTAATTCCAAGCATGTGGCAGAACACACAATCTTAGTCAAAGTTGTCATATTTATAAGGGAAAAATGAAAGGATTAGTGCCACTTGTATACGATTGCTGTATTCCCCAGCTTTATAGGTGAGACAAACTGTGACTAGAGAATATTGTTCTTCCATTGTTGACATATCAGGTTACTCTCAGTCTGTTTATGGTAGCACTGGGCATACTTTACAGAAAAATAAACATGCTGCTGAAATTGTAATGGAAAAATCTGTGTGTGTGTCTTTTTTTTTTTTTTTTTTTACAGGAGGATAGTAAACAGGCTCAGTTTTTGGCTTTGGCTGTTGTATATTTTATTTCTGTGCTCATGGTTTCAAAATACAGAGATATCCTGGAACCCCAGAATGAAAGACGACCAAACGATAGCCAGTCAGTCAAGGAATCAGGGAATGAAAATAATGAAGCTCCTGCTACAGGTGAACTGTTAAACATTTTGCCAAATGAAATAATGTGGCATATGCATCTTAAAATTCTATAGAAGTCCATGTAAAACCATATAAAAATGTGTGGTTTATAACCATTTAAATAAGCAACATTGTAGTATTTAATTTGCCTCAGTATTTGTGTGTATCTTTGATGTGAGAAGAACCTGATCTATAGGTTGATTTTGCTGTGTGGGCCTAGTTAATCTTGCTGACGTAGTGAAGTGTTCACAAATGTTTGTTGCAGAAACATTACTGTTTTGTGTTAAGTATGCATAAGCATAGACTGGCAGCTTTTTGTTTCCACTAGGAGACTTCTTTCTCCTATTCTTCTTTAGGTCAGTGAATTAATTTTCATTATTTGACTTTTGAGTCAATAACTTATGTTCCCTTCTCTGTTTTCAGTGTTAAAACTTTTCAGGCTTCTTAGAAATTCGAAGGAAATTTTTTGGTTTTAAGTTTCCAATGAAATAGTTAGAGATAATATTAAATCTCTAAGTAGACAAGAGGAAATACAGCTGTGTTACTTCACTTGTCACCTATTGGTGTTATTTCTTGGGAGCAATGTGTTGAATACAGTTCTGCTAATAATGGACTTAAAATGTGTTTTCTGGTTTTGGCGTGAACAGATGTGGAAAACCCATCTGTTGCTCTTGGTACTTCAGCCTGCACTGAAGATTCAGAAAGTACAGCATCCGTACAAAGAAGGGATTCTGGTCTTGGAGAGGAACCAGCTTCGGGACAAACAAACAGTTCCAGTAGTGTTGCTGAAGCAGGACCTCCGAATGTCAGTACAGGTCCAGATGCAATCAGTGAAGTACTATGCACGCTCTCATTAGAAGTAAATAAGTCTCAGGAGGGCAGAAGTGGGACTGGAACTGAGGATAATAAGCCTGCAGCTTCTGTGCCAGCTGCAAAAAATGTCAATGTAAAGGATATCTTGAGAAGCTTGGTAAGCACACCAGCTGATGGGACTGCAGTGGATTCTGCTTTTCTGCCACCAGCCTTCCTTGGAGTTCTTGGTGATGGAGCTGCTGAGCAGCCTGTACAGTTCCATTCCTTTGACAGGTAATGTAACTTCTAAAATATTTGGGTTACTTTATTTTGCTTAAGAGATCTGTAAGGAGCAGAAAAATAGTCAGATCTCATGTACAGTGTCATCTAGTACTTAACATAATCAGGATGCTATGTTATGCTACTGTGGAAATGAAAAATAACTGGTGGTTGGGTTATTCTTCAAGGTTTTGAACCCAGCACCTCTTTATCAGAGTAAACTCTCCTGTCCATATGCATGGTAGAGCTCAGAAGTGATATGGGAATAGGGGCCAATAAATTGCGTAGAAATGACTGCAAGAGTAAAAGTAAAGATTAAGGGTGTAACTGTTCTTTTGTCTTTCTTGTTCTGCTATTCCTAACTGCAGCACTTGCAGATGAGTGCTGGAGTACTATCATATTTAGTTAGTTTTAAGGGACTTAAAGTTTTAAGGAAATAAAGTGGACACTAAATAAGTTGAAGTAATAACGTGTAGATTAGCTTGTGTATTGATCACAAAGGTGTGTCTAGTTTCTGTTCCTGAAGGCCTGCAAAAGAATACTGGTTTAATAATAGTTACAGATGGATCAAAACCAATTGAGTACTCATCTAGCTGTCCTTCTACCTATAGAATATTCCCGTTTTCATTTATGAAAATGCATTTGTGTTCTGCCTTCTGGTGCTGAAAGTCTACTTTAAATCTTTCAGGCTTAATTCGATAAGTATAAGCTGTTAATTTGCTTTGTTGTTATAATAGCTGTTAAAATTTTGTTTAATTTTAATAAGTATATGCCTCTCTCAAATGCTGTGATGCATTTAAAAAGGAGCTGCTTTGTTTCTTTTTTGCTTTCCTTTTAGATTGAAGTCCCTTTTTCCTGATAATTTTTGTCACCCCTACATCTCAGTCTCATTATCTCCTCATCTTTTCCCAAGAACAGTAGATGATGTTGTCTTTTACTACGTTTACTTACTTTTACCTCTCCGAGATTCCCAAAACCTACAAAGAAAGCAGAGGATGAAAGACAGAATGCTGTAACACTTGCATTCTTGCCTCTGGAAAATCTTAGTCATATCCAGATCTCTCTGGCAGTGGATCTCTTACTGTGCCAGCGTCTGATCCTCTGCATATTCCTGAACTACTTCTGGCTCTGATGTCTTTGCTGTGTATGGCTGCCTTGCTTAAGCTAGCAAACTCAGCTGCCCCGGGAAAGGAGTGCAGCTCTTCCAGGGAGTGGATGCAGCTGTCACAGCATGTGTTCACAACTCAGATTGCTGTATCAGTGCTGGGGGAAGAGGTGGTGTGGGTTGTCTGGCTAGATTAGACACAGATGGTGTATGCTAGCATTTAGCTCTCTTGCTCTTGTCTCAAAGTAAGTACTGTGTTTTGCCTATGATACTAAACAGGAGGACTTGTTTCGGGAGCAATAGGAGGATGGAGGCAGAGGGGGAAAAAGGGGAGAAGAGGGGCATTGTATTAAGAATTCATTGTACCTCTCTCCCTGCTGCTTCTCAAGTGCTTTTAGCACTTCCCCGTTGAGGCCTCTCATTGATTTTTACAGCAAGTGGGTAGTTGATGTGAAATAGCACAAAGCTTCAGTTTGTGACTGATGTTTTTCCTCAGGAAATTCTTATTGTTCATTGCAGAGTGATAGAGATTTGAACCACAGAGTAGCATTTGTCTGGACATCTACTGCAGAAGTACATGTTGCATTTAGGAATTATTTTTTAGCTGTTGCTAAAACTGAAGGTTTGTGCTGCCTGTGCAAATCTGATTTGAGCTGGTGTAAAGCAGGTTAACTAGGCAGAAAATCATTTGGTACTTGCATTCCTCATACCTGACATAGGTAGGTAGATTATGCCTATAAAACTTTCTTATCAGAGGAAACTGTGATTTAATTTGATAACATGTGCAGCTGTGGAATACTGGGCATTGGCAGCAGCCCTTCAGTCACTTGCACTTCTGTGTTCTTTTTACTGTCTAGTTACAAAGTCACTCAAATAACAAAAAATCACCCTTATTGCAGTATGTTTTGTAAAGCAAGTCATTGAGAAGTTGAACTACTTGCTTTTCTACTTTTCTACTTTTCTAGCGCTGCACTGTCCTAGATGGACTCTTCTCTCCTTTCCCCACAGCTCTTAACATTCTCTCACTTAACCTTGAGGCCTAATTTCCATGTTAGTATACTGAAAAGAAGCCAGTCTGCTAAAGGAATGCACGCAGAGGGGAAAAAGGGGTGCGTGAATTGAAGCAGTAGATGGCACCGGGCTTGTGAATGGAAGAGCAGAGGTCAAGAGGCATTGTACTGGTTTAGGTAGCCATGTGGACTGTCCACAGTGATAACTTGTAGGTATTAGTTTCCCATGACTTTTTGTGTTTAGTGGGTGGAGCTAAATATGTAAAGAAAAGGTCATGGACTAGTATAAAATATTTTGGCCTTCAGCAGTTGCAAGTGACCTCAGTATGTCAGCGGCTCTGTGTTTCTAGGTGGCGTAATTTTTCACTTGCTTGTTTTTGTGGGTATGTCAGGTGGACAAAAGTGTACTTACAGATGTAGAAGTTCTACTTCTGCTCAATTATCATCTAGCAATGACATGCAAAATCTTGTATCTATGGTAAATACATTGATAAGTATTGGTAAGACATGTTGCTAACTAGCTAATGTATCAATCAAAAAGACAAAATATGTATATGAAATATATTTAAAATTATATATATAGGCAGGGAAGTTTTATGACCACTTGAAGGTGACTATATCTTTATATAGTGTGATTCTGCTTAATATACGAGTTTATGCTGTGAAATGATACGTAGTAACAGCAGTGGGAAGGAATTGTTCTAGGGAAAGAAAAACATTTACTAGAAACTGTAATAGAGTTGGAAATAGTAGTTCCTGTCTCTACGGTAGACAATACTAAGAAAAGTTTGGAAAAACAGGCTTTGGGATGCTCTCATTTTCTGTGTCTGGCTTATATTTAATGTATTGTTTGATGGCAAACACAAGTTCTGTGAGTTAACTCCCCTCCACCCTTAAAGACACTTTGTTAAAAGTTGCTCCCATGTAGCAGTTTCCTAGAGAAGGTATCTCTGGGAATTTCAAAGCATCTCTCTGATCCTGCATTTATCTCAGGAATGCTGTGTCAGAAATCAAAACTCTCCTCATATCTTAAGGATTATCAACTTCCCAGCCATAGCTGGAGAGTATACAGTAACAGCTATGTGAGTGAAACCTTACTGAAAGGCTGCCAGGTTGCAAGCCTTTGCAAACAGCTAGGTGTATGTGTTCATTCCCATGCCAAAAATCTTCTCCTTATCTTATGTGAAGATACAATCTTGTGATTAGTGGGTGCCAGGGGTTTATCATGATAAAGTTCAAGACTTGCATTGGCTTTTTCCCAAGATCCATAGAGACATGAATTAAAGTTCCAGTTTCTGTGTGTCCTAAAGCAGCAGTTTTCTTAGTAGTAATATTGTAAGGGGGGAGGGAGAGGGGGAGAGGAGAGTACGCTAATGCAAGCAAATTTAAATGAAACAGAAATAAAAATAGTCAAAGCTTAGGATAAAAAAAGATGGCATTTTTCTTCAATTAGTCTGATAGAGCCTATAACCTATCGCTTGCCATTTTTACTGTGCAGTTTAAAATAAAACCGTGGTCTCTTCTGGCTTCTAATGCTCTTTGTGGAAACATTCAATAATCATATTGTTATAGGAAGCTGATGCTGAGGGTTCAGAGGAATGTAGTCTCTTAAATCGTGGTCTTATACCATAGAGCTTAAATCTGAAGCTATACTGTAACTTACAGAAGAGATATATTAAAAAGCCAGTGTATCTTTTTGGAACGTTGTCTATAAGCTGCTTAGTTTGCCTCAGCCTATGTTTATGCATTTGTCAGTCAGTGGCGTGCATGTATCTTTGAAATGTTTGTTCGTGATATTTCAGTTAAATTTAATCAAAGTCCTTTTTTTTTGTGTGTGGAATGCATACATTTTAGACTTCATTGATTTGGTCCTCAAATGTAAAAATAATAAACTCGTTGACAAGATTAAGTCTGCCAGGTACAGGTAGAGAAAGAATATACAAGTAGGGGATCTGTGGATCAAGGCGTGTATGCTGTGATGAGAATCTCAGCTCTTTTGGCACAGCAACTATTAGCATTCTGCAGGCACTTAAGAGGCAAACCATTTGAAGTCTTCTCCCTGCTGAGCTGATTTTAAAGTTATCTTACAAAATTGGTTGTATTCTTTCTATCATATATTTTTCCTTGCTCCCTCTCTTCCCTCACACCCCTGTTCTCTCGTGGTTTTGAGTGTCTTTTATTCTTCCTTGGGTATTTCAAGGAGGACATAAAGGAATGGGTATTAGCTATAGAAGCAGAGCCCATAGAAGGACACTGCCATGGCAAGCTTCTTTGTTAGTTCATAAAGTAGAGGTAAAAATAAGTCTCACCCTCTTTTCTGGTCTTTTGCTCATTAAATGGGAGCCCTGCAGTGGGCATCATTCTGGTAGCCTGGAACAAGACTGATTTCTTTTGGGTTTGACCTAAAACCTTATCCCATATGGAAACAGACAACTTGTCACCTGTGTTGCTGTTCAGTTCTAAAAAATGGAATGCTGGGAATTAAATCTGTATAAATTCTTGTATGTCAAGAGGAATTAGAGCTCATGTACGTATTTTTAAATCACAGTGAGGTCATCAGTTTGGCCTGGCCCCTGTTGTATTAGGAATATTTGACTAGCACCCAAGGAATATTTCTAACTTGAAATATATTTAAAATTAATTGCGGACTTGCCAACTTAAAAAAAAACAAACGCAAAAGAGTTAGGAAAAAGTACTGAAAATTTAGGAGATATTTATAGCTACTTTCTATCTTTATATTGTAACAGAAGAATCAGTGCTCTGAAACCAAGAAAGTGCTCAATAAGTAAATCCTTATAGAATTTGGCAGAATAGATGATTATTGCATAGGCCTTTGTCTGTGATGGAAGTCAGTGTTCAGCTCAGTGGTCTGTGCTCATTCAGCAGTGAATAATTGTCTGCCACACGCTTCAGCGTAATTGGGACTAATAACACACTGACCTTCTAGCTAAGATGTATTTATGGTGGCTAGTTCTCACTATGCCTGACCTGTGTTATCAGTTCATGTGCTGTAAATTCCTACGTTAAACCTTAAATATTTGATTTTAAATTAAAAAAGGCACAACATCTGAGACAGTCATGTAAATGAGGCAACTAAGCTTCCATTTTTACCATAGTGCTTGAGGTCTGCTTGAAATACACTGTAAGAATACTTTTTGTGCATTTTTCTTTATTTTTTTCCTCCTGTATCTGAGTATTCTGATAGCGGATGTAATAATATTCAAATGTAACCCAGAAGCATAGCGTTAATTGAAATGGTGTGATAATGTGAATGTTGAGTGAAACGTATTGACAGTTTTCTTCCATATGACACATCTCTGCCCTTGTGTGAGTTTGCTTAATGTTCACTGTTATTCTGACCAAATTAATGCATGATAAAAGATGTTTTTAAAAGTATGCAATTCTGTAGGTCTGGGGAAATATAGTGTAAGGACATTTACTGATGCATATTTTAACACGTGTAGCATATTAAAGAAATGCTTATCAGTTTAGCTACAAAAAAAGATTCTTATCTCTGTGCTCTTTAAAAGCAAGTGCCCTGTTAGTGGAGAGAAGTTGAGAGCACATTAATTTTTAAGACACTTCGCTGACAAATTTACGTGATTTACTAATGTACTAAACACTCCATGTTCTCCACATAGTTTATTTACTAGAATACTTAATTTTGATTTTTTTTTTCCATTCTGTCATTCATTCTTTCTGCAAATTACGTTCATTTTCCTTATACTAGTGTTTAATAATCTTTTGAAAGAAGAATGTGAAGAAACATTGATGGTCAATGGCAAGTATTTCTGTTCGAACACAGTTGCATTTCCACTTAAATATTCAGAGAAAATACCATATTACTACACAAAAAAAGGAAAGATGCAGGAATTTCAGAATATAAATAAACAAACATGACTAATGCTTATGCTTCAAATATGTTCATTTGCTTTCCAGTACGTGGCAAATATGAATCTGTATGTGATTGCTGAGCCGTACTTTCATACCTTGAAAAAAGCCTGAAAGTGGAAGTTCCTAAAACAAATCCTGCAGCTGTAACATTGGTCCATTGCACTGTTAAAAGGGCAGACATACACAGTAGTAAACATTGCATTACAACTAATGCAGCAGTGTGTAGCTATAAAGCAATCATATTAAGATATTTAAATGTTTTGACTTGTTGTTCCTGAACTATTTTAAGGATCTTTTGAATTAGAAGGTCATGGCAAGTGACCAGAAGACAGAGAGAAAGTACATTCAGAGTTAAGGGTTTCTTTACATCATGCTTTTGGACAATATCCAGTGTTTCTCTTGGCTGTGTGCTTCAGACTGACAGAGCTGTCAGGAGAAGGAAATATTGTTTGTTTTATTTTGGCCAGAAAAATCAGAATCATTTCAGTTGACTGTCGCAGATCGTTGTCTTAAGTTCTGCTCAGAATTAGTCTGAGGCTAGAAAACAGCTTTATAGTGAGTTGTTCAAAGCCTCTGTTTTCTTCCAAGGTTATATTTTTCTTAATGTGAAGCAGCAGTTTCTTCAGCCCCTATACTGTTGCCTTTCACTGAATATTTATCGAACACAGCGGAAGTCTTCAGCTGTGTCGCATCATGAACACTCTGAATCCTTAAACAAGCTTGTAACAGTAGGGACCAAGATCTAACATGACCTTTAACTATGGGGATTATTACAGAATTTATCAAGTAATTTTTTTTCTTATTTTTGATTTTTTTAGCTAAAAGTTGTTGTTGTTTTTTTTTTTAATGAGATATGATAAACAACCTAAATTTCTCAGAAGACTTCGTGAGAGTCAGTGTCTCTTGCTCAAAGCATGTGGTGACTGTGTCTGAAATACATGCGTACACCCATATGTACTGTTTATAAGGCAGCATACGTCCTGTATTTCAAAATCTGAAACCTGTACGTAGTAGTTTTTATTCCTTGAATCAAATCAAAAGGAATGGTGTTGGGTAATTAGAAAAAAAAACAACCCAAAACCAAAAGCCTGCTAAAAGCTGTACTTTGCAGCTGTGTGTTAATGCCATATTCCTGGTGTTACTAATCAGAGTATCTTCCTTAAAGTGAATGCCGTTACTAGATAGTGAAAATTATGGTAGAAGTGTTAGAATATAATTCCTTTTTTATGTACTTCACAGAAAGTAAGTT
The DNA here is from genome assembly GCF_963264785.1 of Psittacula echo. NCBI lineage: Eukaryota > Metazoa > Chordata > Aves > Psittaciformes > Psittacidae > Psittacula > Psittacula echo. The sequence goes on from NC_137735.1 coordinate 64,074,452, forward strand.
ACTGAAGATGAGAGTAGCAGATGTACTTACATTCCCAGACTTGTACAGAATTGAAGATGGAAAGGTATACAAAAGATCTTAAAAGGCAAAAGGGACTATTACGGTCATTTACAGTTGTCTGTCTCAGATGTCTAATTCCTTTGCTTGAATGCACCTCTCCTTGGGGTAGCTATAGAGACTCTGGCAACTTGCTGAAACTACTCCCTCAGTGCAACTATGCTTAAGCACTCTGAAGGTCAGCAGAAGTTTACAGGAAGGAATGATAATATATAGTGTTGTGTGTCAGAAACAGCACAGAAAATGGAAGGCTGTTGTAGCTGGGATTTTTTTTTTTTTTGTGTCCACTCGTCAGCTGCAGATGAGCAGTGTTGAGGTAACAGCTCCATCTGCACACAGGCTTCCCTGTTCCCATGCAGTTCCAAGACTCTAACTTGGCCTGTGAGGAGCTTCTTGCAGTAATAAACATTACTCCTGTTCTAAAATTCCTTCCTGATCCTTCCAGCATGTTCATGTCTTTATTTTCATATGAAAGGGGGAGGTTCTAATATATAAAATCAGTCAAAGTTCAGCTAATTGCATAATTTTTTTAGTGTGTGGGTCCTGCTTGCCCTTTATGACTTAAAATACTACCTGTATTTCTTGAGGCTCTTAATAGAGTCAGTGAGATGGGATCAGTAGCATTCATACACATTCAGAGGATACAGCCATTCTGATTTGATGTTCTGAGAGAATTTTGACTGACTTTAAGCCTTGGAAATAGAAAACCTCTCTAGAAGATTTGTTTTTACCCTCGAGGTAACTTAGGGTGTTCCAGTTTAAAATTAATTGCATTAATGATATGTTTTGAACAGACATTTCCTATATCTACACTATTGCCATCTATACGTGTGCCAGAATTTGTCACTGAATATTCTCACATGTCACTTTACACCCAATATAGTTGTGTGTGTATTAGCAGCAAATGGATAATTGTTTCTGTAACTTACTGGCTGTGAAAAGAAATATTTCCGGCTCATGCACTGGTCTCAGAATGCTCATGAATAGACGCATTATTTGTAAAATAGCTGTATGCTTTGGGTTTAATATTATCGATGGGTATTTCTTGAATTGGAAACCTCTACTTAAAATCTGTAAAGGAGCGAGCACACCTGGGCTTCAGTGCTGAATGTTTGAGAAATGCTCCAAAGTTATAGAACCATAGAACAGAATCATAGAATAGTTTAGTTTGTGTTGGAGGGCACCTTCAGAGGTCATCTAGTCCGATCTCCTGCAATAAGCAGGGATATCTTCAACTAGATCAGGTTGCCCAAAATCACATCCAGCCTGACCTTAATACATGTGGGTGCATCTTGTGCTTAGTAAACTTGTATTAATTTCCCAGTCCCTTCCAAGTATTTGAATGTATGTTATAGAATACTAGTAGTAAGTTTCCAGACAGTGAATGTCACAGAATCTCGAGCGAGAGATCTCCTCTTTATACCGGGGTAATGCAATTGTTAAAGTGGCTATAATTTAGAAGACCGTCTATATATATGATTGTCGTGGTTTAAACCCAGTCAGCCACGCAGTCTCTTTCTCACTCCCCCCCTTCTTTCCCCCACTCCTGGAGGGATGGGGAGGAGAATCAAAAGAATGTAACTCCCACAGTTTGAGGTAAGAACAGTTTAATACTGAATAATAAGGTATAACACAAATCACTACTGCTACCACCAATAATAATAATGATAAAGGAAATAACAAGGGAAGAGAATACAACACCTCACAACCCATCGACCGATAGCTTGCCCCCACCCAGCACTGAACTAGCCCTGCCGGGTAACTCCCAGTTACATCCTGGGCATGACGTGCTGTGGTATGGAATACCTCTTTGGCTAGTTTGGGTCAGGTGTCCTGTCCCTGCTTCCTCCCGGCTTCTCCTCCTCCCTGGAAGAGCATGAGGCTCAGAAAGACCTTGGTCAGACTAAACATTCTGACTAGCAACTAAAAACATCGGTTTTATCAGTGCTGTTCCCAGGCCGAAAGTCAAAAACACAGCGCTGCACCAGCTACTAAGAAGGAGGAAAAATGACTGCTACTGCTGAACCCAGGACAATGATTTTTTTTTGTTTTGTTTTGTTTTGTTCACTGTTCATATTCCAGAGAAACTGACATGAACATATGAGCAAAACTCGTCATTTAGGTGCCATATCTTGACTTGGGGCTCAGGTGTTGTTGCTTCTATTTTTTTAGTGTATAGTTAACATTAGCAGTCACCCTTATAATGATATGACATGTACTGCCTCCAAGTATGGTGAGTGCCTACTCCTGCCATTAAGGAGGGTTGATTTAATCAGTAACGTGGTCTAGCTTCTGTGACATCCTTTGGACTAAAGAAGGGAGTCCAATAACAGTCCTTTTTTCCCCCTTCTAGAAAGAGCTATTTTAGAAATATTCTTCTTTGGTTGTTATTATCACCCTTGAATTTGGGTCAAGTTTCTAAGTTATTTTATTTAGAAAATGCATATTTTAAAGCTATTAAGGGAATACTTTCAGTGTGTAGTTATATTACTGTCAACAAAAGATGTGATTAAATAAATTGAATGTTGAAGACTTTCGGCTTACGGTTAACACCAGGTAATTAAAAGTAAGCGCTGCTGTGGGAGTGCATTATATATCAGCTGTACTCTTTACCTCATTAGCTGGGTTTTTGCATGTTTATGGAGCTAACTTGCAATTAAAAATGCCTTTAATGTAGGCTTAACAAGGCCTTTTAGGTATTTGGAATAAAGTACTGCAATTTAATTGAAATTGGTATAGTGTAAATAGATGTCTTAGTAACATGCGAGATAAATCTCCACGCCTAACTTGTCACTTCGCATCTTTTCCTCTTGTGTAATCTTTAATGCTTACTGGAAGGCCTGACATTTAACCTGTATGAAAGATGGAGGTTCGGTCTTCAAAGAATGTTTTGATTTGTTGTAAATCAAGTTTTACCCATATAAGATTTACTCAAATTCATGCCTTAACCATACTTTTAAGATGTGTGAATGTTTGTGCATATGGTTATGTGTTAGGATATTTTTAGCAATAGTATATTTTTCTCCAATTAGTCTTCTGTTCTGCATTAGATACTGTCAAGGCAACCTTCAGTGTTGATAATTTATCTTGGTGTTTTCATTTTGAATGCTGTGGTATCTCTTGTAAATAGTTGCCTGAAGTTTAAAACCAAATCTTAGGGAAATTAAGGTAAAAAGTAAAACATACTTACAGGTCACTTCTGCTGATCTTTGTGCTCATTTGTCAAGGGTTTTCTGGATGAGATATTAAAGTGTACCATTAAAACTGAACAAGGGTAAAGTGTTGTTTAGGTTGAGGTAGATTGTCAAAGATGAGGAAAAAAGAAAACAGGAGGAGCAGTACTTTTGCAGGACACAAGTGGATGTGCTACATGTATAAATAGGGATCATCATGTGTGAACCTTCATACAGTATTATTTACTAATCTTTATTTGTCTTCACCTAGGAGTGTTGTAGTACCACCAAAGAAATCAACCATTTCCTCATCTACGGCTGCTGGGGGTATTCCTACAAATGCTGTCAGTGTGGTTTCTTCTTTAGATTCAGCCCAAGCCCCGGATTTGTCAGGAGAATCTCCTGGTGAGTAAGGGGAAATTAAACAACTTAAATCTCAGTCCTTCCTCTCTTGCTTCTCCCTCCCTCACCATCACTCTGAGTACAAACTAACAAGTTCTTATTATGTAGGTTTTGTTATGTGAAGTTGAGATTTTTTAATATTTATCCATATCTCAAAACCCTGTAGGGCAAGAACAGCTGTTTTTCAGACATTAAGTCATTAGCTGCCTTCTGTTGTAATACTGATTAGTGTGTATATATATATGACCAGTCTGTGTACAAGTCTCACTTATACTAAGAATGTTGATACTTACTGTTGATTGTGTTTATTTAGGGGAAAACGTGACAATAATCTGGGAAAAGGGGGTTTTACACTTATTTTTTTATTTAACTGCTGGAGTTTCCTAGCTTATCAAATCAGGCAAAAGAGCTTTTGAGACCTTTGTATCCTGCATACTACTTTGTATCTTTGTCGCAGCAGCTTGCAGGACTGCGTTGGTATCTTTGCCTCTAACAAGGACCACTATCTCATACTTCACCAGAAAATAGATGTGACTCTAGGTTAAACTGGACCTATAGATTTTTGGGTTCATGAGTGTAAGAGTTCATGTTTTTATATTTTCTGAGAGCTTATCCCCAGATAATTTTATTATTCCTAGTTTTGATGCTGTAGCTACACAAATGTAAAGAATAAACTGTTTCTAAATAAAAAAAGAACAAAACACAAACCTCAACAAGCAGTAGTGTTGTGTTTAAAAAAAAAAAATAGTTGAACTTTTTTTGGGTTCTCCTTTTGCCCTCATCTAGAAGAAGAAGTGTAAATGAGCAACATTTGTCAGTTTCAAGATTTCTCATGGTTTGTAAAGCAGGTATATTATATTAACTTACATTTCATATAAATGTGGTATATTTGAAAGACTACTTTTTGTTACAGATATTTTGTTGTGTAAAATAAAAACTTATTTATAAGTTTTAGGGTGTTTTTCCAAGGATATATGTGTTAGTGCTAAATAGGATTGAAAATGATATACAAATGTTTCCGATAGCTTTAGCCTTAGGTCAGTTTCAGTGTTGATGCTGAGCTAATTGCTTTGGACAGTTTTTTCAGTGGAGACAAAATTGGGGAGGTTGTTTATAAGCAAGTGGTTCTTTGAACCCTTAGTCTCGCTGGTTGTTCTGTGTGAGGTGTTTAACCTTATATGCTGTGTCAAAGGCATGCTTTTCTACTTAACCATGTTTAAGTCACAAGGCTGTATAGAATCTTACGATTGTGCCCATGAAGTTTAACATAAGACTTAAAACTTATATGCATCTTAATCAAGGAAATCTCAATCTGTGCCTGATTACTGGTGTTTCTTTTCGATGCTTGAGTGTCTTGCTTCCTGTTTTTATGAACTTACATCCAAATTACATTTTTTTCCCCCTCAGTCTTTGCAATCTGTTGTCATGTCCTCTAGGACTCATGTGTCTGGAAGATATTTGTTGCCATCTTCAACTGCCCATTGCATTTCTTGGGAAAATCATAAACGTTTTATTTCTGCCAAGGTAAAGGAAAAGCTACTCTTTGCAAAAGGGAGGAACCATTTAGTCACTGAAAATGCACTGTACTAGCCTAGGAGTAATGTTGGGACTGGGAAAATTAGCTGGCTTTTAAAATTTCACAGTTCTTTGGGGAAGGCTGGCTCTGAGCAGCTAATCTTTTTAAGAATTAAGAAAACCTAACTATATTGAAATTGCTTAAAATAGTTGCTAATTTGTTAACCTCTTACTGGTGTACCCAGGTTAGATTTGGCTTAAATATTACATTTCTGAAGTCAGTATTCACTTGCTTTTAGTAGAAACAAAAGAGATGAACACTGATTTTCAGATTTACTCAATCTTCTAAGAACATATAGATGAAAAAATAAGTGCTCCTGTGCCTGTAGAATGTATAAGAAATCCAGACAATAAACAATACTGATATAGTTTGGAGCTGTGTGACTTCTAGCATGTCTGGGATTTTTGGCAAAAATTGGACGTGCAATCTGAACTGATATGCATAAAAAGAAACTAATCAGGATTAAAAATAGTAGACATGTTTAGACTGGCAATCTAATTAATTAAAAAGAAAAAGTAAAGGAATAAATGAAATCATACCTTAAACAGATTAAAACCTGAGACTCTTTTTTTTCCCAGTAAAATAATGGCATGGAAACAAAATTTTTGCAGTATTGGAATAGTTTACCTTTAAGTTGCCCAAGTAAATTGCACACATTTAAGTTTGAAATAGATCCGTATGAGGCCTTTTTTTATTTGAAGATACAAGTAGCAATAAGTGAACTTCTGATAAAAACCAAAATACAGTGTATATAATTTTCCCTCCCAAGTTCAAATCGCATGGTCTTTAATTACTTTTTGTTTCCATACAGAAGAAGATCAGTATTGTTCTCTTTTTTTTCAGCCAACATTAGTTGTAAGTCTGATTACTTTTGTAATTAAGAAAAAAAATCCTTTTCTAAAAAGTGCAGAGACTAGGGGTTTATGTAGTGAGTATGAATTTGGGGCTTTTTCGCATTTCATATGAAAGCTAGTTATTAATCATTATGTAAACATTATTGAATTATATTTAAAAACACATTTCAACTGTTCTTTTTGTAAAGTCAAAGGATTTTTTTAAAATTAGTTTTGTATGCATTTGATATTTTTTAGAAACTCATCAAGCAAACAGAACCTCATATACGTTTTATGTATATGTTATATACAATAACATACAATACTGTGGAGACTTGAGTCAGTTCAAAACAGAAGTGAAAGGGAAATACAGACATTGAAATGGGATTATACAGAAATAGTTTTAGTAATAGTGTTTTAGTTGTAATATGTACATAAGCATAATTTGGAAATAAGTTTTATGTAGCATGTGAGCATCCTCCACCCATAGATGTGATGTCAGAATTGCTTGGTCAAGGTAGGATCTGTGTTGAAATATTTGTCAGTCTGTGTGGTTCCAGATGCCTCTGTTGCCATTTGTGTTTGCCCAGATTTGATCAACCCCCTTACCAGTATTTTTTTCTGAAGTTTGCATCTTGTCTGTAGCTCAAAGTCTGTGAGTATCTCAGATATTTGACCCTTAGGATTGTCCTAAGCTCATATCAAGTGGGTGTGACGTGTCCTGGCCTACCAAATAGAAAGTGTTGACAAGTTGGAAGGATAACCATCTGAGCTCACTCTGTTCATCTGATACTTTGAAAGAGGGTGAAAACATATTTTGGCCTCAAGACAGCCTGGCCTTTTCGCAGGAGAAGTTTTTTTCACTTTTCTTCATTCAAACTGCAGGGTAGAATTTTACAGAACCAAAAGACTTTCCTGAATACAAATGTGCCCCTTGTGGTCTAAACTTGCCTGTCAGTTTGTTCCTCATGGCTGATATTTGGGTTGTTGGTCTGCTGGAACTGGATCTTGGAATCAATGGAGAAACTTAAACACCTTTGTGGCCCATGTTGAGCCAATGACTGTCTCTTACAGAGAGTGGTATTGAGCAAAAGAGCGTATTTATTAGTAATAATCTGAGGAGGGGGAATTTACTTGAGTTGTTTGTTCCTTGGATTGGCTCATAGGCTGAATGTGACATTGGATGTAGAGATTTTACACATACTGTGTCCAGGAAGGGCTATTTTGGAAAGGCAGGACTAATATCAGGACTAATATTTGGATAGGCAGGACTTGGCAGAGTTGTCTTGAGCTGTTATTAATATGCTAGTGGAATGCTTGTACTTTTGTCTCTTAGTTTTCCTTTTAAATTATTCACTGATTACTGTTGTAATGTTCTGAAGAGGTGTGAACTCTTTTGAATTGTTTCTCTGATGCTCTGAGTTTCTCTATGTACTTCAGGGATTTTGCATGTGTTTTATTAGTGCTTCGTGCTAAACAATGCAATTTTGAGGTTTCACTATTCAGTTTGAAAATGTTTATTCAATACAATTTTTTTAAAGAGGGACTATGAGAAATTTTTGTAGGAAGCAGTAGTGAATTGCATCTTGTCTTCACCATCACTTTGAGTGTAGAAAACACTGAGAAGTTCCGCTCCATTTCTGGTGCCTGCTTACTTGAAGTAAGTGGTGCCCCTCTTACTTGAAGTTCCTTGAACTTCACTTGTTTTGCCTCTGATCCACACGGAGTTGCCAGCATGATTTTTGCTTCTCCTGAGCAGAGGCGTAGCTGTTCTCCAAAATGTGAACTCATAAACAAGGCTGTGTGAAAGGCTGAGGTGGAAAAGAAGGTGGATGCTTGAAAGAATGGGAGATAAAAAAGCTGCAACTCTTGAATTCTAGTCCTCCATGTAGGAAAACATAAATTTTCTTCCGCAGTTGGCTTGTTTTGCGGAGAGGAATTGTATTTGTGGATTTTTATACATATGTGGAAATAACCTTGATGTCTTGCAATAAGATAAATTGGTGGGAGACAAGCTAAAGTGAGAAAAATTAATGTGAGATGAGTTACTATTGGTGCAGAAGGTAGTTCAAGAAATTCATTGGATTATAGTAGCGATTTCAAAGAGAATTCCAAGTTTACAGTGACAGTAGTTGAAGGCTAGTTAACAAAGCAGAATGGTACTTTTTAAATCCTGAATGCCAGTGATATGCAATGGAAGTGGTTTAATACTGTTTTAGTATAAAAAGTGTTTTAAAGCAGCTTGTCTTTAGAGAAGTTTTCACCATTGCTTCATGAAACCTGTTTTGGTTTAACCTACAGATGTGTTTATGTAACAGATCCCTTATATTAGCTTGTAAAACCTTTCATTGTAGTCTTGCATTGTACACTTCCAGCCCTGGAAGTGTATTTTTGAATGAGCTCATTATTTTCTTAGATACTCCTTTCTTAAAAGGCATCAGTGTATTTATGTGGGGTAGGCCTGTTGTGCAAAATTGAGGTATGATTATTTAATTCAACTGAACTCTCTTTTTTTATACCTTGTCTTCATTCTCCCAAAGTATACCATGCACTGCTTGTGTATTGCCAAGCGTACTTTGTATATTGAAAAGCATAAGGATCTTGCACAAGTTGTTTCTTTAACCATATGTTATTGCTAGAGACATTATTTGTTTAGACCCTTGGGGACCTTGAATAAACAATAAGGTTTCACTGTAAGGGTGCTAGACAGATGATCTATTTGCATTTTCTTTTATGTTCTTGCAAATGTCTGTAAAACTGTCAGTTTGAAGGAGCCACTTTATCAGTGAAAGGATAAGGGAGAGATAAGTCAGTTTAGTTCCACATGTTTGAAGTAGCTACTGCACTTACCCACATGTGTGTCATGGATGAAAATACGCTACTGAAGTATTTTCCTTTTTTTTTTTTCACTAAAACCAGAAACATAGTAGGAAAAAAAAAGCTACGTTTGAGTTTAGTTAAAAAAAAAAAAGTACTTCTGCAAAACAAAATTTGATTGCAGAAATCATTATGCCAAATCTTTTCTAAACAAAAAACAAAAAACAAAAAACAAAAAAACAAAAAAAAAAACCAAACAAACAAAAAAAAAAGCGCAACCCTGAAATTCTCAGCTGTGATAAATCTGAGATTCACCCTTTTTAGGGAAGTATATCTGAGCTTGGAATGTGGATTTAGGTGATGAGAAGCATGAAGAAATTCAGGCCATAAATATCCTTGCATAATCTTCAAAAAGAACATCAGTTTATGTAGGTGCCTGCCTTATACTGTTGTCAAATTCAAATTATCAGTGCCTTTTCTCTTATGTCTATATTTAAAGGTAGATTTTAACTTAAAACTTCATAGTGTTTTACATTTATGCCTAATCTGCACAATTTGGTTTGATTTCTGGAGGAAAAATATTCATGTCCTATCTGTGTTGTCAGTAATTCGTTTGCCTTCCACTCTGACCATTTTTACCAGTGCCATTGTGTGCAGAAAGAGAAAGCCAAGCAAAAACCCAACCTATCCCACAAAATAAAACAAACAACAAAATCCCCAAGTTACACCAAAACAAAACCAAAGACTGTAGCTGTTAAGTATTCCACAAACAACTGAAGTCTTTGGGACTGCTGAATCATAGGTCTTGTTGCTTTTTGTGGGCTTTGTTTTGTTTTTCTTTACAGGGAGCTCTGTTCTCATTTTCAGCATGTTGTTTGGCTGCTCTTCCTGTGGGAGTACTTTTTGGTGGTTTGACTATGTAAAACGAGATCTTAAAGAGATGGTAATATACCCATGAAAATATTTTAAATATTTACAGAATCTAGCCATCCCCATTGAAATTTTCAGAAATACATCTTTGATTTGCCTTTATTAGATAAGTTATTTAGGGAACTTTGTCCAGAAGATTCAGATTCCACTTTGCTTTCAGCTAACGCTTTGTCCCCTCTTTCTTGTCCTTCATTTTGTCTAGCCCACTCCAAATTTCTTTCTGACCTCATCATCCTGTACAAAAGTCAAAACAGGAGCTTCATATTGGATTTATGAAAAGCATAAGCAAATCCCATTCACAAATATTTTTCCTACCTGTGAAGAAAGAAAAAGAAATTAGCAAAACTTTCCAGCATTTTGATGTGTTGATTTATTAGTTTCTGTGCTGCCTTTGAAGCAAGATTAGAGAAGAGCATCTTCCTCAGATAGAGGAAAAGAAAAACCAACCCTGAACAACAAAACAAGATCACAAACCCTCAGCACTTCTGGGAGGAAGCTCTATGTGCCAGTACTTTGGAGCAGAAGTTTGAAATTTGACAGGAGAATTAAAATTAGTATCTTAGGGATTTGTCTTCGCCATCTTTTTGCAAATCTATTCAACTTCAATCTAGTAGAACACTTTGAAAAGTTGCAATTGACGCATTTTGGTAGACACTTTCAAGATCTTAGCAGCTTATTTCCAGACAGGTGGCATTTAACTGAGCTCACTTCAGTGTAGGTGGGATGTTCAGGTATTTTTCTATAGCTATAGTTCTGAGAAGGGTCACGTATTTGCTAAGGTAGATGTGAGAACTGAAGTCTTTTCTTTCATGCTTTTTTTTTTTTTTTTTCCTTTCCTCCTTTCCAGCAGCAAAACAGTCTGAAACTGGTGAGGTGAGAGGGAAGAGAATAGGACAGGGTCTAAGGCTGGGAAGAGATAGGATTGCAGATGGACTAGAAGCAGTCATGCTCCTGGGAAATGCACAGAAATGTCTGCTAAGATTCATTCCTCTCTACAGTTTGGAATGCAATGCAAGATTTGTGAGTCACCTTTCCTATCCTGGCAGCAAATATCTGTGAAATCTCTGACTGTCTTGCTTACCCCCTCTTCAACATTGCTAATACCAATCCATACCGGAGTATGGAAGTTGTATTTCTCTTTACATACTGAGCAGCAGAATTTAGTATTTACAGATTCCTACTCTGCTTATGAGAGCCGTGTAATGTCAATTTGACATAACGCAATTCCTTTTCATTTTTTTTTTTTTTTTTTTTTGTAAGTGTAGGATACATAAATGACCCAGTCTTCCCTATCGACCTTTGAATAATTGATGTGGCAAAGTTAATAACTCATAAATGAGGTTATACCACTGCCATCATGCTAATGATGCTGGCAGTGCAATGGAGAATTTTATCATAGCTGTCTTTGACAGAGTCCCAGTGTTGAAAAAATTTAAGCCAGGCAGTTGAAAATACACACTCATTTTGTATTCTGCTTCATTTTGACGCAAATATATTTTAATTTTAGAGAAAAAACTAAGGGCTTTCTGTGCAAGTTATTTGAGATTGGGTGAACACTTCCAGTGACCAAAAGAGATGCTTTAAAATGTTGCCACTTAGCTATGTATTAGTTGTATTAGTGTATATTAGTACCTTACAGAAGTATTATTTCTATTCACTGCTTAAGGTTGTAAGTGTTCTTAAATTTGTTCAGAGGGACTCATGGCTTATAAGGTCAGAAAGGATCACTGCAGTCTAATCTGACTTGCTTCACGAAGCAAACTGCAATGCTTGCTTGATTTACTTTCTGTTTGAGCTAGAACAAAATGTAGAAAGCTTGCCATAGCATGCCTGGTAAATATGAAAGTAAGTATATAGGAGTTCCAGCAAAAAAAGTCTGAGATACAAACATGTGAAAGGGTTTACCCTAGTCTTCATACACACTTGAAAACCATACTTTCTCAGAGATTGAGCTCTAGGCTTTATTTTCTGGACAAGTCGTCTAACCTCTGGCATGTTTTCTTATATAATGAACTTACTTATCACTTTCTCTTGTAGGAAAGGGATCATCTAATTCAAAATTACCATCTGTCCCTACAGTTTCTTCAGTGCCTGAGGATTCTGCTTCAAATATGAGGTAACCTCTTCAGTTGAACATCTGAACAGCTGTGCTCTGGCTCACATTTTTGCTATTACATCTTCTATTTCTGCATCTCTTACGAATGTCATTTTGCTGGTGTTCAGTACCTAATGAAGGATTATCGATTCCTTCATATGCATGTATGTCACTTAAACATTGCCACAAACTATACTCCTTTGTATAAAATTTCAGCAACTTCCTTTTTTTGTTAATCACTTGTATCTCTCTACTAGTATTACAGACAGGCTTGAACATGCTTTGGAAAAGGCTGCCCCACTTCTGAGAGAGATTTTTGTGGATTTTGCTCCCTTTCTTTCTCGGACTCTTTTGGGCAGCCACGGGCAGGAGTTGCTGATAGAAGGTACAAGTAAGTTTCCATTTTGAAGAAGTTTTTTTGATGTGTGCTTTTGTTTATTTATTTTTTTTTTTTTAATGCCTCAAACTTTTTTTCCACCTTCTGACATGGTGCTTTCTGCTGGATTTCACTACCTCCCCTTCCTTTTGTCTTTAATCGTTGTTGCCTCCTCATTTTTGCCATCTCTGCCACCTCTTTCCCTCCATTTCATCTCATAGTTTTCCTATATCTCATTACATGGGACCAGCTGTTGTCTCTTCTTTAGTTCTCCAGCTCTTCCAGGGCATTGTTCCATAGAACCTGGTGTATGAAATGCGTTTTGAAAACATGGTATCAGGATCAACACTTCAATGCAAAGCATAGAGTATAGTTTAGAAAGTTAAGTACAAAGTCCTTATACTTTTACTGTGCCACTGCAACAGAAGGCTTCTTGGGAGCTATGTCAGCAGGGCATGTTGTGTTGTATCTCTTTCTTGTATGTGAATTTGCTTCTGTCTTTCTGGTTTCTAATTGGAAGGCAATCATACAGAAAAGATTGTCAGTATTGAGAAGAATTCTCTGATACTTCTGAGAAGGTGAAAATTCAGGTGCACAACAAAGATCATGGCTCTTTCTGGTGTTGGCTTAAAATTGACTGAGCTTGAGATGATTGAATTTTCTTTCTACAGGTGGGTTTCTCTCCGTTTAAAAACAAGGCTCAGTTCTGCAATGCAGACATTAATGTCCTCAGTTTAAAAAATCTTGTTTATTGGAACACTGTGAATTTAGTAGTGAACACCAGCTTTCAATTTTATCATGATTTGCTTATGTAAGTTGCTTTGTCCACTGATTTTTAAAGTGAAAATTGTGAGTTTTGCCCAGTTAAAGCAGTGAATTAAATTAGGGCCTAAGGTTGTTGCAACTTCCAGTAATGAGCACTCCCGTGTTAGCAGCTTATGGTTACGAGCTGATCGCTTACACATCAAGCTGTATTTGCACTAATAGATCTAGTTGCTTCCTGGGCAATTAAAGCTCTCCTTTAAAAAACATTTTTGAAACTACTTCTTTTATGGGTTAGGACAGACGTCCTGTATGTAGTGCTGAATGCAGTTAACGTTATCAGAAACACAAGTAAATACCAAACACTGGTAAACGTTTTACTAAAGACTGCTGATAACAAAATTGAAACTTCATTAAACTTCACTGAAATGAAAGGTTTTTAGTTTAGGAATTTAGCTTGTGTTACTTTTGGAGTAGGAAGAGTTGGCAGGAAGACTTATGTGAATTGTCTTCTGTAAGACTGAAAAAGATGGGATTCTGCTTTTGATTATACATATGGGTATTGCTTTAGCTGACAAACATTTTAATGGAAGCTTTGATAATGGCTTATGAACAGATTTATTTCATTAATTTAAAAATAACAGGAAAGTGATTTTTCTCAAAGCTTTATGTGATAGGGAAGAGAAAAATAAACACATGAAACCAATTTTGGGGCCTAAAACCCAGACAAGCCTAAAACAAAATGCAAATACAAATAAGAGTAGTAGTCAAATTAGTTTATAAACAATCGAGAATATATAATAGGTTACTGCTTGCACTTCTGCGAAGGTTTAGTGTGGGGTTAAGGGTCAAAGTACTAATAAGAGTGTTTGGGATGTCTGCTGCCATGAAACAAAATGGAAACTTGATTGATAGCTGGGGGCTGAAAGGAGAACGCGCAATGGAGAAAGCAAAGGTCATAAAGCCATTTCCCTTCTCTGCATATATAATGACCCAATCCTTCAAGAAATACCAAAATGTAAATACAGTGGATTAATGTAACATATGTTAACCACACTTCTGATCATTTTGACATACAAACATTTGTGAAACTAAATAATGGAGGTAATGTATTACTATTAGCTGCATCTTTAGATGCAAGGCATGGAATTTATGATCTTCCTTTTACATGCGTACTTTTATTTTGTGCTGATAAAGTACAAAACCTGGAAGTGGTATGAGAATTACAGCTTTCTTTTTTTTGTCAAAATGCTTCTACTCCTACTCTATTGCACTTCAAAACAGTTGTGTTTACGGCTAGTGCCATGTAAGCGTGCATTTATGTGTACCATTTTTTCCTTTTGTAGGTCTTGTGTGCATGAAATCTAGCAGTTCAGTTGTGGAGCTGGTGATGCTTCTTTGCTCTCAGGTGAGGTTTAATTAACAATGTTGTCTGAAAGTGCTGCCTTTGAGCATGGTGGAAATTACAGTTAAAATTTTACTTTAAATTTGACTTTAAATTTAAGGTTATGTTTAATAGGTAGAAAGAGTATGGGCAAGGCCTTTTGATTAAAAAAATCCCAACTTCTTAGTAATTGTTTAGTCAATCAGAAAAAGAAGATATTAAGGGTTTTACCCTTAGTAAGGTATTACCTTACTATTAAGATCTACATAACCCTGATGGTGATATTCCTAAGTAATTCTGTACTGCCATTTATGTAAAATAAAGTAGGACCACTAAAATATTAAGGTTAAAGAAGCAGATTGATTTCTGCATGTTGGCATGCTGAATCCTCTGGGATGAGTAGGATTTTTTCTTTTGTGTATGAGTGATAAATACTTTTGAAACCCTGTCATTCTTAATTGATATGACAAGTACTAAGAATTTGAGAAAAAAATAAGAAAGCAACCCTGGTTGTCAGCAGTTCGGGGCATTCTGCATTCCTAAAGGCAGAGCGATTTTAGATGTTTAGGAACCTGAGAATTCCCTGTTTCTGTGGTTAGAAAAGAGCCAGAGCCTAAGATTCTTAAAATCTTGGTATATTAATTGGATTTGCTTTTTGGGTTTCTTGCTTTCTTTTTTTTTGTAATTAAATGGAAGACTATTTTTATTGAACCTTTCTTTTGATGCCTTAAAAATGATACGTTTCTGGTAGTAAATTCCCCTACTTAAAACTTTAAAATAGCCTTTTTTAATGGGAATGGTATTGGTCTAGAGGTCAAGGGTTCTGACCCATTTCAAAACCTTTGACCTTCATTTACAACCCTTATGGTTTGCTTGCCTGACGAATAAGGATAATGCAAAATTAATGTTTCTTCACATCGATTTATTCATTTTAGTGCCTATATTGCCAAATTTATTTAGAGTGTGCTGATAGACATTTCATGAATACAAATGAAAGAATCATAGAAGGTGTGAAAAATCGATAGTCTGCGTTGTCAATAAAGTGTAATAAGAACAATTACTTCTGGAGATTACACCTAATAGATTTTACAATGAACTAGTGAAGAGTAGTTATGTTTTCTAGTGAGCTTGGTATTAATGAAAGGTTCTAGAACTTTGTTCATCTAGTTTTCAGTCTTCCTCAGAAAATATAATATGTCTTTACCCTGAAAGGAATTTAATATTCCTTATGGAACTTTTGGAACTTAGAGATTGTTATTTTACATATGGCAATACTGGAAGTGGACATTGTTCATTAATTCTAGAATACGAATTTGCTGCTGACTTAAATTAGAAAATAATCCTCTCTAACAAGAAATCCCTATACAAATTTTACTGTTCATTTGTTAATGTGTTAGAGTAAAAATAATCTGAGTATTGAATATGTGTGTGACAGCTTGGTATTACCATTTAAAAATTAATTTTCATTATCCATGTTGCTTGTATCAACAATTAGTGGTTGACCTTCCCTTCTTTTTTGGTAGGGTAATCTAATCTTTTTTTTGAAATCATGTTGTGCTCTGTACTGTACGTCACTTGTTTAAGTTTGGGAAGTGGAAAGGATAAGGAATAAATGACGTGCTTTAATGCATCTATTTGTCATATGTGTCACAATGCCACTTAATGCTAATCTAATCAAATTGAGGCTATCGTGATTGCTTAGCAGTGCTCGTTGCAGAGGCTAAGGTTGTTCTTTGTAAAACAGTAGAAATAAACCAATAAAGTCACAAAGACCTCAAAGTCTTCTTAAAGTTACATAGCAGCTGTAATTTTTTGGCAGAATATGAAAAATGATGTGAGAAATGAATCTAAAATTAGCTCCAGATGTATACAGATTGTTCTGGGGTGATAATTACATTTTTCACTTTGAATTTTCCTAATTCAAAGAGGTCAGCATGGCAATCACAGAAGTGATTTATTTTGTTAAGAAGTGAACTGTCTTTTTGCCACATGAAAGCTAGAGAGATATGAAATTGAATTTCTAGCTGACATTTTACAGATACTGGGAGGAGATGGGGTTGAGCTTGATTGATTTTTTTTTTTTTTTTTCTTTTTTTTTTTCCCCTTTTTTCTTCTCCCCCCCCCCCAAGATAGGGTGGGAAATTAAGTGATAGCCTTTTGCTAAAATTTTAATTAATTTTTAAGAGGAGATGGAGAGGATGAAGTGCCAAAGATCAAAAGATCAGGTCAAAAACTAGTTTTTAATCACATAAATAATGTGGCATAGTCACGAAGTAAGTATCTGCAAATTCAATATAAAACTTTGCAAATTTGTCAGGCACCATTTTATGAAATTGAAAGATTGCTCTGATTAATATCTGTGGTGGTTTTTATGATAACCTCTTTCTCAGAGTTTGTTTTAAACGTTCTATATGTGATGTAAGCACTTGGATTGTTTTTCTGAAACATCCGAAATTTTTCTGATGTTTATTTAGATTTCTGTCTGGAATATGTTCTTTCTTTACTAGAAATACAATATGGAATAGTAATGTCTCACAACTACTTTTTCATAAAATGATGTGAGTAAAGCTCTTTCTCAAGTAAAGAGATTTAAAAAAGTTGCAAAAGACAACATTCCGTGCAACTGTTTGTGACTCCCCGTTAATTTTTTCTCTCCTTTAAAATTTATGTATTTAGGCATCTGGAAAAAGACAATTGCTTTTGTGTTTTAGTTTCGTGTTTACATGTTTATGTATTGCCTAATGTTTAAACCAAGATAAAAGGAGAAACAAGTGGTTTGAGATACAGACAGAAGGCTTTTCTAAGACAAAAACAGTTGTGTTTTTTGATAGACACGCTACATTTTGAGACGTGTCTCTGTGTGTATACTTACGTTTATATAAATCTATCAAAACATAAAGAAATCTTTCATTTAATATTACTGCAAAGTGTTCCTGCTTATTTGACGTTAATATCGTTTTTGAAAGAATCGACGTTGCATTCAAGGCCGCTTTATAAAAGCGTTGTGTTGCTCATCCTAATTCAGTCTGACACACATTCCAATAACACTACCTCCCTTCTAGGGTTTAAAACTAAATTTATGGCTGAGCATTGTGAAGTGCATCATTTAAAAATGGTTTCAACCCAAAACATCTAATAAATAAATAATGTGTATGGCTACTCAGTAGCAGACTTTCCAGACTAGAAATCATTCCATCGGATACTCAACAGTCCACTATCGGAGAGAGCTGTCAGATAAATCTTATAGTAGCTGCATTCATGTCCTGTAAATCACATGTTATTGTCTGAGCCTTCTGCCAGGTCATCTATTCTTTTCCCATTTATCAGAAATGCATACAGTACAGTGAACCTAGAAGCACCATCTAGTCTGGCCTGGCATTCTGTTGGGGTAATTAAACCAGCCGAAAGAGAGAAGTCCTGTGTCTATATACCGCTTTTAAATGAGTGACGTCAGGGTGTTAGAAGTGTTCATATACTATTGTGAGACAAGGCTTCTGTGTGGAGAAACAGATATCACCCCTGAATAAAGCGTTTTCATCTAAAAGGGCTCTTGCTCTATCCCTAAAATGCAAAGGGGCACGTATGAATTGAGTGCATGTTTATCCATAAAGCAAATATGCTACTGTGCTTCCTTTCATTTGTCAGGTGTTTCCTTGAAATACATGACTAAGTGGGAAATACTGTCATCTTCCCTACTCTGTCATGAAAGTATAAAAACATTTATTCCTTGCTCACATACATGAAGCATTTGGCCTATTACCGTAGTGCCAAGGTGAAAAGATACAAAAATAGTTGAAATAGGTTCCATAATTTTCCCTGATGCCTTTGAATTTACAGAGTTTGCAGCGCTTGAAAACTGTTTCTTTGTGTAGTAAGTCAACTGAATTGTCAGTGGAATATGTGTAAGACAACTAATTAGGTGGTTCTTGTCAGATCCATCTTTGACTTAAGAGCTTTTTTCCTACTGAACCTACATTTTCTAGACCATAAAATAAACTTACACTAACTGATTTCATTACTATTCAGTTCTTGTATAATTTTCTACAATTGGTGGAAGCCACCCAATTTTTTTCAAGAGTTTGCAGTTGAAAATTAATGCATATTTCAACAACTTTTCTGACCCCATCACCACCACTACCTGCACATACACCCTGCTTGCTAGTTCAAGATATAAAAGCTTCTTGGTTCCTCCTTCTTCTGTCCCCTGTTGTTTCAGTGGGATTTAGGGCACATTCTTGATAGCCGATGGCATACATCAAACCAAGACCAGTGTTTTAATACGTTTAATCTCTAGGTATTTTATCTTCTAGAAATATTAACGTGATATATTGCAATATAACTATGTAGCTGTAGTTGTTAGATTTATATAGGACCTTCATAAATAATATCTTTTGTGTGGAGATGGAAGAGGGAAACATAAACTCTGATATTTCAGATTTTTTTTTTACATGATAACATCTGTTCATATGGCCTAATGAAATATGATTACAGTTGAATATGTCATGTGTTGTGCTGATAGTTTTTGGAGTTATTTTTTGGAGAGAAAAGCATGATCCAAGGCAGTGCATGTTCATCTTAAAAATACAGCAGAGGCTGATTAGTAGCAGTAAAGGCAAAAAAATTACGCTGTGAAAATCGGTCTTACTCCCTGTGTAGGCAAACATTTTTTTTCTTGTCTAAATCAACTCACCAAACCAATTATCAGTGGTTAAATGGCAAATTGTTGGCAAAAGGTCTTTCTTTAGCAGGATCTTTCTTTTATATGCTACTAAATTCCTTTGCTAGCAGATTCTGTTGCTCATAAAGAGGTCAATATTCATGTTTTGCATGGGCTGTATTTTAGTTGCATCACGCCTCTTACTCTGATGAGGATTCTTAATTATGTAGACAATATCAACATGGGCCATACAGTCATGCACCATATACGAACAATATGATAGGGTAATTCCCCTCAGGAAGAGCAGTAGGATGGTTGTTACAATTTTGATTTTTCAGCAGATTTTGTTGCACACACTCATCTCCCCCCTCCCTCCTGAGTACTTGAATATAAAATGCAGTAAGATGGTCAGGCTTTTCTGGGTGTCCTGTGCTCAGGAAAAAGCTGTTTAACAACAATCTAAATTCATTATCTCAGGAATGGATTTCTGCAGTGTGTTCTAAGATGTGGTAAGCCTTTGAATTACTTGGAGATTTTAGTTGACATAGAAGATGGCTGGTTTTCAGTGCTTGTTACTTGTAGAGAGAACACATTATACTGATGCTCTGTGATCTGCACTGGTTCCTAATTTACTTTTAAGTGCAATTTGATGTGATGGATAACTATAGTGATCACTATGAAGTTTTAATTGAATTGGGTATAGGTTATCTGAAGAGCTATGTCACAATGATATCATAGCAGCTAACTCAACAGAAGCACCTAAACTCTTAACAGTATCCTGGTTTAGATGTGAAGAGAAACAATGCTGTTTGCATACTTTTTATGTGCCCCAAGTGTTAGATAATGATTTTGATTAAGATAATATTTTTTCACCTAATCCGTTTGTGTTCTAAGAGCTGAAAATAATTTGAAATGAGATCTAATACTACTTTAGATCTGTGATCTAAATAATGTATATATTTTGGTGCAGAGCGCAGATTTTGCAGGGATCTTGTAAGGTGCTGTATGAATTTGTATCAATTTTAATGCATGTTCTAATTTTCTTTTAAAAGCCATTTTTCTGGAGTTGGAAGTTTTTCTTTTTATACAGTGTGAACTCATGGTAATAGGATCTTTATTTTTAAAAAAACGAATGTGGCTGTATTTGAGTTTCAAAAAAAGCCAAACCAGAAATGTTTTAATAATAGATGGTTCTTGTGATAAAATTATTACAAACATAACTATGTTAGGCAAATGAAAATGATTTAGATCTCAACAGATAACTTCCCAAAGTCTAAATTGTTATGTTTGGGGGAAGATGTTGCATGGATTATGCCCATAAGTGTTTGCCGTGTATTGCTAGCTTTCTGTGCGATGTTACGAAGTATCAATATTTCCAGTTTCGTATGAAGACATTGTGTTGAGATGCACAGAAAAATACTTGGCCTGCAGGTTTGCCAGAGACTTCTTAGTGTACTTTTTTTCCACCCTTGTACTCTTTTGAAGAATTTGGAAGTTTTGAAGAATATCTGCCACCCAATTTGTTGTAGAGATGAGGTGACTGTTGAAGGAACTGAGAGTATTCAAAATCATTTAACTCTATTATGGATTATTTAGAATCTGAAGCTAGGCATATTAATAAAACCATGTAAACCCTAACATTTGAAAACATGGGATTGCTAAGCATGTTATTGTTATGCAGGCAGTAGTAGGAATACTCCTAGTGCAATTTTGTAGCAAATAATCACATGGCTCTTGTAGCTGTTACATGAAATGGGAGGTTCTCACCCAATTATTTAAGATGCTATTGGATGGAAAGTAGTTGAGGAATCTCTGTTGAGCTTTATTTACAGTGCTGCTTCAGGATATTTTCAGTGAACCAATTTTACATGACAAACTATTTCCTCTTCAAAAATTCCCGTTATTCTTTTTCCCCTGTAATGTATATTTTCATCCATAATTACTTAGTTTTGGAGGATGGAGACTGTGGTCAAAGTGAGAGACAGGGGAAGGTAGATTGCACAGTAGCCAGGAACAATGCTATCAAAGTGCTCTCCTGGGGTAGAAGAGACAGAAGTTTCAAGTAATGTTTCAGGTAATACTTGTTGTTATCACTAAGTAGAATAATCTGTTGAAGGGAAAATTTCAGCATATGCTCCCAAAGTAATTAGTTGTCCTGAAGTTTAAGGAAATTTACCAGGCATGTGGAAAAAAATTAAGCTCTCTCAATCTATAAAAGCAACATTGTGATTAATGTGTGTTATCCTCAATTGCAGTTTCCTTCTTTGGTGGTGATATATGAAAAATCAGTTCTTTTCTGTAAGGTCTTGGGGATAAAGTTTAGGGCTTCTGCATTCTTCTGTGTTGCAAGGCACTTGATGTCAACACAGTATGCTATTTTGCTGGTGGTCAGTGATATTAACTCTGGAGAAATTGAATGAAAGCCCTTGGAAGGTGTGGGACGACACTGGCTGTGGAATCCAGACTCCTGTAGTGCAGTCCTTTGGTGCTTGGATATGAAATACAATGTTGTCAGTAAGTTTCTTTCTAACAAAACAGAAGGTTAGAATATCAAATCTGGTGTCTGGATTGCTTGGATTCTCTGTTATACTTGATATATCTGGGATTTTTTACACATACTGTGGCTTTTTTCTTTCTCAAGTGGGAGTTTTTCCTCCATCTCTGATGATCTCCCTTTGGGTGCTGAAAATGTGTATTGACAACTTCCATGTTGGGTATATGTCACTAAGCAGAGTACTTGGAATAATTGCAAATGGATTACTTTGTGCTATGGTTGTTTTGCTGCTTGCTTCGTTGAACTGTGTTGTACTTTCCAAGTGTTTGGAACTGCAGATCAGGTTGGTAGGTAACTGAAGTGCAATTCAGATAAGATTGAAATAAATGGAAACAGCTGGGAAAACCTTTCTTTTGAACCAGAGTGTGTTGAAATTATATTTTAAATTAGCTGTGGTTTTTTTTTCCCCTTGGACTTAAGCAGTATACAGATTTTTGTTTCTCCAGACCTAGATTATTGTAATACATTCTGTGTGAAACTTCAGGGTAACAAAATTTGTCTGTTGGAATGTCAGTCCTGCTTTGATTTCCTGTTGCTTTCTCAATTGTTTGAAAGTTTAATTGCATATAATTTCCTGCAATATTTAACCTGTTGAATTGCAAGGAATTGCTTTGAGAGCACTCTAACATGTTGAAATAGGAGTTTCTTTCAAACTGTTATTCTTCATAATAATTACTAAGGCTTACACTTCTCAGATTCTGCTTTAGTTTGCTACACTTACATGTGTGAACTCTGTCTTTTCTGTATGGTGTAGTTGTTGGCTTCAGGAATAATGTGCCTTGTTTACAATTAGTATGGCCTACAGATAGGGAGTTTAAAACATTCATGTCCATCAGTGGCTAAATTTAAAACAGTTAAATTGCGATAGAACACTTTCTTTTGTGAGTTTATGAAGTGGATGTATATTCATAGTGTGTTTAGTAGTAAAAATCAAGGAAGTTTATAACTTAAACTCTGCTGTTGCCTTATATGTGGAAAGAGGTTGGAATGTATTGGGAATGATTTGCTGAGACTGTGTGTAAGAAGTGACCTTTTCTTGACTTAATGATGCAATAAGCACTTGATGTTTATATCCTGACAGGTAGTGGTCACAGTAGTTAAGATGTGTGAAATAGTACTTTGGCTTTATCTCCTTATATGTTTCCATAAGTCTTACTCTAGGAGTATATTTCAAAGGTTTTCTCACTCCCCAGTTTGGAGATGAAATGTATGATGTGGGATTTTATGATGAGCACAAACTATGATGTGTTACATTTAGTGTGAGAAAGCAAGAAGAATATCTGATATGTTATACTTCTAATAAATGGGGTTGAGTTTTCTGTGTGTTAGATATAATCGTCAAAGTTATAGAAATAACTTGTTTTACCTAGGCATACTTTTGACCCACTGAAAAATGCCCACTGCAGTCTGAAGCCACTGTATTTTGAAGTGTTCAGTAAAAGCAAGCTATCAGTTGCAGGTGCAAACTGAGAAAAGTAGCATGAAGGAACCAGTGTTTTTTGGTTTATACTATGCAGCTGTTTTCTGAAGAGTAATTGTGAACTTTGTGGTTTTGAACAAAAATAAATTCAAAAATTATATGTAAAGAAATTGGAATGGGTGCTATATGTAGGGGTGTGTAGTACAAGTGGATAGGTATGGTAAAGCCATGATATTTTTCTGTGAACTGATACGAAGCATTGTTTCTTCGGACAGTATGCTTGGAGAAATCAACATGAATGGTAAACTTTGGATAGAGGAACAGGTAAAAGATAGGGTTTAAAACCACAAAGCCATTCTTAGAAATAGTTTGCCACACTGGAGTGAAGAGAGATGACCTTTCTTGAGGTCATCTTACTAAAATAGAATTGTTTCCTACAGTTCAGTTTTGGAGGGGAAATGAGGATTTTCTCTCCCTGATATTTTTTTTTTTAATACAATCTTTAGTGGTTGTTCTGTAGGCTTTTTGGATATGATAGGCTCTTACTAAGAAAAATTACCTTATGAAATGAAAATTCCTTGAATTTGGTCAGGAATCTAGGACATATTGTTGGTGTGGGTTTTAATGGAACACATGTTCACTACAGCTAGAAATATTAGCCTTTAAAACTGTGTTGCTGAGAATTTGTATGATTGATGTATAAATTTTTATGTTTAGGGATAAGAATGGATTGTCAAATGTAAATGTGAATCTTGGGGCTGTGATGGGGGAACAGGACAGCTTCATTTCCCTTAATGTACAGTGCTGCAGATGTTCAAAACTAAGGGAACATAATTTAGCTACAGAAGCAAGACTTTTCTGAAGAAAAAAGGCATCCTGTTGCTTCACCAGCACACTAGGACTTAAAAAAACACCACCATTTAAGGTGAGTTTTGTGCAGTGAGAGCACACCCTGTGGCTTGGCAGTCTAGTCAGAAGGATGATACCATGCTGACTTTATAACTAGATCTTTGAACAATATTCTCATGGGTGGTAAATGCAAAACAAAGTAATATCAACTGGCACTTAATTCTGTGAGCTCCCTGCTGATGGGGCTCTGCACTGAAATGGAACTCTTCCTGACAGGAAGTCAGCCGCGAAGTGTGGAGACCTCTGAAAATAAAGTGTGCTTTAATTTGACACCCTGCTGTTTTACAGCTAGTCTGTTTAATTTGAGACCATGGAAAGAGGTTTAGTGGAGGGGAGGGGTATGAGATTATGGAAAGTTCAGTGAGCAGCAGCGCTTGTCACTGACTTTATATTAATCACAAATATGTGAAAATTTTTGTTCATGTTAATAAACCAAATAATGTGTCTCTGTTTCCAAGCAAAACTGCTTAAGAAGCATGTGGTTTGGGGAGCAGTACTGTTTACTCATTTGTGTCAGGAGAAGCTTTGCACGGTAGTGCTGTTCAGTTTATTGTTTAACCTTTAGTCTTATTTATACTCATCTGTATCTTTTTATATATCTCTGCAACTGGTAAAGCATCTATCTTATTGAAGATGATGATGCACTAATCTTTCACTTGTTTAAGTGAAAAAACTTGTAATTCATATTATGCAGCAATCAATATGATGTTGAGGTAAATGTCTGTTAGGTGGTTATATCCTAGTTCTGAGTCAAATTTGATTCAGAAGAATCAGCTGGAATTTATGAAGACATTTATTTCTATTTCTACTTAAACCAGAAGTGGTTATATTCCTCCTTTTCTGGAAAATTCGTTTGGTGAGTGTGTGTGTGGGGGGAAGATTTGCAGTGAAAGGAGCAGAAAACTATTGTTTATCATGTTTATTGTAGCAACGTACAGGGGCAGATGACAATAGAACCCTGTGTTGCCTGGTGTCGTGTAACAGTGGAATAATGGATACCCAGAATATTTTAATCTGAATGAAGATAACAGATGTAGGATGAGGAAGAGAATGTAATATGCAAATAGAGTGTAATGGAAGAGACACATTTAGGTTTTCTGCCTTTTTTTGTTGGAAAAAAAATGATTTAGCTTCCTTTTCTCTAAATCTTTTCTTAAAGATCTGCGTTAGGATAGGACTGCCAAGGGAATGATAAGGGGCAGATTTGGACATTCTGTCTTTAAAGTGAAGAGGTAGGATTGGTTTACATACTTTGGTTTCATTCCCTCAAAGGTACAATGATAACAGGAATCTTGTTCATAGTTTGCATGCATTCATTATGAGAGTTTAAATGGAAACAAAGCTACAGTTAGGTAAAAGGGTAATACAACGGGGCTTTTAGTTCCATAATAATATTCACTGCGTATATTGTTGAGTTTTTTATTTGATTTATTTAATCAGACATTGAGCAGGAAGGTTTCTCCTGTTTAGTGATGGCAATGATGAATGTTGCTATTGGTGGAATCAATCTATCACTGCTAGTGCAACTGTGCAGCAAGGAGCATGCTGTGGTTTTCTTGTCCTTATAATTAGTAGTCTACCTTTGAAGATAGCTTTTTCCGTGCAGTGATTTTACAAAAACTCAAATTAGAATCACAGTTAAACAAAAAACTGCTGAAGGTGAGGCAGTTGCTTTATAATCCTGCCGTTCCTCAGTTTGTTTTTCTTTCTGCATAAAAATGATGCTGGCACTGCAACTTGATTATTTGGATCTCTTCCCTTTGTTCTTCTTACGTTGCCCCTTTTCCTCACTTTGTTTTTCTGACTCATCTCTTTTGACTTTTAGTTTCTTGCTTCCAATGGCTGCATATTTACAGAACCGCTTGATACTTCGGTTTCTCAATTAATGTTTAAGATTTCTGTTCCTATTCTTCCTGAAGCTACTGTCTTTCATCTCAGCATTGAAAATAGGCGATGGTTAAAGAACCTGAAGAGGAAGCTGCGGTGGAAAAGGTTTGCTGCTACATGAACTCAAACCTGACCCCTAATTTCGTTTCATGAGGAGTCATGGCAACAGCCTGCCAGTGGGAGAGAGAAGGGGAGAGGCTGCCCAAGCAAATTGCTTCCTCCATCAGGACCTGAAATCAGTGATACACTCATTCAGTCTTTCCCTATTCTACAACTTGTGGCTGTATTGGGACTGTAAATGAACTGGCTTTACTGGGATTGTAAATGAACTGGAGTTTAACATAAACTTACCTGTTTCATCTTAATCTGACATTGGTTCTAGGGGCAAGATTTTATTTGTCAGGTCATGAGTTAAACCTCTATAAAAGGCATGTAATGAATGTTTTTCATATATGTATTCATACTTTTTTGATACTAGATAAAATGTTTGATTTCTCTGCAGCTCTTATGCTGTGCTAATTATTACTGATAGCATTTTATTTATGCAGTGAGTGATATTTTCATAATTTTATGTGACCTTTCAGATTGCAGACAGTGATATTTTCATATTTTGCATGAACTTTTGGATTATGTGATTTTAGTTTTACTACTAAAATCCTGTTTTAAGGAAATTTGTATTACTATAAAATATGACAGCTGCAACCTCTGTCAAGATTTTCTGGCTGTGTGTAGTTGTTGAAGATTGTATGTGCTGTAAGATTTTATGTAGTCTATCTTTCATAATACTGTATGGTTTAGGATAGATTTGTGTAGTTTGTGGAGAAGACAATAGTTGTCTCAGAGTAATCTCATGGCATAAGTCATTGACAAGCTGACAGTTTTTTATTTAGTATTTTACTGAACTATGTAGTACTGAAGTATGCAAACTACTCCAGCTCTATGTGTGTATGATTTATTTTCAGAATCTGTAAAAACTTATTGTGACTTGAACTCAAACTTTTAGATATTGAAATTAAACTCTCATTATAAGGTAGTTTTAGGCATTTACCACTAACAACATAATACCAGTTTATAGGCAGCTCTGTTTACATGGAATATCCCAAATGGTTAAACAGCAGGGGAGTCTTCTGCTTTTAGTTAAAAACCTGCTGTTTCTGTGTGGCTTATTTACTGCTTCTTTAATTCTTCATGTAATGTGCTGTGGAATTGAGCATGCAAAAGTCAGTAAAGAATTCTGTTTTCTGCGTCTAAGGTTATTACTTGCTGTACAATAATAAAGGCACTATTTTATTGGGTTAGTTGTAATTAACTTCAGCACTAGGCATTGATATAAATCATTCCTAATCTGTTTTCTTTACATTTTCATTCTTTTAAACTAGTGTAACATAGCTTCTTTCTGTCGTCCTTTTACATAAGGACTAGGGTCGTAATTGCTTTTTTGAATTAGGCTGTCGGAATGTAAAGTGCATGTTGATCCAAGAATTGATTAAGGAACACTAATGAATTTCATATAGCACTTTTAAAAGATTTGTAATAAATACTGTGTAATAAATACTCTATAGCAGTGATCTGTTAGACCGTTAGAATTCAATACAGTGTTGTCATGCAGTGCAGCTGGAAAAATATTTCAGTATAAGAAACTTTGATTCTGTTTGATAGCTAAAATGGTAAACAGTTTTGTGGTTATGAATAAAAAAATCATGTTCCAAATCTTCCCCAGAGTATATTTTATGAAAGTAGCTATCATTGTTATAATCTTTGTTTCTGTGTTTTATCAGAGGAAAAATACTGAAACGCTTTTGGTTTTAATTTTTTTCTGCTCGATCTTGGTATTTGATACCAACTGGGCCATGTGCCTTTTATCAATACACTGGTGTACTGCAGCATTTTCAGTTACTGGTTAACAGCATAGGTTGTAAACAAGAGTGCTGTGTTCTTTTCAGGCAGTTTTGCAATGCTGAGCATGTGTTTTTCTTGACTTTCTTGTCCTTTTCAGGGGTACATAATCACACGCATAATCTCAGCCCAGCTTTATAGTTCATTATTTAGTTTGATGTGAGTATGTTTGGAATATTTTCCTTCAACAGCATGCTTGGTGTTATACCTTTACTTGAGAAGCTATCTCATCTAGTTAATTTTTACACAACTTTCTCCTAGAAGACTCATTAAAATTTTTAATACAAAGACTTCGGTTGTGTACTGTCACTAGCTGATTTTTTGACAAAAAGCAATGTCATTTTAATGGAATGCCAGCAGTAAATACTTTTTATTGTAACTGAGTGTGTTTGATAGTTTTAAAGTCTTATAAAAATAATTAGCTCTTTTATATAGTTCTAATGGCAGCCTTGCAAGTTTCCCCTGGAGCAGTCTCTAATGAACAGGCCTTGATTTTTCCAGTTGGGTTTTTAGATTCCCTGAGGACTTGACTTCAGACCTTGAGGGGCAGCAGCTGCCATTTGTCTTAAGACTGGAGTTGCCAAACAGACAGACTCATGTATTAATAGGACACATTTGTATAGCTTGAGTATGTGGAACCCCGATAGAGGCCTAATGATGATCATCTGTTGAGAGCTTGTAGCTGGCCAGGGTTAGAGTAACTTTTATCACCCTTATTGAAATCAAACCCTCTGTATTGATTAGTGACATAGCTTGACTTGTTACATATATGCCATGTTAAAGCTTTCATAGACAAGCTATTGTTTAGTGTGGAATAGTATCCATTGTGGAAATTTCAATAAATTCAAGCTTGTTTTAAGTTTTCCCCTGACAAGATGTTCTGAATTTTTAGTGTAGTAGTAAATATTTTTTTAAGTTCTTTCTTTGTGTCAAGATTCAGCAACAGTGATGTTCTTCTGTAGAGAAAGGACCATGTATATAATTATTGAAATAATTTTTTTTTCTCAGTCAGTTTCTAATCATTCTTCCATTATTGATTTATGGTTTTAAAATTTTATTTTAGCATCCAGGTATGACCGTATATATACTAGATAACATTGTCTCCAAATGTGTTTTCATGTTACTTGTATATTAAAATGTCACATCCTTGCAAAATTTTTGTTTCGTGTACTACTTAGCCTGAGCTAATTTTGATATTAAATTACTGCATTGTATTTCTAGACATTATTTCCCATAATTCCATGTTGGTTTTAATTTTTTTTCAATGGAGCTTTGTAGAATAAAATAAGCATGATTCAATTCTTTAAAAGGAATTTATGTTTGCAGAAATTCTGCTTAACATGCAGTCTAACCTGGGTTTTGGGTTTTGGTTGGTGTTTTTTTTTTTTTTTTTAATTATTAAGAACTCAGCTGAGATATAATCTACTTTTCAGTAGATGTTCATTCAAGCCTGTAGTGGATGTGGTGCTGAGAGAGTGCTGACACCAAGTGCAAACACTGCTGAAAAGTTCTTGGTAGTTTACTTTAGGCACTTAAAGATTAGTATATCTCTCTATGAACAAGTTTTTCATGCAGATTTGACCTTTACTCTAGGATATAATATGTCTCTTAGTCATATGTTAACACATTTTCCCACTGTGCTCCTTCATGCTCCATTCATAGTTGGCAGTACCAAAGTCATCCTTCTCCTTTGTTTCATAGCCAAAATAAATTCTTAAAACTCCACCAGCTTTATGGAAAGAATGGATTAGCAAAGAACTGGTTCTTTTTTGCTTGCTTATGAATGTGTATTTCAACTGATAGATAAATTTCTTAATTGTGCAATATATTGACCTTGTTAGGATATTTTTTTAACTTTTAGACAAAAATGAATTACTAAGGATCATGCAGGTGTATGTATATATGAACAAAAGTAGCAATGCAGTTGCCTGCAATTGAAAATAAAGCCATTTTCCTCTATTGGAAATGTTTTAAATATTCTGTTAAAGATCCACATTTAATTATTTAGCTATCAGACCATTTGACAGATTGGTTTTGCAAATGCTTTTATATAGCTTGAAGACTATGTATTTTGTGTTGTTTGAAATATGGTTATATTTTTTTCCTAGAAGTGTACAAGTGAGGAGGGGTATATCCATTTGCTGCCTACAGGCAAGCACTTCAGATTACAAACCAGCAAAAATGTTTACCAGCAAAATTTTCTTTGCATCTTTTTGAGTGACTAGGTTTTAGGAATGGCTATATTGGATTAGATAATAGACACAAAGAGATGCTGAAGAAGAGTAAAACAAGCCTGTATGATAACCTTCCACTTTCAGCTATAGTCAGCTTGGGGTATTTTATGAATTGGATGTAGTTTTTGTGTTATTTAGTCAGTATCAATATATTTTCCTTTCATGTACATGTTCAGGCTCCTCGTGATCCTGTTGAACTTCTAGTCACCACAGCATCCTTTGGTGTGATAGATTCCACTAATGTGTAATGTACTGCGTAAAGAACCACCTGCATTTCTTTGGTTTGAAGCTGGTTCCTATGAACTGCTGCTTATAGAAAAGGCTTTTGGGCAGGCCTGTTCTGGCAAATAAGAAGCTCCTGAAGTACTGGATCTGAACAAGGATATTCAGGATAAGTAGGGAGCCAACAACAAATGGAGGAAGATGATTGATCAATCGAATTGACACTGGGAAATTCAAATTCAATGTAGAGTTTTTCAAGAACACTTGTCTGATGATGCCTTATGGTCAGAGATATACCTAATTTTTAAGAAAGGAAATTGAAGAATCACATAGTACAGAAGACTTTTCAATGCATTTGAAGACTGAGATAACTACACATGCATATATACCTGAAAGGAAATAAAATGGAATACAGAATTACTAAAGATTCTTTTGCTAGACTAATCTCATTGTTGGTTACGGTCTAATGAATGTAGTAGTCTTTGGCCAAAATGTATTTCCTACACAAAGGAAATGGAGTAATTTATGAGTTTATTATTAGAGTATTTGGTACTGTCATATGACTGATGATTAGTTAGAATTAATTAAATAAACTCAGCCTAACTCAAATGGGACAACAGTAGGGCATGATATAACCTTGAAGGAGATCATTAGTTTCTGAAAGAAGGGGTTAAGACCAGTACTTTTTAATGTTTGCATTTGATGATCCTTGGGCACTCAGTAAGAATGTGTTAATGAAACTTGTTAATATAAAATTGGTGCTATAGAGAACTGGTATATGATTTTAGTTAGGGCAGAGTTGTGCTGTAGCTACAGGAAATGTAACGTGTTATTCAATACCAAATTATAATTCATATGAGATTTGAAGTACAGTTGCAGAAAAGGATATAGTACTGGCATTTTATCTAAAGTACTTGCAGAAGTGTTTACAGATTCCATTAAGGAAGTATGTGAAACAATAAAGAGCTAGGATATTTCCACATCAGACATAGTATTAGAATAAAATGTGATTTCTTATTTGTCTCCTTGTATTGGTTGTTTTTTGTTATAGATATTTGTGAATAGTGTTTAGAGCTTCCAGGGATTTTTTTCATGCTTCACTGTTGAGCGTACACTGACCGAAAGCATTAAAAGTAGGTTATGTCTCTGTTACTAAACATTTATATCTGTAGGAAATGATGATCAATTAAGTACAGCTTAGAACAGGTATGAAAATATTGGCTTTGTTGATCTTCCCTTGCAGTCCTTCCTTAGGAAAGTGCTGAAGTGTGTTTTGTAGTTATTTAGTTGCATTAGCGGTTGAGTTTGAGGCTTTTAACGTGATTTTTCCCTGATACCTTAGGGAGATGGATAACTAAGATGTTGATATAATAATGCAATATGCATACTGAGTGTAATTGTTTGAGAGAGAACATGTACTGTGGGGAAATATTGAATGGATCATGAAAGATGATGACCATTAGTCTTTTCTTTCAACTATTAAAATTAGCTTTAGGGTGTGTTCAGCTGTGATTTATGAAATTGTTTAGACTAACACCTCCTTTGATGATGTCTGATATGGAGAAAAATGCTGAAAAGTATCATGATAAATGCACTTTCTTTTCACTTTTGGCAACCTCCATCTTCACCAATTAAGTTTTCACGTATTGTAATGAGCTCTTTAAAAAAGAGCAGAGCAACAGATGGACAATGTCTTAAATGGAAAGAATTATTTTGCTTTGTTTGAGCTTTTGCCCATTTAAGCTAACAGAATAGTGTCAATTATCATATGAAGATATGAAAATATCATGTTTACAGCTTTATATTACATTTAAAAAACTTACGTGGATTATTTGCATATGCTATTTTGTTTGGAATATTAGCGGCTAAAAAGCTTTTTTTAAAAAAAAGAATAAATGCTTAAAGCTACTTCAGACAGCTTACAGACGAACATGAAGCCATGTAAGCTATAACAAGGCAATAGGGAAAAACTGGGGGAAGGATAGTGGGAGAAATACTAAGAAGATCTTACAGTATAATGTGTTACAGTGAAGACCAATGATGCTACGTTATGTGACCTCAAAAAAAACCCCACAAACCCCCATATGTGATAATATGTAAATGGAGCTTAGCTGGTGCTTAGCGTGGTGCTTGCTTATTAATGCATATAAAGTAGTTATATAAAAAGAAATTAAACACATTTATAATTCATAATGAATAATAAATCAAAATTTCCAGTTATTCTACTCTTAATTCTGACTACTTGAAAACCATTGCACCTAAAAAGTGACAAAAGAATAAGTAGGGCCTGGAACATGTCAAGTGATAAGAGTTACAATCTCTCCACTGCATTTGAAATCTGGAAATCTCTTTCTGTTTGTTTGTTTGGGTTTTTTTTTGGGGGGGAAGGGCTTGGGGGGGCAGGATTTAAACTGTAAAGAAACATTGTTCCACTGGCTTTTGTGTATATCTGATCAAACCTTTGTGTCACTGACTGAGAGGTAATTCTGTGTTACTGAGCTGGAAAAAATGTACTCTGACACTGGGTATTAAAACCTCCTATATTCTGCAAATATTACACAAATCTGAAATTTATGCAAGAGAATTTAGTTTTGCCTTTTTTCCCTGTTCTGGAGCTGGTGAGATTTTGGATAAGAACCACAGTGATAGAAGTAGCGATGTGAATAATCTTTAGGATTATTATTTCATACAACACAGACTGAAAAAAAAATCAAAGAAGCTGATGTGGAAAAGCGTATGAAACTTAACAACCTGTTTGCTGCAGAATCTGTTTAGAAAATTGGTAGAGTTTAAACCAACAGTTGTATTTGCCCTGTTCTATGCAAATGCCTCTACATTTCCTCCAAAATAAAAGGTTCACATACTTACTACCCTAAATTTTAGCTCTGTCAACTTGTTCCTATTGAGTTTAGAATCAAAAAATCTTCTTGGTGTTTTTGTTAAACCAATTCTGTTTTTAGCTCAGCTTTCAAATCAGGGAAGCAAGCCCCAGTGATAGGTCATCTGTGTTGGTTTCTTTCTTGGGGCCAGGCAAAACCTGCCTACGTGTTTGAGGTTTAGAATTTTGCTGAAATTCAGGAGTCAATTGGATGTAAGAAATGTGCAGTGCTCTTGTGTCTGACGTTACCATTACTTCAGTGTGTTAAAAATTCAGATGGTTAAAAATGTGTTAAAAGTTGTTTTGAAATTTACTAGGTGTTAATGATGCAATATTTGAGTTATTAGCAGATTGCTTTCAGTAGAGATGACTCTGTGATGCTGAGGTGAGGATTATTATCGGCATATATGTTAACCAGACTTTAAACTGTAAGAGAAATTTGTGTGTAAAGAATGAGCCTTACGTTAACATGAAACAGTTTGCTTCTAGCATTATCAAAGTTCAATAAGGCAAAAAGCAATCAGAATTACTACATAACACAGCAAAAGAAAATTGTGCAGTTGTTTGTGGGATATTCTTGTGTTTCCTTCTCTGCAGAGTATGATTTTGAGTAAATGATACAGTTCTGCTTCTTCATGCTGGCAATGTTTCCTTCCTGATTAGCACACAGTTCGTGCCTTGTACATTTACTGATGGTGGTGTAAGTTGCAAAGATTGAAAAGAAAGTGTGTAACTTTGTAGCTGAAAATGTTTTTTCTTAGTTTTGTTTTTATACAACCAGTTTTCTCTTGTGTTTTTCCCAGGAGTGGCAGAACTCCATACAAAAGAATGCTGGCCTTGCCTTTATTGAGCTTGTCAATGAAGGAAGGTAAGTCACAATATTTCAAAGCGCCTGTGTGTTAGCCTTCAAGAAGTTGTGTGGCTTGAAATATTTGTGAGAGTTTTTCTTATGCCTTTTTGTGTTGTTTTATTTGAGTTTTACAAGCATGATTTCTTTAGTACTTCGGTTCAATTCTAATACTGACTATGGGATTTTGCAGAATCTGAATGCTCTTTAGTTTCATTAAATATTTCACTTGTCGGTGTGTCATGGATTTGCTTTTTCCTGTCCTTGTACAGTGGTTAACATTGAAACTGTAATTTGTATTCAGCTAATCTCTTCAGGAAGGGAACTGATATTTGGAAGACATTATAGCTAGGAACTGTATGATAACCCTCTGTCTCAAAAATTAGATTCCAGTTTGCTCATTTATTTCCTATCTGCTTCCAAATAGAAAGGGACTCCCTTTAAGGAAAAAAAATAAAATCTGTTGATATTACCAATTAGTTTAATGTTCTGTCTGTAACTATATATGTATATTACTGGAATGTATAGAAAATGACAGAGCAGGTGATGAGGCCATGCTCTTTGACTTGTAGTGACTGTTCAGAACCATCAATATTTTCTTCGTTAGGAATTGATTGCTGAGGCATACTAAGAGCAATATTTACCTTTTCTAAAGGCTTTTTTTTCTTTTTGAGATGTCTTAATGCATTAGCTAAGGAATAATATAAGAAATGCCATTTTTCTATACCTAAATTCTGTTACTGAGTAACTTGAGCTAGTAAGAATCCCAATAGAAAATAAATTTTAGGGGATTAGGACAGCTACTGAGTTAAAATCAAAATAATTTGTCACATAAATTAAAATGCTACATAAGTTTTGTTTTGGGGTGGGGTTTTTTTGATTTTTTTTTGTTTGTTTGTTTTTTACCATTGTAGGTGTAGGGGAAAATGGCTATTTCAGATGTTTTTCTTTTAAAATGTATGAATGTTCTCAAGATGGATAAAAATAATGACCATTTTAATGGTCATATTTCAGTTTATGGTGAGGGAAGCACCATTCTGAGGGAGAAAAAACATTTTGCTACTAGTCTTGATCCCAAGGGCCAAGGTAAAGTAACAAGGGTGTTCAGTTACAGTGTTAAGATCTAGCCTGTAGTTGTTTCCTATTATGTGAGGCTGACCTGTCCTGACCTTACTTACAAAGTGCCAGCTATAAATTTGCCTCTTGATTAATGTTTTATTAGCATAGATAACATAGAGATCCCACACACGTGTAAACCACAATGTATGGTTCATCTGTGTAAGATGATTATCATGAACAAATCAGTTTCTGAGACTGAGTTGTAAGTAGCAGTTGCCTAGCACTTACTCAGCTTGTTCAGGTCAAGCTTTCAGAGAGCATTCCATCAGTAAACTGTTTGGAATTGACTATTTTCTTTTTAAAAATCTGCAATGCCCATCACAGACAGATGGAATCACTCCCCCACCTCCATAAACAACATCAATAACTTATAGTCTAGCCTTAGTAGAGTGGTTGTCTCAGGGACAAATGATCCCTTGAAGACTGAGAAGTGTGGTTTTGGTTAGCAGAAAATATCTAAGTAATTGTTACTTCATTTCATTTCTGGCTCATAGCAGAGTTGTTTTTAAGAAAGTAGGAACGTAACTTTCATTATGGGGGAGAGGAGATTAATTTCTTAAAAATGGCTCCTTTTATCTCTCTATTTCCGTCCATTGCTCTTCATAGGAGCCTTTAAAGTTATTGCTGAATTGGTCATTGTGGTGCTTTGTGGCTTTTCAGCATTCACTAAAATGAAACTATTATCCCTTATATGACATGAACTTATATTCCAGAACTACCCTTTTCTTCTCTTTTTGCAGGTTGCACGTATACTAACACATTAAAAAACATTTCAGACCTTGTATTTTACTGTATTTGCTATTGTATATTCAGTATTTTTGCCATAACATTATAATCTTAACTCCAAAAGCTGAAATGTTTTCATTAAAACTTAAAAATGAAAATAGCTGGATAATAATGATTTAGGTGTTAACTGCATAATTTTATAATAAACTTGAATTTATAAATTGTTTCTGTAAGTACACAAGAAAAGAAGACAAGGTAGTTGTACAAAGGACAGAACTGATTTAAGCAAGTAAGGGAGGATGTCTGTGGGGGTACCATGACATGTGGAGTGTTAGGATAAATAAAATCAAGGACTGGAAGAACTACCTAGAATTTCTGGAATCACAGAATTGCTATTGTCTGCTGCCTTGGTGGAGAAAGTCTTGGTCATCCTATAACGCTTGTAAACCAGGGTTTTATTCCCAGAGTTTATTACTAGGGTTTTTTTTGACTAACCATCCCAGGGGATATTCCAGTTTAAAGTGTGTTCTACTGTTTGTTTAGCAGGCAAATAAGATGACTGAAAAATCTTTCACAAAGAGATCTAGAAAAAGAGATCTAAATCTTCTTATACTTGCTTTCAAATGTATTTTTTACTTTTATTTGAAAGGTATGAATGTACCTCTCTCTCTCACAGCAGTTAAAAGTTTTATGTTGAGGCTTGCTGTGTTTTGGCTAGGATTCCCTGGACAGAAATATGTACAGAAAGTTTGCCTCTGGGACTCGTAAGATCTACAATGTGTGTGCTGCATTCAGAATGCTCTGAATTTCATCATGTCCCCAAGTAACTAATGTGTTACACATACAGTTGCTTCCAGGCTTTCCAGATGATTTTGGGTCCACTGCACATATAGAACAGAATTGATTTGTTTGAGCCCAGTGAAATTTTGAATCTTGAAGTGAAAAAAAACCCCTCTAAATAGGAGAGAATGTGAAAACGTGTATGTGAAAATACAGAACCACAGGCCTACCTAAACTAAAAAAACACTGAAGTTTAGGAAGGCTGAGTTACAGGCATAGTGAAAACAAAGAAACAAAACCCACCACCACCCCGAAGAAAAAAAACAACAATGAAATAAACCCCAAAACTAAAACCAGAAAAAGCCCTGTAGAAACACAGGAAGGTACAGAATGTAAACAAAAAGCTAAAGCAGCAGCTATTGGGAAATAACCTCTTTCTGTGCCTGAAAAGAAATGTCAATTTCAGTACATTGCTACATTGAACATTAATCTGTTTTTAATAAAAATGAATGAGTATTGTTCACTATTATTGTAATGTCTGGGAACACTATTAGTGCTCTTTGAAACCTTGTTAAAAAGGTGCCTGTACC
Organism: Psittacula echo; assembly: GCF_963264785.1. Taxonomy (NCBI): domain Eukaryota; kingdom Metazoa; phylum Chordata; class Aves; order Psittaciformes; family Psittacidae; genus Psittacula; species Psittacula echo. Next base: position 64,111,576 of record NC_137735.1, read on the forward strand.
CACTGCTTCTCTTATGTACGGAGTCATCTGTGCAGCAGAAGTATAGATTGCGAAACATTTTCCTTACCCCACTGAACTTCTGTCAGTCTCAATTTCAGTCTTTGTGCTTACCTTTCACCTTTGGGTCCTCCCTTTAAAGTGAATGTTGTTTTGGAGCCTTGACCTGCTAGAGCTTTCTGGTGAGGGAATTTGTTCACTGGAACCATTCTTTAGGTGTGATCTGGTTCATGGTCATGACTGGTCCTCTCCTTTGAAGAATTCCAAGGTGTCCAGACAGATTCCATTTTTTCACCCTGAAACTAATTATGTTTCCTCTTTATGCAAGAGATGGTCAAGCTATTATTTCTGAACTGAAAAAAAAAGAGAAGCTTTGTTTTGCTTCCTTGTGTGTACAAATGTCTCTTTTGTTATACTCTTGTTTGCTAACTAGTCAAGTAGAGGAAATAACTCCTTTGCTCTGTGACGGTTAAAACTCTCTCCTGTCACTTTGATTCATTAGTACACTTTAGTGTGAAGCATCTTTTATGCTAGACCTTGTTTTCTGTATCAGTCAGTGCACTAACAAACATACTCGAGCTTGAGACTAGGCATGACAGTTATTATCCCCTTTGGGGTGATAATGGTTTTGGCATGGCAAGGGTTGAGGGATCAGTCTCCTAAGCATGCTGCAGCAATTATTCTTTCTCATTTTCGGTTGAAGAGATTCTTAAAGATGCTTAATTTTAATTTTCACAGGCATAGTTTTCTTGATCATTCGAAGAACTAAGTACTGTGTTCTATATGTACATTTTTATACATCTGCAAATGAGTATTCAAAATCTGGAAAGCAGTTGCTTTAAAAAACTGTCACCCAAAGTTTGGTTGAAAGATAACCTAATTAAACTAGCAGGATACATGTATGATTTCCTCTCTTTTGCCTTTGCCCTTTCAAATCCTTAACCAAAAAAGCCCAACTAAAACTTAAGGATTCACAAGCGTATCCAGGAGAAGCAGAACTAATGTCTTTTTGTATCTTTCTCTCCCTCCTAGATACTTTGTTGTCTAATGAGGAATGAAATCTAATCAAAATTCTCCTGCAATATCTGAGGATTTTCCTCCTATATTGGATTTTCTGTTATGACTTTCAGTGCACTTGAAAAGAGCTGGTTTGCTTTTGTTTTGTTTTTTAAGGATGCTTGCAAGGATTTTTATCCTCTGTTGATTTAATACAAATTTTATATCTAATATTTTTGAGAAACTTTAGTCTTTTATTAAAAAAAAAAAATTGTTGGAATTACCCAATGAATTCAAAAGTCACGGGGAGAACAAGGAAGGCAGACAACATGCAAATCTAATGTACTTAGCAAGCAAAAATCCCACTCACCAACAAAAAAAGCTCCAAACCTCTCAAAAAATAACTACATGTAAATGCTATTGTTCTCCCAATCCATAACATCCAGTAGTATAAAATCTGGAATGCTGTAATCGTCTGTATTTCTATAGCATTTTTTTAGAAAAATTTTTTTAGAAGGAACTGTAATAAGAAAATTTCAACATATGTCACCTGCTGTTCCTTTTCTTTAATTGTATGTATTCCTTTTGACTGGCCATAGATGCAGATATTTTTTAATATTAAAATAGTTGGCAATCAGACTAGTTGGGCAATTACTTGCACAGTTTCCTAATAGAAAATAGGGGACAGATGTAGGCTGCCCCATTCAGTTGTCTTCCACTTGTAATAGAGTGTGGTCACTCTGAGGAATGAATTTCAGAGAATGTGTTGCCATAGGAGCAACTACTGTGATGGAAAATAGTTAGAAAAATACAGCTATTAATGAAAAAATGGAAGGTAACAGGCTTATGTTTTATGCATAATTGACCAGAAAAAGGCTCAGGATAAAAATGATAAAGGTAGTCACATCCAAAGTAGAATTGATTACTACCAGTCCCCTTATTGCAGCCTCCTTGTCCTGAGATTCTGATGACATAGAACCTGGACCTAAGTTTTGATTTTTAAGAGAAAAAAATGTTTTCCACATTTCCTTGTTGCTTATTTTTAGCAACCCATTCTGCTCAAGTGGTAGGTTTTGTAAAAGGGATTGTTGGTGATTTAGTTTCTGAGTTTGTATGTTACTGTTTTGGTCTCATAGCAGAAGCAGCTTTGTTGGTGTCTGAATTTGAACTACAGAAAGTCATTAGGCTAGACTTTAAACAGCATTTAAAATGTGCTGAAAATTAGAAGTCGTAGCCTTTATGTGTTTCAGAAATGGGTAAGTGACTTGAGGTGGGGTTCTTGACACTGTATGACTTTTGTGTGTGCACACTAAGGTATGGTGTGACATGCACAGCTATTTTTATACCAGTTTTTTATTTCACTGAGTTGCTTGATCGTCTCTGCATGGATTAAAATTGCATCATTTCTGTGTAACTGGAAACATCTTTGCTGCAACTTAGTGAGCAAACAGAAGCTTTTTGGGGAGGACTAAGTCTAAAAAGCTTGCATTAATTGTTAATCATTATTATTGGAGATGCTAATAACTTTAGAGAGTGTATATGTGACAAAGGTAGGTTTTGCTTGTGAGAGCACCATTAATTTGTTGAGTCAGTGAAAAAGCGAAATCATAAAACACTTGAGTGCCTGGGAATTCCTTTTTTAAGATTTTTTTGTGTGTGTAGAAAGTTTTTAGTAGCATCTGCTTTCAAAAATAAGTTAATAGAAGAGTAACATGAAGGTATTATACCACACCCTGTGCGTATACTTGTATTGCACTATTGCTATCTCATAGAAAGTTGTCAGAAATCATATGGTGTTACTACCATGCAGTGTCTCTCAGAATGTGAGCACAACCTCAGGCCAGTTTTCATTAGGACCTGATTTTTTTGTGTGTGGTTTTGTTTTGTGTTTCTTTTCTCTCCTATTTTAAGGGTGTAAATGTATTCAGACTTCAGGCTTTAGGACCTTATGGACTTGGGTGTATTTTTTGATGATTGAATAGCATATCTGTAAAGTTCCACAAAGCAATTGTAAAACTTCCTTGCAACAGTAATTCCAACACTTAGCACACTGAGCAGTCAGATTCCATAAAAGACATCGTGTAATTGTGTAGAACATATCTTCTTTTGGAGTAAGAGAGTCTCTTACATGCTTGGTTTATGAAGAGTGCAGGTAGCCAAGAAAGGTAAGCTTTCCTGTCTCAGAGTTTTCTGTTGTGGTAGTATCGGGAGCATATGTAATTTCTCCCTGTAGTACTTTAAGAGAGATTTATGCCTAAACAACTGTCGTAAATGTCACCGGTAAAGCTTTTTCTATATTTTGGCTAAAATTGACAATTGTTGGACATCAGTAGTACTAACCCGGAACTTATCCGTCTCATTTCCTTTGCTTGCACATATTTTTCTGTACTATTTTTTCCCTTTTGTACCTTCTCCTTTTTGTTCATTGTAAGGAAAAACTTGAATCTTTACTTCATCATCTAAGCACTCAGCAGCCAGAAAACAGAATAAGATTTCTTACTTGATGCCTTATAGTTTTCTTTTCCAGCATAACACTAAAAATCAGAATCTGTCATGTATTTGGCTGAAGCTCCTTTGCGCAATGGTTTAGCACTTCATTCCTGACCCAGCAAAGTATGCAAGTATATATTTAACTTCCAGCATGGGATCCATTCCTTTGCTTGTTTTTACTAGGATATTCATCTTTTCAAAGTTAATCACATGTTTTAAAATATTTTTAGTCCAGAAAGTGCTTAACCAAGGAAGAAAAGTCTGTCTGAGACTTTGAAGCAAGTGTGCACTGAAAGCAGAAGAGTAGGCCTGCTATCCAGAGTCTTTATCCCCATAGGTATTATGTCTAACTTCTACACAATGTGTCCATCCAAGCTCCATCCACACTCTTCTTATGTTAAAGATCAGCAAAAAATTCAATTTAATAACTTGTTATAAATAAAGCCAAACCAGAAGGAAATCTCTTAGAGAATGAGGAGTGTAAATTCACAGAATCACAGAATCCCGAGGGTTGGAAGGGACCTCAAAAGCTCATCTAGTCCAACCCTCCTGCAAGAGCAGGGTAACCTGGAGTACATCACACAGGAACTTGTCCAGCCTTGCCTTGAATATCTCCAACGTAGGAGACTCCACAACCCCCCTGGGCAACCTGTTCCAGTGCTCTGTCACTCTCACAGTAAAGAAGTTTTTCCTGATGTTCACATGGAACCTCTTATGCTCCAGTTTACATCCATTACCCCTTGTCCTATCACTGGACATCACTGAGAAAAGCCTAGCTCCATCGTCCTGACACTCATGCTTTCTTCTGAAGTTACCTGATCTAGTTATTACAGTTTATAGCCACTCATATATGTACAAAATGTGTGGTTTGGAGTTTGGAGTTGAAATAGTACTTCTTCAAGAGTCAGATTCTTGTCCTTGTCTCAGCAGTGGTCTACTCATCTGAAAAAAGTTGTTTCTATTGCAGGCAGCGAGCTGCACTTAACAAATTTCTTTAAAACGTTTTGTTTGCCTCAAATGGAAAAGTAGGAGCAGGGCATTGATGATCTTACTATCAAACATAGAGACAGGTGGAGTCTTAGGTTAGATAAGTAAGTTCTAGGGGGTAAAATTAACATTACACTAGAAGGCTTCCTGCGTAATATAGCCTTGTTGAACATGTTGAAATGTACTTTAGCTTATATGCGCAATGCAAACAAGTGATTTTATGTTCTGTAACAATTTTTTGTGTTAGCAACTGAAAATCTTAAAAAACCCCAAACAAACAAAATGCAAAACCAACAATGAACAGTTTAATAACAAATATTTTGAAAAACTAACCAGTGAAGCATGTGATGGATTTATCTGGTGTATCTTTGAGTACTGCTGTGGAAATGTGCATCTTCTAAAACAGTGTTGTTTCCGTATAGCCAGTTTTAACTTTATGAATCCCAATGTAACTAATTAAAAAGGAAATGTTTTTAGTAACAATATGAGAACTCACAGAATAATTGGGTTGTAATTCAATCTGTCAGCTCCACTGCCATTCATAAACTCAGGGTTTATGAAGGCCTCAGAAATCTCAGATTGAATTACAGCTTTATTCTGTATATAACCTGGAACAATGTATATCTTAGCATTTCATTTGTGAGACTGAGGTTGTTTTATAATCCTGAAAATATTACTTAAATGTATACTTACCATAAAATTTTGATTCTTACATTTGGAGAAAAAGCTATACTGCAGTGCAATTCACATTTTTTTTTTATTTAATCTTTACATCAGTTACATTAGGGCTTTCACTGTGGATGTTTATATACATAAACTGCTTGCTTTTCTTTATATTGTGTTGCTTGTATGTGAAAGATTTTCTTACATATCTATATTTCAGGTAAAATGTCTGTCTAGAATGTTTACATTTTGGTTAATACTTTGTTTGTTTTACTATTGAAATACAATTTTACTAGTTGCCAGAAAATTATCCTTCAACCTTATTTATACCATTTTCTTTAAACAATAGTCAGTTATGGAACAGAACTCAAAATATTTGTAAATATGTCGTGTATTTACAATTCTTTATTTTAGCACTTCATTCTTTCAAGGCAGTTCTTAAATATTCTCTGTCCTCAGGTTACTGAGTCAAACCATGAAGGACCATTTGGTAAGAGTGGCTAATGAAGCAGAATTTATCTTGAGCAGACAGAGAGCGGAGGATATTAGCCGTCATGCTGAATTTGAGGTAAGAAATTAAATAGTAAAGCCAACCAAAACACCAAAACATAACAAGCCCACTGTGTTCGAGGATGCCAATGTATGGTACGGGCTTTTCAGGTGCAGGAGGTTCCATCCTGAAAAGTGCTTTGCATTCATAGGGTTGTTTCGACAGTTTGCCACTAACTTTGATGGAAAAACAAGCTGTGCAGAGCAGGTCACAACTTGTCAGAATCTGCAAACCATAGTTTTTTGGGGAAGGAATTTTGTCATGCTAGTGCTGCACTTTCCCATGAAGCAAATATCCCTATATGTGTTAAAGCTCCTTGGTATCAGTCAAGACATAACTCTGGAAAATAAACCCGTACTGAAGATAAATGGTAACAGCCTGTTAGGTGCAAAATGAGAAATTAACTTTTTTCTATGTATCATTTGCTGTTTCACTTAATCCATCTCTAAAACCATTTTCCTTACGTTTTACATGCCTCAGTGTGGTTTTGGTTATGTTTTTGTATTTTCATCCCACTTCAGGGATTCTAAAGTGAAATAATGGACTTTGTTTTTATAGACTGGTAATAAAAATACATGCTTTTTTTCTGAATCACTTTAGTCTTACCTCCAATTTTGGATCTTGGTTACATCGCATATCTCCTTTCCTTGTGCTTTTGTGTTGCTTAAATGAAAATGAAGCTAAATCTTACTAAATTCACTAGTATTCTGCTTAAAGAGTACTTAGTGTTTCTTCTGACATATGATATTACTTGTGGTTTTGTTTTTAAAATGAAGCATTAAGAGATTGAAGGCACATTTGTGCTTAACGTATTTCTAAATTGTTTTACTCTTGAATCTTTACTTGAAAAAATACTCCCCAAAGATGAAAGCATATTTGTCTTAGACAGTGCTTATGTTCTAAAGGTCATCTGTGTTGGCCCCAGGATTCAAGCTGTGCGTTGTTTAATAACATATCTGCACTTCATCTAGAGCTAGTTACCCCCTCCTGCAAACGGAGATGTTGTAAGATATCTACAGTACCATTTTGCAATGGTGAAATAGCAGGCGTGTTTCATTTATTACATCAAGGGTTTGGCGACAGTCCTGTGGAGATGAAAAGTGCATCTTTTTACTTCATTGCCTGATAATCATTGGAGTGGGACGTTCTTGACATCTTTTGCTCTGGATTTATGCAGAAGCTCTGTGCATGACATGGCATTATTGATTAGATGAACAGCCCACTTTTATTCTTCAGATGCAAACTGTTCGCAAAGGTGTGTGTGTATGTGGGAAATCTGTGTAAAGTAAAGGGTTCTGTCATGTAAATACGGGCCATCAGTGGATACAGTTGTTCACTGACAACTTCACTGTTAGCCTTATTTCAGTCTCAAGACACCTTTTATGACGTCTGGAAGAAATTTATGCTGAGCATCAACTTACATTTTTAATATAGCTCAGAGTTTTGCTGTGACAACCCTTTAGGATAAGAGTTGGCTGATAATTTTTTAAGTTGATGCTGTTTTGAATCTGTGCTATCTCAATATGATGGCTCAAGGGGTTTAACTCATCAGGTTGAACTAAAACAGAAACTAGTGTACCAAAATAGCAGCAATCTGTTTATCAAGTTTAGTTTTATTACTGCGTTGGAAAAACTTGTATCTAGCATCACTTCTGCAGGTATGCAAATTGATGATATCCAGCTATTGGATTCTAGCAAATGCTTAAATAACAAACCTGGTGTCTCATGAAGTTAGTGTTACTGATGTCTGTGGCAGGCTTCAGTCAGTGTTATGTTTCTTTTGTGCAAGGGAGAACCATTAGTCACATCCATTGAATCTGCAGATATCGCTTCAATAATCAGAAATTCCTGTGTACTGTGTTCCATCCATCCATGGTATGATCTCGTTTTCACATACCCTGTCAAGTGTGTGTGTCTTGCTTTAGCACAATGGTACTTTTTAGCTATAGCATTCCTCATAGCCTTTTGAAGTGGTGCTCCAGACAATAGAAGACTTGCCATTCTTCAGTTGTGCCTGGAAATGGATCTGTCACTTGACTAGCCTGGTGCTATTCCATTATTTAATGGGAATGGATATCTGCCATGCTGTTCTGCTGATATGCTATGTATTGCAATTGGTAGGCATGTTCCCATTGTATCAATGGGTGTTGAGGTTTTGATGCCTTAATTTTGGCCCTAACACTCATGTCATGACTCACTGACGGGTGACAGGAAGGACTAGGAAATTAGAGAAAAAGGACTCTCAAAACAATCGATACAGCCTTTGATGTGGTTCATTCTCCAGCTTGAGGACCTATAAGAAAGCAGAGCAGCAGATGATGAACCCTGAGCTAAAGATTGTTTTGTCTAGCCCGACTTGTGTGGTTCAGTCACGGGCTTTGCCACCTGAGCTATGAGGATAAAGGGTTGAGTGACTCTGTAAAGTCTGATTGAGCAAGGGATAAAGATTCAGAGATAAGATTTCAGATAAGAGATGAGGTAAGAACTGTCACCCGTTTTTCATTTTCATTCAGACTTGCATTTCTGGTGTTTCAGGTGACATATGAAATGTTCCCTGGTAATATTGGACCAGCAAAAATCCAACACCCAAATTTCTTTTTAAAGATCCATAGTATGTTTACTGCTACTTGGTTTTAATTCTGCCATTTCTAAAAGTCATTAAAAAGTTGAACCTTTCAATACATGTGTCAGATTTTGGACAGGTTTGCAGCATGGCGACAGAGCAATCTGATCTTATAAAGTTTTCTGTAGAACACTTTTTTTTTTTTTTTTTAAGGAAGAGCCGTTTTGAAGTAAAAGGCAAAATATCTTTTCATCATTTAAAACTGAACTCTGGTATTTGAGGGCACAAAGAGGCAGGAGGAAGCAATGGAATATCTATACAAACTTCAAAATGAAGTTCTGTATTATATTTTATTGCGTAGTATTTAGTTATGAATGGGCTAAGGATGGTCACTGTAAGAGGGAGGAAAAAACCTAGAAAGATAGGTAGTACTAGGAATAACAGTGCTGTGCTGGACAGCTGCACTTCAGAAATTTGTCATGGGACATTTTAAAAGTTGCATAGGGTCCAGAGGGAAGGTACCCCTCCTGTTTGATTCTTAATTCAGTGCAAGTACAGAACAGATGTTTTCCTTCCTTGACTGAGAAATATCCACCTCTCATTTCTTTCACAGTCAGGAGGAGGCAGAGAAGCAACAGTAATGTGGCACATTTGCTGCATAAGGGCTGATTGGGTCTTTCCTTGCTGTATCTCCATGTGGTGGTACCTTGCATTGATTAGAACATTGAGAGGAAAGTATCTGTTCCCTTTCCATAAAGTAGGATAACCAAAAACAAAGGAAGGGTGTCTAAAGCAGGAGTGGGTTTTTTTTGCATATTGTTCCATTTTGTGCTGTAGCTTTAGGTATGCGGAAAACTCTGCCTGCGATTTAAATTAAAAGGATTTGAAAAGAAATCTTTTCTCTCCTCCCTGTGTTTCTTAAGGCAATTCTCTCTTTTTCAGAAACTTCAAATACAGTGTCTTAAACAGAGCAAAATCAGTACATCCACTTCTGTATCTGGTGGCAAGAAAGGCATCTGTCTTCTTGGCTTGGCTGTTTTTCTTCCTTTGTGTTCGGAGTGTCTGTCTCCTTTTGCATTGCAGAGCCTTCCTTTGCCTCTGCAGTCCTGTACTTCGGAAGCTTCTTCAAACTGGAGGTGCTCAGCTTCCCTCATGGGAGATGCAACCTCCCACCCTCTTCTAGGTGACTCTACCTTACAATTCAGCAGCCTACAAAAGACAAAAAAAATTCCACTTTGGTGCCTGTCCACTCTTTTTTTTTTTTTTTTTTTCTTTTATCCTTTTTTTTTTTTTTTTTAATAGGAGCTAATATAAGTAAAATAACAAATTATGAGCAAACCAGTTATGCTGTCTGTCTTCTAAGAATTGCTTTGGAGATGAAGGATCAGTTGTGAGATTTTTCTATGACTTAATAAAAAAAGTTAACCTATTTCTTGCTTTGTTCTGATCCTTTCTTCACCTACGTTTTCACTGCTACTTCTGTAAGTAATTACATCTATGAATGTAAACGTACAGGGAGATCACAGTGAGACCCAGGACATATTTACCCATTTTACAATGTGATTAAGCAATATTCCACTCATTTCTCTAGTGAGGTGGCAGTGAAGCAAACATTTTTACAGTGAATGTGGAAATGTGAGCATTCGTAACTTAACTTATAACCCTTATAACCTTAAATTTTGCCCAGTGTCCCTGGGATTGATATATATGGGTCTCTTAGGCATTTTTCAAAACCAAAATATTTGGTAGAGCTGAAAATCCCAAAGAAGAACCTCTTTATGCCTGAATTCCATCAACTAGTTTCATGCTACCACCTAGACTGCTTTCTAGAAATGACCTTGAAAAATGTGGTGATTCGTACTGTGTCTTAGATTGTGTGCAGACTACTGTGGAGTTGGGCCTATAAGAATAATTGGATTTGGTGTGAGGAGGGGGAGGGAATTTTCTGCTCTAATTGACTTTATTTTATAATTTATTACAGGAATGCCCATTTCCTTGGATATGCCTCCTGTCTGATATAAATCTCATATATTTATGTGTGAATATACATATTTATAGAATTCTAAATATGTAAACCTGCAAGTGTTTTAGACCTGCATTGTTCGAGCATTACAGTGGTTCATCTTTGTAGTGAAGGGTTTGTTTGCTTTCTCATGGCACTATTGGATTTTGACCAAAATCTGTAATAGCATATCTCAATGCTTGTATAAAGTATTTTTGATTGGTATCCTTCCAGCAGCATGGGATTTTATTTGCCTGGAATATTTACATGGAGGAATAGGAAAATGGAGGGAAAGGTGCTATGCAGAAACATTCAAATTTTGCACTTTATAAGTGTGTGTAGAGGAGCAATGGACACTGCAACACAATTTTCAGAAAACGTTCTAAAGTGGATGGACAAGGATTCTTCATTCTGAGTCTGTGAGGAAAACAGACGCTGGAGTAATTTTTTTTCAGTAAAATGTAACTGCTGCTGTAATTGACTAACCTGCCTCCTCTAAGTGGCTGTTTTTAAAGATTGTATGGTGTAATTCCCTTGAATTTCTGGTTTTATTTTTTCAAACCGTAGTCATCCATAGAAATACAAAGTGCTGGCATTGTTGTTATTGGCCATTTCTGTTGATTAACTGAGAATTTCACATGACTTTCCCTTTGCATTTGTTATAAATCATACTAGGCAGCTAACTTCTCTGCATGATTTCTCTTCAGTAATTAAATCTAGCATTTCCAGCTGCTGTAAAATTTGTTGCCCTTTTCTGCTCAGTTATGGTTTTTCATGCGGAAGACTTGGACTTCCTCACAGTTTTAATTCTTACTCAGTATCAATTTATAGGCTGTGTGTAATAAACTGAATGTTTTACTTCATGGCTCATGCGGAGAAACAAATCTTAATACAAGTATTGTCTTGACAAGAGATAAGATGCAAGGCTAAGGAAGTGTTCCAGTAGTGAATTGGATGTAGCTCTTTGCTTTTTGTTTTCTTGGCAGAAAACTGAATTCACTGCTTCCATTGATTGGTAATGTTGTGTGTTCTGCACTTTTTCCCCTTTGGTATACTAAGCATTAAATATTAGATGTTATTTGTGTCAGAGGAAGTAACTAAACAGTACTGCAAATCAGTTGTGGCAGGAATACCTGTAACTCAGAGAGAATGTTTGAAAGCCCTTGAAGGAGTTAGGAAACGGTATTTGGTGTCTTTGTTGTTTCTGTAGGAGATAGTTATATTTACATGTAACAAACGGTTACTGTGCGAAAGAAAGTTGTAATCCTTGACTGAGTCCCTATTCTCCATATAATTTCCAGTTTTTAATAAGAGCTGCTTGTGTTATGGATCTCATGCATCAAGTTGTTTTTTTTCTGTGGCTCTTGCAACATCCTTTCATATGAATTGTTATTCAATGTACTTAATGGCAATGACCTTATTTATTAGAACAAAAGATTTTGGAATGCTTTCAATGGGTATTCTGTCTAGTAGCATGGGTTATCAGTAATGGGTCTTTACAGAACATAGGAAGATAATGGGTAGCACAGGTTGTAGGTGTCCTGTAATAATATAACCCAAAGTTATATATAGATGGCAAAAATGTAATGTGGCAACACAAAGATGTACCCTCACAGAAAATAAGGCTTTACACATTTCATTATGAACGGGCTTAAATCTCTCAAATTTAAATTTTTAAATAACCACTGTCCTTTGTATTGGGCAGGTTAGGCAGTGTAGCACCATCTGTTGGTAGAAGGAAGAAAACTTTTTACTTAATTTCTAAACACTTTTTTTTGACTTATTATAAGCTCTTCAACAGAGTGCTGAGCATGGAAGAAATTTTATTTTAATTTTTTTTCCATTGGAAGATTAACCCATTTTGTTCTGCTGCAATATGGTGATGGGTCCCAAACTGGAAAATTAAACTTCTTACATTCCTGAGGTGGCAATTTTTGGATTTGTTGTTTCATGTGAGGTAAAGGATACTGTAACGAGAAGTTCATTTTCTGGTTGAACATCGTAACGTTTTCCCTGTGCTCTGGGAAGTGTTGGGGCAAAGTATTGCCTGACTGTGAAAGGACAAGTGAAAAATCGTAGTTTCTCTTTCACTATGCTTAATAAGCAATGGGAGGAGAAGGTATGAAAACTAGCACTGGAATGTTGAGGCATCTTTTTTTGTTATATCTCAAATTTAAATCAAAATAGCTTACATGACTGTGTCTAAGAGCTATCAAAGATATAATAATATTGTTTATCAAGTATCTTGAAAAAAAAATCATTTTAGAACTACTCTCTCCCTTGAACATTTCTGATGAAACGGGAAGTGAATGTTACCTTCCGTTACCATTTTTGGATAATATTTCTGACAAATTGTGCGACAAGCTATGTGAAGAATGAAATTTAATAAATATCAATGTATTATTGGGCTTTTCAAATCATACTGAATACTGAAATCAAATAAATTCATAACTGTATCATCTTTCTGATGCTAATGAAATCTATAATTAATGCTTAGTCTTTAGCAGTATCTCTTGGAGGCTTTTCCACATTTTATAATCTATGCTATGCTTCATTTACATACTAAATGTAATTTGAAAACAACTCCAGGAATGTCATGAAGGAATGAGTCTTTTATACACAATGTTTTGCAATATTAGCTGTATGATATGTTTACTTTTTATGGCCTTTTTTCGCTCATTTTAAGTATTTAACATGTCTACTTATTTTTCACTTGCTGTGAATGATAAACTTCACTTTGCTTTAAAAACTTTTTACACTCTATTGAAAGTACTCTTACAGCTGATTATTTTCACTAGAGATTGTCAATGCGCTCAATTAATCTGCTCTCTATGGCTCTGGAAGTCTTAGCAGAATATGCCTTGGATTCTTATTTTAGCATTTGTAGACCCTGGAAACCTAGGGGAAAAAAAAAATTCCACTCTGCCAGAAGGAGCCAAGGGCTCAATTCCTGTAACCACATATGTCTTACATTTATGTGCTACCTAAATGACAGAATTGAAACAACACAGGATGAAGAAAATGGGATAATTAGAGAATGTAGAACAGCATTGTATGCTTCTGCTGTAACCTGTCTTCTGCTAAACTGGGAACAGACATTCCTCTTTGAACTTACCTTTTTCTTTATCGGTGCATCTTAACTTATCCATGTGTGTGTATGAAATTCATAATTGTAAGACTGACAGGGTGGTTTGTGGTGTTTTGTTTTTTTTTTTTTTTTGTTTCATTTGTGGTTTTTGGGGTTTTTTTTTAATTATTTAGTTAACTTGCTAGTTAAGTAGCATACAAAATCCAGAATTACAGTTAGAGCATGCTTACGAGATTCATCATCATAGATAAGGTAATGTCTAAACAACACTATTAGGATTGGTTTCTGTTCTTTTTTCTCTTTAATTTCAAGTTCTAAGTTTCAGACTTGTTATTAACATTGAAAGAGTAACTCTCAAAGTAAATACAGAGTAAAAAGTGAGTAAAATATCATAATCTATACTGTGGTATATCTCTTCCACCTCAATGACTTAAGTTACTTCTAAGAGGTCATGCAGTAGCAAAACAAGCACAGAAATTTGAATGTCTGGTTTTATATGTGCAGGATTTACATAGGTAGGTTCTGCTTACCACAGATAATTCTTTATGAATACTGACTTATGATGGGAATTACTCAAATACTCAGATGAACATCCCTCAGGAGGATATTATAGAGACATGGGTTCTGCTGGTTTGTGGAATAGGAAACAATTTGGCAGTAAACTTTCATAACTTGAACTTTATTTAGAGCATTCAAAATCCAAAATAAGATGTTAACAAAATTCACTTGGAAATTCTGTACCTTTTAAAATTAATTTACATTAATAATGTTCTTCTGTATCAGAGATGAATAGTTTTCTGAGACTCAAGAGCATCTGTACTGGGTTAGACCAAAAGTTCATCAAACTCACTATTCTAACAGAGTTGAATACTACATGCTGAAGGACAAGTGTAATAGCAGTGCAGTTTTATAGGGGTTTTTTCTTGGCTATACCTGGATGGCAGGGATCATAATTTAGACAAAATTTGCAGTTTTTTATATGAATTTCGCATACTGTTTTATCTCCCAATCATTGTATTAGCATTTGTTCATGTTTGCTGTTTTTACAACCTTGAACTATTTAAAACTATCAGCAAAATTTCATGGTCTCATGTTCCAAGATCTCTTTTTATCCTTTCATCTTCTATTAGCTCTACAGAGATACTTTAACAGGCTTACTGCTCCTGATTTGTTTGAAAAATAATTTATTACTGCCTTTTATGCTTTTATGCAAGTGTTCCTCAGACTCTTTTGGCCTGCTTCCTTCTGTTTGAAAAACTAACAAGCCTTAGTTGACATATTTTTCTGTTTTCCTTCTTTGAACAGATTTCTTGAAGAATGCTATTTTCTTACAGCCTTCTTTCTCTGTAGCTTAAGCATTCCAGCTCTTTCTGGTCTTTTAAAAAGCCTTTTGATGGATAGCATGCATTTCATTTGAACCCCTAATATTGTACAGTTTTTGTGTTGTCTATAAAAACATTTTCCATGTTTTCCTGCATCTTTTTATGCTTGTAATATAAAAACTAAGATAACTAGCCAAGAAATTTCTTGCTTCAGATCAGATATTTGCATCAGAAATATTGTTCTCACCTATTCACGAAAAATGAATCAGTAGTGTTTACCTTGTTTATTATTCATGTACAGACTTTTACGATAGCTTATGCAAGGCAATGATACTAAAATGCAAAATACTCTTGACTGAAGTAATATAGTGTACATAGAGTGTAAATTTCTAGCATTAACAAAGCAAATATCCTGTTGTACTTGATTGGAGATTTTATTTTAACATTCCCATCCATAGATAGCTTGCATTACTTATGTACCTTTTTAACAACAGTGTTAGAAATTGTTCAGCTTTGAAGAAAAAACACAGCTGACAGGTCACATCTCTCTTATGTGCTTTGTTGTAAATTACTTTAATCTAAATGAGAAAGACAATGTATTAAAATGATTCTGATACTGGTGCTGACAAGGTCATGAAAGATCTGTGTGGTCTTGAATACCCAAAGGTGTTTTTTCTCGCTATTCTAGCTGGTAGGTTGGACTTAAAATTCTGCTCAGTTCTAAACTTTTTTCTAATTTATTTATACTTGTATTCAGCACATATTTGTTATTATGCGATTATTATCTTTTGGCTTCACATGTGGTTTTTCCTTTAGTTTTTCTTATTTTTACTTTTTTATCATTCATCGTATCTCACTTCATGTCACTATGCTGAGTAAGTTTTATTCTTCTAGGCTTTTTTTGTTCTAAGGTGGTCTGTGCTCTGGGTCATCTTCGTAGTTCTATTCTCTGTTCTTGGATGATTGATTCCTACTGCAACATGGATGAGCAAGAGTAATCACATTGATAAGCCCATTATCAAGCCTATTATCTCAAACTGTGGATACTTAAGGAAAATTTTATTCGAAGGGCAAACATAGTAGCACTTTCCAAGGCTGCTGATTTTTGCTTGCCAGAAATGATGTCCATTTACTTTGTATCTCCTCAGGGATTGTTTTTCCCCCGTTTGCTCTGTAAAACTTTGAATTCACACAGACTTTTGTTTATACTTAGACTGAGGTAACAGCAAATTGCACTGGCATCTTGGTTTCATTCTTGTGTTGTAAAATGTCTTTTCCCTGGTAGTGAGTCAGGTTGAAGGGGAGATGTGAATCACATCCAGTATTTCTTGGAACACCTTCTGTTCATTATACTGTTGTAATTAATAGCATAAATCTGGTACTGTTAATAGCTGATAACCACACACAACACCATCATTTACGCATTTGCAGTTGGAGCTTGCAGTTGGAGCTTACAGTTGGAAAGCTGACTCAAACAATTGTAATGAAAGGTTTATTCCGATAGCTTCACAAAATCCTGCAGAAAGTCCCTTGCTTCATGGGGAAATACACACAATCCTGAATGCCTTGTTTACTTAGAGTAGCCATCACTCTCTTGGATGTTGTCTGAGTCATACCAGCTGCTAGTCGTCCTAGCATGTAGTGTACAAATTTGTATTATATACCACCTAGCATAGTGGTGTACAAATTCAGCAGACCACTGGTATTCTGAATTGACCATATTTTGCAGGTTCAACAAGACTGCCAGTCCCTAGCATTTACCAGCTCTTGGGAAACTTTCACACATGATTGTCTCAGCATGCACTCTCCATCTCTTTGGCCTGCTTTTTCACTGTGACTCTCTCTCCATCTAATGTTGTAAAAACTCACCTAGAAAGAGCCCTTTATACCGCATGACTTTACAAAGTTCTCTTTTCCTTCCTAAATTATCTCGTCTCTTTTTTTCCCCACCTTGAAAATCTTACTCTTATGTAGTTATTTCTTCTAAGACAGTGATTCCAATTCTGAATCCTTCCAAAATGCTTCTCAGTTCTATCATATTTCCTAATGGAAGACCCAAAACTGCACGCAGCATTCCAGATGTGGACACACCAGGAGCTTATAAATACACAATGTTTTATGTCTTGTTCTTTCCAGTGATTTCTAATTCTTTGATTCCTGCATGGTTGTTGATTATTCTGTACCAAGCTGATGGTTTCATAGAACTATGTCATTGATAATGCACTCTCATAATGATAAAAAGGAGTGAAGATAAAGGTGAACTCAGAGTCTGTAATTTTATATCTAAAATTAGATTCTTTCCTTCACTTGTTTTACCTACTCTTAAGTTCCTGTTCTATTACCATGATGACTTGGTCTTCCAAGCTTCTCCTCCAGTTCCTCACAGCTCCTTCATGATTATACAACCCTGAATAGCTTAGTACCAGCAGGGAACTTTGTCACTTCATTATATGCTCATTCTTCAGATTTTTTTTTTTTATTTTGCATCTACGTTGAACAGCCTGAAACAATCACAAACTGGCAGGAACTGTACTAGCTAGCGTTAGTTTGTCCAGAACCTTAGCTTGTATTTTATCTCCTCTCCTTCCAGAAGTACCTTTTGTGATTCTTGTCATTTTCCCTTCCTCTGGCTGCTTTCTGTATCCCTTTTCTTTTGTGATGTTGGTCTGAATATGTCATTATGCCTTCCTAAAATGTGACTTTTAAAGTCAAAGCAGTTTGCTTATGTGAGTAGAGTATTTGCACTTACTGATGTTTTAAGAACTTTGTTGAAATAAAAAGAGCATACTTTGGTTGTTATTATTTGCACAGTTAATATTTCCATTGAAGGTGAAAATATAAATGTCAAAAGCATTCTGAAAAATGTGTCAATTAGAGCATGAGAAGGTTGTTTTAGTTATTGTATATCAACGGAAGCCTGAAACTGCTGTTACACACTTTTTTTGTTTCTGCTAAAACAGAATGATGAATCAAACAGTTTATAATAGCATTAACTTCCAGATAAAATATTTTCAACCAGTCTTTGTAATTCTAGAATTAGTGGAAACACTTATGTCTTTAGATTCTTGCATCAAGGCACAGGAAAGTGAATTATTGAAAAGATAAAAATAAATTTGTTTGCTTTCTGTCAGAGTTCATATCCACAGCCAGCCTTGATAGAAGACCAGAATGATTTAGACAAGTTTGCTTTGGAGATTCATAACATATGCTTGCTGGACAGAATTGAGTTATCTCTGCTCTGGAGAGTAAGTTATTGTAGCAGGAGCTGACAGAGATGAAGATAACTGAGGGAAATTCAATTACCTTTTAGTGTTTTCCTTCTAATAGGATTCTTAATGTGAAAAAGATCCTTAGATGATGTGCCTGTGTTGCTTTGTGAGATCTGCTTTGATACCTGTATCCAGAATAAAGTGAACTCTTCAGGCCTTCATTAAGGATGAAATATGCATCTGATTGCTAAATGGGTGTTAAGTTTCGATTCAATGTATTGTCATTTGTAGCCCAGATGTATTTGGCAGTCTTTTGGCAGTAGTCTTGAATATTTTCTCAAATACAATGTAATTTTTGAAAGTATTGCTTTTATATGAGAAGTCTGTTTGTAACAGGACTTAAAGGAAGAAATCACAAACCTGTAAAATATCTCCCTGTATTCTGGGTTTGTTTCTGCATGTTTGTTTTCTCATTTGGCTTTTCCTGGCAAAAGCATCTCAGTTGCAAACACTGCTTGTGACTGACCTGAGTTCAGGCTGCTGGGTTAAAGCCGCATCTCATCATTCAGAGAAGTTCATCAGTAAAGCTTGAAGTATTTGCAGTTAAGGTTTTCAGTATTACCTGTATTAGTCACATAGAGAATTTTTCTCTTTCATTTATTGGAATATTAATGGGAGGAAGTTGTGCAACATACTGCATCTAGTATATAATGCATCTAGTTTCTCCTGCATTGGTATTTCTCATTCCAAAAAAAGCTTTAGCCTTTCATTGAGAATGCTCTGTTCTCAGTGCAAAATATAGTGACTGTGCTGAAATAAATACCTCCATGAGTGATGGTTGAAAAGAGACTGTAATTCTTTTTAAAGAAGGATCTTGCTATTAAATTGATAAAATTATCTTTATTTTGAAGTCTGACTGGGATTCAGGGAGGGAGATGGTGGAAAACTGAAAAACCACGCCCAGCCAAGGGTGACATTCCTCATCTTCTATAAAGGTAACCTCTTTATTCTGAATAGACCTACAACTTTTCAGGAAAGGGAACAAGACAGCACTAATCAGAATTCTTAACAGAACTGACAGGTCCTTTCACATTGCCACTTCCATCTCACTGCTTTGCAGTCCAGCTTTTCATCTTAACTTTGCTGTATTAGCTTTTAAATGGGAATCACTATAATAGGTTTTTTAAAAATCTTTTTGTTCCTGCTTCATCTGATTCTGTAATTGCAGTGTTTACAGAATGAGTTCACCTACTGATTTTTCTCTTTGACTTAAATAGGAGAAAACTGAACCTTTGAGATGGTCATAGATCATGAAAAGGAAAATCTATAAGGCAGTTCAGTTGCTCTTCCAGTGATCACTGTTTCTGAGAAGGTCCCAAGTGACTTAGAGACTTCTGGATTTCACTGTTACCCTGAAGTCCTAGCAGAAGTGGCAGATTTAATCCTTAAAAAACTCATAACATCCAGAAAAACAAATTGTTCTCACTGTTGTGTTTCACACTAAGAAGATACGTTTCCTGATACATTCCTCTCCACTCCTCCCCCCCCACCTTTTTCCTGCTCACATTTCTAGGTCCCTGTTTTTAACTCACTTTTAAGAAAATGCATCTTCAACGATTTCTGCATCTTAAAAGATTTAGCTGTCTCCTGGAAGTAGGGCTTGGAAGGCAATGTTAGTGACTGTAATGATGAGCAGTGCAAACGCTTTGGTCATTGTTACACTTTTTTTTTCCTTTGTGCCCAACTGCCAGGATACTGTTGTTTGTTTTGGTTTTTTTTTTTTGTCAAAAATTTGTTGGAACGAATTCTGGGTCTAAGTAGTAGTATCAAGGTTATGGCATAATGGATTTTGAGGTGTTTGTGCTCATTCCATCCTTCTACCTGCCTGTCCTTGTGGAAACTTGAGATTTAAACCTCATCAAATTATCCTGAATTGTGTATTGCTTGCTCTTAGAGCAATCTGAAATTCCATCTTTCATGACTGATGCCAATTCAAGGGAGCCGTCAGACAAAGCGCAAAATGCTCAGTTACTGTATAAACACTGTGGCTATTATGAAGCAAGTTTTGACATAATGAAACAAATTCTGTTCTAACTTGGCATCAGACACAGTATACTGTCAGGGTGCCACAAGGGCCTGCAGTGTCCCACAGTGGGGTAAGTTGGGTACCCACTGCAGCACCACAGCCTCCTGAGCAGGACTTCACCAAGCATCTCAACCTCCCACCCACCAATGAGAAGAGCAGGGCAGCCATGGGAGAGGGTGGCCAGGGCCAGGACAGGTCCCCAGTACAGGGCAGGTCCGTAGGGCCAGGGGCAGCCTGAGGCTGGGAAGTCCACCTTCCTCGTGGCTGGGGGCCTGGGAAGGATCTTTGGTTTGGATTAGATATAAAGAAAAATTCTTCACTGTGAGAGTGGTGCAATACTGGAAAAGTTGCATGGGGAAGCTGTGGCTGCCCCATCCCTGGAAGTGTTCAAAGCCAGGTTGGACAGGGCTTTGAGCAATATGTGGAACATGCTCCTGCCCATGGCAGGGTGGGTTGGAACTAAATGATCTTCAAGGTCCCTTCCAACCTAAAACATTCTATGATTCTATGATCTGGGAGCCCACAGCAAGGTGGTGAACATTGCTAAGACGGGGGATTCGCCCTGGCAGCTTCTCTCCACTGCTGCAGGTAGGACAGACTCATCAGCTGTGCTTGCTCTAAACTGACCCTCAGCCCCAGGAGGATCTAATGCCACATACAGATCTCTGAAATATGTTGCCATTAGTCCTGAATGTATGAAGCATTTGTAGAAGGAAAAAGCCAGGTATTCTGACTTCTGAAATATTTTTGCTTATTTTTTCCTACAAGGCCTATTGGAAATTCCAAATTGTTTTGTTTGTAAGCAGTTGCTGATAGCCTTGACCATCACCCATCTTGGCATTGCATCAACACTATTTTCCAAGGCAATTTCATATGCTCGTCAGCAGAGGAGGGAGCAGTGTTGCTCAGGCTGTTTATGAATGGCAGTTGTTTGACGCTACTCAGGAATTTGGAATATTAGAAGTAGACAGAGGTAAATTATTGGCCAGAGTGTAACTGAAATTGTTAAACTGTGTGAGAAATATTGTTACATGGCTCTGGTATGTCAAATAACTGTCTTGCATTTTATATCATGTTTTACACCATTTCGCTAGGCTTTTTCTGGGGTTTTTCTTTGTTTGTTTGTTTCATTTTTGTGCATGTTTGGTGAAAGCTGGTGATTTTGATTGGTCACTGTACTTTCCCTCAGTACCTATAATGTTAACAAGTGAACTGTAATTCACATCTCAGATTCTTGTTTTAATCATCTACAGGATTTTTTATATTTGAAAAATCATGGCAGTCAGGGGAAGTTCCCAGTAACTGGAAAAAGGGAAATATAACCCCCATTTTCAAGAAGGGGAAAATGGATGACCCAGGGAATTGCAGACCAGTCAGTCTCACCTCTGTGCCTGGCAAAAGCTTGAAGCAGATTCTCCTGGAAGGCATGCTAAGGCACATGAAAAACAAGGAGGTGGTTGGTGACAGCCAGCATGGCTTCACTAAGGGCAAATCCTGCCTGACCAATTTGGTGGCCTTCTATGATGGGGCTATGGAACTGATGGACAGGGGCAGAGCAGTTGATGTCATCTACCTGGATTCATGCAAAGCCTTTGACACTGTCCTACACAACATCCTTGTCTCTAAATTGGAGAGACATCAATTTGATGGGTGGACCACTCAGCAGGTAAAGAACTGGCTGGATGGCCGCATGCAAAGAGTTGTGGTCAATGGCTCCATGTCTGGCTGGAGACCGGTAACGAGTGGTGTCCCTCAGGGATCAGTGTTGGGACTGGTCTTGTTCAACACCTTTGTTGGTGACATGGGACAGTGGGATTGAGTGCGCCCTCAGCAAGTTTGCAAATGACACCAAGCTGTGCGGTTCAGTTGATACACTGGAGGGAAGGGATGCCATCCAGAGGGACCTTGACACGCTTGTGAGGTGGGCTGATGCCAACCTTATGAAGTTTAACCATGCCAAGTGCAAGGTCCTACAGCTGGGTCGGAGCAATCCCAGGCACAGCTACAGGTTGGGCAGAGAAGAGATTCAGAGCAGCCCTGCAGAGAAGGACTTGGGGGTGTTGGTCGATGAGAAAATGAACATGAGCCGGCAGTGTCCGCTCGCAGCCCAGAAAACCAACCGTATCCTGAGCTGCATCAAAAGGAGTGTGACCAGCAGGTCGAAGGAGGTGATCCTGCCCCTCTACTCTGCTCTCCTGAGACCTCACTTGGAGTATTGTGTGCAGTTCTGGTGTCCTTAACATAAAAAGGACATGGAACTGTTGGAACAAGTCCAGAGGAGAGCCATGAGGATGATCAGGGGACTGGAGCACCTCCCGTATGAAGACAGGCTGAGAAAGTTGGGGCTGTTCAGCCTGGAGAAGAGAAGGCTGCGTGGAGACCTCATAGCAGCCTTCTAGTATCAGAAGGGGGGCTATAAGGATGCTGGGGAGGGGCTCTTAATTAGGGACTGTAGTGACAGGACAAGGGGTGATGGGTTATAACTTAAACAGGGAAAGTTTATATTGGATATAAGGAAGAAATTCTTTACTATTAGGATGTTGAGGCACTGGAATGGGTTGCCCAAGGAAGCTGTGAATGCTCCATCCCTGGTGGTGTTCAAGGCCAGGTTGGACAAAGCCTTGGGTGGCATGGTTTAGTGTGAGGTGTCCCTGCCCATGGCAGGGGGGTTGGAACTAGATGATCTTAAGGTCCTTTCCAACCCTAACTATTCTATGATTTGTGTTGCTTTTTTATCCTATAATTCTATTGTGCTCTAAACATAACAAGCTCCAAATACTGTTTATTATTTTACACTGAATTAAAGTCAATTAGTGAAATCTAGTTAAGCATGATTTGTGCTGTTGTACTGTGTGATCTGTTTTGTGCCATTACAGCAATGTCCAGGAATTCAGCTCTTTGTAACAAATGCTGATAACTGTTATTGAGGTGTAGTGTGAAAATACCCTCGTCATTGAGCAAAACCAACCAGAGAGAAAAACCTTGCCATTTGTAGAGACAAATGTTAACCTTTCAAGAGTGGTAGAACTTTATCTGGATAAGAAATGTTAATTAAACCCCAAACCTATTCATAGCTATCTCATGCTATTCTGAAAGTCCAAAATTGTGTTATATAAGTCTATGAGAACCAATTACAAAGGAAAAAGCGTCATACGCTAGTTAGAATGAGATATAAAGGATGGACTATTGAAAAAAGGAGAGGGGAAAAATGAAGTTAAAATAATTTGCTTTTCATAGTTTGATGCTGTAAGAATTTTGGCAGGAAGCTTTGAGTTAAGGCAGACAGGTTAAGCTAAACCTGGGTTTGTGACTGCTTCACGTTTCCAAAGTGTCAATGAAGGAAGGAATGCTTGTAAGGATATCTGCCATAAAATGCCATATTTTAAGAATCTTTCCCATGTGCTTCTGTATTTTTTACAAATCTTTGCCATTTCATCATCATCTTAATCAAAATATCCTGTTTTTAAAATACGTGGTCTTCAAAGAATAAGCCTCTCAAGTACCTTGGTTTACCATAAGGTGATGAGCAAGTTTGGCATGTAAGTTAGAAACTTATGAATCAGCAGCACTGAGCTTGATTTTTTCTTTTATAAGCTTTTGCATAAAATCTTATGTATTTTTTTTTCCTCACAGATTATCTGGTAGTAATTTGAAATTCCTTTGACAAAAAGAAAAGGTCCGTAATGCTTTTTCTTAATAATAAATTAAAATGTTTCTGCAGATACAAATGAAGCTGCAGTGACTTATTAGCAGAAACTTAATGGATTTTTTTATTCTGTGTATGGGAAGGAACTACATTGCCAGCAAACATGTTTGTCCTATTTAGCGGTGTTGCTTAAGGATATGTGCTAGTCAAGGTGATCATTCTCCCATTTTGAGAGGCTCAAAAGGTCCTGAAGTGTCAGAAATCAAGGCCACTAAATTAGCATTTGGAGCAAGCATGATAGAAGCTGGTGAAGGAGAGATGGGTTGCCTTTGGTTATGTGTTCATGTTCATGTCAGAATGTTTCATAGCTGAGGTTTCACAAAAGATTTGCCAAATATAGAACTGTTGAATGGTTTGGGTTTGAAGGGACCTCAAAGATCATCTAGTTCCAACCCTATTGCCACAGGCAGGGACACCTCCTGTAGACCAGGTTGCTCAAATATGGCACAGAACACTTTTAAAGCTGCTCCTGGTGCTAGCGGAGATTGATAGGTGATTGGCTCCTACATCTGCCTTAATTGCTATTATGTATCCCTATGTATAATTTTACTGTGTGCTGATGGTACTCTTCCGTTTCTTCTTAATGCCTAGTACTAGACTACTGTACAGGATGGCATACTTTTAAAACATACCCTTGATTCTGTTATCAGAGTACAAAACAGTTATATGAAGGCAAACTATGATCTATTTAATTGCTTATTTATTAAGCACCTTAAGTGGCATGTTAAGGAGCCGAGTCAGGTCTGAAACCAACTTGGTATGCAATGTACTGAAGCTTATTAGAGATGTGCTTGTCATTAGCATGCTACTGGTTATGGCAAGAAAGGAAGCTATAATGCTTAAATGTCTTGTTACCTCACATGCAAGTTATTTCTCTGTTCTTTGTTCATGAGCTGGTATATTTTGATACATTCTGAATTTCCTGGATTAAAATCAGAATTGTGCTCTTAAACACTAAACAGGGAAAGCCGAAAAGGACTTGAGGGGAACTATGTAGAAAATAGACAGAAACACAGACCCCAGGCTGCAGGAATATCTCAAGGGTCTAATCTTTCTGTGTTTTTTTTGAAATCTGGAACTTTACATAATCTTGGGAACTGTTTATGTGGAGATTTTGGCTGGAAATGAATTTGCTTTGCATGTGTTAGGCAAATTTATAAGGAAATTTAGTGAGTGTGATGTAGCAGGAATATCAAACAATGCCTAACAAAATCAGCAGAGGTATGTTGATTATTTTTGCGTTTTATTCTACATATAAAAACTCACATTCATATTATACAATAATAAAAATGGGTCCTACATAGGAATGCACATTCCTGTAAGGTAGGTGTTGAGACAATTAACATAAGTCATGTATTAAATAGTAATAGAACTAAGTATTTATAGCTGTGTCTTTGGTAGCCGTAGAATTTCAACTTGTCCAAATAAGGCTGAAGCCACATTTATAGGTCAAAGTGGTACAAGGTATTTTGTAATAGGATTCCAAATTCTTTCAGCTTATCAGCTTAACATCTGAATAATTCTGGCTACATTTTTTCATTCTTTGTGCTCTCCAAGGTTTATCTTTTTCTTGGTTTGGAAAAGAAGATTGGAAAAATGTTTCCAAATTAAAACATTTATTTCCTTGAGAATTCCTGTTTTTTCCATGTTTTGAGATATTATTGTTTCCCCACTGTCAGAAATGTACTTTTTGCCCCTGTTCTGAAAAATCATTCAGAATTCATCTGACACAAGACTTGGGAAAATACGCTGTTTATGTTGTACCTTTAAGGGCTTAATTAGTAAGTTGCTTTGTTTAAAAATACTCGATAGTGTGTCACCTGCTCTTAGAGACTCCATTTAAGGTTTAGCTGTGCCATCTGAACTGCGTGTGGCTTTCAGTCTGCTCAGGCGTCACTCCTGTGCCAAGTCTTGGTGCTGTAAGTTGTAAAGGAACTGTGCTGTCAGTAGGGTGTCTGAAAATCTTAATCCTAAGAAAACAATTATTTGGCTGCTGGGGCTAAACCTGCTGGACCGCTTTCTATCTACCTTACAGGTAACTGAGGTCCTTACTGTGCCTCAGTGGAACAAGACAGTTGAAGAGGTGGTGATTAGAGTTGGTGAATGAGGAAATTTCAGAGCTTTAGTTTGTTGAGGTTTGCTGGAGATGTATCAACTGGCCCCTCATCATAAGGTTTTCACAAGATCTTGAAGAATGTATTGAAAGCCACAGCAAGACTTACTTGGGAAATGTTTCCTGAGCTGACAGCCTCACCATTGCTGTGGATGATAATTATTTCCCCTACTTCCACTTAGTGTTCATATGGTACAGAGGGGAAGAAGTGTCCTGGTGGTATTGTTAAAGTAAGGTAAATGACAACAACAAAAGGCTAAGTTTGGGTGGGTAATAGGAGAAAGAGCCTGCGGATACAAGAGAAGGACAGAAAGATAAGCTGCGGAAGACTGCAAATAGATTTGGGACAGTTGTGTAGGCCAGTCTCTACTGCACCTTTGGAGTCTGGAACTAAACACTAGAAACACTATTGTGTTTCTCTTCTGGCAGTAACAAGTTGCTCACACATGATTAACTACTGGTCACAGAGAAGGCAACAATTAAATACTGCTTTGCTTTGGTTGAAGTGATATAAGTGTTTGCATTTGGCCCAAATTTGGCTTCTTTGAGACTTGTATATGTGTTTTCATCTCATTAAAAGCTATTTCCCTTCTCCCCTTTTTAAAATTTAAGTTGTGTAGAAATTATATTAAAAAAATGGCAAAAACAAATATCAAACAATTTTGCAAAATCAGTGCAGTACAGCCTTAATTTGGCCCTCTCTAAGGATGGGTAGTGAATCCCTAGATTACGTAAGCATATGTCTCATTTGCTGGACAGAGTGAATGATTTGAGTGAGTTTGTCAGTTCCAGAAGTTTTTCATGGATCCAATTCATTTGTTGCATTGAACTAGAAGTTATTTAGTGAATGCAGTGCTAGTCTCGGCAGTGGTTTTGAAGCAGTTGAATGTCACAAGGTTGATGCAGTGTGGTTTGGGAAATGGCTTAAAATATCATCACTGGCTCCTTCTTTCCTTAAGAAAAGATCATCACTGGCTGCTTTGCTTAATATCTAAGAGCACAGACCTGCCTATGCAGAAGTGCTGAACTTTCCTGTTTCTAGAGTGTAGGGGAATTGTATTTTGATTTCTGGCTTGAAAAATGACATGTACTTGGAAGATGTGGCCCCAAGGGATCTCAGATTTAATGTCCAACTGTAGTGTTTTTAAGATCTTAGCCTGTTGTAAACCAAGAATAGTGTGAAGGGACTACAGACATAAACTGGATTTGTGAAAAAGAGGGAGAAGAGTGTCTATCCTAGTGCATTCTTTGAATGCAAAGCATTTGGGCATATGTACGGTAAGGACTAGCTTCTTGGGTTTGAAAAAAACATTTGCCTCTGCATATTGTTTATGCCAGTGGTTAGCAGTGATGCTTAGAGGGTTGAATTATTGGAATAATGTAGGCACGTACAGCAAATCTCAGTTTCTAGCAAGGAGTGAGAGCGCTTACTTGTTCATATAAAGCTTTGTCTTTGATTGTGATCCAAGGGTGCTACCTTAACACAAATAATAAGTATCAGATAAGCATCAAAGAAAAGGGAAAAAAAAATATTTCTGTGGTACAAATGGATACTGCAGAAAAATTCTGATGTTATTTGTCTCTGCTCTTTAGTCTTGATTTATTCCATCATTTGTTTTTATATCCAGCTGAACTCTTGTTAGTTTGTCTCATTTACCTGTGGTACTAAATTGGGTTCGTTTGAAAGATGCAATCTCAGTAAAAGTGCTTTTGCATTATTTTGTTGGGTTTACTAAAGCTTAATACTGTGAGATTTAAAGGTAAAAAATAAAGCTGTTGACTCAGCACAGATTAAAACCAGATGTCTCCTGAGATCCTTGCATTTCTTTCTAATCACTAACCCAAATTGATTGTGGTAGGGTTTGTTTTTTTTTTTCTGGTCATGACCATAGTTTTACCAGTCTATGTATGGTGTGATCTAAGTCAAATGCAGGTTTCCAACACCCCACCCCACCTCACACCTCCTCTTGTGATTTTAAATATGTAGGGGTTTTTTTCCCCAGGAATGTCCGGCTAGAAAATCAACGCCCTTCTCTCTCCCTTCGTATTGCAAACAGTGGATTTAGATGCAGATTCTTTTTACTCTTCAAATGAGATAAAAGGATGGAAAAGAGAATAAATGAGGTTTGGAAAACTATGGGTTGCAGAGATGAGAAGCCATTGCATTGTGTTCAGTCCATTAAAACAAGAAGAAATAGAAGAGATACTTTGATAAGTGTTCTGCTGGTGTTAACCTTGATGGCTATTATCGGGGGGATGATGCTATATCTATTTCATTGGCTTAAGCTTTTTTCATGCTGAGAGAAATCAATACTTTGAGTCGTTGGATGACAGAGGCATCACTTCAGAATTGACGGTGGCTGTCAGATGTTGTCATTGGTTGACTTTTGTTCGCTGTTGAGGTTTTAAGCTTTCATTTTTCTAAGTCTTATTCAGGAGTCTTTGTAAGATTTCCCTGGGTAGCATTTTTAGTCCAGACTTTAAACCTCAGGTTAGAGGTCAAGTGCAAAGATCTGTGAAAGCAAAGGATTGAAGAGCTCCTTCATTTACTAAAATATCCTTATTTGTAGGAAATTTGCATTAGTGGCAAGACTGCACGTTATCTTATGGATGACTTTTCCTCTTAAATGACTTACCCTCTGAGACAAGTTGTTCACAAAGCAAGTAGCTTTTAGTCAGGTTAGACAAAGAAACTGGCATATGTAAAAGCACTTGGTGATCTCAGAGTTGAAGAATGAAAATGAAAAGGTGCAGTACTGCTGTTAAAACTGTACCCTCTTAAAATTTTTCACACTTGGTAAAAAGCATTTCACTGTAATTTTGGGACTGCAAAGGTGTGTCGAGGAAATCTTTAACATTTTTCGATGATCAAAGATAAAATAATTCTGAAAACACTAGTTTAATCCTCTTCTTCACTGGTATATAGACAGGCAGAATAAACTAATTTACCATGTCAGAGTTTTGCAATAGTATTTCTGGAATACTTCCTTCATACAGAATGTATTGTATTTTCATTTCAATAACCTTTCGGATGACCTTGTGGTCCTTTAGAATTACTGTTCCTTAAAAATGCATCTTCAGGTAATCTCCATGTTCAAATAGCCCCCAGTCTTGTCCAAGCAAGTAATAGAAGAGAGGAAAAACCCTGTTCCACTCTGTTTTAATGGCAAAGAGAAGGTTTCTGTTCCATCATGGATGAAGGGCTAGAGAAAAAGGGTCTTTCCACTGCTCTGTGCTGTGTCAAAGGATTCTGCTTAATACACTTCCCCTTTGAAAAACTTTCAACAGCTGCTAAATGGAAGACTTTTTATAGATAACCTATGGAGTGTATATATGAAAATACCTTTTTCTTCTTTCAGTGTTTTTTGTTTCATTGTGAGTGTGACTGCAGTACTATTGTGATTATACTTTCGTTATACACTTGCCCAAACAGATAACGTAAATTAGGTAGGCCAAAGCACTAGTGGAAGTGCTTTGTGGAAGTGAAAATTAGTTTGCATTCAATGGTATATCTAATTGTAAAACCATATTCAAGCATGAGAGTGTGCATTATTGTAAGTGTAAGAAATCAGACAATAATGAAGAATTAAAACTGTAAAAGTATATTTTTGAGTTTGTTCACAAACAGAAAATTAAGCTGAACTTTTATTTTCACATAAATGGAATTATCTGGATTTATTGTGAGCTATTAACATTTACCACTGTATATCCTGATATTGCATCTCTCAGAGTAGTGGATTAGGTAAACCTGAAGGCATCTGGAAAATGAAAAAACACAGTGGAAAACCGGAGTCCTTTTAGTCCTTCCAAAAATTTTAGTGGCTAGTGGCTACTTTGAGATGGGTATCTCCACTTTTAGAGGAGCCAGTTTTCTCTAACTCCTGTATTAAAGATTATTTCAGAGAGGAAGGGGGAAAAATACCTTATTTTTTTGCTGAATATTTGGCATATGTTGTGGGTAGGAACCACTGAGCAATTAACAAGTCACCTGTATGATCAAAGGGATTATTCTTGCAAAACTTTCCTTGTTTTCGTTATTATACGTGCACATGGCAGATGTTTGGCAGAACTGTGGATTCTTTCAGTTCTTATTTGTAAAATAAGTATTGTAAATAGTGTGGTATGGTTTAAGAGTTCCTCCTGGAGTGATGTTCTAATTTTATGGGATTGCTGCGTGTGGAAGTCTCTCAGTTTTGGTGGGGAACTGCAAATTTCTGTTTATATTAAATGTTGAATTTGCTGAAAAGTGGAGCCTATACATTTCTGGTTTGTAACAGGCTGATTCTTTTTTTCATGGGAGTTGTCATGACAATTAAATACCATTTTTTCCTTCATTTGAATGTCACAGCTATACTTTGAAAATCTTTGCTGCTATTTAATGAAGAATGCATCCAAAATTACATCATAAAGAGACATTTTTTAAAGAGGTACAAGTTCATTATATCTTTTACAAAACATTCTTGTTTGATTTCCATTTTATCATGTTTTAAGGTCAAATGTGACTTTAATGTTCCATAAAGAGACAGAGATTGATAATGGGGAAAGAATAACCCTCTAATGTGATTTATATCTATGGATTTTATGTCAGATATGAAAAGTTGCTGTTCAAATTGTAAAGGAGGATCCATTAAAGAGCACTTTAAAACATTTTACTACTTAGCTTACCTTATACACTTGTTTTTAGAATTCTGCCCTTTCAGGCAACTTAAAAATAACAGCTTATGAAACATTTACAAAGTGCTGAAAACAACTCGGAATCATTGTGGGTGCAAAATAGATTAATGTGTCGGCAAAGACAGCTGTAGTTATAAAAAGCTAGAAAAATCTTTGTTTAGTGTTGGTTATGATTTAGCCATCTTGCGTTTTTGTGAAAAGGGGTGGTAGAGTGCTTCACGTAGGAGTACAAAAGCCAATTTTTGATGTCTTGTTAACTTGGAAAGTCAGCTGCTCATTCTTCACTCCTCTGGATGTCTGTTCATCAGGTGAGTATTGCTGTAAGGTGTGGGAAAAATTATGAGGAAATTTGTACATATATGAAAATTGTTAAAATAGCTGTTTATTAATGTTAGTACACTTTTATTATGTGATATCTATTAAAATCTGCACAACCCCAGTTTTTATTATACTTGTGGTTTATTCCATATTCTTCCTATCTCTCTTTCACTTTATATGATATATATATTTGTGTATACACATCTATGAATAACATTCACAGCCTGCCTATTTTTTAGTTGCTGCAGTTTTCTAATGCATTATGATACTGTGCTGTTTTCTAAGCTCTAAGAAATAATTGTACTAGTGTCTGCCTCAGCTGTGCTTCACAAAGAAAGAGCAATTTTTTTTGCTGTTAGGCAGACATTTGTGTCCATTCTACTAACTAGATCATAGAATAATCCAATCATTGACAAAGGCTGAAATGCTTTGTCTGGCATATGCGATCTATGGGATTGCCAAATGAAAACTGAAATTAGAAACAGTGTTCTGAAGTGGGGAAAAGCCGTTATTGTTTCTACTGACATTTGAAGTTGTTGTGGGTCTCTGTGTAAAGTGGTTTGATAAGACAGTACTATAAATTTGGTTTCTGATTTTTTAGTTCTGTATTAACAGACAAATTTTCAGGTCAACAATACACCAAATTATTAGAAAATATTGTAACAAAGAACCTTTCCTAGTTTTGAGTTCTGTTTGTAGGTGTGACTTCAGTTCTTATTTCCTAGTATTTGGTGTTGAGTACCTCAGCAAACAGATGTTTATACAACAGGTGCAGTACAGCTAGGAAAGTGATTAACTTTCCCGTGCTGGCCTGCAAATGTACTCAACTTCAAGAAGCCTCCTGGTAAAGACTGAGTCAGTCTTCATATGCATTTTGTCTTCTGTCTGAAGATATGTAGATTTTCTCCTTAGTTTTTGTGCAAACAACAGCAACCAGTTGGTTACCCAAATCCAATGAAGAGTCATGGGAGTAGAGTGGTCAGCTAGTCATTATTATTAAACTTTCCTCATTGTTTTTATAATGCTGTTCACTTCCTTTGTTATAAAAGTGGTCATACTTATATGTTTTATTATGTGATCAGGGCACTAACCTGTTGGTATTTGCTAAATCCTAAGAGTGTATGCTATGTGGTTAAGGAATTCATGACAAACCAAGATCCTCTGCTTGGCTGTCTGGGTAGATTGACTGTGAGCAGCTGCACAGTGCCTCAGTTCTCAAACTTGTGAAATGGGGTTCATTCTTACTTCTCAAGGGTTTTGTATAAGTAATTATTTAAGTGCTTCAGAGTTCCTTTGGATGGTATAATTAAAATGCAAAGTAATGAAGTCTCTATTTTCTTCCCAGTCACTGTGTGCCCAGTATTCTGCAGACAAGCGTGAAGAAGAAAAAATGTGTCATCATTTGATAATGGCAGCGAAGTACCGAGACCAAGTGACTGCAACTCAACTAATACAGAAAATTATCAACATTCTTACAGACAAGCATGGAGCCTGGGGAAGCTCTGCACCAAGGTAAAGCGCTTTGGGGGTGTTTGAAAATATTTTTGAGAGCTGGGCTGTGCTCAGCTATGCTTAGGTGATGTGAATGAATGTCTTATGATCAAATTTAAAGGTAAGCAAGATTTTTCACTTTTTAAAGGGCCAAAGTAATATATTAAAAAGGTAAAATTAATGTGTCATTGTTTAGTATGGGTGAATGTCAGCGAATGAGTGTTTTGTTAGAGTAGTTAAAAACATGGTGATTCTCCTGTGACTTTAAATTTTGCTATAACAATGTGATACAATTTGTTTTGGATATCCAGTTCTACACAATCATTTATTTGAAGAATAATGTTTAGAAGTAAATCTTTTCTCACAACTAGCTTGCTTCATGGCTCATCATACGATTCAAGATTGAGCCACAGCTTAGTAACTTGTTTTCTTTTCTGCCAACAAACATCTTTTTAATGAAT